>NC_141696.1:1539229198-1541830850 GCF_964263255.1 Lissotriton vulgaris | reverse complement strand
CTTTGTGTAGTGTATTATGAAGGGGCGACAGGCACACTGCAGTTTGGGGTGGCTCTTTAGTCGTACGCAGGGGTGCAGGGAGGGGGGTGTTGTAACAGGTTTTTGGTTGGAGGTGGTGGGGGGTTCGTTTTTGTTTTTGTATTTGTTTTATCACATGGCACAATGCATATTGCTGTTATGCTGATGCTCTTGGGTTCTGGAGGGGTGGGGGTCTTGCTGCTTGGTTGGGATGGGGGGCGGTGATCTAAAATTGTTGTCTTGGAATGTTAATGGTCTGGGTGACAAGATAAAACGTGGTGTTGTACTCCAATTTCTTAGACGTCACTCCCCTGATATAGTCCTGCTACAAGAGACCCATCTGATTGGAAATGCGTGTAAGGCCCTTGATAGACGAGGTTACAGGTTGGTAGCACACGCTGGATTTACGTCTGGCTCCAGAGGGGTTGGCATAATGGTTGAGTCCTCCCTGCCTCTCGAGATAGACGAGGTTGCCCTAGATGATAGGGGTCGATATGCAGCTGTATCTGGGTGGTGGGAGGGGAAGGTGCTTACGGTTGTTAGTGTATATATTCCCCCGGGTCTTCAGGCTACCACCTACGCTGATCTTGGACGAACTCTCCTAGGGCTTCCGGATGGTATCCTTGTATTGGGTGGGGATTTCAACTCTGTGGTCTCGGGCGAGTGCGACCGATTACCCCCCAGGGTCTTGCCGGCGTCTCAGTTGTGGCTGTCTGAGTTGCTTGAGACCTTTGGATTGGTTGATGTCTGGCGGATGTTACACCCCATGCAGATGCAATACACGTTTGTTGGACAGGCCTCGTGGCCGGGCTGTCCCCTCCCCGCATGGCGGGTCGGGGACCCCTGCTCCTCCTGTTCCCCGAACAAGAACCACCCCCGCAACCCGCCGGGGCAACCTCCGGCCCTTCCCCGACGGAACCCTGGCTCCTGAACACCACCGTCTCGGCTGGCCCGGGTCCTTTCCAGAACCCCTGTCCCCGGCCCAGCCGCCATTTTGGACACCACTCGGCCAGGCCTCGTGGCCTTGGGTCGACCTCGGCCTCGGGCCCGACCAGGCCCCGACATCGAGGCACCACCATCCACCCAGGGGGTAAAGAGACCACTTGGCAGGTCAATGGGAGAAGGAGTGTCGATGGCTCCCCTCCGCCAGGTGCTGATCGCCCCCAGCCTCCCCGGGCGCTGGCTCCACCCCCCTGCTGGGTGTCTGGACTCTCTCATCCCGGACCTCCCGACCTCCAAGTGCGAGGGTCCGGACATCAAAGGGCGCCAGACCTATAACTGGGGCAGCTCCAGAACAGGAAGGCAGTTGTATCCTGGAGTCGAGAGACACCGAGACGAACTCATCCTTGGAGGCCTGCTGGCGCTGCAGCGGCTCCTCTTCGCGAACCCTCTTAAAGGCCTGCTGGCGCTGCCGCGGCTCATCCTTTTGTGAACCATCTTGAAGGCCTGCTGGCGCTGCCGCGGCTCATCCTTTTGTGAACCATTTTGAAGGCCTGCTGGCGCTGCCGCGGCTCATCCGTTTGTGAACCATCTTGAAGGCCTGCTGGCGCTGCCGCGGCTCATCCTTTCGTGAATCATCTTGAAGGCCTGCTGGCGCTGCCGAGGCTCATCCTTCCGTGAACCATTTTGAAGGTCTGCTGGCGCTGCCGCGGCCTCTACTTGCGAACCATCAGCTCGAGGATTGTGAGCTCCGCACCTGCTACCCCCGTACCTGTCCGGTTCTGAGACTGTCCCGCTACCCTTTCCCCCAAAGAGACTAGAATTGACAGGATCCTCGTATCCTGGTCCTGCTGTACCGCCAATTACCTTGCTCTTAAGATATATAAAAGCGTGAAGAACTCGTCCCTGTGTGGTGTCTATCTGTGGGGGGGAAGTTACCTGTCCGTACGATTTCCGGAGAGGACCCTCACCGGAGGCCTCTCCCCCCTGTACCGGCCGACCCTCCGGGTCCCCGTCTAACATTGGTGGCCAGCGGCGCGATTCGAGCCGACGCATAATCATACAGAGAGTAACTCACCCCACGACACACAGCCACCATGACGACAAAGGAGAGTGGAACAACGGAAACATTTCAGATGGAAAAGCTGGAAGAATACAGCCACACAGAACTAAAGCAATTTTGCATAGAGCTGGGCATTGCTACCACGGGACTGAGCACGAAAGATGACCTCAAGCACGCCTTAGAAGCTTGGGTGGAGACGGAAACATCCCCACCCCAAAATCAAAGCCTCGAGACCACCGAAACAAGTACCACCCCTGCAGACGAAAGAAGATCGGGCCTCTCGTCCGAAGAGGCCCGAGAACGGGAGAAAAGCCGGCTCCACGAATTGGAGCTGGCTCGACTCCGCTTAGATGGAGAACTCAAATTGGCAGAACAAGAAATAACACTCGAACACTTACGGCTCAGGGAAGAACGAGAAGAGAAAAAGAGCCAGAGGGAGCTGGAAGAAAAAATACTAGCCTACGAGCATGAGCACAACTTGAAGGAGCTAGAAATTCGACGGCAGAACAAGGACCTCGGCGTCTCCGGGCACCCGAGCCCCACTGCTCCGACGGACCCCAAGGTCCACATCCCCAAGGACGTCGTCCGGGAATACTACCGGAACGATGATATCCAGCAATGGTTTAAAGCCTACGAGGTAGCAATGACCTCCCACCGAATTCCACGGAGCGACTGGGGAGCCGGACTATGGGGTAAATTCGTTAACGAAGGAAGAGACGCCCTGCTGCAACTCCCCGACCACCAGAAGACCTCCTACGACCACATGAAGGCCGCCCTCCTCACTCGCTATGGACTCACGCCCGAGATGTACCGGCAGAGATTTCGGGACTGCAAACGGATCCCTGGTACAACTTGGGTGGAGTATGTGAACTTTTTTAGCCGAGCCCTCGAGGGATGGATCAAGGGCAGCCAGGTCACCACCTACGAACAATTATTCGACCTGATTGTATGGGAGCACCTCTCCAATAATTGCTTTGTCAAACTAAGACAGCACCTCCTTGATAGTA
This sequence comes from Lissotriton vulgaris, assembly GCF_964263255.1. NCBI lineage: Eukaryota > Metazoa > Chordata > Amphibia > Caudata > Salamandridae > Lissotriton > Lissotriton vulgaris. Next base: position 1,541,827,823 of record NC_141696.1, on the reverse strand, counting down.
AACTGACCGAACCTTCGGAAACTCGCCATCGAAGCAGACCGATGGGAAAGCACCCGAGTCCCTCGAAACTGGCCCAGCGAGCAAAACAGAGCCTCCCAAGGGCCCCACCGGCCACGGGGAGGAGGAGGAGGCCAGGGTCGGGGCCGGGACACCGTCGCAGTGCCCTCCACTAGCAACCCCCCGCCCCCGACCGGAAGAGGTAGCCCTCCAACGGGACCAGGTTTCCGCGCCAACGTTACCTGCCACAAATGCCAGCGACCCGGCCACTACGCCAATGATCCCAACTGCCCGAAAAATCAGAGTCCCATGAACCGCCAGATCACCGCCGCCGCTCTGGGAGAAGAACCAGGCCAGGAAGACGCCGAAGAGTACGAGCCGTACCAGCCCGAGTGGGAACTAGCTACCATGTCCCTGGTCTGTCTAGGAGAGAGGGACATGGTCCGCGGGCGCCCATCCCCGCCAACACGCAGAAATACAGCCAGTGGGTCACAATCAATGGATGCCGGGCGGGAGCCCTCCGTGACACAGGGGCCAGTGTGACCGCAGTCCGCTGCCACCTGGTGACCCCTGACTAGATCCTACCAAATGTACTTTGTCCAGTGCGGTCGGCAGACAACTCCGAAAGCCTGTGCCAGATGGCCCGCATCCCCTTCGAGTGGGGGGGGGGTGTCCGGCATGCTAAAAGTAACTGTCCGCGACGATGCCCCGGTGGACTGCCTTCTGGGGAACGACCTCGAAAGCTCCCCCTGGTCAGCCGTTGAACGGAGGGAGCACCTGGGAATGCTTGGCCTCCCTGAGTGGGTATGTATAACGACCCGATCCATGGCCGCCCGCGCCATCCCCAACCCAGAGGAACAGGAGTGGCCCGAGCCTCCTCCACCGATCGTCACAGAAGAAGCCACCCCTGAGCCGGGGCCTCCGGGGGCCGGCAACAAAGAACAGGATCGACCCCAAGACCTCACGGAGCTGGCCCAGTGGCGCCAAGAAGGTGGCCCCACTCAGGAACAGTTCCGCCAGGAACAAAGAGCGTGTCCCTCCCTCGAGGGCCTCCGACAACAAGCCATAGCCCAGAACGCAGGGGATACATCGGGGGCCCACTGGATCTACTGGGACAACGAGCTGCTCTACAGTGAGCAAAAGATCGCCGAACTTGGAGCCGGCCGGGTGCTGGTGGTCCCCCTCCGATTCAGAGACTTCCTATTGAACTTGGCACACGATGTGCCTCTTGCCGGGCACCTGGGGCAGGACAAGACGTACAGCCGCCTGGTGACCCACTTCTACTGGCCAAAGATGCGGAACGATGTAGCAAACCCCTGCCGGGCCTGCCCCACCTGCCAGGCCAGCGGGAAAAGCGGTCGAAAACTGAAAGTCCCCCTGCAACCCTTTCCCATCGTCACCACCCCCTTTGAGCGGGTGGGAATAGACATTGTGGGGCCCCTGGAGCCCCGGACAGCACAGGGACACCGGTTCATCCTTGTCCTGGTGGACCATGCCACCCGCTATCCCGAGGCCATACCTCTCCGGACCGTGACGGCGCCCGTGGTGGGCCGAGCCCTGATGGGGATCTTCTCGCGGGTGGGCTTCCCCCGAGAAGTCATCAGTGACAGGGGCACAAACTTTATCTCCAAGTACATGAAGTCCCTATGGCAACAGTGCGGGGTCGCCTACAAATTCACGACCCCCTATCACCCGCAAGGGAACGGACTAGTAGAACGATTTAACCGCACCCTCAAAGGAATGATCATGGGCCTGGAAGAACCCCTACGACGCCAATGGGACGTGCTGCTCCCGTGCCTCCTGTTCGCTTACAGGGAGGTCCCCCAGAAATCCCTGGGCTTCAGTCCGTTCGAACTCTTGTATGGACACCCCGTCCGGGGCCCCCTCAGCCTGGTCAAAGAAGGGTGGGAGGTGGCCCCTCAGAAGACTCCCCCTGACGTATACAAGTAGCTCTTGACTCTCCGTAACCAGACCCGGTGGTTCAGGGAACTCGCCAAAGCCAACCTCGAAGCCAGCCAAGAGGACATGAAGCGCTGGTATGATCAGAATGCCTCATCCATCGAATTCGAGCCGGGACAACAGGTCTGGGTGATGTCCCCGGTTGAACCGTGCGCTCTCCAGGACAAATGGACAGGACCCTTCAAAGTGGTGGAGCGCAAGGGCCCCGTCACCTACCTGGTGGACCTGGAGTCCCCCCGAAACCCCCTGCGGGTCCTCCACGCCAACAGACTCAAGCCCCACTTTGTACGCTCTGAACTTAGCCTCCTGATGGCTACCGACAGTGGGGCTGAAGAAAACTCCGAGCCACTGCCCGATCTCCTGAAAACGCTCGAGAAAGACGGCTCCGTGGAGGGAGTCCCCCTCTCTGAGGCCCTGTCCCCGGCACAACGCCAAGACTGCAGAGGACTGCTTATACAGTTTGCCGACCTGTTCTCCCTCATCCCTGGGGTCACCCCCTGGTGCCTCCACGACATTGACACCGGGGATAACACCCCTATCCGACACAGGGCGTACAGGGTGCCTGATCGAGTACGCGCCTGCATCCAGTCGGCAGTCTCCAAGATGCTAGCTCTGGGAGTGATCGAGCCGTCCGACAGCCCCTGGGCCAGCCCCGACGTGTTGGTCCCCAAGGCCGCCGCCCCGGGCGTCGCCCCCGAGCTCAGGTTCTGTGTAGACTATCGGGGTCTGAACGCCGTTACCCGGACCGACGCTCACCCCATTCCCCGGGCAGATGAGCTGATCGACCGCATGGGGGCCGCCCGCTACCTGAGCATCTTCGATTTAACAGCGGGCTATTGGCAGATCGGCCTCACTCCCGGTGCCCAGGAGCGATCCGCCTTCTCCACCCCGGACGGCCACTACCACTTCAAGGTGATGCCATTCGGAATGAAAAACGCACCCGCCACCTTCCAGAGACTCGTGAACAAAGTCTTGGCGGGGCTGGAGGAATTCAGCGCCGCCTATTTGGACGATATTGCTGTGTACAGCCGCCACTGGGCAGAACACCTCCACCACCTCCGGGAGGTCCTGAACGCCCTCCGGCAGGCCGGGCTAACCATCAAGGCCCGCAAGTGCCAGATCGGCCAAGGGTCCGTGACCTACCTGGGACACCAGGTGGGAAGTGGCCTGGTGGCCCCCCTCCAGCTCAAGATTGCCGCCATCCAAGCCTGGGAGCCCCCGGTCACCCAGGCAGAGGTCTGAGCCTTCCTGGGGCTCACCGGGTACTACCGGCGCTTCGTAAAAGACTATGGCAGCATTGTAGGGCCACTCACAGAACTCGCATCCAAAAAGAACCCCCAGAAAGTCAACTGGACGCCGGAATGTCAGGCCGCCTTTGAGAACCTGAAGTCCGCCATGTGCACCGCCCCCGTACTCCAAGCCCCCGACTACAGCCGGGAATTCATAGTGCAGACGGACGCCTCCGATCATGGCATAGGGGCCGTCCTCTCCCAACTCAACACCGAGGGGGTCGATCAGCCAGTGGTCTTCATCAGCCGACGCCTGCTGGCCCGAGAACAGCGCTGGAGCACCATCGAGCGGGAGGCCTTCGCCGTAGTATGGGCCCTCAAGAAGCTCCGGCCCTATCTCTTCGGTACCCACTTCCGGGTACAAACAGATCACCGACCCCTGCAATGGCTGATGCAGATGCGGGGAGAAAACCCAAAGCTGTTGCGTTGGTCCATCTCCCTGCAGGGAATGGACTTCACTGTGGAGCACCGTCCCGGCCAGGATCACGCCAACGCAGACGGCCTGTCCCGCTTCTTCCGCCTCGGCGAGGAGAGTACCCAAGAGGATGGCTGACTCTCCCTGCCTTCAGCTGGGGGGGACGCATGTTGGACAGGCCTCGTGGCCGGGCTGTCCCCTCCCCGCATGGCGGTCGGGGACCCCTGCTCCTCCTGTTCCCCGGACAAGAACCACCCCCGCAACCCGCCAGGGCAACCTCCGGCCCTTCCCCGACGGAACCCTGGCTCCTGAACACCACCGTCTCGGCTGGCCCGGGTCCTTTCCAGAACCCCTGTCCCCGGCCCAGCCGCCATTTTGGACACCACTCGGCCAGGCCTCGTGGCCTTGGGTCGACCTCGGCCTCGGGCCCGGCCAGGCCCCGACATCGAGGCACCACCATCCACCCAGGGGGTAAAGAGACCACTTGGCAGGTCAATGGGAGAAGGAGTGTCGATGGCTCCCCTCCGCCAGGTGCCGATTGCCCCCAGCCTCCCCGGGCGCTGGCTCCACCCCCCTGCTGGGTGTCTGGACTCTCTCATCCAGGACCTCCCGACCTCCAAGTGCGAGGGTCCGGACATCAAAGGGCGCCAGACCTATAACTGGGGCAGCTCCAGAACAGGAAGGCAGTTGTATCCTGGAGTCGAGAGACACCGAGACGAACTCATCCTTGGAGGCCTGCTGGCGCTGCCGCGGCTCCTCTTCGCGAACCCTCTTGAAGGCCTGCTGGCGCTGCCGCGGCTCATCCTTTTGTGAACCATCTTGAAGGCCTGCTGGTGCTGCCGCGGCTCATCCGTTTGTGAACCATCTTGAAGGCCTGCTGGCGCTGCCGCAGCTCATCCTTTCGTGAATCATCTTGAAGGCCTGCTGGCGCTGCCGCGGCTCATCCTTCCGTGAACCATTTTGAAGGCCTGCTGGCACTGCCGCAGCCTCTACTTGCGAACCATCATCTCGAGGATTGTGAGCTCCGCACCTGCTACCCCCGTACCTGTCCGGTTCTGAGACTGTCCCGCTACCCTTTCCCCCAAAGAGACTAGAATTGACAGGATCCTCGTATCCTGGTCCTGCTGTACCGCCAATTACCTTGCTCTTAAGATATATAAAAGCGTGAAGAACTCGTCCCTGTGTGGTGTCTATCTGTGGGGGGGAAGTTACCTGTCCGTACGATTTCCGGAGAGGACCCTCACCGGAGGCCTCTCCCCCCTGTACCGGCCGACCCTCCGGGTCCCCGTCTAACAACGTTTCACTCTGGGGCGCATGGCAGCCTCTCCAGGATCTACTATTTTTTGATGTTGTCCGCTCATGCTCCCTTTGTGCGTGGGGTTCGCCATCTCCCCAGGGGCATTTCTGATCATTCACCCTTGTTACTTGAGGTCTCGATTGGTTTTTGTAGTGGGAGCAGGGTCCCCCCTATCCACCCATGGCACTTAAGAAATCCTAGGTTGCGCTCCGAGCTTCTCAAGGCTATTGATTGCTACTTCAATGAGAATGTGGGGTCTGTCTCTTCTCCTATTTCCTTGTGGGAGGCTTTTAAAACGGTGATAAGGGGATCTGCACTGTCATTGATCGCTGCCGATAAGAAGGCCAGTCGGGAGAACTTAGTGCGCCTCGAGGCGGAAATTACTTCGCTTGAGAGCGAACTGGGTGGTAATGATACTCCTGCAGTCCTGCACTCCTTGGCGCTAAAGCAGGCTGATTATAGGGCCCTGGTGACCGACGCTGCTAAAATTATGAACAGGAATCAGCTGGGCAGACTCTATGATGTGGGCGACAAGGTGAGTAAGCTTCTGGCATGGTTAGATAAGTCTGAGAAAGTGAGTCGTGTGGTACCAGTGATTAAACGGTCAAATGGGGAATGTGTGACTGACCCGGGTGAGATTGTGGAGTGCTTTGTTGACCATTTTCGGACTGTCTATCGATCGGTGAGTGATAGAGATGAGTCTGATTCCCCCCTCCTTTTGCGTGATATTACACTACCCTGTATTTCGGAAGAGGATAGGTCCACTTTGGATGCGCCTATAACGGTGGATGAGGTCACTATTGCTATACGATCCCTTCGTTCGGGTAAAGCTATGGGGCCGAATGGTCTGCCCAACGAGCTTTACAAGCTGCGACCTGATGTGATGGCGGCGTATCTGCGAAATATGTTTATGGATGCCTTTGAGGCTGGTCTCCTCCCCCTCGATCAACGTTTGGCCACCATAGTTGTCATCTACAAAGACGGTAAACCTCGTGATCATTGCACCTCGTACCGCCCTATCTCTTTGCTTAATGCTGAGCCTAAGATCCTGGCTAAACTACTTGCGAATCGCTTGCTAACGGTAATCTGTGATCTGATCCACCCGGATCAGTCCGGTTTTATTCCCCGTCGGAATACGGCGCTTAATCTCCGAAGACTCCACGGAGTTCTCGCGAAAGCTGAGACGCTGACCGAACCCACCATTTTAGCTTCTCTCGACGCCACTATGGCTTTTGATACCATCGAGTGGTCTTATCACTGGGCGGCTTTATCAAAGTTTGGCTTTGGTCCTAATTTTATTGCCTAAGTGAGACTCCTCTATGAACAACCACTAGCTCAGGTGGTGGTCAATGGCAGAGTGTCCGGTTCGTTCCCGCTCGGGCGTGGTACCCGGCAGGGTTGTCCCCTCTCCTCTTTGCCTTAGCGCTGGAACCGTTGGCGGAATGGCTTCGATGGGAGCCCTCGATCAGGGGCATCCGATTGGCCCCTGACCTTGAAGATCGTGTCTCGTTATACGCAGACGATATTCTCCTCTATCTCACTTCACCCCAGAAGTCACTAAACGTGCTTTTTGATGTCCTCTCCTCCTTCGGGAAGAACTCGGGCCTCGTTATCAACTGGACTAAGTCATGCATTTATGCTATAGAGGGGGAGCTTCCTTCCCTGCCCCGTAGATTCCCGATCCAGGTAGCTGAGACTGGTTTCAAATACCTGGGAATCCACGTCCCATTGGACCCCTCTGTCCGCTATAACCGCAACTTATATGCTCCTCTCCGGCGACTTAAATTGGAAGTCCAGCGGTGGCGCAGCTTGCCTCTATCCCCACTGGGGCGTGCGGCTCTTTTTAAGATGATGTCCCTCCCCAGATTTTTGTATGCTCTGCAAATTGTTTTCGATCCTGTACCCTCTGGATATTTCCGTGAGGTCGAGTGCCTCCAGAGGCAGCTGATCTGAGATGGGCGGGCACGTATCTCCTTGCCTAAACTTACTCTGCCATGGTACGATGGTGGCATCGCCCTCCTGGATATCAGGCGCTACTACTGGGCCTCCCAGTTGAGCGCGGTTAACCATGTGACGTACTCTACGGGTCCTGTCCCTGCCTTTGCGATGGACAAGTTCCTCTTGCCGGGCGGGAACTTCAATAGGGCATTGTATTCGAAGGAGCCAATCCGATCTCTGTCTGGACCTACGAAGTGTGCTGTGCGTGCGTGGAGAGATGCGACTGTTGCTACGGGTTGGGGCGATAAGATGACACTACTGACTCCACTGTATGACTCCGATAGGTTAGGTAGCCTGTGGCGGACGAAAGGGTTTGATAAGTGGGACACGATTGGTATCAGCAGGGTGGAGGATCTTTGGTCCAGGGGTGGGTTTAAGTCCTTTGACGCCCTTAAGGTGGAGTATCATCTTGGCGACACTGAGTACTTCCGATACCTTCAGGTGCGCCACGCCTTGCTCTCGGTTTTCCCTCTGGGGACGGAGATCCCCCCGTCGTCACCACTTGAGGACCGGATTCTAGATGGCCACGTGCCTGACAGCACGATTTCCCTGATTTATAAAAAGCTTATTAACACCAGGGTTGATCTCCTGGTGCGGCTCAGGGCCTCGTGGACCGCAGATGGCTTGGAATTGGATGACGAGGATAGGCTGCTGGCTGTTGCCTCCCCTAAGGAGGTGGCCATTCCAGCTCGTCTTCGCTTTGTGCAACTGAAGTTCCTCCACCGCGTATACATAACCGGTACGCGACTGGCGCGAATGGGTTACTCGGTAGATGGGCTGTGTAAACGTGGCTGTGGCATGAGTGGTACCTTTCTCCACATCATCTGGGAATGTCCTGTGATATCCGCCTTTTGGTCCAGAGTGCATGCTATTATGGGACGGGTCACCGGGGTCTCTCTTCTGCCTGAGGCTCGTCGTTGCCTGCTCAATGTCTGGGAGCCTACGGACTGTACGGTTGATCAGACTTTCTGGGTCACTCTGGGTAACATGGTGGCCAAGAGGGATATTGCTCAGCTCTGGGGTGCCCATAGGCCGCCCGGGATAACAGCTTGGAAAGAGAATATGGATTGGTGCATGTTCCGGGAGAAGACGGTCTATGTGGCTCGGGGCCGTCCTAAGAAATGGGGCAGGATTTGGTCCCAGTGGAACGCGTATCATGGAGATATTTGCACTCCTCCACTTGAGTTACCCACTGATATCCCATCGTCCCCGTAGTTACCGTTCCAGATGATTGTTTATAGTGCTATGCTTAATGGTTCTCTTCACCGTCCCCTCGTCCCTAGACTGTATGCCGCATCATTCTTTGAGACTGGTGTCCTCGCCCTCTCCCCCCTTTGAGCCCTTGGAATCGCTCCTACCATGTGATTGTGTGCTGTGTTAGTTATATGTGTTTCAACAAAATCACAAAATGAAACCTATTTTATACCTTGTCACTTCTGTGTTTTGATGCGGGTACACCATTAAGCTGCTACTCTTTGATCTGATTATACTGCCTTTATGTCTGGTATCCAGATATTTTTGTCATAGCGGCCGGCCCGACTGGGTTGTAGGCAGACGCTGTGTACTGTGCATACTGCAAATAAAGGTTTAAAAAAAAAAAAAGTCTTTAACACGGGGGAGAGTGTGCTATTTGTTGGAGCTGGACATTGGGACTGGAGGTAGGGCCTAAGGACTGTGCCGACAGATGACATCAGCACCAGTGTGTCTCTCCCCAGAACTAAGAAAGATGCCCCCCTACACCACCTAAGGACTACTTTGGGGAAGAACAGGACTTCTGCACGAAGGAAAGGAGCACTAGAGAAGATAAAAGGAGAAAGGATGGTGCATGGAGTCAGTATAACCAACTCCCTGCAAAATGTGCTATCTTAGAGGAAATGGGGCCTAAGGAAAAGACTCCAGGTGGTTAGGGCTCTCCATCAGGAATAAAAGAAGCCCAGGATCAAGCAAAACACCCCAAAAGAGGCCGAGACATCAAAGGGTGAAGGATTTGACCTTTGACAATACAGAGAGGACAGGGACCACATAGAGCTTCACTGCTGTCTCTGAAGAAAATTCTGGGGTGGTCCTGGGCCCGGGGGCTGATGCAAGGAGCCATTTGTGAGAAGTTGGCCTGGTATATGATGTTCACTATTCTAGTGAGCACCTTGCACCAGTCTAAACAACCCTTATGGCGATGGTTGTGAAGTCAACCTTATAGACCAGCTATCCTAGTGGTAGCATGGACAAAAGCACTCTTAGGCTAAACTCAAGAGGGCTTGTGAAGCCAGCTGTTTTACCATATGCAATCCCTTTAAGACCAAATGAAAGGACACCACACCGGTTATATATTCAAAATATATGTATTTATTTCTAAATTAATCCTCTGAACTCTTTATGAGGGCAGAGGCACAAGCGCATAACAAGTTACTCAATATAACATACAATAAGTTGCACAATATGGATAGGCCCTAGTGGCCCGCTAAACCATATAATAAAATAGTGGTATAAGAACCACATCATGAACAGTTAGAAGGCCTAGGGCCTTGGGAATCGCTGGGGCTACACTGGACTAACAGCCGTTTGGAAGCAGGAGGCCTACGGGATGCGTGTGCAATGTCTAAATGCACATGTGTGCACACATAGAGAATCAATGGGTGCGTAAAGTTAGAAATTCAAAGATTTAGGAGTCTTCCGACTGGACTAGGAACTAACTACTTGAAACTAGGACACTAGGATAGTCAATCTTCACAGGAGCAATGAAGTACTCGCTTTACCTCACACACAGGAAGCGGGTGCTTAGGTCCCAAAGTGTTTCGGGTTTCGTTGTGGATTCCTATGGAGCCTTGGAGAAAATACGCTGCAGGCGACCAGGAGAGAAGAGTCCGGTTGGATCCAAGGGCGGATCGAGGATGAAGAGTACCTGAAAGCAGAGGGGACAGAGTCTGGGTCACTAGCCAGGGACCAGAGTGGAGCCAGGGAGGAACCAGGCGATGTCGAGAAGCAATCAGGCGATGTTGTGAAGCTTGTGTCTGCTGCCACGTGGACCAGGAGGTGTCGACGATGACCAGGAGCTGGGCAAGGACTGTCCCACAAAGGCTCTCGCTGTCGGCGGGGTTGGCTTTTGGATTGGAGTCAACAAGCCTTGCATAGACAACCCACGCAGGATTCAAAGAGGGCTGCTTACTCAGGCCAGCAAGGACTGAGGGGCTTCTCCTTTGCAGGGAAGCAAGGGCCAGTCTGGAGCAACCAGACCAGCAGTGTATATCTCGGGTTTCGTCGTCACAGAGGCTACTAGCCAACGGGCAATTGACCGGATAGACGCGTCAAGCAGAAAAATGCAAAAGAAGCGCACGCAGCACTCGGTGAGTGTGGAGAGGTGATCTTCGGTGCAGTTGATGCTCGGGGCTGGGGCTTCACAATCCCCAATGCACAACTTCGAGGGTGCCTCAGAAGTTGCACGGAAAGCAATTCGCTGGCTTTCCAAGATGGCCGGTCCCACGTCTCGCCGAGCTGAAGGAAGTCTGGGTCTTGTCAGGCTCTGTGTTCGGGCTCCGGCGGGAGCGACGACAAAGCAAACCATTGAGCGCTTGATGGTGCATGTTTGCATAAGATGGCCACTCCTTGACCACAAGGGAGATTCTTCAGTTGTCTGCTTGCAAAGTAGAGCGTAGAAGGTCCAGAGTTTTGTTTCAGAGTTTCAGTCAGGTTAATCTAAAGTCTTGGGACTCAGCTCCTACCTATATACCAAATCTAGAGGCTGGATTACCTGCTAGGTCCCTCCTATGGGTGGGACCAGGAAAGGGGGTGGTTACACCCCTTTCCCTTTGTCCAGTTTCGTGCCAGAGCTGGGGCTGGAGTGCCCCAGCACTGGTTTGAACTGGCCTATGCATGGAGCACCTTGTGTGCCCCAGGCAGTGTCTCATTTCATTCAGCCCTACCTGCCACAATACACTATGGCCTCTCTGGGGTGGTGCTAGCACCTCCCTGTGACAGGAAACCTATTGTCCAAGCCTCCCGTGCTGGAAGCACTCCCAGCAGCAGGAGGTCAGACTTGTGTCTGTGGCAGCAGCATCCATTTTGTGATGCTGAGGCTCTGGTTAATTTTAACTGGGATGAGTAGGAACAACATGTCTTCTCCCTCTAGCTACCCCCGTCATCAGAACTGGCGAGGGAGCAGTATCCCAAAGCGTATGACACCTTACACGGCATGTTTTGATAAAGCCAAACCAGAGTTAGCATTGAACCGCAAGGTTCATAATGCACTTAAGACTATATGGTATTGCAATATCATAGAACAGCTATAAGGACATGGTTGGGAAAGCTGCAGGCAGGCTCAGCTCATGCTAGAGCACCATTTCACATAAAACCAAGCACTCTGCCTTCAGGATTGTTAAGGTCCGCCATAGGAGTGACTTATAGGTGCATATGTGTCTATATATAAGGATAGATATAGGAATACTATATCTAAGCAAGGGGTGATTACACCACCTTGCCCCAGCTGAGTGATCAGCCAGTTGTGTCAGATTGGATGGCCAGCCAAAGGTGGCAAAAGATATGCTGCAGCTCCTTGTAGGCCTTGGATGCACATATGGAGAAGTGTGGCTCAGGGGTTAGAGGCGGCAGACCCGGAAGCTGAGATCGGCCCTGGACCAGGGTTCAATTCCCCGCCTCGGCGGGTCTTGGGCTAAAAATTCCACGGACTCAATAATTCTCGCTCCGGTGCCTTCTCGACTCACGGGTTCACATTCTGCGACTCTGGGCAATAGCTTGCTTAATCTCCACAACGGCCCCTCGCGGCGGGATGCCTGGCTTTCACCTTGTGGATACCCTGCCGGGGTTATCTCACAGGGGAATACCAGGACGGGTTCCCTAAGCAAGCGCCGGGAAACCCACTGCGGGTAGCTGTGCGCTATATAAGCTCAAATACATTTACATTACATTTACATATACATTTACATTTACATATGCCCTGGGTACCTATGGTACACTGTACAGGGACTCACAAGAGTGACCCAAATACCAATTTGTGATGTACCTAAAGTGCATGGTGTTAAATTTAGAGAGAGGACAGCAGGGCTGTGGGTCTGATTAGCACAGCCACATTAAGTCGAAAACCAGTAAAGCAAAAAGCAAAAAGTTGGGGTGACCATAGGAAAGCAGACCCTACTCTCCTACACCATTATGGTTAAAAAACCTTGGGAGGGAGTGTGTGTGTGGGGCCTCCTCCCCAGAGTTCTAGAGACCTGGGGACCCCAAAGCAGTTTATGGATGCAGGAGTCCAGGACCCTCCTGGGCGTTGAATTCCGCTCTGATCGCAGAATTTGCGGAGTTTTCCGCACTCTGTGGACCACATAGAGTTCCCAAAAACTCGCAGAGCAGAGTTTTTTCCTCGCTCGCGCTCGCCAAAGTTAAGTTGGTAAGCACACCGAAGAAAAATCCAACTTTAGACCATCTCCCAACGAGATTTTTCAATGCAGGCGGTCGCGGACGGTAGCGACTGCTCGCATTGAGAAACCATCCGTTCGCATTGAGGGAGATGCAGCTCAAGTAGAAATTATACTCCTGCAGCAGAAAGAAGCAGCACCCTCTTGTGCTGCGCATGATGCAGTTCATTCTGATTTTCCAGCTTAGGACAAACACTCAGTGCTAAAAATCAGTGCGTACGGCGCAACCTAACGCACTCCACTCAGTCCTAACTAGGACCCCATCCCCGGGCCCCCCAATTTCACGAGGAATGTGGGAGCACCATTACGTCCCCCCAGAGGAGATCCAAGGGGCCTGGAACCCCAACTCTGGGCCCCTGATGCCACAAAGAACGGGGGAGCACCATCGCTCTCCCCTGAGAGAAAGAGGAGGGGCCTGAGATCCCGAGTCCCAGCCCTGGCACCTAGATGGAGCAGGAAGAGCGCTGCTGTGCTCCCAGTCGGTGGTGGGCCTGTCCTCTGTTTCCCATGCTAGTGTTTGGGGGAAGCAGGGCAGCCACCACTGCAGAGAACTGCCTACCAGCAGGAGTGGGCAGGGGAGAAGAGCTTCTGGCTCCAGTCGCTGCCAAGGAGAAGCTGACTGTGCAGGGTGCCAGCCAGGGCAGCCGAGTTTGGGCTTCCCAACTGCCGAAAAAGATGCCGCCATGTGTGAAGTCCATGTGGAACAAATCACCCCCAAGCAATAAAAGGAAAGGTGTGCGGTAGCGGAAAAAGGAAGTCATGTGCCAGGAAAAGAACATGGCTGAGCCGCTAATTAAATATTCACCGTCCCGCAAAGGAGTGTCCCAAAATGCACTGCGATGGTGAAATTGACCAAGTGTTTTTCAGCTGTTGATGGCACCCTTGGGTCAGCAGGGGCCCCACCAAGGAAGAGAAAAAGAGTGTGGGGGAGCTGCAGGAGTGCAGCTGCTCTCTCCCCATACCCCAAAGGAAATGCAACAAATGTATAAAAAGGAGAGCCTAGGTTAGCAGGGTCAAAGAAAGGATCCACCAATGCCTTTTCCTCTTTATTTTTTTTTTAGCATGTGTAAGGCTGGAACTTTAGCTTTGCAGCTAGGGGGTGCAGTGCTTTCCAGGGCCTGACTCTGTGACTGCATTTTATGTGGCTTTGTAGGAAGTTGTCTCTGTATATACTATACCAAAGTAAGGTATAGTGTTCACAGAGTCAAGAGGCTTTACAGAGGCTAAAGCAGATAATACTTATGTTCTCTTTTGTGGTAGTGTGAGTGAGCAGTTAGGCTTATCAGAGCGCAGTGTTAAGCATTTCTTATACACCCACAGGCAATAAATGATTACGCAAGTCCCCAATCTGCTTTTACAGTAAGTGTATTGCTTCATTATTATAACAATAAGATTCCGTACTCTGACTTTCCAAAAAACCATGAGACAACAGGCAGTCTCTTTCTTTTCACCTAGGCACAACAAAGGTGTTTAAAAAGATACCACAAAACAGTACAGACGAAAAAGTCGCCTTGAAATGTTAAGGTAACATTTGCCTCTTTCAGCCCAAATGCAATAAAAATCAATCTGGAAGTAGGAGAAGCCATTATTAAAAAAACTCTTTGTTTTTTAATTGTCAGGTACCCAGTTTTGCCCTGAGGAAAAACCAGAGAATTTGGAATGGGTTTGGAAACGCATGTTTAAAAAGATACCACAAAAGAGCACAGACGAAAAAGTCGGCTTTTCCCATGAGATCCATACTCTAAACTCACTAATGGCAACAAACCAAGCAGTGTCTATTTTTATTGGACACATTAGAACCAAAATAACAAAGGCCCATTGTGAGAATAGTCCTGAAACACGAAAGGAAACTAAAAGACAGGACTGTAGTGTGAAAAAAAAATTCTGGTGGCTTTTTCCATTAGACCCATACCCTAAACTCACTAAGGGCAATAAACCGAGCAGTGTTTATTTTTATTGGACACATTAGAACTAAAATAACAAAGGCCCATTGTGAGAATAGTCCTGAAACACGAAAGGAAACTAATAGACAGGACTGTAGTGTGAAAAAAAAACATTTCTGGTGTACCAATGTAATGTTCATTGACTAAATTTATTTAATTGATTGACTTTTTGTTGATTTGGTTATGTATGAATTGTTCATGATTTATTGTTTATGATTATACTTTTGAAAATTGTGTTTAAATGTGTCAAATCTCAGACATGTTTAAATAAGAGATGAAATTTCTAAAAATAAGAAAGCGAGTATATGAATAAAACTTAGGTGCTTCTGAATTAATTAATCGAAGTCCACAGTCTGCTTTAAATAAAGAGCAGCTTGATTTAATTTCGAGACCAGACGTTTGTTTGTTTATTGAGTCAAAGGCCATGCATGTGGGCATCTAATGACAGGAGAGCCGCTGGCACCGCAGGTCGAGTGGACACCACCTGGAGTACCCCAAACAAACGCCGTAAATTGAGCCTGGTGTTTCTGTGGGACATAAAGCCTGACTAATCCGAATGGATCAAGGTTTGGATTACTGCCCCTATTCGAGTGGACAGAACCTTGCCAAGGACCTTGGTTTCAAAGTTAAGAAGGGAGATGGGTCTATAGGAACTACATTGATCTTGTGGTTTGCCCAACTTATGTATTACAACTATCGTGGCTGACCGAAGATCCCTCGGGAATAACCCATCCTCCCTGGCAGTGTTAAACATATTCAGCTTGTGGGGGGGATCCGTCCCGATACACATGAAACGCCTCTGCGGGAAACCCGTTGGGACCAGGCGCCTTTCCTGCCTGCAAATCACTCATGGCAGCCTCCACCTCCTCCACTGTAATGTCAGAGTCTAAGAGGTCCCTATCCTCTGGAGCCAAAACCGAGAGGGGTTTATCACTTAGGAAAGCTGCACACTCCCACTCCCGCTTCTCGGTGTGCCGTTGATAAATGGATTCATAGTATTGCGCACACACCTCGGCTATCTCCGCACCAGCATTCCTCATGACTCTGTCTTCCCACCAGATACCCGGGACCCAATTACGATCTCTATCTCTCTTCTCGAGCCAGGCTATCATCCTATTCGCTTTATCCCCCAGATCTTATACAGGCCGCTGCGTGGCAAGAGCATGCGACCATGCCTGGTCAGTCAACAGATCCCTCAGTTCTTTTTCTTTGAGGCGTAGTGTGTGCCTAATGTCCAGCTCCAGCTGCTGGGTTCCCCACCTAGCATGCTCCAGGACCTGAATCTCGGTTTCTAGACCATCAATCTGAGCCTGCTTCTCCTTCCTCCTCTTTCCAGTTTCTGCCTGCACAAAATCCCTAGCTACAGTCTTAAATGCCTCCCAGAGGGTACAGTGAGACCTAACCGAACCCACATTCTCATCAAAATAGAGATCCACACGGTCTCCAAACCGCTCCTGGACTCCTGGTCTTTAAACAGAAAAACATCCAACCTAGGAGGGGTGGACCGATCTCGCTCGGGACCTCTCATCTGCACTCCCACCGGGGAGTGGTCAGATATACCTCTGGCTTTATGACAACTGTTGTGAAAGAGCCCCATGTGTCCCACCTGCGTGAAGAGGTAATCAATCCTGGACCCCGACCCATGTGCTGCAGATATGTGCGTGTACTGTCGAAGGTGAGGGTTATGCGCCCTCCAAAGGTCCGCCAAACCCATTGCGTTAACAAACTCCCCAAGCTGGTGTCCTACCCACCGATCAGATGGGGACCCTGATCTATCTACTTCCCTCACCATCACATCATTCATGTCTCCTCCCATTATCAGGACTCCATCCGGCAGCTCCAGGTGCAGTTTCCCCAGATCCGGAAGCGTAGTGCCATGCAGCCGTGGCGGGATGTAAACAGAACAGAGATTAATCGTGTAGCCCTCCCACCGCCCAAAGATAGCTAGATAGCGACCCAGCGGGTCAAACCACTTACGATTGATCAGTAGTGCTAGTGAGTTTTTCCACAAGGATCCCAGCCCCCTGGAGCCCGTGGTGAAGGCCGCATGTGCCTGCAGTGTGAAGCCAAACCTATTAAGGGCCTTGTAATGGTTTCCTACCAGGTGCGTCTCCTGGAGGAAGACTATATCCGGGGCGTGTCTGTGGAGATATTGAAGGTCGATGGTGCATTTGATTTTGTTCTGCAGACCATTGACATTCCAAGATAAAATATTAATCTTCTGTGTCGTCGATGTATGTGCCATAGTGGATTAATAAAAAGCAGTAAAAAAACATTCGCCCAACCCTACCACCACCCGCCACCCTCATGTCTGTCAACCATACTACTGGAGCCCTTCGAGCACAGTTCTGTAGAAAGCAAAATACAAAGATCAAACAGCCAACTCCCCCCTCCTACCCCACACCCTGCTACCCTGCTTCCAAGGTCAACGTGACCCAATTTACCCCAACCAGAAGAGCGCCAGTCACCCATGAAAACGAAAACTTTGGGGATGTGAGCGACGACCAGACAGGCCGCATGGGGATGACAACCAGCCCACCAACCATAAAAATAGCAACCACAGCATCCCAGTCTAGGGGAGATCAGTCAAACAGTAGGAGCAAATCAAGCCAAGGCATCAACGCAGCCAATTTGGCCCGTACCCCCTCCGCTGTCCAAGCCCACTTTAGGAGTCAATGTAGTACCAAATGTCTCGCCCAGCAGTCAGTCAGGATAGGTACCTCCCTGCACAGACAGTTCCCAACAGTGGAGTGTTCATACATTACGCGCGCTTCCACGCGATTCTCCAGTCTGTGGCTCTCTCTGTCACCTCAGCCAAGGTCAGGCGAGGCAGACAGGCTCCGCGCCCTCACACCACCAGGCCTCCGGGTCACGCCCTGGCGCTGTCTCCCTCTCTCCGCCGACCCCGTGGAGGAGGTCGGAGACCGCACCGCCGTGTCCCTCCAACCATCTCCCGGCCGTTGACTGTTGGGATGTTGCGCCTGCTCCTCCAGCCATGTGAAGACTTCCTCCGGGGATGTGAAGAAGTAGGATTTCCCATGCAGAAGAATCTTAAGACATGTGGGAAAGAACATCATGTATTTGATGCCACGGGTCCAGAGCTCCCTCTTGACGGCATCAAATGATCTGCTGGACCTTGATGGTAAAGTCCGGGAAGAATCGAATGGTGGCATTTTTGATCCGTAGGTCCCCATGCTGTCGAGCAGCTTGCAAGATGGCGTTGCGATCCCTATAATTCAGGATCCTAGCAAAAATTGTCCTGGGGGGAGCACCGGGGGCTCGGAGGGGGGATCGAGACTCTATGCGTTCGTTCAATAACAAAGAACTTAGAGAGCCTCTTGGGCTTCAGGTGGTTCAGGATATGGTCTTCTAGGAATAGATCAACACTTGGCCCCTCCATTTTCTCCGGGACCAATATCACTCGCACGTTGTTCATTCGGGCCCTCACTTCTTGGTCCTCCAGGCATGCCTCCGCGTGCTTCTGCTGCTGAGTTAATCGCTGGACCTGGCCCTGCAGCTCCTTGGTGGTCTGCTGGAGGTCCGCATTCGCCATCGCGTTCTGAGTTGCCTTCTCTGCGGTTTTATTCAGATCAGCCCGCTGGAGAGCCATTTCTATCGCGACGGCGTTAATCTTGGCTTCCAACGTCGCCCATAGGGACTGAATCACCTGCATGATAGAGGCCAGTGACGGCTCTGTATTCCCGGAGACTCCAGGGGAGCCAGCCTAAAGCCCCCGGTCTGCGCCGTGTAATTGTCCATGGTGTTCGTCTGCGTTGTGATGGATTTCTTGGAGCGCATTGCATTCCCTGTGGTGGCCCCTGTCACGGGCACTCCCCGTGGTTCCTGCGCCTCCCCGGCTGGCCGATGCAGCAAAGGGGAAGAGCGTCGCGATGTGCACTATCTCTGCCACGAAGGGTAGGTCAGGCCGGGTCTCACCACAGCCGCACCAGAAGCACTGGGTCCCAGGCTCCCCTGCACGATCGTCCACTACTTCTCTAGGCGGGGTCCCATGCCCGGCACTCCGCCGTCACAGAGGTGTTCCAGCACCAATGTCAGCCTGCCACCGGGCCGCCTGCCTCTCCACCGCTCCATCTGGGACTCCGGAGCCGTCGGGGAAGTATCCAGTAGCTCTGACCCCGTCCACCACCTGCGGGCAGTCCCTGGCTGAGACAGGCCAGCTCCCGGCCAATGCGGGCCCTCTCCCGCAGCCGCCACGTGGATGCGCGGCCACCACCAATTTGGGTTGTCCACCAGGGCAGCTTAGGGTACCAACGACGTCGGAGCCGTTAAGATTGGCTCAGCCCCCACGGGGCAGGCAGGAGCCTAGCGGGTCCCTCCGCTCTCCACCGCCGGAGCCCCGCGCCACCAGGAGTGTCAGTGCTGGCACGCTCCTCCCCCGGCCGGTCCGAGCTGCAACTCGAGGCCGGTGCCTCCGGCCGCGACTAAGCCCCGCAGGCCTCAAAACTGCTGGTCAGTGTCACCAAGCCACCCGGCAAGCAGGAGAGGATCCAAGCGTACCTCCCGACTCCGGAGCTCCCAGCGATTCGGGGGACGCTAATGAGCGACTGCTGCAGCAGGATATATGGGTGGATATTTAGGGCTTTTAGTGCATCCCCAGACGCGCGTCTGTGTTATGCGGCCATCTTGATCACCGCCAGGCCACGCCCCGCCACCAGGCCTTTTTGGGATCAAAGCTTTTACCCTTGTACCCACTGTTTGATTGTGAAGAGGTCTGGGACCCCCGCCCTGTGCAAGTTTTGGGGGCCTTTAGAAGACTCTTTATATTTATCTTTAGAATGTTCACCCTCTTTTCCCTTGGGAGGTTTTGTAACCCCTTTCTTTTGGTCACCCCCAGTGGTAGTGTTGGTCACCATAGTCCTAAACTAGTGGTCTGCCTTCTTTCTCTATTCTCGGGAGAAATCGGACCTAGGCCTACCACATACTGATGCAACCTTTCATTAATGCAATTCCTTAAAATGTTTTCTTTGATAAACGGATTATAAAGCCCATCATAGCCAGTGTTTTCACTGAGTCTTCTATGCAGTCAACCCAGGACTGACTCGTGGATAGACCGGTTTATGCTATAGTAATATATCTACACATGATCGACCAGATTATACTGCAGTAATATATCCTCACATAGACCAGATTATACTATGGTAATATATCTACACAAAATAGACCAGATTATCCTATGGTAATATATCCACATGGGATAGACCAGTTTATACTTTAGTAATATATCTGCACGGGATCGACCAGATCATATTGCAGTAATATACCTATGTGCAGACCAGATTATAGTATGGTAATATATCTACACAGGATAGACCAGATTATACTATGGTAATATATCTACACTAGATAGACCAGATTATACTATGGTAATATAGTTATACAGGATAGAGCATATTATATTATAGTAATATATCTACACAGGATTGGCCAGATTATACTATGATAATATATCCATGCGGGATAGACCAGATTATACTATGGTAATATATCTACACTGGATGAATGAATGAATGAATACTTTCTTTTATAGCGCATGGCTACTCTTGAGCATCCCAGCGCTGTAAGACAAAGGAAAGTAAAGACACTATTGGAAAAGATGCGTCTTTAAGCGCTTCCTGAAAGCAAGGTGGTTTGACTCATGCCTAATGGCATCTGGGAGTGCGTTCCATTCTTTAGCTGCATGCACCGAGAGTCGACGGCCACCCATCCGGGCCAGCTTCATCCTGGGAACCACCAGCAAATTCCGCTGGTTGGATCTCAGAAATCTCACTGATTGGTGGCGACGAAAAAGGGGATCCAGGATAGGCGGGCCAACCCCATGGATGGATTTATGCGCCATGCACATGGTCTTAAAAGTTATCCTTCCCTTGATGGATAGCCAGTGCAAAGATTGAAGTGCGGCTTTTGCTGAACATCTTTTAGGGACTTTCATGAGTAGTCGAGCAGCACAATTCTGTACCGATTGCAGAATTTTTATGGTGCCGACCGGGGCCCCCATGTAGACGGCATTTGCATAATCCAGCCGTGACATAATCAGTGACTGGACTAGCAATCTTCTGGCTTCGAATGGCAGAAGGTCTAGCACTTTTTTTAAGACTCTCAGCAGCCCATAGCAGGTTCTGGCTACCTTTTTTGCTTGGTATTGAAATCCTAAAGAGGAGTCTAGCCAGATCCCTAAGCTCTTTATATGAGTCTTGGGTGCTGGGGGAGGTCCTAGGCAGTGAGGCCACCAAGGATCAAGATTAATTGGGGCCTTGTAACCTAGGAGCATGATGTCTGTTTTGGCCCCATTTAACTTTAAAAAGGAGGAAGTCATCCATTCCAGAACCTTGGTGAGACATGGGGTCAGATTGTTGATCCCCAGATTTGAAACATCGTTCCTCACCAAGGAAACCACCAGCTGCGTGTCATCGGCGTAGGTAACAAGTTGGATTCCCCAGGGAAGCACCACCTCAGCCAAAGGTCTCATATAGATATTAAACAGAGTTGGGCTGAGGGAGGAGCCCTGGGGGACGCCGTGATTCAGTTGCAGCTGGCTGGATGACACCTCTCCCTCAAAGACAGAGAAGCTTCTGTCGGATAAGAAAGAATGGAGCCATTTAATGGCCAATCCAGAGACTCCTGTAAGATGCAGCCGATGCAGCAGAAGAGAGTGGTTTACTGTATCGAAGGCTGCGCTGAGGTCCAACAGGACCACCGCAGCACAGCCTCCTGCATCCACTATACCTCTAACTGCCTCCACTACTGCCACCAGGGCTGTCTCCGTTCCCTGTTTAGCTCTAAACCCGGTCTGGGTGGGGTGCAATCCTTCCGTGGATTCAATGAAGGAAGAAAGGACCCGATTCACATATTTTTCAGCTATTTTGCTGATAGTTGGTAATAGTGAAATAGGCCTATAGTTGGCCAGGTCTTCAGGGTCTAAGCTAGGTTTCTTAAGCAAAGCTCTGACCTTGGCCTTCTTCCATTTGGGGGGCACTACACCAGAGGCCAGTGACGCGTTAATGACCTACGTTATCACAGGGCATACTGTCCCTGATACCTGTTTAAGAACTGCCGGGGGAGCAGCGTCTAACGGGGAGCCAGATTTAAGCTTACTAAGGAGACTATCCACTTCAGCTAAGTCCAATGAAGGAAAGGCTTTGAGATCTACTGAAGGGTTGGAGTCCATATCCAGGTCCTCCTTTTTTTCTCTCTTCCAATTATCTGGGATGTCTGTCACTGATGCAAAGCCGGAATAGATGTTAGACACCTTAGATGCAAAAAAGATAGCTAACTCATCGCAGTGTTTCTGTGGATTCTGAATAGGACTAATAGTCCTGGGTGTAGTTGCCAGGGATTGAAAGATTTTAAAAATTTCCCTGGGGGCGTTAGCTGCTTCCGTAATTTTGCTCTGATAATATGCGGCTTGTGTGGTTTGTATTAAAGTTTTGTAGGATCTCAGGGTTGACCTATATTCATTTTTCGCAGCAACTGTGTAGTTCTTTCTCCACTTCCTTTCCGCACGTTTACACAATTGTTTGTGTTCCTTGAGTTCCCTGGAGTACCATGGTTGTTTATTGGGACCCTCTCTATGCCGTAGCTCTTTTTTTGGGAGAATAGGATCTAGTGTGGAGTTGATCCACTGATCAAAAGCTTCAAAAGCGTATACCAGACTATAATATGGTAATATATCTACACGGGATAGATCATATTAAACTATAGTAATATATCTACACTGGATCGACCAGATTATACTATATTAATATATCTACACTGGATCGACCAGATTATACTGCGTAAATATACATGGGGTATACCACGTTACATTATGGTAATACATCTAAACGGGATAGACCATATTATACTATAGTATAGTAATATATCTACACAGGATTGACCAGATTATACTATGATAATATATCCATGCGGGATAGACCAGATTATACTATGGTAATATATCTACACTGGATCGACCAGATTATACTATGGTAATATATCTACACTGGATCGACCAGATTATACTGAGTAAATATATATGGGGTATACCAGACTATAATATGGTAATATATCTACACGGGATAGACCATATTATACTATAGTAATATATTTACACTGGATCGACCAGATTATACTATATTAATATATCTACACTGGATCGACCAGATTATACTGCGTAAATATACATGGGGTATACCACGTTACATTATGGTAATACATCTAAACGGGATAGACCATATTATACTATAGTATAGTAATATATCTACACAGGATTGACCAGATTATACTATGATAATATATCCATGCGGGATAGACCAGATTATACTATGGTAATATATCTACACTGGATCGACCAGATTATACTGAGTAAATATACATGGGGTATACCACGTTGTACTATGGTAATATATCTACACGGGATAGACCATATTATACTATAGTAATATATCTACACTGGATCGACCAGATTATACTATAGTAATATATCTACACTGGATTGACCAGATTATACTGCGTAAATATACATGGGGTATACCAGATTATGTTATGGTAATATATCTACACAGGATAGACCATATTATACTATGATAATATATCTACACAAATGTAGTGAGTGCTACCAATGAACATGGAAATTACTTTTAAATTAGATTCTTGGAATTATAGGCAGCCTCTGGAAAAAATGTAACTTTTAGAATACTTTATGATATATCAAGGATGAATGTACTACTGGTTTGTTATTTTATATTCAATCACGCTTTGTTTGCTCTTAGTCAATTTAGATCTGGTCGATGAAAATGATGCTTCTCATCAAAGAGAAAGGATTGATCAGCTGATACCCCTGAAGAAATATTCACCCCCAGGCGATGTGATCAGCGAAGATGTGTGTCGCCATCCTCATATGACTAAGATGGAGCAAACAGTCCATGCATTAAAAGAGAGCTGTTACTTCAAAAAGTTGTGGACAGCCAGTGCCAAATATGCCAAGGAAATGTACTCTGAAGATAAAGAGAGCTTTTCAATGGATGATGTGTATAAAAGCATATATGGCCCCACTATTGCTGTCTACAGAGAGATATACTATGGCCTTAAACATGGCTCTATCAGTGTACTGAATGCTGAAACCCAGTTCGAAGAGATTGCTGCAAATAAAGTACAGCTTTGCTTAGAATTGCAGTCAATGGAAAACACTCAGAGAAAGTTATCCGACAGTCCCGATTATGAATGGGTGGAGAACTCAGTTGAGCAGATCATGTGCTGTCCAAAGGTACTGGATGTTATGAAAACCGCCACTATTATTAGTGAACTGAGAACAGGTCTTGAGCTGAATGGAGACTTCCAAGAATTGGATGAGCTTCTGATATACGTAAGTAGAGCATATATCCGCTGTACTATACAGCAAACGAACTCCTTCAATAAGTATGTTTGTTCTGTTATGTTCTTAAGACAATATGCAAGAAATGTGTGATGTATACAGTATAGTGGCAGATGCACAGATTTAAATTTTGTATTTGTTGCAGTTATTGAGTGTGGGGCGGGACCATGACTCTATAGAGGCAAAGCCTCTAATGAGTCATGATGCCCCTTCTTTCCCTCAACAATGGTAATAAAAACATATTACAGTTGCCCATCTGCATATATGTTTATTGAGAAGACGTTTTTTCATATGGAGGGGTTGCGTGTTTTCATTGAGGTAAAATCGCGTTGAATAAACCTCATGGCTGTTAACAACTGTTTCCCTGTTGTAGGAGAGTAGGGTCTGCTTTCCTATGATCACCTCACCTTTTGCTTTTTGCTTCACTGGCTTTCGACTTAATGTGGCGGTGGGCCTGCTAATCAGACCCACAGCCCTGCTGTTCTCTCTCTAAATTCAACACCATGTACTTTAGGTACATGGTGGTATTTGGATCACTCTTGTGAGTCCCTGTACAGTGTACCACAGGTACCCAGGGCATAGGTGCACCCAAGGCCTACCAGGGGTTGCAGCATATCTTTTGCCACCCCTGGCTGGCCTTCTGATTTGACACAACTGGCTGATCACTCAGCTGGGGCAAGGTGGTGTAATCACCCCTTGCTTAGATATAGTATTCCTATATCTACCTTTACATATAGACACATATACACCTATAAGTCACTCCTATGGCAGGCCTTAACAATCCTGAAGGCAGAGTGCTTGGTTTTATGTGAGATGGTGCTCTAGCTTAACCGAGCCTGTCTGCAGCTTTCGGACCCATGTCCTTATAGCTGTTATATGATATTGCCATACCATATACTCTTAAGTGCATTATGAACCTCGCGGTTCAATGCTAACTCTGGTTTGGCTTTATCAAAACATGTTGTGTAAGGTGTCATACGCTTTGGGATGCTGCCCCCTCGCCTGTTCTGACGATGGGGGTAACCTTCCACCCTTCTAGAGGGAGAAGACATGTTGTTCCTACTTAACCCGGTTAAAATTAACCAGAGCCTCAGCATCACAAAATAGATGCTGATACAAGACCTCCTCCATCCTATGCTTAAGGTACGGAGCTGATTAGATCCTCAGAGAATTTCTGACTTAGATTCCTGGCAGAAACTATCTTAACTTAAACTGTAATCCTACTTACTCCTTCCCTGTACTAGGCTTAGGTTAAGTACACCGGGGTAGGCGTATCTTAGAAGCACCAGTTGAGTACTTTTAGTCAATGTATATCACTGTATGCATTTTAATCATTTTAAAGACCGTATGGCTTAGAAACTATACCATGCTTTTATAGCATTATTTCATAATACTATTCTTACTGTACGCACTTTACTTTATAACAAGTATAACAATTGTAGCAATCCACTTCTCTTGCATGAGAAAGAAGACTGTTCAATAAATAACCTCTTTTATTGAAAACGCCCCGTCTCTCTATTTTCTCTGCAATTCTGGTGAAACGAAGCATGCACAATTGACTGAGTAAAATAGCTATCTATTGTTTCCGCAACTCTGGAGGTATACTCCTTATTCTGGAGGGAGCAAAGTTGTCATGTTTATGCGGTTGTCAGAAACGAATCCCTTCTTGTTTACTCTAGAAAGTTTCTAGGGACCTCTGAGCTAGTCGGCGCACATAATTAAGTCTAACATATTCAATAGAGACCTAGTCGACCTCAGTCCTACGTCTACGCTATCGTTTATGTTATTCCAATGCGCAGAGCCTATTGGGAATATAGTAACTACACTACAATCCAGCCCCTAGATTTAGTATATAGGTAGGAGCTAAGTCCCAAGACTTTAGATTATCCTGACTGAAACTTTGAAACGAAACTCTGGACCTTCTACCATCTACTTTGCAAGAAGATAACCGAAGAATCTCCCTTGTGGCCAAGGAGTGGCCATCCTGTGCAAACAGGCACCATCAAGCGCTCAACGGTTTTCTTTTGTTGTCGCTCCCGCCGGAGCCCGAACACAGAGCCTGACAAGACTCATACAGCCCGATCCACAGCCACAGCAAAGCTGAGACCCGTGGAGGCGACGCGAGACGTGGGACCGGCCATCTTGGAAAGCCAGCGAAACGCTTTCCGTGCAACTTTTGAGGCACCCTCAAAGTTGTGCATTGGGGATTGAGAAGCCCCAGCCCTGAGCATCAACTGCACCGAAGATTACCTCTCCACACTCACCGTGTGCTGCGTGGGGCCCTTTTGCATTTTCCTGCTCGACGCGTTGTCTGGTCACTTGCCTGTTGGCTAGTGACCTCTGTGATGACGAAACCCAAAATCTACACTGCTGGTCTGGTTGCTCCAGAATGGCCCTTGCTTCCCTGCAAAGGAGAAGCCCCTCAGTCCTTGCTGGCCTGAGTAAGAAGCCCTCTTCAGATCCTGCGTGGGTTGCCTTTGCCAAGACTTGTTGACTCCAATCCGAAAGCCGACACCGCCGACAGCGAGAGCCTTCGTGGGACAGTCCGTGCCTAGCTCCTGGTCATCGTCGACACCTCCTGGTCCACGTGGCAGTGTTGTATTTCTATCTAGGACCCTAATTCGATATTTCCAATTTATGCCCTTGTATGGCTATAATAAATAATATCCTTATAAAGGCATAAGAATCATATCCATATTTAGTCGTAGCCCATGCAGTCCAAGTTAAGCAAGGCTACTTCCCCAGACTCCTAGAAAGTACAACGAGTTCTCTAAACAAACCAAACCTCCAGCAACCTGGGAATTCCCATGCGTTTGTTTTGATTTGTCCTAGAACTCCTGCGAGCACTGAAAAGAACGGCCAGTTCTTAGTGACATCTTTTATTGACGTCTTAAGTCCAACCTTACGTCAAACCCGGCACCTTTCAGGTATAAATATACCAACGTTGCCTTAAGCAAAGACACAGTGGTTTGGAGCAGAGCAGCTATCTACTTGCCCGAGAGCCCAGCTGATGCGAGAGCCCACGGATGCCGCCCCTCCCTTTTGACGCACTGAGAAAGACGCTGTCTTTTTCTCCAGCCGAGAAAATCCAGCTCCGGTGTTTCCAGCCGCCCTTGCGGGTTGCTGGGATATCGAGTCCTGAGAGAGAGATACCAGACCTCCTGCATTCTATTACCCAGGTACGGAGCTGACTAAACCCTTAAAGAGAATTCTTGATTCAGATTCTTGGCAAAACCAACTTAACTTAAACTGCTACTTACTTACTCCTTCCCACGTATTAGGCTTAGGTCAGGTACACCGGGGTAGGCGTATTTAGAAGCACCAGTTGAGTACGTTAGTCAATGTATCTGAAAGAGACACGTTAGTGATAGATTCCTTACCTTAGAATATCCCCAGGCGTCAGACTGGATCCGGAAATGTTTGCGTAGTAGTACACTTGCACGTCGGTAGGCGTCGTCTGCGGCTCCGCGTCCGTCATCGGCGTCGTGGGCGCCGTGATGACTTCGTCAGAATACTTAGACACCGCCGCCGCGTGCTGACGTCAGTTCTTCTTTTTTCCGCGCCAGCAGCGCAGTTCCGGAAAAAGTGGTTCCTTAGTCACTTTTTGACTAAAACTTTTTTTGATCTTTTGATCTTCCTTTTTCGAGTCTTAAACTCCGAAACGGTGCCGTTAGGGATGCCTGGTTTTAAGCCCTGTGAGGATTGCAACCGGCTGATGTCGGTCACGGACCCTCACCGTCGGTGTCTCCACTGTCTCGGCGTCGACCACAACGACAAGACCTGTTCCGACTGCCGGGCCCTGACTTCTAAGGCTAGACGGGAGTGGTCCCGTAAGCGACTCGAACTCCGGCAGTCGGCCCCGCGCCGAGAGAGGTCCCGGTCCGGACGGAGGTCGAGGGACCGGTCGCGGGAGCGGAGCCATCATAGCTCCGGAAGTCGACATCACTCCTCAGGGTCAAAGTCGTCAGGTAAGCACAAGAAGTCGAAGAGACGTCATCACTCTTTCGACTCCCCACGACGCTCGCGCGACGCGGCCGGGGGTTCAGGTGGCACCACCCACGCGGCTCCGTTGGAGTTGCAGGCGCCGCGTCCGGCCTCATACCCTCCGGTCCCTGGGCCTAACGCGGCGCCGGAGGAGATCGAGCAGTTCCTCATGGCCATGAGGTCCCTCTCTCCTCCGACGGGCTCCGCGGTGCCTTCGGGCCCAGCGGATCTGTCTGGGGGTCCTAGCGGGTCGGGGGCTTTGGCCCCGATGCCGTCGGGTGCTTCGGTTCCGACGCCGCCGGCGCCTTCGGGCCCAGCACCGCAGGGCCCCGCTGGATCCGGTCACCACCGGTGCCGTCCTCGGGCGGCGCCGTCCCCGACGCCTCCCTCGACCCGGTTCCTGCGCCGGAGCGGCGCCGCTGGGCGTCGCTTCAGACGCCGTTCGGAGAGTTCACTTTCCATGAACCAGCCCCATCCTTTGCTAACCCTGAGTACCAGGAGATGGGTGATGAGGAGGATTGGGAGGGGTCCGAGGACCCTCTGGCACATAAATGCCACTCTCAAGAGGACTGGGCAGGTGAACTTGGGGAGGTCAGTGGTATAGACACTTAGCCTGACACTGGCTCTGTCTCACCTCCTACCGTGGCTATGGAGGAGGGGGCAACCTATAGTGTGGTGTTGATGAGGGCGGCCAAAGCCTTGGGCCTTGAGCTCCCCGTCGCGGCCATGAGGACTAACCTCCTCACCGAGGTCCTTAAGCTGCAGTCATGCTCGGCCGAGACTCTGCTGCCGTTTAACGAGGCCTTAACCGACGTTCTTTTGGGCACTTGTTCCAAGCCCGCTACGGGTTCGCCTGTAGATAGGAACGTGGCCAGACGCCACCGCCCGGCCCCGGGCGACCCATGTTTCCTGTCCACCCACCCCACCCCCAAGAGCCTGGTCATCCAGGCCTCCAATTCCCAGACCGCATTCCCGTCGGCTCCGCCGGACATGGAATCCAAGAGGTACGAGCAGTATGGTAAAAAGATCTTCTCCTCCCTTAGTCTGGGACTGCGGTCTTCCAACACCGCATGCCTCTTGGGCCGCTACACCTACTCTCTGTGGGATACGGTTGCGGAAGTGCTGCCAGAGTGTCTGTTGGAGGTACGGGTCAAACTCGGCCAAGCCCTTGTGGAGGGCCGGGATGCAGCCAGATATTCTATCCGGTGTGTGCTGGATACCACCGACTCACTAGGTAGAGCGATGGCAACAAAGGTGGCGGTCAGACGCCACGCCTGGTTGAAGTCCGCCAACTTTTCGGCCGATGTCCAAAACACACTGATGGACATGCCGTTTGATGGCCGTCGCCTTTTTGGCGACAAGGCAGACCATGCGCTCGAGCGCTTTAAGGACTCCAGGGCTACGGCCAAGTCCTTGGGCCTCTCGTCCCCGCACCAGCAATCGGCTGCCTTTCACTCCTTTCGTGGCCACGGAAGGGGTGTACCCACACGTGCTGCCAGCCACGCTCCGCAGGGTAATACCCAACGCGGTGGCGGCTGTGGAAACCGCTGTGGAAACCGCCCTGGCGGTGGTCGGGGACAACGGCAAGGTCAGTCCACACCTTCCCCCGCAGCATCCGCCTCAAAACCCTCCTAGTCCGTGCTTTCAGGCCCATGTGATGCCAGTGGCTCCCAATTGCAAGTAGGATAGAATTTAAGTCATTATGCTTGGCATACAAAGCAATAAATGGAACGGGATCAAAATTTCTAAAAACACACCTACAACTGTATGAGCCAAATAGACTTCTGAGATCCGGACAAAGGAAACTCATAAAAGTACCCAGATACAGAAGAACAAACTGGGGAGGCAGAAGCTTCCTAGTGCAGACGGCAAAAATGTGGAACCAATTACCGCTGTAATTGAAAAACAGTCCATCCCTGAAAATCTTCAGAAAGGGAGTCAAAACATGGCTTTTTGCTAAACAGCCCTAACTACATACTTAGGAGTCAGTGGGAATCTCAGCGCCAAGACGCCTTTTGGCATTCGCGCGCTATATAAATTGAAAAATCAAATCAAATCAAATCAGTGAGGGGCAGGGTTCGCCATCACCTCCTCCACTGGCGCACTGTCACTTCGGACAGGTGGGTGCTGCAGATCGTCCGAAGGGGCTACTCCCTCCCCTTCGAGGCGACTCCTCCAGCCATGCCACCGCAGAACCACCGTGTATCGGGGGATCATTTGCGACTTCTGCAGGAGGAAGTTACGGCACTCTTGGCCAAGGGGGCCATCGAGCGCGTTCCTGGGCCAGAAGTAGGGTGTGGTTGCTACTCCCACTACTTTCTGGTACCCAAGAAGGGCAAAGGAGGCCTACGCTCTATCTTGGACCTACGGAATGCCAACGGCTTCCTCCGGAAGGAGAAGTTCAAAATGCTGACACTGGCTCATGTCTTAGGTGCCCTGGACCCAGGAGTCTGGATGGTATCGTTGGACTTGCAGGACGCTTATTCCCACATCCCCGTCCTGCCGGCCCACTGGCGCTACCTGCGGTTCACGGTTGGCCACGAGCACTTTCAGTTTACCGTGCTCCCCTGGGCCTTACCAGCTCCCCACGGGTGTTCACAAAGGTGATGGCGGTGGTCGCAGCTCGTGTTAGCGTTGGACTTGCAGGACGCCCATTTCCACATGCCAGCCCACTGGTGTTACCTACGGTTCACAGTAGGCCAGTTTATTGTGCTCCCCTCTGGTCTTACCAGCACCGCTCGGGTGTTCACAACAGTGATGGCGGAGGTCTCTGCTCATTTGTACAGATCAGGGGTTCCAGTCTTGAATTGAATTGAATTGAAAGAAAATTTATAATGCGCAAAAAACAATAACCCGCAGGTATTAAGGCGCCTAACAAAAGATCAGAGAATGATCAGGAAAAAGACATAAGACCCTAGGCATATGCTTGCTGGAAGAGAAGAGTTTTTAAGGCAGTGCGGAAGTTCTGTAGGGACGGGAGAGATCTCAGATCCAGAGGAAGTTCGTTCCACCACTTAGGGGCAAGAGTGGAGAAGGCTCTGCCGCCCCATTTGGCTCTTCGTACACGGGGGGCTGCCAGAAGCAGTTTCCCAGAGGAGCGCAAGTTCCTTCGGGGGACATAGTGGGAGATGATGGATCCTATTCCAGTGTCGCGCTTTTTGGCGATGGCTCTGTAGGTCATACATAGGACCTTAAACCGGATACGATATTCTACAGGCAGCCAGTGCAGCGTTTTCCTGGCTGCAGTGGCCGAAGAGCGTCTGGGAATATCCAGGACAAATCTGGCTATGGCGTTTTGGACTACCTGTAAGCGCTGCAGCTGTCCTTTATTAAGTCCAGCATACAGCGCGTTACAATAGTCCAGACGCGAGCCGATAAGAGCAACAGCTATTTGTTTTCTTGCCTGGAGGGAAAGATATTTCCTGACCCTTCGTAGGGTGTGAATCAGGCCCCAACAGGTGGAAACGGTTCTGCTCACCTGGCTGCCTAAGTCAAGGGCAGGGTCTATTAGCACCCCGAGATTTTTAGCAGAAGATGTGGGGGAAGGGCATGTTCCAAGAGAGTCAGGCCACCAATTGGCTGACCAGATGTTTTCTTTCCCCCCAAACACCATCACCTCCGTCTTCTCCCCATTCAGTTTCAGAGAGTTCTGGATCATCCATTTACCAACCGCCTCCATGCAGGATCTAAACTTGGAGGCGATTAGTTCATCTGAATGGGGAAGAGAGACGAGGATTTGAGTGTCGTCTGCGTACGAGACTACCTCCATCCCGAATGATCTTATTAATTTGGCTAGTGGGGTAACATAAATATTAAAAAGGGTCGGGCTGAGTGCTGACCCTTGAGGAACCCCACATAGCACAGGACGGGATGGAGATAGAAACTCCCCAAGCTTGACTCTTTGTTCCCTCCCCGTGAGGAAGGAGGTCAAGAGATCCAGAGCTGCGTTCTTCACCCCCACCTCCCTCAGCCGTGATGTAAGTACTGAGGGGGAGAGGGTGTCGAAAGCCGCAGTTAGATCTAGCAGGACCAGGAGAGAGGTCTGGCCCTCATCTACTGTCGTGCGGATCTTGTCAAGCACGATGGTGAGGGCTGACTCGGTGCTGAATTCTTTCCTGAATCCATGCTGGGAGGAGTCTAAGCATCCTGAGCTTTCCACAAAGGCGGCAAGATGCTTGTTAAGATGTGTCTCAAGCATCTTCGCAGGAGCAGGGAGCAGGGAGATAGGCCGGATGTTTTTTAGGACCCCCGGATCCAGAGAGGCCTTTTTCAGCAGGGGTTTTACTACCGCCTTCTTCCACTCTGCAGGGAAAATGCCATCTCTAATGGCTAGATTCATTATCTCTAGCAGCGGTGGTAAGAGGGTCTCCCTACACTGCTTGATGACTTTCAGTGGGCAGGTATCCAAAGGTGAACCAGACTTAGTCTTGACTAACAGTAGCTCAAGATCTTGCAAGGCCAGCGGGGGAAAAGCGTCCAGAGTGCATGGTGGGGAGATTTCAGTAATGATCGAACTCGTCTCTACCCAGGGTGTTGATGCACTGAGAACAGCTCTTTGTTCCTCGAGGGCAAGGTGGATATCCTGAATTTTAGAGAGGAAGAAGGAGGCGATCTTATCACAGAGATCCTGCGAAGGGATGACAGAGTCAGGGGCTTGCAATCTGACCAGGGAGTCAACAGTTTTAAAGAGTTCCTTCGGGGAGGAGAGCGAGGAAGTCGCGGTCACAAAGTATTCTTGTTTAGCCTGCACAATTTCAGCTTTGTATTTTTTAACAAGAAGTCGATGAGCTTCCTTGTTCTTGAAGTCCCAACTAGCATGCCATAGCCTCTCCTTTCTCCTCACTTCTTGCCTAAGAAGCCTAAGGGAGTCGGAGAACCAGGAGGCAGAAGGTCTCTTTCTAGCGCGGCGCCGGGATTGTTCTGGGGCTAGTTGATTCAGGGCCTCGGTAGTGACCTGTTCAAAGTGAGCGACTGCGGTCTGTACGCTATCTAGGCCAGTGATAGCAAGGCTTGCAGCCCAGGGCACGAAGGAATTGTTGTTAATATTCCTGAAGTTTCTAGTAGTCTCTATTGTATGGTTCCCTAGTTTACGGGAGTTCACCCTGTGGTGTTTAAGAAGGAAAGGGACCGCCAGATGGTCAGACCAGGAAAGATGGATCGGATCCTTGGTAGTCAAACGGGGGTCATTGGAAAAGATGCCATCCAGAGTGTGACCTGCACGATGAGTGGCTCCCGTGACACGTTGCGTAAGCCCGCAAGATTCTAGGGCCTCAGTGAGACAGGAGGTATCAGAGAGGTCGTGCCGTTCTAGGTGGTAGTTAAAATCACCCAGGATGGAGAAATTATCTCGGCCAAAATAGGGTTCAAGAGATTGGAGGAGGTGGTGCGTGAAGTGGGTTCTCGAGCCGGGGGGACGATAAATTAAGATACCGTTAAAGAAGGGGCGTTGCTCTTCCTTTATTGTAAAATAGAGAGCTTGAAAACTGTCAGGAAAATCAGTCATGGGTACTATGTGGCATTGAAGGTGATCTTTGTAAAGGATCGCTATCCCCCCTCCCACTCGTCCCTGCCTATCTAGTCTGGCCAGGCAGTAACCTTCCGGGACAGCCTCTATTAGATCAGGGTCGGAAGAGTCCTTAGCCCAGGTTTCGGTCACAAACACTAGAGTGGGCGTTCTGTCCAGTACCATCTCCTTAAACATAACCTTGTTCTTGATAAGGGAGCGGGCATTAACCAAGATGCCCTCTACTTCTACTATATTAGAACTGGATGTGACGGGGTGGTCAGGGGTAGGGTAGATGGGGGCGGGGTTGGGAGGTCTTGACGAGAGGTAGCAGCCACATCGAGGTGGGAGCAAGAAATCATCCGGTTCATAAGAATGAGAGCAGCGTTTTTTACAAGGTTTAAGAGCCAACAGATCGCGAAGAGAGTAGCTGCAAGGGGGGGAAAACATTTTACCAGAGTCCAGGGACCAGCCATCCAGCGCGTCCTCAGCGCGGACGGGCGCAGACGGGCTGGACTCTGGCGTGACTCCGGCGGGCATCCGGCGCATCCGCTACCGCGTCCGCTACGCGGAGCAACAGTGGTCTCTTTTATAGCGACTAGAGCGCGAGGGCGCACCTACCCACCCAAGATGGCCGCTAAACAGCCCTCGCCTCCCCGGGACCAGCTCTCAGCGTCAACACTCAGCTGAGAGCGGCCCAGGAGGTAGAGGAAGGTAGGGAACAAAGATCCTAGATGAAATCCGCTTTTTAAAATCGAGCGCAAATAAAATGCAAGCGTCACTCCCTTATATTGACGACTAACTGTTGAAGGTGGGCTCTCCCCAGGCTGTCGTCTCCCACCTCCAGACTATGGCAGATCTCCTGCAGGAGTTCACTTTCAACGTGCCAAAATCACACCTGATTCCCTCTCAGAAGCTCCTTTTCATCGGAGCAGTTCTGGATACATGGTCGTTTTGGGACTATCCTCCCGAGAAGCGAGTCCGGAATATTCGGGCTATGATACCGATGATTCAGCCTCTAGGCTGCTGGGCCTCACAGCTTCCTGCATCCTGCATCCTGCTGGTGGACTATGCCAGGTGGCATATGCAAGCACTGCAGTGGGACCTGAAGTACCAGTAGGGCAGCATCAGGAAAATCTTTCCGATGTCATCCAGATCTCTGAGGGGACTGCACGTCAATTCAGTGGTTATCATGAATAAGGATTGTGTCAGAGGCAGATCCCTATTCATTCCCCAACTAGAATTCACAGTAGTGACGGATGTGTCTGTTGGGTTGTTTATACCCACTCTGTGTGGGTTACGGTTGTAGAAAATTAGAAATATTGATGTACATAAGCAACGTTCATTTCCCTCCCTGCGCGCACCATGAATACCGTAAAGCATTGACTGTATCCCTCTGCCTGCAAAGGCCTGTACCCATGTGTACATGACAGCCATTTTAGGCACCTTGGCCTCTTGCCCACTCATTAGAATCACTGGCTTCCCTCCTGCGCGCATTTGAGCACCCCCCCCCTCCCACTCTCACATGCATAGACCATGAAACCCAGCATTCTGCGCGACCCTGCTATGAAAGGCAACCCTCCTGCTTGACCCAGGCACTCCCCCCCCCCCCATTTCCCTCTTGAAGAAGCATCCTTCGCCTCAGCCGACATAGCCCCCCAGCTGTATCTGACTGCCCCTGTTCTCTCATGTACGGGTCATAAGACCTCTCTCTCTCTCTGTGCGACTCTGACCCTGCGCGCACCCTGACCCCCTCCTTCTCCCTCACATGGACAAGTCATAAACCTTCCTCCTCTGCAAGACCCTGTCCTTGGGAGTCACGGCCGCGCCTGACCAACACCTCCTTTCCTTCCATGAATGCCCCTCTGTTGACGAGCCTTCCCTCCGCGCTCGATTGTCCACGTGGCATGAATACCACTCCTTTGATGACCCCTTCCCCCGAGTCCGGCTGACCACACATGTCCGAGGCCATCGCCTGAGTCAGGAGATACCATTTACTGCCCTTATTGTATGCCACTATTGATCCTAGCCACCCCACCCCCTGGGCTATGATCAGGCGTACACATCCTAAACAGTTGACAAAACACTCAGCTGCGTGATTGCCCTCCCCTCTTATCAGCAGGTCAAGGGTCCCCATTGTGAACACATGTGGGGTAGGATCACCACGAGGATCATAGGGATGTTCTTCTCTTGCGTCATACAGCCCTGATTGTGTTATCGAGTGTTCTGTAAGGTATAAAACCAAGAGTCTCAGCTCACTTGTTAGAGCACCTCCCGAAAGACACTGTGTTTCGTGTCCGAGATGACTGGCTCTCCTCATGAGAAATAAACTCTGTTCTTGATTCCTGCTTCCAGCGCCCGTCTCTTTATTTTGGCAACTATTCAACATGGGAACTAAGAGGCGGTTTGCGCCAGCGGCCTGGGCATCGATAGGATTCTGGGCTCTGTTTCCACAATTGGCGTCCCAACGCGGGGTCCATCAGTGACATAAGGTCCAGTAAGAGAGATCCAGACGATGAGGTGAACATCTAAATGATCGGAGTATACCTGCCTTGAGAGGGCCCTCGTCCGGCTGAGGTTCCGTGACGATTGTAAGTGGTGTTTTCGACTCGCACGAATATGGTCGAGTCTAGTATCTATGAACCGCAAATGACGAGTTTTGTAAGTGTGCGCAGTTTCACTGTGCTAACTAAAACCGTTCGTTTGTTATGTGGGTTTGTCATCTGTACCCACGGGTTCCATCTTAGATACGGCATCCATTTTGTCTCTTGCCCTCAAGTAGCCAGCGAACGGACGCTGTCCGCTTCGCGACCCTGGGACTCCCAAGATATGGCGGAAGACGCATGTTCTTTGTAAGTGTCTTTATGACGAGGGGGATGCTACTGTAAGGCAGATGGCGCCGCTCGAGGCTCATCTTGCCGCACGGGCTTATTGTCTCAGTCGTGCATCTCATTAGGCACGTCCCTTTGATGCCTGTATCTCGTGCTTCTCGACACTCCCCTTTTACACCCTTTCCGATCTCCCTACTGTCTCCGTCTTCCTCTGCACCTGTCTTCGTTCCTATTTCGATCTACTTTACTGCTGATTGGAATTTGCTAATGGTGGGAAGATGGGTTTTTACAGTTGGGAATCGCCAAATGTTTCCGCACTTATGTTCCGGATCTTGTGTGTTTCAAAGTGATCTAAGCGACCCCTCTGAGAGCGACTTGTGGGAACCAGGTTGTAAACTATTGTGTATCATGTTATCCTATGGGTAAAAACTGTATAAAAGGAGCGATCCACAAATACAATTTGAAGCAGTCTCCCCGAACTACACTCGATGTACTTCCTGTGACTTCTGTGTTCCCTGCAGTAAATAAACCTTGACTCTTTGACGCCGAAGGAAGTGTCCCGTGTCTCTGTGACTTGTACGCCGGAGCAGGTTACCCACGAAGGTTTCAGGTGTTGTGCCCTGGCACCGCTGGGTCCAAAGAACCCAGTCCTTCAGTTGGCGCCCAACGTGGGGCTGCATCAGTGGTACCGGTCCAAGCCCGACGATCGTGAGGAACTTCGTGTGAAATCTCCGAGGGAAGGTGCACCCCGCTTCATCGATCCTGTTGTCGAAATAAGTGGCCCGAAGACTTTTCCCGCGAAGATTCCCGCCTCCTAACGGCTGCGACGGACTGCTGCCCTGACTGTAGACCTGTTTTGGCGCCTGGCGTAGACCTTGGTATAGCGAGACGATTGACGGGCCTTCCTGAGGACGCCATTGATCTTTGAGTTAAGTATTTGTGGGTCGCTCCCAGAGTTCTTGGTTGTAGACACTTTAGCGAGTGTCTTTGTTGTAAACACTTTAGCGAGTGTTTTTGTTGTAGACACTTTAGCGGGTGTCTTTGTTGTACACGCTGTGTGAGTGTTTTTGTCGGTGACACTTTGCTAGCGTACTTTGTTGTTGTTGTATTTGTTTGACGACTGCAGCCGCCAAAGACCGAGGGTTTAGTTCTTTGCTGGGACTTGGTAAATCCCGAAATCCCGTAACCCTTGAAGTTTGTGAAACTCGGCTAGTGTGCAAGATGCCTGGTCGCAGTACTTTGTTCAGTTGCTTTAGACCTTGTGGTGCGGATTCCCTGCTGGAGGACTCGTGTCCGATACCTCCGGTTGGAACTCCTACATATGACTTATATAGCAAACATGGGCTA
Source organism: Lissotriton vulgaris (assembly GCF_964263255.1). Taxonomy (NCBI): domain Eukaryota; kingdom Metazoa; phylum Chordata; class Amphibia; order Caudata; family Salamandridae; genus Lissotriton; species Lissotriton vulgaris. The sequence continues at coordinate 1,541,790,467 of NC_141696.1, read as the reverse complement.
GGCCCGATTGCTTTTAACGATTATTGGATCAAATATACAAAGAAAGACGGCGATCTTCGTTGGCCACCTCACGGTAGCTTCGAAGCGTCGATCTTAGATAATTTGGAAATAAAGTTGTTCGAACGTAAATCAAGGCCGGCCATGTTTGATGCCTTTCGGTTCTGGCGCAAAGAAGCCCGACAGAAAGAGATCAGACAAAATAAACGTAGTCAGCGAGATACTGTTGCTACTATAGTGAAGAAAGCTGAGCAGTTTCAGCGTGATAAGGAGGATAAGGATAAGGAAGTGTTTGAGAGATTACAGCGTATGTCCATAGACAAATGCTATCCTGTTTTGCCTACGGAGTCGGATAAGAAGGAAGAGGCAGTTGAGGATTCTTTAATGTCCTATCTTATGAAGTCGCCACCTCCGTACGTACAGGGTACCGCAGCTCCTGTGGTCCCTGCCGTACCTGTTCTTCCACCTGTAATTCCTCCACTAGTTCCTCAACCTGCACCTGCTCTTCCGACTGTTCCTGCTCCTTTGCCTATTTCTATTCCTACTGCTCCTCCGCTTCCACATACTCCTGTTCCCGCTACTGCTCACGCTACTGCTCCTGTGTTGTTAACCCCTGTTGCTGCTAACGTCTCTACTCCTTCTCTTGTTAGTCCTGTGTCTTACTCTTCTCCCTCTACTCGTAATCGTGATTCTCCCCTTGCGACAAACTTCTTTCAGTCGCTCGGACCTGTTTTTGGGTCTGCAGGTTCTGATGGTCCACAGAGACGTAGCCAGCTTCCTGGTAATAGAGAACGTGTTGCGCTATACAATATGGCGATGGGTTGGATGATAAACCCTGTTAGAAATCCACCTCGTGTTGTCCTCGAAACGTTTGATCAATTCAACATACCTACTCAGAGATATGTGTTTGATGAAATGTGCAAGTTCTTACATGATCAGATAGCGGCCAATGCGCCTGACGAGGTGCTGACCGCCCTGTCTGAACTCCGGCTTCAGTTCGCAACTGGACTGATAGTCGACACTAATGTCCGACGTGCTATTGAGCGGCTGCTATCTCTTCGTCCCGCTCCTATTCCTCATGCATTGTTCGTTGAGGACATTGAACAACGAGATGGGTCTGGCCAATATCCTATGCGTGAAGTTCCGCCAGTTTGGGTACCCGCTGATAATACTAATGCTAATGCTCCAATACCAGCACATTTCCAGAGAGTGTGGATACACCTCCCTTGGAAACGATCGGAAGTGCTTCAGGTGAAACAAACTTTGCCTGATCCTCGCAAAAATCCTGCGGGGTATTACAAAGAATTATCGCAGCTCGTAGACGCTACGATAATGAATCTGGCCGATATCGACATGTTGTTTGGCAATGTCGTACCGCAACCGGTATGGGCCAAGATTCGTCACCAAGATCACGCGAATGAATTAGGTGGTGATTGGGCTGCCATTACAGCGGCAGACGCTGGACAAGTGGCTGCTACTAAACCCGATCAGTTGATTGAACTTCTTCCCCAGCGAATCATTACATTAATGAAAACGCTTATGCCAGCTATGAGGGTAAATTGGGACAAGTTGTCAGCCTGTAAGCAGAAGAAAGATGAGAGTGTTTCAGACTTCTTTACGAGGTTCGAGGAAACATTCGTCGATCATAGTGGGCAGGATATGGGTACTGAGGGTGGACAGAGGTTGTTTGTGGATAAATTCGTATCGAACTTATTGCCCGACTTGAGCCATAAATTGAAAAATTCAGAAAGTTCATGGGCCGTTTCTACCTCAGCTCAGATATTGGCTACGGCACAATATTACGAAAATAGAGAAAAAGAGGAAAATGACCGTGCCGATAAAAAGACGAAAGAGCTGAAAACTAAAGTGTTGTTACAACAAGCATATCCGCCGCGTTCTAATCAGAATGCGCCTCAGCAGAATAGATCGCAGTCGCAATCGAATCAATCGCAGCCGTGTAATGATTCATCTTTTCAGAGATCTTCATTAGGGTACAATCAATGTGCTTATTGTAGACAGGAGGGACACATTAAATTCAATTGTCCTGCTTTAAATGACCGTAGTGGTGGTAATTCGTCTAGAGGAGGTCGTGGTGGTGCACAGCACGCATCACGTGGTAGAGGTCGTGGTGCTCAGAATGATCGCTCTGACCATTCATCAAATTCTAATAACTGTTTCGATCAACGTGGATCATCGCAAGGACGATCTGCGCAGTACAATGTAGATGATTATTACGTCGATCAGGGACCTGACGATAGTAATTACTAGGACAGCCAAAGACAAGGAGAGGGAGTGGTATCAGTTCCGGTTGATCAGAGAGGGCCTTACGTCGCAGTTGCTACATCGGGCGTCGTTGAGCCTTTTCTGTTGGACACTGGTGCAGCGAAAAGTTCTATCATGCATTCGAAACTCCCTGGCGCACCTTTGTCTGGCTTAACAAATGTTTCCGTTGGATTCTCTGGCGCCCCCGTTAGCAATCCAGTTTCGCGCCCTTTGCCCCTTAAAATTGGGCCACGTGAGCTCGAAGCTCCATTGATTTTGTCTACTGGTTGTGGCGAAAATCTTTTGGGTCTGGATTTGCTTAAACGCTTGTATGCGACTTTGTATTGTTCTCCTGCGGGTGTAAAGATTACGTTAGGAGAGAGGGTAGTCTCTCCCATGTACTTGTCCCTCGATAAGCTTCCACCGGAATTGAGTTCTCTTCCTGCATCTTTGTGGGCGACGGGTCCAAACGACGTGGGCCTACTTGATATCTCCCCTTATGTTGTTCAGTTGAAATCGAATGTGCGATTGCCACGTATTCCCCAATATCGTATCTCCCTTGATGGTGAACGAGCTTTGTTAGCGATCATCTATGATTTGATCGAGAAAGATGTCATTGAAGAAACTCGGGGAAACGTGTGCAATAGTCCTGTACTGCCCATTCTTAAACGTACTGATCCTACCAAACCGCCTGTTTATCGTTTTGTTATCGATTTACGGGAGGTGAATAAAATTGTGGTTCCTCAATTCCCTGTTGTGCCTGACATTACGGCGCTACTGACTCTGATTCCAGCTACAGCTTCATGGTTTTCGGTGATTGATTTGAAAAATGCGTTTTTCAGCATCCCGATTGCCGAAGAGAGCAGGGACCTTTTCGGTTTCTCTCTTGGTGGACGTAGCTTCCGGTTCAAACGCGCTCCTCAGGGCTACTGTGAAAGTCCATCGATTTACAGTCAAGCTTTGAAGGGTCAACTAGATGCGTTTAGGTTGCCGGTTGGTGCGGCTTTAATCCAATACGTCGACGACTTATTGGTGGCTGCTGATACTCAGGACATTTGCAAAATTGCTACAGTGTCGTTGCTGCAACATCTCTGTGAGTTAAATCACAAGGTGTCACCTTCTAAACTCCAATATTGTTGTCAAGAAGTAACCTACCTAGGTCACTTATTGTCAAAGGAGGGAAGGAGATTGACCCTAGAGAGAATTGCAGCGATTGCGCGCATGGCTGTGCCACAAACCCAAAGAGATGTGCGTGCCTTTCTAGGTATCACATCGTACTGCAGGCAGTGGATTCCTAATTTTTCATTGCTGGCGAAACCATTGGTGGCTCTTACGTGCAAGGATGTTTCGACTCCTTTACCATGGACGGAAGAATGTCAGAAAAGTTTTTCTGAATTACGTGATTCATTGTGTTCGGCTCCTGTGTTAGGTACCCCTGATTACAGTAAACCGTTCACGTTATATGTTCACGAGAGGGAAGGTTGTGCTTTAAGCGTCTTAACGCAACCTTTTGGTGGTAAGCAACGTCCATGTGCATATTTTTCCTCGACCTTAGACCCAGTAGCTAGAGCATTGCCGAGTTGTTTGAGAGCAACTGCGGCAGCTGCGGTCTCCATCCGACAATCAGCAGGATTGGTCATGGATAATATGCTTACGGTGATGGTTCCGCATGCAGTCGATACTCTTTTGAACCGTACGAAAACTCAGCACTTGACGAGTGCGAGGTTATCTGGGTACGAATTGACGCTCTTGGCAAGCCACATTCAGATAAAACGTTGTAATGTCCTAAATCCGGCAACTTTGTTACCAATTAGTGCAGAGTCAGATGCAGTAACAGAACATGACTGTTACTTGCGGACAGAGGAGGAAACAAAAGGTCGTGTGGACCTTAAAAACACCCCATTGGAAGACCCGGATGGCATCCTGTATGTGGATGGGTCATGTTTTAAATTGCCGAATGGTGATGTGACTACTGCTTATGCTGTGGTGACATTGAATACTGTTGTTGAGACTGCGAGATTGAGTCAGAATTCTGCCCAAGCTGCAGAGCTGATCGCTCTTACTAGAGCATGTGTATTAGCAAAAGGTAAACGTGTGAATGTGTACACCGATAGTCAGTATGCTTTCGGTGTAGCGCATAGTTTCGGACGATTGTGGCGAGAACGTGGTTTCTTGACGTCACATGGCACGAAAATACAGCATGGCCAGCTTGTGAACGATCTTTTGGATGCATTGACTTTGCCTGCTCAAGTTGCAATTGTTAAATGTAGTGCGCATCGTAAAGTGACGGATGATGTTGGTCGTGGTAATGCGTTTGCAGATGAGATTGCTAAGGAGACTGCCCGGAACCTTAGCACTCGAATGTATGTGACGAATTCGGTTAGGTGGCCTACAGAATCAAGTATGTGTGAGAATACTATAGAGAGTGTGAAAGCAATTCAGAATAAGGCCACCGACACTGAAAAGATGAAGTGGAAAGAAAGTACGGGAAGGTTGGATGTGAATGGTTGCTGGATTGATTTGTCAGATCAGAAAAGATGGATGTTGCCTGATGCGTATGTACTGGCCGTTGTGCAAATGGCACATGGGTTAGCACATATTAGCGCGAAAGGTATTTGCAAGTTGTTGGCTGATGTGTGGAAGAATGATGGAATTACTAAGTGTGCTGAACGTTTGGTGAAGAATTGTATGGTGTGTATAATGTACAATCCTGGCAAAGGAACCCCAACTCCCCCTGGCAGTTTTGCTCCTCCTTTGTATCCCTTTGAGGTGATCCAATTGGACTTCATCCATATGGAGCGATGCAATAACCTGAAATACGTTTTGGTTGTGGTTTGCGCATTCTCCCGATGGATCGAGGCCTATCCCCTCAAAGACAATACTGCTTTGTCTACTGCGAAAATCCTACTGAAGGAATACTTTCCTCGGTATGGAATGCCTAGAGTCGTGTGGTCAGATAACGGAAGTGAGTTTGTTGGAAGTGTGATGAAGAGTGTGTGTAAGGGCCTTGGAATAAATCAGAAATTCCATAGCGCCAATCATCCCCAGTCAGCTGGATTGGTTGAAGGGTACAATGGCACCCTTAAACTAAAATTAGCGAAGATTCAAGCTACGACTGGACTTTCGTGGCCTGATGCTTTGCCTCTAGCATTACTGTCAACTAGGGCGACTGTACACTCCCGAATAGGGCTCAGTCCCTATGAAATAGTGTTCGGCCGTCCTGCGAATGTGTGGGGGGTTCCTAGGCCAGGAATATTCTCTGATCTTGAGTTTCCGATGTTGATTGATTACTTACATGACTTGACTGCTAAACTGAGGTTAATTCATCAACAGGTTTACGACGCCTTGCCGACGCAGACGGAGGGTCCAGGCCACCAGCTCCAGCCCGGAGATTGGGTGGTTACCCGAAATTTTTCACGAAAAAACAATCTGGACCCTCGCTTCACCGGACCTTACCAGGTGCTCCTGGCCACGAGGACTGCCGTTCGTCTTGAGGGGCGGAAAAATTGGGTACATGCTACCCATTGTAAGCGAGTCCCTATTCCTTTGTCGGCAGACCCGTGGGTAAGGAAAGGCATTGCGTCAACAGAAACAGAAACATTGCCGGCGTTTGTACCTTTTAGCGACGCACAGCTTGTTGGAGAACCCTCAGCGCAGCAGAAAGCCACTGTTGAACATTTGTCAGCAAGAGACTCAAGACCAGACCAACGAACTGATCAGCAGGACGCTGTCTCTTCGACAGATCCTTTGTTCGACGTGCAGACACGTCCCGGGAAACATCGATATTCTTTGCGATCTCACACTAAGGACAAATAAAAATTTGCTTGCTTTGCTGAAATTGATAACTGCAATATCTTCGTTTCCCATGATCAACTTTGAACATTCGTATCATTGAAAATTGTTTTGTATATATATATATATCAAGCTTCTTCCTTGTATCTTTTTCTTCCACAGCTGAGAAATATTGTGCTAATATATACATATTGTGTATTGAGGGCCGTAGGGCCGCACGCGTACTTCCTTCTGGACAGTAGGTCTTGACACTAGGTTAAAGACCGTCGGTTCCTAGGAACTCCTGGGGATTGACTATTGCTGCACAGAACGAAGTGCGTCAAGAAACGTTGCGGACGGTCGTAGGGAAATGGCATTTTCGAAGCTGAATGATTTGGAAGGAGCTCAGGCATATAGAGTCAAGCTGCAGAAACTTAGTCGTACGAAATGTTTTGTATCCCAGTTGTTTGTTTTGTTTTTAACTGCTTCTGCATTTTTGGCGGGTGGGGTGTATTACACTATGTCTTACTTCTTACTTCCTACCCCTACTCCTACTCCTTACCCTAACATTACTTCTACTGCTTCTCCTCATTCCTTTCATATGTTACCGGAACACGAACAGGCAAGACGTGCAGAATTCCGCAACAATTCCTTTATCCAGCTCCTCCATCAGCATCAGTTAGTGGTTAACACTACTAATTGTTGGGTGTGTGGGTTGATGCCACATACTACGGGTAAGGGAATTCCATATCTGGTGTTACCGTATAGTTCCCAAGGGTCAGCTCGAGCATTCCAAACAATGCTTCGAAGCGCACTAGGTTTCCACCCCTCTCCAGAACGTTCCCCCAAACCGGGTCCTACCTCGTGGCAGTGGGTGGTATCGATGATAATACAGGATTTGGAAGATGAGATCTATGATGCTTTTCTCATCCCTAAGGCAGAGGTACAAGCCTATAGGGCACCGGATAGAGGGGAATATAGTACGTTCACTAATGGAAAGCAGCTTAAAAGCTCGCCTCCATTCGAGCTGTTGCATTTTCATTCCAGATAATGCTCCTACTGTCTATCAAGCCATCTCGAAGTTGCACAAGATCTCCGAATCCATACACGTGGATGTAGGGGATTGGACGCTACTTGGTTGGTTTTGGGGCCTGATGTCGACTTGGGGTTGGAAGATTCTGACGATCATCGGGGTTGTGGTAGTGTTCCTGTTCACGTGTTGCCTTTGTGTACAGTGTGGTCCTGCCTTATGTGGCCTCTGTGCTACAACGTGTATGAGACAACCATCTGTTACCAAGGGGACTCGGTTGGACAGAGCTATGCTACAACGACATCTTGATGGTCTGATGAATATCGAATATGATTCCGACTAGTGCTTGCCTACATGAGGGCAAAAGGAGCGTCTGAGGTTCCGTGACGATTGTAAGTGGTGTTTTCGACTCGCACGAATATGGTCGAGTCTAGTATCTATGAACCGCAAATGACGAGTTTTGTAAGTGTGCGCAGTTTCACTGTGCTAACTAAAACCGTTCGTTTGTTATGTGGGTTTGTCATCTGTACCCACGGGTTCCATCTTAGATACGGCATCCATTTTGTCTCTTGCCCTCAAGTAGCCAGCGAACGGACGCTGTCCGCTTCGCGACCCTGGGACTCCCAAGATATGGCGGAAGACGCATGTTCTTTGTAAGTGTCTTTATGACGAGGGGGATGCTACTGTAAGGCAGATGGCGCCGCTCGAGGCTCATCTTGCCGCACGGGCTTATTGTCTCAGTCGTGCATCTCATTAGGCACGTCCCTTTGATGCCTGTATCTCGTGCTTCTCGACACTCCCCTTTTACACCCTTTCCGATCTCCCTACTGTCTCCGTCTTCCTCTGCACCTGTCTTCGTTCCTATTTCGATCTACTTTACTGCTGATTGGAATTTGCTAATGGTGGGAAGATGGGTTTTTACAGTTGGGAATCGCCAAATGTTTCCGCACTTATGTTCCGGATCTTGTGTGTTTCAAAGTGATCTAAGCGACCCCTCTGAGAGCGACTTGTGGGAACCAGGTTGTAAACTATTGTGTATCATGTTATCCTATGGGTAAAAACTGTATAAAAGGAGCGATCCACAAATACAATTTGAAGCAGTCTCCCCGAACTACACTCGATGTACTTCCTGTGACTTCTGTGTTCCCTGCAGTAAATAAACCTTGACTCTTTGACGCCGAAGGAAGTGTCCCGTGTCTCTGTGACTTGTACGCCGGAGCAGGTTACCCACGAAGGTTTCAGGTGTTGTGCCCTGGCACCGCTGGGTCCAAAGAACCCAGTCCTTCACGGCTGCCGATTGAATGAACTTCACCTATTCTGAACGGACCTCTCTTGAGTGACCTACTGTCCTGACTGGAATCCCACAGGACTGCTGCGGTAAAATCATGGAGTAAGAGAACGATCGGGCGCTGGAAGGAGGAAGGCGAAGAACTGCCCACACGGTCCGGTCCGGGTAAGGTCGCGTAAATGCGACAAATTGTGAAATGATTGTTTTGGATAATACTAGTATTACGCTTTGTTGAAACCTCTGGAGATTCACCGTCTGCAAACGGAGAAAACAACAGGCTCTCTCTTTGCAAGCAGTGAAGGATAGGTAACGCAGACTTTTGTCCCCATTGTAATCCGTCGTGCCTATCTTCCTCCCCCACTGTTTCCCGAACTGTCGTTCGTGGATTATTGTCTGGAGATTCTTTGTCTGCAAACAGGGAAGAACAAGGTCTCTCTTTGCAGGTAGAGAAAGAGTGGGTAGCGATAACTTTTCGTGCCCACTTATTCTCCCCACTGAATTGTTTGATTGGCCGATTGTTCGGTATTGGTTCTTTTGAGGTATTCACCGCCGCCAAACAACGGAGAATAGAAATATTCTGCCTAGTCTTTGCCCGCTGTGATAAGATAGGTAATGCAGACCTTTGTCCCCGTTGTAATCCGTCATGCCTATCTTCTCCCCACTGGTTGGTAGCCTGTTTAGCCCGGACCGCTTATTAGAGATGAACCATCCAGCTCCACTGGAGGGTACACCTAATAAGGACATGTTCATTAAGTGTGGACTAGTCGCTATAGCTTATAAATAGGTTATGGCATAAAAATACAAGAAAAAGAGTTGAGCGAAATCAGTAGGCCACTGATGAGTTATCAACTTCGCTAAAAATAAAATAAGAAATGTTAGAAATAACTCGCAATAAGAAACATAAAAATGGCGAGGGAAGACAAGCTTGACACCAAGGCAGCCACGAGGTAGCTAGGTTCCGTTGCCTACTCCTGCTCCAAACATGTCTGCCTCATTGCCCACCACGCCCAAATAACGGTCACATGAGATAGAAACAATTCAATAGGTACCTACCCCCATTCCGGAAGCTCCCGAAGTGCAACAGGTCCGCGGTTACGCCCATCCGGAGGGCGAGGCCTTGAGGCACGAGGGGCTCGCCTGGCCACGGTCAGGAGGAGATGATGTTGGGCAGGCGGTCCAAAGAATGGCAGAGTCCTCTCCTTCTCTCCTGCTGCCCTGCGGGCCACGGGGGGGGGGCTGTCTTGCCTCAGCCACCGACCACCCCCCCCATCTTAAATGGCTGGCACGGCCAATATCGAAGCGACGGAGCCGAGGAACGGCGCGGGGTCGCTGGAAGGGGGAGGTGACGCGAACGAGCCTCCCCCACCTCCCTCCAGGTGGAGGCTTCCAGCGACACCCCAATGCTCTTACTTAAAGAGGGTCAACATCAAAAAGCGGTCTTCTGCCCTGGACGGGCGCACGCCCCATGTCTGTTCTTCTCCTCAACCTTGAAGATTCTATAAGAGCCGGGGGGCACCCCGATCCCTCCGCATGGGCGCCCCCGTCCCCCTCACTGGGAACCGCGACATCGACGCACTCCTGCCAGCGCCAGCTTCAGTTTGGAAATGGCTAAGGTGCAGCCACGGCACAGACTTGTTCAGTTCCGGAGGAACACCAGAATGACCCGGTAGGAAAATTGTTGCCGCCCTCCCCACTCTTTGACTATCGTTAGACTGTTACCACATGATTCAAAACTTTTTGAACTTCCAACGGAAGGCCCCGGTCCGACCACGAATCATTGGAGACATTCTGACTGTGCTGGAACTCGCCTGACCCCACCCAAAAATGGCGCCGACACAAAATGAAACGTTTTGAATAAACTTTGTTGCACCCTGATTGCGCAGCCTTTTGTCCCGAGATATATGCGCAGTTTTTGGATAATGAAAGTAGATATGAAGGTTATTAAGTATGTGCTTGGACAATGAACTGACTTAGAGTGGGTACTGATTATAATATGGAAAATGAATTGGTGCAATTTAGGTAACGAATGAACTTGGATAATGAATTTATGAATTTATTAAAGATGAATTACTGACATGCATCATGCTTGCTCTGTAGGGAAGTTTAATGCGATTTTGTTGCACTGCTGCACTTTGTGCAATGAACTGCCACCAATTTCGTTCTTCTTATGTACAGTTTCAATCTGCTTTGTAGCCGGCCCACCGAGTTGCAGGCCTGTATTTGTACATCAACACTTTTTATTAAAAGTATTTTGAAAAAGAAAGCATGGTTGTAGCAGTTGCATTAATGAGTTTTGGATGTCTTACTACTGTGAGCGAAGAATAAGTATGATGAAAGATGTAGAATCAAAAGGGATCAGATATTTAGCAGCTACATTGTGTGTCACAGGCAGCCAGAAAAGTGTTTTGGACACCCTTAAAACGACACCACGGAAATGTCACCTGACCGCCGCCTTTGCACCCGACGAAAAGGGGTTACGACCAAGTAGCTCATGTAGATACGCAGATCACCAATGATTATCTATCTGACATTACTGGTCCCTCTGGGCTTAAACGCCGAGATGGTAAAGAAAGGCGGTACGTGGAGATAGGTCGAGTAAGTGGTAAGTAAAAGCATTTTCGGACTACTGCATGCTGATGTACTTTGAATGCTGTCCCCCACCCCTTCTTCTTCCTCCCTTCTGCAGGTCACGTCAGAACGACGGCTGAAGTGTGGGAGAGCGACGGTCGAACCACCGACGAAAAGGGAAAGAGGGGATAAGTGTATAGTCCTCATAACGATAAGTTTTAAAAAAAAAAAAAGACGTAGACTTAAACATGACTGTTCCTCCTTAGAACATAGCGACTGAAAGGATAGACTGACATAGAAACTGGACAGGTACTGAATGACGAAAAATTGACTGGAAATGACATGTTAAATAATGTAACTGGACGCTTGACTAGGTAGGGAAAGGACAAAGCAAAATATACGGGTAAGGGTTGCCACGGCACCACCCGTCTAGGAAGTTAGAAATGTTGCTGATGTTCAAAATGCACTGCTCCCCTTTTTCACACTCTTATAGATATAGCCAAGCTGCCCGACTGTTCTCCCGATCAATACTTGCCGTTGCCTCAGCCTGGAGAACTTCCCACCAAAGGAAGGGACTGAAAATGGATTAAGATCCAACCATGGGTAAATAGCACGACCAGGTTAATTTCTGATCGACCAACCGAGGTGTAAGTATTGGCAATTGAGAACGCTCGCAGAGATAACTGGCGAGAATGAAAAGGAGGGAAGCGTAGAAAGAGCTAAGCACGTAGATAAATAGGATAGTAAAGATACGTAGAACATATAAAACAGATCTTGTTGGCTAACAATTGTTTCCTGTCTTGTCGTGAATGTCTTATATATGTGTAATACATGTGCCGTCTTCCCTGTCTGAGTTTGTGTGTGTGTAATGTACGGATTTATGTCTTCCCTCTGTCCGTATCTGCGTGTTACCTGACCTTTGCTGTTCTGTGTTGTAAGCGCACTAAATGACCTATTTTCGTACACGTCTCTCTCTCTCTCTCTCTCTCTCTCTCTCTCTCTCTCTACCCCTTTATCTCTCTCTCTCCCTACATGTCATACGTGTACCGAATGGCTCGTTTAGATTGCGGACGTCTCTCACTCTCTATGAGAGTCTCTCTATTTTCTCTCCCTCTTATTGGTAAAGTTGTGCTTCGCTGGCACTAGTCTGATTGGAAACTTATTGAACGCAAAGGTGTTCAGCGAAATTGACCGAAACTAAAATGATTGTATCTCGCCATATTACTACCTCTCCTTTCTGCAAAATGAATGAACTTGAATTGGCTGAGAAGGAAAGGACAGGTAAGACGACTAAGGTCCCCCAATCTGGCCATTTATAGGGGAACTGTATGTCAATGGCACCTTATTTCTGTTCATCAGAGACGAACGCCAACGTCTAGATTGACCCCCAATGCCCAGATTGCCCCACCCCCCTTTTTTTGCACCCAAGCGCGAGCGCCCGAAGCATCCCCGCCCCATTTGATAGACCCCAGCTGCCGTCCCGGATATAAACATGATGACCATGAGTAACTGTCGTCCCTCGAGAAACCCCTGTTTTACCTGACTCTCGATGATAGCGCCCCCGCCCTGTTTGAAAAGGTTAGCCAGCCTTGAAGGGAAATGTTCCGAAATGTTGAATATGATGAAATGCACAGTTGATGGGAATCTTATTTATCCTCACTTGAGTTATAAATGGGACGATGAATAAAACTTGGCATGAACTCAGTAGGAATGCCGACATATGCACTGCTTGGTAATAGACCTCTGACTGTGACCGATGAGCGTATCTCCCAAGTGCGTTGGATTGAGGGAAGAATTCACATGCATAAAGGTCTTCTCCTGACCAGTTCTCTAAAACTTGTTTTGTACCTATTCAAAGATTCACGATCATTGAAGGAGAGGGGTCGGATGTGACGTACAGCCTGGCTGCAGATCTTGAGACACGTGTGACCTCGACCAAAGGTGGAGCTGCAGAGCAACAAGATGCGGGACGAGACAGCAATTTCAAACGTGGAAAATGAAACTTGACGGGCTGCCCTGAAGCCCTCCGTCTGCTAACCCACGTGTGCCTGGAGTCTCCGTCCCCCTTCTTTGGGCCCGATTGATGGGCCTGCCTGCTTGTTATCCTTTGCTCCCTTGGTCTCTTTTGTGTGTCCCAGGAACTCTGACCCAACTCCTCCTCTCTCCTATCGACTGTTTGAACAACACACACCCTCTTTTCCATGTGACCTCACGCCAAAAGGAAGAAAGGCATTCAGGTGGGAATAGGGTGTTGCCACGGAAATATAGGTGCCGAGCATAAGGCGCCGCTAAACGGATTGTTTAGGGAACAGGACTGTGGTCTAACAGCAGAGGACTGACCGCACCCTGCAACGCGTAAGGATAGAACCGAGCTGGACCTATAGCTCCACCGCCGGTGCTCAACAGCGCCAACGAAAGGACACGGACTAGAGCCTACCAGTGATGGCTCACTGATAAAAGACACTGTGACGAAGAGACTTTGTATATTGAACTGAATTCCGCTCTCAACTACCTGGTCAAAAATGTTCATTGGTCACATTTTTAAGTCAGAAACATTTATGCTATGTTGTGCTTTGAAAAATGATAGGAACTTGACAAATGCCATCTCCTATGTGCTGCATTCTGCCAAACACATCAACTGTCCATGATTATATGCCATATGCTAATATCGACAATGCTAATTCTGCGACCGTGCCTGTTTATATGTACCATCATCGATTACGAAAATGAACTTTTGCTATGTAAAAAGGGGCGACTGTAGAAAATTAGAAATATTGATGTACATAAGCAACGTTCATTTCCCTCCCTGCGCGCACCATGAATACCGTAAAGCATTGACTGTATCCCTCTGCCTGCAAAGGCCTGTACCCATGTGTACATGACAGCCATTTTAGGCACCTTGGCCTCTTGCCCACTCATTAGAATCACTGGCTTCCCTCCTGCGCGCATTTGAGCACCCCCCCCCCCCCACTCTCACATGCATAGACCATGAAACCCAGCATTCTGCGCGACCCTGCTATGAAAGGCAACCCTCCTGCTTGACCCAGGCACCCCCCCCCCCCCCCATTTCCCTCTTGAAGAAGCATCCTTCGCCTCAGCCGACATAGCCCCCCAGCTGTATCTGACTGCCCCTGTTCTCTCATGTACGGGTCATAAGACCTCTCTCTCTCTCTGTGCGACTCTGACCCTGCGCGCACCCTGACCCCCTCCTTCTCCCTCACATGGACAAGTCATAAACCTTCCTCCTCTGCAAGACCCTGTCCTTGGGAGTCACGGCCGCGCCTGACCAACACCTCCTTTCCTTCCATGAATGCCCCTCTGTTGACGAGCCTTCCCTCCGCGCTCGATTGTCCACGTGGCATGAATACCACTCCTTTGATGACCCCTTCCCCCGAGTCCGGCTGACCACACATGTCCGAGGCCATCGCCTGAGTCAGGAGATACCATTTACTGCCCTTATTGTATGCCACTATTGATCCTAGCCACCCCACCCCCTGGGCTATGATCAGGCGTACACATCCTAAACAGTTGACAAAACACTCAGCTGCGTGATTGCCCTCCCCTCTTATCAGCAGGTCAAGGGTCCCCATTGTGAACACATGTGGGGTAGGATCACCACGAGGATCATAGGGATGTTCTTCTCTTGCGTCATACAGCCCTGATTGTGTTATCGAGTGTTCTGTAAGGTATAAAACCAAGAGTCTCAGCTCACTTGTTAGAGCACCTCCCGAAAGACACTGTGTTTCGTGTCCGAGATGACTGGCTCTCCTCATGAGAAATAAACTCTGTTCTTGATTCCTGCTTCCAGCGCCCGTCTCTTTATTTTGGCAACTATTCAACATGGGAACTAAGAGGCGGTTTGCGCCAGCGGCCTGGGCATCGATAGGATTCTGGGCTCTGTTTCCACACGGTGGCGCAAGTGCTGCCCCAGTGCCCGGAAGAGGCCCGGCCATGCTTTCCTGTGCAGTTGCTGAGGGGAGAGATGCAGCAATGTTTATGATCCGCTGTGAACTGGACACCTCCGACTCGCTAGGTAGGACGATTTCAACATCGGTAGCCCTTCAATGCTCCACCTGGCTGAGGTCGACTTGCTTTTCTGGGGATGTCCAGAACACCCTGATGGACATGCCCTTTGATGGCCCTCACCTGTTTGGTGACAAAGCAGACAGTGCACTACAGCGCTTCAAGGAATCTCAGGTGACGGCCAAGTCCTTGGGCCTGTCCACCACACTCCCTGCACAGTCTGTTTTTCGCCCCTTTCGTGGCCATGGAAGGGGTGCCCGACACGTTCCATCCAGAGCCACAGGTCAGCGCAAGCTGCTCAGCCCGAGTGCGGCTGGGGACGTGGGAACCAGGGGGAGGATGTTATAGGGGGTTATGTGGTCCTTAGATACACTGTCGACATTGCTAAGTTAGCATGCGTTTGCTTGCCCTATGCTGCTGCTTTTGCGCACGCCTCTGCTAGAGTTTATTTTCGCGACACTTTGCCTCTGCCCCCTACATGATAACAGATTGTTTTTCACGTTCTCAGCTTTCCCTTCAATTCTGTCTGAACATAATGTGCAAGGTCGATCAACAATGTCTCTTGTTATTCTGTACTGGTCACTCCCTTCCCTATATCCTAGACAAAACATATTACCAACAGTTGCAATATGGAATAATCATGCTTTGATATGATGATGTTTTTGAAACACACTCAAAGAAAGCTGTTCCATGGAGCTGAGCACTGCTGTTCCTAAGATTTTAACCTTTGCGTTTAGGCTTTCAGGAAGGGGGTCTGCTAACAACGCCTGGAGATCTCCTGATATATATTATATGCATTCATGGGTTCCAAGGCCTGCTATAGGGGTGACTTACATATAATATATGCAATCAGTAACATTGTGCATGACACACGGTGTATGTTCCTTGTCATGTTTTCAAAAATGGTTTGCATTATTTCACGCAGCCTGCAATGGCAATCTGCATGTACTTTGTGTTTTGGTCCCTTATGGTGGAATAAGACATACTGCAGCTCTTTAGGAACATCTTTAGTACCCATGCCCTAGGTACCAGGGATACCATTTACTAGGGTCTTATAGGGGTGCTAATGTCCTTGCCAATTGGGTTACAATTAGACATTGCCTTGTTTTAGGAGAAAGAGCCCTGGCTCTGAGGACTGGTTTGCAGGAGGCACTGTCAGAGTGAAAAAACAGCACCAGCAGTCAAATTGAGGCAAAAAGTAGGGGGGGGGCAACTGCAACAAAATTCTAGTTTCTGGCAACCCCTCTAAGGAGAACGAGAGATTACATCAGTGGTATCAAAGACCTCTGAGTGGATGGTCAGCTCTTCTTCAGGTTTACTGGGCCAAAGAAAGGCAAGGTGGTTCAGAAAAAGAACATTTTGAGCTGGATCATGCTTTGTGTTTCAATATGCTATGCTTTGGCTAAAAAGAAATCCCAAGAAGGTTTGTGGACTTAATCCAACAGAGCCAAGGCTGCTACGACTGCATTTGCATGTGGAGTACCTGTCCTGGATATTTGCCAGATGGCTACATGGACGACCCTCCATACGTTCACAAAGCACTATTGTCTGGAAAATCTAAAAGAGACAACTAGTTATAGATTCCTTTCCTTAGAATTAGCCCCAGGCGCCAGACTGGATCTGGAAAGTTTTTCGTCAGCAGTTCCCATGTGCGCCAAAAGGTGGCATCAGTCAGCTCTGCGTTTGTCGTTGGCATCGTGGTCACCGGGATGCCATTGCAGTAGTTACTTAGACGAAGCCCTCGCGCGCTGACGTCAGTTCTTTCTTTTTCTGCGCCAGCCAGTGTAGATCCGGAGAGAGCGTCACCTCCAGTCACTTTTTGACTGACTTTTTGGTGACTTTTGTCGACACTGTTTTTGAGTCTTCGCCTCCTGGTGCACATCAGGGATGCCCGGTTTCAAGGCTTGCAGCTCCTGTCACCGGCTGATGTCAGTGACGGATCCGCACCGCATGTGCCTGTTTTGCCAGGAGCACGACCACGACTCCATGTCGTTCTCCGATTGGCGGACCATGAATCCAAAGTCTTTGTCTGAACGGTCCCGAAAGCTTCACGAGGTCTGTCGGCTCTGCACCATTAGAGTTCCCGGTCGTGTGGGAGGTCGAGGGACCGGTCACGGAATCAACACCACCTCCACTCTTCTTCCAAGTCTTCGCACTCCTCAGGTAAGTCGAAGCACAAGAAGAAGTCTAAGAAGTCTAAGATCTCCTAGCTCCTCCTCAATATAACATTGTCAGATTAGACAGACCTAAGAAAGTGGGAGGAGGCATAGCCTGCATCCACAGGTCTCAGATTGAGGTCAGCCAATTCCAATCTGACCCCCTAGAGTCGTGTGAATACCTCGGCCTCAATATAAGATCAGCAAACAACCTAAGATGCAGCATGCATGCGTTCTACCACCCTCCTGGAGATAACGCAAAGTTCTCAGAGCAACTCATGGAGATCATAACAACCAACTCTAACCCTGATGCCCACAATATATTCCTCGGTGACTTTAATCTCCACTGGGAGGACGGCAATGACAAACTAGTTAACTCACTTAAAGACTTCCTCACCGAGCTAAACCTTACACAAGCTTGCACACATCCCACTCACTCACAAGGTGGGACCATAGACTGGATTATTTCAAGGAATAAAGAGACTTCAATTCTCGCCATTGACCCGTGTGATTGGTCCGACCATCACGCCATAACTTTTGCGATAACCACAATGAAAAAGGGCAGGACGATACAACCCCGCAAGGCCAAAAAACTGGTCCGAGACACAAAAGAGGCTAATATTGAACTATTGGTGGAAAGATGTGAGAAAGTCTTAAAGCCACCAAACAACAGACTGAATGTCAGCGAGTTAACGGAGCACTACTTAACCTCAATAGGAAATATCGTCAATGACACCATGCCACAGACACTGAAAAGAGTATCCGAGAAACCTAAAAATCCTTGGTTCAGTGAGTCACTAAATGAGGATAGGCGCAAATTGAGAATGGTCGAAAGGAAATGGAGGCAACATCCCTCCTCTCCCGAGCTGATAGCCCTTAGGAATACCAGAAGCCAATATAACAAGAAGATAATTAAATCCAAAAAAGATTTTATAAAAGCCGAACTTGACAATGCATCTAACAGACCTCGGAAACTCTTTGAGATTTTAAAACAACAGTCGAATAAGCTAGCTAAAACAGTTCACGAGAATCCAAAAACTCCCTTAAGTTGTGAGGAATTCTCTACATTTTTCACGGAGAAAACCAAATTGCTTGAAGTGGAACTCTCAACTGCGGCAACCAACATCTCAACCCTTACCTGACCTACAAAAGAGGCCAATGAGCCAACAGAGAGTCCCCAAACAAAAAATAAGGCACAGTGGGACACATTCTAACTTTATGACCAAGATAAGATCACCAAAATGCTAAGGGAAATCAGACCGAACAACCATTATCAAGACCCTCTACCGGCAAAGTGCGTAAGAGTAATTAGCCATACCCTGGTTCCGATCTGGACTGAGATAATAAATGCCTCACTTACCCAAGGGACCCTGCCCGACTGCCTAAAAACAGGTCAGGTTGTGCCCATCATCAAAAAACCGACAGCGGATGCAACTGACCCGAACAACTATCGACCAGTGACCAACATACCTTTACTAGCCAAAACTATTGAGAAATGCGTACAAGGTCAACTGAGTCAACACATCGCTAAGTTCTCATTACTAGATGATTGCCAATCTGGATTCAGAGCTGGGCATAGTACTGAAACTGCGATCCTGCATATCGTGGACGACGCCCTACAAGCCCTAGACAGAAATCAAGCATGCCTGCTGATTCTCCTAGACCTGTCATCTGCATTTGACACGGTAAATCATGAGATGCTGATGAACAGGCTACAAGAAAGGATGGGCCTGTCGGGAAATGTGCTGAATTGGTTTAGATCTTTCCTGCAGAATAGATCTCAACGTTTCCTGGTCAATCAAGCGACCTCTTCCCCTTGTCCTATTGCCGTCGGGGTCCCGCAAGGGTCAACATCATCCCCAGATCTATTCAACCTATATGTTGAACCTCTCACGGAGATTCTTCGGGGATCACAGATACCCTATCATATGTATGCAGATGACACGCAAATATACATAAAGATCGCCTCCCGTGTTGACATTGACCTAATGAACATGACACTAAAGAGAGCCCTACAGTGGTTAACCACGAACCATTTGAAACTAAATGCCCATAAAACGGAATTCCTGTTAATATCACCGACAAAGAACCGTCCCGAGGTAAAGGAATTGACGAAACTGGTGACAGCCCTGAACTGCACCCCGACCCTAGTTAAGTCAGCTAAATCACTTGGAATTACCTTGGATGAGAACCTGGACATGAAAGACCACATAAACTCAATGGCCAAGGGTGCCCGCTTCCATCTGAACTATCTAAGAAAATTGAAACCATACATCTCAAAGACGGACCTAAAACTGGCCGTACAATCCCTAGTTATCTCGAGGATTGAATACGGTTGCACTACGTTAGCGGGTCTACCCAAAACATCCATAGCTCCGCTAAAAGCCTGTCTCAATGCAGCGGCAAGACTGATCACGGGATCGAGGAAATTCGACCACATATCTCCTCACCTGAAGACACTAAACTGGCTACCCTATGAAGCCAGAATTCAAATGAAGATTGCTTGTATTACCCACAGAGCAGTTCACTTCAACATGCCGAGATACCTTGCCAAGAAAATTAAGCTATCGGGAAGCAACAGACCAACGAGAAGCGCTAAAGAACTGCTACTGAGGCCAGCCTTTTTCCGTAAGAAAAAGACCTACAACCGAGCGTTCTCAGGAGCCGCCCCCAGAGTCTGGAATTCTTTACCTCCGAACATCAGGAAGATTAAAAACTTGATATCATTCAAACGCGAACTGAAGAACCACTTGATGAGCAAACACCTCTCTTAGGAAAGAGTATTGAGTACTGATGAGAATATCCCCACCTAAGAGAGACGGCCTCGACTGGAACTTCTTGAAGATCAATTATCTGTTAACTGATTGACTTCATGTTTATACATTGGCCACACACGTTACTACTACCTTAAATCAAGGGGATCCGATATCTGTAACTCTCAGACAATACGATATACCCTCTACCTCATTTTGTTTTATTGCCTAGGATACCGGTTACATGGCAACTCTTTTTACTCCTTAATGCTATTTATACACGATATTTGCACTGGTATGCTATACAACCCTACCTCATTCACCTCCTAATACTAATTGGATAGGCTGAAGAACTATTACCTAAAATCCCCTTTACAGCTTACCGCCTTAGACCTTACAATCATGCATGTCTGTTGATACAATTGCCTCCATAATGTTTGTAACGTATCCTACATGTGAAGCGCTCTGATACCCACGGGTCTTGTCCGCGCTATACAAAACTTTATAAATAAATAAATAAAAATTGTCCTTCTTCGACTTCTCCCTGTCCGTCGGCCGATGCAATGAGGGATGTGGGTGGTCCCCCTCCCGCAGCTTTGTGTGCGTAGCCCGAAGAGTTGGCTCTGAGTTTCCCTCCCTTCCCGGGACCCGGAGCGACCCCTGCCTAGCTTCAGAGTTTCTACGAAGCAATGCATGCCATCTTTGGGCAGCCCAACTCCACTGAAGCGGCTTCAGGGCCTTCGGCTCCGGTCCGGCACCGCAGGGTCCCCTTGGATCTAGGCCTGGATCCGGATCGGCACTGGTCAACCTGATTACACCTCCTCCAGTGCCGATTCCACTGGCACCACGTCCACAGCTTCCGCTGGTTGTGTCCCCAGCCAGCATTGACCCCAGCCTCCGCCCTGAACTGGATCCGGAGCCGGACTGGTGACGGCCGACACACCGCATACAGCGCCGATGGGTACCTTTGTGTACTTGTTCAATCCTGGTGCTCCTTTCAGGCCAGAATGGCAATCAGAGGAGGGTGAGGAGGACTGGGAGGGGTCTGGAGACCCTCTAACTGACCAGTTTGAATATGATCCAGACTGGAGAGAAGAACTGGGGGAAGCCAGTGGTCTGGATACCTCTCCAGACCTTGGTATGTTGTCTCGTCCTACCGTGGCTCCGGAGGAGGGAGCGTCTTGCGCAGTGGTGTTGCGTAGGGTGGCTGAGGCTCTCAACCATGAGCCACCCAGGGTGGCAGTCAGGACTAACCTCCTGGCATAGGTGTTTTATCCGGCCGTTAAATGAAGCCCTAACCAACATCCTTTTGGGCACCTGGTCCAGGCTCAACACAGGGGATCCTGTGGATAGGATGATTACCCGATGCCACTGCCTGGCCCCGGACGACGCCACTTTCCTCTCTCAACACCACACCCCTGAGAGCTTGGTGGTTCACGCCTCCAAGTACAAAGGTGCATTCCCTAACGTATCACCTGATAAGGAATCCAAAAAGCTGAACCACCTTGGGAAGAAGATGTTTTCTTCCTCCAGCTTGGGACTGCAGTCGGTAAACACTGCATGTCTGTTGGGATGTTCTACCCACTCTGTGTGGGATACGGTGGCACATTGGCTGCCCCAGTGCCCGGAGGAGGCCTGGACCGTGCTTTTCCTTGCAGTTGCTGAGGGGCGAGATGCTGCGAAGTTTACCATCCGCTGTGGACTGGACACCGCTGACTCGCTAGGTAGGACGATTTCAACATCGGTAGCCCTTCGACACTACGCCTGGCTCAGATCGACTGGCTTTTCTGGGGATGTCCAAGGCACCCTTATGGACATGATCTTTGATGGCCATCGCCTATTCGGTGACAAGGTAGACAGCGCACTAGAGTGTCTCAAGGACTCGTGGGCTACGGCCAAGTCCTTGGACCTCTCCACCACCCGCCCTGTGCAGTCTGATTTTTGTCCCTTTCGTGCCTACGGAAGGGGTGCCCCAACACCTTCCACCCAGAGCCACAGACCGGCGCAAGCTGTTCAGACCCTGCGCAGCCGGGGACGTGGGACCCACCGTTGTGGGTCTGGGGGTCAGTGAGCGGGCCAGTACACCACCGCCCCCTCTGCAGCAGCCTCCAAACCCTCCTAGTCCGACCTTTTAGAGCCACCAATCGCTAGTGGGTGGCCGGATTCGCCATCACCTCTCCCACTGGCGCACCATCACTTCAGACAGGTGGGTTTTGCAGATAGTCCATAGGGGCTACTCCCTACCCTTTGAGCCTACCCCCACAGCCATGCCACCTCAGTACCATTGCATGTCGGAGGATCATCAGGCCCTTCTCCAACAGGAAGTTACACTCTCTTGGCCAAGTGAGCCATCGAGCGAGTTCCTGCCCCACAAGTAGGTTGTATTTCCTACTCCCACTACTTTCTGATGCCCAAGAAGGACAAATGTCTGCGTCCTATCTTGGATCTCAGGAACATCAACCACTTCCCTGGAATATCAACCGCATCCCTGTCCTGCCGGCCCACCACCTTTACCTGCAGTTTACGGTAGGCCACAAGCACTTTCGATTTACCGTGCTCCCCTTTGGCCTGACCAGCGCCCCTCGGGTGTTCACGAAAGTGACGCGGTGGTCCCAGCTCATCTGCGCAGATCAGGGGTTCCAGTCTTCCCCTATCTTGATTACTGGCTGTTGAAGACGGGCTTGCCCCAGGCTGTTGTCTCCCACCTCCGGACTAGGGCCGACCTCCTGCATTCGCTGGAGATCTCCATCAACGTGCCGAAGTCACACCTGACTCCCTCTCAGAAGCTCCTCGTCATCGGAGTGGTTCTGGACACTATGCAGTTTCGGGTCTATCCTCCAGAACAGCGAGTCCTGGATATTCGGGCTATGATTCCGATCTTTTAGCCTCTATACCGGGTTTCGGTCAGGATGACCCTGCTGCTACTAGGCCTGATGGCCTCCTGCATCCTGCTGGTGGATAATGCCAGATGGCATATGCAGGCTCTGCAGTGGGACCTGAAGTTCCAGTGGGCACAGCATCAGGGGAACTTGTCTGATTGCGTCCAGATCTCAGAGGGCACTGGTTACCAATTGCAGTGGTGGCTAACAAACCAGGATTGGGTCGACAATATATCCCTCTCCCTTCCCCGAGTTTACAGTGGTGACCGATGCATCACTTCTGGGATGGGCGGCCACATGGGGGAGGTGGAGATCAGAGGTCTCTGGTCTCGGGTGGAGTCCGGGCTCCACATCAACCTTCCGGAGCTACGGGCGATTCGTCTTGCACTCAAAACATTCCTTCCCTCTGTCCGGGGAAGAGTAGTGCAGGTGTTCATAGACAACACCACCCCCATGTGGTACTGCAACAAGCAAGGCCGGGTGGGGTCGTGGACCCTATGTCAGGAGGCCCTCCACCTCTGGACATCTCTGGAACATCAGGGTATATCTCCGGTGGTTTAACACCTGGCATGTCCGCTGATTGCCAGGGCAGACGAACTCAGCAGCAGGTGCATGATGGATCATGAATGACGTCTTCACTCGGAAGTGGTGAAAGGTCTCTTTCAATAGTGGTGAGAGTCTTGGTTAGATCTATTTGCCATAGAAGAGAACGCGCAATGTCAGCAATTCAGCGTGTTGGAATTTCCAAGGCGGCACTCGCTCGGCGACGCTTTTCATCACCAGTGGAGTTACGGTCTTCTATACGCCTTTCCGCCTATACCACTTCTGCCCAGAGTGTTGAAGATGATCAGGCGCGACAGGGCCCAAGTCATTCTTGTGATCAATGGGCACGAAGAGTCTGGTATCCCGAGCTATTACACATGGCCATCGATCCTCCAATCAGACTACCTCTTCGGGAGGATTTTCTGTTGCAGCAGCAGGGGGCTGTTCTCCACCCGAACCTGTCCAGCCTCCACCTCCTTGTGTGGGGATTGAGTTGCAACAATTGACAGCTTTTGACCTTCCTCCCAAAGTCTTTAATGTTATCTTAGCAGCCAGGCGTCCCTCCAGTAAGACGGTATACGCCTGCATATGGAATCAAATTTGTAATATGGTGCACAGCAAAGGCTGTGGATCTCCTTTCCATCCCTCTTTCTGAGGTTCTCTTGTTCCTACTTTTTTGGCCCAGCTGGGCTCTGCTATGGGCACTATAAAAGGCTACCTTTCAGCCATTTCAGCCTTTCTTAGGCTTCCTGATCAGCCTTCTCTTTTCAAGTCCCCTGTTGTAAATCGCTTCCTTAAGGGCATTAATCATCTTTTTCCTTCTGTTCCCTTCATAATGCCCCAGTGGGACTTGAACTTAGTTCTCACCTATCTTATGTGTGCTCCCTTTGAGCCGTACATAACTGTCTTCTCAGACTTCTAACCTTAAAGACTGCCTTTCTGGTTGCCATCACCTCTGCACGCAGGGTGAATGAGCTCCAAGCTCTTTCTTCTAAACCTCCATATCTGGCTGTTAATCCGGACAAAGTTGTCCTTTGCACTCAGCCATCCTTTCTTCCCACAGTGGATACATCTTTCCACATTGGACAGACCATCACTTTGCCCACCTTCTTTCCACCTCCACATCCTTCCAAGGAGGAAGAGAGGCTCCACCGCCTGGATTCAAAACGTACGCTACATTTTATTTGGATCGCACAAAACAATTCCCGGTGGATGACCAGCTCTTTGTTGGCTACATGGGTGCCAAAAAAGGTTGGGCCATGCACAAACGAACCATCACTAGATGGGTCGGTGTGTGCATCAAAGCTTGCTATTCTTTGGCAAAGAAGTAGCCTCCAGTGGGGCTACGCGCCCATTTCACCATGGCGACGGCAGCTACCACTGCTTTGGGAAGTGTAGTCCCCCTCAATGACATCTGTCTGGCGGCTACGTGGGCATCAATGCACACGTTCACAAAACACTACTGCCTGGACAGCCAGGTCCAGAGAGACGGCTTCTTTGACCGCTCTGTTCTCCAGGACTTTCTGGTGTGAACTTGATTCACAGACCCATCTCTGGGGCTGGTATTGCTGGGTGTCTATTCTAAGGTAAGGAGTCTATAACTAATTGTCTCTTTCAGATGAACAAGTTACTTACCTCCAGTAACAATATATCTGTAAGAGACATAGATTAGTTATAGATTCCTTACCATCCCACCCATCCTCACCGTTCTGCAAACTGACTTCTAGGGTTAAGGACTTCCTTTCAGGGCCCGTGTTTTGTGCACCAGTGGTCAGTGTCTTGCAGGGCTCTGCGTTCTGGTGTGGAAATTTGTACAGAACTGACGTCAGTGGGCGAAGGCAGCGTCTAAGTAGCTACTGCAACGTTATTCCGGTGACCATGATGCCAACGACGAACGCAGAGCCGACCAACGCCACCTTTCGACAGGCAGAGTTACTGCTAATGAAAAACTTTCCGGATCCAGTCTGACGCCTGGGGTAATTCTAATGTATGGAATCTATAACTAATCTCTGTCTCTTACAGACATATTGTTACCAAAGGTAAGAAACTTGTTCGTCAGGTCTGTCGGAAAGTATATTTTGCCTGCTTGGGACTACAAGACTTTTTGGTTTGAGCCGATGTACAGACCCATCTCCAGGCACTATTGCTTTGGTATCTATTCCAAAGGTGAGGAATCTGCGATTAAAAGTCTCTGCCAGAAGAACAAGTTTCTTACCATCTGTAACACTGTTTTTGGTAGAGACTCTCTCTAACTGCAGATTCCTCACAAACCTCCCAACCTCCCCTTTCTGTGTACCTGACTCTTTCACCTACAAAAGGAACCCAATCAATGATGCTGCACACAAGTAATGTCCAATTTGATTTTTTTGTTTTTTTTGTTTATAGAGTTTTAGTCAAAAAAAGTAAACATAGACCAAAGGCACAAAAAAATAGTACACAGACCGTTACACTACAGCATCCGTCATCCAATTACAATATACATATGATGCCATTAGGTACAGTTTCTAGTATTTGACAAAAACAAGCATCGAGTGGTTTGGAAAAGGAGCACTAAAAAAGATTAATCAACCTGTGTATCGCGAATGTAATATGTGAAAAACTTCCAATAGTCTCTCGGCCGTGACCTGGCGGGCAGTTCTTCTTCATATGTTTGCAGCATATTTTGACAGTAGGCCATGTCACATATCCCAGCATAATGACACTCTGCATTTGGCGAGAAGTAATGCAATCACAAAAAATGTACGTTTAAGAGCTCTAACATTCTGAATCAAACCTAATAGGCAAGTGCGACTAGAGCATTCAATATCCACATCTACCATTTTACCCAGTATGCTAGTGACTTGTACCCAGAAGATGTGAACAGCAGGACAAATCCACGCGAGGTGAATGAAATCTGCTTCGTCGGCACCACAACGTTTACACTGTGCAGTTGTACATAATCCATACGTATAGTAGAGCAGCAGATCCGGGACTTTGAAGCCACCCCTAGAATAGGGTAGGGTCAGTGCTCACAACTCTATACGTGCTATTTTACCTGCCCAAATTAAACGAGTTACCAGGGATGTGAGTCGTTTGAAGACTTCAATGGGAGGCAGAATCGGGATATTATTGAAAAGATAGAGGACTTTCTGTAAGATTACCATTTTAACTATGGCTATCCTGTCAGCTAAGGATAGTGGAAGCTGGATCCAACGGGTTATTTTGTTCTCTAATGTGCTGATCACCTTACCATAGCACGGATGACCAGTTCTGGATCTCGATGATACCAGATGCCTAGATACTTCACTGGGTCTGATTGCCATTCTAAGGGGAAGTCTAATTTGTAAGGTAGCATGGAATCGGTAAGAGGTATAACCTGAGATTTTGACCAATTAATTTGAAGGCCTGAGTGTCCTCCAAACTTGGTGTATTCACGTAATAGTGGTGCTAAATTTTGCTTGGGATCTTTTACGTACAGCATCATGTTGTCCACATATAAGGATATATGTAGTGGTCTTTGCAAGAATTGTAATGCGGAATGGTGATATCCTTGCCTAGTTTTACAGGCCAGGGGCTCTGAAGCAATGGCGAATAGCAGTGGGGATAAGGGGCACCCCTGCCTCGTTCCGCGTTCTATCGCCATGACATCAGATATGTAATTATTGATCCGAACCCGGGCCATCGGTTTAGTGTACAATAACTGCACCCATTGCAGAATCCTAGGTGGGAATCCCATCCGGCGTAAGACTGTTATTAAGTAGGACCACTCTAGCGAGTCAAACGTTCTAGTATTATGTGCAGTCGATCTAGCTGGAATAAATCCAGATTGGTCCGGTAGGACCAGGTTGGGTAAGAATGTCTGCAATCTAACAGCTAATAGTTTGGCCAAACTTTTAGAGTCCACATTAAGTAATGACAATGATACTGGCACTCCGTATCAAGTGGCGCCAGACCCTACAACACGCCTCACGCATTTTCGAGGCGTATCTCTAGCATGTTGGTGTTACAATACACCATACAGACATTAGTGTGACTTTTGATTGGTGCTACCACTACGCTTTGAAACTATCTGACCAGGACGTTTGCGGCAGTTCACTTTGTTCCATTTATACTCCTTGTGCCCGATTGTGGAAATAACTTAGCTTTCCATTGAGTCTCTTTAAATCGACTTCTAACTATTTTTGTGGTGTCAGTCATCGGGGTCTCATCAAGACAAGTTCATAATACGTATATTCTAGAACCATTGGGGAGAAATCCCTTCTGATATTCCTCAAGCTGTGTACTTTCGTTCTACCCTGTTGGGCTACTTGGACAGTGGATTTGTCCGGAGCTTTATTCCTACAGCTTCTTTCACGCGATTCGACAGAATATATGCTGCAAGAATTGACTTCATTGGCCTTGAAAAAGTCATAGTACTAATTCATAGTACGGACGAAACACGTGTCGGCTGTCATTTTATCATTTGGATTACCACTTCTAAGAATCAATAAAAGGAAAAGATTATATAAAACATGAACTCTATCCATCCATTTGTCCTGTACATTATGAAAATATGTGGACTTTATTTGGATTAACTGTTGTTTAGACTTTTCATCGTATTAGTCTTGTACATACTTACATTATAGGACTGTGCTCTCTTGACCATTTTTGCTCATATCTGAAGTAATCTGGGTGCTCATCATCAATATTAATTAGCATTATGTTTGTTATTTCATTGCTGATCATTTGCTCAGTTTTGGTAATAGCTTGTTTGGACGGAATGCAAGCAGTGATACATACGGAGCATAGTGTAGGGCAACATTGGATACATAGGCAAAGGAAAAAGAGTGTTCCAATGAAAATACAAAGGATAGTCAATAGTTTCCAACCCTAGGTACTAAGCAAAGTCCAGAACCAATTTGAAAATGTCCTTGTACCATTTTCGGGGTGGATTTCAGCAGCGATCTTGTGTAATTTAGAAATAGCATCATATACAGATGGCGAGTTGTCAGGAACATATACACAACAACTACTTCCGATAATGCGACATGCACCCCCACGATCAGCCAATACTACATCTAGAACCATTCGGTTCTGAAGCATCACAATTCTGGTAATTTGAAGCTCCTCAGTTAAGTTCCCTAACGCGGATGCAGTTTGATTGGCAACAGCTTCCACAACACGTGTTAGCCGTCTTATTTTTCTACTGTTTAGGGCTGCACCTACAAATGAAAACAGGCCTAAGTTGAAGTCAACATATTGCTGCAGGGCAGTATCAGTTTGGTCAACATCATCAATATGTAATGTCCTTTTAACTCTATTCAATATAAAATCGTGGTATAGCACAAAATCATTATGGTACATTGGCGGGGCGATAAACACAGGGGGTAATACAAAAGATATGTATCAGGTTCCTAACCACCCAATCGGAAGGCGGTGGTAGCCCTTATTCCCACAAATAAAATAAGTGTTACGTGATGCTACAAAAGCAATATTATTTGGTGTGTCAAATGCTAGAGTAGTAGTACATTCGCTTTTCCCTACTGGGATAGTACCTTTATTTCTTACACAAAGATCAGCTTTTGCTTCAATTACTGTAATCACAAATAAATTAGACATATTCACAGTTCTTAGATTAGTAAAAATACGGGGTGTAGATACATTGTCCGGTCGATATTCTTCCCACTCGAGTTTAGTGTCTTCTGCTTGTGGATAGCCATCTTTATCATTATGACAAAGACGTCCACCTTTTGTTGGCAATCTCAAAGTGAAGAGGAGAGTGTACCAGGCGTTGAAGGAACCATTATGAGAAAATGGAAGAGGAATAAGTGGAGTTCCTGCTTTCTTTTGATGTCCAGGCAACATTCTGCATACCCAACAGTTCGTAGTGTTCGTCATGTTGTGGGTGTGGTGTAAAATTTGGATGAAACTGTTATTCAAATGAGTTTGCCTATGTCTTTCTTCATGATAATGCAAGGTAAAATGGAAATGCTCAGATGGAACTGGAGTGGTAGGCAGCAAATAGTTTCTCGCCGGGGCCATTCGTTCTACGACCCAAGCTATTATTGCTATTACATCGATTGCAAAAACAAAAATCACAGCACCAAGAATCTTCTTATTTATCATCGTGTTAGGTGCCATAGTCTCAAAACAAAATAAGACCGGTGTCTCTACACTGAGCAGAACTGACCCCCCCCCCCCCCTTGATATTCTCGACTTCCGTTTTCACAAACCTCAGGGCGGTAACTCAACCTGTCTCACACAAAACAGCTGCTTTTCTCGATCGTAGATTGTACTTCGCTGCACCAGAAACAGAGTGGTCCGGGAAGGCTTCCTCAGATTCGCTTGGCGTAGTGGCTGGGCTCTTCTCTGCAGCCAAAATATCCCGATAATCAAACAGCACAGCAGGATTCACCAGTTCCGGAGAAACATGGCGACAATGAGTGGAATGCACCCACCGCTTCCTGTTCGTAACTCGCACTGCTGTTCGGGTTGCGAGCAACACTTGCTCAGGACCACGCCACCTCGGCTCTAAGCTGCTGGACCTCTCAAATGCTCGGACCATCACGTAGTCCCCAGGTCGGAGAGTATGAGCCTCACCCGTGGATTTGACTGGAAGCGCTTCTCGAACCTGTTGATGAATAGAAAGTAAATCATTTGTTAATCGTGTCAAATAATCGTTCATCATTATACAAGGCACATCATGTATCAGGCGGGGCTTAGGAACCCCCCAAATATTTATAGGCCTTCCAAACACCACTTCATAGGGTGTGAGGCCGGATCGGGAGTGTGGCACTGATCTAATAGACAGTAATGCTAAGGGTAAGGCATCCGGCCATTTCAAAGAGGTGGATGCCACAATCTTTGCTAGCTTCAGCTTCAAAGTAGCATTGTATCTCTCCACTAAACCTGCTGACTGCGGATGGAACACAGCATGGAATTTTTGTTTTATCCCTAATCCTTTCAAGACATACTCCACGATCTTCCCGACAAAATGGGGACCATTGTCGCTCCACAAAAATTTACAAACACCATATCTCGGGAAGTACTCCTTGAGTAACACCTTAGCTGTTGTCAACGCTGTATTGTTCTTTGTGGGGTAGGCCTCTATCCATTTACTAAAGACACACACCACCACTAAGACATACTTCAAATTGTTACAGCGTTCAAGCTGAATCTAATCTATCTGTAGTACTTCAAATGGTGGAGTCGGTGGAGCAAACCCTCCTTTAGGAGTATAAGTCCCTTTGGCAGGATTGTACTGCAAGCATATCAAGCAGGTCTGCACTACTCTCTTAGCCATGCTGGCAATCTCAGGATGCTCCCAAACTTGTTTAAGCAACTTGGTAATTGCAAGAGCTCCAACATGTGCCAGCCCATGTGTCATTTGAACCATTGCTTGCAGATAGGCGGCAGGCAATTTCCATCTCTCCATATCTTTGCTACGCCAACAGCCCTCATCATCCAACACTCCCTCTGCTGTCCAACTTGGAAGTTCCGCTTCAGAAGCTGATTTCTGTATGTCTAATATTTCCTCTCTGGCATCATGCCATCGCTCAGCCTGTGATTTCACTACATACATGGGAGAGACATTCTTTAACATTGCAGTATCTCTCGCTGTACGATCTGCAAAAGCATTTTCTTGGCCTATTTTATCTGTCACCTTTTTATGTGCACTGCATTTGACTATCGCTACTTTCTTTGGGCATAGTAGTGCATTCAGGAGATCATGTACTAACTCTCCATGCATGATTTGCATCCCATGCGAAGTCAGAAACCCTTGTTCCTTCCAGAGTAGGCCAAAATCGTGCACTACTCCGAAAGCATAACGACTATCAGTGTAAATATTCACACATAATCCAGCACTTAGCTCACATGCTTTCGTTAGAGCTATCAACTCAGCTGCTTGGGCCTATTTTTGTGGTATGCGAGCTGTCTCTACCACTGTCTTATGTGTCGTGATTGCATAGGCTGTGGAAGTCGTACCATCTGGTAGCTTCAAACATGATCCATCAACCCACAGTTCCCCATCTACATCTGGAAGTGGCATATCCTGTAAGTCAATACGACCCTTTGTTTGTTCTTCAGTCAGAAAAACACAATCATGTTGTCCTTCCTCTTGGGACTCAGAAACAGGATATGGCAATAAAGTAGCAGAGTTCAAAGTGGCGCACCTCTTCAGTGTAACATGTGGCGCCAACAGCGTTAACTCGTATCCTGTTAAACGAGCGCTAGTTAAATGCTGTGTTTTCGTTTGGTTCAATAAGGCATCTACCGCATGGGGCACTAATACCAACAATTTATGGGACACAACTATTCCCTCACTCTGTCGTATAGACACTGCTGCTGCTGCAACTGCTCGAAAACACCCAGGTAATCCTCGTGCTACAGGATCAAGTACTGCTGAGAAGTACGCACAAGGTCGCTGTTTATCTCCGTGTGTCTGCACTAGAATTGACAATGCACACCCATCCTTCTCATATAATGTAAAAATCTTTGTATAATCTGGTGTACCTAACACTGGTGCAGAGCAAAGGGCCTGTCTTAATTGTTCAAAAGCATTCTGACATTCGTCTGTCCATTCAAGAGGAGTTGATGCATTTTTGGATAACAACGCTAACAAAGGTTTTATAATGTGCGAAAATCCTAATATCCACTGCCTGCAAAAGGACGTTAAACCTACGAAAGCACGAAGATCTTTCGGAGTAGAAGGAACTGGTGTGTCTAAAATTGCTTGAATGCGATCTGATGTCAATGCACACCCCTCCTTAGACAGATGATGACCGAGGTAGGTCACCTTCGGTCTACAATATTGTACTTTCTTTCTCGAAACCTTGTGATTATTCTTGGCAAGGAAAGAGAGCAGGGAAAGAGTACACTCCTCGCATTGTTCATGCGTGTCCGCTGCTAACAAAATATCATCAACATATTGAATAAGAGCCACTCCAGACAGTAGCTCAAAAGAATCAAGCTGTCTTTTCAAGGCCTGACTGTAAATACTAGGACTTTCTGTATAGCCTTGAGGAACTCGGAAAAATCTGTATGATCTATTATTTAAAGTAAAGCCGAAGAGATACCGGCTGTCGGGATGAATGGGGATCGAAAAGAAGGCAGATTTTAAGTCAATGACAGAGAAAGTGGTAGCTGTGGGTGGGACCAAGGTAAGTAGGGTAGTAATATCGGACACCACAGGATATTGGGGCACTACTATCTTATTAACCTCCCTCAAATCAATAATAAAACAGTAAATCCTAGTGTCTGTGTCTTTCTATAGAATCGGAAGAATAGGGCTGTTACAAACATTATAGGGAACTTCCTCCACCACTCCTACAGCGATCAAGTCACTTATGATATGGGTCAAGGCAGCTTCACCTTCTCTAGAAATTGTATACTGTGGTACACGGGGCAAAAGCACTCCCTCCTTTACAGTGATGTGTACGGGTGGGATAATCATCTGTCCTACATCAGTATCAGAAGTGGCCCATAAAGTACTTGTAAGGGAGGCTAATGCATCAGCTTCCTGAAGGAGGCACGATCTCTCAGACTCTGGGTAATTCTCATTCAAAATGACCCGCACCCCTTCGGGGGCGCAGCGTATGGTTGCTCGAAAATACTTGAGCATATCATGTTCCACAATATTATCCGGTGTATTTGGGGATAACAAAAATGGACATGGGGCAGTGAACTTATCAATGTGAAATGGAAGGGGCTGAGACAATGGGCTAAGGGAAGGTGTTCCATCGAACCCTATTGATGTAATCGTTTCGCCAGACAGGGGAGCCCTTGGAACCAATGGTTTAGACAGAGCGCTACGAGTAGCTCCTGTATCGACCAGAAACTGATCAGTAGAACCCAAAACATGCGCTGAAATATATGGACCCCTTTGATCTACTGGTACTTCAACCGATTCCATACCCCATCCTACGCAATCCTATGCATACGTATTATCCTGAAACTCAGAAGACTCACCCTCAGCTATCTGATACTGATTACGTTGATCAAAAGTATTATAGTCAGCCTGACCATGACCCCTTACTTCAAACCTACCACGATCATTCGCTCCACCCCTCGGACCTGAATAACTATTCCGAAACATATTATTCCCTCGACCACGCTGAATACGCTGTTCTCGAAGCACCGGACAATCTGAAAGCCAATGTCCAAACTGTTTACAGTATGCACACTGATCTGCAGAGAGATCAGAGCGGGAAGAAGGCGGGCCATAAGACCCACGTCTAGCCCTATCATTTCCCCTTGGCTGCGTAGCATAAACCTGAGCCAACATCACCTTCGTCTTCAAATCTTTCGCCTTTCTATCACCACTTTCCTTAGCCTCCAATTCCTGTCGTTCATAATACTGAGCCATAGTTAGGAGAGAAGCGGGAGTTGCAGTAGTCCATGAACTTTCACTAGCCTTTAAACGCTTTGCAATCTCCGGTAGGAGATTAGCCACATACTTATCAACAAACAAATGCCTGCCCGTGTCCTCTGTTAATAATTGACCACTGTATTCATGAAACGCTTCCTCGATGCGTGTAAAGAAATCAGAAACTGATTCATATGGCTTCTGTTTACAAGAGGCCAACATCGTCCAATCAATCTTTTTAGGGGGAATGAGCGTTTTTAATTTATTCAAAATAGCCGCCGGAAGGTCTAAAATTAATTTACATGGTTTACATGCGGGTTCTCTATCCAAATCGGCCTGTGCTAGATCCCTCCAATCTGCACCTAAAATCTGTCGATCATCAAACTTACGAATTGCCCTCCACATATCGGGAGGCAATATTAAGCCAAAGAAAAGATCAATGTCAACTAACGTCATGACACATGAAGAAATAGCTCTGTCTACTCCTTCATAGAAAGCTGTCAGATTTTTGCACGGGTCAGGCAAAGCAGTTTTAAGTGCCATAACATCCGCTCTATTCCAAGGAGTATAAACCCAATTATATATGAAATAACCCTTTGAATCCGCAGACAACTTATTATCATCTGTACCCTGACCTTTGGGAGGGACATACAAAGGCGCAGCTTCTCGCATAGGCATAACATGAACTGTATTACTCTTATCTGCTTCAAAGATAGGGCACTCCCTGGATTCAACCGTCGATCCGGACACAGTTGAACATGCTGTCTTTTTCAACTTCCTTAGTCGTAACGTCTCATCACGTAGCTGAACCAGAAGCCGGAAGAAATCATCTGCGTCTGCGAGAACAAAAACACCTTTACGTAAATTATCACAACCAACTGCTACAGCCTTAGGTTCCAACTCAGGTGAATACTTCCTAAACCGTTCAACAACTTCTTGTCCAAAATGTTCCAGAAAATACAATCGCTCTTTTTCAGACCACTTACGCATACAATCTGCAGTCTCTGAAACAGAAATACTTTCAACATTAAGTTTACGAGCCATGCCGTGTAATTCTGCAGATAGAGCAGTAGAAAGCATAGAATGGGTACCCCTCTTTTTATCCTGCTCCTCAGATGAATCAGGATCCACATCTGGGGCCGTAGGCATGATATATGCAGGCAGGCAATGATCTAACAATGAAAAATCATCAGATTCATTATTAAGGACAGGATAGAGAGGACGTCGAATAGGAAACTGACCATTAATTTGTAGGTTACGCTCTTGTATCTCCCTATCTTTCTGGTCCTGTAGTTCCTTATCCTGTAACTGTAAAGCTTTAACATGGGCAGCCTTTCGCTGCTCCTTGTCCGCCAAGGCTTGTTCACGCTTCATTCGTTCACGCACCGCTTTCTCCCACATACGCACACAATCAAACATATCCTGTCTAGACCTGCGCTGAAACAAACACTGCTCCACATACTGAACCTTTCCTAAGTCAAACGACCCATGTAGTGGCCATTGCAATTCAAGGTCGGCCTTAGTGTACTTATTCCATAATGTACTATACATAATAGGGGGGAGGCCAAATTTTATGTACATTTCACGATTAGGCGTTCCCTCTGGGGGAGCCGGTTGAGATTCATTTAATCGATAACTGGTACCATTTCCAAGACAGCACATTCCTCGGAGTGTGCTTAAAACAGGCATGTCAAAAATATCACGAAAACGTGATATTGCACTAAGTGGCACTTAATATATTTTAACACATAGTGTGCCGTTCAAACAAATACAAAGTCATAGAAATATCTCCGCATTACCTGCCTATGTGAGGTGCACTCCACATATAGTACAAATCATAGATCCAAATGTTAGCTAACTCAAACAAATCCAAAAAGCCACAGTAAGTGTCAGTAGACTACCTTACCAATCCAAAGCTTACCAAATATTCCGAATGTCCAGGTTCCAACTGCCAAGTTCTCGAATCTGCCAAACGATCACTGCACGGCAACCCAACGATCAAGATCTCAGTCAAAGACCGGCACCACCTGGAAGGTCAGATCGGAAGAAAGGGAAAAATGCTGTGGGTGCCAAGACTCGGGTCACTTAATGGCAGCGCGCGTCCAGGGCGAGTTTCCGATCCTTCGTCACGACCAATCCTTCGGGCATCCGAGTCGCCGATGAGTCCCTATTCGGGCGCCAATTTGTGGTATCGGGTTTTAACAGACCTACATACTCTGCAAAAACTCTTCATACCTTAGAATAGAAGTTGCCACGGAAACTGGAAATGCAAAAGACAAGTTTATTAAGACCCCATGGGGTGGTGGTACAATCCTACAG
Source organism: Lissotriton vulgaris (assembly GCF_964263255.1). Taxonomy (NCBI): domain Eukaryota; kingdom Metazoa; phylum Chordata; class Amphibia; order Caudata; family Salamandridae; genus Lissotriton; species Lissotriton vulgaris. Next base: position 1,541,754,554 of record NC_141696.1, on the reverse strand, counting down.
CACCCTTCGGTAATGCAAGAAGTATCACACCGAACATTGAATGCATGGTTTCTTTTATACAGTTTACAGGAATGCGAAAAATTCGCGGTACACTTTTACACAGTTTCAGGTACATATAAGGGCAGTTTTGGAACACAGCCAACATGTGGGAGGAGTTTAGTACCACTGGTCAGTTTGAAGAACATTCCTAAGCAGTGACCGATCATTAACCTTGGGAGCTTGAATACTCATGTGCAGGCTTGACCATTACTAAAAATAGCCAGTTGCTGGGCAGATCAAATGGTCATCGGGAGAGAGAAAGGACAAAAGGGCATGCTGACCACGAGGCAGCACATTCACTATAGTGGAAGCCAGAAATACAAAATGGCCTCCGGAATATAGTCAAGCTAACAGCGAAAACTTCGTGTAGCTGAAGCAAATGCTAACCCAATCGCTGTCAAACTATGACAATCCCAAAGTCACCGATAACACCAGGTCTGCAGAATTTAGGTGCCGCACTATGTCATTACAGATAGGAATGTAACCCAGCTGTAGTATTGCTCCAGCGCAAAATGACTTGCGTCTTGCGTCGGAAGAGGATGCAGCACAGTGTCTGTGCGTGCAATTACTTATGCAACGATACCGCCAGTATGTGCGAAGTCGCGGCAGGTGCTGTGGAGCCGGAGGCCAAGTCGATCTCAATGCTGTTGTCACATTAGGTTAGCTACACGTGAACGTAGATGCAGGAGATATCCCACGTGTACACAAAGCTGGCTCGCTCTTTAGTAGTGATTCTGAGTCTGTGTCGTGGCAGCACGGGTCTCAGGTCCTGTAGTAAGTGTAGCGCCTAAGATCGCCACTGCACAGACAATCTGTAGCCCAGCATATTATAAACAAATCGGAGGATTTCGCCCAACTCTTCCGCATTCGCAGCCGTTAGCTCAGAGTCCGCCCGACAGTTTGTAATTCAGATGAGCAGGTATAGCCGTGGGGAAACGCAGCTGCTTGTGCAGCGGTACCTGGTGAGCCGGTATTCAGTCGGCACCTTTCATACGTTAGCAGCGCAGTTATAGAGTTTTTTGGAGTTGTGTTTGTTCTTCGTGGTGCTGTGATATGTCACTGATGCCGATCTCACGTTAGGGCGCCACCATCTTGGATCTGTCTGTGTGGGACGTGCGCCTCTGCAAGTTTTGGCGAATATTTGTGCTCACCTACATTTTAAATCGCCGGCATTGCTTCAAACTGGTGGGTACCGCATTCCGACACACATAGGTGTGAGCGGAAGGAATTTCCGTCACGTTTTACCGCTGCTGTTTATCTAATTTTGTCCCGACCAGCGGAGCTGTCTCAAAAGGCAGCCATTCCGATGTGCGCCCTCTAGCGCCCCCCCATGTCCAATTTGATTTTGGCTCTGTGTATGCGGATGTGGAACAGACAAGAAAGCAACTGAGTTTGACGCTCATGGGTTACACCTATATAGACAGGTGCACGTCACATCCGGAGCAAACAACTTCGACACAGAGTCACAGGCACCACCTTCTGCCACGCACAGGTACTGCTTCAACGTTTTCTGGATCCAGTCTGATGCTTGGGGAGTATTCAGTAGTTGAAGAATCAGTGGTTAGATAGAGTCTCAAGAAATAGCGCTACTGGAGTAAAGTAATTTGTTAGAAACGTTTCTATATTAGTCTCCTATGATTTATATGAAATGTCATGGATGAATTTCTGTTTGATAGGTTTTAGATCTATTATATTTATTCATTCCAGCCAGTAATATACATGTATGCACTGCATGACCACTAAATATTATGCATGTCAAATGTAAATTGCAGGAATCTCAGGACCTTGATGCCTTGACTCTTAACTGGTTTTCCCCTCAAATTATGGAGACTGTAAACAAATTGAGTGGGCTGAACAAGAAGACAATCACATTATTAGAAGCACTTCTGCATTGTGTCAAAAACAACTTCATTACCTGGATCAAGCAAATGATGAAAGGTTTGTTATTTATTCAAGGTATTTGTTTTCATTATATTAATGCACAGGCTGTTGGAGTTAGAATGAGCATGTGTTTTCCTGTTAAAGAAAAATGGCTAAGATATTTGAAAGAGTAGACAGACCATAGCTGGCCATTGAAGATGAGATACAAAAAGTATAGCCAATTAAAGGAAGTGTGTAATGGTAAAATATACTACTGTACCCATTGTAATAAAGGAATCACTCTGAGATAGCCTGTCACATAACTACTGCAACACTGCAGTGGCCAGTACCAAATCTATGATTACTAATGAACCTGACAAATGGTAAATCTATAGGTATTTTTACCAGCAGAACCCGGTGGTCTGTTGCTCGAGGTTGAATTAGGCCCACTATGCCTATTGCTTTTCACGTATCTTTTGATGCTATCATGGCTAGGAATCAGCTCAGTGTCATCAGAGGCACTGTTAAGGTGACGGTTAAAAACCTGTTATGTAATACAGATAGTCTTTGATTTCGAGTTCTGTGGTCAGTCGGGTCATCATGCTCATTTGTTGCTTTTAGGTTGTTGGCTGATGAGATCAGATGTTTCTTTAGCATCCAATAAAATTGTAACCCCTCTCTCTCCAGGTATTAGATGTAAAGCAAGTAGGTTTGAGATGAAAGAATCTTATTTCTAAAACAATTTACTCTTGAAGATTTAGTGGTTTGTGGTACTTTAACCTTAGGCTTTAGGTTAGCCGGTACCATTTGAAGATCTTCCTGAGATTGTCAGATCTGCGTCCTAGCAGTGCCTTGTTGATCCTGATTCTTATCTTTTACTCTCCAGGAGCCAAAGTTGGGCTTTTAGGACTTTGTTGGTGTGGTCACTACTTTTATCATAGCAGGCACCCTCAGTGTCAATCTGACATTCACACTCCGTTTTAATGCAGCCACTAACACATATTGTATTACTGAGGACCCCCATCATAGAGGTCCTACTTAATACAATATGTTTTAGTGGCCTCGTTAAAATGGGGTGTGAATGGCAGATTGTCACTGAAGGTCAGGCCCTCTGTGTAAGTGATGATAGGGACATAATGGTTGACCAGCAGTACAGCAGGATGGTGATGGCCACATAGCTGGTATCAGGATCTGAGTGTTGAGGGGAACTGATAACACTTCTTAATGTTTTCTTTTTCCAAGCCCAATGCAGAAACTTGCACTCGGGCAGCTCTCCCAGGTCCAGCAGACTCTGGTACAACTTTAGATCATTGGGACTCAGTCTTTCAGGCTGCTCTTTGGTGGTGAGCAACAATCCGGTGAGATCTTCGCCACCAACTCACTAAGGCAGGCTTGTTCAGCTTTTGTGGCCCTGGTGCTGCTACAGGAAGCCAGCCAGCAGACTCTTGGAATTCCTGCTTCTGTCTGGGGCTCAGGCACAACTTCTATTCATGCAGGACTTCCCATGCACAGTTCTCGCTTTGTTAACCCAAGAATCTGCAGTGGAGTCGAAACCTCAGTGCAGCTTCTCTTTCCCAGCTCAAAGGTCCGCAAGGCAGTACTTTTTTGGTCAACAGGTGAGGTCTGAAGATCAGGTTGCCTCCTTTATGCTCAAAAAGTGCCCTCAGTATGTGACGGTCACTAGCCAATGAACTATTTGGGTCCCTTCTACTTGGGTCCCTCGCCTACTTCTTCATCGGAAGAACCCAAAGAATCTGCCTACCACCCTTCACCTCATGACCTAAAAACATTATCTGTGGCGTGCCTCAAGGATTTTCCCTCAGCCCCACACTGTTCAACACCTCCTGACCCATGGTTTCAACATCATATCATACAAGGACGACACTAAGCTAATTTTCTCACTATAGAAAACCCCTCCACCACAATGTCCAACTTCCAGCAGGTACATGACGCGCATCGCCAACAGGATAGAAGACAACTGCCTAAAACTCAATGCAGACAAAATGGAGGTGCTGATTGTAGGAAGGTGGATATCTGACTATGGTTGCCCCCAACTTTTTGCCTGGTGTTTTACTGGTTTTCGACTTAGTTGACCTGGGATCCTGCTATTCAGGACCCCAGGCTTCCTTCTCTCTCTGTTAAAATGGACTCCATGTACCTTAGGTGCATATCTAATTGGATACTGAGTCACCTTATCAGTCTCTGTACAGTGTATCCTAGGTACACAGAGCATAGGTGCACTCAGGCCTACCAGGGGCTGCAGCATGTATTATGCCACCCCTGGCTGGCCATCCAAATCTGACACAACTGGCTGATCCGTCAGCTGGGGCAAGGTGGTGTAATCACCCTTTGCTTTAGATATTGTATACCTATATCTAACCCTAAAATGGACACATATCCTCCTATCAGTCACTCCTATGGCAGGCCTTATCAATCCTGAAGGCAGAGTGCTTGGAATTATGTGAGATGGTGCTCTAGCATGAGCTGAGCCTGTCTGCAGCTTTCGGAACCAAGTCCTTTAGCTGTTTCCATGATAACGCGTACCATATACTCTTAAGTGCCTTATAATCCTCACGGTTATTTGCTAACTTTGGTATCGCATTATCAAAACATGTCGAGTAAGGTGTCATACGAATTGGGATACTACCCCCTCGCCAATTCTGGCGACAGGGGTAGCATCCCACCCTTCTAGAGGGACACGACATGTATGTAACTGTGAACCCCGGTTAAAGTTAACCCGAGCCTCAGCTCCACAAAATGGATGCTGCCACCACAGACACAAGTCTGACCTCCTGCTGCTGGGAGTCCTTCCAGCGAGGGAGGCTTGGACAAAGGGTTTCCTGCCTTGGGAGGTGCTAGCACCACCCCAGACAGGATTTTGTGTATTGGGTAGGACAGGGCTGAAAGGAATGAGACATGCCTGGGGCACACAAGGTGTCCCTGTGCATACACCGGTCTAAACCAGTTCCTGGGGCACTCCAGCCCCAGTGCTGGCGCAAGACCGGACAAAGGATAGGGGGTGTAACCACCCCCCTTCCTGGTCCCACCCAGAGGAGGGACCTAGTCGTAGTGCAGCCCCCTTTAGCAGGATAAAGGTAGGAGCTGGTCCCATTCCAAATTAGAATCCATTTTTGAAACTTAACAAGAAGAAACTCTGGACTTCGACATTCTGCTCCACAGAAGACTGAAGATATCTCCCTTGTGGGCAAGGAGTGTCCACCCTGCAACTGCAGGCACCATCAAGCGTCCAGCGGCTTCAATTTGTCGTCTTCCCTCGAGGATCCAGACTTCAGAGCCCGACGAGACCTGGATTCCCAGACCTCTCCGACCTCTACCTACATCTGCAGCACAGCTGAGATCCGTGGGTGCGACGAGACACGTGGGACCGGCCATCTTGGAAGAAACTGCACTTCGCTTCCAGCACGACTCCCGAGGTAAACTCGACCAAGTGCTTTGGGGACCGAGAATCCCCAGCCCCGAGCAGCTCCTGCACTGAAGATCAGCCCTCCAGCCTCCACGAGATCTGCGTGGGGCCCTTCTGCTTGTTTGCTGCTTGACGCATTGTCTGGTCACTTGCCGGCTGGCTAGTGGCCTCCTAGACGACGAACTTCGACACTTCCACTGCTGGTCTGGTTGCTCCAGACTGGCCCTTGCTCCCTTCCAAAAGAGGAGCACCCCGGACCCTCCTGGTCCACTCTAGACGCCGTTTCCACTCACCGCGTGGGTTGCCTTTGCCAAGGCCTGTTGACGCTGATTCCGGATCCAACACCGCCGACAGCGAGAGCCTGCGTGGGACAGCTTGTGCTTCCATCCTGGTCATCGAAGACACCTCCTGGTCCACGTGGCTGCAGAGACAAGCGTCCACTCTTCACCTGATCGCGACGACGACATCTGGTTCCTTCCTGGTTCCACTCCAGTCACTGGCTAGTGACTTTGATCATTGTCCCCTCTGCTTTCAGGTCCTTCTCTTCACCGATCCACCCTTGGATCGCACCGGACATCTTCCTCCTGGTCGCCTGCAGCATCTTTTCTTCCAGGCTCCATTGACTTCAACGCGAGAACCCGACACACTTTGAGACTATGCACCCGCAGTCCGTGGGTGAGGTAACAAGAGCATTTCAGTGCTCAAGGGTAGTTTAACTGTCCTAGTGTCCAGTTCCACAGTCGTTGTTGTCCTATCTAGTCAGGATTGTCCGTACTCACCTTTTTCTTAAACTGTACTGTCCATAGACACTGTTACGCATCTCGCGTGTGAGTTCACACTCTGCACACGCGTTCCGTGGGCCTCCTATTACTTACCTCAAGTTAGGGTAGCGTGGTTCCAGCGATCCTACAGTCTCTGGACAGCTCTATTCCTCCTATCGACTTTCACATTCCACTTACTTAGTATATGGTTTGTCGTGCCCCTAGGGCACCATTGTAACTTGTGTAAACGTATTTTTCCTAAGAGATTGTCATGTGCTTAGCCCTCTGATCTCATAAAGAGTTCAGAGGTGTATGTTAGTTAATAAATATATTGTTTATTTTCATAACAACCTGTGTGGTGTCCTTTCATGTGGTATTCAAGGGGTTATATGTGGTAAAACAGCTGGCTTCACATGCCAAAAGAGTTTAGCCTAAGACTGCTTTGCCCATGCTACCAGTAGGATAGCTGGTCTATAAGGTTGACTTTACAACCAATCACCATACGGGTTGTTTGGACTGATACAAGGTGATCACTAGAACTAGTGAGCATCATATAACAGGCCAACTTCTCACACTGATCTTCGGAAACAACCCCTCCTCGTGAAACAGCTCCTGGTGGCCGCCTAAGCTAGGACCCTCTCCCACGCCGACAGACCATGCCAGAAACCTTGGAATCATCCTGGACAGCAAGCTCACCATGAAAAGCCACATCAACCCAGTCTCCTCTGCCTGCTTTCTCATCCTTTGCATACTCCACAAGATCCTCAAGTGGTTCCCGGTCAATCTCAGAAAAACCCTAATTCAAACCTTAGTCACTAGCTAGCTGGACTATGGCAACACACTCTACGTAGGAATCACCTCTGACCTCAGGAAAAGACTGCAGACCATACAGAACTCAACGGTCAGACTCATCCATGACCTTCCCAAGCGGCCCCACATCTCCTCTCACCTCAGGAAGGTCCACTGGCTCCCTATTCAGAAGGTATGCCAATTCAATATGCTGATCCACACCTACAAAGCCCTACACAATCAAGGACTGGCATACATCAACCACCGCCTGAACTTCCACCAGCCCTCCAGAAACCTGCTCTCCGCCTCCCTCTCCCTCGCTCACACCCCTCACATCCGCTGAAGCAACTGCAGAGGACGCTTCTTCTCCTACCTTGCTGCAAAGTCCTGGAACAACCTACTGCTTCTAGTGGCAGAAAACCTAGGTAATTAACTGGTCATCAAACGACCTATAACAGGCTCATTGATATATGTGCAGACTCAGTGTACTAAATATTTATTTTAAAATCTTCATTTTATTCTTATAAATTTATGGTAAAAACAATTTGATCAAAGATACTGAGACATACTGTATATAACAACACATTAAAGAGACATAGAATACATTGATACAAACAATTATAAACCAATTCAATGCAAAAAAATATTACATTCAACACAATAACATATAAACATAAAGTAATTTGTTTTTAATACATAGTGGCTAGATGGTGGACAAGTTCAAGATCTTTTTCTGACAACCTACTGCTTCACCTCCGGACCTCTTCCTCCGTGCTGGAATTCAGGAAAGGCTCTAGACCTGGTTGTTCAACTGAACCTTCTATCAGTAGCGGGGTCTCAGCGCCTGGATACCCTGGTGGGTGATTAGCCACGCTTTACTACTCCTGATTGATTGATGACAACTTTCTGCAAAATGTGGCATCTAGCTATCCCAGAATGCCATGTTCTGCCCACCCTCAAGATGCAGAACCCCTTTCTTAAACTTGTGGAGCTTAGTAGACCACCCAAGGAGGTGGCTAACCACTGTTCTCCCCAATCTGTACAGACGCATCCCATCCTGTCTAGGGAAACAAAAGGAGCAGTCCTTCCTGTGCGTCCACCATTTTCCCTTCAAGGGCGGCTTACTTGAATCCAGTGGCAAAGTGAGCCTGATTGTTTGATTGGTTCAGATGCTCCGTCCATTACCACCCCCTTTTGTACAGATTTTGGCCGCCATAAGTGTGGCAGGGTATGCTCAGACGTGAGTCCCTTGCTCACTTTGCCACTGGATTCAAGCAAAGACGGGCTGAAGACGGCTGTAATGCCAGAAACCGGTCCTCGGAAGCTTGTTTCCGGTCCTGGGAAGGCATGGCTTGGCAGTTCGGGCTGGACTGTTCCCATGAGACACAGGGTCAGACTGATTTGCATATAGCCATGTCTGAACTGGGGTGGCAGAGTGGGCTAAAGAACGGTGATGGATTAAACCCAGATCTTTTGACTGGGTGTGAGTGTTTGATTGGTTCAGATGCTCCGTCCATTACCACCCCCTTTTGTACCGCAACTTTCTAAAAGTAGCATTTGCAAACACAAGATATTAAAATAAACCTTACTAAAGGAAGTATTTTATTATTCTGAGTTCAGGCATACTAAACTTGATGTGCCACCGTATTCCCTGAGCCTGCCAGGATTATAGCGTGTAATAATTCCAGCTGCCCATTCTGGCCTATGAGAGCAGGTAGCCCTTCAACAGTGAAGAACGAAAAGGGCTGTAATTCACTATTAGGACAAGCCACACACATTAGGGCTTGTCCTACCTTATGCTTACAATGCACCCTGCCAGTGGGCCTACCATAGGGGTGACTGATATGAAGTTAAGGGAAGGTTTAGGGATTGGCAAGTGTGTGCACTTATCAAGTCAGCGTGACAGTACCAGACTGCACGCAGGTTCTGCAATGGCAGAACTTAGACACATTTTACTAGGCCGCTTCTGTGGGTGGAACAACCAGTGCTGCAGGCCCACCAGCAGCATTTGTATTTACAAGCCCTGGCACTCCTGGTGTACTTTACTGGGGACTGACAGTAAACCAAATAAGCCAATCATGGAAACCAATCAATGTATACATTTTACAGTAGGAGAACATATGCACTTTAGCACTGGTCAGCAGTGGTAAAGTGCCCAAAGTCATTAAACCAACAAAGACAGGTCAAAGAGTATTTTGGAGGAAGGCAAAAGGTTCAGGGATGACCCTGCAGAGAGGACCAGGTCCAACACAACCCCCTTCCAGCCAAACGCAGGGCAGACCAATCACTACCGTGATGGGCTTCCCCGCTTAGGGCGATAGAACATGGACCTGGCCTGCAACAGCAGGGGCATATTCCAGTTCTTCGCCAATCTGAACCTATTTCAAATCCTCTGTCCATACTCTAAGAGCTCAGCAAGGCAATCCATGGGGCACCCTTCTCTTCCTCTGTGGACACCACCTGTGCAGCATCTAAACTTAACTTGCTCACAGGTGTGTCCCAACAGACCGACAACAAGTCCCAGTTGCCACTGACAGTAGTCAGGGATGAGACCCAGGCCTTATGCCTCTCAGGGCTCTCAAACCTCTGTGGTGTCAGAGAGCGGGGGGGAGTAGCCCCAGGTACTTGGTACCCTTTGTCCACTCACCCTCCTGTCAGGTCAGGTATGACATCCTTGCACTGACCCACCAGCCCCAGGCCTGTACCCGGCAGCTGGACCAGAGACTGGGGTGGGCTCTCCCACACCCGGTCCTCTTCCTTGGGGCTCTGTAGCCTCCCACTTGGAGTGGTACCCCCTTCCAGAATTGTCAGGGCACCTGTGGCAGGTGATCTGCACAATTCACCCACCAGTTCAGGGGTGCTATCCTGCAACTGGGTTACCAGGTGAGGGGGAACACCCTGTACCTGGCCCTCTAACCTAGGTCTAAACCCTCAAGCTGCACCAGGGTCAGAGGCGAGGACTCCCTCCCTCTGCACCCCCTTCCAGAGTACTGCCCACTCCCAACTTGAGTGGTACCCCTAGAAGTGACATGGGTCAGGACACTGATTACAGTGGTCCCACCCTCCAGGTCAGACAGCCTCTGAACCTGGCTTCCCAACTCAGGGATCCAACCCCTCAGTTGAACAATTGCCTGGCGCACCAGAACTTCCTTGGGAGCACTCATGCCTCCCCTGCGGGTAACACATAATCCCTGTGTTGTGTGACAGTCTCCTTGGCGCAGCACCCCTGTCCCCTGTCCATCTGACAGTGCGCGAAGATCCCCCAGGACAGAAGTGGTGTCCCCATGGTCATTCCCTGGGGGCGCAGCCCTTCTGGCTGGCCTCGGACCCACTGGTTCTTCCACTGGGGACTCTTTCCCCCTCTCACCCCTCCATCTGGACCTCTGCACCCTCCTAACTGGAGCGGTACTGCCAGATACCAGAACTACTGGAGCTCTGCTTACAGAGTCTCCGCATTCTCTAGATACTGGGAGATCCTCCTCAAATGGCCTACAAGTAAAGCCTAGGCCCTCACATGGTGTTCCCTTAAGACCCCATCCAGGCCCGGAGACTGGGTTTCGGGTACCTGGGGACAGACCCCACATTCACTCCTCCTCCTCTGAGGCAGGACGCGAGCCCCTACACCCTTCCCACTACACTGAGACCCAGCTGGGCTACACTGAACCTCTTCCATCACACAGGACTGGAAGTTACCTGAGCCACTCTTGTTGGAATCACTCCCCAATGCTGCTCCAGACCCTCTGGAATCCACCAACGGGACGTTGGTCTGATGTCATTACTGTCTCGGAGCCGACCATGATGACAAGTCATGCTCCGACTGCCGGGCCTTGATGTCGAAGGCTAGACGGGAGTGGTCCCGCAAGCTGCTCAAGATCCGGCAGTCGGCTCCGTGCCGTTCGAGGTCCCGGTCAAGGAGGAAGTCGAGGGACCGGCCTCGGAGCCGCAGTCATCGTCGCTCGTCGAGCCACCACCACTCGTCGGGCTCCAAGTCCTCTGGTAAGTCGAGGCACTCTAAGAAGATGTCGAAGAGGCGTCAACGCTCTTCTGACTCCCCCCGACGCTCACGCGACACTGCCCACGCAGCTCTGCTGCAGCCGCAGGTGTCGCGTCCAGCTCCTGACCCGCCGGTCCCTGTGCTGCACGTGATGCCGGAGGAGATACTTGATTTCCTCATGGCCATGACGACTCACTTCCCTCCGTCGGGTCCCGTCGAGGCACCTTCAGGCCCCGCGAGTCCAACTGGGAGCCCTTGCTGGCCGGCGGCTCCGGCCCCGGAGCCGTCAGATGCTTCCGCCCCAGCCCAGCCCCGTCGTCGACTCCGGTCCTGATGCCGCAGGGCCCCGCAAGATCCAGGCCTGGATCTGGGTCGTCGCCAGTCGACCTCACGACTCCTCTGCTGGCGGCGACCCCGATGGTGTCGCTCCCGGCGCTGTCTTCGGACGATGCCGTCCCCAGTTTCAGCCCCGGTCTGGGTCCAGTGTCCGACCGGCGCAGCTCGGCACCGTCTCCGGCATCGACGGGTGAGGCCTTCATCTACAACCCGGCTCCATCATTTTTACCTGGTTTCCAGGAGATGGATGATGAGGGGGACTGGGAGGGGTCTGAGGACCCTCTGGCACTACCGTGTCAGTTGAGCCAGGACTGGGCAGATGAGCTGGGGGAGGCCAGTGGTTTGAACACTTCGCCCAACACTGGATTTGTCTCTTTTCCGTGGCTACGGAGGAGGGAGCTACCTATATCGTGGTTTTGACCAGGGCAGCCAAGGCCTTGACTCTTGAGCTCCCTGTCGCGGCTGTAAGGACCAAACTCCTCACTGAGGTGCTCAAACCACAGGCAAGCTCCCTCGTAGCCTCTCCTGCAGTTTAACGAAGCCCTCACTGATGTTCTGATGGGCACCTGGTCCAAGTCCTCTACAGGCCTCCCTGTAGATCGGAACGTGGTCTGACGCCACTGCCCGGTTCTGGGCGACCCCAGCTTCCTGTCCGTTCACCCCACCCCCAAGAATCTGGTAATCCAGGCCTCTACTTCCCAGTCTGCATATCTGACCGCTCCTCTGGACCGGGAATCCAAAAGGCATGATCAGTTCGGGAAGAAACTGTTCTCCCTGAGTTTGGGGCTGGGGTCTGTCAATACCGCCTGCCTTTTGGGCCGTTACACCCACTCTCTGTGGGATACGGTTGCGGAGGTGCTGCCACAGTGTCCGGAGGACGCCCGGGCACGGCTCGCCCAAGCTCTGACGGAGGGGCAGGATGCAGCACGCTACTCAATTAGATGTGGACTTGACACCATGGACAAGCTGGGCAGGGCGATTTCCATGACGGTGGCGATTCGTCGCCATGCCTGGCTGCGGTCTGCCAACTTTTCTGGGGATGTCAAAGCCACGCTCATGGACATTCCATTTGATGGCTGTCGCCATTTTGGCGACAAAGCGGATAGTGCGCTAGAGCGTTTTAAGGATTCCAGGGCTACGGCCAAGTCATTGGGCCTCGGCCAGTGCCAGCAAAGTTCCGCTTCTCACCCCTTTCGTAGCCAAGGAAGGGGTGTCCCCACACGTCCAGCCAGCCACAGGCCACAGAACCAACCTCAGCGCGGTCGCTGAAGTGGTAACCGCCGTGGCAGTGCCGGCGGACAACGGCAGAGTCAGTCCACATCCATTCCCGCAGCATCTGCCTCAAAGCCTTCCTAGACCAAGCTTTCAGGCCCATACAACGCCAGTGGGGGGCAGGATCCGCCATCACCTCCTCCACTGGCATACCATCACGTGAGGCAGGTGGGTGCTGCAAATCGTCCGAAGGGGCTACTCCCTCCCCTTTGAGGTGACCCCTCCAGCCATGCCACCGCAGTACCACCGTATGTCGGGGGATCACTTGCAACTTCTGCAGGAGGAAGTTATGGCCCTCTTGGGCAAGGGGACCGTCGAGCTCGTTCCTGGGCCAGAAGTAGGACGTGGTTGCTACTCCCACTACTTTCTGGTACCCAAGAAGGGCAAAGGAGGCCTACGCCCTATCTTGGACCTCCGGAGTGTCAACGGCTTCATCCGGAAGGAGAAGTTCAAGATGCTGACTTTAGCTCAGGTCCTAGCCGCCCTGGACCCTGGAGACTGGATGGTAGTGTTGGACTTGCAGGATGCATATTTCCAAATCCCCGTCCTGCCGGCCCACTAGCGATACCTGCGGATCACGGTAGGTCACGAGCACTTTCAGTTTACTGTGCTCCCATTTGGCCTTACCAGCGCCCCTCAGGTGTTCACAAAAGTGATGGTGGTGGTCGCAGCTCATCTGCGCAGATCAGGGGTTCCAGTCTTCCCCAATATCGATGCCTGGTTGTTGGAAGCGGGCTCACCCCAAACAGTCGTCAGCCACCTCCAGACTACGGCCGACCTTCTGCCCCTGCTGGGGTTCTCCATCAATGCGCCAAAGTCACACCTGTGCCCCTCTCAGAAGCTCCTCTTCATCGGAGCGGTTCTGGACTCGGTGCAGTTTTGGGTGTATCCTCCCAAACAACGGGTTCGGGATATTCAAGCTCTGATTCCGATCTTTCAGCCGTTATCCCGAGTCTCAGTCAGATTGACTCTGCGGCTTCTGGGGCTGATGGCGTCCTGCATCCTTGTGGTGCATCACGCCAGGTGGCGGATGTGGGCTCTGCAGTGGGACCTGAAGTTTCAGTGGGCCCAGCAACAGGGTAACCTGTCCGACCACATTCGGATCTCGGAGGGCACTGAGAGACAGTTGCAGTGGTGGCTCACGAACCGCGATTGGGTCAGCGGCAGATCCCTCTCCCTACCCTAACTGGAGCACGAAGTAGTGACAGATGCGTCACTCCTGGGCTGGGGGGCCACATGTGAGAGGAGGAGATCAGAGGCCTCTGGTCTCCGCAGAGTCCCGGCTCCACATCAACCTTCTGGAGCTGCAGGCGATCCGTCTTGCACTGAAGGCATTCCTCCCCTCTGTCTGGGGGAGTGTAGTGCAGGTGTTCACGGACAACACCACTGCCATGTGGTACTGCAACAAACAGGGCGGGGAGGGGTCTTGGACCCTTTGTCAGGAGGCTCTGCGCCTCTGGCAATGGCTGGAACAGCAGGGCGTCACCCTGGTGGTTCAACACCTGGCAGGTTCCCTGAACGCCAGGGCGGAAAAACTCAGCCGCCGGTGCATGATGGATCACGAATGGCATCTGAACTCGGACGTGGCACAAGGCCTCTTTCAACAGTGGCGAGAGCCTTGGTTAGATCTATTTGCCACCGAAGAGAACGCTCAATGTCATCAGTTCTGCTCGTTGGAATTTCCAAGGCGGCACTCGCTCAGAGACGCTTTTCGTCGCAAGTGGAGTTGCGGTCTGTTTTCTGCCTTTCCACCTATACCACTTCTGCCCAGAGTGCTGAAGAAGATCAGGCAAGACCGGGCCCAAGTCATCCTTGTGGCTCCAGACTGGGCACGAAGATACTGGTATCCCGAGCTACTCAGCATGTCAGTCGATCTCCGATTCGTCTGCCTCTTCAGGAGGACCTTCTGTCGCAGCAGCAGGGGACGGTCCTCCACCCAAACCTGTCCAGTCTCAACCTACATGCGTGGAGATTGAGCTGCGGCAGTTGAGGCCATTTGACTTGCCTCCTAAAGTCTGTGATGTGATTCTGGCAGCCAGACGTCTCTCCACAAAATCGGTATATGCCTGCAGGTGGAACAGACTTTTGGCATGGTGCACAGCAACGGCTGTGGATCCACTTTCTGCCCCCCTTTTTGAGGTTCTCCTCTTCCTTCTTTCTCTTGCCCAGCAGGGCTCTGCTCTGGGCACTATTAAAGGCTACCTCTCTGCCATTTCAGCCTTCTTGAGGCTTCCTGATCAGCCTTCTCTTTTCAAGTCCCCTATTGTAAATAGATTCTTGAAAGACATCACACACATGTTTCCTCCTGTTCCTTTCGTGATTCCTCTGTGGTACTTGAACTTTGTTCTAACCTATTTCATGTGTGCTCCTTTTGAGCCACTTCACAATTGCGATCTTCGTCTTCTGACTCTTAAGACTGCATTCCTGGTTGCCATCACCTCTGCCAGGACAGTGTGTGAGCTCCAGGCTCTATCTTCTAAACCTCCTTTCCTCTCTGTCCATCCGGACAAAGTTGTCTTGAGAACTCGTCCTTCTTTCCTGCCCAAGGTGGTTACAGCCTTTCATATCAGGCAGTCCATCACCTTGCCTACCTTCTTTCTGCCTCTGCATCCCTCGAAAGAGGAAGAGAGGCTCCACGCCAGGACCCAAAAAGTGCGCTCTCCTTCTATCTAGGATTTAGAAAAGGGGGTGGTGGTGATGAACAGAGTGTCTGAGTTAAGCAGACCACTCTTACCCAGTCCAAAGATCAGGGCTTGATCCATCACCGTTATTTATCTCACTGCCCCATCCCAGCTCAGAACCTGGCTATATGCAAATCAGTCTGTCCCTGGCCCAGTGCATCATGGGAACAGGGCAGACTAAACTACCAAGCCAATTCTTCACCAGAAAGGAGACAAGCTACCGGGGACCGGTTTCTGGCATTTCAGCCTTCTTCGGCCCGGCTTGCTTGAATCCTGATGGAGCAGTGAGAAAGGGACTCATGTCTGAGTATACCCTGCCACACCTATAGTGGCCAAAAACGATTTAGAAAAGGGGGTG
Organism: Lissotriton vulgaris; assembly: GCF_964263255.1. Classification (NCBI taxonomy): domain Eukaryota; kingdom Metazoa; phylum Chordata; class Amphibia; order Caudata; family Salamandridae; genus Lissotriton; species Lissotriton vulgaris. The sequence goes on along the minus strand of NC_141696.1, from coordinate 1,541,739,040 downwards.
GTGATGAACAGAGTGTCTGAGTTAAGCAGACCACTCTTACCCAGTCCAAAGATCAGGGCTTGATCCATCACCGTTATTTATCTCACTGCCCCATCCCAGCTCAGAACCTGGCTATATGCAAATCAGTCTGTCCCTGGCCCAGTGCATCATGGGAACAGGGCAGACTAAACTACCAAGCCAATTCTTCACCAGAAAGGAGACAAGCTACCGGGGACCGGTTTCTGGCATTTCAGCCTTCTTCGGCCCGGCTTGCTTGAATCCTGATGGAGCAGTGAGAAAGGGACTCATGTCTGAGTATACCCTGCCACACCTATAGTGGCCAAAAACGATTTAGAAAAGGGGGTGGTGATGAACAGAGTGTCTGAGTTAAGCAGACCACTCTTACCCAGTCCAAAGATCAGGGCTTGATCCATCACCGTTATTTATCTCACTGCCCCATCCCAGCTCAGAACCTGGCTATATGCAAATCAGTCTGTCCCTGGCCCAGTGCATCATGGGAACAGGGCAGACTAAACTACCAAGCCAATTCTTCACCAGAAAGGAGACAAGCTACCGGGGACCGGTTTCTGGCATTTCAGCCTTCTTCGGCCCGGCTTGCTTGAATCCTGATGGAGCAGTGAGAAAGGGACTCATGTCTGAGTATACCCTGCCACACCTATAGTGGCCAAAAACGATTTAGAAAAGGGGGTGGTGATGAACAGAGTGTCTGAGTTAAGCAGACCACTCTTACCCAGTCCAAAGATCAGGGCTTGATCCATCACCGTTATTTATCTCACTGCCCCATCCCAGCTCAGAACCTGGCTATATGCAAATCAGTCTGTCCCTGGCCCAGTGCATCATGGGAACAGGGCAGACTAAACTACCAAGCCAATTCTTCACCAGAAAGGAGACAAGCTACCGGGGACCGGTTTCTGGCATTTCAGCCTTCTTCGGCCCGGCTTGCTTGAATCCTGATGGAGCAGTGAGAAAGGGACTCATGTCTGAGTATACCCTGCCACACCTATAGTGGCCAAAAACGATTTAGAAAAGGGGGTGGTGATGAACAGAGTGTCTGAGTTAAGCAGACCACTCTTACCCAGTCCAAAGATCAGGGCTTGATCCATCACCGTTATTTATCTCACTGCCCCATCCCAGCTCAGAACCTGGCTATATGCAAATCAGTCTGTCCCTGGCCCAGTGCATCATGGGAACAGGGCAGACTAAACTACCAAGCCAATTCTTCACCAGAAAGGAGACAAGCTACCGGGGACCGGTTTCTGGCATTTCAGCCTTCTTCGGCCCGGCTTGCTTGAATCCTGATGGAGCAGTGAGAAAGGGACTCATGTCTGAGTATACCCTGCCACACCTATAGTGGCCAAAAACGATTTAGAAAAGGGGGTGGTGATGAACAGAGTGTCTGAGTTAAGCAGACCACTCTTACCCAGTCCAAAGATCAGGGCTTGATCCATCACCGTTATTTATCTCACTGCCCCATCCCAGCTCAGAACCTGGCTATATGCAAATCAGTCTGTCCCTGGCCCAGTGCATCATGGGAACAGGGCAGACTAAACTACCAAGCCAATTCTTCACCAGAAAGGAGACAAGCTACCGGGGACCGGTTTCTGGCATTTCAGCCTTCTTCGGCCCGGCTTGCTTGAATCCTGATGGAGCAGTGAGAAAGGGACTCATGTCTGAGTATACCCTGCCACACCTATAGTGGCCAAAAACGATTTAGAAAAGGGGGTGGTGATGAACAGAGTGTCTGAGTTAAGCAGACCACTCTTACCCAGTCCAAAGATCAGGGCTTGATCCATCACCGTTATTTATCTCACTGCCCCATCCCAGCTCAGAACCTGGCTATATGCAAATCAGTCTGTCCCTGGCCCAGTGCATCATGGGAACAGGGCAGACTAAACTACCAAGCCAATTCTTCACCAGAAAGGAGACAAGCTACCGGGGACCGGTTTCTGGCATTTCAGCCTTCTTCGGCTCAGGATTCAAGCAAACCGGGCCGAAGACGGCTGTAATGCCAGAAACCGGTCCCCGGGAGCTTGTTTCCTTCCCAGTGTAAGAATTGGCTTTTGTAGTTTGGTTTGCCCTGTTCCCATCATGCACTGGGACAGGAACAGACTAATTTGCATACAGCCAGGTTCTGAAACTGGGATGGTGCAGTGAGCTAAAAAACGGTGTTGGATCTAGCCCTGATCTCTTGACTGGGTAAGAGCTTTCTGCTTAATTCAGAGACTCTGTCCCTCACCACCCCTTGTTGTAAATATTTTTGTCCACCCTAAGCGTGGAAGGGTATTCTCAGATGTGAGACCCTTGCTCATTGCACCATCAGGATTCAAGCAAACCGGGCCGAAGACGGCTGTAATGCCAGAAACCGGTCCCCGGGAGCTTGTTTCCTTCCCAGTGTAAGAATTGGCTTTTGTAGTTTGGTTTGCCCTGTTCCCATCATGCACTGGGACAGGAACAGACTAATTTGCATACAGCCAGGTTCTGAAACTGGGATGGTGCAGTGAGCTAAAAAACGGTGTTGGATCTAGCCCTGATCTCTTGACTGGGTAAGAGCTTTCTGCTTAATTCAGAGACTCTGTCCCTCACCACCCCTTGTTGTAAATATTTTTGTCCACCCTAAGCGTGGAAGGGTATTCTCAGATGTGAGACCCTTGCTCATTGCACCATCAGGATTCAAGCAAACCGGGCCGAAGACGGCTGTAATGCCAGAAACCGGTCCCCGGGAGCTTGTTTCCTTCCCAGTGTAAGAATTGGCTTTTGTAGTTTGGTTTGCCCTGTTCCCATCATGCACTGGGACAGGAACAGACTAATTTGCATACAGCCAGGTTCTGAAACTGGGATGGTGCAGTGAGCTAAAAAACGGTGTTGGATCTAGCCCTGATCTCTTGACTGGGTAAGAGCTTTCTGCTTAATTCAGAGACTCTGTCCCTCACCACCCCTTGTTGTAAATATTTTTGTCCACCCTAAGCGTGGAAGGGTATTCTCAGATGTGAGACCCTTGCTCATTGCACCATCAGGATTCAAGCAAACCGGGCCGAAGACGGCTGTAATGCCAGAAACCGGTCCCCGGGAGCTTGTTTCCTTCCCAGTGTAAGAATTGGCTTTTGTAGTTTGGTTTGCCCTGTTCCCATCATGCACTGGGACAGGAACAGACTAATTTGCATACAGCCAGGTTCTGAAACTGGGATGGTGCAGTGAGCTAAAAAACGGTGTTGGATCTAGCCCTGATCTCTTGACTGGGTAAGAGCTTTCTGCTTAATTCAGAGACTCTGTCCCTCACCACCCCTTGTTGTAAATACTCCTTCTATCTAGACCGCACACGCCAGTTTCGGGTGGACGACCAGCTCTAGTTGGTTACGCGGGCGCTAAGAAGGGACGGGCGGTGCACAAGCGGACCATTTCTCGATGGGTCATCTTGTTCATCAAAGTCTGTTACTCTTTGGCAAAAAAGGAGCCTCCTGTGGGGCTGCGTGCCGATTCCAATCGGGGCACGGCGGCTACTACTGCCCTGGGTCGGGGAGTCCCCTTGCAGGACATATGTCAGGCAGCTATGTGGGCCTCTCTGCACAAGTTTGCTAGACACTACTGTCTGGACAGCCAAGTCCGGAGAGATGGCTTTTTCGGCTGTTCCATTCTCCAGGACTTTCTGGTGTGATCTTGGTGTGCAGACCCACCACCGGGGTTGGTATTGCTGGGGTATATATTCTAATGTAGGGAATCTAACACTAACCTGTTTCTTTCAGATGCACAAGTTACTTACCTTCGGTAACAATATATCTGTAAGATACAGTAGTTAGTGTTAGATTCCTTACCGCCCCACCCATCCTCCCCGTTCTGCAAACTGGTATCTAGGGTTAAGGTATCTCCCTTTGAGGGCCCTAGTTTCATGGAACCAGTGTCGGTTTCTATCATGGCTCTGCGTTCCTGGCTTCGGAAAGCTAGGTACTTAACTGACGTCAGCGCGCGGGGGCGGCGTCTAAGTACTCCGACAACGTCATCCCGGTGATCACGATGGACGCGGAGCGCAGACGACGCCTATCAACCCGCAGGGGTACTGCTACGCAAAACTTTCCGGATCCAGTCTGACTCCTGGGGATATTCTAAGGTAAGGAATCTTACACTAATTACTGTTTCTTACAGATATATCGTTACCGAAGGTAAATAACGTGTGCTTCAGTGCTGTGGCCAGTGCGGAAGCCTAATTGGAATTGTTTGAGAAGTTGGAATTTCTCAAAGTGTTTGTGCAATTGTTCATGTACACATTTCTCAAGGGTAGGGATGTTTGTGATTGGTTGTTAGTTATTCAGGTCTTTAGGGATCACCATGGTTTTTTTTGATAATAGGGAGGACTAGTCCAGCCTTCAGGCAGTCCGGGATCTCACCTTGGAGAAGAGAGGCATTGATGATCTTGGACCAGAACGGGAATAGTGATCTATCATTTCTTTAAAGAAGTTGGGGGCAAAGGGGTCATTGAAGTGATTTGAAGGTTTAAGGGTCTAGAGTTCGTTGAGGATGGCAGTGTCATTGAGGGGTGAGAATTGACTCCAAGAGGCACTGTTTTTTCGGAAAGACAAGGAGGCTGGGGGAGAGCGTGGATAATAAGGGCTCAGGAGAGGGTGAGAGTTCAGTTGGAGCAGATTTTAAATCAGATTCGATCTTCCTAGCCTTTTTGAGGAAGAAGTCAGCAACCGCATCGCAGATTCGCTGAGGGCAGGAGATGTGCTAAGGTTGGATAGACGTGTTATTGGATTGTAACTTAATCAGCTCAAATCGCCGTTTCAGGCAATATTTGGCTTTGTCAAGTTGGGATCTGAAGACGGTTGCTTTTGCCGTTCTATTAGTTTGTTGTATCTACTTCTTTTTAGTCTAAGAGTTTTTAGATGACCAGTGGATGGGGTGGATCTCTAGGCGCATTCTGCTAGTCTCAGGCTGCGTCTGTCAGCATTTAGGCTGTCATTGAACCATGCTTTGGAGTCTTTGATGGGTATTCTTTTTTAGTTGAAGGGGGGCAGTTGCATTCAGGGCAGACACCATGGCCATGGCATTGTTATAGTTTTCAGTGAGGTTGTGAACGTCGGGCATGTTTGCAGGCGGCGGGAGGGAGATATTGCACCGAGTTATGAGCTCATTTACGTTTGTAATATGGAGCGATCTTTTCCATTGTTTTTGTTTTTGTCGTTGTGATCTTTTGCCGTTCCAACTTTCAAGGATACAGAAGTTGATATAGTGATGGTCCAACCAGTCACTGGGGACAATGGATTCGAGATGAATGGTGTTGGGGTTGGAGATGATTAGATCTAGGGTTGATCCTAAGTTGTGCATGGGGCTGTCACAGAATTGGGTCAGAGAGAGGTCAGTTAGGAAGTTTTTGAGAGTGTTAAACGCTTGATCATGCGGGTCATTCCAATGGAGATTGAAGTCAGCAAGGAAGATCTGAGGGCAGTGTCGGCAAAGGTTGGAGGAGATATTTTCCATAGTTTGTTCAATTAGAGGGAGGTTTTCTCCTGGGGGTGGTAGAAGATGTGCATGCTGCAGAGGGTTCTATGTGTGCTATAGATGTCTACGCATAAATATTCACAGGATGAGAGATTAACTGAAGGGGACTGTTTTGCTGAGAGAGAAATTAGGTATATACAGTCTATGCCACCTACCGTTTTCTTAACTCGATCAAGTCTGATAATGTTGTGGCTGGGAGGGACTAGAATGTCCAGTATGGGGCCTGACGAGTCTTTGAGCCAGGTTTCGGTGAGGATAAGGTCAAGATCTTGATCAAGATGAGATCTGCAAGGTCCGTGGTATGTTTCACCACTGATCTACAGTTGAGTAACACGCATTTCAGGTATGATTTGTGGTCAGTAAGCGAGGGCTGGGTAGTGGGGAACTGCATGAGGTTATTAATGTTTACGGCATCGGCATTGAGTCTGGGTGCTCTATGAGGGTTAGTTGTGATGCTTTGGATAGCCTCTGTGTTGCCTTGCTTAGAATACGTTGAAACTGGGGCATTTAAAGGGGCGGTTAGTGAAGTTATAAAAGAGGCTGAGATGGACGTATGAGGGGTGTTGTATGTTCGGAGGAGGGGGAGAATAACTAGTTCTGATAATTCGTTATTGGATCTGGAGGGTCTGGATATGGCGGAGGGGAAGGGAGTGGTAATCCAGTTCTGGTCTGGGGGTTCAGTCCAGGGTCACCCGGTAATGTAATGGAAGGAGGTGGAAGATTATGGTGGTATTGGATCATATGTAGGGTCTCCTGCGAGGTCATGTTGGAAGAGAGATCAAGGGCCAGCTCCTCTGTGGTGTTAATGAGATTTTGAATGGTAGTTTTGAGAATTAGAAGTTCCTGGTTAATTTCTTTGTGCTTAGCAGCAGGATCTGAGTGTGTATTGTAGCTCTTGTGGAGGGAAGGATGGGGGTTGTTCACTGGGGAGGGTGTAGGCTTGTTCAAGGCAAAGGGACGAGGGGGAGGAGGGACATCAGCTGAGGGAGAGTTCCAACTCTGTTGTACAGGAGAGCAAGGTGAGTGACTGCTGGAAGGGAGATTAGGGGGAACTGGTCTCCTAGTGGAAAATGGATGAGCCAGCTGTGGAGAGAGGGAGTTATGTAGGATAGAACGAGTGGGAGAGGGTGTGGGGGAAGTGTAGGAGAGGTGATCTGAGCTAAGGCGAACAATCTCTCCAGCATTGCGGGCATGTGGTTGATTAGTTTGAGGTTCAATGTGTGAGTCTGAGGCGCCAAGGTTTGGTAGAGCTAGGGCCCTGTGAGTATTGAACGAGGTAAGTGGGGCAATTATCAGGTGTTTGTGGCACATTAAAGAGGGATAAAGTTGGTCCTGAGTCGGGGTCAGGGGACGGACGTTCCTAGAGTGGATTGGAGTGTCACTTTTGTCCAGTGATTTTTTAATGATGTCGAATCTGTCATCAAAGATTCCCAGGTTGCGATCGGTGTCCTGAATTAGTATAGTACCGTTGTTGTAAATGGATATAGTAGCATTTGCTCTAAATGTGGGTGATGTCACTGCCAGGAGCCTAAGACCGTGAGGAAACTTTTTTCCCGAGGAGATTCTGAGTAAAGAGTGGAACACCTTACCCACTGAGCACTTCTATTAGTATAAAAGATTTGGTCGCTAATAATAGCACCTTTTTTTTTTTTACAGAAATAGGGATCAGAGATAAGGGTTTCTGGGTTAGCTTTGAGTAGTCTATATTTCAGAGATTTAATCGCGTTTTTGGAGAGGTGGGTTAGAAACGTAATTATGTAACTATTCATACCTAACTTCACTAGTCTGGAGTCCATTTTGTACTGAGCGAGGGAGGGCAAGATGGAGAGAGATTCAGTTTCGTGGAAAAGATGGGAGGTCGGCATGTACAGGTTTCCAAAGTGAAGTCCTCTTTTTTAGAAAATTCCGGGTTATGTGGTATAGGAGTCATACCGGTAGATGGAACAAGTTTGTGGCATGGTGTGCAACAAAGGCTGTGGATCTCCTTTCTGCCCCCCTTTCAGAGGTTCTCATTTTCATTCTTTCTTTGGCCCAGCAAGGCTCAGCTCTAGGCACTCTAAATGGCTATCTTTCCGCCATCTCAGCCTTTCTACTGCTTCCTGATCAGCCTTCTCTGTTCAAGTCCCCTATTTTAAATCGCTTGTTTCTTCCAATTCCTTTCGTAATGCCCCAGTAGGACTTGAACCTGGTTCTGACCTACCCTATGTGTAGTCTCCTTTCAAGCTGCTACATAACTGTCCTCTAAGACTTTTGACACTTAAAATGCTTTTTTGGTTGCCATCACCTCTGTTCGCAGGGTGAGTGAGCTTAAGGCTCTTTCTTCCAACCCTCCTTTCCTGGCTGTTCTTCCGGACAAAGTTGTCCTTTGCACTAGGCCTTCTTCCTTCCCAAAGTGGTTAACTCTTTCCACATAGGACACACCATCATTTTGCCCACCTTCTTCCTGCCCCCACATCCTTCTAAAGAGGAAGAGAGGCTCCACTGTCTGGATCCGAAACGTGTACTTCATTCTAGATGAAAATAAAACAATTCCGGGTGGATGACCAGCTCTTTTTTGTCCATGCGAGCACCAGGAAAAGTTGGGCTGTGCAAAACGGACCATCTCTCGATGGGTCGTTCTGTGCATCAAAATCTGCTATTCCTTAGTGAAAAAGGAACCTCCAGTGGGGTTGCGTGCCCATTCTACCAGGGCAATGGCAGCCACTACTGCTTTGGGACGTGGAATCCCACTTCAGGACATATGCCAGGCAGCTACGTGCGCTTCATTGCACACGTTTACTAAACACTACTGCCTGGACAGCCAAGTCCGGAGAGACAGCTTCTTTGGCCGTTCAGTTCTCCAGGACTTTCTGATGTGAACTTAGTTCGCAGACTCTCTGGGGCTGGTATTATTGGAGTATCTATTTTAAGGTGAGGAATCCATAACTAATAGTCTCTTCCAGATGAACGAGTTACTTACCTTCTGTAACGATATATCTGCATGAGGCATACATTAGTTATGGATTCCTCACCGCCCCACCCATCCTCCCCGGTCTGCAAACTGACTTCTAGGGCAAGGGACTTCCTTTCAGGGCCCTAGTTTTGTGCACCAGTGGTCAGTGTCTTGCATGGCTCTGCGCATCTGGCATGGAATGTCATTGAAATAATTAACATCAGCGTGCTGGGTCGGCGTCTAAGTATATTCCAGCGACCACAACACCAACCATGAATGCGGAGATGACCGACGCCATCTAGCGACGCGCAGGGGTACTGCTGAAGAGAAATTCTCCAGATCCAGTCTGATGCCTGAGTTTAATTCTAAGGTGAAGAATCCATAACTAACATATATCTCTTACAGATATATCGTTACGAAAGGTAAGTAACTTGTTCTTCAGGTTGGGTTCTTACCCACTGGTCTTTTCTGCCAGTAATTTCTGCCTTCGTCTGTGTTTCTCTACTTCACATCCTTCACCAGGTCAGAATGCAGCCTTCTGTTTTACCTGTTGCTTCTTCAACCATTCTTGCAAATGGGTGATGAGCTCATATATGCATGCATGCCTTGGCACCCTGGTTTCTTTATCAATGTGGAGGTTGGTCATATCCTATTTCCCTCCCTCATCCTCTTTATCCATTAGTTTGGGGCCTTTTGACTCTGTTACAGTGAATTGACCCAATTTAGTGCGTGTGGTTGCACATTCCCTCTTTTTATGAGGCGAGTACTCTGCTCTCGCCTTAAGTCACTTAACGTTTTTCTCTACAATGCTGAGTGATGTTTCTCTTTATTTCATTATTTATTATCATTGTCGTCTTTGACAATGTTTAACCCATTTTTGGCACACTGTTCCCACACATTCAGTTTTATTACTGGCTACACCCTGTGGCACGGAAAGGTTTCACAGTAGAAAACTGACGTCAGCGCCGGGAGGGACTTATATGGCTCCACTGACGTCACATCAGTGGACGACATCAGAGCAGAGACATGCGACGCGCAGGGGTACTGCTGAAAAAATCTCCGGATCCAGAACTGGCGCCTGTTAAGTTAAGGAATCTGCCACTAGACTGTGTCTCTACCAGATACATTGTTACTGAAGGCAAGTAACTTGTTCTTTAAGCAGCTTGGATCAAGTTATCTTAATTTCCTTTCAGACCATCCTCTGAGTAATTCCAGCCTTCAAACACTTCGTACTTGGAAACATTTTTATAGTTCAAATCTTTTTTTTTATTGAGTCTAATGCAGTCAAAAACAACACACCTACCTACAACCACTGGCCGGTGGGTAACATCAGAATCAAAGTCAAACTTTATTGGAGAGGAAGGAGGTGTGCAAGAGATGAAGAAAAGAAGACCAAGAAGAGAATCAGAGAGACAGAGAAGAAAGGGGACAGATATCCACCCTTGGTATAACTTAGGACATGGTAGGGAACTAAGGTTGGAGGTCCTTCGGTGGAGGTGGTGGGTTCGTTAGTGGCGTTGTGGGGAATCGTAGCACTCGTAGGTAGCGGGGGCAGGTGAGTTCAATGAACTCAGAAGATAAATATGCCACCGTGGTACCCCAGGTCCTGTCGAATTTTGGTAATGTATGGTGGATCCCCTCTGTAATCCTTTCCATTCCAACAACCTCTCACAGTCTGTGTAACCAGTCTAGTTTCATCGGGACGTCGGGCATGTCCCACCTTGCCAGGAGAACCTGTTTGGCAGCCCCCAGTGCTATAGTGATTGCCCTGCCCCTGCAAGACCAGAGGGGGTACGTGAGAGGATTGGGTTGTCCCAGCAGGATATAACTAGAGAACCTAGGGAGCTCAGTCTGATATATTTAATCAATTACGGGCAAGATAGACTCCCAAAAAGCCTGTATATTTGGACAATGCCACAGAATTTGAGACAGTGTACCCTGCTGGCCACACTGGTGCCAGCAGAGATCGATGCAGCGGGGCTTCCATTTCGCAACCCCTGCCGGAGTGTAATCTCAATAGTGTGCAATTTTTTCAGGAGCATCTCTTTCCCTGAGGTACTGCACGATGATGCCCGAGCTTTGTATATAATATCAACCCGTTCCTTGGGGGAGAACTCCTGACTCAGTTCCGCCTCCCACCTACGCTGTGCCGAGGATTTGGCCGGTGTTCGTGCCTTGTTGAGGAAGCCATAAATATTGGACAAGAGACACTTATTGGAAGTGCGGGTGACGTACCAGAGTTCAAATTTTGTGAGGAGCCGACCCGCATGCGGACGGATCTGTGGCTGAGTGACCCAGTGGCGCAGCGCCAAGTATTGCCAATACGCTGCCTTAGGGATCCTGTAGAGACCCACCAATCTGGGGAAGTCCATTTGGAATTTTTTTAGAGGGCTTCCTTTGGTCCTACTTTCAGTAGCGGGCATCCTGATTTTAATCCTCTTGTTTCGCAATGGACGTCACAAACCCTCAAGAAATGGAGATAACACTGCTGAAACTATGATTTTGTGAGAGTATGGAGTTCTACCTGACTACACCTCAGCTACGAGAGCTGAGTGAGTATTGGTTCATGTCTTTCAGACCGGTCTGGCTAGACTGTCTACTGTTGCTTCTTCTGTGGATTTGGCTGCGTGTTGGACCTGTGTCTGACACTTCCATCGGTTGCACCGCCAGTTATAGAAGTGTTACTGGCGCCTTTGCAGGCCCACGCGTGCATTTGTCCACTGCACGCGTGAGGGCATGAGGCATGAGGGGTACAGTGATAAAGGATAAGGGTTCGGGGGTGGCCCATGTTGTAGTTAGTGAGGCTGAGGTGAGTGCTTGCTCGGTCCTGTCTGAGCTAACAGTTCCACTCTGTTTTCTTTTCTGATGGATACATCTGCCAGTGGATTCCTCACCATGTGAATATCCCCTTGCGTCAGCAACATTTGGAAATTCTTTTTGGAGATTCGCGCCGACGTGGACGACGTCACAGAGGCACGGCATCGCGTGCGACTCCGATGACATCACCAACACCATAATAAGCCCACGCCGGCGTGATGACGTCAGTTCCCTTTTTTCCGCGTCGTCGACGCTAACGGTTTCTTGGGATCTTCTATTGTGCGGATAGTAACTTTGTTACTATTGTGATCTTTTGTTCTGTATCTGTTTGGGGTGCTGTCTTCCGTCGAAAATGTCATCGAAGAAGACAGGATTTAAGCCATGCGACTCGTGTGCCAGGATGATGTCCATAACTGATCCTCATGGTGGGGGGCGGAGCTTGCAGGCAACGAGGATGGCCGCTTGATTCCCGAGCTCCGCCAGCGCCACCAACAATCCTCAATTATCCTGCAACAAAACACTTTGTCTCCCTTTCTGCACCGGGAGTGCCAGGGAACCCTCCGACCCGGCGGCGATAGAGAATTGCGGGCGCACTCAGAGGCGGGAAGCGTGTGTCCAGAAGGGAGGAGGTAGGCCACAGACCGCGGCCTCAAGTAGATCCTGGGCCTGGAGAGCGTCGCAGTGCATGTGGCTGAGGGAGGTGAGCCCGCCCCCCTGGATGAAAAGTGCCGTGACCGGAGCTGCGGAAATAATGGCCGGGGACAGACCTCCCATTGCGGACCCTGGTGGAAGGTGGGTGAACCCGCGCAGAGGCACCGAGGCTGAGAGGTGACGGCAGGAGGGGGCCGTTCGAGGAAGGCGCCATTTTGAACCCCCCGGAGCAGTGCACCGGAGGAGCGTCATTGCTGTGCCGAGTAGGTCAGGGGCGAGGCAGTGACATTGCGAGGGCAGGCTGGTGTCCCGAAGTGCTGAGGGCAGGCGAGGGAGAGGCGGCTTCCCCCCATCCCTTCTCTGGGAGCCCGGGGCCCCGGTTGCTCCATTTGTGGGACATTGATGCTGCTGAACCCTGCCTGTGGCCTTGTGTGCAGGGGCCTACTCGACACTCTCCAGGTGACCTTCCCCACAGGCTGGATCCCACGTTAAGCCGGGGGCCACACATCTGAGTCGGGCGGACGGAGCCTATCACTGGAGGATATGTGCACTGGCGCGTAGAGGCAATTAAAAAATCGGGCCAGGTTTGTAGGCCGCCCGCTCCACGTTCCATCAGATCCTATTGGGAGAGGCAGGTGTGGATTTCTGCTGAGTTGCAACCGGCGCCGGGAGGGAAGGGACGTAGATTGTGCTAAACCACGAGACCACAATCGATCGGGAGGCGGCCTCCCTCATTCCCCCCCCTCCCGGGAAGAGTCTGCCCCCGGGAGAGAATGGCTATCATTGACTACTGTGCACCATGGGGAAGGGTGATAAAACGCAAAGTAGACTCCCCTTTTCGCAGTGGCGGCTCCCGGCGCAGAGCCCTCCCACCCAGCGCAACGAGGATGCGAGAACGGAAGAGGTCCAGGTGGAGGATTCGGACCTCAAATCGATGCTTCACTCAATGGAGCAGAGTATCCAATCAAGTATAACAGCGCTGGGATCCAAGATGGATGCCATGTCTTCCAGGATGGACCGCATGGCGGAACGCCTAGATAAACATGCGGAGAAACATGACATGGCCGAAAGGAGAATCACGGAGGTGGAGGAGGCGCAAACGGAACTGGACATGGCTCACAGGCGAGTGGAGACCCTCATGAGATCACTACAGGACAAGACGGAGGATTTGGAGGCGCGGTCTCGTCGCTGTAATCTCCGTATCACGGGCCTGCCGGAATCCACTCAGACTGGAAAGATGGAGCTTTCGTTGAGCGGCTGCTCACCGCAATCCTGGGGGACGATGTGTTCTCGGCAATGTTCGTGGTGGAGCGGGCGCATCGATCTCAGGGCCCACAGCCTAAACCGGGGTTGCCCCCACAACCAATTATAGCGAAGCTACTCAACTATAGAGACAGGGACATCGCACTCAGGCTCGCGCGGGCCAAGGAGGACCTAAAATTTGAGGGCTCGGCTATCTCCATATTCCCGGACTTCACGGCCAGAGTAAAAGAAGCACATAAACATTTTGCTCCTCATAAGAAGCGCCTCCGTGAAATGGGCTTAGACTACGCAATGCTGTATCCGGCCAAACTGCGAGTCAACAGGCAGGGCCACTCGCACATCTTCACGGACCCTGCGGAACTGCAAAGGGCCCTAAAAACCTGGGCCAAGGAGAAAAAGAATGGAAAGACGGACCAACAGCCGGACGCCGACAAGAGCCAACTGGATGAGCAAGAGTGATCTTGGGGCTCCCGACAATTGGAGAGGCGTAGCCACAGGGTTTCTGATAAAGGCTGGGTCTCATCATCCTGTGGTGGGGATTGACACGAGAAGGCGCCCCACAGTCAGCCAGGGATGCTTCAACATATAAGTGAAGGTTGGGGTATGGGGGGGTGGAGCCAGCCGTGCTGTAGAATGGACAGTAACTGACTGATAGACGTAATGCACCTGGCTCCCCATTAGCGATCTAGCGAAGATGCAGCCTGCTCTGTTGGTGGGGAGGGAGAGATGAATATTTAACATCCGCAGTGTATAATGATGTGATGAATGACAATGCTTTGATTCACTATGGGTGGTGAATGGCGGGGGGGGAGGGGTCATGCCTCCGAGTAGGGAGGTTGGTGCAGAGGAAGCGCTGACCTGCGACCTTTGCCCCCGAGCGCATCGCATCTGGGAGTGTTGAGAATGTTGTTGGGGTGGGATGGGTGGGTTGGGGACCGGCAAGGCCGAATTGGGGTTAGTCTGCTGTGGGAGGAGGGTGGGGCTCCAGGGAATGTTGTTGTTGCACTGTTGTTTTATTTGACTGCCACCTCGACAAGAATGGGTTATATGCTCAGTAACATTATGCGCAGAACTGTCACGCGCGTGCCATACTCGCTGCCCGCTCGTCTCCTGACATGGACTGTGAGGCTATTGTGTATTAGCTTGAATTATACAGTATTCTGTTTTGAAAATGGCTGAGGCTACTGTGCAAACGGCGGAACAGGCCACTGATACCCTGAGGGCACTGACATGGAACGTGAGGGGTCTCAATGACTATCCGAAACTACGGAAGGTCTTAAGCTATCTCCGCAGACACCATATTGATCTTGCACTCCTACAAGAGACTCACCTACCACTCACCAGAAAGATGCTCACGGCCAAGGGTGTAACTGGTTGTAGTGTGGCGGCGGGATTCACTACACACTCCAGGGGGGTGATCACTTGGGTCAATCTGCTCTCTAAGCTAAAACCGACACCCCTAGAGGTAGACTCGGAGGGACGCTATGTAATCTGTAAATGTCAGGGTAAGGGACACGACCTACTGGTGGTGAATGTATACGGCCCTAATTACGACTCCCCTGACTTTTACACTACGCTGGCCCAGAGATGTAGGACGTATAATTATTCCAGGATGCTTTAGGGGGGCGATTTCAACTTGGTATTTAATCCGGACCTGGATAGGTCGGCAGGGCCTCCCCGGAAACCAACGGCAGCTGCGCTAGTCATGCAGTCCGAACTGGTCAAACTAGACTTACTTGACGTATGGAGAAGCCGGCATCCTTCTAGAGGAGGGTGCACACAGTACTCGGCCTATCATGAACTCCATACCAGGATTGATTATTGGCTAGTATCACAGCTGCTTATCCACAGTGTCAGGGACTGCCTGATACTGCTGCACACTCTGTCAGATCACTCCCCTCTCCTCCTGATTCTGGAGACGCCAACTAAAAGAATCCCTCCATTTACATGGCGCTTCCCCCCGTACTCTCTGCTGGACGAGGTCTTTCGGGGAGAACTAGCAAATGAAATTGACAACTTTTTTGAGCTTAACGTGGGAACTGTAGACAGTTTCCAGACAGTGTGGGAGGCATTTAAGGTCTATATACGCGGAATAGCCATGTCCAAACATATCCATAAGGCAGAGACTGCAGCACCTAGAATCTCAGCTGTCAGTCTTGGAAGCGAGGCAGAGGATAGAGCCAGAGGGGGAAGTCATGGAGCAAATTAAACAACTAGTCGCTGAATACAATGAGGAGGCTGACAGGGAGGTGCAACATATGGGTAAATACGCTACTGCCTGCACCTATGGTGAGGGGGAACGACCGGGCTCCCTCCTGGCCAAAATCGTACGCAATGAGCGACGTCCGCTACTGGTTGGGGAACTGGTGTCTAGCTCAGGGAAGGTACTCACAGACGAGGACGAGATCGTTGGCGAATTCAGGTCTTACTACTCCGGTCTTTATAAACCCAGATCTTCTGGAGTTGAGGAGGAAATAGATGACTACCTAAGCTATATACCTATGCCCCTATTGTCCAACTCACAGAGGGAGTTCCTTATGATGCCCATTCAGAAGGAGGAGATTGCTGAGGCGCTAGAAGGGATGCGGTCCGGAAGTGCCCCTGGGCAGACAGACTGACAGTGGGTTTTTACAAGGCATTTAAAGAACAGCTGATACCGTTCCTCTCAACCCTCTTTGACGACATATGTATGGAAGGTAGCATGCCTGAATCAATGCGGGAGGCCCTAATTATTACGCTTCTTAAACCTGGGAAGCCCCCCTCCGAGTGCGGCTTCTACAGGCTGCTATCCCTGATAAACGTGGACGCAAAACTGTATGCCAAGGTGTTGGCAACGCGCCTGGCTCTGCTCGCACCGGAGATGGTCGCGCCAGAACAGGCTGGCTTTATCCCTAATAGGAATCTTACATACAATATACGCACGGTTTTGGGGACAATGCAACATGTGAGACCAGAGAACAAGGCCTTGGCCATCTTCCTCGACATGGAGAAGGCCTTCGACTCGGTCGAGTGGCCCTTTATGTCGAGAGTCCTCAGAAAGTTTGGGTTGGGCGAACCCTTCTTACAGATGTTAGGTGCCTTATATTACAAACCTAAGGCCAGGCTGCGAATAGGCGACAGGGTAACGGACGCTTTTGACATTGGCAGGGGCACCAGACAAGGTTTCCCCCTTTCCCCTTTGCTATACGCCGTGGTGGCCGAACCCCTTGCGTGTGCGCTCCGAGAATACCACCGAAACGAAGGTATTAGTTTCCCTACGTATAAGATCTGTATTTCCACATACGCGGATGACACACTATTGTATATTCGGGACCCAGAGACAAACCTTTCGCCGGTGCTAAGGGAAGTGGTCCGGTTCGGAGCCCTTTCGGGGCTGAAGGTGAACTGGAGCAAGTCGGTGGCATTCCCGCTGACTCCAGTGAAACGGCAATTTGATATGGAATACCCTTTACAGTGGTCCGAGGATCCGGTCAGATACTTGGGGATCCAAATGCATCCTGATCCCGACATATTGGTACAGCAGAACTATGGAGTCGCCTACACTAGGTTGGTTGAGGATGTGGACAGATGGTGCAATCTCCCACTATCCCTAATGGGTAGAATCGCCCTAATGAAAATGATAGTGTTGCCCAGATTTTTGTTCCTTTTTAGCAACATCCCGGTGATTCTGTCTAAAGCCTTCTTTAAAACGCTAACCCAGACTCTCATAAGACTGGCCTGGGGTGGTAAACAGCCCCGAGTTCAGTGGCAAGTTCTTATGCTTCCGTATGACCAGGGTGGATTGGGCGCCCCGTACTTGGAGAGATACTATCGAGTTGCACAAGCTACACACCTGCACACATGGATCCACGGGGATCGCAATATTCCACATGTGATCCTGGAACGTCTGTTTATGGACCCACTCCCTCCCCCGGCCACAGTGTTCGAGCCGGCCACTCGCCGTGTGGGTTTACTAGACTCTATAACAACAACGAACCATGCATGGCACGCATTGGTGAAAGAACAGGATTGCGTATTGCTGTACTCCCCTCTTGCTCCGATTGAGTGGACCGTATGGCTGGCGCCAATGCGTGAGAAAGGGGTCACGTGTGCACTCAAACAGTTGGGTATCTCCACGATGGGAGACCTGTTTAGGGACAGAAATGTTGGGTCCTGGGACCAGATCGCTCCCACCGATGTAGCGGGGACGCTATTACAGCGCTTTCACTTTCACAGAGTTCGGGCTGCATTCCAGGAGCTTCTGGGTCCGGACATGGCCGAGCCCCCGGAAATTCCGGAGCTAACGTATGTGATTAATACATCTTCATCGCGCAAGCTGATCACTCATTTATTTAAAATAGGATTTTCCCACAGGGAACAGCAACTCTCGAAAGCCCGAATGACGTGCAGCGCGATCTGCAACTACAAATAGATGATGCAATGTGGAAATACTGCTGCCAAAATACTAGGAAGCTGTCGTTTTAACGCCAGACATAGATTAATTCATTTTAAATTCTTACAACGTATATATTACACCCCAGAACGCTTACATAGATATGGGCTCCGCCCTACCTCTGAGTGTGAACGCTGTCATGCCCCTATAGCTGACTTTCTGCATCTGGCGTGGAACTGCCCTGGAATTAACAAGTTCTGGGAAGACATTTTCTTGGAACTAGGTCAGATATTGGATACAGAGCTCCCTGTGGACATGGCGTTGGCACTGTTGGGACATTCCAAGATACTCCCGGTGGCGATACGTCGCATGACTGATATAGGCCTTCTCATGGCCCGGCGAGTAATTGCACTTTGCTGGATGCGTGGCCCCTTGCCGACGAAACGCAGATGGGTCAGAGACATGCTATACTGCTGTACCCAATCTCAGAATTATAGTGACCTCCTCCCACCTGGTAATAGGCCTAAGAATTTCTGGGGTCTATATCAAACTTATCTATCCACCAAAGATGGCGCAGACCCAGTTCAGGAGGAGACGGATAATGAAGTGGAGCCGCAGGAAGAGGTAGTTGACCCCGGTGATTAGACACTCATTTCTCCACTGTCTTGAGGGGAGTGGTGGGGAGAAACTCCAACAGCCCTTCACAAGGGACAGACGTGGCTCCCCTGGGGCGGTGGGCAGTGCTATACACACCTAAACATAGCTGCACACAGAACTAGAGGGTTGCCCACGGGATCAGGAGCTCTGGGTGGTAGAGACGGGCTGGGGGGAGGTGGGCGCGTGACCGGCATTAGTACAGACATGATGGGTCTGAGTACTAACCTACTTATTAATATGGTAAACAACGAGCGGACAGGCAGTTTTTGGGGGGGGGGTGGGGAGGGGTTGATTGGGAACGGTTCAGGCATTGTTTCATGGGTAGAATCATCTCTGGCGCACACTACAACTTACGGCCCTCAAGCCAACACGTACACTCAGCTTATCTCATCTCCGGGGGTAGGGGGCAGGATGGGGGGCGCAGACACGTTACGTAAACTGAGTCGACTGTAAGCCCTATGATACACGCCGCCGGACCTCCGGGTTGCCAGCTTATTGGCTGTG
This sequence comes from Lissotriton vulgaris, assembly GCF_964263255.1. NCBI lineage: Eukaryota > Metazoa > Chordata > Amphibia > Caudata > Salamandridae > Lissotriton > Lissotriton vulgaris. The sequence goes on along the minus strand of NC_141696.1, from coordinate 1,541,720,351 downwards.
GTTGCTTGACATATAAAGTGTGTTCATATTGCCCTGGTTTGGTGCCGGCCCCTTGGGGTTGTAGGCGGACAGCTGTGTTTTTTTGATGATACCCAACAAAGGTTTTGAAAAGCAAAAAAAAAAAAAAAAACCTGATCCTCATGGTGACTGTTTGTGGTGTCTGGGCTCAGATCACGACGTCAAGGGTTGTCGTTCCTGTTCGAAGATGAACCTAAAGGCTCTTCGAGAACGAGAGGCGAAACTCCTTCTTGTCAAAATTAAGGGTAAGGATACCAAGAGGACTTCGAGGTCAAGATCAAGACGATCGAGGTCAAAGTCGAAGTCAAAGACGAGGTCGCGGTCGAGGTCTCGGTCTCGGTCGGAGTCGGCTTCGAGGTCGGCTTCGGGACATGCTTCGGGTTCCTCGAAGAAGAAGCATAAGAGGAAGAAGCACAGTTCGAGACACCATTCCTGCAGGGAGTCGGACTCGAAAAAGAAGTCATCTTCTCGAAGACATCATAAGGGTATGATATCTCCCTCTTCGGCTCGTAAGCCTGAAGGTGAGGCCTCGCCTTTGCAGTCTCGGGATCCAACACCGAATCCGGAATGGAATCCGTCTCCGGAGCCGTACCAGTCTTCGGTGCATGATGAAGAGGAAGTTGAGACTCCTCAGGTTTCGGCGACTCCAGTAAACCAACCCGAGGAACAAGTGGAGCAGGAGGAGTCGAATCCGGTACAGCCTCTTCAGGGGCAACCAGTGGGTTCGTACCCTCAGTTTCCTGTTCCAGGTCAGAACCCTTCGCATTTTCTTAACGCCATGTATGGCGTATATGTGAGAGCAATGTACCCCTCGGGTGCACCGGCTAGTCCCATGGGTCCATTGTCATTTAATCTGGGCGTGCCTCAAGCTTATGCTCCGGCGCCTTTCTTGCCATTTATGCCGGCACCGGTTCCACCGTGGCATAGCTCGGCTCCACGGAGGTCATCGACTCCGCACACGGCGTCGCCGACTCCGGAGCGACCTCTGGATCAAAATCGAGGTTCGACGCCGGTTCCGGCTTCTCATTCAAGGGCGGCTCCAGCTCCTCATTCGACGCCGGCTCCGACTCCGTCGGAGTCGTTACCGGATCCGATGACGTCGATTCGGATAGAGTGGTCGAGGCGTAGAGCGCAGCGCCTTATGGAGGAGAGGAACTATGAGGATCCTGAGGTTGACGAAGGAGATCTTCAGGATCAGGAGGATTATTTTGAAGAGTTGCAGGATGCAAGTGGTTTGGAACTTTCACCGGAATGGGAGTTGCCTGCTGTATCTGATACTCCTTCTAAGGATGTGGCTCCTTACCATGTGGTGATTAAGAAAGATGCAGAACTCTTAAATTTGACTTTACCATCTGTGGAGTACAAGTCTAACATCCTTACGGAGGTTTTCCATTCTCCGTCCTCTGTGGTTGAGCCAACTCCACCATTTACTGAGGCTCTAACTGAACCTATATTAGAAGTCTGGAAGAGGCCTCTTACTGCTCCTGCGGTGTCCAAATCAGTTGCAAGACGCTCTAGGGTGGCACCTGGAGATCCTGAATTCTTGTCTATTCATCCTCTGCCAGAGAGTTTGGTGGTCCAGGCTGCTTGCTCAAAGAAATCGGCAGATGCTTTTCCCCAGGTTCCTGGAGATAAAGACTCTAAAAAGCAAGATCAAAATGCGAAAAAGGTGTTTTCGTCAAGTAGTATGGCCCTTAAATCCATGAATGCTACTTGTCTGCTAGGCAGATATGTTCATGCTTTGATGGACACAGTGAAGCAGTTAACATTTAAGCTTCCTGAGGAGGATAGGAAGAACTTTAGTGAAGTGGTTTCTGACACACAGGCTGCAGCTCGTCAGGTCATACAAAGTGGTATGGACACGGTGGATTCAGTGGCTAGGATCATGGGGTCTTTGATTGCCACTAGAAGAGCTGCTTGGTTAAAGACTTCCGAGTTTTCAGCTGATGTTCAGGCTGCTCTGATGGATTTGCCTTTTGATGGCACTGGCCTTTTCGGGAACAAAGCTGATGCTGCCTTGGAAAGGTTTAAAGATAGCAGAGCGACAGTAAGATCTTTGGGTCTGCAGACTAGAGGCTCTTTCACCAAGAAGTACAAGGGTTTTGGAAGGTCTACTTTTTGTACCTATAAGCAGAACCAACAGCAGCAACAGCAACAAAATCCTTTGTACAAGTCCTACAGGGATAGACAAAGGGGTCGTCCACGTGGACGTCAACCCTCCTCCTCTTCTACTTCCTCCTCTAATACCCACCCCCCACCTACAACAGCAAAGCAGCCCTAGATCCGCCATTCCGGATCATGTGGGTCCTGCAGGGGGTCGGCTTACTTATTTTCTACGGGATTGGGAATTGGTTACATCAGATCTTTGGGTTCTCAATCTCGTAGAGAATGGGTATGCTCTTCCCTTTCGGGAATTCCCTCCCAATTACCCTCCTTGCCAGGGTTTTTGCTCGGAGGACCATCTGTTGCTCCTTCAGAAAGAGGTACAGGTACTGTTCAAAAAGGGTGTGATAGAGGTGGTTCCAGAGCAGGAAAGGGGTCAGGGGTACTACTCCCGGTATTTCCTGATCCCCAAGAAGGATGGCAGGCTACGTCCAATCCTGGATCTCAGGATCTTGAACCTTTACCTGAAGCAGGAGAAGTTCAAGATGCTCACCCTTACACAGGTTCTTCAGGCGCTGCTGGAAGAGGACTGGATGGTGTCGATCGACTTGCAGGATGCGTATTTTCACATCCCAATCCTGAAGTCGCACAGGAAGTATCTCCGTTTTACGGTGGGGTCGCAATACTACCAGTTTGCAGTCCTTCCGTTTGGTCTTACTACTATGCCTCGAGTCTTCACCAAGGTGATGGCTGTGATAGCTGCACATCTCAGAAGGTCAGGGATTGCGGTATTCCCTTATCTGGACGACTGGCTGATCAAAGCAGAGTCTCCAGAGATAGTGCTCTGTCATCTGCAAGAGACAACTCAGTTGTTACACAGGTTGGGTTTTTTGATAAATGTACCCAAATCTCACCTGGTGCCCTCCCATCACAACCTGTTCATAGGTGCGGTACTGGACACAACTGTGTGTCGTGCATTCCCTCCTCCTCAAAGGATTTGCGACATACAGGAGTTGATTCCTTTATTTTTCAGTGGAGTGGTCGTTCCAGTCCTGAAGGGCCTTCGCCTGCTCGGTCTGATGGCTTCCTGCATTCTGTTGGTCACCCATGCACGCTGGCACATGAGGGCACTCCAGTGGTGCTTCCGCAGGCAGTGGTATCAACACAACAGAGATCTCAGGGAGTCTGTGAGGATGTCCAGAGAAGCTGCAGCGGATCTGACTTTGGTGGGGAGTGGAAGGCAACCTGTCTCAAGGAAAGCCTTTCCAACTTCCTCCAGCGGTGGCCACAGTGATAACGGATGCGTCCACTCTAGGGTGGGGTGCTCATCTGGGGGATCTGGAGATCAAGAGTCTTTGGTCTCCAGAGGAAAGGTTGCTTCTCATTAATCTTCTGGAATTGCGGGCGATACGTCTGGCGCTCAAGGCCTTCCTCCCTTCCCTTCGCGGTCGGTCGGTTCAGGTCCTCACCACAACACCACTGCGATGTGGTATGTCAACAAGCAGGGAGGAGTAGGGTCGCAATGTCTCTGCAGAGAGGCTCTGCGTCTCTGGTCCTGGGTTCAGGATCATCAGATTTGTCTGATGGCAAATCATCTGGCCGGAGTTCTGAACGTGCGTGCAGACAGTCCCAGTCGGCAGTTCTCAGCCGACCACGAGTGGAGGCTTCATCCAGAGGTAGTTTGTCACGTCTTTCGGACGTGGGGAACTCCTCAGGTGGACCTGTTCGCCACTCGCGAGAATACTCACTGCCCGTCATTCTGCAGCCTCCAGTTTCCGATGCAGGGAGCCTTAGGGGACGCGTTTCAGTTGAGTTGGGACTCGCAACTCCTTTACGCGTTTCCTCCCATACCTTTGATTCCTTGGGTTCTGAGGAAGATTCGCCAAGACCGAGCCCAAGTTATATTGGTCGCGGAAGGGTGTGGTATACAGATCTTCTCCACCTCTCCTCGTGCCCGCCACTCCGTCTCCCTTTCAGGGCAGATCTCCTCTCTCAGATGGAGGGGCAGGTTCTACACCCCCACCTGCAGACCTTACACCTTCATGCCTGGAGATTGAACGGGGCAACCTGAATTCCTTTTCTCTCCCACATGATGTGGTGCATGTCATTCTTTCGGCCAGGCGTGACTCCACTAAGTCAATCTATTCTTACAGATGGTCTAAATTTGTGACTTTTATGTGGAGAGAAGTCCATTGACCCTTTGAGGGCTCGTTTGTCAGATTTACTACTATTTGCTCTTTCTTTAGCTCAGCAACGTTTTGCTGTGGCTACAGTGAAAGGTTATCTTTCGGCTTTGTCGGCTTTTCTCTGCCTGCCGGATCCGCCGTTCTTATTTAAATCTCCTATTGATTTAAAATTTCTGATGGGCCTTACAAATAAATTTCCTCCTACTCCTTTTATTGTGCCTCAATGGGACTTGAATCTGGTGCTTACTTTTCTAATGGGTTCCCCTTTTGAACCTTTACATAATTGTCCCTTGAGGTTGTTGTCCTTTAAGACGGTTTTCCTAGTTGCAATTACCTCGGCAAGGAGGGTAATTGAGCTTCAAGCTCTTAGTTCAAAGCCCCCATTCTTGACCATTCATGCTGAACGAATGATTCTTAGGACCAGGGCTGGTTTTCTGCCTAAGGTGGTAACTCCCTTCCATCTAGGACAGTCTATTACCCTTCCTACCTTCTATCCTCAACCTCACCTTTCCAAGGAGGCGGTGCGGCTTCACCGTCTGGACCCTAAGAGGGCGGTGAGCTTTTATCTTGATAGGACTAAGGACTATCGTGTTGATGACCAGCTGTTTGTTGGATTTGCTGGTTGCAAGAAAGGAAGAGCTGTGCACAAGCGCACACTTTCGAGATGGCTAATTCTATGCATCAAGATCTGCTACGCCCTGGCTGGTAAGGAACCTCCAGAGGGTATAAGAGCTCACTCTACTAGAGCAAAGTCTTCAACATCTGCTTTGTCTAGGGGTGTTCCTGTTGACGATATTTGTAAAGCGGCAACTTGGGCCTCCCTCCACACTTTCGCGAAGCATTACTGCTTGGATACCGAAGTGAGGAGGGAAGGCCCCTTTGCGCGTTCTGTCCTCCAGGATTTTCTGGTATAGGAGAGTGGTCACCCTCCTCCGGGAGTGGGGACTGCTGTGGGAATCTATTCACAAGGTGAGGAATCCACTGGCAGATGTATCCATCAGAAGAATAAGTTACTTACCTTCGGTAACGCTTTTTCTGGTGGATACAGTATCTGCCTGTGGATTCCTCACTGACCCACCCGCCTCCCCGTTATCCACTCTTCTATACCTGGGTAACTGTGATGTTAATATGTTTTTATTGTTGAAGGAAAAGTTTTATTTCAATTGCTTTTCTGCATTGGTTTCACACTATGGGCCAGATGTAGGTCACCAAATACCGGTCGGTAACGGCTGAATTCGGCCGTTACCGATCGGTATTTGGGGATTGAGATGTAGGGGGCATTATTTTACAGAATCTGTAAATTTACCGAATCGGTAAATTTACCGATTCTGTAAAATACCGAATCGGTAATTTTACCGATTCGTTAAATCCCAGATGTAGGTAGCACTGTTTACAGTGCTACAGGCCTTCAGAATTCAGTATTTTAGCACCCAATACAATTGGGTGCTAAAATACCGAATTCAGGTGTACATGCACATCGGTACATGTACACCTGTGCCATGTGACACACAGACATGCCCTTAGGGCATGTATGTGTGCCACATGGCACACAAGCCTGGAATTGGGGTGCTACAGGGTGTCAAAATGACGCCCCCTGCACCCTTGCAGGATTCAGTATTTACCGATTCGGTAAATACCGAATCGGTATTTCCCATTGATTCCTATGGGCTTCAAGGCCCATAGGAATCAATAGGAAATACCGATTCGTTATTTACCGAATCGGTAAATACCGACTCTTACAGATTCGGTAATTCTAAAATAAGAATTACCTACATCTGCCCCCTTCCTATTTACCTACTCTTAAATACCGAATCGGTAAGATTCGGTATTTAAGAGTAGGTAAATAAGAATTACCTACATCTGGCCCTATGTGTGTTATCTGGACATTTGTGTACTGTGTATGCTGTATATATATCTACTATGGTCTGTCCGTCCGTATGCCTCGAAAGCACGGAAAAAAGGGCAGAACTGACGTCATCACGCCGGCGTGGGCTTATTATGGTGTCGGTGATGTCATCGGAGTCGTGCGCGATGCCGTGCCTCTGTGACGTCGTCCACGTCGGCGCGAAGCTACAAAAAGAATTTCCGATTGTTGCTGACGCAAGGGGATATTCACAAGGTGAGGAATCCAGAGGCAGATACTGTATCTACCAGAATAAGCGTTACCGAAGGTAAGTAAATTGTTCATCAGAACTCAGGGGAGATAACTCCACTAACTCGTGCCACCGACGAGCTTGCCTTAATGAAGGTAGTGGAAGATATTGAGATGGAAATGGACATGGTTAATGAAGAAGTCAGGGGCCAAACTGAAATCAATCTTGCTGATAAATCATTGTCCGTATTTGTGGGGCCGGGGTCCTTGGTCGTTAAAACTGGCCCTTTGAATGCTGCAGAGCTATCACCCGGCCAGCTCTCCCTTAAAATGTCCCCCCCCTGTATAACAGATTGTTGACTGCAACCTCAAACCTGTGGACTTGGAGGATTACACCATGCTGGACATAGCCATACAGATGGAAATAAACAAAATAACGGAGGGCAACTTGAAAACTTCAGTTGCCAAGAAGTTGGCATTGAGTCTATCATCGGACAACCACACTAGTGGCCCCGTATGCCAACTTTTACAGTAGGACCGCCTCGAGTGAGTCCTGTGCGCAATATTTAGGTCTGTCAACATCTGAGGTGCTAGAGGCGTCTCAAAATAAAAGGGTACTTGATTTCTGGCGACTAATAAATATAGCAGATTGGGGGAGTCGGAGGGCGCCAATTTTGACATACTGTATGCATTAGAGAAGATTCTTTTGTCTATTCTATCCCTAATGGAGAAAACCACTCTCAATTCTGATTACATGCTGGATGTTCTTTCACCAATTTAAATAGGGGTCCAGAAGCTCAGGCATGCCAGACACACACAGGGGTATCAGAGTTGGGAATCCAGATGGAGGCTTGGGAAGACAAGGGGGTTTCTCCCACACCACTGTCCATAGTTAGTCCCACGTTATGCACTGCCTCTAATAAACTAGTATTGGGGGTACTTTCATACATCAGTCCTGGGGGAAACACAAATGTAACTGCACCCACGAATTTGTTGCAGGTTTATTCTATTTTAAAAAAAGGGGAAACCACTATCTCCTGCGCCACTGATTCTTTAATAGACCCACTCCCAGTCAAAAGGCCCATGGATAACTTAGATGCTGCTCCCTGTGGAGAGTGTGCCTCACTCAAAGATAGTGTTGGATTAAAAGGTCGTAGGGAGAAGAAAAACAGAATTCGTCCCATTGCAAGGCTTAATCTAAAAAAACTAAGGTTCCCTTCTGGGTCCGAGAAGCAAGACACGCTGATTTTGCTCCAAAGGAAACATTAACCCAGGTCTACTGTCTTAGACAATGGCCAGACTTGGGGCCTTCAGAGATAAATCCTCCCTCTCCACCTATTGTGGTAGATGACCTTTTAAGGAAAGGTCTAGGGTGGGATGTAAGGACAGGAAGATATAGGGATAACAAGACCTAATGGGGGGGACACACATGGGATAATTTTAAAGTAAACATTGAACCGGTCCTAGGAACCCGTGGAACCAGGAAATAACATGATTGAATGAGCTTAGCAGTAAAAACACATGATGCTGTGCTAGATGTAGGGCGGTCCGTGGATAATGTCCTTCCTATCCTTCTGGCCGAGGGTACTCTCTCAATACGGACTGATCCTAGCAAAGGGTGTTTTTTCCAAGGGGTCCTGCCCACGCTTCTCGCACAAGCAAATGTCGGAATCGGGGACTGACTTAAGGTTAAGCAATAATATATGTGTAGGTTATAGACTGGGGAAAGCATCTAATACTCTGATTTTTGCTGCCTTATTTGATATAGCTCCACTCAACAGAAGCTCCCTGTTGCAGTTACTATCAGAAATAGAGGACCTGCGATTGATAACTAGTAAAGCTATAGAGCTGGTTTACTTGCTCCTTAGTAGTGGGTCTTCAAACTCCAGAGTGACATTCTGCTCAGGGATAATCGTAATGCTAATTATGGCTAACGTTGATCTCTTCAGGAAAAAAGGGATCACCGTGTTCCCATACGAGGATCGTTTTTTGGCCCGCTTGAATCCCATAGGAAAGTCTGCCAGGAGCTAGGTAGTTGAGTTATACCTGAGAATCAGTAGACAAACAGAAGCGGGATAAGTTGAGAAAGTAGAGGGGTGTATTTGGCGCCAAATGTGTAACCTGAGCCGCGCTGCCCTTATAGCAGCAACTTGGCTCGAATTTGGCTACTTTCCAAATAGTGTTCGTTATGGCTGCGTGCCTAAGATGGAGTAACGCACTACTGAACAATGTTAATAACCTGTAACGGATAGAACTGCGTGGGAAATCTTTTTCACCCTGAAGGGAAAAAGTGTTTTTTTTAGGAATTATGAGAAACCTGTAAACTTGTTTGATTTTGAGAAAGATGCTAAAAAGAAAAAAAGAGTATTTCGTTCAACGAAGAATAACATACAAATAATTAAAAAAAATGCTAAATTGCAATGTACAATGCACCTTGAATAGCAGCATACAGAATGACAAAAAGTGCTAGTGCCCGAGCAAGATAAAAAATTCAAGAATCCTTGTAGAGTACTGATTAATATTCAGTTTACATGGAATGGTAATCGAATATACATGGCAATATTCAGAGCAGCATACAAGAAGATGGAATTGCAAAGGCGCAATTACAGAACCAAGTTCATAAATTCTTTAGTGTATAACCATAACATAATCAGTGAGAGACATAGCATACCATTGAAAACTCTAGATTCCACATAATGTAAGGTTGGGGTTGTTTATAAATACTACTCCCCACTATGATGTCATTATTAGAGAGCGTTACGCAGTGCTGTATCTCTTTTGCGAGATACCCAATAAATAGTTTTTTTATTTGAGTTTTCAAAACCTGTTTGGGAAGAAAGCCCAAGCCACTATCGTAATATAAAGCCAACATTGTACAAGAATTTGATTGTATATTACGTTTTGCCCCGCCTTTATTAGTCTTGTAAGTGTAAGGACTCTGACATTGATTTGGCGATCACATTCCACCCTTGTGTAATTTTAATGCAGCTATGATTCCTGTATTATTTTAGGAAAACTGTAATTGCTGGTGTTGTATATCTTTAGTTGGTTTTTAAGTGGTAATTGATCTGGTAAATTGTAGTTGTTTGTAAATGGTTTTATGTGAAACTCCTCGAAGCTCCAAATCATATTAAAATAATTGAATTGAATAAAATATACATTATCCACCACAGAAATAGAAGGATTGCAGCACAGAGGCACATTTATTAGACCTTGGGATGGAGAAGTGAATCTATGTAGACTATAATTTCCGAGGCCTGGGTTGTTGGTTTTCTTTGATTTAAAGCAAATTAGACGTGTCACTCTGGTCTAATACTCGCATTTGTACTACGAAGGTCAGCAAAATATGACAAGTAATAGAAAAAAAAATTACACCTCCCACTACACTTCTGTACTTGTTTGCCTGCACAGTGGGACTTTAATTTCTAAAGCGTTTTAAGGATATTGAAGTACATTTCCGTAAAATATATATTACAGAATGCATTGATGGCAAAAAGGACAGGCAACAAGAAATAAAACAAGCATTGGCATAGCCAATAGGTCTCGCCTTTGGGACCTTGTTAGTAAAAAAACAAAATAAATAAGTGTAAGACTTCACGTTTACATTTACTGCATCCTAAGTATGAAGTAAATGTAAACGTGAAGTCTTAGGGCCCGATTCACAGAACTAACTTAAGACAAAATACTAAACTTACTACCATTTTGATATTCACAGAAGACACTTACTCATTTTGGTATTCACAGAAGCCACTTACTCATTTCGGTATTCACAGAAGTTAGGAGTCCTAACTTTAGGACTTCTAAATGCTTTCTGTGAATACCGAAAGTCTTAAAATTAGGATTTTTCTCAGTTTAGTAGTAGTAAAGTTAGGACTCCTAACTTTAGGTCTCCTAAATGCCTTCTGTGAATACCGAAAGTCTTAAAATTAGGATTTTTCTCAGTTTAGTAGTAGTAAAGTTAGGACTCCTAACTTTAGGACTCCTAAATGCCTTCTGTGACTACCAAAAGTCTTAAAATTAGGATTTTTCTCAGTTTAGTAGTAGTAAAGTTAGGACTCCTAACTTTAGGACTCCTAAATGCCTTCTGTGACTACCGAAAGTCTTAAAATTAGGATTTTTCTCAGTTTAGTAGTAAAGTTAGGACTCCCAACTTTAGGTCTCCTAAATGCCTTCTGTGAATACCGAAAGTCTTAAAATTAGGATTTTTCTCTGTTTAGTAGTAGTAAAGTTAGGACTCCTAACTTTAGGTCTCCTAAATGCCTTCTGTGAATACCGAAAGTCTTAAAATTAGGATTTTTCTCAGTTTAGTAGTAGTAAAGTTAGGACTCCTAACTTTAGGACTCCTAAATGCCTTCTGTGACTACCAAAAGTCTTAAAATTAGGATTTTTCTCAGTTTAGTAGTAGTAAAGTTAGGACTCCTAACTTTAGGTCTCCTAAATGCCTTCTGTGAATACCGAAAGTCTTAAAATTAGGATTTTTCTCAGTTTAGTAGTAGTAAAGTTAGGACTCCTAACTTTAGGACTCCTAAATGCCTTCTGTGACTACCAAAAGTCTTAAAATTAGGATTTTTCTCAGTTTAGTAGTAGTAAAGTTAGGACTCCTAACTTTAGGACTCCTAAATGCCTTCTGTGACTACCAAAAGTTTTAAAATTAGGATTTTTCTCAGTTTAGTAGTAGTAAAGTTAGGACTCCTAACTTTAGGTCTCCTAAATGCCTTCTGTGAATACCGAAAGTCTTAAAATTAGGATTTTTCTCAGTTTAGTAGTAGTAAAGTTAGGACTCCTAACTTTAGGACTCCTAAATGCCTTCTGTGACTACCAAAAGTCTTAAAATTAGGATTTTTCTCAGTTTATTGTAGTAAAGTTAGGACTCCTAACTTTAGGTCTCCTAAATGCCTTCTGTGAATACCGAAAGTCTTAAAATTAGGATTTTTCTCAGTTTAGTAGTAGTAAAGTTAGGACTCCTAACTTTAGGACTCCTAAATGCCTTCTGTGAATACCAAAAGTCTTAAAATTAGGATTCTCAGTTTAGTAGTAGTAAAGTTAGGAGTTCTAACTTTAGGACTCCTAAACTGAGAAAAATCCTAATTTTAAGACTATCGGTATTCACAGAAGGCATTGAGGAGTCCTAAAGTTAGGACTCCTAACTTCTGTGAATACCGAAATGAGTAAGTGGCTTCTGTGAATACCAAAATGAGTAAGTGCCTTCTGTGAATACCAAAATGGTAGTAAGTTAATGATTTTGTCTTAAGTTAGTTCTGTAAATCGGGCCTTTTTATACTTCAGTTTTTTCTACTTACAAGGTCCCAAAAGCGAGACCTATTGGTTATGCAATGCAATAGGTCTCGCATTTAAGCGAGTTTGAGCGATTGGCATTGTAAATGACAATGCCTTTTATTTATGTTTTGGTTTTTAAAACGCATTGTCATTTACAATGCCAATAGCTTAAACACGTGTAAATGCGAGACCTATTGCATTGCAAATGCTTTTTTTTGTTCTTATGCTTCATGGTCTGCAGTCAGATGGTGTCCTGGCTGCAGGTGTGCCTTGAGCCACCAGAGGTAGTACTCTTGTCAGCAAGATAAGCAGGCGCGCTGGTTGCCATGATAGGTGATAATAGATAACTCAACACTGTTCTGTTGAAATGGATAGAAAAAGGTTAGGAGACTGATTGACCAGTTAACTACTGCTTTCCTGTATGCCAATCTCACTTAGGTGGGGCATCAACGTACTAACACCTTGATGCCCCATCTAAGTGAGATGGGCAACAATATCAAATGCTGCCAACTTGCCAAGTAGTACCAACGCTGCTCACTTCTTTCATCCACGATTTGCCTAATGGCTTCCACTTCAGGCAACAGCACTGTTTCAGTCCCGCCCCAGGCGAAAGCCCAATTGTGTCTAAGGTATGTTACTTTTCTGATCTAACTAGATAGCTGCTCAGCCTCCAGATAAATGCAAAAACAACAGTTGATGGACAGAATGCAGAACAATGTCATCCATTCACCCCAGTACAGAGATCTGGGTCTAAATCCATAGTTTCTTTACACTCCACACCACCCCAGTTCAGACATGGCCATATGCAAATCAGCCTTGACCCTGTGCCTCATGGGAACAGTCCAGCCCCAACTGCCAAGCCATGTCATCCCTGGACCGGAATCAAGCAACCTAGGACCGGTTTCTGGCTATCAGCCGTCATCAGCCAGGATAGCTTGACTCCAGTGGTGTGGAGAGCACGGGACTCACGTCTGAGCATACCCGTCCCATTCGGGGTGGCAAATGCAAAAACAACAGTTGATGGGCAGAATGCAGAACAATGTCATACATTCACCCCAGTACAGAGATCTTGGCCTAAATCCATCGTTTTTGTGCACTCCACACCACCCCAGTTAAGACATGGCCATATGCAAATCAGCCTTGACCCTGTGCCTCATGGGAACAGTCCAGCCAGAACTGCCAGGCCATGATATCCCTGGACCGGAATCAAGCATCCTAGGACCGGTTTCTGGTTATCAGCCATCAGCAGCCAGGATAGCTTGACTCCAGTGGTGTGGAGAGCACAGGACTTACGTCCGAGCATACCGTCCCACTCGGGTGACAAATGCAAAAACAACAGTTGATGGACAGAATGCAGAACAATGTCATACATTCACCCCAGTACAGAGATCTGGCCCTAAATCCATCGTTTTATTGCACTCCACACCACCCCAGTTCAGTTATGGTCATTTGCAAATCAGCCTTTACCCTGTGCCTCATGGGAACAGTCCAGCCCGAACTGCCAAGCAATGTCTTCCCACTTGCGCCCCAGCATCATGACTTGTGAATGTATAGTCATTAATCACGCTGCGGCGCATGTGGGTAAATTCTGTTACATTGTACCATCTTATAGCTGCAGGCTTACGACAAGCGTGCTGGAAGCAGCGCACATGGATCGCCGCCACTCCAGATGAGACCAGCTCGTAAGTAAGTTATTATTAGGAAACCATGTGCATATTACTTTCTTCACTTACAAGTCTTCACTAGTCACTTTTTCATGGCTATGAACAAAAACAAATCTTGCACAACCTCCCCAGTTCCATTAAAAAAATATAATTTATTTTGTGTTGAATAATACTGGAGCTAATCAATATTTTCTTCACACCTATAACAATCAGATTTTGTTTTTCTGTTGTCATTTTTTATTGGTTATCAAGACAACATTTTACAACATGGGAACAGCGTAGCAAAGAAGGATATATGCAACGTTAATTGGTACAGCAATGGAGACAGAGGAGGGGGTAAAATGAGGGTGAGGGTGGGTGTAGTAATGGAGGGATACATACCATCAACAGAAACAGTATATTTATCCAGTCAACCTGGCGCTGGAAGCCAGACCCCTAACAATGGGTGCTAGGTATTGGACAGCGAGCAGTCCCCGTGTCAGCAGCGGGGGTAGAGCCCGTGGGCTGTGGGTCCTTGAGATGGGGAGGGAGGGGATGAGAGTCTACATAAGCCTCCACATGGGGGAGGAAGCAAGAGGGATGAGGGGAGCTGTCGTCCTGGCCATTGGGTGGGGATGATCGCGAGTTTCAGTCTACAACAATGAGTATGTAAAGAAGAAGCGAGGCACACTGTTGGTGCGAACAGATGTTTTTAGTATCCCTTGCCTCCTTCAATTCGTAAACAGGTTGTTCTCTTCCAGGGGATCCTCATCAATAGTCATAAGCATTAGAATATTCCCGCCCATGCGCGGGACCCCGGAAACAATATATTATATGTGCCCCACATATATATAGACATATATATATACATATATATATATATACAAATAAGCAATTGCAGCCAAATACAACAGTAGAGCTGGAATATGCTGTGAAGAATTTCCACCATACATGTGTATTTGCATTAAAAACATGAGAAACAACACCAATGCTTGTTTAGAAACTGTTTTAATGCTTAGAAAGCAGTAGAAATTCTTATAACACACTGTAAGCATATACAGCTCCCAGGCTGCATTGCAAATACCCAGTCTAAAGAGACTGGAAAGCTAACTTGTAGCTGTATGTACTAAAACTGACGCCGTGCCTTTAAGGCACCTCTGCCCCTAGCTTCCCATCATGCCTCAGGGGTTACAGTTAGGTCAGTTGTTCTTTCCGGCTCCTTCAGGAAGGACCCTGGTTACACAGCTCCACACTTTTCTGACTTTTTTCAGTCAGAAAATCTTCTAAAGAACTATTTTTTGATTTACTTTGACTTTTAACAACAGTGTCAAGTAAATAACTGCTTAGCAGTCAATTTTTTGTGAGGTTTTCCTGTCAGGATGCCCACACTATTTGATAAATGCCCTTCTTGTGGCCACAAGAAGGCAAAAACAGACTCTCATGAGGTCTGTATTTTATGCTTGCCAGAGGATCATGATCCTAAAGTCTGTTCACATTGTGAAAACCTGTCTGAGAGGACTCTTAAAAGACAGAGAAAGGAACAGGCTCTATGGTCTGGCCCAGAGATCCATCAGGGGAATATCTACAGAGAGGAAGAGTTCAAAGAGACCCAGAACTCCCTCCAAAGGCAAGTCAGAGCGTCCATCAACCTCAGCGCCGGGCTCAGCACTGAAAAAACAACATCTGATGGACAGTTCTGGAGAGAAAACTCCGTCGACGTCGGGACCGGCGTCGATGAAGAAATCGTCGTCGAAAAGAAGTTCACCGACGACGAAGAAAGCTCCGCCGTTGTCAACTAGGCGACGATCGGCGTAGAGAGAAGCCACGAGGTCACCGTCGATGAGAAGATCGGCGTCAAGACAAAGATCTGGGCGAATTTTGCGGATCTCGCGTTCGCGAATTTTGCGGATTTGCGGATTCGCAATCCGCAAAATCCGCGAATTCCCGCGAATTTGCGGATTTTTTTTTTTTTTTGTGTTCGCCCGTGTTTCTGCCAGTTCGCGAGGGTTTTTACAATTTCGCAATTTGCGAACTTACCTGTCGGGTCGCAAGTTTTGCGAACTTGTTGTTTCTACGTGTCCAGCCTGTTTGGGACACTCTTCTTCATCACTGCCACTCTCTGTCACCACTGCCACTCTCTGACTACTCATGCCACCCTCTGGCCCACCCATGCCACCCTCTGTTTCATCACCACACCCTCTGGTTGTCCAGTGTACATTATTTTCGGCAAAGCAAAGCACACCTTCCCTGCCTCAAGTGACCTGAATTAATTTGGGGCTGATTAATGTGTCACAGAATATTTTTTTAGCTGGCACCTGCTTCCTTAGTGCGCCCTGATTAGTGATCTTTTGCACTTGCTAAGTGCTTTCATTGTTGCAAAATTAGTTACAACACCTGCCCTGCCCCAACTGACAATAATGAATTAGGGGCTAATTAATGTGTCACTGAAAGAATTTAAAGTTCCAGCCTGGCACCTGCTTGTCTGCTCCTTTAGCTGTAAATCAGGACCTTTGTGGCATACAGTTAAGGTCAGAGCAGGGTCACACAATAGTTGCAAGCAGGCAACCGAATTCTGGAGGGCCCCCTCAGGAAGCAATACAAAGAATCGTTACAAATCATGAGGTTGACCTTTTGCACCTGCTCATTGCTTTTGCTTTTGCTGAAATCGTTTTGCGGTTTTTTTCGCGCTATTCGCGGGGCGCGGCGTCGTGCGAAACCGACCGCGGAAGCCGCCAATTCGTGCGAATGAGCATTTTATTTTTTTGCGGCTTGTTGTTTCGCGAGTTTTTTTGCAGTATTCGCGAGCCGCTTGCAGCGCAACACGCGAATTTACCCCAAGGTCGAGTACGGGCGCGGCCATTTTGTTTGCGTGACGTATTTCCGTTTCCGCCCGCTATGTATAATCTCGCGCAGTAAGCGCATTGCGAGTAGAGGTTCGCACGAGATCGCGCGGGAAATCTAGAGGTTCGCACGAGATCGCGAGGAAAATCTCGCGCGAACTGACTTTCGCGCTCGGAAACGGGCGCCGGCCATCTTGTTTTTCATTCATTTCCTGTGTCTGGGCATGGTGTTTAATCCTCTTGATATCTTTCCCATCCTTTGCTTGTTTTCAGTTTTTTTTTTACGATTTTGCTTCTTATCTATCCCTCTCTTTTCCTAGCTGTATATTTTTGTCTTTTCTGCTATTTTTCTTTACTTTTAAACTACTTTTGTAAACTCTTTTCTTTTCTTCTTCCCTATCCTATTCTTTCTTAATTTTCTACTTCTTCCTACCTTACCTGCCCAGACCATGGTCAAGCCAGGCGCCGTGAAGCTGCCCAGGCACTTGAGGGCCGCAGCGGCGGCGGGGAGTAGTGCTGGACCCAGTGGCAGGACAGCAGGCGTGAGATCGAGGGGGGAGCAGGTGACGCGCCGGGAGATATTCAGCCCGGAGGAAGTGGGCGCGCTGGTCTACTTCGTCCAGCGCCGCCTGCCCAGGACCATCGCGGGAGGCGGCAGGATCGCGGCCGGCGGCTATAACATGCGGGAGCGCCGGAAGCGGTGGGAGAAGGTGTGCTGGGCCATATCCCACCTCTACGGGGTCCAGCGCACCTACAGCCAGGTCACCCATCGCTGGACGGACCTCCTGGACCGCGAGCGCGACCTGCTGGACCAGCTCGGCTTGGAGATCCCCGGCCTTGGTGAGTAGTAGTAGCCATTGGCATTTAATCACTCACTACTATGATGTTTTCTCCTGCTCTGTGTTGTTGTATTGCAAATATTTGTTTTTTACATGGAGCAAGCCAATAATGCCGCTGATGACGATTACATTGTAGTTAAATTATATTTCAAAATCTTCTGTGCATTTCAGGTGCACTGCTCTCCTTCTCAGTGGGGTTGCTACTATGCTTATTTGTTTTCTATTTCGTGGTCTCATTGGCCTGAGTAACTATTATGTATGAGTGTACTTAACAGAACTGCGTAATGCTAGACACTAGGGGGCAGATTACATTTACAAGCCCCTTGCGCCACGTTTACGTTGCCTTGCGTGACGCAACAGCGGCGTAAACGTGCCGCATCCCTGCAAGTCATTTACAGCATGACGCATCTAGGGAGATGCGTCACGTTATAAAGCCATGGGCCTGCACCACAATGGGTGCGTTCCTAGTACGCAGGGTGGGCGGTCCAGCGGCTGTGCGCCTCGCAAAATTGCCTGCGTGAAATCTACAAGATTTAACGCAGGCACTTCTGCGACGCTGCTACGTCAATTCAATTCCTTATGTCTGCTCGAAGCAGGCGAAAGGACTGACACAGCATGTAAAGTATTGGGTGGCCCTGAGCATTACTGGAGTTGCATTGCGTTGGCGACGTGACTCCAGCGATGCGCCGCTCTTACGTGACGAGATGCGTCACGCAAGTGCCTACCCTTGCGCCAGGGCGCGCCGCATTGTAAATGAGGCACATCTGCCGTGTCGCAAGGGTAGTTTTGCGTGACGCATTTGATCTGGCGCATCTCTGGAGATGCGCCAGAACGCGTAAGTAAGTATGCCCCTAAGGGGCAGAATTGCAATTACCGTCGCATCCCTGCAAAGTAGCAGGGATGCGCCATTAATTGTGCGGCCCGCTACCACCACCAAACATGGTGCGCCGTATTTGCAATGCGGCGCCCCATGGGCCCAAAACGTCACCGAAGCTTTACTGCTGGAGTTGCGTCGCAACGATGGCGCAGCTCCATCAATGCTCTGGGGTACCCTATCTCCCCAATGCTGGGTCAAGCCGTACGTCTGCTTCAAGCAGGTGCAGGGTTTGTGTGACGCATCATTGTCCTAAAGGTGACTGATTGATATTTTGTAGATTTCCCTCAGCCACTATTAGGATGTGTTCCAGCGCAGGAATGCCCTCCCTTGCGCCGGAACGCCCCCTGATGGCGCAGGGCTTTATAACGGGATGCATCTCCCAAATGCGTCACGTTGTTATAATATTATACGCCGCACCATGGCGCCCTTTTTTGTTTAGCTGCTGCGTCACAAAAGTCACGCAAGAACGGCGCAAAAGAGCCGCAAGGGCTTAAATCTGCCCCTTCCTTTGTAACCCTGACAATAAGAAAAATAGTGGCGGTGGATTGATAGTTTGACTATTTAAATGACTGGTAATGTAGCAGGCAACTGTTAGTGTTGTCACTGATCTGACTGAAATCACAATGGAGTTTGTCTGTCACTTTGCGTCTTGCCTGCGGACTGCTGCCTGCCAGTCCTAGGTGAACGTTTCAGTACTTTGTTTAGTGAGTTACGTGACTTTCGAAGTCACAGGTCCGCATATAAATGAAAAGTAACCATAATCAATATAATTTCGCAGAAATATTTTGTTATTGTTCTTTTGAAATGTTTGATTTGGTTGACATTGACAAGCAACAATCATCCATGTTTTCTGTTCTTTCTTTCATGTTGTACGTCAGCTCCCCCCAGGGGCGAGAGGAGGACACAGGAGCAGCAGGCGGCGGATGCTGTTCATCAACAGGGCCAGGATCGGGCAGGCGAGGGCTCCTCTGCTGGCCCCAGTAAGTTTTCATTTTAGACTAGTACCTATTTTTCCTAGCGTTCCTCATTTGACTTTTTTCAAAATTGTCTTTGCTCTTCTTGTAGACTGTATCTAAATTCTTATCCTGCCTCTACTATGACTCCCTGTGGTATTACTAGATTATTCTTATTAGTCTGTCTGTGTAGCTAACTAAGATTGCACGGTTGGCGAAACTCCCATGATTCTAGTCAGCAATAGCTCTATCAACTTAGTGCAGTCCTCTGGGATTGTCCATAATGTCTTTTGAAGTGTTCTATCTGGACTCATGCTTGCAAAAATTGCAAAACCTTTCGCTCAGTCACTCTAGTCTGGACCAAAAAACACAGATTGTATTTAACTTTAAAAGCTTTATTAAAAGTAAACACATTTATTAAAATGAAGTCATAATAAAACTAAACGTTTAACTGATAATGGAAAAGTGGTTAGTGCTGACGATTAATTGAAGACATTTCTTGTGGTCGAGCCGAGCTCTCACCTGGTTTCAACTTGATCTTGTTGTTAGAAGTCCATCTTCTGTCTGTGTGGAGAAAAATGGTGCGTGTTAAAAAAACAGCCTTCATCAGTTGTGCCAAAAAGTGCAGCAAGACAACCTTCCCTGGAAAAAGGGACATTTTTTTTTAACTTTAACGACAGTCACAAATTACATTGTTTTCACATGTCTTCATTCCTAGACCAAATACTAGTGACTGCTTTATTCTAACATTCTTAAATGTACTTTGTAGGTGGAACATCTGGTGGCGGGGCCAGTGTGGAGGTGGTGGTGCTCGACACCGAGGCGGAGGGCGAATCGGGCGATGCTTCAGGGGAGGAGGCGGCGGCGGCAGCTGTGAGAGTTGAGACGGTGGTGGTGGCGGCCAGAGGTAAGCTCTTATATATTCCTTACTTATTGAGATTGAAGACTAGCTGGGAAGGCAAGAATATGAGATGCATGGCTGGGTGAATGATGAAGCAATGATGGGTGGAAGGACAACAGCCTGGGTGGGTGACACAGAAACTGTATGTGTCCATATACCTGGATCATGCTACTATCTGACTCTTAGATAGCATATGTGTATCTAGAGCAGGGGTACTCCTAGTACGGCCCGCGGGCCGGTGGTGGCCCGGCAAGCCTTCGTTGGCGGTGCGCTGACCTTGCAGACAATCACTGCTCCCCCGGCCCCCACAGAGCAGAGGCTTTTTTGTATTTCACCTGTTAGCGCCCCTGCATCTCCACTCTGACAATCACTGCTCCCCCGGCCCCCACAGAGCAGAGTGGAGATGCAAGGCCACAAAGAGGTGAAATAGAACTAAGCCTCTGCTCTGTGGGGCCGGGCAAGCAGTGATTGTCAGGGTGGAGAAGCAGGGGCGCTAAAACAAACAAAGCCTCAATAATATGTTAATGGTCTTTTAAAGACCTGTTAAGTACTTTGGTGTTGTTGTCTGTGTGTGCGCGTTGAGGAAGCGGTCTCAACCCGGGCTGAAGGCTGACACAGATAGACACACACACAGTGAGATGACAGAGGGAGAGGGAGGGCAGGAGGGAGAGAGAGATGGAGGGAGGGCAGGAGGGACAGCAGGAGGGAGAGAGATGTATGTAAATGCTGGGTCTGGTGGCTCAGTGGATGAGGGCATCTGCTGCAGGGACCTGTGTGCAACCTCATGGTCACAAGTTATCGTTTTGCTTTAGCCCCGCCCCCTCTGACTCCGCCCCCACCAGTGCGGCCCTCGGCCCCAAACTACACTGTAAATGTAGCCCCTGAGAGAAAGTTTGTGGTACCCATGATCTAGAGAGAGTAGACGGTCAGTGGATGAACTAAGTGTAACTTTGAAGAGCATGTAACACTAACACTGCACCCGCACGTCCGTTCCAGTGTAGGAAAGGCAAGGAAAAGAACTTTTAATTTTGTCCAAATACTACCATAAATAGTAGCAGTAGTTTGTATTGCAAGCACTGCATAGATCCGGTTATTATGGTGGCCACTCCCTACCTCTCTTAATAAGTTTAGTAGTACTCAGTCATTCATGTGTGGATGTATCACTGCCTGTCACTCAATAAAAAGCAAAGCACCTAAAGTCATCCCATATATAAGCAAAAACATCCCATGTGAAGTGATAGATAATCAGATTATTTATCTTCTTCAATTTTCCATTTCTAGTACTCATTTCCACTGTAGGGTGAAAGTTAAATTAATTAAGCAGTAGCCCTTGAGTTGTAACAGAGTATTCTCAGTGCCACCCGTAATAGAAAAGTAAGAGATTCACCACCTGCATGTACTGGACGGGTACAGTAACGCAACGGCAACGCAAGTCTAGGTCACTCCTCATGGCGTGCGTCTCTTTTTCTCGGGTGCAAGTTTACCGCGCTGGCATTATGCCGGCTTGCAGAAAATAACGTACCAATTTTCCAAAACAAGAGACAAGAAGAAGAATAAGACTGGTGTACTTTCATAGTCGACTCCAATGGAAGTCCACAGTGCTCATAGAATTTGTTCCTTAAACTCCCACTAATGTTAGAGCAAGGATGAAGAAGTGTGAGGTTAGATAGATACTGGCCTCAATAGTTATGTAATGCGCTTGCAAGTTGCTAGTTGTACTGCAGCACACATTTCTGCTGAATGATTGAGTTAATCTTAAAGAGCATTGGTTACAGACTATGTCTTTCTTTCTTCATATAGGTTCTCCTTCCAAACGAACAAGGAGGAAGGAGCTGGCTAGAGCGGCCCGGCAACGGAGAATCGAGGCCACTGTTGCGGAATATCGGCGGCTGGTGGCCCTGGAGGACGTGGAAAGTGTGCGGTCGACAACAACGACAACGTCGTCCTCCGTGGCCTCACCGGCTGCCACCGTGACCCAGCACAGTGGTCCACCGAGACTGAGCCGGGCTGCCAAAGGCAAACGCCACCGCCGAGCAGCAAGGCCAACAGCTGCTTCTCACAGGCCTTGCACCTGCAAGGCAGTGAAGGCACGCCTGCGCCGCACCACCCTGATGGTGTCCCGCCTTCAGCAGGAGCTCGCCTTGCTCCGCGAGGAGCATGATGCCCTGGCCCAAAAAGTGAACAGCATCCACCCATAGTGTCCCTTGCCCCTTTTTTAGAGACTTTTGGGGGGTGGGAATTGGGAGTTGGGTTTTTGGGGACTTTTGAAGGACAATCGTTGGGGTTAGGGAGGGTCTTGCGGGAGATTATTTTGTTAGGGATATAAATATACTTTTTCAAACTTTATCTGAGCATACCTGTTTTTTACTGCTTGCCTGGTGGGTGGGGGTTTAACGTTGACTGTTTTCCTGAAAGTTTAGTTCCATTTTCTTCCTTTAAGTGTAAATGCCCAAATGTTTTCAACACTAAGTGCCTCTCACAGACTAAGTGAAGTGAATCCAAGAGTCCTAGGACTTTAGTAGTACTACCTTCAGGCTCTCGTCTCTCGTACTAATACTCCATTATACCCCCAAACCACCAAACGCTTATCTTACCTGTAATTTGTGTTTGAAAGTAGGGCTAGGCCCAGGGCTGGCTCCACGGGAAACACCGAATAACGTTGGCAATCTTGGTCGGATAAAATTTCCTCATAGCGGTGGTAGTAGTGGTGTGACACAGTGGCAGTTGCATGCCTATGAAAAAAAAGAAAATGAAATCTGGTTTGTCCTCCTGAGCAATTCAACGGTACAACTGAGAATATAGCAGGTGACAGAAGTACAGTAGAGCAGTGCCACATTGTAGCCTAACAAATGGTAAAGTATAACTACTAATTCGGTTGAAGTTCTTTCACATTAGCAATGGTTCTTTGTCAAGCAGAGTAAGAATATATCATCGACAACTGTGGAAAGAAAGAATGCGACAGTACAGGGCCTGTGTGGAATTATTGATAACTATATTCAACATAAGGTCTCTGTAGCCAGATACCCGAGAGCCTTGCTGGTCACTATAAATCCATTCACAACAACACTCAATGGGGTTGGTCTGGAAGGTGTCACGTTTACTCCCCGTGATCCAGTCGATGCAAATATGGTTCCACCTCCAAATGTCACCAACACCCAGAAGTGTAAACACAGGGTGTTCGAGGCATTAGGCGAGGGAGAAAAATAACAAACTAAAATAAAAAATGTGGGATGGGTAAAGGTAGGGTCAGCAGGGAAAGGATACCTGTAAGAGAAGACAAGACAGGCATCAGTGAAGTGATGTCCTAACATACAAGGGTACTCTCATATAGTCTCACTAAATAGTCTGCAAGTCTCCCGCCTACTCATGGGAAATGTAGTTTCATAGTACGGTAGGCGCTTAGGGGCTGCGTAACCTGACAGAAGGTATAGTAGATAAAAAAGGAGAAATTGCTTTTTTTCTAGGTGTCCCCTCACTCACCAGGGTTGCCCCTTGGTGACATGCTTCATCATTGGGGCCATCCCAGTCCTCTACGGCCTGGGGCGTGCTGCGACTTGCGAATTACGTAGGAGCACTTACAAATGACTATGTGTGGTGCAGATAGTGGAGTGGACTAAGTGATGTGTTAAGGGATCAATGTAGAAGCCGAGAGAGAGCAAAGAAATGCAGTCACAGTCAGAGAAAAAGGCAAGGGATACTGTATCTATGTGGTTGTTGTGGTCCTGTTGGAAGTGGTAAGTAAGTTGCCCGCAGAAAAAAAATCCTCCTATTAGCGGCACTCCTCCATTGCAGCCGACGCTTCGTCCACCGATGTTGGTCACCAGAAGACACCCTGTCCACTGCCTGCCTGATGCTGAATTGTGGCTCGCTACTGTGAAGCCTGACTCCATCCTTTTTTCCCCATTGCAGAGACTGAAACCCGGCCTGTAATTATTCAACGAAAAACAGGAAGTGATATAATATTACAACACCACTGATAAATAAATATAAGGTATGTAGGCTGTGGAGTGCAAAAAGTCACAATTTGTTTTTCCTAGTAGACAGACAGTACAATGTTTTTGAAAGTGCGTACTCTGAGTCACCTTTTGAAGGATAAGTAAGTATGGGCAAATTAATGTAGCGGATCTTGCCCCTCAAGCTAGGTGTACTGTAAACTGTGTTTTAGAACAAAAATAGATCTTCCTAGCAGTGCTCCCACCCAAAAAACGAGGCCTAGCAGAAAACTGGAGACAAAACTTACTTTGAAAGTAAAAGTAGGCCGAAGTACCCTAATTACCCATTACCCCCCGTGGATTGTATTCAAACCACTTGCAAGCAACCAAGCAAAAGTAGCCATAGCCAGCATCGCTCCAAGACTCGAAATCCCCCCCACTCAAACACATGCAATAGAAATACTGCTAACCCTAACGAACCCTAAGTTAAGAATAGTGGCAAAGGCTTTCTTTAACTATGCCAAATCCCCCCTTTCCCACCATGGATTTTCTTCAAATGACTTGCAACCAAAATTACACATTCTCACGAGTGCTCTAAGACCCCAGAACTCAGTTTGAAAAATCTAGAACACCCCGATACACATGCAATCCTGCTGCTAGGGCTAACCCTAACGAACCCTAAGTTACAAAAAGTGCCAAAACTAAAGGCTTTTCCGCGCGGATTTTGTCCCAACCACTTCTACCCGGTATTAGACCTTCCCAGGAATGCCCCAAGACCCGGCAACCCACCCGCCAAGAAGCATAACACCCCCAAACAGGCCAAAAGCAAAATCTCATACTTGCAATATTTCTGGGCCTTCGGTCCAAACGCGCTGCGTAGCTAGGCCATAAGTCGGGGTTGGCACGACGGATTTCCTGAAAAGCAAATGCAATCAAGATTAGAGTGTCCCAGCAGTGCTCCCAGACCACGAAACTCACCCGCAAACAGACGGAACCCCCCCTAAGAGCACCTCAAAGGCAAGCAAGTCATCAAAAACACAAAAAAAATTCCGCCTGGGATTTGGTCCAAAACACTTTTATCCGGTATTAGAGCTTCCCAGCAATGGCCCCAGAGCCGTCAACCCAGGAGAAAACGAGTAGAAGACCCCCAAACAGCCAAAGAGCAAAAGTACAAAAATGGGGACTTAGTCACTTTTTCACAAATTTCCCAAATCACTCCGCGCGCGCTCTGCAGCTAGGCCCTAAGTCCCCTCAGCCACCATGGATTTGCTTCAAACCTCTTGCAAAGTAAAGTATATATAGCCAGCAGTGCTCCCACACCACGAAACTCACCCGCAAACACCAGGAAGCCCCCCAAACAGGCCCCCGAAAACGCTACATAGAGCAAAATGTCAGAAATAGCCCCAAAAAAAATCGGCCTGGATTTTGTCCCAACCACTTCTACCCGGTATTAGACCTTCCCAGGAATGCCCCAAGACCCGGCAACCCACCCGCCAAGAAGCATAACACCCCCAAACAGGCCAAAAGCAAAATCTCATACTTGCAATATTTCTGGGCCTTCGGTCCAAACGCGCTGCGTAGCTAGGCCATAAGTCGGGGTTGGCACGACGGATTTCCTGAAAAGCAAATGCAATCAAGATTAGAGTGTCCCAGCAGTGCTCCCAGACCACGAAACTCACCCGCAAACACCAGGAAGCCCCCCAAACAGGCCCCCGAAAACGCTACATAGAGCAAAATGTCTGAAATAGCCCAAAAAAAATCGGCCTGGATTTTGTCCCAACCACTTCTACCCGGTATTAGACCTTCCCAGGAATGCCCCAAGACCCGGCAACCCACCCGCCAAGAAGCATAACACCCCCAAACAGGCCAAAAGCAAAATCTCATACTTGCAATATTTCTGGGCCTTCGGTCCAAACGCGCTGCGTAGCTGGGCCATAAGTCGGGGTTGGCACGACGGATTTCCTGAAAAGCAAATGCAATCAAGATTAGAGTGTCCCAGCAGTGCTCCCAGACCACGAAACTCACCCGCAAACACCAGGAAGCCCCCCAAACAGGCCCCCGAAAACGCTACATAGAGCAAAATGTCTGAAATAGCCCAAAAAAAATCGGCCTGGATTTTGTCCCAACCACTTCTACCCGGTATTAGACCTTCCCAGGAATGCCCCAAGACCCGGCAACCCACCCGCCAAGAAGCATAACACCCCCAAACAGGCCAAAAGCAAAATCTCATACTTGCAATATTTCTGGGCCTTCGGTCCAAACGCGCTGCGTAGCTGGGCCATAAGTCGGGGTTGGCACGACGGATTTCCTGAAAAGCAAATGCAATCAAGATTAGAGTGTCCCAGCAGTGCTCCCAGACCACGAAACTCACCCAGAAACACCAGGAAGCCCCCCAAACAGGCCCCCGAAAACGCTACATAGAGCAAAATGTCTGAAATAGCCCAAAAAAAAATCGGCCTGGATTTAGTCCCAACCACTTCTACCCGGTATTAGACCTTCCCAGGAATGCCCCAAGACCCGGCAACCCACCCGCCAAGAAGTATAACACCCCCAAACAGGCCAAAAGCAAACTCTCATACTTGCAATATTTCTGGGCCTTCGGTCCAAACGCGCTGCGTAGCTGGGCCATAAGTCGGGGTTGGCACGACGGATTTCCTGAAAAGCAAATGCAATCAAGATTAGAGTGTCCCAGCAGTGCTCCCAGACCACGAAACTCACCCGCAAACACCAGGAAGCCCCCCAAACAGGCCCCCGAAAACGCTACATAGAGCAAAATGTCAGAAATAGCCCAAAAAAAAAATCGGCCTGGATTTAGTCCCAACCACTTCTACCCGGTATTAGACCTTCCCAGGAATGCCCCAAGACCCGGCAACCCACCCGCCAAGAAGTATAACACCCCCAAACAGGCCAAAAGCAAACTCTCATACTTGCAATATTTCTGGGCCTTCGGTCCAAACGCGCTGCGTAGCTGGGCCATAAGTCGGGGTTGGCACGACGGATTTCCTGAAAAGCAAATGCAATCAAGATTAGAGTGTCCCAGCAGTGCTCTCAGACCATGAAACTCACCCACAAACAGACGGAACCCCCCCTAAGAGCACCTCAAAGGCAAGCAAGTCATCAAAAACACAAAAAAATTTCCGCCTCGGATTTGGCACAAACCACTTTTAGTGCTTCCCAGCAATGGCCCCCAGACCCGTCAACTCACCTGCAAAGAGGTAGAACAACACCCCCACAAGTGCTGAGTCTTTCTTCATTGGGCGTAAACCAGCCCTCTGCTTTGATGGAAATAGGAGTCTGGAGGAGGAGGATAGAGGAGCATGTTCTTCTGAACTTGTGAACCTGAGGAATGCAGACTGCGGCACCTTCAAATAAATTAGCAAACAAGTGAAGACAGTTCTGCTGATGGGCTTGTCTTTGTGATTATCTGATTAAAGTTTGAATTATATTAACTGTGCACAACAAAGAAAGACAGACACACAGGAATAAAAGTGAATAAGGATGAAAAAGAAAGTTATTGATTCGTTGTCTCATTTTCAGGGCTCGGAGTCGGAATCACGGTCCAGGAATAAGAATAAGGCTTCGTCATCATACTCTGCGAATTCAGCCCGGGTGAGGTCAGTGCCACCTGACAGAGTAGAAATTCCCTCATCTATGGTGCTGGCCACCTCCTCTTCATCCGGCACGCTCTCTCGTACTCTTATATCTGGTGGTATGAGGTGCTGATTCATCTTGATCATTGTTAACCTCTCCACATTTTTGGGCGAGAGGCGGCTCCGTTTGGGAGTTACAATCCCACCAGCCGCACTGAAAACCCGTTCAGAAGACACACTTGCGAGTGGGCAAGACAAGTAGTTTAAAGCCAGGTTGGTGAGCTGTGGCCACAATTCTTTTTTCCCATGCCAATACGCCAATGGGTCAGAATTAACATAGACCTCTGTGGAGTCATTCAGATAGTCCTTCACCATCGACTCAAGGTCCTCCTCCAAGGTTCCTCCACTTTGCGTAGCTCTTGCTGTGCCTCTGGCCTTTTGAGAACCAAACCCACGCAGAGCTAGCCAATCCTCTTCAGCCTCCAATGTTTCTGCTGCCTTTCGTGCAGATGATGCGGTTGCCGGTGTCTTTAACGGCTGAGAGGTCACTTGTGCCACAGCCACAGGTGCAGAAGTGGATTGTTTTGACTGGGGATGGCCTGCTGATGTACTGCCATTTCCTTCAATTTCCAGCCGTTCTGTTTCAAACTTCTTGGCTGACAAGGCTAGCCAACGTTTGTACTTTGTAACATCTTCATCAGCAAAAGGAAAGAATGCTCTGCCTGCCAGCGCCTTTTTGTAGCGTGGATCCAGAATAGTAGCACAAATGTAATGCTGTTCTGAGTGGATCTTTTGAAGACGTTCATCACCTTGTAGGAGCTCTAATAATGTCTCAGCCAGAAGCAAAGAGTCTTTCTTTTTGTCATCTTTTCGAAACACAGAACACACCTCCTTCAGTTGGTCCTCCAGCATGTACAACAATGGGATAGCTTTTCCCAAATTAGAGTCCTCCTTGCTGACTGCACGTGTGAAGACCTCAAAAGGACGAAGCATGCGTGTTAGGCTTTCAACTATGTTCCATTGCGGCCCACCCATCCTCAGCTCCTCTATACCCTCTTTCAAGAAAAATTGATCGAGTTGCGTATACTGCTCATACAGACGCTCAAGCATGTAGAAGGTTGAGTTCCAACGTGTTACCACCTCCTGGATGAGTGCTTTCACTGGCATTTGACTTTGATATAGCATGCTCCTCAGCTGCTTGCGGGCCTTAAAAGAATGCCTGAAATGCTTGCAAATTTTTCGGCAGTTGTCCAATACACTGTACGCTGCACTGCGTTTATTACCCAAGAATTTTTGGACAACCAGGTTTATACAGTGCGCCAAACACGGCACTCTGAAATAGTAACCGTCCCTCATGGCCTTAACTATATTGGAGCCATTGTCTGTGGAAACATAACCAACCTTGCGTTTTAGTGGGGACAGACAGTTAAGGACCTTTGTGTTAAAGACATCCAAAATGTTTTCTGCTGTGTGACGTTTCTCCAAACCAAACATGGCTAGTGTTGCATGTTTCCGAGCACCTTTAAAAACAATGTTAGTGTCAACACCTGAGTTTAGCTTTGCTTTAGCCCCTGAAAAAGAGACCCAGTGTGCAGTGATGCACATGTAATCAGCGCCTGCGCCACTGGTCCACATGTCTGTTGTCAGATGTATAGTGTGAACAGCACTCTTCTCCAAAGCTGCCCCAATCAACTTCAGAACATCTTCATGTAGTGCTGGAACCGCAACTCGGGCAAAATAGAACCGGCTAGGAACCTTCCATTTAGGGCAGAGCACTGTCACTAATTCTAGAAAACCAACCCCTTCTACAAAAGAAAAAGGGAGAAGGTCCAGAGCTAGCATTTTAGCCAGCTTAGTGTTATACAGACGGGTCATTGGGTGGTTGCGTTCATATTGCGCTTCTGTAAACAACATCTTTTTAATGTTGCCCTGGACCAATGATTTACGGGATGATGATGATCTCTTCGACCCAGTTACGCTCGCTGATGTACTTTTCCGCATTGATGTCTCACTCTCTCCCACACTCTTAGTGTGGCTCCCATGGGGTGTGCTGCTGACATGGGAACTGGGTGTAAGTGAAGTGTTTGAATCGTCTTCTTCTACCTCCTCGTCATCAGCAGATGACAAATCAACGTTTTCATTACGTGCAATTCCGGCTTTCTTGACCGCCTCTAGGTGCGGAAACCATTCGACAGGGTGCCTTCTCTCAAGATGACCTCTCTGGCCTCCGGTACCATAGTTAGAACCAAGCTTACCACGACTATATCGAAGCTTACAAAGGCTACAAATGGCTACGTTTTCCTTTTTTGGGCAAACACTAAAGAAGTCCCAAACTGGAGACTTGAAATGTCTTCGGGGGCCGGAGGAGGCGGCGATACTGGTGGTGGTGGTCCTGCTGCTAATGACAGATGAAGTGGAGGATGTGGATTGCCGAACTTCAGTACGTTTTGCACTTTCACCACCACGAATTGAGGTCGAGGACGAGGTGGGTACCTTCTTGCGAGGAAGAAATATGGAAGCGGTAGGTTTTGGTGTACTACTTAACTCCAAATCTAATGATTCCATTTCCATTGCCTCCTCGCCGACATCATCATCACGCTCAGCAGCTTCTCGGGATAGGGTCAAAATGTCTCTTTGCTGCATGCCCGGTGGGGCTGCAGTGACCTTTGTGATGACTGCCTCGTCGTCATCGTGAGAGGCTTCATCACCAGCAGTATCTGTCACTTCTTGTTGAGCCTCATCACACTCCATAGGTTTGAGTTTTTGGACGACCTTCCTTTTACGCTTAGGTACCGGTGGCAGATCATGGTGTGCCTCTGCCTCACTGTCAGACCGCAGTTGTCGTGGTTCCCAAGACAGATCACTTGCACCAGAACGAGGTGGGCTTGAAGAAGATGTAGACACCCCCCTTGATCTTTTCCTTGCTAGGGATGTGGAAGACAATGAATGATCATCAGGAGGAGTGGCTTCCAATGATACCTCAGCTTCATTGTCGATTTCCAAATGTGCCCCTACTTCGGGAGGAACAACTATTGTGGGCACTTGTGAACGTCCATGCACCTTTGCTTGCGCATCTCCTTTTGCTGCCTCTCCTTCCACATGTACTTGGGCGTGTACTTGCACATGGTGTTGTTGTTGCGGCTGTGGTTGTTCAACACTTGTCAGATGAGTTACAACAACCTGTGTTGATTCAGGGACATTGCTGCTACTTTCTTGCGATGAGCCAACATCACTGGTCGATGGTGATTGGAGAAGTACACTGACTGCCTCTGAAGCACTCAAGGGCTTTGACTTAAGTTGGCGTGGTGGTGGAGGCACTGAACCCAATGGAGCAGGGGTGCTGCTCTCAGGTTGGTCCCCAGCAGATCCTGCTGCTGCAGGCGTACTTTTTTTTTTGCTCCCAAAAAAAGTGGTGGGTGGCACACCAGCCTCCTTGGTAACTTGCTTCTTCTGCTCCTTACTAGCAACTTTCTTGCTAGAGGAGCTACGGAGAAGTTTCTTTGGGGCCATCTTCTTCAGAGCAGGTCAGACAGCAGGCCGCAGTTGCACGAATTGTAGAGTTGTCTGAGGCCAGACGTGACGTCGCGTGACGTTATGCTGCACACACACACCGCTGCAGGACTTCTTCCTGGCACTGGTGGTTCTCTTGAGTCTTGTGCACCTAAAAAAAATGGAAGACAGAGGAACATCAGTTCAGTTATAGAGCACAAAAAAATCGAAAAACACTGCAAAATCAGCACAATCCCAATCCATCCATGCCCTCCATAATGTTTAAATTCAAGACAACCCACAGAAAGACTAGGCCCATGCAAGACTCACTACCCCTGGGCATAAATAAAGGTTGAAAAGTAGGCAAAATGGTTGGAGGCCTAACAACAAAGCCTGCATTCAAAATGGCCACTTGCCTGCCAGCACATGGCCAGTGCCTGTAGCTGCACTCAAAATGGCCACCAGCCACATGGCATGTCCCTCCCCATGAACACCCCCAAAAATCGAAAAACACTGCAAAATCAGCACAATCCCATTCCATCCATGATGTTTAAATTCAAGACAGCCCACAGAAAGACTAGGCCCCATGCACCACTCACTACCCCTGGTCAAGGCCCCAACAACAGGTCAAAAATCGAAAAACACAAAATTTTACAAAAAAAAAAAATTGAAAAACACAGAAAAATCAGCACAATCCCAATTCATCTATGGCCTCCATGATGTTTAAATTCAAGACAACCCACAGAAATACTAGGCCCATGCAAGACTCACTACCCCTGGCATAAATAAAGGTTGAAAAGTAGGGAAAATGGTTGGAGGCCTAACAACAAAGCCTGCATTCAAAATGGCCACTTGCCTGCCAGCACATGGCAAGTGCCTGTAGCTGCACTTAAAATGGCCACCAGCCACATGGCATGTCCCTCCCCATGAACACCCCCAAAAATCGAAAAACACTGCAAAATCAGCACAATCCCATTCCATCCATGATGTTTAAATTCAAGACAGCCCACAGAAAGACTAGGCCCCATGCACCACTCACTACCCCTGGTCAAGGCCCCAACAACAGGTCAAAAATCGAAAAACACAAAATTTTACAAAAAAAAAAATCGAAAAACACAGAAAAATCAGCACAATCCCAATTCATCTATGGCCTCCATGATGTTTAAATTCAAGACAACCCACAGAAATACTAGGCCCATGCAAGACTCACTACCCCTGGCATAAATAAAGGTTGAAAAGTAGGGAAAATGGTTGGAGGCCTAACAACAAAGCCTGCATTCAAAATGGCCACTTGCCTGCCAGCACATGGCAAGTGCCTGTAGCTGCACTCAAAATGGCCACCAGCCACATGGCATGTCCCTCCCCATGAACACCCCCAAAAATCGAAAAACACTGCAAAATCAGCACAATCCCATTCCATCCATGATGTTTAAATTCAAGACAGCCCACAGAAAGACTAGGCCCCATGCACCACTCACTACCCCTGGTCAAGGCCCCAACAACAGGTCAAAAATCGAAAAACACAAAATTTTACAAAAAAAAAAAATTGAAAAACACAGAAAAATCAGCACAATCCCAATTCATCTATGGCCTCCATGATGTTTAAATTCAAGACAACCCACAGAAATACTAGGCCCATGCAAGACTCACTACCCCTGGCATAAATAAAGGTTGAAAAGTAGGGAAAATGGTTGGAGGCCTAACAACAAAGCCTGCATTCAAAATGGCCACTTGCCTGCCAGCACATGGCAAGTGCCTGTAGCTGCACTCAAAATGGCCACCAGCCACATGGCATGTCCCTCCCCATGAACACCCCCAAAAATCGAAAAACACTGCAAAATCAGCACAATCCCATTCCATCCATGATGTTTAAATTCAAGACAGCCCACAGAAAGACTAGGCCCCATGCACCACTCACTACCCCTGGTCAAGGCCCCAACAACAGGTCAAAAATCGAAAAACACAAAATTTTACAAAAAAAAAAAATCGAAAAACACAGAAAAATCAGCACAATCCCAATTCATCTATGGCCTCCATGATGTTTAAATTCAAGACAACCCACAGAAATACTAGGCCCATGCAAGACTCACTACCCCTGGCATAAATAAAGGTTGAAAAGTAGGGAAAATGGTTGGAGGCCTAACAACAAAGCCTGCATTCAAAATGGCCACTTGCCTGCCAGCACATGGCAAGTGCCTGTAGCTGCACTCAAAATGGCCACCAGCCACATGGCATGTCCCTCCCCATGAACACCCCCAAAAATCGAAAAACACTGCAAAATCAGCACAATCCCATTCCATCCATGATGTTTAAATTCAAGACAGCCCACAGAAAGACTAGGCCCCATGCACCACTCACTACCCCTGGTCAAGGCCCCAACAACAGGTCAAAAATCGAAAAACACAAAATTTTACAAAAAAAAAAAATCGAAAAACACAGAAAAATCAGCACAATCCCAATTCATCTATGGCCTCCATGATGTTTAAATTCAAGACAACCCACAGAAATACTAGGCCCATGCAAGACTCACTACCCCTGGCATAAATAAAGGTTGAAAAGTAGGGAAAATGGTTGGAGGCCTAACAACAAAGCCTGCATTCAAAATGGCCACTTGCCTGCCAGCACATGGCAAGTGCCTGTAGCTGCACTCAAAATGGCCACCAGCCACATGGCATGTCCCTCCCCATGAACACCCCCAAAAATCGAAAAACACTGCAAAATCAGCACAATCCCATTCCATCCATGATGTTTAAATTCAAGACAGCCCACAGAAAGACTAGGCCCCATGCACCACTCACTACCCCTGGTCAAGGCCCCAACAACAGGTCAAAAATCGAAAAACACAAAATTTTACAAAAAAAAAAAATCGAAAAACACAGAAAAATCAGCACAATCCCAATTCATCTATGGCCTCCATGATGTTTAAATTCAAGACAACCCACAGAAAGAATCAGTCCACCCACCACTGAGTACCCCTGGGAAAAGGCCCCAAAACAGCCCAAAAATCGAAAATCCCAAAATTTTAGTTGCAGCAACTGTAATGCCCCAAACAAACTTACTTGTAAAATTTCTAATCCAACAGTGATCCAAAGAAAGTCAAAAAGGCCTCAAATCCAAAGATCCAGCAGCATCCACAAAAGGTAATCCTTCCAGGTCCACATCCGAATGAAAAGTGACCAGGAGATGGACAAAGCACTGGGAGGAGCCTGCTGAACAGGAACAGGAAGTTGAAGACTATGGGGCACTTCCTTCCTCCCACCCCCCTGCCCCCCTCCCCAAAATGGACTCCTCGCTAAAAAAGTGCAGGCAAATGTCAAACTAAGGAGTTATTCACATAAAAATCATCATTTCTAGAAGGTTTATGCTGCTTGCTGGTGGATTTCTTGTGCAGAATTGCAAATTTATATTTTCGCGCGCCGCATCTCAAATCTCGCAATTTGCGAAGTACCGCGAGACGTGATCTCGCCGTACTCGCGTTGACAAACTCTCGCTGGCAAGCCGCGATGACGTAATCGCGCTCGCCAATTCCCGCGGGATCACACAGCAAGATCCAAAATGGCGCAGCACTCGCAAACTATCGAAAAAAACAACTCGGCAAACGATGATAAACGCCGCGCGCCGCAAAAATTGTATCACCAACGCCGCGCGCCGCCAAAAAAATCCGCTGCGTGCGAATTTGCGGATTTTGCGGGAAATCCGCAAATCTCGCGGATTGCGGATTTCCCGAAAATCCGCAAAATCCGCGAGCGGAACGGATTTTCCGCCCACGCTTACCTCCGCCGTCGTCAACTCGGCGACGATCGGCGTCGAGGGACAGGTCTCCATCGTCGTCACCATCTCGACGACGATCGACGTGGAGACATAAGTCAACTCCGCCGTCGTCAACCAGGCAACGATCGGCGTCGAGAGACAGATCACACTCGCCGTCGTCTCAACGTCGACAGGCTTCTAAGAGTGTGACACCTCCGCCGACGTCTCCACGGAGGCGCTCGGCGTCGAGGAGCAAGAGCCCCCTCAGACGCTCGCCGTCAAAGAAGAGATCATCGTCGACGGCACGTCGGCGCTCGACGTCGAGGATGTCTGATCCTCCGCCGTCGCCACGTGTCCGGTCGACGTCGAGGGCATCGTCGACGACAGGACAACGTCGATCGACATCGAAAAGACCACCTCCGTCGACGGCAGGGCAACGCCGTTCGACGTCGAGACCTCCGTCGAAGGCAGGACAACGCCGTTCGACGTCGAGGGAGAAGACTCCGTCATCGGCTCAAAATCGCCGGTCGACGTCGAGGGACCACAGGTCACCATCGAGGCGTTCGGCGTCGAAGGTTATCACTCCGTCGACGCCGCAGAGGCGTTCGACGTCGAGGGAAAGACTTTTGAGACGTCCTCCAACACCGGTGAGACGAAGATCTCCTTCAGTGCCTTCGACCGTTCTAGTAACGCAATCTGCTTCTCACCATTCCTCCTTAGGTACCTCTGGCTCATCGAGGTCCTCTTCTAGGAGTAGGAGTCCGGTGCAACAGACACCCCAGCGACGGTATATCACACAGGCAAGACTCTCGCCAAGATGGTATGGTCCGTTGAGTAAGTGGAAGGATTCTGGAGCGACGGAGAGGCTACGAAGATATGTAAGCCCAGACTACAGGTCACCTCTTCAGAGACTGATAGAAGAGGCAGACAGACAGAGTCCTACCAAGCACCGATCACGCTCTCGGGAGAGGAGAGCGGAAAGGTCGCATACCCCCAGGGTCTCCCGATCACCACGGAGGGAGCAACCCAGATCTCGAACACCGAGAAGGGAGGAACGGGCGGAGAGATCGAGATCTCCCCAAAGGGAGCATCAGAGAAAATCACGTTCTCCTCGAGGGGAAGAACGACCGAGAAGATTACCAGTGAGGAAGGAGAAATCTCATCACAGGAGAAGGAGAACTCCATCATCCTCTTCTTCATCCTCATCTGGATATTCTAAAGGGGATTACTCTCCGACGCTGGTAGACAGTCCTCGCTCCAGAGCTTCCCCGATGGACGACGTCAACACGTATCTGGACGTCTTGCAAAGGGGGGCTCACAAACTGAATATAGAGATGGCTGTTCCAGAGGTGTCCACTACTGTGATTTTTGAGACCCTTCGTCACAAATCATCTGCACGGCCTTTACTCCCATTGGTTCCAGGGATAATGGATCCAATCAAAGACGTTTTCCTCACGCCAGCAACGGTCAAAGCGGTACCGGCACGTATCCAGAAGAAATATAGGCCGGCCGAGTCAGATCCTATCTTTGTTAAGGGAGAGCCTGCGGTGGACTCAGTCATTGTAGCCTCAGCTAAAAAGACTCACACTGTCGCTCCTTCTTCTTCGGTCCCGCCTGACAAAGACAGCAGGACGCAAGATTCTTGGGGACGCAGGGTATGCAGCACAGCAGCTTCATCCCTGAAAGTCTCTAGTGCATCAGCCCTTCTGGGAAGGTACGAAAGAGCCCTATGGGACTCCATGGAACGATTCAAGGAGAAATTGCCCAAGGAGGACCAGAAGGACTTTGAGGAGACAGTGACGGAGGGCTGTTTGGTGGCAAACCAAATGATTAGTTCATCAGCAGATAACGCCCTTCTAGCAGGACATGCCTACTCACATGGGGTATGTGCGAGGAGATCCTCCTGGCTGCGTTTAACTGGACTCAAACCAGATGCCCAGCAGCGCATCCTCAATCTACCTTTTTCCGGATCTTCACTCTTCGGGGAGCATGCCGATCAGGAAATGACCCGTATGAAGACGGAGTTAGACACAGTGAAGGCGGTTGGTCTGGAAAAAAAGAAAGGACCGTTCAAACGATGCTTCAAGACCAACAAGAACCGGGGAGGCCAACAGAGGGTTCAAACCCCTCAATGGTCTCAAAGCAAGCCACAAGGAAAGCCGCAATACAGAGGAGGAAAGTCGGGCAGAGGCAGAGGCGGGCATCATCAGTCCTCTACCACGCCTAGAGGAGGCAAGGCCTGAGCAGTGGCTTCCTCTGGCGCCGTTATCCACTCCAGTGGGAGGAAGTGCTTCACAACACCTGGCAGAGTGGGTCAGCATCACAAAAGATCGGTGGGTGCTGAATATACTGCGCAATGGATATGCGCTACGTTTCCGGAAGAGACCACAACCGATTCCTCCAAAAAAGACTCGCTCGTACCAACTAAAGATCCTCAAAAGGGAGGTGAGCGTCCTCTTAAAGAAAAACGCAATCGAAGAGGTACCCCCATCCCAAAGGGGGAAAGGAGTGTATTCAAGATATTTCCTAGTCCCCAAAAAAGATCAAGAAGACAAGTTCAGACCGATTTTGGATCTTCGACTCCTCAACAAGGTGGTGGTCAAAGAGAAGTTTCGCATGTTGGCACTTCACCAAATATGTCCTCATCTACAAATCGGAGATTGGATGTGTTCGGTGGATTTACAAGACGCGTACTTCCACATTCCTATTACACCAGGTCATCGAAAGTACTTGAGGTTCCTGGTAGGGAACAAGCATTACCAGTACAAAGTGCTTCCCTTCGGTCTCAAATCCGCACCAAGGGTCTTCACCAAATGCATGGCAGTGGTAGCGGCGTGTCTTCACAAAAGAGGTCTCTTTGTGTACCCATATCTAGACGACTGGCTCTTGAAGAGTTCGTCCCCTCGTCAAGTCACCAAAGACTGTCACCTGTGTCTCCAACAACTGCACAGGCTCGGCCTCCACGTGAACACAGAAAAATCGGTCCTGCTTCCCACGCAAAGTATCCACTATCTGGGAGCAGTTCTGGACACAAATTTAGGAAGAGCGTTTCCTTCGCAGGAGAGACTATCTTCCATGGGGCAGAAATGCAAAAAGTTGCTTCAGTTTCCTCGTCCAAAGGTGCGAGAAGTAGCATCTCTATTGGGCTCCATGGCGTCCTGCATCTTCCTAATACCGAACGCCAGGTTGAGGATGCGGCCTCTACAGCAGTCTGTGGAAGACCAGTGGGACCAAGCGACAGGAGATTGGGAGGATCGAATCAACCTGTCTCAAGCAGCTTTGACCTCCATACAGTGGTGGACTCGCCCTTGGAATGTCCCTTTTCAGCAACCTCTTCCTTCGCTGTCTGTGGTAACGGACGCATCTCTAAAAGGCTGGGGTGCTCACATGGGTCATCTTCAGATTCAGGGTCGTTGGTCGACCAACCTCCAGACATACCACATCAACATGCTGGAGCTTCGAGCAGTTCATCTGGCGCTCAAAGCGTTCCTTCCAGCAATAAAAACGGACAAAATCCTGGTTCAGACGGACAACACTACAACTATGTTCTATCTGAACAAACAGGGAGGAACTCGATCTTGCCCTCTGTCTCTGGAGGCCCAGACTATCTGGCACTGGCTTCTGGCTCGGGGACTGTCGGTGGTGGCAGTGCACCTCCCAGGCGAGCTAAACACAAAAGCAGACGCGCTCAGCAGGCACTTCGAAGATCAGCCAGACTGGGTGCTAAACGAAGAGGTAGTCGAAGAACTCTTCCGTTGCTGGGGTCGTCCAGACATAGACTTATTTGCGGACGACGAAAACGCCAAATGCCACGCCTTCGCGTCCAGGTTCCACCGACCAGGGACGAAAGGGAACGCTCTCCTGTTGGAGTGGACAGGAATGTTCGCCTATGCGTTTCCTCCTCTGGCACTGATTCCGAAGGTGGTGGCCAAGCTCATCAGATCGAGCATGGACATGATCCTGATAGCTCCGGATTGGCCGCGACAATGGTGGTATCCAGACCTGTTACATCTGTCGCTGTGTCCACACAGACGCCTGCCGTGCAGGCCAGACCTGTTGAGCAAGATGAACGGGAGGATCCTGCATCCCAACCTCCCGTCACTGAACCTGACTGCATGGCTCCTGAGGTCTTGCAATATGGACACTTAAATCTGCCTCCGGAATGTATGCATATCTTAAAAGAGGCCAAAAGACCTTCCACAAGGGCGTCTTATGCGTTCAAGTGGAAAAGATTTTTCATTTGGTGTAAGGACCATGGCTTTGATCCCACCAAAGGACAAGAAGAGGTAGTCCTTCCATACCTCCTTTCCTTGGCTACATCAGGGTTGAAATACGCTTCTATTAGGGTTCATCTATCTGCCATAGTAGCGTACAGGAAATCACCTACACAAACATCGTTTTTTCAAGTTCCAGTGGTTAAGGATTTCCTTCAGGGATTGAAGAAGGTCTATCCCCCTGTGAGAAATCCTTCTCCTCCCTGGGAGTTGAACCTGGTTCTCTCCAGGCTGATGTCGACACCGTTTGAGCCTATACACAAGGCCTCCTTGCAGCATCTCACTTGGAAGGCGGCCTTCTTGGTGGCAATAACCTCTGCGCGCAGGGTTAGCGAGATACAAGCACTCTGCACCAAGGAACCTTGCACTGTGTTTCACCACAACAGAGTGGTAATGAGGGCTCATCCATCTTTCCTTCCAAAGGTGGTCTCGGATTTTCATATAAATCAAACGATTACCCTTCCTTCGTTCTTTCCTAACCCATCGACCCCAGCTGAGAGGTCGTTGCACTCGTTGGATCTTAAAAGGGTGCTAAAGTTTTACCTAGAAAAGACGAAGGACACCAGAAAGACAGACCAACTCTTTGTCAATTATGGTTCAATAAGAACGGGGTTTGCAGCAGCCAAAAGATCCATCTCCAGATGGATTGTCTCCTGTATCAGGCTGTCATATCAGCTGGCTGGCAAACCTTTGTTACAATCACCCAAAGCTCATTCCACTAGAGGGAAAGCAGCCACAATAGCGTTTTTACATGACATTCCGATGTCAGAAATATGCAAGGCTGCAACATGGAAATCAGTCCATACCTTTACAAGGCATTATTGCCTAGAGTCTGATTCCAGAGCGGAGTCTCAAGTAGGGCAAGCCTCCTTGAGAAACCTATTTGGGTAGAATGAGGCCTACTTTTGGGCCTACGAATATAAATGTTATCTGTTGATTCCTTTGCCCGCAGGGATGAGGTGAGGCTCGCTACTCTATTCTAATGCTTATGACTATTGATGAGGATCCCCTGGAAGAGAAGGATTAGTTACTTACCTGTAATCCTAGTTCTCTTCCAGGGGTATCCTCATCAAAGTCATAAGCAACCCTCCCGCCTCCCCGGGCAAAGGACTTTGTTTATTAAATAGGAGATGTTTTAACCTGTTATTACCATGGTTTGGGTTTCAGTCTCCGAAAAGAACAACTGACCTAACTGTAACCCCTGAGGCATGATGGGAAGCTAGGGGCAGAGGTGCCTTAAAGGCACGGCGTCAGTTTTAGTACATACAGCAACAAGTTAGCTTTCCAGTCTCTTTAGACTGGGTATTTGCAATGCAGCCTGGGAGCTGTATATGCTTACAGTGTGTTATAAGAATTTCTACTGCTTTCTAAGCATTAAAACAGTTTCTAAACAAGCATTGGTGTTGTTTCTCATGTTTTTAATGCAAATACACATGTATGGTGGAAATTCTTCACAGCATATTCCAGCTCTACTGTTTTATTTGGCTGCAATTGCTTATTTTTATATATATATATATATGTATATATATATGTCTATATATATGTGGGGCACATATAATATATTGTTTCCGGGGTCCCGCGC
Source organism: Lissotriton vulgaris (assembly GCF_964263255.1). NCBI lineage: Eukaryota > Metazoa > Chordata > Amphibia > Caudata > Salamandridae > Lissotriton > Lissotriton vulgaris. Next base: position 1,541,680,005 of record NC_141696.1, on the reverse strand, counting down.
ATGGGCGGGAATATTCTAATGCTTATGACTTTGATGAGGATACCCCTGGAAGAGAACTAGGATTACAGGTAAGTAACTAATCCTTGCATCACTGTTGACATCATTGAGCTAGGCATATCCTTTGACACCAAGCACATGCCATGCCACTATTATGTGAAAGTAGTTTACTATTCCAGTATAACATTACATTTTTCCCCCAAAAAATAGCAAAGTTTGAAAACAGAGAGAGAAAATACTATGAAATACCAATTTACAAAATAACTTCACAGGGACCATTAAGAGTCTAAAATTATTTCTAAGCCTCATTCAGAATAATTGAAGCTGCTGGTATGTGTCATGCAGCGATGGCAGATGAGTTCTTTCATTAGCTATATGTCAAAGTTGAAAGGTCAGAAGAAAAATCTCCTTCTTTATTCCTTCTTATTTTATTTGTGGATTTATTAAGCGCATACAAATCATCCCTGAAATGATCTCTCGGCGCTATATCGGAGAAAGAACGTGAGGATAAGTCTTCAAAAGAGCCATGTCTTCAACAATTTTTTTAAATTGGTTTGTTCACTGCAGAACCTGAGATTTTGTGGAAGCATATTCCTGTGGCTGGCTGCCAGATGGGAGAAGGCTCTACCGCCAATATGTGCCTTCCGTATTTTCTGGGAGCACAGAAAATTAGAGTTACTGGATCTCAGTTGTCGGGCTGGCTGATACCACCTGAGTTTGTTCCTAAGGTAAGCTGGACCCTTTCCCTGTAGTGATCTGAAAACTACACAGAGCTTCTTAAAGATAGCTCTCTTCCTCACCGGGAGCCAGTGTAGCTGATGCAACAGTGGGGCTGATGGAGTCCTTGCCAGTTTGTTGAGGGCGAGGCGGGCCGCCGTGTTCTGCACTACCTGGAGTCGAGATAAAAGATCTTCCCTTGGTCCCACCAGCAGCACGTTACCATAATCCAGCCGACTCACCAGGAGTGGCTGGATAAGGGTTTTCCTTGCTGACAGAGGGATCCAAGGAAAGACCTTCCTAAGCATTCTCATGGTGCCAAAACAGGCACCTGAGACTGTCTTGACCTGTTCCTCCATGGATAGCTTATTTTCTATCTTGATGCCCAAGTTTTTCGCCCAACTCCTGGGTGCGGGGGCATCGCCCAGCTCGGTGGGCCACCACTCTGGGGACCAAATGGTCTCCGCCTTCCCAAACAGATTTCAGTTTTTGAGGAGTTGAGCTGTAAAAAATTCCTCCTCATCCAGGTAGCGATGTTGGCCATGCAGCTTCTAAACCTTGATTGGGTGGATATAATATCCTCCCCAATCGGGACAATTAGCTGGGTGTCATCCGCGTAGGAGATGGTTTGAAAGCCATGGCTCCTGATGATATCAGCCAATGGGGTTACGTACACATTAAACAGGATTGGACTAAGCACAGATCCCTGTGGTACGCCCTTATCTACCTTGACGGTTTGTGATATGAACGTATCTAGCTGGATACTCTGGGTACGCCCTGAGAGGAAGCTTTGAATCCACTTAAGGGCCCTTCCCTGCACCCCAATCCCCCTCAGTCTGCCTAGCAGCGCCTTGTGTGAAAGCTTGTGACAAGTCGAGGAGGACTAGGATTACTGGGGCCCGCCATCTAAATTCATCCTTATGGTATCCGTCACCTCCAACAGTGCAGCCTCCGTGCTATGGGAGGCACGGAATCCAGCCTGGGTGGGATCCAAAAGGTTGTGCTGTTCCAAATAATTAGATAGCTGTTGGTTCACCAGAGTTTCCAAAACCTTCGAGCAACAGGGGAGAAGAGAAATTGGCCTGTAATTCTGTAGGGCGTTCGTGTCCACTGCCACCTTTTTGTAGGAGTGGCTTCACCCGCGCACTCTTCCAGTCATTTGGAAAAACTGCCCTCTCCAATGAGATGTTATATATCTTGACAAGAACATCTGCCAAGACCGTGCTGAGGGTTGTCATAACAGCTGGGGGCGCCGGGTCAAGTGGCGAGCCAGATTTTACATGGCGTAATAGGGGCTCTACTTGCTCTCTAGTTACATTAGTAAAGGAGTCCAGCCCAGGACCACTTCTTGCGGTCGATTTCCGGGTAGATGTTCCTCCCCCAGATCGTATGATGTAGATCCAAAGGACTGATAAATCATATCGATTTTTCTGGTGAAATACCTGGCTAGGTCTTCACACCGATCCTGAGTGGGGGGGGCTTCCTTACTGGCCTTGGGGTTTGTAAATTCTTTCAGGATTCTATAAAGTTCCCTGGAGGAGTTATCAGCCTCCGCTATGAGTAGACCTAGATATGTCCTTTTTGCTGTAACACAACTGTTCAGATAGGTTCTATGTGCGGTCCGGTATGCTAGCTTATCTGATACCTCCTTAGTTTTCCTCCATCTCCTCTCTAGGACCCTGCACTGGGACTTTTCCTTTCTAAGGGTATCAGAATACCACGGGGCGGGGCCGCCCTCTCCTGCATTGTGGCATTTTTCAGAGGGGCTATGATGTCTAAGGCTCCCTGAACTGCTCCCACCAATCCCTCCCATGCAGAATTAGGATCTATGTCCCCGTCCAGCGGGGGGGGGGGTGAATGCCTGATTAAGGGGTGGGGGGGGCGCTATACTTCGTGAGTGCCCCCCCACCCCGCCGACCCACTGCTTGATGAATACAGAATGCTCCACTGCAATATCAAGGTGAATGCGCGGAATTCCTTCTCATCTTTTCTGCGTGGGTTCTGCGGGGATATCATCAAGAAATCTCTGTACCTCCCAAACATATAGACAGGCCTTTAGAAAATCCCCTCTTTACAGGGCCCGGATAGTTTGTTTGGGAGCTTTTTAGGGTCGCTAATTGGAATGTCCGCATCCCAGAACAAGGCGCAGCGCAAACAAAAAGCAGCACTTAATTATTCCTGCAGTATACTGTATGACGATGCTTCTGCGAGTTCTGCCGACTCTCTTTCAAAGGTAGTCATTAGCGTGACACGGCAGACAAAGTGCTATTGTACCGGGGCTGTTCTAAGGATCAAAAACCTAATTATTCGCTTTTTTCTTCTTCCCGCTTTTTAATTTAACCTCTTAATCATATTTCCCTGTAAAGACCTGAGCCAGGCGCACCACATAAGCAAACTGCATGCAAATTGAAAACAAGCACAAGCGCACGCGTCTCGCGCGGCAGCAGGTGGAGGGAAGAGAGGAGGTGGCCTGCGCAATTCCCTTGCGGGAGCAAGCAACAAGGTGCGATAATTAATAACACATGGAGCCAGCTGCTCACTCCCGCAAGAGAATCGCCAAACATGCACGCGTTGCCATTGAAGACAATGGAACGCGTGCACATTTTTGGGCGCAATAGGGAACCAATGGCTAAAGGTCTTTTTCCTAAGCAGCGCATGCGCGCTGCTTAGGCGAGACCTAAACATAGGGAAAGAGTATGACATACAACCATCGAGATGGCGGGAGGGAAGATGACAGCCGAGAGAGACAAAGAAAGAGAAAGAGAGAGGGTGGCCACTGAGAAATAAAAAAAAACTGGCAGGGACAGAAATCCTTGGAGAGTTACAGAACAAGAGGAAGAAAGAGGCACAGACATGAATAGAGAACCGTAAGCAGAAACACAGAAATATAAGGGAGAAACATCCAGTGCCACTAGTCAAGGTGAAAAAGGAGAAGAGAAAGACATGGTCAGAGGACTTTATTAATCCCATTTACCAACAAATGGAGACCATGTGGGCAGTAAAAATCACTGAGATATTTACATAGGCAGCAGCCTTATGAAATGGCTTTCTGCCAGCCTAATAGAAGAATTCAGGCAAAAACAGCCACCCACAGTAGCTAAATAGTTGTCTTCAGTAACAACCGGACAACAAATCACACATTACACTACATGCCAGAATAAACAAGAGTAATGTGATTGTCATGCTTTGTGGATTTCCAAAAGGCATTAGATTTATTCTGGCAAACAGCAGTCTTGCTAACCCTCACTGCAAGTGGTACATGATTCAAACAAAGCAATGTAAAAAATACAAAGTTGGACTGTTTCACGCAAGTACAACAGGTGAATCATGAATGCTACCTTAGCTCTCTTCCATTTACCCTACACATGAACAACCTATGAGTCACTCTAGAAAAATCACCACCCCAGCACTCCTACCAGAAAGTAGAAAGAGCACTTGCATGCTCTACACTGGTGATCTGGTATTCCTGAGGGAAAAGGTAAGTGAGTATTAACCTCTGTAATTTCTAAACTCCCAGGAACTCTCTTTCGAGGATCTGGATGAAATTTTGAGGAGACTGTGAAACTCCAAATCGTATACGGTAATGAGGACTACAGCCACACATACAGCAACACCACCACCAACTGGAATTCAGCTTCACAGAAATTATACATCCTCTTTTCTGCCAATAATTGATGCAGATGCAAAGGAATGAACCCATTAATGATGGCTATGTTGCGCACTTTGGAAGGACAGAAGACTGAGAAGTCTTGACCGATATTCATATTTATGCATCTGAAAGAAACAGGTTAGTGTTAGATTCCTTACCTTAGAATATCCCCGGGCCTCAGACTGGATCCGGAAAGTTTTGCATAGCAGTACCCCTGCGCGTCAGTAGGCGTCATCTGCGACTCCGCGTCCGTCATCGGCTTCGTGATCACCGGGATGACGTCGTCAGAGTACTTAGAAGCCGTCCTTGCGTGCTGACGTCAGTTCTTTTTTCCGCGCCAGCAAGCGCAGATCCGGGAAGAGCAGTGCTCTAGTTACTTTTTGACTAAGTTTTTCGATCTCTTTTTGATCACTTTTGGAGTCGACATCGAATCACGGTGCCGCTAGGGATGCCTGGTTTTAAACCTTGCGAGGTCTATCACCACCTGATGTCGGTGAGCGACCCCCACCATCGGTGCCTTTACTATCTCGGAGCTGACCATGATGACAAGTTGTGCTCCGACTGCCGGGCCTTGACGTCGAAGGCTAGACGGGAGCGGTCCCATAAGCTGCTCAAGATCCGGCAGTTGGCTCCCCACCGCTCGATGTCCCGGTCAAGGAGGAAGTCGAGGGACCGGTCGCGGAGCTGCAGTCATCGTCGCTCATTGAGCCACCACCACTCGTCGAGCTCCAAGTCCTCCGGTAAGTCTAAGAAGAAGTCGAAGAGGTGTCATCGCTCCTCTGACTCCTCCCGACGCTCTCACAATGCAGCCAGTGGTTCGGGCGCCACCCCCTGCGCAGCTCCGCTGGAGCCGCAGGCGACACTTCCACCTCCACACCTGCCGGTTCCTGGGCTGCGCGTGACGCCGGAGGCGATACCTGTCGTATACCCCACAAGGCTTACCTTTGCTTGTGAAGCAATTCCGCAGAGACGGCAAGAGCCATCGCCCCTGTACCCACCTGACCCCGTGCGGAAGGATGTACCCGGCAGGGATGAGATGGAACCAGGGAAGGGAGCTGGAAAGGAATGGAAGAGAGTCTGGTGGTAGTAGATCTTGGGTAGGATCGTGGGCACCCACTGGGGGAAACAAGAGAGACCCAATTAGAAAGAAACCCACACCTCCCACTTCCTCAGTAAACGTCCAAACACATACAGAAGAGAGTCACCTGTCAGCAAACTCACCAAGGTTCATGTAGACCTCTTTAACCAAGGAAAGTATAGGTGCTCCAGTAAGGGAAGGAAAAACAATGCAAGCGCTTCTGCGCGGTAAAAGATATCAACCACAAGCGCTCCAGCGCGGAATAGTCATACAAACACAAAGCGCTCCTGCGCGGATACAAAATAATAAATAATAGCGCTCCAGCGCTGAACTGTCATGAAAAGGAATAGCACTCCTGCGCGGACACAAACAAATAACCAAAAGCGCCCCTGCGCTGCACTGTCATGAAACATAAAGCGCTCCTGTGCGGGGAGAAGCTAAACCATAAGGAAAGACGCTCCTGCGCTGAAAATGTTATGCAGCTGACAGCGCTCCTGAGCATAGAGAAACAAAATGACAACCATAAAGCGCCCCAGCGCTGCAAAGTTAGGCAACAGGACACGTTCCTGCGTGGGGAGAACAGGGGGTTTTCCGGCAGGACCAGAATGAAGAATGGACGCAGAACAGAAGGCGTCCTCAGCTTACCTGAAGGTACAGGTGCCGTCAGGTACGAGACGCAAACTAGGATTCCAGCAAGAATCGGAAGCACAGAGCCGGCGGGAAATGCAAAGTTTTTATGCGGATCCCCGGGAAGCGCTTCTGTGGAGGAAGGCGGTCCGAGAATGACTAGACCGGGACTCGACTTCTGCACGGAAGTGAGGATCCTTGGTCTTCTGTAAGTGCTTAGCAGCCACCCAGGAACGGCAAGACACCGCAAACATGACATACCTGATTTCCTTGTGGCCATGAGGACTCACTTCCCTCCGTCGGGTCCCGTTGAGGCGCCTTCGAGCCCCACGGGTCCGATTGGGAGCCCTTGCGTGCCCGCGGCTCCGGCCCTGGCACCATCAGATGCTTCCGCCCCAGCGCCGTCGTTGACTCCGGTCACGATGCCTCAGGGCCCGCAGAATCCAGGCCTGGATCCGGGTCGTCGCCAGTTGACCTCCTGACTCCTCCGCTGGCGCCGACCCCGATGGTGTCTTTGGACAACGCCGTCCCCAGTTTCAGCCCCAGTCTGGGTCCGGCGTCGGACCGGCGCCGCTCGGCACCGTCTCCGGCATCGATGGGTGAGGCCTTCACCTATGACCCGGCTCCATCATTTTTACCTGGTTTCCAGGAGATGGATGACAAAGAGGACTGGGAGGGGTCTGAGGACCCTCTGGCACAGCAGTGCCAGTTGAGCCAGGACTGGGCAGATAAGCTGGGGGAGGCCAGTGGTTTGTACACTTCGCCTGACACTGGATTTGTCTCTCCTCCTTCCGTGGCTACGGAGGAGGGAGCTACTTATAGCGAGGTGCTGACCAGGGCAGCAAAGCCCTTGGCTCTTGAGCTCCCGGTCGCGGCCGTGAGGACCAACCTCCTCACTGAGGTGCTCAAACCGCAGGCAAGCTCCTCGGAGCCTCTCCTGCCGTTTAACAAAGCCCTCACCGACGTTCTGATGGGCACCTGGTCCAAGCCCTCTACAGGCCTCCCGGTAGATCGGAACATGGCCCGACGCCACCGCCCGACTCCGGGCAACCCCAGCTTCCTTTCCGTTCACTCCACCCCCGAGAGCCTGGTGATCCAGGCCTCTACTTTCCAATCCGTATTCCTGACCGCTCCCCCGGATCGGGAATCCAAAAGGTATGATCAGTTTGGTAAGAAACTGTTCTCCTCCCTGAGTTTGGGGCTGCGGTCTGTCAACACCACCTGCCTTTTGGGCCATTACACCCACTCTCTGTGGGATAGGGTTGCGGAGGTGCTGCCACAGTGTCCGGAGGAGGCCCGGGCACGGCTCGCCCAAGCCCTGGCAGAGGGGCGGGATGCAGCACGCTACTCAATTAGATGTGGACTTCACACCACAACTTGCTGGGCAGGGCGATTTCCACAACGGTGGCGATTCATCGCCACGCCTGGCTGCGGTCTGCCAACTTTTCTGGGGATGTCCAGGCCACGCTTAGGGACGTTCCTTTTGATTGCCGTCGCCTTTTTGGCGACAAAGCGGATAGTGCCCTAAGGACTCCAGGGCTACGGCCAAGTCTTTGGGCCTCGGCCAGCGCCAGCAAACGTCCGCTTTACGTCCCTCCTGGGATGGGGGGGCAACATGGGAGAGGCGGAGATCGGGAGCCTCTGGTCTCCGGTGGAGTCCCTGCTCCATGTCAACCTTCTGGAGCTGTGGGCGATCCGTCTTGCATTGAAGGCATTCCTTCCCTCTGTCCGGGGAAGTGTAGTGCAGGTGTTCACGGACAACACCACCGCCATATGGTACTGCAACAAACATGGCAGGGTGGGGTTGTGGACGCTTTGTCCGGAGGCTCTGCACCTCTGGACTTGGCTGGAACACCAGGTCATCACCCTGGTGGTTCAAAACCTGGCAGGTTCCCTGAACTGTGGTAAATTTTAATTACCTATACTTAATTTATGCGGTAAAGTTCAATAAGAATAACTCAGTCAAAATAAGAAGGCAGAGTCCGTGGTATCTGAGGTTTAAAATGGGGTTTATTCCTTAAAAGGAATTGGTTATTGGTTCGAACCAATGGTAGCATGTGCAAGGGAACGGATAGGACATGTACAATGATTTATTAACAAGTAAGTATATATATAGTCATTTCATACAGTAACATTGAATGCAGAAGGCGTAACAGCTGAGAGAAACGAGATAAGAGCAGAAATACGTAACAGGAGGCGTGCACTAGGGCGTACACGGAGGTGTGTGCTAGAAACGTCACATAAAGGTGTCATAAGGGGGTGGATCCCTGGAAGGATCCTGCAGAGTCAGCAAAAACATGTGGCAGAGATGCGCGCGCAGCAGTATGACGTGTGACTGACGTGAAACTGGAGGGTGAAGGGGACTTGACATTTAGCCCTTCATGAGGAGACAGAAGTCTGGAGTGTCAGAACAACCTAAACCCAAATCATATCTATATCTTGTGTTTAAGGAACTGTATTATCTGGAAGGAAAGGTCTCTCGGGCAGAGGCTATTCTATACTGACTGCTAGTGCGTGCATATGCAACTACGTGTCTACGTGTAAGGCAAGGGGCATGGGCCTACCATGGTAACGGGAGCTATGAATTACTTGCATGGAGACAGTGAGGCCGGGCCCTTTGCTCTGCAGCTGGGAAGGATGTTTTCCTAAACTGCTAGACAGGAATGTATTTTCGAGGAGCGGAGCAGATAACTTGAAGGTTGAATGCAGTCTTGGCAGGCAAGGCAGGCCGAGCTAGGCACCGCTCGCCACACAGGGAGTAAGTCAAGGGTCAGGAAGCAGCAGGCTGCGGCTTCCAGAGACAGAGGGCAGAAAAAGCTTGATGGCAGAAATCAGGGCCTAACTCGCCAGAGCTAGAAAACGTGGAAAGTGCACCATATAAAGACGTTGGCAAGGCATACTTAGGAACGGAATATCTGACCCATTCATGGTGGATCTGAAAGAGGACATGTTAACGTTGGACGCAAATGTATTTGCGTCTTCATAGCTGGTTGTGGAGGGAACTTACATGTACTAGAAACATGTACATGGAGCCGTTGGGGTCTACGATAGGGGACACAACTGACCATGAAAATTCATATTACCTCATTCCCTCCTTGTCCCCTACGGACCCTTCATGATATATCAATTCTCATTAATCTATCAATTTGTTCATGTAACATCATTTGCTCTTCTTTCTTCTTATAGCGTTTTGAATGAGGACTTGAATGAGGAATACATGATGTGGCGCACAAGCCGCAAATCGCTGGCCCACATTGCAAACATAGGCAACAACTGAATACTATGAGAAGGGCAATACCTAGGAAGGATAGGACCTTCCATCCCCAGGCTGATAACACGCTCCAGAACCAACCGGACCAAGTCCAGGTGCCTGGATTCTGGTGTATCTGACTTGCAATCTTGTGAAGACGAGTAATGGCTCTATATACTGATGGTGCGTTTTGTGGAATGAAAACACAGCAGCTCGATCCGATGACTCTACAGGCTCCGCCCCTATCGGCCAGGATGACGTCAAGGACGAGACGATTTTGAAGAACAACAATCCGCATAGCAGACTGCTCCTCTGTTAAGTTACCTAGGGCGGATGTAGTTTCATTCACTACTGCTTCAAGGGTTCTAGTTAATTTTCGTATCAGTTTACTATTAAAGACAGTTCCTAAGTAGGGAAAGAAACCTTTATTGAAATCTGTATACTGTTCCCATGCCGTTTCAGTATAGTCGACAATCGGGAGATCTCTCTGTGGTCTATTGTGTACTAGATGGATGTCCCTATGATAATCAGGAGGGGCTAGGAAAACGGGTGGCAGAAGGAATGCAATGTAACAGGTGCCATCCCAATCTAGAGGTAAACGTATATATGCGGTATGACCACAAACGAAGTAGGAATGACGTGAAGCTTTAAATGTAGACTTGCCCTTATCACTGAATTCGATCACAGTAGTACATTTACCATGACCCAGGTGTACTGAACCATTCTTTCTGACACATAATTCACCTTTAACTGGTAGTACGGACATAGCAGGCAAGACTGGTTCGGATTCGGATTCAACATTCAGAATCATGAGGTTAAGTGTAAAATTACCTAATCCATATACTTCATTTTCTAGATCAGTTCCTGTTCTTTTGGGAAGACCCTCCTTGTCAGGGAAACATACTCTATGTAGAACTGTGTTCAGATTTCCCCATACCCAGTTGCCCTGGTAGACTACGGAATCTGAATCTAAGGAATTAATTAAACTAAACCATGCACCACAGGACCCATTATGTGTGAACGGGTACGGAAAAAGAGGCAGAACTCCCTTGTATTTCTGATAGGGAGTGAGTCGGCCACATATCCAACAATTGGTAGCATTGCTGGTCTGATGGGAATGATGTAACATGCTAATGAATGTATTGTTGCGCAGCGCAAGTCTGTATGACAATTCATGCGGGGGTAATTCACTGAAAGAGTGCTCTGCAGTGTCATTTGAAGAGGAATGCGCATGATTGAAAATAGGGTAGTATACATGTAGCAGTACACTCGCAGCAATAATCATAAGACTTAGGAAAAACATAATCAATAGAGTCACAATACAGTGGCTGCGAAGAGATTTGCAATATTCATGTTTCTTGAGCTGTTTCTGTCTATCTCTCTCTCTGTTGGGGTCTAGGGGATACATGTCAGAATCAGGTTTAACCGATTCACCTAGGGGAGGACTTAAACAATTAAACTGTCTGACTTGCTAGACCTCAATTTGGATTTATACTCCTCGGACGGAGTTTTCTCTATCAGGGGAAGTTTAGAGTCACTGAAATCTGGGCAGTCCTTAGAGGGGGAGGGCTGAGAGTCTGTAACTGGAAGCAGTCCATGAAATATCTTTACGTGGCTGGAGTGGAGCCACCCTTTGCGGCCATCGACCTTGATTGCAGTCCTCGTGGTTAGCAGAACAAGTTTCGGCCCCTGCCAACGGGGCTCCAGCGGACTCCTCCGATCGAAGTTCCTGACGAGAATATGGTCCCCCAGAATGATCCCATGTGGCTTTACATCGGTGTTGTCGGGAAAGGCTGCAGCGACCTGTGAACGACATGATTGGAGTGCAGACATCAAGGAAGCAAGGTAATCTGTCAACATATTACAATCGACATCAGTAATCTTTCTGGGCAAAGGCGTCCCCCACATATTCGGTGGCCTACCAAAGACCACCTCGTACGGGGATAGCCCTGTTCTGGAATGGGCGACCATCCTCATGTAAAAAAGGGCAACTGGCAAAGCTACGATCCAGTCGACACCCTTCTCCTTACAGATTTTTGCAAGACGAGTTTTCAGGGTCTGATTGTGTCTCTCTACGAGACCTGCTGCTTCGGGATGTCGGACACAGTGGAACTTCCATTGGTAGCCGAGCAGGAGTGATACCTGTTTCATTAACTCGGACGAGAATGGCTGACCGTTGTCTGAGTACACGACACGGGGCAAACCATATCTGGGGAAAAATTCACGAACCAGCTGTTTGGCAGTGGTCGGAGCAGTGTAATCTGGGACTGGATATGCTTCTGTCCAACGGGAAAGTGCACATACAACTACGAGGACATATTTGAAACCTCGACAACGTTCCATCTGGATATAATCCATCTGGAGGACTTCAAAAGGGTGATCGGGAGGATGAAATCCACCTTGCTCTACGGGAATGCTTTTACCAGGGTTGAACTGACAACAAATCATGCAAGTACGCACTTTCTGTTTGGCTGCTGCTCGTAAATGTTTATTGAACCAGAGACGTTGAATACTGTCTAACATAGCTTTTTCTCCTAAATGTGCAGGACTGTGTACGATATTAATGATTACTTGGACCATAGAGTCGGGGAGAAACCATGTAGATTTCCCCTTCGTCATCCATCCTTGATCTGTCTGGACCCCTCCTAGTTCAGTCCATTTCTTGATTTCGTCCGGTGTAGCATGTGTCTGTATATCAATTACATCTAGGGCGGGATCCTTAACTGTCATACAATGTGTCGGTGTCGCGACTATTGTCTTTGTAGGGTCAGTTGTGTGAGTCTGAGTCTGAGCTGTATACTTGGCTGTGCGGTCTGCTAAGTCGTTACCCTGGGAAATGATATCTGTGACTTTGGTATGTGCCTTGCACTTCATGATGGATATCGCTGTAGGCAGATGTATTGCATCTAACAGAGTTCGGATGAGGGAACCATGCTGAATTTTGGCTCCGTGAGAGGTCAAAAACCCTCTCTCTCGCCACAGGACACCAAAGTTGTGTACAACTCCGAATGCATAACGGGAATCTGTGTATATGTTAACTTTCTTATTCTTGGCTAGAATACAGGCTTGGGTCAGAGCGATGAGCTCTGCTGCTTGAGCTGACAAGGTGTCAATACAATTTGTTTCTATGACTTCAGTTTCTGTCGTGACTGCGTAAGCTGCCACTAGGTCCCCTGTACTTGTTCTCATGCATGAACCATCCACATAAAGTGTCAGGTCTGGATCTGGTAATGCGGTGTCTGTCAAGTCTTGTCTGGGTTTCGTCGTAATGGTAATGACCTCAATACAATCATGTGCCAATGGGTCTGTCTCACTTAATGGCAAAAGCGTAGCAGGGTTCAATGTGTTGCAGCGTCTGATTTCTATGTGTGGCTGAAACAATGTCAATTCATAACCTGTCAGTCTTGCTATCGTCAAGTGCTGGGTCTGTGTTCGGTTTAAAAGAACTTCCACGGAGTGTGGAACTTGTACTGTCAACTGATGTCCTAGCACTATGGAATCACTTTGTCTGATTGCTAGGGCTGTTGCTGCTACTGATTTCAAGCATGCAGGCAGAGCCTGGGCTACTGGCTCCAATGTACTAGAAAAATAGGCACACGGTTTGTATGAACCTGCTTGATCCTGAGTGAGTACTGACAATGCAGTACCTTCACGTTCTGTGACAAAAAGTGTAAAAGGCTTGCTATAACATGGTGTTGCTAAAACTGGTGCTTGACATATGGCTTTCTTTAAGTCCTCAAAAGCTTGTGTGTGTTCCTGAGTCCAAGGGAGGACAGTCGATGTCGCTGCCTCCTGGGTTGTCAACTGTATGAGAGGTTTCGCTAGAAATGCATACTGAGGAATCCATTGTCTACAGTACGAAGTGAGGCCTATAAAGGCCCGTACCTCCCTTTGTGTCTTGGGTTGTGACATGTTTACAATTAACTGAATGCGGTCAGGTGTTAGCTGTCTCCCCCTTTGGTCAGCAAGTGCCCAAGTTAAACAACTTGCTGAACACAGAATTGTAGCTTCGAAGGGGACACCTTGTGCCCCTTGTCAGCCAGGAAATGCAAAACCGTCAGTGACGCTTGCCCACATTCGGGTTCGCTACGGGCGGTGATCAATAGATCATCGACATACTGTAACAGAGCAGTGTTGTCAGGCATGTGTATACTGTCTAGTTGTCTTTTCAGTGCTTGGCTATAGATGCTGGGGCTTTCTGTGAATCCTTGAGGTGCGCGTGCAAATTTGAAGCTTCGTCCATTTAGACAGAATCCGAAAAGGTATTGGCTTTCCGGATCAATGGGGACGCTAAAGAAGGCGTTCTTCAGATCTATTACAGTAAAGAACGTGGCTTCGGAATCAATGGCAGTCAATAAAGACGAGATATCTGGGACCACAGGATACTGTGGTACGATGCATTTATTCAATTCGCGCAGATCGATAACTAATCGATAAACTGGGGGTGCATTTGGATCAGTACGTTTAAGAATGGGAATGATGGGGGAGTTACATAAATTTGAGTCGGTTTCTACAACCACTCCTTGTGTAATGAGCTCGTCAATGATTTTCAGTAAAGCCGCTATAGCATCTGGTGGTAACTTGTATTGTCGGATTCGTGGTAAGACTACTCCTGGTCTAAGTGTGACTAGATATGGTGTAATGTGCATACAACCTACATCAGTGGGGCCTTGTGCCCATAAATGTGCAGGAACGTTCTGTAGTCTGGGATCAATATCTCTCAACACATAGTGACCCTTACAGTCACGTAGGAACAGTCTCACTCCTTCCGGAGAGCAACATATCACAGCTCCTAGAGCTTTCAGTGTCTTGATGCCTAACAAGTTTTCTGGACATGATTTCGTTAATAATAAATCTGTCGTGCGAGACAATGGACCAACTAAAAGTGGTACTGGTTGTGATACTTCGTTTACAATAGGTTTGCCTGAAAATCCAAGGGAAACATTCTGTGAGCCTGAGAGGGGTGCCCCTGGAACCTCGTCATGACTTATAGTTGTCCTGCTTGCCCCTGTATCAATCAAAAACTTTCTCTCTTTTCCTAACACTTGGCTGTGTACATAAGGACCCTCTTGATCCACAGGAACCTCAATAAGAGGCAAGCCGACTTCCCTCTCTAGGCTGTTTCATGTGTATCGCTGATAATCGGGATAATCAGTTTGCGCATACTGGTACATCTGTTGTGTTGCATGTTGCGTCGCGGCAATGGGCTGTGGCTGTGGCACGGCTACGGTCTGTACTGTCTGTTGTGAAGCTTGCATAGGCTGGATATTCTGTTGTACTTGTTGTTGGGCCTGGTCCTGTCTAGGAGGACGCGGCCTTTCTTTAGTTTTACCTGTTGATATATTATGTTTCAAAACTGCACAATCGTTTACATAATGACCTGGCTGTTTACAATAGTTGCATATCCCTTTAACAGGAGCTGCTGAATTACTGGACTGTGTCATACCCTTTTTCTGGCCGTCAGATGGTACTGACTGAGCAACTAACATTTTCATTTTTGTGTCTTTCATACGTCTTTGTTCGTGTTCATGTTCTTCTCTAATTCTATTCTGGTGGTACTGTAACATTTGTAACATTTGTGAAGGCGTGTTAGCTTGCCATGTGCTCTCGACTTTCAGAACACGATTCTTAACTTGGGGCAGGGAATTTCCGACCAATTTAGATACAAAAAGATGTGGATATGACTCGCTACTTGGTTTCAGGCCACTATTAATAACAAAACATTTCTCAAATCGGGAATAAAAATCACTAGTGTCCTCATCGGGTTTCTGTTTACAGGCTGAGATTGCATCCCAGTCCTCCTTTTTCGTTGCTAACAAACGTGGCAAGACTTGTACTAACAATCCTGGTAATGCTTTAGTTTTGTCCCCAAGCCCTAGGCCTGGGGTACGAGTATTTTCTTCGTTCTCTAATACAGCCCAATCAATCTTTGCCTCTCCCACCTCCCATTCTTTTTCCTTGAGTTTCTCGTAAATACCAGCAGGCAATAATACTTTCAATATTTTCATGATGTCGGGGTAGGTATAATCACCCATGAGTAACATATCTTTTATTTCACGGTGGAAACCTGCGGGATCTTTGTCATGACTAGGCACTAACTTCTTCATTTCTAACAGTTCCATTTTAGTTATGGGTGTGTACACAAACACACGTCTAAAAGTATTATCATCATTCTTGACTGGATGTACCTCTCGCAAGGGATTCTGTCTGTCTATGTAATACATTTTTCTTTCTGGAGGTGGAGCTGGAACAGACTGTGTGGTCAGAAAAGTACTGTATCTGTGCCGATGCTCTAGAATTATTTTAATTAAGTCGGTACCTAGACCTCTCCATCTGTTCGAGAGTAGCTCTATCAAAAGATCAGGTAGGGGACCTGGATCAGAATGTTGGCTTTTATACAATATAAGGAGATGCTGAATCATGTATATTCCAGCTAATTTCTGTTCATCAGCGGAAAGATTTAAAAATGTTTGTGCTAAGCCATCATCACTATAAGTGTCAGAACTGTCAGCCCATTGGACTGCTGACCTGGCTAATTCTTGTTCATCCATGGAATTTAATACATGGTACCCCATTCGTTCTTGAAGTATTTTATCAGTAGCCTGAAATAAGTGTTCAGGAGTTTTTGGATTTGACATGGCTGCTTGAAAAAGTCTCTTACTTTCTGGGCGTACCGGACGCATTGCATTATTAAAAGGTCTTCCCTTACCTACATATGCTATCGTTTCTCTAGTTGGTAATTGTGATTGTCCTGTTGCAGTTTCTGGTGTTTCCTCCTCCCCTGAGCATTCAACCTTGTCTGAATCTATTTCTGTTTCTTGCGATCTTCTTTCATGTATTTTTATTACTGCATTTCTGATTCTTTGGTACATGTTCTTTATACAACTCTGTTTATCATGTTTCCCATCGGCTATATTCTGACCCCATTTATTGAGTGCTTTCATTTCTTCCTGGTCTACACCAGGCCTATCTTGTTCTCTGATTAGGCAGTTTATGAAAAACCGTAATATCTTGGCTTGAGTGTCAACTTTCTGGAAAGCCATGGCCTCGCCAATACTTTCAGAGCCTTCCCCCGTTTGAACGAAATGATATATTCTGTCTAGGTGTTCAACCATTCCTGGTAGTAACAGTAAAAAGTTGGTAACTCGTCGTAATCGTACTGATGCGAGCATCATTCTGTCGTCATTTTTACCGGGTACTGGATCATATCGACAGTCTGAAAGACGTTCTTTAAATATGTCATAATCGACTGATTGGGGTGTACGTTGTCGTGCTAGATCCCTATAAGTCAATCGGTGTGATTGTGGCGGTGTTTGAAAACCTGTCGCACCTCCCGAGGTGCCAGGACCAAAAGGATTGAATGGGTTAGTGATCGGAAGAATAGGTGCAGGAAGGGTTGAGGGAGCAGGTGCAGGTGGTGGAACGGGAGAAGGAGTTCGTTGCGGAGGTGGGAGTAGATGATTTCGGGGTGGAGTGCCATCAGCAGGTGGTGTGCGTGGTGGCGGAACATTAACATATTCGGGGGCTACATCGTCTAAATAGGAAGAAAGTAATATGTCTTTTCTGGCCATGTGACGTACTTTAGTCGGGACCAATGGAGGTGGCAGATTCTTCGGTATTTCCGAAGTGGCCTTAGGTAAACCCTCGGCCAGAAGAGGATACATACCATTCATAAGAGCGTTTCGTTGTCGGTCTACTTGTTCTGTTTTTACTTGTATCCCTTCTTCAACTAATACATTTTCACGGGCTTTGTCTGAATCCTCTCTACTTTTCTCTGCTTTTCTGAGTGCTTTTTCTGTGCGTCTATGCGATTCTTTGCGCCATAGTTCAATGGCATCTTTCTGTGACTGTCTGGCTTTCTTTTTCCATAATGCTTCTTCTACTCTCATGATGCACTCGGCATCCCATGTCCCTGCAGCGGGCCATCTCTGATTTTCTGCTAAATCTTTAGTATAGTCTACCCACAAATCGAGATATAATACAGCGTCTAGGCCGTGCTTGTGGTACATAAAGTACCCTGGAGTGTCCCTAGGTGGAATGGGAACAGCTTCCTCTAGTATCCCTTTTCTAGTTCCTATCTGTCTCAGTTTAGAGAATAGCGGCATGTCTCAGCCGTACTACTTGATACTTACTTGAATTTGAACACAATTAATACAATAAGCACAGTAATATCGATCGAACAATCACTCATACCACGATATTAAAACACATTTAAACATTTTGAAAACGAACAATAATAATTAAAATGAAACTAGCTACCTCCATACTTGATATACTGCTAAACAGTACAGATACACTGCTAAACAGTGCAGACCGTGGCTGTGTACCCAACCCCGTCTTGACCGGGCACAAGTTAATGCACTCGTCTAGATGCGTCCCCAGCAACGGTACTCACCGGGAAGCACGGAACAGAAGGCCTCGGAAACTCAATACTGGACTGGACCCTGGACTCGACTGGACTGGACTGGACTCGGTTCGTGACGCAGGTACTTCGGAACTTCGGAACTGGTGGGCCTCCAAATACCTCGGACTTTGCTCTCTCAGCTAGGCTCTGGTCGGGATCCTCCGCACTCCTCACCGCCTCGTCTGGGTGTCGATCGCAGCCTCAGTCACCTCCGTTGGCCCGAGGGAGATACAGGAAATCCTGCGGGTACGCGTAGTTGTCCTTCACGGCTGTGGAAGGGGACCGGGCCTGCAACGCACCTCCGGCGCGTGGGGTGGGGGAGGGGTCCCTATTCGGGCGCCAATTATGTGGTAAATTTTAATTACCTATACTTAATTTATGCGGTAAAGTTCAATAAGAATAACTCAGTCAAAATAAGAAGGCAGAGTCCGTGGTATCTGAGGTTTAAAATGGGGTTTATTCCTTAAAAGGAATTGGTTATTGGTTCGAACCAATGGTAGCATGTGCAAGGGAACGGATAGGACATGTACAATGATTTATTAACAAGTAAGTATATATATAGTCATTTCATACAGTAACATTGAATGCAGAAGGCGTAACAGCTGAGAGAAACGAGATAAGAGCAGAAATACGTAACAGGAGGCGTGCACTAGGGCGTACACGGAGGTGTGTGCTAGAAACGTCACATAAAGGTGTCATAAGGGGGTGGATCCCTGGAAGGATCCTGCAGAGTCAGCAAAAACATGTGGCAGAGATGCGCGCGCAGCAGTATGACGTGTGACTGACGTGAAACTGGAGGGTGAAGGGGACTTGACATTTAGCCCTTCATGAGGAGACAGAAGTCTGGAGTGTCAGAACAACCTAAACCCAAATCATATCTATATCTTGTGTTTAAGGAACTGTATTATCTGGAAGGAAAGGTCTCTCGGGCAGAGGCTATTCTATACTGACTGCTAGTGCGTGCATATGCAACTACGTGTCTACGTGTAAGGCAAGGGGCATGGGCCTACCATGGTAACGGGAGCTATGAATTACTTGCATGGAGACAGTGAGGCCGGGCCCTTTGCTCTGCAGCTGGGAAGGATGTTTTCCTAAACTGCTAGACAGGAATGTATTTTCGAGGAGCGGAGCAGATAACTTGAAGGTTGAATGCAGTCTTGGCAGGCAAGGCAGGCCGAGCTAGGCACCGCTCGCCACACAGGGAGTAAGTCAAGGGTCAGGAAGCAGCAGGCTGCGGCTTCCAGAGACAGAGGGCAGAAAAAGCTCGATGGCAGAAATCAGGGCCTAACTCGCCAGAGCTAGAAAACGTGGAAAGTGCACCATATAAAGACGTTGGCAAGGCATACTTAGGAACGGAATATCTGACCCATTCATGGTGGATCTGAAAGAGGACATGTTAACGTTGGACGCAAATGTATTTGCGTCTTCATAGCTGGTTGTGGAGGGAACTTACATGTACTAGAAACATGTACATGGAGCCGTTGGGGTCTACGATAGGGGACACAACTGACCATGAAAATTCATATTACCTCAGAACTCAGCCACCGGTGCATGATGGATCACGAATGACGTCTGAACTCTGACGTGGCGCAAGGTCTCTTTCGGCAGTGGGGAGAGCCTTGGTTAGATATATGTGGATCCTATTCAATTCCCGACCACAAGACAAAAGACCCAGAAACTACGTTAAAGCCACTCCTGTCATCACTTCCCCTATATTTGGAACATTACTCCCCCTTACTTGAACATCAAACTCTCAACTCTGCTTCGATTACTACCAGACGATTACAGATTAATGAACCTCCTTAGACCTTGGACTCACTATTTACCTGGGCACTCTTGGTGTAATAATCTGTTTATAACAATGTAATCTGTTTATAACAATGTTGTAAAGAGCTCCAATACCTCCGGGTCTGGCTAGCGCTATAGATAACTCCCAAAATAAAAAGAAATATTCGCCACCGAAGAGAACGCGCAATGTCATCAGTTCTGCGCGTTGGAATTTCCAAGGCGGCACTCGCTCGGAAACGCTTTTCGTCGTGAGTGGAGCTGCGGTCTGTTGTACGCCTTTCCGCCTATACCACTTCTGCCCAGAGTGCTGAAAAATATCAGGCGCCACTGGGCCCAAGTCATCCTTGTGGCTCCAGACTGGGCATGAAGAAACTGGTATCCCGAGCTACTCAGCATGTCAGTCGATCCCCCGATTCGTCTGCCTCTTCAGGAGGACCTTCTGTCGCAGCAGAAGGGGACGGTCCTCCACCTGAACCTGTCCAGTCTCCACCTAAATGCTTGGAGATTGAGCGGCGACAGTTGAGGCCATTTGACTTGCCTCCTGAAGTCTGTGATGTGATTCTGGCAGCCAGGCATCCCAAAATCGGTTTACGCCTGCAGGTGGAACAAGTTTGTGGCATGGTGCACATCAAAGGCTGTGGGTCCACTTTCTGCCCCATTTCAGAGGTTTTCCTCTTCCTTCTTTCTCTAGCCCAGCAGTGCTCTGCTCTGGGCACTATCAATGGCTATCTCTCGTCCATTTCAGCCTTCTTAAGGCTTCCTCATCAGCCTTCTCTTTTCAAGTCCCCTGTTGTAAATAGATTCTTGAAAGGCATTAGAGACATGTTTCCTCCTGTTCCCTTTGTGATGCCTCAGTGGGACTTGAACCGTGGACTGACTTATTTGATGTGTGCTCCCTTTGAGCCACTTCTTCGTCTTCTGACTCTTAAAACTGCATTCCTGGTTGCCATCACCTCTGCCAGGAGAGTGAGCGAGCCCCAAGCTCTATCTTCTAAGCCTCCTCTCCTCTCTGGCCATCCGGACAAAGTTGTTCTGAGGACTTGCTACAGCAGGACTCCAGAAATAATTTCTAATTATCACTCACCATTTTCCTGAAACCTCTAGACTCAAATTCATTTGTCAGTGGGGCCCATAGCACTGCACATTTATTCTATTCACTTACTCTGGCTTCAAGGATCTTAGTGAAATTAACAAAAGAGTACCGCTATAACATTTGGCAGAGTGTCTATACCTATTAAACAGTTAATATTTACACTCATTATCTATACAATTTACTATGGATTTTACCTAAATATTACTCAGACACACCACCATAGTGGCAACGGATCTGCTAGAAAGAAAATTAGGCATAGGAAAATCACAAGACCAGCTTTAAAGTTCCATTTTCCCAATTTTATTAAAAGCAAACTTTATTATATCTGACATTTAGGCATTTATTAATTCTTTATTCAGTAAAAATCTTCAGGACTTTATTTAAAAAATTATCATTTTATTTAGAGCTCAGGAAAAGTCGCTTGTTTTAGCGGACAGTTAAAGTTTAGCAAAGAACAGATAGTTCCAAATTCATTCTTTCCTAACATCCCTATACTAACACCCTCATCTTATCCTACAGACCTGCAAAGCAAACAAGAAAATAATTCAAGAAGTCTTACATCCAGGAATCGATCAGAAAACTGGCAGCTCTTCCAGTAGAAATCGAAAAGGCGACCCCCTTTGAGCAAAATCAGGGGTTTTTATACACTAATTTCCTAACTTAATCTAACTAAAAAGTAACTAACATCACCAACTCGGGTTTTCATTGGACAACTTTGGGATGGGTGAGCGTCTCCCCACCATTACAACATCATGTTCACGGTGATTCAGCTAAAATCTAAAGGTCTATTGTTTAGGACAGTCTTTGGCTTGGACATTTCCTCCACTTGCAACAGTGGGATTCTTTCCCATGATCAGAACACTCAAGCGTCCATGTTTGGCAATCATCCTAAGTTCCGGGGCAAGGTAGCCTTTAACCTCCCAGAGCACAGGCAGTTCACTCTGACTTGCAGGCTTTGAGCATGCCTGCGCTGTCCAACATTGGTTTACAGTTTATCCATTCAGCCATTTTCTGACTTGGCCTCAGAGGCCACTTTTTGGAACTATCATAGAAACAAACACAAAAGCATGTTAAATATAGAAATTAAACCCTTCTGTTTACCTCCCACCATACTAATGTCTCCCTATTAGTTGTTACCTAGCGGGAAAGCCACATAAATGCGTTTTATACTTACATATCCAACGACTTTCTGACACATTACCATGTACAACAAGCACATTAATATCGCGTTTATTCTTATTTAAGCTGTGCATTAGTTTTACATCACGACAACAACACAAATTAGGTAATTAGGTTGCTTTCATGCAAGCAAATTAGTAAACCCTTATGTTCATGTATGTGCATTCTATACTATTGTTGATTAGTTTTCAATCACAAACCATTAGTAAACATTATTGTTATGGAGACTTAATTCCGCAAGGGGTACACAAAATTTTGTTTTTCCACCTTGCTTCATCAATTCCCTCATCTGGTGATTTTATCACTAAACATCTCTCAAAATGTTACAAAATTTAGCAGAACATGTTTTGACCTTTTTGGTTTTAGTATCAGCTATACTCTAGTATCTTTCTCTTTTGTTTCATTAACAATTTTCTCTCGTACTTCTTCCATTTCTATCTCATTCTTTACCCTTAATCTTGCCATTTGTTCTTCTCTCTGTTTCTTTACTCTTCTTCTAAAATCTCTTCTACCTTTATATATACAGCATAGTCTTATCAGTAAAATCAATATCACTATAATTGTTATTGGAATTAGTACCTTACCTATAATTGAGCTACCTATCTCTTGAAACCAATGTTTCACTGCTGACCAACTTTTACCTAACTTTTGGAGAACACCATCAACCTCTAGTGGCTCAATTTCTTTATGCAAATCTATAATATTTATAATATAATTTTCAAGGTTCTGACTTTTGTCTGGAATATAAGTACAACAATGTTGCACCTTCAAAATTCCACAGACTCCTCCCTCTTTTGCCAAAATTATATCAAGGGCTCGATTTTGCATAACCATAGCTCTCATACAACCATTTCAGTATTTACCATCAGGAATCCTCCTGCAGTATCTGTTGACAAACGATCAACTATCATGGACAATTTTCTGATTCTATTTGCATTAAACAAAATTCCCACTGCTGGTATCAGTGCTCCAAAGACATCACCTATTATTTCTAAAACACTTTCTCTTCTTTTTCTACTTAAAACTTTACCTATCTCATGTCTTCCATTAGTACCTCTATCTACATTAAAAAAAATGTGTAAAGACCATTCCCACATAGCAGGTCCCATACCAATGGTCTGGGAGTCGATAATAAGCTCTTTTCCCACAAATAAAATAAATTCCAGGAAAAACAGGATCATTTCCTTCTTTAAATCCCCAACCCCCTACAATTCTATAAGTGTCTTTACATTCACTTGCACCCACAAAATAGTTGCCATACATTGAATTATCTCGTCTAATACAAAATTTCCCTAACATTGGAGTATCTATATTTATAGCTACTTTCACATTTTTCTCATCAAGATTCTCATCATCAGATGTCCAGTATTTAGACTTTCAATGCTTTACTTTCTCACTTCGTTTATAGGCCACTCTTCTTTCCTCAACCATATTTAAGAAGGCTTTCTCTTCAACTCTCATTTTACATGTCAAAATATTTCTAAAGGCATAATCATGTGTTAATTCATCCAACTCTAAAAAATATTCTCCCATTACTTTTGCTGGTTTCTTTTTGTTCAAAGTATTATCAATCTTCAATTTCGCAAAAATTTCATCCACATTGGAATAATGATATTCTAATTTTCCAGTCTGATAAAACAAACTTGCCATCACACTACAAGTTACCCCTTAGGTAAGAGGAAGGTGGTGATATGTCACTCCTTCTGAAACAGAAGCTGGTAATTTTACACAAACATAACAGTCATCCACATTCATGGTCTTAATATATTCAAGCAATAACTTTGAAAACGTATTCTTAGTAAAATCACTAATATCATTATCTTGATGCAACTCTGGTTTATATACATGAGTCTCATGAACTTCTTTCTCATTCTATTTAGTTTGACTCACATTCGACTTTAATTTTGTTAGACTATTTTGCAAAGGAATAACAATAGCTAAAATGATCCATAATATTACTAGCAATCCCATACATATTGCACAGCACCTGCACCATTTTCTAAAAATAGAACATTTACTTTTATGATTATTCATGGCCATTTTTCCCTAACACAATTTCATCGACCTTATGTCACCTATAGATTTCACAACACTCAGTTTACTAACAAGTTTTCTTCGACTTTGTGTCAGTCCTATTCTACTTTTTGCTAATATTATGTCTTCTAACAAGATTTCTTCGACCTTTTGTCAACTCTGACCTCTTTCTATATTTACAATACCGTCTCACAGGACTTTAGGAATTTTACTTGATATTATATATTTTAAGCACCTTTCTCTTTTCTCTTTAGTTGACTTCTTTTACTCACTTTTCTCAATCATCCTTTGGCAATACAAGTTTTCTTGGCTACTGTTAACTTCCAAAATTGGTGGTAGGACAATGTATGTCCACTCTGGTGATTTATACTTTTGATTTGGTCGTCTTAATCTTTTTGGCCTTTGGACAACTTCTATTTTCTTTCCCAAAGCTTCTTTCTGACTAGTGATCTCGTTTACTTGCTCTTCTGGTTCTGTTGTTCTATTCACCAGTTTGAATCTCAACTTTCCAGATCCTTTTGGCCAATTATCTCCTTTGCAGACTTTCTTAGTTTCTGGCTCAATTGTGTTATGCTCCACTCTCCAAGCTCTCTTTCTTGGGATTTTTCTCACTGGAGCTTCATCTGCACTGTCATCAGTTTCACTTTCAGTGTCTCCCACTGTATCATTAATTATGATTTTCACAATGTCTTTGTCGTCATCAGATTCAGCTTATTCATTTGCTACTCTGTTAGGAACACCTTCATAACTGGTACCCGGGATTACACTCCTATCAAGAATGTCTTCCTTTTCCTCAGTCTCAGGATTCCCGTTCCTGCTTCCAGAGTTTTCAGAATGCTCTTCAGCTGTTTCTTCTTCGACAATTTTGTGCTTCTTTTCCTTTGCGTCTTTTCTGGTAATTATCTTTACCGATTCAGGACCTTCAGATTGATCTTCCAAACCTGGTAATTTAAAAACTTCCCTTTCACCTTCACCTTCAGACGCAGAACTGGCTTCTGATACTTCCAGATGTTGACGTTCCTGTCGATGTTCAGTATCTGGATTCTTTTCTGGTTCAGCTTCAGAATCAGAGTCAGTTGTACTTTCACTGTCGTATGGGTATTCAGGTTCAGGCACACGAATGGTGTGGCTTGCATGAACCCACCTCTTTAATCCAGCACACTTAACTGCTGTGGTGCTGACCAGGATAACGTGACGTGGTCTTTGCCACCTTGGGACCAAATAGTTTCTTCTGCGATAAACTTTCACTCTTACCCAGTCCCCAGGGACTAGATCATGAGCTGGATTTTTCTCTTTTGAATTTGCCTCAGTTCCCACCTGGTGGAGCACAGAAGTTACCACATCAGATAGATTCTTGCAGTAATCCAGTATGATGTCATCATTAATTACCAACAATTTATCAACCGGTACATAGGCTTGTCTCATTACCCTGCCCATCAAAATTTCATGTGGGCTTAACCCGGTTTTCCTATCAGGAATGCTTCTCTATGTCATTTACAAGTGGCAGAGCATCTGGCCACTTAAGTCCTGTTGCTAAACACATTTTTGCAATCCTGTTTTTATTTGTTCCATTAACCTGCTCCACTACTCCTGTAAGCACAGTGCAACTTTTGTCGAATATCCAGAGCTTTGCAAACCATTTGCATAAGCTCATTCTGAAAGTGCGGTCCGCGGTCCGATTCAATTGTGACCGGGAAACCGAACTGTGGGATTATCTCACGTAAGAACAGTTTTGCCACAGTCAGACCATCATTCCTCCTGGTAGGAAAAGCTTCCACCTATCGAGAGAACAAACAGATTATCACAAGAACAAACTTAAGTCTTTTACATGGAGGCAATTCGATAAAAATCATCTGAACCCTTGTAAATGGACCACCCTCCCTTCCTACGGTTCCCAGGCTTACAATGGTTCTCCTGTTTGGGTTGAATTGCTGACACACTAAACATCTCTGACACAAGCTTTCTGCTATCATTCTAGATTTTGGATTGTACCAAGTCTGTCTAAACAAACGAATCATAGCATCTCTCCCAATGTGAGCTTGACCATGGTACATTCCGGCCATGTCTGAAATCATGCTATCAGGCATTACTGGTCTTTCATCTTTGTAAACCCAAATTTCATCTTCCTCTCTCTGTCTGCATCCTGCTTTTAACCAAATGTATTTTTCTTCTGCCTCTGCCTCTTCCTGCATCTGTCTCACTTCCTGCCAAGTTTCAACTACATTAGTTAGCATTAAAGGACTCGGAACATGTTCTTCACTTTTCTCTCGATTGATTGAAATTTGGTTCTTTGCATAATGCTTTGCAATTGCATCAGCATAATTATTTCCACGGGCAATGTAATCCTCACTCTTTTTATGTGCAGAGCACTTCACCACTGCTAATTTTTCAGGTAATTGAATCACATCCAGCAATGTCCTTACAAACTAAGCATTTCTAATGGGTGTTCCTGCAGAAGTTAAATAACCCCTCTGGGACCACAATTGGCAATAGTCATGAACAACACCATAACCATATTGACTATGGTAAACAGACATAATATTGACTACAAAATATCGAATGGACATAATATCGAGTTGAAAATATAGGCTGGACAAAATATTGAATGGACAGAATATAGACATCAGAAATATCGTTTTGAAGGTAAGTAATGTAATATCGAATTTTAAAATATAGATAGTCAAAACATCGAAGTATATAATATAGGTTAATAAAAATATCAAAAATTTAATAATATTGAATTTTTGATAGTGTATTTTATGTGTTAAAAGTGTTTATTTATGTTATAATGTAGTTAAATTAATGAATTTATAGTTAATTACATTTTGCGTAATTTAATTCTATAGCGGGTTGTGGGTTTATAGGGGAATAGGGTGGGAAGTAATTTAATTATAATTAATTAAATATGTAAATTAATTTATTGGTATTTGTTTATAATTGTTAATTAGTTTTTAATTTGTAAAAATTACATTTTAATTGCCAATTAATTTTATTTAATTGATTAATTGATAATTATGTTAATTTATTTATTGGTATTTGTTTCTAATTAATTGTTAATTAATTGTTTTTGTAATCATTTAATTTTTAATTGTCAATTAATTTTATTAAATTGATTAAGTGATAAATATGTTATCTACTTTCCCGACTGTTGCACTCACTGGAGTGGGAATAGTAATTTTTACCCCTATGCTATCCAACGCTTTCCCAACTGTTGCACTCTCTGGAGTGGGAATAGTAATTTGTACCCCTACGCTATCCAACCCTTTCCCTACTGTTGCACTCTCTGGAGTGGGAATAGTAATTTTAACCCCTAGGCTATCCAACCCTTTCCCTACTGTTGCACTCTCTGGAGTGGGAATAGTAATTTTTACCCCTACGCTATCCAACCCTTTCCCTACTGTTGCACTCTCTGGAGTGGGAATAGTAATTATTTCCCCTACGCTATCCAACACTTTCCCTACTGTTGCACTCTCTGGAGTGGGAATAGTAATTTTTACCCCTACGCTATTCAACCCTTTCCATACTGGTGCACTCTCTGGAGTGGGAATAGTACATTTAACCCCTACGCTATCCAACCTTTTCCTTACTGTTGCACTCTCTGGAGTGGAAATAGTAATTTTTACCCCTTCGCTATCCAACCCTTTCCCTACTGTTGCACTCTCTGGAGTGGGAATAGTAATTTTTTTCCCTACGCTATCCAACCCTTTCCCTACTGTTGCACTCTCTGGAGTGGGAATAGTAATTTTTACCCCTACGCTATCCAACGCTTTCCCTACTGTTGCACTCTCTGGAGAGGGAATAGTAATTTGTACCCCTACGCTATCCAACACTTTCCCTACTGTTGCACTCTCTGGAGTGGGAATAGTAATTTTTACCCCTACGCTATCCAACCCTTTCCCTACTTTTGCACTCTCTGGAGTGGTAATAGTAATTTTTACCCCTACGCTATCCAACGCTTTCCCTACTGTTGCACTCTCTGGAGTGGGAATAGTAATTTTTACCCCTACGCTATCCAACGCTTTCCCTACTGTTGCACTCTCTGGAGTGGGAATAGTAATTTGTATCCCTACGCTATCCAACGCTTTCCCTACTGTTGCACTCTCTGCAGTGGGAATAGTAATTTGTACCCCTACGCTATCCAACACTTTCCCTACTGTTGCACTCTCTGGAGTGGGAATAGTAATTTTTACCCCTTTGCTATCCAACGTTACCCCTACTGTTGCACTCTCTGGAGTGGGAATACTATTTTTTACCCCTACGCTATCCAACGCTTTCCCTACTGTTGCACTCTTTGGAGTGGGAATAGTCATTTTTATCCCTACTCTATCCAACGCTTTCCCTACTGTTGCATTCTCTGGAGTGGGAATAGTAATTTTAACATTTCCGCTATCGTACGGTAATAATATTGTATAATATTTAATTATATTATGTTACTATATATATATGTTTTAACAAATATGATTGTAAAACATTTTTTTTATAACTTTCATTAATTATTTGATTATTATAAGGTAATTTAAGTATTTTTAAGTATATTTTAGTAATTAATTTTTAATATTAATTTAATTTAACATTGTTTTTAATAAAGTCGATATTTTTTTAAACTATATTTTTGTAAACGATATTTTTTACTCGATATTTTTTTACTCACTTGTTTGTAGATTCAAACTCAATATTCTCTCTGTCGATATTTTGTCGCCGATATTTTTGATAGTCGATATTATGTCCCTCGATATTATGTCAGTGATCCATTGACTATCTGTCACAATGGTAACCTTTACCTCCTTCCCCAATTCACACACTCGTATCAAAGCAATCAGCTCCGCTATTTGAGCAGAACGAATTCCTTTCAGACAAGATGCTTCCAGCACTTCTGCTACAGTGCAGACAGCATATGCAGCACTTAGAACACCACTCTCTGTTTTTAAGCATGATCCATCCACAAACATTACGATATCTGATTCAGATAAAGGCTCATCTCTGATATCCAGTCTGGGTTTTGTACAGTATTCAAGAACATCCAAACATTTGTGATCAAGTTCACCTTTTACTTCTGCTTCAACAGTGTCAGGTAGTAATGTAGAAGGATTTACATTTACACATCTGGTAACTGTCACATTTTCTGCTCCCAGTATTATCTTTTCATAACGAGTCATCCTGCTGTTAGTCATGTATTGTGTTTTTGCTCTAGTGAGGAGAATCTCCACAGAATGAGGTACATATACCCTTACAGGAAATCCCATCACTATTCCTTCACTTTGCTCCAGACTTACACTGGTAGCAGCTACTGCTATCAGACAACCTGGCAAAGCCTTTGCAACAGGGTCTAAAACAGCTGAGAAATACGCAATTGGTTTTCTCATTCTTCCATGTCTCTGAACAAGAACCGACAATGCACATCCTTCTCGTTCACTGCAATACAATTCAAACTCTTTCTCATAGTCAGGCATTCCCAAAGCAGGTGCTTCACACAATTTTGTTTTTAGCTGTTCAAATGCTTCCATCTCTGTTTTAGTCAAAATAATTGGGTCTCTGATGTCTGCTTTTGTCAATCTCTGTAGTGGTTTTGCAATCAATGAGAATCCACTAATCCACTATCTACAATAGCCTACCATTCCTAAGAACATTCTTACTTGTCTTTGAGTTTTTGGTGGCTCCATCCTTGTATCATTTTGATTCTTTCAATTGTAACTTGTCTGACCCCTTTAGCAATCTTATGACCTAAATACTGCACCTAATTTTGGCAAAATTGCATTTTTGATGGAGACACTTTATGTCCCTCTTCAGCCAAATGATTCAGCAATGCTACAGTGTCAGTTACACATGTATCTTTCGTTTTTGATGCAACCAAAAGATCATCTATGTACTGAACTAACATAGACTCTCCAGGCATGTTCAAAGTTTCCAGTGATTTCTTTAATAATTGATTATAAATCGATGGACTCTCAGTGTACCCTTGTGGAATTCTACACCATGCTAAGATACGATCTTGGAACCGGAATGCAAAAATTGGTTGACTTTCGGGATGCAATGGAACAGTAAAGAACGCATTGCACAAATCATTCACAGTGTACCATTCTGCATCATGAGGAATTTGGTATAGTATCACTGCTGGATTTGGAACAATTGGACTACATGGGACAACAATTTTAATAACCTTTCTAAGGTCCTGTATAATTCTGAACTTTCCATTGGGCTTCTTCAATCCCATAATTGGTGAATTACAAGGACTGCTTACTATTTCTCTCAATATTCATTGCTCAATCATCTTATCGATCGCTGGAGTTATCCCTTCAATCTCTTCTGCAGTCCTTTTGTACTGAGGTATATTTGGATAACTCACCCCTTCTTTTATTGTTACTTTTACAGGGTCTACACCTCTCATCAACCCTATATCCTTTCCGGTAAAATCCCACACTTCTTCTTTCACTAATTCTTTCAATTCATCTGGAATCTTTTCTCGATCAAAAACAGGAAACAATTTATTCTGCTCTGCTTCCATCATAAGCATTGTCATTTTATACAGACTATCCTCATCCGGAGTCTGCAACTCTATGCCATCAGGTGAACAATATATGGCACAATTAATTTTACATAGTATGTCCCTTCCTAGCAAATTAACAGGACTACTGTCAAATACTACAAATCGATGCATATCTTTGAATGTCCCAATCTCTATCTCAACTGGTTCCGTTAAAGGAGTATTTATCTGTCTATTAGCTACACCTACAACTTGAATGGATTCTCCCGAGAGAGGAAGGTTTTAAATTTCCACTGATCTAACAGTAGAACGGGTAGCACCAGTGTCTACTAGGAAAGTTATTTCTACGTCATTCACCTTTCCGCTCACAAATGGACCAGACTGATCTACCTCAAGAGTGGCTCCAAACATACACTCTTCTTCCTCTCTCAGGCACCATCAGAAACTTTTATCCAGCTCACTGACATCCCCTTCTTGTAACCAATACTGAGGAAACACATTCACTCTTTGCGGTCTTTTTACCTGCTCCCCTCTCTGCACTGTATCTCTGCTGGTTTACATTGTATGGCAGTGGCGGTTGTGGCACCTGACTTTGCTGATTTGCTATCTGTTGCTGTTGCGGTTGCTGCTGATCTACCTCACTCTGCATCTGTGAATTCAATGATGTATGATTCCCATTAATCCTTGGCGGACTCTTACACTCTTTCTTCCAATGTCCAAATTTGCCACAGTTAAAACATGCATATTTTTTCTTTAACTCATCAATATTTCCCACTAATTTAGGTTTACCCTTGAAACTTCCTTGATTTCCGGCACTCTTATTCTCCGTTTGCGCTGCTTGCTGTTCTGCTACCTTCACTTGTGCCCACATGGCTTTTTCTTTCAGCCTTTTCTGTTTTGCATCTATTTCCTCACTACAGTATTTTGCTTGTCTCAGTACCTTGTCTACTGAACTTGACTGCCAATCCATCATACTGTGTCTGATTATGTCTGAAATCTCTGGTCTTAATCCATATACAAACCTATATACAAAATGGCTCATATCTTTCTCATTTAATTCTTCATAGCCACTATACTGTTTGAAAACCAACAACAATCTGTTGTGTTTCTATCTAGGACCCTAATTCGATATTCCAGATTTATGCCCTTATATGGTTATAACAAACAATATCCTTATAAAGGCATAAGAATCATATCCATATTTAGTAATAGCCCATGCAGTCCAAATACGGCAAGGCTAATCCCCTACTCTCCTAGAAAGTACAACGCGTTCTTTAAACAAACCAAGCCTCCAGCAGCCCGGGAAATCCCCCTGCTCTTCTTTTGATTTGCACAAGAACTCCTAGAGTCCAGAAAGAACTGTTAGTTCTTAGTGACGTCTTATGTCAACCTTATGTCCAACCTTACGTCAAACCCGGCACCTTTCAGGTATAAATATACCAACGTTGCCTTAAGCAAACACACGGTGGTTTGGAGCAGAGCGGCTATCTACTTGCCCGGAAGCCCAGCTGATGCGAGAGCCGAAGGAAGCCGCCCCTCCCTTTTGACGCACTGAGAAAGACGCTGTCTTTTTCTCCAGCCGAGAAAATTCCAGCTCCGGTGTTTCCAGTCACCCTTGCGGGTTGCTGGGATATCGAGTCCTGAGAGAGAGATACAAGACCTCCTACATTCTAATACCAAGGTACGGAGCTGACTAAACCCTTGAGAGAATTCTTGATTCAGATTCCTTGGCAAAAACCAAATTAACTTAAACTGCTTCTTACTTACTCCTTCCCACGTATTAGGCTTAGGTCAGGTACACCGGGGTAGGCGTATCTTAGAAGCACCCGTTGAGTACGTTAGTCAATGTTTTTATGTATGTATATATTTTATCCGTTTTAAAGTATCATATGGCTAAGAAACCATATCCATGCTTTTACAGTATTATTTCATAATACTCCTTTTACTGTATGCACTTTACTTTATGATAAGTATTGCAATTGTGGCAATTCATTTCTCTTGCATGAGAAAGAAGACTGCTCAATAAATAACAACTTTTATTGAAAACACCCGTCTCTCTATTTCTCTGCACTCTGGTGAAACTAAGTATGCACGATTGACTGAGTGAAATAGCTGTCTATTGTTTTCACACGACTCTAGAGATACACTCTTTATTCTGAGGGAGCAAAGTTGTCATGTTTATGCGGTTGTCAGAAACTAATCCCTTCTTGTCTAAATCGGGAGAGTTAACTCTTTCCTGAACATTCGAGAAAGTTTCTAGTGACCTCTGAGCTAGCTGGCAAAACTAATTAAGTCTAATATAGTCAGTAGAGACCTAGTCGACCTCAGTCCTACGTCTACACTGCTGTTTATATTATTCCAATGCGCAGAGCCTATTGGGAATATAGGAACTACACTACAAATCTTTCATAAAATTAATGTACAGTTTTTTTCGGCTCCTGTGCGGTCCTGTCTATCTTCACCCAATCAGTTTCTTTCGGAGGTATTTTATTTTTCAACCACACTATCACTTGTTCATACTTTCTCATTACGTCTGGTGATGGAGCTCCTGTCTCTTTATTCCTAGGATACTCCTCTCTAGGCCAATCTTAAGCTATTTTACATTCTATCCATAAATCGTTTGGCACCACTATATCAAACAATCCATCAAAATCAATCCATAAAACGTTTGACACTTTTACAAATCTGTCTACTTGTCGATACCATTCCACTGGTTTCTCTCTCAATCTTGGAAAATCATTTGTAAATGACAATATGTCTCGTCTGCTCCAAGGGACATGTACATACCCTTCTCCAGGAATCTCTCTCATTGGGTATCCTGCTACTACTGTCTCTTTTTCTCTAATCGGGAATGCTAAGGTAGATTTATCACTGTTTTCTTCTTTGCCCATTTAACCCTCCATTTGCTCACCTCTCCCCATTTTCTCATCAGCACAATCAATTCTTCTATTTGAACTAATCTTCCAGCTGTTTTCATATTTTCAATATCTCTTTCTGCAAAATCGACCCTATATGTTTTCTGCAATGATTTTATTTTCAAAAAATCCATTCCAAATTCACTTGCCAAATCTTCTAACTGTTCGTAAACTGTTTTAGCCTTCCATGTTATACTTTCGGACTTAAACATAAGCTCATGATCCTGGTATGTTTTCAATCTCTCTGTTCCAATAATTAATTCCTCCATGTCTACTTTTAATTTGGCTACATCAGTTACTTTTGATTCCTGCTCTTTTAATTTCAAAGTTTTAATCAAATCATTTAGTTCTTTGTCTGAAGGACCAACAGGCGTTTGCGTTAAATGTATTTTATCTACACTTTTCTCTGGGGTTGCAGAGTCAGATTCTGCACCAGTCGGATATTTATATGGCAAACTTTGATTAAAAGTCAAGTCAGGTGGATTCACATTTATATGTCGTTTTATTTCTGATAAATCAGGGTAAATATTCTCTTTTGCTTTCTGCAGACTCTGTTGTATTGGAATTGTTAGACTTGGCTCTCTTATTCTTTGATTTTCGAAAACTGGTATTACAGGACCTATTGTTACTGGAACAGTTACTGCTTCCATTTTCTGAGTAAGGTTTTGAAGTAACTCATGTGCAGAACGCTCATAATCAGACATTTTTGGTTGCACATCATTTTGTTTTTCAGCACTCAACACAGTTTTATGCATGCTGCTACTGGGTACAGGAGTACCTGAAATTCTTGCTTCTCCTATCGGGGTACTCGGAATATATCTTGTCTCTACTCTTTCAGGAAAATCTCTGAAATTTGTTGGTTGTTTTAGGGTTTCATTAATTCTCTCATCTACAACTGGAGCATTTGGAGTCATCCATAAAGAACCTGATTGGTATGGTGGAGGTCTCCTATTTAATATTTCCTCCAATACAGCGTCCACTGATTCATTTTCACCATAATTTTGACCCACTATCTCTACATTCTTCTTCTTTTCTGTTCATTTTCGTCCCTCGTATTCATCAGTAAGCCTGACTGGATACATACCATCACACATATTACCATTTCTCCATCTACACATTCTAGTCTCATGTGTTTCTCCCCATAAATCTCGACCTTTACTTTTTGGTCTGATGTGCCTACTTAACTTCTCACTTTCCATCTCATGCATCTCATCTTCCCATTCGACCAATGCCTCAAATTGAGTTGGTCTAGGTCTCGGCTCAAACTTCATCATTTTGTCTCTTAGATTTCTCAAAATTGCTATATCGAAAGATCCTCCTTCCAGAAAAGCTAACACTCCATCATCTTTAGTGTACCGTGCCCAGTTCTCCAACCAAACACAAGTATGATAACCATATTTCATCAACATGTACGAAGCAGGTGTTTTTGGCGAAGGAAGTATTTTTCCCTCCCTCATAACTATCTCTTTGTCCTTTACAAACATATTTTTCAGCTTTTTAAACCATGAAGGTTTCTTTTTGTCTTCGTCATAATAATAGTAAGCCATTTCAATAGATTTTCCTACTTTCAAAAAGATCGCGTACTACTCTGTTGCTGTTTCCGTAACACCAACCAACCCAGCGCGGTTCACACTAGCGCACCAATTAGAACAAGGTACGTCACTATAGCGTTTAACCAATAGCTCTCGCCTTGGTCACGAGGACCAATCCCAGCGCGACCCTTTTGACGTCACCAGCACTCCGGCTTCTGCAACGCTGACTGACCCCTCCTTTACAGGGTTTTTTCAAGAAGCCGTATTTACAAGATATTTTACAAAAATCAGTTAATAACTCACAGAAAACAATCTCATTTGCCTGTTTCGCTAATAAAGTGATAGATTTTATCAATCACACAAGTATTCTGTAACCGGAGTAGACAACGCTTATCTTCTCAGAATTTTAAGACTCGGCGATAAAGTAGCACTACCCTCTACCTTACCCTTCTGTCAAGCAATAACAAACTCGTTTCTCCAGGAAAGCACATACAGAGATCTTTTCCACCTCCTTAGAGTCAATCCCAGAGTTTCACCAGAACGCGTATTGCAAATGTCGTTTATACACGTTCATACAGAAATCCTTATTCATATACACATGAAATCTGTATCCCTAGTAGGCAGCATTTTACCTCTAGCCCACCACAGAATTCCTCTATCGTTAGTAAAGTAGACGCCACTCCTTTACCCTTCTATCAAGCTCGGGTAAGTCCTACTACTCTCCCAGCAGCAAGTTTTAAACAGGATACGCAATGATCCCTGTACTTGAAGGCTAAGATTTTATAGACTGTCTTCACTATACATTTATCCTTTCACACCTAATGTCCCTAAACTTGTGCTGTACGACGACAACACTTTTGATATATGACAATATCACTGCAGTATACGACGATACTACTTCTTTGAAACAGACTAATGAACCATGCGACTTTACTTGCCACACTTCCTCTGCCTGCAGGCAGAGGTACTAGCTTCACGCAACCCGCGGAAGCTTTTTATGAACTACATATAACACAATTACAAACTCAACAGATATTAGTTCTTAATTCTATACATTAAATTCCATATAGTGCTATATACATAACCCTAGCTAATTTCCTGAGCAGCAATTACTCTGCTACCAAGAAAAAAACTGCTAAAGCGGGACTCCAGAAATAATTTCTAATTATCACTCACCATTTTCCTGAAACCTCTAGACTCAAATTCATTTGTCAGTGGGGCCCATAGCACTGCACATTTATTCTATTCACTTACTTTGGCTTCAAGGATCTTAGTGAAATTAACAAAAGAGTACCGCTATAACATTTGGCGGAGTATCTAAATCTATTTAAACAGTTAATATTTACACTCATTATCCATACAATTTACCATGGATTTTACCTAAATATTACTCAGACACACCACCATAGTGGCAACTGATCTGCTAGAAAGAAAATTAGGCGTAGGAAAATCACAAGACCAG
Organism: Lissotriton vulgaris; assembly: GCF_964263255.1. Lineage (NCBI taxonomy): Eukaryota > Metazoa > Chordata > Amphibia > Caudata > Salamandridae > Lissotriton > Lissotriton vulgaris. Next base: position 1,541,643,799 of record NC_141696.1, on the reverse strand, counting down.
CTTTAAAGTTCCATTTTCCCAATTTTATTAAAAGCAAACTTTATTATTTCTGACATTTAGGCATTTATTAATTCTTTATTCAGTAAAAATCTTCAGGACTTTATTTAAAAAATGATCATTTTATTTAGAGCTCAGGAAAAGTTGCTTGTTTTAGAGTGCAGTTAAAGTTTAGCAAAGAACAGATAGTTCCAAATTCATTCTTTCCTAACATCCCTATACTAACACCCTCATCTTATCCTACAGACCTGCAAAGCAAACAAGAAAATAATTCAAGAAGTCTTACATCCAGGAATCGATCAGAAAACCGGCAGCACTTCCAGTAGAAATCGAAAAGGCGACCCCCTTTGAGCAAAATCAGGGGTTTTTATACACTAATTTCCTAACTTAATCTAACTAAAAAGTAACTAACATCAGCAACTCTGGTTTTCATTGGACAACTTTGGGACGGGTGAGCATCTCCCCACCATTACAACATAATGTTCACGGTGATTCAGCGAAAATCTAAAGGTCTATTGTTAAGGCAGTCTTTGGCTTAGACATTTCCTCCACTTGCAACAGTGGGATTCTTTCCCATGATCAGAACACTCAAGCGTCCATGTTTGGCAATCATCCTAAGTTCCGGGGCAAGGTAGCCTTGAACCTCCCAGAGCACAGGCAGTTCACTCTAACTTGCAGGCTTTGAGCGCGCCTGCGCTGTCCAACATTGGTTCACAGTTTATCCATTCAGCCATTTTCTGACTAGGCCTCAGGGGCCACTTTTTGGAACTATCATAGAAACAAACACAAAATCATGTTAAATATAGAAATTAAGCCCTTCTGTTTACCTCCTACCATACTAATGTCTCCCTATTAGTTGTTACCTATTGGGAAAGCCACATAAATGCGTTTTATACTTACATATCCAACGACTTTCCGACACATTAACGTGTACTACAAGCACATTAATATCGCGTTTATTCTTATTTAAGCTGTGCATTAGTTTTACATCATGACAACAACACAAATTAGTTAATTAGGTTGCTTTCATGCAAGCAAATTAGTAAACCCTTATGTTCATGTATGTGCATTCTATACTATTGTTGATTAGTTTTCAATCACAAACCATTAGTAAACATTACTGTTATGGAAACTTAATTTCGCAAGGGGTTCACAAAAATGTGTTTTTCCACCTTGCTCCATCAAGGACTCGTCCTTCTTTCCTGCAGTGGAGTAATTTCTTCACCTGCTGTCCGTTGCTGTCCGTTGTGGTGTGGCAGCCTTTTCCTTTCCTTGCGGATTGCCTCAACTTCTTGCCGGACCCGCTCCGCGGGTCCCGCTTCGCTGCTTGGCCCAGGAGCATTGTGGACAGACTGTGCAGGAGGTAAGGGCGCAGGCAAGTCTTGCAGGGCTGCGAGCAGTGTAGTCAGGGACTCGCTATCCCAGGAGTCCCTGATAGCCCATCAGCAAACACCTGGGCCGCTCTCCCTGCAAGCCCCGCCCCCTCACTCACGAAGTGAAAAGCCCTTCGTTCCATTGCCTCCGTGGGACCCACCAGCGCTTCACCTGCTGTCCGTTGCTGTCTGTTGTGGTGTGGCAGCCTTTTCCTTTCCTTGCGGATTGCCTCAACTTCTTGCCGGACCCGCTCCGCGGGTCCCGCTTCGCTGCTTGGCCCAGGAGCATTGTGGACAGACTGTGCAGGAGGTAAGGGCGCAGGCAAGTCTTGCAGGGCTGCGAGCAGTGTAGTCAGGGACTCGCTATCCCAGGAGTCCCTGATAGCCCATCAGCAAACACCTGGGCCGCTCTCCCTGCAAGCCCCGCCCCCTCACTCACGAAGTGAAAAGCCCTTCGTTCCATTGCCTCCGTGGGACCCACCAGCGCTTCACCTGCTGTCCGTTGCTGTCCGTTGTGGTGTGGCAGCCTTTTCCTTTCCTTGCGGATTGCCTCAACTTCTTGCCGGACCCGCTCCGCGGGTCCCGCTTCGCTGCTTGGCCCAGGAGCATTGTGGACAGACTGTGCAGGAGGTAAGGGCGCAGGCAAGTCTCTGCAGGGCTGCGAGCAGTGTAGTCAGGGACTCGCTATCCCAGGAGGTCCCTGATAGCCCATCAGCAAACACCTGGGCCGCTCTCCCTGCAAGCCCCGCCCCTTCACCAATTATACTTTCTGAAAAGAACGCTTGCATCACCGCAGCGCGGGAGCGCGCGGGAGCGACCGGGAGAAGCCCGGGACAAGGGCGGGACCGTCTGTGGCCGTCCGGGGCCGCAGGAGGCCGGGCTGGGCCACCCCTCTTGCCAGCGCCATACACCATCTATCTCAGTAAGTGATATAGACTTTTCAGTATAATTCAGTAATCTATATGGCAATGACTACAAACACAAGCCCTGCAACCAGCCACTTGATGTCTCTTTCAACGGAGCCTGGCACTCTGGCCATTGGTCCTTTAGACAAATTCTTTTTTAATCGCTCATTGACAATAGATAAAGAACTAACTTTGGCTGAGAAGCGCGCAGAGCGTAGGTTATCCATCGAAGTACTTAAGAACTCCACGGACAAGTTTTCAAATGTTGCCTACCCCACTTTGGTAACCCCCTTATCATCAGTGAACCTCCCAGTCACATACGAACACTCAGAGGTTCTGGGTGATAAAGCAAACAAGATTATGGTGGCAGACTCAAATAATTCTTGTGGTAATAAATCCCATTCATCACCGCACCCTGATTTAGGTCCTCAGGTTACATCGGCCAATCCCAAAATCGGGTTTAAAAGGAAACGACCAGCTTCCGTAAAAAAATGTAAAAAGGTGGCCAGACCCCCGCAAAAACTCAGGAAGTTACATAAACTTGTGAACATTGGAAAGGCAGTTAACGAACAAGTCCAAAGTACAGGAAGTGAAATACCAACCATTCCTGTATCTCAGGATAGTCAAGACGTTGCGGACAATTCTTGTACTGTTTCCAATGTTCCGAGTAAAGAAAAAGTTGAATTTTTTGTAAATGTGCTTCCAGAATTGGAAAAAATGTTTAGACTGCTACTTATCCCTATTGAGGATAGAATTGCTAAGCTCGTAGACAGGTTAAACCACTTCGAGCAGACAACATTAGACAATTTCTATTCTACAAAATCCCTGATTAAAGCAAATAGGGCGGAAGCAAACACAAACCACCAGGTCGCAAATAACCCTCATGCACAGGACAAGGGTAGAAATCCCCGAAATGGCTCTCCTTTACTTCCCAAACAAAACAAACCTCCAGCTAAAGCCACTGCAAAAACTTCAGATAGGGCTAAGAGTGTGACTGCTGGTTCTGAACCATCACAGTCGACTTCAACACATCCTACACAGCCCATACTAGCCCAGACCCAAAACCCACCGGCCGTTGCAAATGTTGAGGTTACTCTGTGCCAACAAGTGGGTAGAGTACCAACATCTGTAAATGTAACCAATAATATACGCACACCTTCAAACATCCCGGGGGGAGGAAATGGGGCTAATGTATGCCAGCCGGCAGGTAAATCTCTAGCATCATTCCAAGTAAATAATAAACTACAGGTCCAGAAGCCTGCCCTCCAACTTGTTCCCCAGGTTCCCAAATCTATCCCACCGCCCTTGCCAAAGCCACCTCATAGAAAACCCCCAATTAATCTTACTCCAGACTCCTTCCCCTATGTGGCAGTTCTTATCAATGTACCACCTTTACCCTTAGGACAGAGAGAAAATTTCCAGATGCTTAAAAACAAGACCATGCACTGGTTAAAGGAAAACCGTCCTCTGCCGGGTGATATTGATGGGCTAATAATAGGGGCAAGGAGAATTGACTGGATGGGTTATACACCAAAAACCCTGGGGGGGGACTGCATAGTGGTTAATTTCCAAGACCCTAGGGTGGTGGGATGGATAACAAGGCAGGGTTGGGGAACAAATAAGGGTGGTATTGGTATTGTGGACCTTACCTTTTTTTACCCCCGACCCTCAAGTGTAACTACAAGTCTACTCAACGAGCCCTTAATCACCCCTACTGTACCATGGCCAGTTATTCCTTTACCACCTCCCTCTGCTGGTTATAATCATACCTCACATACATGTTACAATCCCTATGTAGGATGGCAGGATTTGGGCTGGGGGTATTGACATACTGGTATTGATAGTATAGGTGGAGATATAAAAGAAGTAGAAGGGTTACGTGATGTTTGTGGCAATACTATTGCTATTAATCTATTGGTGAACAACACTGAGGCTGAGTGTGTGGCTGAAGAAGGTGGCTCAAGACTGGGAACACTAAATACAAATGTCTTATACCCTGTAACAGATGATTTAACCGTGGACCCAACAGATGATTTAGAAAGGCTGACTAGTCCAATGGAAAGCCCAATGTCAGCCCATGTATTTCCACTTGTCAATGCTCGGGACGGGATAAATGTAGATATTGGTACGCTTTTATCTTGGAATGTCGCCGGGTTGGCTAGCAAGTTGGATTCCCAACTTTGGGTGGATTTTATAAGTGGTTTTGACATTTGTTGTTTTCAAGAAACCTGGGCTTGTGATCCACTCTTTTGCCTAGGTTACTTGAATTATTGTATACCAGCCTCAAAAGGGGGAAGAGGGCGGCCCAAGGGTGGCCTAACTGTTTGGGTTAGACAGGATTTGCACATTAACATAAAAATCCTAGACGTGGGAAATATAGATCTACAAGCACTAAGAATCTCTGCTGCTAAGGGCCAACCAATAGATTTATACAATGTTTATGTGAGAGGAGACAAAGCAACAAATCTATCTACTATTGAGTTGTTGTCTGATGCCATGGAGGCCATTTCCCAGGAAAATGTAAAGATAATTGTTGGGGATCTAAACAGGACTTTTGAACCCTTGGACTGTACAAATGACCTTATGGAGAGTGAAGAGGATAATCTTTGGGGGGTACCATCTCTAAACTTAAAACCAGTGAAGCGATGGACAAAAGAGATTTTATTGTTAAATGGAATTTGTTTGGAACATGGTCTAAGAGCTCTTAACGGCAGGACTCCTGGTGACAAGGAGGGCAGCTACACTTTTGACAACGGTATCAATAGGAGCCGAATTGATTATATATTGTGTAGTCTCCAGCTGTGGAATGGGGTTGTTGACATGGCTGTTAGGCCCCGGGTTGAAAGTGACCACAACCCCATTTGTGTGTCCCACAGGTGGTGGAATACTGGTTCAGGAAACCCTATTGAGACACACGATGAAACCCCTCTTTTAAGTAACGATGAGCGAAGGTTAAAATGGCCCAAGGTACTAGCAAACGAGGCCACTATGATATATATTATTAATGAGGTTGATCGTGCAATTTCCGCTATTGAAGCAGCAGTCCCAGTGGTTCCAGGGGACAACGGTATCACCGAAATCCACAATAAGTTATTCTCCCTTCTAAGACCATGTTTTTTTATTAAGAGAAGAAAAGGGAAGAAAACTAAGGAAGTGGGCAGGTGGTTTGATAACCACTGTAGAACAGTACGTCTAGACCTGGGGCATGCCATAAGGAACAGGGACCGAGCTGCAGTGACAAAGAATAGGAAACTGTACAAATTAGCCATCTATCGTGCCAAAAAGAAATGGGACGAAGACCATTGGGCCCAATTAAAAGAAGCCTCTGATAATAAAGACTCAATGTTATTCTGGAAAATTATCAAGTGGGGTAGTGGTGCGGGCCCAGTAAAACCTGACAACAATGTACCAGTGGAAGCCTGGGTCGATTATTTCGGGCCACAGTACGCGGAAAGTAATAAACCCGTGGCAGCTGACAATATAATACCGGTTTATGCAACCGAAGATTTATTCTCCCTTAGAGAAGCAGAAATTGCCATCTGTTCCGCGAAATGTGGGAGGGCGCCAGGTCCAGATGGTATCCCCCCTGATATTTTCAAACATGATGTGACTAGATGGGCGAGATACACCCTCCTTGTAGCAAATGCTCTAGCAAAGGGGGCAGTGGTCCCAGACATTTGGAAGGGTGCAACAATTATCCCCATCCACAAGAAGGGCGATCGCTCATTGCCTGCTAATTATAGGCCTATAAGTTTAATAGCCACCATGCAGAAAATTGTTGGGAGAATGGTAACAAACCAGCTAATGGACTGGGTAGAAGATAATAGCGCCCTCTCTCCATACCAAGCGGGATTTAGGCGTGCAACTAGCACCATTGACCAGGTCTTCCGCTTCACCATATTGCGGTGGAAGACCGTCGAACTGGGAAGGGGCAGCCTGTACGTCGCGTTTGTCGACCTGCGGGCGGCATTCGATCTAGTCCCCCGGTACAAGCTGTGGTCGGTCCTCCAAAAGTTGGGGATTCCTGCAGATCTGCTAACATTAATCATGCGACTGCATGAATCCAACTTTGCAAGAGTCCAGTGGGGAGGAAGTATGGAGACAACATTGGACTTCCCTGTGGAAAGGGGCGTTAGGCAAGGCTGTTCCATGGCCCCTCTACTTTTCTCGCTATTCATTAATGGGATAGTCGAGAGAATGTTGAAAGCTAGTGTAGATGCCCCATCGTTAGCGGACACCAGGGTTCCGATCCTGATGTTCGCCGACGACACTCTCATTTTGTCCAAGACCCCCATGGGGCTGCAACGTGCATTAAGCATTTTTGATGCTTTTTGCTTGGAGCACGGGCTAGAGGTAAATGTAGGAAAAACCAAATTAATGGCCTTTTCTTCTGGACGCAGGAGCTATCCTAAGATAACCCTAAATAACAGTAGGCTCGATATAGTTAACGAATTCACGTATTTGGGAGTACAGATCGCGGGGGGGACTGGCTGGACGCATCATGTGAATAAAGTAGTCCTAAAGCACCAGCAGCTTTCAGGTGCCCTAAGGGGGGAACATCGTAAATCCAAAACAAAACCTATAAAACCCGCAATGACAGTGTACGATGCGAAGGTTTTGGGTGCCACTTTATATGGCGCGGAACTATGGGCTTGGAATAGTCTGGTGGCTCTTCAGACTTCCGAGAACAAGTTCATGCGTGGGATTACTGGACTTCCACAGAGCACCCCCCTAATCCCATTGTTCTTTGAGCTAGGCAGACGTACGATTGTCGACAGAGCTCGACTGCGACCAGTTCTTTACTGGAGACGCCTCTGGACGACTCCAGAAATAAGACAGTACGCAGAAGGCTTTCTGTGGATAATCAAGGAAGATATCTTCCATAAGATAAAATGGTTAAAACACCTGAAGACCATGTTGGTAAATCTAGGGTTTTCGAATCTTTGGAACAACCCCGAGGGAGAAATCTTCCCAAGCAAAGAAGCCCTCAAAGAGCAATATTGGGACTGGGTGGGAGGCAAGATGCTGAATGACACCAGGGCAGATTCTATGTCTGGTCGTTTCCTGGAGACTAAAATTTTTCCTGTCCTAGAAAATTACTGGGCCAATATCACGGTACCTATGGACAGGAAACTTGTCTTTCAGTTAAGGTCAGGATCTATCCCCCTTAAGAAATTGACATCTGGCTGGCATAGACCCACTAACAACTTATGTCCTGCTTGTGAAAATGCTGAGGAGAGTATAGGCCATTTTCTCTTTGCATGTCAAGCCTATGTAAATCCAAGGAGAAAATGGCTCTCGCCGGTATGCAAAAACCTGGGGACACGAGATAGTGTAGTGGCCTTAAGAATCCTATGCACAACAAAGCAGGACTCGATAGTCATGGGGGTAGCCAAATACATGGGTTGGGCTTGGGCGATAAGACGACGGTCCTTGGGGGGCAGTAGGTAACCAGGGATTCCCTTTTTAACAAATCTTTTATGTAATTGGTATAAATTGTTTTATGTGTAATGTTGTATGAGCTGCACTGTGTTTAATGAATTTTTACTCTGTGATTATGTATTTTTGTGTAATTGTTTTGATTTTATGTGCTTTTATGAGATTTGTCTCGAATAAAGCTTATACAAACGTAATTTCTTTATGTAATTCAGTAATAGTCTTAATATTCTTAATGTATCTTTGAATGTTTTGACTTTTATCCGGAATATAGGTACAACAATGTTGTATACTCCGCAGACTCTTCCTTCTTTTGCTAATAGAATATCAAGAGCAAGTCAACTTTGCATCACAATTGCTCTCATGGTAACCATTTCGGAATTTACCATCAAAAAACCACCGGCAGTATTAGTTGACAATCGATCTACTATATTTGACAGTTTTCGAATTTTATTTGCATTTAATGATATACCCACTGCTGGTATCAATGCTCTAAAAATATCACCTATTATTTCTGCAAAACTTTCTCTCATTCTACGTGTTAGTGGTTTACCTATCTCGTGAATTCCTTTAGTTCCCATATCTACATGAAACATTTTTGGAAAGACCAGACCTAGATAACATGTTCCGTACCAGTGGTCCGGCAACCTGTAATAAGCTTTGTTTCCACGTGTAAAACAGATTCCTGGAAATATTGGATCCTTTCCTCCTTTATATCCCCATCCTCCTATAATTCTTTATGTGTCTTTACATTCACTGGCACCCACGAAGTAGTTGTCATACATAGTGTTATTTCTATGAATACGTTCGGGAGAGGAGTTGTCCTAACGGCTAGGGTACTCGACCTCGGACCTGGGGAACCACGTTCGAGTCTCGGTAATGTCACTAAAACTCCTGTGATTCTGGGCAAATCACTTAATCTCCCCATGCCTAACAAAATGAATGTGTGTCCTCATGTAACGTATCTGGTGCTATGTAAAACGCTCTGATACCCGGTTCGGGTCAAGTTCCCGCTATATAATTCTCCTGTCTTCAACCAGATCTAGAAAGACTTTCTCTTCTTTTCTCATATTACATGTTAGATTATTTCTAAAAGCATATTCTAAAGTCAACTATTTTGTTTCAAGGAAAAATTCACCAACAACTTTGGCAGGTTTCACTTTGTTTACACCATGTACTACAGAAAGTTTAGCAAAACCATCATCTACATCTGAATAATAGTATTCTAATTTGCCTGGTTTATAAAATAGACTAGATAATACACTGCAAGTTATTCCATACGTTAAAGGTAGGTGATGATATGTTACACCTTCTGATACAGACACAGGTAATTGCATACACACATAAAAGCCTTGTATGTCCATTGTCTCGACATATTCATAAAGCAATCTTGAAAAAACATTCTTTGATAAATCATTAATTGATCTATCTCTATGAAGCTCAGTATTGTCTACTATTTTTACATCATTCTTCAAATCATGTGTCTTATCACTATTTGTATTGTTATTCTTCTCAGGTAAATGTTCTAAATTCGGTCTAAATGGAATCATTATTGCTAAAATGAGCCATATGAGCATTAATAAACCTGTACAATAAAACCACATTCTACACTATTTACATAAAAAGCCACATCTAGATCTTCTATTGTTGTTTTCAGACATTTTGAACTTTTTTTCAACTTTGTACAAAATAATGTCACTCTTCACACTTTGAAAGTATGTCTTTAAAGTCCTTCTTATCAGTTCTTCATCTTTGACTTTGTTATCGTTCTTTATATTGGCATCCTTTAATCTTTCAGTTCGAACACAGTTTAGTTATATCCACTTTTATTCTCAACTAGCTGTACTCGCCCACGCTTTGCTGTGGCTCAGTCTGGTTAAATGAAAAAGAAAGAAAAGAGTAAGCGCACGTTTCTAATATGTTTAATTTCACAATGCTTGTGGGTATACAATATGTTTTTGTTGTTCCATTGTGTGTGCAGATATAGAGATTGTCTTGTTTTCCAATTCTAGAACACGCAACATATAATTGTTCATGTGATAAGCAATCCGTGTCTAGATCTAAACCGCACAATTCTAAAGATTGGCCCTGAGCTTTGTTATTTCTTTTTATAACAAACTTTATTTAAAACCACAGTTAGTAGTACATGTATCATAGCAAGTACTCATGGTATTTTCCTTTTTGCTGCTTGTTATCCAGTTTTTCCCGATATCAATTTGATACATATTGAAATCACATCACATTAGTTGATATAACAGAAACAATCAGTACAGATGGTATATATTGGACGCATCCTTAATATATAACATGTAATAGAACCGCAGGTCGCGATTGCATCGTGCTCTTTAAAATTATGTTGCAAACTGAACCAACTCCTCCCCCCTCCCTCCACCCACTTCCTGGTCTGCCATCCTGACACCAACTGTCCATCCTAATATATGTCGACTATTATCTATATGCGTTCCTTGTAGTTGTCGCACAGCAACCAAATCAATAGGGTCTGTTCGTTCTTTTGATTAAAAACACTCGCGTATAGGACACGCACGTATTTGAATCCAACGTTGTGTATATGTAAAAACACGCGCTTAATCAAATCCAACGTTGTGTCAAAATTTCAAAGCAATCGGTGAAGAACTTTCGGATATTTAAGATTTTGAACAAACAAACATTTACATTTTTATGTGTCTGTTTGGGATTCCGATTAAAAACACGCACGTATTCGACACACGCGTATTCGAATCCAACGTTGTGTATATAAAAACACGCATATTCTAATCCAACGTTGTGTCAAAATTTCAAAGCAATCGGTGAAGAACTTTCGGAGATTTAAGATTTTGAACAAACGAACATTGACATTTTTATTTATATAGATATTGACCTTGGTTCTCGTGACTGTTTTCCACTTCCTCAATATCAGGTAATGCAATATAAGTCCATTCAGGTGATTTGTAATTGTAATTCATGAAGCTTTATTCGGTACATATAAAATTACCATAAAAGCACAAGGAAAGAACACAAGAAATAACAAATATTACAAATTTCAGATAAAAGAGAAATGCCAAAAGAATACAGACATAATTCTTAAAATAACATGCTTTTCAGTGCATTAATAGACAGGTTTAAAAATGTAGCAGTATAAAAACAGATATCGGCAGATTTCAGATTAAATAATAAACTCATAGCCTGGTTAACTGTACGTACACCATATTTAACAAACATAGGTTTCAAATAGGCAATACGAAAGTTCATATACAGTTTACAGAATAATAAAAAGTGCAAGGTGCTCTGTTTAGATACGCCATCACATAAACACGGCCCTGTTGGATGTTTCTTAAGGTTCAGTAGAGCCACTAAGTGATGTGCTACTCCAAACCTCAGTCTGGTTAGCACAAACTTATGGGATGGCCTGGTCACCATAACTAAATAAAAAGGAAAACCTTCAGTAATAATATATCTACAGTAAAACATGACAGAGGACATAGATGCATTTGCTAAAGCCCGCTTCCTAGCTCTACTAGCCACAAATTTAGTTTTCAGCACTGCTTTGGGTATCAGAGATGCGGCACTTGGGTCAATCAGAACGTTTAGGTTAAATATTTCAGAGAAACAATCAGCAACGTATTTCAACCAGGGAATTTTCCGATGTTTATCCAATAATAGACAGTCCTCAATTATAGATCTATTAAAAGACTTTTCATCCTGAAGCCAAATGGAACGCCAAATCATAAGTGGCCTTAAGGATAATAGATCAATTAAGAAATTGATATCCAATTCCCGGTGGATCAGCTCAGTGGGTGCGGTAGGGGGTAAACACAAGAGCTTTTTTAAAAAGGAATTTTCCTCCCGCTGCAGGTTTTGTTCACATCTATGACCCCAAACACCAGCTCCATACAATGCTATTGTAACACATCTTGCTTGGTAGATTTGAAGCATATCCTTAGTACGTCTGTCCCCAATTTTTGCCGCAAATCTAAAAACACCATGGGCGTTTTTAGCCATTTTATTGCTGATATTATTAAATTCATTGGTCCATTTTCTATCTTTTGAGAAGGGTATACCGAGATAGCAGAATTTATCTACTTGTTGCACCTTTTCGCAATCAATAAACAAGGTATTGGAAGATTTGCTTTTTCCCACGCAGGTCATAGTGTGCGTTTTCCCCTTGTTAATGATCAGTTTTCTATCCTTGATAAAGATGGAAAATCTGTCAATCAGACGCTGTAATGGGGAGTTCTTGAGAGCAGTACGGCGTCATCAGCATATAATAACACCGACACAGAGACACATTGATCTGGGGGGCATCAGCTTTTAAATTTTTTTAAATTACGTCGATTTCATTAATGAATAATATAAAAAGTAGGGGTGCCAGTACACAGCCCTGTCTAATCCCTCGTTTGACATTACATTTTGGGGTACATTCGCCTTTAGTGCCGTAGCGCTCACATGTTTGTAACTTTTCATACGGCCTGGCAAGAAAAAAGATTATACCCTCATAGGCTCCTAGCTGTAACAGGGTTGGCCATAATATAGTATGGTCAACCATATCAAAGGCACTACTTAAATCTGCAAAGCAGAGATATAATGAGCCGTATTTGTCTTCAGTGTATTTACCAATCAATAAATAGAGATTTATACACTAGTCAAGTGTACCCTGGCCCTTCCTGAATCCATACTGGCTATAGGCCAAAATGTCCTCTTGCTCAACCCACTCTTCTAGTCTGACCAGCATAACTCTACTCATGATCTTGACTGAGGAGTCTAGAAGGGAGATGGGACGATAATGTTTTACATCTGACCTACTGCCCTTCTTATGTATTGGGATTATAATAGATTCTCCCCAGATTTTAGGGGCCTCAGTACATACTGCTGCATTAAATACAATAGCCAGAAGAGGGCTCCACATCTCTGGGGCTGCTTTGTAAACATCAATAGGGACCCCATCAGGTCCCTGGGCTTTCCCCCCTTGCTTCCACATATGCCAAGCTCAACCTCATTGACAGTGATATCCAGTGGTAGAACGGTCCACCTACTAGGGTTGGTATCTGCACAGCTATCTGAGCCAAAAATGTTAGAGAAATGTGAGACCCAGCCATCGCTAGGGACATTAGAAGTTAACTCAGGTATGTTTTCCTCCTTGAGAAAAGGGGAGTTTACCGTAGCCCAAAATAGTGTGTTATTAGATAGCTCAGCGGCTTGGTTAAGAGAGTCCCAAGCCTGCTGCTGTAACTCACCCTTCCTACATTTCAAGGCTTGCTTGTACTCTAATCTTAGTTCAATTATTAGATTAGTGTCCCTAGGCTTTTTGGCAAGTGCATATTTTAACTCAGTTAATAGGGTAGTACACGTATGATCAAGCCAAACCGGTCCATTTCTACGCTGTACTCTGATCTGGTGAACCTGGCATTGATAGATTTGTTAATGCCATTAAAAGCAGATAAAACCCGTTCGGAATTAGTATTATTTTCAAGGATAAGGGTGATATCTATCAGACATTCTTTAACAATAGAACTTGTTAATTCTTTAGCTTTCTCCCCTATCCATCTTAGTCTAACTCCATTTGGTCTGTGTGGCTCCACATTGATAACAATAGTTCCTACTCCAGCAGAACTTTCACCCCAGAAAATACATTCTAAAATAATACAATTATGATCACTTAAAGAAGTGACTTCAATCCTGGGGGAAGCACAATAGGGGATGATATTGGAGGAAACAATCACATGATCAATGACTGAACTGGTCTGCCGGTTCTTAAAAGTAGGGATCGTCTGACCATTTTCATCTTTGGATAAGCCCATGATTTCCAGATCATAACAGCCCATAAATTTATGTAATATTTCTCCATAGCTGTTATGTCTAAAGTGCAGGTCATCCATGCCAGCATTATTTATGACCCCACAGAGCACAGACTTTTTGGGTTGACAGTTCACATACTGAAATATTAAAATCACCCATCCAGATAAAATCAAAAGAAACATTTATTTCAACATTTAAATGATCAACAACGCTAGCTAGGTCACTTACTACTGACGTCCTAGAATTATCAAAGATATTGTTGTAGTAGTTTACTAATAATATATTGCGACCTTGGTCTTCATGGAGCCAAAGGATCTGCGCATGTGCTCCCACAGTCAAATATCTTTTTACTACAATTCGCCGATTGATAGAAACTAATATCAGAAGGCCACCTTTAGCTCTCCCTGATGTGGAACCTTGCGCCAACAAATTATAAGAAACAAACCCCTCATAATTAACATCTTCAAAGTTAGCTCCGGGTCTATATGTTTCTCGCTTAATTCAATCACCTGGCTATTTGGAGTCACACTCAGGGGAGACCCACAAACCTGAGTATGTCAATTATTTGAATCCAGGGAACTTAGGGCTTGATATCTGTTTTGCGTTGGAGCCTCAAAAACTGGGCGATGAATAGGTGTAAAAGGTCTACTTCTATTGTTATCAAGGGGCGCTTTAATAAGGTGACTATAGAAGTAGCCAAGAGGGCGCACACATATATTATTCTCATCATGAGTTAGAGAAGCTGCTCTTAACAGGACAGTTGCGACGTGTTGAGGATGTTTGAAATTAACAATAACACAATCGCCCCTACAGGTCTTTCTGGAATTGCCAATCCAATTTACCCTTCTAGTGGTTAATATTTGATCAGAATAGGCAATTGGGAACCCACATTGCTTATGTAACCATGAGACTGTTTTATTTTTAAGGGATTCATGTGATTCATGTGATTCCCGTTGATACTGGGTCGGATATTTTCCAAAAGATGGTACATTAGTTAAAACGACCACATAAGGTGCACAGTCGGGGGGAAGATTAATAAAACCTCTTTTCTTCACTTCTATCGACCCTGTCTTGCTCTCTGGTACTATTAATGCCTGTTTTTTCTGACATACTATTGGCAGGGGGTCGGGCGTAGTTACTTCTGTTACGATTAACCCCCCATTAGGTGGCTTTGATACGTCTTTGCTAACTCTAGAACCCTTATCAATGGCCCTAGATCTTCCAGCCAGATCAATGTGGGTGTCCAGAAGGCTTCCTAGTCTTAATACTTCTGCTGAAATCCGATCAAGTTTAGTCACTAGGGGTTTAATAATCTTTTCCATCTTGGCATCTATAATACTTACTAGAACATCAAATTGCTCAGTATTCATTTTAACTGTGCCTTTCTTATCCACTTGCTCCGCATCACCTGCGGTACTTTTGGGCGGTGTTTCAGCTCTTTTATTATTACGATTTCCCCCACGTTTAATTTGTACTTTCCTACATGCCCTCAGTGCTCTGGGGACTGGGGTGCGCTATACTGGAGTATCATAGGGTGCGTCCAGTGGATCCTGGTTAGACTCTAATTGGGCTGGCACTTCCGTTATTAAAACATCAGGGTTACCAAATTCACAGCTATCGTCCAATGATAATACGGCCAGTGGGGTAGACGGTGTAGGGGGTATAACAGGAGGACTCCCCCGGCCTAACGATAAACGCTGTTCCTTATTAATTTTATTCACCACTTTCACTAAATAGTTATCCAGCGTGGCTGACACTGGCGGGGTTTTTACAGCTTCCTGTTTAGACATTGTTAACACTGGCGACAGATCCTGAAGTATTTAAGTTAAAAGAAAAAAGCTATCATGAATTCCACATTACAATAGTAATAAAAATTGTATCAGCTCAAGTTCCTATAGCTTAAGAGCTCAATTAATGCTCATACACGCTCAAGGGATTCAAAAGTCTCACTTGGCGGGTGTTTTCGTGGCCTCTGCTACAATGACCTAGATCTGTGGCCCAGCCGAGCCTCGGCCTGCCCCGGACTGTCACAGACTGTCCTACCCTTATCCCGGGCTTCTCCCGGTGACGCCCGCGCGCGTCCCGCGACGCGGTGGCTGTGCTGCAATTTGAAGCGCCTCTGGGCGTGATTGGCGATGGCGGCTGCTGCCGCTAGGGAGCCTGGGACGGGTAGTCCAACTCCTCCTCACAGCGGCCGCAGGGGTGGTGTAGCAGCGGCGTGAGGGAGGACCGACAGACCCAGCATCCAAGCAGAAGCAAGGTGAAGTAAATGGCAGCCCCCACACGAGTAAGGAATGATTTGTATTTCAGATTAGATTACTTTACTCTTTCTGGTCTCTGTAAATGTTCTTTATTCTCTTTTATTTGACTTTCTTGACTTGTTATCTCATTCACTTGTTCCTCTTGATTTTTATTCACATTCATTATTTTGAATTTCAGCCCTTTAATTTCTTTAGGCCAATTATCTCCTTTCCTTGGTTATCTATTTTCAATCTCTGTTATCTCATGTTCAGCTTTCCAAGCTCTTTTTCTTGGGTTTCTTCTTTGTTTTACTTCTCCTTCACTTTCATCACACTCTGTTTCAGATTTTATTTCAGTTCCTCTTATCTTGAACCTTATGATTTCAGGTTCTACATCTGAATCTTGATCCTCTTTTGTTAATTCAGTTCTTTCTAGAGGATTTCTACCATAGCTGGTACTTGGGGTCTCATCCTCACCATGAATTAGTTCTGTTTCACCAGTCTCAATGTCAATGTTTTGTTTCTCAGAACTTTCTGTTTGGTTTACAGTGATCTCAATTTCACGAAAATCAATTTGCTCTTTCTCAGATTCCAAAATGTTGTTCAGTATTTCCAGATGTCGACTTACAGGTTGATCTTCAAGATCTTAAACTTAAATTATTTCAGTTTCTGCTTCAGATGCTCAACGGGTGTCTGATATCTCCAGATGTCGACTTACAGGTCGAGCTTCCGAATCTGGAACTCTGTTTGATTCACTTTCTGTATCAGAATCTTAATTAGTATTTGTTTCTTCCAGATGTTGGCTCACATGTCGAACTCCAGGTTCTGGAACTTTGATTTTGTGGCTAGCATGAATCCACTTTTTCACACCTGCACATTTCACTGCTGTGGTGGTAAATAGGATTACTTGGCGGGGTTTGTCCCAGAGAGGAACCAGGCAATTTCTTCTTCTGTGTATTTTGATGCGTACCCAATTCTAGGACTCAGATCATGAGCTGGGTGTCTTTCAAGAGTACTCGCATCAGTTCCAACATGGTGAAACACAGAATTTGCCACTGCAGCCAAGCCCTTACAATAGTCCAGAATAAGATCATCAGTTTTAGTCAACAGTTAGTTGACAGGTACAAATGCTTGTCTCATTACTCATCCCATCAGTATCTAATGAGGACTCAAACCGGTTTTCCTGTCAGGTATGCTTCTTAAGGTCATTAGGACAAGTGGCAAAACATCCGGCCATTTGAGTCCTGTGGTCAAACACATTTTTCCAAGTCTATTATTGATTGTTCCATTCACTTGTTCAACCACCCCAGAAGCCTCTGGTCTGTAGGCACAATGCAATTTCTGTTGAATGTCCAATGCCTTACATATTAACTGAATTATTTCATTCTGAAAGTTACTTCCTCTGTCTGTTTCAATCGTCACTGGAAAACCATATCTAGGAATATATTCCCTCAGCAGGAGCTTTGCTTCTGTAACTCCATCATTTCTCCTGGTTGGATACGCCTCCACCCAACAAAAAAATAAGCAAACAATCACCAAAACATATCTCAATCTGTTACATGGCGGCATTTCGATAAAGTCAAGTTGCATTCTGGTAAAAGGACCTCCCTCTCACCCTATTGATCCCAGACTTACAACTGTATTTCTTCCTGGATTCAACTGTTGACATATAAGACATCTTTGACAAAGGCTTTCAACTATGATCCGAAATTTAGGATTATACCAAGTTTGTTTGAAAAGTCTAATCATTGCATCTCTGCCAATGTGTGTTTGTCCATGGTACATCCGTGCTGTTAGAGATCATTCTATAAGGCATAACTTTTCTTTCATCCCTGTAAACCCAAACTTCAGCTTCCTCTCTTTGTCTACAACCTGCTTTTATCCATCTATCTTTTTCCTCCTCACTTGCTTCGTCTTGTAATTGTCTCACTTCCTGCCAAGTATTAACTATGTTGGTTAGCATTAAAGGACAAGAAACATGGTCTTTTCCCCTTTCCCAATTCATGGGTGTCATGTGCCTAGCACAATATTGAGCAATTGCATCTGCGAACTTGTTTCCTTCTATGATGTAATCATCTCCATTTTGGTGAGCAGCACACTTTACAACTGCAATCATTTTAGGCAGGTGTATCGCCTCAAGCAACATTCTCACACACTCATTTCGGATTGGAGACCCTGAAGAGGTCATGTATCTCCTCTGTGTCCAGATTAGGCCAAAGTCATTCACAACTCCGAACCCATACTGGCTATCAGTAATTACAGTAAATCGGACATTCTTTCCCAGTTTACAAGCTTGAATAAAAGCAATCAACTCAGCAACTCGGGCTGAACGTATTCCTTTCAAGCAAGATGCCTCCATTATAGTTGCCACTGCGCATACAGAATACGCAGTGCTCAAAACTCCTTCATCTGTTCTCAAACATGATCCATCCACAAACATCACATAATCTGATTCCTCCAGAGGTTCATCTTTAATGTCAGGTCTTGGTTTTGTACAGTACTCTTGCACATTCAAACATTTATGATCAACGTCATTTTTGACTTCGGCATCTAATGCATCAGGCAATAAGGTGGAAGGATTCACATTTACACATCCTGCAATCATCACATTGTCTGCACCTAAAATCACTTTCTCATATCTGGTCAACCGACTATTGGTCATGAACTGGGTCTTGGTTCGGTTCAGAAGTATTTCAACTGAATGTGGAACATATACCTTAACAGGATTTCCCATCACAATGCCTTCACTCTGTTCCAGACTCACACTTGTAGCAGCTACAGCTTTCAGGCATCCAGGTACTGCTTTTGCTACTGGATCTAAAACAGCTGAAAAATATGCTATTGGTCGTCTCATTCTTCCATGTCTTTGTATAAAGACTGAAAGTGCGCACCAATCTCTTTCACTGCAAAACAGTTCAAATTCTTTCTCATAATCAGGCATGCCCAGCGCTGGTGCTTCACACAAACTGTTCTTCAATTGTTCAAAAGCTTCCATCTCCTTTTCATTCAGTACTATAGTGTCTTTCACATCCCCTCTGGTTAAGGGCTGCAAAGATTTTGCAATCAATGAGAATCCACATATCCACTGTCGGCAATAACCAACCATTCCAAGGAACATTCTCACCGGTTTATGTGTCTTTGGGGGACTCATTCCTTTAATAATCCTGATTCTTTTGGTGGTCACTTTTCTCATCCCTTTTTCACTCTTATGACCTAGATACTGTACTTCTTGTTGACAGAACTGTAATTTTGATGGTGACACTTTATGTCATCCTTCAATAATGCAATGGTATCAGAAATGCAAGCTCCTTTGGTCCTCGATGCCACTAATAGGTCATTAATATATCGAACCAAAGCAGAATTTTCAGGCATTTGCAAACTTTCTAGGGATTTCTTCAATATCTGAAGGACTTTCAGTGTACCCTTGAGGAATTCTGCACCATGCCGAAATACGCTCGCCAAACCTGAAGGCAAAAATTGGTTGGCTATCAGGGTGTAATGGGATTGAAAAGAATGCATTGCACAAATCCATGAATGTGTGCCATTCTGCATCATGCAGAATTTGGTATAATATTACAGCTGGAATTGGCACAATTGGACAACAGGGAACAACAATTTTTATTTACCTTTCTCAAATCTTGCACTATTTGAAAGATTCCATTTGGGTTTTTCAGTCCCATTATAGGTGAATTACACGGACTGTTCATTATTTCTTTCAAAATTCCTTGTTCAAACATTTTATTAATTACTGGGGTTACTCCTTCAATGATTTCTGGTGTCAATTTATATTGTGGGGTATTGGGATAAATTGCATCTTCTTTTACAGTTATCTTTACAGGATTTACTCCTTTCATTAGACTTTCATCTTCCCCTGTAAAATCCCACACCTCATTTTTAACTGTATTCTTCAATTTAATAGGAAACCTTTATTTATCAAATACAGGAAATGTTTCACTTTTTCTGAATCAATTATCGACATTGTCATTTTATATAAAACACCATTATCTCCTGTCTGGAAAGCAAAGCCATTTGGGGTTCAGTAAATGGCACAATTCATCTTGCAGAGTATATCACGTTCAAGCAAATTAACAGAGAAGGGGTGGGGTAGAGGCTGCAGGCAGGCGGGAAGCTTCGAACTTCCAACTTCCAAAGGCACACTTTCAAACTCAAAGAGATTGCTGTTCTCTGAGGAAGCCCATGACAGGAATGTGCTTTTGAACAGAGCCCGAGTCTGTGACTAATTACAGGCTGTTCCACCAAGAAGTCCGACTTCGACCACTAACATAGCAACATAGAATCAGAGTTGATTACCAGCGGATGTCTTCTGAGATCAATGCAAGGAATACAGAGCCACCAAGACCCAGCAAAGGAAGCGTCTAACAGGGGAATCTCTACGGAACGAACCGTGTACCTTTGGGGCCGTGAGCCCATCATTTTTGTTCCAGTTACCACGACCCCTGCTCACTGGAGTCACCACGTCAGCCTGCCTGCCTCCCACTGCCGCACACCCTCCCCACCAGAGTGCGGCCGCAGAGCGGAGAGCCGGATAAGGTGCCACAGGGGACTTCAACCCTCAGCAGCCCAAGCGGAAGCCGCGCATCAGCCAACCGCGCCGGGAGGCGCATAAAGAACAGCGTCATCCCCTGCTGAGCGGGGAATCTCTACGGAATGAACCGTGTACCTTTGGGGCCGTGAGTCTATCATTTTCGTTCCAGTTACCACGACCCCTGCTCACCGGAGTCACCACGTCAGCCTGCCTGCCTCCCGCTGCCGCACACCCTCCCCACCAGAGTGCGGCCGCCGAGCGGAGAGCGGGATAAGGTGCCACAGGGGGCTTCAACCCCCAGCAGCCCATGTGGAAGCCGCGCACCAGCCAACTGCGCCGGGAGGCGCATAAAGAACAGCGTCATCCCCGCCTCGCGGGACGGCGCGCGGGACTAGCCGGGCTAAGCCCGGGCAAAGGGCAGGCCGTCTGAGGCCGTCCGGGGCAGGCCGTGGCAGGGCTGGGCTATTCCCTTAACAAGTCATCCTTGTAAGGTACTGTACTGTTCATTTATCCATGACCCTCTGAGCACGTCTTGGGAGCTGCATTAGTCCGGATTCTATTTGTATCCATTCAAGTCTATTATCTCCATGGACCTTGGGCTACTTGGGACATCTGATTGAGGGATTATAGAGATCTTAAATGGGTAAAAGGAACATCCGGGGATAGAGCCAGCACAGGACGAGGAGACTCTCTAGCACGCGGCTCAGGCTTAGATATAACCCAGGCACCCTGAGGACGAACTTAATCCCTTAAAGCAAGGAATCAAAAGTATTAGTTCAGTCAAGTGTTGAGAATTTACACACTTTTGAAAACCACACAAATGGTGTAAGTACTTACTTGTTATCTTGTATGTCCTGACGCATGCTCTACAGACCCGGCTGGGCCATAAAGAGCAGAAACATGTCGACGGTTCCTTAGAAGATATGAGGTGATCCAGTAACTTGATTGACAATAATATCCAAATTCATTTTTAATAACATTACCTTTCCTTTTTATATTAAAGTCTTGTTTGGAGAGGTATTGTTTTTTAAACAAAGATCTTTTCTTGTTTTTTCTGCACATTCCCTCTGGGGGTGTCCTTTACTCTCTAGACACTCCTACCCAGACCAGAGGTTACCTCAGGATGAGGCTGGCATATAGCACGAAATTGGACACCCGATGACTATGCCATAACGCTGATAGTGGGCGGATAACAGATATACATCGCAATTAATATTGCAGCGTTTATGAGGGTGCTCAATTATAACCAATGGTTATGAAGCTACAAGTGTCCATTCTCCTTTTTTGATTAAATTGGGTAAAAGGAAGACCACTGAAGGAGGGGGGGTAGTTGGTAAGCAAGAAAGGGAAAAGGGTAAAAAAGGGTATACATGCCGCAAGCAACTGTGTTTTAGATAGAATTGAGATCTTAGTCTCAGAGTGTGAGGAGATAGTGGGGGCCAAAAAGGTAGGCCCAGCAGATAGCACTAATCTACCACAATTAAAAAACGCAGCTGCAATTAGCCAACAGCATGTAATCCCTTCGATGTTCCAGAAAAAGGCCCCGTTAACAACTAACCCTATTGTGCATAGCACACCCTTTGTCGATATTGATATTGTAAATATTCACAAGGCCCCTATGCCTTCTGCCTTGCCATCGGCCAATACTGTCAACCAAGAAACCGACAAGGGTCTCCCTACCCCCTGTATCAATAGATTTGCGATTCTTGAGCATATGATGGAGGGATCCCCAATCTTGGATGGACAAAGTTGCACTGAATTAGGTTCTGATCCCGCGTCAGATAGATGTGGCTGCAGGGAGTCAAACCGAGGGTTATGAAAGATAGTAGAATTTCTCCAAAAAGAGGTAGAAGGTTTAAAGAAGTTGGTAGCGACTCTGAACCCCAGGGTGGGCCATACGGTAGCTGTGCTCAGCTCGTCAGTCCATTCTCCCCCCCTGGTGCCTCCCTCTTATAAAGATGTTCTAGCTAACAAGCCTGTAATGAATAATAGTTGGGTAGCTGGCGACTCCATATCACAGAGGCTAAAAGATATCAGGGCAACACCAGTATCATCTGTTTCTGAGGCCAGGGCGGGAAGATCCACTGTCAATACATCTAACAACTCTCCGGTAATTGGGGGGCGCCATATCCCTCACAATCTGAGGCCCACTAGCCAAGTAACCAAAGTTCCAAGCATGGGCTTAACAAAAGAGGATAGGGCGACAGTGTATATGGTGAAGGATCCTAAAACCTCAGGTAGCCAGAGCTACGAATCAAGCGATTCCATCTGCAATAAGGTTATACATTGGCTCAGACACGTTAGAGGCTGTAGATCGATCATTTGTGAGAATATCGAGGGGGTTAGGCGAATTACACTGTATAATTCAGCTAGAGATTGTATCGAGGTGAGGCTCAAAGATACCGTCCTAGCTGATATTCTCATGTTCCTGGAGTTTCGCACCTCTGCCCCTGATCATTCCTCTATCCAAATCAGACACACGCCCGTCTGGGTGGAAGCCAGCTGCATGGGAACAAAGTCTCGGGATGGGGAGGTCAACTTCTAACGGGTATCGTCCCCGAACCTAAGAGCTGAAAGTGCATCAGCAGCACTAGACAGCCCGGGCACTGCTGGGGGCCACTGTCCTGTTGCAGAATGCCCCCAGGTAGGTCAGGGCTCCTCCAACCAGAAGGGCGACTTAACCACCAACAGAACTAATGTAGCAAGCTTGAACATTCTGTCATGGAACGTAGCGGGTCTAGAGAGGAAACTGAAACTCCCGGAATGGCACAACTTCGTGGACAAATTCAAAGTATGCATATTCCAGGAGACATGGAGCTTAGCCCCGCTCCACAAATCAGGCTATACATCCTATTGCATCCCCGCTATTAGCTCAGGCAAAGGCCGTCCGTCGGGAGGCCTACAAATTTGGATAAGAACTACACTTAATTGGGTGGTCAGCCCACATACTGGTGTTTCCCCCGATTTACTTCATTTGGCCATCAAAGGGCAAGGGAAGGGCCCGGCAATCGAGCTATTTAATGTCTATGCCAGAGGGTCACCTGGTGCCCAAACTTCTCCGGTCATTTCCACTCTTGAGAGAAGCTTAGAAACCATATTGCCCCCAACAAACATCATTGTAGCTGGGGACTTTAATGTAACTTTTGAACCTTTGAGTTCGGATGATCAAGTAGGAATCATAGAGGAGGATGGTAAATGGGGCATCCCGTCCCTCAACCTAGACCGAATCAAGAAATGGTCACAGCATGCGATACAAATTAACGCTCTCAACTTGGAATATGACCTGAGAGCTGTTAATGGTAGATCGCGCTCTGACCAAAATGGTGCTCTTACCTTTAATAGACTCGGGTCCCAATCTAGGATAGATTACATCTTTTTGGACGTCCGGTTATGGCAGGATCTGATCGATATGGAAGTTGTGCCCACACTTGATAGCGACCACAAACCACTTTGCCTTCAAATGAACAACATTTTGCAGCGGGGGGGTCCAAGAAACCTAACCGCCCTGTTATGGTAAGCAGAGAGGTAGTACCATCAAACTGCAAAAGACGCCTTAAGTCGAACAAAGTCTCACATCAGGAAGGGCTATTAGCGAGTGGGAGGGAAGAAGTTGTGTCCAAAAGTAGTGAGCTAATGGCATTGTATAATGGCCTGGGGGTATCTAATGATTTTAATTTTAAAAGTTTTTACCAAATGGCAATAGATAAGCTGAGTTCGTTTTTTATCACTGAAGGCAAACCAACAAGGAAATATGACCATCCAAAGTCTTGTAACCCCTGGTACACTAAGGATTGCAGGGACAAAAGGGCGGCCATTCTACATAGCATTAGGTCGAAATATTCAGCTTCTGTCAGAATTGCCAGGAAAGAGTATGCAAGGGCTTTGGTGGAGGCCAAAAGGTCTTGGGAGGAGGCGCACTGGCAGGAATTGAAGGCAGCTGCAGTGCTGAGAGATCCCATCGTATTCTGGGATTTAATTAATCGTAAGGACAGGATATCAACGGACCCCATGCCCAATCACATTACTTGTGCACAGTGGCAGAACCACTTTGCGAACTTATATTCGGGCGAAGCGATATCCGAGCCTCTTCCCACTGAGACCAGCTTGGTCAACAGGGAAGCCAATGGAACACAAGATAGGTTTGACCTTCTGGAAGTGGAGCAAGCAATTCATAGCATTGCTCCAGGGAAGGCAGCAGGCCCAGACGGACTGCCTGGAGACCTGCTCCTACATGATCCCATGCCTTGGGCCCAGCTCATTCTCCACATCATGAATTTGATAGTTAGAGGGTTCGCCATCCCGGACTCCTGGAAAGGAGCCGAGGTGGTCCCAATATTTAAAAAAGGGAATAGAGAGGACCCTGCCAACTACCGGCCAATCAGTCTTATAGACGTGATTCAGAAGGTTGTTGGCAGGGTTCTTCTCTTGAGGATTAGAACCTGGTTGGAGGATGGCAACATCTTATCACACTTTCAAGCAGGGTTCCGGCACAAAGTGGGAACAATGGACCAGGTCCTCAGATTCTTCATGATCTATTGGAAGTCAGTTCTCTTGGATAAAGGGAGTTTGTACCTGGTTTTCATAGATCTGAAGACTGCTCTTGACCTGGTCCCCCGGGGTAAGCTCTGGCAGGTCCTTGGACATCTAGGTATGCCACCACACATTCTAGATTTTATACAAAGGATGCACATTGACAACTACGCAAGAATCAGGTGTGTGGCCCAAGGGGAGCTGACAGAGAGGATCGCGGTAGGTAGGGGGGTACGCCAAGGCTGTGTGTTGGCCCCCACCCTATTCTCAATATTTATTAATGGGGTGGTAGCCCACCTTAACAAGGATCCAACTGATGCTCCAGTGTTGGCAGGAGAGAAGACACCCACCCTCCTATTTGCCGATGATACTCTCCTAATCTCCAAGTCCCCATGTGGCCTACAGAAATTACTGAAGAGTTTTGACTCATTTTGTAAAGAACAGGGGTTAATCATCAACACTAGCAAAACCAAGTTGATGACTATCAACCCCTCAAAACGTTTCAGGAATAACATCACCCTAAACGAAGTCCCACTAGAGTTGGTCGAGTCTTTTGACTACCTGGGAATTAGAGTTTCAAAAAATATGAAGTGGTCCTCACACCTTGACAAAATGGTTTTAAATCACAAGCGGGTGTCGGGCGCAATTGCCAGAGAAAAGTATCTTTCGGGTAGCAGACCGGTTGCACCAGCACTCGCAATTTACGAAGGGAAAGCGCTGCCCTCGGCCCTCTACGGGGCAGAGCTTTGGGGTATGGAGAACATCACCGAATTAACCATATCAGAAAATAGATTTTTAAGAAACCTTGTATCACTTCCCACCTCCACTCCTCTGAAGCCCTTGTTTTATGATACAGGGAGAAGACACATTCAGGACATTGCCAGGCTTCGTCCGTTGCTTTTCTGGGCCCGGCTCAGGAGGACGGAGGAGCTTTGTAGGTATGCTGCAGGGTTTGATGAATTATTGGCGGCAGACAAGGGAGGTAGGATAAAATGGTTGGCTGATCTGAAGCACCTTGTGGGCCTCATTGGCCTAAGTGAGGCATGGGTGACCCAGATTCCCCCTACTAAGTTGGACCTGAAGCGGGCATATTGGGATTGGGTGTCAAAACTCGAACTATCATGCCAGCAGGCAGGGAAGCTCACGGAGGGATTCTTTGAATTTAAAATTATTCGCAGACAAGAGCCCTACCTCGACTTTATACAGGTCCCTAGGGACAGGACCCTGTATATGTAGCTGAGATTTGGCACCCTACAGGTCAATTCAGTGATATCCTCATGGAAGGGGTTGCATTCTGTCCCTGCACCCTGTCCTAGTTGTGGCCATCCCGATGAGTCAATTGCCCACTTTCTCCTGGCATGCCCTGCCTACACAAAGGCCAGAGAAAGTGGCTTAAGCCAGTTTGTAAAGCCCTGGGCCTCGTGAGCCATGTAGCTGCCCTACGCATCATGAAAACAGATACCTCCTCATTGACATTGATCTGTGGTCTAGCAAAATACCTGGGGTGGGCCTGGCTACTCAGACTTAAGGCGGCAGGCAAGAGTTCGGCAGGTCACCAAATGGAGGTTTTGGGATGAATGACTGACCTGTTCCAATAGCACAATGACTGCCCTGTTCTAATGGCACAATGCAGGGGGAATAAGTGGGTGTCACCCTTGATCATATGAAATGGTGATTAATACTCAGGAATGAAATTATTTTGAACTGTATATTTTATGCTGATTTTATTGGATTTAATGGACTAACTTTTTGATATGTGCACCGTGCTCCTTTTTTTAACTTTTTAAACTGTGGTTATATACTGTATTCTTGCAATGCTTTTATGATAATCTTTTTTATCGAATAAAGCTTATCAACGATCAATTAACAGGACTGCTATCACACACCACAACGCAATGCATTTCCTTAAAGGATCCTATTTCCACCTCCACTGGCTGTGTGAGAGGGGTTTTAATCTGCCTATTCGTTACACCTACATCTTGGAAGTATTCTCCAGAGAGAGGAAGGTTTGACATTTCTACTGATCTAACTGTAGAACGGGTAACACCAGTGTCCACTAGGAAAGTAACATTTACCCCATTCACCTTTCCATCCACAAAAGGACCAGACTGATCTACCTCTAGAGTTGCGCCAAGCACACACTCCACTTCCTCACCTAGGCACCGTCAGAAACTCTCATCTGATTCATTTCCACCCTGTTGTAACCAATACTGCAAAGCAGCAGCTGCACACGGCAATCTCTTTACCTGCTCTCCTCCGTAGAATCCTGTCTCTGCACTGTATTTCTGAGGATTTACACTCTGTGGGAGAGGGGGTTATGCCACCTGACTCTGCTCAGTAAATACATGTTGTCGTGCCGGTGATTGATGATTCACCTCATTCTGCACCTGTGGATTCAATGATTTTCGGTATTAACTTTTGAAGGTAACTTACACTCGTTCTTCCAATGCCCTACCTTTCCGCAGTTATGTCATGGCCATTTCTTTTTAGCTTCATCTATATTCATTTGATCTTTTCCTTTTCCAATATTACATTTCATTTTTGTCTGACCTATTTCATTTGCCTGATTAATCAACTGTGCTTCTTGTTGTTCTACAACCTTCACTTGTGCCCACATAGCTTTTTCTTTAAGCTTAGGCTTCCTAGCTTCAATGTCATGACTACAATATTTTGCGTACCTCAATCCCTCATCAACTGTGCTGGACTGCCAACACATCATGTGCTGTTTTATCATGTTACTTATCTCAGGTCTCAATCCAAACACAAATCGATATACAAAGTGGCTCATATCCTTCTCACTTAAAGTCTCATAACCACTGCACTGTTTGAAAACTAGAAGTATTCTTTCATAATAAGCATGTACAGATTCTTTAGGTTCTTGGGTAGTTCTATCGACTTTTACCCAGTCTATTTCCATTGGAGGAATTTTATTTTTCAAAAATGTTATGACTTGTTCATATTTCCTCATTACTTCCGGACCTGGAGCTCCTGTTTTCGTATCTCTTGGATATTCCTCTTTCGGGCAATCAACTGTAATTTTACATTCTGTCCACAAATCTACAGCTACAACTATGTTAAACAATCCATCTAAATATTCCCACAAAACTTTTGAAAACTTTACAAACCTATCTACTTGTCTATACCATTCTACAGGTTTTTCTCGTAATCTTGGGAAATCATTTGTAAATGACAATATATCCTGTCTAGTCCGTGGCATATGTGCCGAACCACCTCCCGGTATTTCACTCATTGTATATTCTACTACCACTGGTTCCTTCTCTTTAACAGGGAAAGTTAATGATGCCTTATCAATTGTTTCTTCCTTTTTCTTTATCCACCTACATCTCCCCATTTACTCAGCAATGCAATCAATTATTTTATCTGCGTTAACCGACCTGATGTATTCAGATTCCCTATATCTTTTTAAGTGAAATCGACTTTGTAGGGTTTCTGCAATATTTTAACTTTTGCAAATTCTACTCCTAATTAGGCATGGGCGGAAAATCCGTTCCGCTCGCGGATTTTGCGGATTTTCGGGAAATCCGCAATCCGCGAGATTTGCGAATTTCCTGAAAAATCCGCAAATCCGCGAGCAGCGGATTTTGCTCGCACTGCTCGCACTGTTCGCGTGAGTTCGCGCCCCGCGAATAAGTGCGAAATTGCAGAAATACGATTTTAGCAAAACTGAAAGTAACTACTTACCAGGTTCAAAAGTTCAGGCTCATCATTAGTAGCCATTTCCTGTAGTGCTTCCTGAGGGGCCCCTCCAGAGTTCAGTTGCCAGTTGCAACTATTATGTGACCCTGCTCTGAACCTCAGAATAGTTACACATATGCCACAAAGGTCCTGAATTACAGCTAAGGGAGACAAGCAGGAGCCAGGCTGGAAGTTAAAATCCATTAATCAGCCCCTAATTCATTATTGTCAGTTGGGGCAGGGCAGGTGTTGTAACTAATTTTGCAACAATGAAAGCACTTAGCAAGTGCAAAAGATCACTAATCAGGGCGCACTAAGGAAGCAGGTGCCAGCTAAAAAAATATTCTGTGACACATTAATCAGCCCCAAATTAATTCAGGTCACTTGAGGCAGGGAAGGTGTGCTTTGCTTTGCCAAAAATAATGTACACTGGACAACCAGAGGGTGTGGTGATGAAACAGAGGGTGGCATGGGTGGGCCAGAGGGTGGCATGAGTAGTCAGAGAGTGGCAGTGGTGACAGAGAGTGGCAGTGATGAAGAAGAGTGTCCCAAACAGGTTGGACACGTAGAAACAACAAGTTCGCAAAACTTGCGACCCGACAGGTAAGTTCGCAAATTGCGAAATTGTAAAAACCCTCGCGAACTGGCAGAAACACGGGCGAACACAAAAAAAAAAAAAAATCCGCAAATTCGCGGGAATTCGCGGATTTTGCGGATTGCGAGTTTGCAAATCCGCAAATTCGCGGATTGCCAATCCGCAAAATCCGCTCATGCTTACTCCTAATTCATTTGCTGTTTCTTCTAATTTATCGCCCAGTTACTGGTACAGTTACAGCTTCGACATTCTTCGTCAATTTTTTAATTTTTTCAGCTACTTCTTTTGTTGATCTTTCTAATTCTGAAGTACTAGGTTCTGTAGTCTGTGGTATCTCCTGTTTTTCAAATGGACTTTTTATCTCATAAAATCGTTTTGGGGTTTCATTTATTTCAGTCTCCATAGACGGTGCTATTGGTATCACCACTGCAGTAGTCTGTTGATATGGAGGGGGTCTCCTATTTAGAATATCCTCAAACACCTCGTCTTCTGTATCAATAATTCCACTATCGCTCTTCTCTGGTATTCCATGTTTTCTCTTCTCTGTACATTTTCTTCCCACTATCCCATCCACTGTTCTGACAGAATACATACCATCCCACATGTCATCACACCTCCATCGTCTCATCCTACTTTCGTGATTAGATTCCCATAATTTTCTTGAACTATATCTGATTTCTTTTTGTATCTCGGAATCTCTCTCTTTCTCTCTCATATATCTCATCTTCCCATTCATTCAAAGCTTCAAATTGTGTCGGTCTAGGTCTCGGTTCAAGTTTCATCATTTTTTCTCTTCAATTACATAACACTGTTGTGCTAAATGTACCAATCTCTGGAAATGCCAACACTCCATCGTATTTAGTATATTACACTCAATTCTCTAGCCAAATACAAGTATGATAACCATATTTCGTCCTCATATATGACGCTGGCGTTTTTTGCGGAGGAAGCACTTTTCCTTCTCTAGTGACTATGTTTTTGACTTTCTTAAAAAGATTCTTGATCTTCTTGAACCATGTAGGTTTCTCTTTTTCTTGCTTATAATAAAAGCCACTTTCCACTAATTTTTTCTTCTCAAACAATTTTGTACACTTCCTTTCAATCTACTCTGATATTTCATCCTATCCCAGCGCGGAACACAATAACGCACCAATCAGAATAGCTTACATTACGTTCACACTGACCTATCCCATCGCGGAACACACTAATGCACCAATCAGAATTGCTCACGCCTTCCGCAGCTTTTGCTGACGTCAGCTCTGCTCTCAATTCTGCTGACCCCTCCTGTAGTTATAAACTTTTGACTAACACAAATTTGTTAATTACAACACAAAACACATTTAGATCTCTGCATGGCTCCTGTCCAGAATACTTGAAAAACCGCCTCCCCAGATACTCCCAAACTCGTGCATTGCGGTCCAACTGTCGTGTTCAATTGACAGTCCCACGCACGAAAAAGGCTCGACTTGGCGGTCGGACTTTTTCGGCTAACGTCTCCGCTCTGTGGAATACCCTGCCACAAGAAATTCAACAGGCTCCTTCCGAATCCTGTTTTAAGACACTGCTAAAAATTTGGCTCTTTATCCAACCACGCTAGCTTTTCAAATATTAGACCCAGGACATCTGTGTTCTACTAGCGCCGGGACACCTCCCTGCGAGGTAGCTGTCGCGCTATACAAAATCCAGTATTATTATTATTATTTCCATTGCCTGTTTCGTTAAACAAAAGAGATAGTTTGTCCAAGCATACAAGAATTCTGTATTTCCATTAGGCAGCACTTACCTCTACCCTACCACAGAATTTTCAGTTTTCGCCGATAAAGTAACACTTCCCTCTACCTTACCCTTCTAAAGGCAAACCCATTCTCTGGGGATAAAACACATGTGGAGACTATACTGCTCCTGATAATTAAGGCCAGACTTTCACAAGAATACCTGACGCTATTCACTCAACTCGACTCGTACAGGAATTTCATAACATAACACCTTCCTATGTCATCACAATATCGAATCCAGACAATGCACAATTCCACGTGACTACCTTGTCACATATATCCACTCCCTATTTCCCGGAAGTTTCAAAATTTCCGACTACATGTAACGTGATACAAACTCAACATATAGTGTTAAACATAAAACCTCAATAATCATTAATCTCCAAACTGACCTATAGAAACCATAACTCTGCTACCAAGAAATCTGATGCAGCAGGTCCGACACAAAATCCTCTATCTATATCACCAATTCAGGAACAACCTCTTTTATTTTACTCATCAGTGGGGCCCATAGCACCGTGAGTTACACACACACACACACACTTTCAAACGACACGGCCCATGAATCAGTAACAAGTAGACGAGCTGCAATGCATGTGGCATACCTTATTAGCCTATACAGTATCTTTTGTACTTTATATACATTACAATTTCAAACACTTAACAGTCATAAAGAATGACATCAAGGTACTCCGCTATTTGACTCAAGTTTACATTTTATAAAATTTTATCTAACGTCATTAAAAGAGAAATTTTTATATTGCGTGAAATGTAATAAACAATTACATTCTAAACACTATTTAGTACATTCAAGCACAAATAAAGAGTACTCATTACCCCTTGGCCATAGGGCGATGACAGAACCGCAGAACATAGAACAAGTTGCCAAGCTAAACTTCTTGATGTCTCCCTCCCGACATGGAATCTCAGCACCAAATAGAAAATCGCCCCAACAGCATGTCGTGCTGAGTAGAGGTACGAAAATAACGGCCACACCAAGATCATTTACACAAGCAATTGTATACCCTCTCACTAACTTTCTAAGCCAAAAAATGAAACTTTTAGGGGTTACACTCATCTCTCATTGGTCCATTGGAGGCGTGGCGATGATCACCTCATGTCCTCCTTGCTTAAACCAGTTTGTAAAAGTGCAAATTCATATCATGGGTTCTCATAACTTCATCAAATGTTCACATTTGTACTTGTTTAACATTTTGCAACAGTTCCTCAAGTTCAGGTTTCAATGTTCATCTGTTTTCCCAGGCTTTTAAAACAGACATCTTTGGCACACCTCCCATGGCAGTCCAGGCTGGCCTTGACATCTCTTGCTCCGGGTTTAGGCCATACACTCGTGACTGAATATCCACTCTTTATGCATGCATGGGAGCCATCTTTAATTTCAGTTTCACCGTCGCATTTAAAGCAGCAGCCACTTTTCAGACTAGGCCGATCAGGCCGTAATGGGAACTAATATGAAAACAAACACAACAGAAATTAGATATAGTAAGTAAGCCCTTCTGTTTACCTCCCTTCATTCTAATTACCCATTTTAGGTGTTAACTAGGGAAGCAAAATGTAAAGCAATTTTACTTACCATCTGCAGTCTTTTGCCACACTACAATTAAACTATGGGCACAAATACATGCGTTTTACTCTTTTATGCCTATGCTATAACAGTTCGTTATTCATTTGACTCATGTTTTATTAATACATTAATTTAATGCAAATAGCAGTTAGTTTTTCCCACGTTGTGTCTCTAATATATTGTGCATTTTGTTGATTAGTTTACATGCGTCACACGATTAATATTATTCAAGTTATGAGGGAACAACATTGTAGGGGGTACAATGTATTCTACCCTGCTCCATCAGGCACAGCCCATTGGCGGGAATGTCCTTCCTTCTTTTTTTTGTTTTTGCAGTTTTGTACAGCACAAACTCTTGGAGACAGGACAGGAAACCCTCCAGTTGACTAATTCACGCATGGAAAAGCGGGTAAAGATAGATCATATGTCTCGTCAGCGTTAATAAGGACAGCTGGGCTCTGCCATCTTTGCATGGAGTGTGGGCTTGTCGATTTGCATATTCTCTTCTGAAGGACTCTGGAGTTAACGAATGGCAGCCGCCAACAGAGGAGACAGCATAGTCTGGTGTGCTATAGGGTTCAGTACTTACTTTTGAGCAGGCGCCACAGTGGTGTGGCTGAGGTTGGAGGTGTGAAATCCGCTGAGATGATCCCATCTAGGGTTTTTTGTTTTTAAAGATAAACCTGGAATTCAATGTAAAGCATTATGTTCTTGTGTCAAGATGGCCATCTAAAATGAAACATGATAGCGGGCGCCGTGCTGAAACATGAAGTGCGGGCCACCATGGTGAAACCTGAACCGTGGCGGCCGTGAAGCGGGCGCCATGGTGATAACATAAAAGGCGAGCAGTACTAGGAATAGAACACAAGTAATGGGGCAACAAACAATGGAGCGGAAAGTGTGGGAAGGATGGCAGCAACAACAGTGAAAGGAGGAGCCGGGAGCGAATATGCAATAAAATACAGGTGCAGAAGCTGAACACTCCACAGTGTAACACGAGCAGGAAAGAAATGAAAAATAGTCCCCCAAACAAACAGATAAACAACCAAAGTGTAAAGATACAGTACTAAGTCCCTGCTCCGTGAGACGACAAAAAAGACAAAAAAGAGGGACAAAGAGGAAGGATTCACCCCTGGCAAGCAAGCATTTTGGAAGGACAATCCAAGTAACAAATAAAAAGCAATGGTCTTTATGAAAGCCCACAAAGTGTATAAAACAGGTCTCGGAGCCTCAACCTAACAAAGCTGCCACCAGCCTCAAGAGTGGTCAGCCTTGCAGCTTTGGAGGTCAATCATCCTGCCTGCCATGGTCACGGGGAATGGTGCCTTGCCAGAAAACAACAACAGGCAAAGTGCCAGCCCCAGATCCACATAGGGCACTCTGATGATTATGAGGAGCTGCTAGAGACACATGTGGTATCCTTGGTGTGGTGTTGATTATTGATTCACCAGGCTGCGCAGCGCCCGAGTTCACAATGTACTTATTTAATTTTCTGACACAGTCACACACATGCTTTCCATAGCACAGCAAGCTCACTGCTGCAGCTCTTGTTACAGCATGCCTGGGGTTGGTCAGGGGTCTCTAATAATACATGACTAATGCATTTTAGTGCAGTGATGCGGACACCATCAATAAAAAACATTAGTCTAACCCAGGGGTACTCATAGTACGGCCCGCGGGCCGGCAGCGGCCCGCAAGCCTTCCGTGGCGGCCTGCGGACCATGAGACATTGTACCCGTGTTTAAAAAATAAAAGAAAAATACAAAGAGTGTTTGCAAACACTGCTGGTTGCAGAGACACTCTGAGAAACTCTGCTGCTCTGTGGGGGCCGGGCGATTCCTTCCAGAAGGGCAGAGAGGAGCTGCAGGGGCACTAAGAGGAGGTGAATCCAACAAAGCACCATTCACATGTAAATGGTCTTTTTGAAGACCTGTGAAGTGCTCGGGTGGGGCTGTGTGTCTGTGCGCGCTGGGGAAGCTGGTTGGGGAAGCTGTCTCAGCCCGGTGACAAACAGGCAGGGTGAGAAGACAGAGGGTGACAGAGGGAGGTAGAGGTACAGAGACAGAGGGAGGGAAAGGGAGTGAGACAGAGACAGAGGGAGAGGGAGGGAAAGGGAGACCGAGAAAGAGAGACAGAGAAAGGGAGACAGACAGAGGGAGGAGGGTGACAGAGGGAGACGGAGTGAGGGAGATGGAGTGAGAGAGACAGAGTGAGGGAGACAGAGTGAGGGAGACAGAGTGAGGGAGGCAGAGTGAGGGAGATAGAGTGAGGGAAGGGGATTGAGGGAAAGGAAGTGAGGGTAGGGGAGGGAGAGAGGGAAGGGGAGGGAGAGAGGAAAGGGGAGGGAGGGAAGGGAAGGGAGAGAGGGAAGGGGAGAGAGAGGGGGAAGGGGAGAGAGGGAAGGGGAGAGAGGGAAGGGCAGTGAGGGGAGGGGAGTGAGGGGAGAGGAGGGAGGGAAGAGGAGGGAGAGAGGGAAGGGGAGGGAGAGAGGGAAGGGGAGAGAGAGAGGGAAGGGGAGAGAGGGAAGGGCAGTGAGGGAAGGGCAGTGAGGGGAGAGGAGTGAGGGATGGGGAGTGAGGGAAGGGGAGTGAGGGAAGGGGAGTGAGGGAAGGGGAGAGAGGGGAGGGTAGTGAGGGAAGGGCAGTGAGGGAGGGGGAGTGAGGGAAGGGCAGTGAGGGGAGGGAGGGAGGGGAGGGAGGGAGGAGAGGGAGGGAGTGAAGGGGAGGGAGTGAAGGGGAGTGAGGGAAGGTGAGGGAGTGAGGGAAGGGGAGTGAGGGAAGGGGAGTGAGGGGAGGGAGTGAGGGAAGGGAAGTGAGGGAAGGGGAGTGAGGGAAGGGGAGTGGGGGAAGGGGAGGGAGTGAGGGGGAGTGAGGTGAGGGAGTGAGGGAAGAGGAGTGAGGGGAAGGGAGGGAGTGAGGGAAGGAAGGGGAGGGTGTGAGGGAAGGAGAGGGAGTGAGGGAAGGGGAGAAAGGGGAGTGAGGGAAGGGGAGTGGGAGGAGGGGAGTGAGGGGAGGGGGTGAGGGAGGGAGAGAGGGAAAGGTAGGGAAAGAGGGAAGGGGAGGGAGAGAGGGAAGGGGAGGGAGAGAGGGAAGGGGAGGGAGGGAAGGGGAGAGAGGAAGGGCAGTGAGGGAAGGGGAGTGAGGGGAGGGGGAGGGGAGTGGGGAAGGGAAGGAGTGAGGGAAGGGGAGTGAGTAAAGGGGAGTGAGGGAAGGGGAGAGAGGGAAGGGGAGGGAGAGAGGGAAGGGGAGTGAGGGGAGTGAGTGAGGGGAGTGAGTAAGGGAAGGGGAGTGAGTGAGGGAAGGGGAGTGAGGGAAGGGGAGTGAGTGAGGGAAGGGGAGTGAGTGAGGGAAGGGGAGTAGGGGAAGGGGAGAGGGGGAAGGGGAGTGAGGGAAAGGGAGAAGGGGAGGGAGAAAGGGAAGGGGAGGGAGAGAGGGAAGGGGAGAGAGAGAGGGAAGGGGAGAGAGGGAAGGGCAGTGAGGGAAGGGCAGTGAGGGAAGGGGAGTGAGGGAAGGGCAGTGAGGGGAGGGAATGAGGGGAGGGAGTGAGGGGAGGGAGGGAGGAGAGGGAGTGAGTGAAGGGGAGTGAGTGAAGGGGAGTGAGGGAAGGGGAGGGAGTGAGGAAAGGTGAGGGAGTGAGGGAAGGGGAGTGAGGGAAGGGGAGGGAGTGAGGGAAGGGACGTGAGGGAAGGGGAGTGGGGGAAGGGGAGTGGGGGAAGGGGAGGGAGTGAGGTGAGGGAGTGAGGGAAGGGGAGTGAGGGAAGGGGAGGGTGTGAGGGAAGGGGAGGGAGTGAGGGAAGGGGAGTGAGGGAAGGGGAGAAAGGGGAGTGAGTGAAGGGGAGTGGAAGGAGGGGAGTAAGGGGAGGGGGGTGAGGGGAGGGGGTGAGGGAGGGAGAGGGAAAGGGAGGGAGTGAGGGAAGGGGAGGGAGAGAGGGAAGGGGAGGGAGAGAGGAAAGGGGAGGGAGAGAGGGAAGGGGAGGGAGGGAAGGGGAGATAGGAAGGGCAGTGATGGAAGGGGAGTGAGGGAAGGGGAGTGAGGGGAGGGGAGGGAGTGAGGTGAGGGAGTGAGGGAAGGGGAGTGAGGGAAGGGGAGGGTGTGAGGGAAGGGGAGGGAGAGAGGGAAGGGGAGGGAGGGAAGGGGAGATAGGAAGGGCAGTGATGGAAGGGGAGTGAGGGAAGGGGAGTGAGGGGAGGGGAGTGAGGGGAGGGAGTGAGGGAAGGGGAGTGAGTAAAGGGGAGTGAGGGAAGGGGAGAGAGGGAAGGGGAGGGAGAGAGGGAAGGGGAGCGAGGGGAGTGAGTGAGGGGAGTGAGTGAGTGAGGGAAGGGGAGTGAGGGAAGGAGAGTGAGTGAGGGAAGGGGAGTGAGTGAGAGGAGTGAGTGAGGGAAGGGGAGTGAGGGAAGGGGAGAGGGGGAAGGGGAGTGAGGGAAAGGGAGAAGGGGAAGGGGGCTGAGGGAAAGGGAGAGGGGGAAGAGGAGTGAGGGAAAGTGAGAGGGGGAGGAGGGGGAAGGGGAGTGAGGGGAGGAAGTGAGGGGAGTGAGTGAGGGAAGGGGAAGGGGAGTGAGTGAGGGAATGGGAGTGAGTGAGGGAAGGGGAGTGAGTATGTGAGGGAAGGGGAGTGAGGGAAGGGGAGAGGGGGAAGGGGAGAGGGGGAAGGGGAGTGAGGGAAAGGGAGAAGGGGAAGGGGAGTGAGGGAAAGGGAGGGGGAAGGGGAGTGAGGGAAAGGGAGAGGGGGAAGAGGGGGAAGGGGAGTGGGGGAAGGAGAGTGAACTGTGATGGATGGAAGGAGAGGAAAGGAGAGGGAAGGAGAGGGGGGAGAAGGAGAGGGAGGGAGAGTGAGGGAGAGGGAGGGAGAGGGAAGGAGAGGGAAGGAAAGGGAAGGAAAGAGGGAGAGGGAGTAAGACAGTCAGAGGGAGTGAGACAGAGGGAGACAGGGAGGGAGAGAGGGAGAAATAGCGTGATGGAGGGTCTGGTAGCTCAGTGGACGAAGGCGTCCGCTGCAGGGACCTGTGTTCAACCTCATGGTCACAGTTTTTTTTGTTGCTCTAGCCCAGCCCTCTCTCCCACTGACCCCGCCCCCACCATCGCGGCCCTCAGACACAAACCACACTGTAACTTTGGCCCCTGAGCGAAAGTTTGTGAGTACCCATGGTCTAACCCCTGATGCGCGATACTTGGCAGAGTTGAGGGCAACTTAAGTGGGAGGCTCAATAAGTTCCGCAGGTCTAGCAGTAACATTCAAGTGAAAGGCTCTGGGTACTGGTAGTACCACTTAACTAGCGACTTATAGGTTAATTAAAAATTCCAATTGGGGATGAACCAATGTTAGCATGTTTAGGCGAGCGGGCACAATCACCTAAGCACTGTTTAGCAATGGTACAGTGCACAGAGTCCTAAAACAAGCATTTACAAAGTCAGAAAAGTAGAGGAGGAAGGCTAAAAGCTGGGGGGAAGACCATCCTTAGGCTGTCTACAAAATTCTCAACAAAGCAAAAGTGGAAAGTTACTAACTAAATATATTCAAACTCCACAAACCCAACTCCAGACCAATTTACTTGCAGCTGAATGGGGGTGCCAACCTATTTATAAAAACTGAGAATGGGTGGGTTAGGCTGCCATGAAGATCAGGGGGAAAAGAACAATGTATTGTTGACGGCAGATGTTCCAGCCTTGTAGCCTATGGCAAACCAGTTTGGTGATAGCATGAAGATTTGTATTCCCCATTGCCAGAGACTACCTCACACTAGGTCCTACCACTCTGAAACAGATGTTTAGTTTGAAATATATTAAAAGTGCATATGGATGGAGCGTAACTGTGATATCAACTGTAAATTCTGCTGTCCATTTTTCATCTCTGCAATACATTTATCCTTCCTACAGATCAAACACAACTTTCTACATTTGTAGAACTGGTGTCCATTTCTGCTGGAGAAAATACTATTGATATTGACAAAACAATTCTTTTCCGAGATTCCATCTCAGCCTCTGCACCCATCATTTTTAATATGGCATCTGAATCAGGGTTAAAGGAATTCCTCTCAACTTTGGACATTGTCAAAGATGCTGTAGAAGATGACCCTCGTCTTCCAAATAAGCTGGTAAGTGAATTATTTTCTTAGTTCTAATGAAGAATCTAAGAACATTTGAAAATATAATTGACTCATTCAATTAACGTTTATGCAAGCAAATTAATTTCCATAAAACATACAGTAAAACAACAGCTCCATAGGGCCCGATTCAAAGAACTAACTTAAGACAAAATCCTAAACGTATTACTTTTGGTATTCATAGAAGGCATTTAGTAGTAGTAAAGTTAGGATTTTGTCTTAAGTTTGAGACAAACTTGAAACAGACTTAAGACAGACTTAAGACAGACTTAAGACAGGCTTAAGACAGGCTTAAGACAGGATTTTGTCTTAAGTCTGTCTTAAGTCTGCCTTAAGTCTGTCTTAAGTTTGTCTTAAGTTTGTCTTAAGTCAAACTTAAGACACAATCCTAACTTTACTACTACTAAATGCCTTTTGTGAATACTAAAAGTAGTAAGTTTAAGATTTTGTATTAAGTTAGTTCTGGGAATCGACCCCATACATCTTCACAATACAAAATACTCCTTAAAAAAATTGTAATAGTCTAATTTAGGAACAACCTCTGTTACAGTCCAACATGTCCAACTTGAGGCCTATTTCCCTTTTACCTTTCCTAGGGAAAATCATCGAAAAGCACACCAATAAGCACCTATCTACCTACCTAGAACACTCTGGTAGTCTCGATCCCTCGCAGTCAGGTTTCAGACCTAAATTTAGTACTGAAACAGCCTTAATGTCGGTAACTGACGATCTACGGTTATACCAGGACAGAGGCTATTCTGTTGTCCTGGTGTTACTGGATTTATCGGCAGCGTTCGATACTATTTCCCACACCATCTTGATCGAACGACTGTCTGCGAGTGGAATCGGCGGAAGGGCACTGGACTGGATCAGAAGCTTTCTCTCCAATCGCACCCAATCTGTCACCATGGGTGACTTTAAATCGGAGGAAGTTAGCATTTCCAAGGGGGTTCCACAGGGCTCATGTTTGAGCCCAACGCTATTTAACACCTATGTGGCCCCCTTGGCGGATGTTACTAGAGCTTTTGGTTTTTGTCCAGTGTCCTACGCAGACGACACGCAACTGCTCTTCCCTTTTAAAACTCTTACCCCGGATATTTTACAATCTTTTTCCGATGGGATGAAGGCAGTTGCAAGGTGGATGTCATCCAACTTTTTACAATGCAATGTTGGAAAAACAGAGGTGATGCTCTTTGGTGAAGCCAGGATTCAATGGTCCCCTGAATGGTGGCCCTCTGAATTGGGGCCGGTCCCTGTGCCAAAAACTATAGTCAAGAACTTGGGCGTCAGACTTGAACCAGAGCTAACCATGAAGCAAAACGTTAACATCACTGTAGGAGCGTGCTTTCATGTGATTGGCCTTCTTCGTAAAATCTTCCCTTTCCTCCCTGATTCTCATAGGAAAACACTGGTTCAGGCTCTGATCATTAGTCGGCTTGACTATTGTAACGGGCTTCTGGTAGGTGCAAACGAGGAGGTTTTGGACCGTTTGCAGGTGGTGCAAAACACGGCAGCTAGGCTGGTGCTAAATGCACCCCCTAGATCTCCCTCCAGACCGTTACTTCATGAGCTTCACTGGTTGCCAATACGTCAACGAGTGAAGTTTAAAACTTGCTGTACTATACACAAGGGCCTCAACCAATTGGGACCTGAGTATTTGGCGAACAAATTTATTCCTTATGTTCCCATCCGTGCCCTTAGATCTAGTGACCAATTGCTACTAAATGTTCCTAAGATCACGAAAACCAGGTTGGGTGGAAGAGCATTATCTGTTGCGGGTCCCAAATTGTGGAACTCACTTCCGCTGTCATTAAGGCAATGTAATGACCACTGTCAATTCAGAAAACATTTAAAAACGTTTTTGTTTGGTTCATTTTAAATTGCTCCTTGTTCACAGTTCTTTTAACTATGTGCTCCCTTTTTCAGCTCTGCACCGGCAGTTACAGCGCGGAGATACTCCCTTGGGAGTTTATTCATAGCGCTATATAAGCCCATAAATAAAATAAATAAAATAAACAGGATAGCTTTTAAAACGCACCCCAGTACCATTGCCCCTTCATTGTTCCCGACAGAGAATGTATATTAGCATTGCTAGTGACCTTTAATCATTTGTTTTCAAATGAAATACATGAATTCCAGCCCAACAATGCAAACTTCGGAATTTTGCTTCAGTCGCCGGGTTTTGTGTCATGAGGTTAACAAGACAAATGGTAATATTCCAGGCTTAAACCTTTCGCTGCTCGGCCTCCCCCAGTGCAAAGCCTTTTATTGGCTATTTGGGGTAGTCCGCGCTTAGGCCCCTGTTACTTTTTGTGCACATAAGGTATCCATGCCAAGTTTTCGTCCTTTTCTTCCAACATCCTGACAATTGTAATGGTACCCAGTATTTGTGGATTCCCCTGGAAGGGACCAAGATATTAGCCAAAATACAACAACATTTTGTTTTTTGGGGAAAAGTGCTGCAGAAGAAAGGGTCTGTTTTTTTCCCATGCAAATAGTATGAACACAGGGTTTGTGGTGCCGAAATCACCATCTTCCCAGCTTTCAGGGAAAGGCAGACATTTGTCAGAAAGCTGCAATTTTTTACACAGTTTTGACATTTTACTGGGACATGAGGTGTGAAAGCAATAATGGACCCCAGACAGCTATAAATGTAAGAAAAGTAGACAAAATTCTGAATTTATCAAGGGGTCATTGTGTAGACCCTTCAAGGTTTTCCTATAGAAACTAACAATTCTAAATGTTCTGCACTTGAGCCCGAGCTCCTTCCAGGTAGGTGTTCGAAGCCCTCCTCCACCCTCAGGCGCCTGCATTTGCCTCATACCTGGTGTTCTAGTTGGAGAGCACCATGCTCTTATGCTATTCCGCTCTGATCTGTGTCCTCTGTCTTCTCTTCGCCTTTCCCTCTTCTGCCTCTCTTTCCCATTTGCCTCTATTGCCATGTTGCCACTTTGCTACTCTTCCTCTCTCTCTATTGCCTCTGCTGCCTCTTTATGCCACTTTATCTTCTGTTGCCTTTTCCTTCTTTTGCCACTTTCTCTATTGAACCTTTTTGCCTCTCCGCTTTTTTCCCCCATCTTCTAGCCACTGCTGCCTCTGTAGCCCTTCCAACCCCTAGTGTGCCGCTCGCACCTACCAGCTGATCACCCTCCTCCAACCTCTACTTAATGGTGCCCGCTGCTTGGCAAGAAGAGCAAGACATCTGACCTTCTTGATATGAAAGAAACATGTTACTGTTAGATTCCTTACCTTAAAATATCCCCAGGCGTCAGACTGGATCCGGAAAGTTTTCGCCAGCAGTTCCCCTGCACGTTGGTAGGCATCGTCTGCGGCTCTGCGTCTGTCGTCGGCGTCGTGATCGCCGGGATGATGTCGTTGGAGTACTTAGACTCCGCCCTTGCGCGCTGACGTCAGTTCTTCTTTTTTCCATGCCAGCAAGCGCAGATCTGGGAAGAGCTAGTACCCTTAGTCACTTTTTGAATAACTTTTTGGTCTCTTTTGACTATCTTTTTCGAGTCGACTCGACTCCTGGTGCCGGTAGGGATGCCTGGATTTAAACCATGAGACGCCTGTCACAACTGATGTCAGTGACAACCCCCACCGCCAGTGTCTCTACTGTCTAGGGGCCGACCACGAAGACAAGTCGTGCCCCGACTGCCGGGCACTGACCTCGAAAGCTAGGTGGGAGCGGTCCCTTAAGCTTCTTGAGCTCCGGCAGTCGGCTCTGTGCCGCTCAAGGTCCCGGTAGAGGAGGAAGTCGAGGGACCGGTCGCGGAGCCGCAGCCATCGCCGCTCATCGAGGCATCACCACTCGTCGGGCTCCAAGTCCTCCGGTAAGTCGAGGCACTCTAAGAAGAAGTCGAAGAAGCGACATCGCTCTTCTGACTCCCAACGCCGGTCGCACGACTCGGCTGAGGGTTTGGGTGGCACCACCCGTGCAGCTCCGCCGGAGCCGCAGGCGTTGCAACCGGTCCCATACCCTCCGGTCCCTGGACTGCATGCGACGCCAGAGGAGATTTGTGATTTCCTCGTGGCCATGAGGACTCACTTTCCTCCTTCGAGGCCTGCTGGTACGCCTTAAGGCCCTGCAGGCCCAACTGGGGGCCCTAGCGAGCCGGCGGCTTTAACCCTGGTGCCGTTGTTGACTTCGGTCCCAAAGCAGCAGGTCCCTGTGGGATCCAGGCCTGGATCCCGGTCGACGTTGGTTGACCTTACGACTCCTCCGCCGGCGCCGACCCCTATGGTGTCACTCCTGTTGCCGTCCTCGGACAACAACACCCCCGGTTTTCTGCGGCATCGGTGGGTGAGCAATTCATCTATGACCCGGCTCTGTCATTTCTGCCTGTTTATCAGGACACGGATAAAGGGGTGGACTGGGTGGGGTCTGAGGACCCTGTGGCACAGCAGTGCCAGTTGAGCCAGGACTGGGCAGACGAGCTGGGGGAGGCCAGTGGTCTTGATAGATCGCCTGACACTGGTTTCATCTCTCCTCCCTCCGTGGCTATGGAGAAGGGTGCTACCTATGGTGTGGTGTTGTGCTGGGCAGCCAAGTCCTTGGCTCTTGAGCTCCCTGCTGCAGCCGTGAGGACTAGTCTCCTCACCAGTAAGCTCTTCAGAGCCTATGCTGCCGTTCAATGAGGCCATCACCGACGCTCCGATGGGCACTTGGTCCAAGCGTTCCAAAGTGCCCCCTCTGGATCGAAATGTTGCCAGTGCCACCGCCCGGCTCTGGGCGACACCTGCTTTCTGTCCGTACACCTCACCCCCGAGAGTATGGTGATCCAGGCCTCTATGTCCCAGACTGCATTCCCGACCGCACCCCCGGATCGGGAATCCAAAAGGCTAGACCAGTTTGGGAAGAAACTATTCTCCTCAGTTAGCCAGGGGTTGCAGTCCATCAACACCGCATGCCTTTTAGGAACACCCATTCTTTGTGGGATGCGGACGTGCTGCCTCAGTGTCCGGAGGAGGCCCGGGCACGGCTCGTTCAAGCTCTTGCTGAAAGGCGGGACGCAGCACGTTATTCCATCAGATGTGGACTTGATACCACAGACTCGCTGGGCAGAGCGATTTCCACAACGGTGACGATCCGTCGCCAAGCCTGGCTGAGGTCCACCAACATTTCAGGGGATGTCCAGAACACGCTCATGGACATGCCCTTTGATGGCCATTGCCTGTTCAGCGACAAAGCAGACAGTGCGCTTGAGCATTTCAAGGACTCCAGGGCTACCGCAAGTCCTTGGGCCTGTCGGGCCAATGCCAGCAGACTTCTGCTTTTCGGCCCTTTCGTGCCAAGGGAGGGTCATCCCCAAACATTCATTTAGCCACAGGCCGCAAAACCAACCTCAACGAGGACACGGATGTGGGAACCGCCGTGGCGGTGCAGGGGGACAACGGCAAGGTCAGGCCACATCCACTCCCACAGCATCTGCCTCAAAGCCTTCCTAGTCCGAG
This sequence comes from Lissotriton vulgaris, assembly GCF_964263255.1. Lineage (NCBI taxonomy): Eukaryota > Metazoa > Chordata > Amphibia > Caudata > Salamandridae > Lissotriton > Lissotriton vulgaris. Next base: position 1,541,599,773 of record NC_141696.1, on the reverse strand, counting down.
CTTTCAGGCCCATTCGACGCCAGTAGTAGGCATGGTTCGCCATTACATACTCCACTGGCATACCATCACTTTGGACAGGTGGGTGCTGCAAATCGTCCGAAGGGGCTACTCCCTCCCCTCCGAGGTGACCCCTCCAGCCATGCCACCGCAATGCCACTGCATGTCGGGGTATAACTTGCAACTTCTGCATAAGGAAGTTATGGCCCTCTTGGCCAAGGGGGCCATTGAGTGCATTCCTGAGCCAGAAGTAGGACGTGGTTGTTATCCCCACTACTTTCTGGTTCCCAAGAAAGACAAAGGGGGCCTGTGTCCCATCTTGGACCTCAGGCGTGTCAACGGCTTCCTCCGGAAGGAGAAGTTCAAGATGCTAACTTTGGCTCATGTTCTGGCTGCGATAGACCCTGGAGACTGGATGGTGGTGTTGGACTTGCAGGGCGAATATTTCCACATCCCCGTCCTTCCGGCCCACCGTCGCTACATGCGGTTCACGGAAGGCCACAAGCACTTTCCGTTTAGCGTGCTCCCCTTCGGCCTTACCAGCGCCCCTCGGTTTTCATGAAAGAGATGGCGGTGGTCGCAGCTCATCTGCACAGATCAGGGGTTCCAGTCTTCCCCTATCTCGACGACTGGTTGTTGAAGGCGGGCTCACCCCAGACAGCCGTCAACCACCTCCAGACTACTGCCGACTTCCTGCATTTTCTGGGGTTCTCCATCAATGTGCCAAAGTCGCACCTGATTTCCTCTCAGAAGCTCCTCTTCATCAGAGGGGTTCTGGACTCTGCGCTGTTTCGGGTTTATCCTCCCGAGCAGCGGGTTCGGGATATTCAGGCTCTGATTTCGGTCTTTCAGCCTTTATCCTGAGTTTCGGTCAGGATGACCCTATGGCTCCTGGGGATGATGGCCTCCTGCATCCTGCTGGTACATCACACCAGGTGGCGGATGCGGGCTCTGTAGTGGGACCTAAAGTTCCACTAGGCACAGCATCAGGGCAACCTGTCCGACCACGTCCTGAACTCGGAGAGCACTGCGTTACAGCTGCAGTGGTGGCTTACAAATCGCGATTGGGTCAATGGCCGATCCCTCTCCCTTCCCCAACCCGAGCACACAGTTGTGACGGATGCGTCCCTCCTGGGATGGGGCGGCCATATGGGAGAGGCGGAGATCAGAGGCCTCTTGTCTCCGGCGGAGTCCCAGCTTCATATCAACCTTCCGGAGCTGCGGGCGATCTGACTTGCACAGAAGGTATTCCTTCCATCTGTCCGGGGAAGTGTAGTGCAGGTGTTCATGGACAATACCACTGCCATGTGGTACTGCAACAAACAGGGTGGGGTGGGGTCGTGGACTCTTTGTCAGGAGACTCTGGACATGGCTGGAACATCAAGGCGTTACCTTGGTGGTTCAACACCTGGCAGGTTCTCTGAACACCATGGCGGACGAACTCAGCCATCGGTGCATGATGGATCCCGAATGATGTCTGAACTCGGATGTGGTGCAGTGTCATCAGCATTGGAATTTCCAAGGCGGCACTCGCTAGGCGATGCTTTTCGTCGCAAGTGGAGTTGCGGTCTGTTGTACGCCTTTCCACCTATACCACTTCTGCCCAGAGTGCTGAAGAAGATCAAGCGCGACCGGGCACAAGTCATCCTTGTGGCACCCGACTGGGCACGAAGATACTGGTATCCCGAGCTACTCAGTATGTCCATTGATCCCCCGATTCGACTGCCTCTTCAGGAGGGCCTTCTGTTGCAGCAGCAGGGGACGGTCCTCCACCCGAACCTGTCCAGCCCCTACCTCCATGCGTGGAGATTGAGCGGCGGCAGTTGAGGCCATTTGACTTGCCTCCTGAAGTCTGTGATGTCATTCTGGCAGCCAGGCGTCCCTCCACAAAGATGGTATTCGCCTGTAGGTGGAACAAATTTGTGGAATGGTGCACAGCAAAGGCTGTGGATCCTCTTTCTGCCCCTCTTTCAGAGGTTCTCCTCTTTCTGCTTTCTTTGGCCCAGCAGGGCTCTTCTCTGGGCACTATCAAGGGCTATCTCTCTGCCATTTCCACCTTCTTAAGGCTTCTTGATTAGTCTTCTCTTTTCAAGTCGACTGTTGTAAATAGATTCTTGAAAGGTATCACGCACATGTTCATTCCTGTTCCTTTTGTGATGCCTCAGTGGGACTTGAATCTGGTTCTAACCTATCTGATGTGTGCTCCTTTTGACTTAAAACTGCTTTCCTGGTTGCCATCACCTCTGCCAGAAGAGTGAGTGAGCTCCAGACTCTATTCTCTAAGCCTCCTTTCCTCTACGTCCATCCGGACAAAGTTGTTCTAAGGACTTGCCCTTCCTTTCTACCCAAGGTTGTTACTGCCTTTCACATCAGCCAGTCTATCACCTTGCCCACCTTCTTTCCGCCTCCGCATCCCTCAAAAGAGGAGGAGAGGCTCCACCGTCTGGACTCAAAACGTGCGCTCTCCTTTTATCTGGACCGCACACAACAGTTCCGGGTGGATGGACAACTCTTTATTGGCTACGTGGTGCTAAGAAGGGACAGGCGGTGCACAAGTGGACCATCTCTCGGTGGGTCATTTTGTGAATCATGGTTTGTTATTCCCTGGCTAAGAAGGAGCCTCCTGTGGGCCTGCGCGCCCATCCACTCGGACCACTGAAGCTACTACTGTGCTAGGTCGGGGGGTCCCCTTGCAGGACATTTATCAGGCAGCTACGTGGACCTCGCTGCACAAGTTTGCCAAGCACTACTGCCTGGACAGCCAAGCCCGGAGATGACTTTTTGGCCGTTCTGTTTTCCTGGTGTGATCTTGGTTCGCAGACCCACCTCCTGGGTTGGTATGGCTGGGGTAACTATTCTAAGGTAAGGAATCTAACACTGACGTGTTTCTTTCAGATGCACAGTTTACTTACCTTCGGTAATGATATATCTGTAAGAAACATTAGTTAGTATTAGATTCCTTACCGCCCCACCCATTCTCCCCGTTCTGCGAACCGATATCTAGGGTTAAGGTATCTCCCTTTGAGGACCCTAGTTTCATGGTACCAGTGTCGGTTTCTTGCATGGCTCTCCGTTCCTGGCGCTGAAAGCTATGTACAGAACTGACGTCAGCGCGCGAGGGCTGCGTCTAAGTACTACGACGGCCTCATCCTGGCGATCACGACGACGGACGCGGAGCCGCAGACGATGCCTACCGACGCTCAGGGGTACTGCCGATGAAAACTTTCCAGATCCAGTCTGATGCCTGGGGATATTCTAAGGTAAGGAATCTAACATTAACTAATGTTTCTTACAGCTATATCATTACCGAAGGTAAGTAACTTGTGCGTTAACAAACAATTCATTAGAAAATGTGTAGTAAAGATCCCGGCGACAACTGACTTGTTTTGTGTAGTGGTCAACTTGTAGCAGCAAAGGGGGGACCTGGACGAGTGGGTTCAAGACAAAAATGGAAGTGGGAACATAAAAACAGGAAGCTTCTTACCTCCTGTCCTTTCATTCCTCCAACTCAAAGTAGGAGGTATCCCCAACACCATTCCTCAACAGGAAGGCACATTGTAATATGGTTGGCAGGAACAGTGACTGTACTCTCGCCATCAGCCGCTTTGGCCTAAAGAGGCCGTCAGTGCGAAAGGAGAAATCTGGCAAAGTCCGCAGTACCCGTACGGGCTATTGTTCATAGACCTGCTAACATCTAAATCGGGCAGGTGGACCGACAAGAAGGCAGTTGGGGAAACCGCAGAAAAAGCCATAGCTGGACTATTACCGCCAAGATCTAAATCAGAAAGAGAATTACTGAATTCAAGTAATTTGTTCTTTAAAATTCAAAGGACTCTTCACCATGGATATGTTCTAGTTAAGGAAAAAGTCTGAGTTGACCCCACCCATAATGCATCAATACAGAAACTCTGGTCAGAACCAGTGGCACTGGTGTAGCACACTAATGGGCAATTGAATTCAGTGCTACCCAGAGCAAAGCTAGTGATTATGATTCAGCCATCCGTCAATTTTTGGTTCCTCTTGTTGAACCCTTAAAGTTATGAGTGACAAAGGATGGCCAGAACTGGGTACCATAGATGCTGTGACAGAAAGTCTTACGATACATCTCAGTAGTTGCTAGTGTGAATTCTAACCAGATAATATGAATTCAAGAGTTTCAATCCATTGTTTTTGTTTTGCTGTTACATTTGCTGTAAATATGACCTAACATTCTATGCTCAAAATTACGTGTAGTGGTTGTGTGAAAGAAGCCACTACCATGAAGAAAAGTGATGATTACTTTTTATCAGTACTTGAAATTAAAGTTTGCGGTGTCTTACATTAGTTCATCTGTCAATGAACTCCTTTGTAAAATTATCCCTTTAATTCATGCACCAAACTATATTATACAGACCTCTGACATTTGTTAATGCAAAAATGTGTTTTCAGAGAGATTCTTGTGACAACAAAGACTGGCTGAATAAAGCCTATGAAAGCCATGGGTCTGTGGAGCGTTCATCTGTTTCTCAAGCAGTGGAAATCAGCAAATATGGAAAGTTCTCTATCCACTGTCCATTCGATACATTAATGGTAAGTTTTTGATGTTTTGATGCCTGATGAAAAAATATGTTTCGATTATGCATTATAGAAACTTCTCTCCTAATACTAAATGTATCTCTTTGTTTTCGAATATGCAGTAGATAAAAAAGATTTATTCTTCCTGCAGATTCCTCACCCATAGAACAACCCCAGGCATCAGATTTGATCTGGAAAACTTCAAAGCTACGAGGTCGCTAGTAGAGGGAGCTGGACTCGATAGGTACCTGTTGTGACAGATGGCACCACAAGGCCATAAAGCACCCTCCCTGACTCACCGACGTCAATTTCCTTTTTTCCACACCTTCAAAGCAGATCCAGCTCTTCACCTCTAGGGGAAATCTTTTCCTCATAAATTCAGTATCAAAACAGTAGTAACAAAATATTTTAGAACGTGTCTTCCAAAGAAGTAAGCCTTGCAAGGATTGTGAGGGACAAATATCCATCACACTCATGCCATCTGAATAAGTTCCAGGCGAAGGATGATTGATGCAACAATAAGTGATTTCATCTCTCCTGCTTTCCAGCAACGTCATCAGGTAAAAAGCAAAGAAAGCATAGGAATTCTAAGAGGAGAGCTTTATGTCGATCTCATCTCCAACAGGACCTTCGTCCTTGGAGCCAGAGCACATTCGGATTCCCACAGAGGATCCTCCGCACAGCCCTACTTCTCCTGTCGAATTGGCTCCAGACTGACCTCCTGGTTTGATGCCATCGAGTACTCCGGCCCTGGTGCTTCTTTACTTCACAGCGACTGGGGCTGATCCGACAACGTTTCTCAACACCATGTCTGCCATATTCACAAGAGCATCAACACCATCCGGTACGCTGTTGGGCGCATCGGAGCCGCTGCGGTTCCTACTCTTCATGGCCTTTGGAGTTGTTACTTCAGAGCCGACACCATACTACTTCGACCCAGAGTTCGCTTCATGGCACCACAGCCGGTGCCGTGGATGGCGCCAGTACTGCCCCCACCACTGCCAACTCTACCTCCACCACCACCCCTTCTAGCCTTGGATAATGCACCACCTGTGCCACAACCCAACATGGAGCTGCAAGGTCACTCTCGTCGTGAGGCACAGAGGATTCTGGAAGAGGTGTTGTATAGAGCTCATCTCCTTGAGATTTTCAGGATTGTTTCAGACCCAATGGAGCACCACCCTGAGAACACCCCATCCAAGAACCACAGGATTTTCATGGACTGTCCTCTGCAACCAGGTAAAATACCTTGCTTGAACTCTCCATGGACTACCCGACTGGGCCACCTATGCCAGAGGCTGTCTCCCTTGACAAAGTGATGCCCGGCACTGTTGAAGTGGTGAACTTGAAATTAATTACCATTGACAATAAAACAAATGTTGTCACTGAGTTTTTTCTTCCTTCCGTGGCTTAAGCTGAGCCACTTCTCCTTTTACTGATGCCCTGTTGGATCCAATGCAAGCAGCATGGGAGAAATCGTCCTCATCGTCGGTAATTATCATTCAAAACCTGACTATCTGGTCTTTTTGTCTTCCCATCCCTCCTCAGATAGTCTGGTCATAGACGCCTCCTCTTCATGGTTGGTTGTGCCTTTTCAACAGACCCTTTTGACAGGAAATCAAAACTAGGCTTAAAGAAAGAAGATCTTTTCAGCAGGAAGCTTGGCCCTAAAATCACTCAAGGCTAATTGCCTGCTATCTCACTACAATCTTGTGTTATGGGATATGGAGAAAGATTATTCTTTCCCGTGTGCCTCTGACATGAAAGAACACTTACAAGAAGTAATAGTAGATGGCTAGAATGCTTTGAGTTACATAATAAAATCTGAGCTGGAGACAGCAGTCTTTATAGCTTGAGCAATAGGCACCTCCATCTTAGTGCGATGACATGCTTGGCTCCGGACATCAAATTTCTCCTCCAATGATTATGCTAAGCTAATGGATCTTCCATTCGACAGAGTTCAAATTTTTTGATACAAGACGTCTCTGCACCGGAGAGGTTTAAGTCTTCCGTTTGTTAGGGATTCCAGGGGCTTTTTCCATTTTCGTTGCTTTAGAAGAGGGTTCATTTTTGTCCTTAACAGGTTTCACTTTCAATCCTGCAACAGCAGAATAACCCACTTGTCGGGCAATACAGAGGCTGTAGTTAAGTGAAAGGCAGAGAATCTACAGTGCAGCCCTCGTTTTCCTCCTACTTCTTCCCCAGCTCCTTAAGGAAAGCAGAGCCTGTAGGAGGAAGGGTCCTGTTTTCTGCAGACCTAGAAAACCATCATTTTGGGCCAGTAGGTCTTACAAATGGTAGAAAAGAGTTACTTCCTCCCCTTCCTACAGGTTCTGCCTACTATCTCACCCTCCCATCATCCCCTCCTCTCCATCCCCTGGCCCTTCTGCAACAGGAGGTGGAAGTTCTTCTCAAAGGCGCAATCAAGTTAGTGCCAGAGAAGGAAAAGGGTCAAGGTTGTTAGGTCTGTTACTTCCTGGTGCCCAACAACAGCGGCTTTCTCCTCCCTATGTGACCGAGTGGACACTCTCCTGTACGGTCGCTCCCCTCGCCCTCTGCCTCCCCCAGACGCTGCACTCACTGCTGGCTGTATTCGCGCCTGCCTGCCTGCCTGCCTGCTGTTGAAGCGCACTCAGCGCTTGGTATTGTTTTTCAGTATATTTACTTATTTATCACAATAGTGCACTCGGCGCTTGGTGGTATCTGCCTGCTTGCACTGTATTGATTTCCTGCTGCGCACTACTGCTAGTTATCAGGGGAAGAGACGATTGCGTGGAGTGCATTTCACTGTGTTTTGAAACGTGTTGCCCACTCCGGCTGTGACCCAGTTTCGGTTCAGGGTCCGGGCTCCATTGTAGCTCTCTGTTTACCCTCGGCAGCCCGTGGCTCCTCCCAGATCCCGCCTCCCAGCTGCCCCTCCCACGCTCCGCCCCCCCCACCACTCATTTAAGGCTGATGCCTCAACGCGCAGCGTCCACGCGCTACGGCCGCCCCGAAGGTGCGCCAAAGGTAAGCCTGTCTACGCCCGTCCGCGCCTGGACCGCGCCCAGCGCCAGACCCCCTGGTTCCCTTAAGCCCCAGCCCACCCGCATTACATACGATTCCTCCTCCCTCCTTGCTCTAAACCCCGGTCGACTCCCCAACTGCACCCAAGCCGCACCTGGACACACCCATGGACCCTTCACATGCAACTCCTGCAAGTTTGACGGCACAAAAACCAATTCCTCATCCACTAACACCAAACATAGATCTGACGCCAACCACCTTAAATGCATCCTACTCAACACCCGATCGGTCCACAGCCACGCCATCAACCTTTGGAATCTACTAGACACCGTCTCTCCAGACGTCGCCTTCCTAACAGAAACTTGGATGAACACCTCTTCAGCCCCAGACATCACCATAGCCATCCCGGAAGGCTACAAGATCATCCGAAAAGACCGCACCAAACAAACAGGAGGAGGCATCGCCATCGTCCATAAGAACTCCATCCGCATCTCAACCAGCTCGGACGTCAACCTCTCTAGCGCCGAACACCTTCACTTCCAGATCCACACCGACCCCAAGACCACACTCAGAGGCACCCTCCTCTACAGGCCACCAGGACCCCGTGCACAATTCACTGAAGACATCACTGATTTTATCACCCAACACGCCCTCTCCTCCGAGGACTACATCCTCTTGGGAGACCTCAATTTTCACCTGGAAAAGAGCAACGACAACAACACCACCACCCTTCTGGACAATCTCGCCAACCTCGGACTCAAACAACTTGTTAATACCCCCACACACCACGCAGGTCACACTCTCGACCCTATCTTCACCTCCAGCAAACATATTTCCTTCAGTCACACCACAGTTCTCCAATGGACGGACCACAGCTGCGTTCACTTTATTTACAATAAGACCACAACCCACAACCATCCTCAACCTACCCTGTGAAGAAACTGGAACAAAATCACCATCGACCAGATCTCCTCATCGCTCCTTCAAAACCCCCCTGCCCACTCATCGAACCCCAACCAAGCAGCCATTAACCTCACTCAATGGCTAACCAACACCGCCGACAACCTAGCACCTTTGAAAAAACGTCAAATCAAACCAGGCAGCAAAAACGCCCCCTGGTTCAACGAGGATCTTAAGAAATCCAAGAAACTCTGTCGCTCCCTTGAGAAGGCCTGGAAAAAAGACCCAAACACCAACACCAGGGACGCCTTCAAAAACGCCACCCGCATACACCACCAATTGATCCGGACTGCCAAGAAAACCGCATTCAAAGACCGACTAGACAAAAACGCCCACAACAGCAAGGAATTATTCAACATCGTCAAAGAGTTTACCAACCCCACTGCCAACTCCAACAACAACACCCCCTCTCAAACCCTTTGCGACTCCCTAGCTTCGTTCTTCCACGACAAAATCGCAGACATCCACAACAGCTTCGACAACCAACCCGAAGACCAACCCACCCAACCCTCTGCCGTACCTTCACCCCCCTTGAACATCCTTAATGACTGGAACCCAATCTCCACTGAGGACACCATCCGCCTGATGAACTCCATCCACTCAGGATCCCCCACAGACCCATGCCCTCACCACATCTTCAACAAAGCAGACTCCATCATAGCACCACACCTCCGAGACGTCATCAACTGCTCCCTCAACTCCGGCACCTTCCCAGAAAGCTGGAAACACGCCGAACTCAGCGCCCTTCTGAAAAAACCCACAGCTGACCCCACCGAACTCAAAAACTACCGCCCCATCTCGCTCCTTCCATTCCCGGCCAAGGTCATCGAAAAGGCTGTCAACAACCAGCTTGCCGCCTTCCTCGAAGCCAACAAATCCCTCGACTCCTCACAGTCCGGCTTCCGAGCCAAACACAGTACTGAGACCGCACTCATCGCAGCAACAGACGACATCCGAACTCTACTGGACAATGGAGACACAGTCGCCCTCATCCTCCTCGACCTCTCCGCAGCCTTCGACACAGTCTGTCATAACACCCTGTTACAACGACTCAGAAACATCGGAATCCAAGGAAAAGCACTGGAATGGATCACCTCATTCCTTGCCGGAAGAACTCAGAGAGTACGCCTCCCACCATTCAAGTCAGAGTCCACTGAAGTCATCTGCGGCGTGCCACAAGGATCTTCACTCAGCCCCACCCTCTTCAACGTATACATGAGCCCCCTCGCGACCATCGCACGCCAACACAACCTCAACATCATCTCCTACGCTGATGACACTCAACTTATCCTCTCACTCACCAAAGACCCAAACATCGCCAAAACCAACCTAAATGAAGGAATGAAAGAGGTAGCCGAATGGATGAAGCATAGCCGTCTGAAACTGAATTCAGACAAAACAGAAGTCCTCATCTTAGGTACCTCCCCCTCCGCCTGGGACGACTCTTGGTGGCCAGAAGCCCTTGGAAAAGCACCCATCCCGACGGATCACGCACGGAACCTAGGCGTCATCCTCGATTCCTCACTCTCGATGACCAGACAAGTCAACGCCGTCTCTTCATCTTGCTTCAACATTCTTCGCATGCTCAAAAAAACATTTCGCTGGATCCCCACCGAAACTAGAAAAACGGTCACCCACGCACTGGTTACAAGCCGCCTGGACTACGGAAACACCCTTTACGCCGGTACCACTGCAAAACTTCAGAAAAAACTCCAACGCATCCAGAACGCATCAGCCAGACTCATATTAGACATCCCGCGTAAAGAACACATTTCTGGTCACCTGAAAGACCTCCACTGGCTCCCCGTCAATAAGAGGATAACTTTCCGCCTCCTCACCCACGCACACAAAGCTCTCTACGAACTTGGACCCGAATGCCTCAATACACGTCTTTCCTTCTACACCCCCTCCCGCCAGCTGCGCTCTTCCAACCAAGCCCTCGCTGCTATTCCCCGCGTCAACAAAACCACCATGGGGGGAAGATCATTCTCCTACCTAGCGGCCAAAACCTGGAACTCACTTCCCATGCACCTTCGCCTCACTCAAAACCACCTAGCATTCAGAAAGCAACTTAAAACCTGGATATTCGAGAAGTAATTCCCCACCCCTCTTCAAGCGCCTTGAGACCCTCTGGGTATGTAGCGCGCTATATAAATTTATTGACTTGACTTGACTTGACTTGACTTGACCTATCCTGAATCTCAAGAACCTCAACTTCCTCCTCGAAAAGGAAAAGTCTAGGATGCTGATCCTTGCTCAAGATCTACTGGCATTGGAGCTTGGAGAATAGATAGTGTCCCAAAATTTGCAGGACGCATACTACCACATCCCTATCTTTCAGTCTCACCAGAAGTACTTGCAGTTTGTGGTGGGCTCTATACACTGCCAACTACCCTTTGGTTTGACATCCGCAACTCGAGTCTTCACAAAAGTGATGATGGTGGTGGCAGTTCACGTGACTATGGTGGTGGCAGTCCAACCCAGATGGTCAGGCATTCCCATCTTTCCGTACGCTGACAACTGGCTCATCAAATCCAGTCCACTGGAGTTGGTGTTGCACCATCAGAAGTCAACAGCATCTCTGCTGTTCTACTTGGGCTTTTCAATCAACAATCTCAAATCTCACCTGTGTACCTCCCAACTAATCCAATTCATCAGGTCGGTACTGGACACCAACCTTGCACACACCTTTCCACCTTCATAGAGAGTCTGAGACAAACTGGAAACGATTCAGTTCTTCCAATCAGGCATGAGAATTCCAGTCCTGAGAGTCCTGCAATGAGTAGAGGTGGGCGGCAAATTCTGCTCCGCTCGCGGAATGTGCGAAACGTTGGCAATTCCGCGTTCCAGCGGGACACGGAATTGCCAAATTCCACAATCCGCAGAGTAGCGGAATTCGTGAGTAGAGGTATTGCTCAAAACGGTTGCATCTTCTTGGATAAATATGCAGGGCAGGATTCATCTGGCACGAAGCTCCTGTCACAAAAATTAAACCTCAACAGGAAGTGTGAGAAGTTGGCCTGGTATATGATGTTCACTATTCTAGTGAGCACCTTGCACCAGTCCAAACAACACTTATGGTGATGGTTGTAAAGTGAACCTTATAGACCAGCTATCTTAGTGGTAGCATGGACAAAGCAGTCTTAGGCTAAAACTTCAGAGAGCATGTGAAGCCAGCTGTTTTACCATATGTAACCCCTTGAATACCAAATGAAAGGACACCACACAGGTTATATATAAATTATATATATTTTTTATTTTAAACACAACCCCTCTGAACTCTTTATGAGGTCAGAGGCTAAGCACATAAGTTACTCAATTATCATACATTAAGTTGCACAAAATACAGTAGGGCCCTAGGGGCACGTAAAACCATATATTAAGAAAGTGGTATAAGTACCACGTCACGAACAAGGAGTAGGCCTTGGGCTTAGGGAATCGCTGGGGCTACGCTGTACTAACAAGTGTTAGGAGGCAGGAGGCCCATGGGATGCGTGTGCAGTGTCTAAACACACACGTGGGTTCTCATAGGGAAAAAATGGGAATGAAGAGTTTGGAAACTAGTTCTTTTAGGACACTTCCGGATGGACTAGGAGGAAGCTACGCGAAACAAGGACACTTGTATAGTCAATACCCACAGGAGCACCGGAGTAGTTGCGTTACCTCACCCATAGGAGCCGGGTGCCTAGGTGTCAAGATGTGTCGGGTTTCGTCGCTGGATCCTATGGAGACCTGTAAGAAGATGCTGCAGGCGACCAGGAGGAACATGTCCGGGTGGATCCAAGGGCGGATCGAGGATGAAGAGTACCTGAAAGCAGAGGGGACAGAGTCTGGGTCACTAGCCAGTGACCAGGATGGAACCAGGAAGGAACCAGGCGATGTTGGATGCGTTTCAGGTGATGTCGCAAAGCTTGTCTCTACAGCCACGTGGACCAGGAGGCGTCGACGATGACCAGTAGCTGGATACGGAATGTCCCACGAAGGATCTCGCTGTTGGCGGAGTCAGCTTCTGGATTGGAGTCAACAAGCCTTGGCAAAGGCAACCCACGCAAGAATCGAAGATGGGCTTCTGTTCAGGCCAGCAAGGCCTGGGCGGCTTCTCTTTTGCAGAGGAGCTGGGGCAAGTCTGGAGCAACCAGTCAAGCAGTTTAGGTTCAAAGGTTCGTCGTCACAGAGGCCACTAGCCAACAGGCAAGTAACCGGACAGAGGCGTCGAGCAGGAAAATGCATAAGGGCCACACGCAGAACTCGTGGAGTGTGGAGGGCTGATCATCTGAAAGAGACACGTTAGTGATAGATTCCTTACCTTAGAATATCCCCAGGCGTCAGACTGGATCCAGAAACTTTTGCATAGCAATACCCCTGCGCGTCGGTAGGCGTCGTCTGCGGCTCCGCGTCCGTCGTCGGCGTCGTGAGCGCCGGAATGACGTCGCCGGAGTACTTAGACGCCGCCCATGCGCGCTGACGTCAGTTCTTCTTTTTTCCGCGCCAGCTAGCGCAGATCCGGAAGAAGCTCTACCCCCAGTCAATTTTTGACTGAACTTTTTGATCCTTTGATCTCTCTTTTTGTCGAGTTTTCGACTCCATCGGTGCCAGGGATGCCCGGGTTCAAGCCTTGCTCGAAGTGCGACCGACTCATGTCGGTCACGGACCCCCATCGCCGGTGCCTGAAGTGCTTAGGCCTCGACCACGACGATCGAACCTGCTCCGACTGCCGGGCCCTGACGTCGAAGGCTAGGCGGGAGCGGTCCCGCAAGCGACTCGAGCTGCGGCAGTCGGCCCCGCGCCGCTCCAGGTCCCGGTCCCGGTCCCACGGGAGGTCGAGGGACAGGTCGCGAGGTCGGAGTCATCGAAGCTCCGGTAGTGGACACCGATCGTCTGGTTCCAAGTCCTCAGGTAAGAGGCATGAGAGGTCGGAGCGACGTCATCGATCCTCCGACCAGCCCCGACGCTTGCACGATGCGGCCGGGGGCTCGGGCGACACCGCCCACGCAGCTCCGCGGGAGTCGCAAGCGTCGCCGCCTGCCCCACACCTTTGGGTCGCTGGGCAGAGCGCGACGCCGGAGGAGGTCGAGAGGTATCTCATGGCCATGAGAGCCCTCCCTCCTCAGTCGGTTCCCGTGGCGCCTTCGGGCCCAACGGTTCCGTCTGGAGGTCCTACCGGGTCGGGCGCTTCGGCCCCGACGCCGTCGGGTGCTTCGGCCCCGGCGCCGCTGGCGACTTCGGTCTCGGCGCCGCAGGACCTCGCCGGATCCGGCTCCGGATCCAGGACCTCGCCGGTCGACCTTACGACCTCGCCGGCGCCGTCCCTACGGGTGTCGCCCCCGGCGCCCATTGTGGTTGCCGACCCCAATGTTTCCTACGGTCCGACTCAGGCGCCGGAAGGGCACCGCTGGGCGCCGATTCCGACGGCCTTTGGGGAATTTTATCTCCACGAGGAGGCCCTGTCTGCTAATCCTGGTTTCCAGGACACAGGTGACGAGGAAGATTGGGAGGGGTCAGAGGACCCTCTGGCACGAGACTGCCAGTCTCAGCAGGACTGGACTTATGAGCTTGGGGAGGCCAGTGGTCTTGACACATCGCCAGACACTGGATTTAACTTGCCTCCGACTGTGGCTTCGGAAGCGGGTTCTACTTATGGTGTAGTGTTGACGAGGGCAGCTAAGGCCTTAAACCTTAAGCTCCCCGTCGCGGCCGTGAGGACTAACCTCCTCACTGAGGTCCTCAAACCGCAGTCAAGCTCCATGGAGCCCCTGCTGCCGTTCAATGAGGCCTTATGTGACGTTCTTGTGGGCACTTGGTCCAAGCCCGCCACAGGCCCGCCTGTGGATAGGAACGTGGCCAGACGCTACCGCCCGGCCCCGGGCGACCCTTGCTTTTTGTCCACCCATCCCACCCCTGAGAGTCTGGTCATCCAGGCCTCTAACTCCCAAACCGCGTTCCCGTCGGCCCCGCCCGACAGGTAATCCAAGAGATACGAACAGTTCGGGAAGAAGGTCTTCTCGTCTGTTAGCTTAGGGCTGCGGTCTGTGAATACCGCCTGTCTCTTGGGCCGCTACACCCACACCCTGTGGGACACGGTTGCGGAGCTGCTGCCACAATGCCCGGAGGAGGTCCAGGCTAAACTCGGCCAAGCCCTTGCGGAAGGCCGAGATGCAGCACGCTTTTCTATCCGGTGTGGGCTGGATACCACAGACTCACTGGGCAGGGCGATGGCAACGACAGTGGCAGTTAGACGCCACGCCTGGTTGAGGTCCGCCAACTTCTCGGCCGATGTCCAGGCCACGCTCCTGGACATGCCGTTTGATGGCCGTCGCCTCTTTGGCGACAAGGCAGACCATGCGCAGGAACGTTTCAAGGACTCCAGGGCTACGGCCAAGTCCTTGGGTCTCACGGCCCCACGCCAGCAATCGGGTGCCTTTCGCTCCTTTCGTGGCTACGCAAGGGGCGCCCCACCACGTACCGTCAGCCACGCACCGCAGAATGTCCAACAGCGCGGTGGCGGACGTGGAAACCGCCGTGGCGGCGGTCGGGGACCACGGCGAGGCCAGTCCACACCTCCCTCAGCAGCGCGCGCCTCAAAACCTTCCTAGTCCGCGTTTTCAGGCCCATGTGACGCCTGTGGGAGGCAGGGTTCGCCATCACCTCTCCCACTGGCGCACAGTCACTTCGGACAGGTGGGTGCTGCAGATTGTCCGAAGGGGCTACTCCCTCCCCTTCGAGGCATCCCCTCCATCCATGCCACCGCAATGCCACCGCGTGTCGGGGATCACTTGCAGCTTCTGCAAGAGGAAGTCACGGCCCTCTTGGCCAAGAGGGCCATCGAGCGCGTTCCTGGGCCAGAAGTAGGGTGTGGATGTTACTCCCACTACTTTCTGGTGCCCAAGAAGGGCAAAGGGGGCCTGCGCCCTATCTTGGACCTGCGGAACGTGAACGGCTTCCTCCGGAAGGAGAATTTCAAGATGCTGACTTTGGCTCAGGTCCTGGCTGCCCTGGACCCGGGAGACTGGATGGTAGCGTTGGACCTGCAGGACGCCTATTTCCACATCCCCGTCCTGCCGGCCCACCGGCGTTACCTGCAGTTCATGGTAGGCCAAGAGCACTTTCAGTTTACCGTGCTCCCCTTCGGCCTTACCAGCGCCCCACTGGTGTTCACGAAGGTGATGGCGGTGGACGCAGCTCATCTGCGCAGGCAGGGGTTATCAGTCTTCCCCTACCTAGACGACTGGTTGTTGAAGGCGGGCTCGCCCCAGGTAGTCGTCGCCCACCTCCAGACTACGGCCGACCTCCTGCACTTGCTGGGGTTCTCCATCAATGTGCCGAAGTCACACCTGTGTCCCTCTCAGAAGCTCCTTTTCATCGGAGCGGTTCTCGACTCGGCGCAGTTTCGGGTTTACCAACCCGAGCAGCGGGTTCGGGATATTCAGGCTCTGATTCCCATCTTCCAGCCGTTATCCCGAGTCTCGGTCAGGTTGACGCTGCGGCTCCTGGGGCTGATGGCCTCCTGCATCCTTCTGGTGCATCACGCCAGGTGGCGGATGTGGGCTCTGCAGTGGGACCTGAAGTTTCAGTGGGCCCAGCATCAGGGCAACCTGTCCGATCATGTCTTGATCTCGGAGGGCACTGCGAGACAACTGCAGTGGTGGCTCACGGACCGCGACTGGGTCAGTGGCAGATCCCTCTCCCTACCCCACCCGGAGCACGTGGTTGTGACGGACGCGTCCCTCCAGGGTTGGGGAGGCCACATGGGAGAGGCGGAGATCAGAGGCCTCTGGTCTCCGGTGGAGTCCCGGCTCCATATCAACATGCTGGAGCTGCGGGCGATTCGTCTAGCACTGAAAGCATTCCTCCCCTCTGTCCGGGGGAGTGCAGTGCAAGTGTTCACCGACAACACCACCGCCATGTGGTACTGCAACAAACAAGGCGGAGTGGGGTCGTGGACCCTTTGCCAGGAGGCTCTGCGCCTATGGCAATGGCTGGAACATCAGGGCGTGACCCTGGTGGTTCAACACCTGGCAGGCTCTCTGAATGCCAGAGCGGACAAACTCAGCCGTCGGTGCATGATGGATCACGAATGGCGTCTGAACTCGGACGTGGCGCAAGGTCTCTTTCAGCAATGGGGAGAGCCTTGGTTAGATCTATTCGCCACAGAAGAGAACGCGCAATGTCATCGGTTCTGCGCGTTGGAATTTCCAAGGCGGCACTCGCTCGGCGACGCTTTTCGTCGCGAGTGGAGCTGCGGTCTGTTGTACGCCTTTCCGCCTATACCTCTTCTGCCCAGAGTGCTGAAGAAGATCAGGCGCGACCGGGCCCAGGTTATCCTTGTGGCTCCGGACTGGGCACGAAGATACTGGTATCCCGAGCTACTCAGCATGTCAATCGATCCCCCGATTCGTCTGCCTCTTCGGGAGGACCTTCTGTCGCAGCAGCAGGGGACGGTGCTGCACCCGAACCTGTCCAGTCTCCACCTACAAGCTTGGAGATTGAGCGGCGACAGTTGAGGCCATTTGACTTGCCTCCTGAAGTCTGTGATGTGATTCTGGCAGCCAGGCGTCCCTCCACAAAGTCGGTATACGCCTGCAGGTGGAACAGATTTGTGGCATGGTGCACAGCAAAGGCTGTGGATCCTCTCTCTGCACCCCTTTCGGAAGTGCTGCTCTTTCTTCTTTCCCTTGCCCAGCAGGGCTCTGCTCTGGGCACTCTTAAAGGGTACCTTTCTGCTCTTTCCGCCTTCTTAAGGCTACCTGATCAGCCTTCTTTATTCAAGTCCCCCATTGTAAGTAGATTTCTGAAGGGCATCACACACATGTTCCCTCCTGTTCCCTTCGTGATGCCCCAGTGGGACTTGAATCTTGTTCTCACTTATCTGATGTGTGCTCCCTTTGAGCCACTCCATAACTGTCCTCTCCGTCTTCTCACATTGAAAACTGCTTTCCTGGTTGCCATCACCTCTGCCAGGAGAGTGAGTGAGCTCCAGGCTCTTTCTTCTTCTCCACCTTTCCTATCTGTTCATCCTGACAAGGTGGTGTTACGTACACGTCCTTCCTTTCTGCCCAAGGTTGTCACGGCCTTCCACATCGGGCAGTCCATCACTTTGCCCACCTTCTTTCCGCCTCCGCATCCCTCGAAAGAGGAAGAGAGGCTCCACCGTCTGGATCCAAAACGTGCGCTCTCCTACTACCTAGATCGCACACGCCAATTCCGGGTGGATGACCAACTCTTTGTTGGTTACGTAGGCGCGAAGAAGGGAAAGGCTGTACACAAGAGGACCATTTCAAGGTGGATCATCTTGTGTATCCAAGCATGTTACTCCATGGCGAAGAAGGAGCCCCCTGCTGGGTTGCGGGCTCATTCCACTCGTGCCACGGCAACTACGACTGCCCTGGGCCGAGGAGTCCCTTTACAGGACATTTGCCAGGCAGCTACGTGGGCCTCGCTGCACACGTTCGCAAGACACTACTGCCTGGACAGTCAAGTCCGGAGGGATGGCTTCTTTGGCCGTTCCGTCCTCCAGGACTTTCTGGTGTGATATTGGTTCGCAGACCCACCACCGGGGTTGGTATTGCTGGGGTATCTATTCTAAGGTAAGGAATCTATCACTAACGTGTCTCTTTCAGATGCACAAGTTACTACTTGTGTAACGATATATCTGTAAGAGACATTAGTTAGTGATAGATTCCTTACCGACCCACCCATCCTCCCCGTTCTGCGAACCGTTATCTAGGGTTAAGGTCATCCCCTTTCAGGGCCCTAGTTTCATGGCACCAGTGTTGGTTCTCTCATGGCTCTGCGTATCTGGCGCGGAAAAGCTGTGTATCAGAACTGACGTCAGCGCGCATGGGCGGCATCTAAGTACTCCGGCGACGTCATTCCGGCGCTCACGACGCCGACGACGGACGCGGAGCCGCAGACGACGCCTACCGACGCGCAGGGGTATTGCTACGCAAAAGTTTCCGGATCCAGTCTGACGCCTGGGGATATTCTAAGGTAAGGAATCTATCACTAACTAATGTCTCTTACAGATATATCGTTACACAAGTAGTAACTTGTGCTTCGGTGCAGGTGATGCTCAGGGCTGGGGCTTCACAATCCCCAATGCACAACTTTGAGGGTGCCTCTGAAGCTGCACAGTTAGCAAGGAGCAGGTTTTTCAAGATGGCCGGTCCCACGTCTCTTGTCGCCTCCACAGGTCTCAGCTTTGCAGGGACTGTGGATCGGGGTCAAAGAAGTCTGGAAGTCCAGGTCTCGTCAGGCTCTGTGCTCGGGCTCCGGCGGGAACATCGATAAAGCAAACCGCTGATCGCTAGATGATGCCTGTTTGCACAGGTTGGTCACTCTTTGACCACAAGGGAGATTCTTCAGTCGTCTTCTGTGAAGTAGATCGTCGAAGGTCCAGAGTTTCGTATCAAGTTTCAGTTCAGGATCAATCTAAAGTCTCTGGGGCCAGCTCCTACCTTTATACAACTAAAGTGGGCTGGTTTACTTACTAGGTCCCTCCTATGGGTGGGACCAGGGAAGGGGGTGGTTACACCCCTTTCCCTTTGTCCAGTTTTGCGCCAGAGCTGGAGCTAGAGTGCCCCAGCAACTGGTTTGAACTGGGCTATGCATGGAGCACCTTGTGTGCCCCAGGCAGTGTCTCATTTCTTTCATGTAAATGTAATGTAAATGTATGTGTCTTGTAAAGCGCACTGCTGCGCTGAGGCGTTGTGGCGCTGTAGACCGCTGGGGAACCCGTCCTGGCTATCCCTGTGAGATGGTCCGTACTGGGTATCTCCAAGATGAAACCAGGCATCCCCGGCGAATGTGGGGGGCCTTTGTAGAGATGAGGCAAGCTAATGCCCAGAGTCGCCGAGTGTGATCACTGGTTAGAGTAGGCACTGAGGAGAGAATTATCGAGTCCGCTGACCCTGGTCCAGCCCTCCCTGCTCCAATACACTATGTCTATATATAAGGTTAGATATAGGAATACTATATCTAAGCAAGGGGTGATTACACCACCTTGCCCCAGCTAAATGATCAGCCAATTGTGTCAGTTTGGATGGCCAGCCACGGGTGGCATAATATATGCTGCAGCCCCTGGTAGGCCTTGGATGCACCTATGCCCTGGCCTGGTACCTATAGTACACTATACAGGGGCTAACAAAGGTGACCCAATTCCCAATTGGTGATGTACCTAAAGTACATGGTATGAATTTAGAGAGAGAACAGCTGGGCTGTGGGTCTGATTAGCAGGCCCACAGCCACATTAAAGTCGAAAACCAGTAAAGCAAAAGCAAAAAGTGGGGTGACCAAAGGAAAGCAGACCCTACTCTCCTACACAACCCCCCCCCAAACGCAGGGACATTAAACTAACCTTGACCAGTTGAGTCTTCATGTTCTAAGTGGAAATATCTGGAGAGACCATCTGCATTACCATGGTCAGTCCCAGGTCTATGTTCCACTGTAAAGTCCATCCCCTGTAGGGAAATGGACCGCCTGAGGAGTTTGGGGTTTTCACCCTTCATCTGATTTAGCTACAAGAGGGGCTTATGGTCTGTCTGAATCTTGAAGTGAGTGCCAAACAAGTATGGCCTCAGCTTCTTCAGAGCCCAAACCACAGCAAAGGCCTCCCTCTCAATAGCTGACCAGCATTTCTCTCTAGGGGTCAGCCTTCTCTAATAAAAGCAATGGGCTGGTCTTGACCATCTATATTCAGTTGAGAAAGTACAGCTCCCACACCCAACTCAGAAGCATCTGTTTGGACAATGAACTCTTTGGAGTAATCTGGACTTTTCAGAATAGGTGCAGAGCACATGGCCTGCTTCAGGTCTTCAAATGCCTTTTGACAGCTTACTGTCCACTGAACTTTCTTAGGCATCTTCTTTGAGGTCAAGTCATTAAGTGGTGTCACAATTGACCCATAATTCTTAACAAACTTTCTGTAATAACCAGACAGGCTCAAGAAAGCTCTGACCTGTGTCTGGGTGGTTTTGAGGAGCCCAGTCCTTGATGGTCTCGATCTTACTCTCCAGTTGTTGAACCTGACCCCCACCTACAAGGTGGCCCAGGTACAGAACCGTACTCTGCCCTATCTGGCTCTTGGTGGCCTTGATAGTTAGGCCTGCCTTCTGCAGGCCCTCCAAAACATTCTTCAGGTGGATAAGGTGATCCTCCCAGGTGGAGATGAAGACAGCAATATCATCTAGATAAGCTGCACAAAAGTCATCCAACCCAGTGAGAACTTGGTTCACCAACCTTTGGAAAGTGGCAGGTGCATTTTTCAAGCCAAAGGGCATCACCACAAATTGGTAATGACCTCCTGGGGTTGAAAATGCTGTTTTGGCTTTTGCATCCTCACCTAGTCTGATTTGCCAGTAGCCTGCTGTTATGTCAAATGTAGTCAAAAACTTGGCAGAAGCCAATCTGTCAATGAGTTTATCTGCCCTAGGTATTGGATGGGCATCTGTCCTAGTGACAGCATTGAGACCTATGTAGTCCACACAAAACCTCATCTCTCTCTTACCATCTTGGGTGTGAGGTTTTGGCACAAGGACTACTGGACTGGCCCAGGGGCTCTCTGAGGGCTCAATAACTCCCAGCTCCAACATCTTTTGTACTTCTGTCCTTATACAGTCCCTGACGTGGTCAGGTTGCCTGTAGATTTTACTCTTCACAGGCAGACTGTCACCAGTGTCCACCTCATGGGTGCACCAGTTTGTCTGACTTGGGGTCAGGGAAAACATATGCCAATAGGCCTGTAGAACTTGTCTGCAGTCCTGTTGCTGCTGGCCAGTGAGGCTGCCTGCCAAGGCAACTCTATCAACTGAACCATCATCAGGGTTCTGAGAAAGCAGGTCTAGGAGAGGGTCACTCTCTTCCTCCTGCCCCTAATCTGTCGCCTTGAGCAGGCCCATGTCTGCCCTGTCAACGTATGCTTTCAGTCTGTTGACATGAAGCACCCTGTGGGGGCTTCTGGGAGTCCCAAGATCAACCAAGTAGGTTACTTCTCCCTTCTGTTCAACAATGGTGTGGGGCCCAGACAATTTGTCTTGGAGAGCTTCTGGGGCCACTGACTCCAACACCCACACCTTCTGTCCTGGCTGGTACACAGTCAGCACAGCCTTTTTAGTCATGCCAAGCTGTTTGAAGTTTTTGGCTAGCCTTAAGGTTTTTAGAAGCCTTCTTCATGTATTCAGCCATCCGGGAGCGGAGACCAAGTACATAGTCCACTATGTCCAGTTTAGGCTTTTTGAGAGGTAACTCCCATCCTTCCTTCACCAAACATAGGGTTCCCCTTACAGGATGCCCAAACAAAAGTTCAAAAGGGATGTAGCCAACCCCCTTTTGTGGGACCTCTCTGTAAGCAAACAGAAGGCAGGGCAGAAGGATGTCCCATCTTCGCCTAAGCGTTTCAGGTAAACCCTTAATCATACCCTTTAGGGTCTTGTTAAATCTATCAACAAGCCCTTTGCACTGTGGATGGTAGGGTGTAGTGAATTTGTAATTTACACCACACTCCTTTCACGTTGCAGTCAGGTATCCAGACATGAAGTTTGCACCTCAATCTGAGACAACCTCCTTCAGAAGGCCCACTCCTGAGAAAACTCCCATGAGGGCTCTTGCCACAACAGGTGTTGTTGTGGTCCTTAGGGGAATAGCTTCTGGGTATCTGGTGGCATGATCCACTACCACCAGAATAAATCTGTGCTCAGAGGCTGTTTGGGGATCCATTGGTCCAACAATGTCAATCCCTACTCTTTCAAAGGGTACCCCCACCACAGGTAGTGGTAAAAGGGGGGCCTTTGTTGTGCCACCTGATTTGCCACTGGCTTTGCAGGTCACAGAGGAGCGACAAAACTCCTTGGTATCTTCTGACATATGGGGCCAGTGAAAGTGAGGGACAAGCCTGTCCCAATTCTTGTTCTGGCCAAGATGTCCTACAAGGGGAATATCATGGGCTTAGGTAAGAAGGAAGCCCCTGAATGCCAAAGGTATGACCAACCTCCTGGAAGCACCAGGCTTGGGGTCTCTAGCCTCTGAATAAAGGAGTCCTTCATCCCAGTAAACTCTGTGGGTACCTGTAGCATTCCCAGCAGCCTCAGCAGCAGCATGCTGTCTAAGGGGTTCAAGAGAGGAGCAGTCTAATTGTGACTGCCTCAAGTCCGCCCCTGAAGGTCCCCCTGTCCCAAGAAACTCAACCTGATCAGGCTCAAGTTCTTCTAGGACAGTTCCTTCAGGGGTCTCACTGTCAGCTTCATGAGAAGGCTGATCCTGACCTTGAGGCAAGGGGGAAGACACTGCCTTAACCCTACTGCTCTTTGTCTTGGGGGCTCTTGGTCCATAGTTCCAGGATCCAAGGCCTGTTCAGTTTGGCACTTTTTGGCCTGTGACCTGGTCACAGCAAGGACATGTGCTGATATGCCCAGCATCTCTGCATGAGTCCTATATTCCACTTCTGACCATACTGAGGATTCAAGATCATTGCCCAACAGACACTCTACTGGAAGGTCTGCACTAACCACAACTCTTTTGAGGCCAGTTACCCCTCCCCAGGAGAAGTTAACAACTGCCACACTATGGGTAGTAGTGACATTGCTGGCGTTGGTCACCAGGTAATTATCACCCAGTACAATCTGTCCAGGGTCCACAAAGCTAGGTGTCACCATGGTGACACTGGCACATGTGTCCCTGTATGCCTGAGCCACTTTGTCATTGATCAAAGGTGTCTCTCTGTACTTGCCCAGAGTACTGGGACTCACAGTAGTGGACAATGCCATATCCACATCACAGACTAAGACAGCCTGAGTTGGTATCCTGACTAGGCCAGAATCCATCTCAGTACCCATGGTTAACCCCACTATAGCCTTGGGTTAGGAACTACCACTGTTAACTGAACTAGGGGGTGCAGATGCCTTAGGGGCAACAGTGGTAGGGGCTGTACCTTTCTTGGTGCACTCACTGAACCAGTTAGAGGCAGATTTACAAATGTTACACCAAGATTTCTTTGGGCCATCTTTCTTCTTTTTCTTAGATGTTGGGACCCCCCCCCTCATTGGATGTTTGGGGGCCTGTTGAAGACTTCTGGTCTTTGGGTTTCTGATCCCCACCCTTTTGGTCTGCCTTTTTCTGATCACCACCTTGGTTCTGGTTTTTCTGCTTAACCCTGGTTCTGACCCATTTGTCTGCCTTCTTTCCCAATTCTTGGGGAGAGGTCAGATCAGAGTCAATCAGGTGTTGGTGCAGTAACTGGTTCTGACAATTTTTAAGTATTTGCTCTCTCATGATCAAATTATACAATCCTGTATAGTCCTTAACTTTACTTCCCAGCAACTAGCCTTCCAGAGCCTTAGTGGCACAATCAACAAAATCAGTCAAGCCCTGAGTCTGTGTCTTCTGGGTATCTCTGAACATTAACCTGTACTGCTCAGTGGTTAAGCCAAACCCATCAATCAGAGCACTCTTCAGGACAGGGTAATTGTTAGCATCCTCATTACTAACTGTGAGGAACTTGTCTCTTCCTTTTTCTTCAAAGGAGAGCCACAAGATTGCTGCCCACTGATTTTGGGGTACCTGCTGTACTTTGCAGGCCCTCTCCAAAGATGTTATCCATTTGTGGATGTCATCCCCAACTTTGTAGGGGGCACAATCTTACTCAGGTTTCTACTATCATAGGACCTGTCTTTATCCTTAGGGATATTGCTGCCACCAGAGGGTTCTAACTCCCTTAACCTTTGCTCTCTAGCCAGGGCAAGTTTCTCTTTGGCAAGGGCAAGTTCTTCCCTCTCAAACCTCAGATTGACTTCCCTTATTCTGGCCAGATGCTCTCTCCTCTGAGGAGAGGTCATCCCTCTCTGAGCTGATGCTCTAGAGCCCCTTGACGAATTGAAGTGGAGAGGATCCCCAGAATGAGTTCTTCCCCTCCTATACCTCTGTTCAAGCCCACCCATAGGTCTGTAAGGGGCTAGCCCATTCTCAGCCCCATGGAGGCTTAAGTTATCCTGGCTAAGTCTCCTAACTTGGACCTGGCTGTCTACCTCTTCCCCAGATTCTTCCTCTTCTACATCCTCATCATCATCATCTAAGATAGTGGGATCATTGGTGTCTTCTGTGGAGGGTAGTACCTCATCTGCATTTCCTGAGGGGCCTGGGTTAGAGGCCTTTTGAGCATCATATTCCTCCATGAGCGCTATCAGTTGCTTGAGGGTAGGGTTGGAACCCTGTTTTAATTTTCTAATTGTGCACAAGTGCCTCAACTCACAAAAATTAAGGGTATCATATCTGGAAGGTATCCTTAAAGGGTCTACCTCCACTGGGAGAGATCCAATTGGTTCTACTCTCAGAGACATGATCTAGTGAGGGGTGGTGTGTGCACCTACCTACACTAAGTGTTATCTACGCAACCTCTCTTGGAGTTGTAGTCAGGGTGTGCTAAGCCCTTTAATCTACAACAACTAAGTTTAGTAGACCTTAAGTATTATCAGACTTGTTATATGTACCTATGGTACCTTAATGTGATCTTTGAAATGATATCTCAAGATTACAATTGGTATAACAACAGCGAGCGCTTATCCCCACCGCTGTCACCAATGTGAGTAGTTGTCCTGGTATATGATGTTCACTATTCTAGTGAGCACCTTGCACCAGTCCAAACAACCCTTATGGTGATGGTTGTAAAGTCAACCTTATAGACCAGCTGTCCTAGCGGTAGCATGGACAAAGCAGTCTTAGGCTAAAACTTCAGAGAGCATGTGAAGCCGGCTGTTTTAACATATGTAACCCCTTGAATACCAAATGAAAGGACACCACACAGGTTATATATAAAATATATATGTATTTATTATAAACACAACCCCTCTGAACTCTTTATGAGGTCAGAGGCTAAACACATAAGTTACTCAATTATCATACATTAAGTTGCACAAAATACAGTAGGGCTCTAGGGGCACGTAAAAGCATAAATTAAGAAAGTGGTATAAGTACCACGTCACGAACAAGGAGTAGGCCTAGGGCACAGGGAATCACTGGGGCTACGCTGTACTAACAATTGTTAGGAGGCAGGAGGCCCACGGGATGGTGTGCAGTGTCTAAACACACACACCGGTTCTTATAGGGGAACAATGGGAACGAAGAGTTTTGAAACTAGTTCTTTGAGGACACTTCCGGATGGACTAGGAGGAAGCTACGTGAAACAAGGACACTTGGATAGTCAATACCCACAGGAGCACCGGAGTACTTGCGTTACCTCACCCACAGGAGCCGGGTGAATAGGTGTCAAGATGTGTCGTGTTTCGTCGCTGGATCCTATGGAGACCTGTAAGAAGATACTGAAGGTGACCAGGAGGAAGATGTCTGGGTGGATCCAAAGACGGATCGAGGATGAAGAGTACCTGAAAGCAGAGGGGACAGAGTCTGGGTCACTAGCCAGTGACCAGGTTGGAACCAGGAAGGAACCAGGCGATGTCGGATGCGTTTCAGGTGATGTCAGATGCGTTTCAGGTGATGTCACAAAGCTTGTCTCTGCAGCCAAGTGGACCAGGAGGCGTTGACGACAACCAGGAGCTGCATACGGAATGTTCCACGAAGGATCTCGCTGTTGGCAGAGTCGGCTTCCGGATTGGAGTCAACAAGCCTTGGCAAAGGCAACCCACGCAGGAATCGAAGATGGGCTTCTTTTCAGGCCAGCAAGGACTGGGCGGCTTTTCTTTTGCAGAGGAGCATGGGCAAGTCTGGAGCAACCAGACAAGCAGTTTAGGTTCAAAGGTTTGTCGTCACAGAGGCTACTAGCCAACGGGCAAGTAACCGGACAGACGCGTCAAGCAGGAAAATGCAGAATGGCCCCACGCAGAACTCGTGGAGTGTGGAGGGCTGATCTTCGGTGTAGATGATGCTCGGGGCTGGTGCTTCTCAATCCCCAATGCACAACTTTGAGGGTGCCTCTGAAGCTGCACAGTTAGCAAGGAGCAGGTTTTTCAAGATGGCCGGTCCCACGTCTCTTGTCGCCTCCACGGGTCCCAGCTTTGCAGGGACTGTGGATCGGGGTCAACGAAGTCTGGAAGTCCAGGTCTCTGTGCTCGGGCTCCGGCGGGAGAATCGACAAAGCAAACCGCTGATCTCTAGATGGTGCCTGTTTGCACAGGGTGGTCACTCCTTGACCACAAGGGAGATTCTTCAGTCGTCTTCTGTGAAGTAGATCATCAAAGGTCCAGAGTTTCGTGTCAAGTTTCAGTTCAGGATTAATCTAAAGTCTCTCGGGCCAGCTCCTACCTTTATACAACTAAAGTGGGCTGGTTTACTTACTAGGTCCCTCCTATGGGTGGGACCAGGGAAGGGGGTGGTTACATCCCTTTCCCTTTGTCCAGTTTTGCGCCAGAGCTGGGGTTGGAGTGTGAACCGGGCTATGCATGGAGCACCTTGTGTGCCGCAGGCAGTGTCTCATTTCTTTCAGCCCTCCCTGTTCCAATACACTATGGCCCGTCTGGGGTGGTGCTAGCACCTCCCAAGACAGGAAACATATTGTCCAAGCCTCCCTCGCTGGAAGGACTCCCAGCAGCAAGAGGTCAGACTTGTGTAGGTGGCAGGCAGCATCCCTTTTGTGATGCTGAGGCTCTGGTTAACTTTAACCGGGATTAGTAGGAACTACATGTCTTCTCCCTCTAGAAGGGTGGAATGCTACCCCCGTCGCCAGAACTGGCGAGGGGTAGTATTCCAAAGCGTATGACACCTTACACGACTTGTTTTGATAAAGCCAAACCAGAGTTAGCATTTAACCGCGAGGTTCATAATGCACTTAAGAGTATATGGTATGGCTATATCATAGAACAGCTATAAGGACATGGTTCCGAAAGCTGCAGACAGGCTCAGCTCACGCTAGAGCCTCATCTCACATAAAACCAAGCACTCTGCCTTCAGGATTGTTAAGGCCTGCCATAGGAGTGACTTATAGGTGTACATGTGTCTATATATAATAATAATAATAATAATACTGAGTTTTATAAAGCGCACAGCTACCTCCGTAGGAAGTGTCCCGGCGCTGGCATGGGCAGTGAGAGTCATAATGCAAGAGAGATGAGATTTATTGCGTGAAAAGCCATGTTTTCAGTAGGCTTCTGAAGCAAGGTTCGGAGGGTGCTTGTTGGATTTCCTGTGGCAAGGTGTTCCAAAGCCGTGCCGTACTTACGGAAAAAGTTCTTCCACCTAAGCGCGCCCTTTTCACTCGAGGAACGTGGAGATGGACCTTATAGTTAGACCTTAGGAGTCTGACCTGAGAATATCTAGGCAGTCGTTTTTTTAAGTAATTTGGGCAGGTCCCATAAAGGGCTCTGTAGGCCAAGGTGAGCGCCTTGAATTTAATGCGACTTGCCACAGGCAGCCAGTGTAGCATGCGCAAGTGGGGAGAAATGTGATGTCTGAAAGGGACCTGCCTGAGTAATCTAGCCGCTGAATTCTGAACGATTTGCATCTTTTGCAACAAAAACTTCGGCAGGCCTAAATAGAGGCCATTGGCATAGTCAAGCCTTGAAGTGATTGTGGCGTGGATAATCGTTTTGCGGCAGCTCACTGGGAGCAGTCGGAGAAATCTTCGTAGGCTCCTCAGTTTACCAATGCATCCTCCAACGACCTTCTGTATCTGGGGAGCAAAGGAGAGGCCATTATCCCATGTAACCCCCAAATTCTTTGCCTTTATGCTCGGAGATGGCGCGGGACCCATCTCTTCCGGCCACCAGAGCTCAGCGGGGGGGTGGTCGCTTGTGCCAAAGAAGATCACCTCCGTTTTGCCTGCGTTTAATTTCAGTTTGTTGGTATTCATCCAACAGGCCACGTCGCGAAGGCAGCCCTTACAGTTGGAAAATGCTGCCTCCGAAACCTCAGAGAATGGGAAGACCAGCTGGGTGTCATCAGCGTAGGAAATTGCAGTGACTCCCCAGTTGGCAATCAGTGTGAACAGCGGGGCCAAGTAAATATTAAAAAGCAGCGGGCTCAGGGCAGAGCCCTGTGGGACCCCGCAGTTCAAACTCCTGGAATCAGAGGAGAAGGTGCCAAGAGTCACCTTCTGCGATCTGTTGGACAGATAGGAGTGGAGCCAGCCTAATGCCTGGGCTTGGAGGCCGATCCCAGCCAGGCGTTGTAATAGCCTGTCGTGATCCACCGTATCAAAGGCAGCCGATAGATCCAGGAGCACCAGCATTGCCGATGCTCCTGAATCCAGCGACCACCTAACTGACTCGGCCACCTCAATCAGGGCGGTCTCGGTGCTGAAACCGGCTCTAAAGCCTGATTGTGTTTCATGCAGAGCATTGCTGTCCTCCGTGAATTTGTTTAGCTGCCTCTGGATTAATTTCTCAAGCATTTTACCCGGTGCTGCCAGTAAGGAAATGGGACGAAGATTACTCAAATCTTCTGGGGCCCCGTTTGGCTTTTTTTTCAACGGGAGTAAGGTAGCATGCTTCCAGCACTCTGGGAACACTCCAGAAGAAATGGACACATTCCATATGTGCTGGAGAGTAGGAGCCACAAAATCCGCCATCAAACTCCAGAGTTTTGGTGGGCAGGGATCATCAGGAGATCCTGATTTGCAGCTGTTAATTTCCTGTATAACAGCATCTCGTGTGATTGGTTGAAACTGGCCCAAGGTTAGTTGCGGCGCTCTATGCTCCATAACATCAGATTTAACAGTGCTTACTGCAGGAGTAAAAGAGTCAGATACTTTCAGAATTTTGTTCTCAAAAGGTATAGTATATAAGGTTAGATATAGGAATACTATATCTTTGCAAGGGGTGATTACACCACCTTGTCCCAGCTGAGTGATCAGCCAGTTGTGTCAGTTTGGATGGCCAGCCAGGGGTGGCATAATATATGCTGCAGCCCCTGGTAGGCCTTGGATGCACCGATGCCCTTGGTACCTATAGTACACTATACAGGGTCTAACAAAGGTGACCCAATTCCCAATTGGTGATGTACCTAAAGTACATGGTATGAATTTAGAGAGAGAACAGCTGGGCTGTGTGTCTGATTAGCAGGCCCACAGCCACATTAAAGTTGAAAACCAGTAATGCAAAAGCAAAAAGTGGGGTGACCATAGGAAAGCAGACCCTACTCTCGTAAGCACTTACAGATATGAATAAAGCAGGTGCCCGAGCTCCAGCTCAAATCCAATAACGCATTAATCAGCCCAAAATGTTTGTGCACACGGTCAAAGCTGGGCAGGTGTTCTTTCTCCTCACATCTACCGTCAAAAATTAGCTGTGATCCTTGATGGAGGTCTTTGCATCCATGACTTTCTCGAGCGCAATCCCTGTGTAGTTCCTGTGACCAGGAGGTTCTTTTTGCTCAACTGCTGCTCTGATCGGTCTCTGACCATTCATATACAAAAGACATGTGAACTTGCATAGAAGCCCCGCCCCACATACACTAGTGGTATGGAAAGTCTTCCCTCCCTTTCACCCACTATGATGGACATCTCACTCAAGGGATCCAGGTGCATTTCGGCGCGGTGGCAAAGTTACAGACACACATGGTCACTGGAGACAACTATTCTGGCCCACAGCTGTAATGTAGGAAAGGCACTATACATTTACCCAAAGAGGGAGCCCTTACTGATTAGCCAATAGTACTTCAGTTCAGTAGAGGCATTGCACAAAACGTTGGCATCTTCTTGGATAAAAATATATGCTGGGCAGGATTCATTCTGGCACGATGCTCCTGTCCCAAAAAATTTTTTTCACTAGCTCACAGAATTCCGTGTGCTCGCAGAGTTTTTTGCCATTTTGCGGAACTTTGCGTAGCGCGACTATGCAAATTCCGCCCACCCCTAGCAATGAGTACTGCAATTTCTAGGTCTACTGGCTTACTCTATTCTCCTAATCTGTGAGAGATTTCTAGGTGCAGATTCGTTACCTTTGTATTATCCTATGGGTCACATTAGATCCGGAAATCTTTTAGTGAGCAGTGCACTTGCATGCTGGTATGTGGCATTGATCAGCTCCACATGGCGTTGTCCACATCAAATGTGACATGCACAGTGCCTATATAGGCGCCACCCCAGTGCACTGACATCAGTTGTTTTTTTCCATGCCAGTCAGCACAGATCTGGAGAGTGCTATCCCTGCAGTGAATTTTTCATTGAGCTTTTTTAAATTTTTGTCGCGCGCTCGTTGAGAGTTTGGCAAGAATATCATCTAGTAAGGCCAGTTTCAAGTCCCTCAGTGCCTGTCACTGATGGATGTCAGTAACGGACCCTCATTTTGTTTGTCTTTGGAGCCGCGAGCGCCACCAAGATGTTAAGACGTGCGTTGACTGCCGTGCCTTGAAGCCAAAGGCCTTGAGAGAGTGACTCCTGAAGCTCCTGGCAGCTCAACATGCAACACCAGGACTGTGACAATCCCAGTTGAAAGGAACCACAAACTTCCCAAAACGTTGTTCCCGATGTCAAAGCTCTCAGCGTTGCCCTCATACTGATCACTGACTTCAACACAGAGCCGGGTGGGAGTTGCCCGACGCAGCATCCTGCGCCAACTGAAGCCATTCCTTCGAATTGAATCGGGTCTTTTGGAAGATTGAGAGAGATCACTGGACCCTGAAGAATACCAGCCTTTGACCCAAACCTGGCTGGTGTGAGGACTTTGAAGAAGCCATAGGACTGGACACATTGCCAGATACTTCCATGAGTTCTCCCACACAATGGCTACGGAGGAGGCAGCATCGTTTGCAATGGTGGTGAGAAGGGTCCTTGACCTTAACCTGTCCTCAGTGGCAGTCAAGACTAATGTCTTGATGGAGGTGCTTCAACTAGGAGTGTTCCCCTCAGAACTGCTTCTCCCCTTTGATGAAGCCCTTCAGGCATCCTGCTTTGGACCTGGTCCAATTCCAGCACAGGGGCTCCTGTGAACAGGACGAATGCCCCCACCACTGCCCAGTCCAGAAAACCCCTACTTCCTCACACAACACCCTACCCCAGAGAGCTTGGTGGTTCAACCCTCCACCTCCCATGGTACATTCCCTACCACACCCCCAGAAAGGTAATTCAAGAGACTGGACACCTTAGGGTAGAAGATGTTTTCTTCCACCAGCCGGCACTGCTGTCTGTGAACACCGTGTGCCTTTTAGGTTCCACTCCCAAGCTTTGTGGGATATGGTTGCGCAGGTCCTGCCGACTGTCCCGGAGGACATAGCAAAAACAACAGGGTTTACCCAAATTACCCTCCCATACCTGGGTATGAAACGTGATATGCAAAAGGAAATGGCACAGAGAAATTAATATCTCTTTTTTTTTAGGCTATAGGGAACATTTAATTACCCTATCAATAGTCCAATGTCCTGTTAGCAATACATCAAAACAATTACTTCAAAAAGCCATTAAAACAGTCTTTGAAAATATCAATCAATATAAAAGTTTTAACACAAAGAAAACAACACACACATATACATATATATATAAACATATACATCACAAACATTTATAGACCAACACCTGAATGCAACAAATCCAAGTTGCCAATACCCAAATATTTCTATAGTAATTAGTGTTCACACACTTAATCTGAGTGATACACTATGAGGTAGTCTTCTATGCACATGAGGATTAATACCCTACAACCATCTATCAAATGTGCTTAGTAACTAGAAACACAATTTTCATATTTAGACAGAATCCTCTCGCCAAAACAGCCCGGGCCATCCTCACTCAGGCTGTTGCTGATGGGAGAGAAGCAGTCAAGTTCACGATCTGATGTGGACTGGATACCACCGACTCGCTGAACAGAGCTGTTTCTTCGATGGTGGCTTACGGCGCCACGCTTGGCTGAGGACAACTGGCTTTTCTGGGAATCTCCAAGCATCACTTATGAACATGCATTTTGATGGCTTCTATCTCTTAGGAGAAACGGCGGATTCAGCTGAAGCACTTTAAAGACAGCAGGGCCACCGCCAGCTCCTTAGGCCTTTCCATGGCCTCTCCACCCACAATCTGCCTTTCCCTACTTTCATGGCAACAGAAGTGAGTTCCAGCCATGTCTATACCTGCACGGCCAAAAGCAAACTTCCCAGCCTGTGGCGAAGGATGCAGCATCCACAGACCTTGTGGATTGGGCAGTCAGGCCTCGAGACAGTCTACCACCTCCCAGCAGCCGCAGCCTCGAACCCTTACTGTCTGCTCCCTTTCCATCAAGAGCACCCAGTGGGAGGCAGGATACACCATCACAAATAGGTTCTGCAGATTGTCCAGAGGGACTACTCCCTCCCTTTCAAGACTACCCCTTCACCCATGCCTCCTGCTTGTGACAGGCTGGTGGAGGATCATCTTTTTTTGCTCTGCCAGGAAGTGATGGCTCTCTTGGCCAAGGGAGCCATACAGAAGGTGCTGATGCCAGAAGTAAGTCGTGGTTGCTATCTCTGCTACTTTCTGGTGACCAAGAAGGTTGGAGTCCTTTGTCCTATCCTAGACGTGCGCCCTCTCTATTTCTTCCCCAAAATGGAGAATTTCAAAATGCTCATGCTCGCTCAGGGCTTGTCTTTCCTGGACCTGGAAGTCATAATGGTAGAGTAGGTCTTGCAGGAAACATATTTCCATATTTCCGTCCTGCCTGCCTGCAGGCATTACCTGTTGTTCACGGTGGGCCACAAGCACTTTCAGTTCCCTGTGCTTACTTTGGTCTTACCAGTACCCCCTTGGGTTTTCACCAAGGTGATGGTGATAGTTGCAGCTCATCTGTGGATATCATGGGTGCCAGTCTTCCCCTATCTTGCTGATTGGCTGTTGAAGCTGGGCTTGCCCAAGGCTGTCGTCTCCCACCACCAGACTACGGTGGACCTCCTGCATTCTCTGGGGTTCACTATCAATGTGCCGAAGTCGCACCTGACTCACTCTCAGATGCTCCCTTTCATCTGAGCTGTTCTGGAAATGGTGAGGTTTTGGGCGTATCCTCCCTAACAGTAATTTCTGGATTTTCAGGCTCTGAAACCACTATCCTGAATATTGGTGAGACTGACTCTTTGGCTTTGGGGCCTCATGGCCTCCTGCATCCTGCTTGTGACACATGCCCACAGGCATATAAGGACTCTGTAGTTAGACATTAAGTTCCAAGTAGGTGTAGCATCAGGGTAATCTCTCCGAGTGATCCAGAACTAAGAGGAAATTGTGAGAAGGTGGCCTGATATGCAGTGGTCACTATTCTAGTGAACACTATGTATCAGTCCAGCAACCCTTATTGATGATTGGTTGTAAGTCAACCTTATAGACCAGCTATCCTAGTAGCGTGGATACGAGCAGTCTAAGGCTAAAGACTCGAGAGGGCGTGTTAAGCCAGCTGTTATACCACATATACCCCTTGAACACCAAGTGAAAGGACACCACACAAGTGTTATGAAAATAAACAGTTATTTATTAAAGATCACAACAGCCCTGTACTCTTTATGAGGACAGGGTACTAAGCACAAACCAAAACTCTTATCAAAATACTTAAGTTAGCACGGTATATACAAATGCCCGAGGGGCACGGAAAACCATATACTTGAAAAGTGGAATGCGAAATTACTAGCAGGTAAGTACAGTACTAATAGGCTTTGGAATCGCTAGGACTTGTCTATAGAATCGTTAGATTACTTCTAGGAGACCCAGGGAACTCGGGTGCAGTGTGTGCACTCTCACGCGAGATGCGGGACAAAGTCTATGGTAGCTAGAAATTGCAAAGTTAGTGTTCTCGGGCGAACCCGACCTGGTAGGGAGAAAACGAAAGTAGATTCTGACCCTTGGATAGTGAGGCTATGCTGGGGCACCGAAATGCCGAAGTTACCTAGCCCAGGGGCTGCAGCTGCATAGGTCTCAAAAGACGTCGGGAATCCTCGTTGACGGACCAGGAGCCTGGAAGAAAGAAGTTGCTGGCAGGCGACCAGTGGAGAAAGTTCGGTGGATCCAAGCCTGGATCGATGGAAGATGACACCTGAAAGCAGAGGGGACCAAGTTCGAGACTACTAGCCAGTAGTCAGTGGGCACCAGGAGGGCACCGGATGGTAGCCACCTCGACAAGGCGTGTGGGTGACGCTGGGCTCGGAGATCTCACGGACCAGGAGGCGTTGTCGGCGACCAGGAAGGAGGATCGAGCTGTCCCACGAAGATAGAAGCTGTCGGCGTCGCTGGCCCCAGGATTGGGCAACAAAGCCTTGGCAAATTCAAGCCCACGCGGTGGACCTAAAATGGCGTCTGGAGTGGACCAGGAGGGTCCGGGGTGCCTCTCTTCAAGAAGGAAGCAAGGGCCAGTTTGGAGAAACCAGACCAGCAGCAGTGATGTCGTCAGGCGTCGTTCAGAAGGCCACAAGCCAGCCGGCTAGTAGCCAAACAACGCGGTGCACAGCAAACAGCAGAAGGGCCCCACGCAGATCGTGGAGATGCAGGGAGGCTGACCTTGGGTGCTGGAGCTGCGCAGGGTCGGGGCTTCTCGGACCCCAAAGCACTCACCCGTGGAGGACACGGTGGGCTTGCAGTAAAGATGTCGTGCAGTCTTGGCGATGGTCGGTCCCTCGAGGTCTCGTCGCACTCACGGTTCTCAGCTTGGCTGTAGAGGTGAGTAGAGGTCAGAGGTGCCAGGGAAGCCGGGTCTCGTCGAGCTGGGTCGTCGGATTCGTGATGAAGGACTCGCAGCAGACCGCAGTGTTCTTTAGGATGGTGCCTGCGGATGCAGGGTGACTACTCCTTAGCCACAAGGGAGAATCTTGATGAAGAAATCTTGAAGTCCTTTCGAAGAAAGTCGTGTCTTGATTCCAAAGATGATCTAATTTGAACAGGGGGCCCGCTCCCATCTTTATACTAAAAAAGGGGGCTGACCCGGTGACTAGGTCCTGCCTATGGGTGGGACTAGGTGGGGGGTGGTTACACCCCTCAGCCATGCCGGACTTCCCCAGGCCAGGGGCTGGTGTGCCCCTGGAACTGGTTCAGACCGGCCTATGCGTAGTGAGCACCGGGGTGCCACTCAGCAGTCACCTTCCTGAAAAGCCCTGCCTACCCAGGATACACAAAACCATGTCTGGGACGGTGCTAGCACCGCCCCTGACAGGAAACCCTTTGTCCAGGCTCCCCTCACTGGAAGGACTCCCAGCTGCAGGGGGTCAGACTCGTGTCTGTGGTGGCAGCATCCATTTTGTGGAGCTGAGGCTTTAGTTAACTTTAACCAGGGTTCACAGTTACATACATGTCGTGTCCCTCTAGAAGGGTGGAATGCTAACCCCGTCGCCAGAATTGGCGAGGGGTTAGTATTCCAATTCGTATGACACCTTACTCGACATGTTTTGATAAAGCAATACCAAAGTTAGCATTTAACCGCGAGGATTATAATGCACTTAAGAGTATATGGTATGCGATATCATGGAACAGCTATTAGGACTTGATTCCGCAAGCTGCAGACAGGCTCAGCTCATGCCAGAGCACCATCTCACACGATTCCACGCACTCTGCCTTCAGGATTGTCAAGGCCTGCCATAGGAGTGACTGATAGGAATCTGTGTGTCCATTTTAGGGTTAGGTATAGGTATACTACACCTACAGCAAAGTGTGATTACACGACTTTGCCCCAGCTGTCATGCAGCCAGTTGTGTCAAATTTAAGAGGCCAGCTAGGGGTGGCATAATACATGCTGCAGCCCCTGGCAGCCCTGGGTACACCTATGCCCTGAGTTACAGGGTCTGATAAGGTGGCCCAGTACCAATTGGTAGATGCACCTAGGGTACATGTCGTAATTTAGAAAGAGAACAGCCAGGCTGTGGGTCTGATTGGCAGGCCCACAGCCAGAGAAAGTCGTAAACCAGTGAAACAAAAGCAAAAAATCTGGGTGATCATAGGATTGCAGACCCTACTCTCCTACATGACCCCCCCACAAACTTTGGGACAATAAGCTAACCTTGACCAGGTGAGTCTTCTTGTTCTAAGTGGAAATATCTGGAGAGCCCATCGGCATTGCCATGATCAGTACCAGGTCTATGTTCCACTGTAAAGTCCATCCCCTGTAGGGAAATGGACCACCTAAGCAGTTTGGGGTTTTCACCCTTCATCTGATTTAGCCACAAGAGGGGCTTATGGTCGGTCTGAATCTTGAAGTGAGTGCCAAACAAGTATGGCCTCAGCTTCTTCAGGGCCCAAACCACAGCAAAGGCCTCCCTCTCAATAGCTGACCAATTCTTCTCTCTGGGGGTCAGCCTTCTGCTTATAAAAGCAATGGGCTGATCTTGACCATCAAAATTCAGTTGAGAAAGAACAGCTCCCACACCCAACTCAGAAGCATCTGTTTGGACAATGAATGGTTTGGAGTAGTCTGGACTCTTAAGGATAGGTGCTGTGCACATGGCCTGCTTTAGGTCATCGAATGCTTTTTGACAGCCTGCTGTCCACTGAACCTTTTTTGGCATTTTCTTACTTGTCAGTTCATTTAATGGTGTCACAATTGAACCATAGTTCCTGACAAACTTCCTATAGTAACCAGTCAGGCCCAAGAAAGCTCGAACCTGAGTCTGGGTGGTTGGAGGAGCCCAGTCCCTGATTGACTGTATCTTGCTCTCCAGTGGCTGAACCTGGCCTCCACCTACAAGGTGGCCCAGGTATACAACCTGTGTCTGCCCTATCTGGCACTTGGTGGCCTTGATAGTGAGGCCTGCTGCTTGCAGAGCCTCTAACACTTTCCTCAGGTGGACCAGGTGATCCTCCCAGGTGGAGCTAAAGACAGCAATATCATCTAGATATGCTGCACAGAAGTCATCCAGCCCAGTAAGGACTTGATTCACCAACCTTTGGAAGGTGGCAGGTGCATTTTTCAGACCAAAGGGCATTACCACAAATTGATAATGCCCACCAGGGGTTGAAAATGCTGTCTTGGGCTTGGCATCCTCAGCTAACCTGATTTGCCAATACCCAGCTGTTAAGTCAAATGTACTTAAGTAGTTGGCAGAAGCCAATCTATCTATAAGTTCATCTGCCCTTGGTATTGGGTGGGCATCAGTCTTAGTGACTGCATTGAGACCCCTGTAGTCTACGCAAAACCTCATCTCTCTCTTACCATCCTGGGTGTGAGGCTTTGACACTAGAACTACTGGACTAGCCCAAGGGCTATCTGAGGGTTCAATGACTCCCAACTCCAACATTTTCTGCACTTCAGTTTTTATGCAGTCTCTAACATGATCAGGCTGCCTGTAGATTTTACTCTTGACTGGCAGGCTGTCACCAGTGTCAACCTCATGGGTGCACCAATTGGTCTGACTGGGTGTCAGAGAGAACATATGTCTGAAAGACTGAAGAACCTGTTTACAGTCTTTCTGTTGATGTTCAGAGAGGCTGCCACAAAAGACAACACCATCTACTGACCCATCATCAGGATTCTGAGTGAGCAGGTCTGGGAGAGGGTCACTCTCTTCCTCCTGTCCCTCATCTATGGCCATGAGCAAGCTCATGTCCTTCCTGTCGACATATGCTTTGAGCCTGTTGACATGGAGCACCCTGTGGGGGCTCCTGGGAGTTCCAAGGTCCACCAGGTAGGTGACCTCTCCCTTTTGCTCAAGAATTGTGTGGGGCCCAGACCATTTGTCTTTGAGTGCTGCTGGGGCCACTGGCTCCAACACCCACACCTTCTGTCCAGGCTGATAAACAGTCAGGACAGCCTTTTGGTCATGCCAAGCTTTTTGGAGTTCTTGACTGGCCTTAAGGTTTTCTGATGCCTTCTCCATATACTCAGCCATCCTGGAGCGGAGACCAAGTACATAGTCCACTATGCTGGTTGCAGGCTTTTTGAGAGGTCTCTCCCATCCTTCCTTCACCAAACACAGGGGGCCTCTCACAGGATGCCCATACAAAAGTTCAAAAGGGCTGTAGCCAACCCCCTTTTGTGGGACCTCTCTGTAAGCAAACAGAAGGCAGGGAATCAGGACATCCCATCTACGCCTGAGCTTTTCAGGTAGTCCATGAATCATCCCTTTTAGGGTCCTGTTGAACCTTTCAACAAGCCCATTGCATTGTGGGTGATAGGGTGTAGTGAATTTGTAATTGACACCACATTTCTTCCACATAGCAGTTAAGTAGCTTGACATGAAGTTTGCACCTCTGTCAGAGACAACCTCCTTAGGGAAGCCCACTCTGGAGAACACTCCAACTAGGGCCCTTGCCACCACAGGTGCTGTGGTGGTCCTAAGTGGAATAGCTTCAGGATACCTGGTTGCATGATCCACTACCACCAGTATAAACTTGTGCCCTGATGCTGTCTGGGGTTCCATTGGACCAACAATGTCAATCCCCACTCTTTCAAAGGGCACCCCCACCACAGGCATTGGTATAAGGGGGGCCTTTGTTGTGCCACCTGACTTACCACTGGCTTGGCAAGTGACACAGGAGCGACAAAACTCCTTGGTATCCTCATTCATGTGAGGCCAGTGAAAGTGTGAGACAAGCCTGTCCCAAGTCTTTGTCTGGCCTAAGTGACCTGCTAAGGGAATCTCATGGGCCAAGGTAAGTAGGAAACCTCTCTGAGACAAGGGTACAACCAGCCTCCTGGTCATGCCAGGCTTGGGGTCTCTTGACTCAGTGTACAGGAGTCCATCTTCCCAGTATACCTTGTGGGTACCTGTGGCGTTCCCAGCAGCCTCAGCAGCAGCCTGCTGTCTGAGGGGTTCAAGAGAAGGGCAGCTTAACTGGTCCTTCCCCAGGTCTTCCCTTGAGGGTCCCCCTGAACCCAAGAATTCAACTTGATCAAGTTCAAACTCTCTGGGCTCAGTTTCCCTCAATTCCTGTAGGTCAGCCTCCTCTGAGACTTGATCCTCAACCTGGGGCAAGGGGGAAGGCACAGCCTTAACCCTGCTGCTCTTTTTCTTGGAAGGTGTCTGGTCCATTGTTCCAGGATCCAGCACCTGTGCAGTGGGGCATTTCCTGACCTGTGACCTGGTCACAGCAAACACATGTGCTGGCAAGCCTAACATTTCCATGTGAGTCCTCTGCTCCACTTCTGACCACTGTGATGACTCCAAATCATTGCCCAACAAACAATCCACTGGGAGGTCTGAACTAACTACAACCTTCTTTTGGCCAGTTACCCCTCCCCAGGAGAAAGCTACAATTGCCATACTGTGACTGGTAGTGACATTGCTTGCATTGGTCACCAGGAAATCTGTACCTGGCATGATCTGTCCAGGGTCCACAAAGTTAGGTGTCACCATGGTGACACTGGCACAAGTGTCCCTATAGGCCTGAGCCATTTTTCCATTTATGAAAGGTGTCTGTCTGTATTTGCCCAAACTATTGGGACTTATGTCAGGGGATATATCCATATCCCCTGTACTGACAAGGACAGCCTGAGTGAGTGTACCAACTAAGTTGTCACACCCCTCAGAACCCAGGGTTAACCCTACTAAACCCTTGGGAGGTGCACTACCACTGCTGGCTGTACTAG
The DNA here is from genome assembly GCF_964263255.1 of Lissotriton vulgaris. Taxonomy (NCBI): domain Eukaryota; kingdom Metazoa; phylum Chordata; class Amphibia; order Caudata; family Salamandridae; genus Lissotriton; species Lissotriton vulgaris. Next base: position 1,541,559,868 of record NC_141696.1, on the reverse strand, counting down.
GGGGCACAGGTGCCTTAGGGGCTGCAGTGGCAGGAGTCTGCCCTCCTCCTTTCTTGGTGCACTCACTAAACCAGTGAGTTTTACTTTTACAGTATTGGCACCACCTTTTAGATTGGCCTTCTTTCTTCTTTTGGGGAGCCTGACCCCCACCCTCTTTGGGTTGTTGGGGACCTGTCGAAGACTTCTGGTCATTTTGTTCCCCCTTTGAATCTTTACCCTTCTGGTCTGCTTTCTTCTGACCACCTTGATTCTGGCCCTGGTTCTGTTTAACTCTTGTTCTAACCCATCTGTCTGCCTTCTTTCCCAATTCTTGGGGAGAGGTCAGATCTGAGTCAACAAGATGCTGATGCAACAACTGGTTCTGACAATTGTTTAAAATTTGTTCTCTCATCATCAAATTGTACAATCCTGTATAATCAGTAACCTTACTGCCCAGCAACCAGCCCTCAAAAGCCTTAGTGGCACAATCTACAAAGTCAGACCAATCTTGAGACTGAGTTTTCTGGGTATCCCTAAACAGCATCCTGTACTGCTCAGTGGTTAGGTCAAACCCTTCAACCAGTGCATTTTTCAAGACTTGGTAATCATTAGCATCCTCTACTCTTGTAGTGAGGGGCTTGTCTCTACCTTTTCCTTCAAAGGAGAGCCACAAGATAGCTGCCCACTGACTTGGGGGAACACCTTGCACAGTGCAGGCCCTCTCCAAAGCAGTAATCCATTTGTGGATGTCATCCCCTTGTTTAAAGGGGGGCACTATCTTACCCAGGTGTTTTGTGTCAAAACTCCTTTCCCTATTGCTAGGTACAATGCTGCCACCAGTGGGGACTACCCCACTTAACTGTTGCTCTCTAGCAAAGGCAAGCCTCTCTTTGGCTAGGGCAAGCTCTTCCCTTTCAATCCTCAGATTGGCTGCCCTTTCTTTAGCTTCATACACTCTCCTCTGAGGGGATGTCATCCCTCTTTGAGAAGAGTTGTGAGAGCCATTGGTTTGAAGGGATCTGCCAGAGCCTCTTGACAGAGATCTGGCTCGTCCATTCCCAATGTTAAGCTGACCTGATAGTGGCCCCAGGGGTCCCCCAGTACCACTGTCATGTTTGCTTAAGTTGGACCTGCTTAGTCTAACGACTTCTACCTGTCCCTTATCTGCCTCATCCCCAGAGGGATCCTCATCCTCATCATCCTCTACATCTTCATTCTCAGTTGAGAGGTGGATGAGGTCAGGGTCACCTCTGGTTCCCTCAAGGGGAGGCATACCTCCATCTGGATTAGAAGAGCTAAGAAGGGTCTCAGCTTTTCTGGCATCATAAGTCTCCAAGAGACCAATCAGAAAGGAAGTTGTGGGGTTAGACCCCTGCTTGATCTTCCTGGAGTGACACACCTGTCTTAACTCCTTGAAGCTCAGCACAGTATATCTTGAAGGGATGACCTGTGGAGGGTCAGCTGACACAAGGGGAGACTCAGAGTTTCCTCCTTTGTCCGACATACTGTTTCTAGTGTGGTGTAAGTGATGCACCTACCTACACTATGTGTTTACCTACTGATCCCTTGCTAAGAGTTGCAGCCAAGGTGTGCTAGGCCTTGAGGAGCTGCAACAGCTGGTTCAGTAGAACTCAGAGTATTCTAAGCTTAGTTATATGTACTAACAGTACTTATGTGATCTTTCAACAAGATATTCTTAGGATACGTGTGGTAAAACAACAGCAAGCTCAAATCCCAACCGCTGCTCACCAATGTGAGAAGGTGGCCTGATATGCAGTGGTCACTATTCTAGTGAACACTATGTATCAGTCCAGCAACCCTTATTGATGATTGGTTGTAAGTCAACCTTATAGACCAGCTATCCTAGTAGCGTGGATACGAGCAGTCTAAGGCTAAAGACTCGAGAGGGCGTGTTAAGCCAGCTGTTATACCACATATACCCCTTGAACACCAAGTGAAAGGACACCACACAAGTGTTATGAAAATAAACAGTTATTTATTAAAGATCACAACAGCCCTGTACTCTTTATGAGGACAGGGTACTAAGCACAAACCAAAACTCTTATCAAAATACTTAAGTTAGCACGGTATATACAAATGCCCGAGGGGCACGGAAAACCATATACTTGAAAAGTGGAATGCGAAATTACTAGCAGGTAAGTACAGTACTAATAGGCTTTGGAATCGCTAGGACTTGTCTATAGAATCGTTAGATTACTTCTAGGAGACCCAGGGAACTCGGGTGCAGTGTGTGCACTCTCACGCGAGATGCGGGACAAAGTCTATGGTAGCTAGAAATTGCAAAGTTAGTGTTCTCGGGCGAACCCGACCTGGTAGGGAGAAAACGAAAGTAGATTCTGACCCTTGGATAGTGAGGCTATGCTGGGGCACCGAAATGCCGAAGTTACCTAGCCCAGGGGCTGCAGCTGCATAGGTCTCAAAAGACGTCGGGAATCCTCGTTGACGGACCAGGAGCCTGGAAGAAAGAAGTTGCTGGCAGGCGACCAGTGGAGAAAGTTCGGTGGATCCAAGCCTGGATCGATGGAAGATGACACCTGAAAGCAGAGGGGACCAAGTTCGAGACTACTAGCCAGTAGTCAGTGGGCACCAGGAGGGCACCGGATGGTAGCCACCTCGACAAGGCGTGTGGGTGACGCTGGGCTCGGGATCTCACGGACCAGGAGGCGTTGTCGGCGACCAGGAAGGAGGATCGAGCTGTCCCACGAAGATAGAAGCTGTCGGCGTCGCTGGCCCCAGGATTGGGCAACAAAGCCTTGGCAAATTCAAGCCCACGCGGTGGACCTAAAATGGCGTCTGGAGTGGACCAGGAGGGTCCGGGGTGCCTCTCTTCAAGAAGGAAGCAAGGGCCAGTTTGGAGAAACCAGACCAGCAGCAGTGATGTCGTCGGGCGTCGTTCAGAAGGCCACAAGCCAGCCGGCTAGTAGCCAAACAACGCGGTGCACAGCAAACAGCAGAAGGGCCCCACGCAGATCGTGGAGATGCAGGGAGGCTGACCTTGGGTGCTGGAGCTGCGCAGGGTCGGGGCTTCTCGGACCCCAAAGCACTCACCCGTGGAGGACACGGTGGGCTTGCAGTAAAGATGTCGTGCAGTCTTGGCGATGGTCGGTCCCTCGAGGTCTCGTCGCACTCACGGTTCTCAGCTTGGCTGTAGAGGTGAGTAGAGGTCAGAGGTGCCAGGGAAGCCGGGTCTCGTCGAGCTGGGTCGTCGGATTCGTGATGAAGGACTCGCAGCAGACCGCAGTCAGTGTTCTTTAGGATGGTGCCTGCGGATGCAGGGTGACTACTCCTTAGCCACAAGGGAGAATCTTGATGAAGAAATCTTGAAGTCCTTTCGAAGAAAGTCGTGTCTTGATTCCAAAGATGATCTAATTTGAACAGGGGGCCCGCTCCCATCTTTATACTAAAAAAGGGGGCTGACCCGGTGACTAGGTCCTGCCTATGGGTGGGACTAGGTGGGGGGTGGTTACACCCCTCAGCCATGCCGGACTTCCCCAGGCCAGGGGCTGGTGTGCCCCTGGAACTGGTTCAGACCGGCCTATGCGTAGTGAGCACCGGGGTGCCACTCAGCAGTCACCTTCCTGAAAAGCCCTGCCTACCCAGGATACACAAAACCATGTCTGGGACGGTGCTAGCACCGCCCCTGACAGGAAACCCTTTGTCCAGGCTCCCCTCACTGGAAGGACTCCCAGCTGCAGGGGGTCAGACTCGTGTCTGTGGTGGCAGCATCCATTTTGTGGAGCTGAGGCTTTAGTTAACTTTAACCGGGGTTCACAGTTACATACATGTCGTGTCCCTCTAGAAGGGTGGAATGCTAACCCCGTCGCCAGAATTGGCGAGGGGTTAGTATTCCAATTCGTATGACACCTTACTCGACATGTTTTGATAAAGCAATACCAAAGTTAGCATTTAACCGCGAGGATTATAATGCACTTAAGAGTATATGGTATGCGATATCATGGAACAGCTATTAGGACTTGATTCCGCAAGCTGCAGACAGGCTCAGCTCATGCCAGAGCACCATCTCACACGATTCCACGCACTCTGCCTTCAGGATTGTCAAGGCCTGCCATAGGAGTGACTGATAGGAATCTGTGTGTCCATTTTAGGGTTAGGTATAGGTATACTACACCTACAGCAAAGTGTGATTACACGACTTTGCCCCAGCTGTCATGCAGCCAGTTGTGTCAAATTTAAGAGGCCAGCCAGGGGTGGCATAATACATGCTGCAGCCCCTGGCAGCCCTGGGTACACCTATGCCCTGAGTTACAGGGTCTGATAAGGTGGCCCAGTACCAATTGGTAGATGCACCTAGGGTACATGTCGTAATTTAGAAAGAGAACAGCCAGGCTGTGGGTCTGATTGGCAGGCCCACAGCCAGAGAAAGTCGTAAACCAGTGAAACAAAAGCAAAAAATCTGGGTGATCATAGGATTGCAGACCCTACTCTCCTACAGAAATTAGAAAAGATCTGCAGTGGTTGTTAACTAACCACGATTGGGTCAGCGGCAGACCCCTGTGCCTTCCCCAACCAGATATGGTAGTAGTAATAGATTTGTCACTCCTGGGATGAGGGGCCATCTTGGAGAGGTGGAGATCAGAGTTCTCTGGTCTCTGACAGAATCCGGGCTCCTCACAACCTGTTAGAGTTCCAGGTGATCCGACTGGCATTGAAAGCCTTTCTACCCTCCATCAAGGGGAAGCTACTACAGGTGGTCACTGACAACACCGCCACCGTATGGTACTGCAACAAACAGAGTAGATGGGGTCATGCACCTTTTGTCAAGAGGCCCAGCATCTCTGTACATGGCTGGAATGTCAGGGCATATTACTGGTGGTACTTAAACACTTAGGAGCAGGAGTAGAACTCCTGGTCCCAGGAAAGTGGAGAGGTCCCTTCATATATGAAATGTAAGGTGATACGTGCTCCCTACTAAATATATAATAACTTGTGTATTATCCTCCTCTTAGGGGTGGCAGTATGGTAAGGAAGGATACAGAATTACACCTCTGCTCCACCACAGTCCGTGGTGGGAAAAAGGAAAACTTTTTTGTACAACCCTCACTCCTTAAGGTCAGGGTGGGCCGTATTCAAGGGAGCTCTTTGAAATTTTTTTTTGAGGGGGGTTATCTACTATTCAGTAAAATTCCTTATCCATCCTAAGGTAACCCTTTATTGGTGGTTGGTTGGGAAGGATAAAACTATAATTATACAGGCCAAACTGGATGTTGTGGTCCTATGACCATTATGTTAAAACGCCAACATGCTCCTGCCCTAGCCTTCTGGACTGACATGGGTCCAGGACATTCCTAGGGCGAAAGAAATGAAATGATTTCCCCAGTGATGCACTGCTGTGAACATTTTACATGTAATGTGTTGTATGCAAAGATACGTTTTCACTTACAGTAAGAAAGTGGTGTACTTGCTGTAGGAGGCTGGCTTAGTATATGGTGTACGCTCAATTAAGTGATGCACCTTGCAATAGTCCATACAACACTTATGGTGATTTTAGTGGTCTTTGTTAACCATTGGAAGCTCTCAAAGTGGTAGCTGTGGAGAGCAGCTGTCAGGAGCCAATCTGGGAAGATGAACATTGGAACACGTTCTTCTCTCTGCTGGACTCTCAGAGGCAGTTGGACCTCAACAATCCCCAGAAAACACCCGAAAAACACTGAACCAGAGATACCACTGCTCATCCGATAATCTCAAGGAAAAGAGGTTTTGGAACAAACAATAAAATAATATAATTAGTTAAAACAAAAAAACTAAAAGAAAGAAAGAAACAACTGGTGCACGTTTGTGCCGGTGGAGAAGCAAACTCTGAGTCACAGAACAATCTGGGACTTCTGTCCTAAAGCTAGGACTGAGTATGGAGACCAGCTCCTGCAGCAGTAGTAAAAGACATCAGTAATAACGCAAATAATCAATGACATATACCATACATAAACTTTTGCATTGGGTCACGATAAAAGAGGTCTTTTAGAATGATTAGAATAAATCAGAACTGCAATCACACCATATGGCGCCAAAGATAAATACACACTCACACAATATTGTGCCAATGAAGATTACACATAGGCACACCATACATTCTTATTTCAATGAGATAAGACATAATCTGTATCCTTCAGCTGATGCATGTCCAAGGCATGAGAGTGTTACCAAGACCTTCTTTCAGCGAGAAAAAACAGACGTAACAGGATAACAATAAACACTGCAATAATAATGTACACTTCTATCAACAAGGACTAGGCACGAATTACATAAATGATATGTGGATGAAATGACAAAAGTCCAGGCACGTAGCGTAAACTAAGCTGAGTGGGAACAAGAGGGAACTGTGATATCGGAAACAAAGTCAGGAAGTCTCTGACTGCGAAGAGTTTCGTGCACAGTTACTCAAGATCTCCCCGATAGCCAGAAATGAGCCGGGAGTCAAAACAATGGAATTCCACTGAGTACAAGAGTTAAATGTAGCCACAAAGGATTTAGACTTATCTGCGAGTAGCAGCAGCAAGGATGAAACAGGACCCGTCCGTCCAGCACCTGCAAAGAAGAGCAGTCACGCAGCATGATCTTCAACAGGAAACTCAATGCGAAGCACTGAAGATGAGCCTGGGTGAGAGTTAAATACCTTTTGCCAGGCTGATGAGTCATGGAGGCTTGTTTAGTCATGGAGGCTTGTTGAGCCAAGGAGGCTGCTGAGTCTCGGAGACTGCTGAGTCAAGGAGGTTGCTGAGTTACGGAGGCTGCTGAGTCATAGAAGCTTGTTGAGTCACGGAGGCTGCTGAGTCATGGAGGTTGCTGAGTCAAGCTCTGGCGTGGCCTGGAAACAAAGATAAGGAAAACACCACCACATACCGGAGCATAGAATTAAAGAAATATAAGACCGCTTTTTCTGCTTCAGGGAACACAGGGAGTAAAAGAGGAGACGAGCTGCATGCAAGAGGTATGTGTTGAGAACCTGCTGGGAGCCCCCACCGACAGGCAGTCTTCTTAGGTAGGATGTAAGTGATTGAAATGTACCTAGTGCCCTGGGGTTCCCCCTGAATAGTTCTCCCACTAATGCTGGAGTGCAGAAGGTGGTGGGAAGTCTGATGGATCCTGACAGCAGCCTTCAGGCTTATGTTGAAGGGGTGTAGAGCAGCTTGTTCTACCAAATTTAATCGACAGTGTAGATTACACAGTGTTTATGAAAACAAGTCTATTTATTATTCAACACAATCCCTAACACAATGGTGTATCTTCTACCCGGTGATATCAACAATACACACAAGAATAGTTTAAAACAATCAAGTAGCACAAATATACACTGGCCTCCATTGGAGAGCAAACGATATACTAAGAAATTAGAATTAAAATTGCAAAGGAGAATGGGGCTTGGACCAGGAGACTCAGAGGAGCTGGGGAAACAAGGAACCACCTGAGGTAAGTACCCAGGAACCCCCCCAGGGGCTGTGTGCAGATTGGGAACACAGCCACATGCCTAATAGACGTCAATGAAGAAGTTGCAGGTTCAGTTTTAAAGAAAAAGGACTCTTCCCAGAGGACTGCAAAGAAACCCGTTGGAAGCCAGACAGTTGTAGAGCCACCCCACCCTTGGGTACACCAGAAACCAGGTTACCTGTATCAAGGAAGCCTGGTGCATAGGGGTGAAGGGACGTCAGAACCTGCTGTAAATGACAATGGAAGACTTCGGAGAAAAGGCATCTGGAGGAGTGAGTGAATATGCCCGGTGGAATCCAAGGGTGGATTCTTGAAAAGGAAAACCTGCAAGCAGAGGGGACAGAGTCTATGCTAATGGGAATTGGCCAGGAGGCACGGAAACACAATGCCCACCGTTATCGAAAGGTTCAGGAATGAAGACAATTACCTTGTTGCTGCAGCTGGGAGGACCAGGGACGCTGAAGAAGACCAGGAGCCGTGCCTGTGCTTTTCCCACATCGTATGTCGATGTCCAGGTGGTTGGTGTCCGGTGAGAGCACCAACAAGCCTTGGTACCCACAACTGGCATGGAAAGCAAAGAAATGCAAACATTGGGACCAACAAGGTCCAAGGAACTCACCAAGGGCAGGGGAGCCCACTGAAGCAAGAGGACCTACAGGCTGAAATCACATGAGTCGCAAGAGGACATCGGCAGCTCACCGAAGAAGGCGGCCCATGGTGTAAGGGATGTACTGAGGACGCTTATCTTCAAGGAATGAGGTGCTGAGGCTGGAGCTTCTTCTTGCCAAAAGATTTCTGGAGCGCAGAGCCAACAATTTAATGGGGGGCACATGGGTTTGTTTCCAGTGGCTCTGATGAGGGAAACTGCCATCAAAAGTTCAGAGAAGAAAGTTCAGGCCTTTAAGGAGCTGCAAAACGATCACCTGTGTTGCTGGGCCTCGGGAAGTCCTTAGGAGTACAGGAATAGCAGACCTGTCAGCTTGGTGTGATGCCTGTAGATGCAAGGGAGTGACGCCTTCACTACATGAGATCCAAGAGATTACTTTGGATGTCCTGGATGCCCACAGGTCTGCCTGGAAAACCGTCATGAAGCACAGACACAGATGAGACAGAAGACTTGACCAGGAGTACTAGAAGTCTTCCTTGATGCAGTCTCGGTTCCAGTCGAAGTCCAAGTGTCCAGACGATTGAAGAGTATCTTGGTGTCAGAGGTGAGTCTTGTTCCACGATGAATCTAAGATCCCACCCACAGGGGAGCCTTTAATGTCCTAGGAAAAGGGTTGAAATGACTCAGTGGACCCTACCAGAGGAGAGGCTGGACAGAGGGAAGGATACTGCCCTGCCTTTGTCCAGTTTCACATCATAGCCGAAACCAAGGATTTCTGAACTGGTTCAAATTGGAGTATGCAAGGAGGGCACAAAGTGTGCCCTTCAATGCAGACCAGTGGTGCTGAAAAGTGCCACCACCCCAGCCCAATACACTAAGTCCTGTCTGGGAGGTGGTCACATCTCCCTGTAACAGGAAACCTATTGTTCTACCTTCCCCAGCTCAAGTTCATCTCTGCAGCAGGAGGGCAGAATCGTGTCTGTGGTTGGCAGCAGCACTAGCTTGCTGGCAGACCCTGAAAGGCTATAGCTGAGAGTACAGAGGGGGTCTCCTGAGGAGCCCCCAGTACATGGGATCATACTTCCAGCACTGGAAGCAGTGTTGGGGTAGGATTCCAACATATTTGATACCAAACATGACCAGGTTTGGTACAGCCATTATATAGTTAGGCATCTCGTATTGACTACTTATCTTAAAACGTCTGACCGCCCTTGCAAAGCCTGGAGAATTGACTCCGGGGCTTGCAAGGGTGTCCTACTCATTCAGGGGCACCCTCATACTTATAACTCAGCACCCTACCTTCAAGTCTGAAGGACATACCATAGGGGTGACTTATAGGTTTTAAGTGCAGTGCCCTCCGATATACGGAATCATATAGCTGTCATGAGAGGTGAAAGCACCTCCTCAAACAGGCTGCAATGGCAGGACTGTAGTCACAGTTTAAGTGGACTCCCATGGGGGGCACAATACATGTTGCAGCTCATGGGAGACCCTGGTGTGCCTATGCCCTGGGTACCTTAGTACCAATATTGTGGGGATTTACAAGCGTACAACAGTAGCCAATTGTGGATGCACCAAAGTACTTACCAGAGCCAATTTGGGGGAGAGGCTTGCCGTTTTGGAAGAACACTAGAGTTAGATAAAATATACTCTTCAAGGGGCATTAGGGGAAGACCCTGTAGTCATACTATCATCAAGGGTCCCTGCCCTCAGCGAACCAGTTCAACACATCACTCTCACGAACAGGTTTGATGAGGGCAGGGTACCTTGATGATAGTATGACTAGAGGGCCTACCCCTATCGTCCCTTGAAAAGTACACTTTACCTAACTCTAAGGTAATTCCAAAACGGCAAGTACACCACTTTTCAACTGCTTGCAAAATCTTATCTTTGCATACTAATCATTACCTGTAATGGTGCACTGCCACTGGGGGAATCATTTATTTTCTTTTGTCCTGCACCCATACCAGGCCAGTAGTAAAGAGCAGAAACATGTTGATGTTTTAAAAGTATGGTCATAGGACCACAACATCCTGTTTGCCCCGTATAATTATAATTTCATCCTTCCAATCCCCCCATCAATAAAGGGATACCTTGAGGTGGATGAGGAATTTTATCCAATAGTGTATAGCCCCGAAAAAAATGATATTCTTCAAAGAACTCACTGGAATATGGTCAAGCCCACCCTGACCTTTAGGAATCAGGGTAAACCAGATTATAAAGTATGCCACTACTAGAGTGGGTGAGAGTTGGAGCCAGGGATGTCTGGCAGGTCACAAATGGTGTCTCAATCCGGAGGTGGTACAAGTTCTCTTTCAACAGTGGGGGGAGCCTTGGTTAGATCTGTTTGCCACCAATGAGAATGCTCAATGTCAGTAGTTCTACACGCTGGAGTCTCTAAGGCGGCTCTCGCTTGGAGAAGCTTTTCATCTCGAGCGGAGCATAGACCTCATGTACACCTTTCTGTCCTTACCACTCCTGCTCAGAGTTCTTAAGAAGATCAGGAACGAACCGGCCCAAGTCATCCTCATGGCTCCAGACTAGGCCGGAGTGTCCAGTATCCCGAGCTGTTGAGCAAAGCCATCAGTCCTCCAATAAGGGTGCTCCTTCTGGAGGATCTTCTTTCACAGTAGCAGGGAAGGGTCCTCTAACCGAACCTGCCCATTCTTCACCCTCTTTTGTGGAAACTGAGCGGTGACTGTTGACAGCTTTCAACTTTTGTCCAGAAGTCTGAAACTTTTTTTTTGCAGCCTATCGTCCCTCCACCAAGGCGATATATATGCCTGCCGTTGGGGAAAATTTGTGGCATGGTGTACGGAAATACATATCAATCCCCTTTATGCCCTACTTTCTAAAGTTATCTTCTTCATTATTACTCTTGCCCAGCAGGGCTCCACCCTGGGCACTTTCAAGGGCTATCATTCTGCTATTTCAGCTTTTATGCGGTTGCCTGACCAGCCATCCATCCATCTTTAAATAACCCATTAGAAATAGATTTTTAAAAGGTTTACAACATTTTTTCCCACCTGCCTCAGTGGGTCCTCAATCTTGCCTTACCTTTTCGTATGTGTGCTCCTTTTGAGGCTTCGCACAATTGTCCTCTCGTTCTCCTTACAATCAAGACAGACTTTCTGGTGGCTATCACATGTCCTTGTAGGGTCAGCGAGCTTCAGGCTTTGTCATCCAAGCCACCATACCTGCGTATTTACCCTGATAAACTGATTGTTCGTGCAGGAGCTTCCTTTCTACTGAAAGTGGTAACTCCCTTTCACGTAGGCCAATCAATAACTTTCCCTATTTTTTACACTCCACCACATCCCAATGAAGAGAGGCAACTTCGCCGTCTGGTCCTAAAAAGAGTGTTGTTGTTATACCTTGACCGCAGACAAGAATTCCTGGTAGACGACCAACTCTTTGAGGGTTATGTCTGAGCAAAGAAAGGACAGGCTGTGCAGAAGTGGACCATCTCCCGATGGATAATGCTCTGTATTTAGATTTGCATTAGTCAAAAAGCAACCCTGTAAGGGCTTGCATGCTCATTCCACTTGAGCAAAAGCGGTCACCACTACGTTAGCATGCTGAGTTCCAGACCTGGATATCTGCCAGGCTGCAACATGAGCTCCCTTGCACACATTCACAAAACACTACTGTCTGTACAGTCAGGTCCGTAGGGAGGGGCACACTTTGCTCATTTGGTCCTGCAGGACTCCGGGGAGGTATTGCATGGGTGTCTATTCAAATGGTAAGGAATCTGCAGCTAGAAATATCAGTCAGAGGAACAAGTTACTTACCTTTGGTAAAATATTAACTAGTAGAGACTCTGTCTGTATGCAGATTCTTTATCAGCGTAACCATCCTTTGCGCTCTTCGAATGGATTGAGGTACTGGGTTTTCCAGAACCGGTACTGATCCGGTAACCCAGCGGTGTCAGGCGCAACACCCAAAGACCTCGAGTACTTTCCTGATTCAGACCACAGAAACACGAGTCTTCTAGGTGAAGTCAAAGTTCTAATTTATTGGCTGCAACCAAGTAACAAGCGTCCTAGAAGTACAACAACACGGTGCGTATGTTCTCAGGAGACTGCTCAACATTACAAAGCTAGGCTTCTCTTTTTATACAGAATAATGGGCTTCAGGCAAGCATTCTTAGATTTACAGTGCAAACATTCTTAGATTTACAGTAGGCTATTCACATATTTTCACTACAAAGAAAAAGCAGAGTCATGATGACATTTCCACATTTCAGTATGTCCAGTTCGTGATCAATTACCCGGCAAGGCCCAACATTTTCATCAGATATCGGTGTACCCCCAATAAAACCGGACTCCTCCTCATCATAAAGCAAGAAGAAGAAAAGAGCAGAGCCAGGTGTGAGCAAGATTTGGGCAGGGTGTGTGTGCGATGTAAACGGTTTATTGCCTGTTGTGCTTTGATGCTATCTCGTTCGGCCACTGGGAGAGGAACTGACCGAACAGGTTTGGCTTGGAGCAATGGTTCCAGCTTGGCCAGGTCACAGAATAGTCAATTAAGGTGTATGTGTCCTTGATATCGAATTTAGCTGTAGTTATAAGCCTATGTGAAGGGCAACTCACAAAATGGCCGCCAAGCGTAAAATGGAACCCAAGGGTTCAAAAACGAAAATGACGATTTCGAGGTGAAATCGTTACTCGATTATGACGAAAATGCTTGTGCATAGTGTACTAGCCATTATCGGTATTTTGATATAAAAATCGTCATGCTACGACAAAGTTTTTTGCATGAGTTCAGAATTTTTCAGAACTACAGGATATCTGGGGACAGGGCTGTTTCCCCTTTCAGGGCCCTAGTTTTCCACATCAGTAGTCAGTTTTCTTTATGGCTCTGCGCTCCTGGTATGGAAAGTTGTGAACAGAAACTGATGTCAGCACGCTATGGTGGCGTCTATATAGGCAGTGTGCACAACTCTTCTGGCACAGACGACGCCTTGCAGAGCCCAACTATGCCACCTACTGGGGCGCAGAGGTACTCCAGTCTGATGCCAGGAGATAATTCAAAAGGTAAGGATTCTGCGTTTAGACAGAGTATGTACCAGATAAAGCATAATTAAAGGTAAGTAACTTGTTCATTAATCCTAGTTGTCAGGTTTCTGCATATATTGTATACCACGGTAGATAAAAGATGACATATTGGAATAGAATCTCTTATGAGGAAAATGAGTAGTTATGTGACACAAGGAGCGCATCACGATCCATATATTGGTTTTGAACTACTCGTTCACATTATACTTGGGAGATAACATTTAAAATAAATTAGATATGTCTGTGTAGGAAAGTGGGTTTCTATTGCAGTAACCCCCCTACTTTTTGCCAGATTATCACCTTATCCACCTTCTCCTGAACCTGGGTCGGATCCTTCGCATTTTCTTTATGTGATGTATGGCATGTTTGCCAGAGCAGCCTACCCTACCGGTGCACCATTGGGCCCAGTGTGTCCGCTTGCTTTATATTTGGGCATTCCTCAGCAATATGCCCAGACACCCTTCTTGCCCTTTATGCAGACGGCGCCGTCCGCAGTTTCTGGCTCTGAGGTTCTCTACGCCGTTGGCGCTGCCGATGGCGGTCTTGAAGTTGCGGTCATGAAGGGAAGACCACAAATTGTTGGAAGAGGAGGAATTTCAGCGGGAGGAGGCTGAAGAAGGTGGAATTGAAGACACTGTTGACGAGTCTGAGGGCCTTCAAGAGGCGAGTGGTCGAGACACTGGAGTGGGAGCTTTCATCTCCGAAGACCTTACCCTCTCAGTATGTGGGGCTATACCATACTGTTATTAGGAAGGCTGCCGAACTTTTGGATCTACAGTTACCCACCGCTGAGTTTAGAACAAACATTCTTACAGAAGTTTTACATTCCCCATCTTCTGTGATCGAACCTCTTTTGCCTTTTAATGAGGCATTAACTGAACCAATTCTTGAGGTGTGGCTGAAGCCCCTTTCAGTTCCTGCTGTTTCAAGGACTGTTGCAAGAAGGAGTTATGTTATGTTATGTTGTGTTAAAAAGTTTTATATAGTGCACAGCTGCCCCACCAAAGGGGCGTCCCGGCGCTTACAACTAGGTGGAGTAGCACACACAACAGTTCAGGTCACCCAACCAGAGGACTACACTGCGGGAAAGAGAAGAGTTTTAATAAATACGCAGGCTGCAGCCTGCCAAGTTATCCAGTCAGGTTTGGATACTGCTGATTCGGTGGCCAGGGTAATGGGTTGCTCGATTGCCACCAGGAGGCATGCCTGGCTCAGGTCTTCAGGGTTTTCCTCTAATGTGCAGGCTACTCTCCTTGACCTTCCGTTCGACGGATCCAAGCTTTTTTGTGAAAAGGCTGATTCTGCTCTGCAGAGGTTTAAAGACAGTAGAGGCACTGCAAATTCCTTGGATCTTCAGTCCCCGACTAGAGGATTTGGGCATAGGAGGTTTTGTGGTTTCGGTAAGGTGGCTTCCTTTTGTGGCCTTCAACAGTCTCAGCAGCAGCAGAACCCTCTGTACAGATCTTATAGAGGAAAGGGCAGAGGTTGTATGCGAGGGAGGTGCACCCCGTCAACTCTCCTCCACTACCTCTCCTGCCCCCACCACTGGTACCAATCAATCAGGGGGTTTATAAAGCGCGCTACTCACCCGTGAGGGTCTCATGACGCTGAAGGGGAGGTCTTTTTAAAAAAAAAGTATTTATTTACTCATTTGACTTACCCTCTTTCAAGAAACGCCGACCACCTTACGTGTCCTACTTTGAGAGACAAAAGATTTTAATTATCTCCCATTCCAAGACACGATTGACATAATGGCGGAAGAAGAATCCAGAAAACAAGAGGGGGGGAAGGGTATGGGCTAGTAATTACTCCATCAAGGTATTTTCCAACCTGTTGGACCATTACAGTATTCGAGGGGACCAACGACCCAAGGTCCATGGAGTGTTGTAGGCATAATCATAGGACCCGGGGGAAAAAAAACAACAACAAAAAACCCTAGGAACCCTATCTCCACTGAACCAATAAATCCCAAAAAGCCAAATTTCGTTTACTACTTAGTCTGGCCAAGTCCACCTTAGATATTTCATATAGGGACGTCAGCCAACCTGAGTGCGATGGTGCCGTGGTGTCAACCCAACACTTACAGATTTGCCTTCTTGCTAAAAGAATTGCACAAAAAAGAAAGGACCTTGCCTGGCCGGTGATGCTTTCATCTAAACCGAAAATAGACAATAGAGAGTGATAGACAATGATGTGTTGAGAATAGAGTCCAATGACGACTTTACTTCTTCCCAGAACATGCCGATGGAAGGGTAGTCCTTGAACATGTGTACGTCAGATGCTTCGGGGAGATTACATTTGTTACAGCTCTTTCCTGGCTGGAATTTTGATAGCCTTAGAGGGGAGAGGTAGGCACGATATACCGTGAGAAGATGGTTACGCCTCAGCCATGCTGGTTTAACGATTTTATAAAGGAGAGTAAAAGATTTTATCCATAACTCCTCGCACTGAAAGCCTAGCTCACCCCCTCCAAAGCTCGTCATGGAGGGTAAAATCCCCATCAACCTCCTCCAGAATACTCCAGTACCACAGAGCAACCTCCTTGCCTCCCCCTTGCCTCTCTACCAACTGCTGTTCCAGATTACTAACTTTCCCCAGGGAAACCATTTTCCTACTCAAGGCCCTAGCCCAACTATCAAGCTGCATGTATTTAAATCTGGATAGACCAGGGCCTACCCTGTCCCGTAGCTCTTCCCATGCCACCATTAACCCCGTGCCAGCATATCTCCCCATTTTACATTCCCAGCATCCTTCACGGGGGTCGCCGGACTGTCCTTTAAACACGGTGGTAAGCCTGGGGAGTTCCACGATGGTGCAAAATTTGAGAAATATGTAAGCCCTATTCTCTTTCTGATCTGCGCCCAGGCTTTAGCCAAAGATTGAATAATTTTTAACTTA
Source organism: Lissotriton vulgaris (assembly GCF_964263255.1). Taxonomy (NCBI): domain Eukaryota; kingdom Metazoa; phylum Chordata; class Amphibia; order Caudata; family Salamandridae; genus Lissotriton; species Lissotriton vulgaris. The sequence continues at coordinate 1,541,543,863 of NC_141696.1, read as the reverse complement.
ATTTTTTTGAAGAATTTCTGGTCCCCGAATTTAAACAGAAATCCATCAATTGGTAGGTCCGCCCCTACTAACATGGCTTGAAACATTATCCCTATTGACGAGCTAGATGGTGTTTTCAAAAACATTCTAGAGTGGGACAACTGAAAAGCCCATGCATAATACTGTAAATCGGGTAGTGCCAGCCCTCCTTTTCTCTCCTCCTTCTCAACTTCTTCCATGCCAATCTAGTAGCTTTGTAATTCCAGATAAAGGAATTAATCTCTCACTGACATTTATCTAGCTGTTTAGCTTCAAAGGCCAGGGGGATGGTATTAAAGATAAATGTAAATTTGGGAAGAATAGACATCTTTACTAAACTTATCCTCCCTAGTATAGTAAGTGGAAGATGGGCCCAGGATTTTAATAGCTTCCGACATTCATTAAAACCCGGTCTAGGTTGTTTTGCACAATATTTCCAACCTCTTGAGTGACCCGAATTCCGAGATAACGCATGGAGGAGGTCACATTAAGTTGTGTGTTGGCGATGTTCCAAGCCATTATTTCCATTTTACTTGCGTTAATTTCGTACCCCGAAATCCGCCCAAACTCCTCCGCCCTCTTAATAACTATAGGGAACGATAGATCCGGATCAGACGTAAAAATGAGGATGTCATCTGCATAGACTGCTACCCGCCTCTCCCACCCCTCAAACTTAAAAGAAGGGATGTTGACCTCTTCTCTTAAGACCTGAGCAAATGGCTTGATGTACAAATTGAAGAGAAAGGGAGAGAGCGGGCAGCCCTGCCTAGTGCCCCTCGTAATTTTAAAGGGCTCTGTCAGAACACCGTTAATTAGCAACCTAGCCAATGGGGCCTTATACATGACAGTAATAACTTGACAGAAGCCATCTCCAAGTTTAAATTTTCTCATAGCCGCGGCCGGATAGGGCCAATTGACCCTATCAAAGGCTTTGGTTGCGGCTAAAGTGAGGGTTGCCAAAGGAAGAGAGAAGGTGGAGGCGATGTCAAAAGGCCCTACCAAATCGTGTGTGAGATCAGCTAACTGACGCCCTTTTATAAACCCTTTTTGATCATGATGGATAATTGAGCCAATTACGCTCCCTAATCTAGTTGACATAATAGTTGCGAAGATTTTATAATCGTTGTTCAGGAGCGAAATTGGCCGGGAGGATCCGCACTCAGTCGTGTCCTTCCCTGGTTTAGGAATCAGGACGATGGTAGCTTCGCTCCAGGACTTTGGGGGTACCTCCCCCTTCAGGAGAATCCCGTTAAAAAGGGCCGTCAATGTTGGAACAATAGCTACACTTAAAACACGATAGAGCTCTCCTGGTAGGCCGTCAGGACTGGCCGCCTTCCCTCGCTTAAGTTGTCCAATGGCTTTACTCACTTCTGTCTCTGATATTTCCATCTCCAAGCGGTTACTTTGGACTGTTGAGAGAGTCGGCAGAGAGATTTTATCAAGCCAGGAATCCCTTGCCACATGGTCATCGATAATATCCTCTTTATAAATCCCCTGAAAAAAATCCAGAAAGGGGCTCCCAATATCCGAGTAAGAAATCCTGGGAGCTACTTCACCTTCCAGTTTTATTTCTCTGATGTAGTTTTGTGCTTGGTCAGATTTTACTTTCCAAGCCAAAACCCTGCCTGCAGCCTCCCCAAATTCAAAATGAGAGATCTTACTTGCCTCCCATCTACTAGCAACCCTTTCTTGTAAAATGTTCTCAAGCTGTTTTTTCAGCTCAGCCAGCTTCCCTTGCTCTTCTATTGAACCCATGGAGGTACCAAGCTTTTGTTCAATTGAATTCATTTCCAGCTCAAGGGTTTTAATCATCTCCCTGTATATCTTCCGTCTATGGGAGGCTCTGTTAGTTATACACCCTCTCAAAAATGCTTTCAGGGCCTCCCACACCGTGGCTATAACAGCAGATTCAAGATTGATCTCCCAAAAAGATTTAGACTCTGCTAAAAGGAAGCTGATTTCATCGTCTTCTAATAAAATAGTCCGATCAAAGGACCATGAAGCATGTCTAATCTGCTGGCCAGATTTTAAAGTAAAAAGAATAGCTGAATGGTTGGAGAGGTGGGAAGGGAGATATACTATCTCCGTCAATGAATCTTTAAGACAATAGCTGAACAAAGCGTAGTCGATTCTCGACTTATGCTTGTATTTAAGGTTCTGAAAAGAACCCCCCAGTTTATTGCTTACCCTTTCCCTCCATAGATCCGCTAGGCCCAACTGTGTCATTATTGATACTAGGGTTTGCCTTGATTTAGAGAGTATGCAGGCTCTAGAGTTAGGTGACTTATCAAGTTTAGGGTTAAGCACAATATTAAAATCGCCAACCCAAATAACAGGGTCCTGGGAAGTTACCAGGTGATTCCGAATAATGTCCAAGTAAGATGGATCGTCTTGGTTTGGGCCATAGTAGCCCACTAGTGTACAGATAAGACCATCTACTGATATTCTTAATAGAAGCCATCTCCCACTGTGGTCCTCTTTATAGTCCAGTATCTGGACTTTCGCTTGTTTTTTAAAAAATAAGGAGGATCCATCTTATGTTTGGATTTTGGTCTGTACATATACATTTATCGATCCATTTCTGCTTTTTTAACATATCGCTAACTTCTGCCTTGAGAAGGTGTGTCTCCTGTATGACAATGATCTGCGCGGAGGAGTCTCTCAAATATTGGAGGATTTGGTCTCTTCTACTCCTGAAGCGCAGGCCATTGACATTCCAGGATAAGTATTAAAGGGAGGTCATATCAATGCTTCCCTCTCCTTACTCCATCCCACCCGTAATCCCAGAAACCTGGACCGCTCAACCGCGAATTCTGACGACACTGAACCTGGATAAATCCGCTACCAGGACACATGGAAAACTTGAAAAGGGCTGACATTTGAGGATTTAAAAAAATGTTTTTTCCCCCACCACCCAAAATGCCCCCACTCCTACCTCCCCCCCCCCAGGAAAACCCCCTCACACTTACACTGGCCTGATGTATAGCCAGATTTGCGTCCTCTGACAGCCCCCCCTCCTACACTGCTTAGGCTAATAAAAGCTCCTACTGGAGAAAACAAATACTGGTAACATGGCTAGTAATAAAGAGAAAACCATTTTTATATATTTTTGTGTATATTTCATTTTATCCCCCCCTTTTTTTTTTTTTAAATTGTGGGACAGGCAGCGGGAAAACATGGCGGCCGCAGGCTAGAGCGGTGCGTGCGTCATGACAGACCTCCCTCTACACTGCTATATTGTTACACTCGTCGGTGTTTTGTGACGCGTTATGTGGCTACTTCATCATGAGAAACGGCTGCGGGCAGAAATGAGTGAAGATTAAACCTGGGAAAGCTTTTGTTTGTTTGTTTGGTTCCCCTTACCGGCTTCTGTTAATCTGCCGATGTGCTTTGGTGTGGACCCGCGACCCCTCCCCCCCCCTTCCAGCCGCAGTGGAAGCGTGCAGCCGTGGAGCTGAGGCGCGGCCGCAGGGCGGTGGCTCGCGGACTCCTCCGAGGAAACTCCGGCGGGGATAGAGGAGGCGCGGCGGCCAGGCTTCATCCCGCATTCTCTACTTTTTTTCCCACGACTCCTGCAGAGAGGAGCATTGAGAAGGAGATGGAGCCTGTGGCACTGAATTGGGAAAGCACCGAAGTTCCTAGCGGTTTGGCTGTGGACTGTAAAAGTAAGGTCGGGGGTCTGATGAATGGTGTTGGGACTCCTCTTCCAAACTCCAGTAAGTGCACATATAAAAAGCAGGCTTCAAAAAGTAACAAACGGGGGAAAGGATCTAAAAGCGGTAAACATATACATGACCCGGAGAGTTCAACTGGCGCGGAGGCGGGGGCGAAGAAAGATTCAGCAGCAGATAGAGGGGTTGAGTCTGAGGCTGAGGCCGATAGAACTAGGGAAAGCGCAGGTGTTAACCAGGGGGCCAGGAGTAAAGAGGCGAGTAAATGTACTAAAGTCAGCAGTGTCTCTTAGAGAGGGGCTAAGAATAAGCATTTACTAAACAGCGCAGTACGCATTACCCCCTCATTGTGTTCCTTCTTTAAGGTATTTCCCCAGGTATTGGATATTTTTCCTGCGAATTCTATTGAGCACACTACCATCTCTAATACGAGTATGACTGAGCTCTCTCTTCCCCCTCGAGGCTCACCCACAGCTGTAGCTACTGCTGTTGCTGAGAAGCGAGTACTAGCTGTGCAGGATGAGGAGGCAATTAATTCCAAAGTGGGTGATTTGGGGTCTGTAGGAGGATGGATATCTGACTATGGTTACCCCAGATTTTTTGCCTTGTGTTTAGCTAGTTTTCGACTTAGTTGGCCTGGGGTCCTGTTAATCAGGACCCCAGGCTATCTGCTCTCACTGTAAAATGGACTCCATGTACTCTAGGTACATCTCCAATTGATATTGGGTCGCCTTATCAGCCCCTGTCTAGTGTACCCTAGGTACCCAGGGCATAGGTACATCCAAGGCCTACCAGGGGCTGCAGCATGTATTATGCCACCCCTGGCTGGCCATCCAAAAACTGACACAACTGGCTGGTAAGACAGCTGGGGCAAGGTGGTGTAAACACCCTTTGCTTGGATATAGTATTCCTATATCTACCTTTACATATAGACACATATACACCTATAAGTCACTCCTATGGCAGGCCTTAACAATCCTGGAGGCAGAGTGCTTGGTTATGTGTGAGATGGTGCTCTAGCATGAGCTGAGCCTGTCTGCAGATTTCGGAACCATGTCCTTATAGCTGTTCTATGATATTGCCATACCATATACTCTTAAGTGCATTATGAACCTCGCGGTTAAATGCTAACTTTGGTTTGGCTTTATCCAAACATGTCGTGTAAGGTGTCATACGCTTTGGAATACTACCCCCTCGCCAATTCTGGTGACGGGGGCAGCATTCCACCCTTCTAGAGGGAGAAGACATGTTGTTGCTGACTAACCCGGTTAAAGTTAACCAGAGCCCCAGCATCACAAAATGGATGCTGCTGCCACTGACACAAGTCTGACCTCTTGCTGCTGGGAGTCCTTCCAGTAAGGGAGGCCTGGACAATAGGTTTCCTGCCTGGAGATGTGTGAGCCCACCCCAGACAGGACTTTGTGTATTGGGACAGGGAGGGCTGAATAGATTGAGACATGCCTGGGGCACACTAGGTGCTCCATGCATACCCCAGTTCAAAACAGTTGCTGGGGCACTCCAGCACCAGCTCTGGCGCGAAACTGCACAAAGGAAAGGGGGTGTAACCACCACCCCCCTTCCTGGTCCCACCCATAGGAGGGACCTACTAAGTAAACCAGCCCCCTTTAGTTGTATAAAGGTAGGAGCTGGTCCCCAGGACTTTGGATTAATCCTGGAATCGATTTGAAACGAGACTCTGGACCCTTCGACATACACCTGAGCTAAAGACTGAAGAATCTCCCTTGTGGCCAAGGAGTGACCACCATGGGCAACCAGGCACCATCCAGCAACTCAACGGCTTGCTTTGTCCCCGTTCCCGCCGGAACCCGAGCACAGAGCCTGACAAGACCTCTACTCCCGCACTCCTCTGACCCCACTGCACGACTCCAGCACAGCTGAGCCCCGTGGAAGGCGTCGGAATCCGTGGTACCAGGCAACCTGGAAAGTATTCAACTTGCTACCAGCGCACCTACTGAGGCATCCTCGAAGCTGTGCACTGGGGACTGAGACACCCCGACACCGAGCTCCACCTGCACCCAAGACCAGCCCTCCACACTCCACGAGATCTGTGTGAGCCCCTTCTGCTTGTGTTCTGCTGGACGCGTTGTCCCGGTTGCTGGCCAGTTGGGTGGTAGCCCTGTGACGACAATCCTTGTGAAAATCCATCGCTGGTCTGGTTGCTCCAGACTGGCATTTCCTTCCCTGAAAAGGTGAAGTACCTTTGACCCTCCTGGTCTGTACCAGAAGCTCTTCATGTATCCTGCGTGGGTTGCCTTTGCTTAGGCTTGTTGGCTCCAATCTTGAAATTGACCCCTCCATCTGCGAGAACCTTCGTGGGACATCTCCTCTCCAGCACCTGGTCATCCTCGACGCCTCCTGGTCCGCGTGGCTGCAACGACAAGCTTCACGACAGCACCTGATTGCTCCTCGATGACGTCTGGTTCCTCCCTGGTTCCACCCGGTCACTGGCTAGTGACCTAGACTCTGTCCCCTCTGCTTTCAGGTCTTCTTCAACTTCGATCCACCCTTGGATCCACCCGGACATCTTCCTCCTGGTCGCCTGCAACATCTTTCTTCAAGGCTCCATTGAGAACAACGATGAAACCGACACACTTTGACACCTATGCACCCGCAGCCCGTGGGTGAGGTAACACGAGTACTTCGGTGCTCTAGTAGGGATTGACTATCCTAGTGTCCAGATTTACTAGTTGTTTCCTCCTAGCTAGACCTGAAGTATCCTAAATCTTCAATTACTTACCTTCTAAGTTCCCATTGACTTAACATTTTAACATTGACTCCCGCGTGTGTGTAAAGACACTGCACGCGCCGCCTGTGGGCCTCCTACTCCTAACCTAAGGGTCAGATAGTGTAGCCCCAGTGATTCCCTAGGCCCTAGGCCTTCTCCTTTCACAAGTCGTGGTTCTTATACCACTTACTTAGTATATGGTTTTACGCGCCCCTAGGGCCTAACTGTAAATTGTGCTACTTAAAGTATTTTCTAAGTGCAACTTGTTATGTGTTTTTGCCTCTTTCCTCATAAAGAGTTCAGGGGAGTGTGTTAGTGAATAATTACATATATATTTTATATATATCCTGTGTGGTGTCCTTTCATTTGATATTGAAGGGGTTACATATGGTAAAACAGCTGGCTTTACACGCCCTCAAGAGTCTTTTAGCCTAAGACTGTTCTGTCCACGCTACCACTAGGATAGCTGGTCTATAAGGTTGACTTACAACCATCACCATAAGGGTTGGTTGGACTGGTGCAAGGTGATCACTAGAACTAGTGAGCACCATATACCAGGCCAACTTCTCACAGGGTCACCTGAAGATGTACCCCACCCCCCTGGTTTCGGGGTTCTGTGGAATGTGCTGGGGTAAAAAATGGAGTACATGAGGAAGGAGAAAATGGGGTTGGAAACTCGCTGGAGGCACTCCTAACATCTATGAGGGAGGAGATAAGGAGCGGCTTTGTGGTCTCTAAATCAAACCAAAATGAGATCAGGGCTGCATGTGAAATTCTCGAGAAGAAAGTAGACGGTCTCTGCGATCTCTGCAAAAGAACAGAGGCCCTCGAGGGCTCTGTGGGGTCATTGAAGGCCAATTTGGAGACAGCTGAGACGAAAATTCAAAGTTTGCAGAGAGAGGGGGATGTCATGTGGGAGAGGGTCGAGTCCTAGGAAAATTACTCAAGGTGGAACAATCTTCGGCTCCTGAAAGTCCCGGAAGGGAAAGAAGGTGGTGACATTAAGGCTTTCGTGGTTTCACTGCTAAAATACTCCCTAAACTCTAAACCTTGACAAGGCAGCCGACATCCTAGAGAGAGATATCCAGCGGATACTTCGAGACCCCTTCCGTTTAAACCCCAGCAGAGTCAAACCCAGAAAGATTCTGGTTAACTTCCTCACATACACCCTAGAGGAAAAAATCCTAAACCTCGCATTGAAAGCCAATCGTTAAAAGGTCCTGACTTTCCCTTTGAAGTACGGTTGGATCTTTCTAAATCTACATTAGACCGACAGTGGGAACTTGGCCAAAGAATGGACAAGCTTAGATCCTTGAGCGCAACGTTGCAGATGAGGTTCCCCGCGTTTTTGCGGGTGATGTACAATAATAAAATGCACAACATCCGATCCCCTCTCAAGGCCGATGAATTGTTGGAATCCATTGGGGGTCGCTCGCGGGGGGAAGTTAAAATACAGAGTACATTTGCAGCACGCAAATTATTCTAGGCTCGAGAGATATTGGATAAGGCCATAACTCACAATATTTGTTGTTAGGGGAAAAAAAAATACTAACAATTAAAAAAAAAAGGGGGGGGGGGAGGTCTTGAGGTCCTTCTGAAACGTGTGCAGGCTCAGGGAGCATCTGATGTTCACAGGGAGCTTGTTCCCGGTCTTGGCTGCGAAGGCTTTCCCACCTGCTTTTTTATGTGGGGATGCGGGGAACCTCGGCCAGGGCGAGGTTGGCAGAGCGGAGTTTCCTCTTGGGTACGTGGAAGGATACTCTCTGGTTGAGGTATTTGGGACCGATGTTGTGGAGGGATTTGTAGGCGTGGGTGAGGAGTTTGAAGGTGACCCTCTTCTCGACAGGGAGCCAGTGGAGGTCTCCTAGGTGTTGGGTCAAGTGTTTGTGACGCGGTGTCTCGAGGACGAGTCTGACTGCGCCGTTCTGGATGGTTTGGAGTTTGTGTAGAATAGTTCTGTTAATTCCGACATATAGGGCGTTGCCGTAGTAAAGTCTGCTGGTTATGAGCATATGGTTGACGGGCCTCCTACAGTCGGGGGGGTTCCATTTGAAGGATTTACGGAGGATGCGCAGGCAGTTGAAACAAGTGGAAGCAACAGCGTTAATCAGGCGGTTCATGGAGAGGGAGGAGTTGAGAATGATGCTGAGATTTTGTGCGTGGTTTGTAGGGGTGGGTGGATTCCCAGGGGCGGAGGGCCACCAGGTGTTGTCCTGGGCGGAGGTGCAAGATCCGAGGATGAGGACCTCGGTCTTCTCTGAGTTGAGCTTCAAGCATATGTCCTTCATCCAGGCTGCCACGTTCTTCATTCCTTCCTGGAAGAAAAGTCTGGTGTCTTCGGGATTCTTCATGAGTGAGAGGATGAGCTGGGTGTCGTCGTCTAAGGATACAATGCTGAGCCCATGCTCTCTGATGATGGTGGCGAGGGGTGCCATGTAGATGTTGAAGAGTGTGGGGCTGAGCCATGGTCCTTGGGGTACTCCGCAGTTGATATTGGTGGGTTTGGAGAGGAAAGGAGGGAGTCTGATCCTCTGGGTTCTGCAGAAGAGAAAGGATTGGATCCAGTCAAGGGTGGCTCCTTGTATCCCCATGTCGTGAAATCTGGCTGCGAGCGTGCGATGTGAAACAATGTTGAATTCTGCAGAGAGGTCTAGGAGCATGAGGGCCGCAGTGTGTCCCTGGTTGAGCAGTATGCGGATGTCGTCAGTGGCAGCAAGGAGGGCGGTCTCTGTGCTAGGATTGCTGCGGAATCAAGACTGGTAGGCATCTAGGATAGAGTTCTCTTCGATGAAGGCGGTCAGCTGGGTGGTTACGAGTCTCTCCGTGACTTTGGCCGCAAAGGGGAGGAGGGAGATGGGCAGGTAGTTTTTCAGGTCCGTTGGGTGGGCTGTTGGTTTCTTGAGGAAGGGTTTAATCTCCGCCCCCTTCCAGTCGTCTGGGAAGATGCCAGATCTGAAGGAGGTGATTATGGTCCATCCTAGTTCGGTTGCGATGGCGGCGGCGGCGGCCCTGTGGAATATGTGTGAGGAGCAGGGGTCCAATGGGGCTCCTGAGTGAGTTATCTTCATGGTCGCAGTGATGTGTTTGACGGTGGCGGGATCCCAGGTCATGATGTTTGGCTTATCAGCGGCGTTGGGGAATGGGTTGGTTGTGTCCGGCGTCTGTTGGCTGAAGTTGTCGTAGAGGACCTTGATCTTCATATGGAAGTAGGAGCTGAGCTTGTTGCAGAGTTCCTGGGAAGGTGTGACGTCAGTGGCTTTGCTGGGAGGTTTTGTGAACTGCTTTATGACGTTGAATAGTTCCTTGGCGTTGGTCACGTTGGTCTCGGTTTTGTCTCTTATAAAGGTCTCTTTGGTTTCTCTTATGCGCTGGTGGTATTCCTGCAGGGCGCTCCTGTGGTTGTTCCATGCTTCCGTGGTTTTCTGGTTTCCCCAGGTTTTCTCAAGGCGTCTGCAGGAGAGTCTGGCTTCTTGTAGGTCTGTGGTGAACCAGGCTGCCTTCAGAGGGCATTGTTTTGCGGGGTTGCGGAGGGGTGCGAGCTTGTCGGCGCAGCAGGAGATCCAGCGGTGAAATTCTGTGGCTGCGGAGTTGGTGTCGGTTATGGCGCCAGGGGGGTTTTGAAGGATGGTGGTGTTGAGATGTTCCTCTAGGACCTTGCTCCAGTTCTGTTGTGGAGGGATCAGGCGGGCTTGGGTTTGGCGGTGGTGTTGAAGGTGAAATGAACACAGTGGTGGTCCATCCACAGGGGGGTGGGTGGTGTGGCTGAAGTGGATGTTTGTACCTCCCGCGAAGATGGGGTCTAGTGTGTGTCCAGCCCTGTGGGTGGGCATGTTGACCAGCTGCTTCAGTCCGAGGTTGTCGAGATTGTCGAGGAGAGTGATGGTGTTGGGGTTGTTGCAGTTGTCGAGGTGGAAGTTCAGGTCCCCGAGTAGAATGTAGTCCGTGGTGGTGATGGCGTGGGGTGCTGCGAGCTGGGCGATGGTCGTAGCAGGCTGGGTGTGAGGTCCTGGCAGTCTGTAGATGAGGGTGCCGCGTAGTGTGGTCCTGGGGCTGGTCTGGATCTGGAAGTGGACCTGGGCAGTGAGGGCGGTCCTTTCTCTGTATCTTGTAGCCATTGGGGATGGCCGAGGCGATGTCGGGCCGGAGGAGGCGTTGGTCCAGGCTTCCGTGAAGAAGACGACGTCAGGCGAGAGGGTGTCAACCAGGTCCCAGATTTCTACGGCATGTCGGTGCAGGGAGCGCACGTTGAGGAGGATGCATATCAAGGTTTTGGAGTTGGGGGCGGAACCAGGTAGGGAGTCGGGAGCGAGGACTGTATTGGGGTGGGAGGGGCTGCAGAGGCAGCAGCGGCGGTAAAACAGGCTTGGCAGGTAAGTGAAGATGAAAATAAAACTCAGGGAGTCCGGCAGAGTTACAATGCAATAACACTTCCCAAAGTAAACACAATGTAAATACAAATTAACACGGGGGTCACGGCCAAGCAATATGTCTGACAGGACGTGAGCTCCTTCGGCTCCCGAACAGCCAGCCTCATAAATCCTGAAAATATTCTTTCTGCGGTGCTCGGGCCAGACCTGTGGGTGTCCCCGGGCTTCTGCGAGCGGGGGAACACCCTGTAGAAAAGCAGGCCGGGCACCCGGGAACGGACATCGTGGCACTGAGCCCTTAAACCTGGCGGGCCAGAACCACGCGAGGCTGGGGATGCAGCCTGTACCAGCGTGAGTGGGGCCCGGTAAAGGTGGCTGCCGCGTACCCGGCAGACCGAGCTGAGCGCGTTGCGGTACTGGGGGAGGCACCCACTGTCATTCGGGGCCTCCCGCAGGCGGCTGCACTGCTGCATCGCCTCTGGCCTCCACGGGTCAATGGTGGACTGTGCAGGGAGCCGCGAGGAGCCCGGGGGCCAGAAGTAGAGCATACACAGACCGGAGCAGGCAATCCACCCCTTGATTGCTCCTGGGATCCTTTTGGAGGCAAGGCAGAGTATCGGGAGTGACGGCGACCTGCCTGGAGGTGGGCCGACTACCTGACGGAAAGCCGGGAGCTGTTACTACGCAAGGCAGGGGATGCGGCCTGCTTCAACGTGAGTGGGATCCGGCAATTGCAGCTGTCGTATACTCAGCGGACTGAACTGGGCATCTTGTTGTGCCGAGGGGGGGGGGGCACTGTCATCGGGGACCTCCCACGAGGAGCTGAAACTCTGCATCGTCTCTGACCCTCACTGGTGGACGGTGGATGGTGCAGGGGGCCGCAAGGCATCTGGTGACCAGCAACAAGGCAATTGAAGGCCGGAGCAGACGGTCCTCCCCTAGAGTGCCCCTGGGGCCCTGCTGAAGGTATGGCGGTGAGTGAGTGGTGGCGGTGCCTGGCCTGCAGGCAGACCAGATGGCAAGCGGGGACCCGGGGCCATACCTATGCAAGGCCGGGGATGTGGTATGCGCCCGCCCGGTGACGGCTCCTGCAAAATTGGTTGATGTGGGGAGGTGCCCACTGTTATCGAAGGCCTCCCCGGGAGGTGCTGACTCCTGTGGACTCCTGCTCTGCGCTGAGACTCTGGAGACTGTGAAATGGTACTAGGGGCACGGTGGGAGAGCACCTGAAAGTCGGGGGCTGTGATACTGCCCCCAGGAGACAGCTGTATCCGAGATTGTGAGTGCCTCGTGTGCCAGAGAGACAGTGGCCTGCGGCAGAGGCTCGACAGGGAATGTGTTCACCCATGCTCTGCGGTGAATGAGACGGAAGGGATTGGAGGCAGCAAACCGTGGTTGGGCCTGGGCTTTTCCCCCAGAGGACTCCTGCAGAACTTCCTCTGGCTCGCCGGTGGGGCCGACATATTGTGAGCAGTAGACCTGGAACTCTTCTGAACCTTGTGAACCTTGCGTACCCCGGAGTGACCCCAACACGATGGGTAGGGACAGACTGCCCCGCGGCTCGTAAACCAACACCATAATGCAATATACCACACAGTGCCTCCCCTCACAGCGGATCATGCGGCAGACGAGTCTGGATGGGGAGAGTGAGGCGGCCGACGAGCCCTCTCCGGCAGAGCTTTTGCAGGCGATACAGGGGTCCCACACCGCCCTGGAGAAGCAAATAGAAACAGTCTTCATTAATATAAACCTGTTGCGGGCGGATCTGAGGAAAGTAGCGAATAAAGTCTCCACTGCGGAGGGGGAATATCGTCCAGCTGCAGGGAGAAGTAGCTTCCCTGAGGAAAACGGATTTGCAGCTCACCTCTGCGACAGGAGCACTGGAGCACAGAGCGGAGGAGGTGGAAGGGAGGGTGCGCCGCAGCAATATCAGGGTCCTGGGTATTCCAGAACGCTCGGAAATGGGGAATGCAGAACAATTCTTGGAGAACTGGATATGCACGAAACTCTGCCCCACAGGCCTGTCCGCGGTCTTCGTGATAGAGCGAGCCCACAGGGTGCTGGTCCGCCGCAGCGGCCGGGTGCTCCTCCGAGGGTCCTTATAGCTAAAATCCTAAATTATCGGGACAGAGACTGAATCCTGAAAGTGGCTAGAGAAATGGCGAACCTCACCTTTGGCAATGCCAAAGTATCCATCTACCCGGACTATACCCGCAAGGTAGAGGAGCAGAGGAAATCCTTCCTTGCCGTAAACCAGAAGCTCCGGGACCTTAACATGCAGTACATGTTACTCTACCCAGCCAAGCTCAAGGTCATATCCCAAAGAAAGGCACATTTCTTTGACGCCCTGGACTAGGTATGGGAGTGGTTTGAAATCAGGGGAGATGCCCTCCCGCAGGGTAAAGGTGGGGGAGCCCGGAGTACGTGGAGGCCAGGCCGCTGAGGAAGGGAGGTAACACGCGCAGGAATCAATCAGCGAATGCCGCCCAGGGGGAGAGACAGCGAATCACGGTGGGAGATGACGGCTCCCTATGCCTGGAGTCTTCTGAGACCAACGACGCCCCTGTGCTCTCTGCGGCAGCCCCTCCCTGCTACTAAGGTCCTAATTACAATTGGGTTGCAGGAGCTAGATTCTGCTAAGTACGAAGCTTACAACAGAGAAACTGACACCTCTGACATTTCTCCATCTTCCACTGAACATCCGCAGACTCCACTCTCCTTGTGCACCAACGACTCTAAAGACAATAGCACTAGATTTTCGTTTTCCATGTCTACAAAGTCTTAATTCAGAATAATTCTGGAAAAAGTTTTACCCTAGTCAATTTTTGACGAACTTTTTATGATCCTTTTTGATCATCTTTCGAAGTCTTTCGACTCCAATGGTGCCGGTAGGGATGCCCGGGTTCAAACCCTGCGTCGATTGCAACTGACGGATGTCAGTTACCGACCCCATCGCCGGTGTCTTCACTATCTGAGCCCAGACCACGACGACAAGTCCTGCTCCAACTGCCGGGCCCTGACATCCAAAGCTAGACGGGAGCAGTCCCGCAAGCGATTCGAGCTCCGGCAGTCAGCCCCGCGCCGCTCGAGTTCCCGGTCCGGAAGGAGGTCGAGGGACCGGTCGCGGGGCCGGAGTCACCACAGTTCCGGGAGTCGTCATCGGTCTTCGGGCTCGAAGTCCTCAGGTAAGAGGCACAAGAAGTCGAAGAGGCACCATCGCTCTTCTGACTCTCCCCGACGCTCGCACGATGCTACCTGGGGTTTCGGGCGGCAGGGGGGCAGGGTTCGCCATCACCACCTCCACTGGCACACTATCACATCGGACAGGTGAGTGCTGCAAATTGTCCGAAGGGGCTACTCCCTCCCCTTCGAGGCGACCCCTCCAGCCATGCCACCGCAGTACCACCGCGTGTCGGGGGATCACTTGCAACTTCTGCAAGAGGAAGTTACAGCCCTCTAGGCCAAGGGGGCCATCGAGCACGTTCCTGAGCCAGAAGTAGGGTGTGGTTGTTACTCCCACTACTTTCTGGTACCCAAGAAGGGCAAAGGGGGCCTACGCCCTATCGTGGATTTGCAGAATGTCAACGGCTTCCTCCGGAAGGAGAAGTTCAAGATGCTGATACTGGCTCAGGTCTTAGCTGCCCTGGACCCGGGAGACTGGATGGTAGCGTTTGACTTGCAGCACGCTTATTTCCACATCCCCGTCCTGCCGGCGTTACCTGCGGTTCACAGTAGGCCACGAGCACTTTCAGTTTGCCGTGCTCCCCTTTGGCCTTACCAGCGCCCCACGGGTGGTTGCAGCTCATCTGCGCAGGGTAGGGGTTTTAGTCTTCTACTACCTCGACGACTGGTTGTTGAAGGCGGCTCGCCCCAGACAGTAGTCAGCCACCTCCAGACTACGGCTGACCTCCTGCACTTGCTGGGGTTCTCCATCAATGTGTCGAAGTCGCACCTGTGTCCCTCTTAGAAGCTCCTCTTCATCGGAGCGGATCTAGACTCGGCGCAGTTTTGGGATTATCCTCCCGAACAGCGGCTTCTGGATATTCAGGCTCTGATTCCGATCTTTCAGCCTTTATTCCGCGTCTTGGTCAGGTTGACGCTGCGGCTTCTGGGGCTGATGGCCTCCTACATCCTTCTGGTGCATCACGCCAGGTGGCGGATGCGGGCTCTGCAGTGGGACCTGAAGTTTTAGTGAGCCCCCATTCAGGGCAACTTGTCCGACTATGTCTTGATCTCGGAGGGCACTGCACGACAGTTGCAGTGGTGGCTCTTGGACCGCGATTGGGTCAGCGGCATATCCCTCTCCTTACCCCAGCCGGAGCACGTAGTTGTGACGGACGCGTCTCTCCAGGGCTGGGGAGGCCACATGGGAGAGGCGAAGATCAGGGGCCTCTGGTCTCCGGCGGAGTCCCGGCTCCACATCAAACTTCTGGTGCTGTGGGCGATCCGGCTTGCACTGAAGGCATTCCTCCCCTCTGTGTAGTACAGGTGTTCACGGACAACACCACCGCTTTGTGGTACTGCAACAAACAGGGCGGGGTGGGGTCGTGGATCCTATGCCAAGAGGCTCTGCGCCTCTGGCAGTGGCTGGAACATCAGGGCGTGACCCTGGTGGTTCAACACCTGGCAGGTTCCCTGAACGTCAGAGCGGACGAACTCAGCCGTTGGTGCATGATGGATCATGAATGGCGTATGAACTCGGACGTGGCGCAAGGCCTCTTTCAGCAGTGGGGAGAGCCTTGGTTAGATCTATTCGCCACAGAAGAGAACGCGCAATGTCATCAGTTCTGCGCTTTGGAATTTCCAAGGCGGCATTTGCTCGGAGACACTTTTCGTCGCGAGTGCTGAAGAAGATCAGGCGGACCGGGCCCAAGTCATCCTTGTGGCTCCGGATTGGGCACGAAGATACTGGTGTCCCGAGCTACTCAGCATGTCTGTCGATCCCCCGATTCGTCTGCCCCTTCAGGAGTACCTTCTGTCACAGCAGCAAGGGACGGTCCTCCACCTGTCCAGTCTCAACCTCCATGCTTTGAGATTGAGCGGCGACAGTTGAGGCCATTTGACTTGCCTCCCGAAAGTTTGTAATGTGATTCTGGCAGCCAGGCGTCCCTCCACAAAGTGCATGGTGCACAGCAAAGGCTGTGGATCCACTCTCTGCCCCCCTTTCTGAGGTTCTCCTCGTCCTTCTTTCTCTTGCCCAGCAGGGCTCTGCTCTGGGCACTATCTAGGGCTACCTTTCTGCCCCTTCCTCATTCTTGCGGCTACCTGATCAGCCTTCTTTGTTCAAGTCCCCGATTGTTAACAGATTCTTAAAGGGCATCACTCATATGTTTCCCCCTGTTCCTTTCGTGATGCCCCAGTGGGACTTGAATCTGGTTCTGACTTACCTGATGTGCACTCCCTTTGACCCGCTTCATAACTGTCCTCTCCGTCTTCTTACTCTTAAGACTGCTTCCCTGGTGGCCATCACCTCTGCCAGGAGAGTGAGTGAGCTCCAGGCTCTTTCCTCTAAACCTCCTTTGCTTTCTGTCCATCCGGACAAGGTTGTGTTGCGGACAAGACCGTCTTTCCTGTCCAAGGTAGTCACAGCCTTCCACATCGGGTAGTCTATCACTTTGCCCACCTTCTTTCAGCCTCCGCATCCCTCTAAAGAGGAAGAGCGGCTCCACCGTCTGGACCCAAAACGTGCGCTGTCATTCTATCTAGATCGCACATGCCAGTTCCGGGTGGATGACCAACTCTTTGTTGGTTACGTGGGCGCTAAGAAGGGGCGGGCGGTGCACAAATGGACCATCTCTCTGTGGGTCGTGTTGTGCATCAAGGCATGCTACTCTTTGGCTAAGAAGAAGCCTCCTGTTGGGCTGAGGGCCCATTCCACTCGGGCCACGGTGGCTACTACTGCCCTGGGACGGGGAGTACCCTTGCAGGACATTTGTCAGGCAGCTAAGTGGGCCTCGCTGCACACGTTTGCGAGACACTACTGCCTGGACAGCCAAGTCCGGAGGGATGGCTTCTTTGGCCGTTCCGTCCTCCAGGACTTTCTGGTGTGATCATTGGTTCGCAGACCCACGACCGGGGTTGGTATTGCTGGGGTATCTATTCTAAGGTAAGGAATCTCATACTAACCTGTTTCTTTCAGATGCACAAGTTACTTACCTTCGGTAACGATATATCTGTAAGAAACAGTAGTTAGTATTAGATTCCTTACCTCCCACTCATCCTCCCCGTTCTGCGAACCGATATCTAGGGTTAAGGTCATCCCCTTTCAGGGCCCTAGTTTCATGGCACCAGTGTTGGTTTTTATCATGGCTCTGCGTTTCTGGCACGGAAAAGCTGTGTATAAGAACTGACGTCAGCGCCCGAGGGCGGCGTCTAATATTCCGGTGACGTCACTCCGGTGCCAACGACACCGACGACGGACGCGGATCCGCAGACGACGCCTACCGACGCGCAAGGGTACTGCTACGTAAAAATTTCCGGATCCAGTCTGACGCCTGGGGATATTCTAAGGTAAGGAATCTAATACTAACTACTGTTTCTTACAGATATATCGTTACCGAAGGTAAGTAACTTGTGCTTCAGGCAGGCTGTTATATCTAATTGCCAATACAATGATAGTAATGAGAAAGTGCTCTTGGGGACTGATCCACATTTTAAATGGTACTTTTATCAGTCAATGGCTGAAGGTGAAGAGCCAAACCAACCACTAGATGGAGGCGCTGACCCAAAGCCCTTTTGTTTATCTTATTATTTTATTCATAACTGTTTATCATTTTATTAATTGCATGCGCTCTGGCGTACTGACAAAATTCACCTACGCTATTTGATAACAGAATTAGAGGAGTGGTGTTGGAATGGAAAGAATTTTACATTGAGTTAAAAAAAAAAAATTAAAAACATTAATGATAATCCAGTCAAGGTTTCTTTGTGCCTGATTATAAATATGCACCTCAACTTGATTCAAAAAGATAGTATATTTGGTCTCCTTCTGAATTGTCAGTCACCTATGTTTTGTTTTATGTGTGGCTTTAATTTCCCTAGAAACAGGTTTACAAATGATATAAACTGAAAAAATAAAAAGATTACTTGTTTATTTATGTTTCAGCCCTCAGTACTCGATTGTATTTCACTGAAAACGCTGGAGCACAACAGGGAGCAAGAAGAGAACATAGAGGAACAACTAAAGGAAGCTGACGAACAGCCGCAGTACAGTGTCAAACAACTGGAGAGCACTGCGGTGCCGCTAGTGGACAATGAGCATCAGGTGGAGGAGGATAACAAACGCCCAGATGGTGATGCAGTAGTGGAGGATGATGAACAACAACCTTCGGGCAGTAATGTATATCAGGACAATGCGGTTCACCTGGAGGACAAAGGACAGCCAGTACTAGGCAATAAAGAACATCTGGGGAAGACTAAGCAATTGCTAGAGGAAAACGACGATCATTTGCAAAAAAACGAACAGCCCTACCCACTTAAACAAAAACAGGGATTTAATTATTCCCTATTACAACTCAATGAGCTACAAAATAAGCTAATGTTAATAGCTAGAAAAGCTACCCACGGGCAAAAAGAGGTGAAAAGATTCCTGGAGGTAATTTTCATTTTATTTCTTTATAAAATGTACAACATGGTCAGCATCTTAGTTAGAACAACAAAAAAGCAATTGAAATATTTTAAAGAATGTTTCTTAAAGAAGTAAATTGCTCTGAGCAGGTAGGGAGTGAGAGTCCGGTGCAGGGGTGCCATGGGAAATGTGCAGGCGAGGGCCTGTGCGGAGCCCGAGCTGTCCTTTAGCCTGAGCTGAGCCACTCGGAGTTTCCAGCCGTCATACCTGTCATAGCTCCTGTGATGAAATAAATGGACTTGAAAGAGCACAATCAATAGATTTTAACCAGGATCTGTGTTTCCTATAGGAGTATGCAATATATTGATGTATTGAGGGAAGGTTGAGAATTTACCTGACAAGTCTGTGTCCATGAAAACCTGGACCGAGAGTGGGTTCTTTTGCATTTACAGCAATGACTTGTAAAAAGTAGCGTTTATTGGAGTCAACGGTTAAAGAAAAGCTTAAATAAATCAGTGCACATGTGTGGCCTGTGAATCTTGAGGCAAAAAGGAATTTCCTTGCACTCAGGGACAACCCAAGGTTGTCCCCCGGTCCACGGTGGCTCGGCATTCTGCCCCGTGGTTTACGGAGGCGCTCCGTGTGGCTCGTAGGCAGTGCAAGGTGGCCGAGAGGGCCTGGCGCCTTGTGTACGATGGGGAGGCTAAACTTGCCTACAAGGCGGTGTTGAAGGCTTACCATCGGGACATTCTCGGTGCCAAGAGGGTGTATTTGGCTAGGAGGATAGAGGCATCTGCGAACTCCTGCAAGGAGATCTTTAATATTGTGAAGGAGTTTACGATCCCCAGCTCCCATCCGCCCCCTCCAGCTTCGGCGGATGCTTGGGCCTGCGATCTCGCTGGTTTCTTCACAAATAAGATCAAGGCCATCCAGGCCACCTTTGTGGAGGAACCGGATGGAGGGAGTGGTGCGAGGCTGGACCTTGGACTGCCGCAGACTTCGGTGGCAGTGCTGTCCGACTTCCCTACTGTTTCCAGCGAGGCCTCTCTTACGTTGTTGGCCAACCTCAAATCTGGCTCGCCACTTGACCCCTGCCCGGCCAAATTTTTGGCCGGGATGGCGGCAGTGGTGAACCCTTTGGTCAACCCTATCCTTAATGCCTCCCTGAGGGAGGGACGGGTCCCTAGCTCTTAGAAAAGAGCGATGGTGATCCCCCTCCTAAAAAAACCGGGCCTTGACACCGAAGTCTTGGCGAACTACAGGCCTATCTCGCTGTTACCAGCACTAGCGAAGCTTACGGAAAAACATGCTCATGGCGCTCTCTCTGGTTTTTTGGAAGCCAATAATCTGCTCCATCCATCTCAATCGGGCTTCCGACCTAATTTTAGTACGGAAACAGCTTTGATAGAGGTGACTGAGATCATCAGGGAGACTCTGGATGCCGGCGGCAGGGCCATGCTGGTCATGTTAGATCTCTCGGCGGCTTTCGACACCGTCCCCCACAAGGCGCTTTTAACTAGGCTTTATGACATCGGCCTGAGGGGGACGGTGCTGAGGTGGTTTACCTCTTTCCTGGAAGGCCGCCGCCAGACGGTCTGGGTCTCCCAGAGCTCCGCCGAGATGCCGCCATTGGGAGTTGGGGTTCCACAGGGCTCTGTGTTGAGCCCCACATTATTTAACATCTTTATGTCCCCTCTGGCGGCCTTGGTAGAGGCGTATGGGGCCCAGATCGTCTCCTATGCCGACGACACGCAACTCCTCTTCACATGCGGGAAAGATCAAGAGTTTGTGGGAGAGAGAATCCGGGACTGCCTTGCGCTGGTTTTCGACTGGTTCCAGCGGAACGGTCTGAGGGCCAACTCAGGAAAGTCTGAGATTTTATTTTTTGGTTGCGTTGCCGATCCTGAGTGGCAGCATTGGTGGCCGTCCGACATGAGTCCTCCTGCACAGTCCTCAGTGGTGGCCAAAAACTTGGGCGTCAAGCTAGACAATCAGCTGTTGCTCCGAACTCACATCCTTGGCCTGGCCGGCACCTGCTACGGATTACTGAAAATGCTCCGCAAATTTTTGCCTTTAGTATCTGAGGAGCACAGGAGGATTATAGTGCAGGCTCTGGTCGGTTCGAGGCTAGATTATGCCAATGCTCTTTTTCTCGGCCTTCCTGATTATCTGGTCCAGCGCCTTCAGGTGGTGCAGAACTCTGCTGCCCGGGCGATCTTTGGTCTAGGGAGACAAGCTCGAGCGTCTGGGTTGCTCCAGTCGCTTCATTGGCTCCCCATTAGGAAGAGGATCCAGTTTAAATCCTTGACCCTGATGCACAAAGCTCTGCATGGTTCAGGAGCGGGATATCTGCAGCGGAGACTGACTTTTTATCGTCCAGCTCGTTCCCTCCGCTCGGAAGCTCTGTGCAGAGCGGTGGTTCCTCGGGTGAGAAAGGCCCGCGCGGGAGGGCGGTCTTTTGGCTACAAAGCCCCCCAGCTTTGGAATCTGCTTCCATTTTCTCTTCGGAGTACTGCTAATTTGCTCCAGTTTAGGAGGGGCCTGAAGACCTGGCTTTTTAACTCCTAGTCTGTTTTTATTGCCCATTGTTTCTGTTCCGTTCTGTTGTTTGTTTTTAGCTGTGTTGTGTTATTTCAATATGAGTTGAGGGTGGAAAGCGTCGGGACACTCCCTGTGAGTAGCTGTACGCTATACAAAAGCTCAATAACATAACATAACATAACATAACATAACTAAGGCGATGTGTGGGCTTGAAAACCAGCTGCTTACCATCAATGCCTCAAGGACTTTATCTTTGTTTTTAAAGTGAGAGGAAATGTGTTACTTGATGAATGTATTCAGAACATTTTGTAGGCTGTGGAGGTTAGATTTTGATCTTCGTCTGGTAGTTCCAGGATGTATTCCAGGAATGTGGTATGACATGATTTAGACATCTGATAGAATGCAGAGTTCAGAGAATGAGACAAGATTTGAAAAAAGCACCTTCAGTTTATTTAAAGGCAGTTGTGGTTGTACAGATGTAATGGAATCCTTCCGTTCCTTTTTTGTAAAGGACATTTGTATCAGTGTGAAGGAGGTGAAAGTCTACATGAGCCTGATAAGAAGTGAAAAGCATTACCAATGATGAACCATAGATGGTGAAGGCAGTTTTGATGCTATTGATCAAGGTACTAAGGTGAATATTAGACACAGTATGAGCTCTGTTGGGTTGTAAAAGGTCTCAATCACTGCTGGATCTGAAGGTATTTGACAAGCCAATGGAGCAGAGGGACAGAAGTGTGCAAATGTGGTTTGTAGGCTAGTCAGTGGCTTTGGTCGTTAGAGGAGGTTGAGTCCAATCAATTCTTTACATTCCTGAAAGTGTCAGAAGAGCAGCACACTTTTTCAGCTCTCTTATTACGTTGCACCAGCACTGTACCGTCTAAGGTAATGATAAATTATGTGCTTCCCATTTTTGATCACTTCCAGCACTTGTGTAAGATGAAATACACACAGTAGGAGTCTTTGTGTCCCTTATCTGAAAGAAACAAATGGTGATAGATTACTTACCTTGGAGTTACCCTCAGGCGTCAGACTGGATCCGGAAAGTTTTTTGGCAGTAGTACCCCTGTGCGTCGGTAGGCGTTGCCGTGCGGCTCTGCGTGCGTCATTGATGTTGTTGGTGCCGGGATGACGTCGCTGTAGCTACTCTGAGGCGCCCACGCACGCTGACGTCAGTTCTTTATTTTTCCGTGCCAGTAAGCGCCGGTCCGGGAAGAGCAAGTACCCCCAGTATTTTTTGACAGAGCTTTTTGAGGCCTTTTACCTCATCTTTTTGAGTCGATTGACTCTTGGTGTCGTAGGGATGCCCGGTTTCAAGAAGTGTGGGGACTGTCAATGCATGATGTTGGTGACGGGCCCCCACCACTTGTGTCTCTACTGCCTGGGGCGCGACCACGACCCCAAGTCGTGACTCAACTGCCTGGCCATGGCACCGAAGACTCTGCGGGAGCGGTCCCGAATGTTTATTGAAGTCTAGCAGTGTGCTCCGTGCTGCTCGAGGTCCCGGTCTCATGGGAGGCCGAGGGACCGGTTGCGGAGCCGTCATCACCATTCTTCTGGATCTAAGTCTTCGTACTTGGGGTCAGGTAAGTCAAAGCATTCCAAAAAGAAGTCAAAGAAGCATCGTTGCCCTTCGACTTCCCCTCGTGCGACACGGCTGAGGGTGCAGGCGTGCCACTCCGTGGCTCCGGCGAAGCCTGCGACATCGCCACCAGTCTACTCCCTTTCCGGGTGCGGCGGCGACGCCTGCTCAGGTGCAAGAGTTTCTTGCTGCCATGGCCCGACTCTTTGGGCCGTCTAACCCCGCTGGGGCACCTGTGGGCCCCACGGGCCTGACGGGGGGTGTCCTGCTTTGCCATTTCCGGCTGCTCCAGCCCCGGTGTCGCTAGCGACTCTGCCCAACTCACAGGCCCCCCAGGGATCCGGAATCAGAACCTGATTGACACCGGTTGACCTAGTAACACAACCACTGATGCCGATCTCCCAGGCACTGCATCCGATGTCGCCTGCTCCTCGGGACGACCTCGTCCCCAGATTCATCACTGACACGGTGCCGGATCGGTGTCGCCCGACGCCAATAATGACGCAGATAGGCCCTTTTGTGCCCTATGTCCGTCCTCCTTATTTTGAGCCTGTGCCACAGACTTCGGAGGCCTGGGAGGGGTCTGAGGACCCTCTAGCACAGGACTGTGCTCATGATGCGGACTGGGCAGAGGATTTTTGCAATGCCAGTGGTCTTGACACCTCACCTGACCTTGGCATGCTGTCTCCTCCTACCGTAGCTACGGAGGAGGGAGACAGGCAGTGGTGTTGTGGAGGGCAGTCGAGGCTCTCCACCTCCAACTCCCTACGATGGCCGTCAGGACTAACCTCCTGACAGAAGTGCTCCAGCCCGCGGCTATCTCTTCGGAGCCCTTGCTGCCTTTTAATGAAGCACTATCAGATGTTCTATTCGGCACCTGGTCCAGGCCCAACACAGGGGTTCCTGTGGACAGGAACGTGGCCCGACGCAATCGCCCGCCTACATGCAACCCCCTCTTCCTTACCCAACACCCCACCCCTGAGAGCTTGGTTGTCCAAGCCTCGGCATCCCAGAGCAGGATCCCTACCGCATCTCCGGATAGGGAATTCAAGAACCTGGACCAGCTTGTCAAGAAGTTGTTTTTATCTGCCAGCTTAGGGCTGCGGTCGTTGAACACTGCATGCCTCTTGGGCCGTCATACCTAATCTCTGTGGGACACGGTTGAGCAGGTACTGCCCAACTGCCCGTAGGAGGCCCAGGCAGTTCTTTCCCAGGCAGTTGCGGACAGGAGAGACGCCGCGAAGTTCACCATACGTTGTGGGCTGGACACCGCCAACTCACAGATCGATTTCCACGACGGTGGCTCTTCAGCGCCACGCCTAGTTGAGGAGAACTGGCTTTTCAGAGTGTTGTAATTTGGCAGAGATCGGGGTAAGCATCAGCTGAAGCCATCTTTGTATTTTGGAATCCATCTTGTTTTTCGGCAGCCATCTTGTCTGCCATGTGCTACCAGGTGCGTACCATGTGCTCTGTCCTACCTTGCTGTTGGCTGTTCTTGAAATCTGCCTAGAGACAAGTTATATTTAGCTTCTTCTGCTTTGCACTTGCTCAGTTGAGCTTGCAGCTGTCCATGCAGTTGCTAATAGTTCGTAACTGTAAGGATGTATTTACTAGAATTAGCAACTGTTAGCTCCTCCCACTTGTTGACTGTACGTTTTCTGTAGGACCTTATATGTACCTAAAACCTACTTCTTGTACTTGTACAGCCTTCTTTTGAGCCCCTGTGTGGGTATAAAAGGGCCAAGCTCCTTCTGTTCGGTGTGCTACTTCATACACTACCGAAGGGTGTTGTGTGAATGTAGTTCCACCTCATGATGTTTAATAAAGCTTTTGTTTCTATTCCAGTTTCTGTGCCAACTTCTATCCTTTTGGTCTGAGGTGTTGTGCAGAGAAGGGCGAACCCCTAGCACTGGTAGGCCTTTCAGAGGCCCACCAACAAAAATTGGCGCCCAACCAGTGGGGCTCATCGGCGACTCGGATGCCCGAAGGAGTGGTCGAAACGAAGGACTGGAATCTCGCTACGGATGATCATTGCCCGAGGAGACCCGCGTCTTGGCAAACCATAGCGTTTTTCCTCTCTTTTTGATCTGACCATCCAGGTGGTGCCGGTACTCGACTGGGATCTCTTCTGTTGATTCACTGTGCAGTGACCATTTGGTCGATTTGAGAACTTGGCAGTTGGAATCTGGACATCAAGTGTTGTTCTGCAACACTTGCTGTTGGTTTTGATGCCTGGGATTGGTAAGGTCATTTTTGCGGCGCTTGCTGTGGCTTTGGAAATATGTGTTGGCCAACTTTGGATTTGTGTGTGATGATATATGAATTGCAATTTATATACGCAGGTAATGAGGATATTTTTCTCTACTTTGAATTGATTTGAATGGCACAACGTACTACAGTACCTTAAGTGCTACTTTGCGTATAATACTGCATATTCCGCACTATGTTTGGCATCCCTGTTTCTAGCACACTTCGTAGGATGTGTTGCTTTTGTAGTGGTACCAGTTTGAGACTCGATGAAGTACAACCGCCCCCCCCGGAGGGAACGCCTAATCGTGGGCATGTATATTTAATATGGTATTTCTTCTATAATGTAGAGCATGTTATGGAATAAATATACTCGTAAGGATCCTGAGTTGCGTTGGCCTATGCATGGGTCATTTGATTTACGAAAGATTCAGTATGTGAAATAATGAATGTTTGAACTAAAGACTATGCAAGTTATGTTTGACTGTGTGCGAATGTGGGAGAAAGAAGTGGGTGAACGAATGAAGCATGAACAAGCCTTGATTGAAAAAGAACAGCGAAAGAACATTTATGCGAAAGCATTAGAAATGAGAAATAAAGAAATTAAAGAACTAAAAGAGAGAGAGGATAGGGAGCGCCATTTACAGGTAACTGGCCAATACGCTGTTCAGCGACCCCTCTATCTTATTCTTAATAAACCTCATAATGATTTCTTGTTATTAGATCGTTCTCCACCTCCATATATTTTTACTTCTGCTCCTCATGAGTCAGATGAGGATTCTCCTTTAGAGCAGGAGAAAGCACGGGAAACTCGTTCTATGTTGACTGCTGAGCGTTCTGCTGCTCGCAAAGACGCACGTGATACTGCTTCTGCATCTGAACTTTTAGATGACATGAAGGATTGGCAGGAAAGGTAGCAAATATATTTTACAGAGGTGTTTGCCGCGGAAGTTGTTGAACAGTTTAGGAAGCATTCTGACGATTTGGAGCCTGTCGATATAGCAAATGACTGTAAGCAAATACGTGATGGTCTTTTTGTCTTTTCTCAGGTGGCTGATTCAATCAGGAGTTCGGTTAAATTACATGTTGAGACAGTCCATTTGCGAGAGGGGAAAAAGGCAGCAGACACAGCTGCACAAACATCTGAGACCGGCGTGGCACAAGCTTCTATCTTCGGAATAGATAAGACTACAATAGTTCATGCGAAACCTATGCGGGAAGCCGCACCTTTGTATGTTCCTCCTAAAGGAGTGGGTAAGGATGATGATAAGACTTTCACTGATGCAGAGGGTTATTTTATTTATAATTGGGTTTACACTCCTTGGAATAGAGTGGATGTTATGGCTCTTAAAACTGCATCGCCCGATCCGCGAAAAAATCCAGAAGCTTTTTACCAGGAAGTTGAGGGTGCTATTAGCTCTTGTACTATGACTCTGCCTGATATTGACCTGTTTTCGGATTGATATTACCCCTGATATGAACTGTACGTAAAGTTGATGATCGTGTGACTTTTGGGGCATTATGGAAAGAATTCGAACGGATGGATATAGAAAGGGAACCCACACAGAAACCATGTCAGTTGATTTTAGATCTTCCCGTAGCTCTATTAGTTACGTTAAAGACGTTTACTCCACCTAAAAGAATAGATTGGACTGTATTAGCAAAAGGCAGATGAATTGGTTTCTGACTTCTTTACATGCTTTGAGGAGGCATTCAACGTTTTTAGTGGCCAGTCATTGACGGATGACACAGGCAGGCATCTGTTCGTCGATAAATATGTTGCAAACCTGTTGCCAGGAATAGCTAGTCACCTAAAGGCCAGTGAGACCTCATGGACTACCTCTTTTCCGGTTTCTCTTTTGACTATTGCTCAGTATTATGAACGGCAGGAATTAGAAGCGAAGGGTAATGAAGAAAAGAAGACTAAGGAGTTAAAAACAAAGGTTATGTTGGCTCAGGCTATGGTCCGCCTTCTAGAGGTAATGATAGAGGTGGAAGTGGATCTTATGGTTCATCTTTTCCTTCTTATGGTCATTCAAATTTGTCCGCTGACCAGTGTGCGTACTGCAGGAAATTTGGACATTGGGCTTCTGATTGTCCAGCACTGCATGCACAGCAGTATCCACGTGGACGGGGATAAATGAGAACTCATTCAGGATATTCAGGACCTAGAGGAAGCACAGATGATCGTGCTAGGTTTGATGCTAATACACGTGGACAGGATGAGTTTAACGCTTTTGATTGACTGAATCAATATCAAATGTCCAATTATGTGCCGTCTGATTTTCAAGATTCTGCTTATGCATAAGATTGCCTATGATGGGGTAAGGAATCAGTTGAAATTCCAGTAGATCAGAAGGGTCCCTATGTTACAGCACATGATTTGGGTTCTACTGATCAGTTTCTGGTTGATATGGGAGCTACTCGTAGCGCCTTATCTAAACACTTGGTTCCAAGGGCTCCCCTGTATGGCTTAACAATTACATCAATAGGTTTCGATTGAACACAACCGCTTGCATTCCATGTTGATAAGTTTACTGCTCCATGTCCGTTTTTGCTTTCTCGGAATACACCAGACAATATTGTCTGTCTTGATATGCTCAAGCATTTCAGGGCTACGATACGATGTTCTCCTGAAGGTGTACGTGTTATTTTAAATGACAACTACCCTGTGATTGAGAGATTTTGTCTTCTAAAAGAAGACATTGCATTAGCTTCACTCCCTGGTACTTTGTGGTCTACTTCAGATACCGATGTAGGGCAAGTGGTTATTCCACCAGTGCATATTAGTGTCAAGGAGGTGCTTCATTGCCACGGTTGCCTCAATATAACATTTCTCAAGAAGCCGATGAAGCACTTATACTCATTGTCCATGATTTGATTAAAGTGGGGGTTGTGGAAGAAGTTCCTCATAATGTTTGCAACAGTCCTTTTCTTCCTATTTTGAAAAAAGACACTGACACTAGGATTTACAGATTCATTATTGATTAGGGAGAAGTTAACAAGATTGTAGTACCGCAATAGCCTGTGTTTTCTGACATAACGACACTTCTTACTCTGGTTCCCCCGACAGCGACCACATTTACTGTGATTGACCTGAAGAACGCTTTCTTTTCGATTCCTATTCATCCTGATAGCCGATATTTGTTCGGCTTCACTTTGAATAATCGATCGTACAGATTTTGTAGAATTCCTCAAGAGTACACTGAGAGTCCTAGCATTTACAGTCAAGCATTGAAAATGAAACTTGCTTCTTTCACTTTACCTAAAGGAGTGGCTCTCATACAATATGTCGATGACATCTTGTTGGCAGTCGATACGCCCGAACAGTGTGAAAAATGTACTTTGTCTTTACTTTCTTTTCTTGCTACACACCATCATAAAGTGTCACCGAAGAAATTACAATATTGTAGACCGAAGGTTACCTACTTAGGTCACCTTCTGTCTAAGGAGGGCCATGCACTTATACCAGATCGTATTCAAGCAATTTTAGACACACCAGTGCCTTCCACTCAGAAAGATGTTTGTGCATTCATTGGTTTTACTCGTTTTGTAGGCAATGGATATTAGGGTTTTCGCACATTGTTAAACCCCTGCTAGCGCTTTGACTAAAGATACTCTAATGCCCCTTCCATGGACAGATGAATGTCAGAATGCTTTTCTACAGTTATGACAAGCTCTTTGTTCTGCACCTGTGTTAGGCACTCCAGATTACACGAAGGCTTTTACACTCTATGTACATGAGAAAGATGGGTGTGTATTGTCCGTTTTAGTACGTACACATGGTGACAAGCAGCGTCCCTGTGCGTATTTTTCAGCAGTTCTTGATCCTGTTGCTCGTGCATTGCCAGGGTGCTTCCGTTCAGTTGCAGCAACATTTGTGTCCATACGTCAGAGTGAAGGGATAGTTTTGTCACATAAACTGTTGGTGCTAGTACCGCATGCAGTAGATGCCCTTTTGAATCAGACCAAAACGCAACATTTGACTTTTGCTCGCCTGACAGGATACAAATTGACACTGTTAGCCCCTCACATTACCATAAAGAGATGTGCGACTCTGAATCCAATTACCTTGTTACTGTGAGAAGTTGGCCTGGTATATGGTACTCACTAGTTCTAGCGATTACCTTGCACCAGTCCAAACAACCCTTATGGTGATGCTTGTAAGTCAACCTTATAGACCAGCTATCCTAGAGGTAGCGTGGACAGAACAATCTTAGGCTAAAAGACTCTTGAGGGCGTGTAAAGCCAGCTGTTTTACCATATGTAACCCCTTGAATATCAAATGAAAGGACACCACACAGGATATATATAAAATATATATGTATTTATTCACTAACACACTCCTCTGAACTCTTTATGAGGACAGACGCAAAAGCACATAACAAGTTACACTTAGAAAATACTTTAAATAGTACAATATACAGTTAGGCCCTAGGGGTGCGGAAAACCATATACTAAGTAAGTGGTATAAGAACCACGACTTGGGAAAGGAGCAGGCCTAGGGCCTAGAGAATCGCTGGGGCTACACTATCTGACCCTTAGGTTAGGATTAGGAGGCCCACAGGCGGCGCGTGCAGTGTCTTTACACACACAATGTTAAGGCAATGGGAACTTAGGTAAGTAAATGAAGATTTAGGACACTTCCGGTCTAGCTAGGAGGAAACAACTAGGAAATCTGGACACTAGGATAGTCAATCCCTACTGGAGCACCGAAGTACTTGCGTTACCTCACCCACGGGCTGCGGGTGCATAGGTGTCAAAGTGTGTCGGGTTTTGTCGTTGTTCTCAATGGAGCCTTGGAGAAAGATGCTGCAGGCGACCAGGAGGAAGATGTCCGGATGGATTCAAGGGTGGATCGAAGTTGAAGAAGACCTGAAAGCAGAGGGGACAGAGTCTAGGTCACTAGCCAGTGACCGGATGGAACTAGGGAGGAACCAGACGTCGTCGAGGAGCAATCAGGTGCGGTCGTGAAGCTTGTTGTTGCAGCCACGCAGACCAGCACATAACCAAGCACTCTGCCTCCAGGATTGTTAAGGCCTGCCATAGGAGTGACTTATAGGTTACTGAGTGTCTATATATAAGGTAGGTATAGGAATACTATACCTAAGCAAGGGGTGGTTACACAACCTTGCACCAGCTGAGTGATCATCCAGTTGTATCAGTTTGAGTGGCCAGCCAGGGATGGCATAATACATGCTGCAGCCCCTGGTAGGCCTTGGGTGCACCTATTCCCTGGTTACCTATGGTAAATTATACAGGGGCTGATAAGGTGACCCAATAGCAATTGGAGATATACCTAGAGTACATGGAGTCCATTTTAAAGTGAGAGCAGATAGCCTGGGGTCCTGATTAGCAGGATCCCAGGCCAACTAAGTCGATAACCAGCCACGCAGACCAGGAAGCGTTGAGGATGACCAGGTGCTGGGGGGGATCTGTCCCACGAAGGTACTCGCAGATGGAGGGGTCGGCTTCAAGATTGGAGCCAACAAGCCTAAGCAAAGGCAACCCACGCAGGATTCACAAGGAGCTTCTGGTGCAGACCAGGAGGGTCTGAGGTACTTCACCTTTTCAGTGAAGCGAGGGCCAGTCTGGAGCAACCAGACTAGCGATGGATTTTCACAAGGATCGTCGTCAGAGGGCTACTAGCCAACGGGCCAGCAACTGGGACAACGCATCGAGCTGAACACAAGCAGAAGGGCCCCACGCAGATCTCATGGAGTGTGGAGGGCTTGTCTTCGGTGCAGGTAGAGCTCGTTGTCGGGGTGTCTCAGTCCCCAGTGCACAGCTTCGAGGATGCCTCAGGAGCTGCGCTGTTAGCAAGTTGAAGACTTTCCAAGGTACCTGTCCACGGATTCCGACGCCTTCCACGGAGCTCAGCTGTGCTGGAGTCGTGCAGTGGGGTCAGAGGAGTCCTGGAGTCGAGGTCTTGTCGGGCTCTGTGCTCGGGTTCCGGCGGTAATGGGGACAAAGCAAGCCGTCAAGTTGCTGGATGGTGCCTGGTTTCCGAGGGTGGTCACTCCTTGGCCACAAGGGAGATTCTTCAGTCTTCAGCTCAGGTGAATGTCGAAGGGTCCAGAGTTTTGTTTCAAAGTTTCATCAGGATTAATCTAAAGTCTCCTGTGTCAGCTCCTACCTTTATACAAATAAAGGGGGCTGGTTTGTTCACTAGGTCCCTCCTATGGGTGGGACCAGGAAGGGGGTGGTTACACCCCCTTTCCTTTGTGCAGTTTCGTGCCAGAGCTGGGGCTGGAGTGCCCCAGCAACCTGTTTGAACTGGGGTATGCCTGGGGCCCCTAGTGGGCCCCAGGCATATCTCATTCTATTCAGCCCTCCCTGTCCCAATACACAAAGTCCTGTCTGGGGTGGTGCTCACACCTCTCCAGGCAGGAAACATATTGTCCAAACCTCCCTGACTGGAAGGACTCCCAGCAGCAGGAATCAGACTTGTGTCTGTGGCAGCAGCATCTATTTTGTGATGCTGGGGCTCTGGTTAACTTTAACCGGGATAGTCAGAACTAACATGTCTTCTCCCTCTAAAAGGGTGGAATGCTACCCCATCACCAGAATTGGCGAGGGGGTAGTATTCCAAAGCGTATGACACCTTACACGACATGTTTGGATAAAGCCAAACCAAACCAAAGTTAGCATTTAACCGCGAGGTTCATAAAGCACTTAAGAGTATATGGTATGGCAGTATCATAGAACAGCTATAAGGACAAGGTTCAGAAAGCTGCAGACAGGCTCAGCTCATGCTAGAGCACCATCTCACACATAACCAAGCACTCTGCCTCCAGGATTGTTAAGACCTGCCATAAGAGTGACTTATAGGTTACTGAGTGTCTATATATAAGGTAGGTATAGGAATACTATACCTAAGCAAGGGGTGGTTACACAACCTTGCACCAGCTGAGTGATCATCCAGTTGTATCAGTTTGAGTGGCCAGCCAGGGATGGCATAATACATGCTGCAGCCCCTGGTAGGCCTTGGGTGCACCTATTCCCTGGTTACCTATGGTAAATTATACAGGGGCTGATAAGGTGACCCAATAGCAATTGGAGATATACCTAGAGTACATGGAGTCCATTTTAAAGTGAGAGCAGATAGCCTGGGGTCCTGATTAGCAGGATCCCAGGCCAACTAAGTCGATAACCAGCTAAACACAAGGCAAAAAATCTGGGGTAACCATAGTCAGATATCCATCCTCCTACAAACCCCCCCCCCCAAACGAAAGGAGATAAGGCTAGCCTTGGCCAGGTAAGCCTATATTGCCTGAGTGGCCATATAAGGAGGAACCTGCACTGGCATGGTTACCCCCTGGCTCATGGTCCACTAAGCAATCCCTCACCCTAGGGGTATCAGAGGGTCTCCACCATAGGGAATTACTACCTGTGGTGTGTTTTGGCAAAGTAAAAGGCTGGTGTTGAGATGGAGTACTGAAGTAAGGCTCCGCTAAGGTAGGGCTCAACTTCCTCCAACCACTCTCCACCATGGGTGCCTTTCTTTCCTTGACTGAGTTGCACTGTGCTCTCAGGGTCAACCTCTGGCTGCCTACAGCTGGAGGCTGGGTCCCTTTTGATGGCTTTCTGGAGGGACAGGTCAGGTTTGGGGCCTTGGGGTCCCAGGATTGGCTGTGCCCAACAGAGTACATCTGGGGGAGGTTCCTAACTAAGGGTAAGGGAGTTCCCTCAGGAGTTTTTAAAGTTTTCACCTTGCTAGGGCTGCTAGCTTTGGTGCCCCTAATCTGCTGATGGGGGTGTTTTATTGGACAGGGGGCCCTTTGGGGTGCACTGGCCTCCTTGACCTCTGCAGCCCTGGGCTGACTGAGGCAGGGTAGAGAGGGGCAGATTACCTGCTCCAGACTGGGTCCCACCTTGGGAGGGTCCACTGACATCAGGGGCTCTGCCAGGCTAGGCCTGACTACCTCTGAGGCAGTTTCTTCACAAGGGGTAAGATCAGTTCCCTGAGGAGGCTGATCCTTTCCTAAAGTCTGGTGGGAGGGAGATTTCTCTTCCTCCTCAATGCTCTCGGTTTGTGTGGAGTGATCCATAGTTTCAGGCTTCACAACACATGAATCTGTTTGAGTTTGGGCTGTGGCCATCACAGCCCTGTGAGAAGTTGGCCTGGTATATGGTACTCACTAGTTCTAGTGATTACCCTGCACCAGTCCAAACAACCCTTATGGTGATTGGTTGTAAGTCAACCTTATAGACCAGCTATCCTAGAGGTAGCATGGACAGAACAGTCTTAGGCGAAAAGACTCTTGAGGGCGTGTAAAGCCAGCTGTTTTACCATATTAACCCCTTGAATATCAAATGAAAGGACACCACACAGGATATATATAAAATATATATGTATTTATTTACTAACACACTCCTCTGAACTCGTTATGAGGACAGAGGCGAAAGAACAGTGATTCCAACGGATGTTCGAAGCATCCCCTGGCGCTCCACTCTTGTGTGGTTGGAAAAAGCAAACAGCCGACATCACTCACGTTTTATTCTTTCAGACTAACTCTGTCGTATCGTTATTCCAATGCTGTTGAAAGGAGAATGTATTGGTGCCCTAATCTATTATGTTGTGTTAAGGTTTGTCTGAAAGTTTTGAAACTTACTTAGTGGACGCACAGCGTCTCTTCTGGATTTAAACCGACCGTGAATGCATCCTCGTCTGACACGAAGCAGCCAGAATTGGCGGCGAATCGCTGTAGATATTGGAAACATCCGCGGTGGTTTCCTCTGTGTTAGGTGACGTGATTGGCTGGAGTTCCGATCATATGATAGGAAGTCCACCAACCATGAGCTGTTCTATGTTAAGAAACACGCTGTTGTTGAATGTGAATTTTGCTAGATAAATAAAGTTATCGCATGCACAAGCGGAACATAAAAAGATGTAAAAAGCCACAGGTAGTATACATTGTTAGCGCGAAGAAATATGAAATACAAGTCAAAAAAATTCATTTCATCAATATTGAAATTAAGTGGAAGAAAAGAGGATCACAAGAAATAAAATAAAATAAAATGTTCAGATCGGCCACCAGTATATCCAAACTGGAAGCAAGGCCATGGGGGCCCAAAAACAAAGGGGCCTATTCAGTTCTGGCAAGCTATAAATAGCACATGAATTCAGTCCGGTCATTTAGACCATTAGGTTTACTGGAATTCAATAAGTAAATCCAATGATTCTCTCTTTGTAGTAAAAAACGGTTATTATCTCTACCTTCCTGTTTTTCCACTGTTTCAAGTATCACAAATTGTAATTGGGAAACATTGTGATGAGCTTCAACAAAATGTGCAGCAACTGATGATTTTACGTTACCAGTTCTAATGTTCGACATTCAGCCTGGTTTTAATCTTTCGTTCCGTCTTTCCGAAATATACTTTACCGCACGGACATTTCAGCATGTAAATTAAGTTAGTTGTGTCGCAGGTTGCATTTACTTTCAATTTGATTTCGTGACCCTTCATTGGATGGGTGATATAATCACCTCTGATTAGGTTATTACAATTGCCACATTGTAGACAGGGAAGAGTTCCACTGTATCTTTTGATGTCATCCGTCGTGTTCTTAAGCAGTTCACCAATGGTTTTTGTTTCTCGAGAAGGCAAAAGTAGGAGGATTGTCAAAAGAGTGTTTAAAGTCTGGTTCAGCCTTTAGAATGTTCCAGTGTTTTTTAATTACTTTCTTGAAGTTCATACTCGCGCTGGAGTATTTAGATACCACTGTCATTCTGTCTTCTTGTTTTTTCTGTTGATTGTTAACAAGTCAGATCTTTGTATATTATGTACCTTGTTTTCCGCTGTTTTGATCAAGGCATCTGGATAGCCTCTTTCACGGAATCTTTCTCCCATTTCTGTAATTTTAATCTTGGCTTTTTCTGCATCCGATGTAATCCTTTTAACTCGCATCATTTGCGATAGCGGCAAATGTCGTTTCAGAGGTTCTTGATGGAAACTGAGATAATGAAGGGTGTTATTCCTGTCTGTTTTCTTTCTGTACATTTCAGTCTCAATTTTACCATGCTGTAGGTTTATGCGTACATCTAGGAAAGTGATGGACTCTGTCGAAATTTCCCAAGTGAACTGAATTCTGCCATCTTTTGTGTTTAGATTCATCAACGCTTGTTCTAATGATTCTCTTGAATTTCTCCATAAGATAAAAATGTCATCTATGTATCGTACGAACAATTTGAGATTGTCCGTCCATCTTGAGTGTGTCAATATGTTTTGTGTTTCATAGGATTTCATTAATAAATTAGCGTACACTGGGGCTGCGCAATTGCCCATGCTAGTCCCGATGAGTTGCTGGTACCAGGTGTCATTGTACTTGAAGTAGCTATGGTACTAGGTAAAAATGATAAGCTCCATCAGAAAGGTCTGTAATTGTGGGTCAAAGTCAGTTGTAAGTATGGCTTCTTCCATGGCTTCAATGCTCATCCCATGGGGGAAGGAAGTATAGAGTGACATTACATCTGCGGTCCGGATTATGAGTTGTTAATCATTGTCAAGTTCCAAGGAATTCAATTTAGACAAAAAGTCGGTGGTATCTCGGATATACGTTACCATCTGTTGAACTGTGGGTTGCATCAGTCGGTCAATGAATTGACCAATAGGCTCATGTAGACTGTTTTTTGTTGAAACTATCGGACGTAGCGGTGGGTCAAGAAGATTTTTATGCACTTTTGGCATCATATAAAATGATGGGCTCTTTGGATGTGATGTGATCAAGAATTTGCTTGTCCTGTCGTTGATTACACCATCATTTCTAGCTTTGGTAATGAGTTCCGTGAGTTTCACAATAAATTCATTGGTTGGATTATGTTGTAGAGGTGCATAAGTGTTACTGTCGTTGATGTGTTCTGGAACTTTTTGGTTATACATGATAGCATTCAGGATGACGAGGCCTCCGCCTTTGTCAGCTTTAGTACAGACAATATTCTTGTTCTTAGATAGTTTCTTCAAAATCGCCAAATCCTTGTTGGTGATGTTGTTGTGGCATTTCTTCTGACAATTGATTTTTTGAAGATCCTGTTTGACCAGTGTCTCGAAGAGATCCAACGTCTTGTGGCTCATTGGAGCCATAAAGGTACTTTTGGGTCGTAAACCTCTGAGTTGGTCAGGTTCTTGTGTCGTTGGTTTTTGTGATACATTGTCAAAAAAATGACGCAATTTTAATTTACGCATCAGTTTAAAGAAACTAATTTCTAGTTCTAAAGAGTTGGTTTGTGTGGTTGGAACAAAAGACGTCCCTTTTTGAAGTAATTTCAATTCTTCGTCTTTCAGCCTATAGTCCGAGATGTTAATAACTAGTTTTTCTTGTTTATCTGTTTCTTTTTCTCCTTTTCCTTGATCTTTCTGGTCACGCTTCTTGTGTTTGGGAGTTGTTTTTCCCCTCTTGGGTCTTCGACTTCTATAGGGCCTTGTTCTAAAAAAGTCACTTCCGATGAGCTTGCAGTGGAAGAGGTAGATTGTACTCCTTCTTTGCGTTGTTCTCCTGGGGTGGTCATAGGTCCCTTCTTAGTAGATTGCATTCTGTTGGACGGAGGTTTATTGGACATATTGCTCCCTGAGGAGGAGGTGTCTGTGTAGGGTGTATAAGGGCGGTTTCTGCATCTTTGAGCATACACATCTGCCCATGTGTATACCTCCCCTAATTTGTAGTCAAGCGTATCTCACTTGAACTTGCGGATCTTCCTTTCATTAATATCTTGAGTATGTCTCTCGATCTGCTCTTTAACGTCTTGCAGCATGATTTCAAGCTCTTCTGTTGTCATCATTGAAGATAACTCTTCCGAGATTTCATCCATCTCTTTATTGAGTTCACTAAGAATACTGGAAAGCTCTTCAATTATTAATAGTATAAGGTCAAGGGAGCACTTGTTTAGTATGGCATACCACTTGTCTTGGAATTTCTGAGAATTCTTACAAAGAGAAGGTTTTAGGGCAATGCGTAGTCCTCTAGGTATGCGTTGTAGTTTATGGTATTTAATGAGTGTGTTAGCATGCAGCCTTTGGTTGACATGCCTACGAGATAGGTAGAGTAATTGTTTGAAATTTTGTTCCTTGGTTCTGTTGAAAGAAGTGGGGTCGATCTGTTCTCCAATTAATGAATACATTCTGGAAGCTTCTCCATCTTAAAAAGCAAATGTCTCAGCTCTTGCTTCTGTGCTTTTTGCGAATTTGTCGTGTTGCATTGTGGTTATGTGATTGATTGTCTTATTAGAACTCAGTTTGAGGTGGCGTGCAGCTTGCTCCATGACAAGATATGGGAATTGAACTCAAGAGGTGGAGAGTTGCACAGCTCGAATATATTCAGAGTTTTATGCAAATAGTTTATGAATATTGTCAAAGTATGAGGTTGCTGCCTGGGCGGCGTCTCTTGTCATGGACGCCAATTTATAACATCAAGAACAGTGATTCCAACGGATGTTGGAAGCATCCCCTGGCGCTCCACTCTTGTGTGGTTGGAATACTCCAAGTCAATTAGTGTAAATAAAAGTTCATGAGCATATTTGTACAGAAATTATCTTATTTATGGTCATAAGTTCATATTTCTTTCCATGCAGTTCATGTTTGTGATTCGTTAAATTCAATTAGAATAACCACTTATTCAGTCCAATACATTTCGGGCTGAATAGCCCTTCTTCTGGGACAAGAGGCAAAAGCACATAACAAGTTACACTTAGAAAATACTTTAAATAGCACAATATACAGTTAGACCCTAGGGGCGCGGAAAACCATATACTAAGTAAGTGGTATAAGAACCACGACTTGGGATAGGAGCAAGCCTAGGGCCTATAGAATCGCTGGGGCTACACTATCTGACCCTTAGGTTAGGATTAGGAGGCCCACAGGCGGCGCGTGCAGTGTCTTTACACACACGCAGGAGTCAATGTTAAGTCAATGGGAACTTAGCAGGTAAGTAAATGAAGATTTAGGACACTTCCGGTCTAGCTAGGAGGAAACAACTAGGGAGGAACCAGACATCGTCGAGGAGCAATCAGGTGCGGATGTGAAGCTTGTCATCGCAGCCACGCGGACCAGGAGGCGTCGAGGATGACCAGGTGCTGGAGAGGAGCTGTCCCAAGAAGGTTCCCGCAGATGGAGGGGTCGACTTCAAGATTGGAGCCAACAAGCCAAAGCAAAGGCAACCCACGCAGGATACACAAAAGGCTTCTGGTGCAGACCAGGAGGATCTGAGGTACTTCACCTCTTCAGGGAAGCAAGGGCCAGTCTCGAGCAACCAGACCAGCGATGGAGTTTCACAAGGATCGTTGTCAGAGGGCTACTAGCCAATGGGCCAGCAACCGGACAAGGTGTCGAGCAGAACACAAGCAGAAGGGCCCCACC
Organism: Lissotriton vulgaris; assembly: GCF_964263255.1. Taxonomy (NCBI): domain Eukaryota; kingdom Metazoa; phylum Chordata; class Amphibia; order Caudata; family Salamandridae; genus Lissotriton; species Lissotriton vulgaris. The sequence continues at coordinate 1,541,505,774 of NC_141696.1, read as the reverse complement.
AGATCTCGTGGAGTGTGGAGGGCTGGTCTTTGGTGCAGGTGGAGCTCGGTGTCGGGGTGTCTCAGTCCCCAGTGCACAGCTTCGAGGATGCCTCAGGACCTGCGCTGGTAGCAAGTTGAAGACTTTCCAAGATACCTGGTCCACAGATTCCGACGCCTTCCACGGATTCAGCTGTGCTGGAGTCGTGCAGTGGGGTCAGAGGAGTCCTGCAGTCAAGGTCTTGTTGGGCTCTGTGCTCGGGTTCCGGCGGGAACGGGACAAAGCAAGCAAGCCGTCGAGTTGCTGGATGGTGCTTGGTTGCCCAGGGTGGTCACTCCTTGGCCACAAGGGAGATTCTTCAGTCTTCAAGTCGAGTTGAATGTCGAAGGGTCCAGAGTTTTGTTTCAAGTCTAGAAGGGTGGAATTCTACCCCCGTCGCCAGAATTGGCGAGGGGGTAGTATTCCAAAGCGTATGACACCTTACACGACATGTCTGGATAAAGCCAAACCAAACCAAACTTAGCATTTAACCGCGAGGTTCATAATGCACTTAAGAGTATATGGTATGGCAGTATCATAGAACAGCTATAAGGACATGGTTCTGAAAGCTGCAGACAGGCTCAGCTCATGCTAGAGCACCATCTCACACATAACCAAGCACTCTGCCTCCAGGATTGTTAAGGCCTGCCATAGGAGTGACTTATAGGTTACTGTGTGTCTATATATAAGGTAGGTATAGGAATACTATACCTAAGCAAGGGGTGGTTACACAACCTTGCCCCAGCTGAGTGATCAGCCAGTTGTGTCAGTTTTGAGTGGCCAGCCAGGGGTGGCATAATACATGCAGCAGCCCCTGGTAGGCCTTGGTTACACCTATGCCCTGGGTACCTAAGGTACACTGGTACTGGGGCTGATAAGGTGAACCAATTCCCAATTGTGTATGTACTTAGAGTACATGGAGTAAATTTAGAGAGAGTGCATCTGGGCTGTGGGTCTGGTTAGCAACAGCAAAGGCCTCCCTCTCTATAGCGGACCAACGTTTCTCTCTAGGGGTCAGCCTTCTGCTTATGAAAGCAATGGGCTGGTCTTGACCATCTTTATTCAGTTGTGAGAGGACAGCTCCAACACCCAACTCAGAAGCATATGTTTGGACTATGAACTCTTTGGAGTAATCTGGACCTTTCAGAATAGGTGCAGTACACATGGCCTGCTTCAGGTCAACAAATGCCTTTTGACAGCTAACTGTCCACTGAACTTTCTTTGGCATCTTTTTGGAAGTTAAATCATTCAGTGGTGTCACAATGAACCCATAGTTTTTCACAAACTTCCTGTAGTACCCAGGCAGGCCCAAGAAAGCTATGACCTGTGTCGGGTGATTGGAGAGTCCAGTCTCTGATGGTCTGGATCTTGCTCTCCAGTGGTTGAACCTGACCCCCACCTACCAGGTGGCCCAGGTACACAACCTTGCTCTGCCCTATCTGGCACTTGGTGGCCTTGATAGTGAGCCCTGCCTTCTGCAGGGCCTCTAAAGCATTCCTCAGGCCGAACTAAAGACAGCAATATCATCTAGATAAGCTGCACAGTAGTCATCCAGTCCTGTGAGAACTTGATTCACCAACCTTTGGAAAGTGGCAGGTGCATTCTTCAAACCAAAGGGCATTACCACAAATTGAAAATGTCCTCCTGGGGTCGAAAATGCTGTCTTGGCTTTTGCGTCCTCAGCTAGTCTGACTTGCCAGTAGCCTGCTGTCAGGTCAAATGTGCTCAAGAACTTGGCAGAAGCCAATCTATCAATGAGCTCATCTGCCCTGCGGATGGGATGGGCATCTGTCCTAGTGACAGCATTGACACCTCTGTAGTCTACACAAAACCTAATTTCTCTCTTGCCATCTTGTGTGTGAGGGTTTGGCACCAGGACTACTGGATTGGCCCAATGGCTCTCTGAGGTCTCAATAACTCCCAGCTCCAACATCTTTTGGACCTCTGTCCTAATGCAGTCCCTGACATGGTCAGGTTGCCTGTAGATGTTACTCTTGACAGGCAGACTGTCACCAGTGTCCACCTCATGGGTGCACCAGATTGTCTGACTTGGGGTCAGTGAAAACAGATGTCTGAAGGACTGAAGAACTTGTCTGCAGTCCTGTTGCTGATGTTCAGAGAGGCTGTCTGCAAAGACTACACCATCTACTGACCCATCATCAGGGTTCTGAGTAAGCAGGTCTGGGAGAGGGTCACTCTCTTCCTCCTGCCTCTCATCTGTAGCCATGTGCAAGCCCATGTCTGCCCTGTCGACAAATGCTTTTAGTCTGTTGACATGAAGCACCCTGTGGGGGCTTCTGGGAGTCCCAAGGTCCACCAAGTAGGTGACATCTCCCTTCTGTTCAACTATTGTGTGGGGTCCAGACCATTTGTCCTGGAGTGCTGCTGTGGCCACTGGCTCCAGCACCCACACTTTCTGTCCTGGCTGGTACACAGTCAGTACAGCCTTTTGGTCATTCCAAGCTTTCTGAAGTTCTTGACTGGCCTCAAGGTTTTTGGAAACCTTCTCCATACACTCAGCCATCCTGGAGCGTAGACCAAGTACTTAGTCCACTATGTTAAGCTTAGGCTTTTTGAGAGGTAACTCCCATCCTTCCTTCACAAGACATAGGGGTCCTCTTACAGGATGCCCAAACAAAAGCTCAAAAGGGCTGTAGCCAACCCCCTTTTGTGGGACCTCTCTGTAAGCAAACAGAAGGCAGGGTAAAAGGATGTCCCATCTTCGCCTCAGCTTTTCAGGTAACCCTTTTATCATCCCTTTGAGGGTCTTGTTGAATCTCTCCACAAGCCCATTACACTGTCGGTGATAGGGAGTGGTGAACTTATAGTTGACACCACACTCCTTCCACATTGCAGTTAGATATCCTGACATGAAGTTTGCACCTCTGTCAGAGACAACCTCCTTTGGAAACCCCACTCTGGAGAAAACTCCAAGTAGGGTCCTTACCACAACAGGAGCTGTTGTGGTTCTCAGGGGAATAGCTTCTGGATACCTGGTGGCATGATCCACTACCACCAGTATAAATCTGTGTCCAGATGCTGTTTGAGGGTCCATTGGTCCTACATTGTCTATCCCCACTCTTTCAAAGGGTACCCCCACCACAAGTAGTGGTATGAGGGGGAACTTTGTTGTGCCACCTGATTTGCCACTGGCTTGGCAGGTAACACAGGAGCGACAAAACTCCTTGGTATCTTCTGACATGTGGGGCCAATGAAAGTGAGGGACAAGTCTGTCCCAAGTCTTGTTCTGGCCCAGGTGTCCTGCTAGGGGAATATCACGGGCCAAGGTAAGAAGGAAGTCCCTAAATTGCAGAGGAATAACCAACCTCCTGGAAGCACCAGGCTTGGGGTCTCTAGCCTCTGAATAAAGGAGCCCATCATCCCAATACACTTTATGGGTACCTCTAGCATTCCCAGCAGCCTCAGCAGCAGCCGGCTGTGTGAGGGGTTCAAGAGAAGAACAATCTAATTGAGCCTGCCTCAGATCTGCCCTTGAAGGTCCCCCTGTCCCAAGAAACTCAACCTGATCAGGTTCAAGCTCTTCCAGGACAGTTCCTTCTTGGATCTCTGAATCATCCTCCTGGGAGGGCTGATCCTCAACCTGAGGCAGGGGAGGAGGCACTGCCTTAACCCTCTTGCTCTTTCTCTTGGGTAGTGTCTGGTCTATTGTTCCAAGATCCAGCACTTGTTCAGGTAAGCACTTTTTAGCCATGACCTGGTCACAGCAAGGACATATGCACTTATTCCCAGGATTTCTGCATGGGTCCTATACTCCACCTCAGACCAAACTGAGGTTTCAAGATCATTACCTAACAGACACTCTACAGGGTCTCCAAACCGGTCCTGGAGGGCTGGATCCATGCCAGATTTTTTGGATATCCCCATTGAGATACATGTAGTTATTTTAAAAATCTGGCATCGATCCGGCCCTCCAGGACCGGTTTGGAGACCCCTGCTCTACAGGAAGGTCTGAACTCACAACAACTCTTTTGAGGCCAGTTACCCCTCCCCAGGAGAAGTTAACAACTGCCACACTATGGGAGGTAGTGGCATTGCTAGCGTTGGTCACTAGGTATTTCTCACCTAGTATGATCTGTTCAGGGTCCACAAAGTTAGGTGTCACCATGGTGACACTGGCACTAGTGTCCTTGTAGGCTTGAGCCATCCTATCATTAATAAAAGGCGTCTGCCTGTACTTGCTCAGATTACTGGGACTTACAGTAGAGGACATTGCTATGTCCCCATCAAAGACAAGAACAGCCTGAGTTGGTACTCTGGCTAGGCCAGAGTCCATCTCAGTTCCCAGGGTTAACCCTACTACACACTTTTGCTGGGAACCACCACCAACAGCTGGACTAGGGGGAACAGTTGCCTTATGGGCATTGGTGGTTGTTGCTGTGCCCTTCTTGGTGCACTCGCTAAACCAGTGAGAGACTGATTTACAGTATCCACACCAGGGCTTCTTTGGGCCTTCTTGTTTCTGTTTGTTCTTTTTGGAGCCACCCTCCCCCTGTGCCTTTTGGGGGCCTGGTGAAGACTTCTGGTCTTTTTGTTTCTGCTCATTACACTTCTGGTCTGCCTTTTTCTGATCACCCCCTTGGTTCTGGTGTTTCTGCTTAATCCTGGTTCTGACCCATTTGTCTGCCTTCTTACCCAATTATTGGGGAGAGGTCAGGTCAGAGTCAATCAGGTATTGATGCAATAACTGGTTTTGACAGTTGCTAAGGATTTGCTCTCTCATGATCAAATTATACAATCCTGTATAGTCCTTAACCTGACTTCCCAATAACCAGCCTTCCAGAGCCTTAGTGGCACAATCAACAAAATCAGTCCAGTCCTGAGTCTGTGCCTTCTGGGTATCTCTGAACAACAACCTATATTGCTCAGTGGTTAGACAAACCCATCAATCAGGGCACTCTTCAGGACAGAGTAGTTGTTAGCATCCCCATCACTAACTGTGAGGAGCTTGTCTCTTCCTTTTTCTGAAAAGTAGAGCCATTGGATTGCTGCTGCCCACTGACTTTGGGGTACCTTCTGCACTTGGCAGGCCCTCTCCAAAGCAGTAATCCATTTGTGGATGTCATCCCCTTCTTTGTAGGGGGGCACAACCTTGCTTAGGTGTCTATTGTCATAGGACCTATCTTTATTCCTAGGGATATTTCTGCCACCAGTGGGTCCTAACCGACTTCCTCTAGATTTTCTAGCTTGAGCAAGCTTCTCTTTGGCCAGGGCAACCTCAAGTTCTTGCCTCTGAATCCTCAGAGCAGCCTCTCTCATTTTTGCTTCATGTTCTCTTCTCTGAGGGGAAGTCATCCCTCTCTGAGTAGAGCCACGAGAGCCATTTGAAGCTTGAGAGTGGGTAGAGTCCCCTGAGTGGGATCTTCCTCTTCTCTGCCTCTGGTTAAGTCCACTTAGGGGGTCTCAATGGAGGCTGCCCATGCTGACTCCCATGTAGGCTTAAGTTAGCCTGACTAAGTCTCTTGACTAGGACCTGGCTACCTTCCTCAGGATCAGAATCATCCTCCTCTGCTTCATCTGCCTCATCTGGTACAATTGTATCAGTGGTATCCTCTGTAGAGGGAAGGACATCATCTGTAGTACCTGAAGCCTCTGGGCTAGGGGCTTGTAGAGCATCATTCTCTTCTAATAGCTCAATCAGGAATTTGAGGGTAGGGTTGGATCCCTGTTTCAGCCTTCTGGAGGTGCACAATTGTCTCAACTCTGGAAAGGCTAAGGCTTCATATCTTGAAGCAGTCCTCAAGGGATCTACTTCTGCAGGCAGAGAACCACTGGGGTTCACTGACTGAGACATGGTTTCTAGTGAGGTGTGGTGTTGCACCTACCTACACTAGGTGTTTTTCTAAAGAACCTCTCTAGAAGTTGTTGTCAGGTGTGCTAGGCCCTTGTCCCACAACAACTAAGTTCAGTAGAACTTAAGTATACTAAGACATGTTTTTATATGTACCTACAGGTACCAATGTGATCTTTCAAATGATATCTCAAGATCACAAGTGGTAAAACAACAGCAAGCTCTAATCCCAACCGCTGCACACCAATGTGAGAAGTTGGCCTGGTATATGGTACTCACTAGTTCTAGTGATTACCTTGCACCAGTCCAAACAACCCTTATGGTGATGGTTGTAAGTCAACCTTATAGACCAGCTATCCTAGAGGTAGCATGCACAGAACAGTCTTAGGCTAAAAGACTCTTGAGGGCGTGTAAAACCAGATGTTTTACCATATGTAACCCCTTGAATATCAAATGAAAAGACACCACACAGGACATATATAAAATATATATGTATTTATTCACTAACCCACTCCGCGGAACTCTTTATGAGGACAGAGGCAAAAGCACATAACAAGTTACACTTAGAAAATACTTTAAATAGCACAATATACAGTTAGGCCCTGTGATTGGCAGTAGGCCATGAGCATTTCCAGTTCACCATGCTCCACTTTGGCCTTACCAGTGCCCCTCAGGTGTTTACGAAAGTGATAGCGGTGGGAAGACTGAAACCCCTGATCTGTGCAGATGAGCTTTGACCACCCCTGTGTCATTTCCCTGCATCGTGCAGGCACCTCGATGACCGGTCTGCTGATACCGCTGTCCTCCGGACACCTCCCGGCTCTGCAACACAGGTGGTGGTTAATTAACTCCCCCGAGGCCAGACCTGTCTTCTGTCAGGTGCCTAAAATAATCCACAGGAGTCGACGATGGTCCCACTGCCTCACCACCTCAACCGCCACCCAATAATGTAATCAAGGTAACGTCTAAAGCGGGGTAAAAGGTGAAGTAGTATAGAAAGAGAGACAGCCTCTGTCTTGAGGAGTTGTTATCTTCTTCACTCCTCGGTCGTTTGGGAGCTCTCTAGCTTTCCACCCTTTAGACCAAGGCTATGGCATCTGAAAGAAACAGGTTAGTATTAGATTCCTTACCTTAGAAAATCCCCAGGCGTCAAACTGGATCCGGAAATTTTTTGCGTAGCAGTACCCATGCGCGTCGGTAGGCGTCGTCCGCGGCTCCGCGTCCGTCGTCGGCGTCGTGGGCACCGTGATGACATCGTCGGAGTACATAGACGCCGCCTCCGCGCGCTGACGTCAGTTCTTTTTTCTGCGCCAGCGAGCGCAGATCCGGAAAAAGTTGTACCCTAGTCAATTTTCGACTAACTATTTACAATCCTTTTTGATCTACTTTCGAAGTCTCTCGACTCCGACGGTGCCGGTAGGGATGCCCGGGTTCAAGCCCTGCGCCGACTGCAACCGACTGATGTCGGTTACCGACCCCCATCGCTGGTGCCTGCACTGTCTAGGCCCGGACCATAACGACAAGTCCTGCTCCGATTGCCGGGCCCTGACGTCTAAAGCTAGACGGGAGCGGTCCCGTATGTGACTCGAGCTTCGGCAGTCCCCCCCGTGCCGCTCGAGGTCCCGTTCCGAAAGGAGGTCAAGGGACGGGTCGCGGGGCCGGAGACACCACAGTTCCGGGACTCGTCATCGGTCTTCGGGCTCAAAGTCCTCAGGTCAGAGGCACAAAAAGTCGAAGAGGCACCATCGCTCTTCTGACTCCCCCCGACGCTCACGCGACGCGGCCGGGGGTTCAGGTGACACCGCCCACGCGGCTCCGCCGGAGCCGCAGGTGTCGCGGCCTGCTCCATACCCGCCGGTCCCCGGGCAGAACGCGATGCCGGGGGAGATTCAAGACTTCCTCATGGCCATGAGGTCGCTCGCTCCTCTGTCGGGTTCTGCGGCGCATTCGGGCCAAGTGGTCCCGACTGGGTCCCCACTCGGGCTGGGTGCTTCGGCCCCGGCGCTGTCGGCGACTTCGGTCCCGACGCCGCAGGGCCCCACTGGATCCGGCTCTGGGTCCGGGTCGCCGCCGGTCGACATCACGACCTCGCTGATGCCGGCCCCAAGAGTGTCGCCCCTGGCGCCATCCCAGGATGACGCCGTCCCTGGTCTTGCCCTCGTTTCCGGTCCGGCATTGGAGCGGCGCCACTCGGCGCCGCTCTCGACGCCGTTGGGAGATTTTTACTTCTACGACCCGGCCCCATCCTTTCAGCCTGAGTACCAGGCAATGGGTGACGAGGGGGATTGGGAGGGGTCTGAGGACCCTCTGGCACGTGAGTGTCAGTCTTCTGAGAACTGGACAGGAGAGCTTGGGGAAGCCAGTGATCTGGACACTTCGCCCGACACTGGTTTTGCCTCCCCTCCTACCGTGGCTACGGAGGAGGGGGCTGCTTATAGCGTGGTGCTGATGAGGGCTGCCAAGGCCTTGGGCCTTGAGCTCCCCGTCGCGGCTGTGAGGACTAACCTCCTCACTGAGGTCCTTAAACCGCAGGCAAGCTCGGCCGAGCATCTACTGCCGTTCAATGAGGCCTTATCAGACGTTCTTCTCTGCACTTGGTCCAAGCCCGCTGCAGGTTAGCCTCTGAATAGGAACATGGCCAGGCGCCACCGCCCGGCTCCAGGCGACCCTTGCTTTCTGTCTACCCACCCCACCCCGAGAGCCTGGTCATCCAGGCCTTTAATTCCCAGACCGCATTCCCGACGGCTCCCCCTGACCGGGAATCCAAGAGGTACGAGCAATACGGAAAGAAGGGTATTCTCCTCCCTGAGTTTAGGGTTGAGGTCAGTCAACACCGCATGCCTCTTGGGCCGCTACACCCACTCTCTGTGGGACACGGTCGCGGACGTTGTGCCAGAATGCCCGGTGGAGGTACGGGCTAAACTCGGCCAAGCCCTTGTGGAGTGTCGAGATGCGGCACGTTATTCCATCCGGTGTGGGCTGGACACTACTGACTCACTAGGCAGAGCGATGGCAACGATGGTGGCGATTCGTCGCCACGCCTGGTTGAGGTCTGCCAACTTCTCGGCTGATGTCCAAAACACACTTATGGACATGCCGTTCGATGGCCGTCGCCTCTTCGGCGACAAGGCAGACCATGCGCTCGAGCGCTTTAAGGACTCCAGGGCTATTTTCAAGTCCTTGGGCCTCTCGGCCCTGCGCCAGCAAACGTCTGCTTTTCGCCCCTTTCGTGGCCAAGGAAAGGGCGCCCCCACACGTTTTGCCAGCCACAGGCCGCTAACTACCATTCAGCGTAGTGGCGGACGTGGAAACCGCCGTGGTGGCGATCGGGGACAACGGCGAGGCCAGTCCATATCTGCAGCATCCGCCTCAAAACCTTTCTAGTCCGGGTTTTCAGGCCCATGTGACGCCGGTGGGGGGCAGGGTTCGCCATCACCCCCTCCACTGGTGCACTGTCACATCGGACAGGTGGGTGCTGCTAATCGTCCGAAGGGGCTACTCCTTCCCCTTCGAGGCGACCCCTCCAGCCATGCCACCGCAGTACCACCACGTGCCGGGGGATCACTTGCAACTTCTGCAAGAGGAAGTTACGGCCCTCTTGGCCAAGGGGGCCATCGAACGCGTTCCTGGGCCAGAAGTAGGGTGTGATTGTTACTCCCACTACTTTCTAGTACCCAAGAAGGGCAAAGGGGGCCTACGCCCTATCTTGGATCTGCGGAACGTCAACGACTTCCTTCGGAAGGAAAAGTTCAAGATGCTGACACTGGCTCAGATCTTAGCTGCCCTGGATCCCGGAGATTGGATGGTAGCGTTTTCACATCCCCGTGATGCCGGCCCACCGGCGTTACCTGCGGTTCACGGTAGGCCACAAGCACTTTCAGTTTACTGTGCTCCCCTTCGGCCTTACCAGCGCCCCACGGGTGTCCACGAAAATGATGGCGGTGGTCGCAGCTCACCTGCGCAGGTTAGGGGTCTCAGTCTTCCCCTACCTAGACGACTGGTTGTTGAAGGCGGGCTCGCCCCAGACAGTCGTCCAGACTACGGCGGATCTCCTGCACCTGCTGGGGTTCTCCATCAATGTGCCGAAGTCACACCTGTGTCCCTTTCAGAGGCTCCTCTTCATCGGAGCGGTTCTGGACTCGGCGCAGTTTCGGGTGTAGCCTCCCGAGCAGCGGGTTCGGGATATTCAGGCTCTGATTCCGATCTTACAGCCTTTATCCCGAGCCTCGGTCAGGTTGATGCTGCAGCTTCTGGGACTGATGGCCTCCTGCATCCTTCTGGTGCATCACGCCCGGTGGCGGATGCGGGCTCTGCAGTGGGACCTGAAGTTTCAGTGGGCCCAGCATCAGGGCAACTTGCCCGACCATGTCTTGATCTCGGAGGGCACTGCAAGACAGTTGCAGTGGTGGCTCACGGATCAGATCAGAATTGCTTTGTACCAGCACGCGCAGCAGAGCTATCTTGGACATCTGAAGGATTCTGGGGTCCTGTGCCAAACGCATTTTTGCATCCATGAGTTTCCCGAGCACCATCCCTGTGTAGCTTGTATGACCAGGAGGCTGCTTTCTCCTCATCTGATGCTCTGCTCGGTCTCTGACCCTTTATAAACAAGATGCATGTGAACTCGCATAGAAGCCCCGCCCGTTTGGCCCCGTCCACCACACACAAGCGGTATGAAACGTCTTCCCGCTCATCTCCACTATAATTGGCAGCTCACTCAAGGGAACTCAGCGCCTTTTGGCGCGCTGGCAAAGTTACAGGCACACGTGGTCACATATTTGTGTAAATGGCACAACAATCCGAACTCGCGGATTTTTTTGCCATTTCGCATGAATTCGCAGAGCGCGATTTCGCAAATTTCGCCCCTACTCAAACACCACCGCCATGTGGTACTGGAACAATCAGGGCGGGGCGGGGTCGTGGACCCTATGCCTGGAGGCTCTGCGCCTCTGGCAGTGGCTGGAACATCAGGGCGTGACCCTGGTGGTTCAACACCTGGCAGGTTCCTTGAACGCAGGGCGGACGAACTCAGCCGTCGGTGCAGGATGGATCACGAATGGCGTCTGAACTCGGACGTGGCGCAAGGCCTCTTTCAGCAGTGGGGAGAGCCTTGGTTAGATCTATTCGCCACAGAAGAGAACGCGCAATGTCATCAGTTCTGCGCGTTGGAATTTCCAAGGCGGCACTTGCTCGGAGACGCCTTTTGTCGCGAGTGGGGTTGCGGTCTGTTGTACACCTTTCCACCTATACCACTTCTGCCCAGAGTGCTGAAGAAGATCAAGCGCGACCGGACCAAAGTCATCCTTGTGGCTCCAGACTGGGCATGAAGATACTGGTATCCCGAGCTGCTCAGCATGTCAGTCGAACCCCCGATTCGTCTGCCTCTTCAGGAGGACCTTCTGTCGCAGCAGCAGGGGACGGTCCTCCACCTGAACCTGTCCAGTCTCCACCTCCATGCTTGGAGATTGAGCGGCGACAGTTGAGGCCATTTGACTTGCCTCCTGAAGTTTGCAACATCATTCTGGCAGCCAGGCGTCCCTCCACAAAGTCGGTATACGCCTGCAGGTGGAACAGATTTGTGGCATGGTGCACAGCAAAGGCTGTGGATCCCCTCAATGCCCCTCTCTCTGAGGTTCTCCTCTTTCTTCTCTCTCTTGCCCAGCAGGGCTCTGCTCTGGGCACTGTCAAGGGCTATCTTTCAGCTCTTTCAGCCTTTCTAAGGCTGCCTGACCAACCTTCTTTGTTCAAGTCCCCTATCGTTAATCGATTCCTGAAGGGCATCACTCATACCCTTCCTCCTGTTCCCTTCGTGATGCCTCAGTGGGACTTGAACCTGGTTCTAACGTTTCTGATGTGCGCTCCCTTTGAGCCACTTCACAACTGTCCTCTTCGCCTTCTTTCTCTGAAGACTGCCTTCCTGGTGGCCATCACCTCTGCCAGGAGAGTGAGTGAGCTCCAGGCTCTGTCTTGTAAGCCTCCTTTCCTTTCAGTCCATCCGGATAAGGTTGTTTTAAGGACTAGGCCCTCCTTCTTGCCTAAGGTGGTCACGGCCTTCCACATTGGGCAATCCATCACATTGCCCACCTTCTTTCCGCCTCCGCACCCCTCGAGAGAGGAGGAGAGGCTCCACCGTCTGGACCCAAAACGTGCGCTCTCATTTTATCTGAATCGCACACAACAGTTCCGGGTGGATGATCAACTCTTTGTTGGGTACGCGGGCGCTAAGAAAGGGAAAGCGGTGCACAAATGGACCATCTCTCGGTGGATTATCGTGTGCATCCAGGCGTGTTACTCCTTGGCTAAGAAGGAACCCCCTGTTGGGCTGAGGGCTCATTCCACTCGAGCCACGGCCACAACTACTGCCTTGGGCCGAGGTGTGCCCTTGCAGGACATTTGCCAGGCAGCTACGTGGGCCTCGCTGCACATGTTTGCAAGGCACTACTGCCTGGACAGTCAAGTCCGGAGGGACGGCTACTTTGGCCGTTCCGTCCTCCAGGACTTTCTGGTGTGATTATTGGTTCGCAGACCCACCACCACGGGGATGGTATTGCTGGGGTATCTATTCTAAGGTAAGGAATCTATCACTAACGTGTCTCTTTCAGATGCACAAGTTACTACTTGTGTAACGATATATCTGTAAGAGACATTAGTTAGTGATAGATTCCTTACCGACCCACCCATCCTCCCCGTTCTGCGAACCGATATCTAGGGTTAAGGTCATCCTCTTTCAGGGCCCTAGTTTCTTGGCACCATTGTTGGTTTTTGTCATGGCTCTGCGCTTCTGGCGCGGAAAAGCTGTGGCTAAGAACTGACGTCAGCACGCGGAGGCGGCGTCTAAGTACTCCGATGATGTCATCACGGCGCCCACGACGCCGACAACGGACGCGGAGCCGTCACTCCCCGGACGCGGGGGACAGGGGCTCCGCCCCTGCAGCTCCTCTGGAGCCAAGGAATTCCGCTGCCTACCCGCTATACCCGGGTCCGTCAGCGACTCCTGAACAAGTACAAGAGTTTCTTGCTGCCTTGGACCACCTTTACAGACCCCGGGTTCCCGCCGGCGTGCTTTCGTGCCCCGCGGCCCCGTGGCCAGATCCTGCTTGCCTGGCGGCTCCGGCACCACAGGATCCTGCACCGCTGGCTCCGGCCTTGTGCCACGGGGTGTAGTGTCGCCGGCTCCGGCTCCAGCCCCAGCGCCACCCTCGGCTCTGCCCAGGCACCATACTGGGTGCTGTTCATTCCACCCCTGCCCCGGTTTCCGGACCATTTTGTTCTGGCATGGGATCCGAACTGGCGCCGTTTCCAGTGCCGTTTATCCCCTTCCCCGGCTCCGGCTCAGCCGCCGCCACTGGACAAATACTGGGATGGGTCCGTAGACCCCCCTCGCTCGGCAATGTGACTCCAAGCGAGATTGGGTGGATGACCTTTAGGATGCGGGCGAACTGGATGTGTCTTCGGACCCGGGATTTACCTCTCCTCCACCTACCTTAGAGGAGGGTGCCTCCTACACTGTGGTGCTCCATTGGTCAGCGGAGGCTCTCCATCTCGACCTCCCTATGGTGGCCCTCAAGATCAAACTCCTTACTAAGGTGCTCGTCGGAGCCTCTGCTCCCTTTCAATGAGGCCCTCACTGAAGTCATTTAGGGCACTTGGTTGAGACAGGCGACGGGGGCGATAGTGGATAAAAACGTTGCTAGGCGTCATCACCCAGCGCCTAGTGATCCCGCATTCCTGACCGCTCACCCCACCCCTGAGAGCCTGGTAATTCAGGCTTCGACTTCGCAGAGTGCCTTTCCCACGGCTCCGTCGGACAAGGACTCTAAGCGGCTGGGCCAATTTGGCAAGAGATTGTTCTCCTCAGCCAGCTTGGGGCTGCGGTCGTTTAACACCGCCTGCTTGTTGGGCCATTACTCCCATGCGGTGTGGGATTCTGTAGCTCAGGTCTTGCCTCAGTGTTCTGAGGAGGTCCAGGCTGTCCTTTCCCAAGCGATTGCAGAAGGTAAGAAGGCGGCAAAGTTTGCCATCTGGTGCGGTTTGGATACCACTGATTCATTGGGCAGGACGATTTCCACAACAGTGGCATTGCGGCGCCATGCCTGGTTGCGTTCCACTTGGTTCTCACCAGATGTCCAGGGCTCGCTCATGGACATACCCTTTGATGGTTCCCGCCTCTTTGGCGATAAGTCCGATAATGCCCTGGGGTGCTTTAAAGACTCTCGGGCTATGGCCAAGTTGTTGGATCTTTCTATAAAGAACCCTGCCATGGCCTGGTATTCATTCCTTTCATGGCCAGGGAAGGGGCACACAGGCATGCACCTCCAACAAGCATGTGCAGAAGCAGCCTCAGCTCAACCCAGCCGTGGCCGTGTATTCCACAGGGGGGGTCTGGCAAACAGCGCGTGGGTCAGTTCACCTCCACCCCAACTGCTGCCGCCTCTAAGCCTTCCTAATCCAAGCTTCCGGGAGCACCCCACGCTGGTGGGTGGCAGGGTCCGCCACCACCTCCACCACTGGTGTGAGATTACATCGGACGAGTGGGTGCTGCAGATAATATGCTACGCTTCCCTTTCTGTCCTCCCCTGCGGCCACGCCACGTCGGTACCACCACATGTCGGGGGATCATTTGGCTCTTCTCTGTCAGGAAGTCATGGCCCTCCTGGCCAAGGGGGCCATTGAGTGCGTTCCCGGTCAGGAAGTAGGGAGTGGTTGTTATTCCCACTACTTTCTGGTCCCCAAGAAGGACAAGGGGGCTTACGCCCCATCTTGGACCTACGGGATATCAATCGCTTCTTCCGGAAGGAGAAGTTCAAAATGCTGGCTCAGGTCCTGACTGCCCTAGACCCTGGAGACTTGATGGTAGCGTGGGACTTACAGGACGCTTATTTTCACATTCCCGTCCTGCGGGCCCACGGGCGCTACCTGCGGTTCACAGTAGGCCAGGAGCATTTTCAGTTTGCCGTGCTCCACTTCGGCCTCACCAGCACCCCCCGGTTGTTCACAAAATTGATGGCGGTGGTTGCAGGTCATCTGCGCAGGTCAGGGGAGTCAGTCTTCCTCTACCTAGATGACTGGTTGTTGAAGGCGGGCTCGCCCCAGGCAGTGGTCACCCACCTCCAGACTAGGGCCGAACTCCTGCTTTTTCGGGAGTTCTCCATCAACGTGCCGAAGTTGCATCTGAGTCCCTCTCAGAAGCTCCCCTTCATTGGGTCGCTTCTGGACTCGACGTTGTTTCGGGTCTATCCCCCCGAACAGCGAGTCTAGAATATTCAGGCTATGATTCCGCTCTTTCAGCCTCTATCCCGGGTTTCAGTCAGGATGACCCTCCGGCTTCTGGGCCTGATGGACTCCTGCATCCTGCTGGTGACACACGTCAGATGGCATATGCGAGTACTGCAGTGGGATCTGAAGTTCCAGTGGGCAAAGCATCAGGGCAACCTGTCCGATCATGTCCAGATCTCGGAGGGTGCTGCACAACAGTTGCAGTGGTGGCTCACAAATCGCGATTCGGTCACTGGCAGATCCCTCTCCCTTCCCAACCGTACCAAACAGTGGTGACGGCTGCGTCCCTCCTGGGATGGGGAGGCCACTTAGGAGAGGCGGAGATCAAAGACCTCTGGTCTGCGGCGGAGTCCTGGCTCCACATCAACCTTCTGGAGATGCAGGCGTTTCGGCTTGCACTGAAGGCATTCCTTCCCTCGGTCCGGGGAAGTGTAGTGCAGGTGTTCACGGACAACACCACTGCCATGTAGAATTGTAACAAACAGGGCGGGGTGGGGTCGTGGACCCTATGTCAGGAGGGTCTGCGCCTCTGGACATGGCTGGAACATCAAGGCATTACCTTGGTGGTTCAACACCGGGCTGGTTCCCTGAATGCCAGGGTGAACAAACTCATCCACCGGCTCACGATGAATCACGAATGGCGTCTGAACTCAGATGTGGCACAAGGTCTCTTTCTGCAGTGGGGAGAGCCTTGGTTAGATCTATTCACCACCAAAGAGAACGCGCAATGTCCTCAGTTCTGGCGTTGGAATTTCAAAGGTGGCCCTCGCTCAGAGACGTTTTTTGATGCAAGTGGAGATGCGGGCTCATGTACGCCTTTCCGCCTATACCACTTCTGCCCAGAGTGATAAAGAAGATCAGGCGCGACCGGGCTCAAATCATTCTTGTGGCTCCGGACTGGGCTCGGAGAGTATGGTATCCCGAGCTACTCAGTATGAGCATCGATCCCCCGATCCGTCTGCCTCTTTGGGAGGATCTTCTGTCGCAGCAGCAAGGGACGGTCCTCCACCCGAACCTGTCCAGTCTCCACCTCCATGTGTGGAGATTGAGCGGCGACAGTTGACATCTTTTGATCGTCCTCCTGAAGTCTGTGATGTCATTCTGGCTGCGAGGCGTCCCTCCACCAAGACGGTGTACGCCTGCAGGTGGAACAAGTTCCTGGCATGGTGCGCAGCGCAGGCTGTGGATCCCCTTTCTGCCCCTCTTTCTGAGGTTCTTCTGTTCCTTCTCTCTTTGGCCCAGCAGGGTTCTGCTTTGGGCACTATCAAAGGTTATCTTTCTACCATCTCCCCCTTTCTGCGGCTTCCAGATCAGCCTTCTCTTTTTAAGTTCCCGGCTTTTAACCGTTTCCTAAAAGACATTACACATACTTTCCCACCTGTGCCTTTCATAATGCCTCAGTGGGACTTGAATCTTGTCTTATTCTTTCTGATGTGCGCTCCTTTTAAGCCTTTTCATAATGGTCCTTTACACCTTCTCACCTTAAAGACGGCTTTCCTGGTGGCTATCACCTCTGCCAGAAGAGTGAGTGAGCTCCAGGCTCTTTCTTCCAAACCTCCTTTCCTTTCTGTTCATCCGGACAAGGTGTTTCTGAGGACCCGTCCTTCTTTCTTGCCAAAGGTTGTCACGCCCTTTCACATCGGGCAGGCCATCACTTTGCCCACTTCTTTCCACCTCCGCATCCTTCCAGGGAAGAGGAGAGGCTCAACCGTCTGGACCCAAAACGTGCGCTTGCATTCTATCTGCTACGTACACAGCAGTTCCGGGTGGATGATCAACTCCTTATTGGCTACGTGGGCGCCAAAAAAGGTTGGGCCATGCACAAACGGACCATCTCCCGGTGGGTCATTCTGTGCATCAAAGCATGTTACTCCTTGGCCAAGAAGGAGCCTCCTGTGGGGCAGCGTGCCCATTTGACTAGGGCAACTGCAGCTACTACTGCCTTGGGACGCAGTGTTCCCTTGCAGGACATTTGCCAGGCAGCTACGTGGGCCTCACTGCAAACGTTTACAAAGCACTCCAGCCTGGAAAGTCAGGTCCGGAGAGACAGCTTCTTTGGCTGTTCGGTGCCCCGTGACTTTCTGGTGTAATCCTGTTCGCAGACCCACACCCGGGGTTGGTATTGCTGGGCTATCTATTCTAAGGTAAGGAATCCATCACTAACGGGTCTCTTTCAGATGCACAAGTTACTACTTGTGTAACGATATATCTGTAAGAGACAATAGTTAGTGATAGATTCCTGTCCGCCCTGCCCATCCTTCCCGTTCTGCGAACAGATTACTAGGGTTAAGACCATCCCTTTTAGGGTCCTAGTTTTATGCACCATTGGTCAGTTTCTTGCATGGCCCTGCGTTTCGGCGCGGAAATTCATGTACAGAACTGACGTCAGCACGCATGGGTGGCGCATAAGTAGTCTCCGTGATGTCATCTCGCCGCATACGACGCCAGCGACAGACACTGAGCCGCATGATGCCATCTACTGACGTGCAGGGTACTGCTAACCAAAACTTTACGGATCCAGTCTGACGCCTGGGGATATTCTAAGTTAAGGAATCTATCACTAACTAATGACTCTTACAGATATATCGTTACGCAAGTGGTAACTTGTGCTTCGGGTATAATTGGCTGCAGGATTCGCCATCACCTGCCCCAATGGCAGTTTATATCATCAGACAAGTGGGTTATGCAGATTGCCCAAAGTGGGTGCTCCCTCCCCTTTAATACTGCCCCTCCCCCGTTGCCACCATCATATGACCAAAACAAAACAAATTATGGACAAAATGCTGAACTATGCAAACATTTACCTCCAGTCACAAAGATCTGGGTTTAAGTCATCATTCTTTTGCTCACCATGGCACCCCAGTTTGGTCCCAGCCATAGGCATATCAGTCTTGAACCCGCTCCTCATGGCAACAGTCTAGACCACACAACCAAGCCAAGTCTACCCTGGACCGGAAAAAAAGCATGCTGGGACCAGTTCAGGGCATCACCCCTCATCAGCCAGGCTAGCTTGAATCCAGTGATGCAGTGAGCACAGGACTCACATCTTGGCATACCCTTCCCACTTAGGGCAACAGAAGCACAAGAAATAAAGGAAGGATGGAATGCTGAACAATGCAAACATTCACTCCAGTCACAAAGATTTTGGATTTAATCCATTGTTCTTTTGCTCGCCACGACACTCCAGTTTGGACACAGCCATATGCAAATCACTCTTCACTGGCTCCTCATGGGAATAGTCCAATCCGAACTGCCAAGCCAGGTCCTCCCTGGATGAGAAACAAGCATCCTGGGACCGAATTAGGGAAATCATCCCTAATCAGCCAGGCTAGCTGAAAACCAGTGGCGCAGTGAGCACAGGAACCGGGGTGAAACCGGAAACCGGTCCCAGGATGCTTGTTTCCGGTCCAAGGAGGACCTAGCCTGGCAGTTTGGGCTAGACTGTTCCAAAGGGGACCAGAGTCAAGACTCATTTACATATGGCTGGTTTTAAACTGGAATGGCATGGGGAGCAGACAAACAATGCATTTAGGCCATGATATCTGTACTGGGGTGAATGGTTGACAATGTTCAATAGTCTATCCATCAATTGTTCTTTTTGCATTTGTCACCTCGAGTGGGACGGGTATGCCAATACGTGGGTAAAGTGCTGTCCATGCCACTGGAGTCAAGCTAGCCTAGCTGATGAGGAGTGAATCCCAGAAATTGGCCCCAGAACGCCTGTTTCTGGTTCGGGGAGGACCTGGCCTGGCAATCTGATAGAGACTACTAGCCACAGATTCCTTAACGCAGAATTATTCCCAGGCGTGAGACTGCATCCAGAACATTTCTTTTTTGCCACAGCATCCCTGTGCGCCGGGGGGACGGCATCGCGCAACTTCGCCCAGGTGTCGTCCATGCACGTGACGACAGCGAGGTCACATAAGTCCAACCCCGACGCGCCTACGTCAGTTTTTTCCTTTTATGCGTGCAACGCGGATCCAGTCTCTGTTCGGGCCTGTTTAGGCCCCTTTTTTCTTTTGATATTGTGCTATCTTTTTGTGGAACAGTGTACAAATTCCGTCGGGCTATAAGACTTGCAGGTTGTATGGGCGCCTTCTGTCGGCGACAGACCTTCACCTCATTTGGATGTGGTGTTTGGGGGAAGATCACGGCTCCACTGATTGCGAGGCGCAGCGGGAGTGCCAGATGAAACTGCTCTAATCGTATCTCTCAAGGACGGCTTCATCCCCTCAATCAGCTTCGGTGGAAGATTCCAGAAGCGGCTGTCGTCGTCGACGTCCTCATCCCTCACCGATGTCACGCGGGCATCGCTCCCCAGTGGGTAAGTGTCGCAGCTTGTGCCCGGGGGCTGGTTTCTGGCCTGCCGGGGTCATGGGCTCTCCGCGAGTGATGCTGCCTTGTGTATCGTCCCCCATCCAATGTTTCCTGGTGAGGGGGCATCGAGAGCCCAGATGGAGACATATGAGGTGGCTTTGCAGGCCTCACTGGCTTCTCCCCCTCCTCCTCACCCTCCTGGGAGGTCGGGGGATCTCTTGATCTGGCCCCGGCGCCGACGGGCTCGGCTCCAGGCTTGGAGGATGTGGTGCCGTTGGGGTGCGGCCCTTCGGGGGTCCCTCCTTTGGACCACAGCACATCCCCGAGCCCAGCTCAGCCCTCTGGACAGGTGGAGGCCTTGTCCACGGCAGAGCTGATGCCGCTACGGTGCTGGCAGCTGCTGGGCCAGGTGGCGCAACGGGGGTCGGTGTACCCACTTATACTTCTATGGGTCAAGGTTAGACGGGGACACCTCATCCCCCTCCGGGCCCCTCTTGTCCCTCCATGCAGGCAGCTGCCTCGTTAGAGGTTTAGTCGAAGGTTGAATCGACCCTGGCAGCGCCGCATAGGGCGGACCACCTACATCACATTCCGGGCCGAGGCTGGTGGAGGGCTTCTTATTGCTCCCCTGGTCCCTCTCGTCTCCCAACACAGACGGCTGCCTCGTCAAAGGTCGAGTCAGCGCCGTTCCGGCACCATCCATTGGCCGCTCTGGCTCAGCTCCAGTCCCCGGTTCTGTGTGACATGGAGGAGACCTGTCCGACGTCTCCTTTGGTGATGGCGTCCTGGCTCAAGCTGTCGACTCTATGACGCTGGACAGGCATGAGTCACGGACTCGTCTTCGGACGCTCCCTCTTCTCCGGATGTCGGGTGCCTGCTGGTGTTGTCCTCACCGGAGACGGGCCGCCAAGTGGTGGCTTTTTCACCGGCATCATCTAAGGGAGGCTCCCCACCATTCCCGATGCCACGGTGTTCGCCGGAGGAACACCAAGTTCCCCACTCTTCAGTTCCACCTTCTAACTTTCAGGTCTGACCTTTGCCTGCCCCTGTAGTGTAGTTCCTATATTCCCAATAGGCTCTGCGCATTGGAATAACATAAACGATAGTTTAGACGTAGGACTGAGGTCATCTAGGTCTCTATTGAATATGTTAGACTTAATTATGAATGCCAGCTAGCTCAGAGGTCACTAGAAACTTTCTCGAGTAAATAGGGAGGAGTTAACTTCCCTGAATAGACAAGAAGGGATTAGCTTCTGACAAACGCATAAACATGACAACTTTGCTCCCTCCAGAATAAGGAGTATATCTCTGGAGTTATGTGAAAACAATAGACCGCTATTTCACTCAGTCAATCGTGCATGCTTAGTTTCACCAGAGTGCAGAGAAGTAGAGAGATCGGCGTTTTCAATAAAAGTTGTCATTTATTGAGCAGTCCTCTTTCTCGTGCAAGAGAAGTGAAGTGCCACAATTGCAATACTTGTTATAAAGTAAAGTGTGTACAGTAAAAGGAGCATTATGAAATAATACTGTAAAAAACATTTATATGGTTTCTGAGCCGTATGATACTTAAAATGGATAAAATATATACATACATAAAATCATTGATTAAACGTACTCAACTGGTGCTTCTAAGATACGCCTACCCCGGTGTACCTTACCTAATCCTAGTACGTGGGAAGGAGTAAGTGAGCTGCAGTTTTAAGTTAAGTTAGTTTTTGCCAAGAATCTGAATCAAGAATTCTCTAAGGATCTAATCAGCTCTGTACCTCGGGTATAGAATGAAGGAGGTCTTGTATCTCGTTCTCTGGACTCGATCACCCAGAAGCCCGCAAGGGTGACTGGAAACACTGGGGCTGGATTTCTCGGCAGAAGAAAAGACAGCGTCTCTCTCAGTGCGTCAATGGGAGGGTCGGCTTACTTCGGCTCTCGCATCAGCTGGGCTTCGGGCAAGTAGATAGCCGCTCTGCTCCAAACCACTGTGTGTTTGCTTAAGGCAACGTTGGTATATTTATACCTGGAAGGTGCCAGGTTGGACGTAAGGTTGGACATAAGACGTCACTAAGAACTTACAGTTCTTTCTGGACTCCAGGAGTTCTTGTTCAAATCAAAACAAAAGCAGGGGGATTTCCCGGGCTGCTGAAGGCTTGGTTTGTTTAAAGAACGCGTTGTGCTTTCTAGGAGTCTATGGGAGTAGCCTTGCCGGTATTGGACTGCATTTGCTATGACTAAATATGGATATGATTCTTATGCCTTTATAAGGATATGTTTTGTTAAAACCACATAAGGGCATGAATCGGGAATATTTAAATAGGGTCCTAGATACGTTTACAACACCCACTCCAAGTATTATGTCAATCATTACTAAAATACTAAGCAATACTAAACATATAACGATGCATGTGTTTTCCAACCCACCCCAAAATACATATATTGCATTTGAAATGGTATATGGTATATACACGAAAAATGAGTATTTGTACTGTATGGTTTTCAAGCAGTGGTATCATTCAGATAATGCATACATGAATATTGGCTGAATTAATTGTCAAAATTACATTTATGAAATAGCTCTTAATACAGAAAAGAAGGTCGAGACCATTTCATCACATATTTATAACATACTGTACTTGTGCTAGAGGCTGAATCAAAATATTGTCTCTAGAGTTTCAAAATAGAAGTTCTGTTCTCTAAGAATAGTTCTACTTTAAGCAGAGTACCGTGTGCCAGAAAAAAGGTAAATATTTTGGAAATGGAAAAATAATTTTGCTTTCAGGGGAAAAAATAGTTCCAAATGTTTTCAGTAGTCTTGTTTATAAAAATTGAAGGCCGAATTCAGAGTTCAGGGAACGCTGTGTGCTCATTGTTTTTAAAAGTTATTCTCATTGTTAGGAGAGAACATCAAATCAGACAGGCTTGCGAAAAATTGGTCTACAACAGTAGGTGAAAGTTCGACCAAGTTCGAAAAAGCTGAAATTGTGCATATGTGAGAATCATTGCTATCATCGATGTCTGGATCAGCAATGCTCACAGAAGGTTGTACCTGTGTGGTGCTGCTTTCATCTCGTACTTCACCACCACCTAATCGTAATGGTGAAGTCTCAACGAATGCCGTCATCAGAATAGGTAGCCGCTGGGGACAACACGTTGCATGAGCCGTTACCGAACCAAGCAAAGTATCGATATCCATAGGTACTGCTGATGGTAGTGTAAGACAGACGTCCAACACGCATTCTTCTCCGCATAGCAGACATCGAAGCACAGGTAAGATGCAATCTTGCCAGATTGGTCTGAACGAAAGAAACCAGGTAGTACTCAGATCTCTTAGCCGGGCAAAGCCGAGGACTTTAGTGATCCGTTCTCTGTATCGTATAGCCACAATCGTTTCTTCCATTGTAGCCTGAGTTTTGTCTGTGGCTTGACTTGCCATATCGGAGCAGAAGGAACAAAAATAAAATTCCTGCTACGAGTCCCAAAAGAAGAGGCAGTCCGCCAAATACAGAATGCAAAAAATTCGGGAAGATGCCCAGAACTGTTTCAAAGGGTGCTAACAGTCCCTAAAAAATGGTCTTAAATACATGTGCGATGCCACTGGTATCAGACATGTTTAAAATATGACCTAACATTTCTACGAAATGCACGGGGCAATTTGTCGATAATAGTGTATGTATCTCTGCCGCTGTCCTTGCAACTTGCAGATCATACGTCTCTTTGGACGAGGTTAAAGGCACAGTTGTCTGTAAAAGAATAGACGTCATTCTGCTTAAAGTATCAATTCGAATAGAAGGGATATTCAGAGAAGGCCATATTGCTGCCTCCATGTCTGGTTTGCTGTTTGGATACAATACTTGCATACAGCAAATCACCCTGGAAGTAACGCTCACAAGATAGGCTAATCCTGGCACCATGCCACAACAGCTGCAGTCATTTATTACAACGTAGCTGCAGTTGGAAAGCTGTCTGAAAAAAGGCTCTATCTGTGTTGCAGGAGTGCCATGCAGGTGACATGAAAGGTTATTTGATGAACCATCGCAGGCTCCATGCAAGGTAATACCTTGACAAAGAAGTGTACCGCTTAGTGAATTTTTACAGTTATTACCACTAAGAAATACCTCTTTTTTCCCTTCACTATAACATTTATGTGTATAAGGTAATTTCCAGGTTGACTTGATGTATCCTTTACCCAACCTTTCATACACGCCTGCTGGTATATACTTCTGGCAATACTGAAACTGAAAAGTTGTTATCGGAATTGTAATTGTACCATGTATTATCCATTCAATGACAGGTCTCTCTGACATTGTCAATGGTAATCTCTCAAGTTTTTCAATGCTCAGAATCGTATAATCTGTTCCGTTTTGTGCCAAACTGATTTGTTTATCTGTAAGATTAAAGATAGAAAATAATGACGTTTTGTTGATTAGACGCCATGGCACGTGACCTGAACGCAGATTTTGTAACGTCCAGCCTAGCTGTACAATAATACGTAATTGGGACTGGCCATTTTGTAACTTCGGAACCTTGTTTCCGGTCCAGGGAAGGCATGGCTTGGCAGTTCTGGCTGGACTGTTCCCATGAGGCACAGGGTCAGACTGATTTGCATATAGCCATGTCTGAACTGGGGTGGCAGAGTGGGCTAAAGAACGGTGATGGATCAAACCCAGATCTTTTGACTGGGTGTGAGTGTTTGATTGGTTCAGAAGCTCCATCCATCACCACCACCCTTTTGTACCGCTTTGGCCGCCATAAGTGTGGCAGGGTATGCTTAGACGTAAGTCCCTTGCTCACTTTGCCACTGGATTCAAGCAAGCCGGGCTGAAGACGGCTGTGATGCCAGAAACCGGTCCTCGGAAGCTTGTTGCCGGGCCAGGGAAGGCATGGCTTGGCAGTTCGGGCTGGACTATTCCCATGAGGCACAGGGTCAGACTGATTTGCATATAGCCATATCTGAACTGGGGTGGCAGAGTGGGCTAAAGAACGGTGATGGATCAAACCCAGATCTTTTGACTGGGTGTGAGGGTTTGATTGGTTCAGATGCTCCATCCATCACCACCCCCCTTTTGTACTGCTTTGGCCGCCATAAGTGTGGCAAGGTATGCTCAGCCGTGAGTCCCTTGCTCACTTTGCCACTGGATTCAAGCAAGCCGGGCTGAAGACGGCTGTAATGCCAGAAACCGGTCCTCGGAAGCTTGTTTCTTGTCCCGGGAAGGCATGGCTTGGCAGTTCAGGCTGGACTGTTCCCGTGAGGCACAGGGTCAGACTGATTTGCATATAGCCATGTCTGAACTGGGGTGGCAGAGTGGGCTAAAGAACGGTGTTGGATCAAACCCAGATCTTTTGACTGGGTGTGAGTGTTTGATTGGTTCAGATGCTCCGTCCATCACCACCACCCTTCTGTACCATGTTGTAACATTAGCAAGTCCTGCTCAATTATATCAATAGCAGATGATACAATGCTGTCCAGTGAATAAATTCTGGAGGACAGAGTTGTTAACCCATTGTCCAATACAGACAGTGATTTTTCCAAATTAACACGATCAATTTCTCGTATTTTTTCAGCAGTTTCAATTTGCATTACTTTCCAAGCTTCGTTGTAAGCTGCGTATATACCGGCGTATATGAAAAGTTTTTGACGCTGTTTGCGAGGTCCCAATATGAAATCTCGCAAGTCAGCACTTTCTTTAAGTAAAGGTAAGTGTTGCTTAATTTCCTGCAGTGTGGATCTCTGTAGCCATTCGAGGCATAGCTTTCCTACACTGTATGTTGTAACTATCCCTGGATGTTATCTCTGGGAATATCTTGGGTCTGGCCTTTTCTGTTTGAACCCCTTTCTTTTGTTCAGGAATCTATCTTGACAGTTATTAGTGTCTGTGGGCCAGATCAACAATTTTCTCCAATCAGGATTTGTTCTGTTTTCGTGTAAAATATGGGATACGTCTATCTCCACATCTGTAGTGCTATTACTATCAGGCATTGGTTTTGGAATAGACGCTTTGTTTAAGTCTTTTATTTTGGCGAGGCCAAGACAGGTTATTTTTTGAATGGTGCCATTCAGGAATATTATCTGTTCTGGGATCATGCAGGCTCTAAATAATGATTCTATATGTGAGAAGTTGGCCTGATATGCAGTGCTCACTATTCTAGTGATCACTATGTATCATACCAAACGACCCTTATTGATGATTGGTTGTAAGTCAACCTTATAGACCAGCTATCCTAGTAGCATGGACAAGAGCAGTCTTTAGGCTAAACTCTAGAGGGCGTGTTAAGCCAGCTGTTATACAATCAACAAAACCTTTTTGTTCCCATTACTCTAATCTTTGCTCTGTCTGATTTCTTCTTCTGGTTGTGTTATTTTGTCCAATATAGCGCCGGGACGCCACTTTGCTGCGGCGGCTGAGCGCTCTATAAGTTTTATAACATAACATAACATAACAACATATACCCCTTGAACACCAATTGAAAGGACACCACACAAGTTGTTATGAAAATAAAAGGATATTTATTTATAACAAGTCTACCTTGATCTCTTTATGAGTCAGGGAACTAAGCACATAACAAAACTCTTAAGAAAATACTTTAAGTTGCACAATTTACACAAATGCCCGAGGGGCACGAAAAACCATATACTACAAAAGTGGAATGCGAACTACTAGCAGGTAAGTAACTAGATCCAGAGGCTTTAGGATCGCTAGGACTACACTACTGAACCTTCAGGTTAGGAGCAGGAGGCCTAGGGAGATCGGGTGCAGAGTGTGCACTCTCACGCGGGATGCAGGACAAAGTCTATGGATACTAGTATCTCGTAAAGTTACAGTTATCGGACGAATCCGACGAGATAGGCTGAAAACGAAAAAGGATCTGGACACTTAGATAGTGAACCTACGTTGGAGCACCGAAATGCTCAGGTTACCTAGCCCAGGGGCTGCGGCTGCATAGGGTTCAAAAGACGTCGGGAATCCTCGTTACAGTCTATGGAGCCTGAAAGAAGAAGTTGCTGGCAGGCGACCAGTGATGAAGTTCGATGGGATCCAAGCCTGGATCGGTGATGGAGACGACCTGAAAGCAGAGGGGACTCAGTTCTTAATCACTAGCCAGTGATTAGGTGGGCACCAGGATGGCACCGGATGAAGTCACCTCGACCAGGTGAGTGGGCGACGCTGGGCTCTGCAGTCTCTCGGACCAGGAGGCGTTGTCGGTGACCAGGATGGAGGTGCGAGCCGTCCCACAAAGGTGTCTGCTGTCGGCGATGCTGGACCCAGGATTGGGGCAACAAACCTTGGCAAAGGCAAGCCCACGCGGTGGACTCAAGATGGCGTCTGGAGTGGACCAGGAGAGTCCGGGGTGCTCCTCTGTTGGAGGGGAGCAAGGGCCAGTCTGGAGCAACCAGACCAGCGATGGAAGTGTTGTGGTTCATCGTCAGGAGGGCTACAAGCCAGCAGGCAAGTGGCCGGACAACGCGGTGAGCAGCAAAGAGCAGAAGGGCCCCACACAAATCTCGTGGATGCTGGGGGGCTGGACTTCGGTGCTGGAGCTGCTCAGGGTTAGGGCTTCTCAAACCCCAAAGCACTCACTCGAGGATCCCTCGGCGGTTGTGCTGGATAAGCATCGTGCAGTTTTGAAGATGGCCGGTCCCTTCAGGTCTCGTCACACCCACGAATCTCAGCTGGGCTGATGATGTAGGTAGAGGTCAGAGGTGCCAGGGAATCCGGGTCTCATCGAGCTGGGCAGTCTTGATCCGGAGGATGGACTTCCAGCAAACCGCATGCGCTTAGATGGTGCCCGCTGGTGCAGGGTGGCTACTCCTTAGCCACAAGGGAGAGTCTTCAGAAATGTTCAAGAGTTCTTTTGTGGAAAGTAGTCAAGATTCAGAATTATCTAATTTGGGAAGGGGGCCCGCTCTTACCTTTATACTAAGAAAAGGGACTGGCACGCGACTAGGTCCTGCCCATGGGTGGGACCAGGAAGGGGGGTGGTTACACCCCTCTCCCCTGTCCGGTCTTTCCCCAGCTCAGGGGCTTGTGTGCCCCTGGAACTGGTTCAAGCGACTTCGGTCCCGACGCCGCAGGGCCCCACTGGATCCGGCTCTGGGTCCGGGTCGCCGCCGGTCGACATCACGACCTCGCTGATGCGGGCCCCAAGAGTGTCGCCCCTGGCGCCATCCCAGGATGACGCCGTCCCTGGTCTTGCCCTCGTTTCTGGTCCGGCATTGGAGCGGCTTCTCTCGGCGCCGCTCTCGACGCCGTTGGGAGATTTTTACTTCTACGACCCGGCCCCATCCTTTCAGCCTGAGTACCAGGCAATGGGTGACGAGGCGGATTGGGAGGGGTCTGAGGACCCTCTGGCACGTGAGTGTCAGTCTTCTGAGAACTGGACAGGAGAGCTTGGGGAGGCCAGTGATCTGGACACTTCGCCCGACACTGGTTTTGCCTCCCCTCCTACCGTGGCTACGGAGGAGGGGGCTGCTTATAGCGTGGTGCTGATGAGGGCTGCCAAGGCCTTGGGCCTTGAGCTCCCCGTCGCGGCTGTGAGGACTAACCTCCTCACTGAGGTCCTTAAACCGCAGGCAAGCTCGGCAGAGCATCTACTGCCGTTCAATGAGGCCTTATCAGACGTTCTTCTCGGCACTTGGTCCAAGCCCGCTGCAGGTTAGCCTCTGAATAGGAACATGGCCAGGCGCCACCGCCCGGCTCCAGGCGACCCTTGCTTTCTGTCTACCCACCCCACCCCGAGAGCCTGGTCATCCAGGCCTTTAAGTCCCAGACCGCATTCCCGACGGCTCCCCCTGACCGGGAATCCAAGAGGTACGAGCAATACGGAAAGAAGGGTATTCTCCTCCCTGAGTTTAGGGTTGAGGTCAGTCAACACTGCATGCCTCTTGGGCCGCTACACCCACTCTCTGTGGGACACGGTCGCGGACGTTGTGCCAGAATGCCCGGTGGAGGTACGGGCTAAACTCGGCCAAGCCCTTGTGGAGTGTCGAGATGCGGCACGTTATTCCATCCGGTGTGGGCTGGACACTACTGACTCACTAGGCAGAGCGATGGCAACGATGGTGGCGATTCGTCGCCACGCCTGGTTGAGGTCTGACAACTTCTCGGCTGATGTCCAAAACACACTTATGGACATGCCGTTCGATGGCCGTCGCCTCTTCGGCGACAAGGCAGACCATGCGCTCGAGCGCTTTAAGGACTCCAGGGCTATGGCCAAGTCCTTGGGCCTCTCGGCCCGCGCCAGCAAACGTCTGCTTTTCGCCCCTTTCGTGGCCAAGGAAGGGGCGCCCCCACACGTTTTGCCAGCCACAGGCCGCAAACTACCATTCAGCGCAGTGGCGGACGTGGAAACCGCCGTGGTGGCGATCGGGGACAACGGCGAGGCCAGTCCACATCTGCAGCATCCGCCTCAAAACCTTTCTAGTCCGGGTTTTCAGGCCCATGTGACGCCGGTGGGGGGCAGGGTTCGCCATCACCCCCTCCACTGGTGCACTGTCACATCGGACAGGTGGGTGCTGCTAATCGTCCGAAGGGGCTACTCCTTCCCCTTCGAGGCGACCCCTCCAGCCATGCCACCGCAGTACCACCACGTGTCGGGGGATCACTTGCAACTTCTGCAAGAGGAAGTTACGGCCCTCTTGGCCAAGGGGGCCATCGAGCGCGTTCCTGGGCCAGAAGTAGGGTGTGGTTGTTACTCCCACTACTTTCTAGTACCCAAGATGGGCAAAGGGGGCCTACGCCCTATCTTGGATCTGCGGAACGTCAACGACTTCCTTCGGAAGGAAAAGTTTAAGATGCTGACACTGGCTCAGATCTTAGCTGCCCTGGATCCCGGAGATTGGATGGTAGCGTTTTCACATCCCCGTGATGCCGGCCCACCGGCGTTACCTGCGGTTCACGGTAGGCCACAAGCACTTTCAGTTTACCGTGCTCCCCTTCGGCCTTACCAGCGCCCCACGGGTGTTCACGAAAGTGATGGCGGTGGTCGCAGCTCACCTGCGCAGGTTAGGGGTCTCAGTCTTCCCCTACCTAGACGACTGGTTGTTGAAGGCGGGCTCGCCCCAGACAGTCGTCCAGACTACGGCGGATCTCCTGCACCTGCTGGGGTTCTCCATCAATGTGCCGAAGTCACACCTGTGTCCCTTTCAGAGGCTCCTCTTCATCGGAGCGGTTCTGGACTAAGCGCAGTTTCGGGTGTAGCCTCCCGAGCAGCGGGTTCGGGATATTCAGGATCTGATTCCGATCTTTCAGCCTTTATCCCGAGTCTCGGTCAGGTTGATGCTGCAGCCTTTGGGACTGATGGCCTCCTGCATCCTTCTGGTGCATCACGCCCGGTGGCGGATGCGGGCTCTGCAGTGGTACCTGAAGTTTCAGTGGGCCCAGCATCAGGGCAACTTGCCCGACCATGTCTTGATCTCGGAGGGCACTGCAAGACAGTTGCAGTGGTGGCTCACGGATCAGATCAGAATTGCTTTGTACCAGCACGCGCAGCAGAGCTATCTTGGACATCTGAAGGATTCTGGGGTCCTGTGCCAAACGCATTTTTGCATCCATGAGTTTCCCGAGCACCATCCCTGTGTAGCTCGCGTGACCAGGAGGCTGCTTTCTCCTCATCTGATGCTCTGCTCGGTCTCTGACCCTTTATAAACAAGATGCATGTGAACTTGCATAGAAGCCCCGCCCGTTTGGCCCCGCCCACCACACACAAGCGGTATGAAACGTCTTCCCGCCCATCTCCACTATAATTGGCAGCTCACTCAAGGGAACTCAGCGCCTTTTGGCGCGCTGGCAAAGTTACAGGTCGCACGTGGTCACATATTTGTGTAAATGGCACAACAATCCGAACTCGCGGATTTTTTTGCCATTTCGCATGAATTCGCAGAGCGCGATTTCGCAAATTTCGCCCCTACTCAAACACCACCGCCATGTGGTACTGCAACAATCAGGGCGGGGCGGGGTCGTGGACCCTATGCCTGGAGGCTCTGCGCCTCTGGCAGTGGCTGGAACATCAGGGCGTGACCCTGGTGGTTCAACACCTGGCAGGTTCCTTGAACGCAGGGCGGACGAACTCAGCCGTCGGTGCAGGATGGATCACGAATGGCGTCTGAACTCGGACGTGGCGCAAGGCCTCTTTCAGCAGTGGGGAGAGCCTTGGTTAGATCTATTCGCCACAGAAGAGAACGCGCAATGTCATCAGTTGTGCGCGTTGGAATTTCCAAGGCGGCACTTGCTCGGAGACGCCTTTTGTCGCGAGTGGGGTTGCGGTCTGTTGTACGCCTTTCCGCCTATACCACTTCTGCCCAGAGTGCTGAAGAAGATCAAGCGCGACCGGACCAAAGTCATCCTTGTGGCTCCGGACTGGGCACGAAGATACTGGTATCCCGAGCTGCTCAGCATGTCAGTCGATCCCCCGATTCGTCTGCCTCTTCAGGAGGACCTTCTGTCGCAGCAGCAGGGGACGGTCCTCCACCTGAACCTGTCCAGTCTCCACCTCCATGCTTGGAGATTGAGCGGTGACAGTTGAGGCCATTTGACTTGCCTCCTGAAGTTTGCAACATCATTCTGGCAGCCAGGCGTCCCTCCACAAAGTCGGTATACGCCTGCAGGTGGAACAGATTTGTGGCATGGTGCACAGCAAAGGCTGTGGATCCCCTCAATGGCCCTCTCTCTGAGGTTCTCCTCTTTCTTCTCTCTCTTGCCCAGCAGGGCTCTGCTCTGGGCACTGTCAAGGGCTATCTTTCAGCTCTTTCAGCCTTTCTAAGGCTGCCTGACCAACCTTCTTTGTTCAAGTCCCCTATCGTTAATCGATTCCTGAAGGGCATCACTCATACCCTTCCTCCTGTTCCCTTCGTGATGCCTCAGTGGGACTTGAACCTGGTTCTAACGTTTCTGATGTGCGCTCCCTTTGAGCCACTTCACAACTGTCCTCTTCGCCTTCTTTCTCTGAAGACTGCCTTCCTGGTGGCCATCACCTCTGCCAGGAGAGTGAGTGAGCTCCAGGCTCTGTCTTGTAAGCCTCCTTTCCTTTCAGTCCATCCGGACAAGGTTGTTTTAAGGACTAGGCCCTCCTTCTTGCCTAAGGTGGTCACGGCCTTCCACATTGGGCAATCCATCACATTGCCCACCTTCTTTCCGCCTCCGCACCCCTCGAGAGAGGAGGAGAGGCTCCACCGTCTGGACCCAAAACATGCGCTCTCATTTTATCTGAATCGCACACAACAGTTCCGGGTGGATGATCAACTCTTTGTTGGGTACGCGGGCGCTAAGAAAGGGAAAGCGGTGCACAAATGGACCAACTCTCGGTGGATTATCTTGTGCATCCAGGCGTGTTACTCCTTGGCTAAGAAGGAACCCCCTGTTGGGCTGAGGGCTCATTCCACTCGAGCCACGGCCACTACTACTGCCTTGGGCGAGGTGTGCCCTTGCAGGACATTTGCCAGGCAGCTACGTGGGCCTCGCTGCACACGTTTGCAAGGCACTACTGCCTGGACAGTCAAGTCCGGAGGGACGGCTACTTTGGCCGTTCCGTCCTCCAGGACTTTCTGGTGTGATTATTGGTTCGCAGACCCACCACCACGGGGATGGTATTGCTGGGGTATCTATTCTAAGGTAAGGAATCTATCACTAACGTGTCTCTTTCAGATGCACAAGTTACTACTTGTGTAACGATATATCTGTAAGAGACATTAGTTAGTGATAGATTCCTTACCGACCCACCCATCCTCCCCGTTCTGCGAACCGATATCTAGGGTTAAGGTCATCCTCTTTCAGGGCCCTAGTTTCTTGGCACCATTGTTGGTTTTTGTCATGGCTCTGCGCTTCTGGCGCGGAAAAGCTGTGGCTAAGAACTGACGTCAGCACGCGGAGGCGGCGTCTAAGTACTCCGATGACGTCATCACGGCGCCCACGACGCCGACGACGGACGCGGAGCCGCAGACGACGCCTACCGACGCGCAAGGGTACTGCTACGCAAAACTTTCCGGATCCAGTCTGACGCCTGGGGATATTCTAAGGTAAGGAATCTATCACTAACTAATGTCTCTTACAGATATATCGTTACACAAGTAGTAACTTGTGCTTCCTTACCTTAGAATATCCCCAGGCTTCAGACTGGATCTGGAAAGTTTTACTTAGCAGTACCGCTTCACGTCAGTAGGTGACGTTTTGCGGCTCCGCGTCCGTCACCTGCGTCGTATGCGCCGAGATTACGTCACAGAGACTATTTAGGCGCCACCCATGCGCGCTGGCATCAGTTCTTTCTTTGTCCGCGCTGAAATCGCAGATCCTGTTTGAGCACGTACCTCAGTCATTTTTTGACTACACTTTTGAGACTTTTATCTCCCTTTCTGTCTCCAGGTGCACTTTTGTGATGCCCAGCATTAAGTCTAATGGGTCGGGTCACCGTAACATGTCGGTGGCGGACCCCCACGACGTGTGCCTCTACTGCCTCCAGACCGTCCATGACTCCCGCGACTGCAGAGACTGTCGAGCCATGGCCCCGAAGGCCCTGCAGGAGCGGCATCAGAAGCTCCTGGAGGCCCGGCAATCCTCTCACCGCTCCTCTGCGTCTAGGGGCCGTTCCCGGGACCGCTCGCAGGACAGAATCCGTCATTGCCCGGGCTTTAAGTCTTCACCTTCAGATTCTAGTAAGCGATGCCATAAAAAGAAGTCGAAGAAGCGTGTTTGCTCTTCGACGTCCTCCGTCACTCCCCGGACGCGGGGGACAGGGGCTCCGCCCCTGCAGCTCCTCTGGAGCCAAGGAATTCCGCTGCCTACCCGCTATACCCGGGTCCGTCAGCGACTCCTGAACAAGTACAAGAGTTTCTTGCTGCCTTGGACCACCTTTACAGACCCCGGGTTCCCGCCGGCTCGCTTTCGTGCCCCGCGGCCCCGTGGCCAGATCCTGCTTGCCCGGCGGCTCCGGCACCACAGGATCCTGCACCGCTGGCTCCGGCCTTGTGCCACGGGGTGTAGTGTCGCCGGCTCCGGCTCCAGCCCCAGCGCCACCCTCGGCTCTGCCCAGGCACCATACTGGGTGCTGTTCATTCCACCCCTGCCCCGGTTTCCGGACCATTTTGTTCTGGCATGGGATCCGAACTGGCGCCGTTTCCAGTGCCGTTTGTCCCCTTCCCCGGCTCCGGCTCAGCCGCCGCCACTGGACAAAGACTGGGATGGGTCCGTGGACCCCCTCGCTCGGCAATGTGACTCCAAGCGAGATTGGGTGGATGACCTTGAGGATGCGGGCG
Source organism: Lissotriton vulgaris (assembly GCF_964263255.1). Taxonomy (NCBI): domain Eukaryota; kingdom Metazoa; phylum Chordata; class Amphibia; order Caudata; family Salamandridae; genus Lissotriton; species Lissotriton vulgaris. The sequence goes on along the minus strand of NC_141696.1, from coordinate 1,541,472,118 downwards.
AACTGGATGTGTCTTCGGACCCGGGGTTTACCTCTCCTCCACCTACCTTAGAGGAGGGTGCCTCCTACACTGTGGTGCGCCATTGGTCAGCGGAGGCTGTCCATCTCGACCTCCCTATGGTGGCCCTCAAGATCAAACTCCTTACTAAGGTGCTCGTCGGAGCCTCTGCTCCCTTTCAATGAGGCCCTCACTGAAGTCCTTTAGGGCACTTGGTTGAGACAGGCGACGGGGGCGATAGTGGATAAAAACGTTGCTAGGCGTCATCACCCAGCGCCTAGTGATCCCGCATTCCTGACCGCTCACCCCACCCCTGAGAGCCTGGTAATTCAGGGTTCGACTTCGCAGAGTGCCTTTCCCACGGCTCCGTCGGACAAGGACTCTAAGCGGCTGGGCCAATTTGGCAAGAGATTGTTCTCCGCAGCCAGCTTTGGGCTGCGGTCGTTTAACACCGCCTGCTTGTTGGGCCATTACTCCCATGCGGTGTGGGATTCTGTAGCTCAGGTCTTGCCTCAGTGTTCTGAGGAGGTCCAGGCTGTCCTTTCCCAAGCGATTGCAGAAGGTAAGAAGGCGGCAAAGTTTGCCATCTGGTGCGGTTTGGATACCACTGATTCATTGGGCAGGACGATTTCCACAACAGTGGCATTGCGGCGCCATGCCTGGTTGCGTTCCACTGGGTTCTCACCAGATGTCCAGGGCTCGCTCATGGACATACCCTTTGATGGTTCCCGCCTCTTTGGCGATAAGTCCGATAATGCCCTGGGGTGCTTTAAAGACTCTTGGGCTATGGCCAAGTTGTTGGATCTTTCTACAAAGAACCCTGCCATTCCTGGTATTCATTCCTTTCATGGCCAGGAAAGGGGCACACAGGCATGCCCCTCCAACAAGCATGTGCAGAAGCAGCCTCAGCTCAACCCAGCCGTGGCCGTGTATTCCACAGGGGGGGTCTGGCAAACAGCGCGTGGGTCAGTTCACCTCCACCCCAGCTGCTGCCGCCTCTAAGCCTTCCTAATCCAAGCTTCAGGGAGCACCCCACGCTGGTGGGTGGCAGGGTCCGCCACCACCTCCACCACTGGTGTGAGATTACATCGGACGAGCGGGTGCTGCAGATAATATGCTACGCTTCCCTTTCTGTCCTCCCCTGCGGCCACGCCACGTCGGTACCACCACATGTCGGGGGATCATTTGGCTCTTCTCCGTCAGGAAGTCATGGCCCTCCTGGCCAAGGGGGCCATTGAGTGCGTTCCCGGTCAGGAAGTAGGGAGTGGTTGTTATTCCCACTACTTTCTGGTCCCCAAGAAGGACAAGGGGGCTTACGCCCCATCTTGGACCTACGGGATATCAATCGCTTCTTCCGGAAGGAGAAGTTCAAAATGCTGGCTCAGGTCCTGACTGCCCTAGACCCTGGAGACTTGATGGTAGCGTGGGACTTACAGGACGCTTATTTTCACATTCCCGTCCTGCGGGCCCACGGGCGCTACCTGCGGTTCACAGTAGGCCAGGAGCATTTTCAGTTTGCCGTGCTCCACTTCGGCCTCACCAGCACCCCCCGGTTGTTCACAAAATTGATGGCGGTAGTTGCAGGTCATCTGCGCAGGTCAGGGGAGTCAGTCTTCCTCTACCTAGATGACTGGTTGTTGAAGGCGGGCTCGCCCCAGGCAGTGGTCACCCACCTCCAGATTAGGGCCGAACTCCTGCTTTTTCGGGAGTTCTCCATCAACCTGCCGAAGTTGCATCTGAGTCCCTCTCAGAAGCTCCCCTTCATTGGGTCGCTTCTGGACTCGACGTTGTTTCGGGTCTATCCCCCCGAACAGCGAGTCTAGAATATTCAGGCTATGATTCCGCTCTTTCAGCCTCTATCCCGGGTTTCAGTCAGGATGACCCTCCGGCTTCTGGGCCTGATGGACTCCTGCATCCTGCTGGTGACACACGTCAGATGGCATATGCGAGTACTGCAGTGGGATCTGAAGTTCCAGTGGGCAAAGCATCAGGGCAACCTGTCCGATCATGTCCAGATCTCGGAGGGTGCTGCACAACAGTTGCAGTGGTGGCTCACAAATCGCGATTGGGTCACTGGCAGATCCCTCCTCCTTCCCAACCGTACCAAACAGTGGTGACGGCTGCGTCCCTCCTGGGATGGGGAGGCCACTTAGGAGAGGCGGAGATCAAAGACCTCTGGTCTGCGGCGGAGTCCTGGCTCCACATCAACCTTCTGGAGATGCAGGCGATTCGGCTTGCACTGAAGGCATTCCTTCCCTCGGTCCGGGGAAGTGTAGTGCAGGTGTTCACGGACAACACCACTGCCATGTAGAATTGTAACAAACAGGGCGGGGTGGGGTCGTGGACCCTATGTCAGGAGGGTCTGCGCCTCTGGACATGGCTGGAACATCAAGGCATTACCTTGGTGGTTCAACACCGGGCTGGTTCCCTGAATGCCAGGGTGAACAAACTCATCCACCGGCTCACGATGAATCACGAATGGCGTCTGAACTCAGATGTGGCACAAGGTCTCTTTCTGCAGTGGAGAGAGCCTTGGTTAGATCTATTCACCACCGAAGAGAACGCGCAATGTCCTCAGTTCTGGCGTTGGAATTTCAAAGGTGGCCCTCGCTCAGAGACGTTTTTTGATGCAAGTGGAGATGCGGGCTCTTGTACGCCTTTCCGCCTATATCACTTCTGCCCAGAGTGATAAAGAAGATCAGGCGCGACCGGGCTCAAATCATTCTTGTGGCTCCGGACTGGGCTCGGAGAGTATGGTATCCCGAGCTACTCAGTATGAGCATCGATCCCCCGATCCGTCTGCCTCTTTGGGAGGATCTTCTGTCGCAGCAGCAAGGGACGGTCCTCCACCCGAACCTGTCCAGTCTCCACCTCCATGTGTGGAGATTGAGCGGCGACAGTTGACATCTTTTGATCGTCCTCCTGAAGTCTGTGATGTCATTCTGGCTGCGAGGCGTCCCTCCACCAAGACGGTGTACGCCTGCAGGTGGAACAAGTTCCTGGCATGGTGCGCAGCGCAGGCTGTGGATCCCCTTTCTGCCCCTCTTTCTGAGGTTCTTCTGTTCCTTCTCTCTTTGGCCCAGCAGGGTTGTGCTTTGGGCACTATCAAAGGTTATCTTTCTGCCATCTCCCCCTTTCTGCGGCTTCCAGATCAGCCTTCTCTTTTTAAGTTCCCGGCTTTTAACCGTTTCCTAAAAGACATTACACATACTTTCCCACCTGTGCCTTTCATAATGCCTCAGTGGGACTTGAATCTTGTCTTATTCTTTCTGATGTGCGCTCCTTTTAAGCCTTTTCATAATGGTCCTTTACACCTTCTCACCTTAAAGACGGCTTTCCTGGTGGCTATCACCTCTGCCAGAAGAGTGAGTGAGCTCCAGGCTCTTTCTTCCAAACCTCCTTTCCTTTCTGTTCATCCGGACAAGGTGTTTCTGAGGACCCGTCCTTCTTTCTTGCCAAAGGTTGTCACGCCCTTTCACATCGGGCAGGCCATCACTTTGCCCACTTCTTTCCACCTCCGCATCCTTCCAGGGAAGAGGAGAGGCTCAACCGTCTGGACCCAAAACGTGCGATTGCATTCTATCTGCTACGTACACAGCAGTTCCGGGTGGATGATCAACTCCTTATTGGCTACGTGGGCGCCAAAAAAGGTTGGGCCATGCACAAACGGACCATCTCCCGGTGGGTCATTCTGTGCATCAAAGCATGTTACTCCTTGGCCAAGAAGGAGCCTCCTGTGGGGCAGCGTGCCCATTTGACTAGGGCAACTGCAGCTACTACTGCCTTGGGACGCAGTGTTCCCTTGCAGGACATTTGCCAGGCAGCTACGTGGGCCTCACTGCAAACGTTTACAAAGCACTCCAGCTTGGAAAGTCAGGTCCGGAGAGACAGCTTCTTTGGCTGTTCGGTGCCCCGTGACTTTCTGGTGTAATCCTGTTCGCAGACCCACACCCGGGGTTGGTATTGCTGGGCTATCTATTCTAAGGTAGGAATCTATCACTAACGGGTCTCTTTCAGATGCACAAGTTACTACTTGTGTAACGATATATCTGTAAGAGACAATAGTTAGTGATAGATTCCTGTCCGCCCTGCCCATCCTCCCCGTTCTGCGAACAGATTACTAGGGTTAAGACCATCCCTTTTAGGGTCCTAGTTTTATGCACCATTGGTCAGTTTCTTGCATGGCCCTGTGTTTCGGCACGGAAATTAATGTACAGAACTGACGTCAGCACGCATGGGTGGCGCATAAGTAGTCTCCGTGATGTCATCTCGCCGCATACGACGCCAGCGACAGACACTGAGCCGCATTATGCCATCTACTGACGTGCAGGGTACTGCTAACCAAAACTTTACGGATCCAGTCTGACGCCTGGGGATATTCTAAGGTAAGGAATCTATCACTAACTAATGACTCTTAGAGATATATTGTTACGCAAGTGGTAACTTGTGCTTCGGGTATAATTGGCTGCAGGATTCGCCATCACCTGCCCCAATGGCAGTTTATATCATCAGACATGTGGGTTATGCAGATTGCCCAAAGTGGGTGCTCCCTCCCCTTTAATACTGCCCCTCACCCGTTGCCACCATCATATGACCAAAACAAAACAAATTATGGACAAAATGCTGAACTATGCAAACATTTACCTCCAGTCACAAAGATCTGGGTTTAAGTCATCATTCTTTTGCTCACCATGGCACCCCAGTTTGGTCCCAGCCATAGGCATATCAGTCTTGAACCCGCTCCTCATGGCAACAGTCTTGACCACACAACCAAGCCAAGTCTACCCTGGACCGGAAAAAAAGCATGCTGGGACCAGTTCAGGGCATCACCCCTCATCAGCCAGGCTAGCTTGAATCCAGTGATGCAGTGAGCACAGGACTCACATCTTGGCATACCCTTCCCACTTAGGGCAACAGAAGCACAAGGAATAAAGGAAGGATGGAATGCTGAACAATGCAAACATTCACTCCAGTCACAAAGATTTTGGATTTAATCCATTGTTCTTTTGCTCGCCACGACACTCCAGTTTGGACACAGCCATATGCAAATCACTCTTCACTGGCTCCTCATGGGAATAGTCCAATCCGAACTGCCAAGCCAGGTCCTCCCTGGATGAGAAACAAGCATCCTCGGACCGAATTAGGGAAATCAACCCTAATCAGCCAGGCTAGCTGAAAACCAGTGGCGCAAGTGAGCACAGGAACCGGGGTGAAACCGGAAACCGGTCCCAGGATGCTTGTTTCCGGTCCAAGGAGGACCTAGCCTGGCAGTTTGGGCTAGACTGTTCCAAAGGGGACCAGAGTTAAGACTCATTTACATATGGCTGGTTTTAAACTGGAATGGCATGGGGAGCAGACAAACAATGCATTTAGGCCCTGATATCTGTACTGGGGTGAATGGTTGACAATGTTCAACATTCTATCCATCAATTGTTCTTTTTGCATTTGTCACCTCGAGTTGGACGGGTATGCCAATACGTGGGTAAAGTGCTGTCCATGCCACTGGAGTCAAGCTAGCCTAGCTGATGAGGAGTGAATCCCAGAAATTGGCCCCAGAACGCCTGTTTCTGGTTCGGGGAGGACCTGGCCTGGCAATCTGATAGAGACTACTAGCCACAGATTCCTTAACGCAGAATTATCCCCAGGCGTGAGACTGCATCCAGAACATTTCTTTTTTGCCACAGCATCCCTGTGCGCCGGGTGGACGGCATCGCGCAACTTCGCCCAGGTGTCGTCCATGCACGTGACGACAGCGAGGTCACATAAGTCCAACCCCGACGCGCCTACGTCAGTTTTTTCCTTTTATGCGTGCAACGCGGATCCTGTCTCTGTTCGGGCCCGTTTAGGCCCCTTTTTTCTTTTGATATTGTGCTATCTTTTTGTGGAACAGTGTACAAATTCCGTCGGGCTATAAGACTTGCAGGTTGTATGGGCGCCTTCTGTCGGCGACAGACCTTCACCTCATTTGGATGTGGTGTTTGGGGGAAGATCACGGCTCCACTGATTGCGAGGCGCAGCGGGAGTGCCAGATGAAACTGCTCTAATCGTATCTCTCAAGGACGGCTTCATCCCCTCAATCAGCTTCGGTGGAAGATTCCAGAAGCGGCTGTCGTCGTCGACGTCCTCATCCCTCACCGATGTCACGCGGGCGTCGCTCCCCAGTGGGTAAGTGTCGCAGCTTGTGCCCGGGGGCTGGTTTCTGGCCTGCCGGGGTCATGGGCTCTCCGCGAGTGATGCTGCCTTGTGTATCGTCCCCCATCCAATGTTTCCTGGTGAGGGGGCATCGAGAGCCCAGATGGAGACATATGAGGTGGCTTTGCAGGCCTCACTGGCTTCTCCCCCTCCTCCTCACCCTCCTGGGAGGTCGGGGGATCTCTTGATCTGGCCCCGGCGCCGACGGGCTCGGCTCCAGGCTTGGAGGATGTGGTGCCGTTGGGGTGCGGCCCTTCGGGGGTCCCTCCTTTGGACCACAGCACATCCCCGAGCCCAGCTCAGCCCTCTGGACAGGTGGAGGCCTTGTCCACGGCAGAGCTGATGCCGCTACGGTGCTGGCAGCTGCTGGGCCAGGTGGCACAACGGGGGTCGGTGTACCCACTTCTACTTCTATGGGTCAAGGTTAGACGGGGACACCTCATCCCCCTCCGGGCCCCTCTTGTCCCTCCATGCAGGCAGCTGCCTCGTTGGAGGTTTAGTCGGAGGTTGAACCGACCCTGGCAGCGCCGCATAGGGCGGACCACCATTATCACATTCCGGGCCGAGGCTGGTGGAGGGCTTCTTATCGCTCCCCTGGTCCCTCTCGTCTCCCAACACAGGCGGCTGCCTCGTCAAAGGTCGAGTCAGCGCCGTTCCGGCACCATCCATTGGCCGCTCTGGCTCAGCTCCAGTCCCCGGTTCTGCGTGACATGGAGGAGACCTGTCCGGCGTCTCCTTTGGTGATGGCGTCCTGGCTCAAGCTGTCGACTCTATGACGCTGGACAGGCATGAGTCGCGGACTCGTCTTCGGACGCTCCCTCTTCTCCGGATGTCGGGTGCCTGCTGGTGTTGTCCTCACCGGAGACGGGCCGCCAAGTGGTGGCTTTTTCACCGGCATCATCTAAGGGAGGCTCCCCACCATTCCCGATGCCACGGTGTTCGCCGGAGGAACACCAAGTTCCCCACTCTTCAGTTCCACCTTCTAACTTTCAGGTCTGACCTTTGCCTGCCCCTGTAGTGTAGTTCCTATATTCCCAATAGGCTCTGCGCATTGGAATAACATAAACGATAGTTTAGACGTAGGACTGAGGTCATCTAGGTCTCTATTGAATATGTTAGACTTAATTATGAATGCCAGCTAGCTCAGAGGTCACTAGAAACTTTTTCGAGTAAATAGGGAGGAGTTAACTTCCCTGAATAGACAAGAAGGGATTAGCTTCTGACAAACGCATAAACATGACAACTTTGCTCCCTCCAGAATAAGGAGTATATCTCTGGAGTTATGTGAAAACAATAGACCGCTATTTCACTCAGTCAATCGTGCATGCTTAGTTTCACCAGAGTGCAGAGAAGTAGAGAGATGGGCGTTTTCAATAAAAGCTGTCATTTATTGAGCAGTCCTTTTTCTTGTGCAAGAGAAGTGAAGTGCCACAATTGCAATACTTGTTATAAAGTAAAGTGCGTACAGTAAAAGGAGCATTATGAAATAATACTGTAAAAACATTTATATGGTTTCTGAGCCGTATGATACTTAAAATGGATAAAATATATACATACATAAAATGATTGATTAAACGTACTCAACTGGTGCTTCTAAGATACGCCTACCCCGGTGTACCTAACCTAATCCTAGTACGTGGGAAGGAGTAAGTGAGCTGCAGTTTTAAGTTAAGTTAGTTTTTGCCAAGAATCTGAATCAAGAATTCTCTAAGGATCTAATCAGCTCTGTACCTCGGGTATAGAATGAAGGAGGTCTTGTATCTCGTTCTCTGGACTCGATCACCCAGAAACCTGCAAGGGTGACTGGAAACACTGGGGCTGGATTTCTCGGCAGGAGAAAAGACAGCGTCTCTCTCAGTGCGTCAATGGGAGGGTCGGCTTCCTTCGGCTCTCGCATCAGCTGGGCTTCGGGCAAGTAGATAGCCGCTCTGCTCAAAACCACTGTGTGTTTGCTTAAGGCAACGTTGGTATATTTATACCTGGAAGGTGCCAGGTTGGACGTAAGGTTGGACATAAGACGTCACTAAGAACTTACAGTTCTTTCTGGACTCCAGGAGTTCTTGTTCAAATCAAAACAAAAGCAGGGGGATTTCCCGGGCTGCTGAAGGCTTGGTTTGTTTAAAGAACGCATTGTGCTTTCTAGGAGTCTATGGGAGTAGCCTTGCCGGTATTGGACTGCATTTGCTATGACTAAATATGGATATGATTCTTATGCCTTTATAAGGATATGTTTTGTTAAAACCACATAAGGGCATGAATCGGGAATATTTAAATAGGGTCCTAGATACGTTTGCAACACCCACTCCAAGTATTATGTCAATCATTACTAAAATACTAAGCAATACTAAACATATAACGATGCATGTGTTTTCCAACCCACCCCAAAATACATATATTGCATTTGAAATGGTATATGGTATATACACGAAAAATGAGTATTTGTACTGTATGATTTTCAAGCAGTGGTATCATTCAGATAATGCATACATGAATATTGGCTGAATTAATTGTCAAAATTACATTTATGAAATAGCTCTTAATACAGAATAGAAGTTCTGTTCTCTAAGAATAGTTCTACTTTAAGCAGAGTACCGTGTGCCAGAAAAAAGGTAAATATTTTGGAAATGGAAAAATAATTTTGCTTTCAGGGGAAAAAATAGTTCCAAATGTTTTCAGTAGTCTTGTTTATAAAAATTGAAGGCCGAATTCAGAGTTCAGGGAACGCTGTGTGCTCATTGTTTTTAAAAGTTATTCTCATTGTTAGGAGAGAACATCAAATCAGACAGGCTTGCGAAAAATTGGTCTACAACAGTAGGTGAAAGTTCGACCAAGTTCGAAAAAGCTGAAATTGTGCATATGTGAGAATCATTGCTATCATCGATGTCTGGATCAGCAATGCTCACAGAAGGTTGTACCTGTGTGGTGCTGCTTTCATCTCGTACTTCACCACCACCTAATCGTAATGGTGAAGTCTCAACGAATGCCGTCATCAGAATAGGTAGCCGCTGGGGACAACACGTTGCATGAGCCGTTACCGAACCAAGCAAAGTATCGATATCCATAGGTACTGCTGATGGTAGTGTAAGACAGATGTCCAACACGCATTCTTCTCCGCATAACAGACATCGAAGCACAGGTAAGATGCAATCTTGCCAGATTGGTCTGAACGAAAGAAACCAGGTAGTACTCAGATCTCTTAGCCGGGCAAAGCCGAGGACTTTAGATATCCGTTCTCTGTATCGTATAGCCACAATCGTTTCTTCCATTGTAGCCTGAGTTTTGTCTGTGGCTTGACTTGCCATATCGGAGCAGAAGGAACAAAAATAAAATTCCTGCTATGAGTCCCAAAAGAAGAGGCAGTCCGCCAAATACAGAATGCAAAAAATTCGGGAAGATGCCCAGAACTGTTTCAAAGGGTGCTAACAGTCCCTAAAAAATGGTCTTAAATACATGTGCGATGCCACTGGTATCAGACATGTTTAAAATATGACCTAACATTTCTACGAAATGCACGGGGCAATTTGTCGATAATAGTTATGTATCTCTGCCTGTCCTTGCAACTTGCAGATCATACGTCTCTTTGGACGAGGTTAAAGGCACAGTTGTCTGTAAAAGAATAGACGTCATTCTGCTTAAAGTATCAATTCGAATAGAAGGGATATTCAGAGAAGGCCATATTGCTGCCTCCATGTCTGGTTTGCTGTTTGGATACAATACTTGCATACAGCAAATCACCCTGGAAGTAACGCTCACAAGATAGGCTAATGCTGGCACCATGCAACAACAGCTGCGGTCATTTATTACAACGTAGCTGACGTTGGAAAGCTGTCTGAAAAAAGGCTCTATCTGTGTTGCAGGAGTGCCATGCAGGTGACATGAAAGGTTATTTGATGAACCTTCGCAGGCTCCATGCAAGGTAATACCTTGACAAAGAAGTGTACCGCTTAGGTAATTTTTACAGTTATTACCACTAAGAAATACCTCTTTTTTCCCTTCACTATAACATTTATGTGTATAAGGTAATTTCCAGGTTGACTTGATGTATCCTTTACCCAACCTTTCATACACGCCTGCTGGTATATACTTCTGGCAATACTGAAACTGAAAAGTTGTTATTGTAATTGTAATTGTACCATGTATTATCCATTCAATGGCAGGTCTATCTGACATTGTCAATGGTAATCTCTCAAGTTTTTCAATGCTCAGAATCGTATAATCTGTTCCGTTTTGTGCCAAACTGATTTGTTTATCTGTAAGATTAAAGATAGAAAATAATGACGTTTTGTTGATTAGACGCCATGGCACGTGACCTGAACGCAGATTTTGTAACGTCCAGCCTAGCTGTACAATAATACGTAATTGGGACTGGCCATGTTGTAACTTCGGAACCTTGTTTCCGGTCCAGGGAAGGCATGGCTTGGCAGTTCGGGCTGGACTGTTCCCATGAGGCACAGGGTCAGACTGATTTGCATATAGCCATGTCTGAACTGGGGTGGCAGAGTGGGCTAAAGAACGGTGTTGGATCAAACCCAGATCTTTTGACTGGGTGTGAGTGTTTGATTGGTTCAGATGCTCCGTCCATCACCACCCCCCTTCTGTACCATGTTGTAACATTAGCAAGTCCTGCTCAATTATATCAATAGCAGATGATAAAATGCTGTCCAGTGAATAAATTCTGGAGGACAGAGTTGTTAACCCATTGTCCAATACAGACGGTGATTTTTCCAAATTAACACGATCAATTTCTCGTATTTTTTCAGCAGTTTCAATTTGCATTACTTTCCAAGCTTCGTTGTAAGCTGCGTATATACCGGCGTATATGAAAAGTTTTTGACGCTGCTTGCGAGGTCCCAATATGAAATCTCGCAAGTCAGCACTTTCTTTAAGTAAAGGTAAGTGTTGTTTAATTTCCTGCAGTGTGGATCTCTGTAGTCATTCGAGGCATAGCTTTCCTACACTGTATGTTGTAACTATCCCTGGATGTTGTCTCTGGGAATATCTTGGGTCTGGCCTTTTCTGTTTGAACCCCTTTCTTTTGTTCAGGAATCTATCTTGACAGTTATTAGTGTCTGTGGGCCAGATCAACAATTTTCTCCAATCAGGATTTGTTCTGTTTTGGTGTAAAATATGGGATACGTCTATCTCCACATCTGTAGTGCTATTACTATCAGGCATTGGTTTTGGAATAGACGCCTTGTTTAAGTCTTTTATTTTGGCGAGGCCAAGACAGGTTATTTGTTGAATGGTGCCATTCAGGAATATTATCTGTTCTGGGATCATGCAGGCTCTAAATAATGATTCTATATGTGAGAAGTTGGCCTGATATGCAGTGCTCACTATTCTAGTGATCACTATGTATCATACCAAACGACCCTTATTGATGATTGGTTGTAAGTCAACCTTATAGACCAGCTATCCTAGTAGCATGGACAAGAGCAGTCTTTAGGCTAAACTCTAGAGGGTGTGTTAAGCCAGCTGTTATACAATCAACAAAACCTTTTTGTTCCCATTACTCTAATCTTTGCTCTGTCTTATTTCTTCTTCTGGTTGTGTTATTTTGTCCAATATAGCGCCGGGACGCCACTTTGCTGCGGCAGCTGAGCGCTCTATAAGTTTTATAACATAACATAACATAACAACATATACCCCTTGAACACCAATTGAAAGGACACCACACAAGTTGTTATGAAAATAAAAGGATATTTATTTATAACAAGTCTACCCTTTATGAGTCAGGGAGCTAAGCACATAACAAAACTCTTAAGAAAATACTTTAAGTTGCACAATTTACACAAATGCCCGAGGGGCACGAAAAACCATATACTACAAAAGTGGAATGCGAAATACTAGCAGGTAAGTAACTAGATCCAGAGGCTTTAGGATCGCTAGGACTACACTACTGAACCTTCAGGTTAGGAGCAGGAGGCCTAGGGAGATCGGGTGCAGAGTTTGCACTCTCACGCGGGATGCAGGACAAAGTCTATGGATACTAGTATCTCGTAAAGTTACAGTTATCGGACGAATCCGACGAGATAGGCTGAAAACAAAAAAGGATCTGGACACTTAGATAGTGAACCTACGTTGGAGCACCGAAATGCTCAGGTTACCTAGCCCAGGGGCTGCGGCTGCATAGGGTTCAAAAGACGTCGGGAATCCTCGTTACAGTCTATGGAGCCTGAAAGAAGAAGTTGCTGGCAGGCGACCAGTGATGAAGTTCGATGGGATCCAAGCCTGGATCGGTGATGGAGATGAAAGCAGAGGGGACTCAGTTCTTAATCACTAGCCAGTGATTAGGTGGGCACCAGGATGGCACCGGATGAAGTCACCTCGGCCAGGTGAGTGGGCGACGCTGGGCTCTGCAGTCTCTCGGACCTGGAGGCGTTGTCGGCGACCAGGATGGAGGTGCGAGCTGTCCCACGAAGGTGTCTGCTGTCGGCGATGCTGGACCCAGGATTGGGGCAACAAACCTTGGCAAAAGCAAGCCCACGCGGTGGACTCAAGATGGCGTCTGGAGTGGACCAGGAGAGTCCGGGGTGCTCCTCTGTTGGAGGGGAGCAAGGGCCAGTCTGGAGCAACCAGACCAGTGATGGAAGTGTCGTGGTTCGTCGTCAGGAGGGCTACAAGCCAGCAGGCAAGTGGCCGGACAACGCGGTGAGCAGCAAAGAGCAGAAGGGCCCCACGCAGATCTCGTGGATGCTGGGGGGCTGGACTTCGGTGCTGGAGCTGCTCAGGGTTAGGGCTTCTCAAACCCCAAAGCACTCACTCGAGGATCCCTCGGCGGTCGTGCTGTATAAGCGTCGTGCAGTTTTGAAGATGGCCGGTCCCTTCAGGTCTCGTCACACCCACGAATCTCAGCTGGGCTGATGATGTAGGTAGAGGTCAGAGGTGCCAGGGAATCCGGGTCTTGTCGAGCTGGGCAGTCTTGATCCAGAGGATGGACTTCCAGCAAACCGCATGCGCTTAGATGGTGCCCGCTGGTGCAGCGCATGCGCTTAGATGGTGCCCGCTGGTTCAGGGTGGTTACTCCTTAGCCACAAGGGAGAGTCTTCAGAAATGTTCAAGAGTTCTTTCGTGGAAAGTAGTCAAGATTCAGAATGATCTAATTTGGGAAGGGGGCCCGCTCCTACCTTTATACTAAGAAATGGGGATGGCACACGACTAGGTCCTGCCCATGGGTGGGACCAGGAAGGGGGGTGGTTACACCCCTCTCCCCTGTCCGGACTTTCCTCAGCTCAGGGGCTGGTGTGCCCCTGGAACTGGTTCAAGCCGGCATATGCACAGTGAGCACCAGGGTGCCACTTGCAGTCACCTTCCTCTCAGCCCTGCCTACCTGGGATACACAAAACCCTGTCTGGGATGGTGCTAGCACCGCCCCCGACAGGAAACCCTTAGTCGAAGCTCTCCTCCCTGGAAGGACTCCCAGCAGCAGGAGGTCAGACTTGTGTCTGTGGTGGCAGCATCCATTTTGTGATGCTGAGGCTCGAGTTAACTTTAACCGGGGTTCACAGTTACATACATGTCGTGTCCCTCTAGAAGGGTGGAATGCTAACCCCGTCGCCAGAATTGGCGAGGGATTAGTATTCAAATTCGTATGACACTTTACTCAACATGTTTTGATTAAGCATGGGCGAATTTTGCGAATCTCGCGTTCGCGAATTTTGCGGATTTGCGAACTCGCAATCTGCAAAATCCGCGAATTCTTGCGAATTTGCGGATTATTTTTTTGTGTTCGCGCGGGTTTCTGCCAGTTCGCGAGGGTTTTGTACAATTTCGCAAACGCGAACTTACCTGTCGGGTCGCAAGTTTTGCGAAATTGTTGTTTCTACGTGTCCAGCCTGTTTGGGACACTCTTCTTCATCACTGCCACTCTCTGTCACCACTGCCACTCTCTGACTACTCATGCCACCCTCTGGCCCACCCATGCCACCCTCTGTTTCATCACAGCACCCTCTGGTTGTCCAGTGTACATTATTGTGGCAAAGCAAAGCACACCTTCCCTGCCTCAAGTGACCTGAATTAATTTGGGGCTGATTAATGTGTCACAGAATATTTTTTTAGCTGGCACCTGCTTCCTTAGTGCTTCCTGATTAGTGATCTTTTGCACTTGCTAAGTGCTTTCATTGTTGCAAAATTAGTTACAACACCTGCCCTGCCCCAACTGACAATAATGAATTAGGGGCTGATTAATGTGTCACTGGATTTGAACTTCCAGCCTGGCTCCTGCTTGTCTGCCTTAGCTGTAATTCAGGACCTTTGTGTAACTATTCTGAGGGTCAGAGCAGGGTCACATAATAGTTGCAAGTAGGCAACTGAACTCTGGAGGGGCCCCTCAGGAAGCACTACAGGAAATGGCTACTAATGATGAGCTTGAACTTTTGAACCTGGTAAGTAGTTTCAGTTTTGCTAAGATCGTATTTCTGCAATTTAGCGCTTATTCGCGGGGCGCGAAGTTGAACTGGGAAGCCGCGAACTCACGCGAACAGTGCGAGTAAGCCATAAAATCCGCTGCTCGCGGATTTGCGGATTTTGCGGGAAATTCGCGAATCTCGCGGATTGCGAATTTACCGAAAATCCGCAAAATCCGCGAGCGTAACGGATTTTCCGCCCATGCTTAGTTTTGATAAAGCGATACCAAAGTTGGCAAATAACCGCGAGGATTATAATGCACTTAAGAGTATATGGTATGCGTTATCATGGAACAGCTATTAGGACTTGGTTCCGCAAGCTGCAAACGGGCTCAGCTCATGCCAGAGCACCATCTCACATAATTCCAAGCACTCTACCTTCAGGATTGATAAGGCCTGCCATAGGAGTGATTGATAGGAATACATGTGTCCATTTTAGGGTTAGATATAGGTATACTATATCTAAAGCAAAGGGTGATTACACCACCTTGCCCCAGCTGTCGTGCAGCCAGTTGTGTCAGATTTAGATGGCCAGCCAGGGGTGGCATAATACATGCTGCAGCCCCTGGTAGGCCCTGGGTACGCCTATGCCCTGGGTACCTAAGTTACACTGTACAGGGACTGATAAGGTGACTCAGTATCCAATTGGATATGTACCTAAGGTACATGGAATCCATTTTACAGAGAGCAGTAGGCCTGGGGCCCTGAATAGCAGGGTCCCAGGTCAACGAAGTCGAAAAACCAGCAAAAACACCAGGCAAAAAGTTGGGGGCAACCATAATCAGATATCCACCTTCCTACACTATACCTTGTACCTGCCAGTCTTTTGTACCCCAGATGGTTTTTGTCTCAATATTATTTTTCCAAAATTCAAAACCAAATGTAGACATTTTTTCATAAAATTGTTCAGAATAAATCAATTTAGTATTTGTCAACATGTTTTTCATTCCTGTCTTATTTAACATTTTGTAATAAAACGTTTCTTGATCAGTGTTGTTAAACCCTGAGAAGTATGGAAATTACTCATAAAATGTTTTCGAGCTGCCTTTTGGCGGTGTTGGGCAATGTTCCCACTGATTATAAATAAAAACATTTCTAGGATTAGCAGATTTATGCAAATAGTGATGACCATAATGATTAAAACAGTACATTTCTTCATAATTTCATGAACCTTGTAAATAATCATGTTCTGTAAATTTTGCTGACATTTCTAAATCTGACATCATATTATTAATATTTTCTAAGTCCCAATCATCAGAGAAAGTACTTGGTGTTACAAAGTCACTTAAGGAAACCTTGAACTGATGTGGATATTTCAAGAGTTTAACCGGGCCATAGATTTCGTAATCCGTTTTGTCCCATGCTACACCCCCAGGTATAGGATTGGCTGTGATGTTCACTGATGATAGTTCTCTTTTTTCAATGTGAGAGGATCTGTGAGGCTTTAGGGCCAAGTTGATGTTCTGACTTGCTGTGTCCATTGTACTAAATTTTCCATCAATATATCTACCCAAACATAAAATCATGATGAGCCAAAGTAGAAGGAAAAGTACACCTAACACAATCCATAATTCAATCCATGGTGAAATCAGGTATGTTTCTTTGAGTTGATGAAAGAGTTCAGTCATTTTTTCTTTGAAAGTTTTAGTTGCTGGCGTTTCTTCATGTTCACTTGAATCATCAGAAAAGTCATCGAAATTGATGAAGTAGCCAGATGCAGTTCTGTCAATTGTTGGAATTGCTTCCGGATTTTAATTAATCTTTGGATATGTATGTTCAGAGGCTACATCATTGTAGACTGGTGTTTCTTGACGAATTGTTGCAATTTGGGTTTCAAGAGGCACAAGTTCCATGGCTTTGTTGCATAGTCCTTTTTTATTCAATGCAGGTTCATCAAATGTGATTAGTCTTTCAGTTTGAACCTCTTGGATTGTAGCAAGGTTTGGTCTTCTGCTACTTCTTGGGAGCCCACTGGGCCTACTACTTATTATTGGCCACATGATTGTGGTTTTACCAGGTCGATTGATACAACTCTGTTCTTCTTTTTACGAGCAAGGGGCGGTAGTACTACTGATCTTGTTCCGCTGACAGCTAAGACAGGTACTGCTTTTCTGTAAGAAGGCCTAAATTCCTTCTTTACAGCGATCTTTTCTCTGACTAGATCCCCAATCTTTGGAATCCAGACAGGTCCTGCTGGGACAGGTGGTTTTTCTTCAGTGGCCGTTGGCTTTAGCTTTGTGGTACTTAGACATCTTCTTGTTTCATTTAAGTCCTGTAAAACAGCCAAACGATCTTTGATATCAAAGGATTTTTCTTTCACCACTGAAGTCTGACAATCTAAATCCTGGATTATCATTCTAGTACCGAACAAAAGTTCGTATGGAGTGATACCTTTTAGAGAATTTCTTGGCAGATTATTAAGACTACGTTGGACACTTGTTAGATGTTTGACCCACCCATCACCCGAACCTAATACCCTCGCTGTTATAGATTGCTTTATGTCATGTTTTTTTCTCTCCACTACCGCATTTCCCTCAGGATGAAATGGACTAGAGTACCGTAATGCAATGCCCATGCTGGTCATGGCCTCCTTGTAAGCTCGAGAGCTAAGCGCAGGACCCTGGTCAGAATCTAGCATGCCAATTGCGTATGTGCTGATAGACTCGTAAATCTTTTATAACAGTTCTGGCATCAGCCGAGCGCTGGGGCCACATCCAAATGAATCTCGTGCAGGAATCCACTGCAACCATGATATATTTATAGTTTCCATCCCTTTGTAAGGGACCACAGTGGTCCAGGTAAACACATGCTAATGGTTTATCTGAGATTAGAAGTGGCGTCTGTGCTGGTCGTTTCACTGTTGATACTTTCATTCTTTGGCATATTTCACATTCTAGAACATAGTTCCTAGCTTGTTTTCTCATGCGTGGCCACCAATATCTCCTTTTTAATAATGATACTGTGACGGAAACACCAGCGTGTGCAGAAGCGAGTCCTTCGTGTGCCGCTAAAATTAGTCCTAACCTGTGTTCCTTTTTTAGAATTGCTCTATCCCCCACTCCAGGGATTTGAGCAAAAGGAACATTATTTGCATCAGTTTTGTATGAGTACTTTACTGGAAAGCCTTTCGGGAGTGTCTTACCACTGTCTTTTACTGAAGCACTGACAGCTAGCATTATCTTGATCTCGCTGTCTATTTTTGTTTTTGATCGGGTGACGGCAGCTACGGAAGCCGTTTGCACAGCTGCTTTCGCGGCCTCATCAGCCAATGAATTCCCTGCAACGTGAACGCCATCACAGTGATGACTCAGTGTATGTATCACGTGAGTCTCTTGTAGTTCTTTCTGCAAAAGAACTACTTGTTCCCAAAGCATTTTATGCTTGATTGTGCCACCTTTTGCATCCACCTTTTGAAACCGTTTTGAACCCAGTTCTGCAAGTATTCGTTGTAAGACTGGATGCAATAATATGAATCACACACTATTAGTATGGGGAATTCGCGATCAGTATTTTCAAGCGCCATCTTAAAAGCCTGTAGTTCAGCTCGCTGAGCTGTACAATCTTCTAGAGATTGAGTTTTAGTAACCAGTGGTCTGAATTTTCCTTCGTGCCAACGACCTTTAACAATCGCGCACGCAGCACTGTATGCTTGTTTACCCCCAACTGCCGGTTGTGCTGAACCGTCTGTATATATTGTAATGTTTGAGAGGCAGGATTTCGGTTGGAAGAGGACATTCATATTCATATTGGAGAAATTCCTGTGTTTTTAAGTTAGGATCAAATTTGTATACTACGTCTGATGCAGAAAGAGAATTAACCCATTGTATCCATCTCGGATGTAAAGCTTTAGCATTCGGAATGCTTGCTCTTGTTACTGCTTCTAGGGCAGGTACCGGTGTGATGATTATTATACGTTTACCTTGTGCGAGGGCTCTTTCTTTTGCTACAGCAGTTTAAACCGCAGTCATAATTTTTTCAGTAGAACTTAATTTAATTTCAGCTTGTGTGTACAAGTGTCATTTATAAGCTATTGGTACAGTTTCTCCCTCATTAGAGGTCAGGTACGTGAATCCGCATCTTCCTGGGATGACTCAGATTACCAGGTTGCGTTCATTTGCGCGTGTTTGCAGTTTTGTTTTAGTTAACATGTCTGTTTGTACTGTTCATAAGATTTCTGTATGTTTCTGAGTCCAATTTATTGGTTTGAAATCAGGTTTTATTATTTCGTAGAGAGGTTTAACCCTCTCTGCGTTTATGTTCTTCCGAAAATCAGGAAACCTAGAATTGATTGTAAGTTCTCCAGCGTTTTTGGAGCTTGGAGTACTGCACACTTCTCTAAGAAGTTGTCTGCTAGGCTTTTGCCTTCACTTGATAATTCATATCCTGAAAACAGGACTGTTAGGTGGGCAATTCGTGACGTTTTAAAGTTAAATTTGTAGCCTTCAGCTGCGAACCCAAGTATAATGGTGTTCAGTCTTTTCAAGTGTGTCTCCAGGTCATCGTCTGTAAGATAGATGTCATCAACATAAGATAATGCCTCATCATCATACATTTGTAGTAATTCTGTTACCCTGGCTGAGAATAATCCTGGGCTGTTCTTGAATCCCTGTGGGAGTTGACAGAATTGTTTTTGTGCCCCCATACAGGAGAAAGCGGTCAAATACTTGCTTTCTGGTGCTATGTTTTGACAAAAGAAACCATTTGAAATATCGAATGTCGTTTTGTATTTTTTGCGCACAATGTTATTCATTAGTGCTGCACTGTGTGAGTTTTGTACTGCAAAAGTTTTGCAGCATAGGTTTAGGTGTCTGTAGTCCAAAACTAGACAATATGAATCGTCTGGCTTGGAGACAGGAAACAAAGGATTGTTCATTTGTGAGGTGCATGTTTCAATGACCCCCTGATATTCAAGTTGATCTAAGATCTCCCTGACTTGTTTTTTTAGCTTCTTGCTTAACAGGATACCGCCTTTGTGCAGTTGGTTGATTTATCTGAAAGAGACACGTTAGTGATAGATTCCTTACCTTAGAATATCCCCAGGCGTCAGACTGGATCCGGAAACTTTTGCGTAGCAATACCCCTGCGCGCCGGTAGGCGTCGTCTGCGGCTCCGCGTCCGTCGTCGGCGTCGTGAGCGCCGGGATGACGTCGTCGGAGTACTTAGACGGCGCCCATGCGCGCTGACGTCAGTTCTTCTTTTTTCCGCGCCAGCTAGCGCAGATCCGGAAGAAGCTCTACCCCCAGTCACTTTTTGACTGAAAATTTTTGATCCTTTTGATCTTCTCTTTAGTCGACTATCTCGACTATCGGTGCCAGGGATGCCTGGGTTCAAGCCTTGTTCGAAGTGCGGCCGACTCATGTCGGTCACGGACCCCCATCGCCGGTGCCTGAAGTGCTTAGGCCTCGACCACGACGATCGATCCTGCTCCGACTGCCGGGCCCTGACGTCGAAGGCTAGGCGGGAGCGGTCCCGCAAGCGTCTCGAGCTGAGGCAGTCGGCCCCGCGCCGCTCCAGGTCCCGGACCCGGTCCCACGGGAGGTCGAGGGACAGGTCGCGAGGTCGGAGTCATCGGCGTTCCGGAAGTGGACACCGATCGTCTGGTTCCAAGTCCTCAGGTAAGAGGCATGAGAGGTCGGAGCGACACCATCGATCCTCCGACCCGCCCCGACGCTCGCACGACGCGGCCGGGGACTCGGGCGACACCGCCCACGCGGCTCCGCGGGAGTCGCAAGCGTCGCCGCCTGCCCCACACCTTCGGGTCCCTGGGCACGGCGCGTCGCAGGAGGAGGTCGAGAGGTACCTCATGGCCATGAGGGCCCTCCCTCCTCAGTCGGTTCCCGTGGCGCCTTCGGGCCGATCGGTTCCGTCTGGAGGTCCTTCCGGGTCGGGCGCTTCGGCCCCGACGACGGGTGCTTCGGCCCCGGCGCCGCTGACGACTTCGGTCCCGGCGCCGCACGACCTCGCTGGATCCGGCTCCGGATCCGGGACCCCGCCGGTCGACCCTACGACCTCGCCGGCGCCGTCCCTTCAGGTGTCGTCCCCGGCAGCCGAGGTGGTTGCCGCCCCCAATGTCTCCTACGGTCCTACTCAGGAGTCGGAAGGGCGCCGATGGGCGCCGATTCCGTCGGCCTTTGGAGATTTTTATCTCCACGAGGAGGCCCTGGCTGTTAATCCTGGTCTCCAGGAGCCAGGTGACGAGGAGCAATGGGAGGGGTCCGAGGACCCTCTGGCACGTGATTGCCAGTCGCAGCAGGACTGGACATATGAGCTTGGGGAGGCCAGTGGTATTGACACCTCGCCAGACACTGGATTTACATCGCCCCCGACTGTGGCTTCGGAGGCGGGTTCTGCTTACAGCGTAGTGTTGACGAAGGCAGCTAAGGCCTTAAACCTTCAGCTCCCCGTCGCGGCCGTGAGGACTAATCTCCTCACCGAGGTCCTCAAACAGCAGTCAGGCTCCGCGGAGCCCCTCCTGCCGTTCAATGAGGCCTTATGTGACGTTCTTCTGGGCACTTGGTCCAAGCCCGCCACAGGCCCCCCTGTGGACAGGAACGTGGCCAGACGCTACCGCCCGGCACCGGGCGACCCATGCTTTTTGTCCACCCATCCCACCCCCGAGAGTCTGGTCATCCAGGCCTCAAACTCCCAAACCGCATTCCCGTCGGCCCCGCCCGACAGGGAATCCAAGAGATATGAACAGTTCGGGAAGAAGGTTTTCTCGTCTGTGAGCTTAGGGCTGCGGTCTGTGAACACCGCCTGTCTCTTGGGCCGCTACACCCACACCCTGTGGGACACGGTTGCGGAGGTGCTGCCTAAATGCCCGGAGGAGGTCCAGGCTAAACTCAGCCAAGCCCTGGCGGATGGCCGAGATGCAGCACGCTTTTCTATCGGGTGTGGGCTGGATACTACGGACTCACTGGGCAGGGCGATGGCAACGACGGTGGCGGTTCGACGCCACGCCTGGTTGAGGTCCGCCAACTTCTCGGCCGATGTCCAGGCCACCCTCCTGGACATGCCGTTTGATGGCCGTCGCCTCTTCGGCGACAAGGCAGACCATGCGCTGGAACGTTTCAAGGACTCCAGGGCCACGGCCAAGTCCTTGGGCCTTACGGCCCCACGCCAGCAATCGGGTGCCTTTCGCTCCTTTCGTGGCCACGGAAGGGGCGCCCCACCACGTACCGTCAGCCACGCGCCGCAGAATGTCCAACAATGCGGTGGCGGACGTGGGAACCGCCGTGGCGGTGGTCGGGGCCAGCGGCGAGGCCAGTCCACACCTCCCTCAGCAGCACCTGCCTCAAAACCTTCCTAGTCCGAGTTTTCAGGCCCATGTGACGCCTGTGGGAGGCAGGGTTCGCCATCACCTCTCCCACTGGCATACAGTCACTTCGGACAGGTGGGTGCTGCAGATTGTCCGAAGGGGCTTCTCCCTCCCCTTCGAGTCATCCCCTCCATCCATGCCACCTCAATACCACCGTGTGTCGGGAGATCACTTGCAACTTCTGCAAGAGGAGGTTTCGGCCCTCTTGGCCAAGAGGGCCATCGAGCGCGTTCCTGGGCCAGAAGTAGGACGTGGTTGTTACTCCCACTACTTTCTGGTGCCCAAGAAGGGCAAAGGGGGCCTACGCTCTATCTTGGATCTGCGGAACGTCAACGGCTTCCTCCGGACGGAGAAGTTCAAGATGCTCACTTTGGCTCAGGTCCTGGCTGCCCTGGACCCAGGAGACTGGATGGTAGCGTTGGACTTGCAGGACGCCTATTTCCACATCCCCGTCCTGCCGGCCCACCGGCGTTACCTGCGGTTCACGGTAGGCCAAGAGCACTTTCAGTTTACCGTGCTCCCCTTCGGCCTTACCAGCGCCCCACGGGTGTTCACGAAGGTGATGGCGGTGGTCGCAGCCCATCTGCGCAGGCAGGGGGTATCAGTCTTCCCCTACCTCGACGACTGGTTGTTGAAGGCGGGCTCGCCCCAGACAGTCGTCAGCCACCTCCAGACTACGGCCGACCTCCTGCACTTGCTGGGGTTCTCCATCAATGTGCCGAAGTCACACCTGTGTCCCTCTCAGAAGCTCCTCTTCATCGGAGCGGTTCTCGACTCGGCGCAGTTTCGGGTTTACCCACCCGAGCAGCGGGTTCGGGATATTCAGGCTCTGGTTCCCATCTTCCAGCCGTTATCCCGGGTCTCGGTCAGGTTGACGCTGCGGCTTCTGGGACTGATGGCCTCCTGCATCCTTCTGGTGCGTCACGCCAGGTGGCGGATGCGGGCTCTGCAGTGGGACCTGAAGTTTCAGTGGGCCCAGCATCAGGGCAACCTGTCCGATCATGTCCTGATCTCAGAGGGCACTGCGAGACAACTGCAGTGGTGGCTCACGGACCGCGACTGGGTCAGTGGCAGACCCCTCTCCCTACCCCAACCGGAGCACGTAGTTGTGACGGACGCGTCCCTCCAGGGCTGGGGAGGCCACATGGGAGAGGCGGAGATCAGAGGCCTCTGGTCTCCGGCGGAGTCCCGGCTCCATATCAACCTTCTGGAGCTGCGGGCGATTCGTCTAGCACTGAAGGCATTCCTCCCCTCTGTCCGGGGGAGCGTAGTGCAAGTGTTCACCGACAACACCACCGCCATGTGGTACTGCAACAAGCAAGGCGGGGTGGGGTCGTGGACCCTCTGCCAGGAGGCTCTGCGCCTCTGGCAGTGGCTGGAACATCAGGGCGTGACCCTGGTGGTTCAACACCTGGCAGGCTCTCTGAATGCCAGGGCGGACGAACTCAGCCGCCGGTGCATGATGGATCACGAATGGCGTCTGAACTCGGACGTGGCGCAAGGTCTCTTTCGGCAGTGGGGAGAGCCTTGGTTAGATCTATTCGCCACAGAAGAGAACGCGCAATGTCATCAGTTCTGCGCGTTGGAATTTCCAAGGCGGCACTCGCTCGGAGACGCTTTTCGTCGCGAGTGGAGCTGCGGTCTGTTGTACGCCTTTCCGCCTATACCACTTCTGCCCAGAGTGCTGAAGAAGATCAGGCGCGACCGGGCCCAGGTCATCCTTGTGGCTCCGGACTGGGCACGAAGATACTGGTATCCCGAGCTACTCAGCATGTCAGTCGATCCCCCGATTCGTCTGCCTCTTCGGGAGGACCTTCTGTCGCAGCAGCAGGGGACGGTCCTGCACCCGAACCTGTCCAGTCTCCACCTACAAGCTTGGAGATTGAGCGGCGGCAGTTGAGGCCATTTGACTTGCCTCCTGAAGTCTGTGATATCATTCTGGCAGCCAGGCGTCCCTCCACAAAGTCGGTATACGCCTGCCGGTGGAACAGATTTGTGGCATGGTGCACAGCAAAGGCTGTGGATCCTCTCTCGGCACCCCTTTCGGAAGTGCTGCTCTTTCTTCTTTCCCTTGCCCAGCAGGGCTCTGCTCTGGGCACTCTTAAAGGGTACCTTTCTGCTCTATCAGCCTTCTTGAGGCTACCAGATCAGCCTTCTTTATTCAAGTCCCCTATTGTAAGTAGATTTCTGAAGGGCATCACGCACATGTTCCCTCCTGTTCCCTTCGTGATGCCCCAGTGGGACTTGAATCTTGTTCTCACTTATCTGATGTGTGCTCCCTTTGAGCCACTGCATAACTGTCCTCTTCGTCTCCTTACTCTGAAGACTGCCTTCCTGGTTGCCATCACCTCTGCCAGGAGAGTGAGTGAGCTCCAGGCTCTTTCTTCTTCTCCACCTTTCCTGTCTGTCCACCCTGACAAGGTGGTGTTACGTACACGACCTTCCTTTCTGCCCAAGGTTGTCACGGCCTTCCACATCGGGCAGTCCATTACCTTGCCCACTTTCTTTCCGCCTCCGCATCCCTCGAAAGAGGAAGAGAGGCTCCACCGTCTGGATCCAAAACGTGCGCTCTCCTACTACCTAGATCGCACACGCCAATTCCGGGTGGATGACCAACTCTTCGTTGGTTACGTGGGCGCGAAGAAGGGTAAGGCTGTGCACAAGAGGACCATCTCTAGGTGGATCATCTTGTGTATCCAAGCATGTTACTCCATGGCGAGGAAGGAGCCCCCGGCTGGATTGCGGGCTCACTCCACTCGGGCCACGGCAACGACAACTGCCCTGGGCCGAGGTGTCCCCCTGCAGGACATCTGTCAGGCAGCCACGTGGGCCTCGCTGCACACGTTCGCAAGACACTACTGCCTGGACAGTCAAGTCCGGAGGGATGGCTTCTTTGGCCGTTCCGTCCTCCAGGACTTTCTGGTGTGATATTGGTTCGCAGACCCACCACGGGGTTGGTATTGCTGGGGTATCTATTCTAAGGTAAGGAATCTATCACTAACGTGTCTCTTTCAGATGCACAAGTTACTACTTGTGTAACGATATATCTGTAAGAGACATTAGTTAGTGATAGATTCCTTACCGACCCACCCATCCTCCCCGTTCTGCGAACCGATATCTAGGGTTAAGGTCATCCCCTTTCAGGGCCCTAGTTTCATGGCACCAGTGTTAGTTCTATCATGGCTCTGCGTATCTGGCGCGGAAAAGCTGTGTGTCAGAACTGACGTCAGCGCGCATGGGCGCCGTCTAAGTACTCCGACGACGTCATCCCGGCGCTCACGACGCCGACGACGGACGCGGAGCCGCAGACGACGCCTACCGGCGCGCAGGGGTATTGCTACGCAAAAGTTTCCGGATCCAGTCTGACGCCTGGGGATATTCTAAGGTAAGGAATCTATCACTAACTAATGTCTCTTACAGATATATCGTTACACAAGTAGTAACTTGTGCTTTAACTGAATTTTATGGTGAGGAGAATCCTCATCCCATCCTACATGATTTTTAAATAATGCAGGGGCTTGGGCTACTGCCCATTTTCTTGCAAATGTGTATTTTTTATTAATTGGAATTTGATTTGGGAAGGCAGGCATAATCCTTTCTTCGCCATGTGGGCACTCCCTGACAAACTCTGGTGGCCAGTCTTTCTCTGCTAGAAGGATATCATAGCCTTTCGAAAGGTTATCCCAAAAGAGACCCTTTATTTTCCTAGTTTTGTCCCCCTCTATACGTAATGTTATTTCATATAATTTATGGGGTATGCTAACTCTGGTGTCTGCAGTTTCCACTTGAATGTATTAATTCGTGTCCACTATCTCCAGAAGATTCATCGGGTTCTTGCGAGCTATGGTCACTTCTGCTGCGCTGTCTAGCATTATCTGGGCCCACTCTCCGTTTTTCAGTTGTGTCCTCAAAATCCTCGGCATGTTTTATTTTAAAACTAGCTACCTTCTTTTTTGGAAACTGTAATTTTTTACTTTGATGAGCAGGTTCCTTGTCTTTGGACTTGACGTGCTCTTCCTTGTGTTCTGACCGTCCTCTTCTTTCCGATTTCTGTGAGGAAGTCTGAAAAAATCGAGAGGGACGAGTATCATTATCTTGATATCTGTCAGGTTTTCTTATTTTATCCCTATCTCTAAGGTTGTATCTTTTTTCAGAGGGCTCCCGTTGTGGAGACCTGCCGCCCCGTTCTGGAGATCTATTTCTCCGATT
The DNA here is from genome assembly GCF_964263255.1 of Lissotriton vulgaris. NCBI lineage: Eukaryota > Metazoa > Chordata > Amphibia > Caudata > Salamandridae > Lissotriton > Lissotriton vulgaris. Next base: position 1,541,445,997 of record NC_141696.1, on the reverse strand, counting down.
GGGTGACTTTCCTCTGGACTGGAACTGTCTTTCTCTGGGAGTGGTTTGTTTGTTACCCTCCCACTTCTTTTTTGAAGTAATGAGATTATTTTAATAAAGGTTTTTTCAGGATTTTCAGTTAGTTGGGGTTTTAGTGGTTTCCCACCCAAACTATCTCTACCTAATTCTTCATAGGATTTTTCTATGATTCTGGCAAGTTCAAAAGGTTGTTCTGCTATATCTGTTTCTTTCAATTTTTGGCGGATTGCCACAGATGCTGCTTCTCCTTTTATGTTGGCTAGTAATATAGCTGAGACCTGCTTAAAGTCTTTCAGTAATTTCATACCTAGAGTTAAAGCAGGTTCTGGACCGTATTCATTTTGAATCTGTCTTAGTACGTCAGGTATAACGGCCATAGACGGAACACCATGTGTTTTTGTGTATATCGAAGCAAAGACTGTGCCCCAAGTGTCACAGTCCTCCACATGTGGTGCGATCCCCATTGGAAGACAGATAGTCAGAATTCTGTGTTTGTCATGAGGTGTAGTATCAGGAAATACTGCCTCTATTTGAGTTATTTTTTGAGCTAACCAGAATGGAATTTGCTCCTGTTTTGCGGGTATTTTGCCAATGGCTGATTGTATATTCTGTGGTGTGATTTTATTTGTGTTCCCCTGTTGAGGGGTGTGTTGTGGAATTCTTATTGCTGGTTGGACTGTTGAAGTCCGCATGACATATTGGACCAATTGTCTATGTATTTTAATGAGTTGTTTTAGTTGAGCTAAAATTTCTCGGTATGACATTTTTTCAATGTCAGGGTGTGGTGTATAGCTGGCTAGAACCGGCCATGTGGCTCCTGGTCTACCTAGTGGACCGAGCCTGGTTATGTGATTTTGATGTTTTAGGGCGTCATTAAACCAGAGCAGGTGCTCTTGGTATGTTAGTGGAATTTCAACGTCCTCGAAAGGAGCGTATTCCGTTGGAGGTTCCTCTATTTTGTAATAGTGGAAATCTTGTGTCACAGCGTGTGCTGCTGGAAAATGTATCCATGAATAGAATACCTCTGCCTGCCGATATTCATGGGTCTCTACCACAAATATGCCTGTACCACCTCTTGGTGATAGTCCATTTTCTATAAGTTTAAGAGTTATAGTTCTATTTACATTTACCAGAATGATTATAACATTCGGGTCTTCATTTTGGAGACTTGTGTCATCCGCTAAAAGTTGAGCTGCTGTTCTAGCTCTCTCCCTTTCATCGTCACTTTCCACCATTTTTACTGACAGAAAGTTTTTGTTGCAGAGCAAGTTTCAAGGAAACAAAGATTAGGTGCACAATATTTTGGAACACTGTATCCTTCAACGTTGACTAAACCAAAAAACTAATACATAGGATTCTCATCCTACTAAGTTCTGGCGGATATTAACCTTTCACCCACTCCAGACGTCTATTGGAGTTTTTACGGGAAAAGGGGGTCTGTGTGAAAAGCACGACTGAGTTACTCTAGTATCTTGCGTTAGATTATGGTCTTACCAAAAGTTGGGCGCCATGTAGTGTAGTTCCTATATTCCCAATAGGCTCTGCGCATTGGAATAACTTAAACGATAGTTTAGACGTAGGTCTGAGGTCATCTAGGTCTTTATTGAATATGTTAGACTTAATTATGAATGCCAGCTAGCTCAGAGGTCACTAGAAACTTTCTCGAGTAAATAGGGAAGAGTTAACTTCCCTGAATAGACAAGAAGGGATTAGCTTCTGATAACCGCATAAACATGACAACTTTGCTCCCTCCAGAATAAGGAGTATATCTCCAGAGTCGTGTGAAAACAATAGACCGCTATTTCACTCAGTCAATCGTGCATGCTTAGTTTCACCAGAGTGCAGAGAAGTAGAGAGACGGGTGTTTTCAATAAAAGTTGTCATTTATTGAGCAGTCCTCTTTCTCGTGCAAGAGAAGTGGATTGCCACAATTGCAAAACTTGTTATAAAGTAAAGTGCGTACAGTAAAAGGAGTATTATGAAATAATACTGTAAAAGCATTTATATGGTTTCTGAGCCATATGATACTTTAAATGGATAAAATATATACATACATAAAATCATTGACTAAACGTACTCAACTGGTGCTTCTAAGATACGCCTACCCCGGTGTACCTAACCTAAGCCTAGTACGTGGGAAGGAGTAAGTGAGCTGCAGTTAAGTTAAGTTAGTTTTTGCCAAGAATCTGAATCAAGAATTCTTTAAGGATCTAATCAGCTCCGTACCTCTGGTATAGAATGAAGGAGGTCTTGTATCTCGTTCTCACGACTCGATCTCCCAGAAACCCGCAAGGGTGATTGGAAACACTGGGGCTGAATTTCTCGGCAGGAGGAAAGACAGCGTCTCTTTCAGTGCCTCAATGGCAGGGTCGGCTTCCTTCGGCTCTCGCATCAGCTAGGCTTCGTGCAAGTAGATAGCCGCTCTGCTCCAAACCACTGTGTGTTTGCTTAAGGCAACGTTTGTATATTTATACCTGGAAGGTGCCGAGTTTGACGTAAGGTTGGACATAAGACGTCACTAAGAACTTACAGTTCTTTCTGGACTCCAGGAGTTCTTGTTCAAATCAGAACAAAAGCAGGGGGATTTCCCGGGCTGCTGAAGGCTTGGTTTGTTTAAAGAATGCGTTGTGCTTTCTAGGAGTCTATGGGAGTAGCCTTGCCGTATTTGGACTGGTCACTTAGAATTACAGAAGTACGAGCTCCAAAGGTAGCCGCAATTGAACCAGCTAACACCGTGGTATAAGTCTCACGATCAGCTGTAAAGACCTTCGCAGTGACGATTAGACCTCTACCTTTGGAGCTCGTACTTCTGTAATACTAAGTTACCAGTATTACCGTTTCCGATCTCCCACATCCAAGAGAAAATAATCGTTCCGTTCCGTTTGGAGACCAGTGGCAACCTGTACTCAGTTATCTCAAGGGGCTTTCTTCTTATTTTGAAAAACATTAGTCCTGATGATGGTCTCATAGATGACAACAAGGAAGACCGAAACGTCGACCACTAACATCATCTCCACAGCCTTTGTGCATTGGAAGAAACCTTTTTTGCTTTTATGAACTGGTTTTTCCTCATCAATTGACGGAGTTGATGTATTGTTATGAACTGATCTGTGAAATCATATGTACAGCCTTTCATGACTTTTATATCTGCATTAATTTCTATATATCCCCATGATTTGTTCAAATACAATTTTTTGGAATATAATCTATTTGTTGTGTGCTTTTTAAATTTACATCCTCCTCCTTTGTTACCTCATTGAATGTATGATTTCGAATAACATTGAAATATTTCAGTTATCCTAGAGATACAGTTAGGTTCAATTGACTCACGAACCTTGTAAGTAATTGTTCTGAATCACATATACTAAGTTTTCAAAAAACAAATCCCTTGTAGACACCCTCTACTTCAATCACCTTCAAAAGATGTGGCACCATATCATGTGGTCATCAAGAAGGCAGCAGAACTGTTGAATTTGACTCTGCCTACTGCGGAGTACAAGTCAAATATATTGACAGAAGTCCTCCACTCTCCGTCTTCAGTGGTAGAGCCTATGCTTCCTTTCAATGAAGCTTTGATGGAGCCAATCTTGGAGGTGTGGCGTAGACCTCTTACGGCTCCTGCAGTTGCTAAAGCTGTCGCAAGAAGATATAGGGTGGCTCCTGGGGACCCAGACTTTTTATTTCACATCCTTTGCCAGAGAGCTTGGTGGTACAAGCAGCCTGCTCCAAGAAATCTGCAGGTGCTTTCCCCCAGGTGCCTGGAGACAAAGAGTCAAAAAAACAGGACCAATCCGCAAAGCAAGTTTTTTCATCAGCGAGTATGGCTCTCAAGTCAACGAATGCCACATACCTCTTGGGGCGTTACATTCATGCTTTGATGGATTCTGTGAAACAGTTGGCCCCTAAACTTCCAGAGGAGGACAGAACATTTTTTAATGAGGTGCTTGTTGACACTCAAGCTGCTGCTCGGCAAGTCATCCAAAGTGGGTTGGACACAGCTGACTCAGTGGCGAGAGTCATGGGATCTTCAATTGCCACCAGAAGAGGAGCCTGGTTGAAGACGTCCAAATTCTCTTTGGATGTCCAGGCTGCCTTAATGGATCTACCTTTTGATGGCTCGAGCCTTTTCGGAAAAAAGTCTGATGCTGCGTTGAGGAGATTCAAACAAGACAGCAGAGCTGCAGCCAGGTCTTTGGGTTTACAATCCAGAGGAACTGTGGGCAAAGGGGATAGGGGATTTGGAAGGTCCTCCTTTCATCCCTACAAGCAGTCGCAACAGCAACAACAACAACAACAGCAAAATCCGCTGTATAAGTCATACTGAGGCAAACAAAGAGCTCGTCCTCGAGGATGTCAAGATTCCTCCTCTTCCTCTCTCCAACCCCCTCCCACATCAGCAAAGCAGCCCTAGATCCGCCATTCCGGATCATGCGCGTCCTGTGCGGGGTCGGCTTACCTATTTTCTACGAGATTGGGAATCGGTCACATCGGACCTTTGGGTTCTCAATCTCATGGAGAATGGGTATGCTCCTCCCTTTCAGGAATTCACTCCAAATTACCCTCCTTGCCAAGGGTTTTGCTCAGAGGACCACATGCTGCTTCTGCAGGAGGCAGTCCTGGCGTTACTGAGAAAAAGTGCAATAGAGGTGGTACCGGAGCAGGAAAGGGGTCAGGGATGCTACTCCCGGTATTTCCTGATCCCCAAGAAGGATGGCAGACTTCGTCCAATACAGGATCTCAGGATCTTGAACCTCTTTCTGAAGCAGGAGAAGTTCAAGATGCTCACCCTTGCGCAGGTTCTTCAAGCGCTGCTGGAAGAAGACTGGATGGTGTTGATCGACTTGCAGGATGCATATTTCCACATCCCCATCCTGAAATTGCACAGGAAGTTTCTCCATTTCACGGTGGGTTCGCAACATTACCAGTTTGCGGTCCTTCCGTTTGGTCTTACTACTGCGCCTCGAGTCTTCACCAAGGTGATGGCTATGGTGGGGGCACATTTCAGAAGGTCAGGGATTCCAGTATTCCCTGATCTGAACGATTGGCTGATCAAAGCGGAATCTCCAGCGAAAGTGCTCCATCATCACCACCCCCTTTTCTGAACCATCATCTGCAAGCCACAACTCAGTTGTTGTACAGATTGGGATTTTCAATAAATGTACCCCAAATTCACCTAGTGCCCTCCCAGTGCAACCTGCTCATATGTGCTTTACTGGATACAACTGTGTGTCAGGCATTCCCTTCATCTCAAAGGATTCGCGACATACAGGAAATGATTCCTTTATTTTACAATGGAGCGGTCATTCCAGTCCTGAAGGTCCTGAAGGTCCTTCGTCTGCTCGGTCTGATGGCTTCCTGCATTCTGTTGGTCAACCATGCAGGCTGGCACATGAGGGCACTCCAGTGAGGAGGTTGTGGAAGCGATTCAGGCCCTGGCATCGGGGAAATCTCCGGGTCCCAACGGCCTGCCAGCCGAATATTACAAGGCCAACAGAGAGATCCTGGCGCCCTGGCTCCTCTGACTGTACAACACATTGATTGGCCAGGGCAGGCTCCCACCGACTTTACGAGAGGCATTTTTGACGTCACTGCCCAAGCCTGGCAAAGACCCTACAGAGATGGGCTTGTACCGCTTGCTTGCAATGCTGAATGTGGATTACAAAGTATACGCCAAATCCTTGCAGAGCGGTTAGCACCGGTGGTCCCACACTTAGTGCACCCGGACCAAAACGGCTTTGTGCCGGCGCGGTCCACATCACTGAACCTTAGGAGGTATTTTAGGGTAGCGGCGGATGCAACGAGAGATTGGCCTACAGCAGGATGCCTGGTATTAGACCTGGAAAAGGCAGTCTTGAGTGGGGGTATCTGCAGTCAGTACTGGAGATGTACGAATTGGACGCTGAGTTCCTGCAGATGGTGGATCTGCTGTACCGCAACCCGGTGGTCGGCGTGAGGTTGGGGCCCTATGTATTGGAGGTGGTGGAGGTGGGCAGAGGCACCCAACAGGGGTGCCCGCTGTCCCCGCTACTCTTCAAGCTGGCCATGGAGCCCTTGGCTGCGGACATGTGGCAAACTCTAGCTGTTGGGATTCCACTGGGGGATGGCGTACACCAAGTGTCGCTCTATGCTGACGAACTGCTGGTGTTTGTCAGAGATGTAAGCAATATCCCGGAATGTCTGGATCGCCTGCTGGGTTGTTTGCAGAGCTCTCTGGACTCAGGGTCAACGCAGGCAAGTCTGGCCTCTTCGTATTTTGCAATGGAGTGGAAGACTCAGGGTTCAGACTACAAGGCACAAGAGTCCAGTGGATGGCGGACACATTTAAATACCTGGGGATCCAGATTTATTGCCAGCCGACCGACCTCTTCGACGGGAATTTAGGTCGAGCAGTGACAGCGCTCAGGTCACAGATCAGCTTTTGGTCCACGCTCCCACTGACGCCCACGGGCAGAGTGGCACTGGCCAAAATGGTTATGCTCCCGCGCTTGCTATACTATTTCACTAACTTGCCATTGTTTCTCCCATCTTCCTTTTTTACCACGCTCAATAAGGTCCTACATGACTTCATCTGGGGCTCATCCTGACATCGGCTGGCACTCCGGAAATTGTTCCTCCCCACCGATAGAGGCGGATTAGCTGCCCCCTGCTTTGAGCACTACTATCTGGCCGCGCAGCTCCAGTGGATCGCCCGCTGGTTAGCGGACAGGGGGAGAGAGGACACGGCTACCGGTGACCCTCCATACACGCTGGAGCGAATACACATGCTGTTTCACCCATTGGCCGCCCCGGCGATCCCTACCGTACTACTGCTGACGGTGGCATACAAGTGCTTTCGCAGGGCGCTGCAGCTCACACGGGCAGTCTTTCCATATGCACGGCTGTACCCCTGGAGGGATCACCGGGAGGCGGGGGGGGGGGGGTACTTACACGTCCTATGCTATAGAGGTGGCATGATGCAGGTATACAGACGCTAGGCAACCTATACAGAGACGGGGCGCTGACACTGTACGAGAGACTGGTCAATGACGAGCTGCTTCCCCCAGGGGGGTTCCTGCTACACCGCTCCCTCCTGGCCCACATGATGAAGGGGTTGGGGGATGTCACGAAGGAGCCTGAGCAGCACCTTACTATACAATATCTCCACGTCATGGGTAGGGGGAGGCATCTGGTCAAATGGTTTGCTACATCACTGAGAGCGCACACGGAAATAAGCCTGGACAAACTAAGGGGCAAATGGGAGCAGGACCTAGGGCGGGCACTTGAAGATAAAGAATGGGAGAAAGTTCTCAAGAGCTCAGTGCGAATCCCCCGGAACACGCGCTTTCGTCAAATACAGGTCTACATAGTTCATAGGGCCTACCTCACCCCAGCTTTAATTAACAGATACTTTCCCAGGGCGGACACGTCCTGTCCAAGATGCAAGGCAGTGGATGTTGACCTACTTCATATTCTGTGGGGTTGTCCAGGGCTGGGCACTTACTGGGAGGACGTCAGTAGGCTCCTCGCGCAGAGTACTGGGCGCATCATTCCTTGTAACTGGCCTGAATTTCTCCTACATCTTTTTAAGAAGCCCCCAAAAGATAAGGCGTCGTCCCGATTCTTAGACCTGGGGATGGTGGTAGCAGCGCGATCCTAACCAAGAGGTTGAAGGCGTGGTATCCACCTAGCGTGCAGGCTTGGACCCTGTCCCATCAAGCGGAATGGACTGCTATACGGCGGGAGGAAACAGTGGGGCTTCGCAGGGAGCCTATGGCAGAGCACATGCTTAATACCCTACAGTTGGCAGGAATTGATGCAAGTGGAGGAACGCCAGAAGACTAGTTGGGGCCACTGGCAGCTGGGGGACACATGCAGCGGACATTATACATGACATCTCAACTGGTGCTATACATGATGCTACAGAGCAGGAGAATAGCGGGAGTTGGAGACATGTGGGGGCGGGGGGAGGATTCCCTGTGGGAGGAAGGGGGGGAGAGAGGGGCTGGAGTGGGCACGGGACGCGATGGGGGACAACACTTACTGTATGCTCACAACCATGTCGCAATGTGCTTGTTTGAATTAGTGAAGTTAAGAGTTTTACTGTTTTGAAATATAACTCATTTCTGTACCAGGGGCTGGGTCGCACAGGCCCTTCTAGATTAAGGATACACTTGGGCACATCTGCTAACTGCAGGAATGTTCACACACTACAGTGCAGTGCCTAAGAGACATAATACGCTTTGCACAACTGACTGTCGAAACATGCTCTCAGTGATGTATTGTATGAATTTTTATGTGCATTGTAATGTCTATAAAATGCAAAATGCCAATAAACAGATTTGACAAAAAAAAATTAAAAAATGAGGGAACTCCAGTGGTGCCTCTGCAGGCAGTGGTATCAGCACAACGGAGATCTCAGGGAGTCAGTGAGGATCTCCAGAGAAGCTGCGGTGGATCTTTCTTGGTGGAGCGTGGAGGGCACTCTGTCTCAGGGAAAGCCCTTTCATCTGCCTCCATCAGGGCCACAGTGATAACAGATGCATCCACCCTTGGGGATCTGGAGATCAAAGGTCTTTGGTATCCGGAGGAAAGGTTGCTTCACATCAACCTTCTGGAGTTACTGGCGATACGTCTGGCGCTCAAGGCCTTCCTCCCCTCCCTTCGCGGTCGGTCGGTTCAAGTCCTGACGGACGACACCACCGCGATGTGGTATGTCAACAAGCAGGGAGGAGTAGGGTCACAGTGTCTCTGCAGAGAGGCTCTGCGTCTCTGGTCCTGGGTTTAGGACCATCAGATTTGTCTGATGGCAAATCATCTGGCCGGAGTTCTGAACGTGTGTACAGACAGTCTCAGTCGGCAGTTCTCAGCCTACCACGAGTGGAGGCTTCATCCGGAGGTGGTTCGTCACGTCTTTCGGACGTCGGGAACTCCTCTGGTGGACCTGTTCACCACTCACGAGAACGTTCACTGCTTTTGGGGATGCGTTTCAGTTGAGTTGGGGCTCAAAACTCCTTTACACGTTTCGTCCCATACCCCTGATTCCTCGGGTTCTGAGGAAGATTTGCCAAGACCGGGCCCAAGTTATATTGATCGCCCCGGATTGGCCAAGAAGGGTGTGGTACACATATCTTCTCCACCTCTCCTGGTGCCCGCCGCTCCGTCTCCCTTTCAGGGCAGATCTCCTCTCTCAGATGGAGGGGCAGGTTCTACACCCCCACCTCCAGACCTTACACCTTCATGCCTGGAGATTGAACGGGGCAACCTGAATTACTTTTCTCTCCCACATGATGTGGTGGATGTCATTTTATCAGCCAACAATATAAAATAGGGAATAGCTACAAGGGATTTTCTTTATACACTAATTAAATACATTTATTAGCATGAGTCTTGGGAATTAGTTTTCAAAAATCTAACCCAAATGTATCCATAGGATAACCAAACTACTTAATGATATTGGTCACATTGAATGAAAAGGGAAGAAGCACACGAAAAAAATCTATTTTTATGAAAAAATATATTATATTTCATCAGTCAAAAGAAAATAAATTCATGGGGATACAATAAACAAATCAATGTAAGCAAAAAAAGTCACCAACAGATATGTGTGCAAATCAACAAATCAGTTCATAACAGGACATCAACTCCTTTCAATAGCATTGAATAACTAAGTGCATTTATGTACAAAAGTTATTCTAAAGTAAATTAATTGCTTTGGAGATGATGACGAAGACGACGTTTCTGTCTTTGTTGCAGGTGTCATAAGACCATCATCAGCCTATATAGAAATAATGTGATAATATTACATTATGTGCTAACTACATTTTAATAACATCATAAACAGACAAATATTTATTAAAAAAAATCGTGTGCTTAAAATCATAGTGATGTTTCTCAAGTCTTCTTCAAAAATAAAGTAGATTTATCAAATTATTACTGGACAATCTTTAGGATTCATAAATCACATTTAAACTTAAATTGGCGCCTCTAACTGGCCAACCTTAAAACAAAAGAGGGGGGGAAGGAACACCACCAACGTTCACTATATCATGTGTGTAGTAGATATAGACTTACTTAGCAATGCTTAACAAGTTGTTAAAGTCAGTTGGCTAGTAAGTGGATATAAATCACCGCAGAGATCTGTCGGGAAGAATGCAAGGTATTGTGTCATATTGTGATGATGTTACTATCCGACAACTAGATATCAGGATTGGAAATTTTCATACCTGTTCGATTCTTGAAATCAATCGTAATTGGTTCAGGTCAGCACTAAATAGTTCAGGTCAGCAATCCAGCACAAATGGAGGAAAGCTCTTCGAGTCACAAGTTGACAGTGTCACTAGAAATGGATTCGGATTGAAAATGACTTTAGAAAAATGTGATTACAGGGATTTGAGCAGTTATTTAATATGACCAAACGCCTCAAGGGGCAGGGTTTTTGCTGCCGTTACTAAGTTAAACAGCAATTTTCGGGGGTTATGACGCAGTGCGCGTTCCACGCAATTAAGCGTATAGCGCTCGCGTTGTGAGAATATATATTTTGCAGTTGCAAACAAATAAGTCTGAAAGTACCGAATCTAGGTGAAACCGGGCTTAGTGATGGATTTCGGTGAGCCCATGGAGTCAATCTTTTTGTAACAACAAGCGTCATCTCAAAGGGCAATCAAACTATAAGGAATGGTCGGAGTCATGGACTCCATTTCAGTCGCAGATATACTAGATTAATAAGCTGCGCACTTAATAGATGCAAACTGACTAAAAACGCCTGTGAGAAGTTGGCCTGGTATATGATGTTCACTATTCTAGTGAGCACCTTGTATCAGTCCAAACAACCCTTATGGTGATGGTTGTAAAGTCAACCTTATAGACCAGCTATCCTAGTGGTAGCGTGGACAGAGCAGTCTTAGGCTAAACTCAAGAGGGCATGTGAAGCCAGCTGTTTTACCATATGCAATCCCTTTAATACCAAATGAAAGCACACCACACAAGTTATATATTATAAAATATATGTATTTATTACTAGAATAATCCTCTGTACTCTTTATGAGGAGAGAAGCACAAGCATTTAAACAAAAGACTCAATATCATACAATAAGTTGCACAGTTATGGATAAGGCCGGGTGGCCCGCAAAACCATATACTAAATAAGTGGTATAAGAACCACGTCACGAACAATCGTAAGGCCTAGGGCCTTGGGAATCGCTGGGCCTACACTGGAATAACAATTGTTAGGAAGCAGGAGGCCCACAGGATGCGTGTGCAAGGTCTAAATGCACATGCGTGCACACATAGAAGTCAATGAGTGCGAAAAAGTTAGAAAGTTAAGAGTTTGGAGACTTCCGACTGGACTAGAACTAAACCACTTGAAACTAGGGTACTAGGAGAGTAAACCTTCACAGGAGCACCACAGTACTCGCGTTACCTAGCCCACAGGAAGCGGGTGCACAGGTCTCAAAGTGTGTCGGGTTTCGTCGTGGAGTTCTATGGAGCCTTGGAGCAAAGATGATGCAGGCGACCGGGAGAGAAGAGTCCGGTTGGATCCAAGGACGGATCGAAGATGTAGAGTACCTGAAAGCAGAGGGGACAGAGTCTGGGTCACTAGCCAGTGACCGAAGTGGAACCAGGAAGGAACCAGGCGATGTCGGGCGCAATCAGGTGGTTGTCACGAAGCTTGTCTCTGCTGCCACGTGGACCAGGAGGTGTCGACGACCACCAGGAGCTGGGCACGGACTGTCCCATGAAAGCTCTCGCTGTCGGCGGTGTCGGCTTCCGGATTGGAGTCAACAAGCCTTGGCCAAGGCAACCCACGCAGGAACTGTAGAGGGCTTCTTACTCAGGCCAGCAAGGACTGAGGGGCTTCTCCTTCGCAGGGAAGCAAGGGCCAGTCTGGAGCAACCAGACCAGTGGCGTAAATTTGTAGTTTCGTTGTCACAGAGGCCACTAGCCAACGGGTAAGTGACCGGCAATGCATCGAGCAGGAAAATGCAAAAGGGCCCCATGCAGCACTCGGTGAGTGTGGAGAGGAGATCTTTGGTGCAGTTGGTGCTCGGGGATGGGGCTTCTCAAACCCTAATGCACAGCTTCCAGGGTACCTCGGGGGCTGCACTGGAAGTATCTCACAGTCTTTTCAAGATGGCCGGTCCCACGTCTCGCATCGCCTCCACTGGTCTCAGCTTTGCTGTGGCTGTGGATCGGGCTGAAGGAAATCTGGAAGTCTGGGTCTTGTCAGGCTCTGTGGTCAGGCTCCGCCTGGAGCGTCGGACAAAGCAAGTCGTTGAGTGCTTGATGGTGCCTGCTTGCACAGGGTAGCCACTCCTTGGCCACAAGGGACATTCTTCAGTATCTTCTTGTAAAGTAGATGGTAGAAGGTCCAGAGTTCTGTTTCAAAGTTTCAGTCAGGATAATCTGATGTCTAAGGACGCAGCTCCTACCTTTATTCCAAATCAAGGGGCTGAATTACCTGCTAGGTCCCTCCTATGGGTGGGACCAGGGAAGGGGGTGGTTAGACCCCTTTCCCTTTGTCCAGTTTCGCACCAGAACTGGGGCTGGAGTGCCCCAGCACCAGTTTGAACTGGCATATGCATGGACACCTTGTGTGCCCCAGGCAGTGTCTTGTTTCATTCAGCCCTCCCTGCCCCAATATACAAAGTCCTGTCTGGGGTGGTGCTAGCACCTCCCTGTGAAAGGAAACCTATTGTCCAAGCCTCCCTTGCTGGAAGGAGTCCCAGCAGCAGGAGATCAGACTTGTGTCTGTGGCAGCAGCATCCATTTTGTGATGCTGAGGCTCTGGTTAATTTTAACCGTGTTTAGTTAGAACAACATGTCTTCTCCCTCTAGAAGGGTGGAATGCTACCCCTGTTGCCAGAATTGGCAAAGGGGTAGTATTCCTAAGCGTATGACACCTTACACGACATGTTTTGATAAAGCCAAGCCAGAGTATATGGTATGGCAATATCATAGAACAGCTATAAGGACATGGTTCCGAAAGCTGCAGACAGGCTCAGCTCATGCTAGAGCACCATCTCACATAAAACCAAGCACTCTGCCTTCAGGATTGTTAAGGCCTGCCATAGGAGTGACTTATAGGTGCATATGTGTCTATATGTAATGGTAGATATAGGAATACTATATCCAAGCAAGGGTTGATTACACCACCTTGCCCCAGCTGAGTGATCAGCCAGTTGTGGCAAATTGGAAGGCCAGCCAGGGGTGGCAAAAGATATGCTGCAGCCCCTGGTAGGCTTTGGATACACCTATGCCCTGGGTGCCTGTGGCACACTATACAGGGGCTGATAAGCTGACCCCAATATCAATTGGAGATGTCCCTAGAGTACATGGAGTCATTTCACAGTGAGAGCAGATAGCCTGGGGTCCTTATTAGCAGGGTCCCAGGCCAACTAAGTCCAAAACCAGCTAAACACAAGGCAAAACATCTGGGGTAACCATAGTCAGATATCCATCCTCCTACAACGCCATTACCAGGGTACCAAGTTGTATCCCATGGTTCCAATGAATGCTTTCAAACAAACTTGGATCTCTCATTGGAAAAACGGGAACTTAACTCTAAGATTATATAAGAAATTGCCCATGCCAAAAGACGACGGCGCCTAAAACAACTTACATTATTCTCGAGGTAAAGCGGCACATTGAAGGTAATCCTGCTGTCATCTGCTTTCTATGGAATGCAGATCCAGACAGCTGCTCGGTTTTTAAACACCGTGACCCGGATGTTGTGCCAAGTAGACCAGAAACAGAAGATCGACTAACCTCGTTGTTTGTTAAATCATCTGATGTCACTTGCAGCCGCCATCTTGGAATGTCTAATGTTGCGAGTATGCCGATATATTGAACAATGGTGGTGATCGTAGCTCAAAGCTAGCTGATTACAAAGATATATCGATGTCAAACAGTTACTCCCAGAACGCATTAATGTATCATGCAGCATATGATTAAATACAGTTCTGTCGATTATTTACAAACAACCTTAAAGTATCGTGTAGCATCTGATTTGGTACAGTTCTGTCAAGCAATGTTTACATACATATGAATTTGAAAATTTCACAACTTTTATACCCAAGGACCAGATTACATCGCAAGCAATGAATACTCAATTGAGCAATAGTCTATTGAATTGATATCAGTTAAATAAGGTTACCGGGATTCATACTGGAAGTGATAATCTAGCAGTTGGTCTGCTCTAAACTTTATAACAACAGACCAACATGAAACAGAAATATTTTTCTCAAATGTATGAATCGCAGTATCTAACATATACACATACAGAAGCTGTTATTATTAATTCTCAGGGTATAAAACCACTAAAAAAGTCGTAAATTGTAAGTGGACAAATTGAATAAAGCATTCATGGTTCAAAAAACCTATTATTGGAGCTAATATCGCCTGATTAGATCTTCAAGATGTCAGACTACACTTTATGTCAGACAGGCTAAGGTTTGCTATTCTGTTGAGGATTTAGTCCATTTTTAACAGAGTCGGCAAAGCAGATCCAACGTTGTTCTTTGGTAGTTAAAATACGATCTACATTTGGTTGTCTTATTGTGGCTTTTACAATCTCAACAACCCACCATAATATCTCTTTTTCAGTGTGTTTTTTGAGTAGGAAATGCTCAACCAATGGGGCATTTTCAGTGTGACAACGTATTCTAGATTGGTGTTGAAGAATGCGTTTCTTTACAATTTGTGTTGTTTTGCCAAAGTATTTAAGGCCGCAGGGGCATTGAATACAATAAACGACATTTGGCGTATTGCAATTCGAAAACCCTTTAAGGGAGATAGTCTTGCCATTAAGTTGGAAGCATTTCAAGTTGCTGGTGGTTTGGCATGCTGTGCAATGATTGGACTTGTAGTGCCCGGTGACTAGGCTTAGTTGACGCATATTGTCAATTAAGTTGGTATCCTTATTCCTGTAAGCGTGTACGAGGCGGTCTCTCAAGTTAGACCCTCTTTTAAAAGCGAACATGGGTTTCTCGGTCAATTCAGGTAAGTTGGATAGTATTGACCAATGTTTTGTGGCCATTTTTTGATGAAGTTGGTTGCTGTCCCGAAAGTCGTGACACAGACCAGCTTTGATAAAGATGTTTTGGTTTTGACCTGCAAGAGCGCTTCACGGCCATTATACCACGCTCGTTTAAGGGAACGCTTGAGAAGTTTGTTGGGATAGTTTTGCTTTCAATTTCTGAGCTTCCGAGAAATAGTCCACCCGTCTAGAGCAGTTCCTCCGTAACCGGAGGAACTGTCCAAAGGGGAGACCATCCCTCAAAGCCTGAGAATGGTGGCTATTATATTTGAGAAGCGTATTTCTTGTGGTCGGTTTTGTGAACAGTGTGGTATATAGTGTATTGGCCTCACTGACTTTTATTGAGATGTCTAAGAAGTCCATGCTCTCTTAGTTATGTAAAAGGATGAATTGGAGATTAGGATTTTTGGCATTGATCAAATGATGAAATTCGACAAGGGCCTCAGATGTACCTCGCCAGATGAAGAAAATATCATCAATATAACGCAGCCAGCATCTCAGGCTGGCTGCGAAAGGGTTATCAGAGTTGTAGATGAATTTTTCTTCAAAATCGGATACATAGATATTTGCTATGTCCGGCGCGAAAACTGCGCCCATTGCCACCCCTTTCTGTTGCTGGGAAAACGTTTTTTCGCAAAGGAAAACGTTCTCACAAAGGGGAATCCGAGTGCAGTCAAGAATAAAGCTTGTCGGAACCGCATGAGGTCTTGGTCTGTTCTCCAGAAGATTGTCTAAAATCATCAAGACATCAGTTTGAGGGATGTTGGTGTACAAACTCTCGATGTCCATGGACACCAAGAGTTCACTGGTACAATCAAAAGGAAGATTTTCCACCACATTGATCACAGCTGTGTTGTCCCTGATGTAGTGGTCCGCTTCTGTGGCAAAAGTGCGGATAAAGAAGTCAGCATATTGTGCTAGGGGTTTAAGAATGGAGTTGCAACCCGACACTATTGGTCGGCCAGGTGGACACGTGAGGCTTTTGTGCACCTTCGGCAGTATGTATATAGCCGGGACTGTTGGTGATTTGTTTATAAGGAATGCAGGTTCTTTATCACTGAGCCAGCCACCATCGTGGCCTAATTTGCTCAGCTCTGAGATCTTTTTCTCTAGTTTGGAGGTAGGGTTGCCTGGCAATTTGCAGTAGTGTGTTTCAACTGCAAGTTGCTTCTGGAGCTCGATGTTGTACGCTGTCTCATCCCAGAGAACAATTCCCCCGCCTTTATCGGCTGGTTTAATTATAGTTTCTGAAAGTGATTGCAAACAAATTAAGGCAAGTTGTTGTTCCTTCGAAAGGTTATATTTGACATGTATGGATTTTCTAAAAAGATTATCAATCTCCGTAATGACGGCATTCTCAAACGTGATTATTTCTTTTGCCACCATACCATTTGATGGAAAAAACATTGAGGTGTGATGTAAGACCTGTTGTGTCATGTCGTGATGGTATAGACTTATCAGCAAAAGAAATGTTTAACCTGATTGTTCTAAAAAATTTGTATAGTTCTAATTTGGTTGAAAAAAGTTCATTTTTGTTGGTTGGCACAAATGAGAGTCCTTCTGAAAGAAAGGAAACTTCGATCTCAGTGAGTTGGTGTTTGGATAGATTGAAGATAGGAGTGGTAGTATTCTCATCTACCATTCATAGTATTGGTTTCGCGTTTGGCGAAAGCCGGGCGTGCAATGATTCTGTGACCATCCTCTTCTCGATGGTTTTTGTCTCAATGGTTGGCCTTGGCCCCTTCAGTCCTGGCCTAAAAAAACCTGTCGGGATGTAGATGGTTGCTGTTACTGTCCTTGTCTAGATTGGTGGTCAAAGCCTCTATCACTGTCAGTATCCGAGTCAGTGGCGGAAAAGGTTGCCCTTTTCTCTTGACCACGATGCAGACCCGGATATGGACCCTGAGGCTGGTAATAATCTTTGACTAGATAAGGATACGTCTTCTCTTTACTGTAACGTTTGATATTAAGATGTAATTTGTTGGTCTTTTTGTGAGAATTAAAATCCTCAAAATCTTTGATTGTAAGCGCTATCTTGTCAAGGAGTACCTTAGCATTCGTAATACTCGCATCGGAATTGATCTTGTTTTCCAATGTCTCTATTTCCTTTACCAGTAATTTGATGTGTGTATGTGCAGTCTCGATGCTTAGCACCATCCAAGTGCCAGAGCACTTGTTAGATGCAAAGCTGAAATGTAATTTGAAATCTTCGTCTTCAATAAAAATTATTGGGATGTTTTTGATTTGTAGACCGCAGATACTGTATCCACCAGAAAAAGCGTTACCGAAGGTAAGTAACTTGTTCGTCAGGACATACCATTCCTTGGCAGTTGTTAATTTCACCTGGGGAGGGGTAACTGGCCCTAAGAAGGATGTGGTAAGTGCAGACCTCCCTGGAGAGTACTTCTTGGGCAATCAAACATTTGTAAAGCGCACTACTCACCCGTGAGAGACTCAAGTCGCTGGAGGGGGTGGGGGATGTCGCAGCAACTGATCAAACAGGCAGGTCTTGAGGAGTCTCCTGAAAGTCAGCAGGTCCTGGGTCTGACGCAGGTGGATGAGGAGGATGTTCCATGTCTTGGCGGCGAGGTGGGAGAATGATCTGCTGCTGGTGTTCGTTTGGCGGATGCATGGGAGGGTGGTGAGGAATTTGAAGGTGATCCTCTTGTGGACCGGGAGCCAGTGCAGGTCTCTCTGGTGGGCGGTGATGTGGCTGTGGCAAGGGATTCCGAGGATGAAGCGTGCAGAGGCGTTTTGTATGCGTTGGTGTCTTTTCTGGAATTTGGCTGTGGTTCCCGTGTAGAGGGCGTTGCTGTAGTCCAGCCTGCTGCTGACAAGGGATTGGGTAACTGTCTTTCTGGTTTCGGTGGGGATCCAGCTGCAGATCTTGCGGAGCATGCAGAGGGTGTTGAAGCAGGAGGAGGAAGCAGCACTGACTTGCTGGGTCATGGAGAGCGTTGAGACCAGGATGAACCCCAGGTTGTGTGCATGGTTGGTGGGTGTCAGGGCAGCTCCCAACGTGGCCGGCCACCAGGAGTTGTCCCATGCGGAAGGGGTGGGGCCGAGGATGAGGACTTCTGTATTGTCGGAATTCAGTTTTAGACGGCTGGACTTAATCCAGTCTGTGATGGCCTTCATTCCCTCTTGGAGGTTGGATTTGGCGATTGCTGGGTCCTTGGTGAGGGAGAGGATCAGCTGGGTGTCGTCTGCATATAAGATGATGCTGAGGAGGTGTGCTCAGACGATGTTAGTGAGAGGTGCCATGTAGGTGTTAAAAAGGGTCGGACTGAGCGATGATCCTTGGGGTACACCACAGGTGATTGTGGTCGCTTCGGATTGGAATGGGGAGGCGGACTCTCTGGGTTCTTCCGGTGATGAAGGAGGAGACCCAGTTCAGGGTATTATCATGGATCCCTGCATCATGGAGGCGTATGCGCAGGGTGTGAGGGCAGACGGTGTCAAAAACAGCCGAGAAATCCAGGAGGATGAGGCCTATGGTTTTGCCGTTGTCAAGCATGGTCAGTGGCGGTGATGAGGGAGGTTTTGGTGCTGTGATTGCTGTAGAAACCGGATTGGGAGGAGTCCAGGATGTTTGTCGCCTCCACGAAGTGGATCAGTTGTCTATTGGCGGTCTTCTCAATGACTTTTGCCGGGAACGGGAGCAGGGAGATGGGTCGAAAGTTCTTGAGGTCCTTTGGGGGCGCCTTGTGCTTAAGTAGGGCGTTCATCTCGGCATGTTGCCAGCTCTCCGGGAAGGTGGCGGTCTTGAAGGAGCTGTTGATGATCTTTTGGAGTTAGAGTGCGATGCCGGAGCTTGCTTTGTTGAATATGTGGTGGGGCCAGGGGTCAGAAGGTGAGCCGGAGTAGATGGTGTTCATGATTTTGATGGCAATGATTTGGAAACTTCAGCTTGGGCTGAAGTGGAACTCAGGACTCATGCAGAACTGTTGGGCATCGCTGCAGATGTGTTTGTTATGACTAGGTCACAGGCAAAGTGGTCATCCACTGAACATGTCCTGGATCCTGGAAGAATGGACCAGGCGCCTTCCAAGAAAAGGAGCAGTAAGGGGTAAGGCAGTGTCTTCCCCCCTGACTCAGAGTACAGATCAGTCTCTTGAGGCAGATGATCTTAGTCCTGAAGTAGGAACTGCTCCAGAGGAGCTTGAACCTGATCACGGTAAGTTTTTGGGGTCTGGGGGTCCTTCCAGTGCAGATCTGAGCCAGGAGCAGCTGAGCTGCCCCTTCTGCATGAGAAAGAATACTGTTCAATAAATACTTTTATTGAAAACGCCCGTCTTTCTATTTCTCTGCACCTCTGGTAAAACGAAGCATGCACGATTGACTAAGTGAAATAACAATCTACTGTTTCCGCGACTCTAGAGATTAATTTCTTATTCTTGGGAAGCAAAGTTGTCATGTTTATGCGGTTGTCAGAAACAAATCCCTTCTTATCTGAAAGAGACACGTTAGTGATAGATTCCTTACCTTAAAATATCCCCAGGCGTCAGACTGGATCCGGAAATTTTTGCGTAGCAATACCCCTGCACGTCGGTAGGTGTCGTCCACGGCTCCGCGTCCGTCGTCGGCGTCATTAGCGCCAGAATGACGTCATCGGAGTACTTAGACGCCGCCCATGCGCGCTGACGTCAGTTCTTCTTTTTTCCGCGCCAGCTAGCGCAGATCTGGAGAAGCTCTACCCCTAGTCATATTTTGACTAAACTTTTTGATCTTTTGATAATTTCTTTCTTCGAGTCTTCGACTCTATCGGTGCTGGTAGGGATGCCCGGGTTCAAACCCTGTTCGAAGTGCGACCGACTGATGTCAGTTAGGGACCCCCATTGCCGGTGCCTGAAGTGTTTAGGCCTCGACCACGACGACCGCACCTGCTCCGACTGCCGGGCCCTGCTGTCTAAAGCTAGGCGGGATCGGTCCCGCAAGCGACTTGAGCTTCGGCAGTTGGCCCCGCGCCGTTCCAGGTCCTGGTCCCGGTCCCACGGGGGGGTCGAGGGACCCGGTCGCGGGGTTGGAGTCATCGCAGCTCCGGGAGTGGACACCGGTCGTCAGGATCCAAGTCCTCAGGTGAGAGGCATGAGAGGTCGGAGAGACGTCATCGTTCCTCCGACCCACCCCGACGCTCGCAAGATGCGGCCGGGCGTTTGGGCGACACTGCCCACGTGGCTCCACGGAGTTGCAAGCGTTACCTCCTGCCCCACACCTTCGGGTCCCTGGGCACGGCGCGACGCCAGAGGAGAGCGAGCGATACCTCATGGCCGTGAGGTCCCTCCCTCCTCAGTCGGGTTCCGTGGCGCCTCCGGGCCCAACGGTCCCGGCTGGAGGCCCTAGCGGGTCGGGCGCATCGGCCCCGACGCCGTCAGGTGCTTCGGCCAGATGCCGCCGGCGACTTCGGTCCCGGCGCCGCAGGACCTCACCGGATCCGCTTCCGGATCCGGGTCGTCGCCGGTCGACCTCACAACCGCACCGGCGCCGGCACCACGGGTGTCGCCCCCGGCGCCCACTGTGGACGCCGTCCCCAATGTTCCCTTCGGTCCAACTCTGGCGCCGGAACGGCGTCGCTGGGCGCCACTTCCGACGGCCTATGGAGATTTTTATTTCCATGAGGAGGCCCCGTCTGTTAATCCTGTTTTACAGGAAACGGGTGACGAGGGAGATTGGGAAGGGTCTGAGGACCCTCTGGCACTGGAGTGCCAGTCTCAACAGGACTGGACAAATGAGCTTGGGGGGGCCAGTGGTATTGACACTTCGCCAGACACTGGATTTGTCTCCCCTCCAACCGTGGCTTCGGAGGAGGGGTCTGCTTATAGTGTAGTGTTGACGAGGGCGGCCAAGGCCTTAAACCTTCAGTTCCCCGTCGCGGCCGTGAGGACTAACAGCGAGCCTCTGCTGCCGTTCAATGAGGCCTTATGTGACGTTCTTGTAGGCACTTGGTCCAAGCCCCCACAGGTCCGCCTGTGGATAGGAACGTGGCCAGACGCTACCGCCCGGCCCCGGGCGACCCTTGCTTTTTGTCCACCCATCCCACCCCCGAGAGCCTGGTTATCCAGGCCTCCATTTCCCAGACCGCATTCCCGACGGCTCCGCTAGATCCGGAATCCAAGAGATATGAGCAGTTCGGGAAGAAGGTGTTCTCGTCCCTAAGCTTAGGGCTCCGGTCTGTAAATACCGCCTGTCTTTTGGGCCGCTACACCCACACCCTGTGGAACACAGTCGCGGACGTGCTGGCACAATGTCCGGAGGAGGTCCGGGCTAAACTCGCCCAAACCCTTGTGGAGGGCCGAGATGCAGCGCGATATTCCATCCGGTGTGGGCTGGATACCACGGACTCACTGGGCAGGGCGATGGCAACGGCGGTGGCGGTTCGACGCCACGCCTGGTTGAGGTCCGCCAACTTTTCGGCCGATGTCCAGACCACACTTCTGGACATGCCGTTTTATGGCCGTCGCCTCTTTGGCGACAAGGCAGACCATGCGCTTGAGCGTTTTAAGGACTCCAGGGCTACGGCCAAGTCCTTGGGCCTCTCGGCCACACGCCAGCAATCGGGTGCCTTTCGCTCCTTCTGTGGCCACGGAAGGGGGGCCCCCACACGTACAGCCAGCCACGCGCCGCAGAATGTTCAACAGCGCGGTGGCGGCCGTGGAAACAGCCGTGGCGGCGGTCGGGGACAACGGCGAGGCCAGTCCACACCTCCCTCCGCAGCACCCGCCTCAAATTCTTCCTAGTCCGAGTTTTCAGGCCCATGTGACGCCTGTGGGAGGCAGGGTTCGCCATCACCTCTCCCACTGGCGCACTGTCACGTCGGACAGGTGGGTGCTGCAGATCGTCAGAAGGGGCTACTCCCTCCCCTTCAAGGCGACCCCTCCAGCCATGCCACCGCAATTCCACTGCGTGTCGGGGGATCACTTGCAACTTCTGCAAGTGGAAGTCACGGCCCTATTGGCCAAGGGGGCAATCAAGCGCGTTCCTGGGCCAGAAGTAGGGTGTGGTTGTTACTCCCACTACTTTCTGGTACCCAAGAAGGGCAAAGGAGGCCTACGCCCTATCTTGGACCTGCGGAACGTCAACGGCTTCCTCCGGAAGGAGAAGTTCAAGATGCTGAATTTGGCTCAGGTCTTAGCTGCCCTAGACCCTGGAGACAGGCTGGTAGCGTTGGACTTGCAGGACACTTATTTTCACATCCCCGTCCTGCGGGCCCACCGGCATTACCTGCGGTTCACGGTAGGCCACGAGCACTTTCAGTTTACCGTGCTCCCCTTCGGCCTTACCAGCACCCCACGGGTGTTCACGAAGGTGATGGCGGTGGTCGCAGCTCATCTGCGCAGGTTAGGGGCGTCAGTCTTCCCCTACCTCGACGACTGGTTGTTGAAGGCGGGCTCGCCCCAGACAGTCGTCAGCCACCTCCAGACTACGGCCGACCTCCTGCACTTGCTGGGGTTCTCCATCAACGTGCCGAAGTCGCACCTATGTCCCTCTCAGAAGCTCCTCTTCATCGGAGCGGTTCTCGACTTGGCGCGGTTTCGGGTTTACCCACCCGAACAGCGGGTTCGGGATATACAGGCTCTGATTCCAATCTTTCAGCCTTTATCCCGAGTCTCGGTCAGGTTGACGCTGCGGCTTCTGGGCTGATGGCCTCCTGCATCCTTCTGGTGCATCATGCCCGGTGGCGGATGCGGGCTTTGCAGTGGGACCTGAAGTTTCAGTGGGCCCAGCATCAGGGCAACTTGTCCAATCATGTCTTGATCTCGGAGGGCACTGTGAGACAACTGCAGTGGTGGCTCATGGACCGCGATTGGGTCAGTGGCAGATCCCTCTCCCTACCCCACCCGGAGCACGTGGTTGTGACGGACGCGTCCCTCCAGGGCTGGGGAGGCCACATGGGAGAGGCGGAGATCAGAGACCTCTGGTCTCCGGCGGAGTCCCGGCTCCATTTCATCCTTTTGGAGCTGCGGGCGATTCGTCTAGCACTGAAAGCATTCCTCCCCTCTGTCCAGGGGAGTGTAGTGCAGGTGTTCACGGACAACACCACCGCCATGTGGTACTGCAACAAACAGGGCGGGGTGAGGTCGTGGACCCTATGCCGGGAGGCTCTGCGCCTCTGGCAGTGGCTGGAACATCAGGGCATGACCCTGGTGGTTCAACACCTGGCAGGCTCTCTGAATGCCAGGGCGGACGAACTCAGCTGTCGGTGCATGATGGATCACGAATGGCGTCTGAACTCGGACGTGGTGCAAGGCCTCTTTCAGAAATGGGGAGAGCCTTGGTTAGATCTATTCGCCACAGAAGAGAACGCCCAATGTCATCTGTTCTGCACGTTGGAATTTCCAAGGCGGCACTCGCTCGGAGACGCTTTTCGACGCGAGTGGAGTTGCGGTCTATTGTACGCCTTTCCACCTATACTACTTCTGCCCAGAGTGCTGAAGAAGATCAGGCGCGACCGGGCCCAGGTTATCCTTGTGGCTCCGGACTGGGCACGAAGATACTGGTATCCCGAGCTACTCAGCATGTCAGTCGATCCCCCGATTCATCTGCCTCTTCGGGAGGCCCTTCTGTCGCAGCAGCAGGGGACGGTTCTGCACCCGAACCTGTCCAGTCTCCACCTACAAGCTTGGGATTGAGCGGCGGCAGTTGAGGCCATTTGACTTGCCTCCCGAAGTCTGTGATATCATTCTAGCAGCCAGGCGTCCCGCCACAAAGTCGGTATACGCCTGCAGGTGGAACAGATTTGTGGCGTGGTGCACAGCAAAGGCTGTGGACCCACTCTCTGCACCCCTGTCTGAGGTTCTCCTCTTTCTTCTTTCTCTTGCCCAGCAGGGCTGTGCTCTGGGCACTCTCAAGGGGTACCTTTCTGCTCTTTCCGCCTTCTTAAGGCTACCTGATCAGCCTTCCTTATTCAAGTTCCCCATTGTAAATAGGTTTTTGAAGGGCATCACACACATGTTCCCTCCTGTTCCCTTCGGGATGCCCCAGTGGGACTTGAATCTTGTGCTTACTTACCTCATGTGTGCCCCCTTTGAGCCGCTCCATATCTGTCCTCTCCGTCTTCTTACTCTGAAGGCTGCTTTCCTGGTTGCCATCACCTCTGCCAGGAGAGTGATTGAGCTCCAGGCTCTTTCTTCTACACCTCCTTTCCTCTCTGTTCATCCGGACAAGGTTGTGTTGCGAACAAGACCTTCCTTCTTGCCCAAGGTTGTCACGGCCTTCCACATCGGGCATTCCATTACTTTGCCCACCTTCATTCCGCCTCCGCATCCCTCGAAGGAGGAAGAGAGGCTCCACCGTCTGGACCCAAAACGTGCGCTCTCTTATTATCTAGGTCGCACACGCCAGTTCCGGGTGGATGACCAACTCTTCGTTGGTTATGTGGGCGCCAAGAAGGGAAAGGCGGTGCACAAGCGGACCATCTCGCTGTGGATCATCTTATGTATCCAGGCATGTTACTCCATGGCCTAAAAGGAGCCCCCTGCTGGATTGCGGGCTCATTCTACTCGGGCCACGGCGACTACAACTGCTCTGGGCCGAGAAGTGCCCTTGCAGGACATTTGCCAGGCAGCTACGTGAGCCTCGCTGCACACGTTTGCACAACACTACTGCCTGGACAGTCAAGTCCGGAGGGATGGCTTCTTTGGCCGTTCCGTCCTCCAGGACTTTCTGGTGTGATTATTGGTTCGCAGACCCACCACCGGGGTTGGTATTGCTGGGGTATCTATTCTAAGGTAAGGAATCTATCACTAACGTGTCTCTTTCAGAGACACAAGTTACTACTTGTGTAACGATATATCTGTAAGAGACATTAGTTAGTGATAGATTCCTTACCGACTCACCCATCCTCCCCGTTCTGCGAACCGATATCTAGGGCTAAGGTCATCCCCTTTCAGGGCCCTAGTTTCATGGCACCAGTGTTGGTTCTATCATGGCTCTGCGTATCTGGCGTGGAAAAGCTGTGTATCAGAACTGACGTCAGCGGGCATGGGCGGCGTCTAAGTACTCCGACGACGTCATTCCGGCGCTAACGACGCCGACGACGAACGCGGAGCCGCGGACGACAACTACCGACGCCCAGGGCTATTGCTATGCAAAAATTTCCGGATCCAGTCTGACGTCTGCGGATATTCTAAGGTAAGGAATCTATCACTAACTAATGTCTCTTACAGATATATCGTTACACAAGTAGTAACTTGTGCGTTTATTCGAAAATGTTTCTAGTGACCTCTGAGCTAGCTGGCACTCACAATTAAGTCTAATATGTTCGATAGAGACCTAGTCAACCTCAGTCCTACATCTAATCTATAGGATATATTATTCCTATGTGCAGAGCCTATTGGGAATAATGGAACTACACTACACTGCCTGCCAAGGAAACACCATTCACTGACCCATCATCAGCGTTCTGTGAAACCAGGTCAGGGAGTGGATCACTCTCTTCTTCCTGTACCTCATCAGGAGCCATGAGCAAGCCCATGTCTGCCCTGTCAACATAAGGTTTCAGTCTGTAGACATAGAGCACCCTGTGGGGGGCTCCTGGTAGTTCCAAGGTCTACCAAGTATGTCATCCCTCCCCTCTGTTGAACAATTGTATGGGGGTCCCTCCACTTGTCCTGGAGGGCTGCTGGGGCCACAGGCTCCAACACCCACACCTTCTGCCCTGGCTGGTAAAGTCAGCACGGCCTTTTGGTCATGCCAAGCCTTTTGCAATTCCTGGCTATCCTCAAGGTTTTTGGTGGCCTTCTTTAAGTACTCTGCCCTCCTGGAGTGGCGACCAAGTACATAGTCCACAATATCCTGTTTGGGAGGTTTGAGAGGTAACTCCCATCCCTCTTTCACTAGAAAGAATGGACCCCTAATAGGATGTCCAAACAGAAGTTCAAAAGGGCTGTAACAAACCCCCTTCTAAGGAACCTTACTGTAGGCAAATAGAAGGCTGGGTAAAAGGATGTCCCATCTGCGCCTAAGCCTTTCTGGGAGACGTGTGATCATGCCCTTTAAGGTTTTGTTGAATCTTTCAACTAAACCATTGCTCTGTGGGTGATAGGGTGTGGTGAATTTGTAATTCACTCCACACTCCTTCCACATAGCAGTCAAGTAACTAGACATAAGGTTTGCAACCCTGTCTGGAAAATATTCCCTGGAGGGCTCTTGCCGCCACAGGAGCTGTGGTGGTCCTAATTGGAATAGCTTCTGGGTACCTAGTGACATGGTCCACCACCACCAGGATAAATCTGTGCCCAGAAGCTGTCTGAGGATCCGTGGGACCAACTATGTCAATCCCCACTCTTTCAAAGGGAACCCCTACCACATGTAATGGTATCAGGGGGGCCTTTCTTGTACCACCTGCCTTACCACTGGCTTGACCTGTGACACAGGAGTGACAAAACTCCTTGATGTCTTCAGACATATGAGGCCAATGAAAGTGAGGGACAATCCTGTCCCAACTCTTGTTTTGGCCCAGGTGACCTTCTAAGGGAATATCATGGCATAGGAAGCCCCTAAACTTCAGAGGTATAACCAACCTCTTGGCTGCACCAGGCTTGGAGTCTCTACGTTCTGAGTATAGGAGATCCTATGGGTTCCACTAGCATTCCCAGCAGCCTGCTGTCTAAGGAGTTCAAGAGAGGGGCAGCCCAGCTGCTCCTGGCTCAGATCTGCCCTGAAAGGGCCCCCTGTCCCCAGGAACGCAACCTGATCAGGCTCAAGCTCATCTGGGACAGTTCCTTCTTCATGTCTGAGATCATCTCCCACAAGAGACTGATCTGTACTCTGAGTCAGGAAGAACGCACAGCCTTAACCCTACTGCTCCTCTTCTTGGAAGGCACCTGGTCCATTCTTCCAGAATCGAGGGCCTGTTCAGTTTTAGATATTTTGGCCTGTGACCTGGTCACAGCAAACACATGTGCAGGGATTCCTAACTTTTCTGCATGGGTCCTGAGCTCCACTTCAGCCCAAGCTGAAGTATCTAAATCATTGCCAAGAAAGCATTCAACAAGGAGGTCTGCACTTACCACAACGTTCTTAATGACAGTTACTTCTCCCCAAGAGAAATTAACAACTGCCAAGGAATGGTCATTCCTGACATTGCTAGCATTGGTCACTTGGTACATTTTACCAAGTATGATCTACTGAGGAGCCAAAAGGTATTGTGTCACCATTGTGACACTTTACCCTGTGTCCCTGAATGCCAAAGCCTCTGTTCCAATTATCAAAGGCTGCTGTCTGTATTTGCCCAGATTACTGGGACTGACAAAGGAGGACATATCCATGCTTCCATCAAAGATCAGTACAGCCTGAGTTGAAACTCTGACTAGGCCAGAGTCCATCTCAGAACCCAGGGTTAACCCTACTACACTCTTATTCTGAGTACCACAATTTGGAGTTGAACTAGGGGGGCAGTTGCCTTAGGGGCAGTGGTGGTTTGAGTTGAGTCCTTGTACTTGTTACAGTCAATGGGTCTTCTGTTTATAGATTTTACACCATGTTTTATTTTGTCCTTTTCCTTTGTTAGATTGGGACTCCCCACCAGAAGCAGATTTTTGGGGACCTTGAGAAGACTTCTGGTCTTTACCCTTTTCCCCACCCTTGTCAGAGTTCTTGGAATCCTGCTTCTTAGAGTAACCTTGGTTCTGAACCTTCTGCCTCACCATGGTTCTGACCCACTTGTCTGCCTTCTGACCTAATTCTTGGGGAGAAGTCAGTTGAGAGTCCACCAGGTACTGATGCAACAGCTGATTTTGACAATTATTAACGATCTGTTCCCTCATAATTAAATTGTACAATCTGTTAAAATCACACACCTTACTGCCAAGTAACCAGCCCTCCAGAGCCTTAGTAGCACAATCTACAAAGTCAACCCAGTACTGAGTCTGTGCCTTTTGGGTATCTCTGAACATCAACCTGTACTGCTCAGTGGTTAAGCCAAACCCTTCAATCAGAGCACTCTTCATGGCTTTGTAATTATTAGTGTTCTCTTCTCTTACAGTGAGGAGCTTGTCTCTACCTTTGTCTGCAAAGGAGAGCCACAAGATTGCTACCCACTGATCCTGAGGGACCCTCTGTGTAGGAGAGTAGGGTCTGCAATCCTATGGTCACCCCCGATTTTTGCTTTTTGCTTCACTGGTTTACGACTTTCCCTGGCTGTGGGCCTGCTAATCAGACCCACAGCCTAGCTGTTCTCTCTCTAAATTGACATCCATGTACCCTAGTACAATACCAATTGGTACTGGCCCACCGGATATATGTTGTTAGCACACATACTTTTACCACGCATACCATTAGCACGCAATTTTTACAACACAGGATCCCTTACAACGCATACCTTTACAACGCATGACATTACATCGCAGATACTATTACAACGCATACCATTACAACGTAAGTATAGGTAAGTATATAATTTTTTTAAATAATGTAATTAATAATTTTTTTAATAATTTAATTATTTAAATTACATTTTATTAAAGAATGTGTTAATATATATGTTAAAAATACCCCTGTACCCCATAACCCAAACCCAGCCCTGAACCCTAAAAATACCCCTGTACCCCAAAACCCAAACCCAGCCCTGAACCCTAAAAATACGCCTGTACCCCATAACCCAAACCCAGCCCTGAACCATAAAAATACCCCTGTACCCCAAAACCCAAACCTAGCCCTGAACCCTAAAAATACCCCTGTACCCCATAACCCAAACCCAGCCCTGAACCCTAAAAATACCCCAGTACCCCATAACCCAAACCTAGCCCTGGACCCTAAAATACCCCTGTACCCCATAACCCAATACCCCTAATAAATGTATTAAAAAAAGATAAACTTACCTATACTTACGTTGTAATGGTATGCGTTGTAATAGTAGCTGCGTTGTAGTGTAATGCGTTGTAAATACATGCGTTGTAAATACCCTTGCGTTGGAATGGTTTCGTTGTAACAGTACTTCGTGGTAAAAGATGCGTGGTAACGGTTGTATACCGGCCCACCTTATCAGTCCCTGTACAGTGTACTATAGGTACCCAGGGCATAGGTGTACCCAGGGCCTACCAGGGGCTGAAGCATGTATTATGCCACCCCTGGCTGCCCATCTAAACAGACACAACTGGCTGCACGACAGCTGGGGCAAGGAGGTGTAATCACCCTTTGCTTTAGATATAGTTCCCTATATCTAAACCTAAAATGGACACATATATTCCTATCAGTCACTCCTATGGCAGGCCTTATCAATCCTGAAGGCAAGGTGCTTGGAATTGTGTGAGATGGTGCTCTGGCATGAGCTGAGCCCGTTTGCAGCTTGCGGCACCAAGTCCTAATAGCTGTTCCATGATAATGCTATACCATATACTCTTAAGTGCATTATGAACCTCGCGGTCAAATGCTAACTTTGGCATAGCATTATCAAAACATGTTGAGTAAGGTGTCATACGAATTGGAATACTACCCCCTCGCCAATTCTGGCGACGGGGGTAGCATTCCACCCTTCTAGAGGGACACAACATGTATGTAACTGTGAACCCCGGTTAAAGTTAACTCGAGCCTCAGCATCACAAAATGGATGCTGCCACCACAGACACAAGTCTGACCTCCTGCTGCTGGGAGTCCTTCCAGCGAGGGAGGCTCGGACAAAGGGTTTCCTGCCTTGGGAGGTGCTAGTACCACCCCAGACAGGATTTTGTGTATTAGGTAGGACAGGGCTGAAAGGAATGAGACATGCCTGGGGCACACATGGTGTCCCTGTGCATACACCGGTCTGAACCAGTTCCTGGGGCACTCCAGCCCCTGAGCTGTCGCAAGACCGGACAAAGGAAAGGGGGTGTAACCACCCCCCTTCCTGGTCCCACCCAGGGGAGGGACCTAGTCGTAGTGCAGCCCCCCTTTAGCTGGATAAAGGTAGGAGCTGGTCCCATTCCAGATTAGATTAATCTTGACAACTTCCACGAAGAACTCTTGACCTTTGCCCTCCTGAATATCAGAGACTGAAGAATCTCCCCTATGGTCAGGGAGTGACCATCTTGCTCCGCAGGCACCATCAAGCTCCTATGCGGTTTGCTGCAAGTCCTTCCTCCCTAGAACCAGACGACCCAGCTCGACGAGACCCGGACCTCCAGACTCCTCTGACCTCTACCCACAACCACAGCACAGCTGGGACCCGTGGGTGCGACGAGCAACTTGAAGACGGCCATCTTGAAGAAACCTGCACAGCGCTTCCAGCACGACCGCCGAGGGATCCTTGAGTGAGTGCACTGGGGTCTGAGAAGCCCCACACCGACGCAGCTCCTGCATCAAAGACCAGCCCTCCAGCATCCACGTGATCTGCGTGGGGCCCTTTTGCCTGGTTGCTGCTTTTCCTGTTGTCTGGTCACTTGCCGGCTGGCTGGTGACCTCTGAGACGACGACCCAAAGATTTCAACACTGCTGGTCTGGTCCCTCAGACTGGCCCTTGCTTCCTTGTAAAAGAGAAACACCCCGGACGCTCCTGGTCCGCACCAGACGCCATTTTTGTTCCACCGTGTGGCTTGCACTTGCCAAGGCCTGTTGACCAGATCAACGATCCAATACCGCAAGCAGCAGCAGACTACGTGGGACAGCTCGTGCCTCCAGCCTGGTCGTAAAGAACAGCCCCTGGTCCGCGCAGCTACAGAGAGAAGCGTCCCTTCTTCCACCTGATCGCGGCGACAGTACCTGGTTCCCTCCTGGCTCCAGCACCGTCACTGGCTAGTGACCGAGACTCTGTCCCCTTCCCTTTCAGGACATCTTCTTCTTAGTTCCATCCTTGGAGCCACCGGACTCCTCCATCTGGCCGCCTGCCAGCAACTACTTGTTTCAGGCTTCATCAGGATCAACGCAGCAAACCCAACACCACTTCAGCCCTATGCACCCGCAGCCTGTGGGTTAGGTAACTAAAGGTTCTAGGTGCTGAAGTCAGTGTTCACTATCCTAGTGTCCAGGTTCACTGTTGTTTTTCCTCCATCCAGCCGGGTTCGTCCGGAATCCGTAACTCTTTAAACTGTAGCATCCATAGACGTTGGTACGCATCTCGCATGTGAGTTTCCACTCTGCACGTGAGTCCCGTGGGCCTCCTGCTCCTTACTTACCTAGTTGGTAGCTTAGTCCCAGCGGTCCTCCAGCCTCTGGATCTCCTTACAGTATTTTCTTTCCTCGCATTCCATTGTTTCAAGTATATGGTTTGTCGTGCCCCTAGGGCACCGTTGTAAATCGTGTAACTTAAACTTATTTTTCCTAAGAGTTTGTCATGTGCTTAGCCCTCTGACCTCATAAAGAGTTCAGAGGTGTTTGTTAGTAATAAATATATTGTTTATTTTCATAACAACATGTGTGGTGTCCTTTCACTTGGTATTCAAGGGGTTATATGTGGTAAAACAGCTGGCTTCACATGCCAATAGAGTTTAGCCTAAGACTGCTTTGTCCATGCTACCATTAGGATAGCTGGTCTATAAGGTTGACTTACAACCAATCACCATAAGGGTTGTTTGGACTGATACAAGGTGATCACTAGAACTAGTGAGCATCATATATCAGGCCAACTTCTCACACTCTGTACTTAGCAGGCCCTCTCAAGTGCAGTTATCCATTTGTGGACGTCATCCCCACTCTGGTAGGGAGAGACAATCTTTTTCAGGTTCCTATGGTCATGAGTATGTTCTCTAACTCTAGGGACACTGATGCTGCCACAACGGCCCCCAGTTCTGCCTTCAAAGCACTATTGGAGTGCACCCACCCAGCCCCAATACAATTATGCCTGTCTGGGAGGTGGTGACACCTACCTGTGACAGTAAATCTATTGTCCGGGCCTCCCCTGCCGGAGTTTCATCCAGCAGCAGGAGGCCAGACTCGAATTTCTGCAGCAATCTTATGCAGTTTAGAGATTGCATCATATACTGAAGGTGAGTGATCTGGTATAAATACGCAACAACTGCTACCAATGATGCGACATGCACCACCTCGATCAGCCAAAATCACGTCAAGCACCATCCTATTCTGGAGTGCTAAAATCCTTGCAATTTGTAGTTCCTCTGTAATGATCCCAAGTGCCATAGCTGTTTGGTTGGTGACAGCTTCCACAACACAAGTCAATCGCCTGATCTTTTTGCTATTCAATGCAGCACCCACAAAGAAGAACACACCCAAATTGAAATCGACATATTGTTGCAAAGTGGTATCCGTCTGATCAACCTCATCCGTACTTATTGTTCATTTGTATCTATTCTTGGAAATGTCATTGTACAACTTTAAATCGAGGTGATATGACGCAGGTGCCAAAAACACAGGTGGTAACAAAAATGATATGTAACAAAATGATATGTAACAACTGGTAATTGATAGTATCTTTTATTACCACATACAAAATATGTATTATGTGAGGACGTAAAACTACTGTTATTAGCACCTTCAATATTCAATGTTAAAATACATTCACTCCGTCCTACTGGAATTCTTCCAGCACTGCCAATACATACATCTGCTTTAGCTCTGGTCTCAGAAATCACAAAGGGTCTACTGTTTTTAATTGTTCTCATATTTGTGAAGACATATGGTGTTGAAATATTGTCCGGTTGATACTCCTCCCATTCCCATTTAGTCCCCTTAGTTTGAGGATAACTATCTTCATCTTGATAGCATACTTTATTCAACCAAAAGATAATTCCACCTCCTGAGGGCTTTTCCGGGAAGAAAACAAAAGTGCATACCAAGCTTGACATGAACCATTATGGGAAAACGGTAGAGGAATAATAGGTGTTCCTCCTTTCTTTTTGTGTGCAGGTATCATCCCACACACCCAACAGTTGGTAGTATTTGTGGCATTGTGTGTATGGTGCAAAATCTGGATGAAGGTATTATTTAGGTAGGATTGTCAATGCTTCTGCTCATTATTATTATTATTATTATGTTTCTTATATAGCGCCAGAATCGACCCCCGAAGGGGTATCTCCGCGCTTGCCTTGGGAACCCGTCCTGGCTTTTCCCTGTGAGATAGCCCCTACAGGGCATCCCCAAGGTGAAAGCCAGGCATCCCGCCGCGGGGGTGTAAGAAGGTGGCCTGATATGCAGTGCTCACTATTCTAGTGATCACTATGTATCAGTCCAACAACCCTTATTGATGATTGGTTGTAAGTCAACCTTATAGACCAGCTATCCTAGTAGCGTGGATACGAGCAGTCTAAGGCTAAAGACTCGAGAGGGCGTGTTAAGCCAGCTGTTATACCATCACATATACCCCTTGAACACCAAGTGAAAGGACACCACACAAGTGTTATGAAAATAAACAGTGTATTTATTAGAATCACAACAGCCCTGTACTCTTTATGAGGGCAGGGTACTAAGCACAAAACAAAACTCTTACGAAAATACTTAAGTTAGCACAGTATATACAAATGCCCGAGGGGCACGGAAAACCATATACTCTGAAAGTGGAATGCGAAATTACTAGCAGGTAAGTACAGTACTAATAGGCTTTGGAATCGCTAGGACTTGACTATAGAATCTTTAGATTACTTCTAGGAGGCCCAGGGGACTCGGGTGCAGAGTGTGCACTCTCACGCGTGATGCGGGACAAAGTCTATGGTAGCTAGTAAGAAGCAAAGTTAGTGTTCTCGGGCGAACCCGATCTGGTAGGAGGAAAACGAAAGTGGATTCTGACCCTTGGATAGTGAGGCTATGCTGGGGCACCGAAATGCCGAAGTTACCTAGCCCAGGGGCTGCAGCTTCATAGGTCTCAAAAGACGTCGGGAATCCTCGTAGACGGACCAGGAGCCTGGAAGAAAAGATGCTGGCAGGCGACCAGTGAAGAGAGTTCGAAGTGATCCAAGCCTGGATCTTGAAGATGGACGATACCTGAAAGCAGAGGGGACCAAGTTCGTGACTACTAGCCAGTAGTCAGGTGGCACCAGGAGGGCACCGGATGGTAGTCACCTCGACCAGGTGAGTGGGCGACGCTGGGCTCTGCAGATCTCACGGACCAGGAGGCGTTGTCGGCGACCAGGATGGAGGAGCGAGCTGTCCCACGATGGATGAAGCTGTCGGCGTCGCTGGACCCAGGATTGGGCAACAAAGCATTGGCTAATTCAAGCCCACGCGGTGGACTCAAAATGGCGTCTGGAGTGGACCAGGAGGGTCCGGGGTGCTCCTCTTTTGGAAGGGAGCAAGGGCCAGTCTGGAGCAACCAGACCAGCAGCGGTGATGTCGTCGGGCGTCGTTCAGAAGGCCACAAGCCAGCGGGCTAGTAGCCAAACAACGCGGTGAGCAGCAAAAAGCAGAAGGGCCCCACGCAGATCGTGGAGATGCTGGGAGGCTGTACTTCGGTGCTGGAGCTGCTCAGGGTCGGGGCTTCTCGGACCCCAAAGCACTCACCAGAGGGTCACTCGGCGGGCTTGCTGTAAAGAAGTCGTGCAGTCTTGGCGATAGCCGGTCCCTCGAGGTCTCGTCGCACTCACGGTTCTCAGCTTTGCTGTAGAGATGAGTAGAGGTCAGAGGTGCCAGGGAAGCCGGGTCTCGTCGAGCTGGGTCGCCGGATTCCTGAGGAAGGACTTGCAGCAGACCGCAGTGTTCTTAAGATGGTGCCTGCGGATGCAGGGTGACTACTCCTTAGCCACAAGGGAGAATCTTAAAGAAGAAATCTTGAAGTCCTTTCGTAGAAAGTCGTGTCTTGATTCCAAAGATGATCTCATTTGAACAGGGGGCCCGCTCCTAACTTTACTAAAAAGGGGGCTGACCCGGTGACTAGGTCCTGCCTATGGGTGGGACTAGGAAGGGGGGTGGTTACACCCCTCTCCCATGCCGGACCTCCCCAGGCCAGGGGCTGGTGTGCCCCTGGAACTGGTTCTGGCCGGCCTATGCGTAGTGAGCACTGGGGTGCCACTCTGCAGTCACCTTCCTGTAAAGCCCTGCCTACCCAGGATACACAAAACCCTGTCTGGGATGGTGCTAGCACCGCCCCTGACAGGAAACCCTTTGTCCAAGCTCCCCTCGCTGGAAGGACTCCCAGCTGCAGGGGGTCAGACTTGTGTCTGTGGTAGCAGCATCCATTTTGTGATGCTAAGGCTCGAGTTAACTTTAACCGGGGTTCAGGGTTACATACATGTCGTGTCCCTCTAGAAGGGTGGAATGCTAACCCCGTCGCCAGAATTGGCGAGGCGTTAGTATTCCAATTCGTATGACACCTTACTCGACATGTTTTGATAAAGCAATACCAGAGATAGCATTTAACCGCGAGGATTATAATGCACTTAAGAGTATATGGTATGCGTTATCATGGAACAGCTATTAGGACTTGGTTCCGCAAGCTGCAAACGGGCTCAGCTCATGCTAGAGCACCATCTCACATAATTCCAAGCACTCTGCCTTCAGGATTATTAAGGCCTGCCATAGGAGTGACTTACAGGAATACACGTGTCCATTTTTAGGGTTAGATATAGGAATACTATATCTAAAGCAAAGGGTGATTACACGACTTTGCCCCAGCTGTCATGCAGCCAGTTGTGTCAGATTTAGGAGGCCAGCCAGGGGTGGCATAATACATGCTTCAGCCCCTGGTAGGCCCTGGGTACACCTATGCCCTGAGTTACAGGGTCTGATAAGGTGGCCCAGTACCAATTGGAAATGTACCTAGGTACATGGAATCCATTTTAGAGAGAGAGTAGTAGGCCTGGGGTCCTGATTGGCAGGGCCCCAGGTCGACTATGTCAAAAACCAGCTAAAACACAGGGCAAAAAGTTGGGGGCAACCATAGTCAGGAGGTACCTTCCTACAGGGGGGCCGTTGTGGAGATTAAGCAAGCTTAATGCCCAGAGTTGCAGAGTGTGAACCCATGGTTAGGTCAGGCACCGAAGCGAGAATTATCGAGTCCATGGACATTTGAGCTCAAGACCCTGCCGCGTCGGGAATTGAACCCTGGTCCCGGGTCTGACCTCTGGCTTCAGGGTCTGCCTGCTCTACCCAGTGAGCCACACTTCTCCACTCATGATATGGAAGCGTGAAGTAATGCTGTTCCACTGGAGCTGGAGTAGTGGCAACAAAAAGCTGTCGAGCAGGAGCCACTTTCTCAATGAACCAGGTGATTATTGCCATAAACACCAGAGCAACAACAAACCCTACAGCACTAATTATTCTTTTGTTATTCATTTCAGCAACAGTGATGATTGATCTTTCTAAAACTTGTTGAAAACAATCGTTGGAGCTCTTATCCCTGGGCAGCCGTTGATTTCTTCACTAAAGGCCAAGACGGCTGTCACTACACTACGCAGGGCTGATCCCCCCCTTGCCACATCGGCCCTACGTTTCACAAACCCAGGGCGGTAGCTCAACCAGTCTTTTTCAGCACTGCAGATTCTTTCCTTGGTCTCAAGTGGTATTGCGATGCTCCGGGAATCATGTGGTCTGGGAAGACTTCAGCAGATTCGTCAGGTGAAATAGCTTGACTTTTCTCCGTCTCCAGAATCTCTCTATGGTCAGTGAGCGCAGCAGGTTCCACCAAGGCAGGCAACACACATTTACAGTGCGTGCTGTGGATCCACCCAGTTCTTTTTGTTCGTCACTCGAACTGTTGTCCTTGTAGGCAGGAGCACCTGCTCTGGAACTCGCCACCTCGGCTCCAACCTGTTCGATCTGTCAAAGACCTTGACCATCACATGGTCGCCAGGACGGAGTTCATGGCCTCACCTGTAGATCTGTCCGGAAGCGCTTCTCGAACGTGTTGATGAGATCAAACTGTCGGTTAACCGTGCCAAATAATCATTCAACAGAACACAAGGAACATCATGTATGGGGCGTGGCTTAGGAACTCCCCAAATATTCATCGGTCTCCCAAATACCACCTCATACGGTGTAAACCCAGATCGTGAATGGGGCACCGATCTTATAGATAGCAATGCCAAGGGTAATTCATCTGGCCAATTTAAAGATGTGGAAGCCAGTATTTTTGCCAGCTTCAATTTTAAAGTAGCGTTCTACCTTTCCACCAATCCTTCTGATTGCGGGTGGAAGACTGTATGGAACTTCTGTTTAATCCCTAACCCTTTCAGGACATGCTCAACAACTTGCCCAATAAAATGAGGTCCGTTGTCACTCCACAAAAGCTTACAAACACCATATCTAGGGAAAAACACCTTTAGAAGCGCCTTTGCTGTGGTGAGAGCAGTATTATCCTTTGTAGGGTATGCCTCTATCCATTTGCTGAAAGCACATACCACCACTAGGACATATTTCAGATTATTGCAGCATTCGAGTTGGATGTAATACATCTGCAAGACTTCAAAAGGTGCGGTTGGTGTAGCAAACCCTCCTGTAGGAGTCCGTGTCCCTTTTCCAGGATTATACTGCCAACAGATCAAACAGGACTGTACTACTGTTTTAGCTGTGCTGGCAATTTCAGGATGCTCCCAAACTTGTGTAAGCAATTTAGTTATTGCTAGAGCTCCAACATGTGCTAGCCCATGTGCCATTTGAACCATAGGTTGTAAATAGGCTGCAGGGAATTTCCACGTATTCATTTCTTTGTTACGCCAACAGCCCTCATCATCTAACATTCCTTCTTTAGACCATTGCTCAAGTTCTTCCACAAAGGCAGATCTCTGTATGTCCAATACTTCCTCTCTAGCATCATGCCAACGCTCAGCTTGTGATTTTACTACGTACATGGATATAGTACTTCGCTACATCGCAGTCTCACGGGATACGCGGTCTGCAAAGGCATTGCCTTGTCCTATTTTGTCAATGATTTTCTTGTGTGCGCTACACTTCATAATAGCAACTTTCTTTGGGTATGTAAGTGCAGTCAAGAGATTATGCACTAATTCTCCGTGCATTATCTGCATCCCGTGGGAAGTAAGAAAGCCTCTTTCCTTCCAGAGTAGGCCAAAATCATGAACCACTCCAAAAGCATAGCGGCTATCCGTGTAAATGTTCACACACAAGTCAGTGCTAAGTTCACACGCTCGTGTCAAAGCTATTAGTTCAGCTGCTTGAGCCGACTTCTGTGGTATGCGAGCTATTTCCACTACTGTCTCAAGTGTAGTAATTGTATAAGCTGCTGAAGTTGTGCCATCTGGTAACTGCAAACAGGACCCATCAGCCCACAGTTCCCCATCTACATCTGGAAGGGGTGTGTCTTGCAAATCAATGCAACCCTTTGTCTGTTCCTCAGTAAGGAATATACAATCGTGAGGCTCCTTTGACTGAGACTGAGTTGCAGGATACGGCAACAAAGTGGCTGGGTTTAGTGTAGCACACCTCTTCAAGGTAATATGAGGTGCTAACCGTGTCAATTCGTACCCTGTCAGGCGAGCATTAGTTAAGTGTTGTGTCTTGGTCTGATTCAAAAGGGCATCCACTGCATGGGGTACTAGCACCAACAGTTTGTGTGGCAAAACTATCCCTTCACTCTGACGTATGGACACAGCTGTCACTGCAACTGAACGGAAGAATCCAGGCAACGCACGAGCAACAGGATCAAGAACTGCAGAAAAATATGCACAGGGACGCTGCTTGTCACTGTGTGTCTGTACTAAAACTGACAATGCACATCCATCTTTCTCGTGTACATAGAGTGTAAAAGCCTTCGTGTAATCTGGTGTGTCTAACACTGGTGCAGAGCAAAGAGCTTGTCTTAACTGACGAAAAGCATGTTGGCATTCATTTGTCCATGGAAGGGGAATCAGAGTGTTTTTAGTCAAAAGCGCTAGCAGGGGTTTAACAATGTGTGAAAAACCCAATATCCATTGCCTACAAAACAAAGTCAAACCAATGAATGCATGGACATCTTTCTGTGTGGAAGGTACTGGGGTGTCTAATATTGCGTTAATGCGATCTGGTGTCAGTGCACGGCCCTCCTTAGACAGAAGGTGACCTAAATTGGTAACTTTCCGTCTACAATATTGTAATTTCTTTCGTGATACTTTATGGTGGTGTGTAGCAAGAAAAGAAAGCAAAGACAAGGTACATTTCTCACACTGCTCAGGCATATCAGCTGCCAACAAGACGTCATCGACATATTGTATGAGAGCCACTCCTTCAGACAAATTAAAGGAATCGAGTTGTCGTTTTAAGGCCTGACTATAAATACTCGGACTCTCAGTGTACCCTCGAGGAACTCTACAAAATCTGTATGATCGATTATTCAAAGTGAAACCGAACAAATATCGGCTATCAGAATGAATAGGAATCGAGAAGAAAGCATTCTTCAAATCGATTACAGAAAATGTAGTTGCTGTTGGAGGGACCAGGGTAAGAAATGTTGTTATGTAAGAAATTACAGGGTACTGCGGTACTACAATCTTGTTGACTTCTCTCAAATCGATGGTGAATCTATAAATCCTAGTGTCAGTATCTTTTTTCAAAATAGGAATAATCGGACTATTGCAAACATTGTAAGGAACTTCTTCCACAACCCCCACTTTAATCCAATCATGTACAATGCGTGTGAGTGCTTCTTCTCCTTCTCGAGAAATTTTATACTGAGGCAGTCTTGGCAATGAAGCACCTCCTTGACACTAATATGCACTGGTGGAATAACCATTTGCCCAACATCGGTGTCTGAAAATGCCCACAAAGTACTAGGGAGTGAAGCTAATGCAATGTCCTCTTTAATAATACAGGATCTGTCAATCACAGGGTAGTTGTCATTCAAAATAAACCGTACTACCTCAAGAGAACATTGTATCGTAGCCCTGAAATATTTGAGCATATCAAGACCCACAATATAATCTGGTGTGTTTGGAAAAGCAAAAACGGACATGGAGCAGTAAACTTAACAACATGGAATGCAAGTGTTTGTGACAGTGGGCTAAGAGAAGGTGTTCCATCGAAACCTATCGATGTAATAGTTAAGCCAGACAGGGGAGCCCTAGGAACCTAGGGCCCGATGTAGGTAAACGCGATTTTCCGATTTCAAAATACCGAGGCGGGCCGAATCGGTATTTTGAAATCGGAAAACGAGATGTAGGGAAAAAAAACCGAATGAATACCGATTCGGTCGGCATCGGTAATGAGATTCGGTACGTTCCGATTCTGCTCGGTCCGAATCGGAAAGTACCGAATCGGCCAACAACGAATCGGAAATCACCGAATCGGCTACCACCGAATCGGATATTCCCGATTCGGCGAATACCGATTCGGTAAAAGCCGATTCGGTAAAATCCGATTCGGCAATCATAGATTCGTAGGCATGAAAACAGACCCATGGCGAAAAAGCCCATAGGAATGCATTGAATGAACCGATTCGGCTTTTACCGAATCGGATAATACCGATTCGGATTTTACCGATTCGGATATTACCGAATCGGTAAAAGCCGATTCGGCAATAGGCGATTCAGCCAATGAGGTGGCTCCCCCTCCCCCACCCAAACAGGGAGTGGCAACCCTGGCAGGTGCAGCTAATTAAGAAGTTTCTGGAAAGCCTGCCTGAGCCCAACACACACAGTTAGCAGCAGTGGGAGAAGGAGGTTGCCAACTGAACAGGAGAAAATGGAAGATCAGTCAGGAAGCCAGAAGTCCTCCCAGAAGAGGAAGCCCAAGTTCACCACCACCGAACTTCAGGTGCTGGTTGAGGAGGTGGTGAGGGTGCACCGCCAGCTGTTTGGCAAGCTGTCCCTCAACGTGCCAGACAGCACCAAGAGGAGAATCTGGGCCGACATCGCCCAGAAGGTGAATGCTGCGGGTGTCACCCCCAGGTCCATAGAGGAACTGAAAAAAAGGTTTTACGACATCCGCAGCCTCACGAAGAGGAAGCTGGCTGACATACAAAGGCAGGCTGGACTCACTGGAGGAGGCAACAACCTGGCGCCACCCCTCACCGAGCTGGAGGAAATTGTCTCCAGCACCATTGAGAGGGAGAGTGTCGTAGGAATCGGGACCCTGGACAGCTCTGCGAGAGCCACAGCTACAGGTAAGAAGCATGCGCATCATGACACACCCTACCAGACACCTCCCCATTAGACACAATGCATAGGCAAACACCAGCACTGTACTGTCACCAACATACAAGAGACAAGCATCATGGTACATGTAGTCAGCAGAAGTTAGCCAAATATGTCAGTGCAGAATCACAAGACAGGAAACAGTGTGACACGGTGTAAGGAGATGCAAGGACATGTGGAATGCCATAATTGTACTGACTGTAATACATCGGCACTCAGTTTACAAATGCTTCTTTGTACCTAGGGGCCCCATCAGGCGGAACAACTGTGACAGCAGAGGGAGCAGCAACGTCCAACACTGCAGTCGCAGGGCCGAGCACCAGCCAGGCTGGCCAGGAGGAGGATGAGGAAGGAGACACCCCAGGGCTAGGAATGGAGGGAGTCCTGGTCATGGACTTCCAAGCAGTGCACTCCCCAGTACTGCCCAGCACACCCCCCTTGCAATTCTCACCAGAAAACTCCCCTACAAGGCAGACCATTCCGCCTACACCAGCTCCTGCCACAACCGTGGCCTTGCCACCTGTCCAACCTGTCCTGGGAGCAGGGGCTCAGGGACCGGCCAGCTTCACACCCCCACCAGTGGCACCCCAGCCCACTCAGCAGGCCGGAAGCAGCAGTGCCCGACGCCGTGCCACCACCACCACTGCTGCACCAGCACGGGAGGGCAGTG
The DNA here is from genome assembly GCF_964263255.1 of Lissotriton vulgaris. Taxonomy (NCBI): domain Eukaryota; kingdom Metazoa; phylum Chordata; class Amphibia; order Caudata; family Salamandridae; genus Lissotriton; species Lissotriton vulgaris. Next base: position 1,541,404,374 of record NC_141696.1, on the reverse strand, counting down.
TGTTCCTGGGCCTGGAGGGACAGATGGTTAAAATCCAGCGCCAACAGGCCAGATCCACCATGGCCTGCCAACGCCAGCTCCTGCAGCACAACATGCAGATGGGGGAGTTGGTGAAGGGATTCCAGGCTGTTGTGGAAACCAACAAGGAGGTGGCAGCAGGGTTAGGCAGGCTGACCACTGCCATCACCCACTCATCTGCCAGACAGGAGGAGCATGAGGTGGCGCGCAGGAGGGATGCCCGGGTGCTGAACCGGGCCATGGCCCGCCTTGCAGCGGCGACCGCACAACTGTGCCACCGCAGCTCCAACCAAGAATCTGTGCTCAGTCAGCATACGGCTGAGCTCACTAGGGGGATGGCCAGGATCACCACGGCCATGGAGGCCATGATAATATCAAACACCGCCTCCAATCCTGCCCTGGACCTGGGTGATGCTGGAGACAGCAGCAGCCGCAGCAGCCCGGCCAGCGCTGCATCTGAGCCACGGAGGAGCACCAGGCGATCCGCTGATGCTGCTGGGCATTCGGAGGGGGCCGAGGGACACCCCAGTGGGTCTGGCAAGCGGGCAAAAAAATAGCCTGGCAAGGGGGGATGAGGCAACCAGAACCCTGGACTTTATTTGATTTTACATACTCCATTTTTTGATGCACATCAGTGCTGTAACTGTGGTGCATCACTATTAAAATTTGTTTTTTGCAAGCAACATTTAGCTGTCTTTGCATCTGTACTCAGTCAGAAATAGTTCTCAGTGATCTCCTCACGTCTGTATCTGCCATCACTTGGCGTACACACCCCAGCTGGCTGTGTCAGTGGCACAGCTTCGTCGTCGTCATAGTCCTCGTAGTCAGACAACTCCACCTCAGTGCCCTTCTTGACCGCAAGGTTGTGTAACATTGCACATACAGCTATGATCTTGCAGCAGGTGATGGGGGTATACTGCCTTGCACCTCCACTCTTGTGCAGGCATCTGAATCTACTTTTCCAGATGCCAAAGGTCCGTTCAACAACATTCCTTGTGCGTATGTGGGCCCGGTTATACCTCCTTTGGCTGGGTGTGGAGGGGTTGAGGTAGGGGGTGAGTATGAATGAGCGGAGGGCATATGCACTGTCGCCTGGAAGAGAAAGGGGTCACATTAGACACATGCATACATGTATTCCACCTACCTACTATGTGTTATGGGGGTCTGATGATGTGTCTCACCTAGGAGGTATCCTTCTCCAAATTCGCCAGCCATCAGCCGTGCATATATGCCGCTCTGTTGGAATATATAGGAGTCATGGGTACTCCCTGGAAATTTTGCTACCAGGTCTGTGATGGTGCACTTGGCATTGCAGATCACCTGCACGTTGATGGTGTGTGTAGATTTCCGATTGCGGTATATGTATTCGGTGTCCGCTGGTGGGCAAATCGGAATGTGTGTGCCATCTATGCAACCGATGATTTGGGGAAATTGTGCCATCTGGTAGAAGTCAGCTTTAGTTTGTAGCAGTTCTGCGTGGGTTGCAGGGAAAGAGATGTATTGGTCCATCCTGTCTATCATGGCGTCAAGGAATATGTGGAAGAACCTTGACAGGCTGCTCTGGCTCACCCCTCCTGCTGCTGCTACTCCACTTTGATAGCTGCCAGACGCAAGCAGGTGTAGGCTGCATAGCACCTGGACGTGCGCAGGGATGGCGTGTGCCCTTGGGGTGTGGTGGTCCAAGAATGGCTTAAGGTCCCTGATGAGCTCAAGTATGGTGTCAGAGTCCAGCCTGTATCTCTGTAGGATCTCAGCCTCAGTGAGCATGAACAGGGTTACCCTCTGTCTGTAGACCTGTTCATTTCTTAGCCATTCCCTCTGTCCTTCCTGCTGTAGCCGTAGCCGCCTCGCAATGACATAGAAAGCTGCCATCCTGCAAGTTGCAATGCATTTTGGGACTGTTTATATGGGTTGGAGTTGGTTACCACCTGATTGCAATCCATGGTAAATACCGAGTGAATTCTACCGATTTTGAGCCGATTTCGGTGTTTCTGTGCCTCCCTACATCTCCCCAACTGTCGGAATCGGGGAATTTCCCGATCGGAGATTCATACGAATCGGCATGTTTTCCGAATCGGATCATGTCCGATTCGGTATTTGTACCGAATCGGTAATTGGACCGAATCGGTGATTTTCCGATTCGGTGTCACTAACGAATCGGTAATTGGACCGAATCGGCGATTTTCCGATTCGGTGTCACTAACGAATCGGTAATTGGACCGAATCGGTGATTTTCCGATTCGGTGTCACTAACGAATCGGTAATTGGACCGAATCGGTGATTTTCCGATTCGGTGTCACTAACGAATCGGTAATTGGACCGATTCGGTCTTTGCATCCGATTCGGTGTTTTTCCGATTCGTTACATATCCGATTTTCGGTATGTACATATCGGATTCTTTCCCATTCGGTACTCATTCCGATTCGGTTTTCTATCCGATTCTTTCTGTTTTTGGTTCCCTACATCTCGATGGCTGTTTACCGATCGGTAAGGGCCAAAAATCGGTATTTTCGGCCGTTACCGATCGGTAACGCCCTACCTACATCGGGCCCCAAGTGTTTAGACAAGGCGCTACGAGTAGCTCCTGTATCAACCAGAAACTGATCAGTAGAACCCAAAACATGTGCTGTAACATAGGGACCCCTCTGATCTACTGGAACTTCAACTGATTCCTTACCCCATCCTAGGCAATCCTATGCATAAGCAGAATCTTGCAAATCAGACGGCACATAGTCGGACATTTGATATTGGTTCCGTCTATCAAAAGTGTTAAACCCATCCTGTCCACGTGTATTAGCATCAAACCTAGCACGATCATTCGTGCTTCCTCTAGGCCCTGAATATCCTGAACGATTTCTCATTTGTCCCCGACCACGTGGACACTGCTGAGCACGCAGTACTGGACAATCAGAAAGCCAATGTCCAAATTTCTTGCAGTACGCACACTGATCAACAGACAAATTCGAACGAGTATAGGAAGGAAAGGACGAACCATAAGATCTGGGTCCACCTCTATCATTACCTCTAGAAGGCGGGCCATAAGCTTGAGCCAACATCACCTTTGTTTTCAACTCTTTAGACTTTTTATCCTCCTTACTTTTAGCTTCTAATTCTTGTCGTTCATAATACTGAGCCATAGTTAGGAGAGAAACCGGAGAAGAGGTAGTCCATGAGCTTTCACTAGCCTTTAGGCGACTAGCTATTCCTGGCAAAAGGTTTGCGACATATTTATCGACAAACAGATGTCTACCCGTGTCATCTGTCAATGAATGGCCACTGAAATCGTGGAATGCGTCTTCAAAGCGTGTGAAGAAGTCCGAAACTGATTCATCTACTTTTTGTTTGAAAGACGCTAACACTGTCCAATCTATCTTTTTAGGGGAAATAATCATTTTTAACTTAACTAATATAGCTGCCGGTAGATTTAAAATTAACTGACACGGTTTCTGTGCAGGTTCTTTATCTTCATCTAACTGCTATAAATCTTTCCACAATGCTCCAAATGACGCACATCATCAATTTTACGCACAGTTCTCCACATATCAGGCGGTAATATTAATCCAAAAAACAAATCAATATCAGACAAAGTCTTTGTACAAGAGCTAATGGCACCCTCAACTTCCTCATAAAAGGCTGCTGGATTCTTTCCGGATCAGGCAATGCATTTTTAAGGGCCATAACATCTGCTCTATTCCAAGGAGTGTAAACCCAATTATAAATAAAATACCCTTTAGCATCGGTAGAAGTCTTATCATCACTTGTACCCGCTCCCTTAGGAGGAACATATAAGGGCGCTGCTTCCCGCATGGGTTTCACATTAATTACAATATTCTTATCTGTTTCAGGAGTAGAAGTTTGTGCCATGTTGATTCGGGATGTTTGTGCAGCTGCGTCTGCTCTCTTTTTCTCCTCTCGCAAACAGGCTGCGTCAACACGCAGTTTAACCAAGCATCTGATTGTGTCAGCCACCTGGGAGAAGACAAAATGACCGTCACGTAGTTGTTTACAATCAGTTTCTACATCATCGGGCTCCAGTTCTACCGAATATTTCCTGTATCGTTCATTAACCTCTGCGGCAAATGTATCGGTAAAATATATTTGCTCCCTTTCCTGCCAATCTTTTATACTATCTAGAAGTTCAGAAGCAGTTTTAGTACTAAGAACGGCTTTACGCGCAGCAGATCTAATGTCAGACGCACGCCCAGCAGATAACATTGAGCGAGTTTCTTGAGCTTTTTTCCGGGTCTGTAGGAGAGTCCTCACCCGACTCTCAAGGAGCAAAAGGAAGAGTATACGGAGGTGGATAACGATCTAATAAGAGAGAATCATCTTGGGGTTTATTAAGAATAGGACAAAGAGGTTTCCGAACAGCGTATTGGCCATTTACCTGTAAATGACGCTCCCTATCTTCCCTCTTTTTAATTTCTTTAATTTCCCTATTTTTCATTTCCAAAGCTTTCGCATGAATGCTCTTACGTTGTTCTTTTTCAATCAAGGCTTGCTCACGCTTCATTCGCTCACGCACTTCTTTCTCCCACATTCGCATACAGTCAAACATATCTTGCCTAGCCTTTCACTTAAACATCTGTTGCTCCACATACTGAATCTTTTACAAATCAAATGACCCATGAATAGGCCAATGCAACCCAGGATCTTTACGAGAGTATTTGTTCCATAACGTGCTGTACATTGTGGGAGAAATACCATAATTAATATACATGTCTTTGGGAAAAAAAATATATAATAATAAATAAATAAATAAATAAAAAAACAATTAATATACATGTCCCTATTAGGTGTCCCCTCCGGGAGGGGGGGGGGGGTTGTGCTTCGTCGAGTCTCAAATTGGTACCACTACAAAAGCAACACATCCTACGAAGTGTGCTGGAAACAGGTATGCCAAAAATAGTGCAAAATATGCAGTATTATAATCAAAGTAGCGCTTAAGATACTCTACGTACAAATTAAAATAAAGAAAAATCTCCTCATTAACTCATTAACTGCCTATATGAATTGCAATGCATATATAATTGTCAAACAAATGCTAATATTGGCCAATCTTACAAACAAAGCTGCAGTAAGTGTTACTAAACTACCTTACCAATCAAAGGCATCAAAAACCAACAGCAAGTGCTGCAGAACGGCTCTTACCAATCAAATGGTGTCCAGGTTCCAACTGCCAAGTTCTCAAATCGACCAAATGGTCACTGCATAGCGAATCAACAGAACAGATCTCAGTCGAGGACCAGCGCTACCTGGATGGTCAGATCAGAAAGAAAGGAAAAACTCTGTGGTTGCCAAGACTCGGGTCTCCTCAAGCAGCGATCGCGTCCAAAGCGAGATTCCAATCATTCTTCTCGGCCACTCCTTCGGGCATCTGAGTTACTGATGAGCTCCGCGTTGGAAGCGCCAATTGTGGTGGTGAGCCTCAGCAAGGCCTACCAGTGCAAGGGATTCGCCCTTCTCTGCACAGAGTCCTCAGACCTTTAGGAAGAAGTTGGCACAGAAACTGGAATATAAAATACAGAGTTTATTAAACCTCATGAGGTGGAACTACAATCACACAACACCCTTCGGTAATGTATGACGTAGCACACTGAATGGAAGGAGCTTCGTCCTTTTATACCCACACATGGGCTTCAATGAAGGCGGTACGAGTACAAAATGCTGGTTTTAGGTACATACAAGGTCATTCAGGAAATGCACAATCAACAAGTGGGAGGAGCTAAACAGTTGCTAATTCTAGTGGACACATCCTGAGCGTTACAAGTTGGGGACAGCTGTAAGCTCAACTGAGCACGTGCGAAGCAGGGGAGGCTAAATATATCTCGTCTCTAGGCAGATTTCAGGAGCAGTTAACAGGAAGGTAGGACAGAGCACATGGCAAACAAAATGGCTGACAGAAATACAAAATGGATTCCGCAAAACGGACAAGATAGTCTCTAAAAGCAGGATGGCTTCAGTTAATGCTAACCTAATCGCTGCCAAATTAAAACATAAGAAGCAGACCCTACTCTCCTGCACACATCTTTCAAATAGAAATGTTATTTAAACTTCTCATGCTGCTGACTCAATGTTACAGATAAGTAATTTTTCCTGCTGTTTGGCTCTCCAACTTTACAGAGAAGTAACATATTTGTGTTAAAAAGAATGCAGGACCTGCACAAATATGCCAGTATTAAAGCAATATCTTGATGCACACTAGTGATAAATTAATATTTTTTAGTTTTAAAAGTGTCTTTGTTGTAAAATATTTTAAAATTAACGATTATGTAACCTCATGTCCTGTTATTTTGCAGATACTGGAAAAAGTTGAAATGGTCGGGAAAGTGTACCTGCAGCTCCTCCGTGGGGGGCATATTCTTTTCAAAAACTGGACAGCTGAGATTTACTGTGATGAAAAGCGGAAGGTGACTGTGCAGGTGGATTTTGGCATTGCGGGTGTCATTGCCACCAGTGAAAAGCCCGTGCTCGATGAAATAGGGGGCCTGTGTAAAGTCATGGAGGCCTGTCTTCAGGAGTGGAAAGAACACCTGAAGAACCAAAGGGACACATACCCCCAGCTAAACATGTTCACGGCGCGCCAGCTGGTGTATTTATGCAGCAACTGCAAGATGGGCAGCTTTCTTCAGCAGGCTGAGCAACACATGGAGCTGCAGGTTCTCAACATGCTCTCAGCTGTCAAACATGACATAACCGCAGAGGATGTCCGAGAGTGTTTAAGGAAAGCCCTCGAGGAGCCCAGTCAAGATGTCAGCGCCAGCCCAAGCGAGGAAGAAGAGGACTCTGTCATGACCAGATTGTACCTTTTCACCTTCCCGCAGCTCATTCAGAATGTAGTTGAGACGGGGACTAGCGAGTCGATGGGTAAGGCAGCAATTCAGGCTTCTGAATTAGATCGACACATAGGCCTCATGGATGTCCTGGATTTCATTGATGAAAACGGTGAAGATACCAATGAAATCGAAAGACTCAGCACCCTGTATGATAAGAACAAGGATGATTTCCTGAAGAAAAAAATGAGTTTCAAGATTGGAAATAGAGATTTGGATGTCTTAGCTTCCAAGCCAGCGGTGGGAAATAACTTGGTCACCTCGTTTGATAGTTTGCCTACTATTACTCAAAAGGTGAAGCTGCTGTGGGAGGCGTATTGTGACAAGCTCAAGGGGCTTGTTTCCGAAGAATACATCAGTCTTGACATTCTTGGCAAGATGCTGACGTGTTTAGCTGCTCTGGAGACAAGACACATACACAGGAGTCTACCTCACAACATATCTCATGTGAAACCTAATCTGGTTGTGTGCAAACCGGAGGAAATGCTGCCCCTGATGCTGTCAGTGTACGCATGCTCCAAGGAAGCACCTCTGCCATCGTATGACGAGGTGCTTGTCTGTTCCTCAGAAACAACAGAGGAAGACCTGGAGTTGATCTTACGAAGATCTCTTTATCGCAACTCAAGCAATACCAAGATATACTGTATGTTGTGTGCGGAGAAGTTACCTCACAGGATGGCAAAAAAGCTGGAAACATTGTTCTTTCTCCTTTTAGAATCCAGCAAAACTGACTACAGATTTGTTATCTTCTGCGACACCAAGGCGCAGAACTCGTATGTCCTCACAGCCTTTGGTAATTGTAAAGTGACCTTTATCCCTGAGGCGGAAGAGACCATACAGGAATACGTAAAGGCACACTTACAGGTGTCTGACGAGGATCAGTGTGCTGCCCGTGTCTTCGACAGTAGTTACCAACAAAACGTCAAACTTGTTTCTTCAGAGAGAGCTGGCTTGGGTATGTTTGAAGTCACATTTTGTTACTACTTGGTTATTTTTCAGAATGTGTATATGCTACCAGGTAGGTGTATTGTTGTTTTGGCCTAATACTGTTAACAAGAGCTGATTCGCAGAACATTTTGACTTGATGGGAATCGGAACATGCTTAAGCTTTGGATGATTTTGTGCACCATTTTGAGGGAGAATGACTGTCCCTTCAACACCTAGTAGCCCAGCTACTACACTCTTCTCAGCCCAAAACTCTCCCCATTGGCGTCCTGCACCTCCCTGCCACTATTAGCTGACAGAAACATCTAGACATAGATTCCTTACCTTTGAATTTCCCCTGGCGTCAGTCTGTATCCTGAATATTTTTTGTGATCAGTACTTCTGCATGCCAGTAGGTGGCGTAGATCGGCTCTGCATCCATCGTCGGCATTGTTCACACAGAAAGTGATGTTGCGGTACCTATATAGGCGCCACTCAGGTTCGCTAATGTCAGTTCTTTTCTTTCCGCTTCAGCCAGCATTGGTCTAGAGAAGAGCTACCCCGTTGTAATTTTTGGACAGAATATTGCTAACATTTTTTGAGGGGTTTCCTCCTAATGTGTTGATATTTCATCCCGTAAGGTAGGTATCTGAAAGAGACAATTAGTTATAGATTCCTTAACTTAGAATTGCCCACAGGTGTCAGACTGGATCCGGAAAGTTTTTCGTCAGCAGTACCCTGTGCGTCGTAATGTGGCGTCTGTCAGCTCTGCTTTCGTCGTTGGCGTCGTGGTCACTGGAATGACGTTGCGGTAGCTACTTAGACGGCACCCTCGCGCACTGACGTTAGTTCTTTCTTTTTCCATGCCAGCCAGCGCAGATCAGGAAAGAGCGGTACCTCCAGGCACTTTTTGACTGACTTTTGGCGACTATTTGTCGACACCGCTTCTGAGTCTTCTACACCTGGTGCACGTAGGGATGCCCGGTTTCAACGCTTGTTGTTCCTGTCGATGACTGATGTCGGTGACGGATCTGCACAGAGTGTGCTTGTGGTGTTTGGAGAGTGACCACAATCCCATGTCATGTTGCGAGTGCCGCACCATGAATCCAAAGTCTTTGCAGGAGCGGTCCCGAAAGCTTCTCGAGGCCTGGCAGTCCGCTCGCTGCTGTTCGAGGTCCCAGTCGCGCGGGAGGTCAAGAGACCAGTGGCGGAGCCACCATTACCACCAATCGTCTTTGAAGTCTTCGCACTCCTCAGGTAAGTAGAAGCACAAGACGAAGTCGAAGAAGCATCGTCTCTGTTTGACTTCTCCCTGACTGTCGGCTGACGCAACAAGGGATGCAGGCGGGCCCTTTCCGTGGCTCTGGTTGCGGAGCCCAGCTCCGAGTTTCCCTACCTTTCCAGGAGCCGGAGCGACTCCTGCTCAGCTTTGAAGATTTTACGAAGTGATGCATGCCATCTTTGGGCCCCCCAACTCCACCGGGGCGCCTTCGGGCCCCGCAGACTCGGCTGGGGGCCCTCCGCCATCAACGCCGGTGGCTTTGCCCGGAACCGCAGGGTCCCCTTGGAGTCAGGCCTGGATTCAGATTGGTGCCGGTCGACCTCATTACACCTCCCCCCGACTCTACCGGCACCATTTCCCCAACCAACGCCGGTTGTGTCCCCAGCTGGCATCGACCCCGGCCTTCACCCGACGTGCACACGGAGCCGCATGGCAATCGTCCAATGCCGGATCCGGCGCCATTGGGTACTTTTGTACCCATGCTCTACCCTGGTGTTCCATATTGGCAACCAGAGGGCTGGGTGGGGTCTGGAGACCCTTTAACTGACCAGTTGGAGTATGGACCGGACTGGAGAGAAGAGTTGGGGGACACCAATAGTCTGGATACCTTCCCAGACCTTGGCATGTTTTCTCCTCTTACCGTGGCTATGGAGAAGGGAGCGTCTTACACAGTGGTGTTGCATAAGGCGGCCCAGACTCTTAACCTCAAGCTACCTACGGTGGCAGTCAGGAATACCCTTCTGAGAGAGGTGCTTCAATCAGCAGTGAGCACTTCGGAGTCAGAAATTACCACCTTCTAGCTGGGATTTTTTGAGTCAGTTTTCAGGGCCTGTTCGAAGACATTTGATCAATTTGCAATTCAATTGTGGGTCCGATGGGTCTAGCCCTGCAATTATTGCAGCTCTGCAGGTCCTGATACCGCTGGCATTAAAAGTTTTTCTAAGTAAAGTGACTCATGCATTATGAAGTTTAATGCATGTTTAGATTATAAGGATAAAATCCTCTTTATAGTTGCTGCAAAGTCGACATGATTTAGGCCCTATGTGTACCCATGTTGGCTGGTCCGCTATTGACGGTAGTTTCCCGAAACGAATAGCCATTGTTTCTTCAAGTTGCTTGAGAATGTTATGCTGAAGTAAGGTGCTGGTGCAAGGGTCTTATAGTTATTTTTTATTTATTTTTATTTTTTTGGCAGACCTTTATTTATATCATTTGTACACGGAGACCAGCCAAAATCTCAAAGAATTGACAATACAGTACATAATTATGCGTCAGTGCACACAGGATTGATTACAGGTTGACTGCGGTCAAGTTTTAGCTTTTGTTCATACGGATAGGTGACGACAGGACAGTTCAAAGCAGTACGTCGATTCCAACATCTAAGGATCAGAAAAATAGGCATACATTTTGGTCATAACACCATCCTCAAAAATACCCTCATAGAAGGAAACATCTGAGCAAGCAGGAGTACACATCGCTAAAACTTCAACAAACAAAGAATCTATCCATTATAAAACTCAGAGGAAAAAAGAAAAAAGAACAGTAGGCCCATAGAACAAAAAAGGAAAGAACATAAACCCCTCCAACCCCCCACCCTGCACCCCTGCAACTGGCTATGGCCTTCCCCCCCCTAGCAGTGTGCCTGTCGCCCCAAAAAGAGAGTCCCAAAGTTTAGAAGAGAAGAAAAAGATCCTAATCTATAACTACAATGGAAGTAGTATAAAACGGAGGGGAGCCCTCACCAGTCCCCCGGCCCCTCCCCCCTGCAGCGCCAGTACCAGCACGAAATGTAAGGTCAATAAGAAAAGACAGTACCAACGAACAAAGTATAAATCGCACAGTCAGTACGCTACACCAGCAAGAAACCCGCCTCACATCCCTCCCGATCAGCAACAAAGAAACCATCAGCCAATTGTAAGCTGCGTTCACCCCTGTCCTGTCCTGTCTCGGCTAACCTTGTGCACCAAAGTGTCCCATACAGGCAAGACCAGTAGTCCAAAAACGCCGATGTTAGTCAACCGGGCATCAGTCATGCCCACCTCAAGGCGCTCCGGGGACTCCGACCAGGACCAAAAGCAAATAGTCAAGGTGGCATACGATGGAGTCGGGCCAAAGAAGGAAGTTCCAAAGTCCAACAATGGCAGCAGTGGCGATCCCCGATATGAGGGGAGCAGGGGTCGGAGCGGGCGCCTCAGACGCGAGTCCGGCCCAGAGTCCATACTGTGTCCTGGACATATAAGTTCCTTAGCAGGGGACGCAACGGGGCAGGGAGTCTCAGTGCCATCAATGTCGCACAGGGCCGCCATCTTATAGTGGAGAGGCAGGAGATGCGGCGTGCAGCTGTGTTCTGCCTGTCCAGCCATTCTCGAACGCCCCATCTCAAACACGATCGCTTCCAATTTGCTGGTTAGAACTCGAGCAGAGTATTCCATTGAACTCCGGAGGTCGGCAATAGCCGACATTAGGTCACCATATCGCCAGTCTCTGTCGTGTCTCTCCCCGACCACGTCGCTCCGCTCCAGCCGCCCAGGAATCACTCGGGGTATAACCCCCTCACAGCTGGCGATATCCATGCCCGTTGCGATCACCAGCACGGTCCAGCTGACTTAGGCCGGGATACATGCATAGGGGCTGTAGTAGCAGCAAAGGATATCAGCACCGTTGAAAAAGCAGCCCTCAGTGTAAACTGCTCTGCTGGGTGTGGAGGTGAACAATAAGTCGGGAGTCGCCCGCCGATCGCCGGGCAAAGTGCAAGCCGTCACTTTAACACGGGCGATCCGTGTTACCACAACCGAGTGATGCGCCCAAAAAATAGCCGGCACAACACAAGCTTCGCCGCCAGTCCAGCCAAAGGCGCAGCTCGAAAATCGGCCACTTCCCGGCTAACGTGATCTGGCCGGCACCCAGTCGCCGCAGTCATCCGTTGTTTATCGCTCAGCGGCCGGCCTGGATTTCAACTAGTGGCCCCGGTCACAAGTCCACAGCAGGCCGCGGGACGTTTTCGATCGGTGGTGCCGCTAGCAAGCAGGTACAGGCTCCAGAGTTTCTCCGCTGGTCGCCGGAGGGAATCAGGTACACATTCGTGCCGCTTTGACACAGGAGCACTGGCAGGATAGATGCGCAGGAGGAGATGGTCTCAGGAGCTGAGGGACTAGTCGACCGTCCCGGTCGCCATCTTGGCTCCTCCCCATGGTCTTATAGTTATTAATCACCATCCAGGCATGTGACCTTGAGCTGACAATATTTTTGTCGAACAGTAATGAATGGAATTTTGCTAATTTGTTTATTGCTTGTTCGAAGGACTGATATGGTAAATTTTTATTCCATAACTCGGTCGTGCAGGTTGTTAGCAAGGATTTATATAGATATTGGTTGCATGGTGATTATTTATCCTCATCCACTTCTGTCCAAAGGGCTTTGTTAATTGGTGAGGTAATGCGTTCTGTTTCAACCGATAACTGCTGTTTCACTATGATGAAAATAAAGAATTGAAGATCTCAACATACCCAAGACTTCTTGGTCTTTCTGCTACTTTACCTTGTGTTACTTCGCGTGAGTCCTACGATAGATTTTCACTTGTACTTTACATGTGTGTGCATAGGGTTGTTGTTTCATGACTAGTGTCTCACCAGCTTGCTGGATAGACTAATGAATGGTTTCACAGGTTTGCCATTCACCCAGTTGCACCACCTAATGACAATGTCTGTTGTTTACACATGCGCTTAAACCCTTAGCAGTGCGCCCAATCCTCTGACACCTCAAACCTTTTACTTACCCCCAACCGATAACAAAGCTTTATCGTGGTATGCATTCTCCCTATAGTTTCGTTTAAAAGACCAAATACAAGTCGAACCTGGGCCGGTGATGCCGACTGATGTTTTTATAAGTAGAGACTATTAGTTGGTTTAAAAGGTCTGAATCATTTGCCATATGCGGTCCTGGCATAAGTTCGCGTTGGCAGCATTTTGGCATCCATCACCGCAAGCAGAGGTTTGTATGACGGTCCATTCAGTATTTTTGCCAGTGTTCTGAAGGCAAATGTAAGTGCACTGGTTCTCTCTGACATGTACGTTTTTTGCTCAAGATGGTTGCCATTGAGCCAGATAGTCTACTTGCTTCTCAAGTGATTACCAATCAACTTTGTTTTGGTTTTTGATGTATATATTTCTAATTTGTTAAATGAAATATATTCTGACATCTCGTTTAAAGCTCTTTGTAGACCGTTCTTAGTTAAACTCAATAACACCACATCGTCGGCGTACAAGAGATGTGTTAGTAATTATTTACCTATTTGCAGAGGATGGGAATTGATATGATCAAGCCTTTGTGCAAGATCAGACATAAACAAATTGAAAAGGTGTGGCGCCAATACGCAGCCTTGTTTTAATCTTTTGGTTGTAGGCAGCTTCCCGGATAGTCTAGAACCGTCTCCCATCTAGGGGGCCGATTCACAGAACTAACTTAAGACAAAATCCTAAACTTACTACTTTTGGTATTCACAGAAGGCATTTTGTAGTAGTAAAGTTAGGATTTTGTCTTAAGTTTGACTTAAGACAAACTTAAAACAGACTTAAGACAGACTTAAGACAAACTTAAGACAGACTTAAGACAAACTTTTAACTTTTTTACTTTATTTATTTTTTTAATTTTTAAAATGTTTTAAAAGAGTTTATTGTATTTGGACAATGGTACACAGCTATAATGTGCCTACAACCCAGATCTGTGACTGGGGGCGAATGTTTTGCCATTGTGCAACATTCCGTCTATCATCTTGTGCGTTTTGCTGTACAACCCTGGGGCCGGCAGTGAAAAATATCAACAAGCTATAATCAAACACACAGCTTGAATGCCAACATCCCTGGGGCCCGGCAGCAAACGTGATTCAATAATAAATCTGCATGGAAGTTTCTATAACAATAACATGAAAGCAAGTGATCTCGAAGGATACCAAATTCGTCCTGCTAATATCTCCTTGCCAATAGCTAATACTTTAACCCCTTCGGTGCTGATGACGGCTCCCAGCCGTCATGAGTTACAGTGCTCGTGTGCTGATGACGGCCGGGAGCCGTCATGACCACGCCCGCGATCGGAATGTGCCGCACAGGCGCAGAATTCCCGCCGCAGCCAAGGTGTTAATATATACCCTCCACCCCCCACCCCTGTCTGCCTACATCTGCCCAATCCACCCACATTTGGTTCTTCATTTGCTGGTGACGTCCGATGGATTACTATTATATCTAACGTTTGCAACATTTTCACTCTTCCCGGGTCCAGTGGCTACCACATAAACTTCGTGCTGTACAACCCCATGACATTCCTCGCGGCCTGTCACCCATCAAGGTATCCACTTCAGGTAATCGTACCAGAACATTGATCAACGCCCCCGCCTCTAGCCACGTTACATATGGGTCCCAAATATCCACTGGTCTGGATCAGGTGGGTGTCAGTTCCCAATGTCGAGTTAATTGGTACTTGCAATAAGTGACTGTATGCAGCCAGCCAGCAACTGCAGGCGGCCTTGCTCTTTTCCAATGTATAGCCACTTGGCGCTTGGCAACAATAATAGCATTGATACCAACCCTTGGGATCTCTTGGTCATATCCCAACAGTGTCACTAGTGGTGTGAGTGATATCTGAGCGGCAGTAATGTCTCCAATGTGCCTGACCACTTCCACCCAAAATTGGGCTATCAGTTTACAGGCCCATGGCAAGTGTATGAAAGTTGCGTCCTGGTGTCCACATCGCCAGCATTTCGTGTCTATGTAGAGGCCCATGCGGTACAACTGTACGGGCGTGTGGTACACCCTATGTAGAAAGTTGAAATGTATTAGCCGAAACTTGTAGTACGGCGATAGATGCTCCAACTGCGAGCAGCAATATATCCATTGTTGGTCCGTAATTGGTGCTGCAATGCCATTTTCCCAGTCTACCTTTGAGGTGTATGCCATTATGGGGGATGTCTTTTGCATAGTAGTATATGCGTGTAATCAGTTTCTTGGGAGAGGGATTAGATAGGATGTTCTCCAGCGCAGGGAGGATCTGTGGTTCCTGGGGGTATTCAGCATACCGTGCTTTGCAGGATGCCCTAATCTGATAAAATAGTAGTGTGTCTGATACTGAAGGTGTCTGTTCTTTGCACATGTGCTGCAGTGTTAGGAATGTAGCTTCTGGATATAAATCGCCACCTGTTACCAGCCCATGCGCTTTTGCCCGCAGAGTGGTGGCCTTATCTGTCTGCGGGGTCAGCAGTGGATTGCCACCTATCAACATGGATGGAGCATACAATTCTTTTACTCCTGCTCGTTTCGCTATGCCTCGTCATGCCCATCTCGTCGCCTCAACCATGTCAATTTTCTCGATGGGGTCGCTTATAGGTCTGGTACACTGCCGCATTCAGTGGAATCAGTGCAGCCCTATCTATCTCTATCGCTACATGTGGTTTGAACGGCGTTTGGTGTTGCCAAAAGTGTAAGAACTGTGCCTGTGCGCTGTATGCGTAGAGTTCAAAGTCAGGGGCTCCCAACCCACCTTGTTCAAAGGGTAGCGTCAACAAATTCCAGGATACACGTGGCTGCCTGCCCGCCCATACTAACTCGAGCACGGCCATCCTAAGTCGTCTGAAGAAATGTACAGTAAGCGGCATTGGTATACTGATGAATAAATAGAGCAATTTAGGAAGCAAAACCATTTTCGTGATTGCTATGCGTCCCACTATTGAAAGGGGGAGTTGTTTCCATCTCTGTACCTTAGTGTCGATCCAGTCCATAACCCTCCCGTATTTGGCCATCCTCAAGTCCTGGGTAGATCTGCTTATAATTATACTGAGGTATCGTGTCTCCGACTCCACCCACTGAATGGGGTAGTCCGTCATGCATGGGTCTGTCTCGTCCATGAGTGCTAGTATTGTGGATTTTGTCCAATTGATTTGGATCCCCATGAGACCCCCGTACCTGATCACCTCTCTCATTATATGGTTAAAGTTATCTTTGGGGTTAATCATATAAATAGTCATGTCATGTGCATACATTGAGATTAATAGACCCCTGGATGTGAATACTATGCTCCTGTGCGTGTGGTGTTGGCGAAGCCTCACCGCCAAAGGCTCGGTTGCAATGGCAAAGAGCAACGGCGACAAAGAACAGCCCTGCCTCGTACCGCGGGTAATGTCAAAGGAGTCCGACACCTGTCCATTTAGTCGCACCCTTGCCACCGGTTTAGAATATAAAATCTGAACTTGTTGGATGAAAGTAGGGCTAAGGCCCATACTAACTAACAATATGAATAGGAATTTCCATTCCGGTGATTCAAAGGCCTTGGTTGCGTCCAATAACGCCGCCACTGCCTGTACATGAGGATCTAGGTAATGCAAGACTCCGAATAATGTGCGCAGATTATGTGACGTCGAAATCCCTGGTATAAATCCGGACTGGTCCGGAAGCGTGATTTGTGGGAGCATTGGCTGCAACCTATTCGCCAGGAGCTTAGCATATATCTTGGCATCAAGATTTATTAGTGACAAAGGTCTATAGGAATCAGGGGAAGTAGGATCTTTGTCGGGTTTTAGCAGAGCTATAATGGTAGCTTCTCTCAGGGTGGGGTGGAGTGTGCCCATGTCCATTGCTTCCAGGTACACATGTAATAAGCGGGGGGCCAATAAATCAACGTATTCTTTGTAAAATGCAGCCGTCAAGCCATCCGCCCCTGGGGCTTTATCAGACGGCATACTACTAATGACTTGACGTATGTCTTCAACCGTGATCTGAATATTCATATATTCACGGGCCCCATCATTAAACCACGCAAGCGCTACCGTGTCCAGGTAGTCCGTTATGTCTGTCTCCGATGGACACATGCTGGATGAGTATAAGCACTGACAGTATCGGGACATAGTAGACCAAATATCCCGTGGCGTCCTGGCCACCTCCCCATCAGCTGCCTTCAGTTTCGTAATGTATTCAGCACATCTCGGAGTACGCAACAGGCCCGCTAACATCTTCCCCACCCTATCACCCTCACCATAACTTCTAGCCTGCGCGTATTTATGCAAATAAGTTGTTTCCCTCTCTGCCTCTTCTTGAAATGTTGTCAGTTTGACCTAATCATTGCAGTAGTGGCAGGGGATGGGTTAGTTTGAAAGTCTCTCTCCAAGTCCCCGATATCTTTCTCCAGCTGCCCTAGTGTGTGCCGGATATCCCTTAACACTCCAGTTTTTAGCGCTATGCAATTTCCTCTAACAACCGCTTTAAAATCTTCCCAGAGTGTCCCAGGTGAGTCCACTGAGACCTCATTTAGCGTAAAGTAGTCCTCTATATTCTCTCTCAAACTCTCTCTGAAGACCTGATCCAGCAGTGCGCCCGACGGAAACCTCCAGGCAAATGGCTGTGTACATGGCTCTGGAATGCACAATGTCAGTACTGCAGGTGCATGATCTGAGAAGGTGCGAGGGTAATGTGTTACATCAGCAACCCAAGTATGCATATCTTTCGACACCAACCAGTAGTCTAGCCTCGACCACGAGCTTCTATGGTGTTTGACGCATGTGCCTTCCCTCACTGTGGGATGCAATGCCCTCCATGAATCTTTCAGATGGAGGTCTTGAAGAATGTCTGATAGTGTCTGCGCAGCTCTGGGGTGATGATCTCAGGACACTCCTTCCCTATCTAGCGTGGGCGACAATACTACATTGAAATCTCCACCAAAGGATTGCCATTGGTCCCAATGCCTGTATCCTTTGACAAATATGCTGGAAGAAATCCAGGTTGTCCTTGTTCAGGCCATATACGTTAACTATCAATCTAGGGGTGTCGTATAGCGTGCCCTGTAGGAGAACAAATCTACCCTCACGATCTACAATCGTCTGGTGTGTTTTCCATTGGAGCCCCCTGCGTATAAGAATGGCCACCCCTCTAGAGTATGTTGAGTAGCCCGCCACCGCTATCTCGCCCCATCTGGCATTCCTAAGGGTACCTGCCGCTGTTGTCAGTAAATGTGTTTCTTGGAGTAGGCAGATATCCACCCCACGCCGCAGGAGATAAGTTTGGACCAATCTCACCTGTCTACGATCATTTAGACCCCTTATATTCCAAGACATAGATTTGAGTGAAGTCATGCGAGCATTCTGTCTACTAGAACCCACAGTACTAGGCAGTTTTGCTGTATCTCCGGCACCATCCATCGGACCCTCGGGATTGTGTGATCCCACCGGTAATGCACATTCACACTAGATGCAGACATTTCGTTACAGTATGTGGCAAAGCAAACATGAAAAACAAAAACAATTCACCACCCCCGACCTCCCACACCAACCCCCCAAACAGGATGTGTTTTGCCCTCCCTTACCTCCCCTAACTGTAAACAGATGGTCCACAGTAGTGAACACACGGGAATCATCCCAGTGGGGTACATGAGTTAGCCGGCCATACACCCCTGCGCTTGTGGCAGGGTGGCCGGGAGTACAACGCATCCTACCAATCTCCCAAATAAACACCTTTGTATATGTACCAGTATATTTCCGTCTATTTTAGTAAGCAACCTATGATTTCACAGTTCTTACAGGCATCAGCAATAGCAATCCAAACCTCTCCCCAAGGATAGCCAGGGTCAGGACTCTACGTCCAACATTCAGTACTTATCTGTGCTCCTAGCCATCTGGCTCCCATTGGTCAGTCATTATCGCTGAGGTTGGTTTTGACCCTCTGGTCTCCAGTCGCCTCTTGTCGTTTGTGGTCCTTGGCCAGCTGTTTTATGTACGTGAGTGCCGCTTTTGCATCTGTAAAGAAGGCAGGTTTCCCGGGCCCTCGTACTCTCAGTTTGGGCGGGTATATCAAGGAGTGTTTGGTGCCAATCTGTTGAAAGATTTTCTTGGCAGGAATAAATTCCCTCCATTCTGACTGGACTTGGAGGGTAAAGTCCGGATACAATGCTATGTGGTTTCCATCGTATTGAATGTCTCCCCTTTCCCTCGCCAGGCGCAGTCTTGTGTCCCGGTCTCTATAGTTCAGAATACGTGCAAGGACCGGACACGCCGGTGCTCCCGGCCTTGGCCACGGACCCAACGTGCGATGTGCTCGTTCAACAAGGAACATGGCGGACATGTCCTGACCAACAAAATCTGACATCATTTTTTCAATGTACTTCTCCATATTCGGAATGTTTGTAGTCTCCGCAATTCCGGTCACACGTACATTGTTGCAGCGCGACCTAGCATCCAAATCTTCGTTCTTTTGTTGGATAGCGTAGAGGATCCCGTCCATATTCCTTAACTTCTTGTCCATCTCTGTCTGTCCTTCTTCAGTTTCAGTAATTCTGGTTTCAAGGACACTCACACGGCACTCCTGCTTGTCCATTCTCTGCGTTATTCTGTCCATTCTTTCGGCTAGGGAATCCATCTTGGTATCTATACCCTGGAGACTGGATTTCAGATCTTTGAACATTTCACAGATATCGTCAGGTGGCGGCTGGGACGTTGCGGGATCCTCTAATTGACCTTGTGGAACATTGTCTGCTTCGGGTCCTTTGGCGGCCTTCCTTTCGAAATTGAGCCTTGGCTGTCTAGTGTCCAGCTTCCCCATTTTTGGATCTGCGCACTAGCAGGTGTCCAAAAGGCGAAGGTGTCACCACCTCGTCCCCGGACCTGCCGGAAGTCCTGTACTGTTAGCGTAGTATTGCGCTTTCTCCGCAATGCAGCGCACACTGCTATGCTGGGATCACGCGCCCCTCCAATACTGTGACTACTCGCTCGCACTTCACACCCTATAAACGTGCGGGCCCCAGCGCAGGTATCTTCCACCCCTTCACAGGCTGTCCGCCGTTCTTATATGGCGCTATTAGGAGCAGGTATCTCCATGTCCGTACCACTGGCAATCTCAATTAAGTACTTACTGCTGTGGCCGTTTGGCGTCACCCTCATAGAGGCCACACTCCGCCTGCTGATATTGTCATTAGGGCGTGCCCGCAACGTTATAGAATATATGTTCGGCCTGGGGTGCTCCCCAACTATGCCACTCTGTACATTACTTTCGTGGTTGCAGTCTTCGCCTCCCCCTGACAGTTGGTGCCAGTGTGAGCCAATCTCGCCGCTGCCGCTCACCCTCCAACCGTTCTTCCCCTCACCTATGTGTAGGAACGTTCTGTGTACTTTGGCAACTCTATTTTCACCCTGGCTTTGATGGTACTTAATGTTTGGTGCATCACAGTGCGCCTTCAAAAGCTTGCCAGCAGCGGTCCCAAAATGGCGGCTCCACTGTTTGTATAACTCGGTTGGAGCCCCGCCGCCCAGCCAGATCCAGGCCTTGTCCCCAAGCCACAGTCCTCAGTACCGCAGGCAGAGTTCGCCGCCCTTCCCCCGCTATTTCCATCGGTACCTGTCCTCCATCGTGGGTGTCAGGCCTCTCACGCCTCTTCCACCGCAGGACAGCAGCACCGATCTCCTCAGTCGCGTCCTCCCGCCGCGCCTGCAATACTCCAGGCACCCGCCCGGGAGTCACCGCTGTCTCCTCCGGGCATCGGGGCATACGCTGCCCGGCTCCTGTTATATCCGCTTGGAGCCCCCGGCTCCGCAGCAAACTTACAGCGCCCGCTCAGATGCGCACAGGGGTACACCAAAATCGAGGTCCCAGCTTAGCCCGGAGGTAAGGGCAGCAGGCCCCACTCCGTCACGGATCTTCCTCAACCGCACAGCGGCCTTCAGCCGCCTCGCGCAGGTCTTTCTCCACTGCCTGCCCAAGTCATGGATGAAATCCCGCTATTGGGATGTCGCATTTATAAAGGATTAAATTGCCCGGCTGGCGGAGCCGCTCTAGAGTGCGGCCATTCCCCTGCTCAGCCAAGTCACGCCCCTACAAACCTCTAACTTAAGTCTGTCTTAAGTCAGTCTTAAGTTTGTCTTAAGTCTGTCTTAAGTTTGTCTTAAGTCAAACTTAAGACAAAATCCTAATTTTACTACTACTAAACGCCTTCAGTGAATACTAAAAGTGGTAAGTTTAAGATTTTGTCTTAAGTTAGTTCTGTGATTCGGGCCCTTGATTCTTATCCATGTTTTAGAATAGAGTTGCTGTTTTCCTCGTAGCAACCTCTCCGGGATTTTCCAGGCTCTTGTTTTTTTCTATAGGAGGTGACGGTCTACACTGTCAAATGCTTCCTTTAGATCTATAAAACAGAGGTGAAGTTGTTGTTTTCCCCGCTTGCATTTGTTTGCTATTAGTGATAGAGCTTAGATGTTCATGATTGTCCCTATGCCTTGCCTTAAACCTTTTTGATTGACTGGAATCAGATTAAGCTTGTTTGACTATTCCTTCAGATCTTCCAAAATGAGTGAGGCACGATATTTGGCTTTGCTATCTAATAGGGCAATTAGCCTATAGTTCGATGGATTTGTTCTATCTCCTCTTTTAAAGATAGGGGTCATTATCGAGCCTTGCCAATTAGGTGGAATTCAATTTAGTTGCTCAATATCTTTAAATAGCTGGAATAGATGCTCGCTCCAGAAGGTTGGATCGTTCTTAAAGATGGCTTGAGGAATGCTATTAGGTCCTGGACACCGTCTCTTCTGCCTTTCTGTATTGTGCATATTATTCCATCAGCCGAAAGAGGGGACCGGTCTATCATTACTATGAGGGAACTGGTGCTGTATTTACCATGCAGTTTAGTGTTTTCCTCAATTGGATTAGCACCAGATTCCATCTTTACTACTGAGTTACTTGTGCTGTCGTCTCCGAGTTGGCTTGTATCACCACCTCCTTGTATGATGTTTTCCGATTTTTTTTTTACCTCTGTCAAATCTTGGTGGTTCAATGCTGGATTATCAAGAATTCTGATTTCTGTAAACTTTGTAGCTATTAAAAATGTATACCACTTTTGTTCTTGTATGTTTGACGATAGCATGTTCACCGGCCTATGCAATTTATTTATCATTTCCCAGAATGTATTCAAGTTAGTTTTCTTTGCACTACAGAGTAATTCGGCCCAGAATTTATCATTGTTATTTCTCTTTTCGTACCACAACTTTTTTAATACGTTTTCCTCAGCTGACGTATGTTGTCCCAGGCCACTTGGTCGAGGTATGTTATTTTTAGCATCCTGATGTCTTTTTTGAGTTCATGATTCAAGGCACCCACCCCTTCCGTCAGATTTTGTATAGTTCCATTTTTTTTGCCTGATATTGTTTCCTGGGCAATTCCCCATAGATCTTCCTCCTATGTAACGTTTTCCATGCTACCCTGACTCCTTTTTTTGACCAGATAAAGCTACTCAGTGTCCCTTGTAGTTTCTTAATTACGATCAAATCAAACCCAAATGGAATTGTGTCAAAAATAAATGTCAACTTTGATAGAATGGACATCTTTAGTAAGGTAGATCTACCTAAAAAGGATAATGGAAGGCTATTCCAAATTTTCAAAAGATTAATTGATTCTTTTTTTATCTTTGCAAAATGTGTGTGAGCCAAGTCATTAAGCTTCTGAACCACCTGTATCCCCAAAATATCTGATCTCTTTTTTCACCGAAGGGCTCTAACATTTAGCAATCCACTCCATTATTTCAGTTTTCTGCTGATTAACTAAATATCTTGAAACTTTGCCAAAATCTTCCAACGTTTTAATAATCTTGAGGTACGATGTCTCCATTTCACTAGTAAAAATCATCAGGTCGTCTGCGTAAAGACCCACCTTTTTCCCCAGTGTTTATACTTGAAAGAAATAATATTGGAGTTTGCTCTGATTTTCTCTGCCAAGAGTTCAATATATATATTGAAAAGCAACTGGGAGAGCGGGCATCCCTGATGAGTCCCTCATTTAATTTGTATCTGGTCCATAAGATTCCCGTTTACTAATACTCTTGCTATTGGATTTTTTATATATCATTGATACTGCTATTAGGAAGTTCTCCCCTAAATCATGTTTCCTTATTAGCCATTGTAAAAAAGACCAGCTAACCCATTTGAACGCTTTAGCAGGGTCAAACTTAAGTATCGTCAAGGGCTTGATATTAGTAGTTGCTAAATCAATTGCACCAATCAGCTTATCAGGTTGGATCATTGAAATGTCTCACAATTATAAAACCCTTTTGGTCGGGGTGAATTCATTGATCAATCACATTCTCTAAGCGTTTTGTTAATATCTGGGTATATATTTTGTTGTCTGAGTTTAAAAGAGAGATCGGTCTATGTTAGATCTGGGGGTCTCTAGTTGGCAGAGGTAAGTACCTTAGACCAAGTAGGGACCCTTGCTTCTAGTCAGGGTGAAGGAATACACACAGTAGATAACCTCCGCTCTCCCTCTAGGTAGCTTGGCGCGAGCTGGCAGGCTTATCCCCAAGGCAATGTGTATAATAATTGCACTCAACACAACAATAATCCCCAATCCACCACAAACTGAGACCACACAGGTAAGTATATTTTATAAAAATATATAACTTTATCTAGGTTCAGCAATGTAAATAAGGCAGTTGCACGATAATCACTTTGTTATAAAAATGTTGCACTTAATCTTAATGGTGGTGCTTAGTTTCAGGAAGTTCTCATATAAAACAAATGTCTCAAGTCTCTTTAATCAGTTAGAGATAATGCCACTGATTTATAGTTGGTTCGCTCTAAAAATCGAGCAAGGAAAACAATGCCAGCGTTCAAAATATGCCAAGACGATCAGTCCCTGGCGTCAGGAACTCTCAGCGCTTTAAGCGCGTCTCACCCGAATGCTGGGGGGAGGGGGACTCCCTTCCCCGTGCTTGGTATCGCTTTGGGCTCCCAGGCGCACCTCGCTGGTGAACGCTCAATAGCGCTCCAGCCCGGCCGGTCTCAGGACGCTCTCCGCTCGCTCTCGGTCCTTCAGGGAGCAGCGGGGAGCAGAGACGGCAGGCCGGGGGCTGGAGCACTCTGCAAGATCCCTCGGCGAGGTCAGGTCAATCTTCCCCGGTCCCGGCGGTGATCCCGGTGATTTCTCAGCTCCTCTGCAGCTTCAGTCGAGGCAGCCAATCCCGTCGCGACTCTCCAGACGAGCCCCTCTGAGGGCGAGGCCGCCAACCAATGGCAGCGCGGCCTCGCTGATGACGCTCCGCTTCAATAACTAATCCCGTCGCGGCTCTGGTGAGGGGGCTCGGCTCTCTCACCCAATCAGAGCGCGGCGGGCTCGATCTTCAGCACGCAAACACCGGGAAGATACGGGGCACTTCCACGGGGGGTTACTGACCCCGGGCTGCGACGGTGACACGGCCAGCAATTGTTTTTCAGCGCTCCTTGCGCTGTAGAGGCCCACAAGTCTCCGGTCTGCACCACACACGTGTCGATGAACACGTCGATCTTGGCCACGCAGCAGGCTGGGTCAGCGCGGCGCCCTCAAGCAGATTAGAGAGCAGCCAGTGCGCTAAGCAGGCAAACTACAGGGTTTCACGATCTCTTCGCCACACAGCAGCTTCAGGGGGCACAGCAGATTCTTGTAGTCCTTGGGCAACCTTTATGTTCCTGGGTTGCAGACAGGGAGCCAGCTCTTCTCAGGCCCTTGGAGATTCAGGTTGCAGACACAGCACACAGCAAAGTCTTAGCAGTTTCAAGCAGTCAGGGTCACAGCTCACAGCAAAGTCCCTTTCTTCTCCTCTCCTTCAGTTGGATAGCAGGATAGGTCAGCCCTTAAAGCACACAGCAAGGCAATCTTCCATCAGCTCCTTCAGCTGTCCTTCTTCTGGCAGAGGTTCCTCTTGATTGTAGAATCTGACAATCTGTTGTCAGGGGTCCTTCTCTTATACCCCAAAAAGTCTTTGAAGTCCTTTGTAGTCTTTTGAAGTCTTTGTGCAAAGGGGGCCCTGAGCCCGGTCCAAACCAGTTCTGGGTGTTGCTGGGGGTCTGGGGGTTTCCTGGCTTCCTTCTTCCTCTCAGTATCAGGGACAGAGGTTACAGTCGCCCAGCAGGAGGTGGAGCCAGCTTTGAGGTTAGGCAGGCACAGCCCTTCACTATCAGATGCTATCTTCTCCCACTTCCCTGGCAGCAGATGCTGCCTTTCATCCACGGGGCTGGCTCAGATAACCCCCTGGGGGCTCTGCAGACCCTGTCATCCTCAACCCAGACAGTCAATCCACAAACATTCCCAGGCACACAGAAAGGTTAGACAAGAGAACAGCCACTTTCTAAAAAGTACTATTCTCAAACACAGAATTTAAAAACCACCTTTCCTAAAAGATGTGTTATTAAATTCTGAGTTCAGGGATATCACTCACTTATGTCCCATCTTGTTCCTATGGGAAGATAGGCTGGGATCCAATGGGACCAGCCTCCCCCATGTTACTCTATGGAGCAAGACAGCCTTACAGCAGTGAGCACACAACATGGCTGCTGCTCACTACCAGAGCATGTTACCTGCACTAGTACATGCTCTACCTTACCCATGCACTGCACCCTGCCCAGGGGGGTACCTTGAGCCTTCCATAGGGGTGACTGATGTGCACAGACAGGGAAGGGTTAGGCCCAGCCAGTGGGGACACTGGCCAGGCGGACATGGCAGTCCACTGACTGCACACAGGCCCTGCGCTGGCAGGCCTGAGACACCATTTTAGGGCTACTCATGTGGGTCGCGCAATCTGCGCTGCAGGCCTACTAGTAGCATCTGTCATCACCAGCCCTGGCACACATAGTGCACTTTAATAGGGACTTCATGGTGATACAAATATGCCAATCAGGTATACCCAATCAATATGACAATTTACAGAGGGAGCACTTACACTCTGACACTGATCAGCAGTGGCAGTGTCCAAAGCATCTAAACCAGCAAAAACGAAATCCAGCACAGCATCAAAAATACATGAGTCAGAGGCCAAAAGATGGGGGGAAAACTACGCCAAGGATGTCAGGTCTAACTCGTGTCCCCTCCAGCTGAAAGTGGGGATTACTACCCAACCTCTTGGGAGTCCAAATAACTAAGGCGGAAGAATCTGGACAGACCATCAGC
Source organism: Lissotriton vulgaris (assembly GCF_964263255.1). NCBI lineage: Eukaryota > Metazoa > Chordata > Amphibia > Caudata > Salamandridae > Lissotriton > Lissotriton vulgaris. Next base: position 1,541,378,386 of record NC_141696.1, on the reverse strand, counting down.
ATTGGCGTGTTCTGTCCCAGGGCGGTGCTCCACCGTGAAGTCCATCCCCTGTAGGGAAATGGACCACCTCAATAGTTTTGGATTCTCACCCCTCATCTGCATTAACCATCTGAGGGGCCTGTGGTCGGTCTGAACACGGAAGTGAGACCCAAACAGGTAGGGCCTCAGCTTCTTCAGAGCCCACACCAGAGCGAAAGCTTCCCTTTCGATTGCACTCCATCTCTGTTCCCTGGGGAGTAGCCTCCTACTAATGAAAGCCACTGGTTGGTCTCCACCCTCATCATTGACCTGTGAGAGTACTGCTCCCACGCCTTGCTCTGAAGCGTCAGTTTGCACAATGAACTCACTTGAAAAGTCAGGTGCCTTAAGCACCGGTGCTGTGCACATGGCAGTTTTGAGGGTGTCAAAAGCAGTTTGACAGGCCTGAGTCCAATTCACTTTCCTGGGCTGATTTCTAGATGTCAGCTCTGTCAAAAGGGCTACAATGGTGCCATAACCTTTGACAAACCGTCTGTAATACCCGGTGAGACCTAAAAAGGCTCTCACCTCAGTCTGGGTCTTGGGAGGTTCCCAAGCCAGAATTGTATCAATCTTCGCCTGTTGGGGCGCCACCTGGCCGCTCCCCACCTGGTGTCCCAAGTACACCACAGATCCCAGCCCTATCTGGCACTTACTGGCCTTGATAGTGAGGCCTGCCTTCTGCAGAGCCTTCAACACTGCGCAGAGGTGTTGCAAGTGTTCCTCCCAAGTGGAGCTGAACACAGCAATGTCATCCAGGTATGCTGCGCTGAATTCCTCCAGCCCTGCTAATACCTGGTTGACCAGTCTCTGGAATGTGGCAGGGGCATTTTTCAACCCAAAGGGCATGACACGAAACTGGAAGTGCCCCTCTGGCGTTGAAAATGCTGATCTTTCCTTGGCCCCCTCAGTTAAGGCAATCTGCCAGTAACCTGAAGTCAAATCAAAGGTGCTCAGGTACCGGGCAGCTCCCAACCGATCCACCAGGTCATCAGCTCTGGGGATGGGGTGCGCGTCAGTTTTGGTGACCGCATTGAGTCCACGGTAGTCCACACAGAAACGGAGTTCTGGGGGGCCACCAGGTGTAGCAGCTTTCTTAGGCACTAAGACCACTGGGCTAGCCCTGGGGCTGCTGGAGGGATCAATTACCCCTAGCGCTAACATCTTAGAAACCTCTTCTTTGATGCTAGCCCTGACCTTGTCAGCCACTCTGTAAAACTTCTGTTTCACAGGCAGGTTGTCACCAGTGTCCACATCGTGGACGCACCAGTTGGTGACACCTGGGGTCAGGGAAAACAGGGGGGCGAACTGACCCAAGACTTGGCGACAGTCCTGCTGCTGCTCTGGGGTCAGGGTGGGTGAGAGTATCACCCCATCCTCTGACCCATCTTGCTCCTTGGTTACCAGGAGGTCAGGGGGAGGATCACTATCCTCCTCCCCTCCAGCATCTGTAGCCATGAGCAAAGTCACTGCTGACCTCTCAAAGTGGGGTTTGAGGCGGTTTACATGCAACACTCTCAGGGGCTGCCTGGGAGTCTTCAGGTTAACCAAATAGGTAACCTCGCTCTTGCGTTCCGCCACCTCATATGGCCTAGACCACTTGTCACGGAGCGCACAAGGCTCCACCGGCGCCATCACCCACACTTTCTGACCAGGTTGGAACTCCGCAAGAGAGGTGTTCTGATCATACCATCTCTTCATTTCCTCCTGGCTAGCCTCCAGGTTCTCTTGAGCGAGCTTCCTGAAGCGCTTGGTCTGGTTGCGGATGGCCAGCACATAGCTGAACACATCCTGAGGGGTTTTCCCTCGGGATTTCTCCCACCCCTCCTTCACCAGAGTGAGAGGCCCTCTGACAGGGTGGCCATACAGCAACTCAAAGGGGCTGAACCCTAAGGATTTCTGAGGCACCTCCCTGTATGCGAATAACAGGCATGGTAACAAGACGTCCCACTTCCGCCTCATGGGCTCCTCTAGGCCCATAATCATGCCCTTCAGGGTGCGGTTGAATCTCTCAACCAACCCATTTCCTTGAGGATGGTAAGGTGTGGTGAACTTATAGGTCACTCCACACACCTCCCACAGAGACTTCATGTACCTAGAGATGAAGTTTGTACCCCTGTCAGAAACCACCTCTCTGGGGAATCCCACACGGGAAAAGATCCCCATTAAGGCACGGCCCACCACAGTTGGCTGTGACTGTCCTGAGAGGGACTGCTTCCGGGTACCGGGTGGCATGGTCCACCAAGACCAGGATAAACCTGTTGCCTAGGGCTGTCTTGGGGTCCAGGGGCCCCACGATGTCAATGCCCACCCTCTCAAAAGGGGTGCTCACTACAGGAAAGGGTTGGAGGGGTGCCACGCACTTCCCTCCGCTCTTGCCACTGGCCTGACAAGTCTGGCAAGACTTACAAAAGGCAGCGACTTGCTTCTTCATCTGGGGCCAGTAGAAGTGGGTGATAAGCCTGTAATAGGTCTTGTCTTGCCCCAGATGTCCTGCGAGAGGCACGTCATGAGCCAGACCCAGTAGGAAGTTCCTGAAGCGCTCTGGTACCACTAGCACACGGGTTGCACCGGGCTCAGCGAACTTAGGCTCACTATAAAGTAAGTCATCCTCCCAGTAGATCAAATGTTCCTTGGACCCCAGGCCTGCTGCCTGGTCTGCAGCCTGCTGCCGCACACCAATGAGGGAAGGGCACTCCTTTTGAGCTTGGCAGAATTCCTCCCTGGAGGGACCACCATCTTGCTGCCACTGGGACAGCTCAGGCAGTTCCCCTAGTTCGGCCACCTGTTTCCCTGTAGGTTCCAGGGCATCCCCCTCAGGTTCTGCTTCCTCCTGGACCGTGGGAACAGTGGGGGCTGGTTTCCCGCGCCCTCTGCCCCTTCCTCCCTTGACAGGTCCCTGGGCCATTGTTCCAGGCTCCAGTTCTTCTAATCCACCCTTACTGGCTGCCATTGCACGTGTGGTCACACAGATCCACGCAGGCAAGCCCAACATTTCCAAGTGAGTCCTGTGCTCTACATCCTTCCATGGAGAGCTCTCCAGGTCATTACCTAATAGACAATCTACAGGCAAGGCATCACTTACAACAACTTCCAATATACCGGAGACTCCTCCCCATTCAAATGGAACACGTGCCAACTTGCAGAGGCGCACTGAACTGTCAGCTGCCACCACAGGACGGAGTACATTGGGAAGGATCTGTTCTTCAGACACCCATTGACACCTGACAGATGTCACACTGGCCCCTGTGTCTCTCAGAGCTTCTATCTCTTTTCCATTGATGGTCACCTTCTGCCCATATTTCTTAGTGTTTAAGGGCAGCAAGGTTTCCTGGGCCATCTCTTGGTCTCCTAAAGAGACAAGGGTCATCACTGCTAACCCCTCCTCCCCACTAGAAATCAAATCTCCACCCAAAACTACACTGGCTAACGCCGGCGTTGGAGCACCAATGGGTGCTGGAGGTTTCTTTGGACATTTGGGGGCAATGTGCCCCACCTCCCCACATGTAAAGCAGGTAGGCGGGGGCCTGTTGTCCTGTTTGCCTTTACGGGGCCAGGACTTCTTAGACTTGGGGGGCTGAGACATGTGTTATTAAATTCTGAGTTCAGGGATATCACTCACTTATGTCCCATCTTGTTCCTATGGGAAGATAGGCTGGTATCCATTGGGACCAGCCTCCCCCATGTTAATCTATGGAGCAAGATAGCCTTGCAGCAGTGAGCACACAAAATGGCTGCTGCTCACTACCAGAGCATGTTACCTGCACTAGTACATGCTCTACCTTACCCAAGCACTGCACCCTGCCCAGGGGGGTACCTTGAGCCTTCCATAGGGGTGACTGATATGCACAGACAGGGAAGGGTTAGGCCCAGCCAGTGGGGACACTGGCCAGGCGGACATGGCAGTCCACTGACTGCACCCAGGCCCTGCGCTGGCAGGCCTGAGACACCATATTAGGGCTACTCATGTGGGTGGCGCAATCTGCGCTGCAGGCCCACTAGTAGCATCTGTCATCACCAGCCCTGGCACACATAGTGCACTTTACTAGGGACTTCATGGTGATACAAATATGCTAATCAGGTATACCCAATCAATATGACAATTTACAGAGGGAGCACTTACACTCTGACACTGATCAGCAGTGGCAGAGTGTCCAAAGCATCTAAACCAGCAAAAACGAAATCCAGCACAGCATCAAAAATACATGAGTCAGAGGCAAAAATATGGGGGAAAAACCACGCCAAGGATGTCAGGTCTAACAGTCTACATGACTCATTTGGGATTTTTATTTGGTTTTAAAATAATACTATTCATTGCCTATTCCCACAAGCTTGGCAACTCATCTCCTTCTAGGAAGATACCATTTATGAGTTCCATCAACCACGGGGCCAGTTCTTCTTTCAGAATTTTATATAACTCGTTTGAGAGGCCATCTGGGCCTGCAGCTTTCCCCTTTTTCGATCTTCCCATTCCTAGTTCCACTTCCCCTTCGGTAATCTTTGCACAAAGGAGGTTCTGAGATGTAAGATTTAAACGGAAGTAGTTTATTCCCTCTAAGTATCTTTGTATTTGCTCCCCTGATACCATAGTATATCTTTAAACAAGCGATTGCAATGCAATAGGTCTCGCATTCACGAGAGTTTGAACTGTTGGCATTGTAAATGGTAATGCCTTTTATGTGTGTTGTTTTTAAAACTGATAAATAAAAGGGATTGTCATTAATAATGCCAATAGCTTAAACTCTTGCTAATGGAAGACCTATTGCATTTCAAATGCGTTCGGTACGGTACTAACTTTCAATGCGGGGTAGCATCATACTCTGTAAAGCACTTCAACGCCTCGTCAAGGGTAGTAAGCTCTATATAAATGATTTTTAAAATTCAGGTGGTCCACATGTCGGTTGTCCAAAGAGCAGACAAAGCAGATTTACAAAATGTTTTTGCCAAATGTTATAAATTGAACAGCCAGTCCTAATGGGCTCTGCTAAATAATAAGTTCTTCCTTCTTGCTCCTAGTAAGGGCAATATTAAGTATCAATTAGCACATGGAGGTGAAGCTCTAAAATAGTCCACAGCACGCAACCACACTCTGCAGTTTGCAGCACCGTCCTACATGTGCGATCCCAGGCGTGAAACACCGGACGGGAAGTCCTTAACAATCAGCTTGTGGTGCGGTACAAGGACCCAACAGCCTGAGTGCAGCGTACGACTTGCCGTTTGCTGGTGCTCGAGTTTCGCAGTTTCACTCAAGATTGGGAGAGGGAGGCCGGGAGTGCACCTTGAGAGGAGATTAAGCGAGCTTCGCTGCCACCCAGCTCGGCCTCCGCACTCTACCCTGTAGATCCACCCTCCTGTGTCTTTGGCGATGCTGGCACTGAAGCACAAGTTCCTGGAGCCAGGAGCATGCGGCTGCGCGTGCCCACCCATTGAATTGGAGCAGCATGGCGGCTGAATTAGAATTGCTAGCTGCGCAGCATGGCGGCTGAATTAGAATTGCTAGCTGCTCTTGCGTAGGATAACAAGGAACCATCCCCTATATTACCGAAATAACCGCTCCGCCGAACCCAGACGCCGTTCTTCCACCCTGCGCACCAGCTGGACTCGGGGACATGGAGAATATGAAGTTTCCACCCCTGCCGCAGTTTAAAGAGGACTCGGAGGTAAGGACTCCAGAAGTACTGCAACTGATCTGGGGTGTTGTGGGTACTTATGAATAATGCCAAGGTGTGCTGTGATTACCAGAGACAAGCACTTACTTCGGTGCGCGTTGACGAGCCGGCAACAGGAGACACTAGCAAGTGCTGTAAGCTACCATAGCCTTGGTCATTGACCCCTGTTACTTTTGACACTTTCAGCAGCCATTGAGGCGTGCTTTGTATATGTTTGATTGAGTTATGGTCTTCATATCACAGAGACCAATTTAACAAGCTGTCTCCATGGAGCCGACAGGGGGAAGGGAATATGAAAGTGCATGAGGCTGCTGAGGACGGAAGGGGGACAGGAGATGTGCACATTGCGTGATGTACGTGCGTGTTCACGCACGCGTTCACATTTCCAGTCCGTCCTGCATGTGTACATCTCCTGTCTCCCTTCCGAAGCAAGTCAGTAACAATAGATGTCACCAGGCGAAACCTAAAAATGAAGCAAAAACCTACCTTACCTCTTTATACTCTTTGTGAGATGGGCCTGTTCTAACATCCAAGATTTCAGAGATATTATTTCTATTCACTTCTGTTTTGGTTTTCGACGCCAGCAGCTTCCCGCAGCCCTCCCCATATTCGTAGTGGGAGATTTTACTTGCTTCCCATTTCTTTTTAATTTCTTCTTCTGAAAAACTAGATAGTGTATGCTTTGCTTCTTGCAAGTTATCTTCATTTTGGTTCTGTATTTGTATGTGCATAGGATTCCTAAATTCTTCAGATATCTTAGTTATATTATCTTCCAACTCTTTGATCTTTGCCTTCCGCTCCATGTTTTGATTAATAAAAATGCTAGTTAATCTTCCCCTCATAAAATGACAGGGGAACATGGCAGCGGGCGGTTAGGTGGTCGAGTAGCTCCCCTGCCTTTATAGTGTATCCAGTTTGTAAACTGGTGTGCCGTGCAGCGTGGGGATCCTACCTGGCGTCCAGAGTGTTCCGAGGTTGGACGGGGGGCACAGTGGTCCTTTATTGCCCTGAGACGGATGCATGCAAAGAACGGGGACGCCGCGGCCGGAGGCAATCAAAGAACAGCCGCAGGTACCCTCGTACAGCACAGAGCTGGAGAGTGGGCGGAGGCTGCTGCCGGGCTCCTGGTGGATCGGAGGGCTCTTGGCAGAATCTCGTATAGAGGAGCTCCAAGCAGCACTACCCTGCTGGGGCTGAGGCTGGAGTGTGCTCGGGGTGAGGAGCCACCGTGGAGCCAGCACCTTTTTCAGCAAGATGACAAAACATCTATGTCACCATTAAAAAGGAAAATTGGGAGAAAATAGCAGGAGTCCAAATTCCCTCCTCAATTCCAGGGAAGAAGACAGATGGTTTAAGTACTAAACCTGCTACGGAGGTAAGGAGGTTGGTAGGGCTATTAAAAGGGCAGGCTAATAATATACCCTGAGGAATAAACACATTTTGGCAAACATTGAAACATTAGATCTAGCCCCTAATCAGATACCAGTAGTTATGAATACCTCTCCTCAGCCCAAGAAAACCAGGGAAGCTCACTTCAAGGACATAAAACGGTGAGAGAAGCAGGAGGAAAAGAGCCAAAATCACTTACGAGGGTCAAAATAACACCCACCCTGCTCTCTTACTTCAAAGTCCAAGACTTAGGAAAAGGGCAGTCAAATCAAACCCCTATAACGGATACACTTAGTAAACCTAATAAAGACCAACAATGCCCTGGAATGGCAGAGTCACCAAGCTATTAGTCCAGCCTTGGTCCCATTGGGTACGTTAGAGATTTCAAACCGATATCAAGTCTTGGCGGACAAAGGAGAATAAGAGCCATTGCAGGCGACAAACTCAATGTTCCCCACCAATCAGGTTGAACAGGATACTCACCAAATGCAACTAGGTAAAGAGACACACCCAGAGATGGAAAGGATGATAACATCACTCCTTAGCGAAATCAAAGAAAGGTTTGATATATCCAAAAAGAATCATGAGAAGATACACAAAGTTTGTGAAAGTCTAGAATGTAAGGTGAACTCAATAGTGGAAAGACTGGAAAACATGGAATCAACTGTAGAGAAACTAAGTAAGGAAGTGAAAATAAGTCAAAAGGAAATCTTCTCCCTTAAGGTAAGGGGAAAAGATTTCAAAGATAAGATCAAGATTCTTGAAAATAACTTGCGACAAAACAATAAAAGGATCTTAAATGTTCCAGAAGGCTTTGAAGGAGACAATATGAAAACAACAGTGAAAGCCTTATTAAAGGAAGTTATACCAGCCCTCGACAGTACTATTTTGGAAGAAGACATACAATGTATTCATCAAGACCCCTTTCATAAATCGACAGTCAGGAAGACCTCGAGAAAGATCTTAGAAAAATTTTAAAACATACGTGCTGTAGGAAAAAATCCTGTTGGAAGCCATCAGAGTAGGTTCATATGCAAAAGGATATTGGTCTTTTAGAATTTGATCTGACATCTCTAGGACGACTCAATATAGACAATGGGAATCTTTAGGCGGTGCAGGGATAGAATATCGATGTAAAAATATCGACTTGCACAAATATCGAAGTAAAAATATTGTGGGTCAGAAATATCGTCAGACAAAATATTGTGGTCAAGAATATCAATTTTAGGTAAGTAACATCGATGTTTAAAATATCAAAGTGTTAAATATCGTTTGCAAAAATATAGTTGTTAAAAATATTGATTTCTTGTTAATGTAATGTATTTCAGTATATATGTTTTATTTGTGTGTGATGTATGTTTTTGTATAAGAATTGTTTGTATTTTTATTATATGTTTTAAAATGTAATAGTTATTAATTGATTTTAATTAGAATTTTGCGTTTTTAGTTCTGTAGTGGGTTCTGGGTTTATAGGGGAATAGGGTGAGAAGTAATTTAATGATATTAAATGTATTGATTATTTTTAATAGTTATTAAAAAAACAATTTAATTTTGTGTTTTTAGTACTGTAGCGGGTTGTGGGTTTATGGGGTAATAAGGTGGGAAGAAATTCAATTATATTACATTTTTTAAATATTTTAATTTATTAATATTTGTTTAATTGAGATGTTATAGTGTTAAATGTGGAAAGTATTTGTTTATAATGTAATAAATAATTAATAGTTGTTACTCATTTCTAAATAATTAATTGGCAATTCATTATAGTAATTGTGTAAATAATTTTAGGGTTGTGTTGTGGTATGTGTAGGTGTAAATGGTGGGAAGGTGGGGGTAATTTATTTTTAATTGATGAATTAATAATTATTTGTTAATTCATTTTAATTAATTAATTAGCAATTAACTATGGTAATTGTGTAATTAATGTTAGGTGTGTGTTGTGGTGTTTATAGGTGTAAATGGTGGGAAGTATTAATTAGAAATTCATTATGGTAATATTGCAATTCATTTTAGGTGTTTAGAGGTGTAAATGGTGGGAAGACTGGGCAGTAATTTATTTTTAATTGATACATTAATAATAGTGGTTAATTATTTTAATTAATTAGAAATTAAATATGGTAATTGTGTAATTAGTTTTAGGTGTGTTTTATTGTGGATATTATAGTGTTAAAGCATGTGTTATCAATAAATGTTTATTTATTTTTTATTTATAGTATTGTTTTAATTGATTATTAATTATGTGCATTACGGAAATAAATGTTAATAACTTTGTGAGTTTCTTTTTATTGGTGTGGTGTTCTAGGGTAGGAAATCAAATAAATACATTTATGTTTTACATAATTCCTTTGTTTGTTAATATTTGCTCCTTTTAAATAATTATTGTTTTTAAATGTATTTATTAATTTATTTTATATATTTATAGCTTTTTGTTAAATGTAATATCTGATAGAGACTACTAGCCGCAGATTCCTTAACGTAGAATTATCCCCAAGCGTGAGACTGGACCCGGAAAACTTTCTTGCCCAGCATCTCTGCGCGCCGGGGGGGGCGGTACCACGCGACTCCGCCCAACGTCCTCCGCGGGCATGAAGTCAGCGAGGTCACATAAGCCCTACCCCGGCGTGCTGACGTCAGTTTTCTTCTTTTCCGCGTGCAACGCGGACCCAGATCATATTCCTGGCCTGTTTCAGGCCTCCTTTTTCTGCTTTTGAGTGTTTTTCTTGAGACCAGTTTGCGAATGCCTTTGGGCTTCAAAACGTGCTCGTCTTGTGTGCGCCAGATGTCGACGACAGATCCGCATGCCATCTGCATGTGATGTTTGGGGGAGCACCGCGACTCCAGTGACTGTGAGGCGTGTCAGCAAATGAAACCGAAGTCCCGGCGGGAGCGCCGGATAAAACTCCTTTCGGCACGCATGTCCAGGTCGGCGGCATTGCAGTGTCTGTCCCCCCGGACGGTTTCAAGAACCGCCGCCTCCATCTCCGACATCGTCCTTCTCCCAGGCCGCAAGAGCGTCGCTCACATGTTAGTAAATGTCGCAGTTTGTCCCCGAGTGCTGGTCCCAGGCCAGTTGGGGGTGTGGGTTCTCCATGGGTGGTGTCGCCCCACACGTCGACACCCTATCCGCCGTTTCCTGCGCGGGCGACTAGAGCCCAGATGGAGGCCTATGCGGCGGCCTTTTCGGCCTCGTTGGCTTCTCCTTCTCGGCCTGGGATGTCTGTGGATCCCTTGCCGCTGGGGGGACTTCTGCAGTGTCGCCGACAGATCCGGCGCAGACAGGTTCGGCTCCAGGTTTCGAAGATGTGGTGCCGCCGGGGTGCGGCCCGTCGGGGTTCCCTTATACGGACCACGGCGCCTCTGCCTTGCCGCAAACCCACGCGGGGGTCGCTGTGGTGTCGCGGAAGGTTGCCGGGGCTCAGGAAGTGTCCCTGAGTCCACCCCGGTCCTCTGGACAGGTGGCAGCCTTGTCTGAGGCCGAGTTGACCCCGCTGATCGCCGGCGGCTAGGGGTCGGAGTATGTCCTTGGACCCCCTCGTCCCTCCACGCAGGCAGCTGCCTCGGAGGTGGAGTTGACACCTTTTCGGCGCTGTTCCTTAGCCGCCCTGGCTCCGACCTAGCCTCGGTCTCCTGCGCTGCGCGTTTTGGCGAAGGTCGTTCTGGCATCTCCTTCGGCACCGGTCGACGTTGACTTGCCTCCGGTCGCGGACTCTATGGTGCCAGGCCAGCGTCGGGTCATTGATTCTTCTTCGGACGCCCCCTCTTCTCCAAAGGTTTGGCGGTTGATGGCTTCATCTTCTCCCTCATCATGGGAGGCCTGCTGGTTAGATTCCTGGGGGCGCAATATCTTCGCCTCCACCAGTGCAGCCTTGCGGGCCCTTAACACTCTTTGTGTATTGGCTAGGGCCTCTTCTTGCTTGTGGGATTCGGCTGAGTCCCTTCTGCCTGCATTTTTTCAGGAGCGTGTCTGTGTTGATCTGTGGTACCATGTGTTGGATGGCCAGGAGCTGGCGGAATTTATTCTTCGCTCCGCTCTGGACATTTCGGAGGTGCTGAGTCTTACCATGGCTTCTTCAGTGGCCCTTCATGGACATGCCTGGCTATGGGATAGTGTGTTCCTGGAGAACGTTAGGAAACGGCTGGTGGACCTTCCCTTTAATGGCACTATTTTGTTCCACGTCCCTGCGGACTCTGCCATTCAGAGGTTTCTGGCGGGGCTTCATCGTCGTCCTCCTCCTCCTCCCCCTCAGTGACCTGTAAGTCAGTCTGGGGTTTGGGAGGTGTTCTTCCGTTGTGTTCTGGGGCCTTGTAGCGGGTAGCCCCGGTTGTGTGTTCTGTGTGATTGATGTGCCCTCAGGTCCTGTTGTTAGGACCTTAGTGCTGTTGGCTGCTGGTCTGGCCCTTTTTTGATTTGTGGTTTTGGCTGTAAGCCATGTTGGCCCTGAGATTAGGCCTTCTGTGTATTCTTGTTGGCTGATTGGCAAGCCGTCTGCGGTTCCTCCGCAGGTCTTTCTGTTTTTCCTCTGCTGCGGAAACTTTTTCCTAAGAGGGTTCCCATGTCTTGGGACGTAACATGCCCTATGTGGGGTACTGGTAGCTATTATATAGCTCTCTCATGTGCTGGGGAGGTGTGGTTGTCCTTAGGGCGGGCCTCTGCTCCCCGTGGCGTAATGGTATGTCGCAGGTGTGATCCTCTTGCTGATGGTTTTGGAGTGGCATGCGTTGCGCCCAGGTATGTTCTTCTCCTGGATCGCTGTGTTGCTAGCCTGGTATGGCCTGCTGTCTGCGGCTTTGCGTTGTAGCTCTGCCTGATTCCGCTTCATCCGTGGGCCCGTGTGTGCCGGCCCCTTCCTTGGGGCGTGTCCTGGCCCTTCTTGGCCTCTCCTGGACTCTACCTTCGGCTGGCGTCTGGCTTGTCCTGGGTGCACCATCCTGTGGTGTTGTCTGCTGCTGGCTCTGCATGCCAGTGCGGACCGGTTGTTCTTCTACACCAGTGTGCCTTCTTCTTCTTACGCCTGGACTTTTAGCGGTACAGCCATCCTTGTCTTGTCCGCTGCTTGAAGCTGGGGTGTGTTCAGCTTCTTCTATGGGCCCTGCCTCCGTTTCTAACTCTCCTTCCTAGGGTTTGAGGTGGTCCTTGTGTTCCTTGTGGCTCTTTGGGCGCTGTTTGCCCCGGTGGGGTATTGGGCAGTTCTCCCTTGGTGGGGCCTAGAATATCCTGGTTTCCCCTTTTTGTCCTTGTGGCATGTCCCCCTGCTGGGACCCTGTGTCTCTTCTGATGGGGAGGCTCTCTCTCAGGCCCTCCTCCCTTTGGGTATGGCTAGGGTATCTATTCTATGTTAAAGAATATGCAGCTAGTAGTCTCTATCAGATGTACAAGTTACCTTCGGTAACGATATATCTGGTAGAGACGATTCTAGCCACAGATTCCTTCATGGCCCACCCTTCCTCCCCGTTCTGGGAGGACCCTCTGCTTGGGTTTCTGGAGGCGCTTCCCTCTGGGTGCCTTGTCTTCTGTGGGTGTCCTCTTTGTTTTCTTCCGGTCAGGCTTCCCCCAGCTGGTTTCTCTTCAGCGTGAGGGCCTGCCCTTGCTCTTGCCTCTGTTGTTGGAGTTTCTCATCCCCACCTGGTCTCCTTCGTTGGGGATATTTTACCTGTCCTTGGCCTCCTGTTCCCTTCAGATGGCACTGTGGTCTGCGGATGGAATACCTGTTCTTGCCCTCCTCCTCCTTTCAGGAGGTATGGCCATCCTTGGAAGTGTAGTCTGGGGATGGGTTACTGTTGCTCCTCTGTTCCTGGCTTGTGCCCTTCCCCTTGTGGTTGTGGTTGCAGACTCACTTCTTTTCTCTTTCTGTCAAGGCGCTTTCACATGCTTGTGCCTCCAGGATGGCTCTAGCCTTGGCTTGTGAGGTGGTTCCACGTGGTGGTCCTTGCGCTTTTCTTGCTATGGTTTCGCTGCTCTGGCCTTTTTGTGCTTACTGTCACCTGGTGCTTTCGCCTTGGCTTGCACAAGATGTTCCTCAGAGTGGTGCTCTCCTCCTTTTCTGCTCTGGGCCGCTGTTGTCGCCTTCTGGTGCCTTGGGGCCACCTGGTGGTGTTTCTCACCTTTTGTTTCTCTCTAATTTGTCTCTCTGTTTTTTTCACACACTGTTCCCATGCTCTCCTCAGTTTTGTTGTGATGGCTCCGCGTTGTGGCGCGGAAAAGTTCTCCGAAGCAAACGGACTTCAGCGGACTTCAGCGCGCCGGGGTGGGGCTTATGTGACCTCGCTGACGTCACGCCCGTGGAGGACGTCGGGCGGAGTTGCGTGGTACCACCCCCCCCGGCATATTTTTGGGATTTATTAAAAAAAATCCTATTGTTTAAATGTTATTAGTAATTTTTGTTTCTTTGCAGTCCAGCAGTTTCCCTACTTTTGCACTCTGCAATGGGAATAGTAATTTTTACCCCCTTTGCTATCCAGCACTTTCCCTACTGTTGCACTCACTGGAGTGGTAATAGTATGTTCGAGGCATATGAGCTGCAGATTACACACTATGCATAGATGGCCATCCTAGCCCGGATGTTTGCAGTATGTTTTGTTGTAGAAAAGTATTTTTGAGTCACAGGATAGGTGACTCCTCCTTTGGATGATACTGCTCCATGGGCATCAGCTCCATCCCCAGATTGTTTTTTTTCCGCCACCGGGCTCGGATGTGTTTCCAGCGCTCCGTGTTGGAACCGATTTCCTTCGGCACGCAATCCTCACCAAGTTACAAAAACTTAGTTTCTAACGCTTTTCCAGTCGAGGCTACTCTTCAACATGAAGGATCTCGATTCTGGTTGTCGTCGATGGCCTTTGTGCCTAGCTAGGACTCAACTCCAGCTCATGGAAAGGACGCCATTTAAAAAGAGTGCTCAATGTGGGTCAAAGTTTCCCCACACTGACCTTCATGAAGTGTGTAACCTCTGCCTCTCTCCGGAGCATGAGGCGAAAGACTGTTCAGCTTGTCCCTCTTTCCGCTCCAAAAAGACTATCTGGGACCAAAGAGCGAGGATAACAATGGCTCAAAGATCTTCAGCTCCGATACCGGACGACATCTTCGAAGAAGGCTTCAACGTTCCAGAACAACACGACGTCAACAGCAGCTCCGAGGCAGAAGATTCCGATGTCGAGGACATCACTCCAGTGCAGCGGGTCGTAAGTAAGACCGTAGACCCCGACCCTTCCTCGACACACCCAAAGAAGGCCCGGTCACACCCTCGCCCTCGGGCTTAGGTGCACACTGACACTCTGCTTCTACTGCCCCACCTTCAGGTCCGGCTAAGAAGCCAATTACGCCTTCAGGTGACTCGGGCTCGAGTCAGCCTTCACACGGTGCCGGCGCACATCTACCGAGACAACGGCACCGACTACACCTACATCCAAACCATCAGCGCTGAAACATACCATTACTCCTTCGGCACAGAAACCCAGGTCGGAACCAAGCAAACCCGCTTCGGATTCCCAAAAACCACCGGAACCGAAAAAAACATCGGATCCTAAAAAACCATCAGATCCAATAACCATAGCGGAACCGAAAAAAGCTTCGGAGCCGAAAAAGACTCCTACTTCCCCGGTGAAAGACATTGTCAAGAAACCAAAACAAGCCACTTCGGTGCCCAAACCTCCCTCTGCACCAAAAGATCGACCTCCTGCAGAGGATTTACCTTATCCAGACCCTGCTCAAAAGACTCTAGCTAAGGATCCAATCACTGGACACTTAATTTTGGCTTAAAAAAAGCGACCACTGGACACACCAGCTCCAGCTCCGCATTCAAAGAAGAAGGACATGGCTACCTTTCCTTTAAGACTGCCTTCCCCTTCTCTTTCACCTGTACCATCACCACATCCTCCCATACCACAGCATTCCCCGGGATCCTCTATCATACCAGACGATGACAATAGGGATGATAGCTCTGATGATATGGGGAGCAACATACCTGATCCAGCCACTCCTACAGGATCCCCTGACCCGTGGGATGATTATACCACCCCAGATGTCCCAAATGTCCCTCAGGATGACTTATACCCCTCAAGGCATTCCCCACCAGAAGACACATTAGGGTTTAATGAATTACTCCACAGGGCTGCACAATATCATGGGGTAGACATACATACAGACCTTGTAGAGGAAAACGTACTAATGGATATCTTTGATAATGCACAAAGGTCCTCATCCATTTTACCAATGCTTAAAGGAGTGATTAAGCATGCTCCTGAAGTCTTCAAGGACCCAGTCAGAAATCGGGTCATTAACCCTCATATAGAGAAAAAATATAAAGCTGCCCCCTTAGACCCAGCATATATTAAAGGCCCAGTACCACTAGACTCACTTGTAGTTTCCAATGCATGCACGAGAGCAAACTCACAAACATCAGGTGAGGCTGCACCACTAGATAAGGAGTCTAAGCTACTTGACGCATCAAGGAAAAAGAACAGCGTCTCAAGCAGCAAACATGTGGCGTATCGCCAATACACAGGCATTATTAGCCAGATACGACAGGGCACATTATGACGAGTTAGAGTCATTAATGAGGCACCTCCCTGACAGGTACGAGGATAAAGCAAACAAGCTTATCCAAGAGGGGAAAAACATCACAAACACCTCTATTCGGTGTGCACTCGATGCAGCAGATACTGCCTCTAGGGCAGTTAACACCAGCATTTTACTACGCAGACACGCCTGGCTACGTATATCAGGGTTCAAACCTGAGGTACAAAGTGCCATTCTTAATCAACCCTTTGATGAGCAACACCTATTTGGACCCAACGTAGATGTATCACAAGAGAAAATGAAAAAGGATACAGACACCGCCAAATCTATGGGAGCCCTGCAGTTGCAGGTTCCCTGACGTTCATTTCGTCGCTCATCCTATCGAGGTGCCACCAGGGGATGTACTTCAGACACAGCTTCTACCTCGTACAAAGCCCCTACACAGTTGACTTACAGCAAGGGCTACCAAAGGGGTGGTTACAGGGGTAACAATAACAAAGGCAGAGGTAAAAAAAAAAAAACTCACGCTCTGCCTCTAGCCCTGCCCAATGACTCCCATCCCGTTCCTACGTCCCATTCCACTGCTGTCGGGGGAAGACTCCAACAATACCTGCCAGCCTGGGAAACCATCACATCAGACAGGTGGGTGCTCCAAATAATTCGATCAGGTTATTGTCTGGAACTAACATCTACCCCCCCAAACATACCACCCAGGCAGCGTCCAATGTCACAGGAACATTTAACATTGCTCAGACAAGAGGTAATATCCCTCCTGCAGAGAAATGCAATAGAAATAGTTCCAGAGCATCAGAAAAACAAATTAGTATACTCCCTATATTTCCTAATTCCAAAGAAGGACGGATCCTAGACCTCAGACCTCTAAACATTTACATACAGTCGGATCATTTTCATATGGTCACACTACAACAGGTCCTTCCACTGCTGGTACTAAACGACGTCCTCGTCACTCTAGATCTCAAGGACGCCTACTTCCATATTCCCATCCACATAGCGCACAGAAAATATCTCAGATTTGTGCTGTACGGGCAGCACTACCAGTTCAAAGTGCTCCCATTCGGAGTAACAACAGCGCCAAGGGTGTTTACCAAATGCCTAGCAGTAGTAGCAGCACACTTAAGAAGACAAGATATTCATGTCTTCTCATATCTAGACGACTGGCTCATAAAAGCCAGTTATTACAGCCAGTGTGTGCAACACACTCACACTACTATTCAACTGCTACACGTCTTGGGATTTACCATAAATCACACCAAAATCGCATTTGCAACCCTCGCACATACAACAGTATCTCAGCGCTACAATAAACACCCAACTAACACTAGCTTATCCCTCTCCAGCCAGGATAACAAGTGTACAAACTCTCCTAACAAAATTCAAACCGCAACACTCGCTAGCAGCTCGAATGTTCATGCAGCTCATAGGAATGATGGCATCTTGCATATTTGTAGTACCTCACGCAAGACTGCAAATGCATCCACTTCAAGAGTGCCTAGCATGCCAATGGGACCAGGCTCAAGGTCAATTGACAGACCTAGTGTTGGTAGACGGTCGGACTCATCGCTCTCTGCAGTGGTGGAACACCAAACGCCTTTCCAAAGGGCGACCGTTTCTAGAGCCTGTTCCTCAAATAGTCATGACAGCGGACGCATCGCTCTCCGGCTGGGGAGCTCACCTATTGCATCACACCATGCAAGGCAGGTGGACACCGCAACAAAAGTTACTCCACATCAATCAGTTGCTAGCTGTGTTTCTAGCCCTAAAAGCATTTCAAATGCAAGAGTCAGGCAAAGCTGTCTTAGTCTGCACAGACAATATGACAGCGATGTACTACATAAACAAGCAAGGGGGAACACACTCTCTGCAGCTCTCTCAGTTAGCACAGCAGATATGGAGATGGGCTATACCTCTAAAGATCTTTCTCTTAGCCCAACACGTCCCAGGAGTACAAAACACTATGGCAGATCTGCTAAGTCGACAAACACAGCAGATCCACGAGTGGGAACTTCATCCGCAAGTTCTTCATCCGTTCTTTCAAATGTGGGGACAACCTCAGATAGACCTCTTTGCCACCCACGAAAACGCAAAATGCCCAAGCTTTGCCGCCAGATACCCACACCCATTGTCCAAAGGCAATGCGATATGGATGAACTGGTCAAAACTATTTGCGTACGCTTTTCCTCCTCTCCCACTACTTCCATTAGTGGTACGCAAACTACAACAACATTCCCTGACGTTCATTGTAGTCACTCCAACTTGGGCCAGACAACTGTGGTACACCACGCTGTTGCAGATGTCTGTAGTACTGCACCAAAAACTAAACCTATCTCCACGCCTATTAACACAGAACCATGGAGAGATCAGACACCCGGACCCAGCTCAGCTCAACCTAGCGATCTGGCTCCTGAGGTCATAGAGTTTGGTTACCTCAACCTTCCTCCAGAATGCATGAACATTATCAAAAAAGCTTTACGTCCCACTACTAGAGCATGTTATGCTGCTAAATGGAAAAGCTTTGTCATATACTGCCAAAACAACCAAATAAATCCCTTAGAAGTGTCTATTCAACACATCATAGGATATCTATTACACCTTCAAAAGTGTAATTTAGCCTATACGTCTATCAGACTACACCTTGCTGCCATTGCAGCATACTTACAAAATAGACAACATCTATCTCTTTTTAGAATACCAGCTATAAAAGCTTTCATGGAAGGACTCAAAAGAATAATTCCTCCCAGAACGCCACCGGCACCAGTGTGGAATCTGAACATTATTCTTACAAGATTAATGGGTCCTCCATTTGATCCATTACATAAATGTGAATTGCAATGCCTAACCTGGGAAGTAGCTTTCCTAGTAGCAATTACTTCTCTTAGAAGGGTTAGTGAACTACAAGCATTTACCATTCAAGAACCTTTTTTGCAAATGCATCATAATAAAGTGGTTCTTCGTACTAATCCTAAATTCCTTCCTAAAGTCATTTCACCATTCCATCTAAATCAATCAGTTGAGCTGCCCGTATTTTTCTTGCAGCCTCAAACAGTCGCAGAAAGAGCTCTACACACCTTAGATGTCAAAAGAGCATTACTGTACTATATCGAAAGGACACAAATGTTTCGTAAAACAAAACAACTTTTTGTCTCTTTTTCACTGCCACATAAAGGCAACCCCATATCTAAATCAGGGATCGCCAGATGGATTGTTAAATGCATACAAATATGTTACCAGAAAGCCAAACGTACGTTAACAATTCCTCCAAAAGCCCATTCAACAAGTAAGATAGGGGTTTCAATGGCAATCTTGGGGAACATTCCCCTAGATGACATATGCAAAGCAGCCACATGGGCTACACCGCACACATTCACAAAGCATTACTGTGTAGATGTGCAAACTAAACAACAAGCCACTGTGGGCCAGGCTGTACTAAAAACTCTGTTTCAAACAACTGCAACAGATACGGGTGGTCGCCGCTAGGGTGGGTACTGCCATATTATATTTGCACAGTGTGTAATCTGCAGCTCATATGCCTCAAACGGAAAATGCTATTTACCAGTATGCATCTGTTCTTGGCATGTAGAGCTGCAGAGTTACACAGGCCCACCCCCCTCCCCAGCTACCTTCATCTGTTCCAGTATTATCTTAATCAGATACAAATAACATGGAGATCCCTACCTCTTGTACAGCTCCATCACTTCCTAATGTCGAAAAACAATCTGGGGATGGAGCCGATGCCCATGCGCAGTATCATCCAAAGGAGGAGTCACCTATCCTGTGACTTCCAAAGACTTTTCTACAACAAAACAAACTGCAAACATCCGGGCCCAACACTAGGTGGCCATCTATGCATAGTTTGTAACTCTACAAGAACAGATGCATACTGGTAAGTAGCATTTTCCTTTTTACTCCTCCACTATCCAGCACTTTCCTTACTGTTGCATTCATTGGCGGGGGGGTTAGTATTTTTTTCCTCTTTGCTATCCAACACTTTCCCTACAGTTTCTCTGACTGGAGTGGGAATAGTAATTTTTACGCAAAAATAATAGTTGATGGACAGAATGCAGAACAATGTCATACATTCACCCCAGTAAAGAGATCTGCCCCTAAATCCATCGTTTTTTTGCACTCCACACCACCCCAGTTCAGACATGGCCATATGCAAATCAGCCTTAACCCTGTGCCTCATGGGAACAGTCCAGCCCGAACTACCAAGCCATGTCTTTCCTGGACCGGAATCAAGCATCTAGGACCGGTTTCTGACTATCAGCAGTCTTCAGCCAGGATAGCTTGACTCCAGTGGTGTGGAGAGCATGGGACTCACGTCTGAGCATACCCATCCCACTCGAGGTGACAAATGCAAAAACAATAGTTGATGGACAGAATGCAGAACAATGTCATACATTCACCCCAGTACAGAGATCTGGGCCTAAATCCATCGTTTTTTTACCCCTCCGCTATCCAGCACTTTCCTTACTGTTGCACGCGCTGGAGTAGGAACAAGGTTTACGTTCGAGGCATGTGGGCTGCTGAATTCATATCTGTGCATAGATCGCCTCCTAGTGTTGGGTCCGGATGATTGCACATTGTTGTCCTGGAAGAGTCTTCGAAGTATCATGAGATAGGTGGCTCCTCCCCTGGACTACAGTGCGCATGGGCATCGACTCCATCCTCAGATTGTTTTTTTCCGCCATTGGGTTCGGATGCATATTGGTTCACTCAAGTCGGAATCGATATAAAAGTTTCCTAAGGCCAAAAGGCCTTTAGTTTTTTCGTCGGTATAGTCTTGCTTTCGGTGCCCGGTTCTGTTCCAGCTCAGTTCCCGAGCCGGATATCCAGGAGAGCCGCATGCTTTTCGACCCTGCTGAAGGCCCGGTCGACGCCAGAGGCCTTATTGACGACCCATCATGGAACGGAGCCCGTTCAAGAGATGTCCCGTGTGCAACTCCAAATATCCCCACATCGACGTCCACCCGGTGTGCAACAAGTGTCTATCGCCGGATCATGATGAAGCCAGCTGCATGGCTTGATCCCGTTTTCGATCCAAGAAGACGCTTCTGCATCGACGCGCTGCGCGCAAGGAAGCCCAGCAGACTGCACCGGAGCCGGTGGACATCTTCGATGCCGGGGATGATGAAGGAGCAGACCGGGAGGTTCGAGAGAGCCTGTCGAATCCCGCGTCGGAGGTCGACTCCAACTACGACGCTGATGTTGAGAAGCTCGAGGCGGAGGAAATCATCGACGAGGTAGGAGACGACGATGGGGCCTTTGGGGCCATGGAAGATAGCTCGGGCGAGAAGCTAGGCCCACAAACTGACACTGGGGCCGACACGCTTCATAAGGCTTAGGTCGAGGGATCGCTACAAGGCCTTACCCAAGATCTTCCTATAAGTTCTACGGCCCCGCCTTCGGGCTCGGCTTCGGACATGTCTAAGGAGCCGCAAACAGCAAAATCGAAACCGAAAGTGAAAGCTCCGGTATCGACGCAACCAAAAGCACTGGTGACTACATTGAAACCGAAAGTGCGTATTGCTTTGGTCGGCTTGAAGTCCTCTGACCTGTCGGCACCGACGAAGCAGAAGAGCATTCTCGAACCGAAGAAACCGCTGAAGGGCGTCGAGACGAAGTCTAGCACGCTGAAGGCAAAGGTCAAGGCAGTCGACCCGAACACATCGCCGCCGAAGACAGTCGACACCGACAAAGGACTCAGTGATCCGAAGGTTCTTGAGCCACCGCGTCGGACAGACAAGGCCAGGAGCGGAACAACCCCCGAGTCCACTCCTGGTGGTGCCTCGAAGGATTCCCTCGAGTCGACGCAGACGTCCCCCTCCTTCTCGAAGCAGGTGGCTGACTCCCTGAAGCGCATCAAGGACAGGGCTTCGGGGGTCGGGCCTAAGGACCCTCCACCTTTAAAGCCTGCCGATAAACCTCGGAAGACGTCGGCGCCCATCCACTTCACGCTGCCGCCGAAAGTGGTGCCAAAGGCTTTCGTCCCTAAATTGGCCGTCGACGTGCCCAAGAAGGTGTCCACGGTACCAAAGCCGACAACTGTGGTCCCGGCCGCAAAGCATCGACAATCCTCGTTGGAAGAGCAACAGGAACAGTTTATCGATGCAGAGACAGGCAGACTTTCTCTTTATAAGAGGAAAATGGCCCCGGAACAGCCAATGGAGTCTTACAAAATACCACTAAAGAAGAAGAAGGATTCTACTTCGACACCTGTTCTTGTAGAACCTGTATCTCCACGTGGCCATGATGTCTCACTCACTTATTCAGATGTGGACATTGGGGAAGGTGATAATGACGAATACAGCTATCCTGTGGACACTGATCCAGACAATACAAATGATGCCTGGGCAGATGCTACTGACCCAGGTGATCCACACACTGCCCCAGACGCTCAGGTGTATGCTGTAAAAACGTCGCCTACTGAGGATTCGGCAGCGTTTAATGCCCTCATTGAAAGGGCTACTAAAAATCATGACGTCCAGCTACATGCTGACCCGATTGAAATAGACTTTCTTTTCGACACCTTTTCCACCTGAGAGAGGACTGTCAATACTCTGCCTATGTTGAAGGTTGTCTTGAAGCATGCTGGGGAAATATTTAAGGAGCCTACGAGAGCCAGGGTATTAAACCCCAGGATTGAAAAGAAGTATAAACCGGCGCCTGGAGACCCTACTTACATTAAGGGACAGTTGCCGTTGGACTCTCTTGTTGTTTCTAATGCCCGGAAGAGGGCTAATTCACAAACGACAGGTGATGCTCCTCCCCCAGATAAGGAATCAAAGGTGTTCGAGGCATCAGGGAAAAGGGTAGCAGCTCAGGCGGCCAATATCTGGCGCATTTCAAACACTCAGGCACTCTTAGCCAGGTATGACAGGGCCCATTACGACACACTTGAGACCCTGTTACAGCACCTGCCATATGAATATAAAGAGGCAGCTGAGATGCTCATCCAGGAAGGGAAGCTCATATCAAATGCTTCAATCAAATGTGCACTGGACGCAGCAGACACCGCGGCCAGAGCTGTTAACACTAGTGTCATGTTGAGACGACATGCCTGGCTCAGAATCTCCGGGTTCAAGCCAGAGATACAGACCACCATTCTGAATCAGACAGTTAACCCTGATCATCTCTTTGGCCCAGAGGTGGACACCACCTTGGAGAAAATCAAGAAGGACACTGAGACTGCAAAGTCTATGGGGGCTCTACAGTCACAGCTGTTCAGGGGTGGTTCTTTTCGTCTCTCAAGCGTTATAGGTGTTTCCAGAGGCCAGCTGTCCCAGAACACGCAGTACTATAAAGGTGGCGCACAAACAACATTCACCAAATTAAGTAGAGGTGGATATCGTGGAAACAGCGCCAAAGGCAGAGGTCGTGGAAACAACAACTCCAGGTCCTCCGCCACTAACAAACAGTGACTCCTTGTCACTGCCCCCGACCATACAACACCTGTCGGGGGGAGACTTCAACAGCTCCTGCCAGTCTGGAAGTCCATCACCACAGACAGGTGGGTCACACAGCTTATCCAGTACGGTTATTGTCTGGAGTTAACATCCACTCCACCCAACATACCCCCAAGACACCGTCCTATGTCCACTGAGCATTTGCACTTATTGCAGCAGGAGGTACTCGTCATCCTGCAAAAAGGGGCAATCGAGCTTGTGCCTGTGGAAGAAAGAGGCACAGGAGTTTACTCACTGTACTTCTTGATACCAAAAAAGGACGGGTCCCTCAGACCCATACTGGACCTCAGACCCCTCAATCAGTACATTCTGTCGGAGCACTTTCACATGCTAACACTGCAGAAAGTCCTACAGTTGCTCAGTCAGGGGGATTTTCTCGCAACATTAGATCTCAAGGATGCGTATTTTCATATTCCGCTGCACCCGTCACACAGAAAATACCTCAGGTTCACCATACAAAATCAACATTACCAGTTCAAGGTTCTACCTTTCGGACTCACCACGGCACCCAGGGTGTTTACAAAGTGCCTGGTGACAGTGGCGGCTCACCTACGGAGGCGGAACATTTACGTCTACCCTTATCTGGACGACTGGCTAATCCAGGCAAAGTCGGCCCAGCAGTGTGCCGTCCACATGTCCCACACCATTCACCTTCTTCACGATCTGGGATTCTCACTGAATTACCCAAAGTCCCACCTGCAACCCGCCCACATACAGCAGTATCTGGGTGCGCCGATAAACACTCTGGCAGCCAAAGCACCGCCAACTTCACTGAGGGTCAGCAGCATTCAATCGCTGATACAGAAATTCAGACCTCAACGCTCGCTTCCAGCACGAGTGTTCATGCAGTTGATAGGCATGATGGCCTCCTACATCTTCATAGTCCCGCACGCGAGACTACATATGCGTCCGCTTCAGGAGTGGTTAGCACGTCAGTGGACTCAGGCTCATGGACAGTTGAAAGACCTAGTGTTGGTAACCGGTCGTGCATACAGCTCTCTGCATTGGTGGAATCCACAAAACCTTTGCAAGGGACGACCGTTCCAGGAGCCTGTGCCACAGATCATTCTGACAACGGACGCATCTCTCCAGGGTTGGGGAGCTCATGTACTCCACTACACTGTGCAGGGTCTATGGACGGCACAGCAGAGGAAGATGCACATCAACGTTCTAGAACTGATGGCTATCTTCATGGTGATGAAAGCATTCAAAGTACATCTGTGCAACAAAGTCGTGTTGATCCGGACGGACAACATGACGGCCATGTACTACATCCAGAAGCAGGGAGGTACACACTCTCTACAGTTGTCTCATCTGGCTCAGAGCATGTGGAAGTGGGCCATTCAAAGGAATATCTTCCTCATGGCGGAACACCTCCCGGGCAAGGACAATCAGATGGCGGAACTGCTCAGCAGGTACAGCCACCAAATGCACGAGTGGGAGATACATCCATCAGTACTTCACCCGTACTTCCAAAGGTGGGGTCATCCAGAGATAGACCTGTTCGCCACGAAGGAAAACGCCAAATGCCGAAGCTTTGCCGCCAGGTTGCCACACCCACAGTCGCAGGGCAATGCGATATGGATGAACTGGTCAGGCAAATTTGCGTACGCTTTTCCTCCAGCACCTCTAATACCGCTGGTGGCACGCAAGCTGAAGCAACACTCGATGACTCTCATCCTGGTTGCTCCGACGTGGGCACGCCAACCATGGTACACCACGTTTCTGGAACTATCCGTGGTACCGCATCAAAGGCTGCGCCTCACACCCAAGCTTTTGACGCAGAGCCATGGCAACATTCAGCATCCAGATCCGCAACAGCTCAACCTGGCGATCTGGCTCCTGAAATCTTAGAGTTTGGCTACCTCAACTTACCTCCTGACTGTATGGTCATAATCAGAAGAGGAGAAGTGGAGAAGTGTGGCTCACTGGTTAGAGCAGGCAGACCCTGAAGCAGAGGTCAGACCCGGGACCAGGGTTCAATTCCCGACGCGGCAGGGTCTTGAGCTCAAATGCCCACGGACTCGATAATTCTCGCTTCGGTGCCTGCCCTAATCATGGGTTCACACTCTGCAACTCTGGGCATTAAGCTTGCTTAATCTCCACAACGGCCCCCCCACGGCGGGATGCCTGGCTTTCACCTTGGGGATGCCCTGTAGGGGCTATCTCACAGGGAAAAGCCAGGACGGGTTCCCAAGGCAAGCGCCGAGATGCCTCCCGGTGATTTGAGAGCTATATAAGAACATACAAAAAAATAAAAAATCAGGGAGGCAAGAAAGCCCACCACCAGAGCATGCTATGCAGCGAAATGGAAGCGGGTTGTCATTTACTGTTCAGACCACAACATCAACCCGCTAGACGCCTCTATTCAAAACATCATTTGTTATCTCTTACATCTATACAAATGTAATCTGGCCTATGCTTCCATTCGTATACATTTATCCGCACTGGCGGCTTATCTCCAAAACAGGCAGCACCTCTCCCTTTTCAGAGTGCCTGCCATCAAAGCCTTTCTGGAAGGACTCAATCTGAAAGAGACACGTTAGTGATAGATTCCTTACCTTAGAATATCCCCAGGCGTCAGACTGGATCCGGAAACTTTTGCATAGCAATACCCCTGCGCGCCGGTAGGCTTCGTCTGCGGCTCCGCGTCCGTCGTCGGCGTCGTGAGCGCCGGGATGACGTCGTCGGAGTACTTAGACGGCGCCCATGCGCGCTGACGTCAGTTCTTCTTTTTTCCGCGCCAGCTAGCGCAGATCCGGAAGACGCTCTACCCCCAGTCACTTTTTGACTGAAAAATTTTGATCCTTTTTGATCTTCTCTTTAGTCGACTGTCTCGACTATCGGTGCCAGGGATGCCCGGGTTCAAGCCTTGTTCGAAGTGCGGCCGACTCATGTCGGTCACGGACCCCCATCGCCGGTGCCTGAAGTGCTTAGGCCTCGACCACGACGATCGTACCTGCGCCGACTGCCGGGCCCTGACGTCGAAGGCTAGGCGGGAGCGGTCCCGCAAGCGTCTCGAGCTGAGGCACTCACCCCGCGCCGCTCCAGGTCCCGGTCCCGGTCCCACGGGAGGTCGAGGGACAGGTCGCGAGGTCGGAGTCATCGACGTTCCGGGAGTGACCACCGATCGTCTGGTTCCAAGTCCTCAGGTAAGAGGCATGAGAGGTCGGAGCGACACCATCGGTCCTCCGACCCGCCCCGACGCTCGCTCGATGCGGCCGGGGACTCGGGCGACACCGCCCACGCGGCTCCGCGGGAGTCGCAAGCGTCGCCGCCTGCCCCACACCTTCGGGTCCCTGGGCACGGCGCGTCGCAGGAGGAGGTCGAGAGGTACCTCATGGCCATGAGGGCCCTCCCTCCTCAGTCGGTTCCCGTGGCGCCTTCGGGCCGATCGGCTCCGTCTGGAGGTCCTTCCGGGTCGGGCGCTTCGGCCCCGACGACGTCGGGTGCTTCGGGCCCGGCGCCGCGCGACCTCGCTGGATCCGGCTCCGGATCCGGGACCTCGCCGGTCGACCTTACGACCTCACCGGCGCCGTCCCTTCAGGTGTCGTCCCCGGCAGCCGATGTGGTTGCCGCCCCCAATGTTTCCTACGGTCCTACTCAGGAGTCGGAGGGGCGCCGCTGGGCGCCGATTCCGACGGCCTTTGGAGAGTTCTATCTCCACGAGGAGGCCCTGGCTGTTGATCCTGGTCTCCAGGAGCCAGGTGACGAGGAGCAGTGGGAGGGGTCCGAGGACCCTCTGGCACGTGATTGCCAGTCAAACCAGGACTGGACATATGAGCTTGGGGAGGCCAGTGGTATTGACACCTCGCCAGACACTGGATTTACGTCGCCCCCGACTGTGGCTTCGGAGGCGGGTTCTGCTTACAGCGTAGTGTTGACGAAGGCAGCTAAGGCCCTGAGCCTTCAGCTCCCCGTCGCGGCCGTGAGGACTAATCTCCTCACCGAGGTCCTCAAACCGCAGTCCGGCTCCGCGGAGCCCCTCCTGCCGTTCAATGAGGCCTTGTGTGACGTTCTACTGGGCACTTGGTCCAAGCCCGCCACAGGCCCCCCTGTGGACAGGAACGTGGCCAGACGCTACCGCCCGGCACCGGTCGACCCATGCTTTTTGTCCACCCATCCCACCCCCGAGAGCCTGGTCATCCAGGCCTCTAACTCCCAAACCGCATTCCCGTCGGCCCCGCCCGACAGGGAATCCAAGAGATATGAACAGTTCGGGAAGAAGGTCTTCTCGTCTGTGAGCCTAGGGCTACGGTCTGTGAACACCAACTGTCTCTTGGGCCGCTACACCCACACTCTGTGGGACACGGTTGCGGAGGTGCTGCCACAATGCCCTGAGGAGGTCAGGGCTAAACTCAGCCAAACCCTTGCGGACGGCCGAGATGCGGCACGCTTTTCTATCCGGTGTGGGCTGGATACAACGGACTCACTGGGCAGGGCGATGGCAACGACGGTGGCGGTTCGACGCCACGCCTGGTTGAGGTCCGCCAACTTCTCGGCCGATGTCCAGGCCACCCTCCTGGACATGCCGTTTGATGGCCGTCGCCTCTTCGGCGACAAGGCAGACCATGCGCTGGAACGTTTCAAGGACTCCAGAGCCACGGCCAAGTCCTTGGGCCTTACGGCCCCACGCCAGCAATCGGGTGCCTTTCGCTCCTTTCGTGGCCACGGAAGGGGCGCCCCACCACGTACCGTCAGCCACGCGCTGCAGAATGTTCAGCAACGCGGTGGCGGACGTGGGAACCGCCGTGGCGGTGGTCGGGGCCAGCGGCGAGGCCAGTCCACACCTCCCTCAGCAGCCCCTGCCTCAAAACCTTCCTAGTCCGAGTTTTCAGGCCCATGTGACGCCTGTGGGAGGCAGGGTTCGCCATCACCTCTCCCACTGGCATACAGTCACTTCGGACAGGTGGGTGCTGCAAATTGTCCGAAGGGGCTTCTCCCTCCCCTTCGAGTCATCCCCTCCATCCATGCCACCTCAATACCACCGTGTGTCGGGGGATCACTTGCAACTTCTGCAAGAGGAGGTTTCGGCCCTCTTGGCCAAGAGGGCCATCGAGCGCGTTCCTGGGCCAGAAGTAGGACGTGGTTGTTACTCCCACTACTTTCTGGTACCCAAGAAGGGCAAAGGGGGCCTACGCCCTATCTTGGATCTGCGGAACGTCAACGGCTTCCTCCGGACGGAGAAGTTCAAGATGCTCACTTTGGCTCAGGTCCTGGCTGCCCTGGACCCAGGAGACTGGATGGTAGCGTTGGACTTGCAGGATGCCTATTTCCACATCCCCGTCCTGCCGGCCCACCGGCGTTACCTACGGTTCATGGTGGGCCAAGAGCACTTTCAGTTTACCGTGCTCCCCTTCGGCCTTGCCAGCGCCCCACGGGTGTTCACAAAGGTGATGGCGGTGGTCGCAGCCCATCTGCGCAGGCAGGGGGTATCAGTCTTCCCCTACCTCGACGACTGGTTGTTGAAGGCGGGCTCGCCCCAGACAGTCGTCAGCCACCTCCAGACTACGGCCGACCTCCTGCACTTGCTGGGGTTCTCCATCAATGTGCCGAAGTCACACATGTGTCCCTCTCAAAAGCTCCTCTTCATCGGAGCGGTTCTCGACTCGGCGCAGTTTCGGGTTTACCCACCCGAACAGCGGGTTCGGGATATTCAGGCTCTGATTCCTGTCTTCAGACCGTTATCCCGGATCTCGGTCAGGTTGACGCTGCGGCTTCTGGGGCTGATGGCCTCCTGCATCCTTCTGGTGCGTCACGCCAGGTGGCGGATGCGGGCTCTGCAGTGGGACCTGAAGTTTCAGTGGGCCCAGCATCAGGGCAACCTGTCCGATCATGTCTTGATCTCGGAGGGCACTGCGAAGCAACTGCAGTGGTGGCTCACGGACCGCGACTGGGTCAGTGGCAGACCCCTCTCCCTACCCCAGCCGGAGCACGTAGTTGTGACGGACGCGTCCCTCCAGGGCTGGGGAGGCCACATGGGAGAGGCGGAGATCAGAGGCCTCTGGTCTCCGGCGGAGTCCCGGCTCCACATCAACCTTCTGGAGCTGAGGGCGATTCGTCTTGCACTGAGGGCATTCCTCCCCTCTGTCAGGGGGAGCGTAGTGCAAGTGTTCACCGACAACACCACCGCCATGTGGTACTGCAACAAACAGGGCGGTGTGGGGTCGTGGACCCTCTGCCAAGAGGCTCTGCGCCTCTGGCAGTGGCTAGAACATCAGGGCGTGTCCCTGGTGGTTCAACACCTGGCAGGCTCTCTGAATGCCAGGGCGGACGAACTCAGCCGCCGGTGCATGATGGATCACGAATGGCGTCTGAACTCGGACGTGGCGCAAGGTCTCTTTCGACAGTGGGGAGAGCCTTGGTTAGATCTATTCGCCACCGAAGAGAACGCGCAATGTCAGCAGTTCTGCGCGTTGGAATTTCCAAGGCGGCACTCGCTCGGAGACGCTTTTCGTCGCGAGTGGAGCTGCGGTCTGTTGTACGCCTTTCCGCCTATACCACTTCTGCCCAGAGTGCTGAAGAAGATCAGGCGCGACCGGGCCCAAGTTATCCTTGTGGCTCCGGACTGGGCACGAAGATACTGGTATCCCGAGCTACTCAGCATGTCAGTCGATCCCCCGATTCGTCTGCCTCTTCGGGAGGACCTTCTGTCGCAGCAGCAGGGGACGGTCCTGCACCCGAACCTGTCCAGTCTCCACCTACAAGCTTGGAGATTGAGCGGCGGCAGTTGAGGCCATTTGACTTGCCTCCCGAAGTCTGTGATATCATTCTGGCAGCCAGGCGTCCCTCCACAAAGTCGGTATACGCCTGCCGGTGGAACAGGTTTGTGGCATGGTGCACAGCAAAGGCTGTGGATCCTCTCTCTGCACCCCTTTCGGAAGTGCTGCTCTTTCCCTTGCCCAGCAGGGCTCTGCTCTGGGCACTCTTAAAGGGTACCTTTCTGCTCTATCAGCCTTCTTGAGGCTACCAGATCAGCCTTCTTTATTCAAGTCCCCTATTGTGAGTAGATTTCTGAAGGGCATCACACACATGTTCCCTCCTGTTCCCTTCATGATGCCCCAGTGGGACTTGAATCTGGTTCTCACCTATCTGATGTGTGCTCCCTTTGAGCCGCTTCATAACTGCCCTCTTCGTCTCCTTACTCTAAAGACGGCCTTCCTGGTTGCCATCACCTCTGCCAGGAGGGTGAGTGAGCTCCAGGCTCTTTCTTCTTCTCCACCTTTCCTGTCTGTTCATCCTGATAAGGTGGTGTTACGTACACGACCTTCCTTTCTGCCCAAGGTTGTCACGGCCTTCCACATCGGGCAGTCCATCACTTTGCCCACCTTCTTTCCGCCTCCGCATCCCTCGAAAGAGGAGGAGAGGCTCCACCGTCTGGATCCAAAACGTGCGCTCTCCTACTACCTAGATCGCACACGCCAATTCCGGGTGGATGACCAACTCTTCGTTGGGTACGTGGGCGCGAAGAAGGGAAAGGCTGTGCACAAGAGGACCATCTCTAGGTGGATCATCTTGTGTATCCAAGCATGTTACTCCATGGCGAGGAAGGAGCCCCCAGCTGGATTGCGGGCTCACTCCACTCGGGCCACGGCAGCGACTACTGCCCTGGGCCGCGGTGTCCCCCTGCAGGACATTTGCCAGGCAGCTACGTGGGCCTCGCTGCACACGTTCGCAAGACACTACTGCCTGGACAGTCAAGTCCGGAGGGATGGCTTCTTTGGCCGTTCCGTCCTCCAGGACTTTCTGGTGTGATATTGGTTCGCAGACCCACCACCGGGGTTGGTATTGCTGGGGTATCTATTCTAAGGTAAAGAATCTATCACTAACGTGTCTCTTTCAGATGCACAAGTTACTACTTGTGTAACGATATATCTGTAAGAGACATTAGTTAGTGATAGATTCCTTACCGACCCACCCATCCTCCCCGTTCTGCGAACCGATATCTAGGGTTAAGGTCATCCCCTTTCAGGGCCCTAGTTTCATGGCACCAGTGTTAGTTCTATCATGGCTCTGCGTATCTGGCGCGGAAAAGCTGTGTTATCAGAACTGACGTCAGCGCGCATGGGCGCCGTCTAAGTACTCCGACGACGTCATCCCGGCGCTCACGACGCCGACGACGGACGCGGAGCCGCAGACGACGCCTACCGGCGCGCAGGGGTATTGCTACGCAAAAGTTTCCGGATCCAGTCTGACGCCTGGGGATATTCTAAGGTAAGGAATCTATCACTAACTAATGTCTCTTACAGATATATCGTTACACAAGTAGTAACTTGTGCAACGAGTCATTCCTCCACGGACCCCACCAGCTCCCGAATGGAACCTAAATGTGGTCCTCACGAGACTGATGGGTCCCCCTTTCGAGCCACTGCATTTGTGCGAGATTCAGTTCTTGACATGGAAAGTGGATTTCCTAATAGAGATTACGTCGCTACGACGAGTTAGTGAACTCCAGGCACTAACTATCCATGAGCCGTTTATACAGGTTCATTCCAACAGGGTAGTGCTTCGCACTAACCCTAAGTTCCTTCCTAAGGTGGTTTCTTAGTTCCATATCAACCAGACTATAGAACTACCTGTGTTCTTCCAAAATCCTGAGTCAGTTGCGGAGAGAATGCTCCACACGCTTGACGTCAAAAGAGCCTTGATGTACTACATTGATAGGACCAAAGATTTTCAGAAGACGAAGCAACTATTTGTTGCCTTTTTGCCACAACACAAAGGCAACCCCATTTCCAAGGCTGGTATAGCCAGATGGATCGTTAAGTGTATTCAGATTTGCTATCAGAAAGCCAAGCGCACTCTAACGATTCCCCCGCGGGCCCACTCCACCCGGAAGTTGGGTGCCTCCATGGCTTTCCTTGGAAATATTCCTTTAGAAGACATATGTAGAGCAGCCGCATGGTCTACCACACACACATTTACAAAACACTACTGTGTGGATGTGCACTCCAAACAGCAGGCAGCTGTAGGGCAGGCTGTTCTTAAAACACTTTTCCAAACTGCTGCAGCTGGTACAGGCGGCCGCCGCTAATGGAGGGACTGCTATGTATTCTATGCACAGATATGAATTCAGCAGCCCACGTGCCTCGAACCGAATATGCTACTTACCAGTATGCATCTGTTCTTGGCATGTAGGGCTGCTGACATTCATATCGCCTGCCCTCCTCCCCGACGCCTGTAGCGGCTGCAGCACTCACACATACTTCTAGCATGGTCATCGTTCACAGAGTTTCACTCCATCTTTGCCACAATGGCTAAAAACAATCTGAGCATGGAGTCGATGCCCATGCGCACTGTAGTCCAGGGGAGGAGACTCTTCCAGGACAACAATGTGCAATCATCCGGACCCAACACTAGGCGGCGATCTATGCACAGATATGAATGTCAGCAGCCCTACATGCCAAGAACAGATGCATACTGGTAAGTAGCATATTCGTCCTCTGCTATCCAACACTTTCCCTACTTTAAAACTAATTGGAGTGGGTATAGTCATTTTTACCCATCTGCTATCCAACACTTTCCCTACTGTTGCACTCACTGGAGTGGGAATAGTAATTTGTACCCCTTCGCTATCCAACATTTTCCCTACTGTTGCATTTATTGTATTAAAAATGTAATTTTTTATTTTTTTTAATAATTTGGGGCCAGATGTAGGAGCCCAAATACCGGTCGGTAACGGCCGATCTCGGCCGTTACCGACCGGTATTTGGCATGTATGTGCGTCACATGGCACACAAGCCAGAAACAGGGGTGCAACAGGGTGTCAAAGTGACACCCTGTCCCCCTTGGAAATTCGGTATTTTTACTGATTCGGTAATTACGGAATCAGTATTTGCTATTGAATCCTATGGGCTTCAAGGCCCATAGGAATCAATGGCAAATACTGATTCGGTAATTACCGAATCGGTAATTACCGAATCTTACCGATTCGGTATTTTTACCGATTTTTTTTCCTACATAGCAATTACCGATTAGTAAATACCGAATCGGTAAAATTCGGTATTTACCATTCGGTAATTCGCTATTACCTACATCTATCCCTTAATGTTTTAAATTATTATAGAATGTTTTTTTCTATTTTAAAATATTGATATATATATATTTTATCATCATCATACTTTATTTCGACCATAAGATTATAAAGACACAAGAGGATTTACAATAGAGATAATCAGGGTAGAAACCAAGGATAAAAAACAGTTAATATCACATAAAACCATTTAAGAAGGAAAGACATACATTTCATATAGGGATGATCATCGAGTGCTTGGTTGTGATTGGATCTATAGTACATTTCAATTTTTACTTCACTAGTCAGGGTCCATCATGATATTCATTTAGCCCTTTTCAGCCACAAAGCGTGCCAATATCTAGACACCCCAATAACCACAACTCTGCTGGTATCTGTGCTCAAGATTCTAAGCACCTCCAGATAATGACCAGGGCCAACAATTTTACAGAGTGGAATAATCCATTTATCCCTCAGTGATGTGTAGCTTGGGCAGAAAAATAGCAAGTGGACAATGGATTCAGAACTTGCATTACAGGCAGGACATAAATCATTTTAACTGTGTCCTTAATCCATTTTTTGCAAAAGGATTTGATGGGTAATGTTTTGTACCGGAACAGAAAGAAAAGCTTGCGTGCCAGGGGAGGGACAACTTCATCCAGTGTATCCTCCAAACGGGGGACACATTTAAAATTGAGGAAATTGTTTGTCAGACGGCCTTCCAACTTGGACGTAACTTGGACAAATATGGTTTCCCCGAACAATTCCTTCAGCTTGGACATGGATACAGAGGACATATTTCCCGGGTCTAACCAAAAACCCATCATTCCAAGCCTCTCTAGTTACGCCTTTAAAGCTCTAATCTATAGCAGAACATCAAAAGTTTATAGCTAATTTTGTGTGCCAACTGCCTGTGTGCTAGATCAAAATAAAGGGCACCAATGGAGTACTTGCAGGTAGGTCTGTCAAGATTCTAAGAAAAAGGTTTTCTTTTGATGACAAGGAGTTAATTAGACCTGTGCCCACAGTTCAGCCCCATATAGAGCGCCCCCTAAAGAAATGTTGTTATAAAATTCAAGGGCGAGTGCAAGCTGCCTTGAGAATGTATTTCTATGTATTTTACCTAGATTTGCGGTCTAGTGTATCTTCACCTTTTCAGTGTGTGGCTCCCACTTAATCCGCCTAGATAATCAAAAGCATTGACACGTTCCAGGTTACTGTTACCAGCTAGCACCTGTCTTTATTGGGTTTGGCCTTTCCTATCCTCATATACTTTGTTTTAGTTTCATTCAGGACCAGGCCTCGCTCATCACATAACTTAATAAAGTTGTTTAAAAACTGCTGGAGTCCCTTTGGGGTCTTTGCAATTAGAAGAGTATCGTCAGCAAAGAGAAGAGCTGGGACTCTCTTGTTACTAATTTTTGGGGCATCATACCCATCCCTATCTAAAAGGTTGATAACATCAGTGATGAAAAGAGTAAAAAGGGACGGGGCGAGGACACACCTCTGCCTTAAACCACACTGGACAGGTAAGGTGTCCGTAAGTTGATTGTTCCCACCCCATCTCACCTGTGCTGCGTTAGATGAATAGAGTCAAATAAAAAATTCTAGAAGGCTCTGTGGCATACCCTGTTTCTTAAGGACCCTCCAGAGATTAGCACGTGGAACTAGGTCGAATGCAGACCGTAAGTCTACGAACGCCACATAGAGCTCTCCTCCTTTTACATGTACTTGCTTCCAGTATATACATAGTAGGTGAAAGGTTTGGTCCAGGGTACTAGTTTTAGCTCGAAAACCTGCCAGGAGATCGCTCATAACATCTGACTCTGTGATCCAGTCCTGCAGCCTAGCTAGGATCTGCTTACAAAATATATTTTGCAAGGAATCAATGAAGTTGATTGGCCTGTAGCTGGACGGCTTCGCTCTGTCCCCTTTTTAGGTCTCGCTCTCGAGACCTATTGTCGTTGAGATGCCTCTCAAGGTAGACAGACCGGGGCATGCGCAGATTGTGGTCTGTGGACCCGCACGTCCAGCCACGCGCACATCGCCTGTCCCTAGAGGCTGTTGCGAGCATGGTGCGCTTTCACTTTCGCGGTTTCCCTTCCCCCCGTTGGGCTCAGCTCGCTCCCTCTCTCCCCCTCCCTCCCTGTCTACGCGCACGCAGGACAGGAGAAATGCATGCACCCATCGCACGCTTTCACTCCCTCCCCTACCCCCGTCTGCTCCAGGAGAAAGCTTGTTGAGAACCCCACCTTTTCCATCTCTGTAAAAGCGCTACATCCTGGGTAAACACCTTCGGCATGTCAGCGAGCTGTACAATAAGTCCCAGGTGTTTGAAAGCAAGTATGCCTATTTATTTAGTAACTATAATATTCCACCATGTAGTAGGGCGTTGATTTTAAAAAGGCACACATGTGTGTGAATACCCTGGATTGAGTTCGCCACAATTGTCTATTCGTGTCGCACAACGATTACATCTGAGCCCGCGTCGAGAGTTGCCCTTACAAGAACATATCAAATAGCTTGTGTCACAATCCTGCGTTACCTCCAGCTCTTGCTCCTCGCTCTGCTCCAGCATCTTCCGGAAGCTCACCGGACTCTCAGCCATCACAGCCCCAGGCATTCTCCCAAGAGTGTAAGCTGCAAGCAGCACACACTTCAACCACCAATGTTGCACTTCCGGCGCACGTTGTCACAAGGAGGAACTATCAGTGAAGCGTGCGTTCCAAGCCTCTCTAACCTCAGATGGGACGGCAAATGTAATGACGTAGGTTTACTTCTATAACTTTCATTGTAAAATGAGAGGTAACAGCTATTAAAAATAACAGGAGGACTACGGCGTGAATGTCGCAGTCCCGATAGAAATATGCAATCGTATTTACATATTATGGTTGGTGTTTAATAAATGTTAGTATCTATTAAAGAGTTTGTCATCTTTATGTACGAGAGCATTCATTTTAGCCCATTCCAATATCTCTGCAATTATTTCCAATTCAATATGCCTCCTCTTAAGATAGTATGTCAACTCTGTTTATTGCCCTTCCCATTCGTACACGGTCGTAACACTGTGCGTTTTAAACGTTCGCTCCAATCTAACATGGCTGCCATGATGACGTTTCCCACCTCTGTTGGTTAACGGAAGAGAAGCTGTGTTGTGACAGGCTTGTTCATATTTAACATGAGTGCAAATACTTGGCTGATGCATTTAGCTGCAACTCACTGACTGCAGGGGACCGGTACTTTGAAACTTCTTTTAAAGTTGCTTTAATTAGCCCAACATCTTAAGTTTAAGCACCAACTTTTCTATCAAGTCTGCCTGGGAATCTCAAATCTTATAATTTCTCTCTGCTGTCAGTGTTGCCTATTTTAATCATTTACTTTTGTGAGTGGGCTTGCGAAATACCTTTACTCCAATGCAACATTTTACAGTAGACATCTAAAATAATGCTTCAAATAAATATCCAAAATAAATATTCACAGTGCTACCACAACTTTGAGCTTATCACAAACGCCCTAATTAGCATTTGTTCTCATGTCCTATGATGTCTTTAGGGCTCTTCCAAGAGAGATTATGATTATGAGCAACTAAAACAAAGTGAGGGACGATCAAAAAGGATGGCAAAAGAATGCACTTTGAATAAAAGGTCTGTTCTCGGGCAGCCATTTATATGAAGTTAATCAGATTGTCTGTAGAGGAATGACTGTTCTGTGACAAAGTAAAAGCTGTACAAACTTTGTTGCATCTTACTCAATCAATTAGGTAGATTTGCATATTGTATAAAGTGTATGTGCCAGCAAATGAGTCATGTTCTCTCTTTGATAATTACCAACTGATGACAGACTTGATTACACCACTTGTTGTACCTGAAGATCTCATGGGCAAATTCTTTTCAAAGTGTTAATTATCTTGCTTTCCAGAAGCTGAACAATGGCTTCACCTCAGGTGGAGCCCTTTGGGCTAAGATAAAACAATAATGCTTTGGAGCCTGACATGGTGCCAGGAGAGTTGTTTGAACAGTATTGTGCAGTTTGCATCACAAAACAGTTGAAACGCTAACTGAAATTAATTTCTTTTGGCATTAGTGACGGAGGCAGTGACTATGTTAATTCTCAAACTTGGAAAGTATGCAAAAGACTGCTAACTTCTGTCCTATCTTGCTGATGGACTTTAATCAGCTGTTGAAGGTGAAACTTTCCGTAATATGACTCAATCGAAGACATAACCTGTTTTACACCCAGAACCGGCTACTTTTCAAATATTTTTTGCTGCCAAAACTTTGATTGTATGTCACTTTATTGCTCAGACCTCTGCTGCTTTCCTGGACACTGAAAAGGAGTTTAACATAATTTTGTTCAAATTCTTTTTTTGTTTTGTTGGTAGAATATGTTGTCTGCCTGCCTCATTATTATAGATTACATTTTATGTCTTTTACATCCGTCCTCTTGTTTAATGGTTCAAGTGATTTTGAAGAAAAACAAGCCTGGTCAAACTGGTTGTGACACAACCTTTCTGGTATTCTAATTTCCTCACATTTTTTACTTACTCAGTGCTCTGTATGGTGGAAATAAAATATCAGGTTTGTTTTCCCAGCTACGTTTGAAACTCCTATTTCATTTGTTATTCTTATTAGAAAGGATACTCCCAGAATTCCTTTCCTATTGTCAAATTACTGATTCTTCGTTTGATTTTCCTGGTCCCTGTTCTCTTCCCCTCCTTGTTTCTGATCTGTCTGTGCATTTTTTTGTACTGTCCACCTCCTACTTTTGCCTCATGCTACTCTTCCTCATTTACAAACATCTTTTATTAGTATGTTTTACAGAGGCTCCCACCTGTGCCCCTTTCTTCCTCAGCATTCCTCTTCTTTGTAAAATTTTCATATATTAATGTGGGATTCTACAAAATCATGGATATTTTAATTTGAAACAAAGAAATGTGTATATGTATAATTGTTTTATTGCGTTTGTATGCAGGTTCCATCTTTCTCGTTTTGTGTATCACTTCTGGGGCCTCAGGGATATTAGTACGTGTTATTGCTTTTCATTGTTTGTTACGTAGAGATATCTAAATGAAGTATGTTTTTTGTTTTATTCCACTATTCATCCTATTTTTTTCTGCTACTTACCCCTTCAAACTCTGTTTCTGTACCTCACCCTTTACCTTTTACTCCTTGCCTTTTTGTTTTTAGGTCGAGTTCTGCTCGAACCTATTACTACTGAACCAAAGTCTCTTAAACCAGCCGGATTTCCTACAATGCATGTTAACTGTTCATCCGTGACTTCTCGAGCGCGCGCTTGGCCCGTTCCGTCCCACTCTCTGGCATCCCGCCCCCCCACCAGGCTCACGCTTCTCCAGCGCACTGAGAGCTTCACTTCAAAGGGATCCGCTCTCCTGCCCCCTGCTTCACACTTCAAAGGAATGCGCCCCCGCCCCCGCAATGCCGAGTCTCAATGATCAGTTTGAGAAAACCTGCCTCGCCAAGCAGGTCCTAAGAGACCCACCCAATGGCCGAGCTGGAGAATGTTGCGTATTTGTTTTTCTCGAGTAGAGTGTATAAAGCTCACTAGGACAACATGTTTTTCGTGTGCTAAGGAAAGAGGCTTCCTCGTGAAAATCTAAACTTTTGTAATCGTTTTTCATTGCGGGAGCCCCATTTACACCATCTGGTTGTTAGAAAAAAATGATATTCCGTACCGTCCCTCATTAATGCCGTCTGTAGTGAGTCATTTCCAGCCGCTTATGAAAGGGCGGAAGCAGGGTCTTGCGTAGGCTTGGTCTAGTCAGAGAAACAGGCCTTTCACTGGCCACATTTACATGGAAGCTTCCTCCTGATTACCTGGTCAGCCATTTTGCCTTCAAGTAAGAATATCTCCCAGAGGTCCACCCTGCCACCTTCAGTTCGGGAGCAAATTCCACTAGTTTCATTTTAATATCCTGCTCCTGCAGTCTTATTTTCTTCACCGTCCTCTTCGTTGTTCAGAGGCAGTTTGGCTTGGCACGTGGACAATGCTCGTGGCATAGAAAATTCATTGTTCCCCAAGCTGCGATAAACAGTAACTTGTTTCTCTTCCTCTGTCATACTCTGGCCTGTTAAAAAGCAAAGAGCCCTTCTCTGTCAGAGAAATTGCCCTCATGATCGGTCGCATGCAGCGGGACAAACGGAGCTTTCAGGTGTGCATACCTGGCTAATTACTTTTTATTTTTTGTCTGGCCAGGCCGGGTTATTAATGTTTAAACATTGTTAGGACAGCATTCCATCTGTTGCGATTATAAAAGATTAAACATCGGATACCAAATCGTGACTAGCTTATTTTTTCGGGTAAACTGCAGTTTGTCGCAGCTTTTTCCACACAACATATTATTATTTTAGAATTAGATAGTTAAATGTTTAAATGGTATTTTTTCAGCCTTTTAATTGCATCGCCAAGAAAACGCCACCGGCCGCATTACAGAAACGTTATACAGGGGCAGACATTAAGGAAAACTCTACTTGTACCATTTTTGCTGCTTGCGTAATTAGAATGGAGCAAAATATATTTGCACCATAAACTTATCAAACCAATTCACACGATTTTTGCCCTGTTTTCATACAACCACGTGGCGAAAATGCCATTCCCAACTTTTCAAATGTGCTGGACAGGTTTTTGTTTGAGACAAACTCATTTAGAAGACGCCACTTGCAGCACCTGCTAGAGCTGGTTTTGTGTTTATTGTACCTGCTCTCCAATCCTTCAGTACTTGTTTCTGTGTGAATCATAGAGCCAGCTGCGCAATGCTTATGGGAAACACAATACTCCAGGATAGCTATAATCATTTTTTCATGCAGGAGGGAGCTTGTCCATCAGACGTTTTGGACACATCTATAATTACTTTGTCATAATTAACACCAAATAAGTAGGTATGAGCATGCACAGAGCTATTCTGACACTGTTCCACACTACCTTCTGCTTAAGTACTGTGATGCCAGCACTCCATGTTTAAAGCCCCACTCAGCACCACCACAGCATCACTCAGCACCACCACAGCACCACTCAGCACCACCACAGCATCACTCAGCACCACCACAACACCACTTAGCACCACCACAGCACCCCTCAGCACCACCACAGCACCACTCAGCACCACCATAGCACCACTCAGCACCACCACATTATCACTCAGCACCACAACAGCACCACCACAGCATCACTCAGCACCACCACAGTACCACCACAGCAATACCACAGCATCACTCATTACCACCACAGCATCACTCAGCACCACCACAGCACCACTCAGCGCCACCCCAGCATCACTCAGCACCACCACGTTATCACGCAGCACCACCACATTATTATTCAGCACCACCACAGCACCACTCAGTACCACCACAGCATCACTCAGCACCACCACAGCACCACTCAGCACCACCACAGCATCACTCAGCATCACTCAGCACCACCACAGCACCACCACAGCACCACTCAGCACCACCACATTATCACTCAGCACCACCACATTATCACTCAGCACCACTCAGAACCACCACAGCACCACTCAGCAGCACCACCACATTATCACTCAGCACCACCACAGCACCACTCAGCACCACCACAGCACCACTCAGCACCACCACAGCATCACTCAGTACCACTACAGCATCACTCAGCACCACCACAGCATCACTCAGCGCAACTCCAGCATCACTCAGCACCACCACAGCATCACTCAGCGCCACCACAACATCACTCCGCGCCATCACAGCATCAATCTGTGCAACCATTCAACAACAACTGGTTCAAATATGTTCTCTCAATGTTTCAAGCTTTATTACAAATGTCACAAAAAGATGTTAATATTTCACCTCTGTTCTCGGATTTTCATCACAATAAAATACACTGAACATAATCTTCACAAAAGTTATTTACAAAAGTTTAAGCTATTGCCATTATAAATTACAATCACTTTTATTTAAGTATTAATTATTTAAAAAAATTAAAAGCCATTGTTATTTGTAATATCAATACATCTAAGTCACGTAAATACAAACCATGTTGCATTACAAATGCTATAGGTGTCACATTTGCGAAAGTTATATCTATTGGCAATGACAAAGCTATTAATTTAGCTATTTTCAAAACCAACACATAAATTAAAAAAATGTCAGTTACAAGACCGATAGTTTAAGCTTTCATAATGCGAGACCTATTGCATTGCAAATGCTTGTTTGTAAATAGGGAGGATCTCTGCATTTTTCCACGAAGGGAGAGTAGGATTACCTCTAAGGATTGAGTTGGATAATAAATTTATGTTCGAGGTATATGAGCTGCAGATCACACACTGTGCATAGATGGCCACCTAGTGTTGTGCCCGGATGTTTGCAGTTTTTTTGTTGTTGTAGAAAAGTCTTTGGAAGTCATGAGATAGGTGACTCCTCCTTTGGCTGATACTGCGCATGGGCAACGGCTCCATTCCCAGATTATTTTTTTCCGCCACCGGGCTCGGATGTGGTTCCAGTACTGGAACCGATTACTGCCGGCGCTCAATCCTCACCATCTTCGATAATATAGTTTCAATAGCGTTTTCCAGTCGACGCTACTCTTCAACATCGAGAACTTCGATTCCGGTCGTCGACAACGGCCTTCGGGACCAACTAGGCCTCGACTCCAGCTAATGGAAAGGACGCCTTTTTAAAAGGACTGTTCAGCTTGTGCCTCCTTCCGCTCCAAAAAGACTATCTGGGACCGGAGAGCCAGAAGAACAATGGCTCGATCTTCAGCTCTGATTCCAGACGACATCTTCCAGGAAGGCGTCGACGTCCCAGAACAGCACGGCGTCAACAGCAACTCCGAGGCAGAAGATTCAGATGTCGAGGATGTCACTCCAGCCCAGCGGTTTGTAAGTAAGACCGTCGACCCCGACCCTTCCCCGACACACCCAAAAAAGTCTTCGGTCACACCCTCGCCCTCGGGCTCGGGTACACACCGAGACACTACTTCCACGGCCCCATCTTCGGACTCAGCCAAGAAGTCAACTAAGCCTTCGGGCGACTCGGGCTCGATTCGACCCCCACTCGGTGCCGGCTCACACTTACCGACACCGAAAAATAGAGCTAACTCACAGACGTCAGGTGAGGCTCCCCCACCCGACAAAGAATCTAAACTCCTTGACGCGTCAGGGAAAAAAACTGCCTCCCAAGCAGCAAACATATGGCGTATTGCCAATACACAAGCACTACTAGCACGCTACGATAGAGCGCATTATAATGAGCTTGAATCATTAATGCAACACCTCCCTGATACATACAAGGATAGAGCTAACAAACTCATCCAAGAAGGGAAAACCATCACTAACACCTCCATTCGCTGTGCACTTGATGGAGCAGACACAGCCTCCAGAGCAATTAATACAAGTGTCTTGCTACGCAGGCATGCATGGCTACGCATATCTGGCTTTAAGCCAGAAGTCCAAAGTGCCATACTCAACCAACCCTTTGATGAGCAACATTTATTTGGACCCAATGTGGATGTATCCCTCGGAAAAATGAAGAAGGATACAGACACAGCAAAATCTATGGGAGCCCTGCAGTCGCAGGCTCCCAGACGTTCATTTCTACGCTCATCATATAGAGGTGCAAACAGAGGGTACTCATCAGATACACCTTCCAACATACATACAGTAAGGGATACCAAAGGGGTGGTTACTGAGGTAACAACAACAAAGGCAGAGGCAAAAACAACAACTCACGCTCTGCCTCCACCTCTAACAAATGACTTCCCTTCCCTTCCCCCGCCCCATTCCACTCCTGTCGGGGGAAGGCTACCGCAATATCTACCAGCCTGGGAAGACATCACATCAGACAGGTGGGTGCTTCAAATAATCCAGTCAAGTTAATGTCTAGAACTAACAGCCACCCCCCAAACATACCACCCAGATAGCGTCCAATGTCACAAGACCAATTAACGCTCCTCAGACAATAAGTAGTGTCTCTCGTGCAGAAAAATGCAATAGAAATAGTTCCAAAGCATCAACAGAACAAATTAGTATACTCCCTATACTTCCTAATTCCAAAGAAGGACGGATCTCTGAGACCAATTCTAGACCTCAGACCTCTAAACGTTTACATACAGTCTGAGCATTTACATATGGTCACACTTCAACAAGTCCTTCAGCTCCTGTTACAAAACGACTTCCTTGTCACTCTAGATCTCAAGGATGCCTGCTTCCACATTCCCATTCACACAGTGCACAGAAAATATCTCAGATTTGAGCTAGACGGGCAGCACTACCAGTTCAAGGTGCTCCCATTTGGAGTCACAACAACGCCAAGAGTGTTTACCAAATGCCTGGCAGTGGTAGCAGCACACTTAAGAAGACAGCATATTCCCGTCTAACCATATCTAGACGACTGGCTCATAAAAGCAAGCTCGTACAACCAGTGTGTACAACACACTCACAATACCATTCTACTACTTCACAACTTGGGGTTCACTGTAAATCACACCAAATCACATCTGCTACCATCGCACATACAACAATACCTAGGCGCTACTATCAATACCCAACTAAATCTAGCTTATCCCTCTCCAGCAAGGATAACAAGTGTGCAAACACTCCTAACAAAATTCAAACCACAACACTCGCTTCCAGCTCGAGTGTTTATGCAGCTCATAGGAACGATGGAATCTTGCATATTCATAGTACCTCACGCAAGACTGCAAATGCGTCCACTTCAAGAGTGTCTAGCACATCAGTGGAACCAGGCTCAAGGTCAATTAACCGACCTAGTGTTGGTAGACAGTCGGACCCATCGCTCTCTGCAATGGTGGCACACAGAAAACCTTTCAAAGGGCC
Source organism: Lissotriton vulgaris (assembly GCF_964263255.1). NCBI lineage: Eukaryota > Metazoa > Chordata > Amphibia > Caudata > Salamandridae > Lissotriton > Lissotriton vulgaris. Next base: position 1,541,334,474 of record NC_141696.1, on the reverse strand, counting down.
GACCGTTCCTAGAGCCAGTTCCACAAATAATACTAACAGCGGACGCGTCGCTCTCCGGCTGGGGAGCTCACCTACTGCATCACAACACGCAGGGCAGGTGGACACCAATACAAAAACTACTCCAAATCAACCACTTGGAGTTGTTAGCTGTTTTTCTAGCCCTAAAAGCATTCCAAAAACAAATATCAGGCAAAGTTGTCTTAGTCCGCACAGACAATATGACAGCCATGTATTACATAAACAAACAAGGAGGAACACACTCTCTGCAACTCTCTCAGTTAGCACAGCAGATATGGAGATGGGCTATACTACAAAAGATCTTCCTCTTAGCCCAACACGTTCCAGGAGTACAGAACACCATTGCAGATCTGCTAAGTCGACAAACACAGCAGATGCATGAGTGGGAATTTTATCCACAAGTTCTTCACCCGTTCTTTCAAATGTGAGGCCAACTTCAGATAGACCTCTTCGCCACCCAAGAAAATGCAAAATGCCCAAACTTCACCGCCAGATACCCACACCCATTGTCCAAAGGCAATGCCATATGGATGAACTGGTCAGGACAATTTGCGTACGCTTTTCCTCCTCTCTCTCTGATTCCATTAGTGGTACGCAGACTACAGCAACACTCCCTAACGCTCATTCTAGTTGCTCCAACTTGGGCCACACAATCGTGGTACACCACACTGCTACAACTATCTGTGGTACCACATCAAAAACTAAGCCTATCTCCACGCCTATTAACGCAGAACCATGGAGAGATCAGACACCCGGACCCAGCTCAGCTCAACCTAGCGATCTGGCTCCTGAAGTCATAGAGTTTGGTTATCTTAACCTTCCTCAAGAATGCATGAATGTTATCAAAGAAGCTAGACATCCTACCACTAGAGCATGTTATGCTGCTAAGTGGAAAGGTTTTGTAATATACTGTCAGAATAACAATATAAATCCCTTAGATGTGTCTATTCAACACATTATAGGATACCTATGTTCGAGGCATGTGGGCTGCTGAATTCATATTTGTGCATAGATCGCCGCCTAGTTTTGGGTCCAGATGATTGCACTTTGTTGTCTTGGAAGAGTCTTCGAAGTATCACGTGATAGGTGACTTCTCCCCTGGACTACAGTGCGCATGGCCATCCTCTCCATCCTCAGATTGTTTTTTTCCGCCATTGGGTTCGGATGTTATTCCTACACTCCAACTTCGGAATCGAAACAAAACTTTTTTAAAGGCCAAAAGGCCTTCGAATTCAACGGTATTGTTCTCGCTCGGTACCTCTTGACTCGATAAGGCTTTCCATCTCGAATTGGTCGTCGACGCGGGCCGCTTGGCCTTTTCAACGCCACGTGGGCCTGCTGTCGATGGAAAGGAGCCCGTTTAAAAGATGCCCACAATGCCACTCCAAGTTCCCGCATACTGATAAGCATCAAGTATGCAACAAGTGCCTTTCTCCAGACCATAAGGAAGAAACCTGCCCAGCCTCCACCCAGTTTCGGTAGAAGAAAACCATACGGAATCGACGGGCCACTAGGCAAGAGATGCAGCGACAGGCACCGGAACCGGACAACATCTCCGATGATGACCATGAACTTCAAGAAGCTCTAGATTCGGACCTAGAGATTGTCACCGTCGAGGACTACTCGGACTCCGATGACGAGATCCCACCGGGGCAAATCGTGAGTACACTGCCCCCGACACCGATTACCCCGTTACCAAAGGCTTCTGTTGAGGCATCGCCAAAAGGCCTTAGCCAAGATCCAAAGAAACATTCGCCAGCCCCGCCATCCGGCTCGGCTCCGAAACCGAAACCAAAACCTTCTGAGACCCCAAGGCCAAGTACAGTGATCCCAAAGAAGGTTCCAGAGCCTAAAAAAGTCGTCGACCTGAAGGCCGTCGACCCCAAGAAAATCGTACAGCCTAAAGGCATCGATCCCAAAATCACTGTCGAGCTGAAGAAGGCCGTGCAGCCTAAAGGCGTCGACCCTAGGAAAACCGTCGACCCAAAAAGGGTCGCTGAACCGAAGGGCGCTGACCCGAAACAGGCCCGCGAGCCCAAAAAGGACGCCAAGCCAAAAACCGCCGACACAAAAAAGGACGTCGACCCGAAAAGGCCGGCTAGGCCAAAAGACGCCATACCAAAGAAGGTCGCCGATGGGAAAGGTGCTGTATCCAAGCCTATAATCCGGCCGGAGAAGGCTATCGACCCAAAGACCAGTGCTCCAAAAACACCAGTCGATCCTAAAAAGACCATCGACTCCGGAAAAGACAGTCAACCAAAAAAGCCTGTCGAGCACAAGAAACGCGTCGAACCGAAAGACCAGGTCGACCCAAAAACACTCGCCGTCCCTAAAAAAGGGCTGAAGAAAAGCACTAAGGCACCAAAAGTTGTTGAAGCAGAAGGTGTTGTCGACCAAAAGAAGTCACAACCAAGAACAGTGGAGGAAGAACTCTTCCATCCCGATCCAGCAGACAACCAGGCAAAAATATACATTAACACAGAGACTGGTAAAGTAACAATCCTACATAGGAAGAAGAGGCCACTGGACACTGACTCTCATTCCCCTATTCCACTAAAAAAGAAGGACTTTGGGACTTCTCCATCTAGACCCTTCATTCCATTCTATCCCATTATGCCTACTACTCCTTTTCATCCTTACTCTCCTTCTCACCATGGGGACAATGAGGGTAACACAGGGGAGGATCCTCAACCTGATTATGATTATCCACAGGATCCTGAGCCACAAAATTAACCATGGGAGGAGCCAACTGACCCTTATAACACCCATCCCATCACTGATGTCTCCTCTTATCCGACCAAGCCTTCACCCACTGATGACACCATTGTCTTCAACCAATTAATAGACAGGGCAGCACAGTACCACAATGTAGATATGCATAATGACCCTGTAGAGGAAGACTTCCTATTTGACACCTTCCCTACTTCAGAAAAGAGTGTCAGAACACTTCCCATGCTGAAGGGAGTGCTAAAACACGCACCCGACATATTTAAGGATACAGCCAGGGCTCGGGTAACTAATCCTAGGATTGGGAAAAAGTATAGAGCAGGCTCTACAGACCCTACCTACATCAGAGGGCTATTACCATTAGACTCACTAGTAGTGGCTAATGCACGAAAAAGGGCCAACTCACAGCCAACAGGAGAAGCCCCTCCCCCCGATAAGGAATCAAAGATACTAGAAGCCTCAGGTAAAAGGATAGCAACCCAGGCATCCAATTCATGGAGGATTGCCAATACACAAGCTCTGCTAGCTCGTTACGACAGGGCGCACTACGACCAGCTTGAAAGCTTAATGCAACACCTACCTGAGCCTTTTAAAGCCCAAGCTGATGACCTCTTACAAGAGGGAAAGTTCATCACAAATGCCTCCATCAAATGTGGTCTTGATGCAGCAGACACCGCAGCCAGGTCTATAAACACTAATGTTCGACATGCATGTCTGCGTATTTCAGGCTTTAAAAATGAGGTGCAGTCCACCATCCTTAATCAGCCAGTCAATCAAGACTTTCTATTTGGCCCTGCTGTCGACACCATTTTGAATAAAATGAAAAAGGACACAGAAACCTCAAAGTCAATGGGAGCATTGCAGTTTCAGCAAAACAGAAGTTCCTTTCGACGCTCCTCATACAGGGCAGCTACACGAGGCAACACTTCCCAGACATCATCATCATACAAAGGCAACACACAAAGTTCCTTTAACAAAAACTCCAACAGAGGAGTTTATCGGGGAAACAATAATATGGGAAGAGGACGTGGAGGCAATAACACCAGAGCCTCCACTGCCACAAAACAGTGACTTCATCATGCTACCTCCGGACCACCTAACACCGGTCGGAGGCAGACTCCAACAATTCCTACCTGTCTGGAATGCAATTACCACGGCAGGTGGGTGAGACAAATTATCCAGTATGATTATTGCCTGGAACTCACTTCTACCCCCCCAAACATACCACCCAGACACCGTCCTATGTTTAAAGAACACATCACCCTGCTACAACAAGAGGTGAAATGCATGCTGGAAAAGGGGGCCATAGAGCCAGTCCCTTTCCAACATCAAGGGACAGGAGTATATTCCCTATACTTCCTTATTCCCAAGAAGGACGGTTCCCTCAGATCAATATTGGACCTCAGACCCCTAAATCAATACATACTGTCTGAGCACTTCCATATGATCACAATACAGCAAGTGCTCCCGTTGCTCCAGCAAGGAGACTTCCTGGCAACATTGGACCTCAAGAATGCGTATTTTCACATACCCATCCATCCAGCTTACAGGAAATATCTCAGGTTCAAAATAGAGGGTCAAAACTACCAATTCAAGGTCTTGCCCTTCGGGGTAACCACAGCTCCAAGAGTGTTTACAAAATGCTTAGCGACAGTAGCGGTACATCTCAGGAGACAACACATTCATGTGTTCCCTTATCTGGACAATTGGCTAATACAAGCAAAATCGTACCAACAATGTGCAGAAAACACGTCTCAAACACTCCAGCTGCTGCACAGCCTAGGCTTCTCCATAAACTACCCAAAATCTTATCTGCAACCTTCCCACATACAACAATATCTGGGAGCAACTATAGATACCTCAGTGGCAAAGGCATACCCAAATTCAGCAAGGATAGCCAGCATGCAGATGCTTATTCGCAATTTTCAGCCACAGCACCCTCTGCCAGCTCGAGACTTCATGCAGCTCAAAGGCAGTATGGCCTCCTACATATTTATTGTCCCCCATGCCAGACTTCAAATGCGCCCATTACAGGAATGCCTAGCACAGCAATGGAACCAGGCTCAAGGACAACTAAAAGACCTAGTGTTGGTGGACAGTCACGCTCACAACTCTCTGCAGTGGTGGAACCCACAAACCGTTTCCAAGGGGAGACTGTTCCAAGAGCCGGTTCCACAAGTAGTACTAACAGCGGACGCATCACTGACAGGCTGGGGAGCACACCTCCTTCACTTCAGAATACAAGGGCTTTGGACAACCAAGCAAAAGAAACTGCATATCAACCAACTAGAGTTGTTAGCGATATTCCTAGCCCTGAAAGCATTCCAGAAATACTTGTACAGCAAGACTGTGTTGATCCGGACCGCAATGTACTACATATAAAAACAGGGAGGAACACACTCCACTTGGCACAGAGCATATGGAAGTGGGCAATCCCAAAAGACATCTTTCTCCTAGCAGAACACCTTCCAGGGAAAGACAATCAGATAGCAGATCTGCTCAGCAGGCACAGCCAACAACTACACGAATTGGAGATTCACCCCCAGGTTCTCCAGCCATTCTTCAAAGAGTGGGGTCACCCAGAAATAGACCTGTTTGCCACAAAAGAAAACTCGAAATGCCGGTACTTTGCCGCCAGGTTCCCACATCCATTGTCACAGGGCAATGCGATATGGATGAACTGGTCAGGCAAGTCAAGTCAAGTCAAGTCAAGAGATTTATATAGCGCGCTACATACCCATAGGGTCTCAAGGCGCTGGAGGGATGGTGGGGAATTACTTGTCGAATATCCAAGTTTTAAGTTGCTTTCTGAATGCTAGGTGGTTCTGAGTAAGGCGAAGTTGAGTGGGAAGTGAGTTCCAGGTTTTAGCTGCCAGGTAGGAGAAGGATCTACCTCCCATGGTGGTTTTGTTGATGCGAGGTACAGTGGCAAGGGCTTGGTTGGAGGATCGCAGCTGGCGGGAGGGGGTGTAGAAGGATAATCGTGTGTTGAGGCATTCGGGTCCAAGTTCGTAAAGTGCTTTGTGTGCGTGGGTTAGGAGGCGGAAAGTAATCCTCTTATTTACGGGGAGCCAGTGGAGGTTTTTCAGGTGACCAGAGATGTGTTCTTTACGCGGGATGTCTAGTATGAGCCTGGCTGAAGCGTTCTGGATGCGTTGGAGTTTTTTCTGGAGTTTTGCGGTGGTCTCGGCGTATAGTGTGTTTCCGTAGTCCAGGCGGCTCGTGACCAGTGCATGGGTGACCGTTTTTCTAGTTTCGGTGGGGATCCAGCGAAATGTTTTTTTGAGCATGCGAAGAATGTTGAAGCAAGATGATGAAACGGCGTTGACTTGTCTGGTCATCGAGAGTGAGGAGTCCAGGATGATGCCCAGGTTCCGTGCGTGGTCCGTCGGGATGGGGGCTTTTCCAAGGGTTTCAGGCCACCAAGAGTCATCCCAGGCGGAGGGGGAGGTGCCTAAGATGAGGACTTCTGTTTTGTCTGAGTTCAGTTTCAGGCGGCTGTGCTTCATCCACTCGGCTACTTCTTTCATTCCTTCGTGTAAGTTGGTTTTGGCGGTGTTAGGGTCTTTTCCCCCAGCACCGCTGATTCCGCAGGTGGCACACAAACTGCGGCAGCAGTCACTCACGCTAATCCTAGTTGCTCCCACATGGGTGAGACAACCAGGGTACACAACATTCCTGAAGCTTTCAGTAGTTCCTCATCTCTTGCCTCGCACCCCATCTTCTAATTCAGAACCCTGGAGAAATCAGGCACCCAGATCCCAATCAGATGAGCCTATCGATCTGGCTCCTGAAGTCTTAGAGTTCGGATACCTTAACTTGCCTTCTGATTGCATGAACATTATCAAGGAGACAATTCAGCCAACTACTAGAGCATGCTACGCAGCCAAATGGAAAAGATTTGTTATTTACTGTAACAATACCCAAATAAACCCATTAGATGCTTCCATACAAAACATTATATGTTATCTGCTGCATCTTCAAAGATGCATCCTAGCATACTCTTCCATAAGGTTACACCTCGCTGCTATAGCAGCATACCTTCAAAACAGGCAACACCTTTCACTGTTTAGAGTGCCAGCAATCAAGGCTTTTATGGAGGGTCTTAAAAGGGTGATCCCTCCAAGACACCCTCCTTCCCCAGTCTGGAATTTAAATATAGTACTTACCAGACTTATGGGACCTCCTTTCGAACCTCTACACTCATGCGAACTGCAATTCTTAACGTGGAAGGTAGCTTTCTTGATTGCTATTACCTCACTCAGGCGAGTTAGCGAATTACAGGCACTAACAATTCAAGAACCTTTCATGCAAGTACATGCCAACAGGGTAGTTCTTAGAACAAACCCTAAGTTTATGCCAAAATTCGTATCAAATTTCCATATTAATCAATCGATAGAACTGCCAGGGTTCTTCCAAAATCCACAGCCAGTAGCTAAAAGAGCCCTACACACACTCGATGTAAAGAGAGCTCTACTTTACTATGTGGACAAAACAAAATCATTTAGAAAGACAAAGCAATTATTTGTTGCTTTTTCACCACAACAGAAAGGGAATCCAATATCAAAGTCAGGAATAGCCAGATGGATAGTTAAATGCATTCAAATATGCTATCAAAAAGCCTAACGCACTCTAACCGTCACCCCTAGAGCACACTCTACAAGAAAAATGGAGTAATCCATGGCTTTCCTTAGGAATATTCCTCTCGAAGACATATGTAGGGCAGCCACATGGACTACCATACACACTTTCACAAAACGCTACTGTGTAGACGTGCATGCAAAGCAGCAAGCTGCAGTAGGCCAGGCTGTCCTCAAAACTCCTTTTCAAACTGCTGCAGCTGGCACAGGTGACCACCGCTAGAGGAGATACTGCTATACAGTCTATGCACAGATATGAATTCAGCAGCCCACATGCCTTGAACGGAATATGCTACTTACCAGTATGCATCTGTTCTTGGCATGTAGGGCTGCTGACATTCATATCGCCCGCCCTCCTCCCCGGTGACTGTCGCAGCTGCAGCATTATCTTTTGCATGGCCATCTCTTACTTTACTATCTCCATCTCTGCCACAATGGCGGAAAACAATCTGAGGATGGAGAGGATGCCCATGCGCACTGTAATCCAGGGAAGGAGTCACCTATCTCGTGATACTTCGAAGAATCTTCCAAGACAACAAAGTGCAATCATCCGGACCCAACACTAGGCGGCGATCTATGCACAGATATGATTGTCAGCACCCTAGATGCCAAGAACAGATGCATATTGGTAAGTAGCATATTCCTACACCTTCAAAAGTGTAATCTAGCTTACACGTCCATCAGGTTACACCTTGCTGCTATTGCAGCATACTTACAAAATAGACAACATCTATCTCTTTTTAAAGTACCAGCTATAAAAGCTTTCATGGAAGGCCTTAAAAGAATAATACCTCCAAGAACACCACCTTCACCAGTGTGGAACTTAAATATAGTTCTCACACGTCTAATGGGACCTCCATTTGAACCCTTACATAAATGTGAATTGCAATTCCTGACCTCGAAAGTTGCTTTCCTAGTAGCTATTACTTCTCTTAAAAGAGTTAGTGAACTGCAAGCATTTACCATTCAAGAACCCTTTCTGCAAATGCACCATAACAAGGTAGTTCTTCATACAAATCCTAAATTCCTTACAAAAGTCATTTTGCCATTCCATCTAAACCAATCAGTGGAACTGCCAGTATTCTTCTCGTAGCCACAAACAGTAGCGGAAAGAGCTCTGCACACCCTTGATGTCAAAAGAGCGTTACTGTACTACATAGAAAGAACACTAAGCTTTCGAAAAACCAAACAGCTTTTTGTATCCTTTTCACCACCACATAAAGGCAACCCCATATCAAAATCAGGGATAGCTAGGTGGATTGTTAAATGTATACAAATATGTTACCATAAAGCCAAACGTACACTAACAATTCCACCAAAAGCCCATTCTACAAGGCAAATGGGGGCTTCCATGGCATTCTTAGGGAACATTCCCTTAGATGATATATGCAAAGCAGCCACATGGTCTCCACCGCACACGTTGACAAAACACTATTGTGTAGACGTGCAAACCAAGCAACAAGCCACTGTAGGCCAGGCTGTACTAAAAACTCTGTTTCAAACAACTGCAACAGATACGCGTGGTCGCAGCTAGGCTGGGTACTGCTATATTATCTATGCACAGTGTGTAATCTGCAGCTCATATGCCTCGAACGGAAAATGCTACTTACCAGTATGCATCTGTTCTTGGCATGTAGAGCTGCAGAATTACATACGCCCACCCGCCTCCCCGGCTACCTTCGGACGGGCCTCCGCCCAGTACCTGTTAATTCTCCTTTGATTATTAGCTACTGATAAAATTTCTATGTCTGGGCAACCTAGATTACCAGGCCCCACAGGCGAAGAGTTGGTAAGGATGAGTGCAAGGGCGTTGTGATCACTATCAGCCCTTTTCACCACTTCCATGTCCAAGACTAGGTGCCAGTAGTTTAGAGATACTAGGCAATAATCAATCCTGCTTTCCTGAGCTAGCCTGTTAAAGGTCGGTTCCCCTTTGGGGTCAGATAGTGTCCTTCCGGTGGTCTCCCTCAGATCATGCTGCATTGTGAGTGCCAACAGCTGCGCTCCTCTCTCACTCCACCTCACCAGGGGCAAGTCTAATTGAGGGTATGTAACTGTTACCACGCAACTTTTAGCACTAAATACTTTTACAACGGAACTATTACCACGCAGGACCCTTTACCACGAATACCTTTACAACGCATTACACTACAACGCAGATACTATTACAACGCATACCGTTACAACGTAAGTATAGGTAAGCTTATCTTTTTTTAAAAACATTTATTAGGGGTATTGGGTTTGGGTTTTGGGGTACAGGGGTATTTTTAGGTTTCAGGGTTGGGTTTGGGTTTTGGGGTACAGGGGTATTTTTATGTTTCAGGGCTGGGTTTGGATTTTGGGGTACAGGGGTATTTTTAGGTTTCAGGGCTGGGTTTGGGTTTTGGGGTACAGGGGTATTTTTAGGTTTCAGGGCTGGGTTTGGGTTTTGGGGTACAGGGGTATTTTTAGCTTTCAGTGTTGGGTTTGGGTTTTGGGGTACAGGGGTATTTTTAGGTTTCAGGGTTGGGTTTGGGTTTTGGGGTACAGGGGTATTTTTTGGTTTCAGGGTTGGGTTTGGGTTTTGGGGAACAGGGGTATTTTTTACATATATATTCACAAATTAATAAATAAAAAATAATATAATTAATTTAAATATTTAATAATAAAATAATTATTAATTAATTAAAATATTTAAATTATTATTAATTACATTATTTTAAAATATTATATACTTACCTATACTTACGTTGTAATGGTATGCGTTGTAATAGTACCTGCGTTGTAGTGTAATGCGTTGTAAAGGTATTCGTGGTAAAGGGTCCTGCGTTGTAAAAAATGCGTGGTAATGGTATGCATGCTAAAAGTATGCGTGGTATCAACATATATCCCCAATTGAGGGACCTGTCCCATTCTTCAGTCAGGTTGCGGGGAATTAGGGCAAGTGGTCAAACGTACAATTGAAACCCCCACCCACCACTTCATGGGAGTTATTTGAGTATTGTGTTAGTGCATTATCTAGGATGCGCAGCGTATCAGTTTCTCAATTGGCCTTCTGTACCCTATAGACATAAAAAAAAAATATATATATATATACATATGTATTTTTATATAATTTAACGTTCACATATTAAATAAAGATAATAGTTAAATATATTTATATGTATAAATTATTATGTTTGTGTATTAATATATTTTTAATTAAGTTTATTTGGCATATTTAGTACAAAGGTACATTAAATTTGATTTAGTTTATTAAAAATATTATTATTATTTAATATATTACATTTTATTTTATATATATTTTTCATTCAATATTTTTACATCTATATTTTAACTTTGATATTTTTTAATCAATTTTTTTTTACTTGTTTAAGTATATAGAGTCGATATTTGTGCATTCCTATATTTTTACTTCGATATTTAAACCATTGATATTTGTTACATCGATATTCTATCAGTGAACCCTTGAGGCGCTACTGTTCTAATGCGCTTTCCAACCACTCTAAGGGTAATGTGGAGCAATAAGATGCACAACATTAAAGACCCAAGAGAGGTATAAGGGTTAATTCAACAGATAAAAGTGCACCATAAATAACTTTCTTTTCTTCTTTATAAGTCCCGAAGCGGTGAGAGATCTTAAGCAAAGTAGGGTGCCTGTACTAAGGTCAGCAGAAGATAAATGGGAGGGTTCCCCAGGAAGGGAAAGGGGGTCACAACTTTACAGATAAATCTGTAAATATAAGGCATAGGGTGGGGTGCATGTAGGGGAAAAAAGTCCTCACTTAACAAGAATATGCTTGGATTATTTTTTTTTTACATGAGAGTCCTTTTCCCTGACCTGAAACAATATATAGGAAATGGCTGAAGAGTTTAAAAATAAGACAGTGAACTTTGTAAGTTGGAATGTTAATGGGGTTAGGGTTGCAAGCAGATGGAGTAAAATTCTGGAGTATTGGAAGTTGTCAAAGAATGAAATATTCATAATACAAGAAACACATTTGCTGAAAGCTGAATGGAGTAAAATGCCAAAAAATCATAAAGGGATAGAACACTATGTATGCATAAACGGGGTGGCAATTCTCTTAAGTATGCATGGGAGATTGCATGGTAGATAAAGAGGGGAGATGGATTATAGCAAAGGGTAAACTATATGATAATTGGTATGCAATTGTAGGATATTATGGCCCTAACACTGATGATACAGGACCACTCCAGAACCTATATAACACTCTGCTAGACATAAAAGTCCCCATTGTAATGTTAGGGGGATTGTAATTTTTTGATGGATCCAATTTTAGAAAAATCATCCACTAGGAATACAGTTAACACCCCAGAAATTAGAATTGTTTTGAAAAGCTTGATGGAAGATTTAGGCTTTACAGATATTTGGAGAGAAAAAGGAGGTAAGTGTAATAGATGTACGTTTAAAAACAAAAAGTATGGGCACTCCTCAAGGATTGACTTTATTTTATTAAATAATAGGATTGGCAACAAAGTCATTAATGTGGAACATATTGTTTAACACTTCTCGGATCATTCAGCGGTTAGGTTAGCACTGACAGTAAATCAGCCATTGAGACAAAAAAGATGGCCTTTAAATTGGGTATTCTTAATGAATAATAGCTTCATTGAAATTTAAAAAAATATACAAATGATTTTTTTCAGATTAACAGTGAGCAGTATTGATTTATTTATTCTTTATGCGGGGTCTGGTGGCTCAGTGGGCAAAAGCAGCCACTGCAAGGGCCTGTGTTCAACCTCATGGTCACTGGTTAAAACCCTGATGGGTCCACTCAGCCTTTCATCCATTTGAGGTCGATAAAATGAGTACCATTGAGTTGGGTAACAATAAACATCTGTTATTCAGCGCCAGGACACCTTCGGGTAATCGTGCGCTTTACAAATACACCTGTTATGTTAAAGTCTTTGTTTGGTATTATCTGAAAGAGACCATTAGTTATGGATTCTGTGAGAAGGTGGCCTGATATGCAGTGCTCACTATTCTAGTGAACACTATGTATCAGTCCAGCAACCCTTATTGATGATTGGTTGTAAGTCAACCTTATAGACCAGCTATCCTAGTAGCATGGATACGAGCAGTCTAAGGCTAAAGACTCGAGAGGGCGTGTTAAGCCAGCTGTTATACCACACATATACCCCTTGAATACCAAGTGAAAGGACACCACACAAGTGTTATGAAAATAAACAAGATATTTATTAAGAATCACAACAGCCCTGTACTCTTTATGAGGACAGGGTACTAAGCACAAAACAAAACTCTTACGAAAATACTTAAGTTAGCACAGTATATACAAATGCCCGAGGGGCACGGAAAACCATATACTCTGAAAGTGGAATGCGAAATTACTAGCAGGTAAGTACAGTACTAATAGGCTTAGGAATCGCTAGGACTTGACTATAGAATCTTCAGATTACTTCTAGGAGGCCTAGGGGACTCGGGTGCAGAGTGTGCACTCTCACGCGTGATGCGGGACAAAGTCTATGGTAGCTAGTAATGACAAAGTTAGTGTTCTCGGGCGAACCCGACCTGGTAGGAGGAAAACGAAAGTGGATCCTGACCCTTGGATAGTGAGGCTATGCTGGGGCACCGAAATGCCGAAGTTACCTAGCCCAGGGGCTGCAGCTGCATAGGTCTCAAAAGACGTCGGGAATCCTCGTAGACGGACCAGGAGCCTGGAAGAAAGAAGTTGCTGGCAGGCGACCAGTGAAGAAAGTTCGATGGATCCAAGCCTGGATCGAAGGAAGATGACACCTGAAAGCAGAGGGGACCAAGTTCGAGACTACTAGCCAGTAGTCAGGTGGCACCAGGAGGGCACCGGATGGTAGTCACCTCGACTAGGTGAGTGGGTGACGCTGTGTTCGCAGATCTCACGGACCAGGAGGCGTTGTCGGCGACCAGGATGGAGGAGCGAGCTGTCCCACGATGGATGAAGCTGTCGGCGTCGCTGGACCCAGGATTGGGCAACAAAGCCTTGGCAAATTCAAGCCCACGCGGTGGACTCAAAATGGCGTCTGGAGTGGACCAGGAGGGTCCGGGGTGCCTCTCTTGAAGAAGGAAGCAAGGGCCAGTCTGGAGCAACCAGACCAGCAGCAGTGATGTCGTCGGGCGTCGTGAAGAAGGCCACAAGCCAGCCGGCTAGTAGCCACACAGCGCGGTGAGCAGGCAAAAGCAGAAGGGCCCCACGCAGATCGTGGAGATGCTGGAGGGCTGATCTTCGGTGCTGGAGCTGCTCAGGGTTGGGGCTTCTCGGACCCCAAAGCACTCACCAGTGGAGCACACGGTGGGCTTGTTGCAAAGAAGTCGTGCAGTCTTGGCGATCGTCGGTCCCTCGAGGTCTCGTCGCACTCACGGTTCTCAGCTTTGCTGTAGAGGTGAGTAGAGGTCAGAGGTGCCAGGGAAGCCGGGTCTCGTCGAGCTGGGTCGTCGGATTTGTGAAGAAGGACTTGCAGCAGACCGCAGTGTTCTTAGGATGGTGCCTGCAGATGCAGGGTGACTACTCCTTAGCCACAAGGGAGAATCTTGAAGAAGAAATCTTGATGTCCTTTCGTAGAAAGTCGTGTCTTGATTCCAAAGATGATCTAATTTGGTTCTGAGCTGGGATGGGGCAGTGAGATAAATAACGGTGATGGATCAAGCCCTGATCTTTGGACTGGGTAAGAGTGGTCTGTTTAACTCAGACACTCTGTTCATCACCACCCCCTTTTTGTAAATCTAATTTGAACAGGGGCCCGCTCCTATCTTTATACTAAAAAAGGGGGCTGACCCGGTGACTAGGTCCTGCCTATGGGTGGGACTAGGAGGGGGGTGGTTACACCCCTCTCCCATGCCGGACTTCCCCAGGCCAGGGGCTGGTGTGCCCCTGGAACTGGTTCTGACTGGCCTATGCGTAGTGAGCACCGGGGTGCCACTCAGCAGTCACCTTCCTGTAAAGCCCTGCCTACCCAGGATACACAAAACCATGTCTGGGATGGTGCTAGCACCGCCCCTGACAGGAAACCCTTTGTCCAGGCTCCCCTCGCTGGAAGGACTCCCAGCTGCAGGGGGTCAGACTCGTGTCTGTGGTGGCAGCATCCATTTTGTGGAGCTGAGGCTTCGTTTAACTTTAACCGGGGTTCACAGTTACATACATGTCGTGTCCCTCTAGAAGGGTGGAATGCTAACCCCGTCGCCAGAATTGGTGAGGGGTTAGTATTCCAATTCGTATGACACCTTACTCGACATGTTTTGATAAAGCAATACCAAAGATAGCATTTAACCGCGAGGATTATAATGCACTTAAGAGTATATGGTATGCGATATCATGGAACAGCTATTAGGACTTGATTCCGCAAGCTGCAGACAGGCTCAGCACATGCCAGAGCACCATCTCACACGATTCCAAGCACTCTGCCTTCAGGATTGTTAAGGCCTGCCATAGGAGTGACTGATAGGAATCTGTGTGTCCATTTTAGGGTTAGATATAGGTATACTATATCTACAGCAAAGGGTGATTACACGACTTTGCCCCAGCTGTCATGCAGCCAGTTGTGTCAAATTTAGGAGGCCAGCCAGGGGTGGCATAATACATGCTTCAGCCCCTGGTAGGCCCTGGGTACACCTATGCCCTGAGTTACAGGGTCTGATAAGGTGGCCCAGTACCAATTGGAAATGCACCTAGGGTACATGGAATCCATTTTACAGAGAGAGCAGTAGGCCTGGGGTCCTGATTGGCAGGGCCCCAGGTCGACTATGTCAAAAACCAGCTAAAACACAGGGCAAAAAGTTGGGGGCAACCATAGTCAGGAGGTACCTTCCTACAGATTCCTCGACTTAGAATTACCCCCAGGTGTCAGACTGGATCCGGAGAATTTTTCTTCACCAGTATCCCTGCTCGTCGGTAGGTGGCGTTGGTCGACTCCGCGTTCATCCTGGTCGCCGGAATGACGTTGTGGTAGCTACTTAGACGCTGCCACTGCAGGCTGACTTCAGTTCTTTCTTTTTCCGCGCCAGCCAACGCAGATCCGGAGAGATGAGTAACTCAAGTCACTTTATGACTCTCTTTTTGCGGCTTTTTGTCAAAATCTTTTCGAGTAGTTTGACTCCTAGTGCATGCAGGGATGTCCTGTCACACCGCAGGTTGAGGAAGGTAGTCGTCCGGCTCCACCCACAGAGCCTGCTTGGTCGACCCCGAGCCTTCCTTCTTTTCCGGGAGCCAGGGCGATCCCTGCCCAACTTCGTAGTTTTTACGAAGCGCTCAATTCGATTTTTGGGCAGCCAAACTCCGTCGGCACGCCTTTAGGCCCCATGGACCGGCTGGGAGCTCTAGGACTTTGATGCCGATGGTTTCAGCTCCTTCGCCGCAGGGCCCCCAGAAATACAGGCCTAGATCCGGATCAGCGCTGGTCGACCTCGTGACACCTCCTCCGGCATCGAATCCAGTTGCGACCCCTCCTCCGATGCCGGTTGTGTCCCCTGCCGACGTCGACCCCAACCTCCCCCTCATTGTGTACATGGAGCCCGACTGACGTTGAACACCGTTGGGCCAGGCGCTGACTGGTACTTTTGTACCACTGTTCCCCCCTGGTGTTCCATATTGCCCTGAGTGGCTACCAGAGGATGGTGAGGAGGACTGGGAGGGGTTTGTGGAACCTGAGGCAGACCAGTTAGAAGAATCCGACTGGAGAGAGGAGTTGGGTGAAGCCAGTGGTCTGGGCACCTCCCCCGACCTTGCCATGCTATCTCACCCTACTGTGGCTATGGAGGAGGGTGCGTCATCCACAGTGGCATTGCGTAGAGCGCCTGAGGCCTTAAACCTTGAGCTTCCTACGTGGCAGACAGGACTAACCTCCTGACCGAGGTGCTTCAACCGCGTTGAAGCACCTCTGTCAGGGCAGCATTAAGGGGCAGCAGGGGCTCCTTAGAGCCCCTGCTGCCTCCTTAATGAGGCCCTCATGGACATCCTTTTGGGCACTTGGTCCAAGCCCAACACAGGGGCTCCTGTGGATAGAATAATTACCCGACTCACCGCCCAGTCTGGACAACCCTGTTTTCCTCTTCCAACAACTCACCCCTGAGAGCTTGGTGGTCCAAGCCTCAACTTCCAAGGGCGCATTTCCTATCGCACCACCTGATAGGGAATCCAAGAAGCTGGACTACCTTGGGAATAAGATGTTTTCTTCCTCCAGCTTAGGACAGTGGTCAGTGAACACTGCATGTCACTTGGTCCGGTACTCCCACTCGGTGTGGGATTCGGTCACGCAGGTGCTTCCACAGAGCCCAGGGAAATCCCAGGCCATGCTCTCCCATGCAGTTGCCGAAGGGAGAAACGCAGCGAAGTTCACCATAAGATGTGGGCTGGACACCGCCGATTCACTAGGCAGCACGATTTCAACGTCATTAGCATCGAGACGCTAAACCTGGTTGAAGTCCACTGGCTTTTCGGGTGATGTCCAAGCTACACTTTTCGACATGTCCCTTGATGGCTGTCGCTTGTTTGGCGAAAAGGCAGACAACGTGCTCAAGCGCTTTAAGGACTGCCACCTCCCGCCCAGCGCAGTCTGCTTTTCGCCCCTTTCCTGCTAATGGAAGGGGTGCCCGCCATGTTACACCCAGAGCACTGGCCTGCGCAAGCTGTCCAGCCTCTGCGCGGCCGGGGATGTGGATCCCACCATCGTGGGTCTGGGGGCCAGCGAGCGGGCCAGTCCACCAGCGCCCCCTCTGCAGTAGTCTCCAAGCCTTCCTAGTCTGGCCATTCAGGGCCACCAGACGCCAGTGGGTGGCAGGATTCGCCATCACCTCCCCCACTGGCAAAACATCACGTTGGACAGGTGGGTTTTGCAGATAGTCCGAAGGGTCTACTCCCATTTAAGACTACCCCTCTATCCAGAGAGATGGTTTCTTTGACCGTTCTGGTGTGAATTAACTTAGTACGCAGACCCACCTCTGGGGTTGGTATTGCTGGATTATCTATTCTAAGGTAAGGAATCTATAACTAATTGTCTCTTTCAGATGAACAAGTTACTTACTTTGGGTAACGATATATCTGTAAGACACATATATTAGTTATAGATTCCTTACCGCCCCGCCCATCCTCCCAGTTCTGCGAACTGACTTCTAAGTTTAAGGACTTCCTTTCGGGCCCTAGTTTTGTGCACCTGTGGTCAGTAGATATGCTAACGTTATCCCGACCGACGCCACCTATCGACGTGCAGGGGTACTGCTATGAAATAAATTATCCGGATCCAATCTGACGCCTGGGGTAATTCTGAGGTAAGGAATCTATAACTAATATGTCTCTTACTGATATATTGTTACCGAGGGTAAATAACTTGTTCGTCTAGGGTCGACCTAAAAACGGATACTTTCTTTCACATGTCCTACCTTTTACTACACAGCACCATGTCCTAAGGCCTACCTTGGGCCTACCTTAGGGGTGACATGTGTAATAAAAGGGGTGATTAAGGCTTGGCAAAGGGTTTTAAATGCCTAGTCAACGCTGCAGTGAAATTGCAAACACAGGATTAGAACTGGCAAGCCTGAGAGAGGTTTGCCAGACTACTTGTGTGGGAGGCACAATCAGTGCTGCAGGCCTACTAGTGTTTTAAAAAACTATGGTTCTGGTGTGGCCAAAACGGTCTAAAGAAGATAGTATCCCATGTAGGGACACTGTGCTCAAATTCTAAAAGACAACTAATATCTTAGGGAGTGGTAAGTAATATGCACAGGGACATTCAGATGAAAATAACATTGGTTATTTATTTTATGAAAAATACTCAAGTGCTCACATAGGTAAGTGACAACAAGCGTGACGTGAAAAGTGAGTGTGACTTTAAAACGTAGACATCGCATTGACAACATATATTGGAACTCCTCAAAACCCTTTACAGATTGTAAGGAGTTCCTGTTGTAGGGCGTCAATGACATTTCGATCTCAGTTATTCAAGATCATCTTCAGAACATAACAATTGGGAGCAAGTTGAAACTAAAAAAGATATTTAAAAATGTTATAGTAAAGTACCTGGTTACTTATATATACAGAGTATTACTTAATTTCGTGAATATAAAGCTCCCAGTGATCCATTATGCGTGGTGGAATCTATTATAAAAATGCAGACATGAAGTATATAACAGTACTGTAGCAATCAATTAACAAACTCATTATATGAACTAACACAGGGTGGATTTAAACCAAGAGATGCGCGTAGGTATACAAAAGGCAGATAGCGGCGCACCAAAGGATTGGAAAAGAAATTAAAGGTATGGTGAATATCATGAGACACTAATGCGCGAGCAACAAGAGTGGACAGCTAGGAGCTCAACAAGGAGTAATTAGAATTTACAGGGACCGCACAGAGCCGGTGAAAGTGCTGTATGATGGAGCAATTAAGAAGAATGTGCAGATTGAATCTCTGAAGGTAGGAGCATGGAACTCGGGCCTAGTCCGTTTATGTCAGCCCTAGCAGTGCTGTTAATGAAGGAGCAGTGCATAGAGCTGCAAGTAATGTGCGAGAATTGAGACACTTAAGGGGTGCCTAATCGGCCCAGTAATGAGGACGGGCTGCATAATTGATAATCTCAGAGTGAATACTTTGTTGCAGCTTAGTCAAGGCTTCCACGTGAGGAAAGAAGTTCGCTGGCGGTTAACTAAAGAAAAGGATTGAGGCAAATGAATAACTCAAAGTGAGGGCTCTAGAGTTATACAGAGGCATAAAGGGGTGGTGGTACTTGCCCCAGTATTGGACTTTCATAGATTCCCATGCTTTGTATCATTCACCCGTCGTCGGAATGGGAGCCTCTGTAAACAGAAAATACCATAGCAGTAGTTACAAAAGAGAAAGAAAGGCCTAGGCCTCATCTCATCTTGTAGCATATCACCCTCTTTTTGTAAAAGAGACCAAACAACTGCAACAAACAATCAGATCAGCTTCACCCCATAGAACCCTCCTGAGAGAGCCTCAGAGCCTCAGATTTTCTACCGCACGTTGTGCTAAGGAAGTCTCCACTGAGCTCTTCCCAGATTTCTCTACAGATTTGGATTTTTCTCTTCTTTTTTCTACTCTACAATGTCTGATAAGGAAAAGAAGGCTTTGTTTAAAGCCTGTGCTACTTGCTAAGAAAAGGCTGTACATTGAGGACAAGCATAAAGACTGTATATATTGCTTGTACCCTGATCGTAAAGCCACGGATTGTAAGATCTGCAGGACCTTCTCCACCAAGACCTTGAGAGACAGAGAAGGCCGTTTGTTAACCTGGTTACAGAAGATGAAGTCTCGTAAGGAGGTTCTGTCATCTGACAGTGAGGATTCTTCCTCAGCTGCGTCCTCCAGAAGATCCAGGAAAAGGGGTAGGTCTTCCCCATCAACTTCATCTGAACCCCCTGTTAAGGCCTCACAAAAGACCTCTGATAGGTCTGAAAGGCCCAGTCCCAACAAATCTCCTCACCGAGGTGTAAAGGAGAGGCTGGGACAAGTTGCTGAGGTACAACCATCAAAGAAGGTACAGCAAACTCCTTCTATTGCTTCTCCACCAGCTGAAAAGGAGAAGATATTCAAGAAACCAGCTTCTGTCCCTCAGGAAGGAAAATCAGATAAAAAGAACCATCCGTCGACGACGAAAACTTCAGGTACGTCAACGACGACATCGCTTGGACGACATCAAGGCTTGGTGGCTTCGTGACAAAAGAGCGCCTGATAGCTGTCCCGCGGTATCGCAGCGCCTTCCAGCTGAATCCACAGCGCGACCTCTCCCCCGCATTACTGCCGCTGCCTGCATTGCTCGTTTTTGACATATCGTTTTGGAATTTGTGCATTGTGCGCTTTTAACATCTCTGTATTGTGCTGTTAAGGCTGCGCATTGTTGTTAGAAGAGTACTAGAATTTTTAGCCCGATTGTGCCTCTGTTTACCCCCAGGCTCGCCCAGTTTCGTTTTCCCCTACTTGCAGCCATTTTGTTGTTTGTTGTGCTTCCTAGGCTGTAGCTCCGCCCCGCGCCCGCCTCCCAGCTGACCCTGCCTCGTCCCTCCCCCTAACACCTACATATGACAGATGCCTCCGCGTGCAGCGTTCACGCGCAGCGGTCGCGCCCCATGCGCGCCGAAGGTGCGCCAAAGGTAAGCCCGTCTACGCCTGGACCACGCCCAGCGCCAGACCCCCTGGTCCCCACAAACCGTACTCCTCCTGCATAACGTATGACGCCGCCACCCTCCTAGCCCTTAACCCCGGCCGCACACTTCAATGCTACCAAGCTGCCCCGGGACGTACCCACGGTCCCTTCGCCTGCCACTCCTGCAAATTTACCAGCATCAAGACCCATACCACATCCACTAACCCCAAACACAGCTCCGACTCTAATCACCTGAAGTGCATCCTACTGAACACCCGCTCGGTCCACAGACACGCCACCGAACTCTGGGATTTACTCGACACTACATCACCGGACGTCGCCTTCCTTACTGAAACATGGATGAACGCATCATCAACACCCGACATCGCCATCGCCATCCCGGACAATTACAAGATCTTCCGAAAAGACCGCACCGTCCAAACAGGAGGAGGCATCGCCATCGTCCATAAGAACACCATCAAAATCACGACCAGCTCCGACGATAACCTTACAACCGCCGAACACCTCCACTTCCAGATCCACACCGACCCTAGGACCACACTCAGAGGCACCCTCCTCTACAGGCCTCCAGGAACCCGTAAACAATTCAGCGAAGACATCACTGACTTCATCAGTCCACATGCCCTCGCCTCCGAGAACTACATTCTATTAGGAGACCTCAACTTCCACCTGGAAAAGAAAAACGACAGCAACACCACCACCCTTCTTGACAACCTGGCCAATCTCGGCCTCAAACAACTTGTTGACACCCCCACCCATGTAGCCGGACATACGCTCATCCCAATCTTCACCTCCAGCAAACACATCTCCTTCGATCGCACCACAGCTCTCCACTGGACGGACCCCAGTTATGTTCACTTCAGCTAAAAAACCACCTCGACCCACAACCCCCCACAACCTATCCCCCGAAGAAAATGGAACAAAATCACCACCGACCAACTCCTCACATTGCTCAACCAAAACCCACCCGCCCTCTCATCGGACCCAAACCAAGCTGCTATCAAATTCAAACAATGGATCACCTTCAGCGCTGACAAATTAGCACCCTTGAAAAACCATCACACCAAACATGACAACAAAAAGGCCCCCTGGTTCAACGATGACCTTAAGAAATCCAAAAAGCTGTGCCGTACTCTCGAGAAAACATGGAGAAAAAACCCAACCACCGACAACATGTCCACCTTCAAGGCAGCCACCCGCAAACACCACCAGCTGATTCGATCCACCAAGAAATTAGCATTCAAGAATCGACTCGACAACAACGCCCATAACAGCAAGGAACTATTCAACATTGTCAAAGAATTCACCAACCCCACCGCAGCCTCAAACGACATCACTCCCTCCCAAGACCTCTGCGATTCGTTATCCTCCTTCTTCTACAACAAAATTGCCGACATACACAACAGCTTCAAAAACAGTTCCAACGAACAATCCTCTCCACTCCCCTCAGAACCTAAACCGTCCTCTAACAACCTTAGCGCCTGGAACCCAATCACCACTGAAGACACCATTCGCCTAATGAATTCCATTTACTCTGGCTCGCCAACCGAACCGTGTCCCCACCACATCTTTAACAAAGCAGACTCCATCATCGCACCCCATCTCCGTGATGTCATCAACTGCTCCTTCGTCTCTTCTTCCTTCCCAGAAAGCTGGAAACATGCCGAAGTCAGCGCCCTCCTGAAGAAACCCACAGCAGACCCCTCTGAACTTAAAAACTACCGCCCCATATCCCTCCTCCCATTCCCGGCCAAAGTCATTGAAAAAGCCGTCAATAGCCAACTCGCCGCCTTCCTCGAATCCAACAACTCCCTCGATCCCTCACAGTCCGGCTTTCGAGCCAAACACAGCACCGAAACCGCCCTCATCGCAGCAACAGACGACATCCAAAGACTACTGGACAATGGAGAAACAGTGGCCCTCATTCTACTCGACCTCTACGCCGCCTTCGACACTGTCTGTCACAGCACACTCATACAACGCCTCAGCAACATCGGCATAAAAGGAAAAGCCTTGGACTGGATCATCTCGTTCCTTGCCGGGAGAACTCAGAGAGTCCGACTTCCCCCATTCAAATCAGAGGCCACCGAAGTCATTTGCGGTGTACCACAAGGATCATCACTAAGTCCCACCCTCTTCAACGTTTACATGAGTCCACTCGCTTCCATCGCGCGTCAACACAACCTCACCATCATCTCATATGCTGACGACACCCAGCTGATCCTCTCCCTCACCAAAGACCCTACCACCGCCAAAACCAATCTTCACGAAGGCATGAAAGAAGTAGCCGTATGGATGAAAAACAGCCGCCTTAAACTTAACTCAGACAAAACGGAAGTGCTCATCCTAGGTTCATCCCCCTCTGCCTGGGACGACTCATGGTGGCCTTCGGATCTGGGCCCAGCACCCATACCCACAGACCACGCACGTAACCTTGGCTTCATCCTAGACTCCTCACTCTCGATGACCAAACAAGTCAACGCAGTCTCCTCCTCCTGCTTCAACGTACTTCGCATGCTCAAAAAAATCTTCCATTGGATCCCCGCCGAGACAAGAAAGACTGTCACCCACGCACTGGTTACGAGTCGACTAGACTACGGAAACACCCTCTACGCTGGAATTACAGCCAAATTACAGAAAAAACTCCAACGCATCCAAAACGCATCAGCAAGACTCATTTTGGACATCCCTCGCCAAGATCACATTACCGGCCACCTGAAAGACCTCCACTGGCTTCCCGTCAACAAGAGAATAGCATTCCGTCTCCTCACCCACGCACACAAGGCCCTCTACAAACTAGGGCCCGAATGCCTCAACACTCGACTATCCTTCTACACACCCACCCGCCAACTAAGATCCTCCAATCAAGGCCTCGCTGCAGTTCCGCGTATCCAAAGATCCACCATGGGAGGTAGATCCTTCTCCTACTTGGCGGCCAAGACCTGGAACTCACTCCCCACTCACCTCCGCCTTACACAGAACCACATCTCCTTCAGAAAAGAACTTAAAACCTGGCTATTCGATAAATAATGAACCCCTTCCCCAAGCGCCTTGAGACCCTCTGGGTGAGTAGTGCGCTATATAAATTCTTGAACTTGAACTTGAACTTGAACCTGGTTTCAGTTACAGCTCCGTCGACGGGAGCTTCGTCGACGGCGGCTGCGATGTTATCTTCATCGACGTTTCAGGTACCTGTCCCGTTGTCGTCGACGATGATGATGACATCTTCAATGTCGTCGACGATGACGCTGACGATAGTGTCGACGGCTACGACGTCGACGACGACGACGGTAATAGTCACAACGAGCTCGTCAACGATACCATCGATGACCAGTCCATCGTCGATGACAGCCCTTTTCCGTCGACGGTCTCGTCGACGACGAGCTCATCGACGACGTCGTTGACGATTCAAAGAGTCCAGATATCGATAAGAAGGCAGCAGATCACTCCTGAGATGACATCTCCATGCAGAGTGACACCCTTGCCTCCAACTTTACTCTTTGAGGAAGAACTTTCAGAGGAGGAGGATAGTCCTTATGTGGATGCTTATAGCCCATCCCAACTTCAGGTGAAATATCAGGATTCAGATTCTGACGATTACTATACTGAAGTTCGCCATTATGATCAACAAGAGACACCTCGACATCAGTCTCATCAGGATATGGTGGCAATGCCTTCCTCTCTTATAACGGACTTACAAATGATGCTACAAGACTACAAGAAAAGGTTTCAGTCTCAAACTCCTGAGCAGCAAACGCAGCCACCTCCTCCATCAATTCCTGCCACTTCTTCAATTACAGTGACTCCTCAGGTGTCTCGACCTTCAGAGCAGGAGCCAAGAGAGAGCCACTAGGAAATTATAGCTATTCATGATGATGATGACTCATCTGATGAGGAGCATGATGTACATCAGGTCCCGGACTCGGATAGGGAATAGGACGATTATGTCATTCCAGATCCGGCCTCGCCATCGCCGGATCCCGTTGACTCTCCTCCAGCAGACATTGGAGGCTTCCATAACCTTATGGACAGGGCGTCCAAGAGGTGTGGCCTCCGTATCACGACCGTACAGTCAGATTGCTTCCTTTATGATTTTAAGGAACCTTACAGGAAGTACATCCTTTCAATCCCAATTGTTGAGCATGTGTGGTCTGAAGGGATTAAGGTGATGCAAAATCCGGCTACAGTCATCCCTGTTCTTCCGCGGCTGGAGAAAAAATATAAAGCTCCAGAAAACAGTCCTGCTTGTCTGACTGGTCAACCGAAGCCTGACTCAGTCATCACCACCCCCTTTTCTGAATCAGTTATTTCCCAGGCAGCTCAAAGAAAGACAAAAAATCCATCAGCACCCCTTACAACACCACCAGATAAGGAGGGTAGACACCTGGACAATGTGGGTAAACGATTCTCCTCAATGTCTAGTCTTCTAGTTCGAGCTGCAAATGCTCTTGCAATCCTGGGTAGATATGATCGCCAAATGTGGAACGATTTGTCCCTGTTTGTTGATCAACTTCCGGATGGTGCCAAAGTAGACGCCAAGAAGATCCTTGAGGAAGGAGAACGGTCTTCTTCAGAAGTTATAGATTGTGCTATGGATATAGCTACCACCGCTTTTCGAGCTTTGGCAGGATCAGCAGTTTTAAGACGTCAGGGCTGGCTTCGAGCTACCTGGTTTTGCCAGGAAGTTCAAAATAAGATCCTGGACTTACCCTATGATGGAGAAATGCCATTTGGGAAGCATATAGACGATGCCCTTCAAGACATCAATAAGGACACAGACACTGCAATGTCCTTGGGGACATTGCAATACCGCAAAGTGCCTTTCAGGGGTGCGAAAGGAAGAGGTTTTTCGTCGTATAGAGGTGGTAACCAACAACGTTACTCCTCTTATTTGCAATCTTCTCAGTCGTACAAGCCCCAATACTCGCAACGCCAAGGTCAATCGGCGTCTTTCTCTCGTCAACCATCAAGAGGACGACAGGGTCGTCAGGGGAGAGATGCTTCTAAACTACAGTAGTGGTTTCCTGGCTCTGTCTACTGTTCCTCCCCCTCCAGCTACATCGGTAGGGGGGCAGGATATCAGAATACCTCCACAACAGGCAGATTATTACATCGGATCGGTGGGTCCTCAACATCATACAATTTGGCCACACTCTAGAGTTTCAAGATTTTCCACCATCCAGAGCCCCTCGCGCCACAGAATCAAAACATCTGAATCTTCTGCATCTCGAAGCTCAGCAGCTGCTCATTGAGGGAGAGATAGAATCGGTTCCCCAGTCCCAACGAGGGAAAGGGTTCTATTCCAGGTTTTTCCTGGTTCGCAAAACAGAAGGAAAGTGGCGCCCAATTCTAGACCTGAGGGAGTTCAACACCTATCTCATAAGGCTCTCTTTTAGGATGGTTTCTCTCCAGGATATATTGCGTCTCCTAAATCCTGGCTATTATATGGCATCTCTAGATCTCGAGGATGCGTACTTTCATGTTCTCATTCATCCGGCCCACAGGAGGTATCTTCGCTTCACAGTAGCCAAGAGCCACTTTCAGTTCAGGGTCCTACCTTTCGGACTAAGATCTGCGCCGCGGATATTTACAAAGGTATTGGCCCCAGTAGCAGCATTTCTCAGAAGGCAGTCGCTGCAAGTGTTTCCCTACCTGGACGACTGGCTGATAAAGGCTCCATCCTCTCAAACAGCCACAAGGGCATTCGAAGATTGCATTCAACTTTTCAGTCTCTTGGGTCTAGGTCTGAACAGAAGCAAGTCTGTCCTTCTTCCATCCAGGTCGGCAAGGTTTCTGGGTGCCATTCTGGATACAACTCATTGCAAAGCTTTCCCTTCAGAGGAGAGACAGAACAGACTGATTCTTTCTGCCAACCGATTACAAAGGAAACAAACTCTTTCAGTCTGTCAATACAAATCCCTTCTAGGATCGATGTCATCTTGCATTGCCTTAATTCCGCACTGCAGGCTTTGCATGCACCCCCTGCAAGAGCAACTAGACTTGCAATGGCATCAGGCGGAGGGATCATTTGACGATAGGATAAAGATCACTCCTATCAAGAAGAAGGCACTCATGTGTTGGATTTCAAAAGGCAATATCGCGAAAGGTCTGTCTTTCAAGGTTCCTCCTTCATCATTAGTTCTGACCACAGACACCTCTCTATAGGGCTGGGGGGCGGTATTACAGGATCTTCATGTAAGCGACCACTGGTCTCCAGAGATTCGCACCTCCCATATCAACCTTCTGGAGCTACGAGCGATTCGTTTAGCTTTACAAGCCTTCCTTCCAAAAATTTGGAATTCCACAGTCCTGGTCCGTACGGACAACACCACGGCCATGCATTATGTAAACAAGCAGGGCGGAACAAGATCCAAACTACTTTCAATGGAGGCACAGGAGATCTGGTAATGGGCGATTCGTCATCAGATATCTCCCTCAGCGGAACATCTGCCAGGTTCCCTCAATACGGAGGCGGATTCATTGAGCCGTCTAAGGTCGGTCTCTCATGAATGGGAATTGGATCGGAGAACTCTCGAAAAAATATTGTCTCGTTGGGGCACTCCTCTTATAGACCTGTTCGCGACTCCAGAAAACAAGAAATGCCAATTTTACGCAAGCAGTTATCACCATCAAGGATCGTTGGGGAATGCTCTTTCGATAGCCTTGTCAGGAGCATTTGTTTATGCCTTTTCACCAATTCCCCTGATTCCGAAAATACTAAGGAAACTCAAGCCGGAACCCTGCACAATGATTTTAATAGCTCTAGCTTTGCCCCGCCAATTTTGGTTCACAGAGCTCCTCCTTCTGTCTCAGGATCAACAAATTCACCTGCGTTCCATTCCAACCCTGTTGACGATGTCCCAGGGCCAAGTAATGCATCCGGACCCGAGTTCTCTGCAATTGACAGCTTTGCTCCTGAGCCCCAGGAGTTCAGAACTTTAGATATCCCTCAAGATTGCAAAGAAATTTTAGCTCAAGCTCGGGCCCCAAGTACAAACAGAACTCATCGAGCAAAATGTAAGTGTTTTTGTGCATGGTGCCACAAGGAAAATCTTCATCCATTCACTTCAGCTCCTCATAAGATCTTACCGTACATTTTGTCTTTGGCCAGATCAGGTCTTCAACACTCTTCCATCAAGGTGCATCTGGCAGCGATCTCTAGGTTCAGACGAACAGCCTCTGGCCCTTCTCTCTGGTCCGCAAGAGTGATCAAACAATTCCTGAAAGGTCTATTCAGGGCTTTCCCTCCAGTTAGACCTCCTCCTCCAATATGGCAACTCAACCTGGTCCTTGCCCATCTCATGAGGGCTCCTTTTGAACCTATACATAAAGCGGACATAACATTTTTTTCATGGAAGATTGCTTTTCTTCTGGCTATAACATCAACCAGGAGGGTTGGAGAACTTCAAGCTCTCACAATTGTTGAGCCTTTCTTACAGTTCAAGAATGACTCTTTGATTTTGAGGACAAATCCGAAATTTATTCCAAAAGTTCCTTCGGATTTTCACCTGAATGAACCTATAGTACTAAGGTCTTTCTTTCCTCGGCCTTCAACTCTGGCTGAAAGATCTCTCCACACTTTGGATGTCCAAAGATGCCTAAAGTTTTATCTCCAACGCACAAAAGATTTCAGAAATACTTCACAACTTTTTGTTGCTTTTAGCGCTCCAAGGAAAGGCATGCCCCTATCAAAGCAGGGGATATCACGTTGGATTGCCAGCACAATCCACTTCTGTCATCAAGCGGCAGGTAAGCCGCTCAAAGGACGAATCAAAGCTCATTCTACGAGATCAGTTTCATCTTCTTCGGCTCTGTTCTCTGGTGTTCCTATCAAGGACATTTGTAAGGCGGCTACATGGAGTAGTGCCTATTCATTCACGAAGCACTACTGTTTGGGCTCTTACACAAGAAGTGAGGCAGCAGGTGGACAGGCAGTCCTGAGGAACCTCTTCCATTAAGCGGTGAGCTTTCCCTTCTATCCCTCCTTCCTATATTTCACATTTTGTATCTCACAATGTTTTCTATATATTGTTGCAATGAGTATCTGCTATCTATGGTAATTCGTATACTATATTATGCTAATATACATGTAACAAAATGTGCATTTATTGCTTACTGCTAGCTACTCTGATACACAGCATGGGAATCTATGAAAGTCCATTACTGGGGCAAGAAAACAAGTTACTTACCTGTAACTTTGGTTTCACAGTATTGGTAACGTTCATAGATTCCCATGCGCCCACCCTCCTCCCCTGGGAAAGCTCATCCTTCAGCAGAAGTGGTTACTGTTACACAACGGCTAGGGAAATCTGAGGCTCTGAGGCTCTCTCAGGAGGGTTCTATGGGGTGAGCTGATCTGATTGGTTGTTGCAGTTCTTTGGTCTCTTTTACAAAAAGAGGGTGATATGCTACAAAATGAGATGAGGCCTAAACCTTTCTTTCTCTTTTGTAACTACTGCTATGGTATTTTTTGTTTACCAAGGCTCCCATTCCGACGAAGGGGTAATGATACAAAGCATGGGAATCTATGAAAGTTACCAATACTGGGTAACCAAAGTTACAGATAAGTAACTTGTTTTCTTACTCACTAATCAGGACTATGTAACTTGACCTGAAGACGAAGAGCTGAGCTGCGTGGTCTGCTCCCACGACTGCGCGATGTGCCGATTATCTATTTAATTAAAGGAGAAGAGGAATTGACATTCATGAAGACAGGGCACACTCAATCAAAAGGAGGAGCGGGTGTCGCTGACACTTACTTAATTTATCCAAGACTGCAGCAAGGAAAGGCTGTGGCACGTCGCAGCCCGGCAGAGTTAATCCTATCTGTGCTAGATCGGGGACAATGCTAGGTAGGTCTGAATTAAAAAGCCTGCTGCTGCTAAAAAAGTATTGCAGTTTGAGAAAAACTAGTTAGCACGTCCATGATACATTTCAAAAGGATCGCAGCCCGGCTGAGTTAAACCTATCTGTGCAAGAGAAAGGACAGTGCAAGCCAGGTCTGAATTAATGAGCATGCAGCAGCTAAGGTTGCCTCGCAGTGTGTGAAGAACTAAATGGTTGGCAACTTAGTGATACATATCAGAAAAGATCAGGGGAAAAGATATTAAGCACAGCGGAGCATAGAAAAGATACATAATTGCCCAACCCAAATTATTCTATTTTAGAAAATATCTGAATGTTAAAACGACATTTGTTGTAAAACTGGCCCAATGAGTGAACAAAAATGTATAATTAAATGTATTGGGGCCTGTGCAAAACCTCATTGGAACACATTGCAGAATATGTGCCGGTAGGAGTAAGAATAACCAGTATTTGTATAAAGGCATTCCATTCGTCCATTGAATGTAGTCCATGTTCAATAGAACGGCACTTGCATTCCAGTCTGTTGAGAATCAGTTGTTGGTTACCGCCTCTGTAACTAGGATGTAGGCTTTTAATCACCTGCCATGTAAACTCTGTTTCAAATGTTCTTTTTGAAGAAAATGTTCCACCAATGGAGCTGTTGTAATCTTACTCGTGTGTTGTGAGATTCTGGCCTTGATCTTTCGGGCGGGTTGACCGATGTACAACAGTTTACATGGACGTCAATACAATAAATCAAATTTTGTGAATTACAGTTAGAGAAGGATTTTACAGTTTGTTTAGCTTCTCCATGTTCAAACACTTTGATGTTTACAGTTGATCACATGCCATGAAGTTATTACATTTGTAGTGACCATGTAGAGGCGGGAGTTTGAGATAGGAATGGAGGGAGTGGTCCTTATGTGTGGGTTTGTGAACCCTGACTAAGTGATCTTTAATGTTGCGGCCTCTTTTGAAAGAGAACAGTGGGGCTCCTGTCGCTAAATCTAAGGGTGCTAGTACTGACCAATGTTTTTTGATCTTTTTGGTGAGTTTGTTACTCACAGGCTGGTATGTAGTAACCCAAGTGATTTTAGAAAGTGGTGTTTTTCTTTAGGTTGTAGCAGGTATTCACAGTGTGAATACAAAGCCCGTTTCATTGATCGTTTTACTAGACGTCTGGGGTATCCTCTGTCAGTTAGTTTTTTACAGAGTATCTCTGCTTCTTGGACAAAGTCTTCTTTAAATTTACAATTCCTCCGAATTCTGAGGAATTGTCCTTATAGTAAGCCATCTCTAAGGGCCCTTGGGTGCGAGCTGTTGTACTGGAGAAGGGTGTTGTGTTCAGTGGCTTTCCTGAATAGTGTGGTTTATATTTCTCCATTAGGTCTGGCTGAGCATTGTTTAGCCATGAACAAAAATCTTGCAGTTCATAACAAGTGCCCACCCAAATCAAGAAGACATCTTTTATATATCTCTGCAAAACACAAATTTTTGGGATATATGGGTTGATCATGTTGAGAATGAGGTTAATCTCAATGTTCTGTAGTAGGGGATCTCTGTGTGTAGTCATAATCATGGGAATAGTCCCGCCCATGTGCGTGGACCCCGGAGCACTTCAATAGATATATGGGCCAGATGTAGGTAAATCGATTTTACCGATTCTAACATACCAAATTTTACCGAATCGGTATTTTAGAATCGGAAAATGGTATGTAGGTAAAAAATCGGTAAAAAATACCGATTCTGTAAAATTCTGTATCGGACAATCGGAACTTACCGAATCTGTATTTTACTGATTCTGTATTTACTGAATCGGTATTTACTGAATCGGTATTCCCCATTAATTCCTATGGGCCTTGTGGCCTATAGGAATGAATGGGAAATACCGAATCGGTAAATACCGATTCGGTAAATACAAAATCGGAAAGCAAACAAAAGTGAAACTCAAGTAGGCAGCCAATCAGGAGCTACCACCCTCCCCCTCCCTAGCAGGAAGTGGCTACACAAGCAGCTGCAACTAATTAGAAGCTTCTGGAAAGGCAGTTGGAGCTGAGCCGAGTGCAGGAGCAGCAGAAAGGGTTTTGACCACTTTTAAAAGTGAAAAATGTCAAGCAGCCAAGAAAAAGAGCAGCCTGAGAGGAGGAGAAAACTGAAATTCAGCAGCATGGAGCTGCAGGTCCTTGTGGAGGAGGTGGTGAAGGTGCACCACAAATTGTTTGGCAGGCAGTCCCTGACTGTGGCTGAATCAGCCAAAAGAAAAATCTGGCTGGACATTATGGAGAAAGTCAATGCAGTTGGGGTGACCACCAGGGACACAGAGGACCTTAAAAAACGATTTTATGACCTGAGGAGCCAAACCAAAAAGAAAATGGCAGAACATCACAAGCAGGCATCACAAACTGGTAGAGGCAAGAAACTAGCACCCTCCTAACTGACCTGGAGGAGATGGTGGCCTCAACCATTGAACCAGACAGCGTCTGCGGACTGGGAGAAGTAGACAGCTCAGCCAGAGCTGCAAGGAAAAAAGGTAAGACAAATGCACTGCATTTCCCCCAATACCAACACCCTTACCTGTACCCTTAGTGGGCAAGTGAACCCAAGTCCAGTACTGCTAGCACTATACAGGGCCAATGCATGATGCGATATGTAGACAGGAAATGTAAGGACATGTCATACAGCACACCAACCAAGTAGAAAATGAAATTACTGCATACAGAACATGGCCAATGTGATAACTATTTAATTGTAGTGACTGTGAGACAGTAGCGCTTAGCTAATGTACGCTCATATGTCCACAGGTGAAACGTCTCGAAGGCGTTCGCAGGAGGCTGAAGGCACACCACCAGAGAGGGAGGAGAGTCAGGATGCAGGACAAAATACCTCCAACGTACCACAGGACAAAGCTGCAGCAAGTAGCCATCCACCAGCCCAAGACACAGGAATGGCCCAAGAGTTGCTGGCGTCCCCTAGCAGATCTCAGTCCCCTCTCCTGCTGTCATCACCAGAAATGCCATCATCACAGCATGATGTGATACCTCCATCACAACCAGGCAGGAGGCATGACGTGGCTCCACTCCCCAAATTGGAGTCCGTAGCAGCTGACACGGAGGGTGACGGACCACACAACTTGCCAGAAGAAGTTGGCTCTGGTCCAACACACTCCAGTGCAGGGATGGGCCATAGTGCTGCAAGACGCCGCAGAGTTCAGGAAAGGCCAGCAGATGCACCAGCTGAGGGTCCAAGTGTGTTCCTTGGTCTGAAGGGCAGCATAGTGAGGATACAAAGGATGCAGAGAAAAGCCATCCAGGCATGCCACCGACAGATGAGGTCCCTGAATAATAACATTGGAGAAATTGGAAAGGGCATCAGTGAGCTGGTACAGGTCAACAATGAGATGGCAGCAGGGATGCGCGGAATTAACAACTCGGTGCAGCTTCTATGCACCAAACTAGACAATGATTTTGCTGCAAGGCACAAGGATAGGCAGCGTGCACATGTCCAGAGTAAAGCCATCAACCGCCTGGCCACCGCCACATCCCTGTCATGCAGGAGGAGCATCAACATGCAGGAGGCCATGACCCAAAATACCAATGAGGTCACTAGGGGCATGGGCAGGATGACCAGTGCTCTTGAGGCGCTGTTGAATGCACAAACTGCAGACAGAGCTGCACTAGATGTGCCTGTAAGTGAGGAGAGCACAAGCAGGAGCAGCATAGGAAGCACCCTTGTCCCTGAAATTAGGAGGAGCAGGCGCCATGCTGAGGCCACAGGCCAGCAGGACAGTGAGCAAGTTGAGCAACCTACCAGTGTTACTGGGAAGCGAGCAAGGAAATAACTTGCACAGTTCATGGGGTAGTTAACCAGGACTGACATCATTGCAGTTAAATACTATTTTGTTGCACATTTGTGCTTTAAAAAACCTACGTCATTACAAAATTAAACTGGTTTTGTTGCATTCTACGCCTGTCTCTGTTTCCTTACTTACTTAAAAGTAGTTGCGTGTGACCTCTTCCCGTCTGTGTCTGCCATCATTGGATGTTGCAACTCCTGAAGTGTGTGGTTCAGGCACTGCTTCATCGTCGTCATGGTCCTCATAATCTGAGATTTCCACTTCTGTCCCCTTCTTGACTGCCAGGTTGCTTAGCATTGCACAGGCTGCAATCATTTTGCAGCAGGTGATTGGTGTGTACTGGCGGGCACCTCCACTTTTATGGAGGCAGTGAAACCTGCTCTTCCACATGCCAAAGGTGCGCTCCACAATGTTTCTAGTTGTTTTGTGTGCCCTGTTGTATCTCCTCTGAGTTGCTGTAGTTGGGTTGAGGTAGGGTGTGAGGATGAAGGACCGGAGGGCATATGCACTGTCCCCTAATAGTGTGAAGAAATAAACATTTATCACATGCACACACACACACATACACCTGCAATACATATCATGTGAATTTCACACAGTGTGTCACTTAGCAAGTATCCTTCGCCGAATTCCCCCGCAGTCAGGCGTGCATAGATCCCACTGTTTTGGAAGATGTAGGAGACGTGGGTACTCCCTGGGAATTTGGCTACTATGTCAGTGATCACGTACTTTGCATCACAGATCACCTGTACATTTATGGTGTGGGTGGATTTACGGTTCCGATAAATGTACTCTGTGGCAGCAGGTGGGCATATTGGTATGTGGGTACCATCAATACAGCCAATGATGTTAGGGAACTGCGCCATCTGATAGAAGTCTGTCTTTGTCCTTAGCAGTTCTGCATGTGTTGCAGGGAAGCTAATGTAGTGATGCATTCTCTGCAACATGGCATCAAGGAATGTTTTGAAGAAACGCGACAGACAGCTCTGGGACACAACACCTACAGCAGCAACCACACTCTGGTAGCTACCAGAAGCAAGCAGGTGTAGGCTGCACAGCACCTGCACATGGGGTGGGATGGCGTGCGCCCTTGGGGTAGGATGGTCCAAAAGTGGGTGGAGGTCCCTGATGAGGTCCAGGATTGTTTGTGGGGCAAGCCTGTACCTCTGTAAGATCTCAGGATCAGTTAGCTGGAATAGTGTGATCCTCTGCCTATACACCTGCTCTTCCCTCCTCCAGACCCTCTCTCCTTTTGCCTGGAGCCATAGCCGCCTCGCAATGACATAGAATGCCGCCATTCTAGTGAAAGTGGTGCATTTTGGGGCCTTTTTTATGGCCTGCACCTGGTTACCACCTGATATCAATCCATGGTAAATACCGACTCTTAAATACCGATTTTCATGCAAATTCAGTATTTTTAAGGAGACCTACATCTCGAAAATCATTTTTACCATTTCTTCGGTAAATTTACCGATTCGGTAAATATACTGAATCAGTGAAGTTTCCGATTCGGTAACTTTACCGATTCAGTAAATTTACCGATTCAGTAAATTTACCAATTAGGAAACTTTACCGATTCGGAAACTTTACCCATTCAGTATATTTACAGAATCGTCTACATTTTGGTCCCCTACATCCCGAATGACCAATTCCGGTCGGTAATGGCCGAAATTACCGAATTTCGGCCGTTACCGACCGGTATTGGGCCACCTACATCTGGCCCCAGGTCTCTTAAGTTGTCCTTTTCTGCAATCCTGCATAGACACTTAAGAGATAATAAGAGACAATAATGCAGCCTGAAACCAACTCGGCTACACTGGCCAGCACTTCATCCTGAAGTGAAAAGAATAGCCAGATAACAATTACATTTAATAATTTTACTAAGTTTCACACATATAGAAACCCCCTTCACAAAGACCCTTTTTTCATGATAGAGATGAAGGGTTGTGTCTGTAAATGGATACCGTGCCTTTAAGAATCCTTCCAGACTATATCTATTGAAGTGCTCCATGGTCCACGCACATGGGCGGGACTATTCACATGATTATGACTATCACATATATACCCCTACTACAGAACTGGAGTTACATGTAAGAAACTACTCCTTATCAACGAACAGAATCACAAAATTAGGGGGAAAACAGCCCCCATAGATATGCCTTTGCACTGTCAATAACATTTGTCTTGGAATAAGAAATAGTTTCTAGTTAAGTCTTTCTCAAGTAGTGAGATGATAAAGTCAGTGGAGACTTGGTGTGGAGCCTGTCGGAGGTTCAGGTGATTTTTGCTAACCTTTACACCCTTGTCTTGGGGAATGTTCATGTATAATGACTCAAAGTCTAGAGTGACGAGGAGTTCAGTTTGGGGATTGAAATGTTGTGATTCAATCAAATTAATCAGATGGGTGGTATCCTTTACATATGTGATGGTATCCTGTACCAGGTCCTTGATAAAGAAATCAATATATCTACCCAAAGGCTCTAGGATTGAGCAACATCTGGATAAGATCGATCTGCCTGGTGGTATTTCCAATTTTTTATGTATTTTGGGTGGTGTATACAGGACGGGGTGCGCAGGGTTTTGTTGTTAGGATATAGGAATTCATTCTACTGATGAAACCCTTTTCTAGGCCCTTTTTGGTGACAGTAAGGATGAGGTCAC
The DNA here is from genome assembly GCF_964263255.1 of Lissotriton vulgaris. Taxonomy (NCBI): domain Eukaryota; kingdom Metazoa; phylum Chordata; class Amphibia; order Caudata; family Salamandridae; genus Lissotriton; species Lissotriton vulgaris. The sequence goes on along the minus strand of NC_141696.1, from coordinate 1,541,298,626 downwards.
TAATTTCTTGTAGAGGACTGCTCATTAAGTGCTCGTAGTGTGAGGTATTACTGAGCTGGAGGAAGATCTCATTGTCATTGGCGGTCTTATCCTGTATGGCTATACCTTCCCCCTTATCACAGGGTGTTATGACAATTTCATTAGAGTCTTTAAGTCTATTGAGACTGTGTTTCACCTCCAAACTTACATTGTAGGGAGTAAATGTATATTCTCGTTGTATTTTATCCAAGTCTTTGAGGACTAGGTGCTCAAATGTGAGAATTTCCGGCGGCAAAGCAACCACTCGGAGGTTTGAATGTGGACTTGGGACGTAGTCCGGTAACGTCTGTCCTAGCAAGTAGGTCCTTATTTTGAAAAAAAACATTCAGTCTCACTTTTCTAAAAAACTAGAAAATTTCAGTTTGTACAGTGAACCAGTTGGGTTTCTCTGTTATTACATAGGAAAGTCCTCTGCTCAGTAGAGAAATATCTGTGGAGGCCAATTGGTGCTTCGACAGATTGAATATAGGTATTTGGTCCATGTTTTGTGTGGGTGTATGCGGTACAATGTCTAGTATTGGTACCCCCACTGGTGAAACTTGCCTATCGTCTGGAATTCCCTGGAGGGAAGTTGTACCTGGTTTTCCGTCTGCTCCTGGGTCTCTCCCCTCCAAAGGGTTGGCCTCACCCTAAAAAATTGGGTTTGTACTAGGGCCTGTGCCAGGATCAGAGTTATCAGAGTTTGCTGAGGAGTCTGAGAAAGTCACTGGTTGTCTATTTCTAAATCTCCCCTTGGTCCCTGCAGGGTAACTCTGTTGTTCTTGAGTGGTTGTAGTGAAAAAATCTTCCTAGAGGTAGGGTACGTTCTCTCCTTGTTATAGGGCCATATGTATCAAGCAAAATTGTAATTTTGCTTAGTGGTATGTATTAAGGCAAAACTGCGTGCAAAATAGGGAATCGAAAAATGAGCGATTCCTTATTTTGCAAATCCATTTAAGGAATCGCAAATTTTGCGATTCCTTAAATGTAATGTAAGAAGCACCAAAAAAGGGCAATTTGGCCTTAAGGAATCGCTAATTACCACCAACTTCAAGTTGGTGGAAAAGTGCAATTTCTTTGAAAAAATTACTTTTTTGCATTTTTCAAAGTGCAATGTGAAGCACATACAAGCTCTCAGGGCATGTATGTGTGCCACATGTGCACCCATGCTTATTTCAGGCGTGCAACAGGGTGTCCTGTTAACACCCTTGCACCCTTGAAATTGCATTCTCAATTTGCGATTCTCTAATTGCTAATCGCAAATTGAGAATGTCTTCCTATTCATTCTAGAAGTGAGTACCAAACTGGTATGGTTTCAACTTCTTTAGTGCCCAGGCCATAGCACAAGCTTTTCTTTCTGTAACACTCCACCTTTGTTCACTGTGGAGTAACCTCTTGGCAATAAAGGCTACAGGTTGGTCTAGGCCTTATTCATTAATTTGTGTACTACCCCTATGCCATGTTCTGAGGAATCTGTTTAAACAATAAACTCCTAGGAGACGTCAGGGGCCTTGAGCACAGACCTTGAGCACAGCTGTGGAAAATGCAGTTGGCATACCTCTGACCAAATCACATGTCTGTGTTGCTACTTAGAAGTCAGCTCTGTCTGATAGACATATAGCTGCAGATTCCTTATCATTAAATTCCCCCAGCCGTCCGACTGGATCTGAAAGATTTCAGCGTTATTAGTACCCCTGTGCGCCAGAAGGTGGCATCGGTCGGCTCTGCGCGGTAGCGTCATCTACACCAGAAAATTACATCTGTCACCTATATAGGTGCCACCTCAGTGCGCTGATGTCAGTTCTTTTCTTTCCTTGACAGTTAGCACTGATCCAAAGAAAGAGCTACCCCTTTATCGGTTTTTGACAGAATTTATTTGATGTTTTGTTGAGTTTGTTTTTGAAGAATTTTTTCTCCTTGTATGTCGAGGTGACGTCTTTGAGGAAAACATAACCGTGTGCCACCTGTCATTGAGCCTTGATGGTTACAGATCCACACCTTGTCTTTCTGTGGTGTTTTGAGCGCGACAACGACTTCAAGTTGTGCTCGGACTGCGAGGCCATGGCGCTGAAGGCTTTGAGGGAGTGGCTCCCGAAGCTGCTAACTGCCCAGCAGGCAACACTGCATCACGTAACTCCTAGGAGGTCTTGATCCTGATCGAGAGGAAGGTGGCAGGACCACTCCATGAGCCCCAAGTCTTCTTCCTCCCGCTCCAAGTCATCAGGGCACTCAGAGAAGAAGCATAAGAACCAAAGGTATTCGAAGCATTCTTTGACTTCTCCTCATCTGTTGTCTGACGGCGAAGGAACATCAGCTCTCCAGACACGGTTCTGTGTAGTCATTGCCAGGGCCGACTCAGAGCCTCCCACCCTATACGGGAGCGACACCTGCTCAGGTAAGAGAGTTCTACAAGGCCATGCACCGTGGATTTGAGGGACCGACCCCTTTGGCACACCTTCAGGCCCAGCAGGGTTGGAGGGGGGACCCTTAGAGTTCTGCGCTAATGACTCTACCCTCGGCTTTGACGGGCACTGTGGATCCGGTCATGGCTCTGGACTGGAGGTGTGGGTAGGGTAGCCAGAGGTCTGCCATAACCACCAACCCCCTGCAACCGCAGCCTCCAAACCCCCCTAATCTTGCTCTAAAAGATCATGGGCATCCAGTTGTTGGCAGAATAAGCCATCATCTCCACCTCGGGCAGTCCATAACATTGGACAGATGGGTTCTGAAAATCGTCCTAAGGGACTACTCCCTCCCCTCCGAGACTACCCTTCCCTCCATGCCTCCATCTTACGACTTTCTAAGGGAGGATCATCTGTCTCTGCTCCAGGAGACGTGGCTCTCTTGGCCAAGGGATTCATAGAGAGGGGTCTGGTACCAGAAGTAGGCTGAGGTTGCTATTGCCGCTGCTTTCTAATTCCGACAAGAAAAAAGGTAAACCTGCATTCGCTGGTGTTGACTATTTTTTTTATTTAGTGTATCTTATATAGCGCACAGCTACCCCAACAGGGTGTCCCGGCGCTTGCATTGGGAACCCGTCCTGGCTTTTCCCTGTGAGATACCCCGTACTGGGCATCCCCAAGGTGAAAGCCAGGCATCCCGCCGCGCGGGGCCGTAGTGGAGATTAAGCAAGCTGATGCCCAGAGCTGCAGAGTGTGAACCCGTGATTCGAGTAGGCACCGAAGTGAGAATTATCGAGTCCGTGGACACTTGGGCTCAGACCCTGCCGCGTCGGGACTTGAACCCTGGTCCCGGGTCTGACCTCAGCTTCCGGGTATGCCTCCTCGAACCACACTTCTCCACTATTAACGTGCTAAAGTCACACCTGACTCCCTCTCAGGTGTTCCCTTTCATCTGAGCTGTTCTGGACACTGTACAGTTTCTGGCATATCCTCCAGAATGGCAAGTCCTGGATATTCAGGCTATGATACCGATGTTTCTGTCTCTCTCCTGGATTTTGATGAGACTGACTCTGAGGCTGCTGGGGCTCCTGGTTTCCTGCATCCTACTAGTGACATACGCCAGATGGCATATGTGGGCTATACACTGGGAACTGAGGTTGCAGTGGGTGCAGCATCAGGGTAATCTGACATGCTCCAGATCTGCAGTGGTGGTTAACATCCGCAATTGGGTCAGAGGCAGACCTCTCTCCCTTCCCCAACCATATCTAAAAGTAGTGACAGACACGTCCCTACTGGGACGGGGCGGCCATAGGGGAGAGGTGGAGATCAGAAGATTTTGATCTCCGGCCGAAACCAAACTTCATATCAACTTCTTGGAGCTCTGAGCAATTCGATTGGCATTGAAAGGCTTTCTACCATCCATCGAAGGAAGACTGGTACAAGTGTTCACAGACAACACCCCCACCATGTGGTACTGCAACAAACAGAGCTGGGTGGGGTCATGGACCCTTTGTCAAGTGGCCCTGTTTCACTGAACATGGCTGGAACAGCAGGTCATTTCCCTGGTGGTTCAACACCTAACAGTTTCCTTGAACTCCTGGGCAAAAAAAACTCAGCAGCCGATGCCTAGCGGATCACAAATGACGTCTCCATCCTAAGGTTATGCAAGTTCTCTTTCAACAAGGAGTAGAGCCTTGGTTAGATCTGTTCAGCTCTGTCGAGAACGAGCAATGTTATCAGATTTGCACCCTGGAGTTTCCAAGGCGGCTTTCGCTTGGAGACTCTTTTCATCTTGAGTGGAGCTCAGGCCTTCTGAACACCTTTCCACCCATATCACTCCTTCCCAGAGTTCTCAAGGAGATCAGGATCAACCAGGTACAAGTCATTTTTGTGACTCCAGACTGGGTTTGGAAAGTCTGGTATTCCAAGCTTCTCAAAATGAGCATTGATCCTCCGATCAGGCTGCCCATTCGGAAGAATCTTCTGTCGCAGCAGCAGGGGAGGGTTCTCCCCCGAATCTGTCAACTCTCTGTCTTCTTGCGTGGATATTGAGTAGCGGCAGTTGATAGCTTTCGACCTTCCTCCAGAAGTCGGTAATGTTATTCTGGCAGCCAGGTATCCTCCACCAAGACAGTATACACCTGATGATGGAAAAAGTGTGTAACATATTGTACAGAAAAGTCTATTGACTCTCTTTCTGCCTCCCTTTCTGCCATTTTACATTTTATTTTGACCCTTGCCCAGCAGGGCTTTGCTCGGGGCACTCTGAAAGGGTATCTGTCTGCCTTCTTGTGGCTTCCTGACCAACACTTCTTATTGAAATCACCCATTAAAAATAGATTCCTAAATGGTCTTGTACATATATTCCCACCTGCCTCCTTCAATATGCCGCAGTGGGACCTTAATCTGGTTCTCACATTCCTCATGTCCTTTCAAGCTTGTTCATAAATATACCCTCTGGCTGCTTACCATCAAAACAGCCCCTTTATTGTGGAAATTACACCTGCGCAGAAGGTGAGTGAGCTGCAGGCTTTATCATCCTGGCCTCCTTTCCTATCTGTTTTCCCAGATAAACTGGTGCTTCGCACTTGGGCCTCTTTCTTACCGAAAGTGGTAACACCATTCCATGTGGGCCAATCAGTCACCTTGCCCACTTTCTAAGCTCCTGCACATCCATCTAAGAGGAGCAACTCCACGTCTGGACCCAAAAAGAGCATTGTAGTTCTACCTTGAACATACACAAGAGTTTCAGGTGGATGACCAAGCCTTCATGGGGTATGTTGGAACGAAGAAGGGTCAGGCAGTGCAGAAGCGAACCATTTCGCGATGGGCTGTTCACTACATCAGAATCTAAGCAGTGTCCAAGAAGCAGACCCCTGAGGGCTTAAGGGCTCATTCCACCAGGGCTAAAGCTGTGACCACTGGGTTGGCACGTGGAGTCCCAGTCTTGGACATCTGCCAGGCAGAAATGTCGGTGTCTCTGCACACGTTCACCAAACACTACTGCCTGGAGAGTCAGGACTTTCTAGTTTAGAATTTTTCCGTAGCCCACCAACGGGGATGGTATTGCTTGTGTAACTATTCAGAGGTAAGGAACCTGCGGCTAGATGTCTCTATCAGATGAACAAGTTAATTACCTTCAGTAATGCATTATTTGGTCGAGGCAATATCTAGCCGCAGATTCCTTACCGACGCACCCATCCTACCCACTAACCGGAAAGATTTAGCATGTTAGGGATAATCCCTCTGAGGGCCATAGTTTGGACACATCAGTGCACTTAATGGATCTGAGTTTCTGGCGTGGAAAGTTGTGAAAAGTAACTGACGTCTCCGCGCCGAAGTGGCACCTATATAGGTGACGCGGACGTCACTTCCGGCACAGCCGACGCCACACAGAGCCAACCGACGCCACCTACTGATGCACAGGGGTACTGCTCAAGCAAAAGACTCTCGGATACTGTCTTTGCCTGAGGAAATTCAAAGGTAAGGAATATGCAGCTAGATATTGTCTTTACTAGATAATGTGTTACTGAAGATAAGTAACTCGTTTGTCAAGAGGGCAACAATGGTGCCATACCCCTTGACTGTTTCAGAAGAGTAAAACAAAATGTCATTCAATTATTGACTGTGTCTAGCCACTGTATTTTTTGTCTTTGTTTGGAGAGTTTTCATATCGTTTCAGCATCATGTGCATAGCTGAGACTATTAGGTATTTATGAATTTAGTCAATATACCCATGATAAAAAACTAGTGCTACAGATATGTAACTTTTCCTTCTTAAAATGTGCGTATATATGACATATAATTAGGGCTTCCTGTTTTCCATTTTTACTGATTTATTTTTGTGTCTGTATTTATCTTTGACTTCGGATACAAACGGAAAATGGGTTGTTTTTCTGTCTGCAATGGCTGCCAATCCAATAGATGTGTGGATTGATAGGAAAGAGGGTTAAAAAAGAAAGGGATTTTAGTGAAGAGGCATCTGAAAGAGACAATTAGTTATAGATTCCATACCTTAGACTTACCCCCAGGCGTCAGACTGAATCTGGAGAGATTTTTTCTTAGCAGTACGCCTGTGCGTCGGGAGCTGGTGTCGGTCGACTTCGCATTCAAGGTCGCTGGGATGACATAGCTGTATCTACGTAGACGCCGCTCCTTCGCTCTGACGTCAGTTCTTTCTTTTCCCGCCCCAGCCAGCGCAAATCCGGAGAGAAGTTTGCCCCTTTTCTCACTTTTTGACAAAACTTTTTCGACTTTTGTCTACCTCTTGTCGAGTCTTTTATCGACTCCTGGTGCACGAGGGATGTCCCATTGTGTGACCTTCAAGCTTTGTGACTCCTGACACAAGTTGATGTCTGTTAGCGATCCGCACCCCGTGTGCCTCTGGTGCCTGGAGTGCGACCATGACCCGAAGTCGTGCTCTGACTGCTGGGCCATGGCCCCGAAGTCTTTGCGGGAGCGATCCGAAAGCTTCTGGAGGCTTGGCAGTCTGCTCCGTGCCGCTCGAAGTCCCAGTTAGGAGGAAGGTTGCGGGACCGGCCAAGGAGCCACCACCACTTGTCATCAATGTCTTCGCACTCCTCTGGTAAGTCAAAGCACAAGAAGAAGGAGAAGAAGCACTGTCGCTCTTCTCCTTCTCACCACCCGTCAGCCGATGCATCTCGGGATGCGGAGGGTCATCGCTCTCCGGTTCCGGCTGCGGAGCCTGCTGCGTCAACTCCGCGATTCCCTCTCCCTTTTCGGGAGCCTGAGCGACCCCTGCCCAGCTTCGTCAGGTTTACGAATTGATGCATGCCATCTCTGGGCAACCGGACTCTGCCGGCGCGCCTTAGAGCTCCCTGGACTCGGTTGGGGGGCTTAGGACTTTGACGCTGGCGGCTTCGGCCCGACGCCGCAGGTTACCCTTGGATGCAGGCCTGGATTCAGATCAGCACTGGTTGATCTCACTGGTCCTTACCAGATGCCAATTCGACAGTTGATGCCGGTTGTGTCCCCAGCTGGCGTCGACCCCGACCTCCCTCTCAACTCGAATGCCGGTGCCGGAGGATACTTTTGTGCCCACGTTCTTCCCTGGCGTTCCCTTTCATCCTGACTGGCAGCCAGTAGATGATAATGAGGAGGACTGGGAAGGGTCTTGCGGCCTTCTAACAGACCAGCTGGAGGAGACGGACTGGAGAGAGTAACTGGGTGATGCCAGTGGTCTGGATACCTCCCCAGACCTTGGCATGCTTTCTCCCCTTACCATGGCTACGGAATAGGGAGCGTCATACACAGTGGTGTTGTGCAGGGCGGCTGAGACCTTGGGCCTTGAGCTTCCTACGGTGGCAGTCAGGACTAACCTCCTGACTGATGTGCTTTAGCCAGCGGCATCCTCTTTGTAGCTCTTGCTGCCATTCAGCAAAGCCCTCACTGATGTCCTTTTGGGTTCCTGGTCCAAGCCCAACACAGGGGCTCCTGTGGACAGGAATATCGCCCGACGCCACCGCCTGCTCCGGGTGACCCACTTTTCCTCTCTCAACACCTAGCCCCGAGAGTTTGGGAGTTCAAGCCTCGTCTTCCAAAGGTAACGCGTTCCCTACTGCTCCACAAGATAGGGAACCCAAGAAGCTGGACCATCTTGGAAAGAAAATGTTTCCTTCCTCCAGCTTAGGACTGCGGTCGTTGAACACCATGTCTCTTGGGCTGGTACCAGCACTCTGTGTGGGACATGGTTGCGCATGTGCTGTCACAATGCCCGTGCCGTTGCAGAGGGTCAAGATGCAGCTAAATTTACCATCAGGCGTGGACTGAACACTCCCGACTCACTAGGCAGGACAGTTTCAACATCAGTAGCACTCAGACGCAGACACTCACTTGAGCATTTTAAGGACTCACAGGCTACGGCCAAGTATTTAGGCCTTGCAGTGTCCTCTCATCCTTAACAGTCTGCTTTTCGTCCCTTTCGTGGCTATGGAAGGGGTGCCCCACCACGTTCTAACCTGAGCCACAGGCCGGCGCAAACTAACCAGCCTCTGCGTGGCCAGGTTCGTGGGGCCGAGCGACGTGGGTCGGAGGCCATTGGGTATGCCAGTCCAACTCTGCCCCCTCTGCCGCAGCTTCCAAACCTTCCTAACCCGACCCTTTGGGGCCACCGAAGACCAAAGGACGGCAGGTTTTGCCATCACTTCACTTTTGCAAATAGTCCGAAGGGGCTACTCCCTCCCCTTCGAGCCTTCCCCTCCATCCATGCCACCAACATTGAGACGCATGTCGGAGGATAAATTGGCCCTTCTCCATCAGGAAGTTACATCTCTTTTAGCCAAAGGAGCCATCAAACGACTCCCTCTGCGAAAAGTAGGTTGTGGCTGTTACTCCCACTACTTTCTGGTGTCGAAGAAGGACCTCAGGGATGTCAATCGCTTCCTCCGGAAGGAGAAGTTCAAGATGTTGACTCTGGTTCAGGTCCTGTCTGCTCTCAACCCTGGAGACTGGAAGGTAGCATTGGATTTGCAGGACGCCTATTTCCACATCCCCATTCTGTCTGCCCACCGTCACTGAGCATTTACAGTTTACTTTGCTCCCCTTTGGCCTTATCAGTGCCCCTCCCTTGGGTGTTCATGAAAGTGATGGTGGTGGTCACAGCTCATCTGCGCATATCAGGGGTTTCAGTTTTCCTCTATCTGGACGACTGGCTGTTGAAGGCAAGTTCGCCCCAGGCTATCGTCGCCCACCTTCAGACTACGGTAGACCACCTGCTTTTGCTGGAGTTCACTATCAACGTGCCAAAGTCACACTTAATTCCCTCTCAGAAGCTCCTTTTCATCGGAGTGGTACTGGTCACAGTGCAGTTTCAGGCCTATCCTCCCGAGCAGCGAGTCCTGAATGTTCGGGCTATGATACCGATGTTTCACCTGTTGTCCTAGGTTTCGGTGAGACTAACTCTGAGGCTGCTGGGCTTCATGGCCTCCTGCATCCTGCTGGTGGATCATGCCAGGTGGCATATGCAGGCTCTGCAGTGAGACCTTAAGTTCCAGTGGGTGCAGCATCAGGGCAATCTTTCTAATTGCGTCCAGATCTTGGAGAGCACTGCACGCCAACAGCGGTGTTGGCTTTCGAACCAGGATTGGGTCGCCGGCAGATCACTCTCCCTCCCACAACCAGTGTTCATAGTAGTTACAGATACGTCAGTTCTGGGATGGGGCGGCCACATGGGATAGGTGGCGATCCGAGGCCTCGGGTCTCCGGCGTACTCCCAGCTCCATATCAACTTATGGAGCTATGGGTGATCTGTCTCACACTGAAGGCATTCCTTCCTTCTGTCCGAAGAAGAGTAGTGCAGGTTTTCACGAACAACACCACTGCCATGTGGTACTGCAACAAACAGGGTGAGGTGGGGTCGTGGACCCTATGTCAAGGGGCTCTCCGCCTCTGGACATGGCTGGAACATCAGGGCATGACCCTGGTGGTTCAATAACTGGCAATTTCTCTGAATGCCAGGGCAGACAAACTCAGTCGCAGATGCGTGATGAATCATGAATGGCGTATTCACTCGGAGGTGGTGTAAGGTCTCTTTCGTAAGTATTTTTGCACATCTGTAACCTGCAAATCAATTATCATTCACTGTTTGTAATAAAGTACTGTGTAAGTCATATCTAAAAAGAGCTGCTCGTGAAGCAGCAAATTGAGAGAGACTAGCTGCCTGACTATGTGTAAGTAGAGTCTATCTCCCTGTCGCAACAGTAAACAGCTATCTTTTCATTACCAAGTGGAGTCTGTGCCTTTTTTCATTTTGATGGTTTAAAGTCACCCTGCACAGTTGGCAAGCCAGCCAAAGAGATCTTTTTTTGCCCCCACCTGACTGCTGGCACCAGAAGACGGCCTACCCCTGCTGCATAGATCATTGCACACGTTTTGGTAAGGTAAGCAGACACCATGTTCCATTAACATTTTGCTTGTGCTCAGGGGTTGGGGAGAACTTGAGGACTGCTGTCTTTTAAAGGTGAGGGCAGAGTAGATTATAATCCTTGTTTGTATATTGACATGTTTTTTCTTGACTATTCTAAATGCAGATGTATAGATAATGTAAATAGAAGGTTGTAAGAAACATAAGGGTACCACATGCAACATTGTGTATTGTGTACGTGTTGCACAACATATCTGATAGAGACATCTAGCCGCAGAGGAGTTGGCCTAACGGCTATGGCGGTTGACCTCGAATCTGAGGAACCAGGTTCGAGTCTCTGCAATGACGCTGAACATCCTGTGATTCTGGGCAAATAACCTAATTTCCCCATGCTTAACAAAAATGTATGTGTCCTCATGTAACGTAACTGGTGCTATGTAAAGCGCTCTGATATCTGATACCGGGTCAAGTTTACGCTATATAAAAACTCTGTCAAATAAAAAAAAAAAATTAAATGTGAATATCCGCAGGCGTCCGGCTGAATCTGGAGAGTTTTCAGCTGTACCTCTGCATGTCGGGGGGTGGGGGGCAGCATCACATGGCTACGTCCTGACATCGTCCATGGATATGACGTCAATGGTGCCTTGGTTACATCTATTCACCATCGAAGATAACACGCAATGTCAGCAGCTCTGCGCGTTGGAATTTCTAAGGCGGCACTCGTTCGCGACGCTTTTCGTCACATGTGGAGTTGCGGTCTTCTGTATGCTTTTCCGCCTATACCACTTCTACCCAGAGTGCTGAAGAAGATCAAGCGCGACCGGGCCCAAGTCATTAGTTTCTGTGGCGCCGGACTGGGCACGGAGAGTCTTGGATCCCAAGCTCTTACACATGGCCATCGATCGTCCGATCAGACTGCCTCTTTGGGGAGGATCTTCTGTTTCAGCAGCAGGGGAGGGTCCTTCACCAGAACATGTCCAGCCTCTTCCTCCTTGCTTGGAGATTGAGCGGCGGCAGTTGACAGCTTTTGACCTTCCTCCAGAAGTCTGTAATGTAATCTTGGCAGCCAGGTGTCCCTCCACTAAAATGGTATACGCCAGTAGGTGGAACAAATTTGTGGCATGGTGTGCAACAAAGGCTGTAGATCCCCTTTCTGAGGTTCTCCTCTTCCTTCTTTCTTTGGCCCAGCAGGGCTCTGCACTGGACACTATTAAAGGCTATCATTCAGCCTTTCTTCGGCTGCCTGATCAGCCTTCCCTTTTCAAGTCCCCTATTGTAAATCGTTTTCTTAAGGGCATCACTCACCTCTTTCCTCCTGTTCCTTAAGTGATGCCCCAGTGGGATTTGAATTTGGTCATTGTGAATATTTGGCCTGATATATAGTGCTCACTATTCCAGTGATCACTGTGTATCATACCAAACGACCCTTATTGATGATTGGTTGTAAGTCAACCTTATAGACCAGCTATCCTAGTAGCGTGGACAAAAGCAGTCTTTAGGCTAAACTCTAGAGGGCGTGTTAAGCCAGCTGTTTTACCATCACATATACCCCTTGAACACCAAGTGAAAGGACACCACACAAGTTGTTATGAAAATAAAGGATATTTATTTATAACTAGTCTACCCTGAACTCTTTATGAGTCAGGGAGCTAAGCACAATACAAAACTCTTAAGAAAATACTTCAAGTTGCACAATTTACACAAATGCCCGAGGGGCACGAAAAACCATATACTCTAAAAGTGGAATGCGAAATACTAGCAGGTAAGTAACAAGATCCAGAGGCTTAAGGATCGCTAGGACTACACTACTGAACCCTAAGGTTAGGAGCAGGAGGCCTAGGGAGATCGGGTGCAGAGTGTGCACTCTCACGCGGGATGCGGGACAAAGTCTATGGAGGCTAGTATTTCTAAAGTTACTGTTTCCGGACGAATCCGTCTAGGTAGACTTAAAACGAAAAAGGATCTGGACACTTGGATAGTGAACCTGACTTGGAGCACCGTAATGCTCGGGTTACCTAGCCCAGGGGCTGCGGCTGCATAGGGTTCAAAAGACGTCGGGAATCCTCGTTGTAGTCTATGGAGCCTGAAAGAAGAAGTTGCTGGCAGGCGACCAGTGAAGATGTTCGATGTGATCCAAGTCTGGATCGGTGATGGAGACGACCTGAAAGCAGAGGGGACTAAGTTCTTAATCACTAGCCAGTGATTGTGTGGGCACCAGGATGGCACCGGATGAGGTCACCGCGATCAGGTGAGTGGGCGACGCTGGACTCTGCAGTCACACGGCAAGGAGGCGTTGTCGGCGACCAGGCTGGAGGTGCGAGCTATCCCACCATGGTGTCTGCTGTCGGCGATGCTGGAACCAGGATTGGAGCAACAAGCCTTGGCAAAGGCAAGCCCACGTGGTGGAGTCAAGATGGCGTCTGGAGGGGACCAGGAGGGTCCGGGGTGCTCCTCTTTTGGAAGGGAGCAAGGGCCAGTCTGGAGCAACCAGACCAGCGGTGAAATCGTCGTGGTACGTCGTCAGGAGGGCCACTAGCCAATGGGCAAGTGACCGGACAACGTGGCAAGCAGCAAAGAGCAGAAGGGCCCCACGCAGATCTCGTGGATGCTGGGGGGCTGGACTTCGGTGTTGGAGCTGCTCTGGATTGGGGCTTCTCAAACCCCAGTGCACTTACTCGAGGATCCCTCGGCGGTCGTGCTGGATAAGCGTCGTGCAGGTTTTGAAGATGGCCGGTCCCTCAGGTCTCGTCACACCCACGAATCTCAGCTGGGCTGATGATGAAGGTAGAGGTCAGAGATGCCAGGGGACCCACCCTTTTCAGAGGATTTTTGGGGCCCTGTGGTTTGATCAGAAGATTTATTCCCACCCTTCTCTTGAGGCTTGGTTGATTCCTTCTTTTGATCACCACCCTGGTTCTTAGGCCTAATCCCGGTTCTGACCCATTTGTCTGCCCTCTTACCCAATTCTTGTGGAGAGGTCAGATCAGAGTCTACCAGGTGCTGGTGTAATAACTGGTTCTGACAATTATTTAAGACTTGCTCTCTCATAATAAGATTAAACAATCCTGTGAAGTCAGAAACTTTACTACCCAATAGCCAGCCTTCCAGAGCCTTAGTGGCACAATCAACAAAGTCAGTCCAATCCTGAGACTGAGTTTTTTCTGGGTGTCTCTGAACATCAACCTGTACTGTTCAGTTGTTAAGCCAAACCCATCAACCAGTGTATTCTTCAGGACTTGGTAATTGTTAGCATCCTCAGCTCTAGTAGTGAGGAGCTTATCTCTACCTTTACCTTCAAAGGAGAGCCACAGTATAGCTGCCCACTGACTTTGGGGGATGAACTGGACAGTGTAGGCCCTCTCCAAAGCAGTCATCCATTTGTGGATGTCATCCCCTTGTTTAAAGGGGGGCACTATTTTACTCAGGTGTCTAGTATCAAAACTCCTGTCCTTTTCTCTAGGGATAATGCTGCCACCAGTGGGGTCTGCCCCACTCAATTTCTGCTCTCCGGCAAAGGCAAGTATCTCTTTGGCAAGGGCAAGTTCTTCCCTCTCAATCCTCAGATTAACTTCCCTCATCTTAGCTTCATGCTCTCTTCTCTGAGTGGATGTCATCCCTCTGTGAGAAGATGCCTGAGAGCCATTGGTACGAATAGATCTGTTAGAGCCTCTGGAATGAGACCTAACTCGTCTACTCCCAATGTTAAGCCTGCCTGAGAGTGGGCCTGGGGGTCCCCCAGTTCCATTCTCATGCATGCTTAAGTTGGTCTTGGTGAGCCTACTGACTACTACCTGACCTTTGTCTGCCTCATCCCCTGACAACTCCTGTTCCTCTTCCTCCTCTTCACTTTCTGTTCCATTGAGGTTGAGGTCAGGGTCCCCAAGGGTTCCCTCTAAGGGGGGCATGCTCCCATCTGGATTAGGGGGGCCTGTGTTAGAAGCCCTCCTGGCATCATAAGCCTCTAAGAGACCTATCAGAAAAGGAGTGGTAGGGTTAGAACCCTGTTTTAGTTTCCTGGAGGTACACAGTTGTCTCATCTCCTGGAAACTAAGAGCTGCATATCTTGACATGACCTGTGGAGGGTCAACTGGCACAAGGGGAGCCACTGAGTTCTCTCCTGTGTCAGACATGTTTTTCTAGTGAGGTGTAAGTGGTGCACTTACCTACACTATTTGTTTGCCTACTGATCCCTTGCTAAGAGTTGTAGTCAGGGTGTGCTAAGCCCTGTTACACTACAACAGCTGGTTCAGTAGAACTCAGAGTATTCTAAGCTAAGTTATATGTACCTTGATACTTATGTGATCTTTCAAATGATATTCTTAGGATACGTGTGGTAAAACAACAGCAAGCTCAAATCCCAACCGCTGCACACCAATGTGAGAAGTTGGCCTGATATATAGTGCTCACTATTCTAGTGATCACTGTGTATCATACCAAACGACCCTTATTGATGATTGGTTGTAAGTCAACCTTACAGACCAGCTATCCCAGTAGCGTGGACAAAAGCAGTCTTTAGGCTAAACTCTAGAGGGCGTGTTAAGCAAGCTGTTTTACCATCACATATACCCCTTGAACACCAAGTGAAAGGACACCACACAAGTTGTTATGAAAATAAAGGATATTTATTTATAACTAGTCTACCCTGAACTCTTTATGAGTCAGGGAGCTAAGCACAATACAAAACTCTTAAGAAAATGTTTCAAGTTGCACAATTTACACAAATGCCCGAGGGGCACGAAAAACCATATACACTAAAAGTGGAATGCGAAATACTAGCAGGTAAGTAACAAGATCCAGAGGCTTAAGGATCGCTAGTACTACACTACTGAACCCTAAGGTTAGGAGCAGGAGGCCTAGGGAGATCGGGTGCAGAGTGTGCACTCTCACGCGGGATGCGGGACAAAGTCTATGGAGGCTAGTATTTCTAAAGTTACTGTTTCCGGACGAATCCGACTAGGTAGACTTAAAACGAAAAAGGATCTCGACACTTGGATAGTGAACCTGCGTTGGAGCACCGTAATGCTCGGGTTACCTAGGCCAGGGGCTGCGGCTGCATAGGGTTCAAAAGACGTCGGGAATCTTCGTTGTAGTCTATGGAGCCTGAAAGAAGAAGTTGCTGGCAGGCGACCAGTGAAGATGTTCGATGTGATCCAAGCCTGGATCGGTGATGGAGACGACCTGAAAGCAGAGGGGACTCAGGTCTTAATCACTAGCCAGTGATTGTGTGGGCACCAGGATGGCACCGGATGAGGTCACCGCGATCAGGTGAGTGGGCGACGCTGGACTCTGCAGTCACACGGGCAAGGAAGCGTTGTCGGCGACCAGGCTGGAGGTGCGAGCTGTCCCACGATGGTGTCTGCTGTCGGCGATGCTGGAACCAGGATTGGGGCAACAAGCCTTGGCAAAGGCAAGCCCACGCGGTGGAGTCAAGATGGCGTCTGGAGGGGACCAGGAGGGTCCGGGGTGCTCCTCTTTTGGAAGGGAGCAAGGGCCAGTCTGGAGCAACCAGACCAGCGGTGAAATCGTCGTGGTACGTCGTCAGGAGAGCCACTAGCCAACGGGCAAGTGACCGGACAACGTGGCAAGCAGCAAAGAGCAGAAGGGCCCCACGCAGATCTCGTGGATGCTGGGGGGCTGGACTTCGGTGCTGGAGCTGCTCTGGATTGGGGCTTCTCAAACCCCAGTGCACTCACTCGAGGATCCCTCGGCGGTCCTGCTGGATAAGCGTCGTGCAGGTTTTGAAGATGGCCGGTCCCTCAGGTCACACCCACGAATCTCAGCTGGGCTGATGATGCATGTAGAGGTCAGAGATGCCAGGGAATCCGGGTCTTGTCGAGCTGGTCAGTCTTGATCCGGAGGATGGACGTGCAGCAAACCGCGATGCTTAGGTGGTGCCTGCGGGTGCAGGGTGGCTACTCCTTAGCCACAAGGGAGAGTCTTCAAAGAAAGTCAAGAGTTCCTTTCGTGGAAAGTCCTTCAAGATTCAAGATTATCTCATTTGGGAAGGGGGCCCGCTCCTACCTTTATTCTAAGAAAAGGGGCTGCCACGCGACTAGGTCCTGCCCATGGGTGGGACCAGGAGGGGGGTGGTTACACCCCTCTCCCTTTTCCGGACTTTCCCCAGCTCAGGGGCTGGTGTGCCCCTGGAACTGGTTTGAGCCGGCATATGCACAGTGAGCACCGGGGTGCCACTTGCAGTCACCTTCCTCTCAGGCCTGCCTACCTGGGATACACAAAACCCAGTCTGGGATGGTGCTAGCACCGCCCCTGACAGGAAACCCTTTGTCCAAGCTCTCTTCGCTGGAAGGACTCCCAGCAGCAGGAGGTCAGACTTGTGTCTGTGGTGGCAGCATCCATTTTGTGATTCTGAGGCTCGAGTTAACTTTAACCGGGCCTCACAGTTGCATACATGTCGTGTCCCTCTAGAAGGGTGGAATGCTAACCCCGTCGCCAGAATTGGCGAGGGGTTAGTATTCCAATTCGTATGACACCTTACTCGACATGTTTTGATAAAGCGATACCAAAGATAGCAAATAACCGCGAGGATTATAATGCACTTAAGAGTATATGGTATAGCGTTATCATGGAACAGCTATTAGGACTTGGTTCCGCAAGCTGCAAATGGGCTCAGCTCCTGCCAGAGCACCATCTCACATAATTCCAAGCACTCTGCCTTCAGGATTGATAAGACCTGCCATAGGAGTGACTGATAGGAATATATGTGTCCATTTTAGGGTTAGATATAGGAATACTATATCTAAAGCAAAGGGTGTTTACACCACCTTGCCCCAGCTGTCGTGCAGCCAGTTGTGTCAGATTTGGGTGGCCAGCCAGGGGTGGCATAACACATGCTGCAGCCCCTGGTAGGCCCTGGGTACACCTATGCCCTGGGTACCTAAGGTACACTGTACAGGGACTGATAAGGTGACTCAGTATCCAATTAGATATGTACCTAAGGTACATGGAATCCATTTTACAGAGAGAGCAGTGGGCCTGGGGCCCTGAATAGCAGGGTCCCAGGTCAACTAAGTCGAAAAACCAGCAAAACACCAGGCAAAAAGTTGGGGGCAACCATAGTCAGATATCCACCTTCCTACAGTCGTAAGCTACCTTATGTGCGCTCCCTGCGAGCCGCTACATAATTGCCCTCTCAGGCTCTTAGCTCTTAAAACTGCCTTTATGGTTGGCCTCACCTCTGCTCGCAGGGTGAGTGAGCTCCAAGCTCTTTCATCTAAGCCTCCTTTCCTTGTAGTCCATCCAGACAAGATTGTGCTCCGCACAAGGCCTTCATTCCTTCCCAAAGTGGTTACCTCTTCGACATAGGTCAGACCTTCACTTTGCCCACCTTCTTTCCACCCCGCATCCATCCAAAGAGGAGGAGGGACTCAAACCGTCTGGATTGAAAACGCACGTTATTGTTTTATCTTGATCGCTCACGACAATTCCAGGTGGACGGTCAACTCTTCATGGGCTATGCGGGGGCGAAGAAAGGTCGGGCCATGTAAAAACGAACCATGTCCCGCTGGGTCATTCTTTGCATCAAAACTTGCTATTCCTTGGCAAAAAATGAGCCTCCGGTAGGCCTGCTCACCCACTCTACCAGGGCGACAGCAGCCACTACTGCTTTGGGACGTGGAACCCTCCTCAGTGACATCTGCCAGGCAGCCACATGGGCATCACTGTACACGTTCGCCAAGCATTACTGCCTCGATAGTCAAGTCAGGAGGGACGCCTTTTTTGGCCATTCTGTCCTCCAGGACTTTCTGGTGTGAACTTGGTTTGCAGACCCACCTTACGGGTTGAAATTGCTAGGGTATCTATTCTAAGGTAAGGAATCTGTAACTAATTTTCTCTTTCAGATGAACAAGTTACTTACCTTCCGTAACAATATTTCTGTTAGAGACATATATTAGGTATAGATTCCTTACTGCTCCACCCATCCTCCCCGCTCTGCGAACAGACATCTAAAGTAAGGGACTCCCCTTCAGTGCCCTAGGTTTGTGCACCAGTTATCAGTGTCTTGCATGGCTCTGCGCTTCAGGTATGAAAAGTTGTGTACAAAGAGCTGAAGTCAGCACGCTGGGGCAGCATCTAAGTATATACCGCAACATCATCCCAGAAACCACAACGCTGACGACAGATGCGAAGTCGACCAACGCCATCTACCGTCGCGCAGGGGTACTGCTAAGAAAAAAAATTCTCCGGATCCAGTTTGATGCCTGGGGGTAATTCTAAGGTAAGGAATCTATAACTATTATATGACTCTTACAGATATATTGTTACCAGAGGTAAGTAACTTGTTCTTTAACAGCAGAAAACATACACAAGTTTGATACTGAAATTAGCATGTTTTCATATAAGTGCATTGATTTAACTTCAGCAGGTGGTCACAGCACTGAAACCTAGCAGCCATTCAAGCATGAGTGCATATTTATCGGTTAAATGTGGAAATATACTGATTTTACATTCATTTTTTCACAAAGACCAAAATAAATATTGTTAAATGCAGATAAAATTAGCAAAAAATAAATATGGATAAATAAAACGGAAAGGTAAAAAAAAAAGAAATACCATAAAACTTGTAGTCCTACGAATAATATAACACTCCCCATATGTTTTTAACTGCATTTTTAACAAAACCCATGCTGGAAATGGTAGTAAAAAGAACATGGTAAAAAATGCCTAACGTTGAACAGGAGACATTTATATCATAATTACGTGTCTATGTTTTATGTTACAGGAAAGTCTTTATATGTGACTAACACTTTTACAAAAGCCAAGGAATGTCTCAACAGCGTGACTTTAAAAACCATCAGAATGACTGAACCAGATGTAGATTTCAGATTTATTATTGAAGAACTCACCAAGTTTGAAGATAGTCCAGCTCAACAGAAGCCTGTAATCTTCCATTTTGATGTAACACCAGTGGTATGTATTCTTTCTTTTTTGAAGATCATGGTATAGTAGAGGAACATGGGGGCCTTTTGAGGCAAACATCAAAATATCATGCATTTGTTTTAGCTATAGGATTAACTCATGCAATATGTGTGGCTGATTTCATTCATTAGAGTTGTTCCTTGGATATGTTTTATAAATATCATTGATTTGTTTTTTAAGCACTCTGCTTGTGTGTAGTGCTCATTTACCATTTGTGAGGACCCATTGTGGCTTCCAGATATTACCATCCTTTCTATATGGTTTTGGGATTCTTATTGACTGGACTAAAACTAATTGGCTAAATCTACTCAAGAAAACTCGGACCAACCATATTGCATTGACTACAAAAAACAATATTCTTCATCCCAAAACACCATCAGTTATCAAAAAATCCCATCACAGGAACATAATCTTTCTTAATCCTTGAGATAGCCCTGGCCCAGCTGCCGAAAGAGGATTAAACACAATGGGCCCGATTCACAGAACTAACTTAAGACAAAATCCTAAACTTACTACCATTTTGGTATTCACAGAAGGCACTTACTCATTTTGGTATTCACAGAAGTTAGGAGTCCAAAATTTAGGACTCCTAAATGCCTTCTGTGAATACCGAAAGTCTTAAAGTTAGGATTTTTCTCAGTTTAGGAGTAGTAAAGTTAGGACTTCTAACTTTAGGACTCCTAAACTGAGAAAAATCCCAACCTTAAGATTTTCGGTATTCACAGAAGGCATTTAGGAGTCCTAAATTTTGGACTCCTAACTTCTGTGAATACCGAAATGAGTAAGTGCCTTCTATGAATACCAACATGGTTGTTAGTGTAGGATTTTGTCTTAAGTTATTGAATCGGGCCCCTGATGATTGTATGGTGACAAACAAAATAACTGTTATTAAAGGCTGAGAACTTGTAAGCGAGAATATTGAGATCAATTAGCCCAAACAATGAGGCTCACCTAGAAGCAAATGTATGACTTATAACACATACATATACCATGTATGCCTTTTCCTCAAAGCCTTTACCACACAGATTACTTTACCACACATACATGGTAAAGGTACTAAACTTACCTGCATGATAAATGCTTTGTGTGGTAAACACGGTTTTCCTTTAGAAGCCAGCATTTGGGGCCTTTTTGAAATAATTACAACACGATAGCTCATGTGCTCAGAACTACTATTGATTGTTTTTGATAGAGACTTCTAGCCGCTGATTCCTTACGTTAGAATTATTACCGCCTGTCAGACTGGAGCCGGATTTTTTTTCTGAAGCAGTACCCCTGAGCGCAGGTATGTGGTATTGTTCAACTCCGTGTATTGTTGCAAATGTAAAATATTTTTGCACAATAGTAAATGTAAAAAAAGAACACATTGCGCAGCAGCAGACACTCGCAGAATGCACACAGCTGTACATGGCGAAAAAGAACAGTTTAGGCCAAAATAGAGAAAAATGAAACATTCGTTTGAGGACTCAATGGAATAAGTAACTTGAAAGGGTTTTAGTTAAAAGACAACTCGTATTTGACAAGCATGAAAATATTTATGGTTTTAGCACACAAGATCACCTGCATGCACTTCATGCTTCCAAATAGGTTGTAACCTGATTAGACAATGGTTGGAGGAAATCCAATTAGCCTAGAGCACACGGAGGTCTTAGGCGCACAATGATACCAGTAGACACTCCACTAAAATTACGTTTACCACAAATATACATGCATTCACGAGTAGAAGAATGCTTCATTTTCGAACATTGTTTAAAATTCAATAAAGACTATGTAGAGGATTAGGTCAGAGATTGGGGTTTGGGGGTCACATGCCTTTAAGTATTTTTTTGTTTTTTGTGTTTTGTTTTTTAAAAGACCTTTATTTTACATTTCTGAGCTTATACAGCTTTAGGCCTACAACCCAGGGGCCGGCCGCTTTATACTCAATTTCTGTTCAATACTTTTAGGTTAACACCGCCCTTCAGCCGACATCCCTGGGGTCCGGCGGCGTCTTAGAGTAACGTGTATACAACTCAATCATTTTGTGATCCGGATAAGTTATAGGTCTAGGGTTTTTTACTTTTTTTAAACTTAAAACAACTTACAGTAACTGTATCGAATGATGAACATACACAGTGTCCTCCTTCACGACATTTGCAGTGATAAAATAGACATATACAGACCTCCCTATTCCCCATTGTTGTAGTCATCAGCATTCGCGCCATTGCCTTCCCCATGTTTGAAAGTCAGTTGCCTCTGAAGTTTGACTTATGATTCACCCTTGTCCTAACTCTCGTCGTCCGAGCTGGAGACATCATCCTCCGGTAATGGTTCGCATATGTTACCCCTATATACATTCCAAGACGTCCACACTTTATGCCAGTTATGCGGGCTGGCTCTGGTGACATATACTGTACGCTCCGTAACCATAAGCATGTCCATGTGTCTGGACTACATCGTCAGGGTCGGTACTTCTGCTACGCCCCATTTTTGCACTATGTCCCTCTTTGCCACCATGATGCCCAACGTGCCCCACAGTTGACCATATCTGGATAAGTCATTAGGCTCCCATATGTTTAAAATGCATTTACGTGGCTCTGGTATCAGTGAGACTTCGAGCGCCCGTGAAATAGTTTGCATTACCTGTCTCCAGTATTCAGTTATTAAGGAGCATTCCCAAAGGGTATGT
Organism: Lissotriton vulgaris; assembly: GCF_964263255.1. Classification (NCBI taxonomy): domain Eukaryota; kingdom Metazoa; phylum Chordata; class Amphibia; order Caudata; family Salamandridae; genus Lissotriton; species Lissotriton vulgaris. The sequence continues at coordinate 1,541,276,719 of NC_141696.1, read as the reverse complement.
AGCAGTGTCCCGCCTCCCCTTAGCCCCGAAGACAATAGGGATGTGGTGCCCTGTTTAGCTTGTGCAGCATGGTTCGATTGTAGTATATCCTATGTAGGATCTTGAGTTGAACTAATCTGAACTTTGCTGAGATTTCTACCTCTCTAGGGGATGCCAGCACTTCATTCCAATCATTTTCGTCCATGTCTCCCACTTCCTTTGTCCACTTCTCTCTTAATTTCAATGTGGGGGTTGGTAGGTCATTAATTAATTTACGATAAGTGAGGGAAGTAGCCCTATGTTACATAAAGTCTGTAAGCAGTCTGTCTTCTAGCGGGGAAGATACCGGGATTTCAGTGTCTGGTGGTATGACCTGTAGTAGTGCATGCCTGATCTGCACATATTGCTAGATTTCATTCGGCCCTAAGTCGTATTGTTGCTGGAGTAGCGGGAATGAGAGTACCGTCCCCTTGTCCCACAGGTCCCCTACTGTGGATATACCGATACTGTCCCATCGTGCAAACCCTTTGCTATGTCTCAGTCGTCCCAATGCTTTAGTGTCCCAGAGCGGGGTGAGCTTAGTGATCGTATCTTTCCAACCCAGTTTCGCCTGCGCTATATGCCACAGGGTGGCTGTATGCTTTGTGGGTCCAATCAACTTAGTCGCTTTGTTTCTGTCATAGAGGGCCGTGAGTATGCCATCTGTGCCCAATTGTGCTCTGTCAGCCCAATAGGCTGGGTCGTCTTGGGGCGCGTGAAGCCACTGATTAATAGTTTTGAGATGTGCCGCCCAATAATACATCTGCAGGTTGGGTAGTGCAATCCCGCCCTCATACCAGCTCTGGTTGAGCTTGACGTTCGCAATGCGTGCTGGGCGGTTGTCTCACAATAAATTAGAGACCAGTGCAGTGACTTGTTGAAAGTATCTTTGTGATACCGGGTAGGGCGTGTTTTCAAGTGCGTACAAAAATCGCGGGAGCGCCGTCATTTTGTAGAGTGCTGCCCTGCCAAGGAGTGTCAGTGGCAGAGACGCCCAATACTTCACATCCCTGCGTAGACGTTCCAGGGAGCGTTGCAAGTTTTTTTCAAAAACTTTTGACGGATTGTCTGTATTTATCAAAGAAAAAGGAAGCTGTTCCTCTGTGTTGCAGAATCGCCTACCAACTAATTAGTGGTGGTGAGTCAGGAAAGAGAGAAGGGAGGTAGAGGGATCGGGGATCCTGCTTTTGCGGAACTAGGGTCCTCACACACCCAGCAAGCTAGGTGTCATGCTTCATCATATGGACCTGCTCCTCGATGAGCCGGCGCTGCAATGCTCAACGGGCACCCGCGAAGGGGCTCTTTATCGGAGATCTTTTGTTCCTTTGCCGTATGATGAAGTGGGGGTGTGTGGCCCGTGTGGGTGTAGATAGTGTGTTGTGCTATGGGGGTGAGTTAAAAAAGGTTGGATATTCCAAAGCGATACGTTTTATTCTGGTTGGTAATCCACCTTACTAAAAAGAAATATATACAGAAGAGAGGCACCAGCCCTGTCGGGGAAAGTTCATTCACTGAAAGTGCTCTTCTCTTTGGGTCGACATGTTTCTTGCCCTATTGGTCAGATGGTACCGTGGCAATTCCTCAGGACCTATATATGTGTAATCTGTGAAAAAAGGGGGTTGGTGTTGGATATCTACACTAAACAGTGCTGTTAACTAAAGAGCTACCATTCAGAGGGGACTACCTATATAAGTTAGTGTAGTCTGGAAGAAGAGGAGCTCCCTCGTGGATGCAAGGAGCTTCAACGTGGGTGGGAGGGTCGTAGGGCGCCTCAATAGTAGGAGCCTTGACTCATCTGGAGTCCGCCTCAGTTACCTAGCCTCTGTCACTGGTCCACGGATTGTCTGTGACATATATGCCCAAGTATTTAAAGAAACCCGAGGCGCATATCAGAGGACAGTCCTCTGCGAGGGAGGGCTCCGGGCCTTTCACGCGAGGGAGGGCTCTGGGCCTTTCAGGGTGTAAAGCACTGATTTCGACCAGTTTAAGGTGTAGCCCGATGTTCTCCCATAGTCATCACAAATCGCAAGGAGCGCTGGGATGCTTCTATCTAGGTCTGACAGGTAAACTAACATGTCGTCCGCATAGAGCGATATCCGGTCTTCCCTCCCCTCCGGCCAATCAATGCCCTTCAACAATGGAGTCATTCTAATTAGCGTCGCTAATGGTTCCAGAACCAGGGCAAACAGTAGGGGCGACAAGGGGCAACCCTGATGGGTACCTCTCGCTAATCGGAATGTGTGGGATAAGTGGCCGTTGGCCGTTGGCCGTGACCTGCACCACTGGGTTGATGTACAGAAGGCGTACCCATGCGATAAATTTAGGGCCAAATCCCATATGGGACAGAACGGCGAAGAGGTGTCCCCATTCCACCATATCGAACGCCATCCTGGCGTCGAGGGAAAGGATCACCGTCTGTTGCAATAGTAGCGGAGCTCGCGCCAGAATTCCGTGTACTCGTCTGAGGTTAAGCGCTGTGCTTCTATTGGGCAGGAAGCCGGATTGATCCGGATCTATCAGTTGTGGAAGATGGGCCATCAGTCTTGTAGCCAGCACTTTTGCAAGGATTTTCGCTTCAGCATTAAGAAGGGAGATTGGGCGGTACAATGCACAGTCTCCCGGCGGTTTGCCAGGCTTCGGGATCGCCACTATTGTTGCAGTTCTTTGGTCCCTCTGTAGTATTCCACTTGATAGACTCTCCTCGTACATTGCTAGCAGTGGGGGGCTCAGTGTGTCTGACACGGTTTTGAACCATTCTATGGGGATACCGTTCGGGCCCAGGGCTTTACCGGAGGGTAGGGCATGTATCGCTAATTGTACTTCCTCCGTCGTGAGGTCGGAGTCTAATTCTAGGGCCGCGTCTGGTGAAAGTGTCTGGGTCACTATGTGGTTAAGGGCGTTCAGCGCTGTTTCTTCTGAGACTTCTCGGTCTGGGGTGTAGACTTTTTCAAAGTGCTCCGCCAATGTTTGCCTCCTCGGGGTGTGTCTGAATTGTTCCATCTATGGTGTGTATTAGTTGGATGCCCCTAGTGCCACCCTCTCTCCTGTCCAACCATGCCAACAGTGTCCCGGCTTTGTCACCTATGTCGTAAATTTTATGCGCCGTGGCCGAGATATTTGTGATCACTTGTAGTCTAAGATGGTCATTGTATTGCTGCTGGCACAGCTGTAGTATATGTGCATTGTGCGTTGTGGGATCGGCCATATGAGCCGTGTTTGCTGAGTGCAAAGATAATTCCAATTCAGCAAGTTGTTGCTGTCGCGATTTTTTGTGGCCCGTAATGGACGCTATCGCTTGGCCCCACAGGACCGTCTTATAAGCCTCCAAGAGAATTGAGGTCGAGTCTACGGATTCTGTATTTTCCTCAAAGTAATATTTAGTCAGTGTCTTGAGTGCCTTCTTAATTTGGGGGATTTGTAAATAATTGGGGTAAATGGGGTACACCCTCTTACGGGTTTTCTCCCCGCTAGAGAGAGTCATCACTATTGGAGAGTGGTCAGAGATTCCTCTGGGCAATATATCCATGGTTTCTACAGTGTGAGTACCGTCCCCGAGCAACAGGAAATAGTAAATGCGGGACCAACTGTTGTGAACGGTCGAATGATAGGTATATTGTTGTGCAGTGGGGTGTTTATCTCTCCATATATCTGTCAGGCCTATCGCCTCAAAGAAGCCCCCGAGTTTGGAGGGACCGGTCGTGTGTGCCCGTGTCGGGAATTTATCTAATGTTGCATCAACTACCACATTGAAGTCACCCCCGATGATGGTGTCTCCTTCAGGGAGACTTAGGAGGAATTCACCCAGTGCTGGCAGTGCTGCTGTGTGTAGTGCTGGAGGGATGTAAACTGACACTATGTTTAGGGATCTGCCCTCCCACTGGCCATGTACTGTCCCTGTTCATCCACTCTGGTTTGTGAAAGAATGAACGGGGATTACTTTTTCAGTAGGATACCTGTCCCTCTGGAGCTGGAGGTGAATTTGGAGTGTGCTGCCATCCGATAGCCCCTTCTATCTAGTGCCTGGTGTGCCCGACCAGTGAGATGTGTCTCCTGCAGCAGGACCAGAGCTGGGTTTTGTCGCTTGATCGCAGTTATTACCAGTCCTCGTTTAGTTTTGTCTCCCAGCCCCCTCACGTTCCAGGTTAGGAGGCGTAAAGGTTGAACTGAGGTCTGTAGTGGTGTACCGCTACGTGCAGTGGTAGGTAGGTGGTTTGCCATTGTGAGGTGTGGTGCGCGCTTCCTGTCCGTCTCCCCACCGCTGTGCCATATATTTGTCGCTCTGTGGAGTAATGTATGTGTATTCTTCATCGTAGCCTGTCATCATGCGTGGTTCTATAACAATAACAAACAATAACTCCCCTCCCATACCCTCCCCCCTCCCTGCATCCCCGCTCCACGGACATAGAACCGCCCGCCTCCCCAACTTCGCAGAGTGCTTGTCCCGTCCCCAAACTATCTTGCTTGCTGGGGTTAGGATTCTCCCCGAGGCGGCGGCCCTCCCTGTCCACTGTGGGCATTCCCCATCCAGGAACCAAGGGCAACACGCCCGGTCTTTTCAAAGTCCATTAGTATGAGCCAGGACTAGTTAATCAGGATGCAGGTCACTGTTCCTCGTCCGCCGATCTCGTCCCCGACGCGTGTTCCAAGGTATGCCGCTCTGATATTTGTGTATCTGTGAGATCCGCGCTCTGATGGTTCCGTTGAGTGTTATTGGGTCGGCGCGGAGTGCCCACCGGGCGCCAGCCCTCCAGCCAATCTTGAGCAGCCTCAGGTGTGTCAAAAAACCAGGTTTTGTTATCAGCTACCACACGTAAGCGTGCCGGGAATAACATTGAGTATGGTAATTCTTATGTTCTCAGTGCCTTCTTCACATCCATGAAAGTTCTCCGGCGGCGGGATACCTCGGCTGTATAGTCCGGGAAAAATCCTATTGTCGAATTCTGTATCTTTATTGGTGGGGACATTCTGGCCGCTTGAAGTATAGCATCCCTGTCTCTGAAATTAAACAGCCGAGCCAGCACCGGTCTCGGTGCCGCTCCTTGCTTTGGTGCTCCGCCTGGGACTCTGTGCGCTCTCTCCACCTAGAAGAAGTGTGAGAGACCCTTGGGTTGGAATCATTTTTTTGATTAGTTCTTCAATGTAGAGGTCCATCGCTCGCTTGCCTTCTGTCTCCGGCACCCCAATATTGCGAACGGTATTGCGTCTTGAGCGCCCTTCTTGATCGTCCAGTCTCTCCCTTAGGTGTTTATTCGTGGCCTCCATGCGCTCCACCGCTTGCTGCAGTTCTGAGGTATCCTCCACTAAGGACTTTGTGACCACCTCAACTTGTTTCACACGCTACGTCATTTTATGGAAGTCTGCACGCAGAAGGTTAACATCTGTAGAAATGGAACCCACTGTTGTCTGTACCTTGGTGAGGGTTTGCATTATGTCTTCTAATGTTACTTGCCCCCTGCTCCTTCTGAGTGTTTGCCTGTAGAGGGGCGGCCCCCTGTTTGCGTCGAGGTGGTTTTATCATAGGCAAATTTGTCAAGTCTCGCCTGAGCTGTGGTGTGTCTAGGCCCTCTGCCTGCCATGGCGGTCGTGTTCTGGGTTTTCAGAAGGGCGATAGTCCTGCACTGGCCTGAGCTCTGCTTTCAGTGTGTGTGATCGGCGCTGCGAGTGTTCATGTGACAGGGCCCTCTCTTGATAGGTGCTGCTTAGGCCTGTCTTAGTGTGTTACTCATGCAATCTAGTTTCAGGGTCACTTTTATGCTGGCGCCAACAGGGGAGGCTGTTACTGGGCTGTCGTAAGGGAGTAGAGCTCCTCCAAAGAGTCCTTCCGTGGCGGCACTGGTCGATTTGACTGTCGCTGTCAGATACAGGCCGAGGTATTTGGGGGCCCCCGTGTTGTAGTCAGCCTCCTTTGTTGCCCAAGAACGTGGCCAATATTCACTAGCCCCTTTTGCAGTCTCTGTGGGTCATTGCCCCAAAATGTCTCCTTACCGGGTGATTTGTTGCGGACCTGCCGCTATTGTGTGGGGCTCAGGCGCTCGACAGCCTGTGCCGGCAGCCAATCGCTCCCTCCACCGCGTCCCGCACTCCTGATACCTGACGTTTCGCCCGGTGGTGGAAGGCCGCCTTCCGTGGTCCAGCGGCGGTCAGCGAAGGATGGGAAGTATGTGGGCGCTGTACTAGATCCCGATGGGGGCTCCCTTTCCCCTAGTGCTCCGCCATCTGCTCGGTGCGCCCCAGGTCCGTCAGTGGCTCATGAGCGCCGCTTTCCCACTCCCGCACGTCTCAGTGGTGCCCAGCAGTCCTCGCCGTTCGTGTCCGGATCTATGTCGTTGTGATTACTGTGTGCCCATAGCCGTCCGGGCTAGGTCGCGGCAAGTGCGATGTTTATCGCCGACAGCTGGGTCAGGTTCCGGCAAACTCTCCCGTCCAGCCCCCACTTCCGGTCGGGTAGACGGGCACTTCAGTGCGGTGTTTCAGACCGGTGGGCAGGGTGCGGCAGCTGAGGAAGCATTACTCCTGTTGTCTGGCATCGGATTTCGATCGGTGTTTCACCGGACGGTGCCTCCCGATCCCGGACCGTGGATCATGCCCCCAGGGGTAAAAATTGTTCGGATGAGTGTTTGGATTTACGTGGCAGGGCCGCCTACCCCACGGAGCTCCTCTGTTACACCGCCGCCATGGATGGCTGCTAGCCACGCCCCCGTCTTTAAGTATTTTTGCACATCTGTAACCTGCAAATCAATTATCATTCACTGTTTGTAATAAAGTACTGTGTAAGTTGCATCTAAAAAGAGCAGCGCATTAAGCAGCAAATTGAGAGAGACTAGATGCCTGCCTATGGGTAAGGAGGGTCTGTCTCCCTGTCGCAACAGTAAACAGCTATCTTTTCATTACCAAATGGAGTCTGTGTCTTTTTTATTTTGATGGTTTAAAGTCACCCTGCACAGTTGGCGAGCAGACAAAGAGATCTTTTTTTGCCCCAACCTGACTGCTGGCACCAGAAGACGGCCTACCCCTGCTGCATAGATCATTGCACACTTTTTGGTAAGGTAAGCAGACACCACGTTCCTTTAAAGTTTTGCTTGTGCTCAGGGGTTGGGGAGAACTTGAGGACTGCTGTCTTTTAAAGGTGAGGGCAGAGTAGATTATGATCCTTTTTTGTATATTGACATGTTTTTTCTTGACTATTCTAAAAGCAGATGTATAGATAATGTAAATAGAAGGTTATAAGAAACATAAGGGTAACGCATGCAACATTGTGTATTGTGTACGTGTTGCACAACATATCGGATAGAGACATCTAGCCGCAGAGGAGTTGGCCTAACAGCTAGGGCGGTCGACCTTGAATCTGGGGAACTGGGTTCGAGTCTCTGCAATGACACTAAACATCCTGTGATTCTGGGCAAATAACTTAATCTCTCCATGCCTAACAAAAATAAATGTGTCCTCATGTAACGTAACTGGTGCTATGTAAAGCGCTCTGATACCCGATACCGGGTCAAGTTTGCGCTTTATAAAACTCAGTCAAACAAAATACAAAATAAAAAAAATTGAATATCCGCTGGCTGAATCTGGAGAATTTTCAGCTGTACCTCTGCGTGCTGGGGGGGTGGCATCACATGGCTCCGTCCTGACGTCATCCATGGATATGATGTCAATGAAGCCATATAAGTCCCTCCAGGCGCTCTGACGTCAGTTTACTTATTTTCCTTGTCCCAACACCGATCCTGGAAAAGCGGTTCCTCTGGTCCTTTTTGTTTTCAGGCCTTCTCTATGCCTATTCATGTCCGGGAACAGGGCTTCAAGTCGTGTGCGACCTGTACGCGGCAGATGTCGGCGACGGATCCACACGAGATCTGTATGTGGTGCTTTGGAGAGCACCACGACTCCACAGAGTGCAACGCCTGCTGGCAGCTGAAGCCGAAGTCCCTGCAGGAATTTCGGATGAAGTTGGTGTTCGCCCGGATGACCCGTTCAGAGTCCTCTTGTCGCCGGTCTCCATCTCCAGCGGAGGTGTCCAAGCGGCGCCGGTCTCTATCTCGTGCTGGGGCTCCTGTTTTGGAGTTGTTCCCGCAGACGTCACTCGTCTGATGCAGGTGAGCACATGAGGAAGTCACAGAGGTCGTCGCCCTCGCGGAAACGTGACGTCCGGGCCCGCGGATCCCGATCTTCAACGGACACGGGACCTTAGGAGTCGGCCCCCACCTACTCACCAATTCCTGGTGCTGGAGCGACTCAAACCTTGATGGAAGGCTATTCTAGGGCTTTGCAGGCCATTTTTGGGTCACCCCCTCGCCCTGGCGCACCTTTGCGCCCCTTAGAGGGGGTGGGGACTCAGGTCGGGGTTTTGCCGGCGGGTTCGCCTTCGGCACCGATCGAGTACCCTGACTCCGGTCTAGGAGTCGCTGCGACGTCGGGACAAGGCCCGGCGGGGCATCCCAGTCAGACGTCAGGCCCTCCTGTAGCTTCTCCACAAATCCCTGTGGGGCTCCCTGCACCGACGCTGGAGGCGGCTGTAGCATGGAGCTCGACTCCGAGTCGACTCCGTTACAGCGGTTTCCCACCTCAGCGGAGGTTGAGTTGACACCAGCCCGACGCCGATGGACGAGTCTCCTTCAGCAGTCGTTGATTTCGAGCTGACACCGTCTCGACGTCGGTCGACGCGGTGCCATCCCCGGCTTTTCCTCTATTGGAAGAAGATGAGGTCCTGGGGTTTCACCGCCCCAGGGTTGTTTTGCTGCTCCTTGGAGCAGGTGCCCATGGGACACTGGCCGGCTCCTCATTCCGCAAAGCCCCTGTCATTTGGTGGACGGATTAGCCTGCAACCGTTTGCGAGGGCTGTCCGCAGGGCTGCGGATATCTTGCAGATGCACACTCCCTCAGTCTCTCTGGCTTCTGATCCCTTGTTGGATCTACTCCACCAGGGCGCCATGAAGGTGGAGCTCTTGCTGCCTTTTGGCGGGTAATTACATGACATCCTTCTTGGAACTTGGGCGAGACCCTCATAGGGGGACTCTGTGGATCGTGCTATTGCACATCACCATCGCCCGGCTCCAGATGACCCTGCCTGTTTGTCATTTCATCCTAGGGCTCAAGGTCTGGTAGTCCAGGCAGCGCTACCTTCCTCTCCTCCTCCGATGCTTTCTCCCGCTAGGGAGTCTAGATGGTTGGAGTCGTGTGGCCACCATGTCTTTGCGTCCACCAGCTCGGGACTTCAGTCCCTGAATATGTCTTGTGTGTTTGCTTGGGCTACTTTTGCTCTTTTGATCTCAGTCATGCGCCTTCTTCCATCCTTGCTGGAGGGCCTTTGTCCTGACCTGGACTCGCTGCTTCGTGATGGTGTGAAATTGCCCAATTTTCCATCTGGTTGTCCATGGACACCACTGACTCCGTGGGTCGGGCTATGGCCAGGAACGTTGCTCTGCATCACCATGCCTGGCTGCGCAACGGCAGTTTCCCTAAAAATGTACAGGAGCATCTTAGCGATCTGCTCTTTGATTTTGGTCAATCTATTTGACAGTCATGCTGACTCAGCGGTCTAGTGCCTTATGTCTGGGTTCCCATGAAATCCATGGTTTATAGTCCTCATTGCAGATGTTTAGTTTCATTTGCGGTATTGTCACAGATCTCTATGCCATAGAGGTCTTCAAACTTTTTGATGCTGGGACCCCCTTGTCATACCTTTTTAGGCGTAAGGAGCCACTTCTGACAAAAGTTTCTAGAAACTGGTACTCCTCATCAACAACTATCAACAACCATAAATGCACCTGTTAAACCCGGCATCTTTTGGCATGTTTCCCCCGTTTTTTCCCTTTCTGACATCCAAGTTTTGACTCTTTTTTTTCTGGTTTAGTGTCTCTGCGCTCTTACTCACTGCTGTTCAGTGTTAAAGTGCAAGTGCTCCTATTGTAAATTGTATTATGGAATGGTGTTTCCATGATTGGCATGTTTGACTTACTAGTAAGTCCCTAGTAAAGTGCACTGAGGGTGCCAGGGTCTGTGAATCAAATGCTGCTGGTGGGCCTGTAGCACTGATTGTGCAATTCATTAAAGAAGCCCTGATAAGGGTTTCCAGACCTGCTACTGCAGTGTGTGCATGCAGTTTGTAACTGCAATGTTGATCTTGCAAGTGCACCCACTTGCCAGGCCCTATTCTTCACTTTTCTTACATGTAAGTCACCCCTAAGGTAGGCCCAAGGTACCCCTGTGGGAAGGGTGCCATGTATATTAAAGGTAGGACATGTACTGGTGCATGTGACCTATCCTGCAGTGAATTACAGTGTGTTTCATGTTTCACTATGGAAAGACTGTTTGTCCCATAGGATAGAATGGGAGTTTACTTATAACATCTTACAAGCATATCTTCCCATTGGGACAAGATAGAGAAATGTGTTTAGTATGCCTGAACTCAGAATATAAAAATACATCTTGTAGTAAAGATGATTTTTATGTTCTGTGTTTGGAAATACCACTTTTAGAAAGTAGGTATTTTGTTGCTTAGCCATCCTGTGTCTCTCTGCTAGGTTTCTGGATTGACTGTCTGGCTTTGGAGTGACAGGGGCTGGGGATATGCATTTTCTTCAGACAGCCACTGGGGGGTCAAGGTGTATCCAGCCTTTCCTGGATGAGTCAGGGCTGTGCTAAATAGACCTGGGCTGTATTTATAGTAGGAGGAGGATATTTCCTGGCACCTGAATGGGCCTGGTCCGCCTTGGACAATACTGTCACCACCTCCTGCCAGGAAGCTGGGCCAGAGAGGATGGAACTGATTTGGGTTTGGCACAGACATTCTTTGCTCAAAAGCACAAAGAGAAACTGAGTATAAATATTGGGGCCCATACCCCAGAACTTTAGAACTCGCTGGAATCAAGGAACCTGCCAAGAAGAAGAGGTGGAAGAACTGCCAAGAGGAGTACTGCCCCTTTGCTGTGTTGTTGCTTTGTTGGGTTGGCCTGCAGTTGCTGCTTCTGCCTTGGGCAGTGAAACGACTAAACTTTCTTTACTTCTTGCTGAGTATCTCCAAGGGCTTGAAGTAGAGCCTGCCTCCTGTTCTGAAGTCAAAGGGACTGCAAAGACTTCACCTACCTCTGGGTACCGCCTCTGGAACCGTGGATTCAGTTGTCACAGAGGGGTGAAAGCAACCAACTCCGTCACCGACTCTGAGGTTGGCTCTGTCGCTGGCTCCGTGTCCTGAAGGCACCGCAGAGGGCACTGCTGCATCTCACACAGCAACCCTGGCTTGGGGACACAGCTCGCAATCTTCAACACTCCGTCCCGTCCCACACCACAGTCTGGACTGACCAACACCAGCTCCTCGCAACTGGCACTATCACCTGCACCGTGATCTGTCAGCACATCAAAGAGCACCGTCTGCACCTCAGCTCGGGTCTCACTGATGTAGCTGGATGACCATCACTGAGCCGAACAAATCTTTGTCATCACAAAGAGCCAGACTGCTCCCAAGCATCCTTAACACTTGCAGATTACCTGATAAGGCACATTTGCCTTTTTCATTCAGGCAGACAAAGCAGCTGATAATGATCTAAATTAGCCTTCCCAGGGTAGGAGGGCTGTCTTTTTGCAGGGACAAGTGAAGCTGGGGAATCTGCGACCCCCTTCCCACGATTCCACGACCCCCCTGCGGGTCACACCCCACAGATTGAAGACCTCTGCCTTATGGTAATGCAAGTTACAAGCTATAGCAAATGGTTTATCAACCTCCTGCACCAAAAGTAGAAGTAACCTACCCTACTATCAAAACGTGTGGGGTTAGAATAGTAATTACACACTTCATTGCGTTCAATGGGGGAAGAGCAAGAGACAGAGAATCTGCTTACACGTTTTATGCAATGGGATGTTAATCATGTGTGCTGGTTTTACCAAAACTTTCCAGGGCTTTAAGTGGGATGAAAAAACTGAAGGGGGGTCTCTCAAAGGGGTGTGGCCAATGTAATCAAGGGTGTGGCTTAAAACACAAGCTAAAAATCTGTGCTTAGCATAGTGTGCCACCCAACTTGTATTTTGCTGTTTCTGTCCTTGCATCCAGATATATAATACAACAAGTAACATCATACCTACAACAAGTTAGGACTATTGGCTTTGTCAATGGTTGTTAGTTGCATAAGATAAATCAATCAATCAATCAATCAATCAGTGACATTTATAAAGCACACTACCTACCCGTAGGGTCGCAAGGCGCTGGGGGTGGGGGGGGGGTGGTGCCGCTACTGCTCGAACAGCCAGGTCTTCAGCTTCTTCCTGAAGGAGAGGTGGTCTTGGGTCAGGCGCAGGTCGGTCGGGAGGGAGTTCCAGGTCTTGGCGGCCAGGTAGGAGAAGGACCTTCCTCCTGTAGTCGCTCTTCGGATGCGGGGGACGGCGGCGAGGGCGTGGTTGGCTGATCGGAGGTGGCGTTTGGGAGCGTAGAAGTTGATTCGGCTGTTGAGGTAGCTCGGTCCTTGGTCGTGTAGGGCTTTGTGTGCGTGGGTGAGGAGGCGGAAGGTGATTCTTTTGTTGTAAATAAGCAGCAACTCTGGCTTGTTATATTTAATATTGAAAAAGCTTCCACTTAAAGCCCTGTTAACACCACAACAATGTTGCTGCTCCTGAGTCTCGGAAAGAGAAGGGAAATCCAGAGAGAACATGACTCTCTTTAAAGGATTTCCCTTCCCCTACAACGCTCACCTGGCATGACGTCATGCCGTAAGTTCTCCACTAGTGACAAGTGAGCAGTGTGAGCAGCGCACATCCATGTGCTCATCTGGCATGACGTCATGCCTTAACTTCTCCACTAGTGAGAAGTGAGTAGTGTGAGCAGCGCACATCGATGTGCTCACCTGGCATGACGTCATGCGGTAACTTCTCCAATAGTGAGAAGGGAGCAGTGTGAGCAGCGCACAACGGTGCACTAGTGAGAAGTGAGCAGAGCACATCATGTGCCTACTGTCACTGCAGTCTGAAAAAAACCGAACCGCCTCTGCCAGGGCGCAAAACAGAGCCCGATAGAGACCCGTTTCGAGGCCCCCTTTAAAAAACTGCCGGTCCTCAGACCCGGTGAGAACTGGCCCACTTAAAGCTCTGCTTATCTTACCAAAACCAGGATGCAAGGGGTACATTTCTGACGTAGGTAAAAGAAAACTAAAGAGATGTATTGACTATAGGAGCGTTGTTTCCCTGTGCAAAGTAAATGTTACAAGCAATCTGTGACGCGGTATGGAATGCTTTTATCATGAAGGTTTTACCATAAACTTAATTTTGGCCTCTGCACTGTAGTAATATACTTGTGAATACGCATTTATTAGTACAGTTCTTCTAAATAACCTGTTATTGGGCTGCATTTATTTTCACAACTATGACAGAAACAAATACATTCTACATTTTATAGATAAGATTGCCGTTTATATTTAATTGTAATCCAGAAATGAGAAAACTGGATTATAACAACGACAATAATGTTCATGCGTCTATTGAGCAAACTGCTGCTCTTTTCTGTTTAAGGCACTGAATTTTTTTGTAGCCCATTGAGAGGTGCATCAAAAGAAAAGGTGCTTGCAGTTGCACCCTGCTGTGAAATAACTTGGCTTGGTGTGGAGTCAATGTATTACAAACTCCACCTTACATCAGATATTAAGTTTAATCTTCTAGCACCACTGGTAACTGAAACTAATCTAAAAATACCATAGAAATCTCATTCAAATCACTAAACTTGAAATGTTTCTTTAAACATCAATGAACGTAAAGTATATAGGTAAACGTGTTTTCAAAATTAATTAATTTCCTTTTTTATGAAAAATTACAAGGATCAACATACACTCGATATATATAATGCATTTTAAATTACAGCTTGAAAATGAGGGGAATACATTTGTATACTCAAAGAGCTCAACCCATCTCCTTCCTTGATTTCTGTAAACTCTCAAATGTATTCCCCTCATTTTAACGCTGTACAAAAACAGAACATTCAGCTTTTCATTTCAGGAATCCTAAATTTAAAATGTATTATATATATCGAACTCAAAGGGTTTCGGCCTCCCTCCCCCTCCCCCTCCCCAAGCCTCGTGTGTGTCAGCCCGAGCAGAGACAGCTTCCCGGGGACACACACAACCGCACCAGAGTACTTCACAGGTCTTTAAAAGACCTTCTGCGTGTTATTGAGGCCTTGATGTTTTTCACCCCTCAGTGAACTTATGGGTTAAGGCAAGCCACGCTCTGACAGATTCTGCGACCCCCTTCCCAGGACCCAAAGGTCGGGCCCCAAAGATTGAAGACCTCCTTCAAGACATTATTTCCCGGACAGTTTGTAAGGCTAATCAGCCGTTTTTCCCGTAGTTTGGTACAGCTAGGTCAGCTGTTTCTTCATTTCTTTTTGAGTCCTCTGTCTACAAGCTAGTCTCAAGAGGTGTCCCTTGCCTTTTATAGGGATATGACATGCCCTATGTGGGATATTCTTAGGCTATTATATAGCTGCTCCTCCTTTCCCGGGAAGCTCCCGCAGCGTCTTTCTTCGTATATTTTCTGTCCCTCTGGGGACTTGTCCTATGGATTATACTGTGGGCTTCTTACTTCAATGCGCTCTTACTACTGTTGTAGGACACCTCCTCTGGTGAGGTACAGGGAATTGGCATGGCTCTTTCCTGGAGCTTCTGCGTTATAGTCTACAGATCGTGCGTAGCACTCTCCTGCCTCTGTGGATGCAGCCTTCTCCAGAGTATTGTTGGGTTTCTGCCATGCCTGGCTGAGGCCAGCGTGTTCACAGCCTCCTTACTTGCCTTTGGCTCTTGCTGAGCACTTTTGCCACATTGGCTGTCTTAGGCATACTCACGGGTGTAGGAGAGTAGGGTCTGCTTCCTATGGTCACCCCCATTTTTGGCTCTGATACTCTGATTTTTCGACTCTAGTGTGGCTGTGGGCCTGCTAATCAGACCCACAGCCCAGCTGTTCTCTCTTTAAATTGATACCATATACTTTAGGTACATGCCTGATTGGATATTAGGTCACCTTGTAAGTCCCTGTACAGTGTACCTTAGATACCCAGGGCATAGGTGCATCCAAGGCCTACCAGGGGCTGCAGCATGTATTATGCCACCACTGGCTGGCCATTCACATTGACACAACTGGCTGATCACTCAATCAATCAAATACTTTATTCGGTTTTTGAAAATAAAAAAACATAAAAGTTTACAGTAAATACAAATTACAATCCAAATATTAAAATACATTGTAAGAGACCAAAGTACAATAAAATAGGGTCCCAGACATAAAAATTCTTTCCCAGTCCCGGGTTAAGGCAGTATCAGAAGAGTTCATAATTAATCGTTTGAATTCATAGTTGGTCATAGTTACATATCCAGATATTCAGGGAGGGAAACATGGGTTTATGGGGTAGAAATCATGTAGATCCCATAATGATATTGGGCCGTCTCTTACTTGGGGCGGCCAGGTTTTCAAGTAAGGGACAATATTTCGATCTCTAAATCGCACAAGTACCAGGTCCCCAGCAACATCTTTGGGAAGAGAGCCCAGCCAACCCACCCTTCTAACGCTCCTAATTGCTCCATATAAATTACGGGACAGTGGCCTATTTTTTGACAGCCAGAATTTGGTTTTATTAAGTAGGTCATATTGTCTCTCAATTTTGCCAGAGGGAAGGGCGGGTACACCCGCAAGAATGCACACGTATGGGGCCGCTTCCGTGGGTAAATGGATAGATTTAACTTTATTTAGGCCTACTCTAGGTGCGGTCGGATGGGAAAGAGAAACTTTTGCAGGGTATTTAACTGTTTTTTGCCCTGGAGCGCCAGGGCCAGCAAGTTGTATTTGACGGATTTTTTCCTGCACAGGTGGTTTTAAACCTAAGTGGGTAGGAGGTGTCTTAGGGCGATTAGATGAATCACTGCATTTATCAACCAGCGAGTTTAACTTAATGGCTTTCTCTATCCCAGAAAGCCTATCCCCTAAAATGGTAATTTTTTCTAACAGTGGGGCTATCATAGCGCTAACCATTTGTTCAATGAGGGGTAGTAAGTGCAAAAGGGGAGGGGGTGTTTTAGCTTCAGGAAACTCAGCAATCGGTGGGATCGTTGGGGAATTAGCAAAGGATGGGGTACGGCACCGTTTTTGGATTAGGGGGTTATTTCCACCTTGGTTAACATCGTTATGTTTCCTTTTCGCGGTTGAAACCTGAGGAGTACAGTACTTTGCATATTCGGGCTGCGGGATATGTTAGATAATATGAGGGGATCTAAAGGAGTAGCCATGTCTGAAGGTGTACTAGCACTTTTGGTCATGGGTGGAGTTTCCAGTGTGGCATATTTGGTTTTGCATAGAAGGTTTAACTCATCTAGCAAAGAATACGTTTGCCCAGTGCCAGCTACACCGGTTGTATGGTCCCCCTTGGAGGTCATGGTGGGAATGGGCTATAGGGCCGTGGAGTATGCAGAAATTCACAAATGTAGAAACGGAACGAATAGGGGAGGTCTTTAGCTTATGGCAAACATACCTTTATTGTGTCAGCCAAAAGGGAGGTGGCCCGTCCCGTCCTTATCCGGCCTTTGAGGGCCGTAGAGGGCCCGCCCTTTGCCCGGGCTTTGCCCCAGGCTATGTCCCGCGCGCGTCCCGCGTCGCGGAATTAAGAGCGAGATTTATACACTACAGGCGGGGGGGGGCGTGAACGCCGAGAGAAGAGGCAGCAGCTGTGGAGCAGAGAGACTGCTGGTCCTCGGAGTCCCTCGGCGTGTGGTGCAGACTCAGTCCTTTCCCCTCACGAAGCCCCACACATAATCAGAAGCGCTAGCAAAGCGCATAAATCCCACGTCATCCTCCCGGTCAGCAACACGCCGCGAAAGGTTGATGTAATGTCCAGGCGGGGGGGCGGGAATGCCGAGGGACAAGGCAGCAGCTGTGGAGCAGAGAGACTGCTGGTCCTCGCAGTCCCTCGGCGTGTGGTGCAGACTCTGTCCTTTCCCCTCACGAAGCCCCACTCATAATCAGAAGCGCTAGCAAAGTGCATAAATCCCACGTCGTCCTCCCGGTCAGCAACACGCTGTGAGCGGCTCCCGCGGAGCGGGGGCCGCGAAAGGTTGATGTAATGTCCAGGCGGGGGGCGGGAACGCCGAGGGAAGAGGCAGCAGCTGTGGAGCAGAGAGACTGCTGGTCCTCGCAGTCCCTCGGCGTGTGGTGCAGACTCAGTCCTTTCCCCTCACGAAGCCCCACACATAATCAGAAGCGCTAGCAAAGTGCATAAATCCCACATCGTCCTCCCGGTCAGCAACACGCTGTGAGCGGCACCCCTGGGGCAAGGTTGTGTAATCACCCCTTGCTTAGATATAGTATCACTATACCTACCATTACATATAGACACATATATACCTATAAGTCACTCCTATGGCAGGCCTTGACAATCCTGGAGGCAGAGTGCTTGGTATTATGTGAGATGGCGCTCTAGCATGAGCTGAGCCTGTCTGCAGCTTTCGGAACCATGTCCTTATAGCTGTTCTATGATATAGCCATACCATATACTCTGAAGTACATTATAATCCTCTCGGTGATTGCTAACTTTGGTTTGGCTTTATCGAAACATGTCATGTAAGGTGTCATACGCTTTGGAATACTACCCCCTCGGCAGTTCTGGCGACTGGGGTAGCATTCCACCCTTCTAGAGGGAGAAGACATGTACTTTTAGCTTTACCCGGTTAAAGTTAAACAGAGCCTCAGCATCACAAAATGGATGCCGCTGCCACAGACACAAGTTTGACCTCCTGCAGCTGGGAGCCCTTCCAGCAAGGGAGGCCTGGACAATAGGTTTCCTGCCTTGGGAGGTGCTAGCACCTCCCCAGACAGGCCTTAGTGTATTGGGGCAGGGTGGGTTGAAAGAAACGAGACACTGCCTGGGGCACACAAGGTGTCCCATGCATAGTCCGGTTCAAACCAGTTGCTGGGGCACTCCTGCCCCAGCTCTGGTGCGAAACTGGACAAAGGGAAAGGGTTGTAACCACCCCCTTCCCTGGTCCCACCCATAGGAGGGACCTAGTAGGTAATCCAGCCCCCTAGATCATTATATAGGTAGGAGCTGAGTCTAGAGACTTTAGATTACCCTTGAAGAAACTTTGTTGCTGTACTCTTGGACCTTCGATGTTCTACACGATAGAAGCCTGAAGACTTGTGGTCAAGGAGTGACCACCCTGTGCAAACAGGCACCAACTAGTGAACTGCCGGTTTGCTTTGCCACCGCTCCTGAAAGATCCCAACGACTCTGCTTCACAGGAACTGGACTCCCAGACTTCTCCGACCTCGACCCACATCCACAGCAAAGCTGAGACCTGTGGTGGCCTCGAGAGACGTGGGACCGGAGATCCTGGCCAACTGGCTACTTGCTAAAAGTGCCACTCCTGAGGCCTCCTGGAAGTTGTGCATTGGGGACTGAGAAACCCCAGACCCGAGCAGCATCTGCACTGAAGATCTGCCCTCCACACTCCACGAGTTCTGCGTGGGGCCTTTCTGCAATTATCTGCTCGCCGCGTCTTCCCGGTTGCTAGCCCGCTGGCTAGTGAGCCCTCTGAAGACGCCATCTTGAAACTCCTGTGCTTGCCTGGTTGCTCCATCCTTGCTCCAACTTCCCTGAAAAGGAGAGGCACCCCAGACCTTGCTGGTCTGGCCTGAAGCGACATCTTCACTTCCTGCTTGGGTTGCGTTTGCCAAGGTTTGTTGGGTCCAATCCGGATTCCGACTCCGCAGACAGCCAGATCCTTTGTGGGACAGCTCGAATCCAGCTCCTGGTCGTAGTCGACACCTCCTGGACCACGTGGCTGCAGAGACAAGCTTCACGACATCACCTGATTGCTTCACGACATCGCCTGGTTTCTTCCTGGTCACTGGCTAGTGACCCAGACTCTGTCCCCTCTGCTTTCAGGTACTCTTCATCTTCGATCCACCCTTGGATCCACCCGGGCATCTTCTTCCTGGTCGCCTGCAGCATCTTTTTACAGGTCTCCATAGGATCCAGCGACGAAACACAACACAACTTGACACCTATGCACCCGGCTCCTGTGGGTGAGGTAACACGAGTACTCCAGTGCTCCTGTGGGTATTGACTATCCAAGTGTCCTAGTTTCCAGTAGCTTCCTCCTGGGCTGCCATATTAGGCACTTTGATTCCAACATACCAGATCTTCTAAGACTGTCGGTTAGGGGCCCTAGGAGAGGACGGTCCTTGGATATTTTTAACATCTATGCTAGAGGCACTAAAGGCGGTTCCCAATCTCCAACAATCTCTATGCTCGAAGGAGAACTCAGTAAGTGCAATGGGAACCCGTATATCTTGGTCGCGGGGGACTTTAATTGCACCTTCGAGCCCCTTTCGGCCTAGGACATACTGGGTATCTCCGAAGAGGACGTAAGAAGGGGTATTCCTGCCCTGTCCATCCCGCCTATTAAGAAATGGTCCCAGAGGTCTATACAATTGAACTCCCTAACCTTGGAATATGGCTTAAAGGCAGTCAACGGCAGAACGCCATCGGACCCTTTAGGAGCCCATACATTCAACAGGGTTGACCACTCATCAAGAATAGATAATATCTTGCTTGATTTTAGGCTATGGAGCCACCTACGTGATATGGAAGTCTTGCCTATGGCAGATAGCGACCATAATCCGCTATCATTAAGTTTAGACTCCTTATGGCCGCCCCTAGACGACCTTCCTGAAATACCATTAAATATAACTTCAGAAGTGTGTTTAGCTAATGGAGGGAGGTGCCTTAATTGGCGTGTGGTTGTTCTAGTTGAGGGAAAGTTACAGGATATAGGAGCCACGCTGGTAGCAGCTGTGACTAAGCTAGATACCCTAATCTTGGAGCCCCCCGAGGTTCTGGACCATTTTTGTAATATGACCAAAGCCTTGGGAAACCTATTTATAAAAACATGTGGCGCTACCAAAGAAAGGGCGCCCCTCAAATCGAAGGGCACGTTAGGCTGGTTCACCAAAAAGTGCCGCAAGATGAAAACAGCCCTGGTGAAGGCAGTTAAATTGAAAGACCAAGATCTAATCCGGGTAGCCAGGAGGGACTACAGGCTTTCCATCCATGAGGCCAAGAGGGTCAGGGACGACAAATTCTGGTGTGATCTAATGAAATCTAGTGTGGGGAGGGACTCCAGTGGCTTTTGGAGTTTAATAAGGACCAGTAACAGGCCTGACAGCAGCCTCATTGCGTGTAACATCACAGGCCAAGCATGGTTTGACCACTTCTCCCTCCTCTATTCCACTAGTACACCCGAGGGGCCAGATCTGTTTAAGCCACCTTATGTGGGCACCTCTGGGGAAAGACTGGAACATTACTTTACTTCCAGGGAGGAGGAGGATGTGATTAAATCTCTAGTGCCCAACAAGGCAGCGGGCCCCGACGGGATACCTGGGGATCTGTTTCGCCTCAATCCCAAAGAATGGTGGAGGCTTATCTCATCCTTGCTCAACGCCAACCTTTAAGGAACTGCGATCCCAGACTCCTGGAAGGGGGCTGAGGTCGTCCCGATTTTAAAAAAGGGCTGTCGGGACCACCCAGCAAACTATCGCCCCATCAGTCTCATAGACTCATCACAGAAGGTTGCCGGTAAGGTGATTCTAAGGAGAGTGCTTGAATGGGAAGCCGACAATAATATCCTCTCCGAGTTCCAAGCAGGCTTTAGGTCTGGTACAGGCACCATTGAGCAGGTCTTTAGACTAATGCTCATTTATTGGAAGGTGGTACATTTAGGCAAGGGCAGTCTTTATCTCGCCTTATCGATTTAAAGACTGCCTTTGACCTGGTGCCGCGAGACCGCTTATGGGGGGTTCTCACTGACTTAGGGACTCCGGACTACATCTTGTCCCTTTTGATGAAGTTGCATATGGGGAATTTTGCCCAGGTGAGGTGGGGTATTCAGGGCCAAAAGACCGCCAAAATCACGGTGAACAGGGGTATCCGCCAGGGATGTGTTCTTGCCCCCACTCTGTTCTCCTTGTATGTGAACAGAGTGGTGGAGCATCTTTTGAGCAAACCATCTGATGCTCCGTCCTTGGCGGGCAAGAAAATACCAACCCTCCTGTTCGCCGACGATACCCTCCTCATCTCAAAGTCACCTATGGGCCTGCAAACCCTCCTCGATAACTTCCAGACCTTTTGTTCCAGCAGGGGGCTAAAAATCAATACCGACAAAACTAAGTACTTGGTATTAAACCCGCCGAGGAAGCTTGGCCGTCACCCAGTATTGAATTGCGTGCCCCTGGAAAGGGTAAAGGAATTTAACTATCTGGGAATTCGCCTGTCTGACTCTATGCAGTGGAGCTCTCATCTACAAAAACTGTTATTGGGCCATAAAAGGGTCGCTGGGACACTTCTTAAGGAGCAGCGCTCTTCTTCATTTAAACCTATTTCCCCTGTACTGGATATTTACAAAGCGAGAGGAGTAAGTGCAGCTTTATATGGGGCAGAACTCTGGGGTGCAAACAAGATCGATCTCCTTTCCAGATCAGAGAATACATTTCTGAAGGATCTGATGTCTCTCCCTCAGAGTACAGCAACGTTACCCCTTTAGTTGGACATGGGCTGCCGCCCAATTGGAGACCAGGCCCGCCTTCGCCCGTTACTTTTATGGGCACGCCTTTGGAGGGTTCCCGAACTCGCTAGTTATGCAGAGGGGCTCTCAGAGGTGCTGTCGATGCCGGGCTGGTCTAAAATTGGGTGGCTTAGTAATGTCAACTCCCTGCTTGAAGACACAGGTTTAGGGGACACATGGTCTTCTAAAAGTGCCCCTCCGAAAGCTGAAATAAAGACCATTTATTGGCAGTGGGTAGACAATAATCTAAATTCCAACCCTAAGGAATGTAGAACAACTATGGAGTTCCTTAAGATTAAGGATTTGCCCCAATACGATCCTTATCTGGATTTGATTTCAAAGCCCTTCGATAAAGCCCTGTATTTTAGATTTAGGGTGGGCCTGCTCCACCTGAGAGAATTGATGGCCCGTTGGAAAATCCCGGGGCAGACTGTTCCTTTTTGTATATTTTGTGCATCTAGAGTGGAGACTGTTGCCCACTTTTTATTTGAATGCCCGGCCTACAAACCCCCAAGATCTAGGTGGCTAAAACCACTATGTAGGGGGCTGGCGACAAGACACCATATAGTCGCTCTGCGAATTTTAATGACAGATACCTGTCCATTGATTGTATGTGGCATGGCTAAATATCTAGGCTGGGCGTGGTCAATTAGACTTAAACAGCTAAAATATATCGTTTAATTGTGGTCTTGTATCAGGGCCTTTTTTATCCTATTTATTGGAAAAACATTTTATCTCAACTGTATGGCCAATGGTTCTTAATGTATCTGTTTTGTTTACTGTTTTGTAATGCTTTTAAGATACCTCTTTTTATCGAAATAAAGCTAATTGACTAACTGACAGTAGCTTCCTCCTAGTCCAATCGGAAGTGTCCTAAATCTAACACTTTGTACTTCTTACGTTCCCATTGTAAGTCAATGAGAACCTGCATGTGTGTTTAGACACTGCACACGCCTCCCGTGGGCCTCCTACTTCCTAACTCGTGGTTGTCTAGTGTAGCCCCAGCGATTCCCTAGGCCCTAGGCTTTGTCTGTATTTCTGTTGTGGTACTTACACCACTTTCTTAGTATATGGTTTGCGTGGACCCTAGGCCATAACTGTATATGTGCAACTTAACGTATGCTATTTAAGTAACTTGTATTGTGCTTAGACCTCTGACCTCATAAAGAGTTCAGAGGGTATGTGTTTAGAATAAATACATCTATATTTGATATATACCTTGTGTTGTGTCCTTTCATTTGGTATTCAAGGGGTTGTATTAGTAAAACAGCTGGCTTCACATGCCCTCTTGAGTTTTAGCCTAAGACTGATTTGTCCATGCTACCACTAGGATAGCTGGTGTTGGAACTGGGGTCACCAGTCCCCTAGGGTAGCATGGCACGAGCGGGTAGGCATCCGAAAGCTTATGTGTAAAGCGACTATACAGCACACGCAACCACTGAGTCAGAAACATGAGCACGCAATTAGGGACGCCACTCCAGTGAGCTTGTGTAAAAACTCAAGTCAACTTTATTAAGATAGAGCAGGATCAGGGTATTAGGAATTCATCATAAAATTAGCTTCTTAGCTCTCTTTTCAGATACCTGTGTGTCAACACTTGGCATTAGACTTCCGTTGAATAAATATTAGATATTCCATAAATATTAAATATTGGATAAGTACATTTTTAGCAAAACACAGGCCTGACCTATGCCTTGCCCCCGGTCAGCACCTGCATCAATTACATTAAGAAGACAATCAAAATGATAGGTCATCTTATTAGCCCTGTGGGCTTTTTACCCACCTCTCACCAAGCAAGGGTGAGTGTTTTACCACAGAAACATGTAACTAAATCACTGTAGGCTTCTAATAAATAAGGCACTACGTGGAAGTAAACATTTCATTAGGAATAAACAACCTCGTGGGTAGGTATAACCATTTTAGGAATCACTCCTAGTAGGATTGAGCATTACGCTGGTAAACAGTTGAAGGAAAACTTTTCACTAGTTATGCATCAACCTTTTCAATCAATATGCATTTCACAATATTATGCATCAACACATTTCATTAGCGGCCAAGCATTTTCTTAGCAGTAACCTCTTTACCCTACAGATTAATTTATCATCTAAGAGGGCATCAGCAGACCCCTAATTAGGGTAGATTAACCATCCTACTAGGTACGAACTAACATCTCACCACCCCCCTGACTAAACAGGCCATTAACACTCAGGCCGGAAGTACCATCCCCTAAGCGTAGGTAAAACATTTCCTTAGTCAGGAATAAACATTTCAGGGAATAGAAGTAACCCTTCTTCTGGAACAAAAATTGAGCTTTCGTTGACATTCAACAACTTCCCTATTTCATTAGGTATACTCTTATTTGCAGGTGAGAATCAACATTCCATAGAGCCCACCTCTGCAAGAAATTCATGAGAATCATTTAGGCATGTTTCATGTAGAACTACACCTAACCACCTATGGGCATTCAGGGGGTGTAACATTGAACAGGAGCCACCCTATTTCACTAAAGGTAGAATATTCAATTTCCTGTTGTGAACATTTCATAAGTGTATTATGCACATTTCTGTTAAATACAAAGCATTTCATTAAGCTATAAATACACTATGCGAAAAGGGTATACATTTCAATCATCCCAAACAAGCCATGCATAAGACTTCAGTAATTGGCATTTAACAGTACCCCAGGCAGGGGTTAATTCTCACCAAATAATGCCCTCACGGTGTTTAGGGGTCCTGGCCCAGGTCAGGAGACTCTCCTGGGCTAATTAGGGCCAACATGGACCAGTCACCAGTTTTCCCCAGGGAGAGGCGAACTCGGGGCCTCCCGGGGCCTTCCGCCCTCCTCCCTGGGGGTTTGCTGACTCTTCGCCGTTAATCTGGGCCAACGGGGCCCAACAACAATCTTCCCCAGGGGAGGGGTGAACTCGAGGTCTCATGCGACCTTCCGCCCTCCTCCCCGGGGGTTACCTGCCTTCTTCGGCCCTTCCCGGGCCCTTGCGTAGACTTCTGGTGGGTTTGAGGGCTCCGGCTCCTCTTGGAGCCCTGGTGGCGCTGTCCTGGAAAGCGGGGTAGGGGGGAGGGGGGCTCTCACTCCTCCGTGAGCCCCTCCGATATGCCCCGCGCTTCAATGGAACCGGTCCCGGCTCCTCAGGCCTCGGGACCGATCAGGGACACCGCAATCAACAGCGGAAGCAGGATGGCCCCAGAACGCACCACTGGAGGCGGGGCGCGGCCTCTGATGCGGCGCTCCCCCCTCGTCACGTGAGTAGGGTGGGCGGTGGCTTCAGGGCCTATGCGGCCTTCGGATGGGATGCGGCGGTGAGAGCGACTCCAGGGTGAGCCGAGGAAAGGCATCTTCTCCGCCCACTCCTCCGGACGTGGCACGGCCCACATCACATGGCGGCGGCCCTCTCCTCACACCGGGGGCCGCCGAGGGGGTCAGATGACAGCACAAAGGCTCCCGCGATGTAGCGGTAGGTCAAGCAGCGCTTCTGGTCCCAGCGCTGAGGGGAGCAAGTACAGCACTCGGGGGCACAGCGCGCAGAGGCTTCGGCGCTTGGCAATCACGGCGCTAGGAAGGCCACATCAATTCTTAGCACCTGAGGGATGTAGCGCTCCTCAGGGCTCAGCCATTCTGGTAGTTCACAGCGCTGGGCAGTTTCAGCAATAGCGCTTAGGGCAGTGAGCTGGATACAGCGCTTCACAGCAGGTTCCACAGCAGGCATTCACCACAGCGCTGAGCAGGCACAAAAGTCTCCAGGACCACAGCGCTTCGCAAGGAGGCTAATCACAGCAGTCCAGGCACAGGTCACAGTGCTTTATAGGCACAGGCAGTCTGTAGCGCTTTGTAAGGGTTCTGGCTAGGAATGCAGCAGGACAGCAGTCCCAATAATAATTCAGTTCAGCGCCTGGCAGTGCAGGTAGTTTAGTCAGGAAGAGCTAAACACAGCTCAGGCAGAACATGTAGTTCAGTAGAACCAACAGGACAGACCACACGTCCGTGGCAAACCAGACAGAGGAATCCCAGATGGCGTCAGGGGGCACAGGGAGCAACACCGCGCCAATACCTGGGTGGTTCTTCAAATGTCCTGTGGTGATTCAGTCTTCTCTTGGCGCTTTATGTTCCTTGCGCCTGGTTTCTTCTTAGCGCTTTATGTTTCTTGCGCCCTTGTAAGTTTCAGTTGGTTTCCTGTTTCTTTGAAGGGGGTTAAGTTGGTGGCTGGTGTTAGATCTCCTCAGCCAGTTCCCTTCAAGCAGACTGGGGGTTCCCCTTCCGCCGGGCCAGGTCAGAGGGGCAAATCCAGGATACCTCAACACTTGATAGGCAGCACCTAGGCCCTGTCTCTACCAGTGTCATAGGCCCCTGTCTAGGCCCCACTGCCTAAACTCCTGCGTAGGTTCTCCCCCAGGTCTGCGCTCCCAAAGTCTCCTCCGAAAGGTTCCCTCCCTTTCCTTTTATAGTGCCAGTTGACAGTTGGTAATGGCAGTTGGTGTCACCTCACCTGTTCCAGAAGATTCCAGGAGGTTCTAGGTGGTTCCACCATTCTACCTATGGGCAGGCTGGCAGGCTAAGATGGATACATTGCCTGAGGGTTCCAGCCAGCCCCTGGCTACTAGAATGCGCCAACGTAGACCACGCTGCAGCAGCAGGGGTCAGTGGCGGCCATGTTAGGGGTAGGAAGTACCTGTACTTTAACACTAGTTTTACACTACACAGGCCCTTCTCCACTACACAAGGCCTACACACTGTTGTTTCAATAGGGGCATTCTAAATTAACAGGGGATAAAAAGCGAAAAATTTCTGGGGAAAGGGCCAAGTCTCACAGCTGGTCTATAAGGTTGACTTACAACCATCACCATAAGGGTTGTTTGGACTGATACAGGGTGCCCACTAGAATAGTGGACATCACATATCAGGCCAACTTCTCACAACGGGTCCCTTGTGGGCATGTTGTTCTGTTCCACTCCGAATGGTTTCTTTCCGTGTTCTGTGCGGACATGACATATGAGTAAACACTGAGTGTGTGCTCTGTCACAGGGTGGCCATGGTATTCCTTGCTCCACTGTCTTGGATGCGTTTTATTGTGGTGGTATTGTCTGCCTTCAATCCCTGGTGTTGGGAAGGGCTTAGGTCTTCTCTCATGGCTCAGACCCTCTCTGCGTTTTGCCTATGGGCAATGGAATCTCCACCTGCCATGTCAATGCTGCCTGTTGCCTTGTGCCCTTATTTTCCTCTGCCCTTCCCAGGCCGGGGCTCAAGTTCTTCTGTTCATTACCGCACAGGGCTCAGGAACTTCTGCTCCTGGCCTTTGCTGCTGTTTTCATTGGATGTATTCTGCCTCCGGATAATCTCCGACATCGTGCAGAATCTCTATATGGCTATGTATAAATTTTTCTGACTGTGTATTGCTGTGTATTGCTGAATCATTCTTCATTTCTGTGATGGTCAGTTCCCCCGCCTGTCACGCGGGAGACCAGGTTTCCTTCCCCGATGGGGTGGATGGTGTCTCCTTGTAAGTCTCATCACATTGTTATGTTCTGCAATGCTTCATGTCGGTGCCAATGGTATCTTTTGTGCGGCTCCCTCTTATCTAGGGCTGCTCTTCAAGTTTCCCTTTGTCTTTCATTTTTCATGACCTTTTCATATATATATATATATATATATACTAGCAGCCCGTCCCGACGTTGTCCGGGTATGAATTCTTGCGGCCAGTAGTATATTGTTTTGTAGGATTTCGTTTTGATAGCATTTCTTATCTGTGACAGGCCTGTGAAACTCTCCGATTCACAGTGCACTGCTGATGCACTTAAGAGTGCGAGTTCAGTAGTGTGTGAACTCGAGTTTCCCTACTTTATTTTTCCTTGCAATATTATATAGCGCGAACTCGACAACATGGCATGAGCACAATTTACATTACAGAAGAACACATTCATTTGTGATAGGCACGGGGAGACAAAGCGATTTGCCTGGAATCACAGGATGTTGAGCTGATGCCGAGATTCGAACGTAGCTCCCCAGCTCTAAAGTTCGCAATTCTAGAACTTGTGGCGGGAGGTGTGTCTAAAAGTGTATGTCGGTGCTGGCCATCAATGAGAGAGACCTGTGCATTTTTCAAATGGGTGGTGAAAAAATATGAGTATGTTGCTGGAGATGTGGGCCGCCGTGCCACCAATGTACTTACCGGAGGAGGGTAAACACCCATTATTCCGCAACTTTCTTTCCGCATACCATCACTCCGCATACTTTCATTACGAAAGTACCATGACTCCGCAAAGCCATTCTAACGCATGGCATTACATTTTATATGCTTTTACCACGCATACATTTACAACGAAATTCATTGTAAATGCATGAATGGTAAAAGCATGTTTTAAAAAAAATGTTTGGATAAGGTAAGTATGGGTATAGGGGTATATGTTTTGGGGTACTGAGGTATATGTTTTTGGGGTGTTTGGGTATTTTAAGGGTTCAGATATAGTTTTGGGTTATAGGGTAAAGGGGTAGTTTTAGGGTTTAGGGATAGGTATGGGTTTTGGGGTACAGGGGTATTTTTAGGGTTCAGGGCTAGGTTTGGGTTTTGGGGTACAGGGGTATTTTAAGGGTTCAAGGCTAGGTTTGGGTTTTGGGGTACAGGGATATTTTTAGGGTTCAGGGCTAGGTTTGGGTTTTGGGGTGCAGGGGTATTTTAGGGTTCAGGGGTAGGTTTGGGTTTCGGGGTACAGGGATATATTTAGGGTTCAGGGCTAGGTTTGGGTTTTGGGGTATAGGGTTTTTTTAGGGTTCAGGGGTAGGTTTGGGTTTTGGGGTACAGGGTTATTTTTAGGGTTCAGGGCTAGGTTTGGGGTACAGGGGTATTTTTAGGGTTCAGGGGTACAGGGGTATTTTAAGGGTTCAGGGCTAGGTTTGGGTTTTGGGGTACAGGGGTATTTTTAGGGTTCAGGGCTAGGTTTGGGTTTTGGGGTACAGGGGTATTTTAAGGGTTCAGGGCTAGGTTTGAGTTTTGGGGTACAGGGATATTTTTAGGGTTCAGGGCTAGGTTTGGGTTTTGGGGTGCAGGGGTATTTTAGGGTTCAGGGGTAGGTTTGGGTTTCGGGGTACAGGGATATATTTAGGGTTCAGGGGTAGGTTTGGGTTTTGGGGTACAGGGTTATTTTTAGGGTTCAGGGCTAGGTTTGGGGTACAGGGATATTTTTAGGGTTCAGGGGTACAGGGGTATTTTAAGGGTTCAGGGCTAGGTTTGGGTTTTGGGGTACAGGGGTATTTTAGGGTTCAGGGGTAGGTTTGGGTTTTGGGGTACAGTGGTATTTTTAGGGTTCAGGGCTAGGTTTGGGTTTTGGGGTACAGGGGTATTTTGTAGGGTACAGGGGTAGGTTTGGGTTTTGGGGTACAGTGGTATTTTTAGAGTTCAGGGCTAGGTTTGGGTTTTGCGGTACAGGGGTATTTTTAGGGTTCAGGGGTAGGTTTGGGTTTTGAGGTACAGGGGTATTTATAGGCTTCAGGGCTAGGTTCATAAAGAACACATTCATTTGTGATAGGCACGGGGAGACAAAGCGATTTGCCTGGAATCACAGGATGTTGAGCTGATGCCGAGATTCGAACGTAGCTCCCCAGCTCTAAAGTTCGCAATTCTAGAACTTGTGGCGGGAGGTGTGTCTAAAAGTGTATGTCGGTGCTGGCCATCAATGAGAGAGACCTGTGCATTTTTCAAATGGGTGGTGAAAAAATATGAGTATGTTGCTGGAGATGTGGGCCGCCGTGCCACCAATGTACTTACCGGAGGAGGGTAAACACCCATTATTCCGCAACTTTCTTTCCGCATACCATCACTCCGCATACTTTCATTACGAAAGTACCATGACTCCGCAAAGCCATTCTAACGCATGGCATTACATTTTATATGCTTTTACCACGCATACATTTACAACGAAATTCATTGTAAATGCATGAATGGTAAAAGCATGTTTTTAAAAAAATGTTTGGATAAGGTAAGTATGGGTATAGGGGTATATGTTTTGGGGTACTGAGGTATATGTTTTTGGGGTGTTTGGGTATTTTAAGGGTTCAGATATAGTTTTGGGTTATGGGGTAAAGGGGTAGTTTTAGGGTTTAGGGATAGGTATGGGTTTTGGGGTACAGGGGTATTTTTAGGGTTCAGGGCTAGGTTTGGGTTTTGGGGTACAGGGGTATTTTAAGGGTTCAGGGCTAGGTTTGGGTTTTGGGGTACAGTAGTATTTTTAGAGTTCAGGGCTAGGTTTGCGTTTTGGGGTACAGGGGTATTTTTAGGGTTCAGGGGTAGGTTTGGGTTTTGAGGTACAGGGGTATTTATAGGCTTCAGGGCTAGGTTTGGGTTTTGGGGTACAGGGGTATTTTTAGGGTTTAGGTTTGGGTTTTGGGGTACAGGGTATATTTATAGGGTTAAGATGGGTTAGTGTTTAAGGGTGTTGGGGTATTTTAAGGAGTAAGGGTGGGTTATGATTATGTTATGGTATGTTATGTTAGACTCATTTATTATGCGCACAGAGGCTCCAGCGAAGGAGCGTCCTGGGGCCCGACAAGGTAGCAACACAACACAACTGGACATAACAGAGCAGAGAGAATTCAAGGAAACAAGAACGTTTTTACAGCTCGGCGGAAAGAAAGCAGATCCCCAAGGGCACGAATCGCAGGGGGAAGGGAGTTCCACAATACTGCGGCGCGAACTTGAAAAGAGCGTCCGCCAGCCCTGCAACGCTTAAAGCGGGGAACAACCGCAAGTTCTAGGTCTGAAGATCTTAAAGGCCAGACCGGAACATAGCGGGACAAAAGATTGGAAAGGATCATAGCAGGGGATCCCTTGAGAATCTTGTAGGCTACACAAAGGACCTTGAACTGATTCCTTTGCGCAATCGGTAGCCAATGCAGCGTACGCAAGGTGTTAGCAGTTGGACAAAATCTAGGTAGTCCCACAACAGCTCTCGCCGCGGCATTCTCTACACGCTGCAGGCGCGTGACTTCCGATTGATTTAATCCCGCTAGAAGGGAGCTGACGTAATCAAGCCGAGAGATCACGGTTGCTTGAATCACAAGTTGCCTGGTGGTGGCATCAAAATGTTTTAGTACAGGCCGTAGTCCACGCAAAATGCCAAAGCAGCAGGCCGCCGTGCACTTGGTATGGCAGACAAAGGTGAGAGTTGGATCGAGCCAGACCCCAAGGTTTTTTAACTCAGCGACCGGGGTTGGCGTAGGACCCAGATCCGATGGCCGCCACCTGTCTCCCCAGAGTTCCGTTTGCTTGCCAAAGATTATAATCTCCGTTTTGCTTGCGTTCAGCTGGAGACAGTTGGAAGTCATCCAGCTGGCGACCGCCCGAAGTCCCTTCTGGAATCTGGGTGCATCCACATCCGCATACCCGCTGATCGTGACCGCTAACTGGGTGTCATCGGCATATGACACCATGGTCATACCCAAATGCCTGACCACCTCAGCCAGCGGTCTCACGTAAAGATTGAATAACGTGGGACTCAGCGAGGAGCCCTGGGGGACCCCCAGATCCAGAGGATGGAGTTTGGACTGATAAGGCGGGACGGCCACGCAAAAGGAGCGGTTGGCAAGAAAAGAACGGAACCACTGGAGAGCAAGGCCAGTGACACCAGCTTCCTCCAGACGAAGCAGAAGGATCGGGTTGGACACGGTGTCAAAGGCAGCGCTCAGGTCTAATAGCACCAGCGCCGCCGTTTGTCCCGCATCAAGCACAGAGCGTAAATGCTCCACCATGTACAGTAGAGCAGTCTCCGTGCTGTGCCCGGCCCGGAATCCATTCTGCGTGCTGTCTAAGATGTTAGCCTGGAGAAGATGGTCTGAGAGGACAGAGTTGACATGCGCCTCCGCCACTTTGGCAGGCCACGGGAGAAGTGAAATTGGGCGGTAGTTCTCGGGCTTACCGACGTCCAGAGATGGTTTCTTAAGAATAGGCATGACCACTGCCTGTTTCCACTTCACTGGAACCACGCCGGATGCTAGTGAGGTGTTGATCAAAGAGCAAATGGGGTGCAGGGGTATTTAAACGGAGCAGGGTGGGATTAGCACACGATATGAGACATGGCATGAAGGGTGGAACGTACCACACGCTCCCAGCATTTGTCACGCCCCAGCACATGCCCACAGCACAACGCAGACACGCCCACAAGGGACTACTTTGCTGGCAGGGTTCTTTTACCTTTTAAATGTATATGGTGGGTGTCTGCATAGCCTATGTCCTTCTGCTGCAACTGCCCTTTCCAACGCTGTTTTGTGTGTTGTGATTGGTGCTGTGGTTCCTGAGATTGCCCGCCTCAAAGGTTTGGGCTCTCTCTTTATTATATTAATATGGATATATATATATATCCAACAGACAACTCACTCCACCAGGGAAAGAACCGGAGGGACACAAACGGGGAGCCAGGGAAAAAACCTTTAATGGCAGTACAGGCGGCATGACGTGTTTCGGGTTAAGTCCCTTCTTCTGATGCCAAACACACTGCAAACTGCCTCCTGAAGCCTTTCAGTCATCCATCTCACTGCCATTGGCGGCAGCCCAGCAGCGCCGATTGGTCTCCTGCAAGCTCCGCCTCCTCCTCCTTCTAAAGACTTCATCTCCCAGCATGCACTATCTTGGCTGCCCGGTAAGCGTGTTGCTGTCGGCTCTTTTACACTGTAAATAGTGTGCTGGCGATTGTGAAAGGCTAGTGTAGGAGCAGTTTCCCTCTGACAGTGTCCCTGCTGCATCAAGGTCTCTCCCGGGCCCCCTTGACATCCAAAGACACACAGCGGTTTTGAGACTTCACTACAGTGAGTGATGCCCCTCCGTGTAGTCACGGACTGCGCATGCAGTGCTCCTGCTTTGTATTCTGTCTTGCGGGTGACTGAGCTGTCCAATACCTCGGAACGAAGAAAGAACTGCAAAGCCTACATATATATATGTCTATATGTATTCTGTCATGAGGTGGACACACAATGAGAGGGCAAGCATGCTAGGTTTCCCTGCTGAGGTTTCTGGGGATTTGCCCCAGATTTTGTCTCTCTCTCTCTCTCTCTCATGGGATGTAGCTTTCTGTGGGTGCCCGGCCTTGCCGATGTCCTTAGAATTGTACCTCCTGGTACAGTTGGCCGGCTGACTGACTGGTGATACGCCTGTCTTTCTTGGCCAAAGCTCACATGCAGTCGCTGTTACCTTTCGTTGGGCTTTTGCATTTGTGTGATGTGGTTCTCATGGTACACACTGTCTGCTTATGTGTATCCCTGTCATCCACCTACAGGTGTCTCCTGGTAGTCGTGGTTCTGTATATCTCGGCAAGGTGACATCTGTCCCCTGCCATGCCATTTTTTGACATCCACTATTGTGCATGCTCAGTTTGTATGCTCTGGCTCTGTCATACTGTTTTGCTCTCTTCTCTGGGACGTTGTCTCTTGCAGATCCTTGGGATCCTGTGTTCAGTTTACCTTCTTTTTGCAGAAGGTTATGGTTTTTCTTCCATTTTGCACTGCCATTCGGGTTCTGTGATTTCCTTTCGTCCCTGCCTGGACAAAAGAGGGCTCGTACCATCCTCTGACGGCTTGCCTTACCTTTGCTCCCCTTGCTTAGACTCCTGTCCTGAGCATCATGGGGCTGGTGTCAGCCACACTGGCATTACTGTCCCCACCGTTTTCGTCAAAGTTATTGACACAATAGTTCTCCTGGGAACTTGGTGGGTTTCAGTTGCAGACCCTCCTCCAATGGGCTATAGCTTTGGTATCTATTCTAAGTTAAGGAATCTACGACTAGATGGCTCTATCAGATGAACGAGTTACTTACCTTCGGTAATCATGTATCTGATAGAGAGAAAGTCTAGCCGCAGATTCCTTAACGCCCACCCATCTTCCCCATTCTGCGACGACTCTTCTAGGTTGGGTTCTACCCACTTGCCTCCTTACAGGTGGCCTTGGTCTTCCTGCGGGGTGGCCTTCTTCACCTCCCTCAGGGGCAGGATGTTTCATCCCATTTTATCTGTTGCTTTTCCACCCAGTTTCGTACTTGGGTGTTGAGGTTATGTGTCCTTCCACACTCCTCAACCCTGGTTCTTCCAGGGTGGTCACTTACCATGATTCATGTTGTTCCAGTGTTGTTGCCCTTGACAGTTACATCCTGTGGTTGCAGACTGTCTATCGTTTGTCATGCCATTCCTTACCATTGCCGTTTGCCTCATAGGGGGGCACTGCTCTTCGCTTCTGCAAGTCTGTTTCTAGGGGCGGGTGCTCTGTTTGCTCCCTTCAGTCCATCACAGTTTGAAGTACTCTTTCACTGACATACATGGTAATGTTTCTCATCATTCTATGCTTCTTGTCATTGTTGTTTCAAAGATTTTGATCTTTTTTGGCACACTGTTCCCATACTCTCACAGTTTTTGCAGTGGCTCCGCATAGTGGTGTGGAAAAGTTTCACAGTGAAAAAATGACGTTAGCGTGCCGGGAGGGACTTACATGGCTTTATTGACATCATATCCGCGGACGACGTCAGGATGGAGCCATGCAACGCCGCCCCCGGCGCGCGGAGTTACTGCTGAAAATTCTCCGGATTTAGTCTGATGCCTGGGGATATTCTACTAAGTTAAGGAATCTGCGGCTAGACTGTGTCTCTACCAAATACATCATTACCAAAGGTAAGTAACTCATTCAGCTAGTTAATCTGAGATTCCCAATATAACATTGGAAGTAGTCAATTCTGATAATTTGAAATTGGAAACGCCAATATGTGTTCTACTGCTTGACGCAGAGGGACAGCTGAAAAACTGGTGTTGCTAAAATTTACCTCCAGGTACGATCTGAACTCTCAAATTACGGCCCTGGACCTAATGTCCAGAAGTCACTCCATGGTTTTAAAGATGCATGGTTTGAAAGGAATTCCCTTTCAAGCACGGAGGGAT
Organism: Lissotriton vulgaris; assembly: GCF_964263255.1. Classification (NCBI taxonomy): domain Eukaryota; kingdom Metazoa; phylum Chordata; class Amphibia; order Caudata; family Salamandridae; genus Lissotriton; species Lissotriton vulgaris. The sequence continues at coordinate 1,541,242,206 of NC_141696.1, read as the reverse complement.
GTGGCCAGAGGTTAATAGTTATATTTACCCAGTAGAATTGGAAATATTGATTATCGTTTAGAAAAAGTAGAAGTGTTCATTGTTTAGGTAGAGAAAAAATTGGATGTTGCAATGTGCATCGCATAAGCAGTAAGACTAAAAGTTGACATTCTTACATTGCATTATATAATTGCTAAGGCATAACTGGACATTTTAATGTGTGTTGCATAAATGGGTAAGACAAAATTGGATTTTGCGATGTACACCGCAGAAGCGGTAAGATAAAAGTTGTTGTTTTAAATTTGCATCACATAATGCACAAGTAACTACTTGTGTAACGATATATCTGTAAGAGACATTAGTTAGTGATAGATTCCTTACCTTAGAATATCCCCAGGCGTCAGACTGGATCCGGAAAGTTTTGCTAGCAGTACCCCTGGGCGTCAGTAGGTGGCTTCGTGCGGCTTCGCGTCCGTCGCTGGTGTCGTATGCGCTGAGATGACTTCATGGAAACTACTTAGGTGCCACCCATGTGCGCTGACGTCAGTTCTGTGCATGACTTTCCGCTGCAGTAACGCAGAGCCATGCAAGAAACCGACTACTGGTGCCATGAAAGTAGGACCCTGAAAGGGATGTCCTTAACCCTATTAATCAGTTCCCAGAACTAGGGGGGATGGGTGGTGGCGGTAAGGAATCTATCACTGACTAATGTCTCTTACAGATATATTGTTACAAAAGTAGTAACTTGTGCATCTGAAAGAGACACGTTAGTGATAGATTCCTTACCTTAGAATAGATACCCCAGCAATACCAACCTCGGTGGTGGGTCTGTGAATAAGATTACACCAGAAAGTCACGGAGAACAGAACGGCCAAAGAAGCCGTCTCTCCAGACTTGACTGTCAAGGCAGTAATGCTTGGCAAACGTGTGCAGCGAGGCCCATGTAGTTGCCTGACAAATGTCCTGCAAGGGAACGCCACGTCCCAAGGCAGGAGTGGCTGCTGTTGCCCTGGTGGTATGGGCACGGAGCCCCACAAAAGGCTCCTTCTTAGCTAACGAGTAATGGGCCTTGATGCAGAGAACAACCCAGGTAGAGATGGTCCGGCCCGGCCTTTTTTGGCGCCCACGTAGCCAACAAAGAGCTGGTCATCCACCCGGAACAGTTGTGTGTGTTTCACATAGAAAGAGAGCGCTCTTTTTGGGTCCAGACGGTGGAGCCTCTCCTCCTCTTTTGAAGGATGCAGAGGCGGAAAGAAAGTGGGTAAAGTGATGGTCTGCCCGATGTGGAAGGACGTGACAACCTTTGGCAAGAAAGAAGGACGGGCCCTTAACACCATGGCTGCTGTGCATTTTCCCCTCCTGTGCTGACATTTTATGAATCCTCATTGTTCATGACGAGCTCGGCTCGTCATCAGCACAGCTCAACTGTGCCTCATGACGAGCTGAGCTCGTCATGAGCAACGAAAGGGTTAACACCAATTTGTCCAGATGAACAGAAAGGAAAGTAGGTTTGGAGAAAAGAGCCTGGAGCTCACTCACTCTTCTGGCAGAGGTGATAGCCACCAGGAAAGCCGTCTTGAGAGTAAGAAGATGCAAAGGACAATTATGAAGGGGCTCGAAGGGAGCGCATAGCAGATATGTCAAGACAAGGTTCAAGTCCCATTGAGGCATGATGAAAGGCACAGGAGGAAATGTGTGCGTAATGCCTTTCAGAAAACTGTTAACAACTGGGGACTTAAAAAGGGAAGGTTGATCTGAAAGCCTGAGAAAGGCGGATATGGCCGAAAGATAACCTTTGATAGCGCCTGGAGCAGTGCCCTGCTGGGCCAAAGAAAGAAGGAACAGAAGTGGTATAGGCGGAAAGACGTACAATAGACCGCAACTCCACTCGCGACGGAAAGCGTCGCCGAGTGAGTGCCGCCTTGGAAATTCCAACGCGCAGAATTGATGACATTGCGCATTCTCTTCGGTGGTGAATAGATCTAACCAAGGCTCTCCCCTCTGCTGAAAGAGACCCTGCGCCACGTCCGAGTTCAGACGCCATTCATGATCCATCATACACCAGCGGCTGAGTTTGTCCACATTGGCTTTCAGAGAACCTGTCAGGTGTTGAACCACCAAGGTAATGCCTAAATGTTCCAGCCATGTCCTTAGGCGCAGAGCCTCCTGACATAGGGTCCACAACCCCACCCCGCCCTGTTTGTTGCAATACCACATGGCGGTGGTGTTGTCTGTGAACACCTGCACTGCACTTCCCCGGATCGAGGGAAGGAATGCTTTCAGTGCAAGTCGGATCACCCGAAGCTCCAAAAGGTTTATATGGAGCCGGGACTCCGCCGGAGACCAGAGGCCTCTGATTTCCGCCTCTCCCAAGTGGCCTCCCCATCCCAGGAGGGACGCATCCGTCACCACTGTGCGCTACGGTTGAGGAAGGGAAAGGGATCTGCCATTGACCCAATCGCGATTCGTGAGCCATCACTGCAAGTGTTGTGCAGTGCCCTCCGAGATCTGGATTGACAGGTTGCCCTGATGCTGTGCCCACTGGAACTTCAGGTCCCACCGCAGAGCCCGCATATGCCATCTGGCATGTTGCACTAGCAGGATGCAGGAGGCCATCAGGCCCTGGAGCTGGAGGGTCATCCTGACTGAAACCCGGGATAGAGGCCGAAAGATCGGAATCATAGCCTGAATATCCCGGACTCTCTGCTCGGGGGGATAAACACAAAACTGCGTTGAATCCAGAACCGCTCTGATGAAGGGGAGCTTCTGAGAGGGACTCAGGTGTGACTTTGGCACATTGATGGAGAACCCCAGCAAGTGCAGGAGGTCGGCCCTAATCTGACGGTGGGTGACGACTGCCTGGGGCGAGACCGCCTTCAACAACCAGTCGTCGAGGTAGGGGAAGACTGACACCCCGGACCTGCGCAGGTGAGCTGCGACCACTGCCATCCCTTTCGTGAACACCTGAGGGGCACTGGTAAGGCTGAATGGGAGCACGACAAACTGAAAATGCTCCTGGCCTACCGTGAACTGCAGGTAACGCCGGTGGGCCGGCAGGACGGGGATGTGAAAATATGTTTCCTGCAAGTCCAACGCTACCATCCAGTCTCCAGGGTCGAGGGCAGCCAAGACCTGAGCCAGAGTCAACATCTTGAACCTCTCCTTCCGAAGGGAGCGATTGACGTCCCTGAGGTCTAAGATGGGGCGCAAGCCCCCTTTATCCTTCTTGGGACCCAGAAAGTAGTGGTAATAACAGCCACATCCTACTTCCAGCCCAGGAACGCGCTTGATGGCCCCCTTGGCCAAGAGGGCCATAACTTCCTGCTGAAGAAGCGCAAAGTGATCCCCCGACACGCAGTGGAATCGAGGTGGCATGGCTGGGGGGGTAGACTCGAAGGGGAGGGAGTAACCCCTCCTGACGACTTGCAGCACCCACTTGTCGGAAGTGACAGAACGCCAATGGAGAAGGTGAAGACGAATAATGCCACCCACCGGCGTGGGATGCGACCTGAAGGTCAGACTAGGAAGGTTTTGAGGTTAACGTTGCAGGGGCGGAGATGGACTGACCCCTCACGCCGGCCCCCAGAGCCACCCCTGCGGCCTCCGTGCCCACAGGCACGCTGAGTTTGGTTCTGCACAGGTTTCTGGCTGAACGAATGGTCAGGGGCACCTATGCCATGGCTACGAAAGGAATGAAAAGTAGACGTGGCCAGGTGCGTGGTGAAAGGCCTAAGGACTTGGCCATAGCCTGAGAGTCCTTAAAGCGCTCCAGTGCAGTGTCGGCCTTATCACCAAACAGGCAAGTGCCGTCAAAGGGCATGTCCATGAGCGAGCCCTGGACATCCAGAGAGAACCCGTTGGATCGCAACTAGGCGTGGCGATGAAGCGCCACGGTCGTGGAAATTGCCCCACCCAAGGGAGTCTGCGGTGTCCAAGCCACAACGGATAGCGAACCTAGCCGCGTCCTTACCCTCAGTCACAGCCTGAGACTGCACAGTCTGGACCTTCTCCAGGCACTGAGGCAACACCTCAGCTATGGTATCCCACACTGCGTGGGAATAGCAGCCCAAAAGGCACGCGGTGTTCACCGACCGCATCCCTAAGCTGGCCGAAGAGAACAACTGCTTGCCAAACTGTTCCAACTTCTTAGAGTCCTTATCCAGGGGAGCCATAGGAAAAGCACTCTGGGACATCGAAGCTTGAATGACTAGACTCTCAGGTGTGGGGTGGGTTGTCAGAAAGGCAGGGTCACCCGGCGCCGGGCGATGACTCCTGGCAACATTTTTATCCAAAGGAGCCCCTGTGGCTGGCCGCAACCAAGTGCCCACAAGACTTCAGTGAGGGCATCGTTAAAGGGCAGCAGTGGCTCCGATGATATGGACGTCGACTGGAGCACCTCAGTAAGAAGATTAGTCTTAAGGGTCATTGTGGGGAGATCGAGGTTAAGGACCTCAGCTGCCCGACGGAGCACCACCGTATACGAGGCACCTTCCTCCATAGTGGGTTGGGGAGAGGCAAACCCCTGATCAGAGGAGATGTCAAGGCCGCTGGCCTCCTCCATGTCGTCCATCCAGTCCTGCTCAGAATCACACTGACGAGCAAGAGGGTCCTTGGACCCTTCCCAATCGTCGTCCACCGCCGGCGCAGTTGGCACAGGCCTCAGCTGCGGGGCAGGGATCGGGAGGGAAGAAATGCCGCAGGGTATGCTGCCGGCCGGGGCCGAACCTGCGCTGTGTCCCAATTCGGATCCCAGGCGGGGACAAAATCGTCCGGGAACCGGGGCAGAGGCGGAACCAGCGGCGCCGGGGCCGGAGCCGGCAGCATGGGACCTCTTGGCGCTGTGACCGGAGCCAGCGGCGCAGGATCCTGCGGCGCCGGGTCCAGAGCCACAGGTGGCGCCGGGGCTAGATCCACCGGAGGAGTCGACGGACCCACAGGATCCTGACACAGGACCGCGGGGCCCGAAGGCACACCGACGGGAGCCCGAGGCCTAAACAGGCGGTTCATGGCAGCAAGGAATTCATGCATTTGTGCGGGAGTCTCCGATGGACCCTGGTAAGGCGGGTAGGGCGCAGGACTCCCAGGCTCCAAAGGAGCCACATGGGCGGAGCCCCTGTCCCCCTCGTCCTCATCCAAGGACCGACGGGGGGACGTTGGAGAGCGAAAATGCTTCTTCGACTTCTTTTTGTGATGTCTCTTACCCGAATCCGAGGGTGAAGACTTGGATCCCGAAGAGCAGTGATGACGGCTCCGCGAGCGGTCACGGGAACGACCCCTGATCTCGAACGGCACGGGGACGAGCGCCAAACTTCAAGCAAATTCCGGTGCCTCTCCCTCAAGGCCTTAATGGCCTTAACCCTACAGTCCAGACAGGACCGGGAGTCATGGTTGCACGCCAGGCAAAAGAGACGTCATGAAGGTCCGCCACCGACATATTGCGACGGCAGGACCCGCAGGATTCAAAACCAGGCATCCCTACTCGCACCAGAGAAAACCAACACGAGACAAAAGTCTCAAAAAGATAGTAAAAAAATGACTACGGTACGTGCTCCATCCGGATCTGCGCTTACTAGCGCAGAAAAAGAAAGAACTGACAGTGCGCATGGGTGGCACCTAAGTATTCTCCGTGAAGTCATCTCGGTGCATACGATGCCAGCGACGGACGCGGAGCCGCACAATGCCACCTACTGATATTTTATTTTTGATATTTTGATATTTGTGGGTATTTGTAGAGCGCAAACATACGCTCCGGAAGAGCAGGGGTACTGCTAGCAAAACTTTCTGGTTCAAGTCTGACGCCTGGAGATATTCTAAGGTAAGGAATCTATCACTAATGTGTCTTTTTCAGATTGCTAGGACATAATTGGACTTTTTAATGTGTATTGCATAAATTGATAAGAGAAAATCAGATGTGGCAATGTGCACCGCATAAGCGGTAAGACTAAAAGTTGACTTTTTAATTTGCATCGTTTAATTGCTAAGACAAAACTGATGTTTTAATGTGCATCGCATACTTGCTAAAACAAAACTGATGTTTTAATGTGCATCACATAACATTGAATTTCCCTCTTTGTTTATTTGTCTTTCTTTTTTAAAATACTTTATGTCATTTAAAAAGGGCAATAATATTTGTCCAGATAGATAAAAATCTATGTTGTAAAAAGCACTAGAAACACGAATGATCATGGAGACTCCCTTAGCACATATGCAAAATAATTTTCTACATGATCAGAGATAATTACAACGATACAACTTAGAGTGGTTTAAAGCCACCAAAACATACGTATCCCTGGCCAAAAGAGGGTACATTCAATTCCAAAGCAATACAACATATTACTACATATCTTAGAAGTAAATATGCAGGGGCCAAATTATAGAAGAGGTAAGCTATTTTAGGGTTATGGCAAGTTTTTTACGATAAATCTAAAAACTTCTTTAAAGATGGTGGGCCTGATTCACAAAAGAAAACTTAAACCAAAAGTCTAAGTTTAGACATGAAGTCTAAATTTAGACCTAAAGTCCAACTTTACTACTACTAAAGTTAGACTTTTGGTCTAAGGTAGACTTTTGGTTTACAATTTCCAACAGATCAATGGGCACCCAAGGATTCTCTGGGGAAGTGATAAGGGTTCCTTTTACCAAACCAGTGGAGAAGGAAGGAGGAGGGATGCACGTAGAATGGTGTCTACTGTGTTTTTTTCCAGCTTCCCCAGCTAATCTATTGGGGAGGGATCTGATGGCCAAAATAAATATGACCGTTCATTTTGAAACTGATGGTGCCATACTTAGTCCTACCCTGAAGTCTCACCTTCCAGGATCATGGCAGTAACAGTAGATTCCTGTACCAGAGATCAGACCAGAGTACAACCTGCAGATATGGAAGCATTAACTGCAGCAATGTATATAGTTATAGCAGAGGCACCGGAGTTACTGGGAAAGGAGGTTCAGTTTCCCAAAGAATTTCTCTTTTGACAACACGGACAGGACTCTTGGTGGCCTGATATGGAAATAATACTACAAATAGAAGCTTTAGAAATAACACTAACCAATGGTGCTCTAATAACCAGTGGCCATAATCATGTTTTATTGACTTGCATTATCTTCATTGAGTCAGGAAAAATGGTTAGGGAGATACTGGATGACCAACGGTTGGATGATGGTCCCACGAAAACGGTTTTAATCTTCCAAGATGACATACCATTGAGGACAGTGTTAGAAGTAAAGACACCCACACCAGGTAGAGTTTTTGATTCTGTTAGAGAAGCAGATCTGTCCCAAGTACCACACACTTTATGGACTAAGGGCCCCAGGATGTAGTCTTTTCTCATACTAGTCGAAAAACAACAATGTCCCAACTAGGTGGACAATAGAGGATTGTCCTATTTTAGTGTTAGTAGTAGGGGTATAGTGATTAAACAGGCATGCCGTGAAATCGGCGGGAAAGGCAAAGGTACAATGAGATGTATTTTAATTATCGATACACATCAATTTCGCACTATAGCATTGAGGACAATGATAGGTTATAACAGATTCTATATAACTATTTGTAATACTAGCAAAAGGCTAGGAATTTAATTATTGAGACTTGTCACGATGTATGTTTGGTAAAACTATGTTTTAGATTTATTCACTTAATCAGTTTACAGTTCATAATTCATATCAAAACATTGTTAAAAACATATCACAATAGACATTTTAATAATACAAAAATACACGAAATACAAGATAAAAACAAGAAGAATCAAAAAGGTCGACGCAGCGTTTCGGCTTTCTTTTAGTACACCTTCCTCAGGACTGATTCTTATTCCAAATGGAGTTCGTTGCCCATATGGAGAATGCTGGTTTAGCGAAAGGTCCTTTATAATTTTGGACGATTAACAGATCACAGGATCCTATTCTCAATTTGCAAAGTGTGCTGTTTCTCATAGGAGAGGAGTAAATTCAATGTTCCTTTGATATCGTCTACATATGTTTATATATTTCCATTAGTGGACATGGCTTCCGCTTTGTTCGTATCTGTGAATAGGATATGATCTTGCCGGATTTAGCTGTCTTTTCTCATACTGCCACACCATTCCGGATTACATTAAAGGAAGGTGCTCTCTTACCCAGTGTGAGGCAATATCCCTGTCTAAAGAAGCAGATGAGGGCATCGCCCCTACTATGCAAGTATTGCTAGAGCAAAGAGTAGTTTACCCTGGAGTGTCTCATGTAACACCCCAATTTACCAGGTCAATAAAGCTAAGGGTAATACTTGGTATATGGTTCAAGAGCTGCACCCCGTGAACTACATAGTGGTATCAGAATTTCCAATAGTTCTTGACACCTCCATCATTTTGATGAATATTCCTCAGGATGCCAAGTATTTTCTGGTTATTGATTTGAAAAACACCTTCTTTGGCCTCCCTCTCCACCCAGACAGCTGGTATTTGACAGCATTCTCCTGTCGCGGGACCCACTACTTATACCGTTGTTTAACCCAAGGTATTGTGAGTCCCTAGCCCTAAAACATGTGCTGACTATGTACGAATTATAACCTGGCACGAAAAACAAACATGATATTTAGTAACATGTGCAAAACAAAAGCAGCCTATAAAGTACAAAACTCAGGGCAAGGAGGTCACCTTCCACTCAACTACCGGAAGATGCTTCTGGAATAATGCTGCCATAAATGCAGTTCAGGAGCTATTGTCCGATACCCTTAAAGGAATAGAACAGTGGAAAGGAAATGAAATAGTTTGCTTTGAGGAATTCATGTTAAAGATTCCTTTGAATGCTAAAAAATGTCTCCCACCTAGGAAAATAGGAGAGGTAGTCCCTCCGACTCTCCGTAATCTAAACAGGGATTTAAACAAACTGATCCGCGCACAGTACGCTGAAAGGGTTCCAGAACGAGGGAAAAATATTGCTAGGTTAAGAAGAAAGAGAAACAGACTCAAGCTAAAAATTAAACGGGATAAGGAGGATGAAGTATGGATTAATCTAAGGGAATCCGCTGCACGTGGTAACATTAAAGACTTTTGGGCAATAATTGGGAAAGGATGTGGTACACGCCACGCCCCTATCCCCATAGCAATCTCTGAGGATATATGGTCCTCTCATATCCGGGAACTATATGCAGGGAATGGGATTACAAGTACGGATAACCTCATCTATGCCACCCCTGATGACTCGGTCTTCTTTCCCTCTGAGAAAGAAATCGAGCTGGCTATAAAAAATATGCGTTCCTCTGGGGCCATGGGACCGGATGAGCTTCCGATGACGGTCCTAAAAAAGGACCCATCAACATGGAGCAAAATCTTATTTCCCTTGTTTAGGGCATGTCATCTTTCCAAATGTGTTCCTGCATCATGGAGAGGAAGCATTCTGGTCCCCATCTTCAAGAAAGGGGCACGGGACTGTCCCGGCAACTATCGCATGATTGCGCTCCTCGACTCCATCGGAAAGGTCTTCGCGAAATGCCTCCTGAGTTCCCTGTCTGATTGGGTCGAGGAGCGAAATATCTTGCCGTTGGAACAGACTGGCTTCCGGAGGGAACACGGCACTCTGGACAACCTGACTGCCCTTCAGGTTATTACTGACAAATATGTCCAGGTGAGAGGGGGTGTTGTCTACGCTGCCTTTATTGATTTCTCCACAGCGTTTGATAAAGTAGATCGGGGAACGCTGTGGAGAAAATTGGCGTCATTGGGTGTCCCTACTTCCCTGTTGGAACTGCTGCGGGCTCTGCACACCGAGACATGGTGCAGAGTCTTAATGGGGGGTGAGAGGGGACTTTCGGCCAAAATTCCTTCTCAAAATGGCCTCAAACAGGGCTGCTTATTGGCGCCCCTGTTGTTCTCCTTATATACTACTGACCTCCCTGCTGTAGTGTCCCACAGTGAGGGGATCGCACCTCTGATAGGAGGGGTGCCAATCGCCTGCCTGATGTATGCGGATGATGTTTTATTACTTGACTTAACTCCCGCAGGTTTAGCAAACCGGCTCCAGGCTCTGCAGGACTTTGCTGGGGTCCATTATATGAAGATTAACATCAATAAAAGTAAGGTGATGTGCATTGCTGGCAGGAAGAAATGCCGCTCGACAAACTTTGGTTGGGCTATCGGAGCTCATAGACTGGAGGTCGTAACTTGCTACACATTTCTAGGGAAAATAGTCTCGGCCAATATGAGTGAGAACCCGCACATAGAGCATTGCTCTCGCAAAGCTCTTGCCCATGGCAATGGATTAAAGTCTCTATACCTGGCAACGGGGAAAAGACATTTCTCTAGCCTTCTTGAAGTCTTTAAAGCTAAAATCCCCGCAACCATCTTATACGGTATAGAAATAATAGAGATAAAACTTTGGGCCTTTTGCCACAAGATTGAGGGAAAACTCCTAAGATCTCTCTCTTCTTTAAACAACGCCTGTCCGCTGGCCGCCTGCAGGTTGGATTTTGGACTCAGGAGTGCCTGGGTTCAGGGGCTGTGTGCCTTGATAAGGTGGGTAGCCAGTTTGGCCAGAGGAAGAGAGGGAACCCTGCGAGTCTTACTCAAAAAAGAACTTTTGGGCAATTTTAAGGAATTCTCCAAATTGGTCAGTAATTTTAGGAGGGCAGTCAAAATTCTCAGGCTGGATGAAAGTGCACTCTTCTCCTATTCTCCCACGCAGTTAAAGCAGGTCCTTAAGGAGGCTTCGTGGGACTACTGTTTTTTAACTGATATAGAAACAATCGGAGTTAAAAGGAATGTGGAGCCACTCATCTCCTCCTATAGATTTAGACAGCCTCAACCGTATGCCCTGTGGAATTTACCACACGGGATTCGTAGATTTTGGTTCTTGTTACGGTACGACTTAATCCCCCTTAATGTGTTGCTATCCAAATGGCATGGTACTTCACCATTGTGCAATCTATGTAAATTGAATAACCAGGACTGTTTGCACGTACTTCTGATTTGTCCTATGTTACGTAGCTTGCGCAACCGATGGCTGAAAGTAATTTGTCTACGTCTCAGCATCGTCACTTTACATGATTTCCTGAATGCACTTTATTGCCCACCGAATGAAATGTTTTGTGCTTATATTCTTAACTTTTTTAAAGGATTTTTAACTATTTATTAATGTCTCCTGAAGATTGGGCCGACCCGGCCTCGCGGGACTGGGGGTTTGCAGTGTTGTTGTCACGGTTTGAATTTTATGTATTATTACCTTTGCATTTGTGATGATTTTTGTTGCTTGTTTGTACATGTTTATGTGGCCCTCTTCGAGAGCCAAAACATAATAAATAAATTTGAAATTACAAAACTCAGTCTAACTTAGGGAGAATGACAATAAGCTCCATAAGAAACACACAACACCTTCGCTTTGGTCAGAAAAATAGCTAAATAAAAATGAGCGTAATTAAAAGGTAAGCAAATTCAGGCCGCATTCATTAAATTAAATTAAATTAATCATAGTGAGTGAATGACCAATGTGTCAATTTAGAAAAAATAATCAATTTATGGTGTGTTGGAGGAATCCATGATGACACTCACAAATTCAAAGGCCAGGAACTCCAAAAAGGAGTCTGTCTCCGTAGAAGACTATTGTTTGACAGCCCAGTTCACAAGTTCCAGAGAACAGACATAATCCTCATCCTTAGCTGACTCTGAGATAATTCCCAGGCTACCTGCATCCATGTTAATAGAGCCAGCCCTTTGTGGTGTGTGTGCCGTTGCACACCTCTCTTCAAAAGTGAGTGGCTCATACCGTGCAGAAGAAGCAAACCCAAGGAATAGCTCTGATAATGTGTTACTAATTGACTCATATGTATTTCAATGTTAGTAGCTGTGGGTGTCTGCAGAGCATGGCATATATCTGATGCCCATTCAAAGGGGTACTAGAGGCAGTGAAACATGCTTTCCTCGCAGGTGAACCAAGCAGGCCAGAATGTTAGCAACCAATCATGGTCCAGTTCTTGAAGCAACAGCATTCTGAAAAGTTGAAGCATTTGTTCACGACACCGCTGGAGTAGCGGTAGTTCCGTAGAACTTGCAAATGGAGTGTTCATTGCAAATAAGCAAAAAGAGCTCCTCAAGGCGGCCACTTGATTCTGCCATGTTGAGTCTCGGCCCCTGGGAGCATCTGACTGACTAAGCCATCTGAGTAGCGTCCTTGACCCCCTCTGATAGGTGGGTTGTCACAGAAGAGGTCCTTCCCCTTTTCAGGGTTACTTTAAGGCACCCCGGAGGGTAGGCCCTGAGATTCGTCCCGACAACTACTTCTAGATCCGAATGCCTGTTGTCTGAAGATTACTCAAAGACTGTTCTTCTGGTGGATACTGGAACTCTGCTGTTCTTTGAGCCAGGATCCACGACAGGACTGCATCCCGTAGGATGAATTCTGCTACATATTTGTCCTTGTGCTTTTCCAAAGTACTGCAATTCCATGGACGTGCATCCTCTGAGTCACCAATGACTCAGCCTGCATCCTAGCCTGAAGGAATCTCCCTTGAAGTGAAGGAGTCACTTCCCTGCATCTGCAGGCACCTCTATGCTGATGACCAGTTTGTAGATCCTGCTGTGCCATGGACGTCTCCTGGTTCTGCAACCCAGGTGGTTGTTTGTTGGTTGTCCAGTAGCCTAACCTGCCTTTCCGGCAAGTTGGGAGCCTGTAATCACTCTCTGGCCACGTGGACCTCCTCCCTGCGCACCTAATTTGTTTGTTGTTGCCACGGCTTGTTGGCTGTCTTCACAGAAGATCTTTAAGCTCCAAGAAGCCCCAACCTCCAGCACTACACAGCTCAAATCACTGTGTCCTGCCTGCTTCCCTTGCATCGTAATGCTTCTTCTCCTGTGTGCTGCTGAGACTTTCTAGCAACTTCTTGGGCCTGCTGCTAGAGAGTCCTCGAGGGTGCTTCATCAATCCCATCGTGCTGAGGGCCGATCCTGACTTACCCTTTCTGGGTTAGTCTCTCAGACCTTGCTGCTCGGCATCCAAACATCTTTACCAGTGAACTGTTGTTTGCATTTGCCAAAGCTTCTTGGTGGTCCTGCTGGCCATTGACCTTCCCGTAGTCATCGACCGGCATGGGACAGCTAGTGAAAGACTCCTGGCCTTCGACACCATCGCCTGGTCTCCACAGCTACTGGTTATTCTTCACCGCACTGCAGCAAGAATGTTCAAGCAGGGCTGTTATTGTGCTCCTGTGCCTCCAAGTCACCTCCGGGTGGCTTGAAATTGTTCCCTCTTCTTTCAGGTTCTTCTCATCTGGATTCTTTATCCTGCTTCCGGCCTGGTCCACGAGATTCAGCAGCTGTGGAACTTCCACGATCCTCCATTGGCTCCTACGAAGGTTTCCTACACCACTTCACCGCTATGCACCCAGGCTCCCTGGTGCAGGTATCCATCTCTTCTGGGTACCCACGGATGGGGTGACTCGCCAACCTTCTATGATCCAAGTGCTTCCTTTGGGGGCCCTTTGGGGAAAGTCCTAGAACTCTAAAATTCCAACTGCAACTTACCCTATGGTTTCCTATGGACGCTTGACCTGATGTAACCACTCAGCACCCGGTGCCTTGTGGGCCCTGGCTACCTACTCTGGGTGGTTCTGTGCTTCCACTGGGGTCCTCCAACCTTGGAAACTTGTCCCATTGTGGGACCCATTTCACATTCCACTATTTTAGTATATGTGTTTTTCTATGCTACTTACCTTTTTCTGAAGTATTCTTTATATGTAATTGATATCTCTGGGTTGGAGATATACCAAGTTAGTGTCTAGTGTGTAGTAATAAATATAAAGTACTTGTTCAAGGCATGTGAGCTATAGATCACATGCTTTGCATACTCCTGCCATCTAGTGTTGGGTCCGGATGTTTGCAGGTTGTTTTTCTTAGAAGAAGTCTTTCCAGTCACTAGGTAGGTGACTCCTCCTTTCGGTGATAGTGCGCAAGGGCATCAACTCCATTGTTAGATTGTTTTGTTCTGCCGTCATGTTCGGACGTGAATTGTGGTGCTCCGGTTCGACGCAGATTCTCTGGTTCCCCTCGGTGCGCAATCCACTACCTCAATGGTATTGTTATTCGATCACGGTTCTTATTCTCTGCATTCGTATCGACTCAGAAGTCTTCGATCATAAGCTTCATGGAAGAGCACATCTCCTTGTCCGAAGCCGATTCCGACATGGAAGAAGAGTTTCCACAGGGTTAGCGACCTGTGAGTAATGATACTCCTCTGCCCCAAACTATGCCCAAGAAAAAGGCTCCTGTCCCACCCTTGCCTACGGGCCAAGGTTGGCACCAAGATCATGTTCAGAATGCCCCATTTTCGGGCTCAGCACTGAAGCACACACCAAAGCCTTCCGGCTCAGGATCAAGTCGGCCCCATTCGGGCTCCGAACTGAAGCTTTCTGCGCCGAAATCCAAACACGTCCTTTAGACTATCCTTTCGGCACTGAAACCTAAATCTTCAGATGCGAACATCTTGGCACCGAATACTTTGGCACTGAAAATTCTGGCACTGAGAGAAAAAACAGCTCCTCCTCTCTCCAAGGAGCCTCGTTTTGACGTCCCACCTTCCAACATGGACCCAAAACAGTTATTAATCCCAAAACTGTACATATTCATGCAAAACTGCCAGTAAAATGCAAGTCAGAAACGGAGGAAGCTTACCACATTCCCCTTAAAAAGAAAAATGTTGGTACTAACACCTCTTTCCCCACTTGACCCAATTTGCTAATAACACCTATAAATTCACCACCACCACAGTCCCCTGACAACCAGTATGATGGGGATGCCCCAGATGATATTATTCCTCAACCATGGACTGATTACAACACAGATTCTAACACTGACAATGACCCAGATCTGTACCCTTCCAAACCCTCTCCACCGACAACAATGTAGGATACATAGTATGAATAAATATGGCAGCTCAATATCACGGGTTTCAGCTTCAAAAAGAGGCTCTTGAAGAGGATTTTCTCTTTGAGACTTTAAGTTCTTCTCAAAGAGCAACTCATACACTGTCCATGCCTAGGGTATACTTAAACACGCAGATTATATTTTTAAGGACCCGTGCGTGCAAGAATCCTAACACCAAGGGTAGATAAAAAATATAAACCTGCACCTACAGACCCCGTTTGCATCAAGGTTCAAGTTCCCTTAGATTCCCTGGTGGATTCTATTGCTCGCAAGAGGGCAAACTCACAAATAACAGGAGATGCCCCTCCTCCTGACCAGGAATTAAAAATGTATAGATGCCTCTGGCAAAAGAGTAGCTGCTCAGGCAGCAAATCACTGGCATATTGCCAACACCCAGGCTCTTTTAGGGAGATATGACAGGACTCACTACGACAAATTGGAACACTTGGAACAATTCTTGCCAGATGAACACAAAACGAAGGCACATGTCTTAATTCAGGAAGCCAGACTCATTTCTACCTCTTCCTTTAGGTGCGCTTTAGACGCAGCTGGCACTACTGCTAGCGCTGTTAACACCAGTGTTCTTCTAAGAAGTCCAGGCCTCTATTTTAAACCTACCCTTTGATAAGGAACACCTATTTGGGCCTGTGATAGACACTTCTCTGGGAAAAATGAAAAAGGTCACAGATGTCACAAAATTCATGGTAGCTTAGCAGACCCCATCCAATTGAGGATCCTTTCATCGCTCCTTCTATATGAGGGGCTCCAAAAATATCTCCACAGACAACACCTCTACTTCCTATAGAGGCAACAATCAATCACCTTCTTCAAGAGGTTACTTTAGAGGAGGATTTCGAGGCAATAATGGCAAGGGAAGAGGTAAAGGTAACACAACCCGTACTTCCTCTGCCGCAAACAAACAGTGACTTGCCTCCTCCTCCCCGATCATTACACCTGTCGGGGACGTCTCTCTCAATTTCTTTCCGTCTGGAATACAACAACTTCAGACAGATGGGTCCTAGAAATGATCCAATCTGGTTATTGCCTAGAGCTTACCGACAGTCTCCCAAACATTTCTCCACGATCACTCAAAATGTAACCCGAGCATCTGCACCTTCTCAAACAAGAGGTTCATTCTCTACTGCTAAAGGGAGCTATAGAGCCCGTATCATTACAATTTTAAGGGTCCAGCTTATACTCCCTATACTTTTTCATACCCAAAAAGGACGTCTCTCTCAGACCTATACTAGACCTCAGAGACCTACATTTCTATATCCAATCAGATCATTTTCACATGGTGACACTACAACAAGTGCTCCCGCTCCTTCAAAGAGGTGACTTTCTGTCTACTTTAGACTTAAAGGACGCATACTTCCATATTCCAATATCCTCGCTCACCGCAAGTATCTCAGGTTTGTGGTAGCGGGACAACACTACCAATTCAAAGTGCTTCCATTCAGAGCACTGCTCCCAGAGTTTTGACCAAATTCCTGGCAGTAGTCGAGCTCACCTGCCAAGACAACATATTCACGTCTTCTCATACTTGCACGACTGGCTCATCAAAGCCAGTTCACTCAGGAAGTGTTTACAGCATACTCACAGGACAGTCCAATTACTGCACGATCTAGGGTTTAGAGTAAATCTGCTGAAGTCCCATCTCCAACACGCAAACTTATTTGGGAGCCACTCTCGATGAAAAGCTCTAGCCTGTCCAAATCCAAACATGATCTGCAATATTCAGGCTCTAAATTCCCAGTTTCAGCCCAAACACTTATTACCAGCTCGAGTATTTATGCAGCTACTAGGGATGATGGTGTCTTGCATCATGACAGTTCCCTATGCAAGACTTCAAATGTGTCCCCTTCAGGAATGTTTAGCTCATCAGTGGAACCAATCTCAGGGTCAATTGTCAGATCTAGTGTTGGTGGACAGCTGCACTCATCGCTCTCTGCAGCGATGGAATCCACAAAACCTATCCAAAGCACGGCTCATCATTGACCCTCTTCCACAGACAGTGCTAACAGCAGATGCACCGCTCACTGATTAGGGAGCTCATCTCCAAACTCACACAATTCAAGGCCTGTGGAGTTCAAAGCAAAAATAACTTCACATAAACCATCTAGAGCTGCTAGCAGTATTTCTAGGGCTGAAAGCCTTCCAGGTTCACCTCTCTGGCAAAGCTGTCCTCATACGCACCGACAACATGACAGCCATGTATTACATACTGAAACAGGGGGGGACAAACTCTCTCCAACTGTCACACCTTACACAAGCATTTGGATGTGGGCCAATACATCACAAGCTTTATCTCCTAGCGGAACACCTCCCAGGGGTAAACAATCACATGGGAGATCTGCTCAGCAGGCAAAGACAACTGATTCATGAGTGGGAACTTCACCCTCAAGTTCTCCTGTTCTTTCAAATGTGGGGCTTTTCAGAGATAGATCTGTTTGCCACACACCAAAACGCAAAATGCCCAAGCTTTGCAACCAGGGATTTGCTCCCGTTATCCAAGGGCAATGCACTATGGATGAACTGGTCAGGGATATTTGCCTAGGCTTTTCCACCTCTCCTAATCCTTCCACTAGTGGTTCGGAAGATCAGGCAAACGTGCCTTAGGCTAATCCTGGTAGCTCCTACATGGGCTCATCAACCCTGGTTCACTACCCTGTTGGAACTCTCAGTTATGTTATGTTAAGGTATTTGTAGAGCACATGGCTGCCCCATCAACGGGGCGTCCCAGCGCTAAGATGAACACCAAGTGAGATGACAGAACAGAGGAGAGATTAACATTCGGTGAATAGCCAGGTTTTCACCAGCCTTCTGAAGATAAGGTGATCAGGGGTGCTGCAATGTGGGTGGGGAGGACGTTCCACAGGGAGAGAGCAACTACCTGAATGATCAACCACCCGCTCTGGCCCTCTGTATCCGAGGAACTCTGACCAGGAGCAAATCTGCTGAGTGCATTGAAGGAACATAAATTACTCAAGATTCTGGGGCCAGTACCCAACAGGATTTTGTGGGTGATGCACAGGGTTTTGAAGCACACTCTTTATTCAAGGGAGAGCCAGTGAAGGCGACAGAGAAGGCTGGAGATATGACAGTGTTTAGGGAGAGCTAAGATTGCGCGAGCAGCAGCATTCTGAATGTGCTGCCACCTTGGGAAATAAATATTTTCTTCCTCCAGTGTAGGACTGCGGTCAATGAACACCGCATGTCTCTTGGGCTGGTACACTCACTCTGTGTGGAACACGGTCACGCAGGTGCTGCCACAATGCCCAGACGAGGCCTGGGTCGTACTCTCCCATGCGTTTGTGGAGGGGAGAGACACAGATAAGTTAACCATTTGCTGTGGGCTGGATAACGCCCGCTTGCTAGGTAGAACAATTTCTGCGTCAGTAGCCTTGAGCCGCTACGGCTGGCTGAGGTCCACTGGCTTTTTTGGGGATGTCCAATCGACCCTTTTGGACATGCTCTTTGATACTCAGCACTGGGACACCCACGGGTAGCCACGCGCTTTACAAATCCAATTCAATTCAATGACCGTTGCCTGTTTGGCGTCACTGTGCCTCGTTACCACTTCTCGCCCCGTTCAGTCTGCCTTTTGCCCCTTTCGTGACTACGGCCCCATTGTGAATGAGCAATAAATGCGTGACTAATGCATTTTAGTGCAGTGATGCGGACCACCACAGTAATATATGGTAGTCTAACGCCTGATGCATGGTACGTGATACTTGGCAGGACTGTTGGTACTCACTTCCTTGTTCAAACTGGCCGCAGGCCTCTCAGATGGCTAATGCAATTGATGGAGCACTTTAAGGAAAGGCTTGACCATGGGGCAGAGCAGTCAGCCGCATTCGACATGCTCCCACACGAGAGCCTCCGTGATAGAATGAGGAATATAGGCATTGGGGGTCTGGCACTAGCCTGGATAACGTTCTTGCTGAAGGGTAGAAATCTGGAAATATGGATTCCCCCTTTTGCAGCTGCCATGCCCAACATGAATCTAGGAGCCCCCTAGGGCTCCATCCTGAGCCTGGTACACAGTCAAAATATGGAGTCCTAATTGTCGACCTACACAAATATCGTGTTGCAAATATTGAAGGTACAGAATTTCGATGTCAAGAATATCGTTGGACAGAATATCGACCCTAAGGTAAGTAATATCAAATTTATTTATATCGATGTAAGTAATATCGAAGTTAGTAATATCGATAGCATATATATCGATGTTACTAATTTCGATGTTACTAATATCGATATTTGTATTATTTTTATGTTTTTAATTATGTATGTGTAATATGTTCTTGATAAGTATTTTAATTTATTTAAATTATATGTGTATTATATTTATATATTAATAATGTTATTTTTAAGTAAATTTTATGTTTTAGTACCGGAGCGGGTTGTGGGTTTATAGGGGAATAGGGTGGGAAGTAATTTAAATATACAAAATTAATGATTAATTTTTAGGAATTATAAATTAATTTTAATTAATGTATGTTTTTATTTCTGTAGCGGGTTGTGGGTTTATAGGGGAATTGGGTGGGAAGTAATTTAATTGTAATTAATTAATGATTTTTTTATGGATAAGTATTTTTTAAAATTAATTGTTAATTAGCAATTAATTATTTTAATTGATTAATTAATTGTTAATTGGCAATTAAATATTTTAATTGATAAATTAAATATTAATTGGCAATTAATGTTTTTAATTGATAAATTAATTATTTAATTGGTATTTAATGTTATTTTTAAGTAAATGTTATGTTTTAGTACCAAAGCGGGTTGTGTGTTTATAGGGGAATAGGGTGGGAAGTAATTTAAATATACTAAACTAATTATTAATTTATAGGAATTATAAATTATTTTTTATTAATTTTGTTTCTATTTCTGTTGGGGGTTGTGGGTTTATAGGGGAATTGGGTTGTAAGTAATTTAATTGTAATTAATTATTGATTTATAATTTTTTTGTCATGGATAAATAATTTAATTTAAATTAATTATTAATTGACAATTAATTATATTAATTGATAAAATAATGTAAATTGGTAATTAATGTTTTTAATTGTAACAATTTTTTTGAATTGGTAATTCATGTTTGTAATTGGGAATTAATGTTTTTAATTGGAAATTTATTTTTTAATAGGTAAATATTTGTGTTAATTGGAATTAATATTTTTAATTAGTAATTATTTCTTATTAATTAGAAAATATTTGTAATTAATTGGTAATCAATATTTTCTAAAAAAAAGTATTATTTGGTATATTGTTTAATAATTTTTAATTGTGAATTAATTTTAAATCATACTTTTATGTAATGAAATTTATTTAATTTTGTAATATTTATTATTTTGTGAGTAATATTTAATAATTCCTATTTATTGGTATTTGTTGATAATTTATTGTTAATTAATTATTCAAATGTAATTGCTTTGAATAATTAATAATTGTTTGTAAATGATGTAGATTTATGTAAAAATGTAAGTATACAATATTTTAAATATAAAAATTATTTATAAGTATGTTAAATTTAAATTCTACGCTATCAAATGCTTTCCCTACTGTTGCACCCTTTGGAGTTGGAATAGTAATTTTTTCCCCTACGCTATCCAACGCGTTCCCTACTGTTGCACCCTCTGGAGTTGGAATAGTAATTTTTACCCCTACGCTATCCAACGTTTTCTGTATTGTTACACCCTCTGGAGTTGGAATAGTAATTTGTATCCCTACGCTATCCAACGCTTTCCCTACTGTGGCACCCTTTGGAGTTGGAATAGTAATTTTTACCCTTATGCTATCAAACGCTTTTCCTACTGTTGCACCCTCTGGAGTTGGAATAGTAATTTTTACCCTTACGCTATCCAACGCTTTCCTTACTGTTGCACTCACTGGAGTGGGAATAGTAATTTTTACCCACCTGCTATTCAACGTTTTCTCTACTGTTACACTCTCTGGAGTGGGAATAGTAATTTTTACCCCTACGCTATTCAACGCTTTCCCTACTATTGCACCCTCCGGAGTTGGAATAGTAATTTTAACCCCTACGCTATCCTACGCTTTCTCTACTGTTACACCCTCTGGAGTTGGAATAGTAATTTTTATCCCTACGCTATCAAACGCTTTCCCTACTGTTGCACCCTTTGGAGTTGGAATAGTAATTTTTACCCTTACGCTATCCAACGCTTTCCCAACTGTTGCACCCTCTCGAGTTGGAATAGTAATTTTTACCCTTACGCTATCCTACGCTTTCTTACTCTTGCACCCTCTGGAGTTGGAATAGTAATTTTTACCCTTACGCTATCCAACGCTTTCTCTACTGTTGCACTTACTGAAGTCGGAATAGTAATTTTTACCCACCCGCTATGCAACGTTTTCCCTACTGTTGAACTCTCAGGAGTAGGAATAGTAATAATTCCCCTTACGCTATCCAACGATTTCCCTACTGTTGCACCCTCTGGAGTTGGAATAGTAATTTTTACCCTTACGCTATCCAACGCTTTCCCTACTGTTGCACTCACTGGAGTGTGAATAGTAATTTTTACCCACCCGCTATCCAACGCTTTCCCTACTGTTGCACTCTCAGGAGTGGGAATAGTAATTTTTCCCCTTACGCTATCCAACGCTTTCCCGACTGTTGCACCCTCTGGAGTGGGAATACTAATTTTTACCCACCCGCTATCCAATGCTTTCCCTACTGTTGCACCCTCTGGAGTTGGAATAGTAATTTTTACCCTTACGCTATCCATCGCTTTCCCTACTGTTGCACTCACTGGAGTGGGAATAGTAATTTTTATCCATCCGCTATCCAACGCTTTCCCTACTGTTGCACTCTCAGGAGTGGGAATAGTAATTTTTATCCATCCGATATCCAACGCTTTCCCTACTGTTGCACTCTCAGGAGTGGGAATAGTAATTTTTATCTCTACGCTATCCAACGCTTTCCCTACTTTTGCACTCTCTGGAGTGGGAATAGTATTTTTTACCCCTATGCTATTTAATGCTTTCCCTACTGTTTAATTTTCTGGAGTGGGAACAGTAATTTTACATTGTACTCTATCCAATGTTTCCATTAATGTAGTTTTTCTGGGACTTTAAATAGTATTTTTATTTATTTATGTATTCAATATTTTTTGTATTATTTTAGATAATGTTGTATTTAATTAACTTTTAAAATATTGAAAGTATCTTTAATGTTTTTAATTTATTAAATATAATTAATTATTTTTATTTATGTTATTATTTTATGTGTGCAGATGTATTTGTAATTTATGGTATTTGTTATTAATTTATAATTAATTAAAATAATTAATAAATATTGCTATTAAGTATATATTATATACTGTATGTTTATTTTAATTAACGTTTTAATATTAAATATGTATTATTTATTAATTTTAAACATTATTAAATATGTTTAAATATGTTAAATTTATTTATAAGTATTATTTACTTTATTTAACTTTTTTTTTTCAGAAAGAAAAACGATATTTTTAGTTACGATATTTTTAACATCGATATTTTGGTTTCAATATTTTTGTACTTGCCATGTTGCAGATAGGGTGTCGATATACTTGCCTTCGATATTCCAGCGTCGATGTTGCTGTAGGTCGATATTCTGTCCGTCGAAATTCTGTCAGAGATTCCCTGAGCCTGACTCTGTATAGCTTATATATGTCTCCCATTGCACCCCTGGCTGAGGCCAACAGTGCCAAGATAATTTTGGATGCTGATGATACACAGCTGATCTTTTCTTGTGATAAAGTTGATGACAAACAATACCAGTGAAATACATGTACATGAACTTCCTCATACTACACGGATCAACCTTGTTTGTTTAAGTCACCTATTGTATCTTGGTTTCTCAAAGGTCTGTCGCATATGTTTCCTCCCAGGCCATTTCTTATGTTCCAATTTCATCTCAACATGGTCCTGACCTTAATGATGTGCACACCTTCCATTCTGCTTACCATCTTGACTGCTTTTGTAGGGCCCATAACTTCGGCCGGGAGGGTCATTGAACTGTGCACCCTCTTTTATGCTACGGGAAACATCGGTTACATCGTGGTGTTTACACTGCAATACCTTTACAAAGCAGGCATTACAACGCAAGTCTTTACAACGACTTGTGACACCTTTTTATGTAGGCCAAAACATCAACTTTTTTTTTAACCTTTTTCACTCTGCCTCATCCTTCCAAAGAAAAGGAGAGACTCCATTGCCTGGAACCAAAAAGAACATTATTGGTCTTACTTGATCGCACATAAGAGTTACGGGTGGATGATCAACTCTTTGTCAGGTATGTCAGGCGAAAAAAGGAATGGCCCTGCATCTCATAATGGATAGTGCTCTGCATAAAGATCTACTAGGCATTGGTCAAAAACAACCCCCTGAGGGCTTGCGTGCTCATTCCACGCACATAAGGGCGACCACTGCTTTAGCTTGAAGATTCCCTGTCCAGGACATCGGGCAAGAACATGTGCAGCCTTACATTCATTCATGAACAAGGAATGAAAAACGAGTCCTATACATCTGGTGATTAGGTCAGGTTGACATGTTCAGCTGTATATAACCCTTACGGATCTGTGGCTTTCGTCAGGACCGGGTGAGATGGTTAATCTCAAAATTTGAGGGAACCTTTGTATATACAGTAACTTACATATATCTTGCCCAGGTGGTAATTCCTTTCTGGACACATCACTGTTAGAGTCACAGTTTGTTGCCTGGAGCTGAAAAGGCAAAAAGGAGAACAGTTTCAAATTTTAACACAGCTGAAACATGTTGACCTGACCTTATCATCATATGTGTAGGACTAACAATTCTTCATCACAACATCGCCTTCTCTTTAAACCCTATCCCCCTTTCAAGCTATTTTCTAATAAATAATCTTTCTGGGATTGGAAATAATTTTATGACACTCACATGTCACCATTGTCTTCATATTGGCAGTTCACCTCCAGGAAGGAGGATGCCTTTTCACTTGGAGAATGGGACGCTCAAGTGAAAGAGACGCATGATAATGCTATTCCTGACGTTGCCCCAGAGGAGATAACATACCGTGTCGAGGTTGTACATGGATGAGGGTCATCAGTGTCCTCTATGAACTCTTTTTGATGATTTGTTTTTTTTTGGTGAAAATTTCTTTATTGCAGCAAATCAGTGGTACAGTCAAATAATCACATTGTCATTGTGCAAGACGTGCAATATCTTGTCAAAATCCGTACATCAATTAACCCATTTACTTTTCATTTTTCAGAAGAACATCCCTACATAAGTAACTCCCCCCCTCCCATATCCCCGAAGCACTGCACATTCCGCTCATGTCTTCCTCCATAGGGCAAGTCAAAGCATTTCCAAACAATTGCGTAGCATACGTTAAGTGATAAACAATTCCGTTCCTACTCTGCTGACGTGGCGACTTTCCCATTAGTGCCTCCTGTTGCCTGTCACACTGGACCACAACTCCCCTCTCTCGTCACACAGCCCACTTCACAATAGTACAGTCCCATGCCCCTTGGCGGGTCTATCGGTAACATTAGGCAGCATTCTTAGATTGCATCAGTACCTAGCTCAAATCCTGTCATCATTGTATCCCACTCTAGAGAGATGTGTATTTTCCGCAGACCTCTCTGTTCCTCTCTCCGTATTTCCAACCCTTCCCCCCTTCCCCAGCGCATCATCTCAGCATGCCATCCCTCCACATCCGGGGGTCTCGCTGACTTCCAGCGCATCGTTATTAATCGTTTCCCAAGCAGCAGTGCCAAATCCACGAAGCGGGTGGCTGCGCTTTTCCTCTTTTCTCTGTGGCATACCCCCAGCAAACTGTACAGTGGTGATGCATATGGTCTGCCCGGTGCCACTGACTCTAAGGTTTTGTGGATTGTTGCCCAGTAATTGCCGAGCCTCGGGCAGGACCATAACATATGTAACAATCTGGCATCTGCCGCTCCGCATCTGGGGCAGGTATCCGCTGCGCTCTGGAACATTTTATGTAATTTGTGGGGGGTGAGATACACTCTGTGCATGATCATCAGTTGAATTAATTTAAATTTCGGATTGCGTGACACCTTTTTCAGGAATCCGAGTATCCGCTCCCAATCCTTATCCCTAATTACTCGACCCACATCAGTTTCTCACCTATCCCGAGTCGGTTGTAATGTGAGCGCTCTACCAGTGCAGATGCCAGCCGTCAGCCACTTCGTCAGGCGGCTGCCCGTTCCCATCAGATATTGCATTGTGAGGAGCGGGTTTGCGGCTGGTTCCGTCTCATTCCTTGCCCATGTCGAGGTTATGTATCGCACTACTTGTGCATGGAGCAGGAATTGTGGGTCAGGGGTATTGTGTAGTCGTGTGAAATCCGCGTGTGTCTTCAGAGCGTTCTCCGCAAAGAAGTCGCCCACCTGCAGGACTCCCGCCTGCTGCCTAGGCCGTAAGTGTCGTTCCGATAAAGTGCCAGTGCCCAACGGGAGTCCCAACAGTGGTATAGTGGGGGCATAGGACGATGTGGTGGAGGTGTATCGGACCGCCTTCCTCCAAAACTTAATAGCAAGGAGCAGAAGGAATGGCGCCGTGACCGGTACCCTAGTGTTTGGTGACATCAGTTTGTGGAGATCTCCTCTGTCCCTGTCTATTTCAGACATACCCAGTTCGTGCAAGTTGCGTCCCGCCAGCCAGTAGGCTAACCATTGGAGCTGGCAAGCGTAACCATAATCTATCACATCTGGCGCCCCCATGCCACCTCTGCCTGTGGGCAGTTGCAATTTAGCCATACTGATGCGACGCCTACCAATGCCCCAGTACAATTCCGTGAGTAGCGTGTTTATAGTCTTGAAGAGACTCATCTGGACCAGAATGGGCAGGTTCGTGAAGAAATACAGCAGTCTAGGCAGTAATACCATCTTTGCCATCGCCACTTTCCCAGCTATCGATATGGGCAGTGTGTTCCAATACTGTATTTGCGCTCTGAGCGTGGCGATCGTCTTGCCCAGATTACCGTCTACGAGGTCACTGGCACTCCGGTACACCTGTATCCCCAGATATTTGAACGTTGTGGGCGCTACTTGGAAGTGGTGGGGCTCGAAATCTATGTGTGTAACATTTGGTGGGGCGTTAAAGTAGAAGCCATACGTTTTTGAGGCATTAATCCCTAGTCCCGATATGCCTCGGAAAGTATGAAATATCTCTGGTAGAGGGGCCAAATCTGCGGACAAGTTACGGAGATATAAGATGATGTCATCTGCGTAGGCCGATATAATATGGGGCACTGTGTTCCTCACTATTCCCTTTGCATCTGCTAGGGTACGGACTTTAATTAGTAAAGGTTCTATGGCAAGAATAAACAGTAGTGGCGACAGTGGGCAACCCTGTTGAGTACCCTTCATGATTTCAATTTGTTCCGAAATACATTGGTTAGTTCGGCTCTCGCTGTGGGCCTATAGTACAATAGCGTCACCCAATTGACATAGTCTTGTGGGATGCCGAATTTGACCAGAATCGCTACCTTGTAATCCCATCTCAGGGAATCAAATGCCTGCCTCAAATCTAGAGAGATGCATCCCTCCTGTTTATGTTCCGTGCCCTCCAGTCCCAGCAGCTGGCTCAGTCTACGAAGATTCAGGGCTGTGCTCCTGCCTGGTACAAAGCCACACTGATCAGAGTGTATTAATGCAGGGACATATTGGGAGATGCGGGTCGCCAGTATCTTGCTAAGGATCTTGTAATCCATATTTATGAGCGATAAGGGCCTATAATTCTCAGGCTGTAGCGTGTCCCTGCCAGGTTTCAGGAGGGAGACTATTAGCGCTTGTAGGGTTGTGGGTGGCAGAGTGCGGGCTTCTTTTGACAAATTGTATAGTGCATGTAAGTGTGGGGCCAATATATCAATATATGTGAGGTAGAATTCCGCTGGCAGACTGTCCGTCTCAGGCGCCTTGTTGCGTGGCAGTGCTTTTATAGCCTGTCTAATTTTGGCAACGGGTATTTTATGTGCCAGCACCTTCTGCTGTGCTGCCGTGAGTCTTTGGATATTTACATCCGTCAAAAATGAATCTAAAGCTGTGACCGTCAGAGGCGCATGCGGTCCATACAATCCCGCGTAGCAATCTTTGAACGCCCCGTTATTTCCTAATTGTTTTTGCACTACTACACCCGCCCCATTTGTCACCTCCACTATTGGTGCAGCCGGTGGGGCATTGCGCACTATTCGGGCCAGCAAGGGACCAGATCTGTCCGCCTGTGTATGCTGCCGGTGTATTCCTTGTAGTCTATTATTCGCAGTTCTTCCAACAGCTCTGCATGTTGTATGTGTGCTTCTTGGAGTTGTGTGAGGCCACCCTGTGCCCCGGCCGCCTCGTTTTCTAGCATGGCCAGCTTATCCTCCACTTCTCTGAGCCTCCGCAATACTGATGATTTAATGCCCACTTTTGTACTCATTGCAACACCGCGTATGGACACCTTAAAGGCATCCCATTCGATCTGGCGTGACCCAGCAGTGTTAGTGTTTTCCACAAAATAGTTTGTGATGGCGTCTGATACTGTTGCCCTGAATACTGTATCTTCCAGTAATGTGGGGGACAATCTCCAGGTCCGAATCGGAGTAGGAAGCCATCCCCACTGCAATACCAGTTCCACCGGATTGTGGTCCGATAGAGTTTTGCCCATGTGTATGATTGAATCAATGGAACCTGTCAATGTAGTAGAGCAAAGAAAGTGGTCAATGCGCGTGTGCAGGTTATGCGGTGGAGAGTAAAATGTGTATTCTCTGTGAGTTGCATATTTGGTGCGCCATACATCCGCTAGCCCCCATCCAGTCGCCCATCGCAACAGTGCTTCCTCCTGCTTCCTACTCTCTGTCGAATGCAGCGGGGGGGGGGACCTATCCAGCTCCAGGTCTAGCACTGCATTACAGTCTCCTCCCAGGACCCATACATGTTCTGACCAATCTGATAAGACCCTGCTGATAGTATCAAAGAATTTGGACTGTTCTGCGTTAGGTGCATAAAGGCTGCCGATCACCACCATGGAACCACCAAGCAAGCCTTTCACAAACACGTATCTCCCCTCTGTATCTATGCGATGCTCCAATGCTTTAAAGGGGACCGTACTTTTAACCCATACTGCCGCCCCTCTGGAGAATGCTGAGTAAGCAGTTGCATACAACTGACCCTTCCATTTCCTGGCCATCTTGGAGCTCTCCGCTGCATTTAAATGGGTCTCCTGTATACACGCAATTTCCACTTTGCGCCTGTGCAGCTGAGCCAGTACCCTGTGTCTCTTGTGGACCGACCCCAGACCTCTCACATTCCACGTGCAGAGTTTGTAGGTGTTAGTTGTTGCCATGACTGTGTCCGCTTTCGTCACATGCTCCTGCTCTGCCCTGTGTGTCAGTTAATGATGTGCAATTAAAAATGTGCGTGTACTCAGTGCTGAACTCCCCAACATTAAGGTCCCATCCTCCTAACCGTCCGGGACCAAACCTCTGTACCTAACAGGGGTAAACCTTGAGAACCATATTGCGTTCGCTTGGGGGAGGTGTGCCCCTACTGTCCTGTGCAGAAGGTGTTAACACAGGCCTCTGTACATTGTGCCCCGTTCTCCACATGTAACCCTTGCTGTGCAACCCCACTACCAACAGTACTTTATGCAAGCCTATACATTACCAACCCATCGTCAGAGAAGTCTGTCCATCAAAATTAGTTTGCCATCTGCGCCGTGATGTGCAGGAACAGTTGGAGGCTAGTGTCCGATTCGGAGGCTAGTGTGTGTGAACTGGCCCCGCTGGCCGTCCCAACTTTGGATCTGGCATCATGAGCCGCCAACGCTTCCGTCGTCAACAGCACCTTTTCCTGTGACCCTGTTTCTCCCGTCGCTGCTTGTGCTCCAGTCTCTCTAGAATCCGCATTCATCGCAATACCCTCCGCCATATGATCCAACGGGTCTTTTGACGACCCCGACGATAGTGTTACTTCAATCCACTCAGCCGCCTCTTCCGGTGTATCAAAGAAATACCTTTTATGTTCATGGATAACTTTCAGACGTGCCGGAAAGAACAAGGCATATTTTAAATTTCTTTCCCGCAGAGTGCGTTTCACACCTATAAAGGAGGACCTGGCTTTTTGAACAGCGGGGGTGAAGTCCGGATATATCGAGATTGTCTTGTTTTCATAACGCAGACGGGCCTTCTCTCTTGCAGTTCTGAGGCTTGAGTCTCTGTCTTTATAATGCAAGATGCGGGCTATTAGCGGGCGCGGAGGGGCTCCCGGTATTGGCGGCCGTGTGGGTACTCTATGTGCACGCTCCACACTGAACAGCGGGGTGAGGTCCTCAGGAGCCACGACCAATTTGAGCCAGTCCTCCACAAACTGCGTTGGATTCGTCCCTTCGCTGCGCTCCGGTACGCCAAGGAGGCGTACATTATTGCGGCGGGAGCGCCCTTCCGCGTCGTCCACCCTGTCCCGCAACCCCTTCAGTTGTCGCTCCAGGGCCTCAAGTTTTGTAGAGTGTTCCGTGGACTGCGGAATTAAGTCGTCTAGAGCCAGCTTATGTTTGGTGACTTTTTCCGCTAGTTTGCTGTGGTCCGCCTTCAACAGAGATAATCCCGTAGACATGGTGTCCATTCGAGATTCCAGCGCCTCCCTTGACACCCTGATTTCAGTTAGGATCAGGTCCAGCTTAGCCTCTTGCGAGTCCATACCTGTCGGCGGGATCACCTCATTGTTGGAGGATGCCAGGGGGTCCTCTGAGGTGGCGGAGCGCAACGTGGCATGCACCGCTGAGTCCTGATGTCCGCCCTTGTTACGAACCATGATGCGGCGTGTAACGTCCCTCTGGCAGGATCCTCACTGGTCCGGTCCACTGCCCCCACACTTCTGGGCTCTTGGAGGGGTGATCCCCTATAGTATTGCAAACGGCCTCTTGGGGGTCTGGATGTCGCGCCACCTACTGTCTCGTGGTCTTTCTCCTGTTTATTTCCTTGGGGGTGGCAGTTCCATAGGACCCCGGCAGGCCAGTGTCGACCAGGGAGGACAGCCGCCAATAGATCTCAGAGTGTACCCCCGGTCACCCGCAGCCAGCGCTGCACCACCACGTGCACAGGGGATCCCGCTCCTGGCGGCAGCGGCATCTGTAAGATGGCGGCCGGCCGTCACCGGTCCCAGGTCGCAGGTTATGCCAATCCTCAGTCAAACCCAGTGGTCGACGGCTGCACCGGTCAGCGGGCCACAGTGCAGCGCTAGCACACTCTCCAGCCGAGCTCAGCCGGTTATAATAGGCGGCGGGTGGCTCTGCGGCGGTAGTCTGTCCATGTTCCCTCCGCCTCACATGTGTCCGTCCTCCGCTCCCTGGTTCCGTGCGGCTCCCGGAAGTCAGCCTCCGCCGGCCGAAAGTTAGCCGCACCCGGCTAGCCCTGTTACTGTGGGCTGTGGTCTCCGGCGCTCCTGTCGCGGTGGTGGGCCTCTCGCTGTAGGATCTCCGAAATCTATGATCCACGCCGCTGGTGGTCCAGAGGGGCTCCGCACCTCGTCCGGACCTTCTTCTCTGCTTGGGGGTGAAATGAGATGGGATTAAAAGCAGGTCTTACAGGATAATTGGCCAATTTTCAGGGCATTTAGATGGAGCTGACGCAGCTCACGTCTAACTCGGTCAGCTGGTGATAATTTGTAATGACGTTGGGAGACTAAGTGAAACCACTGTACTTACCTCTATCTCACCTTGAATATTATTATTATTGTATGACAGGCATCTTGGCCGTTTGGTCCCGCAAGACGTTTGGCCTAATCTGATTCGCAGAGCCACCTTCGAGGAGATATTGCTTGAGTATCTATTCTAAGGTAAGGAATATGTAGCTAGAAGTCACTATCAGATGAACAAGTTACTTACCTTCGGTAACACCTTTTCTGTTAGAGACTCTATTTAGCTGCTGAATCCTTACCAACCTTCCCGCTCTGTAAACTGATTTCAGTGTAGGGTCATCCCTCTGAGGGATTTTCGAATCCACCCAGTGATTCAACATCCTTTGTGGCTCCGCACTTCTGGGGTGAAAAGTCTGGAAAATAAACTGACATCAGCTTGCCGGGTCATCTCCTATATCTCTCTATCAAGTAAGGCATTACCGAAGGTAAGTAACTGGTTCTTCACAGACAAAAGAGGCAGCAGATGACGTGCATAACTAAAAAACATGAGAAAAAAAACAGGATAAGCGATGCAATTTCTATATAAACACACAAGCAAGTAGAAAAAACACTTAACTGGCTTGTAAGAGAAGAAAGAGAAAATGGGTGATCTCCTCTGGGAATATGTTTTCGTTGTTATGAATTTAGATTGGCTATTAGGTTTGTTGGTTGTGCTTATCTTTGCGACTTTGGAAATGTGGTGTATTGGTTATTTTCTGTCTATAACCTTTAAACGGTCAGCTAAAAAATGTTGACCTTCCAAGATGATAGCCCATCAAAGTATATCCCTGTTCCAGTAGCAACAACAGGTGGCTGATGTTGTTCATGATATATGACATCATGTAAAAGTTAAACACTTTTAAACATGTTGACTGTATTCAACTGGTGCTTGGTAATACTAGAAATGTGCTCTCGTTGAACAGTGAAAACTTGAGGCTTATAAAACCTGATCTTGTCTGTTTTTGCTCTTCCATGTAGGTTTCGAAGGGCCTGTTCCAGTTTCTGGTTCATATTTTAATCCTGCGACATTTTCAGAGCACAGAAGGCATGGTGTGGAAGTGTAAAAAGTCACATCTTTACCTGATAGAATATCTACAGAAAGGAGCAGTTTTACATAGTACCACAAAGCATGAGGTATCTTTGTACATCATAAGCTAAAATGTACAGTGTGATTCTCAAAAGACCACGTTTTTTTTAGGGAAAATGCATGCATGTTCTGCTATTTCTGATATTTTTCATCACCTTTCCCTTCAGCAAGGACTTCCTTATGTATCTGGTCAATAGCCATGACCATGTGCACACACCACTTAACCTGTGGACATTCACATTACAACAGAATGGACATGATAGGCTTCATTTTGGGAAGATACATCTGTTTTCAGTGTACTGAAGAGGCAACTATTTGCTAATGTTGAAGAGTATATGTCTTACCTAAAACAGGAGTCATCGTGTTTACTGCTAGTCACCAACCTTGTTACCACAATCTCGGGGGGGAAGGAATAACAGGATGTCCTTTTGTTTGGTGCTAATTACCAACCTTGTTTCCACAAACGCTGCAGCGAGTGAGAAGCTACAAGGCTTTAATAAGGTGGCCAATAGGAAATTCTAGTAGGTACTAAGAAGAACAGCACCAGAATAGTTTACAGTTCCCCTAATTCATTAATTTGCGTGGCACACCTGTGCTATTGATTCAAATAATTTTGCTTGGTTAACTTTGATTCATCTTGGGTTTTAGTTTAGATTACTATTTCTGAACTTTACCTTTTTTTACTTGTTTACTTGTTCTCCCTGAATACAATTTTTGCTAGCTAGATCTAAGGTTTCTTGGTTCATGTGAGGAAATGGGGTGTATTACACTTACTAAGCTCTTTAGGACCAGTATGTTTCGTTTGTTAAAAGCTTTAGGTGTAGGTCTGATCAGGACAGCATACACAAACGATCAAGTGTAAAGTATTTAAACAGCACCACAACAATTGAAGACGAAATACACAAAACACTCAAAAAAGCCAACACCAATTTATAAAAATAGACTGTATTTTTATGTATTCTTTCAGACACCACAATGAAAAAGATCCACCAGAGGGTTCCGGAGATATAGATTTTACAAGGTATAGTAAATGTGCACTTTCTCGCTTAACCATGAAAAAGCATTGACAAATTCAACAAATTTGACACTTGGGAACGTTTTCACTAAAAAGTTTAGGCTGGTTGTATTGTGGTCTAATGGAGTTACTTGGGACTATTAACTCCGGCAGGAATCCAGTCAAGGGAACCACCAAGGTCCTCAATAGCAGTTACCTTGGTAGGAAAAAAGATCTTCAAGCAGTTCCGGCCACTTTTATCCATTTGCTGTTGGTTCCTATGGAAGTGGTCCTGATGCAAGGGATACAGGATGCGGAAGATGCACAATGATGCTGCCAATGTGATGCATTTAACAGGGTACCTTCCTCTGGCTACTCTTCAGTCCACAAACTATTTTTTTTCAATTCTTTGTATTGATTAGAGGTTAAAACGTGAAATAAAACAGTTACAGGGTGCATTATTGTTATAGAAATTACGTCTCACATTACATTTAGTTTTTTCCTTACAGGTTCACAGTTATTTCAGGGATTTTGCATTAATTGAGGTGACATAGTTCTACATCCATTGGATCAATCAGAGTCTTATTCTGGTTCACTCGAAGGTGCAGTACAGATGTTCCCTCCATAGGTGTTCCACTAGTCCCATATCTGCTCCCACTTTTTAGAGCACCCTCAGTGTATATATATATATATATACACAGCCTTCTCTGCCACCATAGCTCTGTCCCTGTCCCCACACCAGTCTCTGTACATCAGTGAGGTCTGTGCCCCCCAGTGTTGGGCTATGTTACGTTTGGCAAACATCATGCCCAATGTGGCCTAGTCTTTAGCCGCTTGGTTGAGGTCTGTTGGCTCCGATATATTTAAGAGACTTGTTGAGGAGGTCCTGGTCAAAGGGTTCGACATCCCTGGAAGTCCTCTCTTTTCTGGTAGATGTCACCAGGTATCGTGATCACAGCAAAATCCTTCCCAGGGCGATAATTTGTCTTCTGGGTGACCACGCTGCACTCTGACAACTCGCCTGGGTCCAGCAGACTCAATGCAATTTTTGAGCTGTGAGTCTTGATCTCTAGTGCTGTATAGCAGTGGTTGGCGACGAGAGGAAGGTCTGGGATAGCAACTTGGCTTGGCTTGGCTTCTTCAGCTGTTCTAGCTCGTGCTGAAAAAAGGTCAGCCAACTGACCCTTGGCGTCTCTTGCTTCAGCTGGGCTCTGGAGACAACGTTTCCACAAGCAGGACACAGCAGGCACAGTCTGTTCTCCTTTGCTAGACACCAGTTTTAGCAGGTGCAGTCCATACTGGTTCAGCCTCTGTCTGCTGGTTTCACAGTGCAGTAGGGCAGTCCTTCTTTGGTCCTTCTTCCAGTCCAGTTGAGGTCCTGGTTCTAGGCTCCAGGGATGGCCTATTTATACTCATAAAATGCCCTCTGGGTAGGATGGAGGAAATAATGTTCTACCAGGTTCCCTCCCTCCTAATGACCACTTCATGGCAAGTGTGGCATCTATCTAACCCAGGATGCACCATTCTGACCACTCCCAACATGCCAAAACACCTCTCTCAGTATCTAGCGCTCGCTAGACCAATCCAGAGGTATGGCTACCAAGGGGGCTACATGCTCCTAGAAAAATGGTTGCCCACTGTTTCCCCTCTCCTTCCAGATTACCAAACTGTCTGCCCAAACAATTGGGCTGCACCCCTCCCAAGTGTTCTCCATTTACTCTTTAAAGGTGGCTTCACCTTTTATATCACATCACGTGAGTCCAAGAGCCAGCATTGCGGTAGTGCTAGAGTGAAATAATACATTTCCCAAACACAATCCTGATGAATTGCCACTAGACCCTCTATGGGCTATCTTTGGCATGAAACATGTTGACCGCACGCACCACACAGGCCCCCGCACAGGCCTCCACACAGGCTCCCACAAATGCCTGGTAGGATCCTTACATCCAGCCGGGACTATTTTCTTTTAGTTACTCCTACCTCCTGCTGGAACTTCTAACGTAACTGACCTCACCAACCATTACCTAAGCTCCATGACCTCAATAATTAACAAATTTGCTCCCCTGCAACTAAAGAGAGTCTCCATGAAAGACTCTAAACCCTGGTTCAACGGTCTCCTTAACGAGGACAGACGTTCTCCCAGAACTGCCGAACGGAATTGGAGATCAGTACCATCCACCAAGCTCCTCCTGACTCTAAAAAGAAAGAGAAATGCTTATTTTCGTAAGGTCAAACACACTAAAGCAGACTTATTTAGCCAACAACTTGACCAGGCAAGAAATCGACCCAAAAAACTTTTTGAATTAATCAAAACGCAATCTAAGGACCAACCTCAACGACCACAAGAACTAACTCACCCACAACCATTGTGTGATGACTTTTCTAACCACTTTAACCTAAAGACGGAGAACATCAGGAAGATCTCCTCAAGGACCTAATCTCTCACTCTTGCCCCCTCACCAAATCCTCCCTCTTACCCCCTAACGCTTCTCAACAAATCCCATCAAAGTTTACCTTGAAAAACGACGCAACATGGTCATACATTTACACCTATTCTGAAGAAGCTATAGGCAAATTTCTCAGTGCCCAGAAGCCTTCCAATCACCCCACTGACCCTCTCCCCGCAAATGCGGTTAAATATCTTACACCTATGCTACTACCCATTTGGACCAAGATCATCAACAGTTCACTTCAACAAGGCTGCATCCCTGACTCCCTAAAGGTAGGGCAGGTGTCTCCCATCCTTAAGAAACCCACATCTGACTCCACGGACCTAAACAACTACCGCCCTATCTCCAATATTCCCACCCTGGCCAAACTTCTGGAAAAATGTGTTCATCACCAACTGACAAAACATATCGATCCCTTCAACCTCCTAAATAAACACCAATCCGGCTCCCGTGCAAATCACAGCACGGAATCAGCCATGACTCACATCATTGATGATGCACTTCAACTACTTGATCATAACGAAGCATGCCTCCTCCTCCTATTAGACCTCTCCTCAGCATTCGACACGGTCAAACGCGAACACCTAATAGATCTGTTGAAACACAGAATGGGTCTTTCAGGACCAGTGCTCGACTGGTTTACCTCTTTTCTTCATTACCGGACTCAAAAATTCAAGGTCAACAATACACTGTCAAAACCAGTTCCCGTTATGCTAGGAGTCCCACAAGGTTCCTCGTTATCCCCTACACTCTTCAACCTCTTCATGGAACCACTCACCGATCTGTTATAAACATCCAATGTGCAATTCCACATGTATGCAGACGATACCCAACTCAACCTCAAGATCAACACATTGGACGACATTAGTGTTCGAGGCATATGAGTTGCAGATTGTACACTTTGCATTAGATCGCCACCTGGTGTTGGGCTTGGATGATTGCATGTTGTTGTCTTGGAAGAAGTCTTTTGTAGTCACGAGATAGGTGACTCCTCCCTTGGACAATAGTGCGCATGGTCATCGGCTCCATCCTCAGATTGATTTTTTCCGCCACTGGGTTCGGATGAAAGTTTTCCGCTCCGGCTGACATAGACTTTTTAGGCACTTCGAAGGGCAAAAAACTTCCAAAAAACGTACTAAACTACTTTAGATATCGACTAACATCGTTTTGACTCCATCAGCTCTATTCCGGTTCATCGACACGGGCCGTTGGGCCTATCCACGTGGTGAGGTCTACACCTCAAAGAAAGGATGCCGTTCAAAAGATGCCCCAGGTGTGGAGCAAAGTTTCCACGCGGTGACCTCCACGAGATCTGCAATCTGTGCTTATCTCCAGAACACGACAAATCCAGCTGTACAGCTTGTGTGTCCTTCCGATCCAAGAAAAGCCTCAGAGATCGGAGGGCCCGTCGACACGAAATGCGGATATCAGCCCCGGAACCGGTGGATATCTTCGACGAGGAGGTTCCACTCATTCCCGAAGAAGATTCAGATGATCTCCAGATCGTATCAGAGGCAGACAACTCAGATGACTCCATACCATCGACAGCGAGTGAGTACTACTGCCCCTGCACCACGCACAGCACCCAGATCGAAGACAAAGGTCAACACTCCACCTCCGGGGCCCAGTCGAGACCGAAAAACCACTTCGACAGCCCCGCCATCGAGCCCGGCTCCGAAGAAAGTAAATAAGCCTTCCGGTAGCTCAGTACCGAGAAAGCCGCACGTGCCGATCCCCCAAGCTCCTTCAGCCCCGAAACCAAAAGAAGTTTTGGCTCCAAAACCGGCGACTTCTAAAGACAATGGTACGAAACCAGCGTCCGACGCCTCGAAGCCGACGAGACCAGCTTCCACGCCGAAGCCATCGTCTTCGGCACCGAAACAGACAAGGCCTGATTCCGACGCGCCTAAGCCCTCGAAGCAGCCTATGACACCGAAAACAACACCTTCGGTGTCGAAAATTATGCCAAAGGACATTTTAACATCTCCTAAGGCTAAAGACAGACAGCAACATCGTCCGGAACCGAACAAATCGGCGCCGACAAAGGTTCCACAAGGTGAAGAAATTTTCCAACCAGATCCTCTGCAGAAGAAGATCTTCATTGACCCAATTATAGGTCAGGTATCCACTACACCACAAAAGAAGAGGAAGGAAGATGCAACAGCCAAACCTGTGGTTCCTGCTAAGAAGAAGGACTCTGCAACATCTCCTATGCACCCTTCTTCTCCAATACTTCCTTATCCTTCATCACCTGTTCCTCCTATCAATTCACCACCAATATCTCCTCCACATTCTCCTCTTTTATCCTCACACTCACCTCAAAATGATGAGGAGTATAGTTTAGGGAGAGGGATAGACCCAGATGAGCCTTTCCCATACTCTGTAGATGATACAGACTGGGGTTACCCAAACCCACAGGATGTGCCAGATATTCCTGACCCACAGTCATACCAATCAAAACCTTCTCCCCCAGAAGATAATATTAGTTTTGGGCACTTGCTGAATAGGGCTGCCATTTACCATGGGGTCACTATGCATTCTGATGAGGCAGAGGAAGATTTTTTGTTAGATACATTTGAACAATCGCAAAGGTCTGTTGAAATTCTTCCCATGAATAAAGGGGTCATCAAACATGCTACAGAAATATTTAAAGACCCTGTACGTACTAGGATTTTAAACCCTAGAATTGAGAAAAAATATAGGCCTGCACCTGCAGATCCAGCCTACATTAAAGGACAACTACCACTAGATTCACTAGTTGTATCAAATGCAAGAAAAAGGGCAAATTCATAAACTTCAGGTGAGGCAGCCCCACCTGACAAAGAATCCAAAGTAATAGATGCTTCAGGCAAAAGGATAGCTGTGCAAGCTACCAACATATGGCGTATAGCTAACACACAAGCCCTCCTTTCATGATATGATAGGGCTCATTATGATCAGTTGGAGAAACTACTACAACATCTACCTGATCAAGATAAGGCACAGACAAATGACCTTATACAAGAAGGCAAGCTAATTTCTAATGCCTCCATCAAGTGCGCACTAGATGTGGCAGACACTGCATCTAGAGCTGTAAATACCAGTGTCGTACTTAGAAGACATGCGTGGCTACGCATTTCAGGATTTAAACAGGAAGTGCAAACTATCATTTTAAATCAACGATTTAATCAAAACCAATTGTTTGGACCAGAAGTAGACACAGCACTTGAAAAGATGAAGAAGGATACAGACACTGCAAAGTCTATGGGAACTTTACAGTCTGCACAAACTCGAAGTTCCTTTTGTTGCTCCTTTTACAGAGGAGGCTCCAAACAAACTGGGGCATACACTACAATATCCTTCAAATCTAGCACACAAACATCCTCTAACAAGGGTTATTTTAGAGGAGGATATAGAGGAAATAATAACCAAGGAAGAGGTCGTGGTAACAACAATATTCAAACCTCTTCCACCACTAAACAGTGACTTCCCTCTGCTCCCCCAACAGCATTCCACTCCTGTGGGGGGCAGATTAACACAGTTCCTGCCTGTCTGGGACTCCATCACAACAGACACGTGGGTAAGACAGATTATCCAGTATGGCTACTGCCTAGAACTTACAGCAACCCCTCCACACATACCACCCAGGCAGCGTCCAATGTCTACAGAACACCTTACTCTGCTCAAACAAGAAGTTCTGTCACTTCTACAAAAGGACGCTATACAAATAGTTCCTTTACAAGAACAAGGAACAGGGGTTTACTCACTGTACTCTGCTCAAACAAGAAGTTCTGTCACTTCTACAAAAGGATGCTATACAAATAGTTCCTTTACAAGAACAAGGAACAGGGGTTTATTCGCTGCACTTTCTAATTCCCAAGAAGGACGGGACACTAAGACCAATTCTCGACCTCAGGCCCCTAAATCATTACATACAATCAGATCATTTTCACATGATCACGTTACAACAAGTGCTCCCACTGCTGCAACAAGGCAATTTCCTTACAACACTAGATCTAAAGGACGCCTACTTCCATATCCCCATACATCCTGCGCACAGGAAGTATCTAAGGTTTGTACTGGAAGGACAACACTATCAGTTCAAAGTCCTTCCATTCGGAGTGACAACGGCACCACGAGTATTCACAAAGTGCCTAGCAGTGGTAGCAGCACATCCCAGGAGACAACAAATACATGTCTTCCCTTATCTAGACGACTGGCTCATAAAAGCCAAATCATTCAATCAGTGAGTCCAGCACACACATCAGCCAATTCAAACATTGCACGACTTAGGGTTCACAATCAACTACACCAAGTCGCACCTGCAGCCCTCTCACATACATCAGTATCTAGGGGCTACAATAAACACGTCTACAGCTCTAGCGTATCCCAGTCCAGCAAGGATACAGAGCATTCAAGCCTTAGTCACAGCCTTTCAACACCAATCTCTGCAAGCCAGAGTGTTCATGAGACTAATAGGCATGATGACATCTTGCATCTTCATAGTACCATATGCAAGACTGCAAAAGCGTCAGTTACAGGAATGTCTAGCACAACAGTGGAACCAGGCTCAAGGTCAACTAACAGACCTGGTGTTGGTAGACAGCCGCACACATCGCTCTCTGCAGTGGTGGAACACCAAAAAATTGACAAAAGGGCGTCCGTTCCTCGAACCTGTTCCACAGCTAGTGCTCACAGCAGACGCATCCCTCACAGGATGGGGAGCCCATCTCCTACATCATACAACTCAAGGACAATGGAGCAGTCAACAGAAATTGTTCAATATCAACCATCTAGAGCTGCTGGCAACATTCTTAGCACTCAAAACGTTACAAGTACAATTACAAAACAAAGCTGTCTTATTCCGGACGGACAACATGACAGCCATGTATTATATACCAAAACAGGGGGGGACACACTCTCTACAACTGTCCCAGCTTGCACAGAGCATTTGGAGATGGGCCATTCCACAAACCATATATCTGTTAGGAGAGCACCTTCCAGGAGTTCACAATCAGATAGCAGATCTGTTGAGTCGGCAGACACAACAAATTCATGAATGGGAAGTACATTCACAAGTTCTTCAACCATTCTTTCAAAAGTGGGGTCATCCAGACATAGATCTGTTAGCCACACACGAAAACACAAAATGCCCAACCTTCGCCACCAGGTTTCCACACCCGCTGTCCAAGGGCAATGCGATACGGATAAACTGGTCAGGCAGATTTGCATACGCTTTTCCGCCACTACCACTGTAAATTGATACTTGTATAGCGCACTACTCACCCTCAAGGGTCTCAAGGCGCTTGTACGAATACCGCTGAGGAACCCGTCCTGGCTTTCCCTGTGAGGCGTCCACTCCTGGACCCCCTATGGTGGAGGCCAGGCATCCTTAGCGTTGTGGGGGCCGTTGTGGAGATTAAGCAAGCTATTGCCCAGAGTTGCAGAGTGGGACTCTATGATTGGAATAGGCACCGAGGCGAGAATTACCAGGTCCATGGAATTTTTGAGCCCAAGACCCGCCGAGGCGGGGAATTGAACCCTGGTCCCGGGCTAGACCTCTGCATCAGGGTCTGCCGCTCTTATCATTGAGCCACACTTCTCCACTAATTCCATTAGTAGTGCGCAAGCTCAGACAACAGTCTCTCAAATTAATCCTAGTAGCTCCCACATGGGCACGCCAACTGTGGTTCACTACACTGTTAGAACTATCTCCAGTTCCACACCAAAAGTTACGACTGACTCCATCCCTGCTAACTCAGAACCATGGAGACATCAGACATCCAGACTCAAATCAACTGAATTTGGCGATATGGCTCCTGAAGTCTTAGAGTTTGGTTATCTTAACCTACCACCAGACTGTATGAACATCATTAAAGAGGCCAGGAGACCGACTACCAGAGCTTGCTACGCTGCTAAATGGAAGAGATTTACCATTTATTGCAACAATAACCAAATTGATTCCCTAGATGCTTCTATCCAAAATATCTTTTGTTACCTTCTGCATTTACAAAGATGTAACTTAGCATATTCATCTATACGCCTACATCTAGCAGCGAATGCAGCATATTTACAAAACAGACAGCATCTGTCTCTTTTTAGAGTACCTGCAATTAAAGCATTCATGGAAGGGTTAAAGAGAATAATTCCTCCCAGGTTACCACCCTCTCCAGTGTGGAACTTAAACATTGTTCTTACAAGGCTCAAGGGACCACTTTTTGAACCTTGGACACCCCTGCCGTGAACTGCAATTCCTCACATGGAAAACAGCTTTCCTTATTGCTATTACTTCTCTTAGAAGAGTAAGTGAGATACAAGCTTTCACAATACAAGAACCATTCTTACAACTACACCATAACAAGGTGGTTCTAAGAACTAATCCTAAATTTCTTCCAAAAGTCATTACTCCTTTTCATTTAAACCAATCAGTAGAGTTGCCAGTGTTTTTTCAAAACCCTGACTCTGTAGCAGAAAGAGCTCTACACACACTAGATGTTAAAAGAGCTCTTCTCTATTATATAAACAGAACTAAATATTTTCATAAGACAAAACAATTGTTTGTATCTTTCTCTCCACCACATAAAGGCAACCCCATCTCTAAGGGCGGAATTGCAGGGTGGATTGTAAAATGTATACAAATATGCTATCACAAAGCAAAACGTACATTAACAGTTCCTCCTAGAGTGCACTCCACACGCAAACTAGGAGCCTCTATGGCTTTCTTAGGGAACATTCCCCTAGAAGAAATATGCAAGGCAGCAACATGGTCTACAACACACACCTTCACTAAACACTACTGTGATGATCTGCATGCCAGGCAGCAAGCTCCAGTAGGCCAAGCAGTCCTCAAAACCCTCTTTGGAACTACTGCAACAGATACAGGTGACCACCCCTAGGGGAGACACTGCTGCACAATCGATGCAAAGTGTAGTATCTGCAGCTCATATGCCTCAAACGGAAAATGCTACTTACCAGTATGATCTGTTCTTCACATGTAGAGCTGCAGAGTCGTACACGCCCTCCCGCCTCCCCGGGACCTGTATCTCTTCCAGTTCTATCTTAATTAGATATACACGCATGGACATCCTTTTCTTTACTTCTACTAACTCCATCATTTCCCATCATGGTGAAAAACAATCTGAGGATGGAGCCGATGCCCATGCACACTATCGTCCAAGGGAGGAGTCACCTATCTTGTGACTACAAAAGACTTCTTCCAAGATGACAACAACATGCAATCATCCGAGCCCAACACCAGGTGGCGATCTATTGCTAAGTGTACAACTCTGTAGCTCTACATGCCAAGAACAGATGCATACTGGTAAGTAGCATTTTCCTTTTTTGCAACAAACAACACACCATAGATCTTAAGGTGCATTCCAATTGCAACTCAACAGATGTAATATATGCCATCCTGTGTCCCTGTAATGAGTTGTATATAGGTCAAACGAGGCAAAAAGTGAAGACCAGGATATTACAACACTGTAGCAGGATATGATGTAGCACAGTAGGATCAACCCTTGTTGAACAGTTCATCGCCAAAGCGCACACACCAGAGTCAATCGGATGGGTGCTTCTGGAAAAGGTATCCCTGGGCGTAAGGGGAGGTGACATTAATTATATTCTGAATGTGCCCGAATGTAAATGGCTGTATATCATGGACACAATGAATAATGGCCTTAACGAACTTGCTGGCACTAATGCACAACTCTCCATTCTAAACACTGAATAAAGTGTACTAACCATTATTCAACTATGTTTTTTGCCTCTGTTACTAATGTAATGATGTGGTTCTCACGACTGTCTCATATTGTGTTACTAATGCTTGCACAAAATGTTCTTTTACAATGTGGGGCCATTTTTAAGACGTGCTACCTTTAGAAAGCTCTTTTGTGTACGTAACGCTATTTGATTTGTTGACCACACTACTTTGTATTTGATAAACAGAAGATATGTTACAGTGATAGCATCTAACTATGACATCATACTCTGAGGTTATAGACATAGGAATGTACATACATGTATACGTTTTTTCAGTTTTCTTTATTGTGGCTCTGTCACCACTAAGCTATATGTCATAGATATTACTGGATAGGAGATGGCCCACCCACCATTTGAGGCTTTTTTAGTAAACGTTAAAAAAATTCTGAGCTCTGCATGTTCATGCCGATTGGGTCCTCTTTTTGGACGCCCCTGCCGTGTCACTGTTTGGCTTTTGGCGCCCTCTGGTGTACAATGCTCGAGACGTGCTGGCAGCGAGCGGCTGCACTCAACGTGCACGTAACTGCTTTTATTAGCTAGAGCGCGTCAGCCCGGTCCCTCTTCCACTCGCGGCCGGGATGGAGCTGGATGTTTGAATTTCGAGGTAGGTGTATTCGCACTTGGGTTCACCACGGGAATGTTTGCCCGATTGTTTAATTTAACCATAGCCACGGGCAAAAACGTTTATCTGCTTTTATTTGGAGATAATTATAGTCGGTCCTTAACGTTTATTTACGAATAGCACTTTCAAGGCCATTCAGGGTTCCTGTAATCATTATGAGCAACCCATCTGGCTTACTCCTCATAAATGCCCTTGTCGTCTGTTTATTTCCCTCATCCAATTCTGCACCGTTAAGGTCATTAGTGTAACCACTGACCTCATGTCCGCAATAATATGTAAACAAGTGTACAGGCTAAATGCGTAAATGTTGCTCCACTGTGAGGATGTACTCCATTAAGGATAATACTAGACATACATGTACTTCTATGATCCTAGCGCAGCAATAGGTTTTCTATGTGTCACTGTGGTAAATAAAATTACCGGGACTATTTTTCTATACATTAAATGACAATAAGGATAGCTCAATAAATGAGAGGCAGAGTCCGTGGTATCTGAGTCATACGGGCTTTAATTAAGTGGCTCGAGTCACTGGACATCGGGTTCCATCACCACTAAGGTTCAGGAAGGGATATTCAACATTTTATTAACATCACACATTATATATAGTAAAACTGTGCAATTACAATGAATACAGTAGGCGTAACAAGTGAAAAGAGAGAGATAAGAACACATGGGCGTAAAAGAAGGCGTGTACAGGGGCGTACACGGAGGTGTGTGCTGGAAGCGTCACAGAAGTGTCATAGGTGGGTGGATGCATAGAGAAAGTTTGCAGGGTCAGCAGAAACCTTTACCACATATGCGCGCGCAACTGAGCATGACGTGGTATTGACGTGTAACTGGGGAGAGCTGGGGGGCTTGACTTTAGCACTAGTAGAGGAGTCTGGTGTCTGGGATGTCAGAAGGACCTGCACCTATAGCATATCTGGTATCTTGTGTTTGGAGAATGTATTGTCTGAAGTAAAAGGTCTCTCGGGCAGAGGCCGTTCAATACTGAATGCTAGTGCGTGCATATGGTTCTTCATGCAATTTACGGGGGCCATGGGCCTACCATGGTAACGGGTTCAGTAAATCACTTGCAAGGAGACAGGAAGGCAGGGCCCTTTGCTCTGCAGCCGGGAATATGTTTACCTATTTCACTAGACTGGAATGTGTTTTTGCGGAGACTGAGCAGATAACTGTAGGCAAAATACCGTCTTGGCAGGCAGGCCAGGCCGATCCGGGCACCGCTTCGCTGGGCAGGAAGTAAGGTAGAGGT
This sequence comes from Lissotriton vulgaris, assembly GCF_964263255.1. Taxonomy (NCBI): domain Eukaryota; kingdom Metazoa; phylum Chordata; class Amphibia; order Caudata; family Salamandridae; genus Lissotriton; species Lissotriton vulgaris. The sequence goes on along the minus strand of NC_141696.1, from coordinate 1,541,197,532 downwards.
CAGGGATGCATACCTAAACTGCAGCTTTCAGAGACAGAAGAGGCTCGGAGCCTCAATTAAGGGCCTGGCTCGACTGAGCCAGAAAAACGTGGAAAACGTGTGCTTTGCAATATTTAAAAGTGCACCATGTAAATGCATTGGAAACGTAGGCCTGGATGCGGAATTGACATTAGAACCATGGAGGGCCTAATTACTGACATGCTAACATTTGACGGAAATGCAGGGACATTATTAAAACAGGCACGGAAAAAGAATTACATGATAACATGGACATACATGGGGCACGGGTGCATGGATAGGGTGCGAGTGGGGGTCACACTGACTACCTAAAAATTTCTATTTCCTCATTCCCTCCTTGGCCCCTACTGCGCCCTTCAGGATATATCTATTTTCATGAGACCATCTATTTGTTCGTATAACATCATTTGCTCATCTTTTTTCAATCGGGCACGGGAACGTGAACGTGGACGGGGAATACAAGCAGTGGCGCACAAGCCGCAAATCGCTGGCCCACATTGTAGACAGAGACAGCAACTGAATACTATAAGCAATATTATTCCTAGGAATGACAGTACTTTCCATCCCCAGGCAGATATCACACTCCAGAGCCAACCGGACCAAGTCCAGGTACCAGGATTCTGGTGTATCTGGTGAGCTATTTTATGAAGCCTTGTTATTGCTTTATATACCGATGGTGCGTTATTAGGAATAAACACACAACAACTGGATCCGATCACTCTACAAGCCCCGCCCCTATCGGCCAGGATGACGTCAAGGACAAGGCGATTTTGAAGAACAACAAGTCTCATAGCAGACTGCTCTTCGGTCAGGTTACCTAAGGCAGAAGTAGTCTCATTCACTACTGCTTCCAAAGTTCTGGTTAATTTGCGTATCAGTTTACTGTTTTGGACAGGACCTACAAAAAAAAAGAATCCTTTATTGAAATCTGTATATTGCTCCCACGCTGTCTCAGTCTGATCGACAATTGGGGACTCGATCTCCCTCTTATGTCTTATATGCACAAGATGGGTATCTCGATGATAATTGGATGGGGCTAGAAAAACGGGTGGCAGTAGGAACGCAATATAACATGTTCCACCCCAATCTACTGGCAGACGTACATAAGCTGTCTGACCACAAATAAAATAAGAATGGCGGGAAGCTTTGAAAGTAGACTTTCCTTTATCGCTGAATTCGACCACAGTATTACAATCACTGTGTCCTAGGTGTACTGAACCATTCTTTCTGACGCATAATTCACCTTTCACGGGTAAAACTGTTATAAACGGTAAGTCCGAATTAGTCTCGGACTGTACGTTCAGAATCATGAGATTAAGGGTAAAATTTCCTAATCCATACACTTCATTTTCTAGATCGGTCCCTGTCCTTCGAGGAAGACCGTCCTAGTCTGGGAAACATGCTTTATTCATGACTGTATTCAGGTTCCCCCATATCCAATTGCCCTGGGAAACTTTGGACTTACTGTCTAAGGAGGACATTAAAGTAAACCATGCCCCGCACGAACCATTGTGTGAAAACGGATAAGGAAAGAGAGGCAGAGCTCCCTTCATTTTCTGGTAAGGTGGGAGTCGGCCACATACCCAGCAATTCGTGACATTGGTGGTCTGGTGAGAATGGTGTAACATACGGATAAAAGTGTTGTTGCGCAGTGCTAGTCGGTAGGATAGTTCGTGAGGTGGCAGGTCACTGAATGTGTGCTCTATAGTATCATTGAAAGAGGAATGTACATGTGAACCAAGAGGAGGAAAGAAAACATGTAACGTCCAGCTTATACATATGATCGTAATACTCAGAAAAAACATAAAAAGCAATGTAACGATGCATCTACTACGTAGATTTTTACAGTATTTCATTTTCTTGACTTTCTGTCTATCTCTCTCACTATTTGGGTCTATCTCATACATAGTATCAAACAAGGGGAATAAAAGTGGACGATTTTTAATGGGGTCCAATGTACTCGTCCTAGGAAGCAGCAAGCAACGAGTATTGTACAGAGTTCCCCAGTGGGAGCCAGTGGTTTAGCTCAGTTTGTCTTCTCTCTCACTAGTTATAAAGGGATAAGTGCATGGTGCAGACCCTTTTCAGAATATAGGGATACCTCACACAGGTTACCGGCAGGACAACAACTGTTGTCCCAGCCGATGGCCGTCCAGCGTCATCATCGGTATCCTGCTCCTACGGCAGGCTGGCGGTGCAATGCCCGTCGGGCAGCTGGGGGAGCTGCACTTTTGGCGGAGATCTTTTATTCTGAGCCAACGGGTGTGTGTGTATGAGGGGCCTAAAAAAGTGCAATATTGAGCGTGGGGGTGTGTGTTTTTAAAAAAAGTCAGTCGAGTCCATTGGGGATTATTTTAATAGAAAGGCTCGCTGCTTTATTAAAAATAAAGGGGTATTAAGGAGTGATGGGCAATGGGACCAATCCTTATTCAACCCTTGATGTGAATGCGGTCGACATGTTTCTTGCCATAAGGGCAATTCGTCAGGACCTTAGTGCTCATATGATTGCTGAAGTCCTCTCAAGAAAGAAAACTCCGGTATACGACCTGTATAGTATCGCACAGAAATAGTTCCTTGCGAGGGACCTCCCGGGAACTAGAGAGAAATAAGCAGACATTAATGATGTTAAAATGTATTGTAACCTAAATACATCATATCATGCCTGTGTTCATAGTGACAATAGTGCGTGCCCAGTGAATAAAAACTGCCTGTTTCATGACAGAGTTTGGTGGTACTGTGAGAGAGAAGAGAATTAAAAATTACAGAGCGCGAGAGGGGCACGTTCTGTATTGGGCTGACAGCGAGAGGGGCACGTTCTGTATTGGGCTGACAGCCCAATACAGAACGTGCCCCTCTCCCGCTCTGTAATTTTTAATTCTCTTCTCTCTCACAGTACCACCAAACTCTGTCATGAAACAGGCAGTTTTTATTCACTGGGCACGCACTATTGTCACTATGAACACAGGCATGATATGATGTATTTAGGTTACAATACATTTTAACATCATTAATGTCTGCTTATTTCTCTCTAGTTCCCGGGAGGTCCCTCGCAAGGAACTATTTCTGTGCGATACTATACAGGTCGTATACCGGAGTTCTCTTTCTTGAGAGGACTTCAGCAATCATATGAGCACTAAGGTCCTGACGAATTGCCCTTATGGCAAGAAACATGTCGACCGCATTCACATCAAGGGTTGAATAAGGATTGGTCCCATTGCCCATCACTCCTTAATAACCCTTTATTTTTAATAAAGCAGCGAGCCTTTCTATTAAAATAATCCCCAATGGACTCGACTGACTTTTTTTAAAAACACACACCCCCACGCTCAATATTGCACTTTTTTAGGCCCCTCATACACACACACCCGTTGGCTCAGAATAAAAGATCTGAAAGAAACACGTTAGTGTTAGATTCCTTACCTTAGAATATCCCCAGGCGTCAGTCTGGATCCGGAAACTTTTGCGTAGCAGTACCCCTGCGCGTCGGTAGGCGTCGTCTGCAGGCGTCCCCTGCGGCTCCGCGTCCGTCGTCGGCGTCGTGCGCCGTGATGACGTCGCTGGAGTACATAGACGCCGCCTCCGCGCGCTGACGTCAGTTCTTCTTTTTTCCGCGCCAGTGGACGCAGATCTGAAGAGCAGTACTCCGGTCTTTGACCAAGTTTTCGATTGTTTTTTCTCTTATTGTGCCTGATAGGATGCCTGGGTTCAAGAATTGCGATGACTGTGAGCGCACGATGTCGGTCACGGATCATCACCGCCTCTGTCTCCGGTGTCTGGGCCCCGACCACGACGTGGACTCCTGTGTCGACTGCCGGGCCCTCACCAACAAGGCTAGGCGGGAGCGGTCCCGCAAGCTACTGGAGCTCCGGGTGTCGGCCCCACGTCGGGACCGGGAGCGGTCCCGGTCCGGCCGGAGGTCGAGAGAGCGTTCGAGGGAGCGGTCGCGGAGCCGCGCCGAGCGTTCCGGAAGTCGACACCACTCGTCAGGCTCGTCAGGTAGGAAGCACAAGAAGTCGGGGCGTCGTCATCGTACCCCCGACTCCCCCCGACGCTTGCGCGATGCGGCCGGGGGCTCGGGTGACCCCATCCCCGCGGCTCCGCGAGAGTCGCCGGCGCGGCCTGCCTCATACCCTCCGGTCCCTGGGCATGGCGCGACGCCTGAGGAGATCGAGGCGTTCCTCATGGCCATGAGGGCGCTCGCTTCTCCGACGGGGCCTACGGTGCCTTCGGGCCCAGTGCTACCGTCTGGGGGCCCTGGCGGTTCGGGTGTCCCTGCCTCGGCGCCGTCGGGTGCTCCGGCCCCGGCGCCGCCGACGGCTCCGACCCCGGCGCCGCAGGGGCCTTCGGGATCGGCGCCGGCTGGTCTTCCGGCCTCCCCGGCGCCGTTGCCATCGGGGTTACCCCCGACGCCGCCCCCGCGCGGCGCCGGTTCTCCAGTGCCGGCTCCGGCCGGCGGTGGGGTTCCGGCGCCGGCTCCGGGCGACGCCGTCCCCTTACCTTCTCCGACGCCGGACGCGGCGCCGGACGGGCGTCGCTCGACGCCGGTCCCGGCGCCGATGGGGCCCATGAACCCCGAGGAGCCGGTCTTCATCGTTGACTCCGAATACGGAGAGGATGAGGAGTACGGTGAAGGTTGGGAGGGGTCCGAGGACCCTCTGTCACGCGAGTGCCAGTATGACCCGGACTGGACAGGTGACTTGGGGGATGCCAGTGGTTTGGACGACTCCCCTAACCCTGGTTTGATCTCTCCTCCAACCGTGGCATCGGTGGAGGGAGCTGCCTATTCTGTGGTGCTGATGAGGGCTGCCAAGGCCTTACACCTTGAGCTCCCCGTCGCGGCCGTGAGGCCTAACATCCTCACCGAGGTCTTCAAACCGCAGTCATGCCCACTGGAGCCACTGCTGCCGTTTAATGAAGCCTTGTCAGACGTTCTGTTGGGCACGTGGTCCAGGCCCGCTTCAGGTGCGCCTGTTGATCGGAACGTGGCCAGGCGCCACCGTCCTTGTCCGGACGACCCCAAGTACCTGTCTACCCACCCCACTCCTGAGAGTCTGGTGATCCAGGCCTCGACCTCCCAGTCCGCATTCCCGTCGGCCCCGCCCGACCGGGAATCCAAGAGGTATGACCAGTTTGGCAAAAAGGTCTTCTCGTCCATTAGTTTGGGCCTGCGGTCTTGCAACACCGCTTGCCTCTTGGGCCGCTACACCCACTCTGTGTGGGATACGGTCGCGGAACTGCTGCCAGAATGCCCCATGGAGGTGCGGGCAAAACTCGGTCAAGCTGTGGCTGAGGGCCGGGATGCAGCGAAATATTCAATACGGTGTGGTCTTGACACGACCGACTCGCTGGGCAGAGCTATGTCAACGACGGTGGCGATTCGTCGCCACGCCTGGCTGAGATCCGCCAATTTTTCGGCTGATGTCCAGAATACATTGATGGACATGCCGTTTGATGGCTGTCACCTGTTCGGTGACAAGGCGGACCACGCGCTGGAACGCTTCAAGGACTCCAGGGTCACGGCCAAGTCCTTGGGTCTCTCGACCCAGCGTCAGCAAACGGGTTCGTTTCGTCCCTTTCGTGGCCAAGGAAGGGGCGCCCCCACACGTGCTGCCAGCCACGCGCCGCAACAATCCTTCCAACGCGGTGGCGGCCGTGGAACCCGCCGTGGTGGCGGTCGGGGACAACGGCGGGGTCAGTCCACACCTCCCCCCGCAGCATCTGCCTCAAAATCCTCCTAGTCCGTGCTTTCGGCCCCATGTGACGCCAGTGGGTGGCAGGGTTCGCCATCACCATGCTCACTGGCGCACAATCACTTCGGACAGGTGGGTGCTGCAAATCGTCCGAAGGGGCTACTCCCTCCCCTTCGAGACCTCTCCTCCAGCCATGCCACCGCAGAACCACCGTGTGTCGGGGGACCACTTGACACTTCTGCAGGAGGAAGTTACGGCCCTCTTGGCCAAGGGGGCCATCGAGCGCGTTCCTGGGCCAGAAGTAGGGCGTGGTTGCTATTCCCACTACTTTCTGGTGCCCAAGAAGGACAAGGGGGGCCTACGTCCTATCTTGGATCTAAGGAACGTCAACGGCTTCCTCAGGAAGGAGAAGTTCAAGATGTTGACGTTAGCTCAGGTCTTGGCTGCTCTAGACCCACAAGACTGGATGGTAGCGTTGGACTTGCAGGACGCCTATTTTCACATCCCCGTCCTGCCGGCCCACCGGCGTTACCTGCGGTTCACGGTAGGCCTGGAGCACTTTCAGTTTATCTTGCTCCCCTTCGGCCTTACCAGCGCCCCACGGGTGTTCACAAAGGTGATGGCGGTGGTCGCAGCCCATCTGCGCAGGTTGGGGGTTTCAGTCTTCCCCTACCTAGACGATTGGTTGTTGAAGGCGGGCTCGCCCCAAACAGTCGTCCACCACCTTCAGATGACGGCAGACCTCTTGCACGACCTGGGGTTCTCCATCAACGTGCCGAAATCACACCTGTGTCCCTCTCAAAGGCTCCTTTTCATCGGAGCGGTTCTGGACTCGGCGCAGTTTCGGGTTTATCCTCCGGAACGGCGGGTTCGGGATATTCAGGCTTTGATTCCCATCTTTCAGCCGCTATCCCGAGTCTCGGTCAGGTTGACGCTGCGGCTGCTGGGACTGATGGCTTCCTGCATCCTTCTGGTGCATCACGCCAGGTGGCGGATGCGGGCTCTGCAGTGGGACCTGAAGTTTCAGTGGGCCCAGCATCAGGGCAACTTGTCCGACCACGTCTTGATCTCGGAGGGCACTGCGAGACAACTGCAGTGGTGGCTTACGGACCGCGATTGGGTCAAGGGCAAGTCCCTCTCCCTTCCCCAACCGGAGCACGTTGTCGTGACGGACGCGTCCCTCCAGGGCTGGGGTGGCCACTTGGGAGAGGCAGAGATCAGAGGCATCTGGTCTCCAGCGGAGTCCCGGCTCCATATCAATCTGTTGGAGCTGCGGGCGATTCGTCTGGCACTGAAGGCATTCCTCCCCTTTGTCAACGGGAGTGTAGTGCAGGTGTTCACCGACAACACCACCGCCATGTGGTACTGCAACAAACAGGGCGGAGTGGGGTCGTGGACCCTTTGCCAGGAGGCTCTGCGCCTCTGGCAATGGCTGGAACGTCAGGGCGTGACTCTGACGGTTCAACACCTGGCAGGTTCTCTGAACGCCAGGGCGGACGAACTCAGCCGTCGGTGCTCGATGGATCACGAATGGCGTCTGAACTCGGACGTGGCGCAAGGCATCTTTCTGCGGTGGGGAGAGCCTTGGTTAGATCTATTCGCCACAGAAGAGAACGCGCAATGTCCTCAGTTCTGCGCGTTGGAGTTTCCAAGACGGCACTCGCACGGCGACGCCTTTCGGCGCGAGTGGAGTTGCGGTCTGTTATACGCCTTTCCGCCTATACCACTTCTGCCCAGAGTGCTGAAGAAGATCAGGCGCGACCGGGCCCAAGTTATCCTTGTGGCTCCGGACTGGGCTCGAAGGTACTGGTATCCCGAGCTACTCAGCATGTCAGTCGGTCCCCCGATCCGCCTGCCCCTTCAGGAGGACCTTCTGTCGCAGCAGCAGGGGACGGTCCTCCACCCGAACCTGTCCAGTCTCCACCTCCATGCTTGGAGATTGAGCGGCGGCAGTTGAGGCCATTTGACTTGCCTCCTGAAGTCTGTGATGTTATTCTGGCAGCCAGGCGTCCCTCCACTAAGTCGGTATACGCCTGTCGGTGGAACAGATTTGTGGCATGGTGCACAGCAAAGGCTGTGGATCCTCTCTCTGCCCCTCTTTCTGAGGTTCTTCTGTTTCTTCTTTCTCTTGCCCAGCAGGGCTCTGCTCTGGGCACTATCAAGGGCTACCTTTCTGCCCTTTCAGCTTTTTTGCGGCTTCCTGATCAGCCTTCTTTGTTCAAATCCCCGATTGTAACTCGATTCTTGAAAGGCATCACTCACATGTTTCCACCTGTTCCGTTTGTGATGCCTCAGTGGGATTTGAACCTGGTTCTAACTTTCCTGATGTGTGCTCCCTTTGAGCCCCTTCATTCTTGCCCTCTCCGTCTCCTGACTTTAAAGACGGCTTTCCTGGTTGCCATCACCTCTGCCAGGAGGGTGAGTGAGCTCCAGGCTCTTTCTGTCCAACCTCCTTTTCTGTCCATTCATCCTGACAAGGTGGTTCTGAGGACTAGACCTTCTTTCCTGCCCAAGGTTGTTTCGGCCTTTCACATCGGGCAGTCCATCACCCTCCCCTCCTTCTTCCCGCCTCCGCATCCTTCGAAGGATGAAGAGCGGCTCCATCGTCTGGACCCAAAACGTGCGCTTTCATTTTACGTGGATCGCACACGCCAGTTCCGGGTGGATGACCAACTGTTTGTTGGCTACGTGGGTGCGAAGAAGGGACGGGCGGTTTGTAAACGAACCATCTCTCGATGGGTCGTCCTCTGCATCAAAGCGTGCTACTCTTTGGCTCGAAAGGAGCCTCCTGTTGGGCTGAGGGCCCATTCCACTCGGGCCACGGCGGCTACTACTGCCCTGGGCCGGGGAGTCCCCTTGCAGGACATTTGCCAGGCGGCTACGTGGGCCTCGCTGCACACCTTTGCGAGGCACTACTGCCTGGACAGTCAAGTCCGGAGGGATGGCTTCTTTGGCCGTTCTGTCCTCCAGGACTTTCTGGTGTAGTTTTGTATTGGTTCGCAGACCCACCACCGGGGTTGGTATTGCTGGGGTATGTATTCTAAGGTAAGGAATCTAACACTAACGTGATTCTTTCAGATGAACAAGTTACTTACCTTCGGTAACGATATATCTGTAAGAAACATTAGTTAGTGTTAGATTCCTTACCGAACCCACCCATCCTCCCCGTTCTGCGAACTGATACCTAGGGTTAAGGTCATCCCTTTCAGGGCCCTAGTTTTTACATGGCACCAGTGTTGGTTCTCTCATGGCTCTGCGTCTCCTGGCGCGGAAAAGCTGTGTGCAAAGAACTGACGTCAGCGCGCGGAGGCGGCGTCTATGTACTCCAGCGACGTCATCACGGCGCACGACGCCGACGACGGACGCGGAGCCGCAGGGGACGCCTGCAGACGACGCCTACCGACGCGCAGGGGTACTGCTACGCAAAAGTTTCCGGATCCAGACTGACGCCTGGGGATATTCTAAGGTAAGGAATCTAACACTAACTAATGTTTCTTACAGATATATCGTTACCGAAGGTAAGTAACTTGTTCATCTCCGCCAAAAGTGCAGCTCCCCCAGCTGCCCGACGGGCATTGCACCGCCAGCCTGCCGTAGGAGCAGGATACCGATGATGACGCTGGACGGCCATCGGCTGGGACAACAGTTGTTGTCCTGCCGGTAACCTGTGTGAGGTATCCCTATATTCTGAAAAGGGTCTGCACCATGCACTTATCCCTTTATAACTAGTGAGAGAGAAGACAAACTGAGCTAAACCACTGGCTCCCACTGGGGAACTCTGTACAATACTCGTTGCTTGCTGCTCTATCTCATACATGTCAGAAACCTGTCTAACCGCTTCACCCGAGGGGGACTTAAACAATTAAACGCTGTCTGACTTACTAGACCGTAGCTTGGCTTTATACTCCTGCAGCGGAGTTTTCTCTAACAGAGGGAGTTTAGTGTCAGTATCAGAATCAGAGCAATAAAGAATTTGCTAACCCCCACGAAAAATGATTATATGAAGAATTTTTCAGAAAAGCACAAACAAAGAAAATCTTCTGCTTGTGCAGGTATTTTATTTAAACCTGTTTCAATTTTTTATCAAATTTGTGTTTTCATGGAAGAGAAAGGTACTTATGAACCACATTTGTACATATTTACAACATTTAAACGACAAACATATATACAATTATTGACAATTATTGCACAATCTTCTTATACAAAAGCTACGTATTCACAAATATTTACTCTTTGTGAAATATTTATCACTTGTGATTACCAAAAATGAAAACAAAAGAAAGCAACCCAATCATTACAAGGGAAAAATCAAAAACAATTGGTAATGCGATCAGCAATGAATTTCTGTTCCCTTTCTTTAAGTGCCGACGCGTTTCGAATCTGAAGGCGAATAACAGATTCTCATCAGGGCTCTTTCATTGGGGGTAATCTAAATAAAAATTGTGAAAGAAGATCATTCAGTAACTGGATCTGAAAAACTTATTGCTCCCTTTACAGAAGACTGATGTCACACAGCCTGTTACCTTAATCTATGGGCAACGCGGTCCCGCGGGTCCAATATGTGTAACGAAGCTTATGACTTCTTGGGTCCTTTTGCTGTAGCTGTGGACCTAATGTGTAAAATGAGGGATATTTGCTGTTTACATTGATAGCCACTCAGAAGACAGTCTGTTATACAGACAGAAAAGCTGAAAATTCATACCTCTATTGGTGTCGGTAACGTGGAGGTTTCTTTTTTTGTTAGAAAATCCGAGGTTGTTGGAGATGTCCTCCGTACTCACACGGGGATTCCACACTCCTAGAAGGCATGGGGAATAACGCTTGTAAGAGCCTATTCTTTATTTTTGCTGTCCGCTGGATAATATTTAAAACGAGACCCCAACGTACCTGTGCTGTTTTCTTTTGCTGCACAGAGAGTTTTTAATCTTCGCGGGCCTCGTATATCTGTACTGTATTGATATCGTCGGTTAGGACCATCGTTCAGCGTCCTTCGCGGTAGAAAAGACAGCGTTTCAATTCGCGCTGTACATCTGCAATAAGGTATTGCGGTTTGGGTTTGGGTTTGGGTTAGGGAACTGGTACATGGATTTATAAAACAGCGGTCGCCCCCCTTCCTCGCTCACCTTCCTCTCAGTATGAATTCCTATCGTTGTGAACCATCCACCAATACCGTAGCCACGGATTGGCTCTTCCACTATATTCAGTCACCGCTAAGCATTATGGTCTCTGTAGTTTAGAATTGTTTATGGAGATTCCAAGTGCTTCAGAGCCTCGAAATCTCGGACAATGAATTCAGACCTGTTTGGGCGCTATTAAATTTTAAAATCAAGTAAGCCTCCTTTTTGAGCAACACTTGTTCTATATTGATTCCAGGTTTCATTTGGTTCATGCTGTACAAAACAGTCCACTGAAAGTCATTATCCACATGATTATTTTCAATGAAGTGTTGTACAAGGGGTGCAGTCTGGACTTTATTTTTGAGACGTGATCGATGTTGTGTCATGCGTGCATTTACTTGTTGGGTCGTTTTCCCTATATACACTTTTGGGCAGGGACAAACGATGGCGTATACTACATTTTTTGTCCTGCAGTTTGAAAATGCAGTGTGTGGCCAGCTCAAATTTGCGTGGTGAAAAGTATTGCCTTCGATGGTGGAATCACATGCCACACAGTTTCCACACCTGTGGTGACCTTCGATAGGTTTTAAGCCCCATTGTGATAATAAATCACTTTTGGGTTTGTTTAACCTTATGTCTGCACGGACAATCTGTTGTCCAATGCTTTGGTTTTTTCTATACGCAAAGGTCGGGCGTGGAAAGGGTACTTCAAGTTCTTCAAGAAGATGCCAATGTTTGAGCACCATTTGCCTTATGTTATGTGTCTCTGCGCAGAAGGTAGTAACGCACACCAGATTCTCTAGGTCTTCGTATCAGAATCAGGGCAGTCCTTGGGAAATGTCTCTGGACACAGTCCATGGAATCTTTTTATGTAGCTGGAATGAAGCCAGCCTTTTCTTCCCTCGACTTTCACTGCGGTCCTCGTGGTCATTAACACCAGCTTCGGCTCCCGCCACCTGGGCTCCAGAGGGCTTGAGCGGTCGAAGTTCCTTATACACACGAGATCACCCGGAACGATTTCATGCGGTTTCCCTTGGGTGTTGTCCGGGAAAGCAGCCGCGACCTGTGAACGACAAGAGAGTAGTGCAGACATCAAGGAAGCCAGGTAATCTGTCAGCATATTACTATCAACATCGGTGATCTTGCGCGGCATAGGCGTACCCCACATATTTGGTGGTCTTCCAAAGACCACTTCGTACGGGGATAGTCCAGTTCTGGAATGAGCTACCATACGCATGTAAAAGAGGGCAACCGGCAGGGCTACCATCCAATCTACACCTTTTTCTGCACAGACCTTCGCTAACCGTGTTTTCAGAGTCTGATTATGTCTCTCAACGAGACCAGCTGCTTCGGGGTGTCGTACGCAGTGGAATTTCCACTGGTACCCTAACAGGAGTGATACCTGTTTCATCAGTTCGGACGAGAATGGCTGTCCATTATCTGAGTACACGACACGGGGCAAGCCGTATCGCGGGAAGAATTCACGGACCAACTGTTTGGCAGTGGTCACGGCAGTGTAATCTGGGACTGGGTAAGCTTCTGTCCATCTGGATAGGGCACATACAACTACGAGGACATACTTGAATCCTCGGCATCTGTCCATCTGGATATAATCCATCTGTAGGACTTCAAAAGGGTGGTCAGGAGGATGAAATCCACCTTGTTCCACAGGAATGCCTTTGCCTGGATTGAACTGACAACAGATCATACAGGTACGTACTTTCTGTTTTGCTGCTGCACGTAAATGTTTGTTGAACCAGATATTCTGTATGCTGTCTAGCATGGCTTTTTCTCCTAAGTGTGCTGGACTATGTGCTGTATTAATGATAACTTGAACCATAGAGTCGGGGAGAAACCATGTGGCTTTTCCCTTCGTCATCCATCCCTGATCTGTCTGGACCCCTCCTTGTTCTGTCCATTTCTTGATTTCGTCCGGTGTGGCATGTGTCAGTATGTCGAGTACATCTTGTGTGGGATCCCTGACTGTCATGCAATGCGTCAGTGGAGGTACTTCAGTCTTTGTCGTGTCAGCTGGAATGTCTGCATGAGTCTGAGCTGTAAGCTTGGCTGTTCGATCTGCCAGGTCGTTACCCTGGGAAATAGTGTCAGTAACTTTCGTATGTGCTTTGCACTTCATGATGGCAATGGCTGTAGGTAAGTGTATTGCGTCTAACAGAGCTTGAATGAGGGGACCATGCTGTATCTTGGCTCCATGAGAAGTCAAAAAACCTCTCTCTTGCCAGAGAACACCGAAGTCGTGAACGACTCCGAATGCGTACTGTGAATCTGTGTATATGTTTACTTTCATGTTCTTGGCTCGTATGCAGGCTTGGGTCAGAGCGATGAGCTCTGCTGCTTGAGCAGACAATGTGTCAATACGATGTGTTTCTATGACTTCAGTTTCAGTGGTCACTGCATATGCGGCCACTAACTCTCCTGTACTTGTTCTCATACATGAACCATCCACATAAAGTGTCAGGTCTGGGTCGGGCAATGCAATGTCTGTCAAGTCTTGTCTTGGTTTCGTCATTGTGTTAATGACTTCCACACAGTCATGTGGTGTAGGATCTGCTGTAGTCGAGGGTAACAGTGTAGCAGGGTTTAATATGTTGCAACGTCTGATCTCTATGTGTGGCTGAAACAGTGTCAGTTCATAGCCTGTCAGTCGTGCTATGGTCAAGTGCTGAGTCTGTGTCCTGTTTAAGAGAACCTCCACGGAGTGTGGAACCTGTACTGTCAGGGGATGTCCTAACACTATGGAGTCGCTTTGTCTGATAGCTAGAGCTGTTGCTGCAACTGATTTCAGGCACGCAGGCAGAGCCTGGGCTACTGGATCCAATGTACTAGAAAAATAAGCACAAGGCTTGGTTTTCCTGCTTGATCTTGTGTGAGAACAGATAATGCTGTGCCATCGCGTTCAGTGACAAAAAGTGTAAAAGGTTTGCTGTAACATGGTGTCGCTAAAACAGGTGCTTGACATAGAGCTTTCTTCAATTCATCAACAGCAAGTGTATGTTCCTGAGTCCAAGGGAGGACAGTCGAAGTCGCTGCCTCCTGTGTTGTCAACTGTATGAGTGGCTTCGCTAGATATGCATACTGAGGAATCCATTGTCTACAGTAAGAAGTGAGGCCAATGAAGGCCCGTACTTCCTTTTGTGTCTTGGGTTGTGGAAGATGTGCAATTAACTGAATGCGGTCAGGTGTCAACTGTCTACCCCTCTTGGACAGCAAGTGTCCAAGGTAAAGCACTTGCTGGGCACAGAATTGCAGCTTCAAAGGGGACACTTTATGCCCCTTTTCGGCCAGAAAATACAAGACTGTCAGTGATGCACGTTCGCAGTCACGTTCTGTCCGTGCTGTAATCAATAGATCGTCAACATACTGGAGTAGGGCAGTGTCAGTAGGCATGTGAATACTGTCTAGTTGTCGTTTCAGTGCTTTGCTGTAAATACTGGGGCTTTCAGTGAACCCTTGAGGAGCACGCGCAAATTTGAAGCTTCGGCCATTTAAACAGAATCCGAAAAGATACTGGCTTTCCGGATGAATGGGGACACTAAAGAAGGCGTTCTTGAGATCAATTACAGTGAAGAACGCAGCTTCGGAATCAATGGCAGTCAATAAGGAAGAAATGTCTGGGACCACTGGGTACTGGGGTATTATGCATTTGTTTAATTCTCGAAGGTCGATCACCAGTCTGTAGACCGGTGGTGCATTCGGGTCAGTTCGTTTAAGAATCGGGATGATAGGAGAATTACATACATTTGAGTCAGTTTCTACAACCACTCCTTGTGTAATGAGGTCGTCAATAATTTTCAGTAAGGCCGCTACAGCTTCAGGTGGTAATTTGTATTGTCGGATTCGGGGCAGTACAACTCCTTGTTTAAGAGTGACACGATATGGTGTAATATGCATACAACCTACATCAGTCGGACCTTGTGCCCATAAATGCTGTGGTACATTCTGCAATCTTGGATCAAAATCTCTTAACACATAATGTCCTTTAAAATCACGTAAAAACAATCTCACTCCTTCCGGAGAACAACAAATCACTGCTCCTGGTTCTTTCAATGTTTTTATACCAAGCAAGTTTTCTGGACATGATTTCGTAAGTAACAAGTCTGTAGTACGAGACAATGGACCAACTTCTAGGGAAACTGGTTTTGACACTTCGTCAACAATAGGCTTTCCTGAAAATCCCAGGGAAACATTTCGTGAGCCTGAGAGGGGTGCCCCTGGAACCTCGTCATGACTGATGGTAGTTCTGCTCGCCCCTGTGTCAATCAAAAATTTTCTGTCTTTCCCTAATACCTGACTATGTACATAGGGACCCTCTTGATCTACAGGAACCTCAATAAGGGGCAAGCCAACCTCCCTCTCTAGGCTGTTTCATGAATACTGTTGATAATCGGGGTAATCTGACTGAGCATACTGGTACATTTGCTGTGTAACGTGTTGTGTGGCAGCTATAGGCTGGGGTACGGCTACTGTCTGTTGCGTGTTCTGAGGAGGTTGCGTGTTCTGCGGAACATGTTCCTGTCTAGGAGGACGCGGTCTTTCTTTCGTCTTGCCTGTAGCTATATTGTGTTTCAGGACGGCACATTCATTTATATAGTGACCTGGCTGTTTACAATAGTTGCACGTCCCTTTTACAGGTGGCGCGCCTTTTTTCGGACCATCAGCTGCCGGAACAGTTTGGGCAACTAATACTTTCATTTTCGTGTCTTTCATGCATCTCTTTTCGTGTTCTTGCTCCTCTCTAATTCGGTTCTGGTGGTACTGTAACATTTGTAACATTTGGGAATGGGTATTAGCTTGCCAGGTACTCTCAACCTTTAGTACTCTATTTTTAACTTGTGGTATGGAATTCTCTACTAGTTTGGTCACAAACAGATGTGGATGCGATTCACTACTTGTTTTTAGGCCGCTATTAATAATGAAACATTTCTCGAATCTGGAATAAAAATCGCTAGTGTCTTCGTCTTGTTTCTGTTTGCAGGCTGAGATAGCATCCCAGTCTTCCTTTTTAGTTGTCAATAACCTCGGCAAGACCTGTACTAATAATTCTGGTAATTATTTAGCTTTGGCCCCGAGGCCAGTACCAGGGGTTCGTGTATTTTCCTCGTCTTCTAATTCTGTCCAACTAATCTTTTTCTCTCCCACTTCCCATTCTTTTTCTTTAAGTTTTTCGTAAATACCTGCAGGCAACAGAACTTTTAACATTTTAAGTATATCAGCATATGTATACTCTCCCATGCGGAGCATGTCTTTTAATTCACGGTGGAACCCTGCTGGATCTTTATCATGACAGGGCACTAATTTTTTCATTTCCAATAATTCCATTTTCGTCAAGGGTGTGTATACGAATACTCGATGAAGGGTACCTCCAGTATCTCTAACGGGATGAACCTCTCGTAAGGGATTCTGTCTGTCTATGTAAAATGTTTTCCTTACTGGGGGTGGAACAGGAACGAAATGTGGAGTCAGGAAAGTCCTGTATTTGTGTCCCTGTTCTAGAATGACATTAATTAAATCGGTACCTAGACCTCTCCATCTACCTAGGAGTAACTCTTCCAATATATTATATAGGGGACCGGGATCAGAATGCTGACTCTCGTACAATGTAATGAGATGTTGAATCATGTACATACCAGCTAGTCGCTGTTCGTCTGGGGAAAGATTAATAAATGTTTGCGCTACTATGTCATCTTTATATACGCTAGTATTGCCAGCCCATTGTACTGCTGACCGGGCTAGTTCCTGTTCATGCATGGTACTAAGTTCACTGTAACCTATTCGTTGTTTCAGTACTTTATCAGTGGCTTGGAATAGATGCTCAAGAGAACATTGTTCTGGTATGGGAGAAAGAAAACTTTTCTTACATTCTGGGCGTATGGGTTTGTCAAAGGGTCTCGCCCTACCTACGTACGCTATTCTATTTGGGTTCTCAGTTTCTATATCATCGTCTTCTGAGACTTCATCCTCTTTCTCGGTTTCGTTCTCGTCGGCCTGTGCCAAGGCCCGTTCTTTCTCACGTATGTCAAGAATTTCCTTACGGATTTTTCTGTACATTGACTCCACACTACTTTGTTTATCATGCTTTCCGACCGCTATGTTATCACTCCAATCTAACATACGTTTAGTTACTTCTCTGTGTGGTTGATCTTGTTCCCTGATCAAACAATTTATCAAGAACTGTAAAACCATACGTTGAGTGTCCACCTTTCTGTGTGCCATGGCCTCCTGTATACTTTCTGGTCCCTCCCCCGTTCTAATGAAGTGATATATCTTGTCTAATTTCTCTCTCATGCCTGGTAAAGTGATCAAATAATCTGCAACGCGCCTTAATCGTAGTGAGTGTAAGACCAATGAGTCCTCACCCGGTACTGGATCATATATACAATCAGTAAGGTTCTTTCTAAGAGTTGCGTATGTTGCCTTTGGCGTTTGTTCCAGTGCTAAGTCTCGTAATGATATTCGTTTTACTTGAGGAGGGGTGGAGAAACCCCCTCCCGCGGCTCCTAGATGTGAGCCGCCGGGGCTTGCAGGATGCACTGGCACTGGTAATATTGGTGCTGGTAAAGTAGGTGTAGGTAATGTAGGTTGGTCCTGGGTTACAGGTGGATTAAAAGGATTGCCAGGGCCAGTGGCAGGAGAAACAGTGGGGGGAATCGTGTCATTAACAGGGTTGTGAGGATGAATATTTGGAGGAGGATTTGTATTTGCATACTCTGGGACAGTGTCATCTACGTAGGAAGAAAGGAAAATTTCCGCTGCAGTCTGTTTATGATGGAGTTTAGTTGGAACCAGTGGTAGCGGTAAATTACTGGGTACTTCCGGGGTCACCTTAGGTAGGCCCTCGGCGAGAAGGGGGTACATGCCTTTCATAAGGGCATTTCTTTGTCGGTCTAATTGTTCTGCTTTAACTCGTTCACCTTCTTCTAGTAGTTCTTTTTCTTGGGCTTTTTCTGATGATTCTCTACTTCTTTCTGCTTTTCTAATTTCTTTCTCTGTTCTTCTATGCGCTTCTTTGCGCCACAATTCTATGGCATCTTTCTGGGATTGTCTGGCTTTCTTTTTCCAAAGTGCTTCTTCTACTCTCATGATGCAATCAGCATCCTATGTCCCTGAGACAGGCCATCTATATTTCTCTTCCAGATCTTTGGTATAGTCAACCCATAAGTCTAAGTACAGTATGGCATCTAAGCCATGTTTATGGTACATAAAATGTCCGGGAGTGTCCCTAGGCGGGACGGGAACTGCTTCTTCAAGTATCCCTTTCCTGGTTCCTATCTGACGTAATTTTGAAAACAGCGGCATATTTGAACTTACTTGAACGTGAACACAATAAACACAGTAATGAATTGCAAACAATCATTCATACCACGACATTAAACACATTAAAACATTTCGGACAGATACTACCTGGTACATAGAAAAACATAATTCTGAAAATCTCGAAAGACAATACTAGAATACTGAATTACTGGATGCACTGCTAAAACAGTACAGACATACCGGTCCCATAAAGAGACACGTCATACCGTACCCAGACCCGTCTTGACCGGGCACAAATTAATGAACCCGTCTAGATGCGTTCCCAACAACGGTACTCACCGGGAAGCAAAACTGAAGGCCTCGGAAACACGATACTGGACTGGACTGGACTGCTACGGCGTCTGGCTGCTACGCATGCGCTTCGGAACAGGTGGGCCTCCGGATACCTCGGACCTTGCTCTCTCGGCTTGGGCTCTGGTCGGGACTCTCCGCATTCCTCACCGCCTCGTCTGGATGCCGGGTCGCAGTCTCCGTCTCCTCCGTGGGCCTGAGGGAGTTAGCAGGAAAACCCGCGAGTGTGCACAGAAAGGGGTCCGTCACGGCTGCAGAAGGGGTCAGGGGCCTGCGTTACATCGCCGGCGCGTGGGGAAGGGGAGGGGTCCCTATTCGGGCGCCAGATTATGTGGTAAATAAAATTACCGGGACTATTTTTCTATACATTAAATGACAATAAGGATAGCTCAATAAATGAGAGGCAGAGTCCGTGGTATCTGAGTCATACAGGCTTTAATTAAGTGGCTCGAGTCACTGGACATCGGGTTCCATCACCACTAAGGTTCAGGAAGGGATATTCAACATTTTATTAACATCACACATTATATATAGTAAAACTGTGCAATTACAATGAATACAGTAGGCGTAGCAAGTGAAAAGAGAGAGATAAGAACACATGGGCGTAAAAGAAGGCGTGTACAGGGGCGTACACGGAGGTGTGTGCTGGAAGCGTCACAGAAGTGTCATAGGTGGGTGGATGCATAGAAAAAGTTTGCAGGGTCAGCAGAAACCTTTACCACATATGCGCGCGCAACTGAGCATGACGCGGTATTGACGTGTAACTGGGGAGAGCTGGGGGGCTTGACTTTAGCACTAGTAGAGGAGTCTGGTGTCTGGGATGTCAGAACGACCTGCACCTATAGCATATCTGGTATCTTGTGTTTGGAGAATGTATTGTCTGAAGTAAAAGGTCTCTCGGGCAGAGGCCGTTCAATACTGAATGCTAGTGCGTGCATATGGTTCTTCATGCAATTTACGGGGGCCATGGGCCTACCATGGTAACGGGTTCAGTAAATCACTTGCAAGGAGACAGGAAGGCAGGGCCCTTTGCTCTGCAGCCGGGAATATGTTTACCTATTTCACTAGACTGGAATGTGTTTTTGCGGAGACTGAGCAGATAACTGTAGGCAAAATACCGTCTTGGCAGGCAGGCCAGGCCGATCCGGGCACCGCTTCGCTGGGCAGGAAGTAAGGTAGAGGTCAGGGATGCATACCTAAACTGCAGCTTTCAGAGACAGAAGAGGCTCGGTGCCTCAATTAAGGGCCTGGCTCGACTGAGCCAGAAAAACGTGGAAAACGTGTGCTTTGCAATATTTAAAAGTGCACCATGTAAATGCATTGGAAAAGTAGGCCTGGATGCGGAATTGACATTAGAACCATGGAGGGCCTAATTACTGACATGCTAACATTTGACGGAAATGCAGGGACATTATTAAAACAGGCACGGAAAAAGAATTACATGATAACATGGACATACATGGGGCACGGGTGCATGGATAGGGTGCGAGTGGGGGTCACACTGACTACCTAAAAATTTCTATTTCCTCATCACCACCCTACGTATGGCTTGTGAGGAGTTTTTCTCATGAGTACACAGAATCCGGGATGTCCTTAGTTTTTCCTTTATGCTTAACCTTAATGGTACCCCATAATACCTAGGCCGTTGATTATGTTAGCCTTACACCTGACCAATCCATGTTTCTTGAAACCAATCAGTACTTAGCATTTGTCCTCTTTTTTGTCTAATAGATTTGCCATAACAATTAGAGGGATTTTGTGACCCACAGTTTTACTACGGATGCACGTACGTGCACTTTGGGCCGCACTGTTCCCGGTAAATTAGTTAGTGATATGTCAGTACCGGTATAGACATTTGTTGTCTCAATATGACGGAATAGTTTGCAGTCTGACCTTGTGTCTTCTCTGACTCCAGGAGCTCCGCTGAGCCCACCTCTTGAGTTGACAGCCTGATTGTTCGTTCTGTTGATCTTGTAATGGCATACCCGTGCCTGTCAGGACACGTAAGCGCGGGCGCGTGACCTAACGCGCCCACTATTAAAATAAAGGGGGCATAGCCGCGGAGTTAGTCCGGAGCCGCGATCGAACCAACAACCGGCTCCATGTATCATTCTGTGTTTGTGCGCCGCTAATGAAAGCGCCAGCGCTATTACAAACACCACACTGGAGTCGAGGGGCTTATTGACCCCACTCTGTGCCAAGTGCCCCCCCTCTACTGCAGTCTGGGAAGCAAATTCTGAGAGCTGTGTTATCTAGGCCCAGGAAAACCACGAGGGCCTCGTATGAGCCTGCTGCTGGCTCCAAGTGCCACATGCTGCTGCCAGTAAGCCTGAGGAGCCCCACTTGTACCAGCCATCGTGGGAAGCCCCTGGCATCACAGTAAGGAGACCCTCACCACCCCCTGCGGCTAACCCACACCGGAGTGCCACGTGAGTCCCCACTGAGGTCAGGGCTGTGCACCTAGCAGGCTACCATCTGTAAAGAAGGGAGGGAAGACGGCCACTCGAGTTTTGCCCGGCGCGGTCATCACTGACCCCGGCCAACCCCTCGCCGCGCCCCGTGAGGTGGGTGAACAGCGCACGTGCCGCAGAGAGCACCACGCATGCGCCAAAATGGCAATGATTCGCTCCATAGAGCCATTTATCGTCGACGGAGCTCCGTCATCCCTCGCTCCGCGATGGAGAGACTGGGTAGACTGCCTCCAAATCTATTTTGAAGGGGCGGGCACGGCCCGGGAGAAGCGCAGAGCACTACTCCCCCACCTGGGAGGGAAAGATATCCACTGTATATACAAAACGATAGTGGAAGCCACGCCGAAGACATACCACACCCTTCTCAACGCTTTGAACGCGCACTTCGAGCCTATGGCAAGTAAAGACTACGAGCAGTTCATCTTCCGCCAGGCCAAGCAGGACGCAGAAGAATCACTGGACGCCTTCCATGGGAGATTGAAAGAATTGGCCAGCACGTGTGGATTCACCATCCTCCAGGAAGACGGCAAACTGCTGGCGCACAACCTAAAACTCGGGCTATCCAAGGAACTGTCGCAGGCCAGAGCGTCCCATATGGAAGCAGCCCTCCATCGGCCCATCAAGACAGAGCAAGTCAATAAGGCAGAGACGGTGAACGTCGTGAGGCCAAGAGTGTGCCAATATGGCGGCAAGAAACAGCAGGACAAGCGCAAGGAATGTGGATACTGTGGAGGGCCGCCCCACCGCATGCAAGATTGCCCGGCAAAAGGAAAGAAGTGTAGTGCATGTGGGTGGATGAACCACTATGCGGCGGTAAGCAGGTCGACGAGATCAAAGAAAGAAACTGCGCAAGCTGTCGTGGAGGAACGAGATAGCGAGGACATGGGCGACGACACTAGTGACTATCCGGTTCACTATGTGTTTGCGATTGATCAGCCACGGCAAAAGAAGCGACGCCTGCGGAAATGACGAATCAATATTCATCAGCAACAGGTGAGAGCCACGATCGACACAGGAGCATGCATTGAACTGATGGCAGCCAACGTGTATAACCTGCTTAGCAATAAGCCCCCACTGCGGGAAGCAAGAATCAGGGTATTCGCATATGGCCAGAAGACGCCCATTCCACTAATAGGATGTTTCAAAACGGAGCTGCAACATCACAGCCTCAAGGTCCCCACCACAGTATACGTCACCAAGGAAGGCAGCTGCATGCTGCTTAGTGGACAATCAGCAGAAGAGCTGAGGCTCATATCATTCGCCATGGCAGTGCTGGAAGATGAACTAGAGGCCATCTTAGAGGAATTTGGAGATGTCTTCAAAGGCATCGGATGCCTGAAAGGAAAGGAAGTCTCTCTCCACATTGACCCATCGGTCCAACTGGTGGCACTGAGACACAGACGCATCGCGTTTCACTTGAGGAAGAAGGTCGAGGAGGAATTGGAGGCGTTGGAGAAGCAGGGCATTATCGAGAAAGTCAGCAGGCCCACCTCGTGGGTGTCCCCGATTGTGGTGGACGGAAACCGAAGCAGCCTGGACATGTCAGAATCTGTGTGGATATGCGCCTCCCAAACGCGTCAGTAAAGAGGGAACGTCACCTAACCCCAACCATTGATGACATCCTGGGATAGCTGAACGGCGCAAAATGGTTCTCAAAGATGGACCTCCGGTCAGGGTATCACCAACTTTCGCTGCACCCGGACTCGCGATACCTAACCACCTTTTCCACAAACTAAGGCCTCCGGAGGTACCGACGCCTCAATTTTGGGATCTCAAGCGCCGCTGAGGTGTTCCGAAACACCATTCACAAAGTAGTTGGTGGTCTCCCGGGATGTCTTGAACGTGAGCGATGGCCTGCTCATCTATGCATCGTCAGTGGAAGATCACCATCAGAGGCTGAGGTAAGTCCTACAAAGGATCAAAGAGTCCGGCTTGACCCTACATCGGGAGAAGTGTCAATTCCTGAGAAACAAGATCAGTTTTTTTGGTTACACATTCTCAGATCAAGGAATCGCCCCGGACCCCGAAAAGGTGAAGGACGTCCAAGAAGCCCCAGCCCCCACTAACATTTCTGAAACCAGAAGTTTCCTAGGCATGGTGAACTTTTGCGGACGCTTCGTCCCCGATCTTTCCAACCTCACCAAACCTTTGAGGGAACTGACGAAATCCACCACGACGTGGCAGTGGGGCCCAGAGCAGGAACAAGCCTTCAATGCCACAAAACAGGCTCTGTCAGCGGATACGACACTGTCATACTTCGACCCGACCAAGTCCACCAACGTCGCAGTAGACGCCAGCCCATATGGATTGGGAGCAGTGCTCTCGCAACTACAAGACAATGGAGAATGGGCCCCGTTTGCATACGCGAGCCGCCCTCTAACAGACACAGAGCAGAGGTATTCACAGATAGAACGGGAAGCGATTGCCATCCACTGGGCCTGTCGACACTTCCACGTTTATGTGTATGGCCATCCCTTCACGGTGTCAACGGACGACAAACCACTCATACCCCTATTCCAAGGCTCAGTGTCCAAACCTCCACCTCGGATTGAAAGTGGATACTCCCGCTCCAGGGCTATGACTACTGGGTCGAGTACAAACCTGGCTCGTCGAACCCTGCCGACTATCTCTCAAGACATCCCCAAAAGGCCGTGGGAATGTGTAAGCGCCGATTTTGGACACCTTCCGGACGGGCGTAATGCGCTGGTAATCATCGACGACTTCACAAAGTATCCCGAAGTGGAAATGGTAGCATGCCAGGCAGCCACGGAAGTCATCACCAAGTTCGAAAAAACCATTGCCACGCACGGAATATTTGAGTTAGTCAAAACCGACAATGGCCCACCTTTTCAGGGACAGGAGTTTGTGGACTACCTACAAAGTTGGGGAATCAACCACCGGAAAGTAACCCCCCGCTGGCCCCATGTCAACGGGGAAGTGGAGAGATTCCTGCGTACGCTCAACAAAACAATTTGCATTGCACATGCAGATGGATCACCTGTGGAAAGAGCCATATACAGCTTCCTGAGAGAGTACAGGCAGACACCACATCAAACCACCGAAGCAGCTCCAGGCCCAGCAACCATGGGCCGAGCAGTAAAGAACACTCTCTCAAACTACCCCGATTGGATCCCCGCTAGAGTGGATGTAGACAAGACCCTGGCAAACCGGACCCGATCCAATGATCAAGCCAGTGCCAGAAGAGCGGCTAGAGAATCGAACATCCAAGAAGGGGAAAGCGTATTTGTCAAAGACCGATATCCAGGAAGCAAATTCCGGCTCCCGTTCGAGCACAAGCCCTGGACCGTTCTACGCCGGACTGGCACCATGGTGACTGCACAGAAAGGATCAGAAGTTGTCACTAGGAACATTTCGTTCTTAAAAAGGTACACCCCGGAGCACCAGATCGTCACGAACCAGGCCACCCGCCAGACAGGCCCAGCCAGCAAACTGACGAAGATGAATTTGAGCTACGAATGCAGTACCCCACCGACAATGAGAATCGAATGGACCTGGACACCCAGCCGATGTTGGAGACGCAGGGGGAGAGCTTGCCCAGCTCTTCCGTGCAGTCTCCGACAATTGGGGCCTCGCCAAGAGTGACACCGTCCGTGCCACTATCACGAGGGGAGCAATCCAGGTATGGTTTGCGGCGGAATCCAGCCCAGTCATCCTGGCTAGCTGATTTCAAGGTGTGACCACCCAGAGACTGAAACCAAGAGACTGGTAACAGACCCTCGTTTTTTTCTATAATGCTGTTTGTATTTTTGTTCAAATAAAGGTTAGAAGGAATGTTGCTGTTTGTACTTTTGTACAAATAAAGGTTAGAAGGAATGTAATGTCCTGTGGCGCCGGGTAGCGGTCTAGCCTACCCGGGGTGGGGTGTTGGCTCACTGGTTAGAGGCGGCAGACCCGGAAGCAGAGGACGGCCCGGGACCAGGGTTCAATTCCCGACACGGCAGGGTCGTGAACCAGGGTCAGCGGATTCGATAATTCTCACCTCGGTGCCTAATCTAACCAGGGTTCACACTCGGCAACTCTGGGCATTAGCTTGCCTTATCAACGGCCCACTACAAACGCCGGGGATGCCTGGTTTCACCTTGGAGATACCCAGGAGGGAACATCTCACAGGGAAAGCCAGGACGGGTTCCCCAGCGGTCTATAGCACCACGACGCCTACGGGTAGCAGTGCGCTTTACAAAACACACACATTTACATTTACCCGCGCCTGTCAGGACACATAAGCGCGGGCGCGTGACGTAACGCGCACGCTATTAAAATAAAGGGGGTGTGGCCGTGGAGTTAGTCCGGAGCCGCGATCGAACCAACAACCGGCTCTGTGTATCATTCTGTGTTTGTGTGCCGCTAATGAAAGCGCCAGCGCTATTACAAACACCACAGATCTGATTAGGTAACCACTACCTCTCAGTATGAGCATGCACAACCGGTTATGTTGAAACCCCTCCCTAATACGGAGTATCCAATTGCTTTCAGGGGATCCTTTCACACAGTCCTGATAAAGACCCCACCCTAAGGCTCAAGTCACCTTGAACACCTTAGGGGTTGAAACGTTGACTATAACTAACCATTATACAAGCCTCGCCGACTGAAATTCAATATCAGTGTCTTCTAATGCTAGGTGTTTTTACTTGAACAGTGACCTGTGTTAGGCAGGAAAGGTCTCACTATGTGAATTTGATGTACATATGTCACGCTACCACTCCCTTGTCAAGCACCCCCACTCATTCACTTTGATCCAGCTACACCCCTACCCCTCCCCAACACCAGAGCACCTTTGTTATAAAGACATTTATGATTCCAAATGCAAGAGCAACTGTGTTGCCTAAACTAAAGTGATTAATGCTTTGAAAATAAATTGCATTTACTATAGACTATTCAAGATTGGTGTCGTGAATACCATTATTTCTTTCATTTTGTTAAAGTATTGCTACTGTGACCAATTGTTTACTGTACAGCAAACAAGCAGTAGAGCAAATCATCTCGCCTCAAAACCGAGATAGAACCTCGGACACATCAGCCAGGTCCTTTGATGCATCGTCTGAGTCTAGGGACTCCCTCGAAGCGGACCCGCCCCTTGCCAAAGCTCACTCCAAGATTGGCGGAGGATATTGCCTAGCTGAAGCGGATCACCACAATGTCACTCCAGTAATCCTATACCCCTCTTCCCACAGGAACCCCGCCAGGATGGAGAAGGGTCTTTAAATTGGGTTGGACTTAGAGGAGCCACAGAGCATGGGCTTGAGCTAATGATTGAGGACTGCCATCTGTAAAGTTGCTTCAGAACGGAGCCGGGATGCAGCACTCCTGCCTCTATCAAACACCAAGTCCAGCCCCCACCAGAACGCTTTGCCGGATGGTCCTGAAGAAGTGTTCTGACGTTAAGCACTTTTTTGTTTGCAGGTTTGGGCGGTTAGTAGTTGCCCTGTTCCCCTGGGGTTTGGGAGTTGGGGTTCCTAATGTTTTAATGTGCACCCAGGGGAAAAGGCATAGTCAAATCCAGCTACAGGAGGTAGGCCCAGACACAAGCCCTTATGGCAGCTACAAATGTAAGTTCTTGAGGGAATGTTAGAGGCATGGGTTCACCGGCAAAACATCATAACAAACTTAGCTACATAAGGCGTAGGGGAGCACATTTAGTTATGCTTCAAGAGACCCACTTGACATAAGACGAGGGAGAGCGTCTAGGCAGAAGATGGAGAGGCAATTTGTACGCTGCAACATATTCAGTCTTCTTCTGAGGAACATTGGTGTGGCTACGCCCTGAGACCCCTTTTGATGCACTACAAACCATGATTGACCCCGAGGGCAGATATGTGCTAGTCAAGGGGAGATTATTGGGAGAAGAGATAACGCTGGCCAGAAGAGAGATAGTAAGGGAACTCAGGAATTACGAAACTAAGATACATGAGCTTGAGCTTAGACTGGGGGCATAGATAGACGCCTTTACTCAATTGTCTGGAGCCAAGAGTAACTTTAGTGAAATGCTTGATAGATTGCGAACATAAGATCACAAAGACTACCAGAAGAAACAGCACAATGAGGACGGGAAGGCAAACAGGCTCCTTGCGTGGCTGATTCAACCAGAAAGCACAGGATCACCCATAACCAGGCTTCAGACTGGGGATGGGCCCTCGACCTTCTCCCCTAGAACCATTAATACCTGCTACAGAAAATTGACCTTACGGCTCAGAAGGACTTAGGGGGCTCCATTGGTGTACCTGAGATCAGGGCTGCGATTAACAACATGGCAAGGGGGAAGACCCCAGGTCCAGACGGCTTCCCGACGGAATTTTATTTGGCTACAGCGTCCAGTTGGCCCCTCGTCTTGAGAAGATGTACACTGATTCATTGAGATGTGACCAGTTACCAACGATGACCAGGAAAGCTTTGATGGTACCCCTCCCAAAGGCTAGATTGGGCACTCCAACTCTTTTCCTGTTCGCTCTGGAGATGGAGCCACTGGCCATGCAGCTTAAAGAGGAGACTGGTAGGCTGTGCCTGACGCTGGATGGCAGAGAATTTATGATTTGTCTCTACGCAGATGATATGCTGTTATATTTGCAGAGAGGGGACCATGGGGGTGTGACACAATGGACATCTTGAACAATTATGCTTCCCTAACCACTTTGAAGGTAAATCACGCCAAGACTCATGTCTTCCCCCTTCACCCTGTGACCCGCTGCCCCCTGTCACTTCCAAGGGACACTAACTGGTCCCCCCGGACCTTTAGATATCTAGGTATTCAAATATTCCATGAACAACTAGACTTCCTTGAAGGTAACTTGAATCCAGCTCTTCAATCCCTTAAATCATCCGTGACATTTTGGCGCTCTCTTAAGCGCCCCATTATGTCAAGAGTGGCTTTCCAAAATGGTCATGTTGCCGCACTTGCTTTATTTTCTTGCTAATTTGCCAGTGGCTATCCCGCCTGGTTCAAAGAACTAGACACATTGCTGGGGGATTTGATTTGGGATGGGGGCCGTAATAGAGTGGCGCTGGCTACTATTCAGAGGGCGCCAGAGGGGGGATAATTGGGGGCACCAGTCTTTGAGGCCTATTATCTAAGCTGCTCAATTGCAGTGGTTGGCTCAGTGGCTGGAGGGGATTGGGTTGGAAACGCTGGATATGCCACCTGGTAACAATCATAAAGGGAAACTGATAGCTAGGCTATAACTTCCCAGGAAGCGGGCGCAGCCCCAAGGTGCCTTGTTCACGGTGGCCTTGAAATGCTGGCGCAGAAGCATTGTGCGCACCTCAGAAATCCCTTTATATTCACCAGACCTCCCCCTGGTTGGCCTACCATGAGGGGGAACCTCCTCATTCTACACTAAGAGCCAATTGATGAATTGGGGAAATGTGGGTTTGCTGAGAGTGGGAGACTGCTATTTGGAAGGCGTAATGATTCCTTTGGGAGACTTAATCTCTCAGTATGAGTTGCTCACAGGGCAATTTTTTAATTATCATGGGTTGCAGAATTTGTTTCAGTGCGGATGTATGACATTACAACGCATGCTTTTACCATGCATGCTTTTACATCGCAACTTTTACAACGCATGCCTTTACAACGCATAGTGTTGAGGGGTGCTGGATAGTGAATAGTTTAATTTACTATTCCAACTCCAGTCCCCGTGGATAGTAGGGAAGGTGTTGGATAGTAAATTAAATCTATTCCCTATCCTAGAGCGCCCCCCAGCGCAATGCGTTGTAATGGTTTGCATTGTAAAAGTTGCGATGTAAAAGCACTGCGTGGTAAAAGTTGCGTTGTAAAGGATGTTTCCCTTTCAGCGCCTATGGGGTGGTGGTACTCAACAACCAAAAACGCATGCGCTTTTACAGGCCTTGATCTCATTGGGATTGGCTAGGCATATCATAAAATGGTTATACCGGGCCCTGAGGGAGATGGGGGGAATGCCTCAACCAATTCTGCTACAGAAATGGGAGGCACATGTAGATCGCAACTTGTCTGAGACAGATTAGAAGAAGACTCTGAGGTCGCCCAAGATGATAAGTAGAAACAACAGCTTTAAATACACCCAATTTAATGTTTTCCATATGACTTACCTCACTCCACACAGACTTAACTTAATGTTGGGTAGTAATGATCAGCAGTGCCCACGCTGTGCACACATGGATGTGGATTTCAAGCATATGTTGTGGGATTGCCCAGCTCTGCCCGAGTATTGGCATCGTGTCCTGGAAGTATTATACAAGGTCCTCGCACGATAGAAGCCTGCTTGTTGGGGTTATTTCCAAGGCCAAGAACCAGAAAAGTAGGTACCCAGTTCATAGACCTGGCTTTAGTTCTGGCCAAGTGAAGAATAGATTTCAGATGGAAATCCCATACAGGTCCTAACATTGCAAACTGGGAAAACGATGTGAAAGCTTGGGCCCGGGCGGAGGAAAGATCCTTAACAGAAGAAGATAAAAGAGGGGTGAGGCACCCCCTATCGCAGGCATATCGTCAGAAATATTATGAGAATGGGAAGCGAGAGATGTAGAGGGAAGAGTAGCTCTCCCGAACCTACACAGCTTGTCATTCCACCATGAACAACACCACCACCCATCAGGGGCCTCATGGCCTCCCTATGGGCTCTTTATCTGGCTTAGCTCAGAGCATTACAGGGTATTGAATATATGCATAATCTACCTGTCAATAGGATAATAATACTGTTGCGAATATAGCCTGGCTGGTTTTACTGGGTACAATCGTTTTTTGTTGCTTTAAAAGTAGCTATTATATACATAGTTGGGCATTGGACTTCAGCTTGAGACATTACACAGGAGGAGCAAATCCCCAAATGTCTTTCTATAATCTGCAATATTTGCTGTTGAGTCTTGATTGTTGATATTATGCTAATTTCAGCAGTAAAAATGTCTCCTCTGCATGTTAAGTAATTTGATATTGTTGAGGTTTAATGTCCAACTGAAGCCTGTATGATCATGCGTTGAAATAAATTCAATAAAAAGATATTTAAAAATAAAAAAAATAAAGCTAAGTCCGGGGGCAGTGGGCCAGGGCCAAATGCAGCCTTCGGATACAGTGTCTTGTGCTCTGGAGCGGCATGAAGCTGCATTGGTGCGGGTGCAACAGTCCTGTGATGCCGCTTCTTAGCTAGTTCGTCAGGATTGCCGCAAAAATGTTAACTTCGCAGTTAAGGAGGTAGTCCGCACACGAGGAAAAGAGGGCCTGCGTCTTAGGTATCACCACTATGGTTGCTGAGTCAACCTCAGCTGGTAAGGACCTGACTTGACTGATCTCTTGGTAGAACTGCAAAAGGAAGAGGGTGAGAGTTTCCTGGAATGTGCTATAATATTCAATGGGAAAACCATCAGGGCCCAGAGTTTCGCATTGTGTTATACCGGACATCACCTCTCCAATTTCTTCCGCCATAAGGTGCTCATCCATTGCACGGGCCTCAGGGGGTGATAGGCGGGGAAGCGGGAGTGAGTCAAGGAAGGCCTGCGCTACCGTTAAGTCTCTGGCCGCAGATTTAGCATATATACGTTTTGGTAGTAATGAGCGAAGGTCTGAGCTATCTCTACGAGGGATTGTCGAGGTTGACCGTGTGTGTCAAGGACTTCAGGGATGATCCTGTTGGTCCTCTGATGAGAGACCAGCCAGTAGAGAAGCTTCCCGTTCTAGCCTCCCAACCATAAATTCTGGCTGTTCATCCAGAGGTGTTTGGCTACCCCTAGGGAGTGTAGCCGCATGTCTTACCTGATGAGGCTCAGCTGGCGAGTGGCTCTTGCCCGAGAATCAGCCTCCAGCTGTTGCTCCAGCTTGAAAGCCTGCGCCTCCAGTCGAGCTACGAGAACCGACCGGTCCCGTTCCTGGCCCCAGATATAGCTTTTAGTGAGGCCTCGCATTGTAGCTTTACTTACAGACCATAACATACCCATCTTGGCCACGGAGCCAGCATTTGTTGCAAAAAAAGATTGGAGCTCAGACCGGAGGAGACGTGTAAATTCCTTGTCCTGGAAGTACCAGGCATACCTGAAAGACACTATTGGAGAATTTTTTCTTAGCAGTACCCCTGCGCGTCGGTGGGTGGTGTCGGTCAACTACGCGGTCGACGGCATTGTGGTCGCCATAGTGACGTTGCGGTATCTACTTAGACGCCACCCTTGCGCCCTGATGTCAGTTCTTTCTTTTTCCGCGCCAGCCAGCGCAGATGCAGAGAGAGCGGTACCTTAGTCACTTTTTGACTGAGTCGTTCGACTCCTGGGGCACGTAGGGATGTCCCTTCCTCGAACCGGCTTCAAAGCTTGCGACGCCTGTCGCAAACTGATGTTGGTTACGGACCCGCACCTCGTGTGCCTCTGGTGTTTGGAGCGCGACCACAACACGAAGTCGTACTCCGACTGCTGGGCCATGAACCCGAAGTCTTTGCGGGAGCGGACCCAAAAGCTTCTCTAGGCCCAGCAGTCTGCTCCGCTCTGCCCCGCTTCAGGTCACAGTCGAGAGGGAGGTCGCGGGACCAGTCGTTGAGCCATCACCACCATGCCTCGTCGAAGTCTTTGTCTTCGGGCAAGTCGAAGCACAAAAATAAGGTGAAGAAGCATTGTCGCTCTTGACGTTCTCCCTGTCTGTCAGCCAATGCGACTCAGGATGCGGAGGGTGAACGTCCTGCGGCCCTGCCGAGCCTGCTGGGTCGGCTCCGAGCCTCTCTCCTTTCCCGGGAGCCGGAGTGACCCCTACCCAACTTTGTAGTTTTTTTCAAAGCACTTCATTCGATTTTTGGGCAGCCGACCCCGCCGATGCGTCTTTGGGCCCCGCTGACTCCTCTGGGGGTTCTAGGCCTTGGATGCCACCGGCTCCGCCCCCTCCACCGCAGGGCCCCCAGGGATCTGGGGTCCGACTCCGGGCCACACCTGGATCGGTGCTGGTTGACCTCACGACACCTCCTCCGGCGTCAAATCCACTGACGACACCTCCGCCCCCTCCGGCGCCGGTTGTGTCGCCAGCTGGCTGTACTTTTGTACCTTTGTTTTACCCTGGTGTTCAATATTGCCCTGATTGGCAGCTAGAGGAGTACTGGGAGGGGTCTGTTGACCATTTAGCTGACCAGCTGACTGAACCGGACTGGGGAGACGAGTTGGGTGATGCAATTGGCCTGGATACCTCACCAGACCCTGGTATGCTTTCTCCCCCTACTGTGGCTACGGAGGAGGGAGCCTTATGTGCAGTTGTGTTCTGTGGGGTGAATCCCTGGCCGCAGCCACATCAGACCCCACCTGAGAGACCTGCACTGGCGCCCCATCAACAAGAGGATAACCTTCAAGCTCCTCATCCACGCACACAAGGCACTCCACAACACCGGACCAACGTGCCTCAACAGATGGCTCAGTTTCTACACCCCCACCCGCCAGCTTCGCTCCGCCGACCTCGCCCTCTCCACAGTCCCCCGCATCCGAAAAGCGACCTTCGTGGCAGATCGTTCTCCCACCTCGCCGCCAAGACCTGGCACACCCACCCCATCCACCTACAGCAGACCCAAGACCTGCTGACCTTCAGAAAACTCCTCAAGACTCGGCTTTTTGAGCAGTAGCAGCATTCCCCCCCTGCGCCTTGAGACCCTCACGGGTAAGTAGTGCACTTTACAAATGCTATGATTGATTGATTGATTGAAGTGCCTGAGGCCTTGAACCTTGAACTTCCTACGGTGGTGGTGAGGCTCAACGTCCTGACCGATGTGCTTCAACCTTCAGCGGCCTCTTCGGCCAACACCCTACCCCTGAGAGCTTGGTGGTCCAAGCCTCCACTTCCAAGGGTGCATTTACTACTACTGCTACCCCGTATAGATAACCCAAGAAGCTAGACAATCTTGGGAAGATGCTTTTTTCCGCCAGCTTGGGACTGCGGTCGGTGAACACTGCATGTTTTTTGGGCCGTTATTCCCACTCTGTGTGGGATACGGTTGCACAGGTGCTGCCACAGTGCCCGAAGAGGCGCGGGCCGCTCTCTACCGTGCAGTTGCTGAGGGCAGAGATGCAGCGAAGTTCGCCATTAAGTGTGGGCTGGATACTGCCAACTCGTTAAGGCAGGATGATTTCCACGTCGGTAGCCCTATGATGCAACACTTGGCTGAGGTCCACTGGCTTTTTGGGTGATGTCCAATTGACTCTTTTGGATATGCCCTTTGATGGCAGTCGCCGCTTTGGTGACAGACCGGATCACGTGATCGATCGCTTTAAGGGCTACGGCCAGATCCATGGGCCTCGCTACTACTTCTCGCCCCGCTTAGTCTGCTTTTCACCCCTTTCGTGGATACGGAAGGGGCGCCCCACCATGTTCCGCCCAGGGCCACAGGCCGGCACAACCTGCTCAGCCTCTGTGTGGCTGGGGACGTGGGACCGAGCGCCGTGTGTTTAGGGGACAGTGGGCGGACCAGTCCATCACTACCCGCTTTACAGCAGCAAGCCTTCCGAGTCCGACCTTTCCGGGCCACCAGTTGCCAGTGGGCGGCAGGATCCACCATCACCCCCCACACACACACGGACATGCACACTGGCACAACATCACATTGGACAGGTGGGTTTTGCAAATAGTCTGAAGGGGCTACTCCCGCCCCTTCGAG
This sequence comes from Lissotriton vulgaris, assembly GCF_964263255.1. Taxonomy (NCBI): domain Eukaryota; kingdom Metazoa; phylum Chordata; class Amphibia; order Caudata; family Salamandridae; genus Lissotriton; species Lissotriton vulgaris. The sequence goes on along the minus strand of NC_141696.1, from coordinate 1,541,164,011 downwards.
ACTGCCCCGCCATTGATGCCACTTGCTTCCGGTAGATCACTTGACACTTCTCAGGAAGTTGCAGCTCTCCTGGCCAAAGGAGCTATTGAGCGCATCCCTCTCCCAGAAGTAGGTTGTGATTGCTACTCCCTCTACTTTCTGGTGCCCAAGAAGGACAAAGGCCTGTGTCCTATCTTAGACCTCAGCGACGTCAACAACTTCCTCCGGAAGGAAAATTGCAAGATGTTGACATTGGCTCAGGTCCTGTCTGCCCTCGATCCTGGAGACTGGATGGTAGCATTGGACTTGCAGGAGCCGTATTTCCATATCCCCATCCTGCTGGCCCACAGGCACTACCTACTACCTACAGTTCACAGTAGGCCACAAGCACTTTCAGTTTACTGTGTGCCCCTTGAGTGTTCACGAAAGTGCTGGTGGTGGTCGCAGCTCATCTGCACAGATCAGGGATCCCAGTCTTCCTCTATCTCGATGACTGGCTGTTGAAGGCGGGCTCGCCCCTGGCTGTCGTTTTTCACCAATAAACAAAGAAAGAGAGGTTAAAGTATCCAAAAAAGCCACGTAGATGGAGCGAAACAACTAGTGGAACTCACACCCTATTTGGATGGGGAACAAAGCCCTCACACACCGACCTAGTCAGTGTCATGCTTCATCATCTGGCCCCACCGAAGAGACCTAGTGCCTCTTTGGTGTGCTGCGACGCCAGGAGACTGCGGAGCTGGTTGTGTGAAATGGGCGTGTTGTGAGGTTAACTTAAAATGAAAAGTGTCTAAAGGGTATCTACAAAAAAGTTTAATAAATGATCCCTAGGACACGAATAAAAGGTTTTATGTGTCTGAATTTAGTGCCAAAGGTAATGGATGGTTAATTCAGAATTAAATCAGTCAACATGTTTCAGCCTTAGGGGTGGTTTCAATTTACCTAGGCATTCGTCAGGACAGAGATAAACCCCGGCGGTATGGACTCTCTAATCGTCCACCCTAACCTGGGGGCGTGAAAGTGAAAAATTAACAAAAAAAGGTGTGATAAAGTGCATAGAAAAAGTGGAAGAGCGGGATGCTCATTCCAAAAAATACTCCTAGTTATGGAGTATATCAGCACCTGCGGAACAAAAAAACAAACAAACACATAAGACATACAAACAATTAGTTGTAGAGCTGTGCCATAACGTTTTTTGTTCATGGTGCTCCATAGTAGTGGCATCAAATGTGTTCCCAAACTAGATACTAGGATTAACACCATCCACAAACCCTATAGGGATGATAACTCTAGCTCTGGGAAGTGAAGTGGAAAGAAGTGTTTAAATTAAAAAAGCACAAGGTGGCTAGATAGGGGTGAAAACACGATATGAGTGCTTCAAGGGATCAATGGACCAAAGGTCAGTGACCCCCAATGAAAGGTTTCATAAAAACAACATATCTCACTTTATAGTATGGCGCAAACTGCACCATGGGTCTCAGGAGGGGGGTTGGAGTGTCCCTGGCACATCCTAAAGATAAAGAGAATAGGCTAGAAATGCACAGAATCGGGTTAGACTTAGCTCGATAATGTAGTTTATGTCCGATTGTCCTCGTATTGTTACTCACGCCCTCAGCACTCGCAGCCCGCTTGTACACCTGGTATTTTCTCAAACCGGACCCCGACGATGGAGATCAAGAGAGTGTTTCTGAAATTCCCTGTCTCTCCCATTGTTATTTTGTCGTTTTCCACCTCCAGACTACAGCGGACCACCGGCATTCACTATCAACGTGCCGAAGTCGCACCTGATTCACTCTAAGAAGCTCCTCTTCATCGGAGCGGTTCTGGACACAGCGCAATTGTGGGCTTATCCTCCCGAGCAGCGAGTCTGGGATATTCGGGCTATGATACCGATGTTGCAGCCTCTATTCCGGGTTTTGGTCAGAATGACCCTGAGGCTGCTGGGCCTCATGGCCTCTTGCATCCTGCTAGTGGATCACGGCAGGTGGCATATATGTGCTCTGCAGTGGGACCTGAAGTTCCAGTGGGCACAGCATCACAGGAATCCATCCAATGTTGTCCATATCTCGGCAGGGACAGCACATCAGTTGCAGTGGTGGCTCATGAACCAAGATCGGGTCTAAGGCAGATTCCTTTCCCTTCCCCAACCAGAGTTTACAGTGGTGACAGATGCGTCACACCTGGGATGGGGCGGCCACATGGGAGAGGCAAAGATCAGAGACCTCTGGTCTCCGGCGGAGTCCGGGCTCCACATCAACCTTCTGGAGATCTGGTTGATTCGTCTGGCACTGAAGGCATTCCTTTCCTCTGTCAAGGGAAGAATAGTGCTGGTGTTTACAGACAACACTTCAGCCATGTGGTATTGCATCAAACAGGGCAGAGTGGGGTTGCGGACCCACGTCAGGAGGCCCTTTGCCTCTGGACGTGGCTGGAACATCAGAGCATGTCCCTGGTGGTTCAACACCTGGCATGTTCCCTGAAAGCAAGGGCAAACAAACTCAGCCGCCGGTGCTTGATGGATCAAGAATGGCGTCTTCACTCGGAGGTGTTGCAAGGTCTCTTTCAGCAGTGGGGAGAGCCTTAGTTAGATCTATTTGCCTCCGAAGAGAACGTACAATGTTAGCAGTTTTGCGCTTTGGAATTTCCAAGGCAGCATTCCCTAGATGATGCTTTTCGTTGCAAGTGCAGTTGCGGTCTTCTACACACCTTTCTGCCTATACCACTTCTGCCCAGAGTGCTAAAGATCAAGCACGACCGGGCCCAAATAATTCTTGTGGCTCCGGATTGGGGACAAAGAGTCTGGTATCCCGAGCTCTTACACATGGCCATTGATCCTCCGATCCGACTGCCTCTTCGGGAGGATCTTCTGTCGTAGCAACAGGGGACAGTCCTCTTCCCGAACCGGTCCAGCCTGCATCCCCTTGCGTACCGATTGAGCGGCGGCAGTTGAGAGCTTTTGACCTTCCTCCTGAAGTCTGAAACGTTATTCTGACAGCCAGGCATCCCTCCACTAAAACAGTATACGCCTGTAGATGGAACAAATTTGTGGCATGGTGCGCAGCAAAGGCTGTGGATCTCCTTTCTGCTCCTCTATCTGAGGTTCTTCTTTTCCTTCTCTCTTTGTACCAGCAGAGCTCTGCTCTGTGCACCCTTAAGGGTTATCTATCGGCTATTTCAGCCTTTCTTCGGCTCCTGATTAGAGCTCTCTTTTCAAGTCCACTATCGTAAATAGATTTCTTAAGGGTATTACGCATCTGTTTCCTCCTATTCCTTTCATAATGACTCAGTGGGACTTGAATCTTGTTTTGACCTACCTTACGTGCGCTCCCTTTGAGCCACTATATAATTGTCCTCTCAGACTCTTAACTTTGAAAACTGCTTTTCTGATTGCCATCACCTCTGCTCGCTGGGTGAGTGAGCTTCAGGTTCTGTCTTCTAAGCCTCTTTTCCCTGCTGTTCATCCCGACAAGGTTGTCCTTCGAACTTGACCTTCGTTTCTTCCCAATGTGGTTACCTCTTTCCACATAGGACAGACCATCACTTTGCCCACCTTCTTTCCACCTTCGCATCCTTCTAAAGAAGAAGAGGTCTGGATCCAAAAGATGCGCTTTCATTTTATTTGGATCGCACAAGACAATTCTGGGTGGATGATCCGCTCTTTGTTGGCTATGTGGGTGCCAAAAAGAGGTTGGGCCGTGCAAAAGTGAACCATCTCTCAATGGGTCTTCTTTGCATCAAGATTTGCTATTCCTTCGAAAAAGGAACCTTCAGTAGGGTTGTGTGCCCATTCCACCAGGGCGTTGACAGCCACTACTGCTTTGGGACGTGGAGTCCCCCTTCATGATATATGCTAGGCAGGCATGTGGGCTTCATTGCACACGTTTACTAAGCACTACTGTCTAGACAGCCAAGTCTGAAGAGACGGCTTCTTTGGGTGTTCTGTTCTTCAAGACTTCCTGGTGTGAACTTGGTTCGCAGACCCACCTCTGGGGTTGGTGTTGCTGGGGTATCTATTCTAAAGTAAGGAATCCATAACTAATAGTCTCTTTCAGATGAACAAGTTACTTACCTTCGGTAACGATATATCTGTAATCGACATATATTTGTTATGGATTCCTTACCGCCCCACCCATTCTCCCTGTTCTGCGAACTGACTTCTAGCGTTTTAGCTGTTTTATATCGCGCTCAAATACTACCAGAGTGTCCTGGCGCGTAAGAAGAAACAAGCATGTGGCCAGAGGGAGAGAAGAGAGCAGAAATTAATAAGCCATTCTGAAAAGATATGTTTTAAGTGCCTTTTTAAATGTCACAAAATTTTCAGTTAATCTCAGGGAGAGAGGGAGGATATTCCAAGTCCTGGCCGCGGTGACAGCAAGTGATTGGCCTCCCAAACGAACTCGCTGAAATCGAGGTACTCTTAAGAAATTACAATCTGCAGAACGCAGAGCCCTAGTAGGGACATAGCGGGAAAATCTGTCTCTCAAATAAGAAGGACCAAGGTCATGAACTGCTTTAAAAGCTATAGTAAGAATTTTAAAGGTAATCCTCTGTGCTACTGGCAGCCAATGTAGTTCCTTCATGTGAGCCCGAGGACTTTCTCTATATGGCACATTGCACAGTAGGCGAACAGTCGCATTTTGGATGATCTGGAGCTTTGAGACCAAAAAAGCCGGAGAGCCACACAACAGAGAGTTGGCATAATCAAGTCGTGATAGAATAAGGGCTCTTGCGACCGACTCTCTTGCTGAAGAAGGTAGATAAGGAAAAATCTTCCTCATGGCTTTTAGGGACCCGAAGCACACCCCAGTGAGTTTTTTTATGTGTGCCTCGAATCGCAAATCCTCCCCAAACCAGACTCCCAAATTTTTAGCAGGGATATTGACAGCGCCTGGCTGGGGAAAATCAGAAGGCCATAGAGTTTCTCTGAAATTGGACGGAAACTGGCCATATAGCAGGATTTCTGTTTTATCTTCATTGCACTTCAGCTGTGCTGCTGCTAACCAGTTAAACACAGCGGAAAGGCATGAACGCACTACCTCAGTGTCAGTGTTCGCATCTGGCCACGTGAACAGGAGCTGCGTATCATCCGCATATGCTAATATTTTCGCTCCCATTTCTTCAGCTAAAAAAATAAGAGGGGTGAGATATACATTAAAAAGGAGGGGGCTCAAAGTAGAGCCCTGGGGAACTCCTGTAGTAAGGGATTTAATCGAGGATGAATAAGGAGGAATCCAGACCTGCTGAGATCTTTCTGTAAGAAAGGATTTCACCCAATCCAGAGCAGAACTCACTATGCCGATATCGGCCAGTCGTGCCAAGAGAAGTGTGTGTGGGACAGTGTCAAACGCAGCAGAGAGGTCCAATAAAATTAGGACCGCTCTGCCGCCACTGTCCAGGCACCCTCTAATCGCCTCTGTAACCTCCACCAGCGCTGTCTCCGTGCTATAGGCTGCACGAAAGCCAGATTGGGCAGGATGTAACGCCCCTGAAGTTTCCACAAAGGCATTAAGCTGGGAGAATGCCAGCTTCTCACCAACTTTAGCCATAGCTGGTAAAAGAGAAATAGGTCGATAGTTATTCGGCACAGCTGGATCCGCGCCTGTTTTCTTAAGCAGTGGCAAAAGCTTAGCCTGTTTCCATATTTTCGGAACTGTTGCAGTGGAAAAAGATAGCCCTATTATTTGGGAGACTTCGGAAGCCACAACTTCGGCTACTTCGGCCAACACCCGGGCCGGACAGACATCCCCGGGAGCACCAGATTTTAAAGATTTAATTGCTGTCAGGGTGTCCTCGACCGAAGGAGGAATAAGTCTCTCCATGATGATGGTGGGAGGAACCTTAGTTTCGTTGTTACCTATCATTTTATCGCCTCCTCCAACTGTTCTCAAACTGTGTTGAATATTAACAATTTTCGATAGGAAGAAGGAGGAGAGCCTTTCACACCATTCAGTAGAAGGACTCATGGATACCTGCTCAGCACAGGGAGAGAGAAAGCTCTTCACTATCGAGAAAATTTCCCGACTATTGTTACTAGCTCTCTCAATTCTTTTAGAAAAAAACTCTGTTTTTGCATGTTTAATGCTAATATAGTAATCTCGCTGGGCTGCACGAAACACTGTTTTAGCCTGTGGACAATAAGCTAATCTCCATGCTCGCTCCAGTTTTTTGCAAGCAAGTTTCAGAGTACGGAGGTGGGGCGAATACCAAGGTTGAGATGGCGTCATCCTATTTCTGCCTGGATCGGCCTTCTTCGAAGAAGAAGTCACCGCTGCATTCATCCATCTGTCGTAAACCTGTAGCGCAGAATCCATATCTGCCCCTAGGATGGGTCTGTTCAAATCAAGATGGGTCATCAAATTACCCACATTGATTTTTGGGGGGCCCATTGTTTTAGCAGACTTAGGAGGATCTCTCAAGGCGGACCAGGAGAATCTAATCAGCTGATGATCGGACCAGGTAACTACTTGTGGGGCCTCAACCATCAGTGGGAAGTTGGTGCATACAATGTCTAAGATATGGCCACCAGAGTGGGTAGGGGAGGAAACCCATTGGGTAAGGGAGGCCAAATCAAAGTAGTCATATAGCAGCTTTCTTTCTCGGCAGTCTTGAACATCAACGTGGATATTGAAGTCACCCAGCATTAAAAAGCGAGAGAACCTCAATGCACGGGGAACAAGAGTCTCAGAGAGAGCTTTAAGAAAGGGGCCAGAATGACCTGGAGGCCTGTAGATAAGGGAACCGCCCAGTGTGAAATGAGGGGATAGACCTAAGGCAAAATTTAAAAGCTCACCTTCCTCTAAAAAATCTGAGTCTTCCACCTTAAGAACCCAGCATTCTCGAAAAATAATTGCTAGTCCCCCACCCCTGCCAGCGTTAGGGACTCCCTGTCAGGGCCCTAGTTTTGTGCACCAGTGATCAGTGTCTTGCATGGCTCACGCTTCTGGCATGGAATGTTTTGTAAAACAACTGACGTAGCGTGTCGGGGTGGCATCTAAGTAGATACCGCGATGTCAAGACAGTGACCACGACGCCATTGATGACCGTGGAGTCGACCAAAGCCACCTACCGACACGCAGGGGTACTGATGAGAAAAAATTCTCCTGATCCACTCTGGCGCCTGATGGGTAATTCTAAGGTAAGGAATTCATAACTAATACATGTCTCTTACAGATATATCGTTACCAAAGGTAAGTAACTTGTTCTTATGCGCCACAAGGGTCATTGGCCAACCATAGGATGACCCAGGTGTAGAATTAAATGGGAGTGGTCTGAGATAACCCAGTAAAGAATATGGATGTGGCTCAGCCTCTGGCAGTTGGGGTGGGTAAGAAGGCCAGGTCTATCCGGGAATGGGTATGGTGAGCTGCTGGTGTGCGTAAATTGCCAACGTTGAGGGTGCCACAACCTCCAGGCATCCCAAAGCCCCCAAGCTGCGGCCCAGTCCGTACGACGACGGGCACCAATCCTGGGGGTCTCTGTGGGAGTGCCGTAGCTATCTGCCTCAAGGTCAGATACAGTGTTAAAATCACCTCCAATCACCATGAGTTCCTGCGGGACACGGGCAAGGAGACGGGAGAGATCCTGTAACATGATGGCCAAAGATGTTGGCAGTATGTAGACTCACGCCTGTAGGACCATCTGCCCTCAATCGTGCCCCACAAGGTGAAGGAGCTGTGCAGCGAATTGGCAACCTCCCTGGGCTCACACTAATACCCCACATGAAATACTCTGTCATAGTCCTTCCGGGCCTGGAAGGGCCAGAGATCCCCCCAAAAGATGGGTCTCCTGCAGCAATAGGACAGCGGGCAGACCTTTTCCATGCCCATTTTGGTGGGAGGAACCTGACCAGGCTGGAAGCTCAGTAGGAGAATAGATCACACCTGGGCCACTGTCAACAATGCTGGAGGTAAGTACGAGACGGAAGCACAAGCCCCAGGTGCCCAAACCGCCAGACCAGTCACCAGGATTAGAGCCACAATCAGGAAGGTAGGTCCCCTATCAGTCTAGGAGCAATACCCACGATCCCATTCAGTTACAGTGGTCTCAGGACTGTGGAGGTGAGAGCTGCACAGAAGCAGCTCTGTAGAGGGCCGGCGAGGCGAGTAATGCAAGGTCCGAGGTTCCCCACACAAGGCTCCAACCAACAGCAGGGAGGGGGGGCAGAACCACTGCCTCGTCCTCAGAGACCCACAAGGCCCACGGCGACCCAAGGGCATGCCCAGGAGTCAATGGCGATGGCGCTAGCACCAGGTAGCTGTCCAGCCCAGAAAATCGAGGTCCCTCTTCAGGTCTGGGGCCCGGGGCCCGGAAATCCCCCTCAGCAGGCACAGGCGGTCAATGCAGGAGAGAAGGGGGGGGTCGTAACAGATGGACCACTGGAGGGTGCCCCCCATTCTCACCAGTACAGTACCTTTCTTGGGTCCCGCCCAGCTCTGGCTCGTTGTCTTCCTCGGGAGCCCACCGTCCCAGCTCAACCAGTAAACCATACCTGCGTGGTCCACCGCTGGCCAACCGAGCAGGAGGGGGAGAGGAGAGACTCCCAGACGTCAGACCCTGTGGTGCGAATCACTCCCTGGGGTCTCAGCCGGCCGCCCCACATAGGGCCACACTAGGTTTGTTCCAGTCAACTTCAGGGCAGCCAGAGCAGCAGTTGTTACTTCTAGGACCCACCAGGGCCTCCGCAGCAGCAGTTGGGCCAGAGAGGGGGTGCACAGGCCGAGCACACCGGGTCGTAGAAGGACACAGTCCCCAATGAGCAGTGTGAGCTCCCGCTGTGTACCTCCAGAACATGCTGGAACTGCACAGCCGCCTGCATCAGTCCAGTTGTCCGTAAGTTAGGCTCCCCAGGGTCTCTGCTGCCCCGGCAAACTCCCCGCAGGCGATCCCAAGCCGGAGGGTGGGCCTGCAGTGATCTGCTCCCTCACACAACGTGGCCGTGCAGGCCTCCACCTGGGTGCCAGTCCTCCCCAAGCCCGGGGGTCAGAGGCACAGGGAAGGGGCACATGACACAGCTCCATTGTTCCCAGGGGTGCACTCTGTGGTCCGGACGGCCAATGGTAGTTCTCAGGGGTTAGGCTCAATGAGACGTTAAGATACATTTGCCATGTTGTGCTCATTGACCGTAATCATTTTTAATAATTTAACTTCTAGTGTTTGTTTTCAGGATTTCTCTTGGTTTGGTTGTCAGATATTAATTTGAGTGTGTTAGTTGTGAAGTTTTATTTGCAATTTTTCTGTATTGTTTATTTGCATGAGTGATAGTAGTTTGTTTTTGTTAATACATTTATCCTGTGTACTGTGATTGAAAAACATTTTTGTGGAGCAATTTTTATAAATGTCAAGTGCATTTTTTTTTTAATCTATACACCTTTTTCTATTTAGATTACAGAGCAGATGGAAAAACAACTCCTGAATATTTTCCCAGCTGTAAAGTGCATCTCACCAAAAGAAGTTCTTGAAATTCCTAAGCACGAAAATTCTCCAGCCATGGAACGTCAAATGATTGACTGTGCCACATTCAAGAGTGAGGCCTATCAGCGCTCATGCCAGTACCTGAAGCACTACAAGTGCAGAGCAACCCTGGACTATTTTTGCTTTGACTTGACAAAAGAAACATTGCCTGAATTAGAGTGTGTGAACCTTCTCATTGAGTTCTGCGGCAAAAAGGATCCCTCCTGGACTGAGCTTGGAAACTTTGCCCGCTTTTTAAGTCTGCAGTTAAACAAGTGTGAAAAATCAGTATTCTGTGGTGAGGCTCTAAAGACAGATCTAGTGGGATTCAAGGCCTTTGTTATAAGATTCATTGTCTCCATGGCGAAGGACTTTAGCATGCCTTCTATTGAAAGTCCCTCTGATGCTGATAACAGTAAGGACCCTTTGAAGAAGTACCAGCTAAGGAATCGATGGGAACAGCAACCACACCCATATATCATTTTTCACTCCAACGGACACTCTATGGAATTCCTTGGTTTCCATATTAACTCATCTTTTGATTCAGTGGATGCTCGTTCAAATGCCATACTAGAGAAGCGTGTAATAGACAAACAATTATATGAAATCCTTAGACATAACAAAGTACCATTTAATAGACATTATGAAAACCTAGAAAGAAAGAAGCAGCTAGAAATACTTTTCAGAGTGTTTGGTGACGAAAAAGTAGAAGATCCGGATGAAAGCTACCGACTGACACTGGATAATACACTGAAAATGATGGCGATTCATCTGAGATTCCAGGCTGACATCCCAGTAATCATCATGGGCGACACTGGCTGTGGGAAGACTAGACTAGTGCAGTTTATGTGCAAGCTACAGGCAGCAGGCAGGCATGTTCAGAACATGATGTTGGTGCGCGTTCATGGTGGGACAACCTCCAAAGTCATCCACCAGAAGGTAAGAGAAGCCATAAGCCTCGCCTTGAGAAATGAAAAGGAGCATGATCTGGACACTGTGCTGTTCTTCGATGAAGCAAACACCACTGAAGCTGTATTTGCAATTAAAGAGGTGATGTGTGACAAGAATGTCAGTGGAGAGTTGATCCCTACCACTCGCTTGAAGATTGTTGCTGCCTGCAATCCCTATAAAAGACACACCACCAAAGCCATTGAGCTGCTCCAGAAAGCTGGGCTGGGATACAGAGTGCAGTCTGAGGATACTGTGGAAAAACTGGGCACTGTTCCATTCAGAGAGCTAGTCTATCGTGTGCATCCTCTCCCACCGAGCATGCTGCCTCTTGTCTGGGACTTCGGGAAGTTGAATGAAGAAACTCAAAGACTGTACATTGAAGAAATGGTAAAAGCCACCATTGCCCGTTGTGGAATGCCAGAAAAGTATGGTAAAATTTGTGCCGCTGTTATTGCAACCTCTCAGCACTTTTGTGAAAAACGGGATGATGAATGTCGAGTTGTGAGCCTCCGCGACATTGAGCGCTGCATGAAAGTCATGTCTTGGTTTTATGGTATAAGAGACTTGGTTTTTCCTAAAATTAATGAAAAGATGGAAGAAGAAAAAAGGAATGTAGAACAAGCATCTGAATCTAACTTAGCAGAAACAGAGAAGGTGACTGATTTAGATGAGGTGCATAGGTCCCTAATCCTTGCAGTGGGCGTTTGCTATTATGCCTCTTTAGACCATCGCACAGACTATTTGGAAGACATCGCAAAGTGCTTTTCAGTGCCTCCATTAAGAGTATTCAATGAGATCAGACTGTGCCAAGAAGTGTTTCTGGATGGCATTACACTTCCGGAAACGATCGCCCAAAACGATGCCCTAAAAGAAAACATATTCATGATGGTTGTCTGCATGGATATGAGAATACCACTTTTTATTGTTGGGAAGCCAGGGAGTTCAAAATCTTTAGCTAAAACGAAAGTCTTTGAAGCAATGCAAGGAAGGATTTCCAAAGCACCTCTGCTTAAGAGGTGCAAGGAACTCCATTTGGTGTCATTTCAGTGCAGCCCTTATTCCACGTCTGAGGGGATCATCTCTACATTCAGACATTGCGCTCATTTTCAGAAAGATAAGAACCTAAAGGAATTTGCATCAGTTGTGTTACTTGATGAAATAGGCTTAGCAGAAGACTCACCCCAAATGCCACTGAAGACACTGCATCCTCTGCTCGAAGATGGGTGTGTTGATATTGAGAGCCCAGAGGAGTACAAAAAGGTTGGCTTTATTGGAATTTCAAACTGGTCTCTGGATCCAGCTAAAATGAATCGAGGTCAGCTTGTACTGAGGAGTGACTTGGGGAGGGATGAGCTAGTGAAAACCGCAGAAGGGATTTGTGCTCGTGAAACAATAGACTGCACCCAGATGAAAAAACTATTCCCAAATATTGCTGATTTTTACATCACTATTCTGAAGAAACAAATAAAAAACTTCTTTGGTCTCCGTGATTTCTACAGTGTTATTAAAATGATATTGTCTTATACCAAAGACAACATGGAAAGGCCATTAGAGGAAAACATTGCAAAGGCAATTCTGCGAAACTTTGGAGGATCTGATGAGGAAGACCTTTTGAAGATCTTGGATACCTTCTATGAGCAGTTCAATATACCTAGACCTAGAAACAGACACGTTGGAGACACACACATATTATTGCAAGAAAATCTTGACAAAGACAAGTCAGGTTTTGCATCTAGGTACTTGTTACTGATAACCACAAACCATGCGGCACTGCAAATACTTGAGATGAAACATCTCATGGATCTCAACGACTGCGACATTGTCTATGGCTCGGGTTTCCCGAAGGACCAGGAATATTCTCAGGTGTGCCGATCTGTGAACAGAGTAAAGAACTGCATGGAGACTGGGAGGCCTGTTATCCTGTTGAACATACAGAATCTGTATGAAAGTTTGTATGATGCACTGAACCAGTGCTATGTCACACTGTCAAGCAACTACTACGTGGACCTGGGTCTTGGAACTCACCGGGTGAAATGCAGAGTCAAAGATGAGTTCCGGATGATTGTGATTGAGAACAAGGAAATAGTTTATGAGCAGTTCCCAGCACCCCTGCTCAATCGGTTGGAAAAACACATTTTGGATATGAGCACCATCTTAGACAGCAGTCTCACCCTGTTAAACGAAAAGCTGTGTAAGTGGACTAAACAAGTGGCCACAGTAAAAAGAGACTACATATATTCAACAGAATCTGCACAGCTCACCCTCACTCAAAATGATGTCTTTATTGGATTTAGTAGTGATGCGTGTGCTGCTGTCCTTTTACAGTCCTCTCAGGAGCATTGTGGATCAATAAGCAACCTGTCCAAACAGAATCAAACAACTGTTTTGGAATCTGCGAAAAGCAAACTCATTGATTGTGCCACTCCTGACTCTATCCTTCGACTGAAGGTCTCCAACATGACAGAAGTAGATGGGTTTCAGGATATATATTTCGGAAAGCAGAAGCACAACGGTTTGATTGAAATTCTGAGATGTGCCATGGCAAAAAAATTAAATGGACTATATCTGGAAGTAAGTAATTATTCTTGTTATAAAATATGTGACTGATCTAAGGGTGCATTCATCTGTATTTAAACTATGCTGCGAAATAGTAATTATTCCTTTTTTTACCATCCTTTCTCTCTTATACATTTTATTTTTTAGTTACATAAATCTAACGTACAATATAGCACAACCAATTTCTTCTTTTTTATCATTCTTTTTAGAGCACTTTTAAAACGTGTGTGGTCTAATAATATGATGAGTTAATCATCATAATCTGGCATGTCCTTTCCATAGCCCACTAAATAAATCCAACCTGTTTCAACGTGCATATGTTCTATTTGTAAAGCTGGCAACTTAATTCATTGGTCCCATCATCTGAATTAGCGTAACTATTACATTTCCATTTGCAGAAAAATTGTTTCTTAGAAATCATAATAGCTTTCTCAACACATACCTTCATCAACACACTGGGCTAATGCCAAAGACATCATAACCAGATAGTCAAAAATATCCTGGTGAGTCAAGTTGCCATATCAACCTTCTTGCCTGGTGTTAAAGGCATTATTGCCTTCACTTTTTGGTCAGTCAATTCAGGCCTTCTCATACACAACCTCCATTTCGTGTGCCATCTAAAAGTGCTCAGGCTCAAAAGATCTGATTAGTTGTCAACCACCTGGAAGGCTTCATTATTGTGAAGAGTGACAGTATTAATATGTGTCCTGTTACTGACCATAACTTCTCCAGTATTGGGGTATGTTTCATAAATACACATGCTTGAATCATTCCACGTCATCGAAATGGGGGAGCCCAACGGTACATAAAAAGCAGTAAGTAATTACTCTAACATTAAAGTAAATAGAGAAAGACCATTCACTTTAATATCTCGTCCTAGTCATTAGGTATGGCCCAAACTCCAGCCAATCAGCCAACAGCACCCTCTAGAATCCTTTCCACAGAGGCTCCAGGCTCTCGGATTTTCTTCCGCACGTCGAGTGAATGGAGTCTCCCTGAGCTCTGCTCAGTACTTTCACTTGGCCTTCTGGATTTCTTCAGATCTTCAGTTCAACATGTCTCCATCTAAAAGATCTCTCTCCAGGCATTGTAACTCTTGTGGGAAACTCAGACTTCATTCAGATAATCCCCACAAGAAGTGTATCTACTGCCTTCACCCTGATCACCAGGTCAGAGACTGTAAAATTTGCAGGCCTTTCTCTCAAAAGAACTTGAGAGATAAAGAAGGACATCTTCTATGGCTACAGAAGCTTAAAACTAAAGACAATCCTTTATCTGATTTTGAGAGTGATTCCTCACTAAAAACTACAGCTTCTAAGACAAGCATTTCAATGCAATAGGTCTCGCATTTATTAAATAACAATGCCTTTTATTTTTGTTTCGTTTTAAAAACATAAATAAAAGGCATTGTCATTTACAATGTCATAAGCTTAAACTCGTGTAACTGCGAGACCTATTGCATTGCAAATGCTTGTTATTTAAGCAGTGCGCTAGAATTGGGTGCAGGATAGAGATTCCAACAAGAGCTTGTCAAAAGTTATTTGCTTCAAAAAGGCACAGACAGAAGAAAGAGGAGGTTTAAGGGGGCAGATTATAGGACCTATCCAGTGAACGATGTCACAATACATTTCAAAACCCCATAGCTGACGTCAATAATCAAAGCAACCTTCCAGAATGCCTGCAATTGCAGTTTTTAGAGATACGGGCTGGGTACAGAGAATGTTTTCTCTCCGACTCCTAGATGACCCATTTAAGGGAGTACAGCATGCATAAATCTCATTCCAGTCATATTTTGATAGAGCCACTTTTACTCTAGCCTACTCTTTAGGGAGATAAAATACCAGACTCCAGCCGTACTTCTATTTCAGAATAGCACCACTACATCTTGACAGAATTAGGGCCATTAAGAGTGCATAGGGTTTTACAGTGAGGATGTGGGGGAAGACCCAGGAGGGAAGAAGCTTAGCCAAATCATGAATTGCTTCTGTCACAGGTTTAGGACTCAGCACTTAAAACTTGTGGGGTGCTCAGGACCTTCAATGTTGTAAGAACTCCGTGTCTGAAAGGGAAGTCGCAATAAGGTGTTATGACCCCGGATGGATCCCGCAAATCAGACTGTTTGGGGGAACATATCGCCTGATGAGATCATAGCCTCATTATAAACTCGGTACCGAAATACTACTATTTTTGGTGATTTTACCATTCCCAATATCCACTGTGAATACTCACTGTAGCAAAGATATTACAGTTCCCCGTAACACGGAAAAGAGCGACCTCCTCTCAGTATTTCACAATACCGCCCTCACTCACCATGGCGAAGCCGGAGAGCAGTGGCGAGGTGCGTCCAGCAGCCTTGTGCTTGGCACGGGTGAGATACAGTTTGCGCCAGGACAGCGCCTGCAGCGAGTGCTCGTTGAGGCTCATCAGCTCCACGTAACTCCTGGTGATCCACACCGGGTACGAGAGCAGCTCCTCCTTCCAAGTGTAGTGGCCGAGGAGCTTGTGCTGTGCACCGCCGGGGCTCGGGTACATTTGTCTAGTCGCGCGCAGGTCCCCAGCATTGCATGTTGCCTGCAGCGCGCAACTCTGTGACCTGTCACCTTCCCACCACCTCTCCTCTTTGGCTCTACTCAGGCATTACTAGAAAATCACCAAGATGTGAGCGCTTTACATTACAAGCAATGCAACGCATTGCACGTTTTTGCACCCAAACCTGTGGCAATGGCAACAGGTCTCTCTCCTATGCAGCACATGCGCGCTGCCTAGGCAAGACCTAAAAAAGGCTAGTGAGGCAGAGATAGTTTCTCCTAAGGCTGCTAAGGTGTTAAAAGAGAGGTAAAGAAGGACATCTTCTGTGGCTACAGAAGCTTGAAACTAAAGACAATCCTTTGTCTGATTATGAGAGTGATTCCTCACTAAAAACTACAGCTGCTAAGAAAAGGGCTAGTGAGGCGGAGCTGGTTTCTCCTAAGGCTGCTAAGGTGTTAAAAAAGCATCACCACACCTCAAAACCTGAAGATCAGCCTTCATCTTCAAAAAATAAACCAGCCTCTCTTAAGGGTCAGTCTGTGCCTTCTATGCCTTCAAAATCTTCTTCAAAAATGAAGCAGGCATCAATGTCTCTTCCAGAGACAGTTTGAAAAAAAAAATGTATTCGTTTTCGCTTTGCAAACACAAAAAAACAATCTGGGGCATATACATGTCTCACATCGCCATATTTCGCACTCACAGCTAGCAGCAAATACTACACATTCACAAAATTATATTATTGTTTCATGTTCCATAACTCCTAAATCCCAACTTTTGGTTTGCCATCCTAAGGTATCAATCCCCCTCTGAGTCAGAGTCACTGGGCCCGATTCACAGAATGAACTTAAGACTGAATCCTAAACTTACTACTATTTGGTATTCACAGAATGCACTTACTACTGTCGGGATTCATAGAATGAACTTACTACTTTCGGTATTCACAGAATAGATTTAAGACTACTAACTTTACGTCCGCACTCGGGCCGGAAATTCCGGCCCGGAGGGGGAGTTTCCGGCCCAGAGCTTCCATCTTGGGGGCGGAGCTTATGGGCCAGAGGCAGAGCTTGCGGATTGGAGGCAGAGCTTCCGGCTCGAGGTTGGAATTTAGCCATGGCTGAAATCTCCACCTCTGGGCCTCAAGCTTCACCTCCGGGCCGGAAGCACCGCCTCCGGGCCGCAAGCTCCGCCCCTAAGTCGGAAGCTCTGCCTCCGGGCCGGAAACTCCACCTCCGGGCCACAAACTCCGGCCCGAGGGCGGACGTAAAGTTAGTAGTCTTAAATCTATTCTGTGAATACCGAAAGTAGTAAGTTCGTTCTGTGAATCCCAAAAGTAGTAAGTTCACTCTGTGAATCCCGAAAGTAGTAAGTGCATTCTGTGAATCGGGCCCACTGTCTTCAGGATCTGATGGTGAATCACAAATTTCTCCTCTGTATGTATTCAATGCACCCCATATTATTCCCCACTTTTTTGGGCACCTTCTGTTCTTGTATACTGCCCTTTCAGCTATCATGGCTGCATCCATATCTTTACTCCATTGTGTTACGGTCGGCACCTCTGCGGCTCCCCATTTCTGCGCTATATTTCTTTTTGCCACCATCATACCCAAGGTAGCCCAGCTTTGACCCAAGTGTGTGAGATCATTAGGCCCCCACATATTTAAGAGGCATCGCCTGGGCTCAGGTAGCAGCGACACCTCCTCCACCTGCGAAAAGGTTCTTATCACCTTCCAGAGACCGTTTTACCTCATAAAAAAGATGCTCCATCAATGAAGCCGTCGACGCAACTTAAGCCACAGACGAGAACTTCCGTCGCCACGACTACGACGTCAACTTTCTCTCCGCCTCTGACTAAGATGATCATGTTGGTGGCATCTTCTCCCTCGACGTTAGTCTCTGTGAGGGTGAGACCTATATTGACCACAACTTCGTCTACGAAAAAGAAAGGACTTCTATCAGGACAATCGTCGAGCTAAACTTCGTCGCCGCGGCGGCTGTCGGTGACCCTGAAAAACAAGTCTCTTTCATCAACACTGTCCTGGTCGATGGTAGCCTTGTTGATGGAGCAGAAGACTTCGGATGTAGAACCTCGTCGACGATCCTCAACGACATCGAGACAGTTGACAGTAGAACGGTCGACTAAAACTTTATCCACGACATCCTCGTCGGTGGTTGGTTTGACATCGTCATCGATGCTAGTTCCGTCAATGAATTTGACCGCATCTAAAGATGATACAGGACTTCTACCTAAGAGAAGACCTTTACAGGAAGTAATATTGCCCATTCA
Source organism: Lissotriton vulgaris (assembly GCF_964263255.1). NCBI lineage: Eukaryota > Metazoa > Chordata > Amphibia > Caudata > Salamandridae > Lissotriton > Lissotriton vulgaris. The sequence continues at coordinate 1,541,146,265 of NC_141696.1, read as the reverse complement.
TACTTCTTCAAGTAAAATATCTCCCTGTCCTCCAGAGGAAATTTTCGATTACAGAGTGGATGAGGAGAAATCGGAAGATGATGGTATGTTTGGGGTGTCTCGCAGTCCGTCGGACCTTCTAATTAAATGCCAGGAGGAGGAATATGAGGACTATGTGTATTACCCTCTGATCCCCAACCAAGAAAAGGAAAGGGAACAAATAATCTAAATGCCTGTGTCTCTAGTGTCAAATTTACAGCATATGCTAGAAGATTACTACAGCAGATTCCCTCCTTCAGAGCCGGTGTCTTCAGTCCCCTAGACTCCTATTACGCAGCCTTCTTTACTAGTTAGATTTTCCCCTCCAGTTTCTCCATTACCTACAGCAACACAGCAACAGGACCAGGAGGTTCATACTACTGATTGTAGGAAGGTGGATACCTGACTATGGTTACACCAGATATTTTGCCTAGTGTTTATCTGGTTTTTACTTAGTTGGCCTGTGATCCTGCTAATCAGGGTCTTCTCTCTCTGTAAAATGGATTCCATGTATCTTAGGTACATTTCCAATTTGATATTGGGTCACCTTATGAGTCCCTGTACAGTGTACTATAGGTACCCAGGGCATAGGTGCATCCAAGGCCTACCAGGGGCTGCAGCATGTATTTTGCCACCCCTGGCTGGCCACCCAAATTGACACAACTGGCTGATCACTCAGCTGGGGCAAGGTGGTGTAATCACCCTTTGCTTTAGATATAGTATACCTATATCTAACCTTATATCTAGACACATATACACCTATATGTCACTCCTATGGCAGGCCTTAACCATCCTGGAGGCAGAGTGCTTGGTTTTATGTGAGATGGTGCTCTAGCATGAGCTGAGCCTGTCTGCAGCTTTCGGAACCATGTCCTTTAGCTGTTCTAGGATATTGCCATACCACATACTCTTAAGTGCATTATAATCCTCGCGGTTACATGCTAACAATGGTTTGGCTTTATCAAAACATGTCGAGTAAGGTGTCATACGAATTGGAATACTACCCCCTCGCCAGTCCTGGCGACGGGGGTAGCATTCCACCCTTCTAGAGGGAGAAGACATGTTGTTCCTACTTTTCCCGGTTAAAGTTAACCAGAGCCCCAGCTTTACAAAATGGACGCTGCTGCCACAGACACAAGTCTGACCTCCTGCTTCTGGGAGTCCTTCCAGCGAGGGAGGCTTGGACAATAGTTTTCCTGCCTTGAGAGGTGCTAGCACCACCCCAGACAGGACTTTGTGTATTGGGACAGGGAGGACTGAAAGGATTGAAACACTGCCTGGGGCACACAAGGTGTCCCATGCATAGGCCATTTCAAACCGGTGCTGGGGCTCTCTAGCCCCAGCTCTGGCGCGAAACTGGACAAAGGGAAAGGGGTGTAACCACCCCCTTCCCTGGTCCCACCCATAGGAGGGACCTAGCAGGTAAGGTTGGTATATAGGTAGGAGCTGAGTCACAGGATTTTAGATTATCCCGACTCAAACTCTGAAACGAAACTCTGGACCTTCATCACTCTACATTGGAAGAAGACGACTGAAGAATCTCCCTTGTGGTCAAGGAGTGACCACCCTGCACAAGCAGGCACCATCCAGCGATCCCCCAGACATCCAACAGCCCGATTCACAGTCCTTGCAAAGCTGAGACCCGTGTAGGCGCCGTGAGACGTGGGACCGGCCATCTTGAAAAGTCTGCGACCTGCTAACTGTGCAGCCCTTGAGGTCCCCTGGAAGCTGTGCATTGGGGATTAAGAAGCCCCAGCCCCGAGCAGCATCTGCACCGAAGATCAGCCCTGCACACTCCACGAGTTCTGCGTGGGGCCCTTTTGCATTTTCCTGCTCGACGCGTCTGCCCGGTCACTTGCCCGTTGGCTAGTGGCCATCTTGGTGACGAATCTTTGATTTTCCACCACTGGTCTGGTTGCTCCAGACAGGCCCTTGCTTCCCTCAAAAGAAGCAGCCCCTCAGACCTTGCTGGTCTGAGTAAGAAGCCGACATCGTATCCTGCGTGGGTTGCCTTTGCCAAGGCTTGTTGCCTCCAACCTTGAAGCCGACACCGCCGATAGCGAGAGCCTTCGTGGGACAGTCCATGCCTGACTCCTGGTTGTCGTCGATGACTCCTGGTCCATGTGGCTGCAGAGACAAGCTTCACATCACCACCTGATTGCATCCCAACATCCCCTGGTTCCTTCCAGGTTCCTTCCTGGTCACTGGCTAGTGACCCAGACTCTGTCCCTTCTGCTTTCAGGTCTTCTACATCTTCGATCCACCCTTGGATCCACCCGGACTCTTCTCTTCTGGCCGCCTGCAGCATCTTTTCTCCAAGGCTCCATAGATCTCCACGACGAAACCCGACACACTTTTGGACCTATGCACCGCTTCCTGTGGGTTAGGTAACGCGAGTACTACGGTGCTCCTGTAGAGGTTTACACTCCTAGTGTCCTAGTTTCAAGTGGTTAAGTTCTAGTCCAGTCGAAAGACTCCCAAACCTTTAACTTTGTAACTTTTACGCACCCATTGACTTCTATGAGTAAACGGGTGTGCCTTTAGACACTGCACACGCATCCCGTGGGCCTCCTGCTCCCTAACTATTGTTAGTACAGTGTAGCCCCAGCAATTCCCTAGGCCCTAGGCCTTACCATTGTTCGTGACGTGGTACTTATACCACTTTCTTACTATATGGTTTAGCGGGCCACCCCAGCCTATCCATATTTGTGCAACTTTTGTATATTCTATTAAGTTACTTGTTTTGCGCTTGTTCTTCTGTGCTCATAAATAGTTCAGGGGTTTGTATAGAAATAAAATACATACATATTTTCAATATATATCTTGTCTGGTGTCCTTTCATTTGGTATTAAAGGGATTCCATTTGGTAAAACAGCTGGCTTCACATGCCCTCTTGAGTTTAGCCTAGGACTGCTTTGTCCATACTACCTCTAGGATAGCTGGCCTATAAGGTTGACTTTACAACCATCACCATAAGGGTTGTTTGGACTGGTGCAAGGTGCTCACTAGAATAGTGAACATCATATACCAGGCCAACTTCTCACACTGATGAGGAGAGAGAAGAAGGAGAGTTGGATGAGATATCCCTTCTCAACGAGTGGGATGACTATCAGATTCAGACACCTTCGCCTTCCACTCCACCTCCAATAAATTCACCACCTGCGGATATAGGTGGTTTCCATACCCTTATAGAAAGAGCGGCAAAGAGGTTTCAGCTTCCCATGGTAACTAAACAAGCTGATTGTCCTCTACGATTTCAAAGAACAAACAAAGGGACATGTTCGCTCTATTCCCATAGTAGACTTCATATGGTAAGAGGGTTTAAAAGTAATAAAAACACCAGCCTCAATTCTGGCAGTTTTGCCCAAATTGGAGAAAACATATATGGCTCCTGATAATTTACCTGCCTGCCTTATCTGACAGCCCAAGCCGGATTCTGTGGTTTCATAAGCGGCACAACATTGTGCCAGAAATCCTGCTTCTCCAATGTCGGGCCCGCTGGATAGAGATGGAAGGCGTCTAGACTCCGAACTCAGCGCTCTACTCAAGAAACCGACAGCGGACCCCACCGAACTCAAGAATTACCGCCCCATCTCGCTCCTCCTGTTTCCAGCCAAAGTCATCGAGAAGACCGTCAACAAGCAACTGGCCGCCTTCCTCGAGACGAACGGATCCCTCGACCCCTCACAGTCTGGCTTCCGAGCCAACCACAGCACCGAGACCGCCCTCATCGCTGCCACCGATGACATCCGAACCCTGATGGACAACGGAGAAACAGCGGCCCTCATCCTCCTAGACCTCTCCTTGGCCTTCGACACCGTCTGCCACCGCACCCTAGTGCAGCGCCTCTACAACGTCGGAATCCAGGAGAAGGCACTGGAATGGATCATCTCCTTCCTCGACGGAAGAACCCAGAGAGTCCGCCTACCACCGTACAAATCAAAGGCCACCGAAGTCATCTGCGGCGTCCCTCAAGGATCCTCGCTGAGCCCAACCCTCTTCAACGTCTACATGAGCCCCCTCGCGGCCATCGCACGCCAACACAACCTGAACATCATCTCCTACGCTGACGATACCCAGCTGATCCTCTCCCTTACCAACGACCCCGCCGCCGCCAGAGCCAACCTTCACGAAGGAATGAAAGAGGTAGCCGAGTGGATGTCGACCAGCCGCCTGAAGCTGAACTCGGACAAGACGGAAGTCCTCATCCTGGGATCCTTGCCCTCCGCCTGGGACGACTCCCGGTGGCCCCCCGCCCTGGGAACCGCACCCAAACCGACAGACCACGCACGCAACCTGGGCTTCATCCTGGACTCCTCCCTCTCCATGACCAAGCAAGTCAACACAGTCTCCTCGTCGTGCTTCAACATCCTGCGCATGCTACGGAAAATCTTCCGGTGGATCCCCACCGAGACCAGGAAGACTGTCACCCAGGCCCTCGTCACCAGCCGACTGGACTACGGCAACGCCCTCTACGCCGGAACCACCACCAAGCTCCAGAAGAGACTCCAACGGATCCAGAACGCCTCAGCCAGACTCATCCTCGACATCCCACGACACAGCCACATCTCCGGACACCTAAGAGACCTGCACTGGCTCCCGGTCAACAAGAGAATCACCTTCCGTCTCCTTACCCACGCACACAAAGCTCTCCACGATCAAGGCCCGAGCTACCTCAACAACCGCATCAACTTCTACGCTCCCAAACGACACCTCCGATCAGCCAGTCACGCCCTCGCCGCCGTCCCCCGCATTCGAAGAACGACAACAGGAGGAAGGTCCTTCTCCTACCTGGCCGCCAAGACCTGGAACTCCATCCCTCCCGACCTGCGCCTGACCCAAGACCACCTCGCCTTCAGGAAGAAGCTCAAGACCTGGCTGTTCGGGCAGTAGCAGCTCCCCCCCCCCCCTAGCGCCTTGAGACCCTCCGGGTAAGTAGAGCGCTCTATAAATGTCTATGATTGATTGATTGATTGATCGGGAAAAAAAATTCCCCCATAGCAGCAACCACTGTTAGAGCAGCCAACTCCCTTGCCATTCTGGGCAGATACGACCGCCAAATGTGGTCGGACATTTCACTTTTATAGAAACGTTACCTGGGGAATCTAAAGCTGAGGAGCTGAAGATTACTCAAGAGGGAGAAAGGATCTCGGCTGAGATCATTGACTGTGCAGTGAATGTCTCCTCCACATGATTCATCAACTGGCAGTCCTGAGGCATCAGGGCTGGCTAAAAGACTGTTAATCTCCTGAGGCGGAAGCCGAGAGAATCGTTTGCTGCTATTTTTAATATTTGGTGTAATATTGTGTGTTTTAACCTACCTGCCACTCTCCCCGTGCATTCCCGCGCAGCGGACTCTAGCGCTGACGCAGGCTATTATTTCTGCTTGCCGCCATTTGCCCGGACCACTGAGGCCACGCCCACTACCCTCAGGCCACGCCCACCGCACCAAGGTACTTTAGGCGCTTAACAGTCCTCTGGTCGCGCTCGCATTCAGCGGACTCTAGCGCTGACCCGGGCCATTATTTCTGCTTGCCGCCATTTGCCCGGAACACTGAGGCCACGCCCACTACCCTCGGGCCACGCCCCCCGCACCAAGGTACTTTAGGTGCGCTGTATGCGAGCGCGACCAGAGGACTGTTAATCTCCTGAGGCGGAAGCCGGGAGAATTGCTTGCTGCTATTTTAAATATTTGGTGTAATATTGTGTGTTTTAACCTACCTGCCACTCTCCCCGTGCATTCCTGCGCAGCGGACTCTAGCGCTGACGCGGGCTATTATTTCTGCCTGCCGCCATTTGCCCGGAACACTGAGGCCACGCCCACTACCCTCAGGCCACGCCCCCCGCATACTATAAAAATGTGCATCTCCCGGACGCGCAGCGGACGAGCGCAGCGGGCGCGCCGTTTGCACGCCTAAGGCGCGCCTAAGGCAAGCCCGTCTGCGCCCGTCCGCGACCGACCGGGGCAAGGGGCACGTCACTATGCACAATTCCTTACATATTCTCCCGAACAACTGCACGCCCCCAATAAACATTGGCCACTGAATTCCGCAACACTGTCTTATGCTCAACATCTTGGCATTGCCTCGCCTAAGCCTATCACATCTGCCCCTCCTCCCCCATTGCTGCCCTCCTCCTGAACACAAGGTCAGCTGTCAAGTATCAGACCGAAATATTTGATCTCCTGGATTCTAACTCTCTGGACTTATTGTTTTTAACCGAAACATGGTACAGATCCGACTCCCTACCAAGCATCCTGGCAGCCCTCCCGCCTCATTACTCCATGCTCCACGCTGACCGTTCGGAGGAGAGAGCAGGCGGCGGGGTAGCCTTGATTGCCCGTAAGGGACTCCATTTTCAGACAATCGTGTCGCCCACGATACCAGCAGCCGATTGCCTTGTAGCCCGCTCCACCTCCTTCAAGATCCCAATTACCTGCGTATTAACTTATCGGCCACCTCAACCATCCTCAGGCTTTCTCTCTGCCTTCCAGGACTTACTGGCCACCCTTGTAGTCAATAGTGCTTCTGTTCTCGTTCTGGAAAACTTTAATTTCTGGCCCACCGACCCCGCCGAGGATACTAAATCCAAGGACTTTACGCAACTGCTTCTTAGCCTCAACTTTACCCAGCATGTCCAAGGTCCTACCCATATTCGGGGCCATATTCTTGATCAGATCTGTACTCTAAACATCCCGATTTCCGCTCCAACCATCTCGCCCTGCCCATGGTCCGATCACTCCATGCTCGCTTTTACCTTGGATCTGAGCCAAAAAACTACACCCTCCTGCCCTAAAAACACCAGGGCAAGGAATTGGAATAGAGTCGACATTCCATCCCTATGTAACTCGTTAGTCGCCACCCGCCCGGATCTATCGGGCCTGACCCCACACTCCCAGGCTGCCACCCTTGATCACTGGCTTACCAAAGCCTGCGACCCAGTGGCTCCCCTGAAGCGGATTACCATCAACCGCACCCATAATGCCAACAAGTGGTTCAGCCCGGTCTCAAAGCCAAGAAACTGGAGTTACGGCAGGCTGAACGAGCTTGGAGAAGAACATATTGCCCAACCCGGAAACAATACTATATCACCATTCTTAGCGAATACAAACAAGCCATCTTTGCAGCTAAGACAGAATATTTCTCGGAGCGCATTCTAGCTGCAGAAAGCCAGCCGCGTGAGATCTTTGCCACTGTCCACGAGCTGGCATCCTCGGACAGAACTCAGCCAAAGATCCCCCCCTCTCAGGCTCTATGCTATTCACTCAATGAATTTTTCATTGATAAAATAGCTTGTATTAAAGCTAACATTCCCCCCTCTTCGCTCACTTTCTCCTACCCCCAGCCTCCTGGCAATAATCTATCCCTCACTTCCATCCCCGCACTCACCAGAGATCCTTGCCCCCTTTACTCAGTCGCGTTAAGTCGGGCTCCCCAGCTGACATCTGCCCGGCACGCATTCTCAGTCAGATCTTTCTCGAATGCCCAGCCCCCGCTCTTACCCTTCTCAATGATTGTTTTATGCACAGCTCTGTTCCTGCTACTTTTAAGACTGCCATAATCCTCCCCATACTAAAAAAACCGGGGGCAGATCCCTCCTCCCCGGCAAACTATCGCCCGATATCCCTTCTTCCTTATCTGGGTAAGGTAGCTGAGCCCCATGCCACCTAGGTACTCAGCGCCTTCATTGAGGACAGCAACTACCTTGCACCCTGCCAGGCGGGCTTTCACCCCCGCCACTCCACTGAGAAGGTGGTCATCTCGGTCATGGACCAACTTAGGGAGGGGCTTGATACTAATGTAGTGTGGCTCACTGGTTAGAGGCGGCAGACCTGAGAGCAGAGGACGGCCCGGGACCAGGGTTCGATTCCCGGCGCGGCAGGTTTCTGGACCAGGGTCAGCGGACTCGATAATTCTCTCGCCTCGGTGCCCACTCTGATCAGCGATCACACTCTGCAACTCTGGGCATTAGCTTGCCTCATCTTCACTAACGGCCCCACCAGACCGCCGGGGATGCCTGGTCTCACCCTGGAGATACCCATTAAGGGGCCATCTCTCAGGGAAGCCAGGAAGGGTTTCGCAGCGGTCGAAGCGCCTTGGGACCCTCCGGGTAAGTAGTGCGCTATATAAATGCCTATACATTTACATACATGCCTATACATACATACCCCTCATGCCCTTGTCCTCCTAGATTTGTCTGCCGCTTTTGACACGGTGGACCATTCCACTCTCCTGTCCCGTGTCGAGGCGGCGGGCATAGGAGGACAAGCATTGGCCTGGATAGGCTCCTTCCTAGCAGACCGCACCCAGGTCGTCCACTTGGCCGAATTCTCTACCCCGCCGCACAGGGTGCAATGCGGTGTTCCCCAAGGCTCCTCTCTTTCTCCCCTTTTATTCAACCTTTACATTTTCCCTCTTATTTTTGCACTACAACAAATGGAGGTCACAGTCTACAACTACGGTGATGACCTCCAACTTATTTTTAATTTCTCCTCTCCGTCATCAGGTGTCACTGCCTTCCAGTCGGTCATGCTTTTTATCCGGGATTGGATGAATGCTAACCATCTGAAGCTCAACCCGGATAAAACTGAGCTGATTTTGACTGGTGGCAGTAGCAACCCTTGGTCTTCTTCTTTCTGGCCCCCCTCCCTTGGCTCGCCCCCCACCCCCTCTCATTCCGTTAAGACCCTTGGCATCACACTTAATCACTTGACTCTGCACTCCCACATTAGTTCTATAGTTTCTTCCTGTTTCTTTACCCTTTGCATCATTAGGAAAGTATCTCGGTTTTTCTCTCCCTCTGCACTTAAACTAATCGTAATGGCCATGGTCTTATCCAAAATCGATTATGGGAACATTATCTATAATGGTGCTCCCGCCTATGCACTTCAACGCCTTCAGCTGGTGCAGAACCAGGCAGCCCGCCTGGTACATGGCCTTTCTAAATTTCATCACTCGTCACCCCTCCTCATTGCTCTTCATTGGCTTCCCATCAAACAACGGGCCCTTTTCAAACTTGGCTGCCTTACTTTCCAAGCTCGGAAGGGCACGGCTCCTGCGTTTATCAATTCTGCCATCACCAACTACTGCCCTTCTAGAGATCTTCGCTCATCTACCAAATCCTTACTAGTCATCCCCCGTTTCAAGAAATCAAGATTGGGAGGCCAGAAATTCACGGTTCTTGCGCCCACTTTCTGGAACACCCTTCCGCCCCACATCAGACTCTCTCCCTCCTACATGGAGTTTCGTAGGGCTCTCAAGACTTTCTTGTTCCAGCAGGCGTTCAGCCTATAGCCCTCTCTTTTCTTTCTTGCCCAGGAACCCCTCTAGCACCATGAAACTGCATTGTGAACGCGCGCTTTACAAATTTCTAAAAATTCAAATTCAAAGAAATAATATTGCTCTAGCATTGTTCACTACTTATGAAATACATTTGTATACATAATAACAGTTTGCTAAAAGTGTGGATACTCATAGAATGCTCCTATCTAGTTCTACCCCAATGTGCCTAGCCTAAGTGTAGGACGGGTTGTGAAATAGCTGTGAGATTCCCCTAAGATAATATACTATAGTAAACTATAGTTGGTAATTGCCAAAAATCGCTCTAGGTTCTAGTCAGCTCCATACCTTTGAATGAGAGAGCTGTGGAATCTCGAATTCCAACACCCCGCAAGGGAAGTTAGATCACTGGAAGCCAAAGTCACTGCATGCAGAATGACGGCGTCTCTGCTCAGTGCATCAGGCCGGGAAATACGGGCTCCTCGGAAATCGAGGTCTCCTCTAGCTTGCTTGGGCAAAGGGTGTCATATTTATACCCGGAAGGTATTGCATTGATGTAATGTCGGACAGAGGACGACGTCAGGAATTAACCCTGGGGAATAATGGTTCATGCATATATAATGAGTTTCTTGGAGAAATCAATAAACATGTGCCTGTGAAGTTCCCTAGAGCTTAAGGGTCTGGTTCCAAGAAAACTCAGTTGTGACGTAGGGAGTGGACGGATGTAGGTGAAGGACCATGCCTGTATAGTTCATGCCTAAATAAGGACTGCAAAAGTTATGCCTAAATAAGGGCAATGTGAATTGTGCCTAAATAAGGGCATGTTTCAGTAAAGCCTATATTGGGACACATATACGAGACACAACACCCACTCCACTTTCGAAGAACAATATTACTAAATGCTAAACTTAAAATTGAGTATTGCATAAGTAAAAGGCATTCATGTAAAACATTTCTAAAATCAGTCTAAAATAGTTCTACTAAACATTTAAAAATTTGACTTCTACATGAAGAAACAGTGGTTATAGTAATTTGAAAGACAATTCTGAAACTCAGTAAAAATGAGTGTACAAGTTGATGAAACTGGTATAAATATGGCATCATTTCTAGAATTGTTCATTGTAGAAAAGGTTTCTTTTTAGAAAAAAGTTCTGAACAAAAGGTTGAAAAGTAGTTAGTTTTACATGAATTGTTCTACGGTAGGCAGTTAGAAATGCGATGTAGCTGAAAGTTTGAACAACTTGTCAATTTAGTTCCTTTCAGATGTTGTGAAAACATGGAAGCTTGAATGCCTTTCTTCCCAGTACACTGTACACTGTGTGCCAATTCAAAAGTCAGAGTCTAGACTGGGTGCAAACATTTAGGGCCCGATGTAGGTAAATCTCATTTACCGACTCTAGAATACCGAATTTTACTGATTCGGTATTCTAGATTCGGTAAATGAGATGTAGGGAAAAAATCGGTAATTTTTACCAAATCGGTATGATTCGGTAATTACCGAATCGGTATTTACCGATTCGGTAATTGCCATTGATTCCTATGGGCCTTGAGGCCCATAGGAATCGATGGCAATTACTGAATCGGTAAATACAGATTTGGTAAAATTACCGAATTGTCAAGGGGGACAGGGTGTCACTTTGACACCCTGTAGCACCCCTGATTCTGGCTTGCGTGCCATGTGGCACACATACATGCCCTAAGGGCATGTATGTGTGTCACATGGCACAGGTGTACATGCACAGATGTGCATGTACACTGGAATTTGTTATTTACCACGAAATATTATTTCGTGGTAAATAACGAATTCTTAAGGGCCTGTGGCACTGTTTTCAGTGCCACCTACATCTAGATTTACAGAATCAGTAAATTTACCCATCGGTATTTTACCGAATCGGTAAATTTACCGATTCTGTAAAATTGAAGCCCCCTACATCTAAAACTCCAAATACTGGTCGGCCGTTACCGACCGGTATTTGGCCACCTACATCTGGCCCTAAGTCATCTACTGCCGTAGACATAAGATCATCTACCATTGCTGGGGACAGTTGTAATACCTCGTTCATTATGTCGATAGTACAAAAGTGAGATTCCTCATGTACAGCTGATTCTGTAGCAGTGTCTGCATTGGCTGTTACCTGTGTGCCTGTTAAATCCTCTCGTACCTCTGCAGGAGCAGACTGCGACTGTGAGGTCTCAATGAATGCCATCCTCAGTATCGGGAGCCGTTGAGGGCAACACAGAGCATGGGCTGTTATGGGTTCCAGCAGAGTATCGACATCCATTGGCATTGCAGATGGAAGTGTCAGACAAGTTAATCACACAGTCTTCACCGCAAAGCAGGCAGTGTAGAACAGGTAAGACCCAGTCAAGCCAAACTGGTCTGAATATCAGGAACCATGATTGATTAAGTTCCACGATGGCGAGGAATGCCCAGGAGCTGTACTATGCGCTCGCTGCACTTCAGTTTCAGGAGAATATTCTTCAATTCGCTGGGAGTGATGTCCGTTGTGAGGCAGTCCACAGCGTAGCAGTAGGAATAGAATTAGTACTCCTGCAACTATTGCAAGAATTAAAGTCAGACCACCAAACACCGAGTGCACGAAGTCTGGAATGAATCCGAGGACCAACTGGAAGGTGTTTAAGAGTCCTGAACCAGTGGTCTTAAATACATGTACAATTCCGCTTGTATCAGACATGTTAAAGATGCGTCCCATCAGTTCTATGAAATGTATAGGGTAGTTTGTACGTATCAAAGCCTGTATCTCTGCCGAGGTCCTTGCGACTTGAAGACCATAAGTCTCTCGGGCAGAGGTTGGGGTATATTTTTTGTAGAAGCATGGCGTTCATTTTGCTTAGAGTATCAAAACTGTTGCGATGTCAGTCGTACTAGTAACATGCAACCACTAAAATCGGCAAGGTAAGGTGTAAACAAAAGCGCTTCTGCTTCGTCCGGGGATGCATTGCCAGCTTCCACTTCCGGTGCGAGGAACACAACACTTATGGGAAAAGAGTGCCTTGTGTTCCGTTCGCCATCCGGTGGACTTAGTAAGATATTACAATCATACCCATTCAATTGGTGGCCAGAAAAGAAGGAAAAAGGGGTGCCTAATGCTCTGTATCTACGTTGGAGAACCGGGCCTTATGGGCCGAGCGGCGCAAGGCACGCCTAAAATCTCCGGCTTCACCTGCCTCGTCAGACAAAGACACGAGACACTCTGTTAGGCGTAGAAAATCAAGTTTATTAGCTGCAGCTAAGCACAGTTGTCTAAGAAGTACCCTGTTGGTATGTTCTCAAGAGACTGCCACTTAACTCCGTGGCTCACAATCTCTTATACTGAACATGTTTACAATGGCAACTCCCAAAACATACAAAAGTGACAAATGGGAAAAGTTCGAAAATAAGCTATCAAGTGTCTGAAACACACCCTTCTTTCAGACCCCTTGTGCTCTCCTCCCCTCAATTTAATCAACACTAGTGCCCGTAATTCAATTTGCAGGTGATAGAACATGTTAGCGTGTTTCAAAGGATAGTTTGTGTAATAAGAGAATACACGAAGAGAATAGCGAAAGCCAGTCAAACAAGATAAAGACGGAAAGAATGGTGGGACCCAAACAGTGGAATAAGACAAGGATCAATCAGTCTAGACATAGATTAACGGACTCGGCCAGACCCTGACATCGGTTTCGTAAACACAGACAAGGGGTTATTATTTAACAGAGAAAGCCACGTAGCAGCTGAAAAAGCAAAAACACTACGTTTGTCGTGCTGCCTGAGTGAGGCAACACAAAATGGCGGTTGGACACAAAATGGCGGCCAAATACGAAGCGGAGTCGAAAACTACAGAACCTCAGACCCTCCTTTTGCCATTACTCAGGCAAAGCACAAAAGGACTCATGTTAATCTGAGTCGATGTCAATGGTCATGAGGTCATTAAGCTGTTGCTGCAACATCATTCTGATGTTCTCTGCTTCCTGTGACACAGGCTTAGGGATACACATGGTGGCACAAAGCCCACAGATAGCGGGGCCACACTGAGAACAGAGACAACAAGAAAAGATGATTGCTAGAATTGCTCCGAAGAAAGTTAACACTTTCTATCCCCATGTAGACAGTAGTCCCCAAAACCTTCCCATCACAGACCAGTCTCCAGTATCCTGATGAATAGACTCGGAGATTACATGTAACTTAGAGATGGCTTGGTATACTGTAGGGGCATTATCCGGAATGTAAACGCAGCAACTAGATCCAATTAATTTACAGACTCCTCCCCTATCCGCAAGGACAATGTCTAAAACCATTCGGTTTTGCCAAGTCATAAGGCGATCCGCCTGAAGTTCAGCCGTCAAATTACTCAAGGCTCCAGAAGTCACATTTATAGTAGCCTCGACCACACGAGTCAGTTGTCTAATGTTTCTGCTTTTGGCCATTGGACCCCAAAAAGGAAGGAACCCTTTTAAAAAGTCTCCTCCCTCTTGTCCAGCTGTGTCTTCAGAGTCAATAACTCCCCTACTACATCTCTTCTTATGATGATCTGAAGGGCCAGTGTATGTCGGGGGAGAAGGAAAGCTACATAACATGTTCCTGAAAAATAAGTAGGAAGCCATGTGTATGCTCTATCATGACAGATAAAGTATGTACCTTGAGACGGTACTAACGGCGAAGAAATCAGAGGTGTATAAATGTATGTATGGGAGCAAACACTCTTTTCCTGTTTGCGCTTAGTATACTGACCATTTATTTGCAGACATAGATTACCTTTATGAGGTATGGTCCAAATCGGGGAAGCTTTTCTTTGTCTAGCCTTATCAGTGAGACTAGTGACATAACGAGTCACGTTCCAACCATCATATGCTCGTTTCTCATCAACGGGAATCTTACTAATGTCGGCAATTTTGGCCATAGTCACTATACCCTTTATCAAAGGACTATGACTAAAATCTGCCCCACCATTATGTGGTCTACCAGGAGGATATCGAAGTTGGTTCTGGTATGCATTGGAAAACATAGCCAGATATGCCCAAGCAGAACCTTCATATGAAAACGGAAGGACTAGGTAAGGCATCTCTCTTTCTGTGTTATGGGGCATGATCCCACAAACCCAACACTCAGTGGCATTGACTACCAGTTGATGCTGCTGTAACAACTGGATGAACGAATTGTTAAGATATTCAGTTCTTCTGATCGGTTCATGATGCGGAAGGGCATAGAATACATGTGGGGAAACAGTAGTAAAAGAAAGCAAAGGAGCAGAGGTAGAAACAGGTGTTCGCTGCATAGTGTGGACAATCCATCCCACACAAGCTAATAAACTACATAAGCACACTAAGATACATAATGCTACGCCACATCGACTAAACAATAAGGGCCCGATTCACAGAATGAACTTAAGACTCAGTCCTAAACTTACTACTTTTGGCATTCACAGAATGAACTTACTACTTTTGGTATTCACAGAAGTTAGGATTTTGTCCTAAGTGTGTCTTAAGACAAACTTAAGACAAACTTAAGACAAAATCCTAACTTCTGTGAATACCAAAAGTAGTAAGTTCATTCTGTGAATGCCAAAAGTAGTAAGTGCATTCTGTGAATACCAAAATAGTAGTACGTTTAGGATTGAGTCTTAAGTTCATTCTGTGAATCGGGCCCTAACTTTCTATATTTGTTTCTTTTTGTAATTACAATATCATCCCCTTCCATTTGACTACCCATTCTGTAAAGGCGTTGCTCACGGTAATCTTCCTGGATCACTTGGCTGTGATTATTAGCCGTCCTATGACACTGCAAGTCCTGTTGACCTAGTCACACTATTCAGGTCACAGCCTAAGACTCATACCGTGACCCTGCAACTTGATGGATAATGGACAAGGAATGTTTTTTTAATACCAGCAAAGAGAATTTAACCAACAAAAATAAACAAAATATTCAATTGTTCTTAGGCAACCTGGGTCTTAGGTTGTACCACGTCTTGCCAGGTATCGTTTGGTCCTGAAACAGAATGTCTGGTTTTGTCGTATCTAGACGTAGATGAGGTGGTACAGCTTCTTGCAGCACGTCGTCGTCCTCTTTTTCAGAGTTTGTCCAATCCAGGCGTGCACTACTGAATGGCACAAAACGGGGTACTTTCTCACACTCACTATCACCAACACCTTCTCGGACCCACTGGTCATAAGGTAAGGTTAATGGTACCCTTTTTCAGTGCACGCCGTGGATCCAATTCTTTTTCCCGACGACCTTCACAGCTGTACGTGTCGTTAAAAGTACTTGACTCGACCGCCCCCAACAAGGTTCCAAATTCTTCTTCCTCTGGAAGTTTTTGACGCACACGAAGTCACCAGGTTGAATGGAGTGGCCTGGATCTGAGGAAGCCTCCGGTAAAGCACTGTGAACCTGTTGATGAATAACACGTAATTTTGTGGTAAGATCGTGCAAGTAATCAACCAACAACGGGTATGGAATGTCAGAGTATTTCTTAGGTCGCGGAACTCCCCAGACATTTGCTGGGCGTCCAAAGACGACCTCATACGGACTAAGCCCTAAATGAGAGTGTGTAGTTGTTCTCGTAAAGAGAAGTGCCAAAGGCAAGGCATCGGGCCAATCAAGTCCCGTGCTGGCCTGAATCTTTGTTAATTTCAGTTTGAGTGTGCCATTATAACATTCTACCAAACCCGCTGACTGAGGATGGTTTGCCTCATGGAATTTCTGTCTAATACCAAGACCCATACACACCTTCTGCATAATCTGGCCTACGAATTCACTCCCATTGTCACTCCAGACAATGCGCGGCAAACCAAATCTTGGAAAGAATTCCTTTAAGAGGACTTTGGCAGTGGACAAAGCAGTGTTGTCCTTTAGGGGGTAGGCCTCTATCCATCTAGAAAAGGCACACACCACTACTGAGACATACTTGAGGTTATTGGAACGTTCCATGTGAATGTAATCTATTTGTAATACCTCAAAAGGATACGTAGGGGGAGCAAAATTACCTGCCGGAGTTGGAGTTCCATTTCCTGGATTGTGCATCAAGCAAACAATACAATGCTTCACCACATTCTCCTCACATTTAGGAATACCTTCATTCTGCCATACCGGGGACAGAAGTTTACAGATTCCTTTCGCATTGATGTGAGCTGGACCATGCGGCATAGTAACTACAGGTAGTACATAGGCGTCTGGTAACAGCCAACGTTGGTGTTCTGACAATTCAATCCAACACCCTGTCGAATCCAACATTCCCGTACTCTCTTTCCACTTACTCCATTCCTTCTCGGTTGCTTCTTCTTGAATCATTCTCACACTTTCTACTGTGTCCTCACACATACCTGCTTCTCTGACCCATCTTGCAGGGCCTGCAACATACATGCGACTCTTAACATCATTCGCTGTTTCTTTCGCTACCTCATCTGCAAAAGCGTTCCCTCGACCCACATCATCGATGATCTTTTTATGTGCAGTGCACTTAACAATCGCTATCTGAGCAGGCAAGGTAAGTGATTCAAGAAGGTCAGTCACCAACTGACCATGCTGTATTTTAGTGCCGTGGGAAGTAAAGAATACTCTTTTTTTCCACAAACGGCCGAAACTATGAGCCACGCCAAAGGCGTATTGGCTATCAGTGTAGACAGTCACTCTTCTTCCTTTTGCCAACACGCACGCTCTCGTCAATGCAATCAACTCTACAGCTTGTGCTGAATTCTGTGTAATATGTGCAGTTTCTACTACTGTATGTAAGGTAGTAACAGCATAGGCTGCTGTCGTCTCACCATTAGGATGCTTAAAACAAGACCCATCTACCCACAGGATCCCATCCGGATCCATAAGTGGTGTGTCTTTCAAATCTATCCTGCCTTTAGTTTCTTCTTCTGTACGAAGGAAACAATCATGCTGTTCTTGTGTATCTTTCTCATCCAAAATAGGTAACAACGTTGCAGGATTTAAAACATTACATCGCTTGATATGTATATGACTAGCCAAAAGTGTCAACTCATACCCAGACAAACGAGCGCTCGTTAAGTGCTGAGTTTTTGTTCTATTCAAAAGAGTATCTACTGCATGTGGTACAATAACAATAAGAGTGTGATCCAACACCAATCCAGCAGATTGACGAATGGAAATCGCCGCTGCTGCTGTTGATCTGAGACAACTAGGTAATGCCTTGGCTACTGGATCTAGTGTAGCCGAAAAGTAGGCACATGGCCTCTGCTTATCTCCAAATTGCTGTGTCAAAACTGACAACGCACAACCTTCCTTTTCATGGACATAGAGTGTGAAAGGCTTACTGTAGTCTGGAGTACCCAACACAGGAGCAGAACACAATGCAGTACGTAAATCAGAAAAGCTCTTCTGACATTCATCAGTCCAAGGAAGAGGTTGGGGCGTGTCTTTTAAGAGTAAGTGCCAACAGAGGTTTAGCCAGCAAGGAAAAATTTGGAATCCACTGTCTACAATAAGAGGTAATGCCTAGGAAAGCACGCACCTCTTTTTGGGCCAGATGTAGGTCACCAATTACCGGTCGGTATTGGCTGATTTTGGCCGTTACCGACCGGTAATTGGTTTTTGAGATGTAAGGGCCATTATTTTACAGAATCTGTAAATTTACCGAATCATTAAATTTACCGTTTCTGTAAAATAAGAATCAGTAATTTTACCGATTCGGTAAATCCCAGATGTAGGTAGCACTGTTTACAGTGCTACAGGCCTTCAGAATTCGGTATTTTGACAACCAATACAATTGGGGGGTAAAATATCAAATTCAGGTGTACATGCTTACATGCACATCTGTGCATGTACACCTGTGCCATGTTACACACAGACATGCCCTTAGGGCATGTATGTGTGCCACATGGCACACAAGCCTGGAATTGGGGTGCTACAGGGTGTCAAAGTGACACCCCGTTCACCCTTGCAGGATTCGGTATTTACCGATTCGGTAAATACCGAATCAGTATTTCCCATTGATTCCTATGGGCTTCAAGGCCCATAGGAATCAATAGGAAATACCAATTCAGTATTACCGAATCATACCGATTCTGTAATTCTAAAATAAGAATTACCTACATCTGCCCCGTTCCTATTTACCTACTCTTAAATACCGAATCGGTATGATTCGGTATTTAAGAGTAGGTAAATAGGAATTACCTACATCTGGCCCATGGTGTGGATGGTACAGACATACATGCAATCGCTTGAATACGTTCTGGGGTCAATCGCCTTCCCTCCTTCGACAAGAGATGACCTAAATAGGTAACCTCTTGTCGACAATATTATAATGTAGAAGGTGACACTTTATGATGGAAATCAGACAAATGTCGCAAAAGCAAAATAGTCGCTGTCTTACAAACATCTTCCGAATCAGCAGGCACTAGTAAATCGTCTACATATTGTACAAGAGTAGCCCCTGGAGGCAAAGAAAAGGCGTCAAGCTGCGACTTCAAAACCTGACTATAGATGGAGGGACTTTCACAATAGCCTTGAGGTGCACGTTTGAATCGAAAACTTCGGCCTCCAAGAGAGAAGCCAAAGAGATCCCTACTCTCCTCAGCAAAAGGAATGCTAAAGAAAGCATTTTTGAGATCAATAACCGAAAACCAAGTAGCCGAAGCAGGTATCATTGTAAGCAAAGCAGTAATATCCGGAACAACAGGAAACTGAGGGACAACAATTTTGTTGACCTCTCGAAGATCAATCACAAAACGATACACAGGAGGTTGAGAAGGATCAGTACGTTTAAGAACAGGCAAAACAGGACTGTTGCAAACATTCCCTCTCGTTTCTTCAATGACACCTTTCTGACCAAATCATAATCAATAGCCAACAGTCCTCTTTCACCATCATTGGAAATGTTATATTGGGGAATGCGTGGCAGTTTAACATCGTTCTTGACAGTAATCACATAAGGTGGAATCTGGAGCAGACCAACGTCATTCGGACCCGTGGCCCAAAGTGTAGCAGGAAGTGAACGCAAATCAAGTGGTAGATGATCCCCAGACAGGTATGTAGGAAGGTGGATATCTGACTATGGTTGCCCCCAACTTTTTGCCTGGTGTTTTGCTGGTTTTTCGACTTAGTTGACCTGGGGCCCTGCTATTCAGGACCCCAGGCCCACTGCTCTCTCTGTAAAATGGATTCCATGTACTCTAGGTACATATCCTAATTGGATACTGAGTCACCTTATCAGCCCCTGTACAGTGTACCTTAGGTACCCAGGGCATAGGTGCACCCAGGGCCTACCAGGGGCTGCAGCATGTATTATGCCACCCCTGGCTGGCCATCCAAATCTGACACAACTGGCTGCACGACAGCTGGGGCAAGGTGGTGTAATCACCCTTTGCTTTAGATATAGTATTCCTATATCTAACCCTAAAATGGACACATATATTCCTATCAGTCACTCCTATGGCAGGCCTTATCAATCCTGAAGGCAGAGTGCTGGGAATTATGTGAGATGGTGCTCTGGCATGAGCGGAGCTGGTTCGCAGCTTGCGGAACCAAGTCCTAATAGCTGTTCCATGATAACGCTATACCATATACTCTTAAGTGCATTATGAACCTCGCGGTCAAATGCTAACTTTGGCATAGCATTATCAAAACATGTCGAGTAAGGTGTCATACGAATTGGAATACTAACCCCTCGCCAATTCTGGTGACTGGGTTAGCATTCCACCCTTCTAGAGGGACACGACATATATGTAACTGTGAACCCCGGTTAAAGTTAACTCGAGCCTCAGCATCACAAAATGGATGCTGCCACCACAGACACAAGTCTGGCCTCCTGCTGCTGGGAGTCCTTCCAGTGAGGAGGGCTCGGACAAAGGGTTTCCTGTCAGGGGCGGTGCCAGCACCATCCCAGACAGGATTTTGTGTATCCCAGGTAGGCAGGGCTGAGAGGAAGGTGACTGAAAGTGGCACCCCGGTGCTCACTGTGCATATGCCGGCTCAAACCAGTTCCAGGGGCACCCCAGCCCCTGAGCTGGGGAGAGACCGGACAAAGGAGAGGGGTGTAACCATCCCCCTCCTGGTCCCACCCATCGGCAGGACCTAGTCGCGTGCCAGCCCCTTTTCTTAGGATAAAGGTAGGAGCGGGCCCCCTTCCCAAATTAGATAATCTTGAATCTTGAACTACTTTCCACGAAAGGAACTCTTGACTATCTCTGAAGACTCTCCCTTGTGGCTAAGGAGTAGCCACCCTGCACCCGCAGGCACCACCTAAGCATCGCGGTTTGCTGCACGTCCATCCTCCGGATCAAGACTGACCAGCTCGACGAGACCCGGATTCCCTGCCATCTCTGACCTCTACCTGCATCATCAGCCCAGCTGAGATTCGTGGGTGTGACGAGACCTGAGGGACCGGCCATCTTCAAAACCTGCACGACGCTTAACCAGCACGACCGCTGAGGGATCCTCGAGTGAGTGCACTGGGGTTTGAGAAGCCCCAACCCAGAGCAGCTCCAGCACCGAAGTCCAGCCCCCCAGCATCCACGAGATCTGCGTGGGGCCCTTCTGCTCTTTGCTGCTTACCGCGTTGTCCGGTCACTTGCCCGTTGGCTAGTGGCCCTCCTGACGACGTACCACGACGATTTCACCGCTGGTCTGGTTACTCCAGACTGGCCCTTGCTCCCTTCCAAAAGAGGAGCACCCCGGACCCTCCTGGTCCACTCCAGACGCCATCTTGACTCCACCGCCTGGGCTTGCCTTTGCCAAGGCTTGTTGCTCCAATCCTGGTTCCAGCATCGCCGGCAGCAGACACCCTCGTGGGACAGCTCGCACCTCCAGCCTGGTCGCTGACAACGCCTCCTTGCCCGTGTGACTGCAGAGTCCAGCGTCGCCCACTCACCTGATCGCGGTGACCTCATCCGGTGCCATCCTGGTGCCCACGCAATCACTGGCTAGTGATTAAGAACTGAGTCCCCTCTGCTTTCAGGTCATCTCCATCACCGATCCAGGCTTGGATCACACCGAACATCTTCACTGGTCGCCTGCCAGCAACTTCTTCTTTCAGGCTCCATAGACTACAACGAGGATTCCCGACGTCTTTTGAACCCTATGCAGCCGCAGCCCCTGGGCTAGGTAACCCGAGCATTTTGGTGCTCCAATGCAGGTTCACTATCCAAGTGTCCAGATCTTTTTTCGTTTTAAGTCTACCTAGTCGGATTCATCCGGAAACAGTAACTTTAGAGATACTAGCCTCCATAGACTTTGTCCCGCATCCCGCGTGAGAGTGCACACTCTGCACCCGATCTCCCTAGGCCTCCTGCTCCTAACCTTTGGGTTCAGTAGTGTAGTCCTAGCGATCCTGAAGCCTCTGGATCTTGTTACTTACCTGCTAGTATTTCGCATTCCACTTTTAGAGTATATGGTTTTTCGTGCCCCTCGGGCATTTGTGTAAATTGTGCAACTTGAAGTATTTTCGTAAGAGTTTTGTATTGTGCTTAGCTCCCAAACTCATAAAGAGTTCAGGGTAGACTTGTTATAAATAAATATACTTTATTTTTCATAACAACTTGTGTGGTGTCCTTTCACTTGGTGTTCAAGGGGTATATGTGATGGTAAAACAGCTGGCTTAACACGCCCTCTAGAGTTTAGCCTAAAGACTGCTTTTGTCCACGCTACTAGGATAGCTGGTCTATAAGGTTGACTTACAACCAATCATCAATAAGGGTTGTTTGGTATGATACACAGTGATCACTAGAATAGTGAGCACTATATATCAGGCCAACTTCTCACAAGGTACATTGGAGAAACCAATTTGGCACCCAAAGTAAGATGTACACCAGAAGGAGAACAATACAATGTTGCATGCAAACGTTTCAGCAAATCCAAACCCAACAGATTTTCTCCGCAACCCGTTGTTTAGAGGAGTGGAGCTTCCAAATCATAAGGACCAATAGAAATGGGCAAAGGACAAGAAACAGGGTTGCGAACTGGGGCGCCAGAGAATCCTACAGAAACATTTGTTAAGCTAGACAAAGTTGCCCCCGGGCGTTTGGAATGCATGATAGAACTTCTCATTGCACCAGTATCCAAAAGAAATGGTTCGGTAACACCCAATGCAACAACGTCAACATAAGGTCCATTCTGATCCACTGGAACTGATACAACTCCCTTGCTTTGTCTATAGCTGTCCTAGCTAGTGTGAAAATCAGCGTTTTCGTTATCTGTGCAATAATCGTCATTGTAATATTGTGCAGACTGGGAATTCAGTTGATCAAAATAATTCGTAGTGTCCTGAGGGGGAGAGGGACGTCGTTCCTGAGACAACGCACCTCACCCTCTACCTCTAGGCACTGACTGAGAATCACCACGACCCCGTGGTGTTGACGATCCAGCATAACGCTGCAACAAAACCGGACAGTTATTCTTGAAATTACCTTCTTCCTTACAATAGGCACATTGATTAAGACCTAACAAAGGTCGTGGGACTGGGGATACAGGTTTCTGTAACAATCTCTGAAACTGTGGAGGCTGCTGTAGTTGGCGCTGAGCAGGACGAGGAGGATAAGCTTGTTGTAGAAGGACCTTCGTTTTTAATTCTTTAGTCTTTTTCTCCACTTTCTCCTTTTCTTCCTTATCCCTATTCTCATAATACTGAGCCGTGGCTAATATCTGAGCAATCGATGAAACTGCCCACAAACTCTCTGAATCTTTTAGTTTGTGTGATAATTCTGGAAGTAAATTAAATACGAATTTATCCACAAACAATGGTTGTCCACCTTCAGTACTCATATCCTGGCCACTATGATCAATAAAAGTGTCTTCGAAGCGAGTAAAGAAATTGGAGACACTCTCACCTGTCTTCTGTTTACATGCAGCTAACTTATCCCAATTAACACTCACAGCAGGCATAATTGTTTTAATTAAAGCTATTATTCTACCGGGCAATTCTATAATCAAATTATCGGGTTTAGCACCACCTATCTGTGCTGTATCTGCAGCAGTTATAGCAGCCCAATCACCACCTAACGCCTGAGCATGGTCTTCCTTACGAATACGAGCCCATAACGCTTGTGGGAGTACATTTCCCATCAGCAAATCGATATCTGCCAAATTTATGATACATGCGTCAACGGTCTGAGACAATTCTTTATAATATCCAGCAGGATTTTTACGAGGGTCCGGTAAGGAGTGTTTAAGCGCCGAAACTTCCGATCTTTTCCAGGGGTCATGTACCCATATACGCTGGAAATGAGCCGGAACGGGCGGATTCGCACCTGCTTGTGGAACTGAATCTCTCCATATCGGAGGAACTTCTCGCATAGGATAGTGTTTCAGTTTACGTCGAACTGCAGAATCAGGTTCGAGAGAAAGTTGAGAGAAAAAGGAAGACCTAAAAGTAACAGGTGTGTGGACGGCATTTTCTACGTCGGAACCCACAATAAGTCCTTTTTTGAATGTGTCCCATATATCAAACAAACCCTGGGGAGGTAGATCCAAATTCACATCTCCCCATTTCTTAATAAGAACATTACACATAGCATTAAAAACATATCTCTGTGTAGGCGGATTCCACTGTAGAAAAGTATCCAGAATATCACGGACACTATACTGTGGACCATTCATGATCCAATTATGAGCGAGAGAGTCTAACTGAAGTTGTTCCGCGGAATCCGGCATCTGAATATGACATTGCCGTCAAGATGATGTAGGAGTCAAACTAAGAGACCCAAAGAAAGGTAACAAAAGACCGGAAACTGTGTCAACCAATCGTTGACGGGCTGTAGGAGAATCCGACACTAGAATAGGAGACAATGTATTCTGTACAGTAGGAGAAGAACTAGTTGCAAAAGAAACCGCAGGCAAAGGAGACTGAGGTACAGAAGTCTGAGGCATAGAAGTCGGTGGCAAAGGGGGTGGTGGTGGAATCACTGTAAGAGGCAATTGTGGGAGAACCGGAACAACTGGTTGAGCAACAGGTTGTTGAACGACAGATTGTAACGGAGGTGCATTAGCACCCAATATATAAGGCGGAGGTAATCTCAGCAAATGGGACACAAAAGGATCCTCGTCAAGAGGTTTACTCTTTGGGGAAGTAGGCAACACAGGGTAACACCTATCTATTGCCATACTATGCTGTCTTTCTGAGACTTCAATCATCTGATCTGTTTCATTATCTTTAAACTGTTGGGCAGCCTGTAAGATTGTTAGATTTTGTTCCTTCTTATCTCTTTTTGCCTTTTTTATTTCTTTTTGTTTGGTTTCCTTACGCCTTAGGCAGAATGAGTCCAACATTGCCGGCCGGGCTTTTCATTTAAACAGAATTGTTTCTAAGTTATCTAATATATCAGGCTCAAAACTACCATTCTGTGTCCATTGTCAAACACCATCTTTCTTCGTATATCAAATCCATGTTTCATTAAAAATAATAGGGCCAAACCATGTTTCGAATAGAGTTCATAAGTGGGAGTTCCAACCGGAGGAATTGGACAAGAGTCCTCCAGCCGGTAATCCCTATTACAACCTAAACAACAAAACCTTTGAAACTTACTGAATCCAGGCATTTCATAATGAACTGGACTGTTTCCAAACTTCAAGGGGTGCAAATCAATATAGTCACAGTACAAACGTACTTACCCCTCGGCTTCAATAAGAGCACTGATCGAATCAAAACAAAACAAGACAAATAGTGGGGGCTACCCACGAATACTTAACTAAATGTTTTCTCACGCCAACAGATGTCCGTCTAACGTCTCGCGATACCAATCATCACAAAGGGCCAAGGCAGGGCGACAGTCAGGGCAGCAGTCGTCAGCAGCGGTTGGAAGGGAGTAGCCGCGCTGCAAAAGACCTTCGGTCCACTTTCGATATGCAGGGGTCGCTCACGTGGTTCGCAAAATCCTCCGGAATTTTCTTGCGAAGCTTTTCACAATCCTAGGGCTGAACCGCTACCACTGAAGTCGCCCACACGTTGGGCGCCAGTTGGAGAACCGGGCCTTATAGGCCGAGCGGCGCAGGGCACGCCTAAAATCTCCGGGTTCACCTGCCTCGTCAGACAGAGACACGAGACACTCTGTTAGGCATAGAAAATCAAGTTTACTAGCTGCAGCTAAGCACAGTTGTCTAAGAAGTACCCTGTTGGTATGTTCTCAAGAGACTGCCACTTAACTCCGTGGCTCACAATCTTTTATACTGAACATGTTTACAATGGCAACTCCCAAAACATACAAAAGTGACAAATGGGAAACAAGCTATCAAGTGTCTGAAACACACCCTTCTTTCAGACCCCGTGTGCTCCTCCCCTCAAGTTAATCAACACTAGTGCCCGTAATTCAATTTGCAGGTGGTAGAACATGTTAGCGTGTTTCAAAGGATAGTTTGTGTAATAAGAGAATACACGAAGAGAATAGCGAAGGCCAGTCAAACAAGATAAAGACGGAAAGAATGGTGGGACCCAAACAGTGGAATAAGACAAGGATCAATCAGTCTAGACATAGATTAACGGACTCGGCCAGACCCTGACATCGAATTCGTAAACACAGGCAAGGGGTTATTATTAAATAGAGAAAGCCATGTAGCAGCTGAAAAAGCAAAAACACTACGTTCGCCGTGCTGCCTGAGTGAGGCAACACAAATGGCGGCTGGACACAAAATGGCGGCCAAATACGAAGCGGAGTCAAAAACTATAGAACCTCAACAGGGATGGACCATGATCGCTACAGAACCCCCCCCCCCCCCCTTATGGACCGACGTCTCGGCGGTTGACCCAGCTTACCGGGATGTTTAGCATGAAAGTGTACCAACAAAAGAGGGCAGTGTAGGTTACTGGAGGGCTCCCAGGTCCTATCCTCCACCCTAAACCCTTCCCAGTCTACTAGGTATTGCACTCGACCTCTGACCATTCCTGAATCCAGGATTTCTTCAACCTCGTACTCTTCCTGCCCATCTATTTCAAGGGGAATAGGTTTTGATGGTAATCCCATCCCTACGGGGCAAGGTTGGAGCAGTGATACATGAAATACAGGATGTATGTGCCAAGAGAGCGGGAGAGATAAACACACTGCCACAGGGTTAATGACTTCCTCTACTCCGTAAGGCCCGATGTATTTGGGAGCTAATTTGCCCACCCCTTTCAGATGTAGATTTTTCGTGGACAGCCACACCTTATCTCCCACTTGGTAATCGGGTTCTGGAGCCCTTTTAATGTCTGCGAAGAGTTTTGGAGCTTTTTGTGATAAGGCTAACCGTTGTTTGGCTTCAATCAGGACTGTTCGTAAATGGGCATGGTGTTCCTGTATGGTGGTATGTTTGGATCCAACAGGCCAGTCAAAGGGGAGCATGTTTTGATGAAACCCATAGAGGCAAAAGAAGGGTGAACACCCCAACGTGGAATGTTCAGCATTGTTATATGCAAATTCTGCCATCCAGATAAGGGGGTACCAATCGAAAGAGTTTTGAAGAGTAAAACACCTTAAGTATTGCTCAAGGGTTTGATTGACTCTTTCTGTTTTTCCATCTGTCTGGGGATGGTAACAAGTGGACAAACGGGCCTCGATATTCATAGTCTGGCAAAGTGCTCTCCAGAAACGCGAAGTGAACTGGGCTCCTTGGTCTGTGATAAGGACTCTTGATATTCTATGTGCTTTCACCACAAGCTGAAGGAACACCATTGCCATTTTAGAAGAGGTAGGCAGTCTTTTTAGCGGGATGAAGTGCCCCATTTTTGTCAAATAGTCGGTAAGTGGTGAAACCTTCACAGGGGGGCATCTCCACAATGAAATCCATCGATACCGTGTGCTACGGAAAAGGAGGAATAGGGATCGGTCGTAGCAGACCTACAGGTTTGGAATGGCTGGCTTTTCCCTGGGCACAAACGGCACAGCTTAATGTCCTTTTGTAGCGTGGGCCACCAAAAGGATCTTTCAGTACTGTCGATGGTCTTGTATTCTCCTAAATGTCCTCCCAGTGTAGAATCATGAGCCCAGGCCATCACCTGTAATTGTAGTGCTTTCTGTGGCACATACAAGGCATGGTAATGGTACAGCAGATCCCCGGTGGCACTCCTATGGTCGGAGCTTTCATGTATCCATGCGTGGCTATCAATGTTAGCTATGGACACCTTAACATCCTCAAGGAAGTACTGCGATATGACTAAGGCGAGGGTCTTCTCTGGGAAAGCGGAGGCAGGGAGGATAGCTGGGGGTTCCATGTCAAGTCATTCATGTGATGTTCTGTAGGTTCTTCTCGTCTGGATAATGTGTCTGCCTTTCCGTTTGTGGCCCGATTGTGTACTTAATGACAAAATCGTAGTCAAAGAAAAAGAGTGACCATCGCAGCTGGCGTGGAGTTAAGGCTCTAGCAGTTTTCAGGAACAAGATATTACGATGGTCTGTGAAGATTTCCACTGTGTGATGTGCCACAAGGAGGTAAAGCCTCCATTCCTCACAAGCTTGTTTAATCGCTAGTAGCTCTTTGTCGGAGATAGAATAGTTCACCTCACTGGAGTTAGTTTCTTGGAGTAGAAAGCTACTGGATGCAGTTGTCCTGTGTCTGGGTGTCGTTGCCACAACACTCCTCCCAATGCGTACTGTGAAGCATCTGTTTCTACCACAAACAGCAAGCAGGGATCAGGATGTCGTAGAATGGGAGCTTGAGTAAAACGTTCCTTTAATGTTTCAAAGGCATGGTCGGTTTCTTTACTCCACACAAACGGGATATTTTTTCGCAGCAAACTGGATATGGGTGTATAATGTTGGAAAGGTCTTTGACGAAGCGTCTATAATAGTTGGCGAACCCCAGAAAACATTGTACAGATTTCACATGATGGGGTGCTTTCCATTGTGTTATTGCTTCCACCTTACCCATATCCATTTGGAAATCTCGTGCATTGATGACATATGCCAAAAATGCAACTTCCTCAACATGAAATAGACATGTTTCCAATTTGGCGAACAGCTAGTGTACCCTTAGCCTGTCCAGAACTTTTTTCACATGATGTATATGTTCCTGGATGTTGGCGGAATAGACAAGAATATCGTCTATATAGACTATACAAATGGATTCCAAAAGTCCTCTCAGCACTTCATCGATGAAGTATTGAAAGACTGCCGGGGCATTGCACAACCGGAAAGGCATCACCTGGTACTCATATAGTCCAAATTTTGTTCTGAAGGCCGTCTTCCACTCATCTCCTGTCTTGACCCGTACAAGGTGATAGGCTCCTCGCAGGTCTAACTTGGTGAAGATACGTGCACCTTTCAGTTGGTCTAGCAACACTGGTATTAGAGGTAAAGGATATCTGTTCTTTACCGTTACCTTGTTGATCGCCCTGTAGTCGATACAAGTCATTAGTTTATCACAGTCCTTCTTCGAGATAAAAAAAGGAGGAGAAGAAGCTGGAGAGGTAGAGTGTTGAATAAATCCAGAAGCAAGGTTCTCTTCCAGGTAGGTCTTTAGGTAGTGCGTCTCTGGTTCTGTGAGGGCGTATACCCTGCTACAGGGGATGTCGGCTCCGGAAACAAGGTCAATCTGACAGTCGTAAGGTCTATGGGGTGGGAGCTTGGTTGCCTTTTGTTTGTCAAAGACCGACTGATAATCATACGCGGGGAACATCCTTTACAACACAACTTTTACCACACAGACCCTTTACGACGCAACTATTACAACGCATGCCATTACAACGCATTGCGCTGGGGGGCGATCTAGGTTAGGTAATAGATTTAATTTACTCTCCAACACCTTCCCTACTATCCACGGGGACTGGAGTTGGAATAGTAAATTAAACTATTCACTATCCAGCACCCCTCAACACTATGCGTTGTAAAAGCATGCGTTGTAAAACTTGCGATGTAAAGGCATGCGTGGTAAAAGCATGTGTTGTAATGTCATACATCCTCATACGCTTCTGGTAGTGAGGTAGTGCAACAGTACCCACCCTCTTCATATCCCAAGGCGAGAAGTTCCTGTTGTGTCATCTTGAATCAGGGATGCTCTGGTGCAATTTTCTTTACAAAACGTGGACGTCAAGGACACTGTACGTTCTGTCCATCGTATTACAGGGTCATGCAGGGTCAACCATGGCATACCTAGGATAAGGTGGAAATGAGGGGCATCAATGAAATCAAACTGTATGATTTCATTAAGGTCTTTACCAAAACGCATGGATAGAGGAACCGTATGGTATCTGACAGGTCCAGAAGTCAGCGCCTTCCCATCCACTGCTTTGACAATCTCTGGGGTTTTCTTTCTTACAAATGGGACTACAATTTTCTAAGCGTACTGTTGTCAATAAAATTCCCTGTGGCTCCGGAATCCAGTAAAGTTGGCACATTAAGAGGATTGGCAGTGGTGACCCATAAAGTGACATTCACATTAATGTGTGCCACGGATGGCTGTATTGTGTTGGCTAGAATGGAAGGGATCTTTTCTGATCCTAAACCCAAGGCGGAGATCCCGTCCGTGCTTGGGCTCCTCGGGTTTCCATCCCCTGTAGAACGGTTGCCTGCATTCTGGGAGCAACGCTTTTGTCAGGAGCCTTAGCCCGAGCTCGGCATTCTCTAATGAAATGTCCGCTTTTAAAAGACAGAGCTTTTGCTGTCTCCTTTTTTCTTTTTCCTCCAAGGTAAGTGGGCCTCGGATCTCACCGATTTGCATGGGTTCAGATCCATTCAATGTTTTTGCATTTTCCTCCGGGGGTGGTCGGGGTCTGGAGTGGAAGTAATGTGCTTCTCCTCGGGTCCTGTCTCCTTTTCTTTCTTGTACCTGATGGTCTAATTGGACAGTGAGTTCAATTAGTTCCTCACAGGTTTGAGGCAGTTGAATCTCTTGAGAAAGGACATCCTTTAATTCACCACGTAGTCCTTGATAGAAGAGAGTAGTCCGTTTCTCTTGGGGCCATTCAGTCTCCACCACTAGGCGATTGAAGGTAGTGATGTACGTCAGTAAGTCCTGAGATCCTTGTCGCAGGGTAATCAATTCTCGATCCAGAGACAACATGTGGGTCTTTCTATCAAACAATTTCCGCATCTCACCACAAAAATCCTTGAAATTGTGAAGTACTGGATCATTACGTTCAATTAAGGGAATAGTCCAGCTAGCAGTGTTACCCCCATTGTATGACATCATGAAGGCTGTCTTGGATGCGTCGTCTTGGTAAATAGCGGGTTTACAAAGGAAGTGGAGTCTGCTTTGGTTGAGAAACGTTTCAAATTTCTTGGAGTCCCCGTAAAAATGTTCAGGAGGTGCCAAAGGGATGCCAGGGTTCTTGATTACATGGACAGTGGGAGTTATTCCCGGGCAAGGAGGAGTTGCTGCTGGTGTGGGAAAAAACCTGTCCCTTGTGAAGCCCCCTCTAAGGATGATGCAGGTGGGGGAAGGGTCCAGTTTCTAATATAAGAACCCTTTCCTGAAGCATAGGTTTTGCCACTTCTAGTGATACCTGCTACCACTCTACGTAAGGTTCCCATTTTGTTTCTTAGCTCCTGGTTTTCCTGTCGTGAGGTATGAACTTCCTGCTCGAGAGCCGAAAGACTCTCCAACAGCGAAGTCAACACCATATTAGTGTCCATCGCTCAGGCCGTCAATAGTTGTAGGCTTGACAATCTGTTGTGATGTCAGTGGTACTAGTAACACGCAACCACTAACCTCTGAAGGTAGTCCGCAGGAACGATGGTATGCAGAAGGTCCCCCCTTCTTCCCCTGGTTGCACCCACACACAGAGTAATACCAACACTACTATGCGCCAATGCACTCCGGGGAAAAGGGATGTGAATAAAATAAAAAACACTGCTAGAATAAACAGCTCTTCTAGTCCTGCTTCTGTTTCATCAGATATTAACGATCATCACAGAAGTGTAGGTGCCCTCTACAAGGGGGAACTGCATAGAAGGATGAGATAAGGAACTAGAGGTTAGATATAGAGAGATAGGAACCTTGCACACCAATCTTAAAACATAATATCTCACACAATTCACAAGCGCAACATAGCAGTTCTTCTATGAAATGCAAAGGAGAATTTATAACCATAAAGGATACTTCCAGCAACCTCAAACAGTTCTCACTAAAGGTTAACATGGTAGTGCTGGTTGTACGAGCTGCAGGAACTAGTACCCAATGGAACCACAGACAATGGTTACCTCCCAACAGTCGTAGTGCAAAGAGTAAAACAAAATCATCAAAGTAGTAGGCAAAACAAAAGTGCTCATGCGCTTGAACAAAATCAGCAAGGTAATGTATAAACGAAAGCGCTCCTGCACTTTAACAAAATCAGCAAGGTAATGTGTACAAAAACTGAAGCGGAAAGGCGGAGAACACCAAATGCGCACCTGCGCTGTTCTCCTCTTTCCAAGACCTTAACACCTGATATGAGGGCTCCTATAAGGCTTCCTGCTCCGGTGCAGGGAACCTTGCCTCTCCCGATAACGCTCTGGAAGCTCCGGGCTTCTTTAAGCTTGAGGACAGGCTGAAACGCCGCAAGAGAGTTGGCAATCCTGCAGTTCCCGGGACCCTCGAAAACACATTCTTATCTGGAACTAATTACTAACAGCTGTAGACCCTACTGGGCATGCGCTAGTACAGGAGATGCTAAATATAGCCTGTTGCTGGGCAGGTTTCAAATGCAGTTAACAAGAAGGTAGGACAAAACACATGGTGAGCACATGGCAGCATGTGACAGACAAAATGGCTGCCATAAATACAAAATGGAGTCGACTGAATTGTTACGATAGTTGCCAAATACAGCATGTCTTCTGCTAATGCTTAATCCAATCGCTGTCAAATTACAACAAGGGGGCTAGACTGTGGGTGTAACTCCACTTGGTGATACGCCGTGGATAAATCGATCACAGAAAATATCTTAGCATCACCCATTCTGCTTAGCATCTCGTTAATGTGCGGGAGTGGAAACCTCTCAACCCATATGTTGTTGTTAAGGCTGCACAGATCCACACACAAACGAATCCCTTCACCACTAGCCTTGGTTGCTAGGACAATGGAAGCCAACCATTCTGAGGCTTCTATGGTTTGTATTACTCCCAATTCCCATAGTTGTCCAACTCCTTTTTTAGCTGCTCTCTCAGCATAAGGGGAACTGGACGGGGTGTATGCACCACTGGCTTAGCACCTTGTTTCACCTTAAACTTATGCTGGAAATCCTTTAGTAACCCCAGTTTGTCAGTAAAAATAAACTTGGGTAATCTTTGCAGATCTCATTAGCTCCTTCCTCCCGCTCAACAAGGAGAACTCGTTCCTTATTGTTGGGATCCCGAATGATCCCTAGTTCTTTCTGATGGCGCCATCCTAACAGGTTGGATCCTGCTTTTGCCACATACAATTTACCATAGGTGGACCTACCTTTGAAATCTATAAGCATTTGTACCATTCCAAACAAAGATGTGGGTTCCTTAGCTTACCCTTCTGGTGACATGTCTGGTTTTGACATGTCCAGTTTAAATACGTCAAAGGACTTGTTGAAATCCACCTGGTTAATCAACGTGAATGGTGAGCATGAGTCAGCAAACATAACTATTGGTTTACTGTCTAAGTATACAGTATGTGAGAAGTTGGCCTGATATATGATGCTCACTAGTTCTAGTGATCACCTTGTATCAGTCCAAACAACCCTTATGGTGATTGGTTGTAAGTCAACCTTATAGACCAGCTATCCTAGTAGCGTGGACAAGAGCAGTCTTTAGGCTAGACTCTTTTGGCATGTGAAGCCAGCTGTTTTACCACATATAAACCCTTGAATACCACATGAAAGGACAACACACAGGTTGTTATGAAAATAAACAGATATTTATTAACTAACATACACCTCTGAACTCTTTATGAGGTCAGAAGGCTAAGCACATGACAATACTATGAAAGAAATACGAGTTCGCCCAAATTTTACACGAGTGCCTTAGGGGCACGACAA
Source organism: Lissotriton vulgaris (assembly GCF_964263255.1). Taxonomy (NCBI): domain Eukaryota; kingdom Metazoa; phylum Chordata; class Amphibia; order Caudata; family Salamandridae; genus Lissotriton; species Lissotriton vulgaris. Next base: position 1,541,113,126 of record NC_141696.1, on the reverse strand, counting down.
ACCATATACTCAATACAATGGAATGCGAGAAAGGAAAGTACTGTAAGAGGATCCAGAGGCTGGAGGATCGCTATGACTACGCTACAAACTAGGTAAGTAAGAAGCAGGAGGCCCACGGGACTCACGTGCAGAGTGGAAACTCTCACGCGGGATGCATACCAACGTCTATGGAAGTTACAGTTTACAAAGTTACGGATTCCGGACGAACCCGGCTGGATGGAGGGAAAACAACAGTGGACCTGAACACTAGGATAGTGAACACTGACTTCAGCACCTAGAAGCTTTAGTTACCTAACCCACAGGCTGCGGGTGCATAGGGCTGGTAGTGGTGTCGGGTTTGCTGCGTTGATCCCGGTGATGCCTGAAACAAGAAGTTGCTGGCAGGCAGCCAGATGGAGGAGTCCGGTGGTTCCAAGGATGGAACTAGGGATAAGAAGTCCTGAAAGGGAAGGGGACAAAGTCGCGGTCACTAGCCAGTGATGGTGCTGGAATCAGGAGGGAACCAGATGCTGTCGCCGCGTTGAGGTGGAGGAAGGGTCGCTTCTCTCTGTAGCTGCACGGACCAGGAGCTGTTCTTCACGACCAGGCTGGAGGCACGAGCTGTCCCACATAGTCTGCTGCTGATGGCGGTGTTGGATCGTCGATCTGGTCAACAGGCCTTGGCAAGTGCAAGCCACGCGGTGGAACAAAGATGGCGTCTGGTGCGGACCAGGAGGGTCCGGGGTGCTTCTTGTTCACAAGGAAGCAAGGGCCAGTCTTGGGGACCAGACCAGCAGTGTTGGATTCTTCGGGTCATCGTCTCAGAGGTCACTAGCCAGCCGGCAAGTGACCAGACAACAGGACAAGCAGCAACCAAGCAAAAGGGCCCCACGCAGATCTCGTGGATGCTGGGGGGCTGGTCTTTGGTGCAGGAGCTGCGTTGGTGTGGGGCTTCTCAGAACCTAATGCACTCACTCGAGGATTCCTCGGCGGTCGTGCTGGAAGCGCTGTGCAGGTTTCTCAAGATGGCCGTCTCCAAGTTGCTAGTCGCAACCACGGGTCTCAGCTGTGCTGTAGATGTGGGTAGAGGTCAGAGGAGTCTGGAGGTCCGGGTCTCGTCGAGCTGGGTCGTCGGGTTCCAGGAAGGAAGGACTTGCAGCAAACCGCACAAGAGCTTGATGGTGCCTGCTAAGCAGGATGGTCACTCCCTGACCATAGGGGAGATTCTTCAGTCTTCTGATGTTCAGGAGGTCGAAGGTCAAGAGTTCTTCGTGGAAGTTGTCAAGATTAATCTAAAGGGGAATGGGACCAGCTCCTACCTTTATTCAGCTAAAGGGGGCTGCACTAAGACTAGGTCCTTCCTCTGGGTGGGACCAGGAAGGGGGTGGTTACACCCCCTTTCCTTTGTCCGGTCTTGCGCCAGCTCTGGGGCTGGAGGGCCCCATGAACTGGTTCTGACCGGTGTATGCACAGGACACCTTGTGTGCCCCAGGCATGTCTCATTCCTTTCAGCCCTGGCCTACCTAATACACAAAATCCTGTCTGGGGTGGTGCTAGCACCTCCCAAGGCAGGAAACCCTTTGTCTGAGCCTCCCTCGCTGGAAGGACTCCCAGCAGCAGGAGGTCAGACTTGTGTCTGTGGTGGCAGCATCCATTTTGTGATTCTGAGGCTCGAGTTAACTTTAACCGGGGTTCACAGTTACATACATGTCGTGTCCCTCTAGAAGGGTGGAATGCTACCCCCGTCGCCAGAATTGGCGAGGGGGTAGTATTCCAATTCTTATGACACCTTACTCGACATGTTTTGATAATGCTATTCCAAAGTTAGCATTTGACCGCGAGGTTCATAATGCACTTAATAGTATATGGTATAGCGTTATCATGGAACAGCTATTAGGAGTTGGTTCCACAAGCTGCAAACGAGCTCAGCTCATGCCAGAGCACCATCTCACATAATTCCAAGCACTCTGCCTTCAGGATTGATAAGGCCTGCCATAGGAGTGACTGATAGGAATATATGTGTCCATTTTAGGGTTAGATATAGGGATACTATATCTAAAGCAAAGGGTGATTACACCACCTTGCCCCAGCTGTCGTGCTGCCAGTTGTGTCTGTTTAGATGGCCAGCCAAGGGTGGCATAATACATGCTTCAGCCCCTGGTAGGCCCTGGGTACACCTATGCCCTGGATACCTAAGGTATGCTGTACAGGGACTGATAAGGTGGCCCAGTACCAATTGGTAAATGCACTTAAGGTACATGGTTGTCAATTTAGAGAGAGAACAGCTAGGCTGTGGGTCTGATTAGCAGGCCCACAGCCAGGGAAAGTCGTAAACCAGTGAAGCAAAAAGCAAAAATCGGGGGTGACCATAGGATTGCTGACCCTACTCTCCTACATAACCCCCCCCCCCAAATTTAGGGAAATTAAACTAACCTTGACCAGGTGAGTCTTCTTGTTCTAAGTGGAAGTACCTGGAGAGACCATCTGCATTGCCATGGTCAGTCCCTGGTCTGTGCTCCACTGTAAAGTCCATCCCCTGTAGGGAAATGGACCACCTAAGAAGTTTGGGGTTTTCACCCTTCATTTGACTTAGCCATAAGAGGGGCTTATGGTCGGTCTGAATCTTGAAGCGAGTGCCAAACAAGTATGGCCTCAGCTTCTTCAGGGCCCAAACCACAGCAAAGGCCTCCCTCTCAATAGCTGACCAACGTTTCTCTCTAGGGGTCAGCCTTCTACTTATAAAAGCAATGGGCTGGTCATGACCATCAATATTCAGTTGAGATAGAACAGCTCCCACACCCAACTCAGAAGCATCTGTTTGGACAATGAAAGGTTTGGAGTAGTCTGGACTCTTGAGAATAGGTGCAGTGCACATGGCCTGCTTTAGGTCATCGAATGCCTTTTGACAGCTAACTGTCCACTAAACTTTCTTTGGCATTTTCTTACTTGTCAGGTCTTTAAGTGGAGTCACAATGGTTCCATAATTTCTGACAAATTTCCTATAGTAACCAGACAGGCCCAAGAAAGCTCTGACCTGTGTCTGGGTGGTTGGAGGAGCCCAGTCATTTATGGCCTGTATCTTGCTCTCCAAAGGTTGAACTTGGCCTCCACCTACAAGGTGGCCCAAGTATACAACTTGACTCTGCCCTATCTGGCACTTGGTAGCCTTGATAGTGAGGCCTGCCTTTTGCAGGGCCTCCAACACTTTCCTCAGGTGGATCAGGTGATCCTCCCAGGTGGAGCTAAAGACAGCAATATCATCTAGATATGCTGCACAGAAGTCATCCAGCCCAGAGAGGACTTGGTTCACCAACCTTTGAAAAGTGGCAGGTGCATTTTTCAAACCAAAGGGCATCACCACAAACTGGTAATGACCTCCTGGGGTAGAAAATGCTGTTTTGGCCTTGGCATCCTCAGCTAACCTGATTTGCCAATAACCAGCTGTCAGGTCAAATGTACTCAAGAATTTGGCAGAAGCCAATTTATCTATGAGTTCATCTGCTCTTGGTATTGGATGGGCATCTGTCTTAGTGACAGCATTGAGACCCCTGTAGTCTACACAAAACCTCATCTCTCTCTTACCATCCTGGGTGTGAGGTTTAGGCACTAGAACTACAGGACTAGCCCAAGGGCTCTCTGAGGGTTCAATGACTCCCAATTCCAACATCTTTTGTACTTCTGTCTTTATACAGTCCCTGACGTGGTCAGGTTGCCTGAAGATTTTACTCTTTATAGGCAGACTGTCACCAGTGTCCACCTCATGGCTGCACCAGTTTGTCTGACTGGGTGTCAGAGAGAACATTTGTCTGAAGGATTGAAGAACCTGTTTACAATCCTCTTGTTGATGCTCAGAGAGGCTGTCAGAAAAGACTACACCATCTACTGACCCATCATCAGGGTTCTGAGTGAGCAGGTCTGGGAGAGGGGCACTCTCTTCCTCCTGTCCCTCATCTGTAGCCATGAGCAAGCCCATGTCTTCCCTGTTGACAAATGCCTTGAGCCTGTTCACATGAAGTACTCTGTGAGGGCTCCTGGGAGTTCCAAGGTCTACCAGGTAGGTGACCTCTCCCTTTTGTTCAATTATAGTATGGGGTCCAGACCATTTGTCTTGGAGAGCTGCTGGGGCCACTGGATCCAACACCCACACCTTCTGTCCAGGCTGGTAAACAGTAAGGACAGCCTTTTGGTCATGCCAAGCTTTTTGGAGTTCTTGGCTGGCCTCAAGGTTTTTAGATGCCTTCTCCATGTACTCTGCCATCCTGGAGCGGAGACCAAGTACATAGTCCACTATGTCCTGTTTAGGCTTTTTGAGAGGTAACTCCCATCCTTCCTTCACAAGACACAGGGGTCCTCTTACAGGGTGCCCAAAGAGAAGTTCAAAAGGGCTGTAACCAACCCCCTTCTGTGGGACCTCTCTGTAAGCAAACAGAAGGCAGGGTAAAAGGATGTCCCATCTTCGCCTAAGCTTTTCAGGTAACCCTTTTATCATCCCTTTGAGGGTCTTGTTGAATCTCTCAACGAGCCCATTGCACTGTGGGTGATAGGGAGTGGTGAACTTGTAGTTGACACCACACTCCTTCCACATAGCAGTCAAGTATCCTGACATGAAGTTTGCACCTCTGTCAGAGACAACCTCCTTAGGAAACCCCACTCTGGAGAAAACTCCAAGTAGGGCCCTGGCCACAACAGGAGCTGTAGTGGTCCTAAGGGGAATAGCTTCTGGATACCTGGTGGCATGATCCACTACCACCAGTATAAATCTGTGCCCAGATGCTGTTGGGGGGTCCATTGGTCCAACAATGTAAATCCCCACTCTTTCAAAGGGTACCCCCACCACAGGTAGTGGTATAAGGGGGGGGCTTTGTTGTGCCACCTGATTTGCCACTGGCTTGACAGGTGACACATGAGCGACAACACTCTTTAGTGTCTTCTTCTATATGGGGCCAGTGAAAGTGTGGGACAAGCCTGTCCCAAGTCTTGTTCTGGCCTAAGTGACCTGCAAGGGGAATTTCATGGGCCAAGGTGAGAAGGAAACCTCTCAGAGACAAGGGGATGACCAGCCTCCTGGTAGCACCAGGCTTGGGGTCTCTTGCCTCAGAGTAAAGGAGTCCATCATCCCAATACACTTTATGGGCACATGTGGCATTCCCTGCAGCCTCAGCAGCAGCCTGCTGTCTGAGGGGTTCAAGAGATGAACAGTCTAATTGTGCTTGTCTCAAGTCTGCCCTGGGAGGTCCCCCTCTCCCAAGAAACTCAACCTGTTCAGGCTCAAGTTCTTCTAGGACAGTTCCTTCTGGGGTCTTTGGATCAGTCTCCTGTGAGAGCTGATCCTCACCTTGAGGCAAGAGGGAAGGCACTGCCTTAACCCTACTGTTCTTACTCTTGGTTAGTGTCTGGTCCATTGTTCCAGGATCCAGCACCAGTTCAGCTGGGCATTTTTTGGCCTGTGACCTAGTCACAGCAAGGACATGTGCTGACAAACCTAACATTTCCACATGAGTCCTATACTCCACATCTGACCATAGGGAGGATTCCAAATCATTGCCCAAAAGACAGTCCACTGGGAGGTCTAAACTAACAACAACCCTTTTGAGGCCATTTACCCCTCCCCAGGAGAAGTTAACAAGTGCCATACTATGGTTGGTAGTGACATTGCTAGCATTGGTCACTAGGTAGTCTGAACCTAGTATTACCTGTCCAGGGTCCACAAATGCTGGTGTCACCATAGTGACACTGGCACAGGTGTCCCTGTAGGCCTGGGCCATCTTTCCATTGATTAAAGGCGTCTGCCTGTACTTGCCCAACGTACTGGGACTTATTGTAGGGGTCAAATCCATGTCCCCAGTACAAACAAGAACAGCCTGGGTAGGTACTCTGACGAGGTCAGAGCCTGCCTCAGATACCAATGTCAACCCCACTATAGCCTTAGGGGGAACACTACCACTACTAACTGAACTAGGGGTTGCAGGTGCCTTAGGGGCAGTAGTGGTAGGAGCTGGGCCTTTCTTGGTGCACTCACTAAACCAGTCAGTGAGTATTACTTTTACAGTATTGGCACCATGGTTTCTTCTGACCATTATTCTTCTTCTTTTGGGAATTCTGGGACCCACCCTCCTTAGATTGTTGGGGCCCTGTTGAAGACTTCGGGTCATTTTGCTTATTATCATTACCCTTCTGGTCTGCTTTCTTCTGGCCACCACCCTGGTTCTGGTTCTGCTGCTTGACCCTTGTCCTGACCCATCTGTCTGCCTTCTTTCCCAATTCTTGGGGAGTGGTCAGATCTGAGTCAATAAGGTGCTGATGCAACATCTGATTCTGACAATTACTTAAGATTTGTTCTCTCATAATTAGATTATATAATCCTGTGTAATCAGTAACTTTACTTCCCAGTAACCAGCCTTCAAAAGCCTTAGTGGCACAATCAACAAAGTCAGCCCAATCCTGAGACTGAATTTTCTGGGTGTCTCTGAACAGCAACCTGTACTGCTCAGTTGTTAAGCCAAACCCATCAATCAGTGTATTCTTCAGGACTTGGTCATTGTTAGCATCCTCAGCTCTAGTAGTGAGGAGCTTATCTCTACCTTTACCTTCAAAGGAGAGCCACAGTATAGCTGCCCACTGACTCTGGGGGATGCACTGGACAGTGCAGGCCCTCTCCAAAGCAGTCATCCATTTGTGGATGTCATCCCCTTGTTTAAATGGGGGCACTATTTTGCTCAGGTGTCTAGTATCAAAACTCCTGTCTTTATCCTTAGGGATAATGCTGCCACCAGTGGGGTCTGCCCCACTCAATTTCTGCTCTCTGGCAAAGGCAAGTCTTTCCTTGGCAAGGGCAAGTTCTTCCCTCTCAATCCTCAGATTGACTTCCCTCATCTGAGCTTCATGCTCTCTTCTCTGAGGCGATGTCATCCCTCTCTGAGAGACATGGGTATGAATGGATCTGTTAGAGCCTCTGGAGTGAGACCTAACTCGTCTATTCCCAATGTTAAGCCTTCCTGAGAGTGGTCCTGGGGGTCCCCCATTTCCATTCTCATGGATGCTTAAGTTGGTCCTGGTAAGCCTACTGACTACTACTGGACCTTTGTCTGCTTCGTCCCCTGATAATTCTTCCTCTTCCTCCTCTTCACTTTCTGCTCCAAGGAGGTTAAGGTCAGGGTCCCCAAGGGTTCCCTCTAGGGGGGCATGCTCCCATCTGGATTAGAGGGGCCTGTGTTAGAAGCCCTTCTGGCATCATATGTCTCTAAGAGACCTATCAGAAAAGGAGTGGTAGGGTTAGAACCCTGTTTTAGTTTCCTGGAGGTACACAATTGTCTCATCTCCTGGAAGCTAAGGGCTGCATATCTGGAAGTGACCAGTGGAGGGTCAATAACCACAAGGGGAGTCTCTGCAGACTCTCCATGGGTAGACATGCTTCTAGTGAGGTGTAAGTGGTGCACTTCCCTACACTATGGGTTTACCTACTGATCCCTTGCTAAGAGTTGTAGTCAGGGTGTGCTACCCCCTTTCTACTACAACAGCTGGTTCAGTAGAACTCCGAGTATTTCTAAGCTTTGTTATATGTACCTATGGTACCTTATGTGATCTTTCAAATGATATCTCAAGATTATATTTGGTAAAAACAACAGCAAGCTCAAATCCCAACCGCTGCACACCAATGTGAGAAGTTGGCCTGATATATGATGCTCACTAGTTCTAGTGATCACCTTGTATCAGTCCAAACAATCCTTATGGTGATTGGTTGTAAGTCAACCTTATAGACCAGCTATCCTAGTAGCCTGGACAAAAGCAGTCTTTAGGCTAAACTCTGAATGGCATGTGAAGCCAGCTGTTTTACCACATATAACCCCTTGAATACCAAGTGAAAGGACACCACACAGGTTGTTATGAAAATAAACAGATATTTATTAACTAACATACACCTCTGAACTCTTTATGAGGTCAGAGGGCTAAGCACATGACAATACTTGAAAGGAAATACGAGTTCGCACAATATTTACAAGAACGCCTGAGGGGCGCAACAAACCATATACTAAATAAATGGAATGTGAAAGTCAATCAAAGGAATGGAGCTGTCCAGAGGCTGTAGGATTGCTGGGACCACGCTATACTAACTGGAGGTAAGTAATAGGAGGCCCACGGAGCGCGTGTGCAGAGTGTGAACTCACACGCGAGATGGGTACAATCGTCTATGGACAGTACAGTTTAAAGAAAAGGTGAGTACGGACGTCCCTGACTAGATAGGACTAAAACGACTGTGGAACGGGACACTAGGAGAGTCAAGCTACCCTTGAGCACCGAAATGCTCGTGTTACCTCACCCACAGGCTGCGGGTGCATAGGGGCCAAGTTGTGTCGGGTTCCAGCGTTAAAGTCTATGGAGCCTGGAGGAAAAGATGCTGCAGGCGGTCAGGAGGAAGATGTCCGGTGTGATCCAAGGGTGGATAAGTGAAGAGAAGGACCTGAAAGCAGAGGGGACAATGTTCAAAGTCACTAGCCAGTGACTGGAGTGGGACCAGGAGTGGAACCAGATGTCGTCGTCGCGATCAGGTGAAGGTGGACACTTGTCTCTGCAGCCAGGTAGACCAGGTGGTGTCTTTGACAACCAGGATGGAGGCACGAGCTGTCCCACGCAGGCTCTCGCTGTCGGCGGTGTCGTCTCCGGATTCAGGTTCAACAGGCCTTGGCAAAGGCAACCCACGCGGTGACTGGAAACGGCGTCTGGAGTGAACCAGGAGGGTCCGGGGTGCCCCTCTTTTGGAAGGGAGCAGGGGCCAGTCTGGAGCAACCAGACCAGCAGCAAAGTTGTCGGAGTTCATCGTCTAGGAGGTCACAAGCCAGCCGGCAAGTGACCAGACAACGCGTCGAGCAGCAAACAGGCAGAAGGGCCCCACGCAGATCTCGTGGATGCTGGAGGGCTGATCTTCGATGCAGGAGCTGCTCGTGGTCAGGGCTTCCTAGTCCCCAAAGCACTTGGACGAGGATGCCTCTGAAGTCGTGCTGGAGCGAAGTGCTGCTTCTTTCAAGATGGCCGGTCCCACGTGTGGGAAGTTGTTCAGGATAATCTGATTTGGAATGGGACCAGCTCCTACCTTTATTCGGCTAAAGGGGGCTGCACTACGACTAGGTCCCTCCTCTGGGTGGGACCAGGAAGGGGTGTGGTTACACCCCCTTTCCTTTGTCCGGTCTTGCGCCAGCTCTGGGGCTGGAGTGCCCCAGGAACTGGTTCTGACCGGTGTATGCACAGGGCACCTTGTGTGCCCCAGGCATGTCTCATTCCTTTGAGCCCTGTCCTACCTAATACACAAAATCCTGTCTGGGGTGGTGCTAGCACCTCCCAAGGCAGGAAACCCTTTGTCTAAGCCTCCCTCGCTGGAAGTACTCCCAGCAGCAGGAGGCCAGACTTGTGTCTGTGGTGGCAGCATCCATTTTGTGATGCTGAGGCTCGAGTTAACTTTAACCGGGGTTCACAGTTACATACATGTCGTGTCCCTCTAGAAGGGTGGAATGCTAACCCCGTTGCCAGAATTGGCGAGGGGTTAGTATTCCAATTCGTATGACACCTTACTCGACATGTTTTGATAATGCTATGCCAAAGTTAACATTTGACCGCGAGGTACGTAATGCACTTAAGAGTAAATAGTATAGCGTTATCATAGAACAGCTATTAGGACTTGGTTCCGCAAGCTGCAAACGGGCTCAGCTCATGCCAGAGCACCATCTCACATAATTCCAAGCACTCTGCCTTCAGGATTGATAAGGCCTGCCATAGGAGTGACTGATAGGAATATATGTGTCCATTTTAGGGTTAGATACAGGCATACTATATCTAAAGCAAAGGGTGATTACACCACCTTGCCCCAGCTGTCGTGCAGCCAGTTGTGTCAGATTTGGATGGCCAGCCAGGGGTGGCATAATACATGCTGCAGCCCCTGGTAGGCCCTGGGAACACCTATGCCCTGGATACCTAAGGTATGCTGTACAGGGACTGATAAGGGGGCCCAGTACCAATCGGTAAATGCATCTAAAATACATGCTTGTCAATTTAGAGAGAGAACAGCTAGGCTGTGGGTCTGATTAGCAGGCCAACAGCCAGGGAAAGTCGTAAACCAGTGAAACAAAAAGCAAAAAATCGGGGGTGACCATGGGATTGCAGACCCTACTCTCCTACAGTCGTCCTGTCGTTAGCAGCTGCATGGCGGGTTTTTTTCTTCTTGATCTTCTATCTTCTTTTCGTATCGTGATCTGAGGAAGGAAGGTTCAGGGAGCCCCTAAATACTGAATTTAGGGGCGTTACAGGTAGGGCAAGGACAGGGACCAATGGATCCCTACCCTGGGGTGAGTACACCCCTTAGCCTGCTCCTCTCCTGTGGGAGGGGGGCAGGAGCCTAGCTGTGATTGGGCAGGACTCCCCATCTTCAAGATGGCCGGAGCCCGGGGTCGTGCTTCACCTCGTCTCTCCCACCTGAGGGGTGGGGTTGGCACAGACTGGCACGCCCCCTTTCTGACATAGTTTTTCCTGCCAGTCTTCCCACCAGAGTGGGGGGCAGGACTGGTAGGAGCTGGTTGCTGGGTACAGCAAATGGTCTGGAGAAGCTCTCAGAGGCAGCATGCCTTTGAAGATTTCCCCTGCCCATCCGGAGGGATGAGACCTAGCACCTCGCCCAGGATGTGCATTGTTGCAGGCCCAGGAGAGCGGGGGCTCTCCTACCCAGGGGTCCAGCAACATGTCTGTTGTGTGGCAGCCTCAGCAGCCACTCAGCCAGTCGTGGATTGTAAGTTAGGTTTTCAGGGGGCATCTCTAAGATGCCCTCTGGTGCATTTTACATTAAATCTCACACTGGCATCAGTGCGGGTTTAATGTGCTGAGAAGTTTGGTACCAAACTTGTCAGTCTTCAGTGTAGCCATTATGGTATTGTGGAGTTCGTAATGACAACCTCCCAACACCATATACTCTTAATGGCATCACTGCACTTACAGTGCCCAGGAATGGCCCTGGTAACTGTAGGAGCAAAGGGCTCATGCACCTGGGCCCACATCACTGGCATATGGCACCCAGCTAGAGGGGTGACTGATTTATGCCAGGGCAGTGGGTTTGTGGGCATGGCATACAAGGATGTGTGCCATGTTGACTCTTTGTTTAGTTCTGTACCTAGGCACTCACGCTGCCAAATGCAGTGTGTGGGTACCCAGGTACAGGGCCCCTAAGGGTGGCGCAATAAGTACTGCTGCCCTTAGGGGTCTTCTCTGGTCACCATGCCCTGGGTACCTAGGGTACCATTTACTAGGAGCTGACAGGGGCCCAGAGAAGCCAATTGGGTTTTGTTTCAACACAGTTTTTAGGGAAGGAACACAGGCCCTGGGTACCTGGTTGGCAGGAGTCCAGGGCACACTCAGTCAAAGCACATCAGCAATTCAGAAAAAAGTGGGGGCATACCAAGGCAAGAAAGATGGCACTTTCTCACAGTGACTTAAAAGTGAGAATAATGCAGCCACCAGGCAGTGTTTTTTCCTTGCGACATCTCTTAGGGGCAACAAATTAATTCTTAATAGGAGTATTCGTCTTCTAATTCCGTTAGGAGGGTTCTAGGTTAAATAAAGCTGTTGTCTATTCCCCAAAACACTCCCACTGACCTCCTCATTACAAGACTTGGTCTGACTTAAACCAGTGTCTCTAGTCAAGCTGATAGAGGATACAAACTTCTTTATAAACAGCTTGAGTGCAGTTTTTGGCATGGGGTAATCAGGATTCAAAGTGAGCCCAAATGAGTCTTTTGCTTATACCAATGACCTAAAAAATGTTGAATGCTCTTTCAGTTGATTGAAGATTTCCGTTCTCAGGGCAGCCCGAAGAGTGCCCTCATCCCCCCAGCACAGATAATTACTCCACCTCCAAACCCCTGCCAATGATAACAAATATGAGGAAACTAAACCAAATTACAGACGTAGAACATGTGAGGCAGGCTGAGAATTTAGATTGCAAATTTAGCAAAGGATTCGGCCTTCCGCCTTATTGATAGAAAGCCAATATTTCATCTCCAATAACTCAGCAGCTTATATCGATGAGGGGGGAATTTTAAGCTTAAAAACTGACAAAACATGACAAAAATGGCATTTCCCACAAGTTTTATAGAATCTGTTTAAACCCCCAGCCTGGGAGACAGCCTTGCTAACACAAAGATTATTGTGCTCTACATCTTGCCCTGTTTTTGAAAAAACCTTCCCCAGATATAAGTTGGAATCAACCAATTCCGGTTTTTCAGACCCCAGCGACCCGTTTAAAACATATCGCAATTCCAAGTCCTCTTATGCGGAAGACCAAAATTTTGCTTTTGGGAACAATGAAGCGGTGCACTTCCAAGTTGATATAGCGTAAATAAAGAAGCTTGATCAGTCTCTTCGTTGCAAAAATATATCAATCTTTATTTTAAACAATCCATGTGATTTGTCCAAAACATCTGCCAATGCGTTTTGTTAAAAGGTTGAACTTCGTCAGGACAAGTGTAGCAGAAGATGTGTATGGCGAGTATGATGCTTGTAAAAGGAGGTTCTCCTGGCCGTATCTGGTCCGGACCCTGATCTGAGATAATATCAAGTGTAGTGGGTCTTGTCGCTGCATACGATGTGTGGGCCTCTTTGATAAGGGCCAATAAAATATTGGATGCTGTTCCGTGAGCCGAGACGCCTTTTTAAGAGACTGCAGGAATATTTCATTGGATCTTACTAAAAGCTTGGTGGTGAAAGTGATTGACATAAAGTAGGCGGCCTGACATGTATTACTGTCCCTGAACCAAAGTAAATACACAAAGACAGATAATTAATGCCTCTGTTTTGTGCTGTCTATTATCAAAATTAACACCTATAAGGTAAATTTGAGTGTCTCATCATGTTCCTTTCTAGGGGGTTGTTGGAGTTTTGACAATTTGAAAAATTACTATGTGTCTTTTAAAGTATATTAAATGTATTTTGAAACCTTAACTGTAAGTTTATATATAGAATTATTGCGGGATTGTAAATAAATATTTTTATAGGTGCCTTAACATCCTGATTGGAGTGCTACCTTGATTCGATGTGGTTGACTGTATATGATAATGCAGCTATTTGTTTGTGGATGCATCCTTTGAAGTATCTCTAAAGGGAGAATTGATTTTTCACTTTTGAGTCTATTGGTGCTCTGTCCCTTTTGAGTAAGGGAGCCCTTCTCCTTGTTTTTCAAAGAGTCTATGTGTGACCTCCTGGATGGGAGCCTGCTGTGGGGTTGCTTCTGCTTTACCATCCAGAGTAGGGTGGGTAGTGCTATATTACTCATTTGAAATGGTGGACACCATTTTCAAAGAGAAGGGTTATAGGAACATTCTTCAATTTTGTGTTTGTTTTCTACCACATCTCCCAATTTAGACCTGTCTACAAGGAATGCCCTGTTCTTAATGCATTTTTTATGAATCAATTCTTAATTATAATGAAAGCAAAAGTAGTCAAGGCTTGGAAGCGAGGGTTCAGAAAAAGAAGGGCTCTGGTTAAACAGATGCTTGTAATCACCATTGAACACTGACTGTTGGTGAGTGCTAGATTTTAATTCATGCAAAAACAACAGTTGATGGACAGAATGCAGAACCATGTCATACATTCCCCCCAGTACAGAGATCTGGGCCTAAATGCATAGTTTTTTTGCACTCCACACCACCCCAGGGCCATATGCACATCAGAAAAAACAGAAAGGGAGGTCTCCTTTTGTCTGTGTTAGGGGACAAGGAGGATACGTAGGGAAAGACGAGGAAAGTCCCCGAGTCAATTCGCGTGTTAGCACCCGAGTATAGTCATCATATACCTCAAAATGCCAGATGTCAATTAAAATGTACCATAAACTTGAAAAAACAAGAACCTCAGATAGTGTGTTGAGTTATAAAAACAGTATATAATTTATTACAATTTCACAATAGGTTAAAAACATTTTGTGCAATAAACGTGCCCATAGGCTATCATGGTATTAAAAACAATAGAACATTGCAGATTCAGTAAAAACAATAAATGACAGGGTTCACAGTTTTGTTGGTGTTGTCGACGCAGCGTTTCGGTGAGTCTGTGATACCACCTTCTTCAGGACAAACAATTCTAAGAGAGAACATTTGAAATTAGAGAACATCCCTGTGTACATTTTAAAAAAACACTTTTTTTCTCTTTCTTCTTGTTACATTAAAAACCATGGTATTGGCCATTTGCTTTTTTTCATCAGGGCACATAACATTCAACACACTTCAAGGGGAGAGCCTATTCATACAAGATCTGGTTATATAAGGTACATTTTACTTACAGGCATTTTGAACTATATTCAATGTAGATGTAGAAATATAGTTCAAAATGCCTTGATGAAAAAAAGCAAATGGCCAATACCATGGTTTTTAATGTAACAAGAAGAAAGAGAAAAAAAGTGTTTTTTTAAAATGTACACAGGGATGTTCTCTAATTTCAAATGTTCTCTCTTAGAATTGTTTGTCCTGAAGAAGGTGGTATCACAGACTCACCGAAACGCTGCGTCGACAACACCAACAAAACTGTGAACCCTGTCATTTATTGTTTTTACTGAATCTGCAATGTTCTATTGTTTTTAATACCATGATAGCCTATGGGCACGTTTATTGCACAAAATGTTTTTAACCTATTGTGAAATTGTAATAAATTATATACTGTTTTTATAACTCAACACACTATCTGAGGTTCTTGTTTTTTCAAGTTTATGGTACATTTTAATTGACATCTGGCATTTTGAGCCATATGCACATCAGCCTTGACCCTGTGCCTCATGGGAACAGTCCAGCCCGAACTTCCAAGCCATGTCTTTCCTGGACCGGAATCAAGCATCCAAGGACCGGTTTCTGGCTATCAGCCTTTTTCAGCCTGGATAGCTTGACTCCAGTGGTGTGGAGAGCCTGGGACTCACGTCTGAGCATACCCAGCCCACTCGGGGTGATTTTAATTCATGACCTATTTATTTTTCAGATGGATGTATTCAAGAGCGTGACCAGCACCTGCAACCCAAACCAGAGGGCTATAGAATTATATTGAAGTTATCAACTTTTACCAGTCAGTGATTTCTCTGCCTGTAATGAATGTATACATATCAACTGTTATATGCAGTTTTACTATGCATTTCAGCTGCAAATTAATGTTTTTGAACACTGAATGACTGATAAATGTATGTTTTAGGTATCTACACATTCAATGTTGTTAAACCAAAGAGATGAAGAAGCTTTAGAAGCAGCGCTGAATCTGAAAAAAACTCAAATATGCTGTCATAATTTGAGTCAATTTGATACTGAACACGATTTTCGCCGGGTTGTAAGGTAAATCTCATCATTCGCTTTCTAAAAGTGTTATCTTTTTAACTGAAAATCTTTTTTGTTGTGAAACATAAACACATGCCACAGTTCAAAACATACAGAAAGTTTGTGCTACAGATAAACTGCGTGATAGTTTGCAGTGGAGCCCTCAAGGATGGATGTCTATGCATTTTCAGTGAGTAAAGACTGCAGAGAGAAAACAGAGAAACAATTTACTTCAACAAAACTAGGTAACTGGGGATGATGGGGATGGAGGGAAAAGGGGGGAGCAGAGGTACCGCATCATGTGGCCTGTCCAGCCAATATGAGGGTTATGGCGGGAGGCCTAGGAGTGGAGGCATTAAGGCAAGAGAGGGAGATGGTAGATAGGGGGGCGCTTGCATGCTGTGAGATAGGGCACTTCACGGTGAGAGTTCAGCTCCACGGGGTAGGAGAGCGTCTTCGAAGAGCTGAAGGGCGCGGAGTCGGGGGAGAGTAAAGCAGGAGTATTCTAGCTTGGAAAAATGCTCAAGCATCAGTTGCCAAGTATGTGTGAATTTGGATCCAGAGTGTGAAAATCATCCAGTTAAGTTTTCCATCGCCCTGATGTGCCAGAGGCGTGTGAACCACAGAGGAGTAGGCAGACCCAGGATTTTTTCCAATGAAGGGCAAGGATTTGGTTAGCTGCCCCCAGCAGTTGCTTGATAAGGCGCCAGTCGGATTGTGTCTTGGCAATGAGATGTTGCAGTCGGATGCCCAGGAGGACTACAGTGGGTGAGTTTGGTATGGGGAACCCAACAGTGTGATTCAGGACTTCCTTCCAAAATAGGGCCAGTAGTGGGCATGATCACCAGATATGAATGGGAGTTCCTATCCCAAAGTTACAACGCCAGCAAGGGGTGAAGATGTAGGAAACATTTTCTGTAGGTGCTCCGGCTTGCAATACCAGCTGGTCTTAACTTTATAGGCTGTCTCACATTGGGAGCTGCTTCTATATAGCCTAGTAATGTTCGCCATAGCTGTTATCTTTCAATATTATAGGTATATCTTGCACAGTTTAACTGCTTCGTTGTTTTTTAGTACTTGAAATACCGGTTCTTTCCACTCATGAAAGTCTTCTGTGAAGTTTCACCATCCAAACATAGTTTGTGGTCAAATGTACAAAGAATTTTTCCAGTCTCAAACGTCCCGATTTGCAGAATTGGGCAGTCGACGTTTATGACCGGAAACCTGCTTTGTAAATAGTACAAAGTGTGATTCTGTAACTTGTTACTGAATCACATTTTGAATTTGAGATTCTGTATTTGAAAGGGGCATGTTTAGGGCGTCCCTCCCAAATACCATATTGAAATGGTATCTATTACTGATTAACAACTGAATTCCGGTCGCAAAACAATAATACTTTACCACCAGTTCAAAACCCATTAGCAAAGTGGAAGGGAAGGGACTCTTAAAAAATGAAACTTCAAGGTTTCATCTTTTTCTTTTTAAATGCATCCCATTTTCCTTTAAGGGAAAAAGGCTGCATTAAAAAATACAAGATTGCTTTGGACCCCAAGAGGCCACCATCCCTGTGATGGCTGTGATTCCTAATGGGTTGCAAACTGTGACCTATCTCATTAATATTCACAAAGTAGTTTGATTTGCAATCCACAAAGAATCCCTAAATGAAACTCAAATGAGTTGCATACATTAGGAAACCGATTTCTTAATTGTGATTCAGAAAGAATCACAATTAGGAAATCGGTATTCTTACTGTTTATACATCTGCATACAGCCGCATTTAAGGGCCACATGCACAAAGTTTTTTTTGGTTCACAGAATCGGCCCGTCTGAGGCCAGAAAAATGCTTTTTGAGATGTAGAAACTGAAATTTCGATTTCATAGCTTTAGGACAGTAGGATTTGCTATCATGGTGACCTCTACTTTTTGCTGGTGTCATTATGTTTCACTGACTAGTCTGACTGGGATCCTTCTAATAAGGACCCCAGTCTCTGTGCTTCTTCCCTACTTTGGACATGGTAAGTACTTAGGTACACTCCAGATTGGCTACTGATAAGTCCATAGTATATGGTACTAAGGTACCCAGGGAATAGGTACACCAGGGGTCTACCATGGGCTGAAGCACTCAAATTGTGATGACAGGCCTGCCATTGCAGCCTGTGTAAGCTCGTGTTAGCACCACTTACGACAGATATAAGTTTTCCTATATCTGAGGTCACTCCACGTAAAACCTATAAGCCATCCCTAAGGCAGGCCTCTTAATCCTGAAGGCAGGCTGCTCGGTTCTAAGTGTGAGGTTGCCCCCTACAACCTTCGGAGTCCATTCTCCCAGGTTGTAAGTGCATCCGCCATTAAGATACATAGTGTGGCCATGCGTCATTACGTGATGACCATCCCTAAACTAGCTGTAACGAACCCTGTTGTATTTGGTATCAAACACTGTAAAGCTCCTCCGAGAGGCCCTCAGTGCTTTGGTACCAGTCTTCTATACCTGGACAGCAAACTATGGCTGCTGACAACCAGAGACACAATTCTGCCTTCCTCCTGCTGAGCCAAGCTCGAGCAGAGGAAGGCCGAACAATAGGTTTCTTGTCACAGGGAGGTGTGACCACCTTCCACACAGGACTTAGTGTATTGGGACAAGGTGGAGGCACTTGCCAGCGCCACTCAGACTGCTTGAAGGGCACATTTGGTGCCCTCCTTGCATACTCCAATTGAAACCAGATCTAGAAGCCGTTGTCTCCCGCTCTGGCACGGAACTTGGACAAAGGACATGGGAGCATCCTTCCTACTGTCCAGCCCCTCCTCTGGGAGGGAACCGTGAATCGTTCCAACCCTTTCATTAGGGTATCTTAAGGCTTAACTGTGGGTGGGTCCCAAGATTCGTCGTGGGACAAGAGTCAGATCACATATCTGATAGAGACATCTAGCTGCAGATTCCTTAACTTAGAATATCCCCAGGTGTCAGACTGGATCCAGAATTTTTTTTGCAGCAGCACCTCTACGCGCCGGGGAACGGCGCCACATGACGTCGCCCTGACGTCGTCCACGTATGTGACGTCGGCGAGGTCATATAAGTCCCTCCCGGCACGCTGAAGTCAGTTTCCGTCTTTTCCACATGCAATGCTATCCGGAGTAAGCGGTTCCTCTGGCCTGTTTTCAGGCCCCTTTTGACGAATCACATCTGGAACAGTGTGCAATGCTTTTGTGCTTTAAGACGTGTACCTCCTGTTAGCGGCAAATGTCCACAACGGACACCACGACTCAACGGATTGCGACGCCTGCCAACAGTTCAAGCTGAAGTCCCGGCGGGCGCGCCGGAAGAAGCTCCTTTTGGCTCGCCTGTCCCGGTCTGAGTCGTCTTGACCTCTGGCCTCCTCATCGCCGGCAGGCGCCCCTGGTTTCCAGTTGAGGCGTCGGTGGTAATCTGAGGCCCTGAGACATAGTTCGCCCCTTATGGGTAAGTCGCGGCACATGTCGCCGAGGTCCTCAACCTCACTTCCCTCTGTTGTCGGGGGCACTTGTTCCCAGAGCCCTCCGGACGGCGACTCAGACCCAGATGGAGGCTTATGTCGCGCCCCATCAGGACTTCCTTGTGTCCTCTCCTGTCCCTGGGACATCCTCGGGGCCTCCGCTACTGACGGGGTCCCCGACTTACTCGCCGGTGGGTTCGCCCCCGGCGCCAAATGAACCCTTGCCCTCCAGGGACGTCAGAGATATAGTGTTGTCAGGGTGCGGCCCGGCTGGGTCCCCCTCTACGACCCATAGCACTCCTGCTGTGCTGCATAGTCCAATGGGACTCCCTGTGGCGTCGCAGGTGGTTGCTGGTGCTCAAAGTCATGCTTCAGGCACACCTCGGCCTTCCGGGCAGGCGGCCGCCTGTGCGGAGAAGGGGTCGGCGCCGGTCCGGCGCCGTAGACTCCCCTCCCCGGCTCCGGCGCCGTCCCCTTCTTCGGAAGCGGAGCTTGTCATGGTGGACGTAGAGTCGGTGCCGGCCGAGACAGACAGCGCCAAATGGAGTTGAGTTGGCACCGAACGAAGTCGTTTTGGCGCCGCCCCGACGCCGGATTGTTGACTCTTTTCCAGAAGCTTCTGGAGAGAGTTTGGCATTGCCTTCACATCCGGCGACGCCGGATATATTCTTGTCTGTCCCCCCCCTTTAGAATTTGTAGACCTGGCAGGATCCCCGCCTCCTCAGTAGCCCCATCAGGACCCCCATTCGTCCATGGGGCTTCCTTCATTTGGCCATTGGTTGCATCCTCACTGTCTGGGAAGACTAAGCTTACACCCCTCACCTACAGATGAGTTGCTGTCCCCTCCTTGGAGGGCTCTGAGGCTGGTGTGGGGTCTCCTTGGCCGCTCGTGTTCTAAACATGCAGCCCACTTCGGTCCCCTTGCCTTTGGACCCTCTGCTTGATGTCCTTCACCACAGGTCGGGGAATGTGAAGCCGTTTCTGCCTTTTGAAGCTTCTCTGTATGACGCCCTTTTGGGCACCTGGGCTCGGCCGGCTTCCGGTGATCCGAAGGCTCGTTCTGTCTTACACCTCCACCGTCCTACTCCACATGATCCAGTTTGCTTATTTGTTTACCCAGACATGCATGGGTTTGTTTTGCAAACTGCCTTACCTTCTTTGCCTTGGTTACTCTTCCTCCCTCTGGGAGTCCAGAAGGCTTGAGTCATGAGGTCACAGCATCTTCGCCTCGACTAGTGCTGCCCTTCGTTCACTAAATACAGTGTATGTCCTGGCTCGGGCTACCTCTGCCCTGTGGGACTCAGCAGTCTTTGCTTTCCGCCACCTCTGAAGGCGCTCGTGTTGACCTTCTTTATCTTCTCCGGGATGGGCGTGACTTTGCTGAGTATACAATTTGCTCGGCCTTGGATACTGCTGACTCCTTGGGCCGAGCTATGGCTGGTTCTATTGCCTTATAGTGCCATGCTTGGTTGCGGGATAGCGTCTTCCCGGAGAATATCCGGGAACACCTTGTTGATCTGCCTTTCGATGGGGTTCTATTGTTTGATGCACATGCCAAATCGGCTGTTCAGCGCCTCCTTGCAGGCTTTCGGCCTCCCCCATAAGTCTGTATGTAGCAGGTCTTCTTCTTTTCACATGTTCTGGGGTGGTTACCTTCTTGTTTAGCATACTTCAGATGCACTCTACGTTTTAGGCTGGCAGTAAGCCTACTATGGTGTTGGTCCACAGATTGTATGTGTTGGGCCTCTGACTGTAGTTTGCCCTAAGTGGTGTTCCCCTGTTGTTTAGGGGAGTGACATACTCCAAGTGGGGTACTTGTATGATATCGTATAGCTCTGCTATCTGTCAGCTGGTCCTAGAGATCCTTATAGGCTCTGTACGTCCACTGGCGCTTTTATCTTACCGTTATACGGTATTAATTGTTGGGACTTTTGGCACTATCTCCTTTATGCCGTGGGTCACATTACTTATGCGCCTCATTCTCCTCGGTTGGAGGCTTTCACCGTTTTATTCCGCTTGAAATGCAGCTACCTCCTGCCATGAATGCTCTACGTGAGTTCCTCCTATGGCACTCATGTGACATGGTCGTGGATTATTCCACCACCCTTTTTTAATATAAATGTATGTATATATATATATATATATGTGCACAAAACCTCCTCGACCAACAAGAAGAAGAGGCCACACAGGGGAGACAGCAGAGACATCTTTAATCAGCAGGTAAACCAATCTTTCAGGGCGAATGCATTTCGGCGTTGTATGTTGCCTTCATCAGCGCCAGATGGTTCAAGCAGGAAATGGGCGCAGTCAGAGATTTAAATACCTTGTGCCCCTCCTGCTTAGTGTCAGCAAGCTCCGCCCCCCGGATTATGAATGTTCACAATGTTCGATATTGTTCACGTAGGACGCCCAATGCCACATCACTACAAGTCCCAGCATTCAGTGCATTGACCTGGTCGGACCACGGGGTAGTTGAGAATCCAATCTAGCGGGATACTGTCACTCGTGGCAAATTAAAAGCCTCCTCTGCTCCCCAAAACTGCACCAACCTCCTTATCCTGTTGTAACAATCGGCAGGGGAACTCCAGCTCGCCCGATGTGGCGTGAAATCACCCCAGCACTGCTTATTTCCAGGTCAGGAGGTGGGCCCCGATCATCACAGTAACCTGGGTCGAGAGAATGCCTCCAGGGCAGATGCCAGCGTCTCGGGGCCAACTTGAAGTGCGGGGGCCTCTTGATGCGCGATTCTGGCAGCCGCGCTATTTGTGTGCACAAAACCTCCTCGACCAAAAGAAGAAGAGGCCACACAGGGGAGACAGCAGAGACATCTTTAATCAGCAGGTAAACCAATATATATATATATATATATATCCAATTACCGCTCTGGTGCTTAGACCACCACGTAGAGAAAAACGGACACTTTTGAATGCTATTTCATTCACTGCTGACAACAGTGACTTTTATTCAGCCATCAGCGCAATAGCAACGGGCAAGATGACGGTTTCGGTCAGCGTGGTGGCCTTGCTCACATAGCTGCGTTGCTTTGAAAGTACATTTAAATACACATGTGTCTAAATCACGTGACCGTGTAACTACCCTTGTAATCAATAGTGAAAAAATACTACTGACAGGTAAAAACTACAAATCTTGGTATCCAAAATGACAAGATTAACATAGCTAAAATACATTGTCCAAAATAGAAGAACTATATGAATTTAAATGATTTTAAAAGTGCATGATTAAATTTCAAAAAACAGTAAATGTACTATTACCCCCAGGTCCCTTATGTCCTCGTCCCATTCATAAATCCGTGTAGATAACCATCTCCCGACAGAAAAATTATCAGAAGAATGTTGGGACACTAACCCCGCCCCTCCCACCGAGAGTATATAAGTGGTACTTACCCAGCATTCCACCTGTTCTTTTTTTCTGTCTGTCGACAGAATGGTCTGGATGCTGGTGCAGCTCCTGCTCCTGCTGGGCTAGGGTGGCGTACGCTTCTTCTCTTCTCCCCCTGCCTGGCTTCGTGGGCAGGGGGGATTTTGTGTTGGTCTACCTCCTGGCCTGCCGGGCTTGCTGGGAGGCTCGGCCGTTCCTGGCTGGAAATCCTGTTAGTTGCTGGCCCGTTGCGGCTGGTGCGCCACCTCCCGGTGGCTTCCGGTCGCTGTGGGTGTCTTGCTGGGGCCTGGCCTTGGCAGACGTCCTGCGCTTGCTGTTGCTGTGGATTTTCGTAGCCGGATGTTGGAGTGGGGGCCTGGGTCCTCTTGGCGTTCTGGCCTCCGCTCCGGGTGAATCCCGCATAGCGGTGTTTTCCTCTCTCCCTGATGTTGCTCTGTGCGCTGTTGCTGGTGTTGGGGCCGCGCTTAGGCAACGTGGGGCTTGCTTGTTGGTTTCCTTTTCAGGTGGGAGCCTTCATCGTGCCTGCTCCTCCGGCGCTGCCACAGTTTCTGTCCCTGGGCGGGTGTTCGTGGCCTCTGTGCCTCGTTCTCCTCGCTCTCCTCCTGCCGTGCTGGCTGGCTGTTTGCTGGTCGCGCGCTGGTGCTGCCTACGCTCGGTGCTTTGGTCTGGCCTTGGGTTGCTGGGATTTGGCCCGATTAATCTCTGTCCGGTGGCTTCGTGGACTTCTGCCTCCTCTATGTTGCCCGGCGTTGTCCTCGGGTTCGGTTCCCTGTGGGTCCACGTGGCCTTTCTTCCTTCTAGGGTCGATGGAAGGGGTGCCATTGAGTTGGGGTTGCTGTATGCATGTGTTATAGGTACGCCATGGTTTACTTTCCTCTGCAGTCGCGCGTCTTCTTGGCCACGCCGTGCTCAGGTGTGTGGAGTGGCGCCCGGTTGGGTTCCCTGTTTCTCTGGTCCCTGGGTGCTGGATTGGCTGCGGTTCCGTTGTGCGGAGTACTTGTGCAGTGGTTAAGGGGAGTGTGGCTCGGTGCGCTGGCCGTTTCTCTGAGCGACTTTATTTTTCGCCTTTGGGTGCTCATGTTGCCCTTTTCTGTCCTTGCTGTTCTGGCGGGGGTGGATGTGGCCTATGGGCTTGAGCGGTCGGCCTCGGATCTGGGGTTCCCGGTTTCGTGCTGCGGCGGGGAGCTCCGTGGGATCCGTGCCTGGTGCTCCTATAAAACGCTCTGCTTCCTCCGGGGTTCCTGTGAGTTTTTCTTTTGCGCAGGGGCTGATTCCACGGGCATTGTTGACTGTCACAGTGGTGGCGTGTGTTCTTTCTTGGATTGCGTCCTTCTTCACAACGTGCTGCATGATACTCCGTGTTTCTGTGTACCTCGTTGGATGGCACCTCTACTTTCCGGCTGTTGGCTTTTGGTTACGGCCTGGATGCGCTGCGGCGCCTCCTGGGGTTGCGTGGCATGGGCTTTGCCACTGGGCGTCTTCCCCTATTCTGCCCTCTGTTGTGTGGTCTCCCTTTCTTTGGGGGGCTACTTTGCTGCCTCCTGTTCGGTCCCGTGCAGTTTGGTGTGCTGTGGTTCCTTGGCTCCTTTTTGGTGTGTGTTTCGTCTTCTTGGGGCACGCTGAGCTGCGTCCTGGGGTCCTGCGATCCTGCCTTTGCACCCTGTCACGTTTGCGTGTTTTTGTGGTGCTTTGCTTCTTCTGCGCCTTTGGTGTTCGGTTTTCTGTCGCTGTGGCTGTGGACAGGCGCTGTTTTTGCTTCCTGTTCTTTGGGCTGCCTTTCCTCCCGTTTGGCTGGCTCATCCTGGTGGGGCTGAGGCCTGTTGTTGGGCTCTGCTCGGGTCCTGGGTTCTCCCTCCGTTCTGGGGACTGCACTCTTACTTCTCGGCTCTGGCGTTGCCTTCGTGGCTGCCTTGGGCTGTCGGTCGGGTGGGGGGCCTTGTTCCCTGTGGTGTCCTGGATCTCCTCCTGGTCTGCGGGGCTGTGGCCTTCGTATTCCTTTGGGTGCTCTGTTTCTTTCCCTGTTTTAAATGGGGTGGGGGGTAGTGTGTTTGTGGCTCCCTCTCCTCCTTTGTGCTGCGGTCTTTCTATGGGTTTTTCGGCCCGGGCCTGGCCTTGGCCTTTCTTGTGTCTCCGGGGTGGTGCTCTAGGCTCCGGTGCCTCTGTGAGTTTCTGCCTAGCTGCGGTGCCGGGTTGTGGTCTCGGTCTTCCTGCTACTGTTCTGCCTCGTTTGGTCCCTTTCTGTGTT
The DNA here is from genome assembly GCF_964263255.1 of Lissotriton vulgaris. NCBI lineage: Eukaryota > Metazoa > Chordata > Amphibia > Caudata > Salamandridae > Lissotriton > Lissotriton vulgaris. The sequence goes on along the minus strand of NC_141696.1, from coordinate 1,541,088,713 downwards.
GCCTTTGCTTGCACTTCTGTGTGGTTCTTCCTGTCCCACTTGTGGTGCTGTATTTGGCCCTGTTGGTCTGCTGGCCCGGTTTTTCGGGCTTGGTGTTGGCGCTCCTTGGCTGTGTCCTGGGACTGGTTGTAGCGTTCATGCCCCCGCGGCTTTTGCCTGTGTTCTTTCCTCCCTGGGGTTGGCTTCTGTTTTGGGTGTGGTCGCCCGATTGAAGTTTCTGGAAGGTTACCCTGGGCTCCTGGTTCTTGGCTGGCACTGTGGTCCTGGTCTGGCCTCCTTTCTGGGTCTATCGCCCTTGCCGGTGTGCCTGAGTTGCTCTGGTCGTGCCTCTCTGCTCCTCTCTGCTGCGTGGTGTTCTGGACGCTTCGTCTGCTCCGGGTGCCTTGGTGGTGTTTGGCTTTCCCTGGGGTGTCTTATGTTTGGCCTCTGGGCGGTTGGCTGTGCTTCCTCCTTCGGTTTACCTCCCTGCCTCTTCTGGTTTTGGTGGTAGTGCTGGGTGGCCGTTGTTGTTGCCTCTCCTGCCCTGTGGTGTTCTTCTCTGCCCTGGTTTCCTGTCGTGGGGGGGGGGGGTGCTGGCCCCACCCTTTCTTGTGGTCCTGTCGCTGGTGTTGTGCCTCAACTTTCCCTGTTCTCCTGTTGTTCGGGGGGGCTGTTTTTTGGTCACTCCTGGTCTGCTGGCTGGCGGCTGCTTCTGCTTGTCCTTTGGCGGTGGCTTCCTGTGGTTGCCTGTTGCCATGGGCTTCCTCCCTGTTGGCTCCTGTTCTTGGCAGGTCTGCTGGTTTCTGTTTGGTACGTCCAGCTCTGGGTTGCCTGGTTGAGCTCTTTCTGTTGTCCTGGGCTGCCTGATTGGGACTCTGTTGGGGGTTTCTTGGTTAGCCTGGCACTTCTTTGTGGGTGTCCTGTCTGCCTGTGTGGTGGCTGGTCCCTCTGCTGTCGGGTTCCGGTTCCTTGTGGGTATGGTGTGTTCCTGTCTGCATCTTGGTTCTGGCCGTGTTTGGTGCTGTCACCCTCTTGTTTTCCCTGTTTGCCTCCTCTTCAATTTCGTTGGGGCGAGGCCGGGGCTGTTGGCTCGCCGGCCTGTGCTCTGTTGGGGTCTTCCCTTCTTTGGCCTTCCCCCGGTTTGGGTTGGTTCTACAGATTGCTTGTGGCTTCGGCTTTGGCTTCCTGTCTGTGTCCTCGTTTGCAGTTTTGCACCCTGTGGGGTTCGTCCCCTGTGCGTGCCCTACCTTAGGTCGTGCCGGGCTGTGGGGTTTGGTTTGCTTGTGCTTTCCTCCCTGGCTTCTGTTGCTTCTGTGGGGTCCTCTGGGGTTGTTGTGCCTCGGTCTCTCTGGACTCTGGGTTTTTGCCCCGGCCCTCAGCTTGGGCTGTTTGGGGGTCGTTTATGCCTGGCCTGTCTCTGGTTTGGCTTGGCTGTGGTTGTTGCTGGCTTCCTTCGGGTTCCCTTGCTGTCGTCTTGGGTTCTCCGGGTCCTAAGTCTGCCCGGTTGCGCTCCTTCTCTGGTGGTCGGGGTGTGCCTTCTTTGGGCTGCTGCTTCCTGCTCCCGTTTCCTCCGGTTTGGCTGGAGTTGTGTTTTGGGGTTCCTGGGGTTCCTTCGGTTCTCTTTTCCTCTTTTTTCCGGGTCTCTTTGTCCTGGTTGGTTGCCCTTGTTGGTTCTTGCTGCTCGGGTTTCCTGGAGGTGCTGGTTCCCTTTGGTGCCTTGTTTCTTCGTCTTTCGGGGCCTGGTGGCTTGGCTTCCTGGGGTTTGCTCTTCGTTCCCTGGTGCCTGGGGTTTCCCTCTTTCCCTGTCAGTGGGCTCTGTCTTGCCTTCCGGGATGGGTGCTGATAGGCTTCCGCCGGCTGCTGGCCCTTTTTTCTTGTGGCCTGCTGCTCTTTTGTGCGGTTCCGGGTTTTTTTTCCTCTGTTCTCTCTGGGGTCGGGTCGTTTGCTTCCCTTCTCTTCTGGTTTGGTCCTGCCCTTGATGGGCTTCTCGGACCTTTGGTTTCCAGGGGTCGGCTTTTGGTTGGGACTTTGTGTTCCTCTGGCCCGCTTGTTCCCTGCCTGTTTTCTTTCTTTCCGGGGTCTGGATTTGCCTGGCATGGGGTTTCTGTGCCTGAGTTTGACTCCTTTTGGCCGGTTCTGGCTTGCTGGCTTACGGGCCTGGTGGCTCTTGCCCTTTCTCTTTGGTTGGCCTCCCCTCTGTTGTTTTCCTCTTTCCTATGTTGGCTTCGGTGTCTGTGCTTTCCCCTTCACTGGTTGGCTGTAGGGTGTTCCTGCGGTGGGCTGGTTGACCTCTGTGGTTGCCGGTCTGGTCGTCTGGCTGTGCTCCCATGGTTTTGTTGGGTGTGTGCGGGTCTGGTAGGGGTCGCTCTTGTCGGGGGCTCCGCCTGGGGTTTCGCCGGTTCTGCCTTTTGCTTCCTGCGGTTGCTGCCTTGGTGTGGTTTCCTGGGTTGGCTTCTGTTTGGTTTGGGAAGGCTGGCTTTTTCTGCTTTGGTATTCTCCACGTATTTATGAATGGGACGAGGACATAAGGGACCTGAGGGTAATGCTCTATTACTTACCGGTAATCTTCATTACTCCAGGTCCCGTTGTCCTCGTCCCATTCATACGCCCCGCCCTCCCTCCCGGCCGGCCGGCCGGCCTTCCTGTTGGGGGCTTGGTTGTTCAGGTGGAATGCTGGGTAAGTACCCCTTATGTACTCCCGGTGGGAGGGGCGGGGTTAGTGTCCCAGCATTCTTCTGCTCTTTTTTCTGTCAGGAGATGGTTATCTCCACGTATTTATGAATGAGACGAGGACAACGGGACCTAGAGTAATGAAGATTACCGGTAAGTAATAGAGCATTAAATATTGAATCAAAAAACAATGGTTGTCAACATCCAGGCTGAAAAATACACTATGTTTTGCTCAAAATGAGTATGATAAATGTACAAATACATATCTCTTGTCTTCTGTTCAGACTAAGCTGGATATGGGCATTGATATAACAGAGTATATAATTGGCAACAAAAACAGTAACACCAGTTTTCAATGAACATCGTAATTTGATTTAACGCCCACTCGAATTTCGATTGCTAAACGGCATGTCATGCTTAATGTGTAAATTAACTGATTTCAAAAATGTATTTATATCTGCTCACATGCAAAAAGACTCATTAATGATTGAAACTAACTCCACACACATATACGTTGTTTAGAATGTAGGTATGAGCCTAATTATCTAAACGATGACTTATAACCATATAACGAAATTTATAATGGTAGCAAAAACACCCAATGTAACCAAAAGTTTGCCACGTGATCTCACTATAATCCTATTGCCCTGTCAATGTGTACTCCGCCACCGCCAGAGCCAACCTACACGAAGGGATGACAGACGTAGCCAAGTGGATGATGAACAGCCGCCTGAAACTGAACTCGGACAAGACGGACGTCCTCATCCTGGGATCTTCACCCTCCGCCTGGGACAACTCCTGGTGGCCCCCCGCCCTGGGCAGCGCACCCAAACCAACAGACCACGCATGCAACCTGGGCTTCATCCTGGACTCCTCCCTCTCCATGACCAGACAAGTCAACGCCGTGTCCTCGTCGTGCTTCAACATCCTGCGCATGCTACGTAAGATCTTCCGGTGGATCCCCACCGAGACCAGGAAGACGGTCAACCAGGCCCTCGTCACCAGCCGTCTGGACTACGGCAACTCCCTCTACGCCGGAACCACCGCCAAACTCCAGAAGAGACTCCAGCGGATTCAAAACGCCTCAGCACGACTCATCCTGGACATCCCCCGCCGCAGCCACATCTCCGGACACCTGAGAGATCTGCACTGGCTCCCGGTCAACAAGAGAATCAACTTCCGTCTCCTTACCCACGCACATAAAGCCCTACACAACCAAGGCCCAGGATACCTCAACAGCCGCCTCAACTTCTACGCTCCCACACGCCAACTTCGATCGACCGGCCACGCCCTCGCCGCTGTCCCCCGCATCCGAAGAGCCACCACAGGAGGAAGGTCCTTCTCCTACCTGGCCGCCAAGACTTGGAACTCCCTCCCGACTCACCTCCGCCTGACCCAGGACCACCTTGCCTTCAGGAAGCAGCTAAAGACCTGGCAGTTCGAGCAGTAGTGGACCCCCCCTCCCCTAGCGCCTTGAGACCCTCCGGGTGAGTAGTGCGCTATATAAATGCTTGATTGATTGATTGATTGATACTTCGGGCATCTAATATCATTAACAGTTGACACCAAGCGAAAAAAGTTTATCATGCTTGAAAAATGAAGATACTTCTAAGGACAATGAGTTATGTAGAAGCTACGTAAAAAACCTGTTCAGCCGAGTGTTAAAACCAAAAAAGTGCTAATAAAGTGACAGATGTGTGTATTAAAAAATGTGTGGAATTCACATTTGAATATTCATGTTCAAAGAAAGAGGAAGATACTGCCATGAACTGATACCAAAAAATACTCATAAATGTAGAACCCTTCAACATTTTAAGTTAATCAACATTGGGGGGACTTGATAAGGAGGTTACTGTCCATATAATCTAGTCACTGATTAACTAATATATGGAAGGGGGAATCTATGCTGGAATGACAGGAACTGACAATACGTCTAAGAAGGCAACAGATACTGAAAAGACTAATGGGGAAATCAGAAGAGAGTGTGCCTCACTGTGTTTATATAAAGGAATCTTGTTTCTACATGCAAAATTAGTCTAAAGATGATGATGTGTATCTTCACACATGTTCAACCCTTTCGGGGACTTAGTGTCAAGCTCCATAATATACTTTGTCTCAAGTTGCCTAAGGTTTTTCTCACAGTTACTCCCTCGCTTGTTTGGTGGAACACTGTCGATGACAAAGTACTTGAGCACATTAAGATTATTTGCATGTTCCATATTAACGTGCCTGGCTACTGGATAGGTGGGATCAGAATTTACAGTGGCATGAAGATGCTGCAAGATTCTCTGATAAGCAGGTAGCTTCGTGCTGCCGACATAGCGTAATCCGCACGAACATTGCAGGATGTACACCACATGATCTGTGCTGCAAGTGTAGTGTCCCTTCAAACTAATGGGTACATCTGAAAAAGCAGTAGTGTAGGTCTTTACATTTATGCGGAATTTACATGCTCGGCATGTACTGCACTTGTGAAAGCCTTTGCTCGCTGTTAACCAACCTGATTTCAGATCTGATTCTGGACTAGTTCTAACTAAGTCGTTTCGCATAGAGCGAGCTTTTCTATATGTAAAGTTTCGTTTAGCAGGTAAGATTTGTGTCAGCACTGTGTCAGTTAGGACAATCGGCCACTGGGCATTGATAATGTTCTTGATTGAATGGGCCTGCCTGCTGTATGTCGAAATGAACCTACATGGAACCGGAGGACTAGACGTGGAAGTATCACTCTGATTCAAATTCAAATACGGGTCAGTTACCATCACATCCCGTATGGGTTGCGTGTGTATCTGAAAGAGACACGTTAGTGATAGGTTCCTTACCTTAGAATATCCCCAGGCGTCAGACTGGATCCGGAAACTTTTGCGTAGCAATACCCCTGCGCGCCGGTAGGCGTCGTCTGCGGCTCCGCGTCCGTCGTCGGCGTCGTGAGCGCCGGGATGACGTCGTCGGAGTACTTAGACGGCGCCCATGCGCGCTGACGTCAGTTCTTCTTTTTTCCGCGCCAGCTAGCGCAGATCCGGAAGAAGCTCTACCCCCAGTCACTTTTTGACAGAAAATTTTTGATCCTTTTGATCTTCTCTTTAGTCGACTATCTCGACTATCGGTGCCAGGGATGCCCGGGTTCAAGCCTTGTTCGAAGTGCGGCCGACTCATGTCGGTCACGGACCCCCATCGCCGGTGCCTGAAGTGCTTAGGCCTCGACCACGACGATCGATCCTGCTCCGACTGCCGGGCCCTGACGTCGAAAGCTAGGCGGGAGCGGTCCCGCAAGCGTCTCGAGCTGAGGCAGTCGGCCCCGCGCCGCTCCAGGTCCCGGTCCCGGTCCCACGGGAGGTCGAGGGACAGGTCGCGAGGTCGGAGTCATCGGCGTTCCGGAAGTGGACACCGATCGTCTGGTTCCAAGTCCTCAGGTAAGAGGCATGAGAGGTCGGAGCGACACCATCGATCCTCCGACCCGCCCCGACGCTCGCACGACGCGGCCGGGGACTCGGGCGACACCGCCCACGCGGCTCCGCGGGAGTCGCAAGCGTCGCCGCCTGCGCCACACCTTCGGGTCCCTGGGCACGGCGCGTCGCAGGAGGAGGTCGAGAGGTACCTCATGGCCATGAGGGCCCTCCCTCCTCAGTCGGTTCCCGTGGCGCCTTCGGGCCGATCGGTTCCGTCTGGAGGTCCTTCCGGGTCGGGCGCTTTGGCCCCGACGACGTCGGGTGCTTCGGCCCCGGCGCCGCTGACGACTTCGGTCCCGGCGCCGCACGACCTCGCTGGATCCGCCTCCGGATCCGGGACCCCGCCGGTCGACCCTACGACCTCGCCGGCGCCGTCCCTTCAGGTGTCGTCCCCGGCAGCCGAGGTGGTTGCCGCCCCCAATGTCTCCTACGGTCCTACTCAGGAGTCGGAAGGGCGCCGATGGGCGCCGATTCCGTCGGCCTTTGGAGATTTTTATCTCCACGAGGAGGCCCTGGCTGTTAATCCTGGTCTCCAGGAGCCAGGTGACGAGGAGCAATGGGAGGGGTCCGAGGACCCTCTGGCACGTGATTGCCAGTCGCAGCAGGACTGGACATATGAGCTTGGGGAGGCCAGTGGTATTGACACCTCGCCAGACACTGGATTTACATCGCCCCCGACTGTGGCTTTGGAGGCGGGTTCTGCTTACAGCGTAGTGTTGACGAAGGCAGCTAAGGCCTTAAACCTTCAGCTCCCCGTCGCGGCCGTGAGGACTAATCTCCTCACCGAGGTCCTCAAACAGCAGTCAGGCTCCGCGGAGCCCCTCCTGCCGTTCAATGAGGCCTTATGTGACGTTCTTCTGGGCACTTGGTCCAAGCCCGCCACAGGCCCCCCTGTGGACAGGAACGTGGCCAGACGCTACCGCCCGGCACCGGGCGACCCATGCTTTTTGTCCACCCATCCCACCCCCGAGAGTCTGGTCATCCAGGCCTCAAACTCCCAAACCGCATTCCCGTCGGCCCCGCCCGACAGGGAATCCAAGAGATATGAACAGTTCGGGAAGAAGGTTTTCTCGTCTGTGAGCTTAGGGCTGCGGTCTGTGAACACCGCCTGTCTCTTGGGCCGCTACACCCACACCCTGTGGGACACGGTTGCGGAGGTGCTGCCTAAATGCCCGGAGGAGGTCCAGGCTAAACTCAGCCAAGCCCTGGCGGATGGCCGAGATGCAGCACGCTTTTCTATCCGGTGTGGGCTGGATACTACGGACTCACTGGGCAGGGCGATGGCAACGACGGTGGCGGTTCGACGCCACGCCTGGTTGAGGTCCGCCAACTTCTCGGCCGATGTCCAGGCCACCCTCCTGGACATGCCGTTTGATGGCCGTCGCCTCTTCGGCGACAAGGCAGACCATGCGCTGGAACGTTTCAAGGACTCCAGGGCCACGGCCAAGTCCTTGGGCCTTACGGCCCCACGCCAGCAATCGGGTGCCTTTCGCTCCTTTCGTGGCCACGGACCGTCAGCCACGCGCCGCAGAATGTCCAACAACGCGGTGGCGGACGTGGGAACCGCCGTGGCGGTGGTCGGGGCCAGCGGCGAGGCCAGTCCACACCTCCCTCAGCAGCACCTGCCTCAAAACCTTCCTAGTCCGAGTTTTCAGGCCCATGTGACGCCTGTGGGAGGCAGGGTTCGCCATCACCTCTCCCACTGGCATACAGTCACTTCGGACAGGTGGGTGCTGCAGATTGTCCGAAGGGGCTTCTCCCTCCCCTTCGAGTCATCCCCTCCATCCATGCCACCTCAATACCACCGTGTGTCGGGAGATCACTTGCAACTTCTGCAAGAGGAGGTTTCGGCCCTCTTGGCCAAGAGGGCCATCGAGCGCGTTCCTGGGCCAGAAGTAGGACGTGGTTGTTACTCCCACTACTTTCTGGTGCCCAAGAAGGGCAAAGGGGGCCTACGCCCTATCTTGGATCTGCGGAACGTCAACGGCTTCCTCCGGACGGAGAAGTTCAAGATGCTCACTTGGCTCAGGTCCTGGCTGCCCTGGACCCAGGAGACTGGATGGTAGCGTTGGACTTGCAGGACGCCTATTTCCACATCCCCGTCCTGCCGGCCCACCGGCGTTACCTGCGGTTCACGGTAGGCCAAGAGCACTTTCAGTTTACCGTGCTCCCCTTCGGCCTTACCAGCGCCCCACGGGTGTTCACGAAGGTGATGGCGGTGGTCGCAGCCCATCTGCGCAGGCAGGGGGTATCAGTCTTCCCCTACCTCGACGACTGGTTGTTGAAGGCGGGCTCGCCCCAGACAGTCGTCAGCCACCTCCAGACTACGGCCGACCTCCTGCACTTGCTGGGGTTCTCCATCAATGTGCCGAAGTCACACCTGCGTCCCTCTCAGAAGCTCCTCTTCATCGGAGCGGTTCTCGACTCGGCGCAGTTTCGGGTTTACCCACCCGAGCAGCGGGTTCGGGATATTCAGGCTCTGGTTCCCATCTTCCAGCCGTTATCCCGGGTCTCGGTCAGGTTGACGCTGCGGCTTCTGGGACTGATGGCCTCCTGCATCCTTCTGGTGCGTCACGCCAGGTGGCGGATGCGGGCTCTGCAGTGGGACCTGAAGTTTCAGTGGACCCAGCATCAGGGCAACCTGTCCGATCATGTCTCGATCTCAGAGGGCACTGCGAGACAACTGCAGTGGTGGCTCACGGACCGCGACTGGGTCAGTGGCAGACCCCTCTCCCTACCCCAACCGGAGCACGTAGTTGTGACGGACGCGTCCCTCCAGGGCTGGGGAGGCCACATGGGAGAGGCGGAGATCAGAGGCCTCTGGTCTCCGGCGGAGTCCCGGCTCCATATCAACCTTCTGGAGCTGCGGGCGATTCGTCTAGCACTGAAGGCATTCCTCCCCTCTGTCCGGGGGAGCGTAGTGCAAGTGTTCACCGACAACACCACCGCCATGTGGTACTGCAACAAGCAAGGCGGGGTGGGGTCGTGGACCCTCTGCCAGGAGGCTCTGCGCCTCTGGCAGTGGCTGGAACATCAGGGCGTGACCCTGGTGGTTCAACACCTGGCAGGCTCTCTGAATGCCAGGGCGGACGAACTCAGCCGCCGGTGCATGATGGATCACGAATGGCGTCTGAACTCGGACGTGGCGCAAGGTCTCTTTCGGCAGTGGGGAGAGCCTTGGTTAGATCTATTCGCCACAGAAGAGAACGCGCAATGTCATCAGTTCTGCGCGTTGGAATTTCCAAGGCGGCACTCGCTCGGAGACGCTTTTCGTCGCGAGTGGAGCTGCGGTCTGTTGTACGCCTTTCCGCCTATACCACTTCTGCCCAGAGTGCTGAAGAAGATCAGGCGCGACCGGGCCCAGGTCATCCTTGTGGCTCCGGACTGGGCTCGAAGGTTCTGGTACCCCGAGCTACTCAATATGTCAGTCGGTCCCCTGATCCGTCTGCCTCTTCAGGAGGACCTTCTGTCGCAGCAGCAGGGGACGGTCCTCCACCCGAACCTGTCCAGTCTCCACCTCCATCCTTGGAGATTGAGCGGCAGAAGTTGGGGCCATTTGTCTTGCCTCCTGAAGTTTGTACCGTTATTCTGGCAGCCGGGCGTCCCTCCACAAAGTCGGTATACGCCTGCCGGTGGAACAAATTTGTGGCATGGTGCACAGCAAAGGCTGTGGATCCCCTTTCTGCCCCTCTTTCTGAATTTCTTCTCTTCCTTCTTTCTCTTGCCCAGCAGCGCTCTGCTCTGGGCACTATCAAGGGCTACCTTTCTGCTCTTTCGGCCTTCCTAAGGCTGCCTGATCAACCTTCTTTGTTCAAGTCCCCTATAGTAACTCGTTTTCTGAAGGGCATCACACACATGTTTCCACCTGTTCCCTTTGTGATGCCTCAGTGGGACTTGAACTTAGTTCTTACTTTCCTGATGTGCGCTCCCTTTGTGCCGCTTCATTCTTGTCCTCTCCGTCTTCTCACCTTGAAGACAGCTTTCCTGGTTGCCATCACCTCTGCCAGGAGAGTGAGTGAGCTCCAGGCTCTATCTTGCAAACTCCCTTTCCTGTCTGTGCATCCGGACAAAGTGGTGCTGAGTACAAAACCATCTTTCCTGCCCAAGGTAGTCTCTGCTTTCCACATTGGGCAGTCCATCACCTTGCCCTCCTTCTTTCCGCCTCCGCACCCTTCAAAGGATGAAGAGCGGCTCCATCATCTGGACCCAAAACGTGCGCTTTCATTTTATGTGGATCGCACACGCCAGTTCCGGGTGGATGACCAACTCTTTGTTGGTTACGTGGGTGCGAAGAAGGGACGGGCGGTGCATAAGCGGACCAACTCTCGGTGGGTCGTCTTATGCATCAAGGCGTGCTACTCCTTGGCTAGAAAGGAGCCTCCAGTTGGGCTGAGAGCCCATTCCACTCAGGCCACGGCGGCTACTACTGCCCTGGGTCGGGGAGTCCCCCTGCAGGACATTTGCCAGGCGGCTACATGGGCCTCGCTGCACACCTTTGCGAGGCACTACTGCCTGAACGGTCAATTTCGGAGGGATGGCTTCTTTGGCCGTTCCGTCCTCCAGGACTTTCTGGTGTGAGTATTGGTTCGCAGACCCACCACCGGGGTTGGTATTGCTGGGGTATCTATTCTAAGGTAAGGAATCTAATACTAACCTGTTTCTTTCAGATGAACAAGTTACTTACCTTCGGTAACGATATATCTGTAAGAAACAGTCGTTAGTATTAGATTCCTTACCGCCCCGTTCTGCGAACTGATACCTAGGGTTAAGGTCATCCCCTTTCAGGGCCAGGCACCAGTGTTGGTTCTAGCATGGCTCTGCATATCTGGCGCGGAAAAGCTGTGTCTAAGAACTGACGTCAGCGTGCATGGGCGGCGTCTAAGTACTCCGACAACTTCATTCCGGCGCAGACGACGCCGACGACGGATGCGGAGCCATAGACGACGCCTAACAACGCGCAGGGGCATTGCTACGCAATTTCCGGATCCAGTCTGACGCCTGGGGATATTCTAAGGTAGGGAATCTAATACTAACTTCTGTTTCTTACAGATATATCGTTACCGAAGGTAAGTAACTTGTCCATTAATGGACCAGCCCAGGAGAGAAAAGAAGGGACACCTCTGCCTATTGATAAAAGGGAGGTAATGGGCGCCCATCTACCGCCAAAAGGCCACTCAGGCACCCACTGGGCCGCTGGCGGTATCCGAACCAGGCAGAAACCTAGCACCATTCAGCTTAGAGTGGTCCCTCTTCCTCCTTCTTTCTGGACTCTCTCTCCCTTCCTCTTTTGGCCTGGGATATAACTAGTGCAGTTATACATTCCATACTTATTCTGGCTTTTTTTGGAGAGGCCTTGCTTTCTGTTATCTTTTGCACTTCACATGCTACTTGGATTACTGCCTGGCTGTTCCGCCACAGTTTTTCCCACAGTCCGTCACGCTGTTGACGGCTCAGTGCTTAGGGCACTTTCTGTTGGTCTGTTGCTGACCCACCTCCCCCAATGGGGTATGGCTGTGGTATCTATTCTAAGTTAAGGAATCTGCAGCTAGATGTCTCTATCAGATGTATGAGTTACTTACCTTCGGTAATGATTTATCTGGTAGAGATGTTGTCTAGCCGCAGATTCCTTAACGCCCACCCATCCTCCCCTTCTGCGAGGGTCTTGCAAAATGGGTTTCTCCATTTGCTTCTTGCAGTTGCCATTCTTCTTCTTTCACTGGTGCTCACATTCGTGCGCCCTTTGAGAATTGCTATATGCAGCTGACTCCCTCCAAGGGGCTGCTTTCCTGTAAAATTGTGTCTTTTGCTTCACTTTCATCAGGAAATTCTTCTTTTTCTTCTTCTCCTTTTGCCTTTCCACTCCCCCCCCCCTTTGCTATTGACTCAGGGCTCTTGTCTCCTCTATAGTCTCCTCTATAGTCGTCTTCTTGTGGACCTGTGGAGATCTGTTTCAGACCTCCATTACTATAGGGGAAGTGCTGGTCTTTCATACCTTGCAGTGGATTGTTGTTCTTTCTGTGCTCCGTCCTTACTGGGCCGCACAGTTCTACATGGTAATAACAGTCTACTTTTGTCTGTTGAGATACTCTTCCCTTGTTGCTCGCACTTGGTGAAGGGTCTACGTTTCGCTTTGTGAAGTTCTTTCTCACAGCTTTGCTCCACTCTCGCTTTTCACTAAGCATGGACGAAATTTGCAAATTCGCGATCCGCGAATTCGTGCAAAAGCGAACTCGCAATTCGCAAAATTCGCGAATTCGTGCGAATTTGCTGTTTTTGCCAGTTCACAAGGGTTTTGTACAAGTTCGGGAACGCAAACTTACTTGTGTGGTCGCAACGGTCGCGACCATGTTGTTTTTACGTGTCCAGCCTGTTTGCGACCATGTGGTTCATCGCGGCCACCCTCCGGTTCATCACTGCCACCCTCTGGTTCATCACTGCTATCCTCTGGTTCATCACCTTGTGGATGACCACTGCCACCCTCTGGTTCATCATTGCCACCCTCTGGTTCATTACTGCCACCCTCTGGTTTGCCACTGCCACCCTCTGGATCATCACTGCCACCCTCTGGTTCCTCACTGCCACCCTCTGGTTTGCCACGGCCAACCTCTGGATCATCACTGCCACCCTCTGGTTCATCCCTGCCACCCTCTGGTTCATCACTGCCACCTTCTGGTTCATCACTGCCACCCTCTGGTTGATCACTGCCATCCTCTGGTTCATCCCTGCCACCCTCTGGTTCATCACTGCCACCCTCTGGTCCATTACTACCTCCCTCTGGTTTGCCACTGCCACCTTCTGGATCATCACTGTCCCCCTCTGGTTTATCACAGCACCCTCTGGTTCATCACTGCCACCCTCTGGTTGATCACTGCCATCCTCTGGTTCATCCCTGCCACCCTCTGGTTCATCACTGCCACCCTCTGGTTCATCACTGCCACCCTCTGGTTCAAGGCTGTGGATTGGGGCAGGGAGGGCTGAATGAAACTAGACACTGCCTGGGGCACACAAGGTGTCCCATGCAAAGTCCAGTTCAAACCGGTGCTGGGGCTCTCCAGCCCCAGCTCTGGCACGAAACTGGACAAAGGAAAAGGGGTGTAACCACCCCCTTCTTGGGTCCCACTCATAGGAGGGACCTAGCAGGAGATCCAGCCCCTAGATTTGAAATAAAGGTAGGAGCTGTGTAGTGGAGTGGTGTGGCTCACTGGTTAGAGGCGGCAGACCTGGAAGCAGAGGACGGCCCAGGACCAGGGTTCAATTCCCGACGCGGCAGGGTCGTAGACCAGGGTCAGCGGACTCTATAATTCTCACATCTGTGCCTTCTCTAACCAGGGATCACACTCGGCAACTCTGGGCATTAGCTTGCCTCATCTCCACAACGGCCCCCCACATACGGCGGGGAATGCCTGGTTTCACCTTGGAGATACCCAGTAGGGACCATTTCACAGGGAAAGCCAGGACGGGTTCCCCAGCGGTCTATGGCGCAGAGATACTCCTTCGGGAGTCGATTCTAGTGCGTTAGAAACCCGCAATTAATGCAAACCAGATCATCCTGACTGAAACTTTGAAATGAAACTCTGGACCCTTCGACATCCCACTCGACGTGGAAGACTGAAGAATCTCCTTTGTGGTCCAGGAGTGGCCACCCTGGGCAAGCAGGCACCATCAGCGCATAAAGACTTTCTTTGCTGTTGCTCCCGCCGGAGTTCGAACGACAGAGATCAACAAGACCCAGACTCCCAGACATCCAACAGCCCGATCCACAGTTCTGGCAAAGCTGAGACCCGTGGAGGCGACGAGAGACGTGGGACCGGCCATCTTGAAGAGTCGACCAAGTGCTTCCTGTGCAGCTCCCAAGGCACCTTCGATGCTGTGCTTAGGGGTTTGAGAAGCTCCTGCCCCGAGCAGCCTGTGCTCCAAAGATCACCCCTCCACACTGACCGAGTGATGCGTCGGGCCCTTTTGCACTTTTCCTGCTTGGCGCATTGTCCGGTCGCTTGCCCATTGGCTAGTAGCCTCTGTGACAATGATCCATCGAAACTACACTGCTGGTCTGGTTGCTCCAGACTGGCTGTAGCTCCCCTGAAAAGGAGCCATCGATCTGACCTTCCCGGTCTGATCCAGAAGACATCTTCGAGTCCTGCTTGGGTTGCATTTGCCAAGGTTTGGTGACTCCAATTCAAGAACCGACACCGCCGACAGCAAGAGCCTTTGTGGGACAGCTCGTGTCCACCAGCTGGTCATCTTCGATCCTTCCTGGTCCACGTGGCAGCGAAGACAAGCTACTCGACAGCACCTGATTGCAACCTGACACTGCCTGGTTCCGTCCTGGTTCCATCCTGGTCACTGGCCAGTGACCTAGACTCTGTCCCCTCTACTTTCAGGTACTCTACATCTTCGATCCACCCTTGGATCCAACCAGACTCCTCTCTCCTGGTCGCCTGTAGCATCTTTACCTCCAGGCTCCATAGAACTTCACAAAGAAACCCGACGCACTTTGGCACCTATGCACCCGCTTCCTGTGGGTGAGGTAACAAGATTACACCGGTGCTCCTGTCGTGGTTTACACCTCTAGTGTCCTAGTTTTTAGTGGCTAAGTTCTAGTCCAGTCGGAAGACTCCTAAACCTATAACTTTCTGATTTTTACGCACCATTGACTTGTATGGTAAACGCGGTTGCCTATAGACATTGCACCCGCATCCTGTGGGCCTCCTCTGTCCTAACCTTCATTAGTCCAGTGTAGGCCCAGCGATTCCCTAGGCCCTAGGCCTGTTTATTGTTCGTGACGTGGTACTTATACCACTTTCTTAATATATGGTTTGAGTGGCCACCCGGCCTTTCCATAATTGTGCATCTTATTGTATGTTATACTGTGTTCTTTGTTTAACGCTTGTGCTCATGTGCTCATAAAGAGTCAAGGGGATTATTCTAGAATTAAATACATATATTTTATAATATATAACTTGTGTGGTGTCCTTTCATTTGGTATTTGAAGGATTGCATATGGTAAAACAGCTGGCTTCACATGCCCTCTTGAGTTTAGCCTAAGACTGCTTTTGTCCATGCTACCACTAGGATAGCTGGTCTATAAGGTTGACTTACAACCAATCACCATAAGGGTCGTTTGGACTGGTGCAAGGTGCTCACTAGAATAGTGATCATCATATACCAGGCCAACTTCTCACACACAGCACCCTCTGGTTCGCCACTGCCACACTCTGGATCATCACTGCCACCCTCTGTTTCATCACTGCCACCCTCTGGTTCGCCTCTGCCACCCTCTGGCTCATCACTGCCACCCTCTGGTTTGCCACTGCCACCCTCTGTATCATCACTGTCCCCCTCTGTTTCATCACTGCCACCCTCTGGTTTGCCACTGCCCCCCCCTGGATCATCCCTGCCACCCTCTGGTTCACCACTGAAAACCTCTGGTTCACCCCTGTCACCCTCAGGTTCAGCACTCACCACTGCCACCCTCTGTATCATCACTGCCACCCTCTGGTTTGCCACTGCCACCCTCTGGTTTGCCACTGCCACCCTCTGTTTCATCACTGCCACCCTCTGGTTTGCCACTGCAACCCTCTGGATCATCACTGTCCCCCTCTGTTTCATCACTGCCACCCTCTGGTTCATCACTGCTATCCTCTGGTTCATCACCTTGTGGTTCAACACTGCCACCCTCTGGTTCATCACTGCCACCCTCTGGTTCATCACTGCCACCCTCTGGATCATCACTGCCACCCTCTGCTTCACCAGTGCCACCCTCTGGTTCATCACTGCCCCCCTCTGGTTCATCACAGCACCCTCTGGTTCACCAGTGCCTCCCTCTGGATCATCACTGCCCCCCTCTGGTTCATCACTGCCACCCTCTGATTCATCACAGCACCCTCTGGTTCACCAGTGCCACCCTCCGGTTCATCACTGCCACCCTCTGGTTCACCACTGACACCCTCTGGTTCACCCCTGTCACCCTCAGGTTCAGCACTCACCACTGCCACCCTCTGGTTCATCACAGCACCCTCTGGTTCACCCTTGCTGCCACCCTCTGGTTCAGCACTCACCACTGCCACCCTCTGGTTCATCCCTGCTACCCTCTGGTTCATCCCTGCCACCCTCTGGTTCAGCACTGCCACCCTCTGATTCATCACAGCACCCTCTGGTTCACCACTGTAGATTATGGGGGGAAAGCACACCTGCCCAGCCTCAACTGAGATGAATTAATTTGGGGCTGGTTAATGTGGCACCTGCTTCCTTAGCTGTAAGTGCTTCCTGTTGCAGTTTAATTTATTTACAGGAGCATTGTGCCATACTTGTAACTATTCTCTAACCCTGCTTTGAGGGTCAGATCAGGGTCAGAGAATAGTTGCAAATAGGCAACTGAACTCTGGAGGGGCCCCTCAGGAAGCACTACAGGGAATGGTTACAAATTAGCTTGAACTTTTGCACCTGCTAAGTGTTTTCAGTTTTCCAAAATTCGTTTTTCTGCCATTTCGCGAGATTCGTGGGGCGCGAATTCGTGCGAAATCGAACTTGCAATCCGAGAATTCATGCGAATTTGCAGATTTCTTTTTTTTTGTGTGTTTGCGTGGTTTTTTGCTTATTCGCGGACCGCTTGCAGCGCACCGACCCCGAGGTTGCCCATGCGGTCGTGTATGGACGCGGCCATCTTGTTTGCGTGACGTGTTTCCGTTTTCGGCCGCTAGTTGCATGCTCTCTTCGTATGCGACGCGCAATTACGTATTTGCGGGCGTTTTCGCGTGCTGGCAAAGGAAATATCGTGCAAACTTACCAACGCGGTCCTCAATGGGCGCGGCCATCTTGTTTTTCATTCATTGCTATGGTTCTGTGCATGCTTTCTAATCCTCCTTTCATCTGTGCAATCCTTTGTTTCTTTGGACTTTTTTTAATCTTTTCTACTCTATATCGCTTTTTTTTCTAGATCTATATTTTGTGTTTTTTTCAACTTTTAGTTACTTTTAAAGCTACTTTTAAAAAAAAAAAATTACTTTACTTTTTCCCTATTCTTTCCTTTTTTTTTTCTTCCTGCTGTACATGACCATGGCAAAGGGAGCCGGGAAGGATAAGGGGAAGGGTCACGCACCCCGTACCCGGCTCCCATGCGGGCAATTGGGGGGGGAGAACGTCACAGTCCGGGAGATCTTTAGCGCGGAGGAGGTGGCCGCACTGGTTTTTTATGTCCAGCGCCGCCTCCCCAAGACCATCGCGGCAGGCGGCAGGATCGCTGGCGGGTACGGGCTCCGGGAGCGTCAGAAGCGGTGGGAGAAGGTGTGCCGGGCCATGTATCAACACTCTCGGGTCTAGCGCACCTACAACCAGGCCACGCACCGGTGGTTCGACATCCTGGACCGTGAACGCGACCTGCTCGACCAGCTAGGCGTCGAGATCCCCGGGCTTGGTGAGTACTAGTAGCTATTTAATCACTACTCTGTTTTCTCCTGCTCTATGTGTTATCATATTACACATTTTTTTTGTTTCCGAAGAGCAATAATGCTGCCGATTACATTGTAGGTAAATTATGTTTAAAATGTTCTGTGATTGCATTTCAGGTGCACTGCTCTCCTGCTCAGTGGCGGTGCTACTATGCTTATTTGTTTTCGATTTTTTGTGTTCATTTCATTGGCCTGAGTAATTATGTAGGAGTGTACTTTACAGAACTGCGTAATGCTAGACACCAAGGGGCAGATTTACAATTACTGGCGCATCCCTGCAAATTAGCAGGGATGCGCCAGTAATTGTGTGCCACGCCTCCACCACCCATGGTGCGCCGCATTTACAATGCGGCACACCATGGGGCAAAAACGACACAGAAGCGTCACGCATCTGTGCCCTAAAGTCAGCACATTGCTGGAGTTGCGTCGCAACCACGACACAGCTCCAGCAATGCTCTTGGGTGCCCTATCTCCCCAATGCTGCGTCAAGCCGTACGTCTGCTTCAAGCAGCCGCCGGGTTTAGAGTGACGCTGCATTGGCCTAAAAGTGACTGAAAGAAATCTTGTAGATTTCACTCAGCCACTTTTAGGATGCGTTCCTGCGCAGGAACGCCCTCCCTTGCCGCGGAACCCCCCTGATGGCGCAGGGCTTTACAACGTGATCTCCCAGATGCGTCACGTTATTAATATACACCGCACCATGGCGCCTCTTTTGCGCTGCCACTGCGTCACAAAAGTCACGCATCGACTGAGCAAAAGAGCCACAAGGGACTTGTAAATCTGCCTCTAGAGACTCAAGTCCAGTCCTTCCTTTGTACACCTGCCAGTAATAAGAGTGGTGGTAGATTGATAGTTTGAGTATTTTAATGACTGGTTATGTAGTAGGAAACTTACTTTTTAGTGTTCTCACTGGTCTGCAATCACGATGGACTTTGTTTGTCACTTCGCGTGCTGCGGAGTGCTGCCTGCAAGTCCTAGTCGAACCTTTTTGTAGTTGGTTTAGTGAGTTACATAACTTTCCAACTTGACGGTCCGCGAATCCAGCAATACTAATATCCTAGTAGACCACACCAGATAGGTCAATAAATGTAGTGCAATTGTTGTCCATATGTATTTCCCCGAAATAATTTTTTATTGTTCTTTTGAAATGTTTGATTTGGTTGACAACAATCATCCATGTTTGGGTCTTTCTTTCATGTTGTACATCAGCTCCCCCCAGGGGCAAGAGGACAGAGGAGGAGGAGGTAGCGGCGATGGCGGACGAGGACCAAGAAGGCCAGGATCGTTCCGGCGAGGGCTCCTCTGCTGGCCCCAGTAAGTTTTTATGTTAATATTCATAATTATACTAACGGTCCTCATTCGATTTTTCCTACATCGTTTTTGATCTTCTTGTAGACTGTTTCTAAATTCTTATCCTGCCTCTACTATGACTCCCTGTGGTACTACTAGATTATTATTATTAGTCTGTCTGTGTAGCTAACTAAGCTTGCACAGTTGGCAAAAGGTGTTAAACGTAACTCCCATTCTATTCATCAATAGCTCTATGCACTGAGTGCAGTCCTCTGGGTTGTCCATAATGTCTTTTGAAGTCTTCTAAATGTTTATGCTTTGACAATTCCCAACAAGAAACTGTCAATGACCACCAAGAAAGAATAAGATACTAGTTTACTTTTTGATTGGATAGGAGGACAATCCATACTACTATTGTTGCAGGGACAATTCTGCACAAACAGAACTATGGACACTAAATAGTGCATTGTTTATCAATTTATAATAGGCGCAGGTAGACTTTCCACATACCTCAGTCATAACAGAATTTGAATCCCCCATCTCCTTACTGACTAGCTAGTGTGACAGAGTAATTTAGCTCCCTAAATCATCAATGATTGATCCCCAATGATGATTACCCAACCCAGGACATAAGACATAAGAGTCAGAGTCCAGCACTGTCAGAGCCACGGACTCATGCTTGCAAATTGCAAACCCTTTCGCTCACTCACTCATGACTAAAAACCACAGAGTCTATGTAAGTGTTAAAGCTTTATTAAAAGTAAAAAACATTTATTAAAATCAAGTTCCTCATACAACATAAACAGTGGATGGAAAATGGAAAGAGTGCTTAGTGATTTCACACATTAATTGTGGGCGAGCCCTCACCTAGTTGGAACTTCAAATCTTCTTTGTGGTGCTGAATCGTTGCTGACTCCGTCCTAGTGATGATGATCTGATGTTGCTCTTGTTCTTAGAAGGGAAGCTTCTGTTTGTTATGAGAAAAACGGTGCATGTTAAAAAGCAAGCATTCATCAGTTGTGCCAAAAACTGTAGCAAGACAAGCAACACCCTTCCCTGAAAAAAAGTGCAATTTTTAGTTTTGACTAGACAGTCACAAATTATTACATTTCTTTGTTTAGTCGTAGTGACATTTTTTCATTCCTAGGCAAAATACTAGGGACTGGTGTATATGGCATCTAAGAATCTGAAATGTATTTTCTAGGCGGAACATCGGCAGAACCATCCACCGGTGCCGGGGCCAGTGCGGAGGTGGGCACTCCTGGGGCGGAGGCGGTGCAACAGCCAGCGGAAGCTGCTGTGGGGGATGACACGGTAGTGGCGGACAGTGGTAAGCTATTATATTCCTTACTTATTGAGATAGCGGACTGCAGAGTGTGCTCTCTGCATGGGTGTATATTGTACAGTACAAGTATACTATACTGTTAAGAAGACTTACAAATTTAGAACTAAGTTTTTATTAACCAGGTAGTAGCCTCCTCTAAATTGACTTCAACTCCGCTGTGAAAGTTTTTTCGAGAATCCAAATCAGTTCAGAGATTAACTTAATGGATGGGATGAGTGAAAAGGGAAAGAAGGGTGTAAGTAAGTGTGGAAGGACGAACGAGTTAAAAAGTAATGATGACTGGCAAAGAATGATACGTGTTGTTGAAAGCTGCCCGAGGTAGCTGGAAATATGATGCATGGCCGGTTGAAGGATGAAGCAAGGATGGGTGGAAGGAGAAAGGAAAGAGGACTGCCTGGGTGGGTGAAACAGAAACTGTATGTGTGCGCAATATATCCTTTGGTTGAAATTCAAATGCAAGTCAAGCACGGATGCATGGCTTGCGGTTTCCAAAATAAAATGAAAAAGTTGTTTTCCCGTGAGAAAAAATAAGGTTTGTCCACTTGAGACATTAAGAAGAATGATTGACATTTACTTTGAATGGATGGATGCCTGGATCATGGTACTATCTGACTCATAGATAGCATATGTGTATGTAGAGAGAGTAGACGGTCACTGGATGAACTAAGTGTTACTTTGAAGAGCATGTAACACCGCACCGGCACGTCCATTCCAGTGTAGGAAAGGCAAGAAAAAGAAGTTGTCATTTTTCCGAATACTACCATGAACAGTAGCAGTACTTTGTATTGCTAGCACAGCATATATCCGGCGATTACGGGGGCCACTCACTACCTTTGTTAATAATTTTAGTACAACTCTGTCATTCATGTGTGGCCTATCAGTGTTCACTCAATAAAAAAGAAATCACCTAAAGTCATCCCATATGTAATCAAATACATATCCTGTGAAGGGATAGATAATCATATTATTTATCTTCTTCATTTTCCTTTTCTAGTAGTCATTGGCACTGTAGGGTGAAAGTTAAATTAATTAGGCAGTAGCCCTTGTAACAGAGTATTCTCAGTGCCACCCGTAATATAAAAGTAAGAGCTTCACCACCTGCATGTACTGGACTGGTACAGTAACGCAAGCCCGTGTCATCATGGCGTTCGTCTGTTTTTCTCGGGTGCAAGTTGACTGCGCTGGCATTATGCCGAGTTCCAGAAGTATACGTACCAATTTCGCTAAACAAGAGAGAAGAAGAAGAATAAGACTGGTGTACTGTCATAGTCGACTCTAATGTAGTGAGTCCATAGTGCTCATAGAATTGATTCCTGAAACTCCCACTAATGTTAGAGCAAGGCTGAAGAAGTGGGAGGTTAGATAGATACAGGCCGCAAATGTTATGTACTGTGCTTGCAAGTTGCTAGTTCTACCGTGACACAACTTTCTGCTGAATTATTTTGTGTTAATCTTAAAGAGCATTGGTTACAGACTATGTTTTTCTTTCTTCATGTAGATGCTCTTTCCAAACTGTCACGGAAAGAGCTGGCTAGAATGGCCCGGCAAAGAAAACTGGAGGCGACTGTTGCCGAATATTGGCGGCTGGTGGTCCAGGAGGAGGAGGAAACGCAGTCGCAGACCACCACAACATCTACAGAGACAGTTGCATCCTCCTCCGTGCTCCCTGGGTCAGCCAGTCAGCGCAGGCCTCCAGAGGTATGGAGCCGTGGTACCGCATCCACCCGCCACCACCAAGCAGCCAAAAAATCATCTGCCCCCCACAGCAGGTGCAAGGCACGCGTGCACCGCCTAACACTCAGGGTGTCCTACCTTGAGCAGGAGCAGAAGAAGCTGAGAATCCTGCTCAAGAATCTCCGCAAGGAGCATGACCACCTGGCCCAGAAAGTACGCCGCCGCCGGCATTAGAGAAGGAGAGACTGTCCCTTGCCCCTTTTATAAAGACTTTTGGGGGGTGGGAATTTGGAGTTGGGTATTTTGGACTTTGGGGACTTTTTATTTCACGGACATTCCTTGGGGTTAGGGAGTGGGGGTGGGTCGGGTCTTGCGGGATAGTTTATTTTTGTTAGGGATATAAATAATTATTACTTTCAACTTAAACACAGCATACGTGTTTTTAATGCAGTTGAGGCTGGAGGGGGGGGGGGGTTAACTGTAAGTTTGTTTTCCGGAAACTTAAGTGGCTTCTTGATTCAAATTGTGTAAGTAATTGCCCAAATGTTTACAAAAGTAAGTGCCTCTCACAGAGTTAGTGAATTCAATTGTCCTAGGACTTTACTAGTACTACTGCCAGTCTCTCGTCTCTCATACTACTCCATTATTCTTGCTCCCCCCAAACGCTTATCTTACCTGTAATTCGTGTTTGAAATTAGGGCTAGGCACAGGGCTGGCTGCATGGCAAATAGCGATTAAGGTTGGCATTCCTTGGCGGTTGAAATGGCATCATTGCGGTGGTACTAGTGGTGGTACACAGTGGTAGTTGCAGCATATGAAAAAAAAGAAATTGAAACCTTGATTGGCCTTAGCTCAGCATTAGAATGGTACGATAGATACTATAGCACGTGACAGTACACTAGAACAGTGCCAAAATGTAGCATTACAAATGCCAAAGTATTGAAAGTATAACTACTACTTGCCTGGAATTTGACATTGGCTACTACTACAAGAAATAGTACTGAAGGTGAAGGGCACAGCAGCGTAATCATTTGCCAAGTGTAGGAGGAGGATGTTCTTCATGATCAATCCATTTCATGGCGCCCATGAAAATCTGCTTTGATTTGCCAATAGTCATGGGTCTGTGTCAAGCTGACTAAGATTATATCCTTCGATTCCTTCACCAGCCTTGAAATGTAATTCATTTTCAGTTGCTATGGCCTTATCCTCCCCAGCAAGTGTGTGGAATTATTGCTGTCATTTACTCACACATCAATGAAAACCACACAGCCCGGGGGAAGAGGGTTAGGGTTTGGAAATTGGATGGGAATGGGGTTTTTTGGGAAAGTTTTGTTGTGAGAGAGGAAAAAAAAACACAGCATGGACAAACAACAAATGAAGATAAACAAATCTTTGGATACGAAGATATCCATACAGGGGCATAAAGGAAGTGCTTGCACTTCTGCAGGCATGAAGTTGATTGCTACATGGATGGTTAGGTTACTTTAACTTAGTAGAACTTTCTAATGAATGAAAGAATGAGACAGTACAGGGCTGCAGTAATTATGCGTTTTCACTTGCCTATCTCTGCATTCGGAGAAACACTTTGTTCATTAAATTAGTTTGAAAAATAGCAAAGTAAAAGTATACAATGGCTGGAGGGATGAATTAAGAAGCAGAGAGCAAAGAAATGCCGAGTCACACTCAACGAAGTTCACAGCAATAACATTACTTAAAAGATAAGTAGAAATGAATGGATACTGTTACTGTATGTTGTTGTACTTGTCCTGTTGAATTTAGGATGTTGCATGCATCAGGCCATTCCTCTTATTTGCGGTACTCCTCTGTTCCATTTGACGCTCCGTCGATCAATGTTGGTGACCAGAAGATACCCTGTCCACTGCCTGCCTGGCGGATGCTGAATTGCGTGTAGCTAATGTGAAGCCTGACTTTATCCTTTGTTCCATTGCACAGGGTGAAAGCCACCCTGTAAATGTGATGGAAAAACAGGAAGTAATATTAAAAAACCACCGAGAAAAAAATATAAGGTACGTACGCTGTGTAGTGCAAAAAGTCACACTTTCAGTTTCAGAATCGACAGTACAATAGTGTCGAAAGGGCGTACTCTGAGTCTCCTTTTGAAGGATAAATAAGTATGGGCGAATTTTGCGGATCTTTCCCCTCAAGCTAGGTGTAGTGTAAACTTAGATTTTAGAACAAAATTAGACCTTCCCAGCAGTGCTCCCAGACCCTTAAACACAGATGCTAAAATGTAGAATACCCCCAATCAGCCCCCAAAAACGTGCGATACTGATACCTGTCTGAGGCCTAGTGGAAAATGGTGATAAAACGTACTTTGAAAGTAAAGTAGGCCCAAATCGGAAATCCCCCCTTTCCCACCATGGATGTTCTTCAAACCACTTGCAACCAAAATTAGACATTTATCGACAAGTGCTCCACCAAGAGTAGACCCCAGAACCCAGTTGGCAAAATCTCGAATACTCCCAAACACATGCAATACTGCTAACCCTAACTAGCCCTAAGTAAAAAATAGTGTCAAACGCTTTCTTCAACTAGGCCCTAACTCCTCTTTGCCACCATGGATGTGCTTCAAACCTCTTGCAATCAAAAGTATCTATACCCAGCATTGCTCCCAGACCCCAAAACCCACCCCCAAACACCAGGAACCCCCCCAAACAGCACCCCAAAGACAAGCAAGTGAACAAAAACGCAAAAACTTTTTCACCTCCAATTTTCTCCAAAACACTTTTATCCGGTATTAGACATTCCCAGCAATGGCCCCAGACACGTCAACCCAGGCGGAAACAAGTAGAAGACCCCCAAACAGCCAAAAAGCAAAAATACAAAAATGGGGACTTCGAAATTTTTAGGCAAATTTCCAAAATCACTCCGCGCTCGCTCTGCAGCTAGGCCCTAACTCCCCTTTGCCACCATGGATTTGTTTCTAACCTCTTGCAATCATAAGTATCCATACCCAGCATTGCTCCAAGACCCCAAAACCCACCCAAACACCAGGAACCCCCCCAAACAGGCCCCCAAAAACACGAAAGTGAGCGCAAACTCTAAAACGTGAAAAACATTTTCACCACGTATTTTATCCAAAATACTTTTATCCGGTATTAGACCTTCCTAGCAATGCCCCCAGACCCGTCAACTCAGGCGAAAAAAAGTAGAAGACCCCCAAACAGGCAAAAAGCAAAACCGGAAAAACTCACACTTTGAAATATTTAGGCCTCTTTCCAAAATCACTCCAGGCGCGTTGTACAGCTAGGCCATAACCCCTGTTTTCCACCATGGATTTCCTGAAAAACAAATGAAATCAAAATTAGACTGTGCCTGCAGTGCTCCCAGACCCCAAAACCCACCCCCAAACCCCAGGAACTCCCCCAAACAGCACCCCAAAGACAAGCAAGTGAGCAAAAACGCAAAAAAAATGTCCCCTCCGATTTTCTCCAAAACACTTTTATCCGGTATTAGACCTTCCCAGCAATGCCCCCAGACCCGTCAACCCAGGCGGAAACAAGTTTAACACCCCCAAACAGGCAAAACGCAAAAATGGGCCTACTACCTTCAATTCAGTCCAAATACGCTGTGCAGCTAGGCCCTAACTCCCTTTTTCCACCATGGATTTCCTGAAAAACAAACGCAATCAACATTAGACTGTGCCAGCAGTGCTCTCCGACCCCCAAACCCACCGACAAAAACCTGAAAGCCCCCCAAACACAGGCAAGTGAGCATAAACGCAAAAAAAAAAATCACCATGGATTTGGTCCAAAACACTTGATTCCGGTATTAGACCTTCCGAGCTATGCCCCCAGACCCCTGCAGCCACCCGCAAAAAAGCAGAACACCCCCAAAGAGGAAAAAAGCAAAAATGGGCCTACTACCTTCAATTCAGTCCAAATACGCTGTGCAGATAGGCCCTAACTCCCCTTTTCCACCATGGATTTCCTGAAAAACAAATGCAATCAACATTAGACTGTGCCAGCAGTGCTCCCATACCCCAAAACCCACCCACAAAAACCTGGAAGCCCCCCAAACAGCACCCCAAACACAGGCAAGTGAGCAAAAACGCAAAAAACATTTCACCATGGATTTGGTCCAAAACACTTGATTCTGATATTAGACCTTCCGAGCTATGCCCCCAGACTCCTGCAGCCACCCTTAAAAAAGCAGAACACCCCAAACAGGCAAAAAGCAAAAATGGGCCTACTACCTTCAATTCAGTCCAAATACGCTGTGCAGCTAGGCCCTAACTCCCCTTTTCCACCATGGATTTCCTGAAAAACAAATGCAATCAACATTAGACTGTGCCAGCAGTGCTCCCAGACCCCAAATCCCAACCCACAAAAACCTGGAAGCCCCCCAAACAGCACCCCAAACACAGGCAAGTGAGCAAAAACGCAAAAAAACATTTTACCATGGATTTGGTCCAAAACACTTGATTCCGGTATTAGACCTTCCGAGCTATGCCCCCAGACCCCTGCAGCCACCCGCAAAAAAGCAGAACACCCCTAAACAGGCAAAAAGCAAAAATGCAATAACTCATACTTAAAACGTTTTCAGCCAACCAGTCAACATCGGTCCTAAGGCGCTCAGCAGCTAGGCCCTAACTCCTCTTTCCCACCATGGATTTGCTTCAAACCTCTTGCAATCAAAAGTATGCATACCCAGTGTTGCTCCAAGACCCCAAAACCCACCCACAAACACCAGGAACCCCCCCAAACAGGCCCCTGAAAATGCTAAAGTGAGCAAAATGCCTGAAAATTGAAAAACCTTTTCACCACGTATTTTATCCAAAACACTTTTATCCGGTATTAGACCTTCCTAGCAAATCTAGAACAGCCCCAATGAAACCCCCAAAAACCTGCAATACTGGTATATTCAAAACATGGCAAATTGCGCTGTTCACAAAAAACAAACAGCAATTGGTTTCAACAGAGACAGACAGCCATTACTGTCCACTGCATGCCATCTTCTCATTATTCATTACCTGTTCGACTTTTTGTCCGCATCTTCTTTGGAAAGTGAGGGCCCACAGGGCAGCCTCTCCTTTAAATTTCAGAGGTAGGTCTGTCAACAGTCAGCAAGCATGTAGTCAGTCAGTTATTTCAGTCCCACTTGAGGGGACTCGTCTACGAAGACAAAGTTTGTTTTTTCTCCATAATCCATCTGCCTTGAGGGAAATGGATAGGGGGAGTCTGGAGGAGGAAGATAGAGGAGCATGATTGAGTTGTGAACTTGTGAACATCTGAATGCAGACTGCGGCACCTTCAAATCAATAAGGAAAATAAGATGAAGACAGTGCTGATGATGGACTTATTGTGATTAGGTGATTAGAGTTTTGTTGTGGTAAAAGTAGCAAAACAAAGAAAGAAACACATGAATAAAAGTGAATAAGTACGGAAAAAAAGGAAGTAATTTTCAGGCCTCGGTGTCGGGGAAGCAGAGCTCGTCCTCCAAGTCTACGAATTGAGATGGGAGTAGTTCAAGTCAATAGCACTTTATTTCGATTAATAAAAATCATAAAAGCGATCACACAATTATATTACACACAATAATGATAAAAAATACATAAAAAGATGTAATCATACATAGTATACAGTATTGTACATGATAAAAGACATAAAATCAAGTGTTTGTGATGCGGTCATCCACAGGTAAAAAATCTCACAATTCATTAGCAGAGGGAGTAGGTCTGGTGACCAAAAAGAACATCTGTCGGCGTCACCTAAGTCGGTGTCCTCTTCTTCCTGCGTGCATTCACGTATTTTGTAATCGGCTGGTATGAAGTGCTGATTCATCTTGATTATTGTTAACCTCTCCACATTTTTGGGCAAAAGGCGGGTCCTTTTTGAAGTAACAATGGCACCAGCAGCACTGAAAACACGTTCAGAAGACACGCTTGCAAGTGGGCAAGACAAATAATTTAGAGCCAGGTTGGTGATCAGTCGCCATACAGAGCTTTTCGTATACCAATATCCCAATGGGTTCTCATTATGACAGACCTCTGTTGGGTCATCCAGATAGGCCTGCACCACCGACTCAAGGTTCTCCAGGGTTGATCCACTTTGCGTACCATCTGCGACCTTTTCATCAGTGGACCAAGCTAACCCTTGCTGAGTTAGCCAATCCACTTCCGACAATATTTGTTTGCGGCCTGGTGCAGGTGAGGATGATGATATGGTTGCTGGTGTCGTTAACGGCTGTGAGGGAAAGTGACTCCCTTCGGCCACGGATTGAGAAGTGAAACTTGATGCTGGATAGCCTGCTGATTCAGTTGTACTTGTGCTGCCTCCTTGAATGTTCTGCCGCTCTCTTTCGAACCGAGTGGCACTGCCTTTTTGTACTGTGGATCAAGAATAGTGGCACAAATGTAATGTTGTTCTGTATGTATATTTGTTTTTTGTTTTTTTTTTAAATTTTGTTATTCCTCATATACCAGAAGTGGGTATTCTAGAAAGGGTATCTCCTCCTCTCCTCAATGCGATGTTCCGTCCAACTGGACCAAAACTACCGTCTTGGCTCCAGATTGGGAGAGAAGGTCGGATACCCCTCCAGTCTCCACTGTGAGCTAGGTCCACTCCATACCCTATAGTCGATACGGCCCTCAGTTGGGTAGGATACCAAGCGTCCACAGGACCCAGGTGAAATCATAGGAATATATATTATCGGTTCCGCCAGGCCACCAGGGCCGCCCAAGTTTTGTCAAGGCAAGAATTATCACATGCAAGATCAGCTTCACTGATATATATAATATAGCTTAAAAAATCTGCAAAGGTAGGAATGATCTCTGACTTCCAAATTTCTCGTCTAGCTATAATCATTGCATAAAATATAAATTTAGTCCTCATCTCATTAAGCGGAGATCCAAACTCTAGCCCGAAGAAAATGGTCATCGCAGTAATTTTAAACCGTATATTACACACTTCTATTATAAATTCCTCTATTTTGGACCAAAAGAGAGATAATTTAGGGCACTCAGCGAACATATGTATGTCATCTGCCTTGGAAAGATTACAGCGCAAGCAAGAGTAATCCATATTCGTAAACTTGGAAAGCTTCTTGGGTGAAAAATACGCTCTATATAATGTAAACAGATGGTTTCGCTTTAAGGGGGCAGATTTAACAACCGTATGCAACAATTTAAAAGAATCTCCCCAAAGACCTTGTAGTTCGCCATGTTGTAGAGCTATTTCTTCTCCCCATAATTTGTTAAGTTCAGATTCCGTGGCTTGATCTTTCTCATTTAGTGCGTCGTACCAAAAGGCAACTTCTTTTTTCCAGCTCCCTTTTCTCTTTACTAGATCAAATTTAGGATTAGTTGTGAGATTCCAAGTTATAGTACTACACCAGTTGGATAATTGATAAAATTTGAATCTAGTAAGGGTTCCATTTGTTAATCTGGATAAAGAATCCCACTCCATTAGTCTAGAGTCTACGATGAGGTCTTGCCACTGTCCAATGCCCGCTGTTCTAAGAGGAATCGATAATTGATCTCTCAGGCATTCCGGTGTTCCCGGCGAATCCCATATGGGGGCAAGGGGAGTGTAGTAAGAGATGTCCAGTTTTTTCCTGATAAACACCCAATTTCGCAAAGCTGTTCCCAGGATTTTTAATCTGACCTTCTTGTAGAACTTCGGGTCTCCGAACTTAAATAAAAAAAAATCTTTACCTTGAGGAATATTATGTAACAAAGCTTGAAATAGTTGACCCAAACAGGATGAGTCAGCTTTATCGGCCATTGACCTAAAGTTTTTAAATTGAAAAGCTTGACAGTAGTGGAGAATGTCTGGCAATGCTAGCCCGCCTGTTTTGATCTTTCTTCTAAGTTTTTTCATAGAAATTCTGGGCGATTTGGAATTCCAAATAAAGGACCCTATCCGTCCCTGAATTTTGGCAGTATCTTTAGGGCTAAATGAAAGAGGTATTGAGTTAAAAAGGAAGGTGATCTTTGGTAAGATGATCATCTTCAGCAGGTTAACTCTACCAAAGATGTTTAACGCCAATCCCGACCATTGGTGTAAAAGTGTGTTGATATCTTTAAGTACCCTCTCCAAATTAACTTTAGGTATGTCTGTAATGTTTTGTACAAGCTGGATACCAAGATATCTCATACGGGTCTTTACACCAGGAAACCTAACCTCCTGGTTCCATTGCATGTATGTATATTTGTAAGCCTTTCATTGTCAAGTAGGCGCCTTAATAACTTCTCCGCCAAATCATATGCTTCTCGCTTTTCACTATCATCTCGGAACGTTGAACACACCTCCTTCAGTTGGTGCTCTAGCCTGCGCAACAATGGGATAGCTTTGCTCAAAGAACAGTCCTCCCTGCTGACTTTACGCGTGAAGAGCTCAAAAGGACGAAGCATGTCTGTCAGGCTTGCAATTAGCTTCCATTCCTCCAACTCTAGCCTCATGTCTTTATGAGTAGAACCCAGTTTAAAGACATACTCATGTATTACCTCCCACTGCTCAGACAGACGCTCAAGCATGTAAAAGGTTGAGTTCCAACGTGTTGCCACCTCCTGGATTAGTCCTTTGACTGGCAGTTTACGTTCATATTGAAGGCTCCTCAGCTGCTTCCGGGCCTTAAAAGAATGGCTGAAATGTGTGAAGATTCTTCGGCAGATGGTCAGTAATTTGACGACTGGCGCTTCTGTTTTCAAGAAGGCTTGCACCACGATGTTAATACTGTGCGCCAAACACGGCACTCTGAAATAGCCACCGTGCTCCATGGCCTTAACTATATTACTGCCATTATCCGTGGAAACATAGCCAACTGTGCGATTTCTTGGATGCAGCCATTCATTGGCCTTCCTGTTGAACTCCTCCAAAAGGTTAGGTGCAGTGTGAGATTTCTCCATGCCAAACATGCCTACTGTTGCATGTTTGCGAGTAGCTTGAAAAACTTCCTCCGTGTCAACATCTTTGTGTTTTAACCTTTTTTCGACTCCTGCAAAAGAGACCCAGTGTGCAGTGATGCACATGTAATCAAGGGCTTGGCAACTGGTCCACATGTCTGTTGTCATGTGGATAGTGTGAACAGCACTCTCCAGAATAGCTGCGCCAATCACCTCCAGCACATCTTGATGTAGTGCTGGAACAGCAACCCTTGCAAAATAGGACCGGCTAGGAACCTTCCATTTAGGGCAGACTGTTGCCACCAATTCACGAAACACCACCCCTTCCACGAAAGAGAAAGGGAGAAGGTCCAGCGCTAGCATTTTAGCCAGCTTGGCGTTATACAGATGCACCGTTGGGTGGTTTTGTTCAAATGGCGGTTCCGACCAAAACATGCTGGTAATGGCGGGCTGGACCATTTTACGTGATAATGATGATAATGATGCAGACTTCAAACCAGTTAGGCTCAGTGATTTAGTTTTTGGCATTGGTGTCTGTCCCATACTCTTAGTGTGCCTCCATACATGTTGCAGGGGTAGAGGGTGTGGGCGCTACCACTGCAGTGCTGCTGCCAGGGGTACTGGGTGTACCAGAAAAAATGGCTGTCGCTTCTTCACTTCCGCCCTGCACGATCAGCCTCTCATCATCATCAGATGAAATATCAAGGGATACATTTGGATTTGTTTTGGCTTCCTCGATGTCACTTAGGTGCTTATACCACTGGATAGGATGGTGTTGTTTGAGATGACTCTGGCCTCCGGTACCATAGTTGGTACCAAGCTTACTCCGACTAACTGCTACTTTACAAATCGAACAAACAACCATGTTTTCCGCCTTTTTGCTAACAGTAAAGAAGTCCCAAACTGGGGACTGGAGATGTCTGCTGGTGGTGGAGGAGCTACTTTGACTTTCAATGCCAGATGAAGTGGAGGATGGGTGTGGCTGAATTTGTTTCTGTAGTTGACTTACAGCACCACTACTTGAGGTAATGGAGGTCGAGCTGGATGCAGGTCCCTTCCGGCCCTTCTGACGTGAAAATATGGAAGTTGTAGGTCGTTTTGGTGTTGTAGTTAACTGCGTTGGTGGTGGTACGAGTGCCACGCCGCCCACATGATCATCCCGTTCAGCAGCCATTCGGGATAGGGTGAAAATGTTAGTCTGCTGCATGCCCGCTGGGGCTGGAGTGACGTCTGTGATGACTGGGTCGTCATCAGACTGTTCATCAGCAGCACAAGACACCACTTCTTGTTCGTTGTCATCACCCATAAGTCAAAGCTTTGCGGGAACCTTCCTTTTAGGCTTAGCTACCTTTGTCGGCTCATGGCGTGCCTCACTCTCAGACTGCATTTGTGGGTTCCAATCAGGATCAAGGTCATCAGAATGAAGGGGGTTTAAAGAAGAACTTGTAGTAGTAGTAGCCCTCCTTGACCTTTTTCTTGCTGGGGATCTGGTAGACAATGGTGGATCATCATCAGGAGGAGTGCCTTCCTCGGATGATACCTCCGCTTCAATATCAATTTCCTGATGTAAATGTACAGGAATTTATAAAGCGCCCCTACTTCTGGAGGAACAAGCGTTGTAGGCAGTTGTGCCGCTCCATGAACCTCTACTTGCACCTCTCCATGCACCTCTACTTGCGCCTCTCCTTGCGCCTCTCCTTGTGCATGTACTTGCGCCTCTCCTTGCCCATGTACTTGCGCCTCTCCTTGCCCATGTACTTGCGCCTCTCCTTGCCCATGTACTTGCACCTCTCCTTGCCCATGTACTTGCGCTTGTACTAGTTGCACTTGTGGTTGTCGTTGCAGCTGTGGTTGTTGAACACTTGCCAGCCGAGTTACACCCGGCGTTAATTGGATGGTACTTTCTTGTGATGAGCCAACATCACTGGTCAATGGTGATTGAACAACCAAAGTGGCTGCCTTTGCGGCACTCATGGACTTGGGCCTAACTTTGCGTGGTAGCACTGAGCCCAATGAAGCGGAGGTTCTGCTTCCAGCTTGGTCCCCGGAGGACACCGCTGCTGCTGCAGGCGTAGTTTTTTTCCCCAAAAAAGGTGTCGGTGGGCACACCAGTCTCCTAGGTAGGTGGTGCCACTTGCTTCTACTGCTCCTTCTTACTGGCAGTGGCACTGGCAACTTTCTTCGCTTAGGCGCTACTGCCACCTTTCTTTGGGCCCATCTTCTTCAGATGTCAGAATAGCAGGCCGCAGTTGCACGAGTTGCAGAGTTGGATTGTCTGTGGCCACACGTGACGTCACGTGACGTTGTGCTGCACATACCGCTGCAGGACTTCTTCCTGGCACTGGTGGTTCTCTTGTGCACCTAAAAGCAATGGAAGACAGGAACATCAGTTATACACCCCAAAAAGTAAAAAAACACATAAAAATCACCACAATCCCATGCCATCCATGCCCTCAATGATGTTTAAATTCAAGACACCCCACAGAAAGACTAGGCCCATGCACCACTGAGTACCCCTGGGCATAATGATTGAAAGCTAGGCAAACTGGGTGCAGGCCTGAGCACACTGCCTGCCTTCAAAATGGCCACTTGACCCCCAGCACATGGCCAGGCCCTGGCTGTACCAGCACCCAAAATGGCCCCCATCCACATGGCCAGTCCCCGACAACACCCCTAAAAATCGAAAAACACCTAAAAATCCCCACAATCCCATGCCATCCATGCCCTCAATGATGTTTAAATTCAAGACACCCCACAGAAAGACTAGGCCCATGCACCACTGAGTCCCCCTGGCCATAATGGATGAAAGCTAGGCAAACTGGGTGCAGGCCTGAGCACACTGCCTGCATTCAAAATGGCCCCTAGACCCCCAGCACAATGCCAGGCCCTGCCTGTACCAGCCCTCAAAATGGCCCCCACCCACATGGCTCGTCCCCAACAACACCCCAAAAAATAAAAAAACACATAAAAATCACCAAAAATCCTATGCCATCCATGCCCTCAATGATGTTTAAATTCAAGACACCCCACAGAAAGACTAGGCCCATGCACCACTGAGTACCCCTGGGCATAATGGATGGAAGCTAGGCAAACTGGGTGCAGGCCTGAGCACACTGCCTGCCTTCAAAATGGCCCCTTGACCACCAGCACATGGCCAGGCCCTGCCTGTACCAGCCCTCTAAATGGCCCCCACCCACATTGCCAGTCCCCAACAACACCCCAAAAAATCGAAAAACACATAAAGATCACCACAATCCCATGCCATCCATGCCCTCAATGATGTTTAAATTCAAGACAAGTGGGGTGCCTGGGATCCTAGTGAGACGTGCCTGCTGTCGCAGGGTATTTGTTTGTGTTGGTGGTTAGAGCACCCGCCGGCTTTTACCTTGCTTATGCCCACAGGTTTGGGCCATTGGCTTGTGCACGCATCCATGTTGTCCCCAAGGGTTAATTCAAGGTTAGTTTTACCTGAGTTGGATGAACTGGTGGCTTTTTCATCTGGGGTAGGCGGTTTTAGAGGGATGTTGGCCTCGAAATCGTTGTTGCTGTGGGTCACAAGCTCTTTGGTTTCCGGCAATAACAACTGCCTAATTGAGCCATTTTGGTTGGAGTTGTTTTTCCTTTGTTTATTCAGCTTCTTTAGTTTTTTCTTATTTTTCCGGGAGAGATAGCCGGTGTCTAGGGATGTCACAGGCGGAGTGTTTTGAATTTCTTGTTCTTTAACTGTAGTGATGCACGCCTCTGTTGTTGTTTCCGACATCCTGGGTGGGTACTCTTCCGCCGTCCTTGTGGTGTCTTGCTGGAGTTCTTTGCTGTTTGGTTAGGGGATCTGCGGAGTTCCAAGCAAAATGGGGTCTTTGATGTTCAGTTGAGGAGGTGCAGTGTTCCGGTGCCTGTTGGTTTCTATCTTTAGGTCTTCAATAAGTTTGGTCATTATCCCTGGGAGCTTTTCCAAGTTGTGCAGCACAGGGCTGCATCCTCAATCCTGCGGCTTGAGCGTGACTGTTGTATTTTCCTGAGCTCGTAGGATCAACGAGTTCAAGACTTCTAATTTGGAGTCTATGCCTGAGATCAGTCCAGCGACTGTATGAAGGAGGCTTATTTGAACGTCCAGTTTGTCGGCGTGCATTATTGCAGCATTTACCATTGATGACAGGACATCATTAATTAGCACTAGATGATGATCCAGTGTGGCCGGCTGCTGTTTCGTTGCGTTTTCCACCCCCTGTCCTTATAGCTAAGTTTTGCACTTGTGTTGTCAGATGCGGGGCTGCCTAGGTTTGGGGAGTCGGTTGATGTTGCTACTGCTGGGGGACTGATTGCACTAACCCCCCTAGTATTAATCTGCACCGTTACCCAAGGATCTTCATTCTCTCTGTCGGTCAGAGCGCCCATTTGCGTGTCATGTAGCTTTTGGGTAGCTAATTCGAAAGGGCTGTTTTTACAGGTGTAGATCTGCAAATTTGGTGCCGTTGTTGCTTGAGCTATTGAGCTACTCGGCACCTTGATTATTTTTGGCGAAAGTGGAAGTGGAATGGCCGGACTCCTAGGGGAGTTAGTTCCTGATGGTATAGTCGAGACAACTGTGATCGGTCTAGTTGTACCGTTCACTTGACCTGTGCCATGGCACGTGGAATTCGGCATTGTATTGAGCAAGAAGTCTCTAATGTCTCTGTTGCTGGCAATGTTTGTTGATGTTCTCCTGTTACTACTGGAAATTGAGCACTTGTTAAGCGTTGGCACCTGTGGAAAAACATCCTGTCCTTGTTGGAGGTTGGGTGCCCGAAGCAGGATTAAGGGCATACCTCCTGTTTGGTCCACTTCCACCTCTGCCTCCGCCTCCTCCTCCACCTCCACGGGTCCGTCCTTATGGCATGCCCCCATGTTCGAGGCCCCTCTACCAGAAGGGTAGAGCATGTTTTCCTTTTGGCGTCTTGCAGACTTGTGGGGCCGGGGATTCTCTTGCCGCTGTAGAAGGTTCGAGTTTCTTGTTCTCATCTTTGTAATTCGTCCTAGGCGTGGTTTCCGGGGGTGGTAGGAGCTGACCAATGCTTACAGCAACCCCCTCTTGCTCCCTAGCTTACTGCTCTCTGTGCTTAGGTCCAGGCCGTTTTTTTCTGGGCTCTGCCTGGTCCTTCCCAACCCAGGCCTTCTCTGATCTTGCTGGCCTGCCGCCTTGCTCTCTCCTCACTGCCTCTGCCTCACCCCCGCCTGGGCACCTGGGCGGTTCAGCAACCGTACGCCGACCCCCGTCTGGCGACCGTGTCAGAGGCGAGAGCAGGATAGGGCAGGTAAGCTGGCTGAGGTGGAGGAGCCACGCGAGCTACTCGCTCTCCTGGGAATTCCTTAGCTCCAGGCAACCTAAACGCCCTGAATGCTCCAGGGAAAGTCAAACTCACCGCCTGCAGGCTTTCCGAGCTAGTTCAAGTTCAAGTTCAAGTTCAAGTTCAGAGATTTATATAGCGCACTACTCACCCAGAGGGTCTCAAGGCGCATGGGGGAGGGGGGTGTATTTTATTTATCGAATATCCAAGTTTTAAGTTGCTTTCTGAAGGAGAGGTGGTTCTGTACAAGGCGGAGGTGGGTGGGGAGAGAGTTCCATGTTTTGGCCGCTAAGTAGGAGAAGGTTCTTCTTCCCATTGTGGATCTATGGATGCGCTTAATTGCGGTGAGGGCTTGATTGGATGATCATAGTTGGCGGGTGGGGGTGTAGAAGGACAGTCGCGTGTTGAGGCATTCGGGTCCTAGGTCGTAGAGGGCTTTGTGTGCGTGGGTGAGGAGACGGAACGTTATTCTCTTGTTGACGGGGAGCCAGTGGAGGTCTTTCAGGTGACCGGAGATGTGAGCTTGACGGGGGATGTCCAGTATGAGTCTAGCTGAGGCGTTTTGGATGCGTTGGAGTTTTTTCTGTAGTTTGACTGTGGTTCCGGCGTAAAGGGTGTTTCCGTAATCCAGTCGGCTAGTGACCAGTGCGTGGGTGACCGTCTTTCTTGTTTCGGTGGGGATCCATCTGAAGATTTTTTTGAGCATGCGTAGGATGTTGAAGCATGAGGATGAGACGGCGTTGACTTGTTTGGTCATCGAGAGGGAGGAGTCCAGGATGAAGCCCAGGTTATGTGCGTGGTCCGTAGGTATGGGTGCGGTTCCCAGGGCCGGTGGCCACCATGAGTCGTCCCAGGCGGAGGGGGATGATCCTAAGATGAGGACTTCCGTTTTGTCCAAGTTCAGTTTTAGCCTGCTGTTCTTCATCCACTCGGCTACTTCTTTCATTCCTTCGTGTAAGTTGGTTTTGGCGGTGTTTGGGTCTTTGGTGAGGGAGAGGATCAGCTGGGTGTCGTCTGCGTAGGAGATGATGTTGAGGTTATGTTGGCGTGTGATGGATGCGAGGGGACTCATGTATATGTTGAAGAGGGTGGGACTGAGTGATGATCCTTGTGGAACGCCGCAGATGATTTCAAAGGCCTCTGATCTAAAAGGGGGAGGCGGACTCTCTGGGTTCTTCCGGCGAGGAACAAGATGATCCAGTCCAATGCTTTTCCTTGTATTCCGACGTTGCTGAGGCGTTGTATGAGGGTGCTATGACAGACTGTGTCGAAGGCTGCGGAGAGGTCAAGTAGGATGAGGGCAGCTGTTTCTCCGTTGTCCAGTAGAGTTCGGATGTCGTCTGTTGCTGCGATGAGGGCGGTTTCGGTGCTGTGTTTGGCTCGGAAGCCGGACTGTGAGGGGTCGAGGAAACGAGGGATTTGTTGGCTTCGAGGAAGGCGGCGAGCTGACTGTTGACGGCTTTCTCTATAACTTTGGCAGGGAATGGGAGGAGCGATATGGGGCGGTAGTTATTAAGTTCAGTGGGGTCTGCTGTGGGTTTCTTCAGAAGGGCGCTGAGTTCGGCATGTTTCCAGCTTTCCGGAAAGGTAGCGGAGTTGAGGGAGCAGTTGATGACGTCACGGAGATGGGGTGCGATGATGGAGTCTGCTTTGTTGAAAATGTGGTGGGGACATGGGTCGGTTGGCGATCCTGAGTGGATGGAGTTCATCAGGCGGATGGTGTCTTCAGTGGTGATTGGGTTCCAGGCGCAGAGGTTGTTAGAGGGGGGTGTTGGTTCGGAGGTGGGTGCAGTGGACCGATCCCCGGACTGGTTTTCAAAGCTGTTATGTATGTCGGCGATTTTGTTGTAGAAGAAAGAGGCTAGGGAATCGCAGAGGTCTTGGGAGGGAGTGATGTCATTGGTGCCGGCGGTGGGGTTGGTAAATTCTTTGACGATGTTGAATAGTTCCTTGCTGTTGTGGGCGTTGTTGTCAAGTCGATCCTTGAATGTTGATTTCTTGGTGGATCGGATCAGTTGGTGGTGTTTGCGGGTAGCGTTCTTGAAGGTGGACAGGTTGTCAGTGGTAGGGTTTTTTCTCCAGGCTTTCTCGAGGGTGCGACATAACTTCTTGGATTTTTTAAGGTCGTTGTTGAACCAGGGGGCTTTTTTGTTACCTTGCTTGATTTGATGGTTTTTCAAGGGTGCTAGTTTGTCTGCGCTGTGGGTGATCCATTGTGTGAAGTTTGTGGCTGCTTGGTTTGGGTCCGATGATTTGGCAGGAGGGTTTTGGTGTAGTGATATGAAGAGCGGGTCGGTGGTAATTTTGTTCCAGTTTCTTCGGGGAATAGGTTGTGGGGGGTTTTGGGTCATGGTCTTTTTGTAGTTGAAGTGAACGCAGCTGTGGTCCGTCCAGTGGAGGGCTGTGGTGTGATTGAAGGAGATGTGCTTGCTGGAGGTGAAGATTGGGTTGAGCGTGTGTCCGGCATAGTGGGTGGGGGTATTGACAAGTTGTTCGAGTCCGAGGTTGGCCAGGTTGTCCAGAAGGGTGATGGTGTTGGAGTCGTTTTTCTTTTCCAGGTGGTAGTTGAGGTCTCCCAGTAGAATGTAGTTCTCGGAGGGGAGGGCGTGTGGGCTGATGAATTCAGTGATGTCATCGCTGAATTGTGTGCGGGGTCCTGGTGGTCTGTAGATGAGGGTGCCTCTGAGTGTGGTTTTAGGGTCGGTGTGGATCTGGAAGTGAAGGTGTTCGGCGTTTGTGAGGTTGTCGTCGGAACTGGTCGTGATGCGGATGGTGTTCTTGTGGACGATGGCGATGCCTCCTCCTGTTTGCTTGGTGCGGTCCTTTCGGATGATCTTTTAGCCGTCCGGGATGGCTATGGCGATGTCGGGTGCTGATGAGGCGTTCATCCAGGTTTCTGTAAGGAAGGCGACATCCGGCGATGTAGTGTCGAGTAAGTTCCAGAGTTCAATGGCCTGTCTGTGGACCGAGCGGGTGTTGAGCAGGATGCACTTTAGTTGGTTAGTGTCGGAGCTCTGATTGGAGTCTGTGGATTTGGTGTGGGCCCTGATGCAGTCGAACTTGCAGGAATGGCAGGTGAAGGGTCCATGGGTGTGTCCTGGGGCGGCTAGGTAGCAGTTAGGTGGGCGGCCGGGGTTAAGGGCTGAGAGGGTTGTGGCGTTGTATGTTATGCAGGCGGAGTGGATTTTGTGGCGGCCAGGGGGTCTGGCGCTGGGCGCGGGCCAGGCGTGGACGGGTGTAGACGGGCTTACCTTTGGCACACCTTCGGCGCGCATAGGGCGCGTCCGCTGCGCGTGAACGCTTCGCGTCAGCTGTTCTGACATAAGTGGTTATTGGGGGGGCGGAGCGAGGGAGGGTCAGCTGGGAGGCGGGAGCGGGGTGGAGAGGCGGGCTGGAAGGCACAACAACAAGATGGCAGCAAAACGAAAGCAAACAGGACGAGATTGGGGTGGGCAGAGGCGCAGGAACAATCAGGCACAGATTAACTGCGAGCCTGCAAAAGCGCTACAATGGCACACAAGCGCTACAATATGCACACAATCTAATCAACTCGATGTGGGCTGTGCAAAATAGCGTTACGCTATAATCAGGCAATGCGGCAATTTTAAGTAATCAAGACAGAGCACAATCAGTCTGGTCCGTTAGGGAGCTGCTCACATCCCCCACCACAGTGTGTGAGCTCAATGGGCTCGTGGGGGGTCCCCGGGTCATGAGGCACTCTGCGTCGGTTACCTCGGTGCTACCTCGGTGCTCAGGTAAGCCACACAAGCTTGGCTTGGCTTGACTTGGCTTAGTTTGGCGGAGTGGGCGGGGGGAGCGGGCTTACCGGGCGGACAGGAACTCGGCTCCACCTCAGCTCCAGCTCCGGGCACCGGCAGTGCTCCCCCCTCCAGCACCAGCACGGCTGCTCTTGTGCTGCACTGCCACCGATTTCCGGGGCTCAGCCGCCCCTCCTGCTGGCACCTCGCTCCTCTCTCGCCCCGCTCTCCTCACTTTCCAACTGGCCGTGGCTGACTGCGGCGTGTTGCTCCTCTCCACTCAGGTGCACACAGAGCACACAGAGCAGTGGCCGTGAGCCGCCCGTAAGCCCGTAGGCCCCCCACCCCCACACCACCGCCACCACCAGAGTCAGCACAGAGGACGGTGCTGGTACTCGCTGGTTGCCGCCCGGTGATCGGCACCTTTTGGAGGGGGGGCAGCTCGGTTCAAGTCTCACGGTTCACGGTTCGTGGCTCGCTCTGCGGCTCTGCTTACTCCTCGCTCTGCCTGCTTGCGTCTCGTCTCACGTGACCGGAACTGCTACTTTGCACGAGTATTGCTACTTTGCACAAGTATTGTGTAGTGTAGGGTCATGCTGGGGGTAGTGTTTTAGGGTTTAGGGTAGTGTTATAGTGTTAGAGTAGTGTAGGGTCATGCAGGGGTAGTGTTTTAGGGTTTAGGGTAGGGTTGTAGTGTTTGTGTAGTGTAGGGTCATGCTGGGGGTAGGGTTTTAGGGTTTAGGGTTGTGTTGTAGTGTTTGTGTAGTGTAGGGTCATGCAGGGGTAGTGTTTTAGGGTTTAGGGTAGTGTTGTAGTGTTTGTGTAGTGTAGGGTCATGCTGGGGTAGTGTTTTAGGGTTTAGGGTAGTGTTGTAGTGTTTGTGTAGTGTAGAGTCATACAGGGGTAGTGTTTTAGGGTTTAGGGTAGTGTTGTAGTGTTTGTGTATTGTAGGGTCATGCTGGGGTAGTGTTTTAGGGTTTAGAGCAGTGTTGTAGTGTTTGTGTAGTGTAGAGTCATACAGGGGTAGTGTTTTAGGGTTTAGGGTAGTGTTGTAGTGTTTGTGTAGTGTAGGGTTATGCTGGGGGCAGTGTTTTAGGGTAGTGGTCATGCTGGGGGTAGTGTTTTAGTGTTTAGAGTAGTGTGTAGTGTAGTTCCTAGTTTCCCACTAGGCCCTGCGCATTGGAATAACATAAACAGTAGTATCGACGTGGAACTGCGGATATTCCAGGCCTCCACTGACTATGCTAAACTTAATTGGGTTGTGTTACCAACTAGCTCAGAGGTCACTGGAAACTTTCTTCTCTGCATAGGAAGTGATCAGCTTCCTTGGCACAGACAAGAAGGGATTCAGCTTTCCAACAACCGTGCAACATGACAACTTTGCTCCTCAGATCAAGAGTCAATCTCTAGGGTCGTGTGAAACAATAGACATGTATTTCACTCAGTCAGTCTAGTGCAGTTTACTTTCACGAGATGTAGAGAATAGAGAGACGGGCGTTTGTCAATAAAGGGTTAACATTTATCGAACAGTCTTTCTTCTCGTACAAGAGAAATGTATTGCCACAATTGCAAGACTTGTTATTATTAAAAGTACGTACAGTAAGATAAGGATTGCGAAATAGAACTGTAAAAGCATTGATATGGTTTCTTAGCCATACAA
Organism: Lissotriton vulgaris; assembly: GCF_964263255.1. NCBI lineage: Eukaryota > Metazoa > Chordata > Amphibia > Caudata > Salamandridae > Lissotriton > Lissotriton vulgaris. The sequence continues at coordinate 1,541,047,254 of NC_141696.1, read as the reverse complement.
TGGTTTAAAAGTAATAAAACATATATACAGTCATATATACATTAGGCTAACATACTCAACTGGTGCTTCTAACTAAGCCTACCCCAGTGTGCCTGACCTAAGCCTAACACGTGGAAGGGGAGTAAGTAAGTAGCTTTAAGTTAAGTTGGTTTTGCCAAGGTTTGTTTCAAGAATTCTCGTCTAAGGGTTTAGTCAACACCATACCTCTGAATAGAATGATGGAGGATTGGTATCTCCTTCAGGGGTCACTCTCGATATCCCAGTCACCTGCGAGGGTAGACCGGAAACGCCGGAGCTGGATTTCTCTGCACGAGAAAGGCAGCAGGTCTCTTCAGCGCGTCGAGGAAGGAGGGGGGACAGCGTCCGCGGGCAGCTGGAATCTGCTGGATGTCTTCGCAGAGAACGGCTGTTCAGCTCCTAAGCGTACTGCACCATAGTTCGCGCTTTAGCAGCGATAATGGTATCAGTAGCTTCACCACCACAGGGACAGCAGGCTGCAGCGACAGAGTGCTAGATTTACCAACACGGGGTCTTGCAGGCAGCTGGCATCAGCAACAGTAGCTCTCATTGCTTAAGGCAACGTTGGTAATATTTATACCTGACAGGTGCCGGGTTTGACGCAAGTTTGCTGGACATAAGACGTCAATTAAAGATGTCACTAGGAAGTGATAGTTATCAGTTGCTCATTAGAGTTCCATTACTAATCAAAACACAGCAAGCGGGGATTTCCAGGTTTGCTGAGTTTTTATCTTGTTGAAGAACTCGGAGTGTTATCTAGGAATATCAGATAGTGACTACTGCTCTGTCATTGCACTAATTGGTCGCAAAGGAAGTGGCAGAGAGAACTATGCTGGAATGTGGCTCTGTTCGTGTGAGGCCAGAGATGACTTTTCAGAAAATCGCACTTGAACGGTTATGCCAATATAGGGAATAAATGGATTTATAGCCGAATAGGGGCATAAGGTCACAGTATCGATCAGGAACCTAGATAAACACGCAACACCCACTCCACGTTTTCATGTCCATCAAATTACTAAAACTAAAGCAATTAGATGCATGTGTAACATTGCCCACCCCAAAATACATAAATGCATTCGAAATAGGCGTACTTGAAATACATGAAATTTAGGTACTGTACGTTTTTTGAAGCATAGAAATCATTCAAAAAATTATTGCATATGAAATCATTGAACGATTATGCATAAAGAATTACACATGAAGTATCTCTGACAGAAGAAAGGCGAGATAAATCATCACATAAAAATGCATTGTAATAACATGTGCTAGAGGCTGGTGTAATGTTGTTATGTCTTTAGATGTGTTTAGAAATAGAAGTGTGAAGCTTCTGTTCTCTAAGAATAGTTTTTACGTTAAGTAAAGAATTGTTCGTGCCAAAAAAGGGTCAATATTAAAAAAAAAATTTGTCCAATTCAAAGAATTATTGCTTGAACGGGGAAAAATAGATTTCCAAAGCTCTTTGCAGCTTTTGTTGATCAAAACTGAAGGCCGAATTCAGAGTTCATGGGAACGCTGTGTGTCGGAAAAGCTTCTAAAAGTTATTGTTTCTGTACGGGTGAGAACATCGTATCAGACAGGCTCTCAAAGAATTGGTCTACAAATTCAGGTGATAGTTCAACCAAATTAGATAGCGCTGTAACTTGGCAGGTGTGAGAATGATTGCTGTCATCATAGTCGGGACCAGCAATGCTCACAGAACGTTGTACCTGGATGATGTTGCTTTTGTCACTCGCTCCACTGTTACCACTTGGCTGTAGTACAGGAGTCTCCACGAATGCCGTCATCAGGATTGGTAGCCGCTGGGGACAACACAATGCGTGAGCCGTTATTGGACTGAGCAAAGTATCGACGTCCATTGGTACTGCTGATGGAAGTGAAAGACAGATGTCCAACACGCATTCATCGCCGCAAAGCATACACCGTAGCACAGGTAAAATGCAATTTTGCCATATCGGTCTGAATGAAAGGAACCAGGTCATGTTTAGATCTCTCAGCCTGGCCAACCCAAGGACGTTAGTTATCCTGTCCCGGTAGCGCATTGCTAGGATTGTCTCTTCCATTCCCATGGGAGCTATGTCTGAGCCGAGGCTTGCCATAACGAAGCAGGAGGGTCAAAAATAGAATCCCTGCGACAAGTCCCAAAAATAATGGTATGCCGCCAAAAACAGAGTGTACAAAATTAGGAACGATTCCCAAAATTGCCTGGAAGGGTGTTAGCAGTCCCGTAAAGACTGTCTTAAATATGCCTGGGATGCTTGTTGCACTAGACATGTTAAGGAGTTGGCTGAACATTTCTACGAAATGCACGGGGCAATTTGTTGATAAAAGGTCATGAACTTCAGTAGCTGTCCTTGCAACTAGAAGATCATACGTCTCTTTAGATGACGTTATAGGCACTGTTGTCTGTAAAAGTACAGATTTCATTTTGCTTAATGTATCAATTCGTATAGAATAGAGATTCAGACGAGGCCAGATGGGAGTCACTGTGTCTGCAGGCTCACTCGGAAACAATGCTTGCATACAGCATTTGACCATGGATGTTACTTCTACTAGATAACTTTTCCCTGGCACGAGGCCACAACATCTGTGATCCGTTCTAAGAATGTAACTCCCGTTCGAAAGTTGCATAAAGAAGGGCTCTATCTGAGTTGCAGGTGTGACTAGCTGGTGGCATGAAAGGTTGTTTGAATTTCCATCACATGCTCCGTGTAAATTAATACCCTGACACAAAAGTATACCGCTTAGTGAATGTTTACAATTTTCCCCACTAAGAAATACATTTTTGTCGCTGTCACTATAGCAATAATGAGTGTATGGTAATTTCCATTGTGATTTTACATATCCTTTACCCAATTTTTCATATTGGCCAGCAGGTATGTACTCAAGGCACTTTTTAAATCGGAAAGTTGTTATCGGAATTGTGATAATTCCGTGTATTATCCCTTCAATGACAGGACTCTCTGACATTGTCAATGGTAATCTCTCGAGTTTTTCGATGCTCAGGATTGTATAGTCTGCTCCTTTCTGTGCCAAACTGATCTGTTTATCAGTAAGGTTAAAACTGGAAAATAATGACGTTGTGTTGATTAAACGCCAAGGCACATAGCCTGAACGAAGATTTTGCAGCGTCCAGCCTAGTTCTATAATAGAGCGTAATTGAGACTGGCCATGTTGTAACATTAGCAAATCTCTGTCTATCACATCAAAGGCAGAGGATACAATATTGTCCAACGAATATATTCTGGAAGACAGAGTCATTAACCCATTGTCTACTACAGAAAGTGATTTCTCCAAATTAATACGATCAATTTCTCGTATTTTTTCAGCAGTTTCAATTTGCTTTACTTTCCAAGCCTCGTTGTAAGCAGCATAGATACTGGTCGCTATGAAACGCTTTTGACGCTGTTTGCGTGGTCCAAGAATGAAATCGCGCAAATCAGCACCATCTTTTAGTAAAGACAAGTGTTGCTTAATTTCAGCCAGTGTGGACGAAGTTAGCCAAACAAGGCAGAGTTTCCCTACACTGTATGTTGTTATAATCCCTGGATGTTGTCTCTGGGAATATCTCGAGTCTAATCTGGTCATTTTTAACCCCTGTGTTTTATTCAGGAATCTATCTTGACAGCTATTTGTGTCTGTAGGCCAGATTAACCACTGTTTCCAATCAGGATGTGTTCTGTTGAAATGTAAAATTTGTGACACGTCTAACTCAATATCTGCGGTTGCATTTTCAGGTATTGGCTTTGGTATAGACGGTGTTTTAAGGTCTTTGATCTTAGCTAGGCCAAGACAAGATGTTTGGTGTATTGTGTCATTTAAAAATAACATTTGTTCTGGTATCATGCAGGTTCTAAATAGTGCTTCAATGCCTTGCACCTGCCAATCTTTTGTACCCCAAATTGTTTTCGTTTCAATATTATTTTTCCAATAATCAAAACCAAATGTCATCATTTTGTCATAAAATGCTTCTGAATATATCAATTTAGAATTTGTCAGCATTGTTTTCATTCCTGTTTTATCTAACAGTTTGTAATAAAACGTTTCTGCATCACTGGTGTCAAACCCTGAGAAGTATTTGAATTTCTCAAAAAATGCTTTAGAACTGCTTTTAGGTGGTGTAGAACAATGTTCCCATTGATTATACATAAAAACATTTCTAGGCTGTGCAGATTTATGCAGGTAATGATCCCCATAGTGGGTGTAACAGAATAACTGCTCATAACTAGATGAACCTTGTAAATAATCATGATCTGTGAATCTAGCTGACATTACTAAATCAGACATCATGTCATTAATACTGTTAAAGTCCCAATCATCAGAGAATGTACTAGGTGTCACAAAGTCACTTAAGGAAACCTTTAGTTGATGAGGATACTTCAGGATTTCGACCGGACCATATATCTCATAGTCTGTTTTCTCCCATACTACCCCACCAGGTATTGGAATTGCTGTGACATTTACTGTTGACAGTTCTCTTTTCTTCACGTGGGATGATCTGTGTGGTTTCAGGACTAGGTTGATGTTCTGACTTGCTGTGTCCATTCAATTGTAATAAACTTTCCTAAAATTAAAACTAAAATTAGGCATAGTAGGAGTATGAATACCCCTGAAATAATCCAATGCTCAATCAACGGTGAATCCAGATATAGTTCTTTGATTTGTTGAAGGAGTCCTGTTGTATTTTCTTTAGAATACTTTTTTGTTTCTGGCATCACTTCGGGGTAGTTTAAATCTTCAGAGAAGTTGTCGAAGTTGATGAAATAACCAGAGGCAGTTCTGTCAATTGATGGGATTGTTCTTTCAATCTGTCTCTCGGTAGCACTTTCTGATGCCACATCATTGTAGACTGGTGTTGTTTCTTGACGAACTGTTTCAATCTGTGTTTCAAGAGGCACGAGTTCCATGGCATTATTGCATAGTCCTTCATTGTGCACTGCAGGCTGATCAAATGTGATTAGTCTTTCAGTTTGAACCTCTTGGATTGTTGCAAGTTTGGGTATTCTGTTGTTTCTTGGGAGTCCACTGGGCCTACTGTTGATTATAGGCCACATGCTTGTGGTTTTACCAGATCGATAGACACGACTCTGTTCTCCTTTTTACCAGCAAGGGGCGGTAGCACAACTGATCTTGTTCCGGTGACTGCCAAGACAGGTACTGCTTTTCTGTAAGAAGGCCCAAATTCCTTCTTAACCGCGATCTTTTCTCTGACTAGATCCCCAATCTTTGGAATCCAGACAGGCCTTGCTGGGGCTGTTGCGGGTGGTGCCTCGTCAGTGGTACTTGGCTGTTGCTTTAACTTTATGTTGCTTAATAATTTTCTTGTTTCATTCAGTTCCTGTAAAACAGCCAAACGATCCTTTACATCAAAGTGCGTTGTTTCTTCTTGTACCACTGACATCTGACTATCGAGGTCCTGAACTCGCATTCTAATTCCGAACAATAGTTCGTATGGGCTGAAACCTTTTAGAGAATTTCTTGGCATGTTGTTAAGACTAGTCTGGACACTTATTAAATGTTTGACCCACCCAGCGCCTGAACCTAATACCTTCGCTGTTATAGATTGCTTTATGTCACGGTTTTTTCTTTCTACCACACTGTTCCCTTCGGGGTGCGACGGACAAGAATACCGCAACCCAATTCCCATGCTGGCCATGGCCTCCTTATAAGCTCGAGAGCTGAAAGCAGGACCCTGGTCAGAATGGAACGTGGTAATTGCGTATGTGCCGATAAAGACTCGCAAATCTTTTATAACCGTTCTAGCGTCAGCCGAGCGCTGGGGCCACATTTTTTAAGTGCTTTTCGCCTTAACTATTAATAGGACGCAGGATGGGGTGTAGGCAGCGTTACGCTCTTTCTGACTGGTAGCCGGTAGCAAGGTTCGCTACTGCGATCCCTATTGCAGTTTTCACAGTTGTTTGCATATATTTGGTGTTCTACACTCATTCCCGGCCACCAGAATACTGATTGTAATTCAGTCAGTGATTCCTTGATCTCTCTGTGCCTTAGACCCAAACCCATGTGTGCGTCTGCTATTAAAAATATTCTCCTGTTCATGTTTGGAATTACTCTGTCCCCCACTCCAGGGATTCGAGCAAAAGGAACGGAGTTTGCATCGATTATGTATGCATAATTGAGTGGATAGTTTACGGGTAGTGCTGCACAGTCGCCTTTTACGGTCGTTTTTACTGCCAGCATGGTTTCCCGTCTATGTATTTATCTGTACGCTTTTTTGTGGCTACGGAAGCCGGTTTAATTGCTTCCGCTTTGGCTGTATTAGCCAATGAATTCCCTGCAACGTGAACGCCATCACGTCGAAGACTCTGTGCGTGAATCACGTGAGTCTTTTGTAGTTCTTTGTGTAAAAGAGCTACCTCGTTCCAGAGCAATTTATGCTTTATTGTGGCACCTGTGTCATCTTTGTAGTCGTTTTCGATCCAACTCTGCAGTTTATTGTTGTAAGAGTTGACGCAAAAATGAGAATCGCACACTATAAGTGTCGGGAATTCACGTTCTGCATTTTCGAGCGCCATCTTTAAAGATCTGATTTCAGTTCTCTGAACTGAACAGTTTCTTACAGATTCCGTTTTTGTTACTTTCGGTCTGAATTTACCGCACAGCCAACGACCTTTAATGATCGCACACGCTGCATTGTAGGATTTGCTCTCTACGTTGAAATGCTGTACAAAGCTATCTGTATAGATTATACAGGCGTATTGTGGGAGAGGCAGAATTTCGATTGGCAGAGGATATTCTTCTTCATATTCTAAATCATTCAGTTCCTCAAATTGTGGGGCGAAATAGTATTTCACATCTTCCGCTCCTAGAGAATCTATGCACTGTATCCATTTCGGATCCAGTGACACTGTAGGCAGGTTTACTGGGCTGAATAGCGCCTCGAAGGCGGATTCCGCTGTAAGGATATTAATCCGTTTGCCGTGTGCTAGTTCTCGTTCATTTGCTAATGCGATTTGCACTGCTTTCACAGTTCTTTCTGTGTGACTGAATGCTTTTTCTGCTTGTGTGTACAAGTGAGATTTGATTGAAATTGGTACCTTTTCTCCCTCATTAGAGGTTAGGTATGTGAATCCGCATCTTCCTGGGATGACTCGGATTACAAGATCGATCGTGTTGTCACGTGTATCTAATTTTGTTTTTGATAACATGTCTGTTTGCAGTGATCTCAAAATTTCTGTGTGTTTTTGAGTCCAATTGATTTGTTTAAAATCAGGTTTAATTAGTTCGTAGAGAGGTTTAACCCTCTCTGCGTAATTTAGTATGTAAGTTCTTCCGAAATTCAGAAAACCTAGTACGGATTGTAAATTCTTCAGCGTTTTTGGAGCTTGGAGTACAGCGCACTTCTCTAAGAAGTTGTCCGCTAGGCTTTTCCCTTCACTTGATAATTCGTACCCTAAAAACAGTACTGTCAGATGGGCAATTCGAGACTTTTTAAAGTTGAATTTGTAACCCTCTGCTGCGAACCCAAGTATAATGGTGTTCACTCTTTTCAAGTGAGTATCCAAGTCGTCGTCTGTGAGATAGATATCATCTACGTAAGATAATGCTTCATCATCATAGATTTGTAGTAACTCTGTTACCCTAGCTGAGAATAGTCCTGGGCTGTTCTTGAACCCCTGTGGGAGTCGACAGAATTTTTTCTGCGACCCAAATGCAGAGAAAGCGGTCAAATATCTGCTTTCCGGTGCAATGTTTTGACAAAAGAAACCATTAGAAATGTCTAATGTTGTTTTATATTTTTTCCTAACTATGTTATTCATTAGGGCTGCACTATGCGAGTTTTGTACTGCAAAAGTTTTGCAACATGTATTAAGGTGTCTGTAGTCCAAAACTAGACAATATGAATTGTCTGGCTTGGAGACAGGAAACAAAGGATTGTTCATTTGAGAGGTGCATGTTTCAATCACCCCCTGGTATTCAAGTTGATCTAAGATCTCCCTGACTTGTTTTTTAGCTTCTTGCTTTATGGGATACTGCCGTTGGGCAGTTGGTTCACTTTTTAATTGGATTTTGTGAGGAGGTGAGTCCTCATCCCATCCTACATGATTTTTATATAATGCAGGTGCCTGGGCTACTGCCCATTTCCTTGCATATGTATATTTTTTGTGAATCGGAATGTGATTCGAGAAGGCAGGCATAATCACTTCTTCGCCACGAGGGCACTCCCTGACAAACTCTGGGGGCCAATCTTTTTCAGCTAACAGAATATCATAGCCTTTTGAGAGCTTATCCCAAAATAGACCCTTAATTTTCCTAGTCTTATCACCCTCTATACGCAATGTTATTTCGTATATTTTATGGGGCTCGCTAAGTCTGGCGTCGGCAGTTTCAACTTGAATGTATTCATTCGTGTCCACTGTCTCCAGATGACTCATCAAGATCTTGCGCGCTATACTGATTTCTGCTGCACTGTCCAACATTGTCAATGCCCACTCCCCGTTTTTCAACTGTGTCCTCAGTATTCTCGGCATGTTCGATTACTCTAATACTGGCTACCTTCTTTTTCTGAAATTGAGATTTTATACTCTGAGCAGGTTCCTTGTCTTTGGACTTGGTGTGCTCTCCTGGGTCTGACCGTCCTCTTCTTTCCGAATTCTTGTGGAAAAGATCGAGAGGGACGTGTATCAATACTTTGATATCTATCAGGTTTTTTCAGATTATCCCTATTTCTAAGGTTATATCTTTTCTCAGAGGGCTCCCTCTGGGGAGACTGGCGTTCTCGAGTCGGAGTTCTTTCCCTCCGTCGAGGAGACCTTCCTCTGGACTGGAAAACTTTTTCCTTGGGAGTGGATTGTTTATTTCCATCCCAGCTCTTTTTAGGAGTGTTTGAATTATTTTTAATAAATAATTTTACTAACCCTCTATAAGCTTTTGTTAATTCTCCTATGTTAACTAAGAGATCTTCCTTTGACATTTTTGCAATGTCCAGATGTGGTGTGTAGCTGGCTAGAACCGGCCACGTTGCTCCTGGTCTACCTAGTGGACCGAGCCTGGTAATGTGATCAGTATGTTTTAGGGCGTCATTAAACCAGAGCAGGTGCTCTTGAAATTTAAGTGGAATTTCAATCTCCTCGAAAGGAGCGTACTCTTCCGGAGGTTTCTCTATTTTGTAATAGTGAAACTCTTTTGTTCTAGCGTTTACCGCTGGAAAGTTTATCCATGAATAGAATACCTCTGTCTGCCGATACTCGTGAGCCTCTATCACGAAAATTACTGTACCACCTTGTAGTGTCAGTCCGTTCTCTATAAGTTTTAAAGTTATAGATCTTCTTAAGTGGACCGGGATGATTATAGCATCCGGGTCTGTGTATTCGGGACCTTGCTGAGTCGCATCTACTGCGGCCCCAGGGGTTCCGTTATTTTCTGGCATTGTAAAAATGCAAGGTTTGCAGAGTAGGTCTCCAAGGAGACAAAGATTAGATGCACAATATTTTGGAACACTGTATCCTTCAACGTTGAATAAACCAGAGCTTTACATAGGAATCTCTTCCTACTGAGTTCGGGCGGATTTTAACCTTTCACCCACTCCAGACGTCTATTGGAGTATTTACGGGAGAAAGGGGTGTGAAATATGCACGACTGAGTTACTCTAACTGTCTTGCGTTAGTTTATCGCCTTACCAAACGTTGGGCGCCATGTAGTGTAGTTCCTAGTTTCCCACTAGGCCCTGCGCATTGGAATAACATAAACAGTAGTATCGACGTGGAACTGCGGATATTCCAGGCCTCCACTGACTATGCTAAACTTAATTGGGTTGTGTTACCAACTAGCTCAGAGGTCACTGGAAACTTTCTTCTCTGCATAGGAAGTGATCAGCTTCCTTGGCACAGACAAGAAGGGATTCAGCTTTCCAACAACCGTGCAACATGACAACTTTGCTCCTCAGATCAAGAGTCTATCTCTAGGGTCGTGTGAAACAATAGACATGTATTTCACTCAGTCAGTCTAGTGCAGTTTACTTTCACGAGATGTAGAGAATAGAGAGACGGGCGTTTGTCAATAAAGGGTTAACATTTATTGAACAGTCTTTCTTCTCGTACAAGAGAAATGTATTGCCACAATTGCAAGACTTGTTATTATAAAAAGTACGTACAGTAAGATAAGGATTGCGAAATAGAACTGTAAAAGCATTGATATGGTTTCTTAGCCATACAATGGTTTAAAAGTAATAAAACATATATACAGTCATATATACATTAGGCTAACATACTCAACTGGTGCTTCTAACTAAGCCTACCCCGGTGTGCCTGACCTAAGCCTAACACGTGGAAGGGGAGTAAGTAAGTAGCTTTAAGTTAAGTTGGTTTTGCCAAGGTTTGTTTCAAGAATTCTCGTCTAAGGGTTTAGTCAACACCATACCTCTGAATAGAATGATGGAGGATTGGTATCTCCTTCAGGGGTCACTCTCGATATCCCAGTCACCTGCGAGGGTGGACCGGAAACGCCGGAGCTGGATTTCTCTGCACGAGAAAGGCAGCGGGTCTCTTCAGCGCGTCGAGGAAGGAGGGGGGACAGCGTCCGCGGGCAGCTGGAATCTGCTGGATGTCTTCGCAGAGGACGGCTGTTCAGCTCCTAAGCGTACTGCACCATAGTTCGCGCTTTAGCAGCGATAATGGTATCAGTAGCTTCACCACCACAGAGACAGCAGGCTGCAGCGACAGAGTGCTAGATTTACCAACACGGGGTCTTGCAGGCAGCTGTCATCAGCAACAGTAGCTCTCATTGCTTAAGGCAACGTTGGTAATATTTATACCTGACAGGTGCCGGGTTTGACGCAAGTTTGCTGGACATAAGACGTCAATTAAAGATGTCACTAGGAAGTGATAGTTATCAGTTGCTCATTAGAGTTCCATTACTAATCAAAACACAGCAAGCGGGGATTTCCAGGTTTGCTGAGTTTTTATCTTGTTGAAGAACTCGGAGTGTTATCTAGGAATATCAGATAGTGACTACTGCTCTGTCATTGCACTAATTGGTCGCAAAGGAAGTGGCAGAGAGAACTATGCTGGAATGTGGCTCTGTTCGTGTGAGGCCAGAGATGACTTTTCAGAAAATCGCACTTGAACGGTTATGCCAATATAGGGAATAAATGGATTTATAGCCGAATAGGGGCATAAGGTCACAGTATCGATCAGGAACCTAGATAAACACGCAACAAGTGTTGTAGTGTTTTTGTAGTGTAGGGTCATTCTGGGGGTAGTGATTTAGGGTTTAGAGTAGTGTTGTAGTGTTTGTGTAGTGTAGGGTCATTCTGGGGGTAGTGATTTAGGGTTTAGGGTAGTGTTTGTATAGTGTAGGGTAGTGATGTGGTGTTTGTGTAGTGTAGGGGTAGTGTATTAAGGTAGTGGTGTGGTGTTTGTGTAGGGAAGAAAAGTGGTTTATGGTAGTGTTGGGGAGTTTTGCTGGGTAGTGTTATTGTAGGAAAAGGACTGTGTCGAGGGTGGGTTGTGCAGGGGTACAACATTAGGGTGTAGGGTAGGGAAGTACCTTTAAAACTGTTACAATGAGTATACCTTTAACATGCTTGCCTTTGCATTGTAATGGCATGCGTGGTAAAAGCATAGTCGTTGTAAAAGTTTGCGTTGTGATAATTTGCGGGTGTTTGTCCTTACGGAATAATAATTGCGGAGTGATTGTATGCGGGGTATTTGTTTGCGGAAAAATGTTACATATTCGTTAGTTATAGATTCCTTACTGCCCTACCCATCCGCCCTGTTCTGTTAACTGACTGCTAGGGATAGAACTCCATTCCAGGGCTCAGTTTTGTGCACCAGTGGTTAGTGTCTTGCACGTCTCTGTGCTTCTGGCATGGAAAGTCGTGTCAAAACTCACTTCAGCACGCAGGGGTAGACACTGTGATGTCGTCCAGGCAGCCACGACGCCGCCGAAGGAAGCAGAGTCGACCGACGCCGCCTACCGACGCGCAGAGGTACTGCTACAGAAAAATTCTCCAGATCCAGTCTGACGCCTGGAGGGTAATTCTAAGGTAAGAAATCTATAACTTACATAAGTCTCTTACAGATACATTGCTACAGAAGGTAAGTAACTTGTTCCTTAGCGCTACTGATCACTCGAAGGCTCATTGCCATGCATTGGAAGGCACATACATTGCCAGGGCTAATACACTGGTGTTGGGTGACGCTAAAAGGGGGGATTGCAGAGGTGGTGGCACTCAGATGAGACGAGAGGAAGCTTGTGGATTGCGCAAATACCCTGTCGCAAAAGATTGGGACATACTACAAGCTAATTTGCATACATATTGTGATTGTCAGGCCGACTAGTGATACCTTTGCTCTGCTCACTGTTGAGTGCTTCTAACAGACCTTGAATTTTTGTGATTTCCTTCTGGCACTCACAACCGCTATGGGCCTATGTGCCACCACCCTGTGATGCCCAGCTGTATTGTCACCGCTGTTTATATATTTACTGTACTTATCCTGCGAACCCCCATGTGTTGATCTGTAGGCATTAAGCAGCCTTACAAAATCAAACCTAGATGCTTAGAATATCTCTCTGAACTCCTTGGGGATTCTTTGGTATGAAATGGAAAGAATATATTGTGTTATTGATGCTTTTAGCAATTAAAGATTGAGTTGTTGTCACCGAATGATCTCGTTGGTTCTAAAAGTTTTTAATATCCCAATTAAACAGGCTTAACCAGGAACTCCTGTTGATATTGTAGTAATGTCATGGTTGACAATAGTAATGTGATGGAGTCGCTACCTGTATGCATATGTTCTGTAACCGATGTAATGTTACTGCTTGTGCTGCTGTTAAAGAAAATAAAAATTGGTTAAAAAAAAGTATATTAAAACCAATCATGAAAATATGTCAATGCTGGTAATCAAATTTCATGGCTTATCATTATCTTATTGACTGGTTGCTTCCTATATTATCAGGAAATTCTTAAATGCATCCGTGGGAGAAAAGGTGCTTCTTTTTCAATTAAACTTTGATGAAGCAGTGAAGAGTGAAAGACTTCTTGCATGTGTTAAGTAAGTACATTTTTTGTCGGAAAATACATCTGAAATTTAGTTGGCTTCTTTAATGTCCTTATGGTACCTCTGTACTTTGTAGTGTATGTTATGTTTCAAGAAGTAATTTCATTAATTCTGGATTAGCTCTGATCCTTTTTCATAAATTCAATCCATTAGAAATTAAGGCAGTGACATACCTGTAGGAAAGTAGGATCTTTCTTGCATAGTTACCTCCACTTCTTGCCTAGTGTCAGTGTGTGCTGAAGGTAATACACTGGAATCCTGCTATTAAGGGCATCAGTGTCCATGCTCTGTCTCCTCAATTTACTGTTAAGTACTTTGTACACCCCACAATTGCCATACTGGTGTACCCCTTTAAGCCCCTAGTATGTGGTACTAAGGTTCCTAGGGCATTGGTACACCAGTGGTCTCCCATGAGCTGCAGCATGTATTGTACTACCCACAATAAACCACTCAAACTGTGACTACAGGTGTATCATTGCAGCCTAAGTGAAAGGGTGTATGCACCTTTAAATTGACATATAAGGTTTTCCTTATATCCCGTTCACTGCGCTTAAAACATGTAGGTCACACCTAAGGTAGGCCTTACACCCCACGGGAAGAGTGCATGGTTCTAAGTGTGAGGTTGTCCCAACATGAGTAGGGACAACCCCTAGAACTCCGGAGTCTATTCTCTGGTGTTGTAAGTTTGGGAAAGTCATTTTAAGGTATGTAGTGGACACTGGCCAAATTGAGATGCCCAAATATATAATGGCTTCACTGAACCCGATCATGTTTGGTATCAAACATGTTGGAATCATGCAGGTACACCGATTCCATTGTTAGTTGTATGATACCATCTACTGGAGGGCTCATTAGAGAACCCACTATTTCTACCTGTGCCGACCCCAGACACTGTTTTACTGTCCTGCTGCTGAGCTTAACTCGAGCAGGGGAAGGCAGAGCAAAGGATTTCCTGTAGAGCAGAAGTGTAGCAACCTCTCCTTCAGAATTAGGTGTCTCTGGCTAGAGTGGAGTACTCCCGGGCACCTGTAGACTGCTAAGAAGGGCACAATGGGTACCTTCCATTCTTAAACTGGTTTTGCCCAGTCAAGGAGCCCTTGGCACCTGCTCTGGCACAAAACTGCACAAAGAACAGGATAGTGTCCATTCCCCTGTCCAGCTCCTCCCCTGGGAGGTGCCCAGCGCTCCTCCAGGTGGCCACTTGATTCTGCTATCTTGAAACTTAGATGTGCCATGGCCCCTGGGAGCATCTGGCTGGTCAGTCCACCAAGGCAGTGTTCCTGACCCCTCCTGTTAAGTGGCTGATAAATGTGTCACCGCAGAAGTAGTCCTACCCACTTTCTGGGTCACTTAAGGGCTCCCCTGATGGTGGATCCTTAGATTCGTCCAGACTTCGTCTTCAAAAACTTACTGGCTTCCCCTGAAGATCTGTCTCAAGACTCTCCTACTGTTGAGATCTGAACTCTGCTGCTGGAACCGTGCCAGGAACCAAGCCAAGACTGCTCCCTGCAACTCCGTCTCGGTGCTCTTCCAAAGTTCTGCAACTTCTGTGGCTGTGCATCCTCCAGAGTCACCAAGAACTATGCCTGCATCAAGATAGCAGGAAGGAATCTCCCTTGAAGTGGAGAAGTCACTCCCCTCCATCTGCAGGCACTTCGACGACTGACTTGTAGATCCTGTCCCAGGGACATTTCCCAACTCTGCAACACAGGTGGTGGTTTGGTGACTCTACAGAGCCCTGAACTGTCTTCCCTGCTACTGGGGAGACTGCAATCCCTCTCCACAGGTGCATCTTCAAGGCTTCCATGCCACAGCAAAGTACCTCCTACAAGGGCTGACATTGTGTTCCTGCTCCTCCTGGACACCTCCGGGTGGTTTGGAATCTGCCCTCTTTTTGCAGGTACTCCCCATCTAGAATCCACATCTGGGTTTCATCAGCCTGGTCCATGGCACTCTGTAGCAGCTGGCCATCCAAGGTTCACAATTGAAGTCAACGGGCGGTTCCAGCACCCATGCACCTGGACTCCTTGGTGTAGGTATCCTAGTCCTCTGGGTATCCACGAGTAGGGGTGTCCTCCAACCTTCCTGTTTCCAAAGGGTTTCTTTTGGATCAACTGATAAGGGTCCTGAATCCGTAAAACTCCAACCTATGTTATCATATGGACACTGACCCGGGGGATCACCTCTGCACCGGGCAACACTTAGTTACTTACCTGTGCTGGTTCCATGCTTCCCATGGTCCCTAGTTCTTTGGGTGTTAGTCCTGGTTTGGTACTCACCTCGCATTCCTTTTTCTTAGTGTATGGTTTGGCCCCCTGATAGGGGCCTGTGTGTTTTATATGCTTTACGTACCTGTTTTGAAGTATTTTTCTAAGTGTACAGATATCTCCAGGTAGGAAATATACCAAAGTAGTTTAGTGTTGGTGTGTAATAAATAGAAGGTATTTTTTAACACTGGCGTAGTTATTTCTTGTGTGTAAGCTTCACTAACTAACTATGTGGTATTGTACCTGCTTTACACCCTCCTGAATAAGCTTAGCTGCTCTCCGCAGCTACCCCTTGAGAGCTTTGGTAATAGGGGACCACTGCTACTATCACTAAGGGTTGCCTGGACTCCGTGCACCGTGCCTCACCAATTGTTGTACACCATATACTGAGCCAGCATCCTACAACACCACCTTATTATTCTGACCTTAATAGGTTTGGTTACCAGATTATTGTCTGGATTCTGTTGAGCTTTTGTCATTTTGTGATGTTGTCTGTAACATAAATCAGACACTCCTAACAGCTCATAGAAGTCAAACACATGTTTAATGTATAATAGCCATCAAGCATACAATTATTCAAGGGAAAAAGCCACATTACTGGACCAGAGCTTCTCCCTCTGCTTATTTGGATTTATATGAAATGTTCAGCTCCATACATTTTTGTACGACATTTATACATTTTCACACAATGCAAGTCAGTGGAAGCAGGAACATGGGAATGGGCGAAACTGCAAGTAGACGCAAATGAGCAGGTACTAAGCTCTTCTAGTAGTAACAATGTGGGAAGACCTGAGAAAATTTAAACCGTTTTTGGTAAAGTGTAGACTTCACTAATTTCTCCAATCCGCCAAAACCAGAACAAGAAATGTAGAGCTAAAATCTGCAGTGTACAACACAGGATAACAAAATGTTAGTGCATTTAATAGCTTTAGTGTGCAATAATTCTGATGCTTCGTGAACTTTAAACACAAACAAAGCAACAAAATTGCAATTGTTCATACAAACAATGTAAATCAACACATCATTTATTCCATTTGTTGCACAAGAAAAAACAACTTAATGGACTTTGTAGCATTGATTGATTTTTTGAAAACGTCATCTATATGGAGTTCTTGTGTGTGCTTTGGTACTTCTTTTTTTGTTAAATTTATGCCAAGGGCGTCGTCCTAGAAAGTTCAGACACCCCAGTTGGTAGGGCGTTTAGTAGTCAAGTCAAGTCAAGTCAAAGAATTTATATAGCGCGCTACATACCCAGAGGGTCTCAAGGCGCTTGAGGAGGGGTGGGAAATTACTTGTCAAATATCCACGTTTTAAGTTGCTTTCTGAATGCTAGGTGGTTCTGGGTAAGGCGAAGGTAAGTGGGAAGTGAGTTCCAGGTTTTAGCTGCCAGGTAGGAGAAGGATCGGCCTCCCATGGTGGTTTTGTTGATGTGAGGTACCGTGGCGAGGGCTTGGTTGGATGATCGTAGCTGGCGGGAGGGGGTGTAGAAGGACAGTCGTGTGTTGAGGCATTCTGGTCCGATTTCGTAGAGTGATTTGTGTGCGTGGGTTAGGAGTCGGAAAGTGATCCTCTTATTGACGGGAAGCCAGTGGAGGTTTTTCAGGTGACCAGAGATATGTTCTTTACGTGGGATGTCTAATATGAGCCTGGCTGAGGCGTTCTGGATTCGTTGGAGTTTTTTCATGAGTTTAGCGGTAGTACCGGCGTAGAGGGTGTTTCCATAGTCCAGTCGGCTCGTGACCAGAGCGTGGGTGACCGTTTTCCTAGTTTCGGTGGGGATCCAACGAAATGTTATTTTGAGCATGCGAAGAATGTTGAAGCAGGATGAGGAGACGGAGTTGACTTGTCTGTTCATCGAAAGTGAGGAATCCAGGATGACGCCCAGGTTCCGTGCGTGGTCTGTCGGGATGGGTGCTTTTCCAAGGGCTTCTGGCCACCACGAGTCGTCCCATGCAGAGGGGGAGGTACCTAAGATGAGGACTTCTGTTTTATCTGAGTTCAGTTTCAGACGGCTGTGTTTCATCCATTCGGCTACTTCTTTCATTCCTTCGTGTAGGTTAGTTTTGGCGGTGCTAGGGTCATTGGTGAGTGATAGGATCAGTTGAGTGTCATCCGCGTAGGAGATGATGTTGAGGTTGTGTTGGCGTGCGATGGCCGCGAGGGGGCTCATGTATACGTTGAAAAGGGTGGGGCTGAGTGAAGATCCTTGTGGTACGCCGCAGATGACTTCAGTGGCCTCTGACTTGAATGGTGGAAGGCGGACTCTCTGGGTTCTTCCGGTGAGGAACGAGGTGATCCATTCTAGTGCTTTTCCTTGGATTCCGATGTTTCTGAGACGCTGTAGGAGGGTACTATGGCAGACTGTGTCGAAGGCTGCGGAGAGGTCGAGGAGGATGAGGGCGACTGTGTCTCCATTGTCCAGTAGAGTTCGAATGTCGTCTGTTGCTGCGATGAGTGCGGTCTCAGTGCTGTGTTTTGCTCGGAAGCCGGACTGTGAGGAGTCGAGGGATTTGTTGGCTTCGAGGAAGGCAGCGCGCTGGTTGTTGACAGCTTTCTCGATGACTTTGGCCGGGAATGGAAGGAGCGAGATGGGGCGGTAGTTTTTGAGTTCGGTGGGGTCCGCTGTGGGTTTTTTCAGAAGGGCGCTGAGTTCGGCGTGTTTCCAGCTTTCCGGGAAGGTGGCGGAGTTGAGGGAGCAGTTGATGACGTCTCGGAGGTGCGGTGCTATGATGGAGTCTGCTTTGTTGAAGATGTGGTGAGGGCATGGGTCTGTGGGGGATCCTGAGTGGATAGAGTTCATCAGGCGGATGGTGTCCTCAGTGGAGATTGGCTTCCAGTCGTTAAGTGTGTTCGAGGGGGGTAAAGGTCTAGCATGTGGTTCGGTGGGTTGGTCTCCGGGTTGGTTGTCGAAGCTGTTGTGGATGTCTGCAATTTTGTTGTGGAAGAATGAGGCTAGGGAGTCGCAGAGGGCTTGAGAGGGGGTGATGTCGTTAGAGTTGGCCGAGGGATTGGTAAATTCCTTGACGATGTTGAAAAGTTCCTTGCTGTTGTGGGCGTTGCTATCTAGTCGGTCCTTGAAGGCGCTTTTCTTGGCCTTTCGAATCAGTTGGTGGTGTATGCGGGTGGTGTTTTTGAAGGCGTCCTTGGTGCTGGAGGTTAGGTCTTTTTTCCAGGTCTTCTCAAGGGAGCGGCAGAGTTTCTTGGATTTCTTAAGATCATCGTTGAACCAGGAGGCCTTCTTGCTGCCAAGTTTGATTTGTCGTTTTTTCAGTGGTGCTAGGATGTCGGCGCTGTTGGATAACCATAGTGTGAGGTTGGTGGCGGCTTGGTCGGGGTTTGAGGAGTGGGCTGGGGGGTTTAGAAGAAGCGATGAGGAGATCTGGTCGATGGTGATTTTGTTCCAGTTTCTTTGCAGAGTTGGTTGGGGGTGGTTGTTGGGTTTGGGCTTGTTGTAGGTAAAGTGAACGCAGCTGTGGTCGGTCCAGAGGAGAGCCGTAGTGTGTCTGAAGGAGACATGATTGCTGGAGGTGAAGATTGGGTCGAGTGTGTGACCTGCGATGTGGGTGGGGGAAGTGACCAGTTGTTTAAGTCCGAGGTTGGCGAGGTTGTCCAGAAGGGTGGTGGAGTTGTGGTCGTTGTTCTTTTCAAGGTGAAAGTTGAGGTCTCCCAGAAGGATGTAATCTTTGGAGGGGAGCGCGTGTGGAGTGATGAAGTCCGTGATTTCCTCACTAAATTGTGCGCGGGGTCCTGGGGGTCTGTAAAGGAGGGTGCCTCTGAGTGTGGTCTTGGGGTCGATGTGGATCTGGAAGTGGAGGTGTTCCGAGTTGCCGAAATTGACGTCTGAGCTGGTTGAGATGCGGATGGATTTCTTATGGACGATAGCGATGCCACCTCCTGTGTGGCCGGTACGGTCCTTGCGAATGATCTTATAGCCTTCCGGGATGGCAATGGTGATGTCTGGGGCTGAAGAGGCATTCATCCATGTTTCTGTTAGGAAAGCAACGTCCGGAGAGATGGTGTCGAGTAGATTCCAGAGGTCAATGGCGTGTCTGTGGACCGAGCGGGTGTTGAGCAGGATGCATTGTAGGTCGTTGGGATCGGATATCTGTTGTGTGTTCGGAGATGAGGAGTTGTTCTTGGTGCCGTCGAACTTGCAGGAGTAGCAGGAGAAGGGTCCATGGGTGTGTCCAGGAGCGGCTTGGACGCAGTTGGGGGAGCGGCCGGGGTTAAGGGCTAGGAGGGTGGTGGCATCGTAGGTAATGCGGGAGGGCTGGGCAGTGCGAGGGCCAGGGGGTCTGGCGCTGGGCGCGGTCCAGGCGCGGACGGGCGTAGACGGGCTTACCTTTGGCGCACCTTCGGCGCGGGTTGGGCGCGGTCGCTGCGCGTGGACGCTGCGCGCAGATGCATCTGTCATAAATGGATGGATGGTGGGGGGAGGGGCGAGGGAGGGGCAGCGGGAGGCGGGTGCGTGCTGGGGAGCCTCGCTACGAGGCACAACAAACAAAATGGCCGAATAAAGTAAACAAACCCCCAATCAGGCGGCCAGTCCGATCAACAATGCACGCAGCAGGTAAACAAGCAAATGCGAGCGCGCATTCAAAGGCTACGTTACAAATACTCTGCACTACAAAGAGGCAAATGCTAGCGCACAATACCAGTGCCAAGCGCTATGACAAGTCGGCAAATGCGAGCGCACAATTTTAATGCTAAGCGCTATGAATATTCAGCAAATGCGAGCGCTCTGATAGCTGACAAGCAATCAGTCACAGGTGAGGCAGTTGCGGGGAAATACCAGTCAGCCAGGCGGAGATCGGTCAGGGAGCGAGGTGGAGCGACCACTGGTCACGAGGATCAGGAGCACCTCTACTTCACACTAAAAATGATTGCCCATGAAACTGTATCCCTAACAATAGAAAATATAGGATGTGCAATTACTGTTGGCATAGCCACAATTTGTGTTAGTAACTTTGTCTGTGTCCGAATGGGAACAAGCTTGTTTAATTTATCAAAGAGCATATTTATTATTTACAAAAGAAGCAAAGGTGAACCACCCAAAGGACTTAATCAACACGAACAAACGGTTTGCTGACTCGTCCCACAGCACCCTCTTGCACTGCAATATTTTCACTCTGGCTGTTATTCATAAGCCGTTCTGATATACAACTATCGAGTTGCTCTGTAATGGGATGTCCGCCTTGTCCAGACTAGTTCTAGGTGCAACAGGCACTTACACAATAAGGTTTTCATCCTGCATAATGGGGTGTTCCTCGCAGCGCTACGGGATACAATATTTGTGTGAGGTTCTCATATTGAACTACATTTGAATCTGGCTGGACTGGCGCCATCATAGTGAAAAGTGCGCCTGTTGGATATTATTTCTTGCCTAGATGTATACAGTGCAACGTTACTAACAAAATACTTTACTGGACGGGGAACTGTTCCCAGTAGGGATTGCGTTATTTCAAAAAGCATATGGAGGATGTAATCACGCCGACGTGGGCCTATTATGGAGTCGGTGACGTCAGCGGAGCCGTGCGCGATGCCGTGCTTCTGTGACGTCGTCCACATCGGCACGAAGCTACAAAAGGAATTTCCGAATGTTGCTGACGCAGGGGGATATTCAGAAGGTGGGGAATCAACAGACAGATACTGTATCCACCAGAAAAAGCGTTACCGAAGTTAACTAACTTGTTCGTCAGGACCATACAGTAAAACAAAATCAATAAAATCTGCAAATTCATATGTATGTTTAACTAATGATCTTGTGTTAAGTAACACACAGCTGAGTGACTCAGCTGAGCGTCCTGAAATTCCAGCTTTGCCTAAAGAGTTCATATTCTTTAAATTGCTGGAACCACCTGTAGGCTGTAAACTAAATGTAGAATTGAACTGTTCACGTCAGTATTTTTTAGGAATTTCCTGGCAGTTACAACGGTCACAATTAGTTCGCTTACCCACATTACCGATGTCCAGCAATTGCTTTCTCGTGTAGACTCAATTTGTAAAAAGGCCAGGGGACCTGGTGCTTGGCGCTGTCCGGCCGTGGATGGGCGCAGCTGGGCTTGCCTTTGGCACACCAGTTTCGAGGGGCCTTGGGCATGGCCGACCTCAACGAGTGCAGGTACACCTCCAAACAGTGAAAAGGACAACAACAAGATCAAACTGGGAGCCATCAACCCCTTAGTCACCGCAGCAGGCTCCCCTGTTGGTGGGTGTACTAGTAAAGATATTTGTAACTAAAATAAACGTGTGAAAAGATAGGTCATAAAAAGTATTCACAATGGGCACAGATTCCTATGTATAGGCACTGAATACAAAAGGAGCTAGGCACCTCTCAATATACCTCAGATAAGAGCCTACAAGTAAAAGCGCCTTGCTATAGTCTTGTAGCTTCAGTAACTGATGTGTGGATGAGCTGGTCGGTTTTGTAAGAGGGCAGACATAGGGGTGTGGCTGGCCTCAAAGAGTGCAGGCACACCTCCAAACGGCCAAACGAGAGGACAACTGACGATGCTGGTACAATAGTATTCACAAAATTCAGCCAAAATGGTAAATACATTCATCTACTCAACATCTATAGTCCAAACGCTGAGTCTCCAGATTTTTGTAACTCCCTGAGTAATATCCTTAAAAATATAACTAGCAAGGAGCTACTGCTAGTAGGAAAAGATTTCAATCTTCCCCTTGACTTAGTTCTAGATGGACAATCTAAATCCACATTCCACCCCTTGAAATCCTGCAAAGCCCTATTCAATCTCTGTACTAGATTCCACCTCAAACATTGTTGGAGACTACAACTCTCTGATACCAAGGGTTACCCTCTTTTCTCATCCCCACATTCCTCTTACTCGAGAATCGACTATTTACTAATCTCTAGTGCTCACACCCACTAGATCGATCAATCCGACATCCTACCACAACTAGTCTCAGACCATTCATGTATATCCCTAACAATCACATGGATTAGTGCAAAACCAAAAAGTAATATCTGGTGTTTCAATGATGAGTCAATTAAAGATGACTCTGATGGATTTTACATAGAAAAGGCAATCCTTAACTATATCAACACTTTCTGGGACGCATTAAACTCTACCATCAGAGGATCATTAATAGACTTTCAGGCAAAATTAAACAAAACACATAACAAAAAAAATAAGCTATTTGGAAAGTGAAATAAAAAATCTGGACACCCTCCACATGTCGAATCTTGACCCCCAACACTCTCACCCTATTAATGAATATAAAATATGAACAAAATAAATTACTGATAACACATGATTATTTTGCCATATGCTAGAAAGAGCAAAAACAGCAACTTCAGAAAGTGTGGCCATCACATGCAACGCCAAAGAGGCATTTAATAAGGTTTCTTGAGTTTTTCTTAAATAAACTTTAACAAAATTAAACAAAACACATAACAAAAAAAATAAG
This sequence comes from Lissotriton vulgaris, assembly GCF_964263255.1. Taxonomy (NCBI): domain Eukaryota; kingdom Metazoa; phylum Chordata; class Amphibia; order Caudata; family Salamandridae; genus Lissotriton; species Lissotriton vulgaris. The sequence goes on along the minus strand of NC_141696.1, from coordinate 1,541,024,522 downwards.
CTATTTGGAAAGTGAAATAAAAAATCTGGACACCCTCCACATGTCGAATCTTGACCCCCAACACTCTCACCCTATTAATGAATATAAAATATGAACAAAATAAATTACTGATAACACATGATTATTTTGCCATATGCTAGAAAGAGCAAAAACAGCAACTTCAGAAAGTGTGGCCATCACATGCAACGCCAAAGAGGCATTTAATAAGGTTTCTTGAGTTTTTCTTAAATAAACTTTAACAAAATTCAATCTCAGTGGAATGTTTATCAAAAGGGTCATGGCCCTATATAGTAATCCCAATGCCAGAGTGAGATCAGGGAGCCTTCTCTCAACAAGCTTCAGATTTAAGAAGGTAACCTGGCAGGGATGCCCTCTTTCCCCTCTCTGTTTATTTCTTAAACTAGAACCACTTCTCCACAACATCCAGAATAATAGGTCCATCTTGGGGGTTACTCTATTAATAAGATTGAGGATTATGCTTGAGTTGCGAGATACAGCCTTAATAGAGATAAATCCAAAGTTAAAGGACTAAATAAAATCTGTTCCAAAGAACTTGTTGGCAACTCTCTCCTGGCATGGCAAACTGGTTGCCTAAAATATCTAGGTATGAAATGTGGCATAGACTCTATTGGCATACTATTACATAATGAGAAATTAACTCTGCAAAACATTCAAGATCTCTCGAATCCTGGGAAGCTTAATTTATCTCATGGTGGGGATGCATCAAAAATATAAAAATAATGATTATACTGATTGTAAATTATATTATATCCATGCTCCAACTCTCCCTCTTGAAGGACTTCCACCGCAGACTAGATAAACCTTTAAACACCTTTATTTGGCATAGCAAACACCCAAGGATATCAATTAATAAAACGTTGCCTACCTACTTCCCTTGGTGGAGGAAAACTCGCAAATGTTAGGTTATACCAAATTGCTTTCTTGGCTGAACAAGGGTCTATGTGGTTCCGCCCCATGCAGGGGTACACCTCTACCTGGCTGCTAGTTGACAAAGCTCATATTGAAGTCCATCACCCTATCATTCTACTTTTCACAAAACTTAAACCATCTCTTCCAACTAAACACTCTAACTTGGTCTCCTTATGGAATAATACACATTCAAAATCCAGGGTAACCTGAATGACTGGCCTTCTTTGTCCTCTAGAGCAGTGGTTCCCAAACTTTTGACTCCTGAGGACCCCCCACTGAAAAACTACTGGAAGCCGGGGACCTCCAAGCAATTTGTACAATTTAAATTTCTTTAAACGCCTTTTGAAGCAGAGGCAATTTCAAGAGGGAGACTGAATTAGGTCTATTGGCATGGACATGTATGCATAGAGCAGTGTATTATTTAGTGGTACCCAAGGGCTTGTGGAAAGTGAGCAATCAGACAGCAGCACAAAAATCCAACTGCTGACCCTGGCTGCATCTATTTTTACCTGCCTGCAAAGTAACGATAACCTATACACATGTTCCTTTCAACGTTTTATTGCTTTTATTGTATGGCCTGTATTTTCATTGTTGTGTCTGTGACTGCTGTTGTCTGTCTTCCCCCGCTGCCTGTACGTGGTCCGTGCCCCTTTTTCTTCCCTCTGTTCCCCTCACTGTCCCTGTGCTCTCTCTGCCCGGTCTTTCCTTCTGTTCCCCTCGCTGCCCGTGTCTCTGCCCATTCTGCCTTCTGTTCTTAGCTGCCCCTATATTCTCAATTCTGTATTTTGCCGCTGTGACATTTGTTTTTTGTGCCCGTCTGCCCACTGTGTCACTCGTTTTCCCCTCGTTTTGTGCCCCTTTTGCCTTCTGTTCAATTCGTTTTTCCCTCGTTTTTTGTGCCTTTGTGCCTTTCTGCCCTCTGTTCCACTCGTTTTTTGTGCCTTTCTGCCCTCTGTTCCACTCGTCTAACCCTCGTTTTTTGTGCCTTTGTGCCTTTCTGCCCTCTGTTCCTCTCGTTTTTTGTGCCTTTCTGCCCTCTGTGCCACTTGTTTTTCCCTCGTTTTTGTGCCTTTCTGCCCTCTGTTCCACTCGTTTTTCCCTCGTTTTTTGTGCCCTTCTGCACTTTGTTCCACTCGTTTTTTGTGCCTTTCTGCCCTCTGTTCCACAAATTTTTCCCTCGTTTTTGTGCCCTTCTGCCCTCTGTTCCACTCGTTTTTTGTGCCTTTCTGCCCTCTGTTCCACTCGTTTTCCCCTCGTTTTTTGTGCCCTTCTGCCCTCTGTTTCACTCTTTTTTGTGCCCTTCTGCCCTCTGTTCCACTCGATTTTTGTGCCTCTCTGCCCTCTGTTCCACTTCGTTTTTCCCTCGTTTCGTGTCCCCTTCTGCCCTCTGTTCCACTCTTTTTTTTTGCCCTTCTGCCCTCTGTGCCCCTCATTTTTTCCTTGTTTTTGTGCCCCTTTTGCCTTCTGTTCTGCTAGTTTCCCCAAATACTGTGCCCCCTGCGGCCCCGCCCCCCTGACTGCCCACTGCCCATTCGCTGCCCCCGCCTCCCGATTGTATTGTTGTGGTCTCGCCGCCCCTGCGCCACCATTCACAGCTCTTGTGTACTGTGATGACGCATGGGCGTTTTATTTTTCATTTCAACAGACACTCGAGTCCTTCGGACCCCCAGGGAATGTCTCACGGACCCAAGGGGGTCCGCGGACCACAGTTTGGGAAACGCTGCTCTAGAGGGATCCACTTTTTAGCACAACTGGATACTAAAATTGACCAACTCTCTTTTAGAGAATTGCAGATTAATTCAACTTGGACAACATAGACTTCTATTATTTCCTGAAAATGAGTTCCAACATCTCTATGGATAACCGGCTCTACCAAGAGCCCTCCCTTCCAAAATTGATTATGATTGCCAATAAACAGAGTCACCAGGTCTCAAAGCACCATAAACTATTACAACCAAACTCTTGTTAACTAAATCGATCCATACTCGAGAAATGGGACCCAGATACCTCATTCCCCAAGAACATTGAAAACTAATTTGGAAATCAATGGTCTCTAAATCATGGACGAACTGGATCACACATATTAGAGGAGCTGACAACATTGCCTTACAACACTCTTCCTGGAAACCACAACACAGGCAATTATGAAATAGGCTTGATGCCAACTTTGCCACCAGTAAGCCCCCTTGAACATACGTCGAACGCACGTCCCCATTGCTCTGGAGGTCCTTTTGTCTGTTTCGTCAGCATTGAAGACAGATATGTGCACACTCTTCTAGGCATTACTTGTACACGAAGACTCTTGCCTCGCTCATTTGTACCTGAGTGGTTCTGTTAATCGTGATATGTATTATGTACATCCCTTTTAGGCTGGAACACACACCTTACTACAGTTCTCTTTGACTGTTTCACAGTGATCAGTGTACTCTTTTACATGATTCTGTATATAATTTTCTTCATAGCCCTATTGTCATTTTGTTTTATTGAATATCGATGGACTTTTCATACAATATGTCTTTTATGTATTCCCATTTCTTATTCCTACATTATATTATGTTGTATTATGCTGTATATGCTTTCTTATATAACAAATTTCAATAAAACTTGTTGAAAGTAAAAAAAAATATCAAACTGGGGTCCTGCAACCCTTTACTTCCCAAGGCAGGCTCCCCTGTAGCTGGGTACACTAGTAAAGGAATTTGTAACAAAAATAAATGTATGAAAAGATAACTGATGAAACAAATTTAAATGGGCACAAACTCCCTTATATCAGCGCAGATTAAAAAGAGAGCCAGGGGCCTCGCCATATTTGGATTAGATAAGAGCCTACAAGGAAAAAAAGCAACTTGTCACACCTGACTCCCTCTCAGATGCTCCCTTTCACTGGAGTTTCTAGCCTATCCTCCCGAGCAATGAAGCCAAGGATATTCAGGCTATGATACTGATATTTCAGGCTCTATCCTGGATTTAGATGAGAATAAATCTGAGACTGATGGGCCTCATGGCCTCCTGCATCCTGCTATTGACACATGCCAGATGACATATGCGGGCTCTGCAGTGGGACCTGAAGTTTCAGTGGATGCAGCATCAGAGAAATCTCTCTGACATGGCTCAGATCGTGGAGGAAACTGCATGAGACCTGTTGTGGTGGCTGACAACCGCGATTGGGTCATAGTCTGACCCCTCTCCCTTCCCTAACCAAATCTCACAGTAGTGACAGATGCCTCACTCCTGGAATAGGGTGGCCATCTGAGAAAGGTGGAGATCAGAGGACTCTGGTCTCCGGCAGAATACGGACTCCACATAAACTTGCTGGAGCTCCGAGCAATTAGTTTGGCATTGAAAGCCTTTCTTCCTTCCACGAAGGGGAGGCTGGTTCAAGTGTTCTCAGACAACACAACTGCAATGTGGTATTGCAACAAACAGGGGGTGGGGAGGGGGTCATGGTCCCTGTGTCTCAGGACTTGGCTGAAACAGCTGCTCATACCCCTGGTGGTTCAACACTTGGCAGATTCACTGAACGCCACGGTGGACAAAATCAGCCATCTGATAGAGACATCCTGCCGCAGATTCCTTAACTTAGAATATCCCCAGGCATCAGACTGGATCCGGAAAACGTTTTCTTCAGCTGTACCTCTACACACCGAGGGTGGCGTCGCACAGCTCCGTCCTGATGTCGTCCACGGAAGTGACGTCATTGGAGCCATATAAGACCCCCCGGCGTGCTGACATCAGTTTTCTTCTTTTCTGTGTCCCAACGCGGATCCGGAGTTAAGCGGTTCCTGTGGCCTGTGTTCAGGCGCTCGCAATGCCTTTTGCATCTGGACGGTGTGCCGATGCCTGCGGGCTTCAAATCGTGTGCGACCTGTTCGCGGCAGATGACGGCAACGGATCCACACCATATCTGTAAGTGGTGTTTAGGCGAGCACCACGACTCCACTGAAGCCGAAGTCCCTGCGGGAACGGCGGATGAAACTTGTCTGCCCGGATGTCCCAGTTGGAGTCCTTGTGGCGCCAGCTTCCGACCCCAGTGGAGGGCTCCAAGAGGCGCAGTTCTTCCTCCCACGTGGAGGTTTCTGCTTGGGACAGATCGTGGACGTCGTTCCCCTGCCTCAAGTAAGCACCGGAAGAAGTCACGGAGGTAGTTGACCTTGCACAAGCTTGACGCTGGGGGCCACCGCTCCTGGTCTTCACCGGACGCCACGAGACCTAAGTAGTAGACCCCCTCCTATCCACCATTCCTTGGTGCTGGGGCGATTTGGACCCAGATGGAAGCCTATTCCAGGGCTCTGCAGGCCATTTTTGGGTCACCCCCTGTCCCTGGAGGGCCTTCGGGCCCCATACTGGGGGGTAGGGACTCAGGTCGGAGGTTCTCCGACGGGTTCGCCCTCGGCACCGACCGAGTGCCTTGACTTCAGATCCAGAGTCGTTGTGACCTCGAGACACGGCCCGGATGGACATCCCACTCTAACGTCTAGCCCTCCTGATGCGTCTTCGCACAGTTCTGGCCACAGTGGCTGCAGCAAGGAGCTTGACTCCGAGTCAACTTTGTTCCTCGTCATAGGTTCCGGTAGTGGTGGAGGCCGAGTTGATGCCGGTCCGACACTGGGTGGACGAGCCCTCTACGGAGGGCACCGGTGCAACGCCGTTCAGACGTCGGTCGACGCCGGTTCGATCGCTGGTTGTTTCTCTGTTGGAGGACGTGACCCCAGTGGGCTATCCGCTATCACAGGTGTTCCCGTGCACCACGGAGCAGGCTCCCATGGGGCACTGGCCGGCTCATTTCTTTGCAGGGCCTCTGTCGTTGGGCGGATGGATTAGCCTGCAGCCATCCCCAACGGCTGATTTGCTGTCTCCCCCTCGGATGGCCACGAAGGCCAGCGTTGACTTTGCTAGGGCAGTTAGTAGGGCTTCACATGTCTTACAAATGCTGCCGCCCTCTGTGTCTCTCTTCCTTCGGATCCTTTGTTGGATCTCCTTCATCAGGGCTCAGTGGATGTGGAGCCACTTTTGCCTTTGGCAGGTCATTATATGATGTCCTTCTGTGGACTTGGGCCATACCCTTGTTTGGTGACCCCATGGCTCGTGCTGTGGCGCATCGCCAATGACCGGCTCCGGATGACCCTGCCTGTTTGTCCCTTCATCGTCGGGCTCATGGACTGGTAGTCCAGGCTGCGCTTCCTTCCTCTCCTCCACCGTTGCTTCCTCTCACTCGGGAGTCTAGGTGGTTGGAATCGTGTTACCGCAATGACTTTGCGTCCTCCAGCTCAGGCCTTTGTTCCGGTAGTTTACCGTCCGGTCGGCCATGGACACAACTCACTCTATGGGTCGAGCTATGGTCAGTTCAGTTGCCCTGCATCGCCATTCTTGGCTGCGCGATGGCAGATTCCCTGAAAATGTTCGGGAGCGACTCAGAGATCTACCCTTTGATGAGGCCCATTTATTTGACAACCATGCCGAATTGGCAGTCCAGTGTCTCTTTTCAGGTTTTCATTGGCTTCCTGGGTTTTAGTCCCCTATAGTGGATATGTGTTTTCATGTGACGGTGTTGTCACTCCTTTTTCTGTTTATGTCTCTGGGCCCAAGAGGTTTGTCCCAGTACGATATTATGGCTGTTCAGCCAGTGTTTTTTCCATACTTTGCTGCGGCTGGACCAGCTGTTCGTGTTTCTTTTGACCTCTTGTCTCAAGGGATGTACGTCAGTACAATGCGATCATTTTGATCGCGGTACTTTACAACGCGGTTTTCACAACGTAAGTCGTTATAACGACTTGCGTTGGAGGGCGCTGGATTGAGGATAAATTAAATTTTCTATTCCAACTCCAGCCCACGTAACAGTAGGGAAGGTGTTGGAATAGAAAATCAAACTATTCCTTAACCAAGAGCGCCATCCACCGCAAGTCGTAGTAATGACTTGCGTTGTAATGGCTGCTTGGTAAAGGTCGTGCGGTGTAAACACCTCGTTGTAAACAATGTTTCCCGTCTCAATAGGTGTCCCGGAATGTTTAGGTATGTGATGTACCCTATGTGGGGTAATCGTTTACTATTGTGTAGCTGCCATTCCTTGCCACGAAGTTTTAGAGACTCCAGTGGAGCTCTCTTGCTATTAACTGCCCCCTTGTGGCTTTTTCCCGTGGGTTATGCTGTGTGCATCTCCTCCTGTTGCATGCTTCCTGCTGTGGTGGAACGTATCCTCAGTTGAGTCCCACGGGCAGACAAGGTCCTCTCATGGAGCTCCTGTATCCTTGGCTACGGTTGTTCTAGGGCACTCCCAGGCGTCCGTGGACGCGGTTGGCTCCGGTATCTTGTTGCGGCTCTGCCGTTTCCGACTCGCCTCAGAGGGGTTTTCACGTTCCCCTGCCCTACTTTTGGCTCCTCTTTCTGCCTTCTTCTGCCCTAAGTGCCGTTGGCTGTCTTGGGTGTGTGTACGCGTCCCTGTGAGCACTCTGGTCCGCTTCCGATCGGTTTACTGTCACCACTTGTGATCCGTACTGTGTGTATGTGTTGTCATGGGGGACCCGTTGGGTTCCTTGAGCCATTGTCTTGCATGCGCTCTCTTGCTGTGGCCTTCTTCCCTGTTTTTAGAAAAGGCTTGGACACACCCTGCCAGGGTTGGCCTATAAGCGGTGTAGTTTTAACCAGAGTGGGCCTCTGTTCTGTTTTGCGTTGTGCCCCTGTCCACCCTCAGAAGGGCCCCGGCCTGGGTTCAGATTTCTCTCGTCTTTGCAGCACACAGCTCAGGTGTTCTCCTGGCCTCTGCGGTGAGTTTTACCAGATTCTCCGGATGATCTCTGACTTCATCCTGTATACATACGTCCCTTTTTCAGACTTCTATGTCTGCGTGTTACTGACTTCTTGTTCTTGGTGGTGTGATATCAGTATCCCTGCTGTGTCATGGGGGTTCGGTCTTCCTCCCTGATCGGGGGGGTTGGGCCATCCTCTTGTAGTTGGCCTGTTGTCCAGCTACGGTTCTCAGACGGTGATTCTGTTTTAACCTTTCGGACGCCTTTCTATTCTCTAAGGGCGTTCTTCTGGTTTACCCTTGGAGGTCATTTCCTGACTTTTCCATTATTTTTGTGTGCTGTGTACGCACACGAGGGGTGTAGACATGCAGGGTCCCCCTGAGGTGAATCCTGGGGATTGCTCCAGATTCCCCTTTGTCTCTCGCTCTCTTTTCTCCACTCTATCCCTCAGGGAAGCTCGTCTTGGGCATGTTCGACTTCCCGGTCGCCCTTGAACATAGTTCCTAGGAGAATGATTGCCTGGTTGACTACCTGGTGCTGTGCCGTCTTCTCGGTTGGCCAGCACATGTTGTTGTTACGCTTCATTGAGCTCTCCATTGTATGGTGTGGTTCTCAACGTACACACTACCTGTTTTCGTGTATTTTTGTCATTCATATCCATGAGTCTGCTGGTAGCTATAGTTGTGTGTTTCGGCATGATGCCCTCTGCCCTGACATGTTATTTGTTGGCATTCCTTCGCTGGACCTTGGTCTCTTTCGGACCCTGGGTCCTATACTCAGTTTCCCTCTTTTCGTGGCAATCTGTGACATTCTGTCATTGTGCACTGCCTTTTCAGGTGCTGTGCCTTCGTTTCATCCCTGTCTGGCAGACAGTGGACTCTTGTTGTCCTCTGATGACTTGTGGTACCTTGCTTCCCTTGCTCATGCTCCGCCCTGACCTTCAGGGTCTGGTGTCTGCTATGCTTGCAATACTGAGCCTTATGGGTCTGGTGTCAGCTGTTCTGGCATTGTGGACCCCACCTTGTTTCCGACAACGTTCTTGACGGTCTGCTTCCTTCGGGAACATGGTGGGGCTCGGTCGCAGGCCCTCCTCCCATTGGGTATAGCTATAGTATCTATTCTAAGTTAAGGAATCTTCGGCTAGATGGCTCTACCAGATGAACAAGTTACTTACCTTCGGTAGCGCTGTATCTGTTAGAGACACAGTCTAGCTGCAGATTCCTTAAGTCCCACCCATCCTCCCCATTCTACGAGGACCTTTCCAGGTAGAGTTCTACCACCTTTCCTCCTTTCAGGTGGCCATGGTCTTCCTAAGGGGTGCTCTAGTTCACCTGCCTCAGGGGCAGTGTTTACCTTTCTGCTTTAGGCATGTTAGCTTTCCACCCGTTCTCATTTTGGGTACCAAGATTATGCGCTTAACGCTGCTATTCCATCCGGGTTCTTCCGGCATGTAGTTTCTCATGCTTTCTAACACTCCCTCCACCCTCATCTGTCTCCCCATTTCTTGGGGTATCCTTGTCTCTGCGGCAGGCGCTTGGGTTCACCTTCTATTGGACTATGCTCGGTCCATAGGCCAGTGTGGGTGGGACCACTTCTATGTGGTTGTTACTTCTGGTCACTTGCTATGAGTCACGATTTTTCAGTTCCTGTGGTCCTTTTCAGTTGCATCCTTTGGTCACAACCGGTCTGTCATACAGTTCAATCCTGTGGTTGCGTACTGCCCTTTCATTGTCATGTCATTCCTTTCCTCTGCCGTTGCCTCTTTAGGGGGGCACGGCTCTTTGCATGGGGGATTTTGTTGGGGCGAGTGCTTGCTCGCTTCCTTCAGCCCCTCCAAGTGTTAAGTACTCTTTCATCATGGGATGGTTTCTTGTCATTGTTGTTTCAAAGGTTTTTGCTTCTTTTTTGGCAGACTGTTCCTCTACTCTCACAGTTTTTGTAGTGGCTCGGCGTTGTGGCACAGAAACGTTTCACTGCAGAAAACCGATGTCAGCACGCAGAGAGGCTCTTATAGGGTTCCATCGACATCACTTTCGTGGATGACGTCTGGACGGAGCCTGGCAACGCCGCCCCCCAGCGTACAGAGGTACTGCTGGGGAAAAAGTTTTCCGGATCCAGTCTGACGCCTGTGGATATTCTAAGTTAAGGAATCTGCTGCTAGACTGTGTCTCTACCAGATACATAGTTACCGAAGGTAAGTAACTTGTTCGTCCTTGCCTAGCAGATCACAAATGGCATCTCCATCCGTAGTTTGCGCAAGGTCTGTTTCAGCAGTGGGCAGAGACTTGGTTAGAACTGTTCGCGTCTGCCAAGAACGTGCTATTTCAGCAGTTGTGCACACTGGAGTTTTCATGGTGGCTCTCGCTTGGGGACACTTTTTGTCTCATGTGGAGCTCAGGTCTCCTGTACACCTTTCTGCCCATACCACTCCTGTCCAGAGTGCTTAAGAAGAAGATCAAGAGCGACTGGACCCAAGTCATTATTGTGGCTCCGAACTGGGCATGGAGAGTCCGGTATACCGAGCTTCAACAATTTAGCATTGATCTTCTGATCAGGCTGCCCCTTTGGGAGGATCTTCTGTTGCAGCAGGAGAGAGTTCTCCACCCGAAACTGTCAACTCTTGAGTGGAAATTGAGCAGCAGTTGATAACATTTGTCTTTCCTCCGGAGGTTTGTAATGTTAATTTGGAAGCCAGGCAACCCCCCACCAAGATGGTGTATGGCTGCCGAGAGAACACATTTGTACATTACACAGAAACATCTATTGACCCACTTTCTGCTTCCCTTTCTGATGTTTAGCTTTTTTATTTTGACCCTTGCCCAGAAGGGCTCTGCTCTGGGCATTGTCAAAGGGTACCTTTCTGCCATGTCTGCCTTCTTGTGGCTGTCAGACCAACCCTCATTAGTTAAACCCCTATTGTAAATAGAGTCCTCAAAGGTCTTCTGCTTATGTTTCCACCTTCCCCATTCATTATGCCTCAGTGGGGCTTTAACTTGGTTCTGAACTTCCTGATCTGCTCTCCATTCAAACCTCTGCACGTCTGCCCCCTCTGGCTGCTCACCATCAAAACAGCCTTTTTAGTGGCAATCACATCTGCCAGGAGGGTGAACGTATTGCAGGCTTTGTCACCCAAGCCAAAATGGTGCTTCACACTAGACTAGAGCCTTTTTCCTCCCAAAAGTGGTTACACATTCCATGTGGGGAAATCTATCACCCTGCCCACTTTCTACACTCCTCTGCATCCATCTAAAGAAGAGGAGCGACTAGACCCAAAAAGAAAGTTGTCGTTCTACCTTGACTGCACCAAAGAGTTCCGGATGGACGACCAACTCTTTGTAGGGTACGTTGGAACATAGAAAGGTTGTGCAGGACAGGACAGGACAGGACTACCTCTGCATCAAAGTTTGCTACGCTCTGGCCAAGAAGCAGCCTCCTGAAGGCTCAAGGGCTCATTCCACCAAAGGTAAGGCTTCTACCATTGCATTGCAACATGGAGTCTAGTCCTTGACATTTGTCAGGCAACAATGTGGACATCCCTGCACATGTTTACAAAGCACTACTGCTTTGACAGTCGAGTCCACAGTGAAGGCCTCTTTGGCCGCCCTGTCCTGCAGGATTTTCTGGTCTAACTTGTCCGCAGTCGCTCCTCTGGAGATGGTATTGCTTGGGTATCTATTAAAAGGTATGGAATTTTCAGCTAGATGTCTCTATCAGAGGAACAAGTTACTTACTTTCGGTAACGTGTTATTTGGTAGAGACATAATCTAGCTGCAGTTTCTTTATTCGCCAACCCACCCTTCCCGTGCTGAGGTGGTGCCTATATAGGTGACGTGGACCTCACTATGGTGCAGATGACGCCGACAACATCACGCAGAGCCAACTGACACCACCCACTGGTGTATTGCTCGGAGAAAATCTGTTCCGTATCCAGTCTGACGCCTGGAAAATTCAAACGTAAGGAATCTACTGCTATATTATGTCTCTACCAGATAAGGCTTTACCAAAGTTAAGTCACTTGTTCTTCCAGCCAGTAAGTTATCTGCCATTTTTATGTTTTCTTTGATTACGGTGGGACTCCATTCACTTTGATCTCTAAACCCAGACTGGACTGAACACACTCTCAGTTTAGACCATATTTCAGTAGTAGAGCCTACTTATTTTCTGATAGAAATTTCTAACCGCAGATTCCTCCCCTTCCCAGTATTCCCCAGACATCAGACTGCATTTGAAAACTTTTGAGCAGCGCCTCTGCACACCATATTTCAGTAGTAGAGTCTACTTATTTTATGATAGAAATTTCTAACCGCAGATTCCTCCCCTTCCCAGTATTCCCCAGACATCAGACTACATTTGAAAACTTTTGAGCAGCCCCTCTGCACACCAGTAGATGATGCCAGTCCCCGCCAGAAATTATATGTGATCCCCATATAGGTGTCACTCCCATATGCTGATAAAAGATCCTTTCTTTCTGCGCCACTAGATGTGAATGCAGATCTACCACTTGTCTCTTTGAGGCTGTTTATCTAGCTAAATTTTATAGTTTGCAAGGGGATTGTCACCTGCCAAGGATTCAAACCCTCCAAAAAGGACTGTCGCAAACAAATGTAAGCCAGCAATAGCGGGGAAATCGCGCTAACTCAGCAATTTAATTCAGCGATAGCCGGCATTAAGGAAGTCAGCGCTAGGCGCGCTGGGCGATAATTATCGACCCTTGTTGTTGATATGCCCCCATGAGTGGCAGTTACACCGTAAGTGGTGCAAGATCTTTTCCACCTATGGAGAGAACCTTGGCTTGATTTCTTCGTCACTGCTAAGAATTCGCAGTATCAGCAGTTCAGCGCATTGGAGTTTCCATGCATACCTCTCACATGGATGATATTTGCTTATGGTGGGACACAGTACTCCTGTATGCACTCTTGCCTATATCTCTCTCAAATTCTAAAGGAGATCAGGACCAACCATGTCATCCTAGTGGCCCCGGAGATTACACATAGAGAGTATTGTATCCAGAGCTCCTGGGCAAGAGCATCTGTATTCAGAGCAGGCTGCCTCTCTGAAAAGGATATGCTGTTGCAGAATCAGGACTGGGTCTTATACCTGGACCTTCACAATCTCCACCTTCATGCTTGGAAATTGAGTGATGACAGCTGAACACCCTTGACCTTCATCCGAAGATCGTTGGTGTCATCTTGGCAGGCAGGCGTCCCTTGACAAAAATTGTATTTGCTGATATGTTTTATCTAGGAACCTGATCAATGTTGTGACCCTATGCCCCTATACGGCTATAATCAATAAATATCCCTATAATGGCATAATAATCAGAGCCATATTTCAGTAACTCGCCTCTGCAGTCCATGACACAGCAGAAGCCACTTCCTTAGATTCCTAGAGAGCACACTGAGTTCTTTTGACATACCAAACCCCCAGCAACCTGGGAAAGCCCCGCTTGCTTTGTTTTGATTAGTAATAGAACTCCTGCGAGCACTGTAAGAACGACCAGTTCTTAGTGACATCTTTATTGACGTCTAATTTCCAAAACTTACGTCAAACTCAGCACCTTTCGGGTATAAATATACCAACGTTGCCTTAAGCAAACACACGGTGGTGGTGAATACTGGAGCAGAACAGCTGTCCCCTTGCAGAGAGCCCAGCAGATGCGAGAAGTCCACGGACGCTGCCCCTCCTCTTTGACGCGCTGAGAAAGACGCTGTCTTTTTTCCTGCCGAGAAAATCCAGCTCCGGCGTTTCAAGCCTACCCTTGCGGGTGACTGGGATATCGGGTCCTGAGAGGGAGATACCAGACCTCCTACATTCTATTCCAGAGGTACGGTGCTGACTAAACCCTTAGAGAGAATTCTTGAATCAAACTCTTGGCAAAACCAACTTAACTTAAACTGCTACTTACTTACTCCCTCCCACGTATTAGGCTTAGGTCAGGTACACCGGGGTAGGCGTAGTTAGAAGCACCAGTTGAGGTCGTTAGCCAATGTATATATGAATGTATATATTTTATTCATTTTATATATCTTATGGCTAAGAAACCATATCAATGCTTTTGCAGTATTATTTCGTAATACTCCTTTTACTGTACGCACTTTTCGTTATAACAAGTCTTGCAATTGTGGCAATTCATTTCTCTTGCATGAGAAGGAAGACTGCTCAATAAATAATATCTTTTATTGAAAACGCCCGTCTCTCTCTTCTCTGCACTCTGGTGAAACTAAGAACGCACGTCTGACTGAGTGAAATAGCTGTCTATTGTTTCACACGACTCTAGAGATTGACTCTTATTCTGGGGAGCAAAGTTGTCATGTTTATGCGGTTGTCGGAAGCTGAATCCCTTCTTATCTGAGCCAGGGAAGCTGATCACTTCCTATTTCGGTTAAGAAAGTTTGCAGTGACCTCTGAGCTAGCTGGCGCAAACCTAAATTAAGTCTAACATAGTCAGTAGGGACCTAGAAGACCTCAGCCCTACGTCTACACTGCTGTTTATGTTATTCCAATGCGCAGGGCCTATAGGGAAAATAGGAACTACACTACATGGTGCCCAACGTATGGTAAGGCGATAAAACTAACGCAAGACATTAGAGTAACTCAGTCGTGCTTTTTCACACAGACCCTTTTTCCCGTAAATACTCTAATAGTTGTCTGGAGTGGGTGAAAGGTTAAAATCCGCCAGAACTTAGTAGGAAGAGATTCCTATGTAGAGTTTCTGGTTTAGTCAACGTTGAAGGATACAGTGTTCCAAAATATTGTGCACCTAATCTTTGTTTCCTTGAAAACTGCTCTGCAAAACCTTCATTAATACAATGTCAGAACATGGCGAAAACAAAGAAACCAATGAAACCGAGTAGATGCGAATCATCGGGGTTTCGATGTTACAGGGATTAATGAACCGGGTGCAATTATCATCCCGGCAAACGTAAGAAAAACTATAACTTTAAAACTTATAGATAACGAGCACGAGGTGGTACAGTCATTTTCGTGATAGAGGCACACGAATATCGGCAGACAGAGGTATTCTATTCATGGATAAACTTTCCAGCGGCAAACGCTACAACACACGAGTTCCACTATTACAAAATAGAGGAACCACCGGAAGAGTACGCTCCTTTCGAGGAGATTTAAATCCCATTAAAATACCAAGAGCACCTGCTCTGGTTTAAAGGCGTCCTAAAACATAATGATCACATTACCAGTCTCGGTCCACTAGGTAGACCAGGAGCAACGTGGCCGGTTTTAGCCAGCTACACACCACATCCAGACATTGATAAAATGTCAAAAGAACTTTTAGCACAGCTAAAATTATTAATTAAAATACACAGACAGTTAGTCCAATATGTAATGCGGACTGCAACAGTCCAAACAGCTGTTAATATTCCACAGCTAACCCCTCATCAGGGGAACACAAATAAAATTACACCACAGAACATACAATCATGTCTTGGAAAAACACCCGCAAAACGGGAACAAATTCCATTCTGGCTAGCACAAAAAATAACTCAAATAGAGGCAGTATTCCCGAATACTACCCCTATTGGGAAACACAGAATTCTGACTATCTGCCTTTCAATGGGGGTCGCACCACATGTGGAGGACTGTGACACTTGGGGTACAGTCTTTGCTTCCATTTACACAAAAACGCATGGTGTTCCGTCCATGGCGGTAATACCAGATGTGCTAAAACAAATTCAGAATGAATACGGTCCAGAACCTGCTTTAACTCTTGGTATGAAATTACTGAAAGACTTCAAGCAGGTCTCGGCTATATTACTAGCCAACATAAAGGGAGAAGCAGCATCTGTGGCGATCCGCCAGAAATTGAAAGAAACAGATATAACAGATCAACCAATTGAGCTTGCCAGAATCATAGAAAAATGCTATGAAGAATTAGGTAGAGATAGTTTGGGTGGGAAACCAGTAAAACCCCAACTACTTGAAAATCCTGAAAAATTATTTATTAAAAATATTCCAAACACTCCTAAAAAGAGCTGGGATGGAAATAAACAATCCACTCCCAAAGAAAAAGATTTCCAGTCCAGAGGAAGGTCTCCTCGACGGAGAGAAAGAACTCTGAATCGAGAACACCAGTCTCCCCAGAGGGAGCCCTCTGAGAAAAGATATAACCTTAGAAATAGGGATAACTTGAAAAAGCCTGATAGATATCAAAGTATTGATACACGTCCCTCTCGATCTTTTTCGCAGAAATCGGAAAGAAGAGGACTGTCAGATCCAAAGGAAGAGCACACCAAGTCCAAAGACAAGGACCTGCTCAAAGTAAAAAATTACAATTTCCAAGAAAGAAGGTAGCCAGTATTAGAATAATCGAACATGCAGAGAATACTGAGGACACAGCTGAAAAATGGAGAGTGGGCACAGACAATGCTAGACAATGCAGCAGAAATCAGCATAGCTTGCAAGATCCTGATGAGTCATCTGGAGACAGTGGACACGAATTAATACATTCAAGTAGAAACTGCAGATACCAGAGTTAGCGAACCTCATAAGATATACGAAATAACACTGCGTATAGAGGAAGATAAGACTAGGAAAATAAGGGGTCTATTTTGGGATAACCTCTCAAAAGGCTATGACATCCTGTTAGCCGAGAAAGATTGGCCCCCAGAGTTTGTCAGGGAGTGCCCTCATGGCGAAGAAATGATTATGCCTGCCTTCTCAAATCACATTCCAATTCACACTAAATATATATATGCAAGGAAATGGGCAGTAGCCAAAGCACCTGCACTATATAAGAATCATGTAGGATGGGATGAGGACTCTCCTTCTCACAAAATCCAGTTAAAATGTCAACCAACTGCACAAAGGCAGTACCCAATTAAGCAAGAAGCTAAAAAACAGGTCAGGGAGATTTTAGATCAACTTAAATACCAAGGGGTGATTGAAACATGCACCTCTCAAATGAACAATCCTTTGTTTCCTGTCTCCAAACCAGACGATTCGTATCATCTAGTCTTGGATTACAGACACCTTAACTCATGTTGCAAAACATTTGTGGTACAAAATTCGCACAGTGCGGCACTAATGAACAACATAGTTCGCAAAAAATACAAAACAACATTAGACATATCTAATGGGTTCTTTTGTCAAAATATTGCACCAGAAAGCAGGTACTTGACCGCTTTCTCAATAATGGGGTCACAGAAAAATTTCTGTAGGCTCCCACAGGGATTCAAGAACAGCCCAGGACTATTCTCAGCCAGAGTAACAGAGTTACTACAAATGTATGATGATGAGGCATTATCTTATGTCGATGACATCTATCTCACAGATAACGACTTGGACACTCACTTGAAAAGAGTGAACACCATAATACTTGGGTTCGCAGCAGAGGGTTACAAATTCAACTTTAAAAAGTCACGAATTGCCCATCTAACTGTCCTATTTTTAGGATACGAATTATCAAGTGAAGGAAATAGCCTAGCGGACAACTTCTTAGAGAAGTGCGCTGTACTCCAAGCACCAAAAATGCTGAAGAACTTACAATCGATTCTAGGCTTCCTGAATTTCGGAAGAACTTACATTCTAAACTATGCAGAGAGGGTTAAACCTTTCCACGAATTAATAAAACCTGATTTTAAACCAATCAACTGGACTCAAAAACACACAGAAATTTTGAGATCACTACATACAGACATGTTAGCTTAAACAAAATTACAAACACGTGACAATACACGCAACCTTGTAATCCGGGTCATCCCAGGAAGATGCAAATTCACGTACCTGACCTCTAATGAGGGAGAAACGGTACCAATAGCTTACAAATCACATTTGTACACACAAACAGAAAAAACATTCAGTCTTACAGAAAATACTGTAAAGGCAGTTCAAACTGCTGTAACAAGAGAACGAGCCCTAGCCCAAGGCAAAAGAGTAACTGTTTTCACAGCAGAATCAGCCTTCGAGGCACTATTCAGCCCAGTAAATCTAAAAACAGTGGCACTAGATCTGAAATGGATACAGTGGGAAAATTCTCTTGCTGCAGAAGACGTGGCATACTATTTTGTCCCGAACATGAAAAAACGGAATGATTTGAAATATGACAAAGAATATCCTCTGCCGATCGAAATTCTCCCTCTAGAACAGTACTCCTGTATAATCTATACAGACAGATTTGTACAGCATTACAATGTAGATGATAAATCCTACAATGCAGCCTGCGCGATTGTTAAAGGTCGCTGGCTCTGCGGTAAATTCAGACCGAAAATAACAAAAACTGAATCACTGAGAAAATGTTCGGCTCAGCGAGCTGAAATCAGATCTTTAAAGATGGCGCTTGAAAATGCTGAACGTGAATTCCCGACTCTAATCGTGTGCGATTCACATTTATGCGTCAATTCTTACAATAATGATTTGCAGAACTGGGTTCAAAATGATTACGAAGATGACACAGGTGCCACAATCAAGCATAAAATGCTTTGGAAACAAGTAGTTCTTTTACAGAAAGAACTACAAAAGACTCACGTGATACACACTCTGAGTCATCAACGTGATGGCGTTCACATTGCAGGGAATTCATTGGCTAATACAGCCACAACGGAAGCAACTAAACTGGCTTCCGTAGCCACAAAAAAGCGTTCAGAAAAATACATAGACGGGGAAACCATGCTGGCAGTAAAAACGTCTTCAAAAGGCAACTGTGCAGCACTACCTGTGAACTATCCACTCAATTATACATACGTATTTGATGCAAACTCTGTTCCTTTTGCTCAAATCCCTGGAGTGGGGGATAGGGTGATTCCAAACACGAACCGGAGAATCTTTTTAATAGCAGACGCACACATGAGATTGGGTCCAAGGCACAAACAGATGAAGGAATCTCTAACAGAATTACAATCAGAATATTGGTGGCCGGGGATGAGCCTGCAACATTATATATTTGCAAAGAGCTGTCCAGACTGCAACAGAGACCGCAGTAACAAGTCAACCGGAGTAATGCCATGGCCATGAAATCCAGCGTCCTATTAATTAAAAATCTGTTTAACATCACTCTGTAATCCACCTCTCTTCTGTCCTCCCACGAACCCTATGCTTCGCTCTCACCTTCCCGCGCCAGGATACTACTTTTAGTAATAGAGCGCGCTACAAAAGCCTTTATATCATATATCATTAATTTCTTTTTTAAGACTACATTCACTTAAAAATGTGGCCCCAGCACTCGGCTGACACCAGAACTGTTATAAAAGATTTGCGAGTCTTTATCGGCACATACACAATTGCCATGCTTCATTCTGACCAGGGTCCTGCTTTTAGCTCTCGAGCTTATAAGGAGGCCATGACCAGCATGGGCATTGGATTGCGATTCTCTTGTGCCTTCCATCCTGAGG
The DNA here is from genome assembly GCF_964263255.1 of Lissotriton vulgaris. NCBI lineage: Eukaryota > Metazoa > Chordata > Amphibia > Caudata > Salamandridae > Lissotriton > Lissotriton vulgaris. Next base: position 1,541,005,504 of record NC_141696.1, on the reverse strand, counting down.
GAAACGGGGTAGTGGAAAGAAAAAACCGAGACATAAAGCAATCTATAACGGCAAAGGTATTAGGTTTGGGTGATGGGTGGGTCCAGCATTTAACAAGTGTCCAACATAGTCTTAACAACTTGCCAAGAAATTCTCTAAAAGGTTTCAGCCCGTACGAACTATTGTTCGGAACTAGAATGTATGTTCTGAACTTAGATAGTCATGCTTCAGTGGTAGAAGATAAGAAAAAAGGCTTTGAAATCAAAGATCGTTTGGCTGTTTAACAGGACTTAAATGAAACAAGAAAAGCCCTGAGCAACATAAAGTTAAAGCAACAGCCAACAAACACTGAAGACACACCACCTGTCCCAGCAAGACCTGTCTGGATTTCAAAGGTTGGGGATCTGGTCAGAGAGAAAATAGCGGTGAAGAAGGAATTTGGGCCTTCTTACAGAAAAGCAGTACCTGTCTTAGCAATCAACGGAACAAGATCAGTAGTACTACCACCCCTTGCTGGTAAAAAGGGGAACCGAGTTGTATCGATCGACCTGGTAAAACCACAATCATGTGGCCTATAATAAATAGTAGGCCCAGTGGACTCCCAAGAAGTAACAGAATACCCAAATTTGCTAGTATCCAAGAGGTTCAAACTGAAAGACTAATCACATTTGATAAACCTACAGTGAATAAAAAAGGACTATGCAGAAATGCCATGGAACTTGTGCCTCTTGAAACCCAAATTGAAACAGTTTGTCATGAAACACCAGTCTACAATGATGTAGCATCAGAATGTGCTAATGAAAGCCAAATGGAGAAAACAATTCTAACAATCGACAGAACTGCATCTGGCTACTTCATCAATTTCAATAACTTTTCTGAAGATCAAAGCGATCCTGAAGTGACGCCAGCAACAAAGACTTTTAAAGAAAAAGCAACAGAACTCTTTCATCAAATCAAAGAAACCTATCTTATTTCTCCATGGTTAGAATTTTGGATTGGGCTAGGTGTATTTTTCCTCCTACTTTGGCTCATCATGGTACTTTGCTTGGGAAAATTCATTGAGGGAAAATACAGTACAATGGACACAGCAAGTCAGAACATCAACTTAGTTCTGAAGCCTCACAAATCATTTCACATCGAGAAAAGAGAACTATCATCAGTGAATGTCACAGCCATTCCAATACCCGGCGGGGAAGTTTGGGACAAGACAGACTACGAAATATATGGCCCGGTGGAACTCTTGAAATATCCTCACCAGTTTAAGGTTTCATTAAGTGACTTCTTAAAACCAAGTACATTCTCTGATGATTGGCACTTTGAAAGTATAAATAATATGATGTCAGATTTAGTTTTGTCAGCAAAATTTACAGAACATGATTATTTGCAAGGTTCATCGAATTATGAACAGATGTACTGTTTTACTCATTATGCAGACCACTATTTACATAAATCTGCTCAACCTAGAAATGTTTTTAAATATAACCAATGGGAACATTGTGCTACTCCACCTAAAAGCAGTTCAAAAACATTCTATGAGAAATTCCAATACTTCTCAGGGTTTAACACAAGTGATGCAGAAACATTTTATTATAAACTGTTAGATAAAACAGGGACAAAAACCATGCTGACAAATACTAAATTAATATATTCAGAAGCATTTTATGAAAAAATGATTACATTTGGTTTTGATTTCTGGAAGAATAACTTTGAAACAAAAACCATCTGGGGTACAAAAGATTGGCAGGTACAAGGCCTAGAAGCATTATTTCGAGCCTCCATGATCCCAGAACAAATAATGTTCTTGAATGACACAATTCAACAAACAACCTGTCTTGGCCTAGCCAAGATTAAAGACCTTAACAAACCGTCTATTCCAAAGCCAATACGTGATAATGCAACCACAGATATTGAAGTAGACGTATCCCAAATTTTAAATGAAAACAGAACACATCCTGATTGGAAAAAGTGGTTAATCTGGCCTGCAGACACGAATAACTGTCAAGACAGATTCCTGAACAAAATACAGGGGTTAAAAATGACCAGACCAGACCCTAGATACTCCCAGAGACAACATCCAGGGATAGTAACAACATACAGTGTAGGGAAACTATGCCTTGAATGGCTACAAACATCCACACTGGCACAAATTAAGCAACACTTGTCTTTACTTAAAGTGAAGTAGTGTGGCTCACTGGTTAGAGGCGGCAGACCCGAGAGCAGAGGACGGCCCGGGACCAGGGTTCGATTCCCGGCGCGGCAGGTTTCTGGACCAGGGTCAGCGGACTCGATAATTCTCTTGCCTCGGTGCCCACTCTGATCAGCGATCACACTCGGCAACTCTGGGCATTAGCTTGCCTCATCTTCACTAACGGCCCCACCAGACCGCCGGGGATGCCTGGTCTCAACCTGGAGATACCCATTAAGGGACCATCTCTCAGGGAAGCCAGGAAGGGTTTCGCAGCGGTCGAAGCGCCTTCGGACCCTCCGGGTAAGTAGTGCGCTATATATATAAATGCCTATACAAGATGGTGCTGACCTGCGCGATTTCATAATGGGACCACGCAAACAGCGTCAAAAACTTTTCATAGCGGTCAGTATATATGCTGCTTACAACGAGGCATGGAAAGTGACTCAAATTGAAACAGCAGAGAAAATAGGAGAAATTGATCGTATTAATTTGGAAAAATCACTTTCTGTTGTGGGCAATGGGTTAATGACTCTGTCCTCCAGAATATATTCACTGGATAGTATTGTATCATCTGCTATTGATATAATAGACCCAGACTTGCTAATGTTACAACATGGCCAGTCCCAATTACGTTCTATTGTACAGCTAGGCTGAACGTTGCAAAACCTCTGTTTAGGCTATGTGCCATGGCGTTTAATCAACACAACGTCATTGTTTTCTAGCTTTAACCTTACTGATAAACAAATCAGTTTGGCACAGAAAGGAGCAGACTATACAATCCTGAGCATCGGAAAACTTGAGAGATTACCATTGACAATGTCAGAAAGACCTGTCATTGAATAGATAATACACAGGATTATCACAATTCCGATAACAACTTTCCAATTTAAAAATTGCCTTGAGTATATACCAGCGGGCCAGTATGAAAGGTTGGGTAAAGGATACATTAAGTCATCATGGAAATTACCTTATACACATACATGTTATAGTGACAACAACAAAAATGTATTTCTTAGTGGTAATGAATGTAAACAATCCCTAAGCGGTATACTTTTGTGCCAAGGTATTAACTTGCATGGGGCCTGTGAGGGGACTTCAAATAACCTTTTATGCCACCAGCACGACACACCTGCAACACAGATAGAGCCATTCTTCAGACAGCTTTCTAACGGGAGTTACGTTCTAATAACGGATCACAGCTGTTGTGGCTTGGTGCCAGGGAAAGCATATCTCTTAAGCGTCAGTTCCATGGTCACTTGCTGTATGCAAGCATTGTATCCAAATGGCTCTGGAGACTCAGTGGCTCCGATTTGGCCTCCTTTGAATATCTCTTCTATACGAATTGATACTTTAAGCAGAATTAAGTCTGTGCTTTTGCAGACAACGGTGCCCATCACGTCATCAAAAGAGACGTATGATCTCCAAGTTGCAAGGACAACTGAAGAGATACATACACTTTTATCAACAAATTGGCCCGTGCATTTCACAGAAATGCTCAGCCAAATCCTAAATATGTCGAATGCCAGTGGTATCTCGAATGTATTTAAGACAATTTTTTCAGGACTGTTAACACCCTTCGAAGCTGTCCTGGGCATCTTTCCCAATTTTGTCCATTCGGTCTTTGGCGGCCTACCACTACTTTTGGGACTCGTAGCAGGGATTTTATTTTTGACCCTCCTACTCCGATATGGCAAGCCAAAACGCAGACATGACTCCGGCAAGGATTGAAGAAACGATCCTAGCAATACGCTACCGGGACCGCATAACTGAAGTCCTTGGACTAGCCCGGCTAAGAGATCTGAATATGACCTGGTTTCTTTCATTCAGACCTATATGACAGACCTGCATCTTACCTGTGCTTCGATGTATGCTATGCGGAGAGGAATGCGTGTTAGACTCCTGTCTTGCACTACAATCAGCAGTACCAATGTATGTCGATACTTTGCTAAGTCCAGTAACGGTTCATGCATCGTGTTGTCCCCAGCGGTTACCAATCCTGATGACGGCATTCGTTGAGACTCCTGCGCTACGATTAGGTGGTGGCAGTGAAGCAAGAAATGAAAGCAACATCACCCAGGTACGACCTTCTGTGAGCATTGCTGATCCTGAAATCGATGATAGCAATCATTCTCACAACTGCCAAGTTACAGCATTATCGAACTTGGTCGAACTGTCACCTGAATATGTAGACCAATTCTTTGCGAGCCTGTCTGAAATGATGTTCTCCCCTGAACAGAAACAATAGCTTTTTGGAAAACAATCCGGCACACAGCGTTCCCATGAACTCTGAATTCGGCCTTCAGCTTTGATAAACAAAAGCTACTGAAAAGCGTTTGGAACTATGTTTGCCCCGCTCACCATGAAATTATTTTTTTCAAAGATTCCAATATATTTACCTTTTTTCTGGCACACGTACTTTGCTTAAAGTAGAACTATTCATAAAGAACAGAGCTTCTATTTTTAGTAGATCTAGAGACAAAATATTACCTCAGCCTCTGGCACATTTTACAGCAATTGTATTTATATGTGATGAAATAGTCTTGCCCTTCTTTTCTGTATTGAGAGACATTTCATGTGTAATTTTTCGCAAAATCGTTCAACTGAATATATATGCAAAATTTTTTGGAATGATTACTCTGCTTAAAACCTACAGTACCTATTATCATTTTCATATATTTCGTATACACCATTTTAAAATGCAAAATGTATTTTGGGGTGGGTAGGAATACACGTGCATCTTTATTGCTTACGTTTTTAGTAATGGATTGACATAAAATCGTGGAGTGGTTGATGTGTTTTATCTAGGAACCCGGTCAATGTTGTGACCTTATGCCCCTATACGGCTATAATCAATAAATATCCCTATAATGGCATAATAATCAGAGCCATATTTCAGTAACTCGCCTCTGCAGTCCATGACACAACAGAAGCCACTTCCTTATGTTATGTTATGTTATGTTATGTTATTTATTCTTTTGTATAGCGCAACGGTTACTCAAAAAGAGTGTCCCGGCGCTTTAGGTAAGGAGAACTGATTTCTGAATAACACAACACAGTTAAAAAGGTTGAAAAGCAAACAGACAAAAAGAGAGGAACTGCTAGCAAACCTATTGGGTAAACAGCCAAGTTTTAAGACCTCTTCTAAAATCAAGGAGAGTAGTCGCCCCCCGCAGTGGGAGCGGTAGTGAATTCCACATCTGTGGAGCCAACAAACTGAAGGAGCGGCCGCCCAGGCGAGCCCTCTTAACACGCGGAACAGCGGCCAAAAGTAGAGATTCAGACCTCAGCGAGCGGGCCGGGTGATAAAAGGCCAGTCTTTTTTGGAGATGTTTTGCTCCCACGGCATGGAGCGCCTTGTAGGCCAAAGTCATAGCCTTAAAGGCGATCCGTTTGCGGATGGGTAGCCAGTGCAGCGTCACCAATAACCCGGAAACGCTGGTGCGTCTATTTAGGCCAAAGATGGCCCTGGCCGCCGCGTTCTGCGCAACTTGGAGCCGCTGCAACAGGTACTCTGGCAGGCCCAGGTAAAGAATGTTGGCATAATCCAACCTGGAGCCTATCAGAGCCTGCACAGTCAGCCTCCTGTGCTCCTCAGACAAGAGAGGCAGAAACCTCCGCAACATTTTTAAAAGGCCGAAGCAGGTGCCGGTCACCCCCAGGATCTGGGCTTTCATCGTCAGCCCCTTGTCCATCTTGACCCCCAAGTTTTTAGCCATGGGGGAAGAACCGGACGGAGGGAACATGTCGATGGGCCACCAGGCCTGCCAGCTAGGCTCCGTATCGCACCCGAAGAAGAGTACCTCAGATTTGTCGGAATTGCACTTGAGGCTGTTCAGTTGGAACCATGTGAACACAGCCCCAAGGCAATTCCGGATACTCTCCCCGTCAAAGTCAGCCCCTCTCTCGCAAGAGAAGAGGAGCTGGGTGTCGTCGGCATACGACACGATCCGGGCACCAAACGACTCCGCCACCGCCGCCAAAGGGGTCATAAAGATGTTAAAAAGGGTCGGGCTCAATATAGAGCCCTGAGGGACCCCAACTCCCAAAGGCGGCATCACAGCGGTGTCAGATGATGTCCAGACCGTTTGCCGGCGGCCGGCTAAAAAAGACGAAAACCATCTGAGCACCGTCCCCCGAAGACCAATCTCAAAGAGTCTTGCGAGCAGGCCCTCATGGGGGACGGTGTCAAAAGCCGCCGACAAATCCAACAACACCAACATGACTTTGCCCCCGGTATCCAACACCCCTTTGATGGTTTCAGAAACCTCAAGGAGCGCGGTCTCGGTGCTACGATTTGAACGGAAGCCCGACTGGGAGTCATGTAAGATCTCATGGGACTCCAGAAAATTGGAGAGCACCGACTGAACGTGCTTCTCCAAGATTTTTACAAGGGCCGGCAGCAGCGAAATTGGCCTGTAATTGGCTGGAGCTTTCGGGTCAAGTCCCGGCTTTTTCAGCAACGGGATGACCATTGCCTGCTTCCACACTGGCGGAACCACTCCCAGACTCAACGAAAGGTTGAGAAGAGGGTGCGGCAGTGGATTAACCACCTCCGCCAATTTACCCAAGAGCTTAGCAGGGCAAGGGTCAAGCGGAGACCCAGATTTTAAATTGCCCATAAGCGCTAAGGAGGCGGAGGCTGGCAAAGATGGAAACTCGGCCAATATGGCGCCCTGCACAACTGGGGGAGACGTACCAACCTCGGACATCGGCGGTCTAACAGGTACACCAGATGAAAAAGAGTCCTGGATGAGTTTAATCTTGCTTGTAAAAAAACAAGCAAGATCCGCCGCCCAGGATTCTAAGGGCCCCTCTTCCGATGCAATAGTCCGAGGGGAAATGAATTCTCGTACAATGGTAAAAATCTCCTTACTAGAGTTCGAGGCTGCTTCGATTCTCCCCGCGAGATAGGCTTTCTTTTCGAGGCGGATGTCCCGGTGGTAAGCTTTAACCACAGCCTTATAGGCAGACCTGTCCATGCTATCATAGTGTGCCCGCCAGGCCCTTTCGGCTACCTTGCACTGCTGCCGCGTAGCCCACAGTGCAGTAGTAAACCAGGGGGCCGAGACCCGCTTTGGTGTCAGGCGGGGGGGCAACATCGGGGCCAGGTCATTAAGCCTCTCCGTCAGCCATTCCAGCAGGGACTCCAAATCTCTCTCCAGCTCACCTGACAGAGGACAGGGGTGAATCGAAGCGGCCTGAGCCAACATCTCCGGGGTCACTCTGCTAAATGCTCTAAAGGCTCGTCCCCGTTGCTGTGGGACAGGGATAGACGCCCTGACGATTCCTCTGATTACAAATTTGGCAAGCCAGTGATCCGACCACAAGACCGGGAGAATCTCTTTCACCACCAAAGGGGAGGTCGAGAAGACCTGGTCAAGAGTATGCCCCTTAGCATGGGTCGGCCCCTGCAAATGCGGGCTAAGACCCAGCGGAGTCATGGCCTCCAAAAGCTTAATAGCAGCGGGGTCAGACGGATCATCCATCCGGATGTTAAAGTCCCCCGCCACTAAGCAATGTTCTGCTCTCAGGGCTAGACCCAACAGCACCGAGTCAAGGTCTGCAAAGAACGTTCCAAGCGGACCAGGGGGACGATAGACCAACAGTCCCTTCACTGATTGGTGCGGCGCTAGCAAGATTGAAAAAGCCAGCGATTCCGAGCCACGAATGTCCTCTGTAGGCAAGATGGTGCAGAACGTGCCCTTCTTCACCACCAGTGCGACCCCACCGCCCCTGCCCTTCACTCTGTCCTTCCTGAAGATGTTATAATCGGGCGGAATGGCCATAGCCACATCGGGGTTAGAGGATTCTCCCCACCAAGTCTCCGTCAACATTAAGCACAGTGGCTTCTCTGTCTCGAGAAGCTCAAAAATGTCTTGCGCATGACTGCACGCTGATCTGGTGTTTAGCAGCATGCAGGCATACTCTGCGCCAGCTATGTTAATAAGCGGGGCTGATGACAGGACCCGGTTAGGACGCCAGCCACAACCCGGGCATCACGACTTACCCCTATGGCGGCCTGGAAAGACAGAACAACAGCAGCTCTCCCTATGATTCAGAGATCGCAACTCCACAGATGAGTACTGCACCGAGAGTGCGCCAGAATTACTCATTCTAGGAGAACAGAGCCCAGCCCGCCACCGAGACGCCGCCGGGACGCGGACGGGCGCAGACGGGCAGGACTCTGGCTTGACTCAGGCGCGACTCAGGCGCCTCCGCTGCGCGTCACCGCTGCGCGAGAGGAGCGAGCCTTAAATACAGCCTCCTCGTTCTCCCCACCGGAGAACTAGAGCGCTGAGTAAGGTGGCGCGCTGCAAGGCAGCAGCCCCAATATGGCGGCCCAACTTCCTGCCCCAAACAATTGTACCAGGTGACAGCGCTCCGCTTCTGCAAGCGGTGGGGGGCCAAATTATGGTGCAAGAATGAGGGCACTACCGCGCAGTTAAAAAACAAGTAATAAATGAATATTTTACAAAAAATGCAAACACAAGTAAAATGCAGGTTTTAAAAAGCGCTGCACGCCTACTGCAGCCTGAGAGTAAAGGCGCCAAAGCGAGAAAAGTTTCCTCCTTACCGTAAGGTCGAGCAGCTCCCACCAGCTCGCCTTAAATACAGCCTCCTCGTTCTCCCCACCGGAGAACTAGAGCGCTGAGTAAGGTGGCGCGCTGCAAGGCAGCAGCCCCAATATGGCGGCCCAACTTCCTGCCCCAAACAATTGTACCAGGTGACAGCGCTCCGCTTCTGCAAGCGGTGGGGGGCCCAATTATGGTGCAAGAATGAGGGCACTACCGCGCAGTTAAAAAACAAGTAAGAAATGAATATTTTACAAAAAATGCAAACACAAGTAAAATGCAGGTTTTAAAAAGCGCTGCACGCCTACTGCAGCCTGAGAGTAAAGGCGCCAAAGCGAGAAAAGTTTCCTCCTTACCGTAAGGTCGAGCAGCTCCCACCAGCTCGCCTTAAATACAGCCTCCTCGTTCTCCCCACCGGAGAACTAGAGCGCTGAGTAAGGTGGCGCGCTGCAAGGCAGCAGCCCCAATATGGCGGCCCAACTTCCTGCCCCAAACAATTGTACCAGGTGACAGCGCTCCGCTTCTGCAAGCGGTGGGGGGCCCAATTATGGTGCAAGAATGAGGGCACTACCGCGCAGTTAAAAAACAAGTAAGAAATGAATATTTTACAAAAAATGCAAACACAAGTAAAATGCAGGTTTTAAAAAGCGCTGCGCGCCTACTGCAGCCTGAGAGTAAAGGCGCCAAAGCGAGAAAAGTTTCCTCCTTACCGTAAGGTCGAGCAGCTCCCACCAGCTCGCCTTAAATACAGCCTCCTCGTTCTCCCCACCGGAGAACTAGAGCGCTGAGTAAGGTGGCGCGCTGCAAGGCAGCAGCCCCAATATGGCGGCCCAACTTCCTGCCCCAAACAATTGTACCAGGTGACAGCGCTCCGCTTCTGCAAGCGGTGGGGGGCCCAATTATGGTGCAAGAATGAGGGCACTACCGCGCAGTTAAAAAACAAGTAAGAAATGAATATTTTACAAAAAATGCAAACACAAGTAAAATGCAGGTTTTAAAAAGCGCTGCGCGCCTACTGCAGCCTGAGAGTAAAGGCGCCAAAGCGAGAAAAGTTTCCTCCTTACCGTAAGGTCGAGCAGCTCCCACCAGCTCGCCTTAAATACAGCCTCCTCGTTCTCCCCACCGGAGAACTAGAGCGCTGAGTAAGGTGGCGCGCTGCAAGGCAGCAGCCCCAATATGGCGGCCCAACTTCCTGCCCCAAACAATTGTACCAGGTGACAGCGCTCCGCTTCTGCAAGCGGTGGGGGGCCCAATTATGGTGCAAGAATGAGGGCACTACCGCGCAGTTAAAAAACAAGTAAGAAATGAATATTTTACAAAAAATGCAAACACAAGTAAAATGCAGGTTTTAAAAAGCGCTGCGCGCCTACTGCAGCCTGAGAGTAAAGGCGCCAAAGCGAGAAAAGTTTCCTCCTTACCGTAAGGTCGAGCAGCTCCCACCAGCTCGCCTTAAATACAGCCTCCTCGTTCTCCCCACCGGAGAACTAGAGCGCTGAGTAAGGTGGCGCGCTGCAAGGCAGCAGCCCCAATATGGCGGCCCAACTTCCTGCCCCAAACAATTGTACCAGGTGACAGCGCTCCGCTTCTGCAAGCGGTGGGGGGCCCAATTATGGTGCAAGAATGAGGGCACTACCGCGCAGTTAAAAAACTTAGATTCCTAGAGAGCACTCCGAGTTCTTTCGACATACCAAACCCGCAGCAACCTGGTAAAGCCCCGCTTGCTTTGTTTTGATTAGTAATAGAACTCCTGCGAGCACTGTAAGAACGACCAGTTCTTAGTGACATCTTTATTGACGTCTTATGTCCAAAACGTACGTCAAACTCGGCACCTTTCAGGTATAAATATACCAACGTTGCCTTAAGCAAACACATGGTGGTGGTGAATTCTGGAGCAGAACGGCTGTCCCCTTGCAGAGAGCCCAGCAGATGCGAGAAGCCCACGGACGCTGCCCCTCCTCTTTGACGCGCTGAGAAAGACGCTGTCTTTTCTCCTGTCGAGAAAATCCAGCTCTGGCGTTTCCAGCCTACCCTTGCGGGTGACTGGGATATCGGGTCCTGAGAGGGAGATACCAGACCTCCTACATTCTATTCCAGAGGTACGGTGCTGACTAAACCCTTAGAGAGAATTCTTGAATCAAACTCTTGGCAAAACCAACTTAACTTAAACTGCTACTTACTTACTCCCTCCCAAGTATTAGGCTTAGGTCGGGTATACCGGGGTAGGCGTAGTTAGAAGCACCAGTTGAGGTTGTTAGCCAATGTATATATGAATGTATATATTTTATTCATTTTAACTATCTTATGGCTAAGAAACCATATCAATGCTTTTACAGTATTATTTCGTAATACTCCTTTTACTGTACGCACTTTTTGTTATAACAAGTCTTGCAATTGTGGCAATTCCTTTCTCTTGCATGAGAAGGAAGACTGCTCAATAAATAATATCTTTTATTGAAAACGCCCGTCTCTCTCTTCTCTGCACTCTGGTGAAACTAAGAACGCACGTCTGACTGAGTGAAATAGCTGTCTATTGTTTCACACGACTCTAGAGATTGACTCTTATTCTGGGGAGCAAAGTTGTCATGTTTATGAGGTTGTCGGAAGCTGAATCCCTTCTTATCTGAGCCAGGGAAGCTTAAGAAAGTTTCCAGTGACCTCTGAGCTAGCTGGCGCAAACCTAAATTAAGTCTAACATAGTCAGTAGAGACCTAGAAGACCTCAGTCCTACGTCTACACTGCTGTTTATGTTATTCCAATGCGCAGGGCCTCTAGGGAAAATAGGAACTACACTACAATGCCAGTTGAGACAAATATGTAGTCTGATGTGGCAGACAACAGATAGATCCACTCCAGGCCAAGTTGTATGATGTTTTGTTTGGTCTCTCCCTCGCTTGGCAAGGAATTGCTTTGGCACAGTCCAAGTGTACCTTTTTGGCTGTTTCAGCCTTTTTATGGTTGCGGGACCAGCTCTCCTACTTCAACTCACCTGTTGTGATGTGTTTTTGAAAGGACTTCAACATTTGTATCCTCCTTCTCCCTTTGTTTTGCCATAGTGGTATCTTAACCTGTCCTCATATATATGATGGAAACTCCCTTTGAGGCTCTTCACAGCCATCCTTTGTGACATTTCACCCTGAAAGCAGTATTTCTAGTTGCCATAATATCGATGCAACGGGTGAGTAAGCTCCTAGCTCTTTGCGTCAACCTGCTATATATCACCTTTTTCCCCAGACAAACTGGTTCTGCAGACTAGGGCATCCGTTGTTCCCAGAATAATGATGTTGTTTCACGTTGGTTAAACCATCAACTTACTGGCATACTATGATCTGCTTCACCTCTCTAAGGAGGAGCCAAATTCTATCGCACTGAGCTTTTACATCATTTGTACCAGAGAACACCGAAGAAGTAAATAAAAGGCCCATCTCTCGCTGAATAATTCTCTGCAAAAAGATCTGCTACACACTGGCCAATAAGCTGCCCCCACCAGAGGCAGGGCTACTACCACTACATTGGCTCATGGAGTTTCCTTTCAGAACATTTGCTCATTAAGCACAACTTTCTGGGCAGCCAGGTTCACCAGGAAGGGATTTATGCCCGCTCGGTCCTACATTACTTTGTGGTTTCACCTGATTCAAAGTCCTACCTCTGAATATGTTTTGCATTGGTATATATTTAAAAGGGGGGAATCTGTGGTTAGAAGTCGCTATCAGAAGAACAAGTTACTTACCTTTGGTAACTCTCTAGTAGAACTGATTTCTAACTTCAGATTCCCTGCTCTCCCTTCCATTCTCCCTGTTCTGTGAACTGGGCTATGCCACTAAAAGATCCAAAGTCTAGGAATCTGTGCATTGGTTGATGCAAATTTTCTGTTGGGGCTCTGAGTATGAGTGCACAGACAGGGTCTAAAGCAACTCATGTCAGCACGCCGGAGTGGTGCCTATATTGGCTCAAAATGTTATTTCCAGAGCAGAAAGGCATCAGTGTAGAGCAGCACACTACTTCCTATTGGCAAACAGAGGTACTGTTTGAATGTTTTTTATCCAGTCTGACACCTCATGAATCGCTGATAAAGTGAAAAATCTCTAGCTTGATAGTCTCATTCACAAAAAGCATAACTGAAGGTAAATAACTTGTTCATTCATTTCCGTATAATTTGTTGCACTACACATTATTATATACAGACTTTGAAATACCTGCAAATAGTGCATTTTACAGAAAACTCATTTTATTGTAATTTCAGGTTTTGTATAACAGATGAAGTAAAGAAAAGAAAAACACACGGTACAGTCATTGCTGTGATAATAACAAGAGTACCCAGAATTCTTCAAGGATCCGGCTATGTGGCGTTCAGTGGAGGTAAGAGGCCTCGGGTTATGTTATTGTAAACAAATGAGTCATAGTAACACAATTAATGCTAAGACCTAACATTAAAGCTCTGTTTAACTGAATTTTAAATGTAACATTTCACTGTATTTGGAAGTATGGTGATGCTCAGTGTGTACACTATTCTTCTTTTCCATGTAATCTATTATATGTACAGCCATGTGACTCTGCTAGAGAGGCCATTCCAGTCCCTGTTTCACAGATCAACTTTGTTTTACATCACAATATTTGTGTGGCTTCTCAATGTGTTTCGAAGAGAAAATAGGAAGACAGTTTTTCGTGGGTTGACACTCACAGGCCTTGAATACTCTACCAATAAACTTTACTTTGCCCCTTAGTTAGGGTTTAGCTCGTCAGGAAGTCATAAACCTTGGGGTCTGGCTTGATGCTGACCTGTCTTTTGGACCCCAGATAGACCGGGTGGCGGGTGTCTGTTTTAGCGTTCTAAAAAGCCTACGGAAGGTCCTAGTTCTCCTTCCTACGTCCGCCCGTAGAACGCTGGTGCATGCCCTTGTCACATTGCGTCTAGACTACGACAACCTACTGTATCTGGGAGCAACCTGTAAGGCAATAAATCGCCTTCAGGTGTTACAGAATGCGGCAGCCCGCCTCATTTTAAAATTTCCCAAAAGATCGGCCTCCAAAGCTGCCCTTCAGACCCTCCACTGGTTGCCAGTAAGGAGCAGAGTTGAATTCAAAGCCCTCTGTACTTGTCATCGCATCCTTGATGGGAAGGCGCCAGCACCACTCCAGAACCTAGTCACCAGGAATGTACCATCACACGCTCTGTGCTCCTCACATGGAGGCCTATTAAAGGTCCCTAGGGTGAGGAGGGCCCGCATGGGAGGAAGATCCTTTCGCTGCTTGGTGGTGAAGAGCTGGAATGCTCTACCTCTTAACCTCCGCCTGGATCCATCTGAATCCAGCTTCCGGAAGAAGCTAAAAACATATCTATTTTCAAGATAACCGGGCCCACTCCTTACTTCTGTTTCTGAGTTTTTCAGTTTCAGCGCGGGGACACGCCATCTGAGCGTAACCAAGCGCTTTATAAAATTCCCTTATTATTATTATAGGGTTTAGCTCCAAATTGGAGTTCAAGAGAATATTTTGAGCTCAGCTATCATGTCTGTATCCAATTGCATAACAGCGTTTCAGAGATCAAAGAATGTATTGGAGATTTAAGTACAAAATACATTTTAACAGATATCTAGGTAATATTACATGGCCAAAGGTGCCAAATGTGCATCAATATGAAATAATTAACTTACTGATACATTTGAATTAATGTATAGCAGATCAAAAAGGGTAACATTGACTCCGCATCTGTATTCACAGTCCTGAGTAGGTGACTGCCAGCAGCAGGTTAAGCAGCGTCCTTTTAAAAGCCTATGTAGAAAGCTGGCTCCCTATATAGTGTACTAAAACAAAGTACACAGTGCAGACATCAGTGGGTCTCCAATTGGCCTACAGAGGCAAAAGTAAATATTTCTAATGCTTTGTTTTGTGGTAGTGTGTTTGAGAAGTTAGGCGTATTATAGTGCAATGCTAAGCATTTGTTGTACTCACAGAACCAACAAATGAGACACACTCAAAGAATAAATCTGAGACCAATTTAGAAAAATCATAATTCTTTTGTATATATTTTGAACCCAAGAACCTCGTTTCAACGTAAGGACAGTTTTCAGTAGATAATATTCACAGGTAAGTAAACTTTTCAAACCTGTGCGCTTTTATGCATTTTTAAGGGAGGAAAAGTTAAAGGTGCAAAAAAAGATAGATAGTCAGTTTCAGTAGGTCACCTTCTGTAATGGAAATGTTAGTTGTGGCAGGCTGGCTAAGACCAGTCGGTAACCTCACTAGTAGTCAGTAGGTTTACAGGGGACACCTCTAAGCTGCGCTCTGTGTGCATTTTTAAGAAATCAACTCTGGCACCAGTGTGGGTTTATTGAGAGAGGTGTTTGGTACCAAGCATCTGTGGGTACAGTGAAGCGTAAATGTAGCTGGGGAACTCATAGTGACGAGTGTCCAGCCCATGTATTCTCAATGATACATATATAAAGGGGCCCCAGTATATATAAAAAAGCTATCAAACAAACATATAACAAAGAATGAAAACAATAATGATCTGAAATCTTAGCACACTTGTTTTTAATCACAGTGTGAGAGGGAAGCAACAAATTGCAAAAATTCAAAAATTTCAAGACAACAGTGGCATTTTGTCACCATCATAGTAAAGTGTGCCCCGCGTGGTGAGAGGAAAGGAAAGGTAGTGCAAAGTGAGGATAAATAGTAGCAAATCTTAGTACAATCTAAAGTTCGATAAAAGTTTAGTAATTTGTAAAACAGTACATAATTCGCCCTGGCTTCAAAACGTGAGCCAGTTATATAAGAAGACAAACAATGGTTCATAACATTTTCATGTGACAACGTGCTCACAGCGCTTCTACATGTATTAGATTCATTGTTAGCGCAAGCCGTTGGTTGGATAGAAACAAAGTCGACGTTTCGACCCCAAAAAGATGGCAGGCGACAGTTTCAGCCTTAAAACGGGGTCTTCATCAGGACGTGGGGGGGGGCAAAGGAGTCTGAAGGAAAATAAACAATAATGAATGGACTACTCAAATAAAGTGCCTTAATCACACAACAATAAGGAAAACCCAGAAGTATTTACCATGGGGAGGACATCAAGGAATTTGGGCCGGGAGACTCCAAATCCGCGATAGCGCTGGAAAATTTAAAACAAAAAATACACTCATGGTATCTCGAGGTCTAACTACTGAATACAAATGCCAAGAAACACAGCGTAAATCAAGCGTTTACTCACTGTTGTATAACAAATCAAATCACCAAGCTCATAAATTACTGAGGAGATGTCATCATAACAGTGAAGAATGAGTTCTGTGGGAAACGGAAAAATAAAGTGACCCAGAAACATAGTCTGTGATGTAAAAGAGGGCTGTAATACAAATATTAGTCATTAGACAGCCACTGGTTACTCACATATTTGTAGAAAAAATCTTGCAAATTGATGAACATGGGCCGCTCTCAAAGTCGGCATCCACTGAAACACAAATAGAAAAAGCTGCAGCCACCACACGGCCAAACAAATCTATAGTAAGGTATTCACACAGGGAGACCAAACCCCAAAACGATACAGTCGAGCGAACCTCCTCCATACCTTGCAAAACGGCCGCAAAGCGGCCTGTCCGTAGTCGTGTTCTCCTCCACAATGCGCTTAACCCGACAAAGCGTTTCGGCCCGGTATTAAGAAACCGCCGTCGGGAAAGCGGGCACGTAATCATGTGTAATGCGTGTCAGGCACCAGAGACAAACAAAACAGGTGATGGACCGAATGTGGATCAATGTCACACATTCATCCCAGTCCAAAGATCTGGGCCCAAATCCATTGTTTTTTTGCACTCCACACCACCCTGGGTTAGACAATGGCGATATGCAAATCAGGCTGACCCTGTGCCCCATGGGAACAGTCCAGTCCGAACTACAAAAGCCATGTCCTTCCCAGAACGGAATCAAGCATCCGAGGACCGGACCGGTTTCGAGGTAACACCTCTCATCAGCCCGGCTAGCTTGACTCCAGTGGTGTGGAGTGCCTGGGACCCACGTCTGGGCATCCCCAGCGCACTTATGGCGGCAATTGCAAACAAAACAGGTGATGGACCGAATGTGGATCAATGTCACACATTCATCCCAGTCCAAAGATCTGGGCCCAAATCCATCGTTTTTTTGCACTCCACACCACCCTGGGTTAGACAATGGCGATATACAAACCAGCTCTGACCCTGTGCCCCATGGGAACAGTCCAGTCCGAACTACAAAAGCCATATCCTTCCCAGAACGGAATCAAGCATCCGAGGACTGGACCGGTTTTGAGGTAACACCTCTCATCAACCCGGCTAGCTTGACTCCAGTGGTGTGGAGTGCCTGGGACCCACGTCTGGGCATCCCCAGCGCACTTATGGCGGCAATTGCAAACAAAACAGGTGATGGACCGAATGTGGATCAATGTCACACATTCATCCCAGTCCAAAGATTTGGGCCCAAATCCATCGTTTTTTTGCACTCCACACCACCCTGGGTTAGACAATGGCGATATGCAAATCAGCTCTGACCCTGTGCCCCATGGGAACAGTCCAGTCCGAACTACAAAAGCCATGTCCTTCCTAGAACGGAATCAAGCATCCGAGGACCGGACCAGTTTCGAGGTAACACCTCTCATCAGCCCGGCTAGCTTGACTCCAGTGGTGTGGAGTGCCTGGGACCCACGTCTGGGCATCCCCAGCGCACTTATGGCGGCAATTGCAAACAAAATAGGTGATGGACCGAATGTGGATCAATGTCACACATTCATCCCAGTGCAAAGATCTGGGCCCAAATCCATCGTTTTTTTGCACTCCACACCACCCTGGGTTAGACAATGGCGATATGCAAATCAGCTCTGACCCTGTGCCCCATGGGAACAGTCCAGTCCGAACTACAAAAGCCATGTCCTTCCCAGAACGGAATCAAGCATCCGAGGACCGGACCGGTTTCGTGGTAACACCTCTCATCAGCCCGGCTAGCTTGACTCCAGTGGTGTGGAGTGCCTGGGACCCACGTCTGGGCATCCCCAGCGCACTTATGGCGGCAATTGCAAACAAAACAGGTGATGGACCGAATGTGGATCAATGTCACACATTCATCCCAGTCCAAAGATCTGGGCCCAAATCCATCGTTTTTTTGCACTCCACACCACCCTGGGTTAGACAATGGCGATATGCAAATCAGCTCTGACCCTGTGCCCCATGGGAACAGTCCAGTCCGAACTACAAAAGCCATGTCCTTCCCAGAACGGAATCAAGCATCCGAGGACCGGACCGGTTTCGAGGTAACACCTCTCATCAGCCCGGCTAGCTTGACTCCAGTGGTGTGGAGTGCCTGGGACCCACGTCTGGGCATCCCCAGCGCACTTATGGCGGCAATTGCAAACAAAACAGGTGATGGACCGAATGTGGATCAATGTCACACATTCATCCCAGTCCAAAGATCTGGGCCCAAATCCATCGTTTTTTTGCACTCCACACCACCCGGGGTTAGACAATGGCGATATGCAAATCAGCTCTGACCTTGTGCCCCATGGGAACAGTCCAGTCCGAACTACAAAAGCCATGTCCTTCCCAGAACGGAATCAAGCATCCGAGGACCAGACCGGTTTCGAGGTAACACCTCTCATCAGCCCGGCTAGCTTGACTCCAGTGGTGTGGAGTGCCTGGGACCCACGTCTGGGCATCCCCAGCGCACTTAGGGCGGCAATTGCAAACAAAACAGGTGATGGACCGAATGTGGATCAATGTCACACATTCATCCCAGTCCAAAGATTTGGGCCCAAATCCATCGTTTTTTTGCACTCCACACCACCCTGGGTTAGACAATGGCGATATGCAAATCAGTTCTGACCCTGTGCCCCATGGGAACAGTCCAGTCCGAACTACAAAAGCCATGTCCTTCCCAGAACGGAATCAAGCATCCGAGGACCGGACCGGTTTCGAGGTAACACCTCTCATCAGCCCGGCTAGCTTGACTCCAGTGGTGTGGAGTGCCTGGGACCCACGTCTGGGCATCCCCAGCGCACTTATGGTGGCAATTGCAAACAAAACAGGTGATGGACCGAATGTGGATCAATGTAACACATTCATCCCAGTCCAAAGATCTGGGCCCAAATCCATCCGTCCATCGTCTGGGAAGGACATGGCTTTTGTAGTTCGGACTGGACTGTTCCCATGGGGCACAGGGTAAGAGCTGATTTGCATATCGCCATTGTCTAACCCAGGGTGGTGTGGAGTGCAAAAAAACGATGGATTTGGGCCCGGATCTTTGGACTGGGGTGAATGTGTGACATTGATCCACATTCTGTCCATCACTTGTTTTGTTTGCAAATTCCGCCCTAAGTGCGCTGGGGATGCTCAGACGTGGGTCCCAGGCACTCCACACCACTGGAGTCAAGCTAGCCGGGCTGATGAGAGGTGTTACCTCGAAACCGGTCCGGTCCTCGGATGCTTGATTCCGTTCTGGGAAGGACATGGCTTTTGTAGTTCGGACTGGACTGTTCCCATGGGGCACAGGGTCAGAGCTGATTTGCATATCGCCATTGTCTAACCCAGGGTGGTGTGGAGTGCAAAAAAACGATGGATTTGTGCCCAGATCTTTGGACTGGGGTGAATGTGTGACATTGATCCACATTCTGTCCATCACTTGTTTTGTTTGCAAATTCCGCCCTAAGTGCGCTGGGGATGCTCAGACGTGTGTCCCAGGCACTCCACACCACTGGAGTCAAGCTAGCCTGGCTGATGAGAGGTGATACCTCGAAACCGGTCCCGTCCTCGGATGCTTGATTCCGTTCTGGGAAGGACATGGCTTTTGTAGTTCAGACTGGACTGTTCCCATGGGGCACAGGGTCAGAGCTGATTTGCATATCGCCATTGTCTAACCCAGGGTGGTGTGGAGTGCAAAAAAACGATGGATTTGGGCCCAGATCTTTGGACTGGGGTGAATGTGTGACATTGATCCACATTCGGTCCATCACTTGTTTTGTTTGCAAATTCCGCCCTAAGTGCGCTGGGGATGCTCAGACGTGGGTCCCAGGCACTCCACACCACTGGAGTCAAGCTAGCCGGGCTGATGAGAGGTGCTACCTCGAAACCGGTACGGTCCTCGGATGCTTGATTCCGTTCTGGGAAGGACATGGCTTTTGTAGTTCAGACTGGACTGTTCCCATGGGGCACAGGGTCAGAGCTGATTTGCATATCGCCATTGTCTAATCCAGGGTGGTGTGGAGTGCAAAAAAACGATGGATTTGGGCCCAGATCTTTGGACTGGGGTGAATGTGTGACATTGATCCACATTCTGTCCATCACTTGTTTTGTTTGCAAATTCCGCCCTAAGTGCGCTGGGGATGCTCAGACGTGGGTCCCAGGCACTCCACACCACTGGAGTCAAGCTAGCCGGGCTGATGAGAGGTGTTACCTCGAAACCGGTCCGGTCCTCGGATGCTTGATTCCGTTCTGGGAAGGACATGGCTTTTGTAGTTCGGACTGGACTGTTCCCATGGGGCACAGGGTCAGAGCTGATTTGCATATCGCCATTGTCTAACCCAGGGTGGTGTGGAGTGCAAAAAAACGATGGATTTGGGCCCAGATCTTTGGACTGGGGTGAGTGTGTGACATTGATCCACATTCTGTCCATCACTTGTTTTGTTTGCAAATTCCGCCCTAAGTGCGCTGGGGATGCTCAGACGTGGGTCCCAGGCACTCCACACCACTGGAGTCAAGCTAGCCGGGCTGATGAGAGGTGTTACCTCGAAACCGGTCCGGTCCTCGGATGCTTGATTCCGTTCTGGGAAGGACATGGCTTTTGTAGTTCGGACTGGACTGTTCCTATGGGGCACAGGGTCAGAGCTGATTTGCATATCGCCATTGTCTAACCCAGGGTGGTGTGGAGTGCAAAAAAACGATGGATTTGGGCCCAGATCTTTGGACTGGGGTGAATGTGTGACATTGATCCACATTCTGTCCATCACTTGTTTTGTTTGCAAATTCCGCCCTAAGTGCGCTGGGGATGCTCAGAGGTGGGTCCCAGGCACTCCACACCACTGGAGTCAAGCTAGCCGGGCTGATGAGAGGTGTTACCTCGAAACCGGTCCGGTCCTCGGATGCTTGATTCCGTTCTGGGAAGGACATGGCTTTTGTAGTTCGGACTGGACTGTTCCCATGGGGCACAGGGTCAGAGCTGATTTGCATATCGGCATTGTCTAACCTAGGGTGGTGTGGAGTGCAAAAAAACGATGGATTTGGGCCCAGATCTTTGGACTGGGGTGAATGTGTGACATTGATCCACATTCGGTCCATCACTTGTTTTGTTTGCAAATTCCGCCCTAAGTGCGCTGGGGATGCTCAGACGTGGGTCCCAGGCAATCCACACCACTGGAGTCAAGCTAGCCGGGCTGATGAGAGGTGTTACCTCGAAACCGGTCCGGTCCTCGGATGCTTGATTCCGTTCTGGGAAGGACATGGCTTTTGTAGTTCGGACTGGACTGTTCCCATGGGGCACAGGGTCAGAGCTGATTTGCATATCGCCATTGTCTAACCCAGGGTGGTGTGGAGTGCAAAAAAACGATGGATTTGGGCCCAGATCTTTGGACTGGGGTGAGTGTGTGACATTGATCCACATTCTGTCCATCACTTGTTTTGTTTGCAAATT
Source organism: Lissotriton vulgaris (assembly GCF_964263255.1). Taxonomy (NCBI): domain Eukaryota; kingdom Metazoa; phylum Chordata; class Amphibia; order Caudata; family Salamandridae; genus Lissotriton; species Lissotriton vulgaris. Next base: position 1,540,984,129 of record NC_141696.1, on the reverse strand, counting down.
CCGCCCTAAGTGCGCTGGGGATGCTCAGACGTGGGTCCCAGGCACTCCACACCACTGGAGTCAAGCTAGCCGGGCTGATGAGAGGTGTTACCTCGAAACCGGTCCGGTCCTCGGATGCTTGATTCCGTTCTGGGAAGGACATGGCTTTTGTAGTTTGGACTGGACTGTTCCCATGGGGCACAGGGTCAGAGCTGATTTGCATATCGCCATTGTCTAACCCAGGGTGGTGTGGAGTGCAAAAAAACGATGGATTTGGGCCCAGATCTTTGGACTGGGGTGAATGTGTGACATTGATCCACATTCTGTCCATCACTTGTTTTGTTTGCAAATTCCGCCCTAAGTGCGCTGGGGATGCTCAGACGTGGGTCCCAGGCACTCCACACCACTGGAGTCAAGCTAGCCGGGCTGATGAGAGGTGTTACCTCGAAACCGGTCCGGTCCTCGGATGCTTGATTCCGTTCTGGGAAGGACATGGCTTTTGTAGTTCGGACTGGACTGTTCCCATGGGGCACAGGGTCAGAGCTGATTTGCATATCGCCATTGTCTAACCCAGGGTGGTGTGGAGTGCAAAAAAACGATGGATTTGGGCCCAGATCTTTGGACTGGGGTGAATGTGTGACATTGATCCACATTCTGTCCATCACTTGTTTTGTTTGCAAATTCCGCCCTAAGTGCACTGGGGATGCTCAGACGTGGGTCCCAGGCACTCCACACCACTGGAGTCAAGCTAGCCGGGCTGATGAGAGGTGTTACCTCGAAACCGGTCCGGTCCTCGGATGCTTGATTCCGTTCTGGGAAGGACATGGCTTTTGTAGTTTGGACTGGACTGTTCCCATGGGGCACAAGGTCAGAGCTGATTTGCATATCGCCATTGTCTAACCCAGGGTGGTGTGGAGTGCAAAAAAACGATGGATTTAGGCCCAGATCTTTGGACTGGGGTGAATGTGTGACATTGATCCACATTCTGTCCATCACTTGTTTTGTTTGCAAATTCCGCCCTAAGTGCGCTGGGTATGCTCAGACGTGGGTCCCAGGCACTCCACACCACTGGAGTCAAGCTAGCCGGGCTGATGAGAGGTGTTACCTCGAAACCGGTCCGGTCCTCGGATGCTTGATTCCGTTCTGGGAAGGACATGGCTTTTGTAGTTCGGACTGGACTGTTCCCATGGGGCACAGGGTCAGAGCTGATTTGCATATCGCCATTGTCTAACCCAGGGTGGTGTGGAGTGCAAAAAAACGATGGACTTGGGCCCAGATCTTTGGACTGGGGTGAATGTGTGACATTGATCCACATTCTGTCCATCACTTGTTTTGTTTGCAAATTCCGCCCTAAGTGCGCTGGGGATGCTCAGACGTGGGTCCCAGGCACTCCACACCACTGGAGTCAAGCTAGCCGGGCTGATGAGAGGTGTTACCTCGAAACCGGTCCGGTCCTCGGATGCTTGATTCCGTTCTGGGAAGGACATGGCTTTTGTAGTTCGGACTGGACTGTTCCCATGGGGCACAGGGTCAGAGCTGATTTGCATATCGCCATTGTCTAACCCAGGGTGGTGTGGAGTGCAAAAAAACGATGGATTTGGGCCCAGATCTTTGGACTGGGGTGAATGTGTGCAATTGATCCACATTCTGTCCATCACTTGTTTTGTTTGCAAATTCCGCCCTAAGTGCGCTGGGGATGCTCAGACGTGGGTCCCAGGCACTCCACACCACTGGAGTCAAGCTAGCCGGGCTGATGAGAGGTGTTACCTCGAAACCGGTCCGGTCCTCGGATGCTTGATTCCGTTCTGGGAAGGACATGGCTTTTGTAGTTCGGACTGGACTGTTCCCATGGGGCACAGGGTCAGAGCTGATTTGCATATAGCCTTTGTCTAACCCAGGGTGGTGTGGAGTGCAAAAAAACGATGGATTTGGGCCCAGATCGTTGGACTGGGGTGAATGTGTGACATTGATCCACATTCTGTCCAACACTTGTTTTGTTTGCAGGCACCAGAGATGCAGCATTCCCTGTCCACAATTACTTAACAGTTGTTCTTTCACAATTAATTAATAAAGCCATCATAATCATGCACATTGTTACCTTTCAACCAACCACCTAGTGTTTTTACTGAAATGTCTACAAAATCTACCCAGGATTGACTCAGGTTTTTTTTTTGTCTCCCTGACCTGATTTTATATTCATCAGTAGTGAGTCCAAATCCCTCAATCAGGGTATCCTTCATGTGGTCATAGAACTCATTTTCTGTTCCTGTCAGTGTCAGGAGACTATTGCTGCCCTTGCCAGAGAACAGTGTCCAAAGGAGAGAGCCCCAATACTTCTGGCTGCCCTTTCTAGCTATACAGGCTCTCTCGAAGACTGTGAAACTTTTGTGATGTCATCACCTTCTGTATACTTGAGAACAATCCCTTTGGGGATTTTTGGGCAAAAGGTTTCCTCCCGGTCCCTTGGAATTATGTTGCTGCCACCATTGATGGTACCTAAACCCATCTCTTTTCTTTCCATTCCTATGCCCAGTATTGTTTCCTTCAGGGCTTGTCTGCGGCCAACATCTCTAGAAGGATCTCTTCCTCTGAGGAACCTTCTATGTACCTCAGATTACCTGACCCATCCTCGCTAGAGGCAGGTTTCCTTGGCACTTCGGGTCGTTTTTGAGGTTGAGGTATGGTGTCCTCTGTATCGAGTTGAGGCATATCTGGATCATCTTCATCCCTAAATCCACCCTCGTTCTCAGGGTCAGTGGCCTCATCCATAAAATGGGCCAGCTCATACTCTACCAACAGCTTCTGAAGTGTTACAGTGGCAGGGTTTGAACCAGTTTTTATTGTGTATCCTTTACAGAGGGTTCTTAACGGCTTAAATGCTTAAAAGTAATCTGCAGATAAGGGATAAGGTCAAGCTCCTTGCAAAACGGTGCCACTGGATTCAAGCTATCCTGGCTGAAGAGGGGTGAAACCCCTACCGAAACCAGTCCTAGGATGCTTGTTTTTGGTCCAGGGAGGACCTGGCTTAGCAGTTCGGGCTGGACTGTGCCCATGAGGCACAGGGTTAAGACTGATTTTTACATGGCCAGGTCTAAACTGGGGTGGCATGGTGAGCGAAAGAATGATGGATTTAACCCAGATCTCTTGACTGGGGGTGAATGTTTTGATTTGTTCTGCATTCCGCCCATCAATTGTGTGTCTTTTGCTTCCTAGCCCTAAGTGCGCCTGGTATGCCAAGACATGGGTCCCAGGCTCACTGTGCCACTGGATTCAAGCTTTCCTGGCTGAAGAGGGGTGAAACCCCGAAACCGGTCGTAGGATGCTTGTTTCCGGTCCAGGGAGGACCTGGCTTGGCAGTTCGGGCTGGACTGTTCCCATTAAGCACAGGGTCGAGACTGATTTGCATATGGCCAGGTCTAAATTGGGGTGGTATGGTGGGCAAAAAAATGATGGATTTAACCCAGACTTCTTAACTGGGGTGAATGTTTTGATTTGTTCTGCATTCCGTCCATCAATTGTGTGTCATAAGGTCAAGCTCCTTAGCAACATCCCTTGCAGGATCCATTATCATACTAAAGTTGGGAACTTTTTGGAAACTAGAAAAAACCTAACTCAGGTTTTACAGTTCCAACTATAGTAAGTTTTAAAATCATAAACAGTTTTAAATTTCAGGGATTTAACCAAAGCCCTAACAGGTCATTTTTTGAAATTTAGAAAATATTCCCTTTTAACTAAAGACAAATTTTGCATTTACTCGTGTTGTCACTTATTGACCCCACCACCAAACCACCAATGTAGGAAGCTGGCTCTTTATACAGTGTACTTTATACAGTGTACACTGTACAGAGAATCCAGTGGGTCCACAGTTGGCTTACAGAGGCAAAAGTAGATAATACTAACACTCTATTTGTGGTAGTGTGGGCGAGCAGTTACACTTATCAGAGGGCAGTGCTAAGCATTTGCTGTACTCACAGAGGCAATAAATGAGACATACACTCAAAGAATAAATCAGAAACCAATTTGGAAAAGTCACACTTCTTTTCATATATATTTTAAACTCAAGAACTTCATTTCAAGGTAAGTACAGTTTTCAATAGAAAATATTATCAGGTAAGTAAACGTTTCAAACCTGTGCGCTTTTATGCACAATATACTCCTATGGGAGATAAAGTCAAATGTGCATAAAGACAGGTACAGTCAGTTTCAGGGGTTCACTTTCTGGAAGCGGAATGTTAGTGGGCCAAGGTTCAAAGTTCTACCAGCAGTTCTTCGGGAACTGCCTGGATTTTACCGGGATTAGGGTGCTGGTGAGGCTGGTAGCTGGCGCACTACAGAGAGGGAGTGGTCACCTGAAAAGAGGCTGAACAGGGGGACTTGTGGGCACGTCAGAGGGCTCCCAAATGGGGGTTTAGGTTGCAAGGGGTCTTGGAGCACAAGTGCATATCTGGTTCATCGGGATCCGGGCCAGGGAGATTGGGAGCAGAGGGATTTGGTCGGCTGGGCTGGGTGTGCAAAGATGCATCTCACGGTAAGGGACAAACAGCTGGGAGGAGAAATCAAGGCAGCTGGGCCACGCTTGAAGTGGGTGTCAGTGATGCTGACGTCCCTCGATGGCTGCTTGGTACTGCTGCAGTGAGAGTCTGGGTGGGACACTCATGATCGGTGCTTGGTGTAGGGCATCCGGTACCCCAGGGGTTGGTACTGCATAGCTCCGGTTGGTTCTGGTGTCTTCACACCCAGTGGGGAGACATATCTGACCTTCCAGAGCACGAGTACCTTCTCCTGGTTGTCTACGGTGTGGGTCGGGCTGGGTAGCTGCAAGACAGTGGACCAGACTCTGCTTGTTGGTGCCTGCGGACTGCAAGGGAGTAGCTCCTCAATTCCAAGGGAAACTTTCAATGTTTGGTGTAGTGCTGGCAGGCTCCCTGAGGAACTCTATTAAACCTTTCCGCCAATCCATTCGTACTTGGATGTCCTACTGCTGTCTTACATAACAAACTAAATATGATTCAGATTCTTCAGATACGAATTGCGGACCATTGTTCGATACTATTTATTCAGGATAACTTTCCCTTCAAAATATTTCTTTTAAAGATTATAGCACATTGTTTACCAGTTCCTGACAACTCAAATGGACCATAAACACCCGTGGACACTTTTTGCCATGTTTTTTCAGGAATGCTTATCGGTATAAGACGAGTCTCCATTGCTACGAGTTTTGTTACTGCTTGCACAACACACACACTTTCTCGCAAATTTCTCTATATCACAATCCATCCCCAGCTACCAAAAGTCCTCATGCACTTTCCTTTTCATTAATCACATTCCTCCATCTCTTTCATGGAATGTCACCAGCAATCTTTCTCTTAATTGCTCCGGCAACACAAATCTCTCACCCCTTCTCAATAGCCGAGCATTATGAGTTAATTTATACCATATAAGTACATAGTTCTAACAGTGCCTCTCTTTCAGACTTTCTCTGTCCCTTGTATTTGATCCGAACGTGGGCCCTCGTATCTTCAAATATGTTGGTGTTTAAGGTTCCCCCTCTGGCCAGTGGTCCTCATGCCTCTTAGTGTCTGTGTTCCACTCACAGTAACATTTATCTAGATTTTTTATACTGTGTGGGGAACCTAGTTTGCATATGGTTTGAAGGTGACTCCGTGATGGGTTGGGAACTTTTTAAGGGCTAGTACAGTTCTAAAGTAACAAGTCTTTTAAACAAACTCATATACTACTCTGATCGTGGGGAAAATATGTACACGGGATTACGCCTGCAATAACTCTTTTTACCATGAGCTCAGTTTAGGACAAAGATGGATCAAGCAAACTTAGTAAAAAAAAACACATATTTGAAATAACCTATAAGAAAGTGCAGTGGTTAACTCAGAAACACTATGGGCCCGATTCACAGAACTAACTTACGACAAAATCCTAAACTTACTACTTTTGGTATTCACAGAAGGCATTTAGTAGTAGTAAAGTTAGGATTTTGTCTTGTCTGTCTTAAATCTGTCCTAAGTCTGTCCTAAGCCTGTCATAAGTCTGTCTTAAGTCTGTCTTAAGTCTGTCTTAAGCCAAACTTAAAACAAAATCCTAACTTTACTACTACTAAATGCCTTCTGTGAATACCAAAAGTAGTAAGTTTAGGATTTTTTGTAAGTTAGTTCTGTGAATCGGGCCCCATGAATTGTATTATCTGATAGAGACATCTAGCCGCAGATTCCTTAACTTAGAATATCCCCAGGTGTGAGACTGGATCTGGAATTTATTTGCAGCAGCACCTCTGCGCGCCAGGGGATGGCGCCACACGACCCCACCCTGACGTCGTCCTCGTACGTGACGTCAGCGGGGTCATATAAGTCCCTCCCGGCGCGCTGACATCAGTTTCCTTCTTTTCCGCATGCAACACGGATCCGAAGTGAGCTCCTCTGGTCTGTTTTCAGACCTCATTTTCGACCCTTCGCGTCGGGAACAGTGTGCGATGCCTTCGGGCTTCATATCTTGTAATTCTTGTTCATGGCAAATGTCCGCAACAGACCCGCATCTTATTTGTATGTGGTGTCTGGGCAAGCACCATGACTCCACGGACTGTGAAGCCTGCCAACGTCTGAAACCGAAGTCTCGGGGGGAGCGCCGCATGAAGCTTCTCTCGGCACGGCTGTCCCGTCGGAGTCGTCACGCCCCCCGGCCTCATCGTCGACTGCAGGTCCCTCCACTGTCTGGTTCCACCGTCAATCGTCTTCTGGGGTCCGGGGCCGTAGTTCTCCACTTGGTTAGTCGAGGCGCTTGTCGTCTAGGTCATCGACCTCACCTTCTTCTGTTGTCAGGGGCACTGTTTCTCTGAACTTTCCGGACGTGTGCTCCCTACAGTCCTCCCCCCCCCCCTCTATCCGCCCTTTCCAGGTGTGGGGGCGACTCTGGCCTAAATGGAGGCCTGTGCTACGGCCTTGCAGGCCTCCCTTGGGTCCTCTCCTGTTCCTGGGGCGTCCGTGGAACATCCGCTACAAGTTGGGTCTCCAACGGACCCGGCGGAGAGTTCCCCCCGGTGCCAATTGAGCCCTTGCCTCCCAGGAACGTTGGAGATGTGGTGTCGTTAGAGCGCGGCCCGGCTGGGTCCCCCTCTACGCTCCACGTTGGGTCATTAGGGCGCGGCCCTCCTGGGTCCCCTCTTCATCCCACGGCGCATCTGCCAAGCTACATAACCCCGCAGGGCTCCCTGTGGTGCTGCTGGTGGTTGCCCATGCTCATAGCCCTGACTTGAGCACACCCCAGCCTTCCAGGCAGGCGGACGCCTGTCTGGAGCTGGTGTTGGCGCCGTCCCAGCGCTGGAGGCTTGCCTCCTTGGCTACGCCTCCGCTCCTTTCTCCGGAATCGGAGCACACCCTGGATGAGGCGGAGCCGGCGCTGGAGCGGCGCCGTAAGATTGCCGCGCCGGCCCGTCAGCGTCTTTTTCTACAGAGGGGGAACTTGTTATAGTTTTGTCGCCGACTTAATGCTGGAGGCTGCCGAGTCGGCGTCTGACGAGGCACAATCAGCGCCGACACGCGTCGTTTCCACGCTGTGTCGACGTCGAGTCTGGATTCTTCTATAGAAGCCTCTGGAGAGGGTTTGGCGCCGCCCTCCTGCCCAGCGTCGCCGAAGCTAGTGCTACCAATGCCCCCCTTGGAATTTGTGGAACCCCCTCAGGAGCTCCCAGATCGAGCAGGCTGTTCGCCTCCCCAGGAGCCCCGTCAAGATCCTCATTCTTCCATGGGGCTCCCTTCCGTGGGGCATTGGGCGCATCCTCAGTGTCTTGGGAGGGTCAGTCTACAACCCTCCTCCACTGATGAGCTGTTTCCCCTCCACGAAGGGCTACTGAGGCTGGTGCCACTTTTTTGATAGTGGTCTCTTCGGCCACCCGCATCCTTAATATGCAACCGCCCACTACCCCCGTATCGGTGGACCCCTTGCTGGAGGTCCTCCACCGTGGGTCTGGCAATGTGAAGCCACTTTTGCCTTTTGAGGCATGCCTCTATGATGCCCTCTTGGGTACCTGGGTTCGCCCTTCTTCCAGTGATCCGGTGGTGTGCTCAGTGTGCACCACCACCGCCCAGCTCCACATGATCCGGTCTGTCTTTTTGTGCATCCTGATGCGTAGGAGTGTGTGTTACAGACTGCCTTTCCTTCTCTATCCACTCTAACACTTCCTCCCTCTTGGGAGTCCAGGTGGCTTGAATCCTGGGGTAGGAATGTCTTTGCATCCACCAGTGCAGCTCTTCGGTCTTTAAATACCGTGTGTGTTTTGGCTAAGGCTACTTCTGCCCTGTGGGACTCGGCTGAGTCTTTACTTACTGCCACTTCCGAAGGTGCTCATGCTGATCGTCTTCACTCCATTCGGGATTGCTGCAATATGGCCGATTTCACAATTCGTTCAGCCTTAGATAGTGCGGATTCTTTAGGCCGAGCCATGGCGAATTCCGTTGCCCTAAGGCGCCACGCTTGGTTGCGAGACAGTGTCTTCCCTGAAAATATCCGGGAAAGCCTGGTTGATTTACCCGTTGATGGGGTCTTTCTCTTTGACGCTCACGCCGAGTCGGCAGTTCACCGGCTGCTGGCGGGCTTTTGTCCTCCCCCTTAGGTCTTTTTAGGTCTGTGTTCCATGGTACTTTTTCGTTTTTGTGTCCGTTAGATGCGCTCTGTGTTTAAAATGGGCAGTGAGCCTCTAGAAGCGCTCTTGTGTTTAACATGAGCAGTGAGCCTTACATCTTCCTTTATGTGGTCAAGGGTGTTTACCCTTTTATCAGCATCTCTTGGATGCATTTTGCTTGCCTGTTGGCCTTCAGTGGCCGTGTTTCACAGGTTGCTGTGTCCTCTGCTTGTGGCTTTCAGCCGATAGTTCAGCTCGGTAACATCATTACGGCCCGAACTCTGTTCATGGGTTCGGTTCGTTGCTGCATTTTTTGGACCTGGCTTTTGCCCTAAGAGGTATCCTCTGTTGTCCGGGGTATACATACCCCATGTGGGGTACTTGTACGCTATTATATAGCCTTGTTTATCTCCATGGGCTTGGAGAGATAATGGGCTCTATGCGCCTATTGAATGTCAGTTGTATGGTATTCTAGGTTTTTCGTTGGTGCCATCTGCTTTCTCCACGGTTATCCATCTCTTTTAGATATTTCATGTTCTCCTCTTCATAAACGGCTCCTACCTGCTCTTCAATGTGCTGGGTATGGTCCGGCATATGCGTTATGTCTTCATGCAGGTTGCCTTGGTTTCCTCTTCCTACGCTGCCACCTCTTGTCATGTTTGCGAACTTTGGACCAATATCTCCATGTGTGGGGGAGTCCTTTTTAGGTGGTTGCAAGTTGCCATATGGCCCCCTTGCTTCCACTTCCTGGAGTGTTCCCAATAGTCATACGATCCCTTTTTGATGTTCAACACTATCCGTGTCTTTTGGAGTGTTGGTCTTATATTTAAAGCTTCTTTCCACCATTCGTTGATTTGGCGTTTTTGGCCTCTCCTTTCAGAATGGCTGACTCTTGATTTTCCTGCACCTGTGGGACAGTTCTTCTAATGGCAGTGGTCATTATTTACTGTTGACAAGTCTATATGGTGGTTGTTCCTCCTTCTGGCTTCGTGATGCTTGATCGGGCGCTTTTTTGTTCCTGTGTAAGTCATTTAAGGCCTCTATTACCGTTGGCCGGCAGCATATCCTACCTGCTTCAGCGGGTTAGGGGTTGATGCTATGGGAAGCATCCTTTAAAACGCAACCATTACATCGCACTACACTTACAACGCAGTCATTACATTGCAACATCATTTACAATGCTTGTCACTCAAACGCAGGCATTACAACGCATACCATTACAACGCATGACACTACATCGCATGTCACTCCAGCGCAGGCATTACAACGCATACCATTACATCGCATAGTACCCCTACACTATCCAAAACTTAACCTACTGTTGCACCCCCTGGAGTTAGAATAGTAATTTTTACCCCTACACTATTCAACACTTACCCTACTGTTGCACGACCCTAGAGTTAGAATAGTAATTTTTACCCCTACACTTTCTAACACTTTCCCTACTGTTGCACCCTCTGGAGTTTGAATAGTAATTTTTACCCCTATACTATGCAATACTTACCTTAAATGCAATGTAATGGTATGTGTTGTAATGGTATGTGTTGTAAAGGTGTAATGCGATGTAACGGAATGCGTTGTAAAGGTAGTTTCTAAAAATGCAATGTAATGGAGTGCAATGTAAAGGACTTTGCGATGTAAAAACTGCGCTGTAAAAGCATGGGTTGTAAATGTATGTGTTGTAACGTCATACATTCAATGCTATCTCCCCTCATACTCTTTTGGGGCTGGGTGTGCACTTAGCGCGCTTCCCTGTCTTGCTGGCTATCTCCAATGCATTGCTCAGGTTCTGGCTTGCCTTTGGTCTTTGCCACTGGCACTTTCGGCCTCCTTTTATAACTGGTCTGTTAGGCGTTGGGTGCATTTCTTCCAGTTCATTCCAAGCTTGGGTTAATGCATTACAACGCATACCATTACTTTTCGTGCGCCTTTTAGTAGAGAGTGATCCTTCTCCGTCTCTTTTTTCTGGGGATCATACCGTTCTACCTGTCATTTTTTATACTGGTACAGTGTGGCGCCATTCTGGCATGTTGTCAGATATCTTCTATCCTGTGACTTCTGCTTTTCAAGCTGTTGGGGTTGCTGTCGGACTGTTATGCCACAGTTGTTCCCCTTTATCCATCACCCTGTGCCGGATCACATGCCTGGTGCTTTCTGTTGTCCTGTCCCAGACCTGCCTCCCTTTTGGGGTATGGCTATGGTATCTATTCTAAGTTAAGGAATCTGTGGCTAGATGTCTCTATCAGATGTACAAGTTACTTACCTTCGGTAACTATGTATCTGGTAGAGATGTTGTCTAGCCGCAGATTCCTAAATGCCCACCCAGCCTCCCCATTCTGCGAGGACCTTTTCTGGTCATGTTCTTCACTGGCCTCTTCAGTTGCCATTGGGTTTTATCTTCAAGGGGTTCAGGTTGTTGCACTCCCCTGGGTGCTTGCATATACAGTTAACCTCTTCTGAAGGGCTTCTTTTCTGTTATATGGTACCTTTCATTCAAGGGAAGGTTCGTTTTACTATCCAGTTCCCTTCCCTTCAGTCTGCTCTATTGCCTCGGTTGTAATCTGTTTCCTACCTGTGTTTTTAGAGGGGAAAGCCCAGTCTTCTCTTCCTTTCCTACAGTGGACTGCTGTTCTTTCTGTGTTCCATTCTTACTGGACGGCAGAGTTCCACAGGACACTATCTTTCTATTTCTGTCTATTGTAATGTTCTTCCCTTGCTGCATTTGGGACAGGGCCTCCGCTTAGCTTGCAGGGCTTTTTATCACGGTCTCCACTTATATGTGTAGGCGGTGTCTATTCTGTCTTTAGTATGGTGTATTCCACCATCTCCCCTCTTTTTTCACAGAATGTTCATTCCTCGCACACTGTTCCCTTACTTTCACAGTTTTTAGTTGGTGGCTCCACGTTGTACCGCAGAAGAAAACTGACGTCAACGTGCCGGGAGGGACTTATAGGACCCCGCTGACACGACGTACGAGGACGACGTCAGGCCGTGGCCGTGCGGCGCCATCCCCCGGCGCTCAGAGGTGTTGCTGCAAAATAATTCCGGACCCAGTCTCACGCCTGGGGATATTCTAAGTTAAGGAATCTGCGGCTAGACAACGTCTCTACCAGATACATCGTTACCGAAGGTAAGTAACTCATACTTTAGCAGCATAATAGCAAAATTTAAACAAATGACAACTTTTTTATATGCACATAAATTCATTAACTGCACATAACATTTAAAATAAAGCACAGTTTACATTAATGTACCATTACCCCATCAAAAGCTGCATCAATGGAAAACCACAATGGACATGGAAATAAAAAGAGAAAAAACGGCAGGGAAGAAAAAATATTGACTTGTCAAAAAATCTTAACTTGCTCCTAACTTGCGTATGCCGCTCAATGAGGAGGGGAGGATTCTGCACGGTACATGGAACTAAGTATGCCCTATAGTCTGTCAATATCGGTTCGGGGACAAAGACAGCGATAATTTACGTGGAGAAGAAGGAGCAACTCGACAACTACAGGCACTCCTTGGCCATGCACAAGCTGCACCTTACTCTCCAAGGTCCAAATTTTCCCTAATGTCTGAATTACACCCTACATCAAGCCCAGTGCTCTAAGCAAATAGCACCTCTCACTTCTTTCAGATACTACTAGTGATATGAAACTGATAGCACTAAGAAACCCCCTTTAGACTAAAAAATAAGGTAGAGATGCCAGCTCTATATCTGATAGAGACATCTAGCTGCAGATTCCTTACCTTTGAACTTCCAGGCGTCCGTCTGGATCCGGAGAATTTTTCACAGCAGTACCCCTGCGCGCCAGTAGATGGCTTTGGTCGACCCAGCGTGACGTCATCGGCCTCATCATCGTCGTTACATCTGCGTCGACAATATTACTGCCACTCCGGCGCGCTGACGTCGGGTCTTTTCTTTCCGCACCATCAGTGCCGATCCATTGAAGAGTGCTGCCCCCTGTCATTTTTTGACAGACTTTTTCGACTTTTTGTCGACTTTGTTAGTGTGTAAGTGTATCATGTTGAGTAAGAAGACTTCGGGGTTCAAGCCATGCGACGTCTGTCACCGTGCCATGTCGATCACGGCCCCCGATCTGGTCTGTTTTTGGTGCCTGGAGCGCGACCATGACTCCAAGTTGTGCTCTGATTGCTGGGTCATGGCGTCAAAGGCTTTGAGGGAGTGGTCCCTAAACCTTCTCGCGGCCCAGCATCCTGTGACTCGGCGGTCACCTCATAGGTCTCCATCTCGGTCCAGGTCTCAGCTGAGAGGTAGGTCCGAGCACAGCGCCGGTGAGTCAAAAGCCTCGTAAAAATTGTCAAAGTCAGGTAAGAGGCACCACAAAAAACACAAAAAGTCGAAGCGTGTTGCGATTTCACCCCACCCATCTCACGACGCAGTGGAGGAACCTCTGTGTTTAAGGCCGCGCTCCACGGAGCGGGTTGGGTCGACTCCACGTTTCTCTCCCTTTCCGGGGCCAGGAGCGACCCCTACCCAACTAAAAGAATTTTATGATGCCATGTGTGCCATATTTGGGGGGCCTGACCCTGCTAGCATGCCTTCGGGCCCAGCAGGCTTGGGAGATGGAGGGGCCCCCGTGGTTCCCATGCCGGCGGCTCTGGCGCTACGGCCTCAGAGTTGCACCTCCACAGTGACCTTACCCGGTGTTGCGTGCATTGCTAGATCCTCGGCATCACCGGTGCCCACCTGCGGCGCCTTCCCTACCCTCATTCCCGACGACACAGAGCCGGTCGGGCGTCCTCCGATACAGAGACTGGCACAGACGGAGCCATACGGCTCCATGACGTTTTTCCTGCACTATTCAGAAGTGTTAGGAATAGAGGAAGAGGATAAGTAGGAGGAGCAGGATCCCTTAGAAATCCCACAACTGCAACAAGATCTGGAATGGTAGGAGGAATTTGGTGAGGCCAGTGTTCCGGACACCTCCACAGACACTGTCATGCTTTTCGCCTCCTACCCTGGCTATGGAGGAGGGAGGGTCTTTTGCCATGCTGGTGCATAGGGCTGCAGAAGTCCTTGACCTGCAGCTTCCTACAGTGGCAGTCAAGACAACTGTCTTGACAGAGGTCCTGCAGCCTGGAGTCTCAAGTTCGGAACCCTTTCTACCTTTCAATGTGGCCTTCTGGGGACATGGTCCAAACCCAGCACAGGGGCTCCTGTGAATAGAACGATTGCCCGCCACCATCGTCCTCCACCGGGCGATCCAAATTTCCTCACTACTCATCCCACCCCCCTAAGCTTGGTGGTACAAGCTTTCACCTCTCGTGGTTCATTCCCTTCCGCCCCACCAGACAGGGAATCCAAGAGGCTGGACATTTTCGGAAATAAATCTTTTTCTTCCCCCAGCCTCACATTGTGGTCAGTGAACACCGCATACCTCTTGGGCCGTTACTCCCATTCTATGTGGGACACAGTAGCACAGGTGCTGCTCAGAGTTTCAGAGGAGTACCGAGCTCTACTCTTCCAGTCTTCCCCTATCTCGATGACTGGTTATTGAAAGCGGCTTCGTCCTAAGGAGTCGTCTCCCACCTCCAGACTATGGTGAACCTCCTGTATTCATTGGGGTTCAATATCTGCGTGCCGAAGTCATACCTGACCCCCTCTCAGACGCTCCCTTTCAATGGAGAATTTCTGGACACAGTGCAGTTTCAGGTCTTTAACACCGATGTTTCAGCCTCTATCCTCGATTCCGGTGAGACTGACTCTGAAGCTGTTGGGCCTCATGGCCTCCTGCATCCTGCTAGTGACCCATGCACTGTGGCACATGCATGCTCTGCAGAGGGACCTGAAGTTGCAGTAGGCACAGCATCAGGGAAATCTCACTGACCTGGTTCAGATTTCAGAGGGCACTGCGACCGACCTGCAATGGTGGCTAACAAACCTAAATTGGTTCCAGGGCAGATGCCTCTCCCTTCCCCACCCAGATCTTACAGTAGCGATGGATGCGTCCCTTCAGGGATGGGGCGGTCATCTGGGAGAGGTGGAGATTCGTTGACTCTGGTCGCCGGCGGAAGCCAAGCTCCATATCAATCGGTCGATCTGACTGGCATTCAAAGCATTTTTGCCGTCGATAAAGAGAAAACTCGTTCAGGTATTCACAGACAATGCTGCTGTGAAAAACCTTCCGGATCCAGCCTGAGGCCTGGAAGTTCAAAGGTAAGGAATCTGCAGAGAGCTCATGTCTCTACCAGATAAAGCGTTTCTGAAGGTAAGTAACTTGTCCTTTACACCCTGAACCTATGCGTACCTTCTATATCACGCCCAGTGGTCAAAGCAGTGAGGCGCCACCCTTGTATCACTTCCAGGAATCAAGCGTACCATCTGTGTCTCGCCCGTGGTCCAAGACGTCCCTGTATCATACCCAGAGACAAGCGTACCCTCTGTTTTATGCCCAGTGGTCCAAGCAACTAAACGACCCTCACCTTTCCTTGAGTTCTGACTATCAAAGAAAGATGACCTCCGCAGGATGGCCTCTGAGGCTGCCTTGCAACTACTCAGCTTGGACACATAAGATAGGCAATATGTCAGATTTCTGTCAGTGGCAGGGTGCCCAGATTAGATTTTTGCGCTTCTTCTTAGTCTGCCATGCGCCAAATGCTGGGACTCCAGATCAGATGTAGCCTCTTACCCACTGATGGCGGCTTCAGGATGGACCTTTGCCCTGCAGATTCATCAAAACTTTCAGTCAATTGCAGAGTCTGCTCACGGTTACAAGTTGGGCAGATGTGAATCCATATTAGCTGGGTCATGTCCCTTCCATTGCAGTCAGGCTCGAAAATCTATCTTTCCTATCTGTCTCCCCAAAATGCTATTTGAATATGAATTTTCCTTGAAACAATGAAAGACAAAAGGCTTCGGCAAAACAGTAATAGTTGGTTTAATTAAATGCAATAGCCGGGAGAACAGGCAAATGAGTCGGGGTCTGAAGACTGTCTCAAAGCACATTGGTTTTGGCCGTCATTTTATACATTACATGAGGCCTCAAAAGACAATTGTACATTCCTTTAGAGACAGAAATCCGGGCCTAATAACGCGGCGATAAATCTAGTCTTTTGATAAGAAGTGCAGGTGGGCCTCGACCTTACATGGACACAATGCAGGGCCAGTGGGTACATGCCAAGATGTCCAGCTTGGGGAGCGCATGACCACTGTGTGTAATGTGCATGGTGGGTTCTGATTGGCTGTGTGTTCCTAACTTTAGTGTGGCTTCTGACGTAATAGTGTTTTTGGGAACAAGCTCCTCTCCAGCCAAACGTGTTTAATTGGAGCCAAAATTTAGCTTGAATATGAATTTACCCTGAAAAAATTTGAGACGAGAGGCTTTTGGAAAAACAGGAACTGTTAGTTTAATTAAACTTCTTCTTCTTCTTCTTCTTTAATTAAACTTGATCTTTGTTTTTTTACTGAGACCTGGATGAAACCCCATACTACATCTGCGGTTGTGTTGGGTGTTCCCTCAGGATACAGAATTATGCATGTTGATAGGCCCAACAAAACTGGAGGAGGCTTAGCGATAATTTGTAAGGACACGTTCAAGTCAACTATTTTAGACAAAACATGTAGTCCAGCGATGGAAATCATGATTTTTAAAATCACATTAGGTAGTGCTTCCTGGAAAGGAGCCCTTTTGTATCGTCCACCCACTCCTAACCCCGACTTTGCTCTGCTCCTTCTGGAAACACTTGCTCCCCATATGAAAGCCAAGGAGGATTTTATCCTCCTCGGAGACTTTAATATACATATGGACACTCCTGATTTTCCAGAAACCATTCATTTAACAACTGACCTATCTCACCTGGGGCTTAAAATAATTAACTACGGTGCTACACACATAGGTGGTCACACCCTCGACCTTATTTTCTCCAACTGTACCAAAATACGTTGTTTTCCGGCAAAAAAGATCCTTTGGTCAGATCACTTTTTGGTTGAGTTTTATCTAGCTGGGCCGACCAAACGACCTCAGAAAGCTCTGCCCCCGCCTATTCTTCGTCGAGAATGGCATAAAATTTCAGTGACCAATTTGCACAAATACTGGGTGCAACCGACTGTTACGGATACAGACACTGCTGAGTCTGCATTAGAGAAATTTAACCAGTCCCTGAAATCTGCTATTGACACCATTGCTCCCCTTAAATTACACAAGCAATTCCCCCAGTCCAAACAGGAGAAATGGTATACAGCTGATCTTAGGAAAGAAAAGCAAAAATGCAGACGCTTAGAAAAAACATGGAGAACATCCAAAAATGAAGAGGCCAGGAAAGCATTTCACGAGGTTCAGTCAGTATATTATAAAAATATAAAATTAGCCAGGAAAGTCCACTTCTCCACTCAACTGGAGGAGGCAGGGAACTGTCCCCGTGAATTGTTTAAAATTTTGCGAAATTTTATTAAACCCACAGCCACTGAAAGCACCGATGATGCCTCTCAACCACTCTGTGACGAAATTTCTGAGTTCTTCGAGGAAAAAATAAATTTGATTTATGACAAAATTTTAACCTGTAAAGGTGGGGCTATTACATCCATTCCCGAAGCTAAACCTGGCACACAGGCTTCAAACTCCCTGTTTGTCATTCCTCCCGTCACAGATCAAAATTTGGCAACCCTTATTGGCCATATGAAAACAGGCTCTCCCAGTGATCTTCTTCCTGCCAAAATGATGTCCCCTTTGATTTCCATCTTAGGCCCCTCAATACAGGCAGTTATCAACACCTCCCTGGCCAAAGGCCAAGTCCCCATGGAATGGAAGACTGCGGTAGTAAACCCAATCCGGAAGAAGGCGACCCTACCCTGGACGGATCTATCTAACCTCCGACCTATCTCTCTCTTGCCTTACATCGGCAAATTAACAGAGAAGCACGTGAACACCCACTTTTCCAACTATATCGAGACAGCGGATGGCCTAGATCCTTCACAATCTGGTATCTGAAAGAAACACGTTAGTGTTAGATTCCTTACCTTAGAATATCCCCAGGCGTCAGTCTGGATCCGGAAACTTTTGCGTAGCAGTACCCCTGCGCGTCGGTAGGCGTCGTCTGCAGGCGTCCCCTGCGGCTCCGCGTCCGTCGTCGGCGTCGTGCGCCGTGATGACGTCGCTGGAGTACATAGACGCCGCCTCTGCGCGCTGACGTCAGTTCTTCTTTTTTCCGCGCCAGTGGACGCAGATCTGAAGAGCAGTACTCCGGTCTATTGACCAAGTTTTTCGATTACTATTTCTCTTTTTGTGCCTGTTAGGATGCCTGGGTTCAAAACCTGTGATGACTGTGAGCGCACGATGTCGGTCACAGACCATCACCGCCTCTGTCTCCGGTGTCTGGGCCCCGACCACGACGTGGACTCCTGCGTCGACTGCCGGGCCCTCACCAGCAAGGCTAGGCGGGAGCGGTCCCGCAAGCTACTGGAGCTCCGGGTGTCGGCCCCACGTCGGGACCGGGAGCGGTCCCGGTCCGGCCGGAGGTCGGGAGAGCGTTCGAGGGAGCGGTCGCGGAGCCGCGCCGAGCGTTCCGGAAGTCGACACCACTCGTCAGGCTCATCAGGTAAGAAGCACAAGAAGTCGGGGCGTCGTCATCGTACCCCCGACTCCCCCCGACGCTCGCGCGATGCGGCCGGGGGCTCGGGTGACCCCAACCCCGCGGCTCCGCGAGAGTCGCCGGCGCGGCCTGCCTCATACCCTCCGGTCCCTGGGCACGGCGCGACGCCTGAGGAGATCGAGGCGTTCCTCATGGCCATGAGGGCGCTCGCTTCTCCGACGGGGCCTACGGCGCCTTCGGGGCCAGTGCTACCGTCTGGGGGTCCTGGCGGTTCGGGTGTCCCTGCCTCGGCGCCGTCGGGTGCTCCGGCCCCGGCGCCGCCGACGGCTCCGACCCCGGCGCCGCAAGGGCCCTCGGGATCGGCGCCGGCTGGTCTTCCGGCCTCCCCGGCGCCGTTACCATCGGGGTTACCCCCGACGCTGCCCCCGCGCGGCGCCGGTTCCCGGTGCCGGCTCCGGCCGGCAACGGGGCTCCGACGCCGGCTCCGGGCGGCGCCGTTCCCCTACCTTCCCCGACGCCGGACGCGGAGTCGGACCGGCGTCGCTCGGCGCCGGTCCCGGCGCCGATGGGGCCCATGAACCCCGAGGAGCCGGTCTACATTGTTGACTCCGAATACGGAGAAGATGAAGAGTTCGGTGAAGGTTGGGAGGGGTCCGAGGACCCTCTGTCACGCGAGTGCCAGTATGACCCGGACTGGACAGGTGACTTGGGGGATGCCAGTGGTCTGGACGACTCTCCTAACCCTGGTTTGATCTCTCCTCCAACCGTGGCATCGGTGGAGGGAGCTGCTTATTCTGTGGTGCTGATGAGGGCTGCCAAGGCCTTACACCTTGAGCTCCCCGTCGCGGCCGTGAGGCCTAACATCCTCACTGAGGTTTTCAAACCGCAGTCATGCCCTCTGGAGCCACTGCTGCCGTTTAATGAAGCCTTGTCAGACGTTCTGTTGGGCACGTGGTCCAGGCCCGCTTCAGGTGCGCCTGTTGATCGGAACGTGGCCAGGCGCCACCGTCCTTGTCCGGACGACCCCAAGTTCCTGTCTACCCACCCCACTCCTGAGAGTCTGGTGATCCAGGCCTCGACCTCCCAGTCCGCATTCCCGTCGGCCCCGCCCGACCGGGAATCCAAGAGGTATGACCAGTTTGGCAAGAAGGTCTTCTCGTCCATTAGTTTGGGCCTGCGGTCTTGCAACACCGCTTGCCTCTTGGGCCGCTACACCCACTCTGTGTGGGACACGGTCGCGGAACTGCTGCCAGAATGCCCCATGGAGGTGCGGGCAAAACTCGGTCAAGCTGTGGCTGAGGGCCGGGATGCAGCGAAATATTCGATACGGTGTGGTCTTGATACGACCGACTCGCTGGGCAGAGCTATGTCAACGACGGTGGCGATTCGTCGCCACGCCTGGCTGAGATCCGCCAATTTTTCGGCTGATGTCCAGAATACCTTGATGGACATGCCGTTTGATGGCTGTCACCTGTTCGGTGACAAGGCGGACCACGCGCTGGAACGCTTCAAGGACTCCAGGGTCACGGCCAAGTCCTTGGGTCTCTCGACCCAGCGTCAGCAACCGGGTTCGTTTCGTCCCTTTCGTGGCCAAGGAAGGGGCGCCCCCACACGTGCTGCCAGCCACGCGCCGCAACAATCCTTTCAACGCGGTGGCGGCCGTGGAAACCGCCGTGGTGGCGGTCGGGGTCAACGGCGGGGTCAGACCACACCCTCCCCCACAGCATCTACCCCAAAATCCTCCTAGTCCGTGCTTCCGGCCCCATGTGACGCCAGTGGGTGGCAGGGTTCGCCATCACCACGCTCACTGGCGCACAATCACTTCGGACAGGTGGGTGCTGCAAATCGTCCGAAGGGGCTACTCCCTCCCCTTCGAGACCTCTCCTCCAGCCATGCCACCGCAGAACCACCGTGTGTCGGGGGACCACTTGACACTTCTGCAGGAGGAAGTTACGGCCCTCTTGGCCAAGGGGGCCATCGAGCGCGTTCCTGGGCCAGAAGTAGGGCGTGGTTGCTATTCCCACTACTTTCTGGTGCCCAAGAAGGACAAGGGGGGCCTACGTCCTATCTTGGATCTAAGGAACGTCAACGGCTTCCTCCGGAAGGAGAAGTTCAAGATGTTGACGTTAGCTCAGGTCTTGGCTGCTCTAGACCCACAAGACTGGATGGTAGCGTTGGACTTGCAGGACGCCTATTTTCACATCCCCGTCCTGCCGGCCCACCGGCGTTACCTGCGGTTCACGGTAGGCCTGGAGCACTTTCAGTTCATCGTGCTCCCCTTCGGCCTTACCAGCGCCCCACGGGTGTTCACAAAGGTGATGGCGGTGGTCGCAGCCCATCTGCGCAGGTTGGGGGTTTCAGTCTTCCCCTACCTAGACGACTGGTTGTTGAAGGCGGGCTCGCCCCAGACAGTCGTCCACCACCTTCAGATGACGGCAGACCTCTTGCACGACCTGGGGTTCTCCATCAATGTGCCGAAATCACACCTGTGTCCCTCTCAAAAGCTCCTTTTCATCGGAGCGGTTCTGGACTCGGCGCAGTTTCGGGTTTATCCTCCGGAACGGCGGGTTCGGGATATTCAGGCTTTGATCCCCATCTTTCAGCCGCTATCCCGAGTTTCGGTCAGGTTGACGCTGCGGCTGCTGGGACTGATGGCTTCCTGCATCCTTCTGGTGCATCACGCCCGGTGGCGGATGCGGGCTCTGCAGTGGGACCTGAAGTTTCAGTGGGCACAGCATCAGGGCAACTTGTCCGGCCACGTCTTGATCTCGGAGGGCACTGCGAGACAACTGCAGTGGTGGCTTACGGACCGCGATTGGGTCAGGGGCAAGTCCCTCTCCCTTCCCCAACCGGAGCACGTTGTCGTGACGGACGCGTCCCTCCAGGGCTGGGGTGGCCACTTGGGAGAGGCAGAGATCAGAGGCATCTGGTCTCCGGCGGAGTCCCGGCTCCATATCAATCTGTTGGAGCTGCGGGCGATTCGTCTGGCACTGAAGGCATTCCTCCCCTTTGTCAACGGGAGTGTAGTGCAGGTGTTCACCGACAACACCACCGCCATGTGGTACTGCAACAAACAGGGCGGAGTGGGGTCGTGGACCCTTTGCCAGGAGGCTCTGCGCCTCTGGCAATGGCTGGAATGTCAGGGCGTGACTCTGACGGTTCAACACCTGGCAGGTTCTCTGAACGCCAGGGCGGACGAACTCAGCCGTCGGTGCTCGATGGATCACGAATGGCGTCTGAACTCGGACGTGGCGCAAGGCATCTTTCTGCAATGGGGAGAGCCTTGGTTAGATCTATTCGCCACAGAAGAGAACGCGCAATGTCATCAGTTCTGCGCGTTGGAGTTTCCAAGACGGCACTCGCACGGCGACGCCTTTCGGCGCGAGTGGAGTTGCGGTCTGTTATACGCCTTTCCGCCTATACCACTTCTGCCCAGAGTGCTGAAGAAGATCAGGCGCGACCGGGCCCAAGTTATCCTTGTGGCTCCGGACTGGGCTCGAAGGTACTGGTATCCCGAGCTACTCAGCATGTCCGTCGGTCCCCCGATCCGCCTGCCCCTTCAGGAGGACCTTCTGTCGCAGCAGCAGGGGACGGTCCTCCACCCGAACCTGTCCAGTCTCCACCTCCATGCTTGGAGATTGAGCGGCGGCAGTTGAGGCCATTTGACTTGCCTCCTGAAGTCTGTGATGTTATTCTGGCAGCCAGGCGTCCCTCCACTAAGTCGGTATACGCCTGTCGGTGGAACAGATTTGTGGCATGGTGCACAGCAAAGGCTGTGGATCCTCTTTCTGCCCCTCTTTCGGAGGTTCTTCTGTTTCTTCTTTCTCTTGCCCAGCAGGGCTCTGCTCTGGGCACTATCAAGGGCTACCTTTCTGCCCTTTCAGCCTTTTTGAGGCTTCCTGATCAGCCTTCTTTGTTCAAATCCCCGATTGTAACTCGTTTCTTGAAAGGCATCACTCACATGTTTCCACCTGTTCCGTTTGTGATGCCTCAGTGGGATTTGAACCTGGTTCTAACTTTCCTGATGTGTGCTCCCTTTGAGCCCCTTCATTCTTGCCCTCTCCGTCTCCTGACTTTAAAGACGGCTTTCCTGGTTGCCATCACCTCTGCCAGGAGGGTGAGTGAGCTCCAGGCTCTTTCTGTCCAGCCCCCTTTCCTGTCCATTCATCCTGACAAGGTGGTTCTGAGGACTAGACCTTCTTTCCTGCCCAAGGTTGTTTCGGCCTTTCACATCGGGCAGTCCATCACCCTCCCTTCCTTCTTCCCGCCTCCGCATCCTTCAAAGGATGAAGAGCGGCTCCATCGTCTGGACCCAAAACGTGCGCTTTCATTTTACATGGATCGCACACGCCAGTTCCGGGTGGATGACCAACTGTTTGTTGGCTACGTGGGTGCGAAGAAGGGACGGGCGGTTTGTAAACGAACCATCTCTCGATGGGTCGTCCTCTGCATCAAAGCGTGCTACTCTTTGGCTCGGAAGGAGCCTCCTGTTGGGCTGAGGGCCCATTCCACTCGGGCCACGGCGGCTACTACTGCCCTGGGCCGGGGAGTCCCCTTGCAGGTCATTTGCCAAGCGGCTACGTGGGCCTCGCTGCACACCTTTGCGAGGCACTACTGCCTGGACAGTCAAGTCCGGAGGGATGGCTTCTTTGGCCGTTCTGTCCTCCAGGACTTTCTGGTGTAGTTTTGTATTGGTTCGCAGACCCACCACCGGGGTTGGTATTGCTGGGGTATGTATTCTAAGGTAAGGAATCTAACACTAACGTGTTTCTTTCAGATGAACAAGTTACTTACCTTCGGTAACGATATATCTGTAAGAAACATTAGTTAGTGTTAGATTCCTTACCGAACCCGCCCATCCTCCCCGTTCTGCGAACTGATACCTAGGGTTAAGGTCATCCCTTTCAGGGCCCTAGTTTTTACATGGCACCAGTGTTGGTTCTCTCATGGCTCTGCGTCTCCTGGCGCGGAAAAGCTGTGTGCAAAGAACTGACGTCAGCGCGCGGAGGCGGCGTCTATGTACTCCAGCGACGTCATCACGGCGCACGACGCCGACGACGGACGCGGAGCCGCAGGGGACGCCTGCAGACGACGCCTACCGACGCGCAGGGGTACTGCTACGCAAAAGTTTCCGGATCCAGACTGACGCCTGGGGATATTCTAAGGTAAGGAATCTAACACTAACTAATGTTTCTTACAGATATATCGTTACCGAAGGTAAGTAACTTGTTCTTTAGGCCTAACCATAGCACCGAATCCGCCCTACTGGCTGTCACCAATAACATCAGGATGACGCTTGATAGTGGAGGGTCGATGATTCTGGTGCTATTGGACTTATCCGCTGCCTTCGATATTGTGTCTCACGATTTGCTTCTCTGCCGTCTTAGAGAGATAGGATTGGGAGGCATGGCCCTGTCCTGGATGGAGAGCTTTCTCTCCGGCCGCTCTCAAGAAGTCAGATTGGGCCCCCATAAATCCATCGCTAGGGAGCTCACCAGGGGAGTGCCACAGGGCTCTTGCCTTAGCCCCACATTGTTTAATGTGTACGTGGCCCCCCTGGCTGACTTAGTGAGATCTTTTGGGTTTATACCGGTGACCTACGCCGATGACACCCAACTTCTGTTCCCCTTTAAGACCTTCTCTCCTGCTTTACAAAGAACTTTTGCAGAAGGGATGAGGGCAGTTTCCAAATGGATGGCCAACAACTGCTTACAATGCAACGTGACCAAAACAGAGGTTGTACTTTATGGGGAAGCAGTGACACTATGGTCCAATGAGTGGTGGCCTCTTGAACTAGGACCTGCCCCTATTCCTAAACAGACTATAAGAAATCTGGGAGTGCTATTTGATCAGTCACTGACCTTCAAAGATCACGTCAACCAGGTTGCTGGTACCTGTTTCGGGGTTATCTCTCTGCTGAGAAGGGTCTTTCCTTTCCTCCCAGATCACCACAGAAAGACCTTGGTCCAGGCTCTGGTCGTTAGTAGATTGGACTACTGTAATGGCCTTCTTTTATCAGCTAATGAAGGCCATTTTAACAAACTACAGGTGGTCCAGAATACGGCCGCGAGGTTAGTCATGATGGCTCCTTCCAGGACTCCCTCCCGGCCACTACTGATGGAACTTCACTGGTTGCCAGTGCGATTGCGGACCAAATTTAAAATCTTGTGTACAATTCACAAGTGTCTGATGGGGAAAGGCCCGAAATTTCTCTCCACAGCCTTCCTTCCTTATGTTCCTGGCCGCTCACTACGATCGAGCAATCTCCAGCTCCTTAAGGTTCCAAAAATTAAAAAAACTCGCCAAGGAGGCAAGGCGTTGGCATACGCAGGGCCTGTTCTTTGGAACACTCTCCCCCTCGCACTAAAGCTTAGCACTGACCACCTGTCTTTTCCAGCATTTAATTCATTTCCTTCCCACCACCCACTAGTACTGTTCGTGCATAGTAGTCGGTTCTTTTGTATGGCAAAGCGCGGAGATACCCCTTTGGGGGTCTATTCAGGCGCTATATAAGCATATAAAATAAAAATAAAATAAAATAAACACAGCGGCCAGGAGAACAGGCAACAGAGTCAGGGTCTGAAGACTGTCTTAAAGCACATTGGTATTGGCCATCATTTTATACATTACATGAGGCCTCATAAGACAATTGTACATGCCTTTGGAGACCGGAATCCGGGCCTAGTCACTGGGCCGTAATTCTGGTCTTTTGATAAGAAGTTGAGGTGGGCCTCGACCTTTCATGGACACAGTGCGGGACCAGTGGGTACATGTCGAAATTTCCGGCATTGGGAGAGTGTGATCACTTTGTGTAATATGCCACCTGTGTTCTGATTGGCTGGGTGTTCCTAACTTAGTGTTGTATCTGACTTTCTGGTGTTTTTGGGAATGTGCACCCCTCCACATTGGTGCCAATCTCCTGAGACCATTGTGGTCTCACTGTCTATGGGATCGATCTGGGTTTTCCTGTTTGTGCCTTTTGTCTAAGGGCTTCATGTCTCTCCATTTGTGATCTGCCAATCAGTTGCTTCAGGCCTAGGTCGCAGCGCTTGCCTGACCACTTATTTCTGACTTGAGGTATAAGGAGTGGTCATATCGGGTGAATTAAAAAACAGAGATGCAAGTTTGTTATTATATGTACATATATGATGGTGTACAACAACATCGTATTTTTCAATATTAACAGCTCTCTTGGTAAAGGTTAGTGCCTCTTTTTGGCATGGTCACCCCAACTTTGTGCTCACTGGTACTGATGTTGTCTATTGGTAGTACACTGGATGCCTGCTAATCAGGCCCCAGTGCCTGTGCTCTTTCCCTAAAGCAAGGTATATGTTCAATTGTACCCCAATTGGCAATGACTTTTTCACCCCTGTAAGTCCCTGGTAAATGGTGCTTATGGTACACACGCCATGATTACTAAAGTGGGTCCCTATAGGCCGCAGAATGTATTGTGCCATCCTAAGGGACCCACGCTGAAATGTATACAGACTGCAATTGCAGGATGCGTGAAATGGTGCAAACCATTGCAAAAACACGACATTGCACACACCCTGTATTCAATGCCCATACCCACTGGATCTACTATAGGTAAGTCACTCCTAGAGCAGGCCTTAGAGCCGTAAGGCAGGGTGCATTATCTTACATGTGAGGGCACATCTTCAGGAGCAGATGTGCTGCTGTGATGTCCAGTTCCATTGCTGGTGATTGTATGTGTTCAGGGAGCCATTATAAAGACATGTACTGGGCACTGATCATTACGAGTTACCCAGCCACATGATGGCTTCACTGAAAGTAATGGTGTTTGTTATCAAACACCTTATCTTCATAAATCCATACTGATGCCAGTATTGGATTTATTATGACATGCACCCAGAGGGCACCATAGAGGTGCTCCCTGAAAACCTACTAATCTCTTAGTGTCCTGGCTGATTGGTAATATCCAGCCTGCCACCACAAGCAAGCAACTGCCAGGGAGAGCCCAAGCTCTCCGAAACAATGCCTGCTCTGGTGGTAGGTGTTTACACATGGTCAGGTCCCAGAGGGTAGTAGTTATTATGCTCGGATAATTTCAGGGCATTTATCTCCCCTCCCACCTTTTTAATCAAGGGAGTCAACCACTCGAATAAATTACATTGTGGACTGACCCACCTTTTTTAAATTCACCTTTTCACGCCATGACTACACTTCCCCGCCCTTTCACACGCATGCACCATATGGCCAGAACAAAAGATCTCCGATAAAGAGCCCCGGTTTCGGGAGCCCATCAGACATTGCAGCGCCAGTCTGACGAGGAGCAGAACCCATATGATGAAGCATGACACCTAGTTTCCTGGGTGTGTGAGGGTTTTAGTTCCAACTAGGGGATTCCCCCCTTCTTCTAGTACACACACTCTACTTTTTTCCACTCTTCCCGGGGAACTTTGTACCTTTCTTGTGTTAACCCCCTCACTAAAACCAAGAAAACCTGAAAGAGGGAAAATGCCAGAATAAGACCCAGTCTGATAAACAGAAAGATACACACAACGAAGTGACATTGGTAAAAATGTCAAAAGTAAGCACCAGCAACAGGAATGCTGCTTTAGAAGAATCAAATCAGCAAGACACTGCTTGTACTAACCTTGCCCTGGGAGGAGCCGATCGCTTGGAACTCTGCTGGCTGTTGGACTGCCTGCTGCTGAGCCTGTTTGCAGCTCGCCGGACCCGCTTCGCGGGTCCCACTTCGCAGACCTGGACTAGCAGGAGTCTGCATTGAACCGTGGGTTGTGGCGCTGAGTCCATCTGAGGCGTGGGGTGGTTTTGCAGCAGGGCTGCGAGCGGTGCCGCAGGGACTCCATCTCCGAGGAGTCCCTGCCTGACTAACCTGCAGCACCTGTTCCGCTCTCCCTGCTTGCCCCGCACCCTGAGCATTTCCCACCCCATATAGCAGGCACAGCAAACCGCTGCGCGGGAGCGTCCCGGGAGAAGCCCGGGACAAGGGCGGGACCGTCTGGTGCCGTCCGGGGCTGTCCATGGCTGGGCTGGGCCACCCTCCTGAAAATATGGCTGCGGTAGCACGGACAGTTAGCCAACCCCTGTTTACTGTTGATTGTTTTTCAACTGGGAAGTTGTATCGCTGGGCCCAGTGTATTTGTTTATTTCTTACTGGCTATTTTTGAAAATGTCTACTCACTCAGGGAAGAGTTTGAGAGGGGGGGGGGAGGCCCTGGTTGTGTTACTGGCACAATGGACCAGTTTATCACCCGATTTGTCACAGTTATCGAGAAGGAAATCGCCATGACAGAGCGGCGTCTTTCTCGAGAACATTTTCCAAATAAGCGGTCGTCACTGGGTTCCTTGGCATTAGTTCCCTCTCCAGCACACGCAACCGACCCCGTGGTGAATGCTTCTCCCCTTTTAGATCATCCACGGGTTGTTGCTTTAAGGGTCAGTTTGGATAGGCTGGAGAGTATGGTAGACATAGCCCCACATACCGATGATAATGCTTCGGATTTACTGTCCAGTGAGACCTCTGTCCCTAAGCTCCCTCATAACATTTTTTCTAGTCATGGGGATTCCCCCCCTCCAACAGTGTTGGCACCGCTGGTAGCAAATAGACCTGTTCATATTAAAAGGAAAAGAACTGTTAGCCCGCACAAAGGTTGCCATTCTAAACCTTACAAGAAACATAGGAAACTTGGCACCAGGGTGTATGTGATACATAAGGGCGCAGGGCTGGGTGAAAGTTGCCCCAAGGGAGCCATGGGGGGAGAGCCTTACGGTGCTACAGCAGAGAAGCCATGTGTTGACCTGACTAGAGATTCTGCCGAACTCCCACCCCATGAAATCCCCTTGAATGCCCAATTAGAGAAAATGTTGAAATCATTGTTGATCCCGGTCGTAGAGAGAGTTAAAGGGCTGGTAGAGCGGTTGGATAGGTTTGAGCAAGTGACCCTGGACAACTTTTTTTCCATAAAATCTCTCATTAAGTTACATTCTAGAATGAGGGAGGACGGACCAGGGGGGGAATCTGTTGCCCGGGCGACTCCTATATCCCCACAGGGCCCACCTATTACACCTGGAACAGCTAAAGAGGTGGTAGCGGTTAATGCTCCTGCTGCACATGCTGTGGCTTCTACTGGGGGTGTTCGGAACCCAGGGTTGGCCGCAACGAATGATACAGAACATTCAAACTTACCAAAGGCTAGTACTGTCCCTGCTAAGAAGCTTGTGCGTCCCGAGGTTCCTGGTAGATATGGCCCTGCCAAATTAAGAAACTCTGGCACTAGTAAAGGCCCTGAGCTAGCACAACCAAGAAGAATTAGTTCCAATCCTCCTTCGGCTATCCAGCCTGACGCGATCCCCCCCAAAGAGGCCCCTAGAATACCACCCGTGAACCTACCACCAGACTGTCAGCCTTATGTAGTCATCCTTACTAATGTACCATCCCTTAAGGCTGACCAGCAAGAATCCTACCAAACGCAAAAAAATAAAACCATGCATTGGTTAAGGACAAATAGACCTCTCCCTAGGGAACTAGATGGCCTGATCCTAGGCGTCAGAAGGGTAGGATGGGTAGGCTACGGGCATAAGAATTTTGAGGGAGACTGTGTGGTGGTAAATTTTAAGGATGTTAGGGTTGCTCAAACAATTTGCAATCAGAATTTGGGGATTGGTGGTGAAGGTATTGGTGTAGTAGATTTGACTTACTTCTACCCAAGACCTGTAGGAAACCAATATGGTACTAATTTGGGTGGGGGATGGAGGCACAATTTTAGCCCTCTAGAGAATCACTTCAACCCCTTGCCTCACCAGCCAGCTCCATGGCCTGGGCAATATGGGAGGATACCAGGATATTGAAATGATATTTGTCCTGGGGTGGCCCCCCTGCTCCCGGGCTCGGGATTTGTGTTAGAGCCTCATGTCCTAGGCCCAAGTAATGCTAGCCCGCCATCTTCACCAGTTGCATGCAGTCCCCTAGATCAGGAGCCTAACCTGGCTGTCGGGATTCAACAAGGAGATAGTGCACCATGGACATCCCCTGAGAGGGAGGGGGTATCCAGCCCCGAACCCCGCAGGGAGCCTGCTGTGGCGGATCCAGATTTAAGGATTCTCAGCTGGAACGTTGCGGGTATTTCGAGGAAGCTGGCTTTACCCGATTGGAACACCCTTGTGGAAGGCTACTCTATTTGTATCTTCCAAGAAACGTGGAGCAGGGAGCCTTGTCACAAGGTAGGCTACTCATCCTTCTTTGTACCAGCAATGTCCCCTCTTTTGGGGAAGGGCCGCCCCTCAGGAGGCCTCCTTATATGGGTTGCTATCTCGCTTGGTTGCCAAGTTACTCAGCATGCGTCAAATTCACCCGATCTACTGAGTATATCAATCAAGGGACCGCGGAGAGGGCTGATCCTGGACATTTTTAATATTTACGCCAGGGGCACGAAGGGAGGCTCGCAATCACCCATAGTATCAGGGTTGAAATCTTTGCTTAGGCAGTGTCCCAATAGATCTCATGTCCTGGTCGCGGGGGACTTAAACTGTACGTTTGAGCCCCTTGGGTTGGAGGACACCTTGGGAACCATCGACGAAGACATCAGGAGAGGGATACCAGTCCTACCTATATCGCCCATTAGGAGGTGGTCTCAAGTGGTGGTCCAAATTAACTCTTTAAACATGGAATTTGGCCTAAGGGCTGTTAACGGAAGGACGACGTCAGATCCTTCTGGAGCCCATACCTTTAATAGGGCGAACCACACGTCTAGGATAGACTATATTCTCCTAGACGTAAAGCTTTGGAGCTTCTTGCAGGATATGGAGGTACTGCCTTCAGTGGAGAGTGATCACAACCTCCTCTCTCTTGCCCTCCTTCCCCTGTGGATCGGGAACCAGGGGGTGCATATGTCTCATATAGCATCTACCCCCCAGGAAGTACATCCTTCCAACTGTGGCAGACGTTTGAAGTGGAGCAAGCTTCTTATAGATGAAGAGAAAGTGATAGCTATTGGGGCACTTTTAGACACAGCCCAGTCTAAATTGGATTCGCTGACTCCTCAGGCAGGGATGCTAGAGGCTTTTGGAACCTTATAAGATCTAGGGATAGGCCAGATAGCACCCTGATGACGTGTAACATCCAAGCCCAGAACTTGTTCAACCATTTTTCGTCCCTCTATACCCCTATTGAGGTGGATTCCCATACCACCCTTTTTCTGGCTGACTGTTTAGGGGACTCTGAGGGTGCTCCCTTCACTGCTAGAGAAGTGGAAGGTGTAATTGAATCATTGGTGCCCCTAAAAGCTGCTGGGCCTGATGGGATACCGGGCGACTTGCTACGTGCAAATCCCAAGGAGTGGGTGAAGCTGATTTCGTCATTGCTTAATGCTATCAATAGCGGCGCGCCTCTACCCGATTCGTGGAAGGGGGCGGAGGTTGTCCCAATATTCAAAAAAGGGGAGTCGGGATAACCCCGCCAACTACAGGCCAATAAGTCTCATCGACTCATCACAAAAAGTGGCAGGGAAGGTGATTTTGGGAAGGGTGCTCCAGTGGGTGGACGACAATAACATCTTGTCGGACTACCAGGCTGGATTTCGCTCTGGAACCGGGACTATTGAACAGGCCTTCAGATTGGCTCTCTTGTATTGGAAGGTGTTGGTGCTGGGCAAAGGCAGTCTGTATTTGGCCTTTATAGACCTTAAGACTGCCTTTGACCTGGTACCAAGGGAGGAGTTGTGGAAGGTTTTGTTAGATTTGGGGTTGCCTCCTTATATCCTATCCCTCCTCGTGAGACTACATGTTGGCAATTTTACGCAGGTGCGATGGGGCATGAATGGTGAAAAAACTGATAGGATTCCTGTGGGAAGGGGCATCCGTCAGGGGTGTGTGCTAGCTCCCACTCTGTTCTCTCTTTATGTGAACGGAGTGGTTTGTGGTAAATTTTAATTACCTATACTTAATTTATGCGGTAAAGTTCAATAAGAATAACTCAGTCAAAATAAGAAGGCAGAGTCCGTGGTATCTGAGGTTTAAAATGGGGTTTATTCCTTAAAAGGAATTGGTTATTGGTTCGAACCAATGGTAGCATGTGCAAGGGAACGGATAGGGCATGTACAATGATTTATTAACAAGTAAGTATATATATAGTCATTTCATACAGTAACATTGAATGCAGAAGGCGTAACAGCTGAGAGAAACGAGATAAGAGCAGAAATACGTAACAGGAGGCGTGCACTAGGGCGTACACGGAGGTGTGTGCTAGAAACGTCACATAAAGGTGTCATAAGTGGGTGGATCCCTGGAAGGATCCTGCAGAGTCAGCAAAAACATGTGGCAGAGATGCGCGCGCAGCAGTATGACGTGTAATTGACGTGGAGCTGGAGGGTGAAGGGGACTTGACATTTAGCCCTACATGAGGAGACAGAAGTCTGGAGTGTCAGAACAACCTAAACCCAAATCATATCTATATCTTGTGTTTAAGGAAGGTCTTTCGGGCAGAGGCTGTTCTACACGGACTGCTAGTGCGTGCATATGCAACTACGTGTCTACGTGTAAGGCAAGGGGCCATGGGCCTACCATGGTAACGGGAGCTATGAATTACTTGCATGGAGACAGTGAGGCCGGGCCCTTTGCTCTGCAGCTGGGAAGGATGTTTTCCTAAACTGCTAGACAGGAATGTATTTTCGAGGAGCGGAGCAGATAACTTGAAGGTTGAATACAGTCTTGGCAGGCAAGGCAGGCCGAGCTAGGCACCGCTCGCCACACAGGGAGTAAGTCAAGGGTCAGGAAGCAGCAGGCTGCGGCTTCCAGAGACAGAGGGCAGAAAAGGCTCGATGGCAGAAATCAGGGCCTAACTCGCCAGAGCTAGAAAACGTGGAAAGTGCACCATATAAAGACGTTGGCAAGGCATACATAAGAACGGAATATCTGACCCATTCATGGTGGATCTGAAAGAGGACATGTCAACGTTGGACGCAAATGTATTTGCGTCTTCATAGCTGGTTGTGGAGGGAACTTACATGTACTAGAAGCATGTACATGGAGCCGTTGGGGTCTACGATAGGGGACACAATTGACCATGAAAATTCATATTACCTCATTCCCTCCTTGTCCCCTACGGACCCTTCATGATATATCAATCCTCATTAATCTATCAATCTGTTCATGTAACATCATTTGCTCTTCTTTCTTCTTATAGCGTTTTGAATGAGGACTTGAATGAGGAATACATGATGTGGCGCACAAGCCGCAAATCGCTGGCCCACATTGCAAACATAGGCAACAACTGAATACTATGAGAAGGGCAATACCTAGGAAGGATAGGATCTTCCATCCCCAGGCTGATAACACGCTCCAGAACCAACCGGACCAAGTCCAGGTGCCTGGATTCTGGTGTATCTGACTTGCAATCTTGTGAAGACGAGTAATGGCTTTATATACTGAAGGTGCGTTTTGTGGAATGAAAACACAGCAGCTTGATCCGATGACTCTACAGGCTCCGCCCCTATCGGCCAGGATGACGTCAAGGACGAGACGATTTTGAAGAACAACAATCCGCATAGCAGACTGCTCCTCTGTTAACTTACCTAGGGCGGATGTAGTTTCATTCACTACTGCTTCAAGGGTTCTAGTTAATTTTCGTATCAGTTTACTATTAAAGACAGTACCTAAGTAGGGAAAGAAACCTTTATTGAAATCTGTATACTGCTCCCATGCCGTTTCAGTATAGTCGACAATCGGGAGATCTCTCTGTGGTCTATTGTGTACTAGATGGATGTCCCTATGATAATCAGGAGGGGCTAGGAAAACGGGTGGCAGAAGGAATGCAATGTAGCAGGTGCCATCCCAATCTAGAGGTAAACGTATATATGCGGTATGACCACAAACGAAGTAGGAATGACGTGAAGCTTTAAATGTAGACTTGCCCTTATCACTGAATTCGATCACAGTAGTACATTTACTATGACCCAGGTGTACTGAACCATTCTTTCTGACACATAATTCACCTTTAACTGGTAGTACGGACATAGCAGGCAAGACTGGTTCGGATTCGGATTCAACATTCAGAATCATGAGGTTAAGTGTAAAATTACCTAATCCATATACTTCATTTTCTAGATCAGTTCCTGTTCTTTTGGGAAGACCCTCCTTGTCAGGGAAACATACTCTATGTAGAACTGTGTTCAGATTTCCCCATACCCAGTTGCCCTGGTAAACTACGGAATCTGAATCTAAGGAATTAATTAAACTAAACCATGCACCACAGGACCCATTATGTGTGAACGGGTACGGAAAAAGAGGCAGAACTCCCTTGTATTTCTGATAGGGAGGGAGTCGGCCACATATCCAACAATTGGTAGCATTGCTGGTCTGATGGGAATGATGTAACATGCTAATGAATGTGTTGTTGCGCAGCGCAAGTCTGTATGACAATTCATGCGGGGGTAATTCACTGAAAGAGTGCTCTGCAGTGTCATTTGAAGAGTAATGTGCATGATTGAAAATAGGGTAGTATACATGTAGCAGTACACTCGCAGCAATAATCATAAGACTTAGGAAAAACATAATCAATAGAGTCACAATACAGTGGCTGCGAAGAGATTTGCATAATTCACGTTTCTTGAGCTGTTTCTGTCTATCTCTCTCTCTGTTGGGGTCTAGGGGATACATGTCAGAATCAGGTTTAACCGATTCACCTAGGGGAGGACTTAAACAATTAAACTGTCTGACTTGCTAGACCTCAATTTGGATTTATACTCCTCGGACGGAGTTTGCTCTATCAAGGGAAGTTTAGAGTCACTGAAATCTGGGCAGTCCTTAGAGGGGGAGGGCTGAGAGTCTGTAACTGGAAGCAGTCCATGAAATATCTTTACGTGGCTGGAGTGGAGCCACCCTTTTCGGCCCTCGACCTTGATTGCAGTCCTCGTGGTGAGTAAGACAAGTTTCGGCCCCTGCCAACGGGGCTCCAGCGGACTCCTCCGATCGAAGTTCCTGACGAGAATATGGTCCCCCGGAATGATCCCATGTGGCTTTACATCGGTGTTGTCGGGAAAGGCTGCAGCGACCTGTGAACGACATGATTGGAGTGCAGACATCAAGGAAGCAAGGTAATCTGTCAACATATTACAATCGACATCAGTAATCTTTCTGGGCAAAGGCGTCCCCCACATATTCGGTGGCCTACCAAAGACCACCTCGTACGGGGATAGCCCTGTTCTGGAATGGGCGACCATCCTCATGTAAAAAAGGGCAACTGGCAAAGCTACGATCCAGTCGACACCCTTCTCCTTACAGATTTTTGCAAGACGAGTTTTCAGGGTCTGATTGTGTCTCTCTACGAGACCTGCTGCTTCGGGATGTCGGACACAGTGGAACTTCCATTGGTAGCCGAGCAGGAGTGATACCTGTTTCATTAACTCGGACGAGAATGGCTGACCGTTGTCTGAGTACACGACACAGGGCAAACCATATCTGGGGAAAAATTCACGAACCAGCTGTTTGGCAGTGGTCGGAGCAGTGTAATCTGGGACTGGATATGCTTCTGTCCAACGGGAAAGTGCACATACAACTACGAGGACATATTTGAAACCTCGACAACGTTCCATCTGGATATAATCCATCTGGAGGACTTCAAAAGGGTGATCGGGAGGATGAAATCCACCTTGCTCTACGGGAATGCTTTTACCAGGGTTGAACTGACAACAAATCATGCAAGTACGCACTTTCTGTTTGGCTGCTGCTCGTAAATGTTTATTGAACCAGAGATGTTGAATACTGTCTAACATAGCTTTTTCTCCTAAATGTGCAGGACTGTGTACTGTGTTAATGATTACTTGGACCATAGAGTCGGGGAGAAACCATGTAGATTTTCCCTTCGTCATCCATCCTTGATCTGTCTGGACCCCTCCTAGTTCAGTCCATTTCTTGATTTCGTCCGGTGTAGCATGTGTCTGTATATCAATTACATCTAGGGCGGGATCCTTAACTGTCATACAATGTGTCGGTGTCTGAACTATAGTCTTTGTCAGATCAGTTGTGTGAGTCTGAGTCTGAGCTGTATGCTTGGCTGTGCGGTCTGCTAAGTCGTTACCCTGGGAAATGATATCTGTGACTTTGGTATGTGCCTTGCACTTCATGATGGATATCGCTGTAGGCAGATGTATTGCATCTAACAGAGTTCGGATGAGGGAACCATGCTGAATTTTGGCTCCGTGAGAGGTCAAAAAACCTCTCTCTCGCCACAGGACACCAAAGTCGTGTACAACTCCGAATGCATAACGGGAATCTGTGTATATGTTAACTTTCTTATTCTTGGCTAGAATACAGGCTTGGGTCAGAGCAATGAGCTCTGCTGCTTGAGCTGACAAGGTGTCAATACAATTTGTTTCTATGACTTCAGTTTCTGTCGTGACTGCATAAGCTGCCACTAAGTCCCCTGTACTTGTTCTCATGCATGAACCATCCACATAAAGTGTCAGGTCTGGATCTGGTAATGCGGTGTCTGTCAAGTCTTGTCTGGGTTTCGTTGTAATGGTAACGACCTCAATACAATCATGTGCCAATGGGTCTGTCTCACTTAATGGCAAAAGCGTAGCAGGGTTCAATGTGTTGCAGCGTCTGATTTCTATGTGTGGCTGAAACAATGTCAATTCATAACCTGTCAGTCTTGCTATAGTCAAGTGCTGGGTCTGTGTTCGGTTTAAAAGAACTTCCACGGAGTGTGGAACTTGTACTGTCAACTGATGTCCTAGCACTATGGAATCACTTTGTCTGATTGCTAGGGCTGTTGCTGCTACTGATTTCAAGCACGCAGGCAGAGCCTGGGCTACTGGATCCAATGTACTAGAAAAGTAGGCACACGGTTTGTATGCACCTGCTTGATCCTGAGTGAGTACTGACAATGCAGTACCTTCACGTTCTGTGACAAAAAGTGTAAAAGGCTTGCTGTAACATGGTGTCGCTAAAACTGGTGCTTGACATAAGGCTTTCTTTAAGTCCTCAAAAGCTTGTGTATGTTCCTGAGTCCAAGGGAGGACAGTCGAAGATGCTGCCTCCTGAGTTGTCAACTGTATGAGAGGTTTCGCTAAAAATGCATACTGAGGGATCCATTGTCTACAGTAAGAAGTGAGGCCTATAAAGGCCCGTACCTCCTTTTGTGTCTTGGGTTGTGACATGTTTACAATTAACTGAATGCGGTCAGGTGTCAGCTGTCTCCCCCCTTTGGTCAGCAAGTGCCCAAGGTAAACAACTTGCTGAACACAGAATTGTAGCTTCGAAGGGGACACCTTGTGTCCCTTGTCAGCCAGGAAATGCAAAACCGTCAGTGACGCTTGCTCACATTCGGGTTCGCTGCGGGCGGTGATCAGTAGATCATCGACATACTGTAACAGAGCAGTGTTGTCAGGCATGTGTATACTGTCTAGTTGTCTTTTCAGTGCTTGACTATAGATGCTGGGGCTTTCTGTGAATCCTTGAGGTGCGCGTGCAAATTTGAAGCTTCGTCCATTTAGACAGAATCCGAAAAGGTATTGGCTTTCCGGATCAATGGGGACGCTAAAGAAGGCGTTCTTCAGATCTATTACAGTAAAGAACGTGGCTTCGGAATCAATGGCAGTCAATAGAGACGAGATATCTGGGACCACAGGATACTGTGGTACGATGCATTTATTCAATTCGCGCAGATCGATAACTAATCGATAAACTGGGGGTGCATTTGGATCAGTACGTTTAAGAATTGGAATGATGGGGGAGTTACATAAATTCGAGTCTGTTTCTACAACCACTCCTTGTGCAATGAGCTCGTCAATGATTTTCAGTAAAGCCGCTATAGCATCTGGTGGTAACTTGTATTGTCGGATTCGTGGTAAGACTACTCCTGGTCTAAGTGTGACTCGATATGGTGTAATGTGCATACAACCTACATCAGTGGGGCCTTGTGCCCATAAATGTGCAGGAACGTTCTGTAGTCTAGGATCAATATCTCTCAACACATAGTGACCCTTAAAGTCACGTAGGAACAGTCTCACTACTTCCGGAGAGCAACATATCACAGCTCCTAGAGCTTTCAGTGTCTTGATGCCTAACAAGTTTTCTGGACATGATTTCGTTAACAACAAGTCTGTCGTGCGAGACAATGGACCAACTAAAAGTGGTACTGGTTGTGATACTTCGTTTACAATAGGTTTGCCTGAAAATCCAAGGGAAACATTCTGTGAGCCTGAGAGGGGTGCCCCTGGAACCTCGTCATGACTTATAGTTGTCCTGCTTGCCCCTGTATCAATCAAAAACTTTCTATCTTTTCCTAACACTTGGCTGTGTACATAAGGACCCTCTTGATCTACAGGAACCTCAATAAGAGGCAAGCCAACTTCCCTCTCTAGGCTGTTTCATGTGTATCGCTGATAATCGGGATAATCAGTTTGCGCATACTGGTACATCTGTTGTGTTGCATGTTGTGTTGCGGCAATGGGCTGTGGCTGTGGCACGGCTACGGTCTGTACTGTCTGTTGTGAAGCTTGCATAGGCTGGATATTCTGTGGTACTTGTTGTTGGGCCTGGTCCTGTCTAGGAGGACGCGGCCTTTCTTTAGTTTTACCTGTTGATATATTATGTTTCAAAACTGCACAATCGTTTACATAATGACCTGGCTGTTTACAATAGTTGCATATCCCTTTAACAGGAGCTGCTGAATTACTGGACTGTGTCATACCCTTTTTCTGGCCGTCAGCTGGTACTGACTGAGCAACTAACATTTTCATTTTTGTGTCCTTCATACGTCTTTGTTCGTGATCATGTTCTTCTCTAATTCTATTCTGGTGGTACTGTAACATTTGTAACATTTGTGAAGGCGTGTTAGCTTGCCATGTGCTCTCGACTTTCAGGACACGATTCTTAACTTGGGGCAGGGAATTTTCGACCAATTTAGATACAAAAAGATGTGGATATGACTCGCTACTTGGTTTCAGGCCACTATTAATAACAAAACATTTCTCAAATCGGGAATAAAAATCACTAGTGTCTTCATCGGGTTTCTGTTTACATGCTGAGATTGCATCCCAGTCCTCCTTTTTCGTTGCTAACAAACGCGGCAAGACTTGTACTAACAATCCTGGTAATGCTTTAGTTTTGTCCCCAAGCCCTAGACCTGGGGTACGAGTATTTTCTTCGTTCTCTAATACAGCCCAATCAATCTTTGCCTCTCCCACCTCCCATTCTTTTTCCTTCAGTTTCTCGTAAATACCAGCAGGCAATAATACTTTCAATATTTTCATGATATCGGGGTAGGTATAATCACCCATGAGTAACATATCTTTTATTTCACGGTGGAAACCTGCGGGATCTTTGTCATGACTAGGCACTAACTTCTTCATTTCTAACAGTTCCATTTTAGTTATGGGTGTGTACACAAACACACGTCTAAAAGTATTATCATCATTCTTGACTGGATGTACCTCTCGCAAGGGATTCTGTCTGTCTATGTAATACATTTTTCTTTCTGGAGGTGGAGCTGGAACAGACTGTGTGGTCAGAAAAGTACTGTATCTGTGCCGATGCTCTAGAATTATTTTAATTAAGTCGGTACCTAGACCTCTCCATCTGTTCGAGAGTAGCTCTATCAAAATATCAGGTAGGGGACCTGGATCAGAATGTTGGCTTTTATACAATATGAGGAGATGCTGAATCATGTATATTCCAGCTAATTTCTGTTCATCAGGGGAAAGATTTAAAAATGTTTGTGCTAAGCCATCATCACTATAAGTGTCAGAACTGTCAGCCCATTGGACTGCTGACCTGGCTAATTCTTGTTCATCCATGGAATTTAATACATGGTACCCCATTCGTTCTTGAAGTATTTTATCAGTAGCCTGAAATAAGTGTTCAGGAGTTTTTGGATTTGACATGGCTGCTTGAAAAAGTCTCTTACTTTCTGGGCGTACCGGACGCATTGCATTATTAAAAGGTCTTCCCTTACCTACATATGCTATCGTTTCTCTAGTTGGTAATTGTGATTGTCCTGTTGCAGTTTCTGGTGTTTCCTCCTCCCCTGAGGATTCAACCTTGTCTGAATCTATTTCTGTTTCTTGCGATCTTCTTTCATGTATTTTTATTACTGCATTTCTGATTCTTTGGTACATGTTCTTTATACAACTCTGTTTATCATGTTTCCCATCGGCTATATTCTGACCCCATTTATTGAGTGCTTTCATTTCTTCCTGGTCTACACCAGGCCTATCTTGTTCTCTTATTAGGCAGTTTATGAAAAAACCGTAATATCTTGGCTTGAGTGTCAACTTTCTGGAAAGCCATGGCCTCGCCAATACTTTCAGGACCTTCCCCCGTTTGAACGAAATGATATATTCTGTCTAGGTGTTCAACCATTCCTGGTAGTAACAGTAAAAAGTTGGTAACTCGTCGTAATCGTACTGATGCGAGCATCATTCTGTCGTAATTTTTACCGGGTACTGGATCATATCGACAGTCTGAGAGACGTTCTTTAAATATGTCATAATCGACTGATTGGGGTGTACGTTGTTGTGCTAGATCCCTATAAGTCAATCGGTGTGATTGTGGCGGTGTTTGAAAACCTGTCGCACCTCCCGAGGTGCCAGGACCAAAAGGATTGAATGGGTTAGTGATCGGAAGAATAGGTGCTGGAAGGGTTGAGGGAGCAGGTGCAGGTGGTGGAACGGGAGAAGGAGTTCGTTGCGGAGGTGGGAGTAGATGATTTCGGGGTGGAGTGCCATCAGCAGGTGGTGTGCGTGGTGGCGGAACATTAACATATTCGGGGGCTACATCGTCTAAATAGGAAGAAAGGAATATGTCTTTTGTGGCCTTGTGACGTACTTTAGTCGGGACCAATGGAGGTGGCAGATTCTTCGGTATTTCCGAAGTGGCCTTAGGTAAACCCTCGGCCAGAAGAGGATACATACCATTCATAAGGGCGTTTCGTTGTCGGTCTACTTGTTCTGTTTTTACTCGTATCCCCTCTTCAACTAATACATTTTCACGGGCTTTGTCTGAATCCTCTCTACTTTTCTCGGCTTTTCTGAGTGCCTTTTCTGTGCGTCTATGCGATTCTTTACGCCATAATTCAATGGCATCTTTCTGTGACTGTCTGGCTTTCTTTTTCCATAATGCTTCTTCTACTCTCATGATGCACTCGGCATCCCATGTCCCTGTGGCGGGCCACCTTTGATTCTCTGCTAAATCTTTAGTATAGTCTACCCACAAATCGAGATATAATACAGCGTCTAAGCCGTGCTTGTGGTACATAAAGTACCCTGGAGTGTCCCTAGGTGGAATGGGAACAGCTTCCTCTAGTATCCCTTTTCTAGTTCCTATCTGTCTCAGTTTAGAGAATAGCGGCATGTCTCAGCCGTACTACTTGATACTTGATACTTACTTGAAATTGAACACAATTAATACAATGAGCACAGTAATATCGATCGAACAATCACTCATACCACGACATTAAAACACATTTAAACATTTTGAAAACGAACAATAATAATTAAAATGAAACTAGCTACCTCCATACTTGATATACTGCTAAACAGTACAGATACACTGCTAAACAGTGCAGACCGTGGCTGTGTACCCAACCCCGTCTTGACCGGGCACAAGTTAATGCACTCGTCTAGATGCGTCCCCAGCAACGGTACTCACCGGGAAGCACGGAACAGAAGGCCTCGGAAACTCGATACTGGACTGGACCCTGGACTCGACTGGACTGGACTCGACTCGGTTCGTGACGCAGGTACTTCGGAACTTCGGAACTGGTGGGCCTCCAAATACCTCAGACTTTGCTCTCTCAGCTAGGCTCTGGTCGGGATCCTCCGCACTCCTCACCGCCTCGTCTGGGTGTCGATCGCAGTCTCAGTCACCTCCGTTGGCCTGAGGGAGATACAGGAAATCCTGCGGGTACGCGTAGTTGTCCTTCACGGCTGTGGCAGGGGACCGGGCC
Source organism: Lissotriton vulgaris (assembly GCF_964263255.1). Classification (NCBI taxonomy): domain Eukaryota; kingdom Metazoa; phylum Chordata; class Amphibia; order Caudata; family Salamandridae; genus Lissotriton; species Lissotriton vulgaris. The sequence goes on along the minus strand of NC_141696.1, from coordinate 1,540,943,036 downwards.
TGCAACGCACCTCCGGCGCGTGGGGTGGGGGAGGGGTCCCTATTCGGGCGCCAATTATGTGGTAAATTTTAATTACCTATACTTAATTTATGCGGTAAAGTTCAATAAGAATAACTCAGTCAAAATAAGAAGGCAGAGTCCGTGGTATCTGAGGTTTAAAATGGGGTTTATTCCTTAAAAGGAATTGGTTATTGGTTCGAACCAATGGTAGCATGTGCAAGGGAACGGATAGGACATGTACAATGATTTATTAACAAGTAAGTATATATATAGTCATTTCATACAGTAACATTGAATGTAGAAGGCGTAACAGCTGAGAGAAACGAGATAAGAGCAGAAATACGTAACAGGAGGCGTGCACTAGGGCGTACACGGAGGTGTGTGCTAGAAACGTCACATAAAGGTGTCATAAGTGGGTGGATCCCTGGAAGGATCCTGCAGAGTCAGCAAAAACATGTGGCAGAGATGCGCGCGCAGCAGTATGACGTGTGACTGACGTGAAACTGGAGGGTGAAGGGGACTTGACATTTAGCCCTTCATGAGGAGACAGAAGTCTGGAGTGTCAGAACAACCTAAACCCAAATCATATCTATATCTTGTGTTTAAGGAACTGTATTATCTAGAAGGAAAGGTCTCTCGGGCAGAGGCTATTCTATACTGACTGCTAGTGCGTGCATATGCAACTACGTGTCTACGTGTAAGGCAAGGGGGCCATGGGCCTACCATGGTAACGGGAGCTATGAATTACTTGCATGGAGACAGTGAGGCCGGGCCCTTTGCTCTGCAGCTGGGAAGGATGTTTTCCTAAACTGCTAGACAGGAATGTATTTTCGAGGAGCGGAGCAGATAACTTGAAGGTTGAATACAGTCTTGGCAGGCAAGGCAGGCCGAGCTAGGCACCGCTCGCCACACAGGGAGTAAGTCAAGGGTCAGGAAGCAGCAGGCTGCGGCTTCCAGAGACAAAGGGCAGAAAAGGCTCGATGGCAGAAATCAGGGCCTAACTCGCCAGAGCTAGAAAACGTGGAAAGTGCACCATATAAAGACGTTGGCAAGGCATACATAAGAACGGAATATCTGACCCATTCATGGTGGATCTGAAAGAGGACATGTCAACGTTGGACGCAAATGTATTTGCGTCTTCATAGCTGGTTGTGGAGGGAACTTACATGTACTAGAAGCATGTACATGGAGCCGTTGGGGTCTACGATAGGGGACACAATTGACCATGAAAATTCATATTACCTCAGGTTGAGCATTTGTTAAGAAATCCCTCGGATGCTCCCTCCCTGTCGGGCAAACGGATCCCAACACTGCTCTTTGCAGATGATACCCTTCTTATTTCAAAGACCCCCATGGGCCTCCAGAGCCTCCTGAATAGTTTCCAGGAGTTTTGTTCATTGAGAGGATTGGTAATCAAAACTGACAAAACCAAGTATTTGATTATGAATCCGCCTAAAAAACCTGGGCGTCCTCCGGCTTTGAATTCTGTCCCATTGGAGAGGGTATCCGAGTTCGACTATCTGGGTATCCGCCTCAACGACTCATTTAGCTGGAACCCACACATCAAAAAAATGCTCCTCAGTCACAAAAGGGTGGGTGGAGTATTACTTAAGGAACAACGCTCCTCCACAAGCAAACCTATTGCCCCAGTTGTGGAGATATACAAAGCCAGTTTGGTTAGTGCTGCCTTGTACGGGGCGGAGTTGTGGGGTACTTGCAACCTGGACGTATTAGCAAAATCGGAGAGCAAATTTCTGAAAGATCTGATGGCTCTCCCGTTGAGTACACCTACATTCCCCGTATTATTGGATCTAGATTGCAGATCGATCAAGGACCAAGCGCAACTGACCCTTGCTTCTTTGGGCTCGGTTGTGGCGGGTGCCCAAATTAGCCTCCTACGCAGAGGCGTTATCAGAGGTCATGGCCATGGAAGGCTGGTCCAGGATTAAATGGTTGAGGGATGTAAAATGGCTATTAGTGGAGCTAGGGCTTGGTGACGCGTGGGCATCGAGAACTGCCCCACCTAAAGCCATGATTAAGAAACTGTATTGGAATTGGGTCTCTTCTAAATTATCTTCAGATCCACGTCATTGTAATTCCACTGTAGCCTTTGTGAGGATTAAAGATGTGGTGGCTTATGCACCTTACTTAGATATGATCTCCATCCCTTTTGACCGGGCCCTGTATTTTAAATTCAGAGTGCAGACTCTACCAGTAGGTGAACTAGTTGCCCGATGGAAATCCTCTCACCAGTCCTCCCCCTTTTGTGCTCGTTGCTCCACTCGAGTAGAGTCGGTAGCCCTCATTCTTTTCGAATGTCCGGATTACTGTGCACCTAGGAGGCGCTGGCTCAAACCTTTATGTAGACTCTTCGGTACCCGCCAGCACAAAGTGGCGCTACACATTCTAATGTCTGACACATCCACTTTGGTTGTTTGCGCTGTTCCAAAATTTGGTCATGGTTGATTCGTGTAAGAAGGCTGTCCTTGTCAATTTAATTCTTTTTTTAACTGTTTTGACATTTTTATTCCCCTTTTTCCCTTTTTGTGTAATTAGGAAGTGATTGCTACAAATGTTGTGTTTTATACTTGTTGTACAAACGTTTATGATATTTTTATATCGAAATAAAGCCTATCAATCAATCAATCAAATCAGCAAGAGACAGAAACGGATGCCTCTAACCCCGCAAGCATAGAAAAACCTGAGTAGTGCATAATGCCACAAAGGAACAAGAATTGTCTGGAAAGTATGATGACTACCATGATGGGGGAAATGACATTTAACTTTGAGAAGTCAGAAAGGAATCAGACAAAAATTCAGGAAGTATGTGAGGAGATGGACCAGAAGATAAACAGTCTCATGGAGAGAGTAGCTTCAGTCGAGCTGGAAGTTGAGGCTTTAAACAAGAAAGTGGAAGAAAGTAAAAAAGAAATAGACCAACTCAAGACCTCCGAAAAAATAGACAAAATGGTCTACGACAGATTGGAAGCAATGGAAAATCAAGCAAGTAGAAATAATCTAAGAATTTTAAATGTACCTGAAGGCCTAGAAAGTGAAGATATTAAAGCGTTTGTAATCAAGCTACTAGAGGACACATTACCATGGACAAAGACCATTGACCTGGCAGAGGATATTCAGAGATTTCACCGGGACCCATTTGGCAGGAACAAGATCAGAAAGAAGCCTAGAAAAATCCTCATAAACTTCAAGAGCTACACCCTGAAGGAAAGAAATTTGAGCGAGGGCCTGAAAGCTGGCTCGTTTCAGCTTAAAGATTGGTCTTGCAGAATAAGGTTGTAAATGTATTTATTTATTTGCCAAGTTTTATATAGCGCTGGCTTGACCCGGAGGTATCAGAGCGCTTTACATGAGGATCAGCAAGTTACAGGATACATAGTTATATCATTTGAATCAACGAGTTACATGTTACATAGTTACAACCGTTTGAATCCAAGAATCACAGAGGGAGGGGGAGTGAAGGAGACACGAATGGGGAGAGTAGGAAAACAATGTCAGATGACCGGCTGGGTAGGTGATGGCCAAGGGGCCATTCTCCTCTACAACTGCATAGCACAACTCCACCAGGCATCGGCCAAGGTTGCTCAGTCGCCTCGGTAGGTACAAACCGATTTGGTATCCGCCCAGGGGGGGTTGTCATTGTTCCATCGAAGGGGGAGAGAAGGAGACACATAACGGGGAGACGAGGAAAAACATTGTCAGATGACCGGTTGGGTAGGTGACGTCCAAGGGGCCAGACTCCTCTATAGCTGCATAGGACAGCTCCACCCGGCATCCGCCAAGGTTGCTCCGGCTCCGTGGTAGGTACAAACAGTTTTTGTAATTTACATCAGTTGAATCAGTGATTTACGGGTAACATAGTTACATCAGTTTGAATCAAAGGATCAAAAGAGGGAGGAGGAGGGGGAAGTAAGGAGACACATATGGGGAGACGAGGAAAAGAATGACAGACGACCAGCAGTGTAGAAGATAACGCAGGATAGACAATGGCAATTAGGCCAGTGCATGCAGCAACTAAAGACATTAGGAGCAACAGTTCAAATGCGTTTTCCAGCAGCATTAAGAATAATGTGGCAAAACAAAATGCATAATATCAGAGACCCAAAGGAGATAGAAAACTTTATAGAACAAATTAAAACACAAAAGTAGGATCAGTGTAGCATACTGAGGAAGTACGTAAGAAAAAAAAGGTGATGAACTCAAAGAGGGGCAAAAAAGAAAACACCCCAAGAGGAGTTAAGGGAGGCTTTTCCAGGTAGGGATAGAGAGGAGAGGGGACCACTAGAAAAAATCAACTTAAAAATAAAAAAGTGCACAAGGTGGGGAGCAAGATGGGGAAAAAATAAAAAAAATCATGTCCAAAGAAAGCAATATGAGGAAGAAAGAGCCCAATAAAACCGTAACAACACCTGTAATAAGAACAAAGTGAAACTGCAAACGAGACAAGGGAAGGTAAAAATAAAAGGGGGAAGGAATGTCATTAAAAATAATGTCATGGAACGTAAATGGCCTCAGGTTGCAAAAAAGAAGGAGTAAAATATTAGAGTACATGAAAATAGTGGACTGCAACATAATAATATTGCAAGAAACACATTTGCTAAAAGAGGAATGGGAAAAGTTCCTTAAAAATTAAAAGTGGATAGCTAACTGGGTATGTACAAACCAGAATTGCACTGTAAAAGGAGTCGCTCCTCCCTGGTGATATAACCATCTCCATCTACAAAACTGGAAATATCTTGATCCAAGCCTCAGAACAACACCTTACAATTTTTGAACTCCTCTTCAGCACTCTTTCTAACCAGCTAACACTACCCTCTCCACCTTCAACACCCCCTCAGTCCCTCAATCCCTCAGTACACCCCTCAACCGCCACAACTCCTAACCCTCTCCCTAACGACAGTCCACCGGCAACAACTACCACTCTGTCACCCTCACCTGAACCCTCCGCTACCGTAATACTATCCTCTCCACCAAGTCCACCTTCCAGCCCCATCCACGCCCAAATCCCCTCCACCTCCCAGAGAATCACTATACCACCCCTTGACACTACTTCCCTCTTTGACTCACCCTTCCCATTAACTCCTTGCCCACCCTCCACTCTGACATCATCCCCCCTACACGCCTCTAAGACCCTCCACCATACTCCCATACCCCTCAACGACCATCCTCCTCCAACACCGGACCACCTCCCCAGTACCCCTCCTCCCCTTCTAAATCGTCCCATAACGACTACATCCCCCCACGTACATGCCCTGGCCCCTTCCTCCACAAATGACATCTCTATGTCACCCTCACCGGAACCATCCCCTGCCGCAATCCTGTCCCCTCTCCCCACTCTAGCTCCCTTTCACGCCTACTCCCAACTCTCCTCCACCCCCCAGAGTCTAAAGACACACCCCCACAACACTCCCCCCTGTAATGACAATCCCCCCTCTGCAGCACCGGTTATAGCCACTTCTCTGTAAATATCCCCCCCTTCTACGCTAACCCACTCCTTCAAATTCCCACATCCCCAAAATACAATCCAATTAAAACACCCTATCACCTCCCTAACACCCCCCTCACCTTTTAATCCATCCCCTTACAACCGTTTTCCCCCGGGTCCTGACCCCGCCTTCCTCTTACCTCTCACCCACCCACTACGCCTATACCACTTCCCTTTTCACACCTCACATGCTCCTCTCGCCTTCCCCCTTCCCCACCACCCGCTCCAAGCCTTTGCACGTCATTCCCATCCTTCCCCTCCAACACCAGGCCATACTACCCTTCCCTCCCCTGGCCTCCCACACTCTTCATTTAAACACAGACCTACCCACACCACGCCCCCCGGATGAACCACTCAAAACTAGATGCCAACCTCATCTCTCTAGTCACTCTGCCCCTAACACCCCCTCCACTCCAACCACCACCACCTCCACCTCTTTAACCTCAGCCAGACACTTTGTAACTTGGACGATAATCTTGTTACCCTAGCTACCGAACTTACCCCACTCTGAAAAGATTTCAACCGATTCAAATTCTACAAACCCATTGCCCGCACCTCCTGCCCCCCCCTTATGCTAATCCCCAAAAACAACGCCATTCCTCTCCCGCTCTCACAGAAAACTTCGAACCTCTAACACCTACTCCGCCCGACCTCTCTGCCCTCTACCTCTCCTACCTTAACAACCCCCCACTTAAAGAATCTCCCCCCTCTCACTCCAAAATCCCTGTTATTCTCGGGATCAGCAGAATCCCAGAGCCTCCTAGCTCCCCAAGACCCCCCCCCCCCAATTTACTAGTATTCAATTACTCCCCCCTCCTATCGCCAAACCCAAACCCCTTACCTGCATGCTCGTAAACTGCCGTTCAGCTGTCCGTCATGCGACAGAAATCTCTGAAACCATTCTTAATGAAGATACAGATATCGCCTTCCTCACTGAAACCTGGCTCAAAGACCATTCGACACCCATCATTGACCTTCTCACCCCACCTAGCTACTCTATTCTCAGAAGAGATAGACCTGAAAAAATAGTTGGGTGGCCTAGCAATCATCTTTAAAGAAGAACTTCAACTCTCCCCTATTATTAACACTGAATACTCAACATTTGAATACTTAGTCGTCGAACTCACAATGAAATGCTACCCCCCAATACGAATGCATAACATCTATCATCCAATTGGGGATCCCCTTCCCTTTGCAGAAGAATTCTCCGACCTCCTGACACAGGGCTCGATTCACAGAATGAACTTAAGACTCAATCCTAAATTTACTACTATTTTGGCATTCACAGAATGAATTTACTACTTTTGGTATTCACAGAAGTTAGGATTTTGTCTTAAGTCTGTCTTAAGTCTGTCTTAAGTTTGTCTTAAGACAAACTTAAGACAAAATCCTAACTTCTGTGAATACCAAAAGTAGTAAGTGCATTCTGTGAATACCAAAATAGTAGTAAGTTTAGGATTGAGTCTTAAGTTCATTCTGTGAATCGGGCCCCAAATCTTTACTCTCCAGCTCCAAAAACCTTTTCCTTGGAGATCTCATCCTCCACTGGAACAAACCTAATGACCCGACAATCAACCTCATCAATAATCTCCTTGAGATTAGCGACCTCAAGCAAATTTGCCTCTCCCCTACCCACGCCAAAGGAGCTATCCTAGACGCAATCATCTCCAACCCAGATCTTACATCCCTATCCAACATCATCCCCATTGACTGGTCTGACCACCTTCTCATTTTGTTCACAATATGCCCCGCAGCGCCTCCTGCCCCTATAAAAATAAATAAAGCTACAATTGTTGCTAGAAATTTTAAACAAATCCCTCCTGGTGCACTTGAACATAAACTCCAATCCCAAATTAGTCTCCCCCCCTTCTTCAAATGCTAATGATCTCACGGAGCATTTCAACAAAACTGTAACGGAGGTGTTAGACCAACTTGCCCCTCTGAAAACTAAGACAATAAAAAATGCCCCCTCTAAATCATGGTTCACCCTAGACCTTAATAAAGAAAGACGCTCACTGGGACAGGCGGAAAGAACTTGGAGACAACATCCCATCTTGCCCTCCTTAGAACTGCAAGATCCTCTTACAAAAAACACATCTTTTCAGAGAAAGCATAATTCTTTCGTCTTCAACTCTCTCGCGCCAAAAATAGACCCAGAGAACTGTTCAACATTATTAGAAGCCAAACCGACCCTGCACCCCTTGACCCGGTGGCCTCCACTAACAAATGCGAAGAAATTGCCAACTTTTTCTGTGAAAAAATCACTAAAATAGACCGCACTTTTCTCGATACTCCACCCTCGCTCACCCCTCGACCACTCCTGATTACCACACCTCTTCCCCCTCTCCCCTTGAACACTTCCCGACCCCCTCTCACCCCCTCCCCACTCTTACCCCACTGGAATTCTTTTCCCTTCGCTTAAAAATAACGCCTCATGGCTTAATTTCCACCCTGTATCTGAACAGGATGTCTTCAACATTTTAGCCAAAATCAAACCTTCCTCCCCCACCAAAGACCCACTCCCTTCCGCACTCATCCAAGATCTCAAACATGTCATCGTACCCAACTGGACCAACATCATCAACACCTCCTTCTCAACAGGGAGTGTGTCCATCTCCCTCAACTCGGGCAAATCACTCCCATCTCCAAAAATCCCTAAATTGACCCCAACGACCCTAATAATTTCCGTCCTATCTCCAACCTCCCCCTCCTCTCCAAATCCCTGGAAAAATGCGCCCTCCTCCAACTGGACAAACACATTGACACGTTCAACCAGCTAGACCCCCTTCAATCTGGCTTCTGCAAAGGGTGCAGCACGGAAACCGCGCTTCTCAATATAGTCGATGATATTCACTTAGCCCCGGACAAGGGCGAGACCTACCTTCTCATCCTTCTTGCCCTTTCCGTGGCATTTGATACAGTTTACCACCCAACCCTACTCAACACACAAAAATCGCTTCGGTCTCAGTGGCACTGTACTTAATTGGTTCACCTCCTACTTTCAACATAAAACCCAGCAAATTAAAATACAAAACTGCCTCTCTAACCCAACCCCTGTCTCCCTTGGAGTCCCTCAAGGTTCCATCCTCTATCCCGCTCTCTTTAACCTCTTTATGGAACCCCTTACCCGGATATTCAAACAAGAAAACATCTACTACCACCTGTTGGACCTTGGGTTGCCAAGTCACATAGGGTAGCCTGGCCTAGGGTAAGACAGTCAAATCCTAGAGGCAAAAGTGTTAAGCTTGCGTTCCACCCTGAAGTAACTCAGCATCCTTCCATACAAAAATGACACTACACCAAAATTTGTAGGAAAATACGTTCTGGTTTATAAAAATAATAATTTGCTCTCCTACTTCTTTATATCATTTGTCAGTACGGTAATATTACACATTAAACATTGCTGCTACACTCTACTTAATGCTGGAGATGATCAGTCACTTCTCAGTTTATATGCAATAGGGACCAATAAAAGGGCTCTCAAAGAACACAGTCTGTCCACTATGTATGTTCAAGCATCCTCTGTGCTTCCTAGAGAGGATGTTACTGGTTATTCCTCTTGCTGCACCAAGGAACAATGGTTATTAACCCCAAATTGACTTTATCAAGGGTTCTCTCCGCTATCCCTGTAACAGAAGGGTTATATACCAACACAGCCGTTACAAACCTTCATATAAGCTTGGGATGTTAGGGCCACTTGTAGAAGTCTCAAGGGCTTCTTGGATTAACTATCCACTCCTTAAATTAGAAAAGCGGGGAGGAACCACACTTCGGGACCCCCGGTCGGTAGATCCCCGCTATTTGACTTCCCCCAACTCGCTCCTTACTTCCAGTGTAGGGCCACGGTGGCCAAAGTCTCGGATCGCGGGAGGGGGGGAACCAGCGGAACCTGCAGGTATTTGTCCGCCCTCAGCCCAACCTCGCCCACCGGACCAGCCACTCGGTCACAGAGCTGGCGCCGGGGGGAAGGCTACACAGACTGAGGAGATTCGATGTTCGCCTCACGCCCGTTTCCTCTCCGTGCTCTGTCTCCGCCTCTCTTGGGGAAAAGCGGCACTACTGAGCAGGCGCAGGGGATCAGTGGCTCCACGACCGAGCCTGCTCAGCTCCAGCAGATCTCCTTTCCTCGCTCCGCCCCTCTCCAGGACCAGCGTTCGCTCGCCGAGCCTGCGCAGTCCTGGAAAGTACTTTCCTGTCACAATGTCCTTAAACACCTTTCGCCGGCCCAGGCAGTAATTAGGCTGCTTCCACCTCACGGCCACACCACCCGCTGGTACTGCCCCAGTCACTTGGACCCAGTCTTCATTCCCAGGTGAACCGCTACTCTCAACTTGGCAGTCTTTTACCTCAGGTACGGGGGGGTTGTTGATATGCCGGGTGGAGCAAATAGGCCCTCAGTTCAAGTAGAGAACCGAAAGGGGAGGACACAAGACTCGACTCCTCAGCTTCGGACCTTCCTTCTTCCTGGACATACACTCCCAGAGTCTCAATGAGGGCTTTCCCACTGGGCAATGGACTGAGCTACCCTCCGGTTCAGTCTCCCTCAACCACTCCTATTCCTTACTCTAGGTTTTGGGTCGGGTCAGGCGCCCAGGGTCTTCAGGAATACAACGTGGCAGGGTCAAGTCAGTAGCTACAAGGGGAGAAGGGTGGTGAAGCAGTAAGGAAGCAACCCTACAGTGGGAGGTCAACCCTCTGGATGTCCTACCCCCGCCTTATGCTACAGCCTGTACTCCAGCTGACTCTCTCTGTAAGACAAAATGGCTGCTCCGCAGCTGACCTTTTATAGGCTGGCCTCAGAAGGTTCTGGAAGGTCCCTATTCTAACCTATGGGTCCTGTCTTGAGATGACCGTTATGGCAATTACTGACCACCATTTTGTGGGTCTGGTAAATCTAGTCAGGGAGGCATCTAGGCCTCAAGAAAAGACTATGAGGTCAAAGAACACCTAACCCCTAGGCCGACACCTGAAAATCCAGTGGACATAAAAGTTAAAGGGTTTTGAGGAGCAAAAAGGGGACAAAAATAAATAAATAATTGGGAGGGACTTCACAAGGGGCAGACACCACCACCTATATGCTAACGATACCCAATTGTACTACAAAATAAAATCCCATGTTGATATCCTGCACCTTAACACAGCCTTAACCAAGATTCAGACCTGGTTCCATTACAATCATCTGAAACTCAACCCGAACAAAACTAAGATCATCCTCTTCTCTCCCAAAAACAACCCTCTCCCCATCCAATCGTGGATTGCCTAACTTAATGCGCTAAACTGCTCTCTCTCCCTCGCCGATTCGGTTAAATCACTCGCCATCACCATCAACAATTAACTCACACTAAATTCCCATGTCAAGAACTCAGCAAAAAGTGCACTTTATACTCTGACTTTTCAAAAAAGTCAAATCTTTTATTCCAGCTGAAGACCTTAAATGAACTATCCAGTCTCTTGTTTTATCCAAAATTGACTATGGTATTGCCCTTCTCTCTGGCACCCCCAAAATCCACCTGGCCCCCATCAAATCTGTTCTCAACCTCATCGCCAGGCTAACAACAAACTGTCGACGCTTCGACCACATCTCCCCTGCCCTAAAGTCCCTCAAGTGGCTCCCCATTGAAGGCAGATCCTCCCATAAAATTGCCTGTATTACTCACAAAGCCCTTGACCAGAAGACCCCATCCTACCTCTCAAGTAAACTTAAAAAAGCTAGCTGTGCCCGAACACTGAGAAGCACCAACACCCTTCTTCTCATACCCCCCTACTCAAAAAAGCTGCTTCGAAATCCCGCTCCTTCTCTGGTAAGGCCCCAACCATTTGGAATGCCCTACCCAAAGACCTTCGTTGCAACCCCTCCTACTCTAGATTCAAAAAAGACCTTAAAAGTCATTTGCTCACTAAATTTTGGGGAAATTAAATCCCGGATCTCCTTTATGACTACCTCTCCTTCTCCCTACTTAGACTTCTCCCCCTTCCCATATTCAGCCCCTTCTTTTTCTCTTGCCACATCACTCTCTCCCCTCCCCCTCTCTTCTCACCACAATACCTACCTTGTTTTTTGAACCCTCCTTGGCATACTGTTAAATTTACTATTTTTAGTAATCATCCTGGTTCCGGCAACTTGCTTCTCTTTCTCTATCTCCGTCTATATGTACCTCTAATCACTATGTTCCATAAATCACCCCCTGTATTTTTTATTGGTTTTAGCACCTGAATAACACGTTTTAGTTCAACTGCCATGATTGTTTTTATTATGTACTTTCAATGCTGATGTAAAGCGCTCTGATACCCTCAGGTGGAGCTAGCGCTATATAAAACCTTCAAAATAAATACATACATTTAAAAAAATTAAGAAATCAACTGGAGCTCAGATTGAAGAGACGGAAGTAGACAAAAAGGGTAGATGGGTAGTGGTGAAACTAAAAATACGCAGCAATATATATATACAGTGGTGGGATATTACGGCCCAATCCTGGATGACCCAGAGCCTTTGCAAAAATTGTACTCACAACTTCTAACTGCGCAAGCCCCAATAATAATGGGAGGGGATTTCAACATAATTTTGCACCTTAAATAAGATCGATTCCCACCCAACCATGGTCCGAATCTACCAAAAATGAGGAGTGGGTGAATCATTGTATTAAAGATCTTGGTATGGTTGATATATGGAGGGAGAAAGGAGGGAACCTCAACAAATACACATTGCAAAATAAAAGTGTTGGGGCATGCATCAAGGATAGACTATTATTTAATAGATAAGGGACTATCAGAAGCAACACAAAAAGTTGAACATATACCAGCACAAATATCAGACCACTCAGCTGTGATCTTGCATCTCAATTGTAGAAAAGCAATGTATACACATAGATACACAATTTCAATTCAAAATCTTTATTCGAATTTTTGCAAATTCATAAAAGCAATACAGACAATCCCAGATCAAATAACATATTACAGTAGTCAAAAACAGCAATATTAAAAAAAACAATTATAAATGTAAGTCTCAGATTTACTAAGGGTTCTCCATTGTTTTGCGAACATGGGTAATAACTCTTAGAAAAGTGCTAGTGCGGAATATCAACTCTTCGTTATTCAAAGTTAACAACATCAAATTTGATTCCTCCAGAGAAAGTGGTCTGTGCTTTTTAAAATACGGTACTAAAAACCATTTAAAATATTTTTGATAAAATTTACAAAAGAAAAAGAAATGTAAATCAGTTTGCGGGCTCGTGTCATCACATGGGAACAGATTATTTCCAGATTTTAAAAAGGTATAACCTAGTGGAAAACATAACAAGAATCTCACGGTCCCTGCCCTGAGGCGAAAAAGCAAAGATCTTTCCCACTTTGTCATTGGAAGCGTACGGTACAAAGGGATTGGTTGTATATACAGATCTTTGTTCACATAAGCCTGGATTGTAGGTTTAATTAATTCTCTTGCCGATCTTTCTTCTCTATAAAGTGCGTACAGTGCAGATTTTAAATCGTTTTTATCTTTTGGGTTGATTTTACTTGGGTCAAGAAAGAGGTGTCCTTTGCCTACACTACTCAATTTTTTGAACACTCCAGAGAGCCATGGGATTAACATCCCTTTATCACAATAAAGGCAGTCTCTTATGATGTCCTGGGTTAGGCCAGCCATGTTATTCTTCGAAATAGCAAGCCAGAACATTGCCGGTCTGGAGGCAATAAAATCTGATATATAATGCAAATTTAGTTCGCAGTGGCAAATGTATTCCGAGGAGGCAATGGGCACTCCGAGGATTTTTCTGCAGAAGCGGTTTTCCTCTGTCTGGATGCTGGGGATTTTTTTCTAGGCCCCAGATTTCTGCCCCATAAGTAGCTACTGGTACACATTGTGATTTAAAAAAATTTATAATAGCTTTTGTAGCATCTACTTTCCTAGGCCGTGGGAGGCTAAGAATAGAGTTAATGGATTTTGAGAACTTGCTCGTGGCGTGGGCTAAATGTCCACTCCACGAGCCGCTCGCAGCAGAAACCATTCCTAAATAGGGAAAGGTGTTGGTAGAATAAAGTTTATCAACACCCACTGAGATAGCGCTTAATTGTCTCTAACCCGGGCCACAGGTCATAATAAAGGATTTTTTAAAATTTACTTTAAGATCAAGTTTTTCCATATATTGCACAAAGTCTTTTACCAAACTACGCAGGGCATTTGGGGTTAGACCCATATGCACCGCGTCATCTGCATAAAGCAGAGTTGGTAGCAGTCTCCCCCTTATTTTCGGGACATCTGTGGTTATCGATTTTAGGGATTTGTTTAATCCATTTATATATATAATAAATAACAGGGGTGCTAAAACGCACCCCTGCCTAACTCCTCTTTCTACTTTTATGGATTCTGACACTTCCCCCCCCCATCCCGAACCTTACTTGTGCCCTTGTGTCAGTGTGCAAATACGCAAGAAAATAAACAAACGATTCATCCAGACCATATTCTAAGAGAATCGCCCACAATTTAGACCTATTTACTAGGTCGAATGCGGACGATAAATCCATAAAGGCTAGATATATTGGTGCAGACCGAGCAATAGTATATTTACCAATTACTAAGTTTAAATTTAGGCACTGCTCGGTTGTACCAACCCCACTCCTAAACCCCATTTGGCAGGAGTCTAAGATCCCTGTATCATCTACCCACTCATTAATTCTATTATATAATACTCTTCCCAGAATTTTGAGAGTATTATCTAGGAGCGAGATGGGTCTGAAGTTCATTGGGTCTGTTCTTTCTCCTTTTTTATATATGGGCACTATTATGCTTGTGGACCATGTGTCGGGTATAGGCACTAAAGGTAGGCTGTTAAATACATTTGTCAGGATGTGTGCCCAAAGTTCTGGTTTCCATTTAATAATGTCAATTGGGAGGCCATCTGGCCCTGGGGCTTTATTGCCGAGGCTTTGTTTAATACCGGCGATGACCTCTCCCAGGCTAATCTCTAAGGGACGCAAGTCACCTAAGACAAAATCATTATTAACATTTGGCGGTGTTGCATACAATTTAGAGAAATGGTTTTCCCATTGATGGCTGGAAATGGTACAGCTTATTGCTGACGTTTGTGTACCCATATTGCGCAGGTTTTTTACAGCAGCCCAGAAAATTGTGCCTTTTTTCCCAGAGACTGAGTCTGATAGCTCATCCCAGCGTTCTGACAAAATGATTGCCTTGCGTTTCCCTATTTCAGCTTAATAACTCTTTCTTGCCTCCCTGACCTTAATTTGACATCTAGGCTTAGCGTTCAGTGCATTACGTAAGGCCCTTTTTGCGACTGAGCAGTTGTTGTCGAACCATTTCGGGTCCATATTGATTTTGCGATTAGGGACAGTTAAACTTGTTTTTATAACTAAGCACAGATTAGTAAAATCTGAGATCACCCTTTGGTGATTCCCATCAACTGTTATACATGAATCTATTAAATTTTGATGTTTGGTAGTGAGTTGGTTAGTTATACTACCACTATCCACCTTCCTCCATTTCAATCTTAGATTATTTGTAACGGGGGTTATATCTCTTGCCCCCATAGTAGTTTTAAATACTGGCGGGGGCCCTAGTCTAATACTCGCAACCAGTGCGTTATGATCCCCGAATGCGGTCTCAATGACCTTGGCCATCGTAAGACTGTCAATAAGTTCGGGTGACATAAAAATATAATCTATAGTTGAGGAATGATCTCTACCTCTAAATGTGGGGACATAATTATCGTTAGGAGTTGGGCTTTCATCCATGATGTTAGTTAACATATGATCACGTATAAGCAAGTCCAATTCTTGCCCCCTTTTGTCTACTCGGTCATTACAGATATTTGCCCCTTGTCGATCTAAATTAGACATTTTAGCGTTAAAATCCCCAGCTAGAATAATTCCTTTACTTGTAGTATTTTCTAGGGGTTCAGTTATGTTACTCAAAATTTTCGATAGTTCAATGAAATTAATATTTGGGATTGAATGGAAATCATTGTTATAAAAATTAATAATATAAAAGGGGACCTTTCTTTTATATTCAATAATCTGAATATTAGGGCTATTCGTTGGTATTACCTTAATATTCCCAACTGCAGTAACCCTGATGCCAATTAACAATCCGCCCATCGGTCTGCCAAAATCAGGTTTGCCCGCAATTACACTGTTACAGTGAAAGCCCTCAATGTGCAGGTTAGTGGTGGCCCATGTTTCCTGGAACATAATTATGTCTATATTGGAAATAGTCTCTAACCAATTTAGGTCAGACAATCTTAGCTCCAGGCCAGCCACATTCCAACTAAGGATCGAAAGATCAGAATTAGACTTAGTTGGTATGTTAAGTATGTTAGTGCTGACATCTATCGTGCTTTCAGCGATTACAATCCTTTCTGGCGGGATTTTCCTTGCGGATAACAAGCTGTCTAGGCCTTGGCTGCTACTTGTTATTGGTGTTGTTATTTTCTGTTTATCATTATTTATCCTCATGGGCGAGGGGTTGGGAGTCTGATTAACATGGGGATCCTGATTATTTCTACAATTATACTTGCTGTAACCACCCTGTTCTTTGTGTGGGTTGATGGTTGGTATCAGTCAGTCGACCATCTCTAAACAGCTATATCTGTTATAGGTCGGAAGCCCCATGAAATTGTCCATGGGGCCTACATCTCTTCCCATGTTTCCTCCCCAGTTACCCATGTTCCCTCCCCAACTTCCCCATTCTTCTCCCCAATCTTGGTATCCCGGTCTGCTCCAGTTCCTATCATGGCCTGGCCAGACACGACTCCTGGGAGGATAGAAAAAGTCTTTTTGTTTCTATGTGTTTATATGAACCTTGTGTGTTCCAAGAGCATATATAGTCTACAGTACGAGGATCCTCAAAGTTAATTATAACACAGTCACCCTGGGTAGTCTTGCGCTCTTTTCCTATCCAGGGTATTCTACGGACAGTTAGAATCCTACTAGTGTAGTGTAAAGGTAGTGGTCGATTGACATTAAGCCAATGTTGTACTTTATTTTTTAAAGACCAACTAGTTTCAGTGATGTGATCAGCTACCTCTGGAACCCCGGTCATGACTACTACCAATGAGCTAGCCTCTGGAGGGAGGTGAACCGCACGTCTATGCTCTTTATCTCCCTTCTTCTGATCCTTATCCGGGAGCACAGGGGTTGACTTAACTTGGCTTTCTGCTTGTTTGGTGAGTTGGGGAGGTGCAGAATCATTTATCGATTTCACAGGGTTTTTATTTACTTGAGCTACTGATGTCTTTGTTGTTACGGTAGTACTCAACACTTGTGCTGTGGTCTTCTTGGGCCCTGTGGCTACGGTGTTATTGTTTCCAGTTTTAGTTTTAGTCCCACCTGTTAGAGAGGGCCCAGGATTAGGTGTATTTGTGGCAGTCATAGGGATGATTTTAGGTGAAGCATGCAGCCCAGCTAGTTGTTTCTCAATAGTTCAGAGTCTGGTCTCTATTGGGGAAAAATAAGATCTAAAAAGTTCCTCACTTTTTACTAGCAGGATGCTGGTTGCTTCGCAACAGTTATGCGTATCCCCCCTACTACAAGTGTTTCTATACTTTCTAATTCCAAACACTCTGTGATCTCACCAGGGGTTAATCTAATGCTACCATTTTTTGTTTGATTATGTTTTACTTTACTAGACTTTTTCGTTGGTGCATTTTTCTCTTTGGACAATGCCGCTTTAGCTTCTTTCTTTTGCTTTGGTATGGCACCCTCTCTCTTACCTCGTGACTGTGTATTCCTCACTTCATCTGGCATGTGATTAATAAGTAAATCAGGTGATTTTTCTAAAGCCAGACTTAGTTGGGAATCTGAAAAGAGTTGGGATGCAGACAAGTCAACTATATTTGGCAAACTAAGTGTTTCTATCCTAACATCATTCATGGCACCTAAATCCTGAGTTTGTACTGGGGTTCTTGCTAGTGCGAGGAGTCCCAAGGATGAACGCCTAGCTATTTGTAAGTCTTGGGATACTCTGCGTTCAAGGAGAATGATGCCCTGATCTATAGCTTCATTCGCCCTTGTTATAAAATTATCCAATGGGCCGATTATCTGTCCACATCCCGCCGCGGTTTGGGGTCTACTTCCCCTTGTGGACATTTTATCAACTGGTACCTTATAAGTAGAATAGAATGTTCAAACGTCAAGTCTTCAAGGTGGGTGCGGAACCAAAAACCAAGAGAGGGGGCCCGGTCCGGTCACATTCGGTCTCTAACGGGCTCAAACAGGCCCGCCCTTGGCCCGGGCTTCGCCCGGCGTCCCGCGACGCGGGGGGTTGCCCCGGTTAAATGCGCCTCCTGGCGCGATCTTGTGGCGTCGGTGCGTTGCACCGCGCCGCTAGGATTGCTGGGAAATGTAGTCCGAGCGCGGCTGCGGCAATGCTGTGGCCTGCGGCGCTGTCACGTGCTCTGTGGGTGTCCCCGCTCCTTCCTGGCTGCCAACAAGTGACTCTCGGCGGTGGCGGCAGAGTTAGAAAAGTCCCCGCTCCTCGGCGGGCTGCCCCGGTTAAATGCGCCTTTTGGCGCGATCTTCTGGCGTCAGTCCATTGCGTCGCGCCGCTAGGACTCCTGGGAAATGTAGTCCCAGCGCGGCTGCGGCGATGCTGTGGCCTGCGGCGCTGTCACGCACTCTGTGGGTGTCTCCGCTCCTTCCTTGCTGCCAACAAGTGACTCTCGGCGATGGCGGCAGAGTTAGAAAAGTCCCCGCTCCTCGGCGGGCTGCCCCGGTTAAATGCGCCTCCTGGCGCGATCTTGTGGCGTCAGTCCGTTGCGCAGCGCCGCGCCGCTAGGACTGCTGGGAAATGTAGTCCCAGCGCGGCTGCGGCGATGCTGTGGCCTGCGGCGCTGTCACACGCTCTGTGGGTGTCTCCGCTCCTTCCTGGCTGGCAACAAGTGACTCTCGGCGATGGCGGCAGAGTTGAAAAAATCCCCATACACAGTAGACAGGGGAATCTTCCTAGACGATAGCTGCTTAAAAAATCTGGCAAAAGAAACTAAAGAGTTCCTTCAAATCAATAAGGAAGAAACCTCGAGGCAAACTGCGTGGGAGGCATACAAAGCCTATATTAGGGAAAAATTATTCAGCCTTGCAGCCTACAAAAACAAAAACAGAATAAATAAGATCCAAGAATTAGAGAAAGGAATAGCAATCTTAGAGCTTGAGGTTAGCAGATCTGTGAGCCTCGAAGCAAAAATTAGACTCAAGGAGGAGAGAGACAAGAAGAAGATGGAGCTGGTAGACTTCCTTGAAGTAATCTTAAAAGACAAATGGGATGCGAGCAAAATAGCACACTACGAGTATGGAGAAGGGTGCGGGAAGTTATTGGCGTGGAAGTTCAAAACCGATGCAACAAGAAATAGGATAGAGAAGATCCAGGTGGGCGACCAAAAATACACGACAGAAGTGAAGAAAATTAGAAATGAATTTGTAGCATTTTTTGGGAACCTGTACACCAAGGAAGAACCACACACGGAAGAAAAAATACAACAATGCTGGAAAAAAAAGCCCTCCCAAAACTCCCACAACAACAGAGAAATATGATTAACAAAGAAATAACCAAGGAAGAAGTGTTAGGAGTGCTAAACAACTTAAAGAAAAGTAAAGTGGCATGCCCAGATTCACTCCCAAATGAATTGTACAGCCATCTGTGTGCAGAACTAGTAATTCCAATGACGAAACTGTTTAATAATATATTTCTAGCAGAGAAAACACTACCAGACTCTTGGAATGAGGCAACAATCAACCTAATACTCAAGCCGGGGAAAGATTCAACAAGAACTGAATCCTTCAGGCCAATATCTCTCCTAAACATGGACTACAAGGTTTACACGCAAATTCTAGCCAAAAGGCTTGGGGAGATTGCAGGCTCAGTGGTTCACATAGACCAAAAAGGCTTTATTAAAGGACGGCACATACAAGAATTAACACATGAGCTTGTCCTAGCAATAGACATTGCAACCCACTGCGATACACCATTGTTTGTTTTGACCCTAGATGCTGCTGAAACATTCGACAGGGTAAGCTGGTCTTTTTTAACGGCCACCTTAGCGAAATTTGACCTAGGTGAGACATTCCAAAAAGCAATAAAGCAAATATACAAAAATCCAACAGCAAAGGTTCTAGTAAACGGAGTATTAACCGACAGCATAACAATAAGAAGAGGGACAAGACAGGGATGTCCCTTGTCACCCTTGCTATTCGACTTATATATTGAACCATTGGCAGAAAAAATAAGGAAGAAAACAGGAATTATCCCATTTAAATATCAAGGATGGGAAAAGAAAGTTGCGCTTTTTGCTGACGACCTAATGATTTTTACGAGTAATCTGGAAGCGTCTCTACCCAAAATAGAAGAAATAATAGAGGAATATGGTGCAGTATCAGGATACCGCTCCATGCTCCTAACCAAGAAACTGGATTTATAAAACTCTTGTAGACACATCTATTATCTCGCAGAGCTGGATAATTTTTAACAATAAATCAAGAATCGTGTCGCATGAAGTGATCATAGAAACCCCTATAGATCTCAGCAACAATTCACAAAGGGATCATTATTTGGAAAAAGCATACCATATGAACACCTAAACCTATATTTGGATTACTCAATAAATCAACAATACTTGCTTTCTATATCCCCTGGATACTTGTGTGGTTTGATTGGAAGTGGTCCTGAAGAAGGTGGCCTTGAGCCGCCGAAACGCGCGTCGACCAAGAGCGGGGTCTCACATTGATCTTTGAGACCTGTACTCATGATTTTACTTCCTTGTTTCTAATGGTGTGGTAGTGTATGGAGTTAGAGTGAGAATGTTGAGATTGTTGTGAATGTGAGTAGATGCTGACATTTTCTTTTTCTACCAGGGGGTGAATGAATCATGTATCCATATATAATAACCATATTTTGTACTTATTTTTGATTTTGATGCACTTTATTATGCTTCTCTCTGTTTACACTATTTATTATAAAAAAAAATGTTTTGTCTTCATAAAAATCGATAATTTTGCAATATATGATAAACTGATAAAGGAATGTTAATCGATGCAAATCAATGGAAGTTATATTTATAATCATGAAATAAATCATATATATTTTTTGAAAGAATGCAAGTAATTTTTGAGCTTTTGTCACCAAAATTTGATTAACCCCTTCGATGCTCATGACGAGCTCAGCTCGTCATGAGGCACGGTTGAGCTGTGCTGATGACGAGCTGAGCTCGTCATGAACAATGGTAAATCTGGGTATGCAGCACCCAGGGAGAATACCTCTAGCAGCCAAGGTGTTAAGCATTTGAAGTATTGTTGTACCACTATTATGTGGTAGGTAAGGGAAATTTACTCTCTTTGTCACAAGGTCTTCCACTATCATTCATCGGAAGGTCCAATATAATAAAGATGACCATATTGCCGAAATTCACATATTCAGTCCTATCCCACTGGACTTAAACCTCAACCATTTAAAACAATTACAAGGGGAACTAATCAGTTTCATCTGGGCAGCAAAATGGGCTAGAATAGCCTGGAAAAAAATAAGAAGGAATAGGCTACACTGAGCGATAGTGAGCCCCGAGATTCTCAACTACTGCAGAGCGTTTCAATTAAAAAATGTCAGAATACAATTAGGACATTATGATCGGTAGCCCGACCACCTAAAAGCGGCATTACACAAGGAAGGAAGTTACTTCTTGTATAAGTACGGCCACCCCAAGTACTTAAAAAAATAAGACTAAAAAGCCTAAAGGCGGCGGCATCACTCTGGTACCAGATGAGAAGGACGCTCAAAATATCACACTATATTAGATATGCACCCATATGGGACTCGCCGGGAACACCTGAATGCTTACAGGATAAATTAGCAAGTGTCTTGAAAGAAAGCAACATTAATAAATGGGGTAAGTTAATAGTTCTGGATTCTGTAATAGACTGGGAAACATTGAATGGAAAAACGAATGGAAAAATATCAAGATTTAAGTACTACCCAATAAGTAGTTGGATTAAAAACCTTAACGATATAAAAGAGGGCTACAGAACAGCAGAGGAAACGATGCAGGAAAACAAAACGATTAAAAAAGAAGTAACATGTTGGTACTGGGCGCTGGTTGAGGAAGAAAAAGAGTATTATGGCATCCCCAAAAAGATCTGGGGAGAAACATTCCCAGAGCTCGACATAACGAATGAATGACAAACCTCGATGAACACTTGTTGGGTGACAGTAAAATCAGCACCTTTGAGAAAAAATCATATCTTCACAGCACATAGAGCCTACTGGACCCCCAAGAGGCTGTCTAAGTTCAAAGGTCAAAGCGAGAGGAGTTGCCCCAAATGCGGGGAACGGGCACAGATGATATTCACGTGTTTTGCCAATGCCCCCACCTGGAAGAATTCTGGAAAGAGATAAGTAAAACCGTGTCCAACGTATTGGGAGTACAGGTGGACATGAGTATGGATTTGAATTTTTTTGGTGAGAAGTTGGAAATTGGCCCGGGTAACCAAAATAAGTAAAGATAAAGAAAAAATCGTGTTTGTTTTAATTTTGCTAGCGAGAAGGGAGATTTGTATTAACTGGGTAAAGAATTCACCCCCAATGCTAAAGGATGGATGGCCTCGGTCCAAAAAGTAAATAAACTGGACAAGAGTGGGAATAGGGGGGAGGAAACACATTTAGGACAATTTGTGAAAACTATATGAATAATAGCTAATTACACCATTAACGATGCAATTGTCCAATGATTTAAAGCAATGCAATAGAACACTTCAAGTGGGAACTTGAAGGAGTAGTCATAGTGACTAGCTCACCCCAGAATCACTACCAATGTGGAATGGACAAAAAAGCGCTTGAGAGTACTTAAGAAAAAGGGAAACCGAGAATTCTCCACGCATCTGTTGCGGTTACCCAGAAGAAACCCCAGAAGGTCGGCATTTCTAAGTAAACCGGGAACCCGATACCTCCAATTCCAAACTATTGCTTTATGAAGGACAAAAAAAACAAAAAAAAACTGCAAGTACAAAGGGCCCTTTCCCACTGTGACTGCAAGTACTATTTTTAGGTCTCACCTAGGATTGCAGCACTTGTGCTGCTCACGTGGCGAGATTTATTGGGGTAAAAGTATTTTTGGAGAAGGACTTCTGATCTCACCCATGCTTTCAATTGGTCAATGTCCATATTTATTTAAAACCCTGCATTTCGATTGCACTGTAGGCTTTTTGGTTACCGCCCCGTGGCTTTTCTGTGCACGCCCTTGGGACATAGAGTCTTCAGCTTCCTTCAGTTTTCTAGCTCTACTTTTATCTGATGGGGCCTATTAAGGGAAGGTTCAGGGAGAGTTCAGCAAGCTGAAGCTTCGTCATGCTGCCTTCATGCCTGGAGCGCCTGGAATAGCTCACAGAGGGGGTGAATGGGCGCAGCAGAGAGAAATTCAATGAAAGGACATGAACAGATAACCCAGGCTTTTGATAGAGGGGGCAAAGCTAAAACAATGCGCCTATATCATGTCTGTGTGAGATGTACTGTCTGTTGTTCCTGTCTGTGTGAGATGTGGCACATGTTGTTCCTGTCTGTGTGAGAAGCGCCCTCTGTTGTTTCTGTCGGTGTGAGATGCACCCTCTGTTGTTCCTGTCTGTGTGACCCCCTTTGTTGTTCCTGTCTGTGCGAGAAGAGCCCTCTGTTGTTCCTGTCTGTGTGAGAAGCACCCTCTGTTGTTCCTGTCTGTGTGAGAAGCGCCCTTTGTTGTTCCTGTCTGTGTGAAAAGCACCCTTTGTTCCTGTCTGTGTGAGAAGCGCCCTATGTTGGTCCTATCTGTGTGGGAAGCGTCCTCTGTTGGTCCTGTCGGTGTGAGAAGCACCCCCTGTTGGTCCTGTCTGTGTGAGAAGCACCCCCTGTTGGTCCTGTCTGTGTGAGAAGCGCCCCCTGTTGGTCCTGTCTGTGTGAGAAGATCCCTCTGTTGTTCCTGTCTGTGTGAGAAACGCCCGCTGTTGGTCCTGCCTGTGTAAGAAGTGCCCTCTGTTGGTACTGTCTGTGTGAGAAGCGCCCTCTGTTGTTCCTGTCTGTGTGAGATGTGCCCTCTGTTGTTCCTGTCTGTGTGAGAAGAGTCCTCTGTTCCTGTCTGTGTGATTGCGCCTCCTGTTCCTGTCTGTGTGAGATGCACCCTCTGTTGTTCCTGTCTGTGTGAGAAGCACCCTCTGTTGTACCTGTATGTGAGAAGTATCCTCTGTTGTTCCTGTCTGTGTGAGATGTGCACCCTGTTCCAGTCTGTGTGAGATGTGCCTCTGTTGTTCCTGTCTGTCTGTGTGAGATGCGCCCTCTGTTGTACCTGTCTGTGTGAGATGCCCCCCTGTTGCTCCTGTCTGCGTGAGATGCGCCCGCTGGTCCTGTCTGTTCGAGATGCGCCCCCGTTGACTCTTTCTGTGCGAGAAGCGCCCTCTGTTGTCCCTTTCTGTGTGAAAAGCGCCCTCTGTTCTACCTATCTGATAGAGACTACTAACCGCAGATTCCTTTGCATAGAATTATCCCCAGGTGCGAGACTGGACGGGAAATGTTTTTGCCACAGCATCCTTGCATGCCGGGGTGCGCGGGGGGGGGCACCCAACACCGGTTCTCTATCTGGGTTCCAGCGGAGTTATTTTCCTGTGTTTACGAGTTGGTTCGTCCTACTTGTTGCTCCTCTTGTCTTCCGGCCGGTTGCTTGTTGGCATCCAACCGTGCCCGCCTGGGCGTTGTGACCTGGATGTTGAGTTTGGGGGCGTTTGTCAGTTTCCAGCTGCGCCCGCCTGTTCTTCTGTTTCCGCGGCCGGGGGCCTTGGAGTGGGGCCTGGCACCCGTGCTACTTGTCTTTCCGGAGCCTTGTGGGACTATATTTTTTCTCTCCCACCTGTCTTATTACTGGAGCACTTTCTGTCTGGCCTGTTGACGTTCGGCTGTTATAGATGAGGCTGCCCTCTTCACTGGCAGTGTGTCCCGGGAACGGGCTATTGCCCTTGTTTCTCCTCTTCTCCTTGGATTCTCTGGGTTGCTCTTCTTCCTAGGTACTCTTCTGCGTTGCCCGTGTCTGGGGCTTCCGGTGGAGGTCCCTGGTGCGTTGGCTGCTGGCCTCCTTTCGTATCGCCTGTTCCTGGGGCCTCCGGCGGAGGTCCCTGGCACATTGGCTGCTGACCTCCTTTCATATTGCCTGTGCCAGGGGCTTCCGGTGGAGGCCCCTGGCACATTGGCTGCTGCCCTTGGCTTTGCCTTCTGTCTCCTGCTTGGTGAGGGCTGGTCGTCCTCTTTGTCGTTGTGACACAACCCCTATGGGGCGCTGTTCTTCGGAATGCTGCAGTTCGAGTCTACTTGGGGAGGGGACTGGAGTTTTTTCGCTTGTCCCTGTGGTTCATCCCCTGTTGGGGAGGACTGGGCTCTTTTCTCCGGTTTTCGGTGATTTGGTCCTTGTCGTGGTCTTGGGTTCGCCAGAGCTGGGGCGGTACTCTTGCAGACCCTCCTTCCCCTTGGGTATGGCTAGGGTATCTATTCTACGCTAAGGAATCTGCGGCTAGTAGTCTCTATCAGATGTACGAGTTAGGATGTATCTGGTAGAGACGATTCTAGCCGCAGATTCCTTCGCGACTCACCCTTACTCCCCATTCTGCGAGGGCCCTTCTTGGTCTTCTGCACTTGCTGAACTATGGGTGGTTGTCTTGTGAGTGGTCTTTTCTTGCTCCCTCCTTAGGGGGTTGCTCGCCCTGTTGTGGCTTTACTCTTTCCCCTTCTGGTGCTTGGTTGATGTCTTTTAGGGGCAATTCTGCACCCTGGTCAACGATTGTGGGGTTCGATCGTGCTCTCCTTCCCTTATTGCTTTCACTTCTGTCTTTTGGCTGTCCTTGGGGTTGAGGTACCTTGGCCGGTCTCTCACCTTGGCTTTTGGGAGCCTTTCTCCCTGCTAGGATTGTCTGACCGTCCTGATCTCGTCAGAAACGGTCGCTCCCCACGCTGCTCCCTGCTCCGCCTACCGCTGGATATCGTAGCGCCATACCGCAAGTGTGCTCTGTGAACCATCATTGCCTGTCTGCTGTGCTGAATTATATCGTAGCGCTATTGCCTGATTGCTCTGTTGTATTAGATTGTAGCGCCATATACCTGCTTGCTCACTCTGTCTGTATCGTAGCGCTGCATTGCCAAGGTGCGCATTCGCGAGTGTTTCATTTGTGCTGTGCTGCTTGTGTGTCTCATTTGCGCCTAATTGTGCCGGTGCCTCTACCATTTTGTTTGCTTTTATTCACTTTGTGCCCCAATCCTGTTTCGCTTTTTGGCTTGCTGCCATTTTGTTGTTGTTGTTGTGCCTCCCTGCCCGGCTCTCCACCCCGCTCCCGCCTCCCAGCTGCTCCTCCCTCGCCCCTCCCCCTTCCACTATCCTAATATGACAGATGCCTACGCGCGCAGCATTCACGCGCAGCGGTCGTGCCCCATGCGCACCGAAGGTGCGCCAAAGGTAAGCCCGTCTACGCCCGTCCGCGCCTGGACCGGGCCCAGCGCCAGACCCCCTGGTCCTCGCAAATCCCACTCCACCCGCATAACATATGATGCCGCATCCCTCTCAGCACTCAACCCCGGCCGACTCAAAGACTGCTACCAGGCCGCCCCTGGACACACCCACGGACCCTTCTCCTGCCATTTCTGCAAACTCGACTGCATCAAGACCCATTAAAAATCCACAGACTCCAAACAGAGCTCTGACACTAACCACCTGAAGTGCATCCTGCTCAACACCCGCTCTGTTCACAGACACGTCATTGAACTATGGAACCTCCTCGACACCACTTCGCCGGATGTCGCCTTCCTTACAGAAACCTGGATGAACGCCTCATCAGCTCCCGACATCGCCATAGCCATCCCGGACGGCTACAAGATCATCCGAAAAGACCGCACCATCCAAACAGGAGGAGGCATCGCCATCATACATAAGAACTCCATCCGCATCACGACCAGCTCAGACGACAACCTTGCAGCCGCCAAACACCTTCACTTCCAGATCCACACCGAACCCAAAACCACACTCAGAGGCACCCTCATCTACAGACCACCAGGACCCCGCACTCGATTCAGCGAAGACATCACTGACTTCTTCAGCCCACACGCCCTCCCCTCTGAGGACTACATTCTACTGGGAGACCTCAACTTTCACATGGAAAAAAAAAATGACAGCAACACCACCACCCTCCTGGACAACTTAGCCAATCTCGGACTAAAAAAACTTGTTGATACCCCCACCCACTATGCCGGGCACACGCTTGACCCAATCTTCACCTCCAGCAAGCACATCTCCTTCAACCACACTACTGCGCTCCACTGGACGGACCACAGCTGCGTTCACTTCAACTACAAAAAAACCACGACCCACAACCTCCCTCAACCAATCGCCCGAAGAAACTGGAACAAAATTACCACCGACCAGCTCTTTACTTCGCTTCACAAAAACCCTCCCGCCAAAACATCGGACCCAAACCAAGCTGCCACCAACCTCACACAATGGATCACCCACAGCGCCGACAAACTAGCACCCTTGAAAAATCATCAAATCAAGCAAAGTAGCAAAAAAGCCCCCTGGTTCAACGATGACCTTAAGACATCCAAAAAGCTCTGTTGTACCCTCGAGAAAGCCTGGAGAAAAAACCCAACCAATGACAACCTGACCACCTTCAAGAACGCCACCCGCAAATACCACCAACTGATCCGTTCCACCAATAAATCAGCATTCAAGGATCGACTTGACAACAACGCCCACAACAGCAAGGAACTCTTCAACATCGTCAAAGAATTTACCAACCCCACCGCCGGCACCAATGACATCACCCCATCCCAAGACGTCTGCGACTCCCTAGCCTCTTTCTTCCACAACAAAATCGCCGACATACATACCAGCTTTGAAAACCAGTCCAGAGACCAATCCACCCCACCCACCCCCAAACCAAATCCCCCCTCCAACAACCTCTGCGCCTGGGACCCAATCACCACTGAAGACACCATCCACCTGATGAACTCCATCCACTCAGGATCGCTTACCGACCCATGTCCCCACCACATTTTCAACAAAGCAGACTCCATCATCGCACCCCATCTCCGAGACGTCATCAACTGCTCCCTCAACTCCGCCACCTTCCCGGAAAGCTGGAAACATGCCGAACTCGGCGCCCTTCTGAAGAAACCCACAGCAGACCCCACTGACCTTAAGAACTACTGCCCCATCTCGCTCCTCCCATTCCCTGCCAAAGTCATTGAGAAAGCCGTCAAAAGTCAGTTCGCCACCTTCCTCGAATCCAACAAATCCCTCGACCCTTCACAATCTGGCTTCCGAGCCAAACACAGCACCGAGACCGCCCTCATCGCAGCAACAGACGACATTCGAACACTACTGGACAACGAAGAAACAGTCGCCCTCATCCTACTTGACCTCTCCGCAGGCTTCGACACGGTCTGTCACAGCACCCTCATACAACGCCCCAACAACGTCGGAATACAAGGAAAAGCATTGGACTGGATCATCTCGTTCCTCGCCGGAAGAACCCAGAGAGTCCGCCTCCCCCCTTTTAGATCAGAGGCCACCGAAGTCATCTGCAGCGTACCACAAGGATCATCACTCAGTCCCACCCTCTTCAACGTATACATGACCCCCCTCGCTTCCATCGCGCGCCAACACAACCTCAACATCATCTCCTACGCAGACGACACCCAGCTGATCCTCTCCCTCACCAAAGATCCAAACTCCGCCAAAACCAACCTACACGACGGGATGAAAGAAGTGGCCGAATGGAAGAAGAACAGCCGCTTAAAACTCATTTTAGGATCATCCCCTTCTGCCTGGGACGACTCATGGTGGCCACCAGCCCTGGGAAATGCACCCAAACCCACTTATCACGCACGCAACCTGGGCTTCATCCTGGACTCCTCCCTCTCAATGACCAGACAAGTCAACGCTGTTTCCTCATCATGCTTCAACATCCTTCGCATGCTCAAAAAAATCTTCCGTTGGATCCCCACCGAAACAAGAAAAACGGTTACCCACACACTGGTCACAAGCCGTCTGGATTACGGAAATACCCTTTACGCCGGAACCACAGGCAAACTACAGAAAAAACTCCAACGCATCCAAAACGCCTCAGCCAGACTCATACTCGACATCCCCCGCCAAGCTCACATCTCCGGTCACCTGAAAGACCTCCACTGGCTCCCCGTCAACAAGAGGATAACGTTCCGACTCCTCACCCACGCTCACAAAGCCCTCTACGACCTAGGACCCGAATGCCTCAACACACGCCTGTCCTTTTACACCCCCACCCGCCAACTTCGTTCATCCAATCAAGCCCTAGCCGCTATTCCGCGCATCAACAGATCCACCATGGGTGGAAGATTCTTCTCCTACCTAGCGGCCAAAACATGGAATTCTCTCCCCACCCAACTCCGCCTTACACAGAACCACCTCTCCTTCAGAAAACAACTTAAAACTTGGTTATTTGATAAGTAAGTACCCCCCCTCCTACCCAAGCGCCTTGAGACCCTCTGGGTGAGTAGTGCGCTATACAAATTTATGAACTTGAACTTGAACTCTGGGGTTGAGTGGTCATTGCTCTCCGTTCTGACCTTAATGTTCTTTTCTGTTCCCGGAGGAGGCTGCAGACTTCTTGGTCTGCGGTATATTTTCACATGCTCTGTCCCCGGGGTGGCTGTTGCATTTGTTTGCAGGGTTGCCTTCCGGTAGCTGTGCCCTGGTCTTCCATTCCAGGTCTTGGTACCTCCGTACCTGGCTCTATTCTGGACGGGGCTGTTTCTCACCGTTTGTTTCTTTCCCTTTCGTTTAGTTGGGTTTTTTCGCACACTGTTCGGGTGTTCCCACAGTTTTATTAGTGATGGCTCCGCATTGTGGCGCGGAAAAGTTCTCCGAAGAAAACTGACGGTGTGCTCTTGGGCACCGTACTCCAAAGTCCTTATATAAGATTTGAAATTTTAACCATCGCGCGCTTATGCAAATGGCCCTCATGATTTCCTGCACCGGGCCATTTGTTTTTCTGTAGTCTACAACCTTAAACTGGGGAGTGTTGGAGTTCTGGGAAGCGGCCCTGGGGCTCTGTGACTTGTAGCTGTTTTCCCTACATTAACTGTGCGTTGGCAGTGAGCAGTGGTGCAGTGTTTGGAGTCTCAGCTCCACATGCAGCACGGTGTGCTCTTGGGCACCGGACTCCATAGTCCTTTTATAAGAGTGAAGTTTAACCATCGCCCGCTTATGCAAATGGACCTCGTGATTTCCTGCACCCTGATCCATTTGTTTTTCTGTCAACCTCGGAGCATTGCCATGACAACAGGCCGTGGGCTCTTCCTAGGCACCTCACACAGAGCTCCGGCAGAGAAGAGGGTGGCTCCTCCAGGCCGCAGAACAGATTGGCTAGGATGTGTGAAATCCACTTGGACAGAGGGTGTCTGTGTACTGTGTGTGTTCGGTGTCTCTGCTGAGTGGATGAGTAGGTGTCTGCTGTGTGGGTGGGTGTCTGTTTGTTGGGTAAGTGAGTTGGTTGGTGTCTGCTGTGTGTGTTGTGACTGCTGTTTGTGTGGGTGTCTGTTGTATGTGTGCTCTATATGTTTTTCAGTCTGCTCTGTGTGAACAGCGCACTGTTTCAGCGTTGGGGGACCGGTCCGATGGATCCCTCTACTAAGCTCCACTGGATTTATGGCTGTTCCTAAAGTCTGGACGGTGGATGCCTGCCAGGTCGCCACTGCCCCCTCTATTCTTGGTGTATATTTATTTATTTTATGCGTTTTTTTATATAGCGCTGACTTTACCCGAAGGTGTCAGAGTGCTTCACAATAGGAACAGTGATGATACATGAGGAGAAAATTACAAGTGAACAAATTACAAAAGCAAACGTTAAGTTACATGAGGCAAAAGTGACAATTGTGAGCAAACAAAATACAAGAGGTAGCAAACGGTACATTACAGGAGGAAAATGTGACGTGTGCAAGTTACAAAAACGTACAAAGTACAAGTAGAGGTATAATACTGCAATCTATGGCAGACACTCAAGCACAAACAAACGTTATGTAGGCAAGGGTGGCACTTGTGCCAGTATCTAAAGCAAACAAAATGTAAGAGGTAGCAAACAGTGTGTTACAAGAGAAAAGTGATGTGTGCAAGTTACAAAAGAGTACCAAACACAGTTAGAAGGATAATACTGCAATAAATGGCAGACACTCAAACCACAAGAACACACTGGGAAGGCACTTCCATAGTCATGGAGAATAGAATTTTCTATAATGGAAGGTCTTCCTTCAGATAATAGAGAGGGCGTGAATTAAATTTGCAAATTGTCTTTGAAGGAGGAGAACTTTGAGGTCAGTTTTGAAGGCCTGGGAGGAGGTGGTGGTCCGGAGCTGAGGCAGAAGTGAGTTCCAGATTCTCACTGCGTTGCCTGGAAAGGATTGGGCCATTGATCTTTCCTTCTTGAAAGTGGGAGGATCAAGCAGTAAATGTTCCGCATTGCGTGAAGGCCTAGAGCCTCCAGAGAGTTTCAGTTTATTCGCCAGGTAGCGAGGAGAGGAGGAGTGCAAGGCTTTGTGGGTGATACAGGCAGTCTTGTAGATAGATCTTGCCTCAATGGGAAGCCAGCGGAGGGTGGATAACATGTGTGTGATGTGGTCGCTTCTTTTGGCCCCATAAATGAAACGAGCTGCTGAATGGAGAACATATTTAACGGGGATAGGTGGGATTTGAGGAGGCCAGTAAGAAGAGAATTGCAGTAGTCCAGTCTGGAGAGGATCAGCGATTGGACCAGGGTTTTAAGATCTTGCTCCAGGAAGAAGCGACAAATTCCCCAAAGAAGGCGCAGTTGGTGTCAAACAGACTATGCAATGGAAGTGATGTGGGAGATTAGATTGAGTTTTTTGTCGAGTATGAGACCAAGGGATTTTGCGCTGTCGACAATGATGGGTTTATTGTTAAGTAGATTCATCTGATCCATCCATGATTGTACCGGGGAGGAGAAAGTGAGGGGAGGAATTCAGTTTTGGAGGGATTCAGACTCAGTTGATGAGTTGACATCCAGTTTTGAATGGAGTCGAGAGTAGAGCTTAGGATGGAGAGATCGTGAGTGGAGGCACCCTTGAGGTAGATTTGAGTGTCGTCTGCATAGAGATGATAGTGGATCCCGGATTTACTTAGGAGATTTCCCAGTGGTTCTAAATAGAGATTGAACAATGTGGGTGCAAGTATAGAGCCTTTGAGGAACACTTTGACCTCCCGCCAGAGGAGATGAAAGGCTGTTCCCTATTTTGATCATTTGGGATCTATCAGAGAGGAAGGAAGCAAACCATTTAAGTACAGTGCCCTCCATGACCATTCCCTGTTGAAGAGTGTTGAGGAGAGTGTTGTGATTGACAGTGTCAAAGGCTGCAGAAAGGTCAAGGAGAATTAGAATACAAGACCCCCCCCCCCCCGAATCGAGTATCCTCAGTGCGTCATCAACCACTTGCAGTAGGGCTGTTTCAGTGCTGCAGTTTTGGATGAAGCCGGACTGAAAATTGTCAAGAAGATAATTGTCCTTGATATGACGAGAGAGTTGTTTCGCTACACATCTTTCTGTGATCTTCGCAACTGGCCAGAAGGGCCAGTGCTTTCCCTAATGAGATATCCCCCCCCCCCCAAACCAGGAACATTAATGGCCCAGCACTCTTGAGGAAAGCATTGGCTTGTGTAAATTACCGGTATAGCCGGATTTATAGCACTGTGCTCCATTTTTATCATGCTTTCTGGCCCCCTCACCCATTTCACAGCCAACCATAAACTTCCACTACTGAAGTCCACATGTCTCCTGCGATATAAAAACTGTACTTTCGTTATGATGCCAATTATTCTGTAGCGCTAAATTCCATCAGGATGGTAATCCTTGTTTCCCTACACTTTCGTTCCGTTTGCTGGTTTTTATTGCTGTGCTAAGTAACGTGGATGTTCACATCTGAAAGGGTGCGTGCTTTGTAGTGTAGAAGGGAGTATGTTCTGCTCTTCAGGGGCCTAACTAAGATTCAGCTTTTGTGTTTTTTTAGAACAGTTGTTTAGAAACAGAGTAATAGATCAGTACAGTGTTTGCTGGAAGTGGGGTTCTCATGGAAGCTTCCAGTTAGGTGTACTTCACATTTTCTGCACCGTCACCCTGCCTTGCTTTCTGAAAGAGGCTCTGCTTACTGGCTCGAGCTGGATTCTCACAGAAATTGACACCAAGTGTGTTTTTATGTGTGACGTTTCTCTTTACAAAGATAATGGTGCGCTCAGTCATCACCTGCACACAAACCCTCCTCATCTTACTTCTTCTCACCAACCAGTGCTTAATTAGAGCTGGGTTCTACCGTAAGCACAGTAAATGCCCCGAAATCATTGTTTGGCAGTGGAAAATCTAAAATAACAAAAAACTTGCTATTATTTGGATGAGGTGCACACCTCATTGCCCCCTCCACTCTGCACTATTGATAGCTGAGCCACTGGTCCAAATATACAGTAAACGCGCACTTAAAATACAATCTTAATGGCCTTTTAAGCGAGTTTCGTGAAATAGCTCCACTGGGAGAAACAGCTGTCCATTCTGGATTTGTTGGGTGCGCAGCAAACAGTGATGGACACATGCTGATTAGCTTTGCGGGGGTCAACAGGGGGTAAAAGACATTGTCATTTACAACGCCATTACTTAATTATTGCTTCACGATGGGAAAAAAAACAATAACATTTTCAATGCCAATAGCTCAAAACAATGTAATTGCAAGACCTATTGCATTGTAAATGCTTGCTCTGCATAAGTTTTACCTTCCCATTGTTTAACATTGGAGAGTTTGTGGCTACTGCCTCAAATCTGACAACAGTGATTTCTACTGCTTCTTTGTAAAATCATTAACTTTAAAGAACTGTCTTGATCCCGATAATCTTGGTGTCTAAAAATATTTTAAATTCTGTGTTATTTTTCTAAATTGTTCTCTGATTTCTTTTTTTTAAATGTGTGTTTCATTTATTGACACTTTGTGTACAACAAATGCTTAACACTCCCCTCTGATAAGCCACTAACTACACTGCCACTAACATAGCACTTTGGGATTTTTAAAGCAAGCCCCTGTAAACCAATAAAACTTGACTTGACTTTCTGCATAGTGCACCTCTATTTTGACACACTACATAGAAAGCCAGCATCCTACAGTGTTAATCTGCCTCACCATCTCTAGGCTGACGTTTTAGAGTGGCCCTCCTGTTCGCCAAGAGGCGATTATGTTCACTTGGGAAAGTAAATTTGCTCCGAAAATTGATGAATGGATTAAAGATCTAGTGTACTGCCATGAACAATTGGAATTGTATGCTGAGGAACTGCCTGTAACATCCAGACCTAAAGATATTTGGGCACCGCTAACAGAATATTTACCACTCCAGACTCATAATGAAACTGTGTGACCTGATTGGCTATCTGTAATATTGTGTTATCATATCACTCGGAATGCATGTAGTGCTTCGTCAAGGTGGGACCATTTTATCTCATGTATTTTAACATCTGATCACAAAATGTACCTTTAGTGCTTTTGTTACTATTGCTTTAATTTACACTGCTTGATATGACAGTACGTTTGTATGGGACTGAGAAACTTCAATAAACAGAATTAAAATTAAAAAAAATATTGGCTGACGTTGTATGCTCCACCTCATCCCTCTAAGGATGACAGCTCCATTTCTTGGACGTTAAGAGAGTCCTCTACTCATACATCGATTGCTCCAAAGACCACCAAGTACACAATCAGCTCTCTGTGGGGTCAACAAAGCAAAAAAAAGGTAAGGCTGTGCAGAAGCGTACCATCTCATACTGGATCGTACTAAGCATTAAGATCTGTTACATGCTGGTAAAGCAGCAGTCTTCAGAAGAACTGCATACCTATTCCACCAGGGTCAAAGCTACTATCCCTATGTTAGCACACAGTGTCCCTGACCTAGACATCTGTCAGGCAGCAACGTGGGAATCCCTCCACACGTTCACAAAGCACTGGTGTCTTGACAGCCAAGTCTACAATGAGGGGCACTTTGCCCACCTGGTCCTCCCGGATTTTCTGGTTTAAGTCCTTTTCACAAACCCCCATCCTATAGGTACTTCTTTGGTATCTATTTAAAAGGGGAGGAATCTGCAGCTAGTAGTCTCTATCAGATGAACAAGTAACTTACCTTCAGTAATATTCTTGCTGGTAGAGGCTCTATGTAGCTGCAGGTTCCTCTTTGACCCTCTTCTCATCCCTGGTCTCTGACTTGACTCCGCCCTCTTGTTAATAATAATAAGATCCCAAGTCCATGAATCGTCACACTGATGTGCCAAGTTGCTTTTGGTATAAGCTAAGTGTCCAAGTAGGAATCATTTACAGTATCAATTTAACATTAAGCAGTGCCATAGCTATGATCACTGAATTGAGTGACCGTAGGGTTTCAGTAACAGTCAACATTGATTAGTATCAAAAATATATATTTATTCTTTTTTAGTTTTCAGATATAAACTTTTTTATATATTGCAACTTGATCCAAAACTCATAAATCCGGCAACATTAAACCACCACAAACATATCTCACAAATCATATGGTGGCATATGAACACCTTTACCACATAGTGTGGACACAATGAAGGACCACAAGCACGTTATTCAATATGCAGCCTAATTCACAAATTGTTATTTTACGTGAATTATACAATGTAATTGTGTAAAAGGTGTTAGGCGTCGACGTTTCGGTCCATGTAGGCCAGAAAGATCCAGAGGACCATCTTCAGGACGAAAAGGTTGCACAGGGGTATCTAATACACACAATAACAACATGAAACGTAAATAATCAAAGAAACCCTAGGGTACATGGAGATTATTTATCAGCTCAGAATAAAGAACAAAGTGAGAGTGCTCTACTGACAATACATAAAACTAGGTGTGGCATGCACCATTAAACAGCCACCAGGTGTACAAATGACTTATACAGAAGTGCCTCAGGAAAACCAACAACAAAACCAATTAACAAGTGCCTAAAAAGACCTTTCTTTTATATCAAGCCCGAGAGGTACAAAGCATCAACCACCATGAGTATATACCACATGTACCTGTGTATTTTATAGTATCTTCAACAGCCAGAAACGCCTCACAGGTCGTTCTGTAAACCAATGAATAACTAAGTAAGGGCGCTATGTGGGTAAACAGAACGCTATCGAAGTGAACGCTATAGAAATGCGCATGCAAGAGCTGTCACTTACATCTGGAAGCCGCCCACAATTCTGAAAGACAGACGAAATATGTATCAGAGACCTGGGTGTGCCCTGTCTGTTTAAAATCAACCGCTAGCAAGCTGTAAACTTACTTCGCTGTTCAAGAGACGCCGGCTCAAAAGAGTCCGAATGTCTTCTTCGTGACAGAACGCGGAAGCGAGCTCTTTCCGCAATTGACGCCTATAACGTGCAGCGCCCTGACGTCAGTATCACGGTGACCATGGCGGCCATCTTAGAGTGTACTAAGCCGATTATGGATTGCTATACTACCGCTGCCAAAAAATTACTATGGTGATTACAAAACATACATTTCAACGTAACCAGTGCTACCTAATTCCGATGATATTTACATAACACCTTAATGGACAAACAACTATGGGGCTAACAAGTGTGATATAACGATCAGCAATATAACATTGAGAAAACTATACAGCATTGGACAAAACAGTAGGAATCTCAAATCCAATCGGTAACCAACACCTCAATCACCTACATCATGACTATATCTAACTGATATCCTACATTCTAGGGAGCAAAAAGAAAGTATAAACTCACATACAGCCGTATGTGGTATTCCAGATTAAAGAACCTTCATACTAAAGTAGCCAGTGAGTGCCATTCAATAAACGTATTCAGCCCATTATCCACAGTATCACATTGCCAGATCAGTTTGTTCTCTCTCTGAGTGAGGAGTTTTTCCACATTTGGTCGTCTCCTTGTACCCTTTACACATTCTACAACAAACCATTTCATATCAGTGGGAGCATGTGACATGTTGATAAAATGTTCAACTAAAGATGCTGTATGAATTTTGCATCTAATGCGTGATTGATGTTGGGTTATCCGTTTCCTTATTTCTTGTGTAGTTTTTCCTAGGTAACTCAATCCACAAGGACATTGGATACAATAAATCACATTCTTGGTCATGCAATTAGAGTGGTGTTTCAACGTCATTTGTCTACCATTTATACAGCAAGTTTTTATGGTTTGCGTGGTTGCGCATGCTGTGCATCCACCGCATGGGAAGTGTCCGACAATAGGTGCCATGCCCCACATGCTATTTAGGGTATTGATCTTTGGTTCCCTATAGGCTTTTACCAAGTGGTCTCGTAGGTTCTTTCCTCTTTTGAAGGCGAATCTGGGAATGGCTAACTGGGGTTCGACCTTTTGGATCAGATGCCAGTTGCGTGTGATGATTTTTTTGATTTCGGTGGATTCTGTACCGAATGTAAGGACACAAGTCGGGAGTATGGTATCAGATGTAATATTAGGACTAGTCAGTTGCTTTTTCTGTAGGAGGGCCTGACGGTCATAGAACCATGCACGCTTCATCGCGTGTTTTACCAGCCGGTATGGATACGACCGAGTCACAAGTTTCTCCTGTAGAATTCTGGCTTCCCTGAAATAATCTTCCCTTTTGGTACAGTTCCTCCGAATACGGAGGAATTGACCAAAAGGGAGGTTGTCCCGTAAATTACGGGGGTGGTGACTATTATACCTCAACAGGGTATTACGTGCCGTGGGCTTGGTGTATAGACTCACAGCAAGTATCCCTTCGGTATGTATGATGTTTAAGTCAAGAAAATTCAAGGATTCACAACTACTTTCCAGGGTAAATTGTAGGTTCCCATCTTTCGTATTAAGCCATTGATGGAACTCGTCCAACCTATCTTGGCTACCCTCCCAGACAACACAGACATCATCGATGTACCTAAGATAGTGGACTAGATTGGTGGCAAAGGGATTGTTGTTGTAGATTACCTTTTCCTCAAAGTTAGCTACAAACAAATTAGCTATTGTGGGAGCAAAAACGGCTCCCATTGCTACACCCTTCCGTTGAACAAAAAAGTCATTATTGAAGAGAAAGTAATTCTCTTCTAAGGCCAGTCTTGCACATTCAGTAATAAACCAAGTAGGAACTTGGTGGGGCCGAGTGCGAGTTTCCAAGGTGTCATGGATCACTTGCAGAGCTTCAGCTTGATGGATGTTTGTGTAGAGGCTTTCGATGTCCATTGTAGCCAAGATGTTGTGGTTTGGGCTAAAATGGACACCTTCCAATTTAATAATAGCATCTCTACTATCCTGCGTGAATGATCTGGTGGTGTTAACAAATGGTTTTAGGAAATAATCCACATATTCTGCCAAGGGTTGAAGAATGGATTGGCAACCCGCTACAATAGGTCTACCCGGCGGTTGCTGTCTGTTTTTGTGGATTTTTGGTAGCGTATAAAACGCCGGGATACAGAAATCGTCTTTATTTAAGTAATCAAATTCTTTTTTGCTCAGCCAAAGGCCTTCTTGGCCTTTCATAGTCAGAGTCAGGATCAGTTTCCGAATCCTGGCTGTAGGGTCACCAGACAGTTTCTTATAATGTTCTTGATTACTTAATTGTCTTAGAGCCTCCTGGTCGTATGCCATTTTGTCCTGTAAAATGATTCCTCCCCCCTTGTCAGCAGGTTTGACTATTAAGTCTTCCTGTTCGGACAAGGTCTTAATGATAGACATATCGTCCTTAGAAAGATTGAATCTCACATACTTCCTATTCTCGAAGAGTTGTTCAATTTCCGTGAGTACCACGTTTTCGAATGTGACCATCTCTTTAGGTATTAAGTGATTGGCTGGAAAGAATGTAGATGGACATTTTAGGCCACTGATGTTGATGGGCATGTTAGTAGTGTTTTTGTGAAAGTAGTGTTTTAGTCTTAGGGTTCTAAAGAATCGATGTGCCTCCACCAAAATAGAGAACAAATCATTCCTATTGGTGGGAACGAATGATAGCCCGTGGCTGAGGACTTCTATCTCCCTCGAGTTTAGCTGATATGAAGACAGATTGAAGATTGGTACAACCTCCATATTCGGGTGGTTGGTGGTGGGCATAGCTGTATCGCAATTGACAGGTGTGGTTACCACTCGTAATAGTTGTTGCGAGTTTGTCTGAATCCCGGGGTATATTGGTTCCTGAACCAACCTCGTCTCGGGTTCCGAGAACGACCCCTGTGTGGTGTTTGGCCTCTCCCTAAAAAAGGTGTTGAGCTATTTCCTCGATTTGATCTATATAGGGAGGCTGCTCTACTATGACTATCGTCAGAGCTTGAAGAGCCCGAGTCAGAAAAAGTGGTATGCTTAGGTGCCAGATTCTCCGGATTGCCTGTTTGTTGGAAAAAATCTTTTTTCAGATATGGGTAGGTGCGTTCACGATTATAGTTCCTCAGATCTTTTTGTAATTTCTCCGTTTTTTTCAAAATATTAGTGCGTTGGAACTCAGCGATGGTCACATCAAGTTTGCTTAAAAAATCATTTGCATCAGTAATTGCAGGATCTTCCCGTATTTGTTTCTCCAGATCTGCAATTTCTGCCTTGATTTTATCAATTAACCGTGCAGCTGTCTCTATGCTAAGCACCATCCAACTTCTTGAACACTTGTTGGATACAAAGCTAAATCCAGTCTTGTATTCCTCGTCCTCTGTAAAAATACAAGGTATGTTCCGCACCTGTAAGCCTACGGGGATGATATTATTAGAAAGACAGTCTCTTAAGAACTTGGCATGCAGTTCTGTTCTAATCAGTTTTTTGTGGAGTCTTTCCAAATTATTGCGTAAATTATTCTGTGGAGAGTTCAAACTACTAGCATTCGGTTGGGGACCTAAAAGAGAGGGTCCACCTGCAATAGTTTTGATATAGTCATCCGTGTAGGTGATGGTTTCAAGTTCAGACATTTGAGATTTACAACATATACAATTTAAAAAAAAAAAAAAAAAAAAAAAAAACAAATGTAAGTGACACAATAATCAAGACAATTGAAAAAGAGCTGACAGAGATATACTAACAAATAGGACAAACCACTTGAAAAAGGGCCCTTTTTTTTTTTTAAATTGTATATATATGTATGTATGTATATGTTGTAAATCTCAAATGTCTGAACTTGAAACCATCACCTACACGGATGACTCTCTTTTAGGTCCCCAACCGAATGCTAGTAGTTTGAACTCTCCACAGAATAATTTACGCAATAATTTGGAAAGACTCCACAAAAAACTGATTAGAACAGAACTGCATGCCAAGTTCTTAAGAGACTGTCTTTCTAATAATATCATCCCCGTAGGCTTACAGGTGCGGAACATACCTTGTATTTTTACAGAGGACGAGGAATACAAGACTGGATTTAGCTTTGTATCCAACAAGTGTTCAAGAAGTTGGATGGTGCTTAGCATAGAGACAGCTGCACGGTTAATTGATAAAATCAAGGCAGAAATTGCAGATCTGGAGAAACAAATACGGGAAGATCCTGCAATTACTGATGCAAATGATTTTTTAAGCAAACTTGATGTGACCATCGCTGAGTTCCAACGCACTAATATTTTGAAAAAAACGGAGAAATTACAAAAAGATCTGAGGAACTATAATCGTGAACGCACCTACCCATATCTGAAAAAAGATTTTTTCCAACAAACAGGCAATCCGGAGAATCCGGCACCTAAGCATACCACTTTTTCTGACTCGGGCTCTTCAAGCTCTGACGATAGTCATAGTAGAGCAGCCTCCCTATATAGATCAAATCGAGGAAATAGCTCAACACCTTTTTTAGGGAGAGGCCAAACACCACACAGGGGTCGTTCTCGGAACCCGAGACGAGGTTGGTTCAGGAACCAATATACCCCGGGATTCAGACAAACTCGCAACAACTATTACGAGTGGTAACCACACCTGTCAATTGCGATACAGCTATGCCCACCACCAACCACCCGAATATGGAGGTTGTACCAATCTTCAATCTGTCTTCATATCAGCTAAACTCGAGGGAGATAGAAGTCCTCAGCCACGGGCTATCATTCGTTCCCACCAATAGGAATGATTTGTTCTCTATTTTGGTGGAGGCACATCGATTCTTTAGAACCCTAAGACTAAAACACTACTTTCACAAAAACACTACTAACATGCCCATCAACATCAGTGGCCTAAAATGTCCATCTACATTCTTTCCAGCCAATCACTTAATACCTAAAGAGATGGTCACATTCGAAAACGTGGTACTCACGGAAATTGAACAACTCTTCGAGAATAGGAAGTATGTGAGATTCAATCT
This sequence comes from Lissotriton vulgaris, assembly GCF_964263255.1. NCBI lineage: Eukaryota > Metazoa > Chordata > Amphibia > Caudata > Salamandridae > Lissotriton > Lissotriton vulgaris. Next base: position 1,540,902,192 of record NC_141696.1, on the reverse strand, counting down.
TTCTAAGGACGATATGTCTATCATTAAGACCTTGTCCGAACAGGAAGACTTAATAGTCAAACCTGCTGACAAGGGGGGAGGAATCATTTTACAGGACAAAATGGCATACGACCAGGAGGCTCTAAGACAATTAAGTAATCAAGAACATTATAAGAAACTGTCTGGTGACCCTACAGCCAGGATTCGGAAACTGATCCTGACTCTGACTATGAAAGGCCAAGAAGGCCTTTGGCTGAGCAAAAAAGAATTTGATTACTTAAATAAAGACGATTTCTGTATCCCGGCGTTTTATACGCTACCAAAAATCCACAAAAACAGACAGCAACCGCCGGGTAGACCTATTGTAGCGGGTTGCCAATCCATTCTTCAACCCTTGGCAGAATATGTGGATTATTTCCTAAAACCATTTGTTAACACCACCAGATCATTCACGCAGGATAGTAGAGATGCTATTATTAAATTGGAAGGTGTCCATTTTAGCCCAAACCACAACATCTTGGCTACAATGGACATCGAAAGCCTCTACACAAACATCCATCAAGCTGAAGCTCTGCAAGTGATCCATGACACCTTGGAAACTCGCACTCGGCCCCACCAAGTTCCTACTTGGTTTATTACTGAATGTGCAAGACTGGCCTTAGAAGAGAATTACTTTCTCTTCAATAATGACTTTTTTGTTCAACGGAAGGGTGTAGCAATGGGAGCCGTTTTTGCTCCCACAATAGCTAATTTGTTTGTAGCTAACTTTGAGGAAAAGGTAATCTACAACAACAATCCCTTTGCCACCAATCTAGTCCACTATCTTAGGTACATCGATGATGTCTGTGTTGTCTGGGAGGGTAGCCAAGATAGGTTGGACGAGTTCCATCAATGGCTTAATACGAAAGATGGGAACCTACAATTTACCCTGGAAAGTAGTTGTGAATCCTTGAATTTTCTTGACTTAAACATCATACATACCGAAGGGATACTTGCTGTGAGTCTATACACCAAGCCCACGGCACGTAATACCCTGTTGAGGTATAATAGTCACCACCCCCGTAATTTACGGGACAACCTCCCTTTTGGTCAATTCCTCCGTATTCGGAGGAACTGTACCAAAAGGGAAGATTATTTCAGGGAAGCCAGAATTCTACAGGAGAAACTTGTGACTCGGTCGTATCCATACCGGCTGGTAAAACACGCGATGAAGCGTGCATGGTTCTATGACCGTCAGGCCCTCCTACAGAAAAAGCAACTGACTAGTCCTAATATTACATCTGATACCATACTCCCGACTTGTGTCCTTACATTCGGTACAGAATCCACCGAAATCAAAAAAATCATCACACGCAACTGGCATCTGATCCAAAAGGTCGAACCCCAGTTAGCCATTCCCAGATTCGCCTTCAAAAGAGGAAAGAACCTACGAGACCACTTGGTAAAAGCCTATAGGGAACCAAAGATCAATACCCTAAATAGCATGTGGGGCATGGCACCTATTGTCGGACACTTCCCATGCGGTGGATGCACAGCATGCGCAACCACGCAAACCATAAAAACTTGCTGTATAAATGGTAGACAAATGACGTTGAAACACCACTCTAATTGCATGACCAAGAATGTGATTTATTGTATCCAATGTCCTTGTGGATTGAGTTACCTAGGAAAAACTACACAAGAAATAAGGAAACGGATAACCCAACATCAATCACGCATTAGATGCAAAATTCATACAGCATCTTTAGTTGAACATTTTATCAACATGTCACATGCTCCCACTGATATGAAATGGTTTGTTGTAGAATGTGTAAAGGGTACAAGGAGACGACCAAATGTGGAAAAACTCCTCACTCAGAGAGAGAACAAACTGATCTGGCAATGTGATACTGTGGATAATGGGCTGAATACGTTTATTGAATGGCACTCACTGGCTACTTTAGTATGAAGGTTCTTTAATCTGGAATACCACATACGGCTGTATGTGAGTTTATACTTTCTTTTTGCTCCCTAGAATGTAGGATATCAGTTAGATATAGTCATGATGTAGGTGATTGAGGTGTTGGTTACCGATTGGATTTGAGATTCCTACTGTTTTGTCCAATGCTGTATAGTTTTCTCAATGTTATATTGCTGATCGTTATATCACACTTGTTAGCCCCATAGTTGTTTGTCCATTAAGGTGTTATGTAAATATCATCGGAATTAGGTAGCACTGGTTACGTTGAAATGTATGTTTTGTAATCACCATAGTAATTTTTTGGCAGCGGTAGTATAGCAATCCATAATCGGCTTAGTACACTCTAAGATGGCCGCCATGGTCACCGTGATACTGACGTCAGGGCGCTGCACGTTATAGGCGTCAATTGCGGAAAGAGCTCGCTTCCGCGTTCTGTCACGAAGAAGACATTCGGACTCTTTTGAGCCGGCGTCTCTTGAACAGCGAAGTAAGTTTACAGCTTGCTAGCGGTTGATTTTAAACAGACAGGGCACACCCAGGTCTCTGATACATATTTCGTCTGTCTTTCAGAATTGTGGGCGGCTTCCAGATGTAAGTGACAGCTCTTGCATGCGCATTTCTATAGCGTTCACTTCGATAGCGTTCTGTTTACCCACATAGCACCCTTACTTAGTTATTCATTGGTTTACAGAACGACCTGTGAGGCGTTTCTGGCTGTTGAAGATACTATAAAATACACAGGTACATGTGGTATATACTCATGGTGGTTGATGCTTTGTACCTCTCGGGCTTGATATAAAAGAAAGGTCTTTTTAGGCACTTGTTAATTGGTTTTGTTGTTGGTTTTCCTGAGGCACTTCTGTATAAGTCATTTGTACACCTGGTGGCTGTTTAATGGTGCATGCCACACCTAGTTTTATGTATTGTCAGTAGAGCACTCTCACTTTGTTCTTTATTCTGAGCTGATAAATAATCTCCATGTACCCTAGGGTTTCTTTGATTATTTACGTTTCATGTTGTTATTGTGTGTATTAGATACCCCTGTGCAACCTTTTCGTCCTGAAGATGGTCCTCTGGATCTTTCTGGCCTACATGGACCGAAACGTCGACGCCTAACACCTTTTACACAATTACATTGTATAATTCACGTAAAATAACAATTTGTGAATTAGGCTGCATATTGAATAACGTGCTTGTGGTCCTTCATTGTGTCCACACTATGTGGTAAAGGTGTTCATATGCCACCATATGATTTGTGAGATATGTTTGTGGTGGTTTAATGTTGCCGGATTTATGAGTTTTGGATCAAGTTGCAATATATAAAAAAGTTTATATCTGAAAACTAAAAAAGAATAAATATATATTTTTGATACTAATCAATGTTGACTGTTACTGAAACCCTACGGTCACTCAATTCAGTGATCATAGCTATGGCACTGCTTAATGTTAAATTGATACTGTAAATGATTCCTACTTGGACACTTAGCTTATACTATTACATTACCCAGTCCCGGTGGGATTATTGGGTGGCTCTGTTCTAATACTAAGTTGCTTTTGGGGCTCCACATCTGTAAGCTTGGACAGCCTTGAAAGCAACTGACATATGCGGGATGGATTTGCACCTTTATAGGCCCCCCCACTTCACTTCTGGAATGGTGTTGATGCAGAGCAGCATGGCGCCACCTTCCAGCAGGCAGAGGTACAAAAAAAAGGTTTCTATACCCAGTCTGACGCCTGCAGAATATTCAAGAGGTTAGGAATCTTCAGCTAGAAAAGAGTCTCTATCAGAAAGAGCATTACCGACGGTATATAACTTGTTCATTAAGCCCTATACTATTTGAAAATACTGATTACTGTCCAGCAGAAAAGATATGGCAGACAAAAGCAAACATATGAATTATTCTAAATGTAAATCGATAAACTAACTAACTGGTGTGGAGTGTGCTATTTAAGTGGCTGGTAAAATCAACTGGCTAACATCCAAAAGGGAAGCTTTTTATAGCATTTTAAGTAGAGAAGCCACATAGTCTCTATGGTGTGAGAGGAAAGCTAAAAATTCTAAACCAATTATCAATCAATCAATCAACTTGGATTTGTAGAGCACAGCTAATTAGCCACAAGGGTATCCAGGTGCTAGGTTCTTACTGGGATCAGACCAAAAGCCAGGTCGAAGGGGAAGGTCGTTCCAGGATCTAGCGACAAGGTTAGAGAAGAATCATCCTCCACTGTAGCTTTAGAGGATTCAGGGAGTGTGTGAGAGGGAGTCAGAGTGCAGGATTCTGGAGGGTTGGTGGAAGTTTAGGCAATGGTTGATGTATGCTGGTCCTTGGTCGTGGAGGGCATGTAAGCGTGTTTCAGCATCTTGAATTGGCATCTCTTTTGGATGGGGAGCCTGTGGAGATTCATGAGGTGGGGGGATATGGGATCATTTGGGGAGTTTGAGGATGAAAAAACGTGCTACCAATCTGAATTAGTCGCATCCCCCTGGGCACTCCTTGATTCCTTCCGAAGAAATCGGATCCCAAAATTATTCATACAATTTTTGAAATGTTCTTTATTGTAGTGTAGTGTATTTTAAGTTATTCACTCCTACTAAACTGAGAAAAATCCTAATTTTAAGACTTTCGGTATTCACAGAAGGCATTTAGGAGTCCTAAAGTTAGGAGTCCTAACTTCTGTGAATACCGAAATGAGTAAGTGTCTTCTGTGGATATGAAAATAGTAGTAAGTTTAGGATTTTGTCTTAAGTTAGTTCTGTGAATCGGGCCCCATGAGTTCTTGGATAAATCAATACTCAAGCAGGGGAAGTCCCTGACTGCTGAAGGCGGGTTTTTCCAAGAAATTGTTGTAGATTTTTGGAACTAGTGGAAGTAGCCATGCCGTATTAGTACTCCATGAGCTATGTCTTAATATGGTTATGATTTCTATGCCTATATAAGGGTTCGAGGCATGTGGGCTGCTGAATTCATATCTGTGCATAGATCGCCGCCTAGTGTTCGGTCCGGATGATTGCACATTGTTGTCCAGGAAGAGTCTTCGAAGTATCACGAGATAGGTGGCTCCTCCCCTGGACTAAAGTGCGCATGGGCATCCACTCCATCCTCAGATTGTTTTTTTTCCGCCATTGGGTTCGCATGTATATTTGTTAACTCAAGTTCGGAATCTATAAAAAACTTTCCTTTTGGCCAAAGGCCTTTAGTTATCGTCGGTATTGTCTTTGCGATCGGTGCCCAGTACTTGTTCCAGCTCTGTCCCCGAGCCGGACATCCAGAGGAGCCGCGTGGCTTTTCGGCACTGAAGGCCCGGTCGACGCCAGAGGCCTTATCGACGATTCATCATGGAACGGAGCCATTTCGAGAGATTTCCCGTTTGCTACTCCAAGTATCCTCACATCGATGTCCACCCGGTGTGCAATGAGTGCCTGTCTCCGGATCACGATGAAGTCAGCTGTATGGCTTGTTCTCGGTTCCGCTCCAAGAAGACGATTCGCATTCGACGCGCTGCGCGGAAGTAGGCCCAGCAGACGGCACCTGACCCGGTGAACATCTTCGATGCCGAGGAAGATGAGGGAGTCGAGCAGGAAGTTCAGGAGAACCTGTCTGATCCTGCATCGGAGATCGACTCCAGTTATGACGCAGATGTGGAAATGGTCGATAATGAAGACGTCGTCGACGAGGTAGGAGACGACGATGAGGCCTTTGGGGCCGTGGAAGATAGCTCGAGCGAGGAGCTAGGCCCAACCGTTGGTACGGGGGCCGCAACCAATACACTCGATAAGGCTCAGGTCGAGGGATCGCCACATGGCCTTACCCGAGATCGTACACTTGGTTCTACAGCCTCGCCTCAAAGCCCGGCTACGGACATTTCTAACAAGCCATCGGTTGACCGATCGAAATCGAAACCGAAAGCATCGGTGTCTACACAACCGAAAGCACTGGGCGCTAAATCGAAACCAAAAGTGCGTATTGCTTTGGTCGGTTCGAAGACCTCTGAACCATCGGCACCGACAAAACAGAAGAGTGTTATCGACCCGGTGAGGTCGCTAAAGGGTGTCGAGCCGAAGACCGGGGCACCAAAGAAACTGGTCAAGGACGTCGACCCGAAGAAGTCGGCGCCCAAAGCCGTCAACACAGACAAGGGACTCGGAACTCAGAAAGTTCTCGATCCTAAGCGTCGACCCGACAAGGCTAAAAGCAGTACAGACCTTGAGTCCACACCTGGCGGTGGCTCGAAGGAACCCGTCGAGTCAACACAGCCATCCGCCTCCTTTTCGAAGCAGGTGTCGGACTCGCTGAAACGCATTAAAGAGAAGGCGACTACTGTCGGACCAAAGGCTACTCCACCCCCGAAGCCGGTCAGTAAACCTCCAAAATTGTCAGCACCCATCCAGTTCACATTGCCGCCGAAAGTGGTACCTAAGGCCTTCGCCCCTAGGACGGCCGTCGAAGCGACCAAGAAGGTGTCCATGGGGCCGAAGCCTACAACTGCGGAGGTGGCCACCAAGCATTGACAGCCCCCGCCTGAAGATCAGTCGAGGCAGTTCATTGACGGGTAGACTTTCTATTTACAAGCGAAAGATCGCCCCTGAACAGCCTATGGAGTCATATAAAATTCCATTAAAGAAAAAGAGGGATTCTGCTACGTCACCTCTTCTCTTTGAACCTATAACACCACATGGACAAGACCCTGCTCCTATCTCGCTCACATACTCAGATGTGGAGGCAGGGGATGGTGACAATGAGGAGTACAGTTATCCTGTAGACACTGATCCTGAAGATCACACTGAACCCTTGACAGACGCTGCTGACCCAGGAGATCCACAAACTGCCCCAGACAGTCATGTCTATGCTGTGAAAACCTCGCCTACTGAAGACACGGCTGCGTTTAATGCCCTTATTGGGCCCAGATCTTTTGAATGGGGGAGTGTGTGACATTGATCCACATTCAGTCCATCACTTGTTGTTTTTGCAATTGCCGCCCTAGGTGCGCTGGGGATGCCCAGACGTGGGTCCCAGGCACTCCACACCACTTGGAGTCAAGCTAGCCGGGCTGATGAGAGGTGTTACCTCGAAACCGGTCCGGTCCTCGGATGCTTGATTCCGTTCTGGGAAGGACATGGCTTTTGTAGTTCGGACTGGACTGTTCCCATGGGGCAACAGGGTCAGAGCTGATTTGCATATCGCCATTGTCTAACCCAGGGTGGTGTGGAGTGCAAAAAAACGATGGATTTGGGCCCAGATCTTTTGACTGGGGGAGTGTGTGACATTGATCCACATTCAGTCCATCACTTGTTGTTTTTGCAATTGCCGCCCTAGGTGCGCTGGGGATGCCCAGACGTGGGTCCCAGGCACTCCACACCACTTGGAGTCAAGCTAGCCGGGCTGATGAGAGGTGTTACCTCGAAACCGGTCCGGTCCTCGGATGCTTGATTCCGTTCTGGGAAGGACATGGCTTTTGTAGTTCGGACTGGACTGTTCCCATGGGGCAACAGGGTCAGAGCTGATTTGCATATCGCCATTGTCTAACCCAGGGTGGTGTGGAGTGCAAAAAAACGATGGATTTGGGCCCAGATCTTTTGACTGGGGGAGTGTGTGACATTGATCCACATTCCGTCCATCACTTGTTGTTTTTGCAATTGCCGCCCTAGGTGCGCTGGGGATGCCCAGACGTGGGTCCCAGGCACTCCACACCACTTGGAGTCAAGCTAGCCGGGCTGATGAGAGGTGTTACCTCGAAACCGGTCCGGTCCTCGGATGCTTGATTCCGTTCTGGGAAGGACATGGCTTTTGTAGTTCGGACTGGACTGTTCCCATGGGGCAGCAGGGTCAGAGCTGATTTGCATATCGCCATTGTCTAACCCAGGGTGGTGTGGAGTGCAAAAAAACGATGGATTTGGGCCCAGATCTTTTGACTGGGGGAGTGTGTGACATTGATCCACATTCAGTCCATCACTTGTTGTTTTTGCAATTGCCGCCCTAGGTGCGCTGGGGATGCCAAGACGTGGGTCCCAGGCACTCCACACCACTTGGAGTCAAGCTAGCCGGGCTGATGAGAGGTGTTACCTCGAAACCGGTCCGGTCCTCGGATGCTTGATTCCGGTCTGGGAAGGACATGGCTTTTGTAGTTCGGACTGGACTGTTCCCATGGGGAAACAGGGTCAGAGCTGATTTGCATATCGCCATTGTCTAACCCAGGGTGGTGTGGAGTGCAAAAAAACGATGGATTTGGGCCCAGATCTTTTGACTGGGGGAGTGTGTGACATTGATCCACATTCAGTCCATCACTTGTTGTTTTTGCAATTGCCGCCCTAGGTGCGCTGGGGATGCCCAGACGTGGGTCCCAGGCACTCCACACCACTTGGAGTCAAGCTAGCCGGGCTGATGAGAGGTGTTACCTCGAAACCGGTCCGGTCCTCGGATTCTTGATTCCGTTCTGGGAAGGACATGGCTTTTGTAGTTCGGACTGGACTGTTCCCATGGGGCAACAGGGTCAGAGCTGATTTGCATATCGCCATTGTCTAACCCAGGGTGGTGTGGAGTGCAAAAAAACGATGGATTTGGGCCCAGATCTTTTGACTGGGGGAGTGTGTGACATTGATCCACATTCAGTCCATCACTTGTTGTTTTTGCAATTGCCGCCCTAGGTGCGCTGGGGATGCCCAGACGTGGGTCCCAGGCACTCCACACCACTTGGAGTCAAGCTAGCCGGGCTGATGAGAGGTGTTACCTCGAAACCGGTCCGGTCCTCGGATGCTTGATTCCGTTCTGGGAAGGACATGGCTTTTGTAGTTCGGACTGGACTGTTCCCATGGGGCAACAGGGTCAGAGCTGATTTGCATATCGCCATTGTCTAACCCAGGGTGGTGTGGAGTGCAAAAAAACGATGGATTTGGGCCCAGATCTTTTGACTGGGGGAGTGTGTGACATTGATCCACATTCAGTCCATCACTTGTTGTTTTTGCAATTGCCGCCCTAGGTGCGCTGGGGATGCCCAGACGTGGGTCCCAGGCACTCCACACCACTTGGAGTCAAGCTAGCCGGGCTGATGAGAGGTGTTACCTCGAAACCGGTCCGGTCCTCGGATGCTTGATTCCGTTCTGGGAAGGACATGGCTTTTGTAGTTCGGACTGGACTGTTCCCATGGGGCAACAGGGTCAGAGCTGATTTGCATATCGCCATTGTCTAACCCAGGGTGGTGTGGAGTGCAAAAAAACGATGGATTTGGGCCCAGATCTTTTGACTGGGGGAGTGTGTGACATTGATCCACATTCAGTCCATCACTTGTTGTTTTTGCAATTGCCGCCCTAGGTGCGCTGGGGATGCCCAGACGTGGGTCCCAGGCACTCCACACCACTTGGAGTCAAGCTAGCCGGGCTGATGAGAGGTGTTACCTCGAAACCGGTCCGGTCCTCGGATGCTTGATTCCGTTCTGGGAAGGACATGGCTTTTGTAGTTCGGACTGGACTGTTCCCATGGGGCAACAGGGTCAGAGCTGATTTGCATATCGCCATTGTCTAACCCAGGGTGGTGTGGAGTGCAAAAAAACGATGGATTTGGGCCCAGATCTTTTGACTGGGGGAGTGTGTGACATTGATCTACATTCAGTCCATCACTTGTTGTTTTTGCAATTGCCGCCCTAGGTGCGCTGGGGATGCCCAGACGTGGGTCCCAGACACTCCACACCACTTGGAGTCAAGCTAGCAGGGCTGATGAGAGGTGTTACCTCGAAACCGGTCCGGTCCTCGGATGCTTGATTCCGTTCTGGGAAGGACATGGCTTTTGTAGTTCGGACTGGACTGTTCCCATGGGGCAACAGGGTCAGAGCTGATTTGCATATCGCCATTGTCTAACCCAGGGTGGTGTGGAGTGCAAAAAAACGATGGATTTGGGCCCAGATCTTTTGACTGGGGGAGTGTGTGACATTGATCCACATTCAGTCCATCACTTGTTGTTTTTGCAATTGCCGCCCTAGGTGCGCTGGGGATGCCCAGACGTGGGTCCCAGGCACACCACACCACTTGGAGTCAAGCTAGCCGGGCTGATGAGAGGTGTTACCTCGAAACCGGTCCGGTCCTCGGATGCTTGATTCCGTTCTGGGAAGGACATGGCTTTTGTAGTTCGGACTGGACTGTTCCCATGGGGCAACAGGGTCAGAGCTGATTTGCATATCGCCATTGTCTAACCCAGGGTGGTGTGGAGTGCAAAAAAACGATGGATTTGGGCCCAGATCTTTTGACTGGGGGAGTGTGTGACATTGATCCACATTCAGTCCATCACTTGTTGTTTTTGCAATTGCCGCCCTAGGTGCGCTGGGGATGCCCAGACGTGGGTCCCAGGCACTCCACACCACGTGGAGTCAAGCTAGCCGGGCTGATGAGAGGTGTTACCTCGAAACCGGTCCGGTCCTCGGATGCTTGATTATGTTCTGGGAAGGACATGGCTTTTGTAGTTCGGACTGGACTGTTCCCATGGGGCAACAGGGTCAGAGCTGATTTGCATATCGCCATTGTCTAACCCAGGGTGGTGTGGAGTGCAAAAAAACGATGGATTTGGGCCCAGATCTTTTGACTGGGGGAGTGTGTGACATTGATCCACATTCAGTCCATCACTTGTTGTTTTTGCAATTGCCGCCCTAGGTGCGCTGGGGATGCCCAGACGTGGGTCCCAGGCACTCCACACCACTTGGAGTCAAGCTAGCCGGGCTGATGAGAGGTGTTACCTCGAAACCGGTCCGGTCCTCGGATGCTTGATTCCATTCTGGGAAGGACATGGCTTTTGTAGTTCGGACTGGACTGTTCCCATGGGGCAACAGGGTCAGAGCTGATTTGCATATCGCCATTGTCTAACCCAGGGTGGTGTGGAGTGCAAAAAAACGATGGATTTGGGCCCAGATCTTTTGACTGGGGGAGTGTGTGACATTGATCCACATTCAGTCCATCACTTGTTGTTTTTGCAATTGCCGCCCTAGGTGCGCTGGGGATGCCCAGACGTGGGTCCCAGGCACTCCACACCACTTGGAGTCAAGCTAGCCGGGCTGATGAGAGGTGTTACCTCGAAACCGGTCCGGTCCTCGGATGCTTGATTCCGTTCTGGGAAGGACATGGCTTTTGTAGTTCGGACTGGACTGTTCCCATGGGGCAACAGGGTCAGAGCTGATTTGCATATCGCCATTGTCTAACCCAGGGTGGTGTGGAGTGCAAAAAAACGATGGATTTGGGCCCAGATCTTTTGACTGGGGGAGTGTGTGACATTGATCCACATTCAGTCCATCACTTGTTGTTTTTGCAATTGCCGCCCTAGGTGCGCTGGGGATGCCCAGACGTGGGTCCCAGGCACTCCACACCACTTGGAGTCAAGCTAGCCGGGCTGATGAGAGGTGTTACCTCGAAACCGGTCCGGTCCTCGGATGCTTGATTCCGTTCTGGGAAGGACATGGCTTTTGTAGTTCGGACTGGACTGTTCCCATGGGGCAACAGGGTCAGAGCTGATTTGCATATCACCATTGTCTAACCCAGGGTGGTGTGGAGTGCAAAAAAACGATGGATTTGGGCCCAGATCTTTTGACTGGGGGAGTCAAGTCAAGTCAAGTCATAAAATTTATATAGCGCACTACATACCCAGAGGGTTTCAAGGCGCTTAGGAAGGGGAGGAGGATTATTTGTCAAAAATCCACGTTTTAAGCTGTTTTCTGAACGCTAGGTGATTCTGGGTGAGGCGAAGGTAAGCGGGGAGTGAGTTCCATGTTCTGGCAGCCAGGTATGAAAAGGATCTGCCTCCCATGGTGGTCTTGTTGATGCGAGGTACAGTGGCGAGGGCTTGGCTGGAAGAGCGAAGTTGGCGGGAGGGGGTGTAGAAGGACAGTCGAGAGTTGAGGCAATCTGGTCCGATGTCGTAGAGTGATTTGTGTGCGTGGGTAAGCAGACGGAAAGTAATCCTCTTATTGACGGGTAGCCAGTGGAGGTCTTTGAGGTGACCAGAGATGTGTTCGTTGCGTGGGATGTCTAATATGAGCCTTGCCGAGGCGTTTTGGATTCGTTGTAGTTTCTTCTGGAGTTTAGCGGTGGTACCTGCGTAGAGGGTGTTTCCGTAGTCCAGTCGGCTCGTGACCAGGGCATGGGTGACTGTTTTCCTTGTTTCGGTGGGGATCCAGCGAAAAGTTTTTCTGAGCATGCGAAGAATGTTAAAGCAGGAAGAGGATACGGCGCTGACTTGTCTGTTCATAGAGAGTGAAGAATCCAGGATGACGCCAAGATTCCGTGCGTGGTCTGTCGGGATGGGTGCATTTCCGAGGGCTTCCGGCCACCAGGAGTCGTCCCATGCAGAGGGGGAATTACCTAAGATGAGGACTTCTGTTTTGTCTGAGTTCAGTTTCAGACGGCTTTGTTTCATCCATTCGGCGACTTCTTTCATTCCTTCGTGTAGGTTAGTTTTGGCGGTGCTGGGGTCCTTGGTGAGAGATAGGATCAGTTGAGTGTCATCCGCGTAAGAGATGATGTTGAGGTTGTGTTGGCGGGCGATGGCCGCGAGGGGGCTCATGTATACGTTGAAGAGGGTGGGACTGAGTGAGGAACCTTGTGGTACGCCGCAGATGATTTCAGAGGCCTCGGACTTGAATGGTGGGAGGCGGACTCTCTGGGTTCTTCCGGTGAGGAACGAGGTGATCAATTCCAGTGCCTTTCCTTGGATTCCGATGTTTCTGAGGCGTTGTAAAAGGGTGCTGTGGCAGACTGTGTCGAAGGCTGCAGAGAGGTCGAGGAGGATGAGGGCGACTGTGTCTCCATTGTCCAGTAGAGTTCGAATGTCGTCTGTTGCTGCGATGAGGGCGGTCTCAGTGCTGTGTTTGGCTCGGAAGCCAGATTGTGAGGGGTCGAGTGATTTGTTGGCTTCGAGGAAGGCGGCGAGCTGGTTGTTGACAGCTTTCTCGATGACTTTGGCCGGGAATGGAAGAAGCGAGATGGGGCGGTAGTTTTTGAGTTCGGAGGGGTCTGCTGTTGGTTTTTTCAGAAGGGCGGTGAGTTCAGCGTGTTTCCAGTCTTCTGGGAAGGTAGCGGAGTTGAAGGAGCAGTTGATGACGTCTCGGAGGTGCGGAGCTATGATGGAGTCTGCTTTGTTGAAGATGTGGTGAGGGCATGGGTCTGTGGGGGATCCAGAGTGGATGGAATTCATCAGGCGGATGGTGTCCTCAGTGGAGATTGGGTTCCAGGCATTAAGGGTGTTAACGAGGGGAAGATGGTCGGCTGATGGTAGGGTGGGTTGGCTTCCGGGGTTGGTTGTCAAAGCTGTTGTGGATGTCAGCAATCTTGTTGTGGAAAAAAGAGGCTAGGGAATCGCAGAGGGTTTGAGAGGGGGTGATGTCGTTGGAGTTGGCCGAGGGGTTGGAAAATTCCTTGACGATGTTGAAAAGTTCCTTGCTGTTGTGGGCGTTGTTGTCAAGTCGATCCTTGAATGCTGTTTTCTTGGCTTTTCGGATCAGTTGGTGGTGAGTACGGATGGCGCTTTTGAAGGCGTCCTTGGTGTTGGTGGATGGGTCTTTTTTCCAGGCCTTTTCAAGGGAGCGGCACAGTTTCTTGGAATTCTTGAGGTCATCGTTGAACCATGAGGCCTTCTTGATGCCAGGTTTGTGTTGACGTTTTTTCAGTGGTGCTAAGGTGTCGGCGGTGTTGGATAGCCAGAGGGTGAGGTTGGAGGCGGCTTCGTTGGCGTTAGAAGAGAGGGCTGGGGAGGTTTGAAGGAGTGATGTGGAGATCTGCTCCGTGGTGATTTTGTTCCAGTTTCTTTGTAGAGTTGGTTGGAGGTGGATGGTGGGTTTCGGCTTGTTGTAGGTGAAGTGAACGCAGCTGTGGTCAGTCCAGAGGAGATTCGTAGTGTGGCTGAAGGAGACATGGTTGCTGGAGGTGAAGATGGGGTCGAGTGTGTGACCTGCGATGTGGGTGGGGGAAGTGACCAGTTGTTTAAGTCCGAGGTTGGCGAGGTTGTCCAAGAGGGTGGCGGTGTTGCGGTCGTTGATCTTTTCAAGGTGGAAGTTGAGGTCTCCCAGAAGGATGTAGTCTTTGGAGGGGAGTGCGTGTGGAGTGATGAAGTCCGTGATGTCTTCACTGAATTTTGCGCGGGGTCCTGGTGGTCTGTAGAGGAGAGTGCCTCGGAGTGTGGTTTTGGGGTCGATGTGGATATGGAAGTGAAGGTGTTCGGAGTTAGCGAGGTTGGCGTCAGAGCTGGTTGAGATGCGGATTGATTTTTTATGGACGATAGCGATTCCTCCTCCTGTATGGTCGGTGCGGTCCTTGCGTGTGATCTTATAGTCATCAGGGATAGCGATGGCGATGTCAGGGGCGGAGGAAGCGTTCATCCATGTTTCCGTTAGGAAGGCGACGTCAGGAGAGATGGTGTCTAGTAGGTTCCAAAGGTCAATGGCGTGCCTGTGGACCGAGCGGGTGTTGAGAAGGATGCATTCTAGGTGGTTGGGGTCGGTAATCTGTGTTGTGGTCGCAGCGGAGATGTTGTCGGTGCCGCTAAATTTGCAGGAGAGGCAGGAGAACGGTCCATGGGTGCGTCCAGGAGCGGCTTGGGGGCGCGACCGGGGTTAAGGGCTAGGAGGGTGGCGGCATCGTAGGTAACGCGGGGGGGCTGAGCAGCGCGAGGGGCAGGGGGTCTGGCGCTGGGCGCGGTCCAGGCGCGGACGGGCGTAGACGGGCTTACCTTTGGCGCACCTTCGGCGTGTACGTAGCGCGTGGACGCTGCGCGTGGGGGCATTGGCCATAAATGGGTGGTGGGGGGGAGGGGCGAGGGCGCTTCAGCTGGGAGGCGGGGCGGGCAAAGGACGACGACAACAACAACAAAATGGAGGTGGAGGGGTCAGGGCGGCAGGAGCGCTAGGGGGGAAACGCTAATGCTACTATAGTGAGACGCTACGGAACAAAATGCTAATGAGATAAAGCGGCGAGATGAAAACACAATAAGCAACAGAGTGTGTGACATTGATCCACATTCAGTCCATCACTTGTTGTTTTTGCTTATTGAAAGGGCAGCAAAAAATCATGATGTCCAGCTCCATGCTGACCCTATTGAAGAGGATTTTTTTTTGTTTGACACCTTCTCAACCTCAGAGAGAACTGTCAAGACTCTACCAATGCTAAAGGGTGTCCTAAAACATGCTGGAGACATTTTTAAGGAGACCACAAGGGCAAGAGTGGTAAACCCCAGAATCGAGAAAAAATACAAACCGGCACTTGGGGACCCTACGTATATCAAGGGACAGTTGCCGTTGGACTCTCTGGTTGTTTCCATTGCCCGGAAGAGGGCGAACTAGCAAACAACGGGTGATGCTCCTCCCCTGACAAAGAATCTAAAGTGCTAGAAGCATCAGGGAAAAGGGTGGCAGCTCAAGTGGCCAATATCTGGCACATTTCCAACACTCAGGCACTCTTAGCCAGATATGACAGGGCTCATTATGATACACTTGAAACCCTGTTACAACACTTGCCAGATGAATATAAGGATGCAGCAGAGATGCTAATACAAGAAGGGAAACTTATATCAAACGCATCTATCAAGTGTGCGCTGGACGCAGCAGACACCGCAGCCAGGGCAGTTAATGCAAGTGTGATGTTACGGCGACATGCCTGACTGAGAATCTCCGGTTTCAAGCCCGAGATACAAACCACCATACTAAATCAGCCTGTTAACCCTGATCACTTATTGGCCCAGAGGTGGACACCACCTTGGAAAAAATCAAAAAGGACGCTTAGACTGCAAAGTCTATGGGGGCTCTACAGTCGCAGCAGTTCAGGGGTGGTTCCTTTCGTCGCTCCAACAATAGAGGAGCTTCCAGAGGCCAGCTGTCCCAGCAGACACAATACAGTAAAGGAGGCACGCAGACCACCTACACCAAACAGAGTAGGGGTGGCTATCGTGGAAACAGCACCAAGGGCAGAGGTCGTGCGAACAACAGCTCCCGATCCTCCGCCACTAACAAACAGTGATGTCTTGTCACTGCCCCCGACCATACCACACCGGTCGGGGGGAGACTGCAACAGTTCCTGCCGGTCTGGAAATCCATCACTACAGACAGGTGGGTGAGGCAGCTTATCCAGTATGGTTATTGTCTGGAGTTAATATCCACTCCACCCAACATACCCCCAAGACACCGTCCTATGTCCACAGAGCATTTGCAATTATTGCAGCAGGAGGTAGTCGTCATGCTGCAAAAAGGAGCCATAGAGCTCGTGCCTGTGGAAGAAAAAGGTACAGGAGTGTATTCGCTGTACTTCTTGATCCCAAAAAAGGACGGGTCCCTCAGACCCATACTGGACCTCAGGCCCCTAAACCAGTACATTCTATCAGAACACTTTCACATGCTCACATTACAGCAGGTTCTACCGTTACTCAGTCAGGGAGATTTCCTCGCAACATTAGATCTGAAGGATGCATATTTCCATATACCGCTACACCCGTCACACAGAAAATACCTCAGGTTCACCATTCAGTCTCAGCATTATCAGTTCAAGGTCCTCCCTTTCGGAGTGACGACGGCGCCCAGGGTGTTTACCAAGTGCCTGGCGACAGTGGCTGCACACGTACGGCAGTATCTGGGCGCGACAATAGATACTCTGCCAGCCAAAGCACAGCCAAATTCAGTGAGGATCAAAAGCATGCAATTGCTGATACAACAATTCAAACCACAACACTCGCTTCCAGCACGAGTGTTCATGCAGTTGATAGGCACGATGGCCTCCTGCATCTTCATAGTCCCGCACGCGAGACTACACATGCGTCCGCTTCAGGAGTGCTTAGCACGTCAGTGGAATCAGGCTCACGGACACTTGAAAGACCTGGTGTTGGTGACCGGTCGCGCATACAACTCTCTGCATTGGTGGAATCCACAAAACCTTTGCAGGGGCCTGTGCCACAGATTATTCTGATGACGGACGCATGTCTCCAGGGATGGGTAGCTCATGTACTCCACTACACAGTGCAGGGACTATGGACAGCACAGCAGAGGAAGATGCACATCAACCTTCTAGAACTGATGGCTATCTTCATGGCGATGAAAGCATTCAAGGTACATCTGTGCAACAAGGTTGTGTTGAACCGGACGGACAACATGACGGCCATGTACTACATACAGAAGCAGGGAGGTACACACTCTCCACAGTTGTCTCATCTGGCGCAGAGCATGTAGAAGTGGGCCATTCAGAGGAACATCTTCCTAATGGCGGAACACCTCCCGGGCAAGGACAATCAGATGGCGGACCTGCTCAGCAGGTACAGCCACCAGATGCACGAGTGGGAGATACATCCATCAGTACTCCAGCCGTACTTCCAGCAGTGGGGTCATTCAGAGATAGACCTGTTCCCCACAAAGTAAAACGCCAAATGCCAAAGCTTTGCCGCCAGGTTCCCACACCCACAGTCGCAGGGCAATGCGATATGGATGAACTGGTCAGGCATATTTACGTACGCTTTTCCCCCAGCACCTCTAATACCGCTGGTGGCACTCAAGCTGAAGCAACACTCGATGACTCTCATCCTGGTTGCTCCAACATGGGCACGCCAGCCATGGTACACCACGTTTCTAGAACTATCCGTGGTACCGCATCAAAGGCTGCACCTCACACCCAGGCTTTTGACGCCGAGCCATGGCGACATTCAACATCCAGATCCGCAACAGCTCAACCTGGCGATCTGGCTCCTGAGGTCTTAGAATTTGGCTACCTCAACTTGCCTCCTGACTGTATGGATATCATAAGGGAGGCAAGAAAGCCCACCACCAGAGCATGTTATGCGACAAAATGGAAGCGGTTTGTCATTTATTGTGCCGACCACAACATCAACCTGCTAGATGCATCTACTCACATCATTTGTTATCTGTTACATCTATACAAATGTTTATGAAGTGTGATCAGTTGAAAACCCAACAACACAATATGCCACAATCTTAAAAGAAATTGTAGATAAGGCACTCAGTCTCGGTACTATCAATCAGAGAATGAGGAACTTTTTAATAAAGACCAATCCGAAAAGTCCAACCATATACGCAGCTCCTAGGATACACAAAAATTTGATGGACCCACCAATACGACCGATAGTTTCGACTTGTGGAAGTATCCACCAACCGGTAGGCCAATTTTTGGATCGCCATCTCCAGCCGATGGTACAATCTCTTACCAGCTACATCCGAGATACTACAGACTTTTTGTGTAAACTACAGGATATCAAAATAGAACCTAATGAAAAATTATGGTTATGTACAGCAGACGTATCTTCCCTATATACTTCAATCCCACACCAGGAAGGTATTGAGGCCATCGAACAAGCAATTCTTAAATTGGAAGTGGAAGAATCAGTAAAAGTGTTTCTAATGGAATTCACTATGTTTACACTGTATCATAGTTACTTTAAATATGAGAATGATTGGTTCCTGCAGCTCGTGGGCACCAGTATGGAAAACAGCGCAGCTCCAATATACGCTAACACCTTCATGGGTGAGTTTGAACAAACTCACATTTGGACTAACCCAATATAGAAAAATCATTTAAAAATGTATGTGCGTTACATCGATGATTTGTTTTTTCTATGGAAAGACACCAAAGAAAGTTTAGAACAAGCTCTGATAAATCTAAATTCAGTCAACCAACGAATTCAATTTACCTGGATGATTAATTCAAAAACTATTACATTTTTGGATACTCTTATATCTCTAAACAATAATCAATTCACCACAGACATTTTCCGAAAACCGACAGACCGGAATAATCTCCTACACTATACTAGTTTTCACCAAACATCCTTGAAAAGACATTTGCCCAAATCACAATTACTTCGAGTGAAACGCATTGCATCCGAACCTGGTGTAGCAGAAATAAGAATGGAGGAAATGCTTGATCGATTCAGAGAAAGAGGTTACCCAGAACAGATACTAAACACAGCAAGAAACCAAGTACAGGAAACTCAACGAACTGATCTGCTAAAACAATCTCAAACCAAAATTGCAGATGATCGGATGGTCATTGTATCAGAATTCTCTAATGTGAATTTGATGTACAAAAATATTATACTAAAACATTGGCCAATACTACAAGTGTAACCAGATTTCCAAGACATATTCAGATCCAAACCTCTGTTTGCCTACACGAGAGGAAGAAATATAGGAGAAATTCTAAAACAACCTAAACAAATGCAACCGGTTTCACGAGGGACAAGACCATGCAATAATTGTAATAATTGCCACAACATTATTCCAGGAACTAAAGTTACCCACCCAATGAAAGGTTATGATATCCCATTGAGAGTTACGGCTACTTGTGATACCAATAATCTGATATACTTATTAAAATGCCCTTGTGGTATGGTATATATTGGGAAGACTGAACGCAAACTAAAGACTCGCCTCAATAAGCACAAGTCTAATATCAGAACTAGAAACCTGAAATCATCAGTAGTAAGCCATTTCATTGAAATGCATCATAACATTTCCCAATTGAAATTCATGGTGCTGGAAACCATGACAAAATAGAAGGAAAAGACAATAATAGAACTTTATTGCAACGCGAAATTCATTGGATTTACAGACTTAATTCGATCAAACCGAATGGACTCAATGAACGAATTGAGTTTGCATGTTACTTATAAGTTACCCCACTATATGTGGGTGCTCTGTTCTGAAACTCCGTTTGGCCCGTAATTCTTTAATGATGATGTTTATATTTTTTAATTATGATGTTTACACTGCTTGATTTCTCTTTTTTATTATTATTTCTGTTTATCTGCAACAGTATCGTTACTGAGAATATATGCAGGATAGTTCATTTACACCGATCACATTGCCACTGTTTACCATAGTCCTATCTCTATTACCCTGTTCACACACCCACGTGACAATTTCACTTCCTGGTTCCCCGCATGAAATCTGACCCGGTATCTATCCGTAGTTCAATTTCCCGCGAGCTGAGAATCTCCCGACTTCATGCAGCTATCCATTGATTATATGAGTAAGTAAACCCGCCGTGTTCCTAACGGCTCGGTCGACGCCGTCTGTTAGCTATTTATTTACCATCTTTTCAGCGCCGCTCAGCGTATTTGTTACTTTGATCACGATCTTTGTAGAATCACCATTTTTACCCTTAAGAGCACTTTCTTTTACGCCAAATTTACACTTGAAACAATGCATGACAAATTTCCTTAATTACACGCCGTTCCGCAATCACACGCCGCTTTTCAATTAATTTTCATTGAACACGCGATTTTTTACTAATATCACCGCACCTATAGCACTTGAACTCCCCTTCGCGTTTAGTATGAACACTTAATTTTGCACGTACCGTTGATTTATATGGTTACTATTTTTATTTATTATGACTATAACAATGTGATATCATACTTAGAACACCATATGTCGTTTTGTTTAGATGCTCCCGGACGAAGGGCTCAGCCCGAAATGCATTGGAGCGAATCCAACCATATATGAAATGGAGCGAATCCAACCATATATGAAATGGAATGAATTATATGTTTACAATGGAAATGCTATTGATTTTGAAAAGAATATGTTACACTTAAACAAAAGGAGAAAATAAATCCTTGGAAAACATTTTTGTGATCTCTTGATTAACAGAAGAGGATTTGCCCAAGACAGGAGTGCCCTAAGGGATGTCATCAGTTTTCAACTGATCACACTTCATAAACATTGATACTGTTCGCCTAAGGGTGGAGGGCGATACCATAGGAGCACCCTTCGAATGTACAATTGTATCATTGAACTTAAATTGAAACCAGGAGTGCACGGGCCAACCAGTATCTCAATACATCTATACAAATGCAATCTGGCCTATGCTTCCATTCGTATACATTTGTCCGCAATAGCAGCTTATCTCCAGAACAGGCAGCATCTCTCAATTTTCAGAGTGCCTGCCATCAAAGCCTTTCTGGAGGGACTCAAACAAGTTATTCCTCCCAGACACCCACCAGCGCCTGTATGGAACCTAAACGTGGTCCTCACCAGGCTGATGGGTCCACCTTTTGAGCCTCTACACTCATGCGAGATTCAATTCTTGACGTGGAAAGTGGCTTTCCTAATAGCAATCACATCGCTATGACGAGTTAGTGAACTTCAGACACTAACTATCCAGGAGCCATTCATACAGATTCACTCCAACAGGGTGGTACTCCGCACTAACCCTACGTTTCTGCCTAATGTGGTTTCACAGTTCCATATCAATCAGACTATAGAACTGCCAGTGTTCTTCCAGAATCCTGAGTCAGTGGCAGAGAGAATGCTCCACACACTAGACGTCAAAAGAGCTCTAATGTACTTCATAGAGAGGACCAAACACTTTAGGAAAACAAAACAACTGTTTGTTGCCTTTTCGCCACAACACAAAGGCAACCCCATTTCTAAAGCAGGTATAGCCAGGTGGATCGTTAAGTGCATTCAGATTTTCTATCAAAAGGCCAAGCGCACATTAACGGTTCCCCCAAGAGCCCACTCCACGCGAAAGTTGGGGGCCTCCATGGCTTTCCTTGGAAATATTCCTTTAGAAGACATATGTAGAGCAGCCACATGGTCTACCACACACACATTTACAAAACACTACTGCGTAGATGTGCACTCCAAACAGCAGGCAGCTGTAGGACAGGCTGTTCTAAACACACTTTTTCAAACTGCTGCAGCTGGCACAGGCGGCCGCTGCTAATGGAGGGACTGCTATATATTGTATGCACAGATATGAATTCAGCAGCCCACATGCCTCGAACCGAATATGCTACTTACCAATATGCATCTGTTCTTGGCATGTAGGGCTGCTGACATTCATATCGCCCGCCCTCCTCCCCGGCGCCTCTGCAGCACTCAGAATTACTCTTAGCATGGTCATCACTTACGGTGTTACACTCCATCTTTGCCACAATGGCGAAAAACAATCCGAGGATGGAGTGGATGCCCATGCGCACTGTAGTCCAGGGGAGGAGCCACCTATCTTGTGATACTTCGAAGACTCTTCCAGGACAACAATGTGCAATCATCCAGACCCAACACTAGGCGGCAATCTATGCACAGATATGAATGTCAGCAGCCCTACATGCCAAGAACAGATGCATACTGGTAAGTAGCATATTCGATACGGTGCTTTATACCTATATAAAGGCATGAATCGGGAAAATTACACTAGGGTCCTAAAATGCTATACGACAACAGTAGTGACAGATGCTTAAATTCTGGGATGGGGCAGCCATCTGGGAGAGGTGGATTTCAGAGGACTCTGGTTACCAGTGGAATCCAGACTCAACATCAACCTGTTGGAGCTCCGAGGGATCCAACTAGCATTGAAAGCATTTCTCCCTTCAGTCAAGGGGAAGATGGTTCAAGTGTTCACAGACAACACCACCGCCATATGGAACTGCAGCAAGCAGGACTGGTTGGAGTGGTGTACCCTATGTTAAGAGGTCCTGCGTCTCTGAACATGGCTGGAACAGCAGGGCATAACCCTGGTGGTTCAACACCTGGCAGGTTCTCTGAATGTCAGGGCAGATATTGTCTCTACCAGATAATGTGTTACCAAAGGTAAGTAACTTGTTCTTCTCTTCACAGTTGGTGTTTTCATTTTTAATAGGTAGAACACTAATAAAAACCCAATATTGTAAGTGAAACAATGCTGATTGTACCTATCTGATAGAGACGTCTAGCCACAGATTCCTTAACTTAGAATAATCCCCAGGCATCAGACTGGATCCAGGAAACTTTTCCTGCAGCAGCACCTCTGCACGCCGGCAGGTGGCGCCGTCCGGATCCGCCCTGACGTTGTCCACGCACATGACGTCAGTGGAGCCATATATGCCCCTCCCGGCGCGCTGACATAAGTTTTCTTCTTTTACACGTTTGAGCGCGGATCCTAGAAAACCAGCAGTTCTTCTGCCTAGTTTTTGGCCTTCTCAACACCGTGTGTGTTGGGGGGGAACAGTGTGCAATGCCTTCTGGCTTTAAGGCTTGTGAAGCCTGTACGTGTCAGATGTCTGGCACTGACCCGCACCTCATGTGTATGTGGTGCATTAGCGTGCACCACGACTCCATGGACTGTAATGCATGTCAACGGATGCCAACGGATATAGCCGAAGTCCTTAAGGCACATTAATTTTATGGCCGATCGGATGTCCGGTCCAGCTCCCTCCCGTCGCTGCTTTTCTTTTAGGGATCGGGCTCGTTCCGGAGGTTGCTCACTTGACCGCCTTGTCACAGTTAAGCGTAAGCACAAGCGTTGCTTATGGTGTTCTTCTTCTACCCATGCCACTGCCTCCCATTCCTCCTGCAATAAGCTAGGTAAAGGCGTACGGCATCCTCCGTATCCACCCTTTCCGTGTGTTGTGGCAACACTTGCCCAAATGGAGGCCTATTCTAAGGCACTCCAGGCTTGCTTTCAGTCGCCCCCTCTCCCTGGTGTGTCTTCGGGCCCCACAGAGGTAGGAGGCACTGTTGCAGGGTTTTCGTCTGCGGACGTTTCCCGACACTGGCTGTGTGCGTCGACTCCGATTCTGGAGCCGACGCGACGCCGACAAGCCAGGGCCCAGACCACGGCTCTCCCCGTCGTTCAGCGCATAGCCCTGTGAGGCTCCCTGCACCAACGTCGGAGCAGCAGCGGAAATGCTCGCCTCGGTGCCAGAGGCGCAGGCTTTCGCGCCGGTGTCATGTGTGTTTTCCAGGGAGGCTGTCGGGGTCCTAGCGGCTCCGCTGCGGTGCAGGTCGACGTCGAGCTGCATTCCCTTGGAGGTTGATCCCCCCGACTCCTTGGGCGGCTGTAGGTCTACACGACGTCCATTGACGCTGGTCCTCCCATCTGCGCCAACTCCGGTGGATCCTAGGGCTTCCCTGGACTCTCCTAATCAAGGGGTCAGGGTGCAGGTTCCTTGTGTAGCCTGGCCTTCCAGTCAGTCTCCGCCTTCGCCACTCCTCATGTCCAGTGGTAGCCTTCAACCGTCTCCTACTGACCACTTGTTATCACCTACTCGGATAGCTACTGAGTCTAGTGCTGCCTTTGTGCGAGCTATTCATGGGGCGGCTGCTGTGCTTGGCTTGCAGTCTCCTATGGTGCCTCTACTTTCTGATCCTTTATTGGATCTGCCCCATTTGGAACCTATTGAAGTGGAACCTTTGCTGCCCTTCGGGGACTCGCTATTTGACACCCTGCGTGGCACTTGGTCCAGACCCTCTTCGGGTGACCCGGTTAATTGGGCTATTGCCCGTAGGCACCGCCCGGCACCAGGTGATCCTCTTTGTATCTCACTTCACCCTCCTGCTCTGGGCCTAGTTATTCAGTCAGCTTTTGATTTGCAATCTTCACACTCTTTACCATTGTTACTTCCCACAAGAGAATCTCGGTGGTTGGATGATTGTGGTCACAGGCTTTTCGCCTCCGCTTGCGCAGGACTCCGTGCTTTAAATACAGCCTGTGTGTTTGCACACACATCTGCCGCTCTGTGGGATTCAGTTGTTCACCTTCTCCCTTCTATTCCAGAAGGGCCACGTGCGGACTTGCTCCGCCTTCTTCTGCATGGAAAAAGCATGCGACAATTTCCCCTTCTGTCTTCCCTCGATGCAACTGACTCTGTGGGACGGGTCCAGGCTCGCGCTGTGGCTTTACGTCGCCACGCTTGGCTGCGCGACAGTCGCTTCCCTGATCAAATTAGGGGTGCTCTCAGAGATCTTCCGTTCGATGGAGTGGATCTTTTAGCCCCCCATGTGGATTTAGCGGTCTTTTATCTTTTATCCGGCTTGCCATAGATTTAGTTGCTGTATTCTCGTCTTAAATGTTCGTGACACGCCCGAATGCACAGGTTACAGTTAGTAACTGGTTACTGTGCATGGCTGGTAGGCCATTTCTCATTTCTTTCAGAGCAGCCGCCCGGCTGCTTCCTTTCTTTTCAGTTCTCTGACTGTGTGCTGTGCCAAAGAGGATGCCCATACTGGGGGTTTGACTTGCCCTATGTGGGGTATTTCTTGGCATCTGGTTCTGGCATTGCCTTAGTATGCTCCTATGGAGCCTATTCGCAGAAGTCCTGCTAGGGGTACCTGTTCCCTTCCTACTGACATCCTAGTATTACTTGCCTTATTGCAAGCTGGGTTGGTCTGTCTGTGTGGCATCTGGATGTGGCATAGGTACTGTGCCATTTGGTGTCTATCTCGCTCCCCTGGCACAACACCTTGTTGTGGAGGTTCTTTCACGTATGACTTGGTGTTTACCAGTATACCGCCTGCGTAGTGTTGCTTCTATGTGGCGTGCTTCTTATGGCTGCTATGCAACCTGTTTATTATTGTTACTTATTGGTGCACCTACCCTTTCTGGTTGGTCCTCCAAACTAGCTGTTAAGCAGATCCTGTCTATCATACATGGTGGCCACTTCTCCTGTAGCAGTGACCTTAATCCCTGCCCTATTTCCGTATGGTGTTTCCACGCTTGCTTGGGTTCATTTTGTGAACTCTCCAAGTGGTGTCTTTTCATTGCCGGTTCGCACCTTCAATTCAGAGACCTTTACGTTTAGCCTCACTCTTGTCATAGTGGTGAATCGTTTTTCTCTCACTCTATCTTGCGGAGGACTGTTGTTCCTATCCGGCACAATCACATGTCTATGAGTATATTGGCATACTCTAGACTGTTGTTCGGTCACGTCTCATTGTTTCACCGTTTTCCTTCCTGCTCTGGCTCCGTTCGGAGCTCTTACCCCATGGGTTCGTGCAGGTTCTTTCCTTCATACAGTGTCCATGGGTCCTGCCCCGGTGTACTCATTCCGCAGGCGCTACCTGGTGCCTTTTCTGGGCAGTACACTTTTTTCAGTTGTGTACCTCTGGGCTACTCTGCTATCCTACAAGGCATCCTTGTGTCCTTTGTATGGCTCCAGTGTCCACACAACATGCTTACGTTCCTTCCAGCCTCCGTTCTGGTTGGTAAACCTCCACTGCTTATATTTTGACCTTCACATACTGTGGCACCATCGCCTAGTCTTGACATGTCTTCTACTTTCGTATTACCGGCATCTTGCGCCATAAATTGGCATTCTACCACTTATGTCCCACATGTCTTGCTGGTGCAGATTCTACACAATCTTCAATTCGCTGTTGTGCATATTGGCCGTTATGCACCCTCTGCTGAAGTCATCACCTTCCTTCTACTCTCCATATCTAGAATATGGTTTCTGATTCCTGCTGGCGCATTCTGGATAAGAGACAATCTATTGCCTCTGCAGTCCGACGTGCCTTTTCAGGTACAGGTCCCACAGAGTTCTTTCACACCGTTTCTTGGTCAGCCTGCACTTTCTTTGCTTCTGTCGTCACTTCAGATCCTGTAGATTTTTCCCACCTTAGGTGAATTCATCTCCTGTTTTTTAAATCTATAATTTTCATTTCGCACCGGCAATTCTGGCTCTGTACTACTTTTTCTCAACCCGCTTTCCATTAATGGGTTCTTTGCTGCTGTTCGTGACAGCTTCTATTACCTTTGCCTCCCCTCGATTACGCTCCCTTTTGAGCGTTATAGTCTGGTGGTTAACTGCGTCCCTCATTAGGGTGTTAAGTCATCTTGTGGACCACTAAGTTCTTTCTGGAACTTAATGAGGTTCCTTCGCAGACCCGCCTCCTCTATGGGTATGGCTTTGGTATCTATTCTCAGTTACGGAATCTGCAGCTAGACGTCTCTATCAGATGTACGAGTTACATACCTTCGGTAACGATGTATCTGGTAGAGACATTGTTTAGCCACAGATTCCTTAACGCCCACCCATCCTCCCCATTCTGCGAGGACCTTTTCAGGTTGGGGCCTTCTATACTCGCCTCCCTTATGGTGGCTTGGCTGTTTTAACAGTGTCGTTCTTTCTTCACTCTTAAACAG
Source organism: Lissotriton vulgaris (assembly GCF_964263255.1). NCBI lineage: Eukaryota > Metazoa > Chordata > Amphibia > Caudata > Salamandridae > Lissotriton > Lissotriton vulgaris. The sequence continues at coordinate 1,540,875,388 of NC_141696.1, read as the reverse complement.
ATTGCTTCATTCTGTTTCTCAACTCCATTCCACCCTTCTCAGGAGTAAGCAGGGTGTTCATACGTCATGTGTTCTTTCCACCCGACTGCCTCAATTGTACGATGTGGGATCCATCTCCAGATTTTTTCCCATCTTCTCTATTGCCTTGGGGTTTTAGCCACCCCTGCACCACTCCACTTCAGATCTATTTGTTCTGTACATTTCTGTTTTTAACTTTGGTTGTTGGAACGTCTTTCTCTGGTGACGTCTTCGGGTGCACTTTCTTCCCTTTTTGGATGCGGAATTTTAATCTCTGCCAGGCTGTTTTCCACATCCTTGTCTTCCTTTCACATTGATTACACCTTCGCTTTTGCAAGAGGGCTTTTCAGAGCTTGCTTTGACTCGCTTGCCAAGTTCTTCAATTTTTTCATCATAATTGCGCATTGTTCCCTCATTCTCTCAGCTTTTTGGTTACGACTCCGCGTTCTAAAGCCGAAACGTTTCCCCTACGAAAACTGATGTCAGCGCCCTGGGAGGGGCATTTATGGCTCCACTTAGGTCATGTCCATGGACAACCTCAAGGCGGGGCTGGACGGCGCCGCCCCCTGGCGCGCAAAGGTGCTGCTGCAGGAAAAGTTTTCCGGATCCAGTCTGACGCCTGGGAATTATTCTAAGTTAAGGAATCTGCGGCTAGACAATGTCTCTACCAGATACATCGTTATTGAAGGTAAGTAACTCGTACGTTTAGTGATTAGAAGAAATAACTTGACAAATGTGATTGTTGCATTAGTAGTAGAGATTTAATAATGGAATTTGGATCAGTTTGCTCACTTGTTCAAAATTCAAGGACATTTTTTCTCAATAGTGTTATGAAATTTTGGACCAAAGATTACACTATGTTTGGACACTAGCATTGTACATTAAAAATAAATTTGCCACATGAGGCATTCACAAAGGAATAGCTTCTCTTAGTTCCTGTAAAATTAGAATAATATTGATTAGGACCTCACTAAACAATGCATTTTGGTTCTATCTGTTTAGGAGAATGGCACGGTATTCATGTAGATGATCTCCTCGTTCCGGTGTACTTCCCAGCTAATCTAGGACAGCTGTCGCAAATGACTATTTCTGAAATCTGTATGAACAAGATCCCGAAACATAACACACTACAAGGTAAATACATTTTGTAAATTCAACAAAAAAGAGTGAAGGGAAGTGCTAATTTCTGCAAGGTAAACATTGAAGATGTATTTTTTCATACACTGTGTATTTCTAGTGAGTAAAGGTCATACTAGCTCTTTATCACTGTTTAGGATAAATACCTTGCCAATGTTTGAATAAATACTGTACATATATGAAAAATTACTTATTGATACAAGCAGAGGTCACTGGAGGATAGATGAGCTCTGGAACCTTGACTGCCTTGTTTCACCCAGCTTCCTAACGACCATGGGTTAGCACTTTTTTATTGCTGGCTAGAAAGAACACCAAGTATCTTATAGAACTTAACATAAGAATGGTTCACTTTTTATCCCCCTACAGAAAGCAGTTTTGCAAGGGGTTGAAAATGAGCTGTAAATCATTCCTAGAATGGAAGCATATCAATAGCTGCATAGATGTGTTAACAGAGGCAATTTCCATGGGGCTTTGCTCAAATAGTTTCCTAAGTCGAAACACAGGGGCCAGATTTACAAAAGGATTGTGCAGCCCTTGCATCATGCAAATATCTTTATTTCTCTGCTTTTTTTCCTCTTTCTACGTGTGTTTCATTCTGCAGCACAATTAGGAAGAGAAAAAGCCTTCAAGGACTGTTTTTGTGCAAGAAAGTCACAACTGGGTATAGTTAGGACAAGTTTTCCATTTTTTGTTTTCCTAATAACTTAGGCGATTTTTGACAAATCTTCATGAAATTTCCCAAAACAAATGTTTCTCTACCTCAGATCTTTCCTGGAAAGTTTTTGGGGTGATCCATCAAGTGGGGGTCCCATTAATTTTCTTATAGTTATGTTATGGGGATTTGTATAGCAAAGTTATCACCAGGGATATCCAGGTGCTGGAGTGGATGAGTAGGCCAATCAGGTTCCTAGTTTAATTGCTAAGTCTTCATTTTTTTGTGGAACTCGATTAGGGATGGGGAAGTCCTGATGTGGTGTGGAATTTCGATCCAGGATTTGGCGGCGATGTTGAAATATTAGTGTCTTGATTTGCTCCTGCGAATGCAGGGGATTTGTGCAAGGTGACGTGTGGCTGAATGTAGTTGCCTGTTGCGTTGTTGGAATTGAGGTGGTGGTTGAGGTAGGCAGGTTGGACGCTGTGGAGGGCTTTGTATGCGTGAATGAGCAGTTCGAATTGGCATTGCTTTCGGATGGGAAGCCAATGTAGCTCTCTGAGGTGGGGTGTGATGTGTGATCTGCAGGGAACGTTGGGAATGAGTCTGGCGTCGGCTTTCTAGTTGGTCTGGAGTCTTTGAATGAGTTGATTCATAATGCTGGCGTAGAGTGTGTAAGAAAAATACATTCCTTGTCAAATAAAGAAGAAATACACAGATCCAGTGTATTCAGGTAACAAGCTCTTTATTTCATATGTAAGCTCAATCCTCTCCAGATTATGAATACCGGTAAACCGCCCGGCTCAGAGCCAACATCTCCCCGCTCCTCTTTCAAAACATAACTCCCCACGCGATCCCAGCCAACATCTATCCACATGCGGAAGCCTTCAAATCATAACACATGACCTGCATATTATTCGTTGTTGATGCGCGTGCTCCACGTGCGCGTCAACTATGAACAATAACATACAACACACCTCCCTCCTTTTTTTTTTTTTTTATGTGAGTACGAAATCCTTGAATTTGACAGGTGGCCTACGGATTCTTGCACTTTTCAATAAATCAAAAGAAGTAGAATCACAGGATTCATTCAAGAACCTAAGAGGCTCAGATTCCTCTATATTCTTAGTTGTAACATCCAAGAAAATATTTGAAGATTCATCAAAAGAAATATTTTTCCCATTACTGAACTTAGACACCCTACTAAAGTTCCAAACACTTCCACCCATTTCCCTTACTGCATTCCTGAATACTTCAATTACTTCTATAGGATCAGACCACTTTGCTAACCCCTTGTGTACAAAATTTCCTTTTTTCAATTGCACATAGTCTCCCACCTGAACAGAAACCTCCCTACCAGTCTTCCTCTGTAACAAATCATTTTTCATTTTCATTTTATATGCATCCACTTTCCTACGAATTTCCTTGAAATCAACCTCAGCAAAATCAATACGACCTTTATCTTTGTTTTTCAACCACCATGGTACTAACTGTGTACTAGGTTTATGCCCTTTTAACAGCTCAAAAGGTGATAAAAGCGTAACAGCATTAGGAGTTGTCCTATATGACAACAACATGGATTGAATAGCTTTGTTCCAACATAATCCTCCTTTAACTGCCAATTGAATTGCTTCTTTGACCACTCTGTTAAATCTCTCTATCTGACCATTCGCATCCGGATGGAACACTGCAATCCTTTTATGAGAAATACCACATCTTGAAAAATTGTTCTCCATCCGCTTGCTAACAAATTGAGGCTCATTATCCGTTACAACTTCCTGGGGAAAATCTTCTCTACAAAAAATGTCATACATGTCTCATAAATTGTATAGTAGCATCAGTAGTATGACCATTTTAATCTCTGGCCATTTTGAAAAATAGTCCATAAGTACTATTCCAAATGAATATTGTTGTGGTAAAATGCTAATAGGTCCAATAATGTCAATACCAAGTTTATTCCAAGGTAAAACGGGTAATTCCACCTGTTGTGGAACAGTAGGGAAAGCTTTTGCTGATTTATCACTATTCATACACAATTCGCATGACCTCACTTGGTGTTCAACATATGAATCAATCCCTGGCCACCAAAAGTTGTCCTTCAACCGTCTTCTAGTAAGTGATATACCAAAATGCCCTTCATGAGCTAGATCAAGAAATTTCTTCCTAAGTCCAAATGGTGGGATAATTTTATCCCCTCTTAACATAATACCATTCTCCACAGCTAGTTCATCTTTAATTTTATGGTAACTCATCAAACCTCCTTCAAGTCCTTTCCCTTCTGGCCAACTACCCAATATGAATTTCTTTACTTCCTTAAGTTCCAAATCTTTATCCATTTCCTCATTCCACGATTGTTCCTGTACTACCGAGTCCTCACCAAATACTAAATTCACATCGCTTACAACATAAGCTACCTCACATTCATCTTTATCAACATTGTCTGAGTCCTTACATGCTAAGGGAAGCCTTGACATGCATCCGCATGAATATTAGATTTTCCAGGAACATACTCTAAAGAATATTGAAAGTTTTGCAACCTGGAAGAAAGTCTAGCTAATCTTGAAGAAAGCGTACGTCCCCCACAAGGTGATAATATGTGCACTAAAGGCTTATGGTCTGACTTAATAACAAATTTAGTTCCCCACAAAAATGGTCTAAAATGTTCAGCCCCCCAAACACACGCCAAAAGCTCCCTCTCAATCACAGAATAATGACGTTCGGACTCTCTTAATGTTCTAGATGCATATGCTACTATCCATTCCTTACCCCATCCTCTTGAATCAAAACAGCCCCTAAACCACAATCACTTGCATCAACCATCACAATACATTTTTTCCCAATGACAAATGGTTTAAGACAAGGAACCTTGACAATCATTTCCTTTACAGAATTGAGCATCATTGTCATAGAGTCTGTCCATACATATTTTGCATTTTTCTTTAAAAGAGACCTAAAAGGTTCTATCACACTACCATAGTTTGGAATGAACTTAGCATAAAACTCTACTAATCCCAAAAAGGCTACTAATTGATCTTTGTACTGTGGAATCGGTGCTTTGCTGATATTTTCCAAGTGTGATGCTTTTGGCTTGATTCCACTTCCACTAATGCAATGGCCCAAATATTCTACTTCCTTTTTCCTGAATCTACATTTGTCAGCACAGAGTGTCAAACCTTTGTTCGAAAGAGCATTTAATACTTCCATCAAATTTTTGTCATGTTCATTATCATCTTTGTCAAAAACCAAAATATCATCTTGGAAAGCCACTGCTGGATAATATCCGCACCCGAGTTGATGGGGGCCAGACCACCCTCCTGATCCTGCTAGACCTCACAGCCGCCTTCGACACCCTTTCTCCCTCAGTTTTAACATCTCGCCTGAGGGAGATTGGGGTTGAGGGGGCTGCCCTGTCCTTGCTGACCTCCTTCCTCGACCAGAGAGAGCAGAGGGTGAAGTTGGGAGACTTTCTATCTCCATCCCTGTCTGTGTAGTGTGGGGTTCCCCAGGGGTCGGCATTACGTCCGACCCTATTTAACATCTATGTGACCCTACCTGCCAGACTGATTAGATATTTCGGGATGGAGGTAGTCTCCTACGCCGACGACACCCAGATCCTCGTCTCTCTCTCCCAATCGGTCAGCTCGGTTGCCTCCAACTTTAGATCTTGCATGGAGGCAGTCGCTCAATGGATGATTCACAATTCATTGAAATTAAATGGGGAGAAGACGGAGGTCATGGTGTTCGGAGGAAAGGAAGAAATATGGACGTCGGATTGGTGGCCGGACTCACAGGGAGCTTGTCCTGTCCCTGCTTTATCAGCTAAAAACCTAGGAGTCTTGATTGACCCCACCCTCAGCATGCGTTAACAGGTCAATAGGACAGTCTCAACCTGTTGGGGAATTATCCATGTACTAAGGAAGATCAGACACTATCTTTCTCAGCAGGCCAGAAAACAGGTAGTGGTTGCACTCATTGGCTCCCGTCTGGGCTATTGTAATGCGCTGTATGCGGGACTAAACAAGGGTCTGCTGCAGCGCCTGCAAATGGTCCATAACGCGGTGGACAAATTTGTTTTATACCTGTCCAGACGTGCCTCGGCCACTTCCGCCAGAAAATCGCTACACTGGCTCCCCATCGAAGATCGGATCCTTTTTAAAACAATGTGCATGACCTACGGGGCCGAGGCCAGAGGTAGTGCTACTGGGATCGGATCCATCTTGTCTCCCTATAGCCCCTCGAGGAATTATAAATTTTATTTCATTCATTCATTCAAGAACTACTTGGTGATATGCACTTGCAAGATCTAGACAAGAAAACACTTGTGCATTATCCAACGTCGATACCATCTCATGTACATTTGGCAGAGGGTGTGAATCCACGCAGATAGCATTGTTTAAACTGCGTAAATCTATACATAGACAAAGATCTCCTCCAGATTTAATTGAAATCACCACCGGAGAAACCCAGGGAGATGACTCAATAGGTTCTATTATTTTCTTTTCACACATATCAAGTAGCATTTCCTTCAATTTAATTCTATATGACAATGGACCATTCCTGACTTCATGGCGAATAGGTAAAGCATTGGAATGTACTTTTATGCGATGTTCAAATCCTTTGTACTTGCCTAGATTGTTACTAAACAGTGTAGGAAATTTCTTTTTGATCTCTGATATTAATAAATCATCACTACTTATTAACAGATTAGAATCATCAACAGAATACACAGGTGGATCAGCATTAGGATCTAGTTTAATGCCAAGTTGCTCCTGATGTGGCCAACCAAGTAGTGATTCTCCTGCCTTTGTAACATACAGTTCGAGGCATATGGGCTGCAGATGGTACATTATGAATAGATCGCCATCTGGTGTTGGGCTCGGATGATTGCACTTTGTTTTTCTCTTGGAGAGTCTTTTGTATCTTGGTGACTCCTCCCTTGGTTGGTAGTGCGCATGGGCATCGGCTCCATCCTTAGATTGTTTTTTTCCGCCATCGGGTTCGGATGAGGATCGAGACGCTCCAGATCAACTTCAGAAGAAAGTGATTTATCGGCGCGTATTCCCTTTCCAATTCGACGGTATTGTTATCGAACGCGTTCATTTCCATTCCGACGCGTTGCAAATTCAAAATCAGAGAGAAAAACTTGGATCTACGTCGAAGAACAGGAGGCCTTTCTCGACGCAGTCAAGCCCGGGGTCCATGGAAAGGACTCCATTCAAAAAATGTCCAACGTGTGGTGCTAAGTTCCCACACAAGGACCTACACGAGGTGTGCAACCTCTGTCTATCGCCTGAACACGAATCCAGGGACTGCGAAGCCTGTGCAGCATTCTCCTCCAAGCTAACGATTAGAAATCGTCGAGCTCGAAGACACGAGGTTTCCAGAATGCAGGCGGAAGCGATCCCGGAGCTGTTCGGAGACGAGCAAATCGAGGAAGAAGAGGACCAGTCGGGGTCAGAAGGGGACCAGTCGGAGGTTGAAGAACTCATCGAGCAACAAACCGTGAGTGACGACGTCCCCTTACCGAAAAACCGACCCCGTGCGGTAACGACCCCGCCCTCGGGCCCGGTCAAACCGCAGAAAAAAGTTTCCGACGCCCCGCCCTCGGGCCCGGCAACGAAACCGAAACTGAAACCGAAACACTCGGACTCCCACCATGTCGGATCCGAGAAAAGGGCGACATCGACTTCGGCATCGAGGCTACATACAAGGGAAAGCTCGGTATCGAAACATTCCATGTCGAAACATAAATATGATTTATCGCCCAAGATACACTCGATACCCAGAAAGTCGGAATCGAGCAGACATTCGGTGTCGAAAACAACAAGATCTGACGATCGAAAACAAAAGCACCTCTCGGAACCAGGATCTTCGGTACCGATTCAGGAGCAACAGACAGATCCCAAACAAAAGATCTTGTTTATTGATCCACAAACTGGGAAAGTGGTCACGAAGAAGAGAAAGAGTGAACAGTCAGAAGATAAAACTCTTCCTTCAAAAAAGAGAACAATGGGGACAAATATAACTCCTCCTGCTTCTCCTCGACCTAGAGTCACACCCTCTTCTCCTATTCCTCACAATAGGCCAAATATTCCTACACCTTCCACACCAAGACCAGCTACACCTCAGTCAGATGTAGACAGTGATCTAGGGGAGGGAGAACCTCTAGGGGATGACGAAACTATCCCAGATGAGGAGGACCCATGGGAAAATTATGATGTAGGGTCAGATGAGGACAACGACCCAGAGCTATATCCCTCAAAGCCTTCACCACCTGATGATAACACAGGTTTTGTGCAGCTCATTAATAGGGCAGCAAAATATCACAAACTAGATATGCATACAGAACCTCAAATAGAGGATTTCTTGTTAGAGACTCTACCTAATGCACAGAGAACATCAGGTACTCTTCCTATGTTGAAGGGTCTTCTTACTCACACAGAGGAAATATTCGAAAACTTAGTGAGAGCCAGGGTGTTAAACCCAAGAATTGATAAAAAATACAAAGCGGCTCCAAAGGACCCAATATTTATTAAGGGGCATGTACCTCTAGACTCGCTGGTGGTCTCAAACGCTCGTAAAAGAGCAAACTCATTATCTACAGGAGAGGCTCCTCCACCAGATAAAGAGTCAAAGTTAATAGATGCATCAGGCAAAAGAGTAGCATCACAGGCAGCGAATAGCTGGCGTATAGCCAATACACAAGCACTACTCGCACGTTACGACAGGGCACATTACGATGAGTTAGAAAAACTTCTCACACATCTCCCAAAAGAACATCAGAAAAAGGCAGATCAATTAATACAGGAAGGTAAAATAATAACCAATACTTCCATTAAGTGTGCATTAGACGCAGCAGACACTGCAGCAAGATCTATTAACACCAGTGTCATGCTAAGAAGGCATGCATGGCTTAGAATCTCAGGATTCAAACAAGAAGTACAAACAGCCCTACTGAACAAACCATTTGATCAGAAGACATTGTTTGGTTCAAGCACAGACGAGACATTAGAAAAAATGAAGAAAGATACGGAAACGGCTAAGTCAATGGGAGCATTGCAACAGCCAACACACAGAGGTTCCTTTCGTAGATCCACCTATAGAGGGGGCTCAAAGAACACAGGAACGAATCAGCAATCCACATCTTTCACACCAACATCACCCAGAGGTAATTCAAGAGGCAGTTACAGAGGTAACAACAATAAGGGTAGAGGCCGCGGAAATAATAACAACCGCAACGCCTCAACACCAAAACAGTGACTTCATAGAACTCCCCCCAGACCACATAACACCGGTCGGGGGACGTCTATCACAGTTCCTACCTGTCTGGGAAAACATCACATCAGACAAGTGGGTGAGACAAATTATCCAACATGGTTATTGCCTAGAACTCACAGCTACCCCACCAAACATCCCCCCCAAACAGCGTCCAATGAGTCAAGATCATCTGACATTGTTAAGAGAAGAAGTTCTAGCACTTCTACAAAAGCATGCAATAGAGAAGGTCCCAAAAGATCAACAAGGAACAGGAGTATACTCTCTATACTTCCTGATCCCCAAAAAGGACGGGTCCCTAAGACCAATATTAGATCTCAGACCTCTCAATGCTTACATAAATTCGGAGCATTTCCACATGGTCACGCTCCAACAAGTACTCCCTTTACTGAAGAAAGGGGACTTTCTTTCTACACTGGATCTAAAAGACGCTTACTTTCATATCCCAATTCACAAAGCCCACAGGAAATACCTAAGATTTGTGTTAGAAGGGCAACACTATCAGTTCAAAGTCCTTCCGTTCGGTGTCACAACAGCACCAAGAGTTTTCACAAAATGTCTAGCTGTAGTGGCAGCACACCTAAGAAGACAACAAATACATGTCTTCCCATACTTGGACGATTGGCTAATAAAGGCCAAGTCAAAAGAAGAATGTCTTCACAACACACAGAAGACAATTCAATTGCTGCACCACCTAGGGTTCACGGTGAACTACAAAAAATCACACCTGCAACCAAACCAGATTCAACAATACCTGGGGGCTACAGTAGACACAGAAAAGGCAATAGCATACCCCAACCCAATCAGAGTACAGACAATGGTCGGGTTAATACAAAGATTTCAACCACAACACTCACTACCAGCACGAGTGTTTATGCAACTATTAGGCATGATGTCCTCCTGCATACTGCTAATACCACATGCCAGACTACAAATGCGCCCACTACAAGAGTGTCTAGCGACACAGTGGAATCAGGCTCAAGGTCAGATTACAGATCTGGTGTTGGTAAACGACCGGACGTATCGCTCTCTGAAGTGGTGGAACACAGAAAACATTTCCAAGGGACGGTCATTCCTAGAGCCAATTCCACAAGTGATAATAACAGCGGACGCATCGCTCTTCGGATGGGGAGCGCATATGGACAGATACACAGTGCAGGGGAAGTGGAGTGTGCAGCAAAAGAAACTGCACATCAACTACCTAGAACTATTAGCAATATTTCTAGCACTAAAAGCTTTCCAAATGCAAATAACAGGCAAAGCAGTCCTGATCAGAACAGACAACATGACTGCAATGTATTATATTCAAAAACAGGGGGGGACACACTCTCTCCAACTGTCCAGACTAGCACAGGACATATGGAGATGGGCCATTCCTCAAAAGATCTACCTGTTAGCGGAACACCTACCAGGAGTTCAAAATCAGATAGCAGACATCCTAAGCAGACAGTCAGAACAAGTACACGAATGGGAACTGCACAACCAAATACTGCAGCCATTCTTCCAAAGATGGGGGCAACCAGAGATAGATCTGTTTGCCAATCATCAGAACGCAAAATGCAAAAACTTCGCATCCAGGTACCCACACCAACGGTCCCAGGGCAATGCACTGTGGATAAATTGGTCCAACAAATTTGCTTACGCGTTCCCTCCTCTACCACTAATTCCGTTACTGGTTCGAAAACTGCAGCAACACTCAATGACAATGATACTAGTGGCACCCACGTGGGCAAGACAGCCGTGGTTCACCACGCTGCTACAACTCTCACAAGTACCACATCAAAAGCTAAGATTATTACCCATGCATCTTACACAGAACCATGGAGAAATAATGCACCCAGATCCCAAACAACTGAACCTAGCGATCTGGCTCCTGAGGTCATAGAGTTTGGGTGTTTAGATTTACCACCAGAATGCATGGAAATCATTAAACAAGCAAGACGTCCTACCACCAGAGCATGCTATGCAGCAAAATGGAAGAGGTTTGCTATACACTGTAACAGTAAGCACATCAACCCTCTGGACGCATCCACTAAACAAATCATTTGCTATTTACTACACTTACAGCAATGTAACCTAGCATATACCTCTATCAGAGTTCATCTCGCAGCCATAGCGGCGTACCTACAAAACAGGCAACATCTTTCACTGTTTAAAGTACCAGCAATTAAAGCTTTCATGGAAGGACTCAAAAGAGTCATTCCACCAAGAAGACCACCTTCCCCAGTCTGGAATCTCAACATAGTGCTTACCAGACTAATGGGGCCACCCTTTGAACCTATGCATAGGTGTGAAATACAATTCCTCACATGGAAGGTGGCCTTCCTCATAGCTATCACGTCACTTAGAAGAGTAAGTGAACTGCAGGCTTTTACGATTCAAGAACCATTTATGCAGCTACACCAAAATAAAGTGGTTCTTAGAACAAACCCAAAATTCTTACCAAAGGTTATTTCAGCATTCCATATCAATCAGTCAGTGGAATTACCGGTTTTCTTTCCAAAACCACAAACAGTAGCAGAAAGAGCCCTACATACATTGGATGTTAGAAGGGCCATATTGTACTACATAGAAAGAACACAAAGTTTCAGAAAGACAAAACAGCTATTTGTTGCGTTTTCTCCTACACATAAAGGCAATCCCATCTCCAAAGCGGGCATTGCCAGATGGATTGTAAAATGCATTCAAATATGCTACTTAAAGGCAAAGAGGACATTAACTGTTCCTCCTAGAGCTCACTCTACACGTAAACTAGGAGCATCTATGGCATTTCTGGGAAACATTCCACTAGATGACATATGCAAAGCAGCTACCTGGGTTACACCGCACACCTTCACAAAACACTATTGTGTAGATGTGCACACAACACAACAAGCTAGAGTGGGACAAGCAGTATTAAAAACATTGTTTCAGACAGTTGCAACAGACACGGGCGACCACCGCTAGGGAGAGAACTGCTGTATAGTCTATTCATAATGTACCATCTGCAGCCCATATGCCTCGAACGGAATATGCTACTTACCAGTATGCATCTGTTCTTGGCATAGAGGGCTGCAGAGTGGTACATGCCCTCCCAGCCTCCCCGGAAACCTGTGTCTGTTCCAACATTATCTTATTTAGATACACTTACATGGGCACTCTTATCTGTATTCTACTATACTACTCCATCTAACCCTACAATGGCAAAACAATCTAAGGATGGAGCCGATGCCCATGCGCACTACCAACCAAGGGAGGAGTCACCAAGATACAAAAGACTCTCCAAGAGAAAAACAAAGTGCAATCATCCGAGCCCAACACCAGATGGCGATCTATTCATAATGTACCACTCTGCAGCCCTCTATGCCAAGAACAGATGCATACTGGTAAGTAGCATATTCCTTTTCCCTCGTGTTCTGCGGTTTTTAAAATTCAGTTCAGCTATAAAATATCCATTAAGCTGTAATTTATAACCGATAAAGGTACTAGGCGCTATATCAGGTTGCATCAGTTTCACATTAGGCCAATTAGATTCAACCAAGGTACAAGGCAGAATAGTATACCATGAACAAGAATCAACGAATACTTTAGTTGAAACTCCATCAATAATGATTTCACAAGAAGGAAATTTGCTCGATTCGGTAAAAAGTGTCATTTACCTACCGTCGCACCTGTGGGATCACTCCGCTGTTTCTTTAGATCTTGTTGGTCTGATTCAATCCCCGGCCAGGTCATGGTCTTTTGATAGGTCCCTTCTTACATCTCCAGATGATCTGGCATGTATTAGAGCAGAAGCACAAGAATTTTTTCGAACACATATCGGCTCTGCGAGTACTAGTACTGTATGGGACGCCTTTAAGCGTTCCTTGCGAGGGGTTATTAAGAATAAAACTACATTCCGCAGGAGGCAGCACACCCAAGAAGTTGCATCTATAGAGGCCAACCTGTCACTAATTCAAACTGAATTAGAGGCCTGCAGAAATGTTTCTAATTCCATAGCGCTGGCCAAGCAGGAAAAGCTGCTGGAACTTTAAAGGGCAACTGGTTTCTGTGCTTAATCAGCGTATCCTCCAGAAGTGGGAAGCTAGTAAACAAGCCCATTTTGAATTCGGAGAAGGGGCAGGCAAACTTCTAGCCTGGAAGGCTAGAACCGATCGGACTCGTAATAATATCGAGTCCATAAGAACTAGTGTCGGGACCGTATCCTCGGATTTAGAAATAAGATCAATCAATCAATCAATCAATCACAGGCATTTATATAGCGCACTACTTACCCTGAGGGTCTCAAGGCGCTAGGGGGGGGGGAGTGCTGCTACTGCTCGAATAGCCAGGTCTTGAGCTTCTTCCTGAAGGAGAGGTGGTCTTGGGTCAGGCGCAGGTCGGTCGGTAGGGAGTTCCAGGTCTTGGCGGCCAGGTAGGAGAAGGACCTTCCTCCCGTTGTCATTCTTCGGATGCGGGGGACGGCGGCGAGGGCGTGGCTGGCTGATCGGAGATGTCGTTTGGGATCGTAGAAGTTGATGCGGTTGTTGAGGTAGCTGGGGCCTTGATCGTGTAGGGCTTTGTGTGCGTGGGTGAGGAGGCGGAAGGTGATTCTTTTGTTGACCGGGAGCCAATGCAGGTCTCTCAGATGTCCGGAGATGTGGCTGTGTCGTGGGATGTGGAGGATGAGTCTGGCTGAGGCGTTCTGGATCCGCTGGAGTCTCTTCTGGAGCTTGGCGGTGGTTCCGGCCTTTAATAATTTTTTTCAGAACATCTACCAGGAAGACAACAACATCTCCCTTGAAAATATAAAAGAGTGGCTGAATTGTATTTCACTACCATCGCTATCCCCAGAACAAAGTGCATCCTTAGCTGAGGCGAAGCAAACAATCACAGGGGATTGATTCAATTGAGGTAAACAGAGGCTGGAATCTAGTTAAATAGTAGCAAGTAAGAAATGCCTCTGACACCATAGATTAGACACTTAATTTAGTCCAATGTCATAGTTTATTGACATTGTCAGCAATTTTACTTTTGCATTTTTCTTCAAAGCTATTCAGTAGTACACAATTGGGTGTTAGCACATAGCTTGTCATCATCTCCTTTGATAAGAAACACATTCAACATATATCAAAACAGTGAATTCAAAACATGGACATTTTAGACATTGTTCTGCACAACATTTAACAATACTAAACATATATAGAACATTTTACAAAAATCTATTATCGGGTCCTACAAAAATCTATTATCGGGTCCAACTGTCTCTTGGGCCGCTACACCCACACTCTATGGGACACGGTTGCGGAGGTACTGCCACAATGCCCTGAGGAGGAGAGACGCATCTCACACCATGGCCATAAAAAACTTTTCTTAAAAAGGACTCTCCGACCTAATACAGGACTATATTGATTATCTTTTTGTGGAGTAGTATTTATATCCCAAAGACAATTATTCTATTGATTTCAAGTAGGACCCGATAATAGATTTTTGTAAAATTTTCTATATATGTTTAGTATTGTTACATGTTGTGCAGAACAATGTCTAAAATGTCCATGTTTTGAATTCACTGTTTTGAAATCAATAGAATAATTGTCTTTGGGATATAAATACTACTCCACAAAGAGATAATCAATATAGTCCTGTATTAGGTCGGAGAGTCCTTTTTAAGAAAAGTTTTTTATGGCCATAGTGTGAGATGCGTCTCTCACTAAATGTCCTGTTGGTTTATCAGGTCATAAGGCTTGCATTTCTCCTGGCCTAGATGGTGGTAAGCCTACGCGTTTCGACCTTATGTGAAAAGGCAGGAATTAAGTTGAAAAAGGTCTTCATCAGGGCTCAATGTTGTTCATGTAGGACATTGTGTTACACCTGTGGGGGTGTAAAAGGGGGGTTTTAGTTTAGGGTCGTTGGTTTATGTACAATACTTAAACTCATTATAATTGCAGTTAAAATGGTAAGGGTCACGTACCCTGTGTGTAAAGAAGGAGGATTCTTCTTGTATTGTTATCGTCTTGATGTTATGTCGATCGCTGAGCCCAGCGTCGTGACGTTTTTTCTAGGTTGGCCAGCAGTGTAGAGTCTTTACTGGAATGGATCGTGGGTGCACTGGTCGAGAGAGAGGAAAGGGGAGTTTTGAGTTTCAGGCTATTATACATAGTTCAGGAGCCTGTTTAGAGAAAAAGCACTTAGGTAAATGTTTTAGTTAAATTTGCCTCGAGGTTACTCGGCAAATGTCTGGTTTTGCACTGGAACTAGAGGGGAACCTGCCCTCGCTATATGCGTCGAGGGCCTTTCTTCTGGCTATCATGTCGTACCTGCTATCGTTCTTTTTTGGATCCTCCCGAAACTCGTGGGTTGCTCAGTTTCGTGCTGGACGGCGTCTGCTCTCTGTGCGGCGTTCCTTCCGCCGGGCTCACTATTTCTGGATATGGGTGAATACCTTGACGATTGGTTCTTTTGTAGATGGTTTGGCACAACTGTGTCTGTATTGGTCGGACGCCTTCACTGTGCTGGAAGCCCGTTTCTAATTGGTGGATTGTTGCTTGGATGCATGACGCTGGTCGCGACCTCTAATTTCGTGGCGGCTTTGTTCCTGCTGCAGCTTTAGAGTTTGGTGGAAGTCTATTATGTGCACGATATCTTGGGGACTGAACATTTTCAATAGGTTATTCAAGGCTCGCTGTATCCTTTGCTGCTGGAATCATACGATTCCGGTTAGACACAACTGAGTCCGTATTGGTCGGATACCTTCACTGAAGCCTGTTACTGGTTGGTGGATAGTTGCTATGATACGGGACGCTAGCCGCATCTACTAGTTTTGTAGCGACTCTGGGCGCGTCCCGGCAGGCTGATGTCTTCGCATAGTAATTTATTGTATACACAATATCTTAGCGACATTTCATTTCATCTAGAAGTGTATTCAAGGCGCATTGTATTACTTGCAGCTGGATACTTCTATTTCTCGTTGGGGCTGGAAACTTTGGAGGTTCCTTCTATTGGTAGCTGGTATTTTGCACAGCTATCGTCCTGGTTGTTTGAACATTTACACAATGTAGTGGCTGATTTCCGATTGGTGGATCACGGTGGATTAACATTGCTCAGGTATATAACATTCATTTGTGCTGCTCATAGTTGGTGTATTGGAATTCTTCAGATAAAGCTTGTTATTTCGGCAAATTCATTCAGTCCATTTTCAACTGTGCCAAGGTACATGATGATTTTAACTTCCTGCTTAGAGAGGTTGTTGGCCACATTTTTGCCCTTGATGTGTCTGACCACTGTCCATTTTATATCGTCGGGTCCGTGATCTTTAGCGATGCAGTGAGATACCATTGGTGCGTTTTCTGTTCTGCATCTGATCCTTGAGCGGTGTTGGGAAATTCTTGTTTTTATAGGTTGACTGGTTTTACCCACATATGTAAGTCCGCATGGGCATACCACACAATATATAACATTGTGTGTGTTACAATTCGTAAACTCATCATGTTTAATTTGTTTTTGACCATATGTGAATGTGGTTCCTTCCAATGTGCTTTCACAAGAAACACAGTTACCGCATTTCTTATGCCCTTTTATGGGAGGTAGATTCAAGAATGACTGAATGGAAATGTCCTGTCTTGGCAAAGATGTATCTGCTCGGACCAATTTGTTTCTAACGCTTGCGTTTTTCTTAAGTGCGAATATTGGTAGTGCTTCGAAAGGTTTCAAGCCTTTTACTGTATTCCAGTATCTGAAAGAGACACGTTAGTGATAGATTCCTTACCTTAGAATATCCCCAGGCGTCAGACTGGATCCGGAAACTTTTGCGTAGCAATACCCCTGCGCGCCGGTAGGCGTCGTCTGCGGCTCCGCGTCCGTCGTCGGCGTCGTGAGCGCCGGGATGACGTCGTCGGAGTACTTAGACGGCGCCCATGCGCGCTGACGTCAGTTCTTCTTTTTTCCGCGCCAGCTAGCGCAGATCCGGAAGAAGCTCTACCCCCAGTCACTTTTTGACTGAAAATTTTTTGATCCTTTTTGATCTTCTCTTTAGTCGACTGTCTCGACTATCGGTGCCAGGGATGCCCGGGTTCAAGCCTTGTTCGAAGTGCGGCCGACTCATGTCGGTCACGGACCCCCATCGCCGGTGCCTGAAGTGCTTAGGCCTCGACCACGACGATCGTACCTGCGCCGACTGCTGGGCCCTGACGTCGAAGGCTAGGCGGGAGCGGTCCCGCAAGCGTCTCGAGCTGAGGCACTCGGCCCGCGCCGCTCCAGGTCCCGGTCCCGGTCCCACGGGAGGTCGAGGGACAGGTCGCGAGGTCGGAGTCATCGACGTTCCGGGAGTGACCACCGATCGTCTGGTTCCAAGTCCTCAGGTAAGAGGCATGAGAGGTCGGAGCGACACCATCGGTCCTCCGACCCGCCCCGACGCTCGCTCGATGCGGCCGGGGACTCGGGCGACACCGCCCACGCGGCTCCGCGGGAGTCGCAAGCGTCGCCGCCTGCCCCACACCTTCGGGTCCCTGGGCACGGCGCGTTGCAGGAGGAGGTCGAGAGGTACCTCATGGCCATGAGGGCCCTCCCTCCTCAGTCGGTTCCCGTGGCGCCTTCGGGCCGATCGGCTCCGTCTGGAGGTCCTTCCGGGTCGGGCGCTTCGGCCCCGACGACGTCGGGTGCTTCGGGCCCGGCGCCGCTGGCGACTTCGGTCCCGGCGCCGCGCGACCTCGCTGGATCCGGCTCCGGATCCGGGACCTCGCCGGTCGACCTTACGACCTCACCGGCGCCGTCCCTTCAGGTGTCGTCCCCGGCAGCCGATGTGGTTGCCGCCCCCAATGTTTCCTACGGTCCTACTCAGGAGTCGGAGGGGCGCCGCTGGGCGCCGATTCCGACGGCCTTTGGAGAGTTCTATCTCCACGAGGAGGCCCTGGCTGTTGATCCTGGTCTCCAGGAGCCAGGTGACGAGGAGCAGTGGGAGGGGTCCGAGGACCCTCTGGCACGTGATTGCCAGTCAAACCAGGACTGGACATATGAGCTTGGGGAGGCCAGTGGTATTGACACCTCGCCAGACACTGGATTTACGTCGCCCCCGACTGTGGCTTCGGAGGCGGGTTCTGCTTACAGCGTAGTGTTGACGAAGGCAGCTAAGGCCCTGAGCCTTCAGCTCCCCGTCGCGGCCGTGAGGACTAATCTCCTCACCGAGGTCCTCAAACCGCAGTCCGGCTCCGCGGAGCCCCTCCTGCCGTTCAATGAGGCCTTGTGTGACGTTCTTCTGGGCACTTGGTCCAAGCCCACCACAGGCCCCCCTGTGGACAGGAACGTGGCCAGACGCTACCGCCCGGCACTGGGCGACCCATGCTTTTTGTCCACCCATCCCACCCCCGAGAGCCTGGTCATCCAGGCCTCTAACTCCCAAACCGCATTCCCGTCGGCCCCGCCCGACAGGGAATCCAAGAGATATGAACAGTTCGGGAAGAAGGTCTTCTCGTCTGTGAGCCTAGGGCTACGGTCTGTGAACACCAACTGTCTCTTGGGCCGCTACACCCACACTCTGTGGGACACGGTTGCGGAGGTGCTGCCACAATGCCCTGAGGAGGAGAGACGCATCTCACACTATGGCCATAAAAAACTTTTCTTAAAAAGGACTCTCCGACCTAATACAGGACTATATTGATTATCTCTTTGTGGAGTAGTATTTATATCCCAAAGACAATTATTCTATTGATTTCAAGTAGGACCCGATAATAGATTTTTGTAAAATTTTCTATATATGTTTAGTATTGTTACATGTTGTGCAGAACAATGTCTAAAATGTCCATGTTTTGAATTCACTGTTTTGATATATGTTGAATGTGTTTCTTATCAAAGGAGATGATGACAAGCTAAGTGCTAACACCCAATTGTGTACTACTGAATAGCTTTGAAGAAAAATGCAAAAGTAAAATTGCTGACAATGTCAATAAACTATGACATTGGACTAATTTAAGTGTCTAATCTATGGTGTCAGAGGCATTTCTTACTTGCTACTATTTAACTAGATTCCAGCCTCTGTTTACCTTAATTGAATCAATCCCCTGTGATCGTTTGCTTAACCTTAGGGTAGACACCTGTCTACGAGGGAAATCTTGGCATTAAGTTCCAAATTTGAGCACCATTGCTCCAGCCAGTCGGAGTACCCTTCTCCTCCTGGCAAAATCACTATACAACACTTGCAGGTGTGGCACAGTCATCCCCTTGCTTCATTTTGTCTATATTTTAAACTCACGTACCCAGAAAGAGGAAGAAGCTAGTCACACTATCATTATTCTAGACATTTAAATGTCTGAACCCAAAACACTAAGTATTAGAGAGGAAGATATAGCAGCATTACTTAGGAGGCCATCAACATTGAATCCAGGCAATACAGCAATTAATGTCAGCCAATCTACAGAATTAGAGAAAATCACCCGTCTCAAAAAGAAACAAATCAGGACATCTCTACATGGAGAGGTACTACTAGAACATCTAAGAGCAGGAACTACACCGGTTGGATTGCAAGTCAAGAACGTGCCAGTCATATTCACAGACGATCCAGAATATCTAGAAGGATTTAGCCATATTGGTACAAAATGCTCTAGAGATTGGATGTTCCACTCAATCAAAACCGCTGAACGACTTGGACTAAAAGAACAGCAGCTAATTAAAGAACTGGAAGAAGCCTTTCTGAACAACAGTGCAGTTGAGAATGCCCAAGCACTTCTAGCTAAACTAGAAAAAGAAAATCTAACCTTCCAAAAAACAACTGAAGATTTCAAAATGCAGAAATTACAAAAAGACATCACAAACTACTCTGAGAAAAAAACGTATCCATATTTGGAAAAGGATTTTTATAAACAGCCCCAAAACACCGGGGCCTTACGAACATACGGAGGCAGAAGCAGGAGACAATTCATTACATTCTCCGACGACTCCTCGGCGTCAAACAGCTCAAGTGACGCGGACGCGCCCACCAGTAATAGAGACGATCAAGCCCGCCAGCATTACCAGCCGGCACCTTTTTCCGACAGAGGCAGAGGCAGACAACGCGGCCGCCAGAGAGGGAACAGATGGTTCAACAATCAGTATCAAGGAGAAATCACCACGAGGAGACGAGTGTACAGATGGTGAATACGAATAATTGTGCAGTATTCAATTTATCCAACCATACCCTATCATCCAGCGAAATGAGTGTACTACAAAAAGGTCTAACATTTATCCCGACGGTTAAACCAGACATTTGCCAAACAAAATTGGAGTTAATCCAACTCTTTAGGAAAATGAGGCTGAAAATATTTTTTCAAGACCAACAAGATATGACAGCACGAAATTACTCAGGACTCAAAAATCCCTCTACTTTTTTTCCTCATTCCAATCAGATGCCTGTAGAACTACTAACATTCGAGAAAAACGTTCTACGAGACCTTGACACACTTGAAAAGAAAAAGAAAAGATACACCAAATGGAACTTAAAAAGAGAGGAAAAGACCGCCCTTTACGAACGTCAAGACAATAAAAGTCTAATTATCAAGCCGGCCGACAAAGGCGGCGGAATCGTCATCCTCTCACGGGATATGTACGAAGCGGAAGTCCAAAGGCAAATCTCTGATGAGAAATACTACAAACGAACCGACGAGAATTGGAATAAAAAATTGACACATCGATTGGAGACACTTGTTGATGCTGGTCGCAGAGAGGGCTGGCTATCTAAAAAAGAAGGAGAATACTTAATAAACAAGAATCCTAGAACACCTCTTATGTATGCCCTCCCGAAAGTGCATAAGGACCCCATGAATCCTCCAGGCCGACCAATAATCTCGGGAGTGAACTCCATACTTGAACGCCCAGCCAAATATGTGGACACTTTTCTTAAACCCCTTGTGGGGCAACCAACTAGCTACATCAAAGATACTATGGAAGCCATTAACTTCCTTGATGGACAAAACTTTGATGAATCTATGGAAATATTGGTGACGATGGATATAGTCAGCCTTTATTCTAATATCCCACAGGAAGAAGGCTTGGAAGCTCTTGAATTCTTTTTGGATAAGAGAGAAAGACCTCACAATGTCCCCACGGAGTTCCTCTTACAATTAGCAGAAATCTGTTTGAGATTCAACTTTTTAAAATTTAACAATGTCCAATACTTACAAATCATGGGGACGGCCATGGGTTGTCCTTTTGCGCCAGAAATGGCTATTATGTACATGGCACTGTATGAAGCAATGTGGATTTACAACAACAACCCTTACGACGGCCATATCAAAATATGACGTCGTTATATAGATGACGTCTTCATGCTTTGGAGAGGCGGAGAACATCAATTGAAAGAGTTTGTTGTATGGCTCAATAACAGAAACCCAAATATTCAATTCACATTATCATACAACAAAAAGGAAATTAATTTCCTGGATCTCATGGTAAAACATGAGGAAGGCACCATTTATACCACTCTGTTCACCAAAGAGACGGACCGGAATACATTTTTACATTTTTCAAGTTTCCACCAATGAAACGTACGTGAAAATTTACCCTTAAGCCAATTTATGCGATTACGCAGAAACTGCTCAAAGAAAACTGATTACTTCTCTAATGCCCAAGAACTGATGCAAAAATTACTTGAGAGGGGCTACCCAAGGAAACTGCTGAAAAGAACTATGAAAAGAACTTGGTATATCCCTAGAGAGACCCTTCTGACCCCAAAAGAGAAGACCAATGAAGAAAGCCCAATAGTATGTGTAACCACATTTTCCGGAGTTACCACCGAAGTTAAGAAGATTGTTTCCAAAAACTGGAATACAGTAAAAGGCTTGAAACCTTTCGAAGCACTACCAATATTCGCACTTAAGAAAAACGCAAGCGTGAGAAACAAATTGGTCCGAGCAGATACATCTTTGCCAAGACAGGACATTTCCATTCAGTCATTCTTGAATCTACCTCCCATAAAAGGGCATAAGAAATGCGGTAACTGTGTTTCTTGTGAAAGCACATTGGAAGGAACCACATTCACATATGGTCAAAAACAAATTAAACATGATGAGTTTACGAATTGTAACACACACAATGTTATATATTGTGTGGTATGCCCATGCGGACTTACATATGTGGGTAAAACCAGTCAACCTATAAAAACAAGAATTTCCCAACACCGCTCAAGGATCAGATGCAGAACAGAAAACGCACCAATGGTATCTCACTGCATCGCTAAAGATCACGGACCCGACGATATAAAATGGACAGTGGTCAGACACATCAAGGGCAAAAATGTGGCCAACAACCTCTCTAAGCAGGAAGTTAAAATCATCATGTACCTTGGCACAGTTGAAAATGGACTGAATGAATTTGCCGAAATAACAAGCTTTATCTGAAGAATTCCAATACACCAACTATGAGCAGCACAAATGAATGTTATATACCTGAGCAATGTTAATCCACCGTGATCCACCAATCGGAAATCAGCCCCTACATTGTGTAAATGTTCAAACAACCAGGACGATAGCTGTGCAAAATACCAGCTACCAATAGAAGGAACCTCCAAAGTTTCCAGCCCCAACGAGAAATAGAAGTATCCAGCTGCAAGTAATACAATGCGCCTTGAATAAACTTCTAGATGAAATGAAATGTCGCTAAGATATCGTGTATACAATAAATTACTATGCGAAGACATCAGCCTGCCGGGACGCGCCCAGAGTCGCTACAAAACTCGTAGATGCGGCTAGCGTCCCGTATCATAGCAACTATCCACCAACCAATAACAGGCTTCAGTGAAGGTATCCGACCAATACGGACTCAGTTGTGTCTAACCGGAATCGTATGATTCCAGCAGCAAAGGATACAGCGAGCCTTGAATAACCTATTGAAAATGTTCAGTCCCCAAGATATCGTGCACATAATAGACTTCCACCAAACTCTAAAGCTGCAGCAGGAACAAAGCCGCCACGAAATTAGAGGTCGCGACCAGCGTCATGCATCCAAGCAACAATCCACCAATTAGAAACGGGCTTCCAGCACAGTGAAGGCGTCCGACCAATATGGACACAGTTGTGCCAAACCATCTACAAAAGAACCAATCGTCAAGGTATTCACCCATATCTGGAAATAGTGAGCCCGACGGAAGGAACGCCGCACAGAGAGCAGACGCCGTCCAGCACGAAACTGAGCAACCCACGAGTTTCGGGAGGATCCAAAAAAGAACGATAGCAGGTACGACATGATAGCCAGAAGAAAGGCCCTCGACGCATATAGCGAGGGCAGGTTCCCCTCTAGTTCCAGTGCAAAACCAGACATTTGCCGAGTAACCTCGAGGCAAATTTAACTAAAACATTTACCTAAGTGCTTTTTCTCTAAACAGGCTCCTGAACTATGTATAATAGCCTGAAACTCAAAACTCCCCTTTCCTCTCTCTCGACCAGTGCACCCACGATCCATTCCAGTAAAGACTCTACACTGCTGGCCAACCTAGAAAAAACGTCACGACGCTGGGCTCAGCGATCGACATAACATCAAGACGATAACAATACAAGAAGAATCCTCCTTCTTTACACACAGGGTACGTGACCCTTACCATTTTAACTGCAATTATAATGAGTTTAAGTATTGTACATAAACCAACGACCCTAAACTAAAACCCCCCTTTTACACCCCCACAGGTGTAACACAATGTCCTACATGAACAACATTGAGCCCTGATGAAGACCTTTTTCAACTTAATTCCTGCCTTTTCACATAAGGTCGAAACGCGTAGGCTTACCACCATCTAGGCCAGGAGAAATGCAAGCCTTATGACCTGATAAACCAACAGGACATTTAGTGAGAGACGCATCTCACACTATGGCCATAAAAAACTTTTCTTAAAAAGGACTCTCCGACCTAATACAGGACTATATTGATTATCTCTTTGTGGAGTAGTATTTATATCCCAAAGACAATTATTCTATTGATTTCAAGTAGGACCCGATAATAGATTTTTGTAAAATTTTCTATATATGTTTAGTATTGTTAAATGTTGTGCAGAACAATGTCTAAAATGTCCATGTTTTGAATTCACTGTTTTGATATATGTTGAATGTGTTTCTTATCAAAGGAGATGATGACAAGCTAAGTGCTAACACCCAATTGTGTACTACTGAATAGCTTTGAAGAAAAATGCAAAAGTAAAATTGCTGACAATGTCAATAAACTATGACATTGGACTAAATTAAGTGTCTAATCTATGGTGTCAGAGGCATTTCTTACTTGCTACTATCCTTAGCTGAGGCGATCACGGAAGAAGAGGTGGTGATTGCGATACAAAACAGCAAGGGGGGTAAGGCGGCAGGGCCTGATGGCTTGCCGGCCGAGATATATAAGCACCTTGCGGATGAAATTGTTTCTTTCCTTGCTGTAAAATGTAAATTGATACTTGTATAGCGCACTACTCACCCGCAAGGGACTCAAGGCGCTTGTACGAATACCACTGTGGAACCCATCGTGGCTTTCCCTGTGAGGCGTCCACTCCTGGGCACCCCCAAGGTGGAGGCCAGGCATCCTTAGCATTGTGGGGGCCGTTGTGGAGATTAAGCAAGCTATTGCCCAGAGTTGCAGAGTGGGACTCCATGATTGGAATAGGCACCGAGGCGAGAATTATCAGGTCCGTGGAATTTTTGAGCCCAAGACCCGCCGAGGTGGGGAATTGAACCCTGGCCCCGGGCTACACCTCTGCATCAGGGTCTTCCGCTCTAACCATTGAGCCACACTGCTATATTATTCAATCAAATCCTGCAGGAAGGAGTTTTACCGCCTATTTCATGGAATAACGCATCCATCACACTTATCCTGAAACCAGGCAAGGTTACCACTGACTGCGGTTCATACCGTCCCATTTCAATTCTCAACGCTGATTATAAAATCTTTGCATCCCTCTTAGCAAAGAGGCTGGGCCAGGTTGCTCCCTCAGTCCTACATTCCAACCAGAAGGGCTTTGTTAGGGGTCGCCAGCTCTTTGAGCTGACGTACGACCTTATAGGAGCGATCGATATGGCAACAAGCTCCTCTATGCCTCTGGCAATCCTCACGCTGGATGCCACCAAGGCCTTCGACAGGGTCAATTGGTTGTACCTTTCGGGGGCCTTGGAAAAATTTGGCGTGGGTCGGGCTTTCCGCAAAGCGGTGGAACTCCTATACCATAATCCATCTGCTTCAGTCTTGGTTAACGGTGGTCTGTCAGAACCATTTACTATTACAAGGGGCACACGGCAGGGTTGACCTTTATCCCCCCTGCTTTTCGATCTCTATATAGAGCCGTTTGCTCAAAAAATTCGGGAGGACATTAACATCAAGTTTTTTTAAATATAGAGACTGGGAAAAAAGGTTGTCCCTGTATGCAGACGACATTATGATCATGACGTCAGAAATTAGTACTGCGTTCCCGGTAGTCATAAATCTAGCACGTGAATTTGGGAAAATCTCAGCTTAAATGCCTCCAAGACTGAAATTATGGCATGGAACAGCGATGTAATGCCCTGCTGCAGGCAAAGAGATATTGTGAGTAGGGGATTTCAGTATGGTGTGAAAACGGAGGCCTGCCATTGGATAAAAGCTCCTGTTTAGCAGATTTGTCTGCTCTGGATCCCACCTCTCGAGGACTCCATGACCTCCCTTATGGTAGCACGACAATATTTTTAGAAATATTGCCTTGGCAACCTGGAGTTCTGGACTTTTTGGTTCCGTCCAGAGGTGTCAGGGATAACACCCGAAGACCCCGGAGTTCCACCTGTCTTGGTTCACAAATAAACAGAAACACGGGCTTCTCGATGGTGGCGTCAAAGACCAAAGGTTTATTACTGCAGGGACACAGAAGTCACAGAAACTACACACGGGCAGATTCTAGGAGCCTGTTCAAATTGTACAAAAAGGGTTGCTCCTTATATACTAAAATTTGAGTTTGAGGCAAATTCTTTACATGTAATACATTCCGAAACCTTTGTGTCCTAAACAATAAATATTTGGCGTTGCACAGGAATCGTCGACAATATCTGATGTCAAAACATTACGAACGAGGGGTTCCCACTTTTCCATCATAATCTCATGTCAACTTTTCGTTCAAGACCCGGACCGCCTCATCGTAAATTTCGTTACCTCCCCCTAATAAAGGCCCAGAAGGAAAGGAGCAGAGCCAGGTGCAGAAGATAGAAAAGCAGGATAAGAGATGTTTGTGGGTCGTAAATGGGCAAGGCTACCAGCTTCGGCCGCCTAATCATGATCAGGCCAACGAACACAAGAACCAGTATAGCAGGACTGGCCTTGGGCAGAGGAGGTAGCCTTTGTCGAGTCATGCAGCTACAGCGTGTTCTGTTCTAAGGTGCACGTGTTGCTAGAAAGGTGAATCGCCGGCTAAGCCTACGTGTCCTTAATCGAAATGAAGTGATCAGAGGTTATTGCGTATGTGAGGGCAAGAAACACAAAATGGCTGCCATGATCTAAGATGGATGCCATGGGTAGATCGGAAATGTGTTTGTAACAGGAGTAGTCTTGCTCGTAGTATAGCGAAAACACCAGGATATGCTAAATGGATCATTTGCGGTTCATTGATACCAAAATTATGTATTTCCGACAATATTGAAAACACGGGTTCAAATCGTCACGCAACCTCAGACCCTCCTTTTGCCCTTACATAGGCAATTACTCAGTCTATGTCAGAGTCTAATTCTATGCTCATCAGGTCAGTGACATGTTGTTGTATCATCATCCTTTCTCGTGCCTTTTCTCCAAACGCAGGTGGTTTTCTAAAACAGGTTGCAGCACAGAGACTACACAAAGCAGGACCACACTGGATAATCAGGCAGCATGAGAATAGGAATACTAAGATGACACCAATGACTATCAGAACCTTCCATCCCCACGCTGATATCAGAGTCCACAACCACTCCATGAAGGACCAGTTTCCCTTGTCTACATGTATAGAGTCGGAAATCTTGTGTAGTTTAGAGATCGCCTCATAGACTGTTGGAGCATTATTGGGAATAAAGACACAGCAGCTCGATTGGATCATTCTGCATACCCCACCTCGATCTGCAAGTATTACGTCTAGAACCATACGGTTCTGCAACGTCATGAGTCTATCCGCCTGAAGCTCAGCTGTCAAATTGCTAAGGGCACCAGCAGTTTCGGTAATAGTAGATTCAACTACCCGTGTTAGCTGACGTATGTTTCTACTATTGGCCATAGGCCCCCAGAACGGAAGGAAACCTTTAAAGAAGTCTCCAGCTTCCTGACCAGCGGTGTCTTCCTTGCCGAAAACACCTCTTGCTACTCTGGTCTTGTGATAGTCTGAAGAAGCAGTGTTATGTTATGTTATGTTATGTTAACTGCATTTATTTTGCGCACAGCTGCTCCAGCGAAGGAGCGTCCTGGCGCATGGAAAAGGTGAACATAACACAACGCGGAAAAAAGGTGAGAGTCAACATAAGAAGATTAAAACAAGTAGGTTTTCACGGCCCTGCGAAATGCTAGAAGATCCTCTAAAAGGCGGATTTCCAACGGAAGCGAATTCCAGAGAGCCGCAGCTCTCACACGGAAGGAGCGGCCGCCCATCCGGCTAAGCCTGAAACGCGGGGTAACCGCAAGGGATTGCCCTAGGGATCTGAGGGAGCGAGTCGGGACATAAGGGGATATAAGGTTATTGAGGATCTCAGGTGCCGATCCTTTTAAAATTTTAAAAGCAAGGCTGAGTACCTTAAAATGTATTCGGCTTTTCACTGGTAACCAGTGTAAGGACCTCAGAGTGTTGGACGTGGGACATGACCTCGGCAGGCCCACCACTGCTCTCGCAGCCGCGTTCTGGACGCGCTGCAGGCGGACGATCTCAGCTTGGTTAGCTCCCAGCAGGAGCGAGCTGGCATAGTCCAGCCGGGAGATGATCGTCGCTTGGATGACCAACTGTCTCGTCGGGGCATCGAAAAATTTAAGCACCGGCCTCAGTCCGCGCAGAACACCAAAGCAGCATGCTGCCACTCTCTTAGTGTGGGTGGTAAAACATAAGGTGTGGTCGAGCCATACTCCCAGGTTTCTGAGCTCCATCACCGGTATGGGGGCAGGCCCGAGCTCCTGTGGCCACCAATTGTCCCCCCAGCAGTCCGTTCCTCTTCCCACGATCATCACCTCGGTTTTTTTTGCATTCAGCTGGAGACAGTTGTTATTCATCCAGCTGGCCACCTCTCTCAGCCCATCTCGGAACCTGGGGGCATCCAGTTCGGCGTCCCCGCTGATCGTGACCGCTAGCTGTGTGTCGTCGGCATATGAGACCATAGTAAGGCCCCACTGCCTGGCGACATCAGCCAGCGGCCGCACGTAGAGATTGAAAAGCGTGGGACTCAGCGAGGAGCCCTGGGGGACCCCCAGGTCCAACTGATGGAATTTGGACTGGAAAGGAGGGGTGGCAACGCAGAAGGAACGATCGCTGAGGAAGGAACGGAACCACTGCAGAGCGGGGCCACAAATGCCAATGTTCTCCAGGCGGTGTAGGAGGATGCGATGGGACACTGTGTCAAAGGCAGCGCTAAGATCTAATAGAATAAGCGCTGCCGTTTGACCTGCATCCAACACACTCCGCAGATGTTCCACCATTGCCAGAAGGGCGGTCTCCGTGCTGTGCCCAGCACGGAACCCATTCTGCGTAGGATCGAGAACATTGGCCAGGGCCAGATGCTCAGATAGGGCTAGGTTAACATGGGCCTCCATGACTTTGGCCGGCCAGGGAAGCAATGAGATCGGGCGATAGTTTTCCGGTTTTAGAGGATCCAAAGATGGTTTTTTCAGGATCGGGGAAACCACCGCCTGCTTCCACTTGGCAGGAACAGTGCCTGAAGTCAGGGAAAGATTGATTAATGAACACACTGCCGTGCGCCCCTGAAAAGACGGATCTCTGAAGAGAGCAGGTCTGAGTGGGTCCGCCGGGGAGCCGGACTTGACACGTTGTGCCAGCTTGACAAACCCATCCCAAGAGAGAGTAGGGAGAGAATGTAATACCAGGCGGCTGCAGAGGTCATTCCGAGGAGAAAGTGGTAATGTCATGCTGGGAAATGACAAATAGATGTTCTTAACTTTCTCCAAAAAGAAAGCAGCCAAAATCTCACACTGTGAGGTGGAACCATCCACAGGCGGAACCGCTCTCTTAGCCATCAAGTCTTTTAAGGCTTTAAAGATGGTCTTCGAGGGGTTATGGCTATTACGGAATTCCGTTGCGTAGAACGCCGCGCGGGCTCTACAGATAGCTCGATGGTAGAGCTTAACAGCGGCCAAGTACGCGGTTTTTTTAACGGCATCATACGCCTTCCGCCACTCCCTTTCTGCCCGCCTACACGAGCTCTTCAGAGCGCGGAGAGCACTGTCGTACCAAGGGCTCGACTGCCTGGAGCTGGATTTACCTGCAATAACAGGCACCAATCTGTCAAGCGCCTTAGTAATCCAGCTGCAAAATTGGTCGTAGCCCAGACTAGCGTCAGACAGAGGGCCAAGTGGCTCTTCGGCCATGATACGATGAAGATCCTCAAGCCTGAGCTTATTCCAATGCCGCCGCGGAACCCACTTTGGAGGTGGAATAGTAGGGGTTACGGGGAGAGGTAGCCACATGGACACCAAATAATGGTCAGTCCAACACACTGGAGAAATAGCCGAGACTTGGACATCCGATAAGTTGGTGAAGAATGTGTATGTTGGAGGCAACAATCGAGCAATATAACATGAACCTGAAAAGTCAGCAGGCAACCATGTATACGCTCTATCTTGACAGATGAAGTAAGTACCCCTAGCAGTAAGGAAGGCAGGGGAAGAGTTAGACGGAAACACATAAGTCTCAACGCACTCACTCCTCCCTAGCTGAGCTCTCGGATTTCTCCCATTACCTTGCAAACAGACCTGACCTCGGTGAGGTACGACCCATATTGGAGTGGAGCTTTTGCGCTTGCTTTCTCCCAAACTAAGGCGATACTCTGTAGAGTTCCAACTCAAATATACTCGCAATTCGTCTCTAGGGTAAGATGGAGTATTATTGACGTCCTTGATCATGTCAATAATTCCCTGGACTAAAGCTTTGTTGGCAGAGTTATATTTAGTGGAACGTGGTGGACGCGGAGGATAGGTTTCAAGGGCATAAGCAAAGATGGTCTGAAAGGCCTGAAATGATCCATTATAGCTAAAAGGCAAAACCAGATAGGGAATGCCTTTATCCATAGTGTGGGGTATCAAACCACACACCCAGCAGTCTGTAGTGTTGACCACCAGTTGGTGTTGATGCAAGAGCTGTACGAAAGTGTTATTGATAAATTCTGAGCGTCGAGCTTGCTCATGTTCAGGAAACGAGTGAAAAGAGTGTATAGAAGGAACAGTAGAGGTAGCAGGATCAAGGGGAGGTACTGTAGTTACTGGCACAAAGATTAAATTTATACCAAAAACGATTCCACCCACCAACGTTATCAAAACAATAAAAAATGTAATAGCACATTGCATCAGAAAACATTTACTATAAAGGATTCTGTAAAGTCTGTTTCTGCGAACATAAATCACATTTTCTCGTTGCAGCGCAGGAAGCTCCATCTTCTACAATCCGCTCGCGACCACTGATGATGTGTACGTAGATGAAAATGCCTCTATCAGCCCTGGGAGTTCCCAGAACTAACAGAAAGATCGACCTTGTGTCTGACCCCCGCAGATTCAACTAGGCACACAGCCACGACCCTACGGCTACCCAGACGGCAAGGCAATTTTAAAAACAATAAAACAATAGCAAACTTCCTGGCTGGAGGCAAAATGTTAAAATTTCAAATGTGAAATAGGCAGTTTCCTGCTTTATTTGTCCATATTGCGAGATCGTAAATTGTATCTCAGTTTCGCAGGAACTGTTTGATCAGGAAACAGTAGGTTATCAGCAGAGATTGCAATATTCAAGTTCGCAGATGGCAAAGTTCCTTCTGATGCAGAGGGCAAGTGTTCAGGAGTCCAAGAAGTAGTTTCAGGAGGAGAGTCAGTGTTCGAAGTGTCAGTTATCAGTTCGGCATCGCTGAAAGGGACAAACTTGGGTGTTCGCTCGAACTCAGAGGCACCAATTCCCTTCTTCACCCAGTTGTCATAAGGAAGTGGCAAGGGCACACGTTTAACATGTGACGCATGGATCCAGTGCTTGCGTCCGGCCACACGAACAGCAGTTCTCGTTGTTAGCAATACTTGGTAGGGTCCAACAAATCTGGGCTGAAGGTTCTTCGTCCTCGCAAAGTTCCGTACCACAACGTGGTCACCTGGTTTCAGCTGATGACCTGGACTCTCCGGAGGCTTTGGCAATGCATCGAAAACCTGTTGATGAATAAGACTCAATTTAGCAGTCAAGTCGTAAAGGTAATCAATCAACATTGGATATTCTAGAGAACAAAATTCTTTCGGCCTAGGCACTCCCCAAATATTAGCGGGACGGCCAAAGACAATTTCATATGGACTAAGCCCTACTCTAGAATGTACAGTCGCTCTCGTGGATAACAAAGCCAAGGGTAGTGCGTCTGGCCAGGATAAACCCGTTGATGCCTGTATTTTAGCGAGTTTTAGTTTGAGGGTGCCATTGTAACCCTCAACTAAACCAGCAGACTGGGGATGGTTTGCACTGTGAAATTTTTGCTTTATTCCTAAACCGGCACACACACTCTGCATAACTTTCCCTATAAACTCACTTCCGTTATCTGACCATACAATCCGTGGCATTCCGTACCTAGGGAAATATTCTTTGAGAAGAATTTTGGCAGTTGATAGGGCAGTGTTGTCCTTTAGTGGATATGCTTCGATCCATCTAGAGAAAGCACAAACTACCACCAGGACGTACTTTAAATTATTGCACCGATCCATGTGAATGAAGTCTAACTGAATCACTTCAAAGGGGCAAGAGGGAGGAGCGAAGTGACCAGCAGGAGTGGGGATTCCCTTGCCAGGATTATGCATCAGGCATACCATACAATTTTTCACCACTCTCTCTGCACATTTACTAATCCCATCATTCTTCCAGACTGGAGCCAACATCTTACAGATCCCTTTAGAACTTATGTGCGCTACTCCATGTGCCATTGTCACCACTGCAAGCACATACGCATCAGGCAACATCCAACGCTGTTGTTCCAACAAATCAATCCAACACCCACTCGAGTCCAACTTGCCCGTACTCTCTTTCCATGCACGTTTCTCCTCCTCAGTTGCCTCTTTCTGAATCTCTTTCACACTTTCCACTGTGTCTTCACACATTCCAGACTCAGAAATCCATCTTGCAGACGTAGCCACATACATTCTACTCATCATATTTTTAGCTGTTTCTTTAGCAGTCTCGTCAGCAAACGCATTCCCACGACCAGCATCATCCGTGATTGCTTTATGCGCACTGCATTTCACAATCGCAACTTCAGTCGGCAAGGTTAGAGATTCCAACAAGTCGTTAACTAACTGACCATGTTGGATCTTAGTCCCATGGGACGTAATGAAACCTCTTTCTTTCCACAAACGGCCAAAATTATGGGCCACGCCGAACGCGTACTGACTATCTGTGAACACATTCACTCTCTTTCCCTTAGCTAAAACACACGCTCTCGTTAGAGCGATTAATTCTGCAGCTTGGGCAGAATTCTGACTCACTCTTGCAGTCTCCACAATCGTACTCAAAGTCGTTACTGCATAGGCAGCAGTCACATCACCATTCTCCAATTTAAAACTTGACCCATCAACATACAACGTGCCATCTGGATCTGACAATGGGGTGTCTTTTAAATCAATTCGTCCTTTTGTCTCCTCCTCGGTTCTGAAACAACAATCATGGGGTTCGGAATCACTCGACTCTTGATTAGCCGGCAACAGTGTTGCTGGATTCAATACATTGCATCTTTTGATCTGAATATGACTCGCTAGCAGTGTCAGCTCGTAGCCAGATAATCTAGCGCTGGTAAGATGTTGCGTCTTGGTTCTGTTCATGAGTGTATCCACAGCATGAGGAACCATGACCACTAGCATGTTATTCATCACCAAACCAGCAGATTGTCGAATGGAAGCCGCAGCTGCCGCTGTAGCTCTCAAACAACTAGGCAACGCTCTAGCTACCGGATCTAATGTTGATGAAAAGTACGCACAAGGGCGTTGTTTATCACCAAATCTCTGTGTCAGAACACTCAACGCGCAACCTTCTCTTTCGTGAACATAGAGCGTGAATGGCTTGCTGTAATCGGGTGTACCCAATACAGGAGCTGAACATAGTGCATTTCGTAACTCAGAAAAACTCTCCTGACATTCAGCAGACCATGGCACCGGACTCGGAACATTTTTCCCAGTCAAAGCTACCAATGGTTTTGCTAAAAGAGAAAAATTTGGGATCCACTGCCTACAGTAAGAGGTAATACCTAGAAAGGCACGTACTTCTCTCTGTGTGCGAGGAACACTCATCTGCGTAATTGCTTTTATTCTCTCTGGGGTCAACTTCCTTCCCTTCTTTGACAAGAGGTGACCTAGGTAGGTCACTTCTTGGCAACAGTATTGCATTTTCGAAGGGGACACCTTGTGATTCAAATTAGATAAATGATGCAATAACGAAATCGTAGCTGCTTTGCAAGTTTCCTTGTCATCGGCAGCCACTAGAAGGTCATCTACATACTGCACTAGAGCAGAACCTGGAGGAAGTACAAAAGAATCTAACTGACTTTTTAATGCTTGGCTGTAAATGGATGGGCTCTCACAATAGCCTTGTGGAGCGCGTTTAAACCTGAAGCTTCGACCTCCTAGACAGAAGCCGAAAATATCTCTGCTTTCCTCGGCTATCGGAATGCTGAAAAATGCATTTTTCAAGTCGATGACTGAAAACCATGTAGCTGTTGCAGGAATCAATGTTAACAATGCAGTAATATCTGGAACCACAGGAAACTGCGGAACCACAATTTTATTAACCTCTCTGAGATCGATAACAAATCTATATACTGGAGGCTTTGAAGGATCAGTACGTTTCAAAATTGGCAATACAGGACTGTTACAGACATTTCCTCTAGTTTCCTCAACCACCCCTTTCTTAATCAAATCTTGCACAATCAATAAAAGTGCACGTTCACCTTCAGTAGAAATCTTGTATTGAGGAATTCGTGGAAATTTTACATTTGCTTTCAGAGTGACTACATATGGTGGAATTTCTAAAAGGCCTACATCGTTAGGACTAGTCGCCCAAAGAGTATCAGGGAGTGAACGCAGCTCTGGCGGGAGTGCATCCATTGACAAGTACATCGGAGAGGTGATTCGTTTTCCCAACGTAAGCTGTACTCCTTCCGGAGAACAGTACAATGTCGCATATAGGCGTTTTAACAAGTCTAAACCAAGCAGATTTTCATTACAACCTGTCGTCAAAATCAGGGGTGCTTTCAATTGACACAGTCCAACAGAAATAGACAAAGGACCAGATACTGGATTGTAAACAGGGGCGCCTGAAAAACCTACAGAAACATTCGTTAAGCCGGACAAAGGTGCGCCAGGGAGTTTCGCATGAATGATAGAACTTTTTGCGGCACCAGTATCCAACAGAAACGGTTCGACTACACCTGATGTAGCTACTGCAACATAAGGCCCACTCTGATCCACTGGAACTGATACTACTCCCTCTCTCTGTCCATGGCTGTCCTAGTACTCACTTTGTTGAAATCCCTCATCATTTTCACAATAGTCTTCAACATGATATTGTTGCGACCTATTCTGTTGAGCAGACTGTCCGTTTCGCTGATCAAAGTGATTGGAAGGGCGATCGTTCGTTTGTGGAGGCATAGTACCTCGTCCTCGACCTCTAGAATTTTGCACAAAACCACCACAACCTCTCTGAGCTGCTGCTGCGTTATTTTGCGCTAAGACTGGACACTTATTCTTATAATGACCCTCTTTCTTACAATACGCACATTGATTCCACTGGTATTGCGGTCTCTGAGAACCATAATCTGTCCTTTGATACGACCCTTGCTGTGTATTGTTCTGATTCATGCGAGGCGGATATGCCTGTTGCAAATGAACTTTAGTTTTTAAATCTTTCGTTTTCTTATCTGATTTCTCTTTCTCCTCTTTATCCCTGTTTTCATAATACTGTGCAGTTGCAAGTATTTGCGCAGTTGTAGAGACAGCCCACGCACTCTCGGAATCTTTTAATTTATTGCATAGCTCGGGTAGCAGATTGTGTACAAATTTATCGACAAATAATCTCTGTCCTCCTTCTGTGCTCATATCCTGACCACTGTGATCTACAAAAGTCTCTTCGAACCTCGTGAAAAAGTCGGAGACACTTTCGTCTTTCTTTTGCCTGCATGCGGACAACTTGTCCCAATTAACACGCAATGCTGGCATCATCGTCTTCATTAGGTCGATTATCCTACCTGGAAGATTAGCAATTAGAGGTTCGGGTTTGGAACCACCTATTTGCTGACCATCTGCTGCAATGATAGCTGCCCAATCACCACCTAGGGCAATTGGATGATTCTCTTTACGAATTTTAGCCCAAATTGGTTGTGGAACTACATTCCCAAATAACATGTCAATGTCCGCTAGATTCATTACACAAGCCTCAACTGTCTGCGCCAACTCCTTATAGTATCCGGCAGGATTCTTACGCGGATCTGGCAAGGCCTGTTTCACTGCTAACACTTCGGCTCGCTTCCACGGAATGTGTATCCACACTCTTTGGAATTGGGCCGGAGCAGCAACAACACCGTTCGCCAAATCAGCTTGCACTGCTTCGCGCCAAATTGGAGGAACCTCCCTCATTGGATATTGGCGATTTTGCTTCGTACTACTCTTCTCTAAGTCCCTCGGTGAACGAAGTGATGGATCATTCCTATAACTTAAAATCAGTTCCATCGCTTCTTTTATATTTTGACCTACTATCATACCTGCAGCAAACTCTTTCTGAACCTTAATTAAGTCTTCTAAATTCGATTCAGAGTCATCTTCTTCTAACTCCTCTCGTAAAAGGGAGCACATCTCGTCAAACGCATATCTTTGTGTTGGTTCATTCCACTGCATAAATGTATCTAGTACATCTCTCGTACTATATCTCCTACTCTTCGAAATCCATCGGAGAGCCGTGGAATCTAATACTCCCCGTTCCTCAGTACTTGGGAGCTGACTACGTCTCTGCACAGACTCAGAAGTAGGAGTCTTAATTAAAGATTTATAGAAAGGAGACAGAATGTTAGAGACAGAATCAGTGATTCTTCGACGAACAGAAAGCGGAGTCATAATACTAGCAGATGTAGAAAACACAGTAGCAGTTGGAACAGATAGCACAGGGACAGTAGAAGTATCAAGTAAGGTAGCTTGTGAAGAAGTAGGTGTAAGCAATATAGGTATAGGAAAAGAAGTCGGCAACCCAGGAAGAGGTGGTGCCGTAGGAACATTCACATTAACCACAGGAGGTACAGGAGCTTGATTCTGAGGGGCAGGAGCAGGACTGCCAGGTTGTCCAGCAACCGGCAATTGAACATTCGGTACAGGTGGAGCCGTAGCACCTTGTGCATACGGTGGAGGTGACCGTAACAAGTAGGATAACAGAGGATCGTTTTCGGGGTCCTCTACTATCTTAGTTGTACTTGAGGGCAAGGCAGGATAGCACTTGTCGATCGCTAAATTACGCTCCCTAGTAGCTATCTCCTTTGCTTTCTCAGATTCGTTATCTTGCAGCTGCTTAGCCGCTTGTTCTAAAGTTAACTCTTGCTCTTTCTGTTCTTTTTTCAACCTTTTAATTTCTCTTTGTTTAGATTCTTTTCGCCAATAATCGGAAAGAATCAAACATTGCCGGCCGGGCTTTCTTTTTAAACAATTTCACTTCCAAATTGTCAAGAACTTCAGGTTCAAAACTACCATGCAGTGGCCAACTAAGGACACCATCTTTTTCAGTGTATCGGGCCCACACCTCATTATAAGATATAGGACCCACACCAAACTTACAATACAGATCATATAGGGGAGTTCCGATCGGAGGAACCAGACATGAATCCTCCAACCGGGAATCACTGTTGCAACCAAAGCACGACAACATACAATTTTTCCGACTTACCATTTTGTAATCCAGAACACAAAACAAACAAACACAAACAGGAATGTGCACTCGAACCAAGAACTTAGGCCTACCAAAAGCGAACAAATGTATCGATACCCAAAATCAACCAATAGATTATCCTAACCACAACAACCAGTGATAATCTTACGAAACCAAACCAAACCAAGAACTAAAAGGATTTTAACAACCCTTACGAAGTAACCAACTAGCAACCACTAAATACTTAACTGAGGCACTGAAGACGTCACCAAGGAGAAACCCGTCACGTTTCGCCGTACTAAGGACTGCACCTCGGGTCCAAGACAGGGCGACGGTCAAGGCAACGGACCACTGCAGCCGTCCTGAACGGGAACCCTCGTGGAAGAGAACGTCGGGCCACTTTTGCGATATGCCGGGATCGATGAAGTGGGGCGCCTCCCTCAGGAATCTTCACCCGAAGCTTCTCGAACTCTTCAGGCTTTTGGACCGGTACCGAATGACGTCGCCCCACGTTGGGCGCCGATTGGAGTTCTGGACTTTTTGGTTCCGTCCAGAGGTGTCAGGGATAACACCCGAAGACCCCGGAGTTCCACCTGTCTTGGTGCACAAATAAACAGAAACACGGGCTTCTCGATGGTGGCGTCAAAGACCAAAGGTTTATTACTGCAGGGACACAGAAGTCACAGAAACTACACACGGGCAGATTCTAGGAGCCTGTTCAAATTGTACAAAAAGGGTTGCTCCTTATATACTAAAATTTGAGTTTGAGGCAAATTCTTTACATGTAATACATTCCCAAACCTTTGTGTCCTAAACAATAAATATTTGGCGTTGCACAGGAATCGTCGACAATATCTGATGTCAAAACATTACGAACGAGGGGTTCCCACTTTTCCATCATAATCTCATGTCAACTTTTCGTTCAAGACCCGGACCGCCTCATCGTAAATTTCGTTACCTCCCCCTAATAAAGGCCCAGAAGGAAAGGAGCAGAGCCAGGTGCAGAAGATAGAAAAGCAGGATAAGAGATGTTTGTGGGTCGTAAATGGGCAAGGCTACCAGCTTCGGCCGCCTAATCATGATCAGGCCAACGAACACAAGAACCAGTATAGCAGGACTGGCCTTGGGCAGAGGAGGTAGCCTTTGTCGAGTCATGCAGCTACAGCGTGTTCTGTTCTAAGGTGCACGTGTTGCTAGAAAGGTGAATCGCCGGCTAAGCCTACGTGTCCTTAATCGAAATGAAGTGATCAGAGGTTATTGCGTATGTGAGGGCAAGAAACACAAAATGGCTGCCATGATCTAAGATGGATGCCATGGGTAGATCGGAAATGTGTTTGTAACAGGAGTACTCTTGCTCGTAGTATAGCGAAAACACCAGGATATGCTAAATGGATCATTTGCGGTTCATTGATACCAAAATTATGTATTTCCGACAATATTGAAAACACGGGTTCAAATCGTCACGGAACCTCAAACCATGAGGCAGGTCAGGGAGTCCTGGAGGGGCAGGATTCAGTACCCTGTTCCCGCCCCTTTTTTTATTTTGTGTGCGTGCGCTTTTCGTCATTGTTGCCTCGTTCTCCTTGGTAGAAGGAGGCATTGTAGTGTACGCAATGAGGGCTTTCACGGCCGCGCAGCTTTACTGCCTCGCGGCCAATGCTTGTTTTTAAAGGCAAAGGTAGAACTCACTGGATCCTGGCTGAAGAAGTTTATCAGCCCTGTGCATCTGCTGTTCCCTGCGGCTGCCTCGGGGCCACCTTCAACGGTGCTCTCGTTCACCAGGCGGGAAGAACCAATTCTACTGGCTTATATTAGCGCACCCCGAGAACCCGTCACTTGGTACATCCCACACCAACTTCAAGCGAGCACTTTTGCCCTAGCGCTCCTGGGAGCTAATTCCAAACTTGTCACTGTAACCGCGATGTGTAGCATTCTCGCCTTTGCGACAACACAAACATACTAGAGATGGTTATCATAACACGTCAAAAACACACTGACACCCAGTGCGTGTACTGCGTGCACTGATTGCAAAGTAGACACCCGTAATAAATCAGTGCAATTTGAAAGCTTAAGCGCATTAACAGAAATATACTGCCCTCCTTCTCTGAAGCCTAAAGTGGTTTGATTATCGTTATAATGGACTGACTCTGAAGCTCATATAGGATATTTACATTTCTCATCTTGGCTAGCCAATGAACTGTGCATGCCCTGAAAAGTGGGTCTTGCTTTCTGCAGTATAACGGATACTCTTTCAACGTACATTGTGCTCTTAATAACCAGCTGATGTCTTCATATACTAAGTGATATTTCACATTTTATCTTTCTGCATTGCTGTAAAAAACTTTTTTAAAGAAGATAGCACAGCTAACGTATTGCATTGTATAGTAGTTGCATTTTATCACCATACACCCTTCGTTTACCTGTATGCCTCAATGATAAGCTCCCACAATACTCAGTGGCGGGAGCCAGGAAAACCATGGATGGAATCGCGGTCTGCCCGCCATGCCCCCTCCGAGACACTAACCGCGATCCGTTCTCCCTCCCCGCGCTACCGGCCCACACTCACCGCCGTGTTAGTGTCAAGCGTTCTCTTCCACTCATACTAAACTACGATGTCCTGTATCCCAATTGGCAATGACAGTCCAGTTGATTGCAGGGTGGAGGCCTGAGATAAACACCAGTCAGGTTAGTGCAAGCCGGAAAGAAATATCAGCCTCGTTCCGGGTGCTCGTTTGTGCGATCCGGTGTTCGCATAACCAATGTGGACTAAATCCTTTCCACAGCGGTTGGGGCGCTTTCACACAGCTTCCAGTGGCACACAGGACCCAGCACCACCAAGGAGGAAAGTCTTCAAGTCGTAAATGTATTTATTTAATTCATTACCAAACACCAAGGTGAAAATGGCCTGCTCGTTTCAGCCATAGCCTTCAACAGGGCCATAGCGATATTGTCTAGAGTGTATCCATTTAAAAGGACACATGCCCCACCAAAACCTCAACAACAAAAACTTTATCAACAAAGCCGGAACACAAGCCATTTGTATTACAAACAACGTTAACATTGTGTGTAAACTAAGGCATTTCCGACACTGACTGAA
Organism: Lissotriton vulgaris; assembly: GCF_964263255.1. NCBI lineage: Eukaryota > Metazoa > Chordata > Amphibia > Caudata > Salamandridae > Lissotriton > Lissotriton vulgaris. The sequence continues at coordinate 1,540,835,209 of NC_141696.1, read as the reverse complement.
CCCTAAAGCATGTCCTACATCAAGCATTTGCAATGCAATAGGTCTTGCATTTACATGGGGTTGAGCTTCTCTGAAGCCTAAAGTGGTTTGATTACAGCAAGAAGGCTTTCTGGTTCAATGACGACCTCAAGAACTCCAAGAAGAACTTCCGCTCCCTCGAGAAAGCCTGGCGCAAAGACCCGTCTACAGACAACATGACTGCCCTCAACCACGCCACCCGCACACACCACCAGCTGATCCACACTACCAAGAAGACAGCATTCAAGGAACGACTAGACAACAACTCACACAGCAGCAAAGAACTCTTCAGCATAGTCAAAGAGCTCTCCAACCCCAGCGCCGGAACCAACGACATCACCCCCTCGCAAGAACTCTGCGACTCACTCCCCTTGTTCTTCCACAGCAAGATCGCCAACATACACAACAGCTTCGGCACACAGACCACGTACCCAACTACCGAACCGACACTCCCCACCACCACCACCCTCCGGGCCTGGACCCCGATCAGCACCGAAGACACCACCCACACGATGAACACCATCCACTCCGGATCACCAACCGACCCATGCCCCCACCACATCTTCAACAAGGCCGCCTCCGTCATCGCACCCCAACTCCGAGACGTCATCAACTGCTCCTTCAACACCGCCACCTTCCATGGGGGCCTGGAAGCATGCCGAACTCAGCGCCCTCCTGAAGAAACCATCAGCTGACCCCACCGACCTCAAGAACTACCTCCCCATCTCGCTCCTCCCCTTTCCTGTCAAAGTCATTGAGAAGACCGTCAACAGACAGCTTGCTGCCTTCCTCGAGACGAACGGATCCCTCGACCACCCGCAGTCCGGCTTCCGAGCCAACCACAGCACCGAGACCGCCCTCATCGCCGCCACTGACGACATCCGAGCCCTGCTCGACAACGGGGAAACAGCTGCCCTCATCCTCCTGGACCTCTCTGCAGCGTTCGACACTGTATGCCACCGCACCCTAGTGATGGATTAAACCCAGATCTTTTGACTGGGTGTGAGTGTTTGATTGATTCAGATGCTCCGTCCATCACCACCCCCTTTTGTACCGTTTTTGGCCGCCATAAGTGTGGCAGGGTATGCTCAGACGTGAGTCCCTTGCTCACTTTGCCACTGAATTCAAGCAAGCCGGGCTGAAGACGGCTGGAATGCCAGAAACCGGTCCTCGGAAGCTTGTTTCCGGTCATGGGAAGACATGGCTTGGCAGTTCGGGCTGGACTGTTCCCATGAGACACAGGGTCAGACTGATTTGCATATAGCCATGTCTGAACTGGGGTGGCAGAGTGGGCTAAAGAACGGTGATGGATTAAACCCAGATCTTTTGACTGGGTGTGAGTGTTTGATTGATTCAGATGCTCCGTCCATCACCACCCCCTTTTGTACCGCACCCTAGTACAGCGCCTCAGCAACATCGGAATCCAAGAGAAGGCTCTGGAGTGGATCATCTCGTTCCTCGCCGGAAGAACCCAGAGAGTCCGCCTCCCCCCGTTCAGATCTGAGGCCACCAAAGTCATCTGCGGCGTACCACAAGGATCATCACTCAGCCCCACCCTCTTCAACATCTACATGAGCCCCCTCACGGCCATCGCACGCCAACACAACCTCAACATCATCTCCAACGCCGACGATACCCAGCTGATCCTCTCCCTCACCAACGACGCAGCCACCGCCAGAACCAGAACGCCTCCGCACGACTCATCCTGGACATCCCCCGCCACAGCCACATCTCCGGACACCTGAGAGACCTGCACTGGCTCCCCGTCAACAAGAGAATCACGTTCCGACTCCTCACCCACGCACACAAGGCTCTCCACGACCTAGGCCCCAGGTACCTCAACAACCGCCTGACCTTCTACTCTCACAACCGCCAGCTTCGTTCGACCATCCACGCCCTCGCTGCCGTTCCACGCACCTGAAGAGCCACCATGGGAGGAAGATCCTTCTCCTACCTGACAGCCAAGACATGGAACTCCCTCCCCATCGATCTCCGTCAGACCCAAGACCACCTCTCCTTCAGGAAGCAACTCAAGACCTGGCTGTTCGAGCAGTAGCTGACACCCCTCAACCGAACGCCTTGAGACCCTCCGGGTGAGTAGAGCGCTATACAAATTTCTTGATTGATTGATTGATTGTAAATAGCAATGACTTTTTTATGTTTTGGTTTTTAAAACATAAATAAAAGGCTTTGTCATTATTTTTTTTTACTTTAATAAGCGCGGCGCCATCCTCTCGGACACCGTGCTATGCAATGCAATAGGTGTTGCTTTTGGTATTGTAAATAACCATGCCATTTACGTTTTTTAAAGACATTGCCATTTACAGTGTCAATAGCTCAAAATAATGTCATTGCGAGACCTATTGCATTGTAAATGCTTGGTTATTGATTCTATAGGTTTCTTATCCAGGAATCAGGACAGATGGAGGGACAGAGCCTTCTTTTTTTATTTCATGATTGTGTTACATGTGCGCCAGGTCAGTTTGAGGGCTGGAGTAGTTATCATGTATTTGATGACTTTGTTACTTGTGAGCCTGGACAGTTTGAGGGCGGGAGTATTAAATATTTTTTTGAAGCTTTTGTTACTTGTGAGTCGGGACAGTTTGAGGGCGGGAGTATTAATTATTTTTTTGAAGCTTTTGTTACTTGTGAGTCGGGACAGGTTGAGGGCTGAAGTATTAATTATTTGTTTTAATGCTTTTGTTACTTGTGAGTCGGGACAGTTTGAGGGCTGGAGTATCAATTATTTGTTTTAATGCTTTTGTTACTTGTCAGCCGGGCCAGTTTGAAGTCTGGAGTATCAATTATTTATTTTATGCTTTTGTTACTTGTGCGCCGGGCCAGTTTGAGGGCTGGAGTATCAATTATTTGTTTTAATGCTTTTGTTACTTGTCAGCCGGGCCAGTTTGAAGTCTGGAGTATCAATTATTTATTTTATGCTTTTGTTACTTGTGCGCCGGGCCAGTTTGAGGGCTGGAGTATTAATTATTTTTTTATTGCTTTTGTTACTTGTGAGCCGGGCCAGTTTGAGGGCTGGAGTATTAACTAGAACACTTTGAAAGCCACAGTACTATTTCTTTATGTATTTGTTTTGTTACACACGAACCAGTGCGGTTTAAGTGTAGCAGCACTTTTTATTTATTTAATAGTTTTGTTACTCATGAGCAAGGGCAGTTTGAAGCCAGAGCACTATATATTAATTTTATTATTTTGGCATACATAAACTAGGAGAGTTTGATAACCACAGATCTGTTCATTTCATAGTTGTGTTACTCCTGAACCAGGACACTTTAAGAGCCGGAGCACTACTGACTCATTTCATGGTTGTGTCACTCATGAATTAGAACGGTTCAAGAGCCAGAGCACTACCTGTTCATTTTAAAGTTGTGTTACTCATGAACCAAAACAGTTCAAGGGACAAAATACTACTGATTGTGTTCACAGTTGTGTTACTCGTGGACAACGACACAGTTTAGGAGCCGGGGCACTAATGAGTCATTTCCTAGTTTTGTTACTCATGAACCAGGAAAGTCCAAGAGCCAGAGCACTAGTGATTCATTTCACAATTGTGTTACTCATGGACAACCAGGGCAGTTTAAGAGCTCGAGCACTATTGATTCGACTCCTAGTTTTATTACTCCTAAATCAGGACTGTCCAAGAGCAAGATACACCCCATTGAAGACGTTTTTTTCTAATTGAAATCTCACCAGGAAAGTGTTGTGAAGTTTACACATTTTGCGAACTTTGTAATGTTCGCCAGACAGAGAAACTTTTCTTGACCTGAAGAAGGAACATTTTTTTGAAGATTTTTAGTACAAAGAATTTTATATGCTATTCATCGTTCTTTGGAGAGAGTAATTGCTTTTATCACTAACAATCCTTGGATGATTTTGTGCTGGAATTCTGTATACTTTGCTACTTTTGTGAATGTTGCAGAGCGTGCATATTTGCCCCTCTGCACGCGCTTGTTTCTGGTTTATTGGCAATTCACTGGTAAACCATTGATAGAACCAGATGGTGTTGAATCTGATGCATAAAGTTTCAGCAGCTGCTCATCCTCTGATGCTTCAAACACACATAAGGTGATGGGAGGCTGCTTGCAATTAGTCTAACCGCTGACCACAATTGATCCAGGTAGTATTCCAATCCATCATTTTCTTGCCCATTATGCCACCTCAGATTATACTAGCCAAATGGACAACAGTCTTGACCCTGCTCCTCATAGGAGCAGTCCAGCCCGAACTGTCAAGTCAGGTCCTCTTTGAAGCAGAACACAAGCAACTCGAGACTGGTTTCACTCTGATTGGGTCTCCTCAGCTGGGTACAGCTTGGTTCCAGGGGCACAGTGAGCTTTGGACCCACGTCTGGGCATACCCTTGGCCTCTTAGGGCAGCACATCAAACACACAAAAGGTGGTGGGAGTATTCTTCCACATATTCTAGCCACTGGTAATAGTTCAGGGTAACATTCCAACCCATTGATCTTTTGCCCACCATGCCACCTCTGATTCTGGCACATGTAACTTCAATGTGAATGTAATTAACATGTGTGTTATGCCATGCAATTGGAAGTTACAAGTACATATCAATTGGTCAATCAATATTTATATTTCCCCAAGACCCATAAATTTGCTACGTTGTCTAACAATATCAACATCTCTAAACTTTCAAGACGCTTCCCTCCTCTACCCCTCCTTGCATCATCTTAAATCTATTTTACTATTCAGATCTCCCAAACAAGCCTTTTCAAACCCTTTCCTCATGTATCACTCCTAGACTCACCCAATAACTACCATTTCTCCCTAATCCACTCCTAGAGGCTCCCCTCACTCCTTTATTCATCCCAAACCTCCTCCTACTGCTATGATCCCCAAATAAACGCTTTCTAGACCCCTCCCTCTTTTATCCCTTCATTATCCCTTTCAATCCAGCTAGCAGCTTACATGTCCACCTCTCAAATTAAGTCATTTTCCCTGTACTAAATCACCACTAATCCTCTTTGAGTTCCGAAATAGTTTGCTACTTGCCAAAAAGTGCTTTGATGCCTCATTTGGGGTAGTAAGCGCTATATAAAGGCAATTACGATTTTATTCAATAGCTGCATTTATTAACACGCAATTCATGTATCATGTGGGCTTGTTTCTTGCTGACACTGTAGATCCTCTGCAGTGTTTCCACTTCTGGAGACACTACTACATGCTTACCACAGACCCCTGCTAGGATGGATCATGGTCATTCTGATTTAATACTGAATTTCAAAGGTTTGCACCAACATTTCATTTTATTTTCGGCTACTCCCAGAGGCTAATTTTTAAACTGGACTAGGACGCTGACTGGAACTACAGTGAACCATAGAGTAAGGGTAAATGCAAACACTACATAAGTACTTCCAGAGTTTCCAAGGCACAGGGCCTGGTGCAAGGTCATTGCATGTGGCTTCCAGAACCAGGTGGGGCTAATGACCCTTTTTTAGGTCTTACCTAGCGACGCAGCGCAAGTGGAGCTCGCCTTGGCGAGACCTATTTTTGCCAGTTTGGTGGGTGAAGGGGGACAGGACATGTGCACTTGCCTGGACAGCTGATGTGCATGTTCACGCTGTCTCTTCTCTGGCGATGTGAGCTTGCGGCCGGACATCAGATGTGCACACTCATTGCCACTCGCTCCATGCCCTCCCACAGTGTGCATGCGCAGCCCGAATGCCAAGACTTGTACAGGCTTCTGTCACACCCGGTAAACATCTCCAGACCTGCCGCCTTCAGTGAGTGACATCACAGAGCAGCGTGCTGGCGACGCAGGGGTGTACGGAGGCCGGGGGGAGGGAGGGCGCAGTAATGTTTCAGTTTGGTTTTCTAAGCCTTGTAATGTCCAGATGACTTGTCTTGCTAAGCCTTGTAACTTTCACTCTAATTCCCAGAGATAATGTGGAGCCTTTAGGATTAACGTAGTTTTCTAAGGGATTTTCACTGGTTAATTGCTGCTGGTGAATAGTAGCACCTACGCTCTCAAAGACTTTGGTTGACAACATTCTGAAGTATAATTTCACTGTACAAAGCCAAGAGCATGTTGTCCCTGCATGTATCCAATCAGGTGACTCCTGATATAATATTTGGTAAGACCAAACATACTTTCTTGTGGGGTGTCTGCACTGCATGAGGAGGGAAATGGGGTTGGCTCAGGGGCATAGATTCAGGGGGGTGTTTGGGATGTTACACACCCCTATTAAATGCATCTTTCATAAATGGTTGGATGCAGGTGTTTTCAGTCGGGTATGGTGAGGTGACTGTCAGGTTTCACCAAGAATGTTTATATACATACAGACATAAATTCACACACCCTCTCTCTCTCCCTCTGTTTTGAAATTCCTCAAAAAAGTTGGTTATTTTACAAAGTATTGTGTTTTGTCTCGCCTAGCGCCCCTTCCAGTCTGCATTCCTCTCCCCTCCACTGCCTCTTAGGCCCCTTCCATGCACCCTGCTTGTCATAAAATGTATTTTAACATTATATGCAGCCTGATTGTTGGAAAATCTGAAACTTACACCCCCCCAATCTTACTGGGCAAGCTACGCCCCTCGGTTGGGGTCTACGTATCTAGTGTCTGTGAATGTGTATGTGTTTGTTTCTTTTTATTGAAACTACGTGCTTTAGACCAGAGCCTCCAGTGGTTTCCTCACCTCCCTGAGGCAGAAACTGCAGTCAATGCCAAATGCGGACCTGCACACATAGGGTTGATGATGGACTTTTCCCATTGCACTTTCTCCTGATAAGTGGTGTCAGCTGCATCCATTTGCTTATCTGTATGCATGCATCCACTTTTGGTGAAAAGTAGCCATTGAGTGGAAGTGCGCCTTAAGTTCGCAAAGGTATGACGTATTCACCCCCATCACATTTGTTGGCTTGAACTGCTTCCATTATAATTTTGTATTAGTATTTTCTAGTCAAGAGCACAGTGCAGATTGCATGCGATAAGGTAATTAGGGAGGTATTTAAAACCTATTATGGCACTAAGTGGCGCTGCAGAGGGCACTTACCACTGTGAAGAAGCTGGCAGTTGACTGGCTTCCAACATCTGTAAGTCATGAAAGGAGGCTGGAATGACTTTTCTCTGGGACTGTCGCTGGGGGTAGCATAGTTAGTTTGGTAAACCCTAACATACCTGTAACTTTGCCAGTATTCAGAGACATTGTCAGTGCCTTTTGAAGTCGAGCCTGGGCAGGGCATGCACTGCTCTGCGAGCCATGCTGTATTGGAGTATGGAATTGAAGTCCTGCCCATTCTCCCCCCATATTTGTCATTAGCTTGAATCATTGTCCTTCGTAAATTCTGTCTTCTGATTCGTACATAGGCTTGTTAATCCCTCCTTAGTACAGCCTTGTCTTCATTCGTAACCTCCCATGAGGACAGGCCCATTTACTTCAGTTGTTACATGTTGAGTCTTTTTTAGTCTGTAAGCACTATTTTTTTTCTAAATGGTTTCTACTACTGAGGCACAACATGCTTTCCGGCGAAACATTCACCACGCCATGCTCGCTTTCGCTTTCTAAGAAGCCAGGGACAATTACGGCTGCTTCTTTGAATAGGCCTCACATTTAAAAGAGTTTGAGCTATTGGCATTGTACATGACAATGCCTTTTATTTATGTGTTCATTATCAGAACATAAAAATAAAAGGCATTGTCATTTACAATGCAAATAGTTTAAACTCTAACAAATGCGAGACCTGTTGCATTGCAAATGCTTGTTATTACATTTAGTGCACATTTTCTCCAAGGCTGGACATGACTTAGAATTCCCAAAATGATAGCCACTCCCACATCTGAAGCAATAAGTACTATACATTCTTGAATCTGGCCTTTGCCAATAGTTCATTCTTGAATCTGGTTCTTGCCATCTATTCCCATTTCCTGAGTTATATTGATTGTCATTCTTTTGATTTATAAACTTTTTCTGTTTATCTAGATCTTTTTGCTTATCATTCTCCTTATTGACAATATGGACATCTGACTTATCGCTTGATCTAATTTCATCTACGAACTTCTCTGAATGTTCAATTGACTTTGCTATTTCAATAGCTGCATTGAGTGACATATCTGAAAGAGACACGTTAGTGATAGATTCCTTACCTTAGAATATCCCCAGGCGTCAGACTGGATCCGGAAACTTTTGCGTAGCAATACCCCTGCGCGCCGGTAGGCGTCGTCTGCGGCTCCGCGTCCGTCGTCGGCGTCGTGAGCGCCGGGATGACGTCGTCGGAGTACTTAGACGGCGCCCATGCGCGCTGACGTCAGTTCTTCTTTTTTCCGCGCCAGCTAGCGCAGATCCGGAAGAAGCTCTACCCCCAGTCACTTTTTGACTGAAAACTTTTTTGATCTTTTTGATCCTCTATTTAGTCGATTCTCGACTATCGGTGCCAGGGATGCCCGGGTTCAAGCCTTGCTCGAAGTGCGGCCGACTCATGTCGGTCACGGACCCCCATCGCCGGTGCCTGAAGTGCTTAGGCCTCGACCACGACGATCGAACCTGCTCCGACTGCCGGGCCCTGACGTCGAAGGCTAGGCGGGAGCGGTCCCGCAAGCGTCTCGAGCTGAGGCAGTCGGCCCCGCGCCGCTCCAGGTCCCGGTCCCGGTCCCACGGGAGGTCGAGGGATAGGTCGCGAGGTCGGAGTCATCGACGTTCCGGGAGTGGACACCGATCGTCTGGTTCCAAGTCCTCAGGTAAGAGGCATGAGAGGTCGGAGCGACACCATCGATCCTCCGACCCGCCCCGTCGCTCGCACGATGCAACCGGGGACTCGGGCGACACCGCCCACGCGGCTCCGCGGGAGTCGCAAGCGTCGCCGCCTGCCCCACACCTTCGGGTCCCTGGGCACGGCGCGTCGCAGGAGGAGGTCGAGAGGTACCTCATGGCCATGAGGGCCCTCCCTCCTCAGTCGGTTCCCGTGGCGCCTTCGGGCCGATCGGCTCCGTCTGGAGGTCCTTCCGGGTCGGGCGCTTCGGCCCCGACGACGTCGGGTACTTCGGGCCCGGCGCCGCTGGCGACTTCGGTCCCGGCGCCGCACGACCTCGCTGGATCCGGCTCCGGATCCGGGACCTCGCCGGTCGACCCTACGACCTCGCCGGCGCCGTCCCTTCAGGTGTCGTCCCCGGCAGCCGATGTGGTTGCCGCCCCCAATGTTTCCTACGGTCCTCCTCAGGAGTCGGAGGGGCGCCGCTGGGCGCCGATTCCGTCGGCCTTCGGAGAGTTCTATCTCCACGAGGAGGCCCTGGCTGTTAATCCGGGTCTCCAGGAGCCAGGTGACGAGGAGCAATGGGAGGGGTCCGAGGACCCTCTGGCACGTGATTGCCAGTCACATCAGGACTGGACATATGAGCTTGGGGAGGCCAGTGGTATTGACACCTCGCCAGACACTGGATTTACGTCGCCCCCGACTGTGGCTTCGGAGGCGGGTTCTGCTTACAGTGTAGTGTTGACGAAGGCAGCTAAGGCCTTAAACCTTCAGCTCCCCGTCGCGGCCGTGAGGACTAATCTCCTCACTGAGGTCCTCAAACAGCAGTCCGGCTCCGCGGAGCCCCTCCTGCCGTTCAACGAGGCCTTGTGTGACGTTCTTCTGGGCACTTGGTCCAAGCCCGCCACAGGCCCCCCTGTGGACAGGAACGTGGCCAGACGCTACCGCCCGGCACCGGGCGACCCTTGCTTTTTGTCCACCCACCCCACCCCCGAGAGTCTGGTCATCCAGGCCTCCAACTCCCAGACCGCATTCCCGTCGGCCCCGCCCGACAGGGAATCCAAGAGATATGAGCAGTTCGGGAAGAAGGTCTTCTCGTCTGTGAGCCTAGGGCTACGGTCAGTGAACACCAACTGTCTCTTGGGCCGCTACACCCACACTCTGTGGGACACGGTTGCGGAGGTGCTGCCACAATGCCCTGAGGAGGTCAGGGCTAAACTCAGCCAAACCCTTGCGGACGGCCGAGATGCGGCACGTTTTTCTATCCGGTGTGGGCTGGATACCACGGACTCACTGGGCAGGGCGATGGCAACGACGGTGGCGGTTCGACGCCACGCCTGGTTGAGGTCCGCCAACTTCTCGGCCGATGTCCAGGCCACCCTCCTGGACATGCCGTTTGATGGCCGTCGCCTCTTCGGCGACAAGGCAGACCATGCGCTGGAACGTTTCAAGGACTCCAGGGCCACGGCCAAGTCCTTGGGCCTTACGGCCCCACGCCAGCAATCGGGTGCCTTTCGCTCCTTTCGTGGCCACGGAAGGGGCGCCCCACCACGGACCGCCAGCCACACGCCGCAAAATGTCCAGCAGCGCGGTGGCGGTCGTGGGAACCGCCGCGGCGGTGGTCGGGGTCAGCGGCGAGGCCAGTCCACACCTCCCTCAGCAGCCCCCGCCTCAAAACCTTCCTAGTCCGAGTTTTCAGGCCCATGTGACGCCTGTGGGAGGCAGGGTTCGCCATCACCTCTCCCACTGGCATACAGTCACTTCGGACAGGTGGGTGCTGCAAATTGTCCGAAGGGGTTTCTCCCTCCCCTTCGAGTCTTCCCCTCCATCCATGCCACCTCAATACCACCGTGTGTCGGGGGATCACTTGCAACTTCTGCAAGAGGAAGTTTCGGCCCTCTTGGCCAAGAGGGCCATCGAGCGCGTTCCTGGGCCAGAAGTAGGACATGGCTGTTACTCCCACTACTTTCTGGTACCCAAGAAGGGCAAAGGGGGCCTACGCCCTATCTTGGATCTGCGGAACGTCAACGGCTTCCTCCGTACGGAGAAGTTCAAGATGCTCACTTTGGCTCAGGTCCTGGCTGCCCTGGACCCAGGAGACTGGATGGTAGCGTTGGACTTGCAGGACGCCTATTTCCACATCCCCGTCCTGCCGGCCCACCGGCGTTACCTGCGGTTCACGGTAGGCCACGAGCACTTTCAGTTTACCGTGCTCCCCTTCGGCCTTACCAGCGCCCCACGGGTGTTCACGAAGGTGATGGCGGTGGTCGCAGCCCATCTGCGCAGGCAGGGGGTATCAGTCTTCCCCTACCTCGACGACTGGTTGTTGAAGGCGGGCTCGCCCCAGACAGTCGTCAGCCACCTCCAGACTACGGCCGACCTCCTGCATTTGCTGGGGTTCTCCATCAATGTGCCGAAGTCACACCTGTGTCCCTCTCAGAAGCTCCTCTTCATCGGAGCGGTTCTCGACTCGGCGCAGTTTCGGGTTTACCCACCCGAGCAGCGGGTTCGGGATATTCGGGCTCTGATTCCTGTCTTCGGGCCGTTATCCCGGGTCTCGGTCAGGTTGACGCTGCGGCTTCTGGGACTGATGGCCTCCTGCATCCTTCTGGTGCGTCACGCCAGGTGGCGGATGCGGGCTCTGCAGTGGGACCTGAAGTTTCAGTGGGCCCAGCATCAGGGCAACCTGTCCGATCATGTCCTGATCTCGGAGGGCACTGCGAAGCAACTGCAGTGGTGGCTCACGGACCGCGACTGGGTCAGTGGCAGACCCCTCTCCCTACCCCAGCCGGAGCACGTAGTTGTGACGGACGCGTCACTCCAGGGCTGGGGAGGCCACATGGGGGAGGCGGAGATCAGAGGCCTCTGGTCTCCGGCGGAGTCCCAGCTCCACATCAACCTTCTGGAGCTGCGGGCGATTCGTCTTGCACTGAAGGCATTCCTCCCCTCTGTCAGGGGGAGCGTGGTGCAAGTGTTCACCGACAACACCACCGCCATGTGGTACTGCAACAAACAGGGCGGTGTGGGGTCGTGGACCCTTTGCCAGGAGGCTCTGCGCCTCTGGCAGTGGCTGGAACATCAGGGCGTGACCCTGGTGGTTCAACACCTGGCAGGCTCTCTGAATGCCAGGGCGGACGAACTCAGCCGCCGGTGCATGATGGATCACGAATGGCGTCTGAACTCGGATGTGGCGCAAGGTCTCTTTCGACAGTGGGGAGAGCCTTGGTTAGATCTATTCGCCACAGAAGAGAACGCGCAATGTCAGCAGTTCTGCGCGTTGGAGTTTCCAAGGCGGCACTCGCTCGGAGACGCTTTTCGTCGCGAGTGGAGCTGCGGTCTGTTGTACGCCTTTCCGCCTATACCACTTCTGCCCAGAGTGCTGAAGAAGATCAGGCGCGACCGGGCCCAGGTCGTCCTTGTGGCTCCGGACTGGGCACGAAGATACTGGTATCCCGAGCTACTCAGCATGTCAGTCGATCCCCCGATTCGTCTGCCTCTTCGGGAGGACCTTCTGTCGCAGCAGCAGGGGACGGTCCTGCACCCGAACCTGTCCAGTCTCCACCTACAAGCTTGGAGATTGAGCGGCGGCAGTTGAGGCCATTTGACTTGCCTCCCGAAGTCTGTGATATCATTCTGGCAGCCAGGCGTCCCTCCACAAAGTCGGTATACGCCTGCCGGTGGAACAGATTTGTGGCATGGTGCACAGCAAAGGCTGTGGATCCTCTCTCTGCACCCCTTTCGGAAGTGCTGCTCTTTCTTCTTTCCCTTGCCCAGCAGGGCTCTGCTCTGGGCACTCTTAAAGGGTACCTTTCTGCTCTTTCAGCCTTCTTGAGGCTACCAGATCAGCCTTCTTTATTCAAGTCCCCTATTGTGAGTAGATTTCTGAAGGGCATCACGCACATGTTCCCTCCTGTTCCCTTCGTGATGCCCCAGTGGGACTTGAATCTGGTTCTCACCTATCTGATGTGTGCTCCCTTTGAGCCGCTTCATAACTGCCCTCTTCGTCTCCTTACTCTAAAGACGGCCTTCCTGGTTGCCATCACCTCTGCCAGGAGGGTGAGTGAGCTCCAGGCTCTTTCTTCTTCTCCACCTTTCCTGTCTGTTCATCCTGATAAGGTGGTGTTACGTACACGACCTTCCTTTCTGCCCAAGGTTGTCACGGCCTTCCACATCGGGCAGTCCATCACTTTGCCCACCTTCTTTCCGCCTCCGCATCCCTCGAAAGAGGAGGAGAGGCTCCACCGTCTGGATCCAAAACGTGCGCTCTCCTACTACCTAGATCGCACACGCCAATTCCGGGTGGATGACCAACTCTTCGTTGGTTACGTGGGCGCGAAGAAGGGAAAGGCTGTGCACAAGAGGACCATCTCTAGGTGGATCATCTTGTGTATCCAAGCATGTTACTCCATGGCGAGGAAGGAGCCCCCAGCTGGATTGCGGGCTCACTCTACTCGGGCCACGGCAACGACAACTGCCCTGGGCCGCGGTGTCCCCCTGCAGGACATTTGCCAGGCAGCTACGTGGGCCTCGCTGCACACGTTCGCAAGACACTACTGCCTGGACAGTCAAGTCCGGAGGGATGGCTTCTTTGGCCGTTCCGTCCTCCAGGACTTTCTGGTGTGATATTGGTTCGCAGACCCACCACCGGGGTTGGTATTGCTGGGGTATCTATTCTAAGGTAAGGAATCTATCACTAACGTGTCTCTTTCAGATGCACAAGTTACTACTTGTGTAACGATATATCTGTAAGAGACATTAGTTAGTGATAGATTCCTTACCGACCCACCCATCCTCCCCGTTCTGCGAACCGATATCTAGGGTTAAGGTCATCCCCTTTCAGGGCCCTAGTTTCATGGCACCAGTGTTAGTTCTATCATGGCTCTGCGTATCTGGCGCGGAAAAGCTGTGTTATCAGAACTGACGTCAGCGCGCATGGGCGCCGTCTAAGTACTCCGACGACGTCATCCCGGCGCTCACGACGCCGACGACGGACGCGGAGCCGCAGACGACGCCTACCGGCGCGCAGGGGTATTGCTACGCAAAAGTTTCCGGATCCAGTCTGACGCCTGGGGATATTCTAAGGTAAGGAATCTATCACTAACTAATGTCTCTTACAGATATATCGTTACACAAGTAGTAACTTGTGCATCAGTACTGGTCCATAGCCTTTGTTGTATTTTTTTATTATTAGTTCACATAAGAATCTGATGCCCCAATACCTGGTCATAATTTATATGTTCAAAGTCACATGTAACTGCCAATGCTCTTAGTGCAGAAACATAATTGTCAATGGACTCATCACTGTTTTGTTTCCTTGAATAAAATGTAAATCTTTCCATGACCAGATTTATCTTCTTCCCATATCTGATAGCAAGTTGTTTAGATGCAATTTGATATTTATTCAAGTTTGAAGTGTTACTCAAAGGAGGTAGATTTTTGAATTCCTTAACAGCAATACCTCCAAGACAACATTTAAGTAAAACTAATTTCCTGTCAGCTTCACATTCCTCCCCTTCAAGAACATCCACATATGCTAAAAACATCGCTTCCCATATTTCCCACTCAATTTGAGGATCACATGGTGTAGATAAAAATGAAGGTGGCGGTTGAATTCCAGACATATTTTGTCTTTCTGTCTACTAATCTTGCATAAAACACAATTTAAATAAAAGAATAGTTCCTATATATATGTGCCAAATATATACCAATAAACAACTTCTTTCCCTTCATTTATTATTCTATATGACACGCTGAATAATGTGTGCGTGTCACAGTAATTTACTTACAGTTTTTCTTTTGGATCACTGCACTAGCATTGGAATTGAATGACAAATCATTACGTTGTATTTCAGAGTAAGTTTGCTCACTTAGTACTGGAAAAAAAATTGAAAACAAACCAAATTGTCCCAGGATATAAGAAGAATGATGATTAGTTCCTGAGAAGTGACAGGATTGGATTAAGATCCTTTAACCAATGAGATGTAAGGTACATCATCCAATGAAAATCAATGAAAATAACTTTTCCATGTTGTTTATCCAATGACTCTCGTAGAATCCGTCCAATAGCAAGGCACAAGATAAACTATTTCTGAAGATATCCAATGTAAGAAAAACACGAAGAATAATCCTGAAGAAATTGCTTCCAAATCACAAATTACAAATCCAACGCAGGAGTGCGTTCCCGATCGCGCCAGTGTAGGAAAAATACATTCCTTGTCAAATAAAGAAGAAATACACAGATCCAGTGTATTCAGGTAACAAGCTCTTTAATTAATATGTAAACTCAATCCTCTCCAGATTATGAATACCGGTAAGCCACCCGGCTCACAGCCAACATCTTCCCGCTCCTCTTTCAAAACATAACTCCCCACACGACCCCCGCCAACATCTCTCCACACGCGGTAGCCTTCAAATCATAACACATGACCTGCATATTATTCGTTGTTGACGTGCGTGCTTCAAGTGAGCGTCAACTACGATCAATAACATACAGCAGAGTATGTTGCCGTAATCATTGGAATATTTTGTGGAACATATATAGGATGAAGAAAAAGGAGGAGGTGATGGCTTTAACTTGGTTGGCCAATGTAAGTCTGTTGTCCAAGATGGTGTAGAGATTTTTTGTGTGGTCAGTGGAGGTGGGCGTGGCTCCAAGGTCTGTTGGCCCCCAGGAGGAGTTACATGGAGAGCTCTTGTTCCCAAAGATCAAGGCTTCTGTTTTATCTGTGTTGAGTTTTAGGCAGTTCTATTTCATCCAGTTAGCTACCTTTGACATGCCGATGCTGAAGTTGTTCCTGGTGGTATTGTTTGTCTCTGTGAGGGAGATGATGAGCTGGCTGTCTTCGGCATAGGAGACAATGTTGATTCTATAGGATATTATGACATGGGCGTGTAGCACAATGTAGCCCTTACAGAGGGTAGGGCTCAGCGATGATGGTTTAGGGACTTCACAGATGAGGTTCTTGGGTTTGGAAATGTAGGGTGGGAGTCTGGCTCACTGGGTCCTGATGGAGAGAAAAGGGGCCAGCCATCTCACGGTGGGTCTATGTGCTCCGAAGTTGTGGAGCCTTGTGATGAGGGTGCTGTGGGAGATGGTGTTGAAGACTGAGGAGTGGTTGAGTAGTATGAGTGCTGCTGTTTCCCCTTTGTCTATTATGGTCCAGATGTCATCAGTTGCTTCAATGAGAGCAGTTTCTGTGCTATGGTTGCTGCGGAATCCAGACTGCGAGAAGTCTAGTGTTGTTGGTTGGAGAGTTGTTTGTTGATAGGTTTCTCCATGACTTTGGATGGTAAGGGCAGGAGTGAAATGGGTCTGTATTTGCTGAGCTCTTTTGGGGCTGCCAAGGGGTTTGTTCAAGAGACCTGTGATTTCTGCATGTTTCCAGTTGTCTGGGAAGGCTCCAGTTTTGATGGAGGTGTGGATGATGGTGGTGAGATGGGAGCTGATCAGAGTTCCTCCTAAGTTGTAAATATGGTGGGAGCAAGGGTCGGTGGGGGGGGCCTGTAATGGATTGTTCTCATGATTTTCTAGGGATAGGGTTTTCCAGTTTGTGATCTGGTGGTTCGATTTGGTGGTGGCGGGCAGCTGTTGTATGAATTCTTGTGTCTTGGGTTGGGCGGTTGAAGTTATGGATCTTGAGGATTTTGTTACGAAAGTAATCAGTGAGGCTGTCACAGAGGTCTTAGAAAGGGGTGATGGAGTTGGTGGCGGCTGGGGCATTCAATAATTATTTGACGATGTTAAAGAGCTCTTTGCAATTGTGGGAGGTGTTTTCCAGTTTGAAAGCTAGGGTTGTTTTTCTTACCTCATAGAGTTGGGTGTGCTATTTCCTGAGCGTGTACTTTTAAGTGCTTCTTGTTTTGGTTTCCCGGATGGTTCTCCATTTTCTCTCCAGCTGTTTGCACTACCTTTTGGAGTTTCCATGGTCTTCGGTGTACCAGCTGGCTCGTGTGTTGGTTCCTGAGTGTCTGGCATTCTTCAGCGGGGCAGGGGGTTTGCGTTTTGATATAGTTGTTGAAGGCTTTTATGTCGGCATGCAGGACTCTGATGCGGTTTGGTTGGTGGGCATTGAGGGTGTTGGTCCATTCTGCGTCCTTTATCTTGTTTCAGCTATGTCTGAGGATGTTAGAAGTTTTGGTTGTGGGGCGTTGGGGTGTGTCAATGAAAAAGTGGACGATGGAGTGGTCTGTCAAGTGAGCGGTGTTAGGCAGCTGATCTAGACCTTGATGCTGGCTGTGACGATGGGATCAAGGGTGTGTCCTGCGTGGTGCGTTGGGACATGGACGATCTGGGTGAGCCTAGAACGTCGAGGCTCTTGAGTAGAGTTGAGGTGGGATCCTTTCAGTCGCCGAGATAGAAATTAAGGTCGCATTGCATGATGAAGTCATTCGAGCTGATGGCGATTGTGCAATGAAGTCTGAGAGGAGATTGCTGAAGGTGGCACATAGTCCCGGGGCTCGGTATACTAGGGTGCCTTTGATAGTAGTGTGGTTGCCGGTCTGTAGTCGGAAGTACATATGTCCCATGAAGGTTGTGTTCTCTTCGTTGAAGGTGGTGCAGGTGATGGAGCCCTTGTGAATGACAGCATGTCCTCTTCCTATCATGTTCGGTGTGTTCTGGTGGAAAATCTTGTATCCAGGTGGAATGCCTGTGGCGATGGTGGGTGTTAATGTGGGGTTTAGCCAGGTTTCTGTCAGGAAGAGGATGTTTGGGGAGTGCGTATCGATTGTGTCCCACATCTCACTGGCATGTTTGCTGAGAGATCTAGTGTTGAAGAGCATGCATGCCAGATGGGGTGAGACATGTGTGGTGCTTGGGGTGGATGTGGTGGTGCAGGTGAAGTGGCAGTGAGTGCATGAGAATGGTCCTATCAATGAAAAAGGGGCACAAAGAGAGAGAGTGGGTAGTGAAAAGCGTGCATAAAGAGGCACAAAGAAAAATACTGAGGAGTGGAAAACGCGCACAAAGAGGCAAAAAGAGAGAGTGGAGAGTGAAAAATAGGTACAAAGGGGGGCTTGGCCACGGAGGCAACGAAGATGGCTGCATCTGCTTGAAGCTCTGCCGGTCAGGCTTCCTATTATCTATTTTTCAATGATTTAACTCACTTCTGAGCACAGCAAACTTACTCCATCCGACTACAGTCCCCATCTGCAGCCTTCCGGCGCCCGATCGGCGTTCTGCGGGGGTGTGAGGCGCGAGAATGGCAGAGGGGATTGAGGGCCCCCTGCCCTCTCCCTTGGAGATCCTATCTGCTCCCGGCCTGGTGGTGAGTGTCGCGCCTGTGGGGTCCATGCTGCCTGCTGCGCTCCCTCGCGGTGCTTGGTGCGTCCCCCCTCTCCCTGTCTTTTCCGGGGCTGGGCTGGCATGGATCCCGGTCTCCGGGACGTGCTCTCTTCTCTCGGGCCTTCTGCACGGTCCCGGGCCGGGGCCTAGAGTTGTGGTCCTCTCCGGTGGGCTGTGGGGTCTGGGGCGGGTGCTCCTTGTGCCGCAGTGTGGCGCGGTGGCGGCGGCGGGTCCTGCGGGGGTGAGGATCCTCCCTTGTCCTGTGGCGGCCCCTCCAGTTCCCCATTGCCTCCACCCCAACCGCAACACTGCCACACGCCCCTGCCCTACTACACGCGCTACGGCTGCCGGCGCCCAGCCATCCTGTGGCCTCTATTGCACAGCTCTGCTTCCCGGACCTCCTGGGCCCCCCACCTCAGCCATTTGGTGGTTGGGGCTGACGGCTGCCACATGCTAGGGTGGGCTTCAGTGATTGCCTGATAGCTGTATTGGGGAGAACCTATTACCTGCCACCGTGACGCCATCTTGGGACATTAAACATTCGCCCTGTAGGCGGACACGGCCATCGCTCCTAGGTTCTAGATGCTGCAGCTCTGCGCCCTCGCCGTCGCTTGGCCGGACTTGGGATACTTCGCGAGCCCTACCTGCTTCATCGCGAACACTCCTGTTGCGCCAATTTGGCTTCCTGCGTTGCTCTCCCACATTCTGCCTGCTGTTTGATTGTGCCTTGAGTGCTCCTTCGCTGGGCCTAGGTACCTACCTCGTGAGTAGAGACGCCTATCATCGCCGTTTTCCCCCTCCGCCATTGACCGTCACCTTCCACTTCTCACCATGGGGAAGAGAGATCCAAACCAACGTAAGCTCAGCTTTAACAAAGCTTCCCTCCTCACCTCTGATGCCCCCCCCCCCTGGCTCCTCCACGGGCACTGTGGACTCTGCTCACCGAGACGACGCGACTTCCTTGGTCACTGCCATGATGAGTGAGATGAGAGCCAGTTTCAATTCGCTTGACCGTGGCTTTGACAGCCTTGAACAAAAGCTGGCTGACATGGGGTCTAAGTTGCAGGCTCACGACCGGCGTTTGGATGTGGTGGAGTCCAGAGTCTCGGATATAGAGGACGACGCCTTAAAAATCATTGAAACGCCTAGAGCGAGTTGAGAAGATCCTCAAAGAGGTGGCCATCAAGAACGAGGACCTTAAAGCTCGTAGCCGACGCAATAACATCTGCATCCTTGACGTGGCAGAGACAAACTCAACTGGACGCATGGATACCTTCGTGGAAAAGTTACTCATTGGTCTGCCTGACCGTCGTGGTGTTGCTGCCCCCATGGCGGATGCCTTCGACTTCTTGATCTTTGTGGGGTTTTTTTTTAAACTGTTTATTGTTTTCCTATTTGGTCAGTGTCATGCACATCACGATGTTGCGCTAAATTGGTTCAATGGGTTCGCCTCTTGGGGGTTGACAAGAGGCTGGGTGGCGAGTGGGTGGTGGGGTTTTGTTTCATTTTTTTCATTTATGATTGCTGCATTATTTGTTATGCTCTTAGGTTAAGATGGAGTAGCGTGCACTTCCGTCTATCTTTGCAATTGATTCTCTCATGGCCAAGTTAAGCCTTCAGCCCGGGTCTTCCGGGCTTTCACTGATGTCCTGGAACGTTCAGGGGCTGAACAATACTAAAAAACGTAAACAGATTTTCAACTACGGATACTAACAATATCAGGGCGCTCCTAAAAATATATATATCAGGGATAAGTAACTGAAAAACTAATTATGGTGCATCTAGAGGAGGGGCAAGTACCCTACACCCCTAATTTTCTGTACCCACAGAAATGAACAGTCTAATATGCCTCTGAGCACTCAACTACAGTAACTTTGCAATTTGATCAAATCAGTCCATACGAATTCAAATATTTCAGCAGACCACAGCATTCAACAGTTCCAATTAAAGTTAAACGATTTAGTGTCTCTTAATCCTCTCAGGGTTTATTATCAAAGTTCCATGTAATATCCAAAGTTCCACAGTTTCTTCAGTACATCAATTCTGTGAGGTTGATACTGTTGTCAATACTGTTGCCAACACGTGTTTCGTCGTGTGCAAATTTCACACATTGACTTCCTCAGGGCTGTAACAAGGAAGTACAAAGCCCCATATTACAATCTTACAAATCAAATCAAAAGGTTGTCAGGAGAAGTAAGCATAGTCCCCTCCACCACATGAACACACCAGTTGTGTGCAACATAAATGTAGGCATAATGTCGGAGAAACATAAGAGTGGTAATATCACACCCAAAGAACCAAAAGGTAATAAACCAATTCTAAAAAGTCCATAACAACCTTATAACCCAGAAGCCCTGAAAAGGAGCGGGTATCAAGATTCACCTGAGAAATTATTCACTCCTCTCCAAGTGTAATCTCCTTTCCAGAAAAATATGACAATTGTCTGTGTAGTAAAAGCCAGACATTAGAATATACACACTAATTTTTGTAATCAGCCATACCCTTTGCTCATATAAGAAGTCGGCAATATAATCTGTACTAAAGTAAATATGCAATAGTGTAACTCCACCTATAAGAAATAAGTTCATCCCAATCTGTAGAACTAAACATGGCTCTACCAGTATATTACGCGTGCTCAATACATTGCACTAGCTGTGTTAAATCAATTACACTCACCAAATTATGTCCTAAATTACTGTCTCGCACAAAGTTGTGCTCTTCTCAAATTTAAAAGAACATCCTAGAAATAAACCAAACTCAATCAGTTCCACATTGTTAACGTAACACGTACAGTAGATACCAATAATAATAAGCGTCTCCACTCACCAACTCCAAAGTAAATAATCTTTGACCGGGGACACTGTAACATAAAAGTAATATTCACTCTTCTATTCGATGGTCATTATCAGTAACCAAGTGAATACTCTTACTTGTCTTACCCTCAAATTCTATCGGCCAATCCTGTTCCCCAGTTCCGTGTTATCCAAATTTTATCGCATCAATGTGTAAATTGAGTTCCAGTATCGGCTCAGGACCTATATATCTATTACGGCAAGTAAAGCCAAAAGTGAGCGACAGTCAGTCTGGGATATTTAAGTGTAACCGCATTAGCCATTATGTTATAAATCCGACCTCACCGTCCGTTATTCTTATCAGGTTTTGTCCAGGCTCTAAATTCTTTACCTGTAACACAAGGAAAAACTGTTGTAAGTATAAACAACAGATATTCTATAATCGGCCCTAATAGCGATCTAACTGCGTCTAAGCTCACCCATATCACAGCGGCAAGTGTCGTCGCTGTATCTCAGCGTCCTGCGTGGGCGCCATCTTAGAGAGTCTATTTATGTAAGAAATAATAGGCGCCATATTGTAGTGGATAATCTCGCTTTTAGCCGTCTTTAGAGAATATAAACTTAAACCACGTCTATACTATTATACAGACCGTGATATATATATTAAATCCCTCGTGTCATAATATTTGATTTCTCGCAGGTTTACAGCGCACAGCCATATTATAGCGTCTTTAAATTTCAACGTAACCTCATGGTCTCAACGTTTTTTATATTTATATCTACAAAACACTGTCACTAATATAATAGATCCGTATAGGATTATACCCAGATGTGAGTATCGTCCACACAGTTTAACGATGATGAGAAAGGCGCTAATCACAGTCGATATCCTCATTCTAATGCACTGGTACATAGGCATGTACGCAGATAGAGTAAACAAACACACATATTACATGAGCAAAGGGTATGGCTGATTACAAAAATTAGTGTGTATATTCTAATGTCTGGCTTTTACTACACAGACAATTGTCATATTTTTCTGGAAAGGAGATTACACTTGGAGAGGAGTGAATAATTTCTCAGGTGAATCTTGATACCCGCTCCTTTTCAGGGCTTCTGGGTTATAAGGTTGTTATGGACTTTTTAGAATTGGTTTATTACCTTTTGGTTCTTTGGGTGTGATATTACCACTCTTATGTTTCTCCGACATTATGCCTACATTTATGTTGCACACAACTGGTGTGTTCATGTGGTGGAGGGGACTATGCTTACTTCTCCTGACAACCTTTTGATTTGATTTGTAAGATTGTAATATGGGGCTTTGTACTTCCTTGTTACAGCCCTGAGGAAGTCAATGTGTGAAATTTGCACACGACGAAACACGTGTTGGCAACAGTATTGACAACAGTATCAACCTCACAGAATTGATGTACTGAAGAAACTGTGGAACTTTGGATATTACATGGAACTTTGATAATAAACCCTGAGAGGATTAAGAGACACTAAATCGTTTAACTTTAATTGGAACTGTTGAATGCTGTGGTCTGCTGAAATATTTGAATTCGTATGGACTGATTTGATCAAATTGCAAAGTTACTGAAGTTGAGTGCTCAGAGGCATATTAGGTTTTCAACTACATCACTAGACATAACGTTGATATTGCGTTTCTACATGAGACACACTTGTCCTCTTTTGACTCCTCCCAGGTCGCCAGAAA
Organism: Lissotriton vulgaris; assembly: GCF_964263255.1. Classification (NCBI taxonomy): domain Eukaryota; kingdom Metazoa; phylum Chordata; class Amphibia; order Caudata; family Salamandridae; genus Lissotriton; species Lissotriton vulgaris. The sequence goes on along the minus strand of NC_141696.1, from coordinate 1,540,812,678 downwards.
CTGGGGCTCACACCGGTTTTTTTCTAACTATAGTAGATATTCCAGAGGAGTAGCCATATTTATACACAAGCGAGTACCGTTTGCTCTTTCCTACACCATGATTGACATAGAGGGCCGTTATTTGATTGTCACTGGGACTCTTATGGGACAAGCCCTGCAGGTGCACCTTCTCACGCTCGAGCATGGACTGTTGATTGTAGGGGGTGACTTTAATTTACTGATGAATCCCACTAGAAACAGCACGTCCTCTTCCCCCTATACTAAACGTAGATCACGCCTGGTTCTATTTGACATATGCGCACACTTCTCATTGATTGACATCGAGAAGAGGCTACACCCGCATCTTCCTGATTTTACCCATCACTCAGGGTTCCATAGTACCTGGACCAGAATAGACTATTGGCTCCTCTCTCCTGGGGTGGCCGGTTGGTTAGAAAACCTCCTCACACTCCCTTGCACACTGTCAGACCACTCGCCAATAGTCCTTAAATTAAAAGTCCCCAGGCTGGGTGGATATGAGAGACAGTGGCGATTTCCCGGGAGGGCACTTTCCGACCTCGTCTTTACCGAGGAAGTCCGGCAGGCAATTGAGGAATATTTCGACCTCAACACTGGGTCGGTGGATTCCTGGACGGTTCTGTGGGAGGGGTTCAAGGCGTACATTCATGGAGTTTGCATTGCTAAACATGTTGGGGTATTAAGGGACATTGGCTCCACACTGTCCCGTGTTGAACGCGACATTTCTGCTTTAGACAGTGAACTAGTACTTACCCCCTCCAAGGAGATGGAAGCCAGACGCTTGTCATTAATGATAGAATTTAGAGATGAAGCGGACAGGGAACTGAATTTTCTTATCAAACAATTCGCAGCGCGCCAATATGGTGAGGGCGACAGACCCGGCAGGTTACTGGCTCAGCTACTTCGCCCCCCTTATAATTTTATATTACATCACAGAAATTGCGGGTCTCCGGGGTGATTTACTTCATTCCACGCCAGAAATTTGTAACACCTTCCTGTCCTATTGAGATCGCCATGGTCTATCTGGAAAAACATATGCAAGAATTTCTAGCTGTGCCCATCACTCAAGATAGCATAGTTGAAGCTATTGATGCGTTAAGAGGGTCTTCGGCGCCCGGACTAGACGGCTTCTCCGCTGAGTTTTACAAGGCCTACATAGAGGCCTTAGTCCCACGATTAGTGGAAGTATATGCCGAGGCACTTGTGACGGGCTGTTTGCCCCCCACATTCAGAGAGGCGGTCATCATTTTTCTTCCCAAGCCGGGCAGAGAATTCAAATTATGCAGCTTGTACAGGTCTCTTTCTTTATTAAATCTCGACTATAAGATTCTGGCTAAAGTTATAGCTATCCGGCTTTCACTCCTTATGGAAGCTATTATATCCCCGGCACTGTCTGCTTTTGTGCCACATCGTTCAACTTCTTTGAATTTGAGGACCCTGTTTGCTGTCCTACATCGAATAGACCCCTCCACACCGGCTGCCGCGATCCTTCTCGACGCTGAGAAAGCGTTTGACTCTTTGAAGTGGCCCTTCTTCCTGTCCATTATGAGACGCATGGGCATGCCAGAATGCTTTGTCTCCACGGTAGGGCTATTATATACTGCGCCTACGGCTAGGATACGCCTTAATGGCACTATTACCGAGCCATTTTCCATGTCGCGCGGCACACGTCAGGGATGCCCCTTATCCCCACTACTTTTCATCCTGGCGATGGATCCTCTGGTCCGTCATTTTCTAGAAAAACATCTACACCGGGGGCTCCAGTTCCGTACTGGTCCTCTCCTGATCTCATTGTATGCGGACAATACGATTTTATATGTCAGGATGCCTCACATCAATCTTGACCTCTTATCTTGGAAATAACCCGCTTTGGCAAATTCTCTGGCCTTTGCATCAACTGCACAAATCAGTGATCTTTCCGCTTACCCCCAGCACTACCGTTTGGAATTGCCCCTTCCCCCTTGAGTGGAGTAACAATTCAGTCAAATATTTGGGTGTTCATATTCATCTGGATACCGGAGCCATGATTAGATTAAATTATGGTGGTGCGGTTAGTTTACTGGAGAGCCAGGTTGAGAGGTGGATTCGCCTCCCTTTATCTATGGCAGGGCGTATTGCCATAATTAAAATGGTTGCCCTCCCTCGATTTTTATATCTTTTTAATAATATCCCGATACCTCTCACCAAAGTCTTTTTTTCCCAACTGCGCTCTTTGTTGTTGCGCTTCGTTTGGGGAGACAAAAATCCACGTGTCACGGGGCGTGTTATGACTCTTCCATATGAGAGAGGTGGATTTGGCGTTCCCGATTTTTATCTCTATTTTTTAATTGCACAATGTTCCTACGCTTACCCTTGGTTCCACCCAGATGCTCGCATTTTGTACTTGAAACCTGAAGCTGATTTGGTCCTTCCTGGAATCCTCTCTACTGTGCTTCCTAGGGGATTCCCACGTGACCCGCAGGACATACAGTCAGTCTCATCAACTTGCTGGGCCTGGGACAGATTGCATAGGCTTCTTGGCCTAGACCAGTTGTACTCACCTGCCCTTCCTTTGCCCGATGCCTCTTGGTTCCCGATCACCGGGGAATTAGTTGTCAAAACCACATTGGCTAAATTCCACATTCATACCATTGGTAACCTCTTTCATGAGGGTCACACGTTTTCCACATCTGAAGACCCTCGTTTCACTGAATGCCTGTTCATGGACTACTTTGACTAGATTACGGTCCATGCTGCGAGCTTCTTTCCCTACATTCCCATTGGCTCCTGACCCTGCTCCCCCACTTATGCTTCTCATCCAACACCCATCGGGGGCACACTTGGTTTCTAAAATATACAGTCTCTCAATCCCCGCTTTGGACGCTAAAATTCGTACCGAGTGGGAGGAAGATCTCTGGAAACCCATCTCAGACATTCAATGGGAACAGTGCTGCAAAGCTACGAAAGAAATTTTCCTGAACAGTAGGCACATACTCATCCATTTCAAATTTCTCCGTAGGTTGTATCACACCCCAACACGCTCATACAGAATTGACCCTAGTCGTCCACAAGTGCAAGACCCCCTTTTCTGATTTCGCCCACCTCTCTTGGACCTGTCCCCTTCTTCATGTTTACTGGTCCCAGGTACACCGTACTCTCAGCGACATTTTAGGCATGAACCTGGTCCGCACTCCAAAAATTGCGTTGCTGGGCTATGTTTCCAACTTCCCACGTGCTATTAGAAAGCTTGCCGCACTGGGGTTCTTGCTGGCGAAGAGGGAAATTGTATTACTATGGTGTGATAGGCGACCTCCGAGATTGAAGTCATGGCTTGGGAGCATGGCCTTTTGTAATACTAATTATGTGGAGTACTCTACACAGGTCCCCAGTGCGTCCAGACTTGTTGATATTTGGGGGCCGTATCGATCATACATTACCAAAATTACTGCTGACCATCAGTCTCAGCCTGACAATCACATAGTTGCTGAGGGGATTGGCTGATGTGCCCTGCAATTTGTAAATGATTTGCAATTGTTCTCCGTTCGCTTAATTTTTTGTCCCTGACCCACGCTCCTGTAGAAATACTGTCTCACATGTGCTACCTATCACCTCAATACTCACCATTAATCATGAAACACTTATACAGGCCCATAACACTAATGAGACAATTTTAGAGCAACTGAATCTAGTGGTATGATTTATGAAACTATTCACATGATATTTACAATTCTATATACAACTGCAGTTTATCATCTTTTACCATGGTTTTAGGCATTTGACATTTATTAAATCAGACCACTTAAGGCGATTGGATCAACTGATAGTAACTAGACCATGAATAAACAAGACCAGCTTGTCTTTTATAATCTAATTTTTATTAACTTTATTCTTCATAAAGAAAGAGCACTTACGTTTTAGAATCTTTATTTTATTAACAAATAAGAAAGCAGCATTTTATTAGGAAATGAATTAATAAACTGACATTATTTAAAGCAAAATCAGAAACATGAAATATTAGCAAATAACAGTTTCTATACCCTAAATCTATTTCCCTGTCTATTTCTCACTTCACCTGAAAAGGAAAATATCATTTAAAAGTCTGCTGTCCTTACGTGCGCCAAAAGTCCAACAGCACGTCACATCAATCAGGAATCAGGAAGCAAGAGTTTTTTGCCCTGCTCATGATGTCAGGTTTTATACCTTTCTTCTATCTAAACTTTCTACATTTTACATTCTTTCAATGAAATCCAGGCTTCTCATTGGCTGACCCATGTCAGTCCACTGTTAGGTCATCTCTGAATTTTGACCACGTCCAGGCTTCATATGAGCCCTATTGTCTATTCATTTCCACATTTCTCAGTTTCCTCAGAAAAGTTACTTTCTCTTGAGTTCAGAACATTACTTCCTAATCTTGGCAGACACTTTCTTCCTGTCCTTGAGCCTTCTCTCCGTGAGCACATTCTATTCAAGCAAAGAACTGTTCTTTCAATTAATAATGTTTGTGCAGCAAAAAATCTCCACCTCTGCGTAAATGCAAGGCTCCACTCTGGACAAGGTTTCACGTCTGCATCTCTGTCAGCCATATTTTTCTGAGCCACTTTTCAGGCCTCACTTTGGAAACTATTATTAAACAAACACAAGACATCAATTAATTACAGAATTGAGACCCATTCTGTTACCCTCCCCCTTTACTAATTAACCCTTTCAATTGTGTTACCTAGCAGAAGCACGAATATGCAGCTTTTATATTTACTCTTCCTCCAGGAACGGCACGAACTCCAAAAGCTTTTGTCACATAAAGACATAACATAAGCACACATAATAAGCACATGCCATTAGTTAAACAGCCGCATTTAATACTGACAAAGACAATAGACAAGATTAGTTTATTATTTTTCTTCTTTGCGTTTGCAACATAAAGCACATTAGTTTATCCCGCGTGTACTGATGGTTGCATTTTTAAACTAAGTTGATTAATAATTTCACCACATGCTTATTAGTTAAATTATTCATTATGGGAGAGTAACTTCATAGGTTAGAACAAAATTTTGTTCTTCACCTTGCTCCATCACCCCTTGATGTCTTTTGTGGAAAACTGAGTGTCATACTATCTGCTGTAATATTAGTGATGGTTTGGTATACATTTTTCTTCTTCTTCTTCATTGCCTCTTTCTGTGCATTATATCTCACATATTCCTCACTTGTACAGCTCATTGTTTTATAGTAGCCCGGACGATGTACCACGCAGTATTCTGTGTTTTGTATGCGCGCTTTCCATTTTGCCATCATTTACCTGATTTGATGTGTAACGAGAGATGCATCATTGTTTTATTATTTGAAAATGATAAATAAAGTTTAAAAAAAAAAAAAATAGGCACAAAGAGAAAGAATGGAGAATGGGCCAAAGGACGAAGGCAAAAGAGTGAGAGAGAGAGTGAAAAGGACAAGGAGAAGGGCACACGAGTGAGGTGCAAAAGGAAGCAGCAAAGAGTGAGAGAGAAGAAGGAGCGCATGAACGAGGCAAGGCAGCGTAGCCAGGTCCGAAAGGGCCTTCTATTGTTCAGAGTACCAGTCCATGTAAGTGGGAGCTGGGGCCTGAGCACGTAGGAACTTAAGACACAGCTACAGCCCAAACTGCTGAAGGGATTAACACCAAATGTGGCACACAGCTAGATCTTGGTTCTGAAATGTATTTTGGTGTATATCTGTTCAGTAGTTTTTAAACAATTAATGCTCAAAAACATTGTATATATCACACCACGGAGGATCCGCAGACCAAACAGAACTCAAGATGAGCTCTGAATGGCTGCCACCAATTTAACAATGATATGCAAGCTGCAGCCATCTTAGCACTTGGAACTCAGTCCAGATTTCTAAGAAAGGCATCAACTAAAGACATAAGTGGGCAAGGCAGGGATATCCTGACCCCCTAGAGTTGGTGGTGGGGTCCTAGAGTGACCCCGCCTGGTGCCCTACTAATTTGTTTACATTTCCAAGAATTTGCAGAGAATCCACAAATCCGCAGTAAAATAAAAAAATTCAAACGCAGGCTCCCGCATGATAAAAAGAAATACTCCTAAGGTGGGCCAGGGCAGCATACACATAATTTAGGGGGATGGGACGCATGGTCCACCTCCCCTAGCCGTCAAGAGGCGCAAGTACCCCATCCCACAGAGGCCGATATTTTAATGAAGTGAAAAGGCCCAGGCCCCATCCACCCGGACTGACATGTTTAAAAAGGTGAGGGTGCAAGTGGGCCTCTTCCCCTAGCCTCTAAGTGGCCCTGGAGACCCTAAACTCTGGGGCGATATGTAAATGAAGTGGAGGGGGCACGTGACCTCCTCCCTGAGCCTCTTAAGACCCTAGGGACCACATCCCCGGGGCTGGCTCAATTACTCTGTCCTTGGGTCCCACCCCTGGGACAGGGTAGTTTCAGTGCAGGCAGGGAAACATATGTTTGCTCCTGCTTCGCGGGAACATTTTAAAGTCCCCCGCCAGACGGGATCAAACATGCCTTCCCTGCATGCAGCAGCATGGACAAAGAAGGCAAGTCTGCTCTCACTTGGCAGGAGATTTAAAAATGCTCCCACTGGGTGGGAGCAGACATCTGTTTCCCTGCCTGCTCTTGTGCGGGCAGGGGTACAGATTTTGCTCCCGCCTGGACGGAGCAGGTAGAAACACCTGCTCCTTCCGGGTGGGAGCAATGTCAGCTCCTGCCCCATGCAGGGAGCCAGCTGTGGCAGCAGGGGCGCTGGGCGCCCCCGCAGCCCCCAACCATTGATTTGTGAGTGCCATACCCACCTCTTGCTCCCGGAAGATGGGGTGCCTGGGGCCCAAGAAGATTTGCGGAGAGGAACCACAACCCCCTCCCAAAATAATGCAATGTGACTCCCAGGGGAAGGGGGCCCCAGATCTAATAAGGCTCGGGGAGGGAGGCTGAGCATCCCCTTCCCTTTTTTTATTGCATTCAGCCCCGTTAATGGGGTCCTTGGGACCTGTTAAGAATTGGGGGGGACATTTGGCCCCAGGTGTGGGTCCCTAAGGCCTAATGAGACTCGGGGGTTGCATGCTATCTCTTCATCAGGCAAGTATTGGCTCAGGGAGGAGGACTTTGTGTGGCATGTGGTTGGCTGCTTGCAGGGGTGTTGACGGCAGGCCAGACCCTGCCGCCATCCCCCGTCCGCACACAGTCAAAGGGTGTGCGCAGGGTGGGGCTGGCTGCCTGCAGGTTGGCATGGCTACAGGCCATTCCCGGCTTCCATACTCTTGCCACGCTCATGCCATAAGATAACTATACCTTCCACCCTTGCCGTACACTGCTAATTACCCCACTTATTACATCACTCATGGCATCTTTTATGACATCATTGGTAATATCACTGTAACATTTTCAATAAAATTATTGATAAGAAAACTGTACTTGATGGGAGTGTGAGTCATAGTTACCTCAACCCCTTGGACACGGCAGCGATTCTGCGCTTGTGCGGGTGATTTAGAGAGTGGGCAAGTTCATGACGGCCCCCAGCCGTCATCAGCACACGGCCACCATTATGCATGACGGCCGGGGGCCGTCATCAGCATGGAAGGGGTTCAAACACAAGTTATAATTACTAGAGCTAACTATAACTAGTGAATTTCACATATCTCGTTAGGAAAACTGTGTGTTAAGTAAAAGGGAAAGTAGGCCACTTTATTTTTATGTTAATATTGCTAGCTCCCATGGTTTAGCAAAAACAGCTAAATTTCAGGTCTGGTTTAAAACTTAAATGATGGAAATTAAATAGATTATCAAAACAAAGCAGCGTTGATTGCTTTTCAGTTGAAAGTCCAGATGAAACACGTTCTAAATGCAAGGAGGTTATAAATAGACATTCATTTACATATTCTGCTTTTAATTCAAGTAGAAAATCAGATTTTACTTATCTGCTCGCCCATTCAGTAGTTTTCAATTTCTGTGTTTGTAAAATTGCATTTGGGAGTGAAAAGGGTGGTGCTTGGGATGGCTATCTTTTAGAGCCCATATCCATGGGACACAGACTGAGCTAGGGCCAGACGTTTGGCTCAAGCCTTATTTACCTTAACCACCTCTGCCATTGTTGCATAAAAAAGGGTCATTTCTGAAATCAACCTCATGATATGAGCATCCTGTTTTGATCAATACATCATAAAGAGTCACTCAAAGTGTCACTCAAAATACACATAAGGCATTGAAATGCATTGACACCTCGAAATCTCAAACATAAGCAAACTGAAACCTTGGCAGCTGTGCATGAGTGTGAAACCCAAGAACCGTGATCACCCTTCTCTAGTCTCCAGAGCCTTGGACAGTGACTGAATTCCTCCACTGCTGGGCCTTTGTAATGCTGGATCATAGCTGTGAGACCTAGTGAAGTAGCCCCACCCCCCTTCCCAGGGCTTCACAGAGCTGAAAACCTCTGAATGACCGAGCACCACTGCAAGTAGCTCAACCATAGATGGAGATGAAGCCAGTACAACACAGACAAGAACGCATACAATTTCGCCCTCAGATGCTACCGTCAGCAGATCAGAGCCACTAAACGCTCCACGATCACAGACTGCATTAAAGACAGTGATAACAATGTAAAGGACATTTTTGCCATTGTGGAAAATGTTACCTCTTGATCAGCAAGCTCCACCACCATTACCCCTTCTCAGGACCTCTGGAATGAGCTGCTCATATTCTTCAGCGACAAAATCACCAGCATATGCAACAACTTCGGTGTCACTACGGTCTTGCCCATCTCCAACTCCACCCAAGGGGCCACTCTTATTGCCTGGCCCGCCATCACCACTGAGGAAACTGCTGTAACAATGCAGTCCATCCACTCTGGAACCCACTTGAACACCTGCCCTTATCATGTCTTCATCGTTGACTGGACCCCCCTTGGTGTAGCACTCACCACGATCCTGAATGACTCCATCTCACCAGTCACCTACCAAGAAACCTGGAAACATGTCACTGTTCTCTTCCTCCTCAGGAAACCCTCAGCAGACCTGATGACGCTAGCTAACTCTGTGCTAGTCTACCCCTCTAAAGTCTTGGAGAAGGTAATCAACGAACGCCTAGCCACTCACCTCAATGCCAACCATTGTCTCAACACCACACAGTCTGTATTCTGGCCAAACCACAGCACAGAAATAGCCCTCAAACACCACAACAAATGATATCCTAGTGATCATGGACAGGTGACACTGCAGCCCTTATCCTACTGGACCTCTCCGAGGTCTTCAACATCGACTCTCACCCTGTTCTCATCATATAAATGCACACAGCTGGCATCGAAGGATCAGCACTTAGCTGGATCTGTGCCATCCAATGACATCCAATCAGTCAACTTGGCCCTCTACTACTCGGGTGCCTTATACCTCATCTGTGGAGTCCCACCTTGTCAGCACATCAGTGGCCCCTCTCATCAATGTCATTCGCACCCAGGGCATCAACGTAATATACTACACCAAGGACACCCAACTCATATTCTCCATCTCCAACAAAATGCTGAACACCCAGACCAACTTCTCTGCCTGCATGACCGAAGTCGCTGGATAGATGAGAACCAACTGCCTCAAGCTCAATTCTGACAAGACAGATGTGGTAATCTTCAGTAGTTGTAGACAATTTTATTGTACGGTTATTTAAAACCTTAACAAACAAGCATAAAAACTACAAGTGTTCAGCACTCAAGACTAAAAACAGCCCAATATCAGGACATTCAGAACAATATTCAGCACACAAATATTAGAACAGTCCATCGAAAGTCTAACAGACCAATATGAAATACCAAGTGCAAAGAAGCTTTTATAACCTGTTCCATATAAATCAGGGGAGACTTGATAGCTCAATCGGAAGAACAATGGCCCAACGGAATAAACCAGGAGTATATAATTTGCCTTTCAAGGGCAGAACAAACACAATTTAAAACATGCAGTACACTCAAACAGGCTAAGTGCAAAAACAATGTTTATCCGCTTCCTGATTGACTCATTGTAAAAGCACACAATACCAAATAAAATACCAAGTGCAAAGGAGCAATTTTTAATGATGACACAATGTGAGAGCAAATCAACAATCGGAATGAGCTCACAATATCAACTACATACAAAAAAGCGTTATGAAAAAGACAGACCAATAGGTGTAAAAAAAACCCTGCACACACTAACCCTAGTTGGTGGCATGCTACATCATAGGGTTCCCACCAGGGATGCTGAGTACATCCTTGGTGTGCTACAATGCCTGATTACAGCTGAGCAGTATTTTTTTGTTTTTTATTCGGTGACAATTTGTGAAATAGAAGTGAATTTAAAACTATCTCCAGAGAACCCCTCCTATATAGGAACATTTTATCAATAGGAGCCAGGGACTAGGTTAAAAATGGACCACAGATGTTTTTGAGGTATCAGTGATCTGATACATCCTTCAACTGGTCTACATGTTTCAGCTAAGTATAGTTGATTAGAACGGCTTTCGTCAGGACCAAATAGTGAAAAGTGACAAACGAAATTCAACCTTTGCTGTGGTGGAAACACACACGCTAAGGTGTGTTTCAAAAAGTGATGAGAAATTCTCTGTTATTTGGGTGAAACTGTAACTTACGGTTTTCACCCGACACAAAATACCTGTAGAGAAAAATATTTTTGACATAACAATTATTTGGGTTATTTACTACTGTGCAGTAATTTTTCCACAATGCAGTTTGTGATGTAACACCATCATCACACTTTCTCATTAGTGCTTAAGCATGCGTAAAGATCAGTCATCCCGGCATGCCACCAGTGAATTGAATACTTTTCAGTGCTAAATAAACAGTTACTGGAAAAGTGCAATCTTTGTGAATAATTATGCGTTAAATAACTATTTGTGCACAAGCATTTTGCATGCATCGGAAAATATGTGCTCAAATTCAGAATTATTTTCGGCATTCGTTATTTCCATTTGCATGTATTTGGAAGTCAGTGTACCAAGTTGGGGCCTGATTCCTTTAATATACAATAGAATTGTGGTGTAGTTGGTGGAAGAATCTCTCTCGGGCTGAGAAACAAGAATGGAAAAGATATCAGAATTGATGTGTAGAAAAAACTTTTCACGTTCGTAGAATGGCTTACTCGATTTGTTACTTAAATGAGTAACATGGATCCTGGCAGGGGGCAGTGCCTATAGTCACACTCTAAATGGGAAGTATAGGGAAATTAGATGCACGACCCCAGCTGTACACTGTCTTTTCGGATTACTGCAAACAATCAGACTCCCCCTGTCCCCGCTTACTTTGTCAAGGTCCACCGTCCGTTTTGTATACCTCCAACTTTGGTCCTAACATGCAGGGCACAAGTCCTAAAAAAAGAAGTGGGGGGACGCTGTCACCGGAGGTAGTGACGTCACGAAAAGTGGCTCCGGTCTCGTCCCAGAGAGGCCAAAAAGGTGAAGTCCAGCTGTTTGGCAGGGGGGATGGCGTCCACCCTGTAAAATAAGTGGGGGGACGCCGTCCACCCGCGTGGTACCCCGACGCGAGCCCTGCTAACATGGGACCCCGAGAAGTGCTCATGGCTGCTTCTCGTGTCTAAATGCTTCTTACTAGCCGGGTTCCAGGCCTGGTGCCACACACTTGCTTAAGCGTGAGGATATCAGGGGTTGGCCTAGGTGTTGTTATACCCTTTCAGTGTCAGTATCTTCAATCGGTGCTTTATCGACTTAACTGTGCCACTTGTCCGTTATAATGAACACTTTGAGCAGGTGGGAGTGAAATCGACCTTGACCAATGTAGTTTAAAAAGGTCATGATCGCTGTCATTGCTGTCAATTGCCCAGTGTGTTAAGGACATCACCACGAGAACTTGGTTGGGCAAGGGGGAAGCTTCAAAGGCCTGCCACCTCTGTGAGCTTCTCCAGGCCATTTGCTGTACCCAGCAACTGGCCCCCACCAGTCATGACCCCCACTCTGGCGGAAAGACTGGCGGGAAAAACTACGTCAGGAAGGGGGGTGTACCAGCCTGTGTCAACCCCACCCCTCAGGTGGGGTTGACACAGGGTCGAGGCGAAGCACAACCCCCGGCTCCAGCCATCTTGAAGATGGGGAGTGCTGCCCAATCAAAGCTAGGCTCCAGCCCCCCTCCCACAGCAGAGGAGCGGGCTAGGGTGTGTATCCACCCCAGGACAGGGACCTATTGGTCCCTGCCCTTGCCCTACCTGTAACGCCCCTAAATTCAGTATTTAGGAGCTCCCTGAACCTTCCTTCCTCAGATCCCGATAAGAAAAGAAGAAAGAAGATAAAGAAGAAGAAGACCCGCCATGCAGCTACAAACTTGCATTTGTTGGACTACTTGGTTACCATCTGATCACATAACAGAACACATAAATTGCCTGTAGAACTCTGAAATTGTTTTTTTCCAAAATACTAAAAGTCTAGTAGGGCCTTGTTAAGTCCCATTAGGATTTTAGAAAAATAAAAGTCACTACAGCGAGGGTAGAGGGTTAGAACTGTCAGGTTAGAATGTCTCAAAAGAACCCTGCCATTAGTGAAGTTGACACCATGGACCTGGTGGTTGAGGAGCTCGACCTCACCCCGTACTTACACCTGAACTTCAGGGAATTGAGGTCCTTATGCAAAACTAAAAAAATAGTCATGGGGCGGCATCCAACCAAACAAGGGCTCCAGGAGCTCCTGACTGAGTATGCAAAAGGCCACCCCTCTGAACAGGGTGACACCCAGTCAGAGGAAGAAGAAGAGGAGGATGATAATACCAATCCCCCCCATCTCTAGGGACGTAAGGGTCTCCACACCCTTAACTCCAAGAGTCAGCATCTGGGAACCTAGGAACCACACAGGTAGACTAGGCCCCAGAGAACACATTGAGGAGAGCCCCAATGAAGAAAACAACTTCTTACCAAAGTTGGTCAAGAGAATAGATCTGGAGTCCAGACTCCTGGCTCTGGAAAAAGAAAGGAAAGACATGGACTTAGCCCCCATCTCTGGTGGCAGCAATACCAATAAAAAGGATAAAGAGCAATCTTATGATCCTAAAATCCCCAAAGGGATTGTCCCTAAATTTGGGGAAGATGATGTATCACCAAACGGTTCACAGCCTTTGAAAGGGCTTGTGATATCAGAAGATTAAAGAAACCTCTCTGGGAGCACTCCTGTGGGAACTGTTCTCTGGTAACTGCAGAGACAGGCTTCTGACCCTTTCTGGGCCAGATGCATGGTCTTATGATCTCATGAAGATGAAGATGATTCTAGGGATTTTGACTCACTATTGAGGAGTACAGAATTAGGTTCAGGGGGCTCACAAAACCCAGACCCAATCCTGGATAGATTTTGTAGACTACTCAGTAAAGACACTGGGTGGTTGGTTAACTGGACACAATGTGCATGATTTTACTGGACTTTATAATTTGTTTATGATGAACACATTTTGAGTAATTGCACAAATGAAAAGTTGCATTAGCATTTGGTAGACCTAGGTCTAATTTCTCCCCAAGAATTGGGAAAGAAGCCAGACCATTGGGTCAAGACTAGGGTGACAAGGACAGCCACTGGGGGTGACCAAAAGAAGGTGGTTACAACAACCCCCCAGGGGAAGGGTTTTGAGAATCCCCAAGATAAAAAGTCTGAGTCTTCCAAAGGGCCCCAAAAACCTGTTCCGGTGGGTGGGTCCCAAACTACTCCCTATGTGCCTCAGCCCTATAGGGGTAAGAACTTTGATCCTAACAAGGCCTATTGTAACAACTGTAAAAAGTTGGGATATTTAACTGTAGACAAAAACTTCCCCTCCAATAAAGCCCCTAAGGCACCCAATACAGCCACTCCAGGGACAGTGAATCTACAGATGGGATCAGAGGAGTGCCCAGAGCAAATCTAGGATTACACTCAAGCTAGTCTAGTCTCCTTGGGGGAAATGAAGTTTGCCACTGTAGCTGGTTTGAGGTAATATGAATTTTTATGGTCAATTGTGTCCCCTAACGTAGACCCCAACGGCTCCATGTACGTGCTTCAAGTACATGTATGTTCCCTCCACAACCCGCTATGAAGACGCAAATACATTTGCGTCCAACGTTAACATGTCCTCTTTCAGATCCACCATGAATGGGTCGAAAATTCAGTTCCTAAGTATGCCGTGCCACCGTCTTTACATGGTGCACTTTCACGTTTTCCTGGCTCTGGCAAGCGAGGCCCTGTTTCCTGCCATCGAGCCCTTTCTGCCTTCCTGTCTTCTGTCTCTGAAAGCTGCAGCCTGGATCTGCATCCATGACCCTTGCCTTACTCCCTGTGCGGAGAGCGGTGCCCGGCTCGGCCTGCTTGCCTGCCAAGACAATTCAGCCTTCAAGTTATCTGCTCCGCTCCTCGAAAATACATTCCTGTCTAGTGATTTAGGAAAACATCTCCCCAGCTGCAGAGCAAAGGGCCCGGCCTTTCTGTCTCCGTGCAAGTAATTCATTGCTCCCGTTACCATGGTAGGCCCATGGCCCCTCGCATCTCACGTAGACACGTAGACACATATGCACGCACTAGCAGTCAGTATAGAATAGCCTCTGCCCGAGAGACCTTTCCTTCTAGATAATACAGTTCCTCAAACACAAGATATCAGATATGATTTGGGTTTAGGTTGTTCTGACACGCCAGACTTCTGTCTCCACGTATAGTGCTAAATGTCAAGTCCCCTTCACCCTCCAGTTCCACGTCAATCACACGTCATGCTGCTGCGCGCGCATCTCTGCCATATATTTCTGCTGACACTGCAGGATTCCTCTATGGATCCACCTACCTGTGACACTTTCATGTGACGTTTCTAGCACACACCTCCGTGTACGCCCTCATGCACGCCTTCTGTTACGTACATGTGTTCTTATCTCTTTTCTCTCAGCTGTTACGCCTTCTGTATCCATCACCATTATGTGCATTTACTATATATATTGTACTCTGTTAATAAAGTATTGTCTATCTCTTCCTGAACCTTCGTGGTGATGGAACATGATGCCTGGTTCGAACCAATTCCGTTTGACGGAATAAAACCCTTATAAACTCAGATGCCACGGACTCTGCCTCTCATTTCTGATTGAGTTATTCTTATTGAACTTTACCGCATAGAAATTCCGCATAGGTAAATTTTATTTACCACATAATTTGGCGCCCGAATAGGGACCCCTCCCCCACCTTACGCGCCGGCGGTGCGTTGCAGGCTTAGCCCCCTGCCACAGCCGTGAAGGACAACTACGCGTACCCGCAGGATTTCCTGTACCTCCCTCAGGCCAACGGAGGTGACTGAGGCTGCGATCGACACCCAGACGAGGCGGTGAGGAGTGCGGAGGATCCCGACCAGAGCCCAGCCGAGAGAGCAAGGTCCGAGGTGTTCAGAGGCCCACCAGTTCCGAAGTACCTACGTCACGAGTCGAGTCGAGTCCAGTCCGGTCGAGTCCAGTGTCGAGTTTCCGAGGCCTTCCGTTCCGTGCTTCCCGGTGAGTACCGTTGCTGGGGACGCATCTAGACGGGTGCATTAATTTGTATCCGGTCAAGACGGGTTTGGGTACACAGACCCGGTCTGCACTGTTTTAGCAGTGTATCTGTACTGTTTAGCAGTATATCAAGTATCAAGTTATCAAGTCATTGTTCGTTCCGAAATGTTTTAATGTGTCTTAATGTCGTGGTATGAGTGATTGTTTGATCTTCATTACTGTGTTTATTGTATTAGTTGTGTTCAAGTTCGAGTAAGTATCAAGTGTCAAGTATCAAGGTTCAGAATGCCGCTGTTTTCGAAACTGAGACAGATAGGAACTAGAAAAGGGATACTCGAGGAAGCTGTTCCCATCCCACCCAGGGACACTCCAGGATATTTTATGTACCACAAGCACGGCTTAGATGCCGTATTATATCTCGACTTGTGGGTGGATTACACTAAAGATTTAGCAGAGAATCAGAGATGGCCCGCTACAGGGACATGGGATGCCGAGTGCATCATGAGAGTAGAAGAAGCGTTATGGAAAAAGAAAGCCAGACAGTCACAGAAAGATGCCATTGAACTATGGCGTAAAGAATCACACAGACGGACAGAGAAAGCACTCAGAAAAGCAGAGAAAAGTAGAGAAGATTCTGAAAAAGCCAAAGAAAAAGAACTACTAGAAGAAGGGGAACGAGTTAGAATGGAACAACACGATAGACGGAGTAATGCCATTATGACAGGATTGTATCCAGTCCTGGCCGAGGGCCTGCCCAAGGCGACCCCGGAAATACCGAAAAATCTCCCCCCTCCATTGGTTCCGACTAAATTACGTCACAAGACCGCAGCAGACATTTTTATTTCATCCTATTTGGATGATGTAGCTCCTGCATATGCTAGTATGCCAGTCCGTGTGCCACCTGCTGACGGCAACCCGCCCCCTGATCATCAGCCCCCAGGTCCACAACAGCTTACCCCTCCCGGTCTGCTTCCTCCACCCTTACCTGCACCCCCTATTAATCCACTTAATCCTTTTGGGCCTGACACGGCCCTACCGACAAGTGATGCTCAGGCCTCCGCTTCAGGAGGTGCATCAGGAGGTTACCATACCCCGCCACCAGTACAGCGATTAACTATTAGAAAACTAGCGATGCAACGTACCCCGAGAGCAGTCCCAATTGAAAAGCTTAAAGAGTATCTTACAGACTGTAGATATGATCCACTACCAGGCAAAGACGGTTGCATGATATTAGCCTCAATACGTATAAGACGTGCTGCAAATTTTTTTGTTCTATTTCCGGGAATGAAAAATTATCTAGACAGGATATATTATTTTTTTCAGACTGGGGAGGGTCAGGAATGTATTCACGAGGCCATGGCACATCAGAAAGTAGACATTCAAAGTATGATTTTAAGATTCCTCATAAACTGTTTCATAAGAGAACGAGACCGGCCTGGTGTAAATAAAGACGAGATGGAGGTATTAACTACATGGGGTCAGAATATTGCAGACGGAAAACATGATAGACAGAAAAGTATAGAGGCCATGTACAGAAAAATACGTAAAGAAATAACAGTATTTCATGAAAGACAGAAAGCTGAAAATGAAGCAGATAATGACAAGAATGAATCCTCAGAGGAGGAGGAGCCAGAACATACAGACACGATAGCTTATGTAGGAAAGGGTAAACCCTTTAATAAAACGTTACGTCCGGAAAGCAAGAGACTTTTTCATTCTGCTATGTCAAATCCGAAGACTCCTGAACATCTATTTCAGGCTACCGATAGAATACTTCAAGAGCGAATGGGGTACCATGTACTCGATTCCATGGATGAACAAGAATTAGCCAGGTCAGCAGTACAATGGGCTGACAATTCAGATAAATATAATGATGACGCATTAGCGCAAACATTTTTGAATCTTTCCCCAGACGAACAGCGACTAGCTGGTATATACATGATACAGCACCTCCTTACGTTGTATAAGAGCCAACATTCTGATCCAGGTCCCCTACCTGATGTATTAATAGAGTTACTCACGAATAAATGGAGAGGCCTGGGTACCGATTTAATTAAAATAATTTTAGAACATCGACACAGATATAGTGCCTTCCTGAATCCACAGTTTGTTCCAGCTCCACCCCCAGAAGGAAAAATGTTTTACATGGACAGACAGAATCCCTTGCGAGAAGTACATCCAGTCAAGAATGCTGATGATACCCTTACACGTGTGTATGTATACACGCCTATAACTAAAATGGAATTGTTAGAAATGAAGAAAATAGTGCCCAGTCATGATAAAGACCCTGCAGGTTTTCACCGTGAAATAAAAGACATGTCACTCATGGAAGATTATACCTATCCCGATATTATGAAAATATTGAAAGTGTTATTACCGGCTGGTATTTACGAGAAACTCAAAGAAAAAGAATGGGAGGTGGGAGATAAAAAGATTGATTGGGCTGCATTAGAAAATGAAGAAGCGACCCGAACCCCAGGGTTGGGTCTTGGGGACAAAACTAAAGCATTACCAGGATTGTTAGTACAGGTCTTGCCAAGATTATTAGCAACTAAAAAGGAGGACTGGGATGCAATCTCAGCCTGCAAACAGAAACCCGATGAAGACACTAGTGATTTTTATTCCCGATTTGAGAAATGTTTTATTATTAATAGTGGCCTGAAAGCAAGTAGCGAGTCATACCCACACCTTTTTGTATCCAAATTAGTCGAGAATTCATTGCCCCAAGTTAAGAATCGTGTATTGAAAGTCGAGAGCACATGGCAAGCAAATACGCCTTCCCAAATGTTACAGATGTTACAGTACCACAAGAACAGAATAAGGGAAGAACATGACCATGAACAGAGACGTATGAAAGACACGAAAATGAAAATGCTCGTCGCTCAGTCAGTTCCAGCTGAAGGTCAGAAAAAGGGCATGACACAGTCCAATAATTCGGCAGCTCCTGTTAAAGGGACATGCAACTATTGTAAACAGCCAGGTCACTATGTAAACGATTGCGCAGTTTTGAAACATAATATATCTACAGGTAAAACTAAAGAGAGACCACGTCCACCTAGACAAGACCAGGCCCAACAACACGTTCCACAGAATGTACAGCCTATGCATGCTCCACAACAGACAGTACAGACCGTAGCGGTACCACAGCCACAACCGATTGCCGCAACACAACATGCAACACAACAGATGTACCAGTATGCACAAACTGACTATCCCGATTATCAGCGATACACATGAAACAGCCTAGAGAGGGAGGTTGGCTTGCCTCTTATTGAGGTTCCTGTAGATCAAGAGGGTCCTTATGTACATAGTCAGGTATTAGGAAAGGATAGAAAGTTTTTGATTGACACAGGGGCAAGCAGAACGACGATCAGTCACGACGAGGTTCCAGGGGCACCCCTCTCAGGCTTACAGAATGTTTCCCTTGGTTTTTCAGGAAAGCCTATTGTAAATGAAGTATCGAAACCAGTTCCCCTTTCAGTTGGTCCGTTGTCACGAACTACGGATTTATTGCTCACGAAATCATGTCCAGAAAACTTGTTAGGTATCAAGACACTGAAAGCTCTAGGAGCTGTAATTTGTTGTTCTCCTGAAGGAGTAAGATTGTTTTTGCGTGACTTTAAGGGTCACTATGTGTTGAGAGATATTGATTCCCGATTACAGAATGTTCCTGCACATTTATGGGCACAAGGCCCCACTGATGTAGGTTGTATGCACATTACACTATACCGAGTTACACTGAAACAAGGTGTTGTTTTACCACGAATTAGAAGAACGAAGGTTTTTTCTCAGTAGAAGGGTGCACTGCCTGTTTATACGCATACGGTTAAAGTGAAACAAGAGTTAGCTGGTGCTGTACGGCGAGTGGACAAACCCAAACCACTCATATGAGCATGAATACTACTCCTTAGTCATTAGATGGTTTGCCGCAGCACTCAATAAGTGAAGACGTTATGTACAATGACAAGATACAAGCATATTCCAGATAACCAATTTGACAGAAGTTGACAATTTCACAAGATGAGTAAATCTTGAGTCTTTTTAATGATGATTACAGCCAGCCGACACGTGTTTCATCGCCTTAGCGACTCATCAGGGCTAGATGGCCGTGTCAACATCCAAAGGTCGCTTAGCTGGTGATAATTCCAACCCAGCCGGGCCTTCTCTAGTGGCACTAATGTCAGTGCGTCCAAACGTAGTGTGAGTCCTGGTATATTTGTTCATACAGCATGTGCGCTAGAGGTACGGGCTCGGGAATCACGTGGTGGCTTTCACCAGAATTACGATACTTCTATGGTCAGAAGTATACCATATTACAAGATTGGTAGGAAACCTTGGTTCGGTTCCAAATCGAATGAGTATAAAGGCCGTGTGCGGCGTTCATCCAGCTCGTCTTGTATCTCCCGGGCCCGGTTCCGTGTTTTGTGTGTTTTACCACGAATCCGACAATACAAGTTACCCCCAGATGCTGTAGTGGCTTTACTGAAAATCATTGACGAGCTCATTGCACAAGGAGTGGTTGTAGAAACCGACTCGAATCTATGTAATTCCCCTATCATTCCGATTCTTAAACTCACTGATCCAAATGCACCTCCAGTTTATCGATTAGTGATCGATTTACGAGAATTGAATAAATGCATTGTACCGCAGTATCCTGTGGTTCCAGACATCTCTTCATTATTGACAGCTATTGATTCAGAGGCAACGTTCTTTACTGTAATTGATCTAAAGAACGCCTTCTTTAGTGTACCTATTGATCCGGAAAGCCAATATCTTTTCGGATTCTGTTTAAATGGCCGAAGCTTCAAATTTGCACGCGCACCTCAAGGATTCACAGAAAGCCCCAGCATCTATAGCCAAGCATTAAAAAGACAACTTGACAGTATTCACATGCCTGACAACACTGCCCTACTCCAGTATGTCGATGATCTACTGATCACCGCCCGTAGTGAACCAGAATGTGAACAAGCATCACTGACAGTCTTGTATTTCCTGGCTGACAAGGGACACAAGGTGTCTCCTTCGAAGCTGCAATTCTGTGTTCAGTAAGTGGTATACCTTGGGCACTTGCTGTCCAAAGGGGGGAGACAGCTAACACCTGACCGTATCCAGTTAATTGTAAACATGTCACAGCCCAAGACACAAAAGGAGGTACGGGCCTTTATAGGCCTCACTTCTTACTGTAGACAATGGATTCCCCAGTATGCATTTCTAGCCAAGCCACTCATAGAGTTGACAACCCAGGAGGCAGCGACATCGACTGTCCTCCCTTGGACTCAGGAACATACACAAGCTTTTGACGATCTGAAGAAAGCCCTATGTCAAGCACCAGTTTTAGCAACACCATGTTACAGTAAGCCCTTTACACTTTTTGTCACAGAACGCGAAGGTACTGCATTATCAGTACTCACTCAGGATCAAGCAGGTTCACACAAACCGTGTGCTTATTTCTCTAGTACATTAGATCCAGTAGCCCAGGCTCTGCCTGCGTGCTTGAAATCTGTAGCAGCAACAGCTCTAGCAATCAGACAAAGTGATTCCATAGTGTTAGGACACCAATTGACAGTACAAGTTCCACATTCCGTGGAAGTTCTCTTAAACCGTACCCAGACTCAACACTTGACTATAGCACGACTGACAGGTTATGAATTGACATTGTTCCAGCCACACATAGAAATCAGACGTTGCAATACATTGAATCCAGCTACACTTTTGCCACTAAGTGAGACAGACCCTTTGGCACATGATTGTGTTGAAGTCATTACCATTACGACGAAACCCAGACAAGACGTGACAGACATTGCATTACCAGATCCAGACCCGACACTGTATGTGGATGGTTCATGTATGAGAACAAGTACAGGAGAGTTAGTGGCCGCATATGGATTATGCAGTAACGACAGAAACTGAAGTCATAGAAACACATCGTATTGACACCCTGTCAGCCCAAGCAGCAGAGCTCATCGCTCTGACTCAAGCCTGTATACAAGCAAAGAACAAGAGAGTTAACATATACACAGACTCCCGTTATGCGTTTGGAGTCGTACACGACTTCGGTGTACTCTGGAGAGAGAGAGGTTTCTTGACCTCTCACGGAGCCAAGATCCAGCACGGTCCCCTCATTCAAGCTCTGTTAGACGCAATACATCTGCCTACAGCGATATGACAGGTAACTACCTTAAAGTAACTGCGATTTTGGAGCCAACTGAGGATCTACGAGTTTGATCACGTGACGGTGCGAAATGTGCACATCATATTATTAAAGGTCAATACCTCATAATGAACTATGCAGCATATCAGAAATCTGGATGAAGAAATACGAGCGTCTTTTCAAGAATTATATCTTTTTTGAAGTTGTAAGGTGAATACCATATCTCCAACAAACATTTTGAAATCTACTTTATTCGTCACCACCCACACAGAGGGAATAGATTTTCATTTCAATCCGATATCCCGGCTCAGAAAATACCCACGACTGTCAATTACCATTGCGCCCTGAAGAAGTTCCGCTTGACGGAACGAAACGCGTTGGCTGGTTTCTCAATTGGAATATTAAAAGAACTCTGAACTTTCTTGCAATTACGGATTCAGCGTTTTTTCATTTGGAACATTCTTGATTACAGACTTTATCACCTATATATGGTGGAGATTCAATTTCCTGAGCGGTGCATTTCAAAATTAGTTTCAATCTCAGTACATTTGACTTAACTGCAGGGTACAGGCAGATTGGCATGGCCCCAGGAGCCAAAGAGAAAACAGCAACCTCCACCCCTGATGGGCACTATCAGTTTACTGTAATGCCTTTTGGGTTAAAGAATTCCCCTGCCACCTTCCTGAGGTTGGTGAACCAACTCCTAACTGGGTTGGAGTCCTTTAGTGCAGCTTATCTTGATGATATTGCTGTCTTTAGCTCCACCTGGCAGGATCACCTGATCCACCTTGGGAAGGTTCTACAAGCCCTGCAATCTGCAGAACTGACTATCAAGGCATCCAATGCCAGATAGGGCAGGGCACTGTGGTGTACTTGGGCCACCTTGTTGGTAAAGGCCAGGTCCAAACCTTACAGCCCAAGATCCAGAGCATCATGGACTGGGCAGCTCCAACAACCCAGACCCAAGTCAGGTCATTCCTTGGCTTGACTGGGTAATACAGGAGGTTTTTGAAGGGATATGGGTCCATTGTGACTCCTCTCACAGAACTCACCTCCAAGAAAATGCCCAAGAAAGTAAACTGGACTGTTAGTTGCCGAAAGGCTTTTGACACCCTGAAAGAAGCAATGTGCTCAGCATCCATTCTAAAAGCACCAGACTACTCCAAGCAGTTCATAGTGCAGACTGATGCCTCAGAACTGGGGATAGGAGAGGTCCTATCCCAGATCAATGAGGAAGGTCAAGACCAACCTGTTGATTTTATAAGCAGGAGGCTACTCCCCAGAGAGCAGCATTGGAGTGCCATTGAGAGGGAGGCCTTTGCTGTGGTTTGGTTCCTGAAGATGTTGAGGCCTTACTTGTTTGGAACTCACTTCCTGGTTCAAACTGACCACAGACCTCTCAGATGGCTAATGCAGATGAAAGGGGAAAATCCAAAACTATTGAGATGGTCCATCTCCCTACAGGGAATGGACTTTGAAGTGGAACACCGACCAGGGACTGCCCATGCCAATGCAGATGGACTTTCCAGGTTCTACTTAGACAATGAAGACTCCCTAGGGCAAGGTTAGTCTCATCACCTTTTGTTTGGGGAGGGGTGTGGGGGGGTTTGTGTGAGAAAGTGCCATCTTTTTTGCATTGGTATGCCCCCACTTTTTTGTGAACTGCTGATCTGCTTTGACTAAGTGTGCTCTGGGCTCCTGCCAACCAGGTGCCCAGGGCCTGTGTTCCTTCCCTAAAACTGTGTTGAAACTAAAATCCAATTGTCATCTCTATCCACCTGTCAGCCCCTAGTAACTGGTACCCTAGGTACCCAGGGCATGGTGACCAGAGAAGACACAAAAGGACTGCAGCACTTATTGTGCCACCCTTAGGGTCCCTGTACCCTGACACTCACCACACACTGCCTCTGCAGGCTGAGGGTCTAAGTACAGAACTAAACAAAATGTAGACATGGCACACATCCCTGTGTGCCATGTCCACAAGACCCACCTCCCTGGCATACCTCAGTCACCCCTCTAGCTGGGTGCCCTATGCCATTGGTGTGGGCACAGGTGCATGATTCCTGTGCCCCTACAATGCCCAGGGCCATTCCTGAGCACTGTAAGTGCACTTGATGCCATTAAGAGTACATGGTGCTGGGAGGTTGTCATTACAAACTCCACAGCACAATAATGGCTACACTGAAGACTGACAAGTTTGATACCAAACTTCTCAGCACATTAAACCGACACTGATGTCAGTGTGGGATTTAATATAAAATGCACCACAGAGGGTATCTTAGAGATGCCCCCTGAAACCTAACCTACAATCCACGTCTGGACTGAGTCACTGCTGAGGCTGCCACACAGCAGACATTTTGCTGGACCCCTGGGTGGAGAGCCCCTCGCTCTCCTGGGCCTGCGACAATGCACATCCTGGGCGAGGTGCTAGGTCTCCTCCCCCAGGATGGGCAGGGGAAGCTTTAAAGCATGCAGCCTTTGTGAGCTTCTCCAGGCCACTTGCTGTACTCAGCAACTTGCCCCCACCAGTTCTAACCCCCACTCTGGCAGGAAGACTGGCTGGAAAACCTACGTTAGGAAGGGAGGTGTGCCAGCCTGTGCCAACCCTACCCCTCAGGTGGGAGAGGCGAGGTGAAGCACGACCACGGGCTCCGGCCATCTTGGAGATGGGGAGCCCTGCCCAATCACAGCTAGGCTCCTGCCCCCCTCCCACAGGAGAGGAGCGGGCTAGGGGGTGTACCCACCCCAGGGCAGGGACCTATTGGTCCCTGCCCTTGTCCTACCTGTAACGCCCCTAAACTTAGTATTTAGGGGCACCCTGAACCTTCCTTCCTCAGATCCCGATAAGAAAAGAAGAAAGAAGATCAAGAAGAAGACCCGTCGTGCAGCTGCTAACAACAGGACGACACCCACTGAATTGGCCACAGCCCTACCGGCCTGTCGATCCTGGAACCTGCTCCCGCTTAATCCTGGCGACTCCTGCGGACAGCAACCTTGGGACACCCAAAGGACCTGCCTGCCTTGAACCTTTTAAAGACTGGGACTCCCATAAGCAGAGGCTCTGCTTCAACAACCCCCCTGGTGCCAGCCAGGAAGCACAAGACCAACCCACTCTGCACCCGCCCAGCCCGGCCCGTGCCCGAGTGATCCAAGACGATGAGGACGTCCCCCTGGCGACTGGGACCCGAAGTCCAGTGCCCAAACATCCTCCTTGACGAACCAGACGACGCCTGCAGCCTCAGAACCAGGGGCCCCTCCAACCGCGACCAGCTGAGGGTAAGATTTCCCGACACCCAAAGACACTCCTGCACCCGGCGCCCTGCGGCCCCCTGTGCCTTACTTTGGGGTACCTATCTCTTCTCCAAGATCCCAACTTACCTCTCGAAGTGGTGGTCGCACCTGAAGAATCACTGTCCCCGAGTCTGCAGCCTTTGTTTCCTTTTTACCTTGCCCATTGAATAACATTGAGCGCCCGACGGCTCAAAAGCACCCTGCACCCAGCCGCCTGAGTGCCTCTGGGTGTGGAACCTTTGTCCTATCCTACTTCCTGCTTTACCCTGAGCAAGTGACCAGGAGCACAGCTCCCACAGCCGCGTGGCCTGCTAGCCAGCAGCCACCAACCGAAGGCCCCCTGCCTCTCGTTGGATAACATTGGACCTAACTACCTCTGCACCCAGCTGCCCCTGTGCCGCTGAGGGTGGACCAACTGTACCTACCTGGCCCTAGGGGACCCCTGAGTCTATGCCCAGAACCTTAACTTCACCAGTTGAGTACTCACCTGGAAACCGGTAACTCACTTACCTGCCATTTGCTAACATTGACTGGCTTGACTCAAAAAATCCGTGTGAAGTTTTGAAACTCTAAAATATTCCTATAGAATGAGCCAAAGTCCGAATTCCGAAACACTCACCTGTGATCAGGAGAGAAGCCAGTACTGTACCTTGTAGCCGAATACTGAACCGAAAAGGTAATCCTGACCGGGTTTTCTAGTAACCTGAATTTTTTCCATAGGAATCAATTGTCTGCTTTTTTGTGAAATTTCTTCTAAGTGTCTACTTTTGAAAACTTGAAATATTCTTTCAAAATCATACCAACTACTGAAACGTAATTACTTACCTGTCTTAAGTAGAGATCCCAGTGCTGGACCTAGGATCCCAGTACTGGATTACAACAGTAACGAGAACGTACTTTAACCGTCACCTGAATTTTCTCCCATTGGATAACATTGCCAGATTTTCACTGAAAAGTTTCTAAGTGTGAACTTTTTAAATACCTTTATATTCCTTAAAAATCATTGCAATAACTACAACGTTTTTACTAAATTGTTTTCAGCTTAGACCCCAGGACTGAATCTAGGATCCAGTCCTGGAATTACAAAATTAATCTGCAAAGTAATGAACTGTATTTGTGTAGAAAACCCCATTGAGCTCAATGCTAAATTGTGTTTAGAACTGTGTTGCCTACTGCAACCCCTATACCTATTGTGTTTACAAAGTTTATTGCCTTTCTGCAAAATACTTACCTGAGACCTCTCATATATCGAGAAAAGTATATGTTGAAACCTGTTGGTCCTAAAAATATAACAACTATATCTTTTGATACAAAACAATTGCCCTAGAGTTCAGTTCTTGAGTGTGTGAAACTTTTTGCTGACTGAGTGGGTACAACAAATGCTTTACACTGTCCTCTGGTACTGCCTTACTGCTCGACCAAGCTACCACTTTTGAGAGTAAGGTCAGCCCTGACTTTAACCTCTGTTATACCTCTGGGGATTGTGGACTCTATACACCCTGTACATTACTTGGGTCCAGTATATATAGATCCACTTTCTCACAAGGTGAAACCTGGTATTTTTGGCCAGTGATTTGATGTGGGCTTGCATGTTCAGGTTTGTGTCCAATATGATTCATAGTGACTTGGCTGAGTCCACTATGGTCGGGGTACAGTTCAAGGCGGTGATCAAATTGGTCCATTCCAGTATGTCAGTCATTTTAAATTGTTTTAAAGTTTTATAAAATGAAAATTTTCTTCTTATCCTTTTAGTGATTCTGAGATTTCTGTAAAATAGGGTGTATAGTATGTAGTGTTTCTGAGGGTGTCACCCTCTTTTAATTTTCTTTTAACAAGTACTGAATTTTACCGGATGTATGACGTTACAACGCATACTTTTACCACGCATACCTTTACAACGCAGTTTTTACAACGCATGCCTTTAAAACGCATAGCGCTTTGGGGTGCTGGATAGTGAAAAGTTTAATTTACTATTCCAACTCCAGTGTTGGATAGTAAATTAAACTTATTCCCTATCCTAGAGCGCCCCCCAGTGCAATGCGTTGTAATGGTTTGCGTTGTAATGACTGGGTTGTAATGGTAGTGCGTTGTAAAAGTTTCGTTGTAAAGGTTGTATACCAATTTTACCTATTTAAGATGTAGTAGAATTTTGTCTGTCCGTACTTTTTGAGCCTAATTGCGTGTGTTCTGTACTGTTTAAAAGACCAAGGTCTAAATAAACAAGTTTCTCTCTCTCTCTCAGTATGTCAGTGGAACATATTGGGAGGGGAAATTAGTAAGAATTCAGTTTTTTACGCATTTAGTTTGAGCTGGTTGCTGGCGAGCCAATCAACAGTCAGCTTTAGAGCCTAGTTCATTGATTTGATCTCCTGTAGGGATGACATTTTGATGTAGATCTGTGTGTCACCAGCATACATGTGGAAAGAGATGTTGGCAATACTCAGAATTTTAGCTAACAGTTCAAGATAGAGGTGAAAAAAAGTTGGGGAGAGAGTTGAACCTCTGGGAACTCCAATCGTTATCAGAGGAGAGGATAGATTTTGATTGACTAAGAATCTATGGGAGCAGTTCCGTAGGAAGAATCAAAACCATTCGAGAATGGCTCCCCTAATCCTATCCTATTTTCAAGCCTTTCTAGGAAGTTCTCTTGGTTAACTGTGTCGAACGCTGATGATAGGTCCAAAAGAGTTAAGAGACACGTTTTGCTTTGGTTTAGAGCTTGAATGGCATCATGTACTATATGGAAAATAGTAGTTTCAGTACTGTGATCTGGCCTGAAACCAGATTGGCATTCGTCTATCAGGTTGAATTTGGCGATGTGTTGGCTAAGCTATTGTTGCACACATTTCTCAAGTACTTTTGCTACTAGAGGAATATTTGATTTTGTTCTGAAACTGTCCGGTTCACAAGGATTCAGTGTGGGTATTTTTAAGATGGGGTTGACTTGAGCTGCTTTTAGAGAGTCAGGTATGGTCAGGTACCCTTCATAAATAAATAAATAAATAGTTCAACACTTAAAACATTTTAGGCCCAAAACT
The DNA here is from genome assembly GCF_964263255.1 of Lissotriton vulgaris. Classification (NCBI taxonomy): domain Eukaryota; kingdom Metazoa; phylum Chordata; class Amphibia; order Caudata; family Salamandridae; genus Lissotriton; species Lissotriton vulgaris. Next base: position 1,540,784,739 of record NC_141696.1, on the reverse strand, counting down.
CATAACATGGGTACCTATGGGAGAGAAATGGTTATCTGTTTCACAGGTAAGTACACATCTCACAAGTAGGGTTTTTTGGGGTTAGGACAAAGGTTCCTCAAGGTCAAGGTAGGCACTCGAGTTGCACCACTAGTGGAACAGGGGTGGTCGGGTGCAGTGTGCAGGGGCCCAATGTTAGCCAATGGGGATAAGGGGGCCTTCAGTTAGGGACGGCTTATGAGCTGGCCACTCGAGTGTTTGACAAAAGTTCTGGGGTTAAGATCAGCACTGCAGGGACCAACTTCAGAACAGGAGCTGCACCCCCAGTAGCACAGGGACGGCCAGGTGCAGGGTGCCAAGATGACGCCGGGTACCCTATGGTTCCCAAAAGAGACCTTTGGTTCAGCAAAGTTCCTGCAGGGTTAGGCAGGGAGACTTTCTGAAGGCAACCACAGGCTGAAGACGTATGTTGGGTTCTTGGGGGATGTCTGGACACCGACAGTTGGGTTACCAAAGGCCCCGGGGTGTTGGGTGCAGGGGTTTCTTTACCAATTCTGGTCACGGTCAGGGAGACCCTTCATGATTTAGGTTGTAGGCGTCATCTTGAAGCTTGAGGGATGTTGGGTGTGAGAAGTTAGCCTGGCATATGATGTCCACTAATTCTAGTGTTTGTGAACAAAACGGAGTTTGGTCCTGGGACAGAGGGGCAGCTGGACCTAATATAAACTGGAAAAAAAGAATATGCTAGCCCTCAAACCACTTTTTCTCACAATTTTTGTGAATACAAACAGACAAAAGTATTTTGTTTGTATGGGTGAATTTATTTTACCCTTTTCATAAGTTTTCAGTCTTTTTATAGAAACATTTTTTCATAGGTGAGAAAAGGCACTAAAATACTAACATTTACAATATTTACAGCTCACATGCATACAACTTTCATACCACTATGACAACTGACATATACAAAAATAATCCACAAAATCTATACATACTATATATACAAGCTTCTTTTGAGAAAGAATATCAATTAGACAACCACAAATAATTATTCTTTGTGGAGAATCAAATTATTATGACGCCCCAACAGGGTCGAACAACAAAAAAGGCAACAAGGAAATAAATTTCAGATTCAACAGTTAATTCAAATTAGTGAATCAATAACATAAGAATGTTACACCAGGGATGCCTATTTTGCTGTTATTTGCCAACGTGTTTCGAATCTGAGTCAAAGCTCAGATTCTCCTCAGGGCTCTTTAAATGTAGATTCTGGAAAAGCGAGAGGAAGCTTGCTTTAGCCACTATTCATCAAACCGTTTTTGTCCCCTAGCTGAAGAGATTATCACAGATTTTACCTTAGAAATGGAAGACGCGGTCCCGCGGTGCCATTTTTCAGGTGAGGGCTTTAGTTTAGACAGAGGTTCTGTTAAAAGAATATATGATGGTTAACGACCATCCAGAGACACGCAGTAAATGTGGCTCCAACCCTTCAAAGCGTAAAAGTCCTACCTTTCTATATAACAAGCAGTGAAGCTACTGTTTTCTTGAGCGCTGTACTTATTTCCGCTTTCCAGGCAGAACTGCTGCAGCCTGGAACGTATAAACACGAGCGGCACTAAGTACATGTGAATTGATCGTGGCAGTTTTACAATGACAAGTTCTACGGTAGATGGGAGTTCAAACATACCTGACAATTATGTCTTCGAGCAGAAAAGTAGCTGCTCGGCCAGCCCGTAGCTCCTTTGTTATCGCGCGGGCGGCAAGCCGGGGCCTTTTGCGCGGCGTGCCAGAAAGTCGGTATTAGTCACACTGGTTTCTGGGGAAAGTTAAAAAATATTATTTAGCGCTAAGCGCACAAACTAACCCCTCTGAGTAACAGGTTGTGGCGCACAGGTACTAACCTTCCTCTCCAGCTAGTGCATCAGGACATGCGAACCCATTGGTGGACAAACACCATGTGAGGTTTCTACTTGATAGCTACCTACCGCTAGGCATTATGGTCATTGTAGTGACTCTGAAAACATTTTACAAACGGGAAACTTCTGATAGTGAATTAAGCCCTGTTTGTGTGCTATTGAATTTTAGTATCAGATATGCTTCTTTTTTTAGAAGCATTTGTTCACTGTTAGTGCCAGAATTCAATTGGTTCAGATTGTACAGCACAGTCCATTTGAACTCATTTTCCCCATGGCTATTGTCAATGAAATGTTGGACAAGTGGCGCTGTGAGTACTTTGTTCTTGATGCGTGACCTATGTTGCGTCATGCGTGTATTTACTTGCTGATTTGTCTTTCCAATGTAAATTTTCGGGCAAGAACAAACAATGGCATAAACCACATTTTTGGTTCTACAATTTGTGAAATTAGAGTGGGTCCACGTAGTAGTCATGTGTTGGAAAATTTTCCCTTCTATAGTTGTGTCACATGCGACGCAATTCCCGCATCTGTGATGTCCCTCAACCGGTTTCAGGCCCCATTTAGACAATAAGTCGTTCTTTGGTTTGGTTATTCTGATATCTGCCCGAACTAGTTGTTGGCCAATATTTTGGTTTTTTCTGAAAGCAAATATTGGACGGGGGAAGGGTATTTCTAATTCTTCTAACAAATGCCAGTGTTTCAGGACCATTTGTCTTATTTTGTGAGTTTCAGCACCAAATGTCGTGACGCAGACCAAACTCTCTAATTCACGCTTGTTTTTAGTTTCAAAGAGGCATTCTCTGGGTGTGTATCGTGCCCTCTTGTAGGAGTGTTTTAATAATTTTTTGGGGTAACCCCTCTGCTGTAACTCATCACAAAAATGTTGGCCATGTTGTTCAAACTGTTCAACCTCTGAGCAATTTCTCCGGATGCGGAGTAGTTGCCCATAGGGCAAATTAGCCCTTAGATTTCGAGGGTGCGAGCTGCCATAGTGAAGGATGGTGTTTTTGTCTGTTGCCTTCTTAAACAATGATGATTTCAAACTTCCTCCAACATTTTTTATTTCCACGTCCAAAAACGTCATTTTGACGTTACTTGAATCAAGTGAAAAATGAATGTCCGGGTGTCGTGAATTTAGCCAGTGGTGAAAGTCAATCAAGTCTGCGTGGCTCCCCTGCCACAGGAGCCACACGTCGTCGATATAACGATACCACTGCTTTATGTGTTGCATGTAAGGGTTATTTGTATCAACAAATTTTCTCTCGTATTCGGCCATGTACAGAACAGCCATTTCCGGAGCATAAGGGCACCCCATCGCGGTGCCCTTAATCTGCATGAAGAAGTCGTTGTCAAAACGGAAATAATTCTTTTTCAGGGTTATTTCAGCCAGTCTAAGTATGAAAGACGTTGGGACTCTGTGAGGTCTCTCTCTGGAGTCTAGATAGAATTCAATCACCTCTAGCGCTTCCTCTTGCGGAATTTGTGTGTAGAGGGACGTCACATCCATGGTGACCATTAGTTGTGATGTGCCATTGAAAACAGTGTCCTCAACTTTTGTCAAAAAATCCGTAGTGTCCCGGAGGTAAGCTTTAACTTTAGCTACAAAAGGCTTAAGGAAGAAATCCACAAATTTGGACAATGGCTCTAGGCATGAATCACACCCCGAGACAATTGGGCGTCCCGGGGGATCAGACAGATTTTTATGGATCTTGGGCAAAAAATATGCCACCGGGGTCCTGGGAAATTTTTTAATCAAAAAGTCACTTTCTTTAGAACCCAAGAACCCACTTTCTTTGCCAGTTTGTACCACCTCTAGGATCAGGGACTGTATTTGTTGTAGAGGGTCCTCTGTCAATTTGCGGTACCATTCCTGGTTGTTGACTTGGGAACATCCTTCAGCCAAATATTTATCCCTTGGCCAAATAACCACTGCACCGCCCTTGTCGGCTTGCTTTATAACCACAGAAGAATCTGCCTTAAGATTTTGTATGGCGGTTCTTTGCCCCTTGGTAATATTTGGTTTAACAAATTTCTGTTGATTTTCCAATTTGTTAATAGATGACAGGAGGATTTGTTCAAATGCCAGGACTTGTTTCGGAATGTTCTGAGTGGGTACGAAAGTGGATTTGTTCCTCAAGCCCATAGTCCTGGCATTTGAAAAAATCCTCCTGTCATCTATTAACAAATTGGAAAATCAACAGAAATTTGTTAAACCAAATATTACCAAGGGGCAAAGAACCGCCATACAAAATCTTAAGGCAGATTCTTCTGTGGTTATAAAGCAAGCCGACAAGGGCGGTGCGGTGGTTATTTGGCCAAGGGATAAATATTTGGCTGAAGGATGTTCCCAAGTCAACAACCAGGAATGGTACCGCAAATTGACAGAGGACCCTCTACAACAAATACAGTCCCTGATCCTAGAGGTGGTACAAACTGGCAAAGAAAGTGGGTTCTTGGGTTCTAAAGAAAGTGACTTTTTGATTAAAAAATTTCCCAGGACCCCGGTGGCATATTTTTTGCCCAAGATCCATAAAAATCTGTCTGATCCCCCGGGACGCCCAATTGTCTCGGGGTGTGATTCATGCCTAGAGCCATTGTCCAAATTTGTGGATTTCTTCCTTAAGCCTTTTGTAGCTAAAGTTAAAGCTTACCTCCGGGACACTACGGATTTTTTGACAAAAGTTGAGGACACTGTTTTCGATGACACATCACAACTAATGGTCACCATGGATGTGACGTCCCTCTACACACAAATTCCGCAAGAGGAAGCGCTAGAGGTGATTGAATTCTATCTAGACTCCAGAGAGAGACCTCACAGAGTCCCAACGTCTTTCATACTTAGACTGGCTGAAATAACCCTGAAAAAGAATTATTTCCGTTTTGACAACGACTTCTTCATGCAGATTAAGGGCACCGCGATGGGGTGCCCTTATGCTCCGGAAATGGCTGTTCTGTACATGGCCGAATACGAGAGAAAATTTGTTGATACAAATAACCCTTACATGCAACACATAAAGCAGTGGTATCGTTATATCGACAACGTGTGGCTCCTGTGGCAGGGGAGCCACGCAGACTTGATTGACTTTCACCACTGGCTAAATTCACGACACCCGGACATTCATTTTTCACTTGATTCAAGTAACGTCAAAATGACGTTTTTGGACGTGGAAATAAAAAATGTTGGAGGAAGTTTGAAATCATCATTGTTTAAGAAGGCAACGGACAAAAACACCATCCTTCACTATGGCAGCTCGCACCCTCGAAATCTAAGGGCTAATTTGCCCTATGGGCAACTACTCCGCATCCGGAGAAATTGCTCAGAGGTTGAACAGTTTGAACAACATGGCCAACATTTTTGTGATGAGTTACAGCAGAGGGGTTACCCCAAAAAATTATTAAAACACTCCTACAAGAGGGCACGATACACACCCAGAGAATGCCTCTTTGAAACTAAAAACAAGTGTGAATTAGAGAGTTTGGTCTGCGTCACGACATTTGGTGCTGAAACTCACAAAATAAGACAAATGGTCCTGAAACACTGGCATTTGTTAGAAGAATTAGAAATACCCTTCCCCCGTCCAATATTTGCTTTCAGAAAAAACCAAAATATTGGCCAACAACTAGTTCGGGCAGATATCAGAATAACCAAACCAAAGAACGACTTATTGTCTAAATGGGGCCTGAAACCGGTTGAGGGACATCACAGATGCGGGAATTGCGTCGCATGTGACACAACTATAGAAGGGAAAATTTTCCAACACATGACTACTACGTGGACCCACTCTAATTTCACAAATTGTAGAACCAAAAATGTGGTTTATGCCATTGTTTGTTCTTGCCCGAAAATTTACATTGGAAAGACAAATCAGCAAGTAAATACACGCATGACGCAACATAGGTCACGCATCAAGAACAAAGTACTCACAGCGCCACTTGTCCAACATTTCATTGACAATAGCCATGGGGAAAATGAGTTCAAATGGACTGTGCTGTACAATCTGAACCAATTGAATTCTGGCACTAACAGTGAACAAATGCTTCTAAAAAAAGAAGCATATCTGATACTAAAATTCAATAGCACACAAACAGGGCTTAATTCACTATCAGAAGTTTCCCGTTTGTAAAATGTTTTCAGAGTCACTACAATGACCATAATGCCTAGCGGTAGGTAGCTATCAAGTAGAAACCTCACATGGTGTTTGTCCACCAATGGGTTCGCATTTCCTGATGCACTAGCTGGAGAGGAAGGTTAGTACCTGTGCGCCACAACCTGTTACTCAGAGGGGTTAGTTTGTGCGCTTAGCGCTAAATAATATTTTTTAACTTTCCCCAGAAACCAGTGTGACTAATACCGACTTTCTGGCACGCCGCGCAAAAGGCCCCGGCTTGCCGCCCGCGCGATAACAAAGGAGCTACGGGCTGGCCGAGCAGCTACTTTTCTGCTCGAAGACATAATTGTCAGGTATGTTTGAACTCCCATCTACCGTAGAACTTGTCATTGTAAAACTGCCATGATCAATTCACATGTACTTAGTGCCGCTCGTGTTTATACGTTCCAGGCTGCAGCAGTTCTGCCTGGAAAGCGGAAATAAGTACAGCGCTCAAGAAAACAGTAGCTTCACTGCTTGTTATATCGAAAGGTAGGACTTTTACGCTTTGAAGGGTTGGAGCCACATTTACTGCGTGTCTCTGGATGGTCGTTAACCATCATATATTCTTTTAACAGAACCTCTGTCTAAACTAAAGCCCTCACCTGAAAAATGGCACCGCGGGACCGCGTCTTCCATTTCTAAGGTAAAATCTGTGATAATCTCTTCAGCTAGGGGACAAAAACGGTTTGATGAATAGTGGCTAAAGCAAGCTTCCTCTCTCTTTTCCAGAATCTACATTTAAAGAGCCCTGAGGAGAATCTGAGCTTTGACTCAGATTCGAAACGCGTTGGCAAATAACAGCAAAATAGGCATCCCTGGTGTAACATTCTTATGTTATTGATTCACTAATTTGAATTAACTGTTGAATCTGAAATTTATTTCCTTGTTGCCTTTTTTGTTGTTCGACCCTGTTGGGGCGTCATAATAATTTGATTCTCCACAAAGAATAATTATTTGTGGTTGTCTAATTGATATTCTTTCTCAAAAGAAGCTTGTATATATAGTATGTATAGATTTTGTGGATTATTTTTGTATATGTCAGTTGTCATAGTGGTATGAAAGTTGTATGCATGTGAGCTGTAAATATTGTAAATGTTAGTATTTTAGTGCCTTTTCTCACCTATGAAAAAATGTTTCTATAAAAAGACTGAAAACTTATGAAAAGGGTAAAATAAATTCACCCATACAAACAAAATACTTTTGTCTGTTTGTATTCACAAAAATTGTGAGAAAAAGTGGTTTGAGGGCTAGCATATTCTTTTTTCCAGTTTACACTAATTCTAGTGGGCACCTTGCACCAGTCTAATCGACCCTTATTGATGGTGGTTGTAAAGTCAACCTTATAGACAAGCTATCCTAGTGGTAGCATGGACCAGCAATCATAGGCTAAGACTTCAGAGAGCATGTGAAGCAAGCTGTTTTACCAATTATAATCCCTTGAATACCAAATTCTTAATAAAAATATTTAAAAAAAAAAAAAGAATACCAAATGAAAGGACACCACACAAGGTATATATCAAATATATATGTATTTATTCTTAACACAACCCCTCTGCACTCTTTATGAGGTCAGAGGTAAAAGTACATCACAAGTTACTTAATTAGCATACAATAAGTTGCACAAATACAGTTTTGCCCTAGGGGTCTCACAAACCATATACTAAAATAGTGGTATAAGAACCACAACAGAAATAGTCAGTAGGCCTAGGGCCTAGGGAATCGCTGGGGCTACACTAAACAACCAAAGGTTAGGAAGTAGGAGGCCCACGGGAGACGCATGCAGTGTCTAAACACCGCCGCGGGTTACCATTGACTTATAATGGGAAATGTAAAAGTTACAAAGTTACTGTTTAAGGGCACTTCCCGATGGACTACTACAAAACCCCTTTAGACTCGGACACTTCGAGAGTCAAGACCCACGGGAGCACTGGAGTACTCGTGTTACCTCACCCAGGGAAGCCGGGTGCATAGGTGCCTTTTGGTGACGGGTTTCGTCGATGTTTTCCATGAAGATCTGCAAAGATGTGCTGAAGCGACCAGAGGAAAAGTGTCCGGGTGGATCCAAGGGTGGATCGAAGATCTGAAGAATCTGAAAGCAGAGGGGACAGAGTCTGGGTCACTAGCCAGTGACCTGGAAGGTACCAGGATGGAACCAGGTGATGTCGCGATGATCTCAGGTGAAGAGGTGAAGCTCGTCTCTGCAGCCACGAGGACTAGGAGGTGTCGACGACTGGATTCAAGCTGTCCCACAAAGGATCTAGTTGACAGTGGCGTCGGTATCCGGATTGGACCCAACAAGCTTTGGCAAACGCAACCCACGCAGGAAGTGAAGATTGGCTTCGGTGTAGACCAGCATGGTCTGGGGTGCTTCTCCTTTGCAGGGAAGCTGGAGCAAGCCTGGATCAACCAGGAAAGCAGTTTGGTTTCAAAGGAAAGTCTTCAGAGGGCTCACTAGCCAACCGACTAGGAACCTGGAAGACGCGTTGAGCTGAAATGCAAGAGCAGGCCCCACGCGGCACTCGTGGAGTGTGGAGGGCTGAGCTTTGGTGCAAATGGCGCTTGGGTCTGGGCTTCTCGTACCCCAATGCCCAACAGCGAGGGTACCTCGGGAGTCGAGCAGTTAGCAAAATGCAGGATGTCCAGGGTGTCCGGTCCCACGTTTCTCATGTCCGCCACGGGTCACAGCTTTGCTGTGGATGTGGGTCGGAGTCAGAGAAGTCTGGAAGTCCAGTTTCTGTGTCGCTGAGTCTTCGGGTTCCGGCAGGAGCGTCAACAAAGCAGACCGGCAAGTTACTGGTGGTGCCTGTTTGCACAGGGTGGTCACTCCTTGTCCACAAGGGAGATGTCTTCAGTCTTCTAGTCAGAATAGAACGTCGAAGGTCCAAGAGTTCTGTATCAAAGTTTCGTTCCAGGATAATCTAAAGTCCTGGGGACACAGCTCCTATACTTATGCTAAGAAAAGGGGCTGGATTACCTGCTATGTCCCTCCTATGGGTGGACCTGGGAAGGGGGTGGTTACACCCCTTTCCCTTTGACCAGTTTCGCGCCAGAGCGGGGCTGGAGTGCCCCAGCAACTGGTTTGAACCGGGCTATGCATGGAGCACCTTGTGTGCCCCACGCAGTGTCTGGAAAAGCATTACTGAATGCAGCCCGCCCTGCCCCAATACACTACAGGCTGTCTGGGACAGAAAACCTATTGTCCAGGCCTCCCCTGCCGGAGTTTCGTCCAGCGGTACAAAAGGGGGTGGTGATGGACGGAGCATCTGAATCAATCAAACACTCACACCCAGTCAAAAGATCTGGGTTTAATCCATCACCGTTCTTTAGCCCACTCTGCCACCCCAGTTCAGACATGGCTATATGCAAATCAGTCTGACCCTATGCCTCATGGGAACAGTCCAGCCCTAACTGCCAAGCCATGTCTTCCCTGGACCGGAAACAAGCTTCCGAGGACCGGTTTCTGGCATTCCAGCCGTCTTCGGCCCGGCTTGCTTGAATCCAGTGGTAAAGTGAGCAAGGGACTCACGTCTGAGCATACCCTGCCACACTTATGGCGGCCAAAAGCGGTACAAAAGGGGGTGGTGATGGACAGAGCATCTGAATCAATCAAACACTCACACCCAGTCAAAAGATCTGGGTTTAATCCATCACTGTTCTTTAGCCCACTCTGCCACCCCAGTTCAGACATGGCTATATGCAAATCAGTCTGACCCTGTGACTCATGGGAACAGTTTTATCCAGCAGCAGGAGGTCAGACTTGTGTCTGTGGCAGCAGCATCCATTTTGTGATGCTGAGGCGCTGTTTTACTTTAACCGGAGTTAGCAGTGACTACATGTCTTCTCCCTCTAGAAGGGTGGAATGCTACCCCCACCACCAGAACTGGTGGGGGTAGTATTCCAAAGTGTTTGACACCTTACATGACATGTTTTGATAAAGCCAAACCAAAGTTAGTATTAACCGCAAGGATTATAATGCACTTAAGAGTATATGGTATGGCTATATCATAGAACTGCTATAAGGAGATGGTTCCAAAATCTGAAGAGGGGCTCAGATCATGCTAGGGCACCCTCTCACATAAAACCAAGCACTCTGCCTCCAGGATTGTCAAGGCCTGCCATAGGAGTGACTTATAGGTGCATATGTGTGTATATATAAGGCAGATATAGATATACTATATCTAAGTAAGGGGTGATTACACCACCTTACCCAAGCTGAGTGATCAGCCTGTGGTGTCAGTTTGGATGGCCAGCCAGGGGTGGCATAATACATGCTGTAGCCCCTGGTAGGCCTTGGATGCACCTATGCCCTGGGTACCTATGGTTCACTATACAGGGGCTCACAAAGGTGACCCAGTATCCAATCAGGTATGTACCAAAAGTACATGGTATCAATTTAGAGAGAGAACAGTTGGGCTGTGGGTCTGATTAGCAGCCCACAGCCACACTAAAGTCCAAAATCCAGAGTATCACAGCAAAAAGTGGGGGTGACCATAGGAAGCAGACCCTACTCTCCTACATTGGGGATTACCAGATCCCAGGTCAGGATCGGTTTGGAGAACTTGTCATGTTGTTGGGCCACTCGAACTCTGACCACGGGCTTCGGGTGCATAGTGGTGCAGATTTGCAGTCACCTGAATCCGTATTCTGGGGTTACGTTTTGGTACTGAGCAAATCCAGTGCTCACGGCAAGGTTAAGGGTTGCCCCATAATACTACAATGTGCAGGTCGGGAACAATGTGTCCCTGCCTTGGGGTGGGTTAACACCCCCTATTCTGCCACCCTCGAGTGGGAGGGGCATGAGCCTCTCCCTAATTGGCTGAATCCCCTCATCTTCAAGATGGAGGGGACTGAGATGTGTGCTTCGCCTCGCATCCCCCACCAGAGGGTGGGGTTGGCAAAGGTGAGCACATCTCTCTTCCTAGTTTGGATCTCCCACCGATTCTCCTGCCCAAATTGGGGGCCAGAACTGGTGGGGCCAGTTGCTGGGAGCAGCAAATGGCTGGGGTAGCTCACAAAAGCGGCAAGCCTTTGAAGCTTCTCTTTCCTGGGCCCTGCCCATCCTTGGGGAGGAAGCTTGACACCTCTGCCCAGGATGGGCTTTGTTTCAGGACCCAGAGAACGGGGTCTCTCTACCCAGGGTTCCTGTCTGGTGGTGGCAAATGGCGAGCGGCCATTCAGGAACCACACTAGGGCTGGTCGATTTTTAGGGGGCATCTCTAAGATGCCCTCTGAATGCATTTTACATTAAATCCCACACTGGCATCAGTGTGGGTGTAATGTGCTGAAGAGTTTGCTCCCAAACTTCCCAGCTTTTAGTAAAGCCATTATGGAGCTGTGTAGTGCGTAATGACCAACTCCGAGACCAAATACTCTTTATGGCTTTACTACACTTTCAATGTCTAAGAACAGACTTAGACATAGTAGGGGTACAAGGCTCATGTCACTGTAACCTCACCTGAGGACTAGTGCACCCTGCTAGAGAGGTAACTTACCTAAGCCCCAGGCCGTGAGGTGCAGACATAGCACACAGGGATGTGTTTCATGTTGACTCTTCACTTTTCTCTGCACCAAAACATGCAACCTGCAATGGCAGTTTGTGGGTGTTTAAGGTACAGGGCCTCAAACGGTGGCACAATAGGTGCTGCAGCCCTTAGAGGTCTTCCCTGGACACAGTGTCCATGGTACACTTGGTACCTTTTACAAGGGGCTTACCTGTGGCCAGACACGTGCCAATTGTGGATACAAAGGTACATTTTGGGAAAGAGCACAGGTCCTGGGAGCCTGATTGGCCGGGAACAAAGGCACATCAAGTCTAGTTGCATCAGATGTCAGGCAAAAGGTAGGGGTTACCATGCAAAAAGGGGCACTTTCCTACAATTAGCCATTATATGTAAAAGTATTTGTGTGTAGCATCATGCCAACTAGGGCGGTTTATGGCTCCAGTGATGTCACGCAGTAAAGGGTGGAGACTGACTTCGATCTGACGCCTCCTACTGGCATCGGAGAGCTATTGGAGAAAAGTTTCTGTACCGAGTCTGGCGCTTGGGATATCCAAAAGGTGAGGAATCTGCTGGTAGATATTGTACCCCCCAGAAAAAGCTTTTTTATAGGCGAGTAACTTGTTCTTTCCTGTACAATTAAAAGACCAACATTTTGGTTGATCTATTTTTACAGTAAATTGTGTGGGTATTTGTATATGATGATTCAAAATACGTTATTTAGTTTGTGCTACACACACCTTTTGCATATCTTAATTCTTAAGTGCCCTGTCTTTTGTTTTGAATGTGTTTCATGTAATGGAAGAATGGTAACTGACAATTCAAAATTGTGCCTATGAACTCCCTGGTAAGGTATTATTTTTTCAATCTTCCTTTGTATTATTAGAGAAGTTAAATGGTGTGAAATCATAATGATAATACATTTAAATACATGTGTTAAAAATAGCAGTATACATTTTAACTGAGTGGATTTTACATTTGTAGAAGTACCAGATGAGTCTGCTGAAAACATGGAGCTTGAACATATCACCACCATACCAGCAAATATTGTAAGTAGCTCTTTTTAAATTAGCAGTTTGTATGCTTCAATAAGAATTCAGTAAGTATGCAAATATTCTTTATCAGCATTCTGCTTTTTACTACAAATCACCTTTTTATACAAACACTTTGCCAGCAAAGCTATATTCACATGCATTGACTACATTGACTTGTTTTCAAGCTGCCCTGCACGTTTTTGAATAATTGTGTTTATCTGTTTGGACTTGTAACACTAACCTTAAACCGTATTCAGTTTTGCAGGACAAAATTCGGAATTTATAAAAGTTCCAAATTGTTTTAAAGCCATTATATGGATTTTTCTCCTTTTAGGTTTTGGAGTTATTTGCTAATGACATCTATCCATGTTTTCTTTCAAGTAGTATGAACGTTTTTCCAACTATGTAAGTTTACTGAAGGAAGGAAAATAAGGTAATGCCAAATTGATGGTCATTCCTTTTTCCAATAGGCCTCTTTACTCCTGAGGCTGACAATTCTTTCAAAGCTTGTTCAATTTTGTCTTTGCTACAGAATGTCTTAGTTATATTGGGAAATGTATATTTTTCCCTGTCCAATACATTATTAAGATAATCACGTATGTAAAGTGGTATGGAATGCCAAACAAGTTTTATATTAAAACATGCAGAGTAACCATCATCTTGATTACTTGTGTCGAAGATACTAGGAAAAATCTAGACCCAGATAAGATTTCTAATTCAGCACTCATTCATGATCCATGATTGTACTGACATGTTAGTGATAGATTCCTTACCTTAGACTATCCCCAGGTGTCAGACTGGATCCGGAAAGTTTTGCTAGCAGAACCCCTGAACGTCAGTAGGTGGCGTCGTGCGTCCCCGCGTCCGTCGCTGGCACCGTATGCGCCGAGATGACGTTACAGAGACTACTTAGGCGCCACCCATGCGCGCTGACGTCAGTTCTTTCTTTTTCCACACCAGTAAGCGCAGATCTGGTTAGAGCACGTACCCTAGTCAATTTTTTACTATCTTTTTGGGGATTTTTTGTCTCTTGTTGGTTTCTCTAGTGTGTAAGGATGCCTGTTTTTAAGTCCTGTACGGCCTGCCGTTGCAATATGTCGGTGGCGGACCCCCACAACGTCTGTCCCTGCTGCCTGGAGCACGACCACGACTCCTGATCCTGTCTGGACTGTCGGGCCATGGTCCGAAGGCCTTGAGGGAGCGGCGCTGGAAGTTGCTTGAAGTTCTGCACTCATCCCAGCGCCGTTCGCAGTACCAGGGGTCATTCTTGAGAATGCTTGCGCGGCCACCATCACCACTCCTTGTGCTCCAAGACTTCACCCTCGGATTCGGGTAAGAGATGACACAAAAAGAAGTCGAAGAAGCGTTGTCTCTCTCAGACGTCCCCCCATCGGTCCTCCAATGCGGACGAGGGAGACAGGGGTTCTGCCACTGCGGCTCCTTCGGAGCCTGGGAGTACCGCAGCCTACGTGTCACCCTCTGCTCCACCTGCAGTGCCACAGTGGATGCTGTTGGTTCCGCCTCTGCCCCGGTTCTCGGACGGTTTTGTCCCCACCTGGGATCAGAATTGGGACATGACACCGGTTCGGCCCCGGCTGGCGCTGTTCCCGACGCGTTGTGTTCCTCCCCCGGCCCCTGCCCCGCCGCCTCGGTCTGCACCACACACGGCGGAGGCTGAGGACCCTCATGCTCGTCATTGCGACTCCGAGTATGATTGGGCGGACGACTTGGAAGAAACCGGCGGCCTCGACGTCTCCTCTGACCCGGGGTTTGCCTCTCCCCCGTCCACTATGGAGGAAGGTGCCTCATATACAGTGGTGCTCCGTCCGGCAGCTGAGGTCCTTAACCTTGATCTCCCTAAGGTGGTCCTGAAATCTAATCTCCCCACTGAAGTGCTCCAGTCAGCGTTCACTTCATCGGAGCCACTGCTGCCGTCTTGTTGGCAATTCTGGCGACGTTGGTAGCATTCCACCCTTTTAGAGGGAGAAGACATGTTGTTCCTGACGATCCCGGTTAAAGTTAACCAGAGCCCCAGCGTCACAAAATAGACGCTGCTGCCACCGACACAAGTCTGACCTCCTGCTGCTGGGAGACCTTCCAGTCAGGGAGGCTTGGACAATAGGTTTCCTGCCCGTGGAGGTGCTAGCACCACCCCAGACAGGCCTTAGTGTATTGGGACAGGGAGGGCTGAAAGAAATGAGACACTGCCTGGGCACACAAGGTGCTCCATGCATACCCCAGTTCAATCCGGTTGCTGGGGCACTCCAGGCCCAGCTCTGGCACGAAACTGGACAAAGGGAAAGGGGTGTAACCACCCCCTTCCCTGGTCCCACCCATAGGAGGGACCTAGCAGTAAACCAGCCCCTTTTATTAGTATAAAGCTAGGAGCTGGGTCTTAGGACTTAAGATTTATCCTGACTGAAACTTGAAACGAAACTCTGGACCTTTGTCATTCTACTGCAACTAGAAGACTGAAGAATCTCCCTTGTGGCCAAGGAGTGATCACCCTGTGCAAACAGGCACCATCAGCGATCAACGTCTGGCTATGTCGACTTTCCCGCCAGAACCCGAGCACAGAACCTGACAAGACCCAGACTTCCAGACTTCTTTGAACCTTTTCCACATCTACAACAGAGCTGAGATCCGTGGAGGCGACAAGAGACTTGGGACCGGATATCTTGGAAAACCTGCAAATTGCTACTTGTGCAGCTTCTGAGGCACCCTTGAAGTTGTGTATTGGGGATTGAGAAGCCCCAACCCCGAGCACCATCTGCACTGAAGATCAGCCCTCCACACTCCACGAGCTCTGCGTGGGGCCCTTCTGCATTTTCCTGCTTGAGGCGTTGTCCGGTTGCTGGCCCACTGGCTGGTAGCCTCTGTGACGACCACCCTTTGAATCTTCACTGCTGGTCTGGTTGCTCCAGACTGGCCCCTGCTTCCCTGCAAAGGAGAAGCACCTCAGACCTTGCTGGTTCGCATCAGAAGCCATCTTCGATTCCTGCGTGGGTTGCCTTTTCCAAGGCTTGTTGACTCCAATCCGGAAGTCGACTCCTCAATCAGCGAGATCCTTCGTGGGACAGTCCGTATCCAGCTCCTGGTTGTCGTCGACACCTCCTGGTCCATGTGGCTGCAGAGACAAGCTTCAAGACATCACATGATTGCTCCTCGACATTGCCTGGTTTCTTCCTGGTTCCACCCGGTCACTGGCTAGTGACCCAGACTCTGTCCCCTCTGCTTTCAGGTACTCTTCATCCTCGATCCGCCCTTGGATCCACCCGGACATCTTCCTCCTGGTCGCCTGCAGCATCTTCTTACAGGTCTCCATAGGATCCAGTCCCGACACATCTTGACACCTATGCACCCGTCTCCCGTGGGTGAGGTAACGCGAGTATTTCAGTGCTTCTGTGGGTATTGACTATCCAAGTGTCTAGGTTTTCAGTTGCTTCCTCCTAGTTCAACCGGAAGTGTCCTAAATCCACTAACTTCTGATTTCTAAGTTCCCATTGACTTCTCTGGTAACTCGCGTGTGTGTAAAGACACTACACGCGCCTCCTGTGGGCCTCCTACTTCCTAACTACTTGCAGTCTAGTGTAGCCCCAGCGATTCCCTAGGCCC
Organism: Lissotriton vulgaris; assembly: GCF_964263255.1. Classification (NCBI taxonomy): domain Eukaryota; kingdom Metazoa; phylum Chordata; class Amphibia; order Caudata; family Salamandridae; genus Lissotriton; species Lissotriton vulgaris. The sequence continues at coordinate 1,540,768,549 of NC_141696.1, read as the reverse complement.
TAGGCCTACTTTTTGTCCGTGAACTGGTTCTTATACCACTTTCTTAATATATGGTTTGCATCGCCCCTAGGGCTTGACTGTATTTTGTGCAACTTAACGTATGCTGATTAAGTAACTTGTTATGTGCTTGTGCCTCTGACCTCATAAAGAGTTCAGAGAGGTTGAGTTAGAAATAAATACATATATATTTTATATATAACCTGTTGTGTTGTCCTTTCATTTGGTATTCAAGGGGTTACATATGGTAAAACAACTGGCTTTACATGCCCTCTGAATTTTGGCCTAAGACTGCTTTGTCCATGCTACCACTAGGATAGCTGGTCTATAAGGTTGACTTACAACCCATCACCATAAGGTTTGTTCGGACTGATACAAGGTGCCCACTAGAATAGTGGACATCATATATCAGGCCAACTTCTCACACAACTCGTCAGGAGAGGTTACTCCCTCCCCTTCGAGTCTACCCTCAGCCATGCCACCTCAGTTCCACTGCATGTTGGGGATCACTTTGCGCTTCTCCAGTGGGAAGTCATGGCCCTCTTGGCCAAGGAGGCCATTGAGCACGTTCCTGGGCCAGAAGTGGGGCATGGTTGTTATTCCCACTACTTTTTGGTCCCCAAGAAGGACAAGAGGGGCTTGCGCCCCATCTTGGACCTCAGGAACGTCAATCGTTTTGTCCGGAAGGAGAAGTTCAAGATGTTGACTCTGGCTCAGGTCTTGGCTGCCCTCGACCCTGGAGACTGGATGGTGGCGTTGGACTTGCAGGACGCCTATTTTCACATCCCTGTCCTGCCGGCCCACCGGCGTTACCTGCGGTTCACAGTAGGACAGGAGCATTTTCTATTTGCTGTGCACCCCTTCGGCCTTACCAGCGCCCCTCAGGTGTTCATGAAAGTGATGGCGGTGGTCGCAGCTCATCTGCGCAGGTCAGGGGTGTCAGTCTTCCCCTACCTCGATGACTGGTTGCTGAAGGCGGGCTCGCCCCAGGCAGTTATCACCCACCTCCAGACTACGGCCGACCTCCTGCATTTGCTGGGGTTTTCCATCAACTTGCCGAAGTCGCATGTGAGTCCTTATCAGAAGCTCCCCATCATCTGAGCAGTTCTGGATTTGATGCGGTTTGGGGTTTAACCACTCGAACAGCGAGTCCGGGATATTCAGGCTATGATTCCGATCTTTCACCCTCTATCCCAGGTTTCGGTCAGGATGACCCTTCGGCTCATGGGCCTCATGGCCTCCTGCATCCTGCTAGTACAACATGCCAGATGGCATATGCGGGCTCGGCAGTGGGACCTGAAGTTCCAGTGGGCACAACATCAGGGCAACCTGTCCGATCATGTCCAGCTCTCGGAGGACATTGCACGACAATTGCAGTGGTTGCTCACAAATCGCAATTGGGTTAATGGCAGTTCCCTCTCCCTTCCCCAACCGGAGCACACAGTAGTGACGGATTTGTCCCTCCAGGGATGGGATGGCCACTTGGGAGAGGCGGAGATCAGAGGCATCTGGTCTCCGGCGGAGTCCCAACTCCATATCAAGCTTTTGGAGCTTCGGGCGATCCGACTGAAGGCATTCCGGGGAAGTGTGGTGCACCGCCATGTGGTACTGAAACAAACATGGCGGGGTGGGGTCCTGGACCCCATGTTAGGAGGCTCTGTGCCTCTGTCATGGCTGGAACATCAAGGCATGCCTTTGGTGGTTCAACACCTGGCAGGTTCTCTGAACGCCAGTGCGGACGAACTCAGCCACCGGTGCTTGATGGATCACGAATGGTGTCTGAACTCGGATGTGGCGCAAGGTCGCTTTTGCAGTGGGGAGAGCCTTGGTTAGATCTATTCGTCACCGAAGAGAACACGCAATGTCATCAGTTCCGCGCGTTGGAATTTCCAAGCCGGCACTCGCTCGCGACGCTTTTCATCACAAATGAAGTTGCGGTCTATTGTACGCCTTTCCGCCTATACCACTTCTGCCCAGAGTGCTGAAGAAGATTCGGCGCTACTGGGTCCAAGTCATTCTTGTGGCTCTGGATTAGGCACAAAGATACTGGTGTCCCGAGCTACTCAGCATGGCGATCGATCCCCCGATCCGACTGCCTCTTCGGGAGGATCTTCTGTCGCAGCAGCAGGGGACTGTCCTTCACCGAACCTACCAAGCCTCTACCTCCATGCGTGGAGATTGAGCGGCGACAGTTGACAGCTTTCGATCTTCCTCCCGCAGTCTGGGATATCATTCTGGCAGCCAGGCTTCACTCCACAAAAACGGTGTACGCCTGCAGGTGAAACAAGTTTGTGGCATGGTGCACAGTAAAGTCTGTGGATCCCCTTTCTGCCCCTCTTTCCGAAATCCTTCTGTTCCTTCTTTCTCTGGTCCAGCAGGGCTCTGCTCTGGGTACTATCTAAGGTTATCTTTTTTAAGTCCCCGATTGTTTACTGTTTTCTGAAAGGCATTACGCACATGTTTAAACCTTGTCTTGACATATATGATGTGCGCTCCCTTCGAGCCCCTTCATAACTGTCCTTTGCGTCTTCTTACTCTCAAGACGGCTTTCCTGATAGCTATCCCCTCTGCCAGAAGAGTGAGTGAGCTCCAGGCCCTTTCTTCCAAACCTCCTTTCCTTTCTGTTCATCCAGCAAAGGTGGTTTTAAAGACCCGCCCTTCTTTTTTGCCAAAGGTTGTCATGCCCTTTAAATCAGGCTTTGACCACCTTCTTTCCGCCTCCGCATCCTTCAAAAGAGGAAGAGAGGCTCCACCGTCAGGACCCCAAATTTGCGCTCTCCTTCTACCTGAGCCACACACAACAGTTCTGGGTGGATAACCAGCTCTTTGTTGGCTACATGGGCGCCAAAAAAGGTCGGGCCGTGCACAAACGGACCATCTCTTGTTGGGTCGTCCTCTGCATCAAGGCCAGTTACTCGTTGGCTAAGAAGGAGCCTCCTGTGTGGCTTCATACCCGTTCCACCAGGGCAACTGCAGCAACTACTGCCTTGGGACGCAGTGTTCACTTGCAGGACATTTGTCAGGCAGCTACGTGGGCCGATCGATGGAAAGCTACAGTGGCACAGGTCAGATGGGATGTGCTGGAGCATCGTGACACTGTTGGTTGATCTCCCTAAGGCCCAGGGACTACAGGTGCAGGTGTTTCCTTTGTCGTCGGAATACAGCTTACGGGTGCAGGACGCGGTTGAGGGGTCATCGTGCAGAGTCTGCAGGTGGCAACGTGGAGTCCGGCAGCGGTCTGCACATGGTGAACTCTTGCTCCAAATTGCTGTGGAATCTTTGCTGGACTGGTGGGCCTCTTGGACTCGGGCCGTCGGATTCAGGTGCAGAGGCAGTAGCTTTCGCGGTTCCACAGGCAGAGCACTTTGTCTTTAAAGTTGGTTTTCTTCTGGACATAAAACTGTAAACAACAAACTTAGGGGTCTAAATTAGAAATCCAATAGTGATTCTATAATATTGCGCCTATGCCAGCTTTCTTCTGGACGTACCCGCTGTCCATGGCAAAGTAGGAGTCTTTTTAAAAGGCAGGTCACCCTCTCAAGGTTCTGGAGGTCGCTGAACTGCAGGGCGAGTAGATCTTCTTTAGCAGGGTCTTTGGGGGCTGCAGACAGGCTGGTAGGGCTGGGGCCATGTCAGTTGGTGTCTTTAGTCTTCGCTGCTGCACAGCTCTTCTTTGTCCTCTTCTTTCTAGGTTGTCAGTAGTCTGAGGAGCAAGGCTCAGGAGTGCCCTAAATACTAACTTTAGGAGAGTTACTGGGGTTAGAAGGTAGTAGCCAATGGGCTACTTACCTTTAGGGTTCCTACTCCCTTTGTTTCTCCACTCCCTCTGGGAAGGGGGCACATCCCTAACCCTATTGGCTAGAGTCCTCTAAAACACTATGGAGGATTCTGAGAGGATGGGGTCACTTCAGCTCAGGGCACAGTGTGGGTAGCCCTGGCTGAGAGGGGACACACCTCTCTTGCTTACTATTTTTCCCACCTACCTTGCCATCCAAAAATAGGGCTGGGTCAGGGGGTGGGCTTCTCCACTAGCTGGGGAGGCCCTGGTCAGCATAACAAAGGGCAGGAAGCCTTTGAGGCTCACCACCCTACAATGTTGTTGATGATTGGAGGTAGGTGTGAATCACTCCACCCAGATCAGGCTTTTTTTCTGACCCACGAGAACAGGAGACTCCCACCAACGGGGGCCAGAAACATGTCTGTAGGTAGCACGCTGGTGGAGGCCAGTCAGGCACACACTAGCATTTTGGCAGGATTTTAGGGGATAACTCTCAGGTGCCCTCGGGGTGCATTTCTTAATAAATCCAACACTGGCATCAGTGTGGGTTTATTAAGCTGAGATGTTTGGTACCAAACATATTGGAATTCAGTGAAGCCATCATGGAGCTGTGGAACTCATAAAGACAAGCTCCCGGACCTTGTACTCAGTATGGCTTTACTGTGCACTTATAATGTCTAAGAATGGACTTAGACACTATAGGGGCGTTTCTGCTCATGCAGTTATGCTTTCACAGGAGGTATAGTGTATCCTGCTTAAGGGCTGTAAGCCCTGCTGTAGGGGTGGCTTACCTATGCCTTTTGCAGTGCTGATAGTCCTGGCACATAGGGATGTGTGCCAGGTCGACTCTTCACTTTTATCTGTACCAAAACATGCAGGCTGCTGTGGCAGTACGTCTGTGTTTGGTGAGGGGTCTCTTAGGGTGTCATAAGACATGCTGTAGTCTTTAGAGACGGTCTCTTGTAACAAGGCCCTTGGTACCATGGACTTATATGTGAGCCAGAGATGTGCCAATTGTGGAAACAAAGGTACAGTTTTAAGAAATAACACTGGCACTGGGAACCCGGTTAGCACAAGCTCAGTGCACACTCAGTCAAAGATGCATCATAGTCAGACAAAAAACTGGGGGGTTGGTGGTAACCACTACCTGTCACTTCCCTTATTGCACCTAAATTGAGTATTTAGGTTGCAACCCGGAACCCAACAACTCAAATTTGATGGATCAAGAAAAGAAGAATGAAGAAGAGTCACTGCCTCGCTAGAACTACATAAGAACTGTGAACTTTTGGCACAAAATCATGTCTCCGCGCAACCTTCTCAACAGTAAAAATGAGTGACCCGTCCTGCAAGTTGGAGAGCTACCAAAGCTTTGGTTAGTCGGCCAGCACTTCGAAAATCACGTAGAGTCTCCCTTGGAGTAGGGGAGCTACTCCCCTGCAGTCTTCAAACACCGAAGAGCAGAGTCCATACCACCGCCTTGCAGCTCCCCGGCCCGACCTACGCTGCAGATGACAAGGCAGAGGTACCCATCCTGTGGAAGGTCAGATCTGTCCCCCCGCCGAGTGTGAAGACACAAAGAGCAACCGGAGCCGTGCAGCACCAATGTCCGGGGCACCGGACACCCTGCTACAAGCACCAACATTGGTAGTCTATTCCATTCCGGATTCTCACTGCACCATACCAAGCAGCTGTTGAGGGATGTCAGCATCACTGAGAACCGTTTTGTGAGTGTCCCAGCTGTCCTGGTTTTGGCCCTGCCAGCTGTTTGTCCCTAACCACAAGGAGCAATTTGCGCATCCAGCCCATCCAAGCTAAAGTCTCTGCACTCGAGCCACCCGGCCTGTAAATGTAAATGTAAATGTGCTCGACTTGTAAAGCGCACAGCTGCCCGTAAGCGTCCCGGCGCTTGCTTAGGGAACCCGTCCTGGTATTCCCCTGTGAGAAACCACGGGCAGGGTGTCCACAAGGTGAAAGCCAGGCATCCCGCCGCGAGGGGCCGTAGTGGAGATTAAGCAAGCTATTGCCCAGAGTCGCAGAGTGTGACCCCGTGAGTTGAGTAGGCACCAGAGCGAGAATTGTCGAGTCCGTGGAATTTTTGAGCCCGAGAACCGCCGAGGCGGGGAATCGAAACCAGGTCCACGGTCGATCTCAGCTTCCGGGTCTACCGCCTCTAACCACTGAGCCACGCTTCTCCACTTCTGTGTCCAATGAACCAGCTGTGCCCACTTGCTCCAAGACCCCTTGCAACCCAAGCCGCCCATTTGGGAGCTCTCAGGCTTGTCCCCAAGTTCCCATTTGCAACCTGTTGTCTGGTGACACCCCATCTCTGTAGCGCCAAGCAACTAACCTCACCAGTAAAGCCCCCTCCCCCCCACCCCCCCCTCTTCCCCATCGGAATGGGGCAGTTCCAGAAGAATTGCTGGTAGTACTTTGAACCTTGGCCTACTACAAATTGAAACTCCGAAGGTGAACCCTTGAAACCAACTATAACTGTTGTTATGCATATATTACTTTTACTTCAATAGGATTGCATTGTGCGTAAAGGCGCACATCTTTGAAATATTTTCTTACCTCTAAAAATTGATAACAAAGACAGTACTTACCTTTGAACAACGTTGGTGGTTTTACAAATTATATAAAAAGAAATGGGATTTTTCTAATTTGGTCTCAGATTTATTCTTTGAGTGTGTGTATCATTTATTGCCTGTGTGTGTACAACAAAGCTTAGCACTACCCTTTGACAAGCCTAACTGCTCGCCCATACTACCACAAAAGAGAACATTAGTATTATATACTTTCTTTTTATTTCTTTTTATTCAATTTTGATTTAAATTGATGAAATTGCAGCGGCAAGTTAATATAAAAACAAAATTAGGAATCAGCAAAAGGTGAAAGGTCACATGGTAACAAATTCATTCCGCGCCCTGACAAAAAGCCACCTGTGCCTTAAACCCAGCAACTAATATCTAAATTAATTTAAATGAAAATAAAATGTATAAAGCGCCACAAATTGCTCCGGGGATATCTAGGCGCTAAGCAGATACTGGGCTAGGAAGAACCTGAAAAACCAAAGTTATTTACTGAAGAGCCAGGTTTTCAGAAGTTTCCTGTAATCCAGCAGATCTGTCTTAAATTTAAATTCTATAGGACGAGTGTTCCATAGCGTTGAAGTGCCTACAATGCAGCCTCTACCTCCCCAGTTAGCTTTGTTAAAATCTTGAGACCACAAGATTGCTGCTTGCTTTCCTTTTACAACGCAGTCAGTACAACAACCGCGTTGTTAGAACACAATGCCTTTACATCACAAGTCATTAGATCGACTTGCTGTAGGGGGCGCTCTAACCTAAGGAATAGTATAATTTACTATTCCAACACCTTCCCTACTGTTGCGCAGGCTGGCGATGGAATAGTAAATTATACTACTCCTAAATCCAGCGTGCCCCCTACAGCAAGTCGATCTATTGACTTGCGATGTAAAGGTATCGCGTTCTAACAACACGGTCGTTGTAAAGACCGCGTTGTAACAGAACGCTATATAACAGCAGGCGATGTAACATGCTATATTTCCGCTTGTGGATGACCGTAAGGAGCATATAGTGTTGAAAACATTGTATCAAATAATCTGAAAGAAACACATTAGACCCCTCCCAGTGTTCCCCTTCTTCCGTGTCCTGATAAACAGGCATAAATGACGCAGCCGGGTCATAGGTGAAGGGCTCACCCATCGACGCTGGAGACGGCTAGGGGCGTCGTAGTCCAAGAATGGCGCTGGGGGCGGCACCGCTGGGGTCGGCGCCTGCGGAGGAGTCGTAAGGTCAACAGGCGTCAACCGGGATCCAGGCTTGGATACCGCGGGGTCCTTCGGCCTCAAGACCAAAGTCGGCACCGGAGCCGAAGCCGACGGCACGCTAGGACCCCTAGTCGGACCAGCGGGGTCCGAAGGCGATGTCGCTTATTCAACTTTTTTTTACCATGCCTCGACTTACCTGAGTGTTAGGACTTGGATCCAGACAAACGGTGATGATTTTGGTTCCTCGGCCGGTCCCTCGACTTCCTCCTTGTCCGGGACCTCAAACGGCACAGAGCCGACTGCCGGAGCTTGAGTAGCTTATGGGAATGCTCCCGCCTAGCCTTCGGCGTCAAAGCCCGGCAGTCGGGGCACGACTTGTCATCGTGGTCAGCCCCCAAACAGTAGAGATACCGGCGGTGGGAGTCCATTACCGACATCAGTCGGTGACAGGCGTCACACGGCTTGAAACCGGGCATCCCTACAGGCACCAGGAGTCGACTCGAAAAAGTTAGACAAAAAGTGCAAAAAGTTAGTCAAAAAATGACTACGGGTATGTGCTCTTCCCGGATCTGCGCTTGCTGGCGCGGAAAAAAGAAGAACTGACGTCATCGCGCGACAGCAGCGTCTAAGTACTCCAGCTTCGTCATCCGGGCGATCACGATGCCGATGACTGCCTCGGAGCCGCAGGCGACGCCTACCGACGCGCAGGGGTACCGCTGACCAAAACTTTCCGGATCCAGTCTGACGCCTGGGGATATTCTAAGGTAAGGAATCTAACACTAACTAATGTTTCTTACAGATATATAGTTACCGAAGGTAAGTAACTTGTGCGTCAGGCCAGACGGCATGTTAAGCCAAGAAGGTAATGCAAAGTGCCTTAAACTGAATGCGTTTATCCACAGGGAGCCAGTGTACTTGGATGAATGCTTGGGAAGCTGATTTATGTTTCGGAATGCCCAATAGTAACCGAGTAGCAGCATTTTGCAAGGTTTGTAATTTGTGAAGAAACGCTTTATTGATTATTGCCATAATTAACTTTTGAAGATATGAGAATTGTAACTACCCTCTTCTGCAGGCTTATAAGGCAACAATTTCCTTAAAGTTTTCAAGATGAAAAAACCTGAGGAGGTGATATGGTTTATTTGTCCTTTGAAGGACAAATTGGTGTCAATAATCACCCCAAGGTTTTTTACCTTGTCACTGGGCATGGGCAAAGTCCCAAGGTCTTGGTATCACCAGTTGTTAGAACAAAAAGAAGGATTGTTGCCAAAATGCAGGACCTCTGTTTTTGAGGAATTTAGTCTAAGCCAATTGTTGCTCATCCACTTCCCGATGTGAAGCATGCAGTTGTGGAACTGAGCTGCCGTGGCTCCAGGGTTATCAGTGACAGATACAACAATCTGTGTATCAACCGCGTAAGAAACTAAGGAAAAGCCAAATGAACTAATTAAGACTGAGTGTAGGTTGACTCTGCCAAGCCATGCCTTCCCTGTACCGGAAACAAACTTTCGAGGACCGGTTTCTGGCATTCCATCCGTCATCAGCCCGGCTTGCTTGAATCCAGTGGCAAAGTGAGCAAGGGACTCACGTCTGAGCATACCCTGCCACACTTATGGTGATCAAAAGCGATACAAAAGGGGGTGCTGATGCCAGAAACCGGTCCTCGGAAGCTTGTTTCCGGTCCAGGGAAGACATGGCTTGGCAGTTCGGGCTGGACTGTTCCCATGAGGCACAGGGTCAGACTGATTTGCATATAGCCATGTCTGAACTGGAGTGGCAGAGTGGGCTAAAGAACGGTGATGGATTAAACCCAGATCTTTTGACTGGGTGTGAGTGTTTGATTGATTCAGATGCTCCGTCCATCACCACCCCCTTTTGTACCGCTTTTGGCCGCCATAAGTGTGGCAGGGTATGCTCAGACGTGAGTCCCTTGCTCACTTTGCCACTGGATTCAAGCAAGCCGGGCTGAAGATGGCTGGAATGCCAGAAACCGGTCCTCTGAAGCTTTTTTCCGGTCCAGAGAAGACATGGCTTGGCAGTTCGGGCTGGACTGTTCCCTTGAGGCACAGGGCCAGACTGATTTGCATATAGCCATGTCTGAACTGGGGTGGCAGAGTGGGCTAAAGAACGGTGATGGATTAAACCCAGATCTTTTGACTGGGTGTGAGTGTTTGATTGATTCAGATGCTCCGTCCATCACCACCCCCTTTTGTACCACTTTTGGCCGCCATAAGTGTGGCAGGGTATGCTCAGACGTGAGTCCCTTGCTCACATTGCCACTGGATTCAAGCAAGCCGGGCTGTAGATGGCTGGAATGCCAGAAACCGGTCCTCAGAAGCTTGTTTCCGGTCCAGGGAAGACCAGGCTTAGCAGTTCGGGCTGGACTGTTCCCATGAGGTACAGGGTCAGACTGATTTGCATATAGCCATGTCTGAACTGGGGTGGCAGAGTGGGCTAAAGAACGGTGATGGATTAAACCCATATCTTTTGACTGGGTGTGAGTGTTTGATTGATTCAGATGCTCCGTCCATCACCACCCCCTTTTGTTCCACTTACGGTAGTGCACGGCGGGAGGAGGGATGGAAGCCTGACATTGACCTTTGAGAACATGGGAGGTAACGGGCTGTTAGGCGACATTGGTCCCTGAGCGTAATGCTCCTCTGAAGTTCTAGTAGCTATGTTGAGGGATGTACCAATGGGGTGGGGAGGGTTGGATGGGTTTCTGCATGGCCAAGTTGGGGGGATCTGCTGTGGGTGGGGGGTGTTGTACTGCACTTAGGTTTGCTCTGTTTGTCCGTCCTGCCTGCATTGGAATTTATGATAGTTACCGTCTTACACTGCTCTATCCCACTACTGCGATGGCTGGGTCGAACAATGTGAATGCTGACGGGGAGGCTGCCACGCTCAGAGCATTGACGTGGAATGTACGAGGGCTGAATGATCACCGGAAACTCAGAAAAGTCATGAATTACTTACAACGCCATAATATAGACCTGGCACTTATCCAGGAAACACACCTCCCGCTCACGAGCAAAATGTTTCTAAGTAGGGGACTAGTGGGCTACTACACTGCTGCCGGATTCACGACTCATTCCAGAGGGGTTTTAACCTGGGTTAATCCAAAGTCAAAACTGACTTTGTCATTACTGAGAGCAGACCCGGACTGGCGATTTCTAATCTCTAGATGTGTGGGGAAGGGGCACGACTTGATAGTGGTTAATGTTTACGGCCCTAACTACGATTCCCCGGAGTTCTACGGTGTGCTTGCTCAGCACTGTCATGCATTTTCCACTGCTCAATTGTTATGGGGGGGGAGACTTAAACTTAGTGCTGGACCCTGGGCTGGACATGTCTTCAGGCCCTCCCGCAGACTGACTGCAGCCGCATTGAAAATACATTCGGAACTCATCACACTTGACCTAGTTGATGTATGGAGAAGCAGGCACATTGATAGAGGGGGTTACACACATTATTCGGTAAACCACGACATACACACCAGAATTGACTACTGGTTGGCGTCATCCTCACTTATGAGATTCATAAAATCCTGCGCTGTGCTGGCGTGTACGCTTTCCGATCACATGCCGCTTCTTTTGGTTCTTGAGACGCCTGCGAAGAGGATTCCTCCTTACACGTGGCGTTTCCCTCCGTACTCCCTATTAGATGAGCTCTTTCGGGGCGAAATGGCGGAGGAGATAGAGAAATTCTTTGAAACTAACGTGGGTACGGTAGACAGCTTCCAAACTGTGTGGGAAGCGTTCAGGGTCTACATTCGTGAGATAGCGATGGCCAAGCACTCAAGTGTACTCAAGGCTATACGCCAAAGATTGTTATACTTGGAGACGCGGTTAACTGAGTTAGAGAAGACCCAGATGGAGGGCTCAGGCGCTGCAGTGACGGAAGACATCAAAAATCTCATAGCAGAGTACAAGGAGGAAGCTGACAGAGAGGTTCAGCACATGGGTAAATACGCTACAGCCCGGACTTACGGTGAAGGAGAGTGCCCGGGCTCCCGTTTGGCCAGGATACTGCGTAACACAAGACGACCTCAGGTGATATCAGAGTTAGAGGCATAAGATGGTCTTCTCCTAACAGAGGAATCAGAGATTGTAGGCGAGTTCAGAAACTTTTACTCAGAGCTCTACACCTCCTGAGCTGCGAATAATGAGGAGGCCATAGACGACTTCTTGGGTCATAAACAGTTGCCCTTCTTAACAAATTCCGATCGGGAATTCTTGATGCAGCCAATCCACAAGGACGAGATTGCGGATGCACTCGCGAGTATGCGCTCTGACAGTGCACAGGGGGCGGATGGCCTCACAGTGGGCTTTTATAAGTCGTTTAAAGACATACTGATTCCTCAGCTGTCCACGCTATTTGATGACATCTGTGTGGAGGGCAACATGCCACGTTCTATGAGGGAGGCTCTAATAGTAACTATTCTTAAACCGGGCAAACCTGCGCATGTAAGTGGTGTAGGAAGGTGGATATCTGACTACGGTTACCCCCAACTTTTTGCCTGGTGTTTTGCTGGTTTTTCGACTTAGTTGACCTGGGACCCTGCTATTCAGGGCCCCAGGCCCACTGCTCTCTCTGTAAAATGGATTCCATGTACCCTAGGTACATATCTAATTGGATACTGAGTCACCTTATCAGTCCCTGTACAGCATACCTTAGGTATCCAGGGCATAGGTGTACCCAGGGCCTACCAGGGGCTGCAGCATGTATTATGCCACCCCTGGCTGGCCATCCAAATCTGACACAACTGGCTGCACGACAGCTGGGGCAAGGTGGTGTAATCACCCTTTGCTTTAGGTATAGTATTCCTATATCTAACCCTAAAATGGACACATGGATTCCTATCAGTCACTCCTATGGCAGGCCTTATCAATCCTGAAGGCAGAGTGCTTGGAATTATGTGAGATGGTGCTCTGGCATGAGCTGAGCCCGTTTTCAGCTTGCGGAACCAAGTCCTAATAGCTGTTCCATGATAACTCGTACCATATACTCTTAAGTGCATTATAATCCTGGCGGTTATTTGCTATCTTTGGTATCGCTTTATCAAAACATGTCGAGTAAGGTGTCATACGAATTAATATACTAACCCCTCGCCAATTCTGGCGACGGGGTTAGCATTCCACCCTTCTAGAGGGACACGACATGTATGTAACTTTGAACCCCGGTTAAAGCTAACTCGAGCCTCAGCATCACAAAATGGATGCTGCCACCACAGACACAAGTCTGACCTCCTGCTGCTGGGAGTTCTTCCAGCGAGGAGAGCTTGGACTAAGGGTTTCCTGTCAGGGGCGGTGCTAGCACCATCCCAGACAGGGTTTTGTGTATCCCAGGTAGGCAGGGCTGAGAGGAAGGTGACTGCAAGTGGCACCCCGGTGCTCACTGTGCATACGCCGGCTCAAACCAGTTCCAGGGGCACACCAGCCCCTGAGCTGGGGAGAGACCGGACAAAGGAGAGGGGTGTAACCACCCCCCTCCTGGTCCGACCCATGGGCAGGACCTAGTCGCGGGCCAGCCCCTTTTCTTAGAATAAAGGTAGGAGCGGGCCCCCTTCCCAAATTAGATAATTCTGAATCTTGAACTACTTTCCACGAAAGGAACTCTTGACTTTTTCTGAAGACTCTCCCTTGTGGCTAAGGAATAGCCACCCTGCACCCGCAGGCACCATCTAAGCATCGCGGTTTGCTGTAAGTCCATCCTCCGGATCAAGACTGCCCAGCTCGACGAGACCCGGATTCCCTGGCATCTCTGACCTCTACCTGCATCATCAGCCCAGCTGAGATTCGTGGGTGTGACGAGACTTGAGGGACCGGCCATCTTCTGAAACTGCACGACGCTTAACCAGCACGACTGCCGAGGGATCCTTGAGTGAATGCTTTGGGGTTTGAGAAGCCCTAACCCTGAGCAGCTCCAGCACCGAAGTCCAGCCCCCCAGCATCCACGAGATCTGCGTGGGGCCCTTCTGCTCTTTGCTGCTCACCGCGTTGTCCGGTCACTTGCCCGTTGGCTAGTGGCCCTCCTGACGACATACCACGACGATTTCACCGCTGGTCTGGTTGCTCCATACTGGCCCTTGCTCCCTTCCAAAAGAGGAGCACATCGGACCCTCCTGGTCCACTCCAGACGCCATCTTGACTCCACCACGTGGGCTTGACTTTGCCAAGGTTTGTTGCCCCAATCCTGGGTCCAGCATCGCCGACAGCAGACACCTTCGTGGGACAGCTCGCACCTCCAGCCTGGTCGCCAACAACACCTCCTAGCCCGTGTGACTGCAGAGTCCAGCGTCGCCCACTCACCTGGTCGAGGTGACTTCATCCGGTGCCATCCTGGTGCCCACACAATCACTGGCTAGTGATTAAGAACTGAGTCCCCTCTGCTTTCAGGTCGTCTCCATCATCGATCCAGGCTTGGATCACATCGAACATCTTCACTGGTCGCCTGCCAGCAACTTCTTCTTTCAGGCTCCATCGACTACAACGAGGATTCCCGACGTCTTTTGAACCCTATGCAGCTGCGGCTAGGTAACCTGAGCATTTCGGTGCTCCGAAGTAGGCTCACTATCTAAGTGTCCAGATCCTTTTTCGTTTTCAGTCTATCTAGTCGGATTCGTCCGATAACAGTAACTTTGTAAATACTAGCCTCCATAGACTTTGTCCCACATCCCGCGTGAGAGTGCACACACTGCACCCGATCTCCCTAGGCCTCCTGCTCCTAACCTTAGGGTTCAGTAGTGTAGTCCTAGCGATCCTGAAGCCTCTGGATCTTGTTACTTACCTGCTAGTATTTCGCATTCCACTATCTGAAAGAGACACGTTAGTGATAGATTCCTTACCTTAGAATATCCCCAGGCGTCAGACTGGATCCGGAAACTTTTGCGTAGCAATACCCCTGCGCGCCGGTAGGCGTCGTCTGCGGCTCCGCGTCCGTCGTCGGCGTCGTGAGCGCCGGGATGACGTCGTCGGAGTACTTAGACGGCGCCCATGCGCGCTGACATCAGTTCTTCTTTTTTCCGCGCCAGCTAGCGCAGATCCGGAAGAAGCTCTACCCCCAGTCACTTTTTGACTGAAAACTTTTTTGATCTTTTTGATCCTCTATTTAGTCGATTCTCGACTATCGGTGCCAGGGATGCCCGGGTTCAAGCCTTGCTCGAAGTGCGGCCGACTCATGTCGGTCACGGACCCCCATCGCCGGTGCCTGAAGTGCTTAGGCCTCGACCACGACGATCGAACCTGCTCCGACTGCCGGGCCCTGACGTCGAAGGCTAGGCGGGAGCGGTCCCGCAAGCGTCTCGAGCTGAGGCAGTCGGCCCCGCGCCGCTCCAGGTCCCGGTCCCGGTCCCACGGGAGGTCGAGGGATAGGTCGCGAGGTCGGAGTCATCGACGTTCCGGGAGTGGACACCGATCGTCTGGTTCCAAGTCCTCAGGTAAGAGGCATGAGAGGTCGGAGCGACACCATCGATCCTCCGACCCGCCCCGTCGCTCGCACAATGCAACCGGGGACTCGGGCGACACCGCCCACGCGGCTCCGCGGGAGTCGCAAGCGTCGCCGCCTGCCCCACACCTTCGGGTCCCTGGGCACGGCGCGTCGCAGGAGGAGGTCGAGAGGTACCTCATGGCCATGAGGGCCCTCCCTCCACAGTCGGTTCCCGTGGCGCCTTCGGGCCGATCGGCTCCGTCTGGAGGTCCTTCCGGGTCGGGCGCTTCGGCCCCGACGACGTCGGGTACTTCGGGCCCGGCGCCGCTGGCGACTTCGGTCCCGGCGCCGCACGACCTCGCTGGATCCGGCTCCGGATCCGGGACCTCGCCGGTCGACCCTACGACCTCGCCGGCGCCGTCCCTTCAGGTGTCGTCCCCGGCAGCCGATGTGGTTGCCGCCCCCAATGTTTCCTACGGTCCTCCTCAGGAGTCGGAGGGGCGCCGCTGTGCGCCGATTCCGTCGGCCTTCGGAGAGTTCTATCTCCACGAGGAGGCCCTGGCTGTTAATCCGGGTCTCCAGGAGCCAGGTGACGAGGAGCAATGGGAGGGGTCCGAGGACCCTCTGGCACGTGATTGCCAGTCACATCAGGACTGGACATATGAGCTTGGGGAGGCCAGTGGTATTGACACCTCGCCAGACACTGGATTTACGTCGCCCCCGACTGTGGCTTCGGAGGCGGGTTCTGCTTACAGTGTAGTGTTGACGAAGGCAGCTAAGGCCTTAAACCTTCAGCTCCCCGTCGCGGCCGTGAGGACTAATCTCCTCACTGAGGTCCTCAAACAGCAGTCCGGCTCCGCGGAGCCCCTCCTGCCGTTCAACGAGGCCTTGTGTGACGTTCTTCTGGGCACTTGGTCCAAGCCCGCCACAGGCCCCCCTGTGGACAGGAACGTGGCCAGACGCTACCGCCCGGCACCGGGCGACCCTTGCTTTTTGTCCACCCACCCCACCCCCGAGAGTCTGGTCATCCAGGCCTCCAACTCCCAGACCGCATTCCCGTCGGCCCCGCCCGACAGGGAATCCAAGAGATATGAGCAGTTCGGGAAGAAGGTCTTCTCGTCTGTGAGCCTAGGGCTACGGTCAGTGAACACCAACTGTCTCTTGGGCCGCTACACCCACACTCTGTGGGACACGGTTGCGGAGGTGCTGCCACAATGCCCTGAGGAGGTCAGGGCTAAACTCAGCCAAACCCTTGCGGACGGCCGAGATGCGGCACGTTTTTCTATCCGGTGTGGGCTGGATACCACGGACTCACTGGGCAGGGCGATGGCAACGACGGTGGCGGTTCGACGCCACGCCTGGTTGAGGTCCGCCAACTTCTCGGCCGATGTCCAGGCCACCCTCCTGGACATGCCGTTTGATGGCCGTCGCCTCTTCGGCGACAAGGCAGACCATGCGCTGGAACGTTTCAAGGACTCCAGGGCCACGGCCAAGTCCTTGGGCCTTACGGCCCCACGCCAGCAATCGGGTGCCTTTCGCTCCTTTCGTGGCCACGGAAGGGGCGCCCCACCACGGACCGCCAGCCACACGCCGCAAAATGTCCAGCAGCGCGGTGGCGGTCGTGGGAACCGCCGCGGCGGTGGTCGGGGTCAGCGGCGAGGCCAGTCCACACCTCCCTCAGCAGCCCCCGCCTCAAAACCTTCCTAGTCCGAGTTTTCAGGCCCATGTGACGCCTGTGGGAGGCAGGGTTCGCCATCACCTCTCCCACTGGCATACAGTCACTTCGGACAGGTGGGTGCTGCAAATTGTCCGAAGGGGTTTCTCCCTCCCCTTCGAGTCTTCCCCTCCATCCATGCCACCTCAATACCACCGTGTGTCGGGGGATCACTTGCAACTTCTGCAAGAGGAAGTTTCGGCCCTCTTGGCCAAGAGGGCCATCGAGCGCGTTCCTGGGCCAGAAGTAGGACGTGGCTGTTACTCCCACTACTTTCTGGTACCCAAGAAGGGCAAAGGGGGCCTACGCCCTATCTTGGATCTGCGGAACGTCAACGGCTTCCTCCGTACGGAGAAGTTCAAGATGCTCACTTTGGCTCAGGTCCTGGCTGCCCTGGACCCAGGAGACTGGATGGTAGCGTTGGACTTGCAGGACGCCTATTTCCACATCCCCGTCCTGCCGGCCCACCGGCGTTACCTGCGGTTCACGGTAGGCCACGAGCACTTTCAGTTTACCGTGCTCCCCTTCGGCCTTACCAGCGCCCCACGGGTGTTCACGAAGGTGATGGCGGTGGTCGCAGCCCATCTGCGCAGGCAGGGGGTATCAGTCTTCCCCTACCTCGACGACTGGTTGTTGAAGGCGGGCTCGCCCCAGACAGTCGTCAGCCACCTCCAGACTACGGCCGACCTCCTGCACTTGCTGGGGTTCTCCATCAATGTGCCGAAGTCACACCTGTGTCCCTCTCAGAAGCTCCTCTTCATCGGAGCGGTTCTCGACTCGGCGCAGTTTCGGGTTTACCCACCCGAGCAGCGGGTTCGGGATATTCGGGCTCTGATTCCTGTCTTCGGGCCGTTATCCCGGGTCTCGGTCAGGTTGACGCTGCGGCTTCTGGGACTGATGGCCTCCTGCATCCTTCTGGTGCGTCACGCCAGGTGGCGGATGCGGGCTCTGCAGTGGGACCTGAAGTTTCAGTGGGCCCAGCATCAGGGCAACCTGTCCGATCATGTCCTGATCTCGGAGGGCACTGCGAAGCAACTGCAGTGGTGGCTCACGGACCGCAACTGGGTCAGTGGCAGACCCCTCTCCCTACCCCAGCCGGAGCACGTAGTTGTGACGGACGCGTCACTCCAGGGCTGGGGAGGCCACATGGGGGAGGCGGAGATCAGAGGCCTCTCGTCTCCGGCGGAGTCCCAGCTCCACATCAACCTTCTGGAGCTGCGGGCGATTCGTCTTGCACTGAAGGCATTCCTCCCCTCTGTCAGGGGGAGCGTGGTGCAAGTGTTCACCGACAACACCACCGCCATGTGGTACTGCAACAAACAGGGCGGTGTGGGGTCGTGGACCCTTTGCCAGGAGGCTCTGCGCCTCTGGCAGTGGCTGGAACATCAGGGCGTGACCCTGGTGGTTCAACACCTGGCAGGCTCTCTGAATGCCAGGGCGGACGAACTCAGCCGCCGGTGCATGATGGATCACGAATGGCGTCTGAACTCGGATGTGGCGCAAGGTCTCTTTCGACAGTGGGGAGAGCCTTGGTTAGATCTATTCGCCACAGAAGAGAACGCGCAATGTCAGCAGTTCTGCGCGTTGGAGTTTCCAAGGCGGCACTCGCTCGGAGACGCTTTTCGTCGCGAGTGGAGCTGCGGTCTGTTGTACGCCTTTCCGCCTATACCACTTCTGCCCAGAGTGCTGAAGAAGATCAGGCGCGACCGGGCCCAGGTCGTCCTTGTGGCTCCGGACTGGGCACGAAGATACTGGTATCCCGAGCTACTCAGCATGTCAGTCGATCCCCCGATTCGTCTGCCTCTTCGGGAGGACCTTCTGTCGCAGCAGCAGGGGACGGTCCTGCACCCGAACCTGTCCAGTCTCCACCTACAAGCTTGGAGATTGAGCGGCGGCAGTTGAGGCCATTTGACTTGCCTCCCGAAGTCTGTGATATCATTCTGGCAGCCAGGCGTCCCTCCACAAAGTCGGTATACGCCTGCCGGTGGAACAGATTTGTGGCATGGTGCACAGCAAAGGCTGTGGATCCTCTCTCTGCACCCCTTTCGGAAGTGCTGCTCTTTCTTCTTTCCCTTGCCCAGCAGGGCTCTGCTCTGGGCACTCTTAAAGGGTACCTTTCTGCTCTTTCAGCCTTCTTGAGGCTACCAGATCAGCCTTCTTTATTCAAGTCCCCTATTGTGAGTAGATTTCTGAAGGGCATCACGCACATGTTCCCTCCTGTTCCCTTCGTGATGCCCCAGTGGGACTTGAATCTGGTTCTCACCTATCTGATGTGTGCTCCCTTTGAGCCGCTTCATAACTGCCCTCTTCGTCTCCTTACTCTAAAGACGGCCTTCCTGGTTGCCATCACCTCTGCCAGGAGGGTGAGTGAGCTCCAGGCTCTTTCTTCTTCTCCACCTTTCCTGTCTGTTCATCCTGATAAGGTGGTGTTACGTACACGACCTTCCTTTCTGCCCAAGGTTGTCACGGCCTTCCACATCGGGCAGTCCATCACTTTGCCCACCTTCTTTCCGCCTCCGCATCCCTCGAAAGAGGAAGAGAGGCTCCACCGTCTGGATCCAAAACGTGCGCTCTCCTACTACCTAGATCGCACACGCCAATTCCGGGTGGATGACCAACTCTTCGTTGGTTACGTGGGCGCGAAGAAGGGAAAGGCTGTGCACAAGAGGACCATCTCTAGGTGGATCATCTTGTGTATCCAAGCATGTTACTCCATGGCGAGGAAGGAGCCCCCAGCTGGATTGCGGGCTCACTCTACTCGGGCCACGGCAACGACAACTGCCCTGGGCCGCGGTGTCCCCCTGCAGGACATTTGCCAGGCAGCTACGTGGGCCTCGCTGCACACGTTCGCAAGACACTACTGCCTGGACAGTCAAGTCCGGAGGGATGGCTTCTTTGGCCGTTCCGTCCTCCAGGACTTTCTGGTGTGATATTGGTTCGCAGACCCACCACCGGGGTTGGTATTGCTGGGGTATCTATTCTAAGGTAAGGAATCTATCACTAACGTGTCTCTTTCAGATGCACAAGTTACTACTTGTGTAACGATATATCTGTAAGAGACATTAGTTAGTGATAGATTCCTTACCGACCCACCCATCCTCCCCGTTCTGCGAACCGATATCTAGGGTTAAGGTCATCCCCTTTCAGGGCCCTAGTTTCATGGCACCAGTGTTAGTTCTATCATGGCTCTGCGTATCTGGCGCGGAAAAGCTGTGTTATCAGAACTGACGTCAGCGCGCATGGGCGCCGTCTAAGTACTCCGACGACGTCATCCCGGCGCTCACGACGCCGACGACGGACGCGGAGCCGCAGACGACGCCTACCGGCGCGCAGGGGTATTGCTACGCAAAAGTTTCCGGATCCAGTCTGACGCCTGGGGATATTCTAAGGTAAGGAATCTATCACTAACTAATGTCTCTTACAGATATATCGTTACACAAGTAGTAACTTGTGCTTTAGTGTATATGGTTTTTCGTGCCCCTCGGGCATTTGTGTAAATTGTGCAAGTATTTTCTTAAGAGTTTTGTATTGTGCTTAGCTCCCTGACTCATAAAGAGTTCAGGGTAGACTTGTTATAAATAAATATCCTTTATTTTCATAATACCTTGTGTGGTGTCCTTTCACTTGGTGTTCAAGGGGTATATGTGATGGTATAACAGCTGGCTTAACACGCCCTCTAGAGTTTAGCCTAAAGACTGCTCTTGTCCATGCTACTAGGATAGCTGGTCTATAAGGTTGACTTACAACCAATCATCAATAAGGGTCGTTTGGTATGATACACAGTGATGACTAGAATAGTGAGCACTATATATCACGCCAACTTCTCACAAGTGGCTCTTACAGGCCGCTTTCTCTCCTTAATGTCGATGCCAAGCTTTATGCGAAGGTCTTGGCGACATGCTTGGCATTATTAGCCCTGGAACTGGTGGCCCCGGAGCAAGCCGGATTCATTCCCTCCAGGAACCTCACTTATAATATTAGAACCGTACTGGGAACTATGCAGCATGTCAGACAGGACACCAGGGCCATCGCTGTCTTCCTGGATATGGAAAAAGCTTTCGATTCCGTAGAGTGGCCATTTATGCTCCGTGTACTGAGGCGAATGGGACTGGGCGAACCTTTCTTACAAATGGTGGGTGCACTATACTATCATCCCACTGCCAGGGTCCGAGTAGGTGACCGGGTCTCGGACTACTTTGCGATTGGCAGAGGCACTGGTAGCAGAGCCACTGGCATGTGCTCTCCCGGAGTATCATAGCAAGGAAGGAGTGAACTTTCCTACGTACAAAATCGTCATATCAACTTATGCAGATGACACTCTGCTCTATGTACCAGACCCGGAAACGAATCTCACTTCCGTACTTTGGGAGGTGGTTCGTTTGGTGCCCTTTCCGGCCTCTGGATAAATTGGGCGAAATCGGTGACCTTTCCTTTAACCCCAAAGACCAAACGCTTTGACATGGAGTACCCGTTGCAATGGACAACGGAACCGATAAGGTATTTAGGGATTATGCTCCACACTGACCCGGAGCTTCTAATACGCGAAAACTATGGTGTGGCATGTAGTAAGCTGGAAGATGACGTAGAGAAATGGATTAGCCTGCCGTTGTCCTTAATGGGACGTATAGCGATCATGAAGATGGTCGTCTTGCCCAGATTCTTATTCCTCTTTAACAATATCCCGATTGTACTTTCAAAAATCTTTTTCAACAACCTGACAAAGCTACTAATTAAACTCGTGTGGGGGGGCAAACAGCAAAGAGTGAAATGGTCGACTCTAATGCTTCCACACGAGGGACTGAGCGCACCAAATATGGAACGGTACTACAGCACAGGCGGCCCACATGCACACCTGGATCCACGGCAAAGCGAACATACCACATGTTCGACTGGAGCAGCTCTTTGCAGACCCGCTCCCACTCCATGCCACAGTGTTTCGCCCGTCGGACAGCAGAATAGGCGTATTGGACTCGATCACGTCCACCAACCATGCCTGGAACGAGTTGCGACGGAAACATCGTTGCGCTTTACTGTACTCCCCCCTAATACCCATAGAATGGATCTTATGGCTACCCCCTATATCGGAAAAGGGAGTGACCCAGGCGTTACGTAAACTGGGTATTCTCTGAATGGTACAGTTAAAACATGGGAGCAGGCTGCTCCGACTCCCACAGAGGCCACACTTCTTCTTCGCTTCCAATATCACAGAATTCGAAGTGCATTGCTGGACCGCTTGGGCCCCGAACTAGCGGAACCTCCGGAGGTACCTGAGCTTACCCATGTTATTAAATCTACCTCCCCCCACAAATTAGTCACAACTTTATATCGACTGCACGGAGAACACGACGAGTTACTGCAATCGAAAGCTAGGACAGCCTGGCAGAACGATCTACACATCACAATAGATGATGGCATGTGGACATACTGTTGTAGAAACACCAGGAAAATATAATTGAACGGCAGGCATAGGCTGATCCATTTCAAATTCCTTCAGCGAGTGTATTACACCCCGGAGAGACTGCACAGATATGGTCTCCGACAATCTGCTGAATGCGAACGTTGCCACGCTCCGGTTGCGGACTTCATACACCTCTCGTGGCAGTGCCCGGGTTTCCGGAGATTCTGGATAGGGATCTTTACCGAAATGAGCAAGATCCTAGGCACAAAGTTGTCGCCCGACCCCGCCCTGGCTCTCCTGGGCCTCTCTCGGGGCCTTCCTGTCGCGGTGCAGCGGCTAACTGATATGGGCATGCTGATGGCTAGACGTGTCGTAGCCATTTGCTGGATGAAAGCCCCCCTACCGACCACACAGAGGTGGGAGCGGGACATGTATTATTGCTGTACGCAGTCCGAATACTACAGCAAACTGCTCCCTCCCACGGGTCGTCCAAAGAATTTCTGGAGCCTGTACCGAGACTATCTCAGGGTTAAGGAGTCTGAGGAAGCAGTACACGCGGAGGTCCTTGAAGAGCAGGAGCGCTCGAACGGCGATCCCTCTGTCGACGGATCGCCCGGACGCTCTGTGACTGAATGAGGGTGGTACTGACGAGAGGCAGAGCGGTGAACCCAGATGGCGTGAGTTGAGCGCTGTTGTAGCACAGCAGATTAACCCGAAGCCTTATTTGAGTGATGACCCTTCCACTAGTAGTACAGCCATATGCCCACGATCTTGGGTTCACATCACACTACAATTTTTTCCGGACGAGTAGGTTTGAACAACGGAGCACAGTTATGTACATTAGTTAAGTTAGAATAGGGGGGGAGGGAGGGAACGGGTACAGGGGTTGCGGGTTGTTGGGGGTTGTGTTAGCAGCGAATTCATAGGGAACATGAATCTGGATGTGGTGTCTGGCTGCCCTAGAGACAGTAGAGGCCGGTAACGGGTTACACTGTCACCCCTGAGGACCAACGCATAGTACACCATAGGAATCCTACATATGTTTATCTGTGCAAACAGGATGGTACTTCAGACGCCGCCGGACCCCCGGGTTGCCGGCCACTGGCTGTGTGCAATTGATTATAAGTGAGATTCTACTACTGATTCCGCTGCCGGCCTCCGGGTTGTGGCTAATTGCTGTGTATGACTGCTTTCCATAATAAAGGTTTTTTCAAAACTAAAAAAAAACGTGATTTAATTTCTTAATTTGTATTTTTTTGTTTTGTTTAGATTCAAGTCCTTTAGTAATTTTTGTTTTAGTACATACAAAACTTTTCAAATATTTAGACATACACTGAAATCACAACAAATAATAATAGACATACATATCACTTAACACAATACAGTTTCAATACACAAATACATCACATTGAAGAAAATGACATACAGCACATGGATAGATCAGGTTCTGTATACATTTTTCAACCACAATAATATCAAAAATACCTCTGACTAGTGTCTTGCTCGGTTATGTTTCTAAATAATTTCAGAGGTAATGGCCGAATAGTGACCCTACTACGCTCACTCTAAACAATTTATAAAAAGAAAAATTGGTTTGTGAGCAAAAGTGGTAGCACATCAACATGAATACCTATTTGGCCCATGGAAAAACTGTTGACACGTTTCGAACCCGAATACGTTCTTTGAAGTGTTTTCCTCAGCACACAGAACACTTGGAGAGCTCTGTCTTTAGTGGGTACTTGAATATCCTTGTTTATGATAGCCACAGTTCACAGTCAAGGCACCAATTTTTGTGGAGAGATTCAATCACTTCACTTGCATCACTTCCATTTTGGTAATACAACGATTTGGAAAACTTGCTGCGGTCCATCAAGGCGGGGAATCTATGTTGCCCAAATTGCGAGTATTTATTTCTTTTTATAAAATTATTACAGTGAACGTAGTTTGCTGCAGTGAGGGTATAACTGCGGACCTGTACATGGCTTGCGTAAGTGGTTAATAGTTTACATGTCCTCCCTAGAGTAGATAATTTGACACGTGGAGTCTGCTGCTGAACTGACAAGGGGGCTGGCGCTGAGCGCGATCCGAGCATGGATGGGCGCATACGGCTTGCCTTTGGCATGCCAGCGTAGCATCCGCTGTGCGCCTTGAGCTGCATCGGAATAAAAGCCCCCCCAACCGGAAGTGCAAAAGAGCTGGACCGTCATTCGCACAAGATGGCGGCTAACAAGGAAACAACAAAGAAGAAGGACTCTCTCTTCTTAATCTGGAAACGGGGAGAACTGGAGAGTCAATAGCAGCAAAGTGAAGGGTTCCCTTATTAGAGTGACAGAAAAGAGAGCCAGGTCGAAAGCAACCCCCAGATCCTCCTCCCTTTAATTCTTGCACTGCTGCTTTTGCGTTCATAAAGTGCCTTTTCTAAATTGTAAACGTGAAGGAAGTGTCCCTTCCATTGCTGAAAGGTCGTAGGTAGAGGATCAAGCCAGGCAGAGGCCACACAGTGCCTAAGAAGCGACATAGCTATAAAGATTAACTCTGTCCCGACCACACTATTTATTTCATCCACCCACAACAAAATAAGCTGCGGTGACAGGGAGACCTTCACTTTAAGGGCTTCACCCAAAAAGCCAAGTGAGGTTAAATTGGGGCAAGTGGAGAACATGTGAACCAGATCCGCATTGGCAGCTCGGCATCTAGCACAGTGAATCCCCACAGTCCCTCCCCATGTTACATACATATCAAAAAGTGTTTTATAATGTTGTAATTGCAGGTTTGATGTACATAAAATTGACCCACCTAGTTCGAATGACTTCAAAAAGCCAGAGTCCAACAGATCAAGCCTCACCCGCTGTAGGAGAGTATGGTCTGCTTCCTATCGTCACCCCCATTTTTTGCTCTGATACTCTAGTTTTTCGACTCTAGTGTGGCTGTGGGCCTGCTAATCAGACCCACAGCCTAGCTGTTCTCTCTCTAAATTGATACCATGTACTTTAGGTACATGCCTGAATGGATACTGGGTCACCTTATGAGTCCCTGCACAGTGTACCTTAGGTACCCAGGGCATAGGTGCACCCATGGCCTACCAGGGGCTGCAGCATGTATTATGCCACCCCTGGCTGGCCTTCCACATTGACACAACTGGCTGATCACTCAGCTGGGGCAAGGTCGTGTAATCACCCCTTGCTTAGGTATAGTATCCCTATACCTACCATTACATATAGACACATATATACCTATTAGTCACTCCTATTGCAGGCCTTGACAATCCTGAAGGCAGAGTGCTTGGTATTGTGTGAGGTGGTGCTCTAGCATGAGCTGAGCCTATCTGCAGCTTGCGGAACCATGTCCTTATAGCTGTTCTATGATAACGTTATACCATATACTTTTAAGTGCATTATAATCCTCGTGGTTATTGCTAACTTTGGTTTGGCTTTATCGAAATATGTTGTATAAGGTGTCATACGCTTTTGAATACTACCCCCTCGCAAGTTCTGGCGACGGGAGTAGCATTTCACCCTTCTAGAGGGAGAAGACATGTACTCTTAGCTTTGCCCGGTTAAAGTTAAATGAAGCCTCAGCATCACAAAATGGATGCTGCTGCCACAGACACGAGTCTGACCTCCTGCAGCTGGGACCCCTTCCAGCGATGGAGGCCTCGACAATAGATTTCCTGCCTTGAGATGTGCGAGCACCTCCCCAGACATGCCTTAGTGTATTGGGGCAGGGTGGGTTGAAAGAAACAAGACACTACCTGGGGCACACAAGGTGTCCTATGCATAGTCCGGTTCAAACCAGTTGCTGGGGCAATCCAGCCCCAGCTCTGGCGCGAAACTGGACAAAGGGAAAGGGGTGTAACCACCCCCTTCCCTGGTCCCATCCATAGGAGGGACCTAGTTGTAATCCAGCCCCCTAAATCAGTATATAGGTAGGAGCTGAGTCTAGAGACTTTAGATTACCCCTGGAAGAAACTTTGTAGCTGTACTCTTGGACCTTCGACGTTCTACACGATAGAAGACTGAAGAATCTCCATTGTGGTCAAGGAGTGACCACCCTGTGCAAACAGGCACCACCTAGTAAGCTGCCGGTTTGCTTTGCCGCCGCTCCTGAAGGATCCCGACGACTCTGATTCACAGGAACTGGACTCTCAGACTTCTCTGACCTCGACCCACATCCACAGCAAAGCTGAGACCTGAGGTGGACACGAGAGAGGCGTGGGACCGGACATCCTGGCCATCTGGCTACTTGCTAACAGCGCAGCTCCTGAGGCCTCCTCGAAGTTGTGCATTGGGGACTGAGAAACCCCAGACCCGAGCATCATCTGCACCGAAGACCAGCCCTCCACACTCCATGATTTCTGCGTGGGGCCCTTCTGCATTTTCCTGCTTGACGCGTCATCCCGGTTGCTAGCCCGTTGGCTAGTGAGCCCTCTGACGACGCCATCTTGAATCTTTTTTGCTTGCCTGGTTGCTCCAGTCTTGCTCCAGCTTCCCTGAAAAAGAGAGGCACCCCAGACCTTGCTGGTCTGACTTTGAAGCGAATCTTCTTTTCCTGCGTGGGCTACATTTGCCAATGTTTGTTGGGTCCAATCCAGATCCCGACGCCGCAGACATCAAGATTCTTCGTGGGAC
The DNA here is from genome assembly GCF_964263255.1 of Lissotriton vulgaris. Taxonomy (NCBI): domain Eukaryota; kingdom Metazoa; phylum Chordata; class Amphibia; order Caudata; family Salamandridae; genus Lissotriton; species Lissotriton vulgaris. Next base: position 1,540,741,816 of record NC_141696.1, on the reverse strand, counting down.
AGCTCCAATCCAGCTCCTGGTCATCGTCAACACCTCCTGGACCTCGTGGCTGCGGAGACAATCTTCAACATCTTCACCTGAAGTACTCAACATCATCTGGTTCCGTCCTGGATCCATCCTGGTCACTGGCTAGTGACCCAGACTCTGTCCCCTTTGCTTTCAGGTACTTCACAGCTCCGAATCACCCTTGGATCCATCCGGACACTTTTCTCCTGGTCGCCTGCAGCACTTCCTTGCAGCTCTCCATTGGAAACAGCGAGGAAACCCGACACGATTTGGCACCTATGCACCCGGCTTCCCTGGGTGAGGTAACACGAGTACTCCGGTGCTCCCGTGGGTATTGACTATCCTAGTGTCCTAGTATTGAGGGGTTTTCTCCTAGCTGAACCGGAAGTGTCCTAAACCTAACACTTTATAACTTTTACGTTCCCATTGAAAGTCCATGAGAACCTGCGTGTGTGTTTAGACACTGCACACGCCTCCCGTGGGCCTCCTACTTCCTAACTACTGGTTGTCTAGTGTAGCCCCAGCAAAACCCTAGGCCCTAGGCCTTGTCTGTATTTCTGTCGTGGTACTTATACAACTTTCTTAGTATATGGTTTGCGTGACCCCTAGGCCATAACTGTTTTTTTGTGCAACTTAACGTATGCTATTTAAGAATCTTGTATTGTGCTTAGACCTCTGACCTCATAATGAGTGCAGAGGGTATATGTTTAGAATAAACACATTCTAATTTTGATATATACCTTGTGTGGTGTCCTTTCATTTGGTATTCAAGGGATTGTATTGGTAAAACAGCTGACTTCACATGCCCTCTTGAGTTTTAGCCTAAGACTGCTTTGTCCATGCTACCACTAAGATAGCTGGTCTATAAGGTTGACATTACAACCAATCACCATAAGGGTTGTTTGGACTGATTCAGGGTGCCCACTAGAATAGGGGACATCACATATCAGGCCAACTTCTCACATTGGTGTGCAGCGGTTGGGATAAGAGCTTGCTGTTGTTTTACCATTATAATCTTGAGATATCATTTAAAAGATCACATTTAGGTACTTGAAGGTACATATAAAACAAGTCTTAAAATACTTAAGTTCTACTGAACTTAGCTGTTGTAGATTAAAGGGCCTAGCACACCCTGACTGCAACTCCTGGGGAGGTTTAGTAGATACACTTAGTGTAGGTAGGTGCACACACCACACCTCACTAGGTCATGTCTCTGAGGAATGAACCAAGTGGTTCTACCCCAGTGAAGGTAGATCCTGCAAGGATACCTTCCAGATATGATACCCTAACTTTCCAAGATGTAAGGCACTTGTGCACATCTTTGAAGTTAAAACAGGGTTCAAACCCTACCCTCAAGCAACTGATAGAACCTATGGAGGAGCATGATGCTAAGAAAGCCTCTGGCTCAGGTCCTCAGGCAGATCAGAAGATTCCCCAGACCACAATCTAGATGAAAGTGAGAGTAGTGGGGATGATCATGAGGATGTGGATAATGGCCAGGTTCAAGTTGGTGAACTGAACCTGGTCAACTTAAGCCTACATGGGGCTGAGCATGGGCAAGCCCTATTCAGACCCCCAAGAAACCTTGGCTTTGGCCCCAGCAGAAGGAGATCCCTGTCCAGGGAATCTCAGCATTCTGCCCACTCAGTAGGCTCTGATGCCTCTGCTCAGAGGAGAATGACTTCCCCTCAGAGGAGAGAACCCCAGGCCAGAATGAAAGAGGTCAATCTTAGGATTGAAAGGCAGGCGCTTGCCTTGGCCAAAGATTAGCTTTTGCAAGAGAGCAGACGTTAAGTGGGGTAGAACCCACTGGTGGCAGCTATATCCCCAAGGATAAAGATAGGTCCTATGATATTAGAAACCTAAGTAAGATGAGGATGCTAATAACTACAAAGTCCTGAAGAGTGCTCTGATAGATGGGTTTGGCTTAACCACTGAACAATATGGGTTGTTGTTCAGAGAGACCCAGAAGACACAGACTCAGGACTGGACTGACTTTGTAGAGTGTGCTACTAAGGCTTTGGAAGGCCGGCTACTGGGCAGTAAAGTTAAGGACTATACAGGATTGTATAATTTGATCATGAGAGAACAAATTCTTAACAATTGTCAGGACCAGCTGTTGCATCAGCACCTGATTGACTCAGATCTGACCTCTCCCCCAAGAATTGGGAAAGAAGGCAGACAAATGGGTCAGGGCCAGGGTGAAGCAGAATAACCAGAACCAGGGTGGTGATCAGAAAAAGGCAGACCAAAAGGGTAGTGATCAGAAACCAAAAGACCAGAAGTCTTCACCAGGTCCCCAAAAACCTCTGGGGGTCCCAAGAAGAACAAGAAGAAAGAAGGCCAAAAGAAACCTTGGTGCAATTACTGTAAAACAGGTACTCATTGGTTTAGTGAGTGCACCACAAAGGATGCAGCTTCAACCACCATTGCCCCTAAGGGAACTGTTCCACCTAGTACAGCTGTTAGTGGTGGTTCCCAGCAAAAGGGTGTAGTAAGGTTGACCCTGGGAACTGAGATGAATTCTGGCCTAGTGTTTTCTGGACACCTGCCCCACTTCGAAACGCTGTGGCCAGAGTCTTAAAGTGTGTCCATTTAAAGTAGCATGATTCAAAGATCTTAAGGAGACAGCCCTTAGCGGCTGTCCCAATGAGCAATTCATACGTTGAGGGCACATAGCCCAATTTGTCTCCTTCAGTTGCCTTGTGGTTTAGTAAAGGGCCATAGTACTGTAAATCTGCAGCTAGGTAGTATAATTTAAAGTTGGGGAGTCCCCAACCCCCCTTATCTCTGGGTAAGCACATGAGTGCATTGGCTCTCCTGGTCTTCCCGTAGGCCCAGATGAAACTAGCCACCATTCTATCAATTACTTTAAACTAGTCACTCTTAATCTCCAGAGGAACAGTGCGGAACACACACACTATCTTTGGCAAAAACATGATTTTGACAAAATTGCATCTCCCCACTATTGAAAGTTTCAGATTGTCCCACCGACTAACTATTATCTACGTTGGCTTCTGTATACCAAGGAGGGACCCACTAGACTCTCTGCACACTGTACTTATTTCTAGTACACTATATAGAGAGCCAGCTTCCTACGCACAGCTGCACCAATTGAGCCAATTGACTGATTGAAACCTTAGTCCTAAAGAATTTGTTAAGTGTATTACACGATGAGGTCACACAACCACACCATATACTACACCCCAATCTGATAGAGACTGCTGACCGCAGATTCCTTAGCGTAGAATTATCCCCAGGTGCGAGACTGGATCCGGAAATGTTTTGCCGCTGCATCCCTGCGCGCCAGGGGCGGGGGGGGGGGGAACCACGTGACCCCGCCCTGCCGATGTCCGCGTGCGTGACGTCAGCGAGGATACATAAGTCCCACCCTGGCGCGCCTACGTCAGTTTTTCTTTTTTCCGCTTGCAACGTGGATCCAGACTGTGTCCTGGCCTGTTTGGACCTTCTATCCCTTTACACCCCTTGGCGTTTAGTGGAACAGTGAGCGAATGCCTTTGGGCTTCGGGTCGTGTACCTCTGGTACGCATCCCGTGTCGGAAGGACCCCTCTGACGTACGGAACCGCCGGATTTGTCTGCGACATCACTTTCGCCACGGCCCCAGGGACGTGGCTCACTGTTTGGTAGGTCCTTTTGCTTATCTTTGAGGCCTTGTCCTCCTTTCGCAGTGTGTGCCTGCTCCCTCCTGAACATGCGCCCCCACCTGCCTCCTTCCTCCCCGCCGTTTTCCGGCATGGAGTTGCCTGGGACCCAGGTACCAGCTTCCGCTGCGATGCAGCAGGCGTCTTTGGCCCTTCCTCTTCCCCCTGAGACGCCCCCGGATCCCCCGCCTCGCGCTGGGCTTTCCGTGGAGCCGACCGCGGCTCTGGCCCCAGCGCCAGAAATTCCGGCTTCAGGTGGTAGAGGGAGGATGTTTTCGAGGTGTGGTCCTTCGGGGCTCTCTTCTTCAGCACCTGGCGTCCCTACCTCGCCTACGGAGACTGCCAGGACTCCGGGCATGCCCCTGAGTTCCGCTCGGTCCTCTGAGCAGGCGTCTACCTCACTAGAGGTCGGGCCGGTGCTGTTTCGGCATCAGGAGCCTCCCTCCCCAGCTCCGGTGGAGTTGCGGGTGGAGGCAGGAACCTGGGGTGCTCTCCTCTGCCCCCCTCGCCCCTCGGTGTGGGAGGCTTCTCCGTCCGAGGCTGGGCCGGTGCCTTTTCTGCGCCACGCCGACTTTCTGGCATCAACCCCGCCCTGCCCTTGTGGAAGCACGTGGTGGGAGAAGTCGGTCCGGCGCCACAATGTTCACTCCAGCGACGCTCGCCGGTGTGCAGGCGCCAGTGGTGGACTCTGCGGAGCCGCGCCAGCGCCCGGTTCTGGATTGGTCCTCGGTGGTCCCTTCTCCTCCAGCAGCGCGGCCTGCATCCTCGAACCCTTCTTTCCGTGCCACGCGGATACCTGCTGTCCCTCAGGTTCCCCGTTCATCAGTGGTCCCCCTCTATTCCGGAGCTGGCCGCTTCCCCCTGGCCATGAGAACGAGCGGCTCAACCTGCTGCCGTCGCCCACAGAGGAATTGCTTTCCCCTCGGCGGCCCCCAACGGGGGCTAGTGTTGTTTTTGCTAGGGCCATTTCCATAGCCGCTGATATTTTGCGGATGGGTGTACCTGTTATTTCGTTTCCTACGGACGACCTTTTGGAAGATTTCCACCGGGGCTTTGGTGGATGGGAGTTGTTCCTTCCCTTTGAGGCGTCACTCCACAGTTCTCTCCTGAGAGCTTGGGGGTGCCCTGCCACGGGTGACCCGGTGTCTCAGGCGCTTCGGCATCGCCACCGCACTGCTCCGCAGGACCCATTTTGTCTTTCTTTCCAACCTTCCGCTCAAGACTCTGTTCTGCGGCATACCTTCCCGTGTTTGCCTGTGGTGTTGTCTTCTCCGTCTCGGGAGGCACGGTGGTTGGCTTTATGGAGGCGTAATGTCTTCGCTTCTTCTAGCGCTGCCTTGAGGGCACTTAACACTGTTTCTCATGAGGTTGCCCACGCTGACCTACGGAGCCATGTGTTGGAGGGTATGGAGTTGGCCACATTTATTCTTCGTGCGGCCTTGGATGCTGCCGATGCTTTAGGCCGTGCTATGGCCACTTCTGTGGCGCTCCGTCGTCATGCCTGGCTCCGTGATGCGCTTTTTCCTGAAAATATCAGGGAACGTCTGGTTGACCTTCCCTTTGACGGGCCCTCCTGTTTAACAATCATACGGACTCCACAATTCAGCGCCTTCTTGCTGGGCTCTATCCTCCTCCTCCTCAGTAGGTGGGTTTGTTGATCCTCATAGTGGGAGGTGTTCTCCCACTGCTCCTCGGGTCTGGTGTTGGGGTGGACGTTACACTTTCTGTGAGGTATACTGTGCCCTTGGGGTCCTGGGTGGGCCTGCCTGTTCAGTTGGCTGCTGGTTCAACCCCATTTTTGATGAAGAGTGTTTATTTTTCTTAGGCTGCTTCTAAGCCTTTTGTGGTTTCTGCAGCAGGTTTTCTAGTGTGTTCCCTGATGCAGGATCTTCCCTAAGAGTGGTTCCCATACTTCTGGGGCCGTGTCCTACCCTATGTGGGGTGTTGTAGGTATTTGATAGCCCTGTCTTCAATTGGGAAGGTGTGGGCTCCCCTTTTTGGGTTCCTCGCTGTTCCTGGTGTTGCTGTATGCCGTTGTTGCATTGGCTCGGTCGGCTGTGGCATTCTACTGCGATGCCTTTTGCTCTGGTCTGCCATTTGCCCTGGTCCTCTGTCTGGTGTCCGGGGGTAATTTTCCAGTGTTGACGACTTTGTTTGTCCTACTTGTTTGCCCTCTTGTCTTCTGGCTGGTTGCTTGTTGGCATCCAACAGTGCCACCTGGGCGTTGTGGCCTGGATGTTTCTTTTAGGGGCATTTGTCGGAGTCCGGCTGCGCCCACCTGTTCTCTGGCTATGGCCAGGGGCCTTGGAGTACGGCCTGGGGCTCCTGCTGTTTGTTGTTCAGGAGCCTGGTGGGACTATGTTTTTTCTCTCCCGCCTGTCTTATTACTGATACAAAAGGGGGTGGTAATGGACGGAGCATCTGAACCAATCAAACACTCACACCCAGTCAAAAGATCTGGGTTTAATCCATCACGTTCTTTAGCCCACTCTGCCACCCCAGTTCAGACATGGCTATATGCAAATCAGTCTGACCCTATGCCTCATGGGAACAGTCCAGCCCGAACTGCCAAGCCATGCCTTCCCTGGACCGGAAACAAGCTTCAGAGGACTGGTTTCTGGCATCCCAGCCGTCTTCAGCCCGGCTTGCTTGAATCCAGTGGCAAAGTGAGCAAGGGACTCACGTCTGAGCATACCCTGCCACACTTATGGCGGCCAAAAGTGGTACAAAAGGGGGTGGTAATGGACGGAGCATCTGAACCAATCAAACACTTACACCCAGTCAAAAGATCTGGTTTTAATCCATCACCATTCTTTAGCCCACTCTGCCACCCCAGTTCAGACATGGCTATATGCAAATCAGTCTGACCCTGTGCCTCATGGGAACAGTCCAGCCCGAACTGCCAAGCCATGCCTTCCCTGGAACGGAAACAAGCTTCCGAGGACCGGTTTCTGGTATTCCAGCCGTCTTCAGCCCGGCTTGCTTGAATTCAGTGGCAAAGTGAGCAAGGAACTCACGTCTGAGCATACCCTGCCACACTTATGGCGGCAAAAAGTGGTACAAAAGGGGGTGGTAATGGACGGAGCATCTGAACCAATCAAACACTCACACCCAGTTAAAAGATCTGGGTTTAATCCATCACCGTTCTTTAACCCACTCTGCCACCCCAGTTCAGACATGGCTATATGCAAATCAGCCTGACCCTGTGCCTCATGGGAAGAGTCCAGCCCGAACTGCCAAGCCATGCCTTCCCTGGACCGGAAACAAGCTTCCGAGGACCAGTTTCTGGCATTCCAGCCGTCTTCAGCCCGGCTTGCTTGAATCCAGTGGCAAAGTAAGCAAGGGACTCGCGACTGAGCTTACCCTGCCACACTTATGGCCGCCAAAAGCAGTGCAAAAGGGGGTGGTAATGGACGGAGCATCTGAACCAATCAAAAACTCACACCCAGTCAAAAGATCTGGGTTTAATCCATCACCATTCTTTAGCGCACTCTGCCACCCCAGTTCAGACATGGCTATATGCAAATCAGTCTGACCCTGTGCCTCATGGGAACAGTCCAGCCCGAACTGCCAAGCCATGCCTTCCCTGGACCGGAAACAAGCTTCCCAGGACCGGTTTCTGGCATTACAGCCGTCTTCAGCCCAGCTTACTTGAATCCATTGGCGAAGTGAGCAAGGGACTCACGTCTGAGCATACCCTGCCACACTTATGGCGCCCAAAAGTGGTACAAAAGGGGGTGGTAATGGACGGAGCATCTGAACCAATCAAACACTCACACCCAGTCAAAAGATCTGGGTTTAGTTCATCACCGTTCTTTAGCCCACTCTGCCACCCCAGTTCAGACATGGCTATATGCAAATCAGTCTGACCCTGTGCCACATGGGAACAGTCCAGCCCAAACTGCCAAGCCATGCCTTCCCTGGACCAGAAACAAGCTTCAGAGGACCAGTTTCTGGCATTCCAGCCATCTTCAGCCTGGCCTGCTTGAATCCAGTGGCAAAGTGAGCAAGGGACTCACGTCTGAGCATACCCTGCCACACTTATGGTGGCCAAAAGCAGTACAAAAGGGGGTGGTAATGGACGGAGCTTCTGAACCAATCAAACACTCACACCCAGTCAAAAGATCTGGGTTTAATCCATCACCGTTCTTTAGCCCACTCTGCCACCCCAGTTCAGACATGGCTATATGCAAATCAGTCTGACCCTGTGCCTCATGGGAACAGTCCAGCCCGAACTGGCAAGCCATGCCTTCCCCGGACCGGAAACAAGCTTCCTAGGACCGGTTTCTGGCATTCCAGCCGTCTTCAGCCCGGCTTGCTTGAAACAGTGGCAAAGTGAGCAAGTGACTCACGTCTGAGCATACCTTGCCACACTTATGGCGGCCAAAAGCGGTACAGAAGGGGGTGGTAATGGACGGAACATCTGAACCAATCAAACACTCACACCCAGTCAAAAGATCTGGGTTTAATTCATCACCGTTCTTTGGCCCACTCTGCCACCCCAGTTCAGACATGGCTATATGCAAATCAGTCCGACCCTGTGCCTCATGGGAACAGTCTAGCCCGAACTGCCAAGCCATGCCTTCCCTGGACCGCAAACAAGCTTCCGAGGACCGGTTACTGGCATTCCAGCCGTTTTCAGCCCGGCTTGCTTGAATCCAGTGGCATAGTAAGCACGGGACTCACGTCTGAGCTTACCCTGCCACACTTATGGCGGCCAAAAGCGATACAAAAGGGAGTGGTAATGGACGGAGCATCTGAACCAATCAAAAACTCACACCCAGTCAAAAGATCTGGGTTTAATCCATCACCGTTTTTTAGCGCACTCTGCCACCCCAGTTCAGACATGGCTATATGCAAATCAGTCTGAACCTGTGCCTCATTGGAACAGTCCAGCCCGAACTGCCAAGCCATGCCTTCCCTGGACCGGAAACAAGCAAACTAGGACCGGTTTCTGGCATTCCAGCGGTATTCAGCATGGCTTGCTTGAAACAGTGGCAAAGTGAGCAAGGGACTCAGGTCTGAGCATACCCTGCCACACTTATGGCGGCCAAAAGTGGTACCGAAGGGGGTGGTAAATGACGGAGCATCTGAACCAATCAAACACTCACACCCAGTCAAAAGATCTGGGTTTAATCCATCACCGTTCTTTAGCCCACTCTGCCACCCCAGTTCAGACATGGCTATATGCAAATCAGTCTGACCCTGTGCCTCATGGGAACAGTCCAGCCCGAACTGCCAAGCCATGCCTTCCCTGGACCGGAAACAAGCTTCCGAGGACCGGTTTCTAGCATTCCAGCCGCCTTCAGCCCGGCTTACTTGATTCCAGTGGAAAAGTGAGCAAGGGACTCACGTCTGAGCATACCCTGCTACACTTATGGCGGCCAAAAGTGGTACAAAAGGGGGTGGTAATGAACGGAGCATCTGAACCAATCAAACACTCACACCCAGTCAAAAGATCTGGGTTTAATCCATCACCATTCTTTAGCCCACTCTGCCACCCCAGTTCAGACATGTCTATATGCAAATCAGTCTGACCCTGTGCCTCATGGGAACAGTCCAGCCCGAACTGCCAAGCCATGCCTTCCCTGGACCGGAAACAAGCTTCCTAGGACCGTTTTCTGGCATTCCAGCCGTCTTCAGCCCGGCTTGCTTGAAACAGTGGCAAAGTGAGCAAGGGACTCACGTCTGAGCATACCCTGCCACACTAATGGCGGCCAAAAGCGGTACAGATGTGGGTGGTAATGGACGGAGCATCTGAACCAATCAAACACTCACACCCAGTCAAAAGATCTGGGTTTAATCCATCACCGTTCTTTAGCCCACTCTGCCACCCCAGTTCAGACATGGCTATATGCAAATCAATCAGACCCTGTGCCTCATGGGAACAGTCCAGCCCGAACTGCCAAGCCATTCCTTCCTTGGACCGTAAACAAGCTTCCGAGGACCGGTTTCTGGCATTCCAGCCGTCTTCAGCCCGGCTTGCTTGAAACAGTGGCAAAGTGAGCAAGGGACTCACGTCTGAGTTTACCCTGCCACACTTATGGCGGCCAAAAGCGATACAAAAGGGAGTGGTAATGGACGGAGCATCTGAACCAATCAAAAACTCACACCCAGTCAAAAGATCTGGGTTTAATCCATCACCGTTCTTTAGCGCACTCCGCCACCCCAGTTCAGACATGGCTATATGCAAATCAGTCTGAACCTGTGCCTCATGGGAACAGTCCAGCCCGAACTGCCAAGCCATGCCTTCCCTGGACCGGAAACAAGCAAACTAGGACCGGTTTCTGGCATTCCAGCCATCTTCAGCACGGCTTGCTTGAAACAGTGGCAAAGTGAGCAAGGGACTCAGGTCTGAGCATACCCTGCCACACTTATGGCGGCCAAAAGTGGTACAGAAGGCGGTGGTAAATGACGGAGCATCTGAACCAATCAAACACTCACACCCAGTCAAAAGATCTGGGTTTAATCCATCACCGTTCTTTAGCCCTCTCTGCCACCCCAGTTCAGACATGGCTATATGCAAATCAGTCTGACCCTGTGCCTCATGGGAACAGTCCAGCCCGAACTGCCAAGCCATGCCTTCCCTGGACCGGAAACAAGCTTCCATGGACCGGTTTCTGGCATTCCAGCCGTCTTCAGCCCGGCTTACTTGAATCCAGTGGCAAAGTGAGCAAGGGACTCACGTCTGAGCATACCCTGCTACACTTATGGCGGCCAAAAGTGGTACAAAAGGGGGTGGTAATGGACGGAGCATCTGAACCAATCAAACACTCACACCCAGTCAAAAGATCTGGGTTTAATCTATCACCGTTCTTTAGCCCACTCTGCCACCCCAGTTCAGACATGGCTATATACAAATAGGTCTGACCCTGTGCCTCATGGGAACAGTCCAGCCCGAACTGCCAAGCCATGCCTTCCCTGGACCGGAAACATGCTACAGAGGACCAGTTTCTGGCATTCCAGCCGTCTTCAGCCCGGCCTGCTTCAATCCAGTGGCAAAGTGAGCAAGGGACTCACGTCTGAGCATACCCTGCCACACTTATGGCGGCCAAAAGCAGTACAAAAGGGGGTGGTAATGGACGGAGCATCTGAACAAATCAAACACTCACACCCAGTCAAAAGATCTGGGTTTAATCCATCACCATTCTTTAGCCCACTCTGCCACCCCAGTTCAGACATGGCTATCTGCAAATCAGTCTGACCCTGTGCCTCATGGGAACAGTCCAGCCCGAACTGCCAAGCCATGCCTTCCCTGGACCGGAAACAAGCTTCCTAGGACCGGTTTCTGGCATTCCAGCCGTCTTCAGCCCGGCTTGCTTGAAAAAGTGGCAAAGTGAGCAAGGGACTCACGTCTGAGCATACCCCGCCACACTTATGGCGGCCAAAAGCGGTACAGATGGGGGTGGTAATGGACGGAGCATCTGAACCAATCAAACACTCACACCCAGTCAAAAGATCTGGGTTTAATCCATCACCGTTCTTTAGCCCACTCTGCCACCCCAGTTCAGACATAGCTATATGCAAATCAATCAGACCCTGTGCCTCATGGGAACAGTCCAGCCCGAACTGCCAAGCCATTCCTTCCTTGGACCGGAAACAAGCTTCCGAGGACCGGTTTCTGGCATTCCAGCCATCTTCAGCCCGGCTTGCTTTAAACAGTGGCAAAGTGAGCAAGGGACTCACGTCTGAGCATACCCTGCCACACTTATGGCGGCCAAAAGCGGTACAAAAGGGGGTGGTAATGGACGGAGCATCTGAACTCATGGCTATATGCAAATCAGTCTGACCCTGTGCCTCATGGGAACAGTCCAGCCCGAACTGCCAAGCCATGCCTTCCCTGGACCGGAAACCAACTTCTGAGAACCGGTTCTGGCATTCCAGCCGTCTTCAGCCCAGCTTGCTTGAAACAGTGGCAAAGTGAGCAAGTGACTCACGTCCAAGCATACCTTGCCACACTTATGGCGGCCAAAAGCGGTACAGAAGGGGGTGGTAATGGACGGAGCATCTGAACCAATCAAACACTCACACCCAGTCAAAAGATCTGGGTTTAATTCATCACCGTTCTTTAGCCCACTCTGCCAACCCAGTTCAGACATGGCTATATGCAAGTCAGTCTGACCCTGTGCCTCATGGGAACAGTCCAGCCCGAACTGTCAAGCCATGCCTTCCCTGGACCGGAAACAAGCTTCAGAGGACCAGTTTCCGGCATTCCAGCCGTCTTCAGCCCGGCCTGCTTGAATCCAGTGGCAAAGTGAGCAAGGGACTCACGTCTGAGCATACCCTGCCACACTTATGGCGGCCAAAAGCGGTACAAAAGGGGGTGGTAATGGACGGAGCATCTGAACCAATCAAACACTCACACCCAGTCAAAAGATCTGGGTTTAATCCATCACCGTTCTTTAGCGCACTCTGCCACCCCAGTTCAGACATGGCTATATACAAATAAGTCTGACCCTGTGCCTCATGGGAACAGTCCAGCCCGAACTGCCAAGCCATGCCTTCCCTGGACCGGAAACAAGCTACAGAGGACCAGTTTCTGGCATTCCAGCCGTCTTCAGCCCGGCCTGCTTCAATCCAGTGGCAAAGTGAGCAAGGGACTCACGTCTGAGCATACCCTGCCACACTTATGGCTACCAAAAGCAGTACAAAAGGGGGTGGTAATGGACGGAGCATCTGAACCAATCAAACACTCACACCCAGTCAAAAGATCTGGGTTTAATCCATCACCATTCTTTAGCCCACTCTGCCACCCCAGTTCAGACATGGCTATCTGCAAATCAGTCTGACCCTGTGCCTCATGGGAACAGTCCAGCCCGAACTGCCAAGCCATGCCTTCCCTGGACCGGAAACAAGCTTCCTAGGACCGGTTTCTGGCATTCCAGCCGTCTTCAGCCCGGCTTGCTTGAAACAGTGGCAAAGTGAGCAAGGGACTCACGTCTGAGCATACCCCGCCACACCTGTGGCGGCCAAAAGCGGTACAGATGGGGGTGGTAATGGACGGAGCATCTGAACCAATCAAACACTCACACCCAGTCAAAAGATCTGGGTTTAATCCATCACAGTTCTTTAGCCCACTCTGCCACCCCAGTTCAGACATGGCTATATGCAAATCAATCAGACCCTGTGCCTCATGGGAACAGTCCAGCCCGAACTGCCAAGCCATTCCTTCCTTGGACCGGAAACAAGCTTCCGAGGACCGGTTTCTGGCATTCCAGCCGTCTTCAGCCCGGCTTGCTTGAAACAGTGGCAAAGTGAGCAAGTGACTCACGTCTGAGCATACCTTGCCACACTTATGGCGGCCAAAAGCGGTACAGAAGGGGGTGGTAATGGACGGAGCATCTGAACCAATCAAACACTCACACCCAGTCAAAAGATCTGGGTTTAATCCATCACCGTTCTTTAGCCCACTCTGCCACCCCAGTTCAGACATAGCTATATGCAAATCAATCAGACCCTGTGCCTCATGGGAACAGTCCAGCCCGAACTGCCAAGCCATTCCTTCCTTGGACCGGAAACAAGCTTCCGAGGACCGGTTTCTGGCATTCCAGCCATCTTCAGCCCGGCTTGCTTTAAACAGTGGCAAAGTGAGCAAGGGACTCACGTCTGAGCATACCCTGCCACACTTATGGCGGCCAAAAGCGGTACAAAAGGGGGTGGTAATGGACGGAGCATCTGAACTCATGGCTATATGCAAATCAGTCTGACCCTGTGCCTCATGGGAACAGTCCAGCCCGAACTGCCAAGCCATGCCTTCCCTGGACCGGAAACCAACTTCTGAGAACCGGTTCTGGCATTCCAGCCGTCTTCAGCCCAGCTTGCTTGAAACAGTGGCAAAGTGAGCAAGTGACTCACGTCCGAGCATACCTTGCCACACTTATGGCGGCCAAAAGCGGTACAGAAGGGGGTGGTAATGGACGGAGCATCTGAACCAATCAAACACTCACACCCAGTCAAAAGATCTGGGTTTAATTCATCACCGTTCTTTAGCCCACTCTGCCAACCCAGTTCAGACATGGCTATATGCAAGTCAGTCTGACCCTGTGCCTCATGGGAACAGTCCAGCCCGAACTGTCAAGCCATGCCTTCCCTGGACCGGAAACAAGCTTCAGAGGACCAGTTTCCGGCATTCCAGCCGTCTTCAGCCCGGCCTGCTTGAATCCAGTGGCAAAGTGAGCAAGGGACTCACGTCTGAGCATACCCTGCCACACTTATGGCGGCCAAAAGCGGTACAAAAGGGGGTGGTAATGGACGGAGCATCTGAACCAATCAAACACTCACACCCAGTCAAAAGATCTGGGTTTAATCCATCACCGTTCTTTAGCGCACTCTGCCACCCCAGTTCAGACATGGCTATATACAAATAAGTCTGACCCTGTGCCTCATGGGAACAGTCCAGCCCGAACTGCCAAGCCATGCCTTCCCTGGACCGGAAACAAGCTACAGAGGACCAGTTTCTGGCATTCCAGCCGTCTTCAGCCCGGCCTGCTTCAATCCAGTGGCAAAGTGAGCAAGGGACTCACGTCTGAGCATACCCTGCCACACTTATGGCTACCAAAAGCAGTACAAAAGGGGGTGGTAATGGACGGAGCATCTGAACCAATCAAACACTCACACCCAGTCAAAAGATCTGGGTTTAATCCATCACCATTCTTTAGCCCACTCTGCCACCCCAGTTCAGACATGGCTATCTGCAAATCAGTCTGACCCTGTGCCTCATGGGAACAGTCCAGCCCGAACTGCCAAGCCATGCCTTCCCTGGACCGGAAACAAGCTTCCTAGGACCGGTTTCTGGCATTCCAGCCGTCTTCAGCCCGGCTTGCTTGAAACAGTGGCAAAGTGAGCAAGGGACTCACGTCTGAGCATACCCCGCCACACCTGTGGCGGCCAAAAGCGGTACAGATGGGGGTGGTAATGGACGGAGCATCTGAACCAATCAAACACTCACACCCAGTCAAAAGATCTGGGTTTAATCCATCACAGTTCTTTAGCCCACTCTGCCACCCCAGTTCAGACATGGCTATATGCAAATCAATCAGACCCTGTGCCTCATGGGAACAGTCCAGCCCGAACTGCCAAGCCATTCCTTCCTTGGACCGGAAACAAGCTTCCGAGGACCGGTTTCTGGCATTCCAGCCGTCTTCAGCCCGGCTTGCTTGAAACAGTGGCAAAGTGAGCAAGTGACTCACGTCTGAGCATACCTTGCCACACTTATGGCGGCCAAAAGCGGTACAGAAGGGGGTGGTAATGGACGGAGCATCTGAACCAATCAAACACTCACACCCAGTCAAAAGATCTGGGTTTAATTCATCACCGTTCTTTAGCCCACTCTGCCACCCCAGTTCAGACATGGCTATATGCAAATCAGTCTGACCCTGTGCCTCATGGGAACAGTCCAGCCCGAACTGCCAAGCCATGCCTTTCCTTGGACCGGAAACAAGCTTCAGAGGACCAGTTTCCGGCATTCCAGCCGTCTTCAGCCTGGCCTGCTTGAATCCAGTGGCAAAGTGAGCAAGGGACTCACGTCTGAGCATACCCTGCCACACTTATGGCGGCCAAAAGCGGTACAAAAGGGGGTGGTAATGGACGGAGCATCTGAACCAATCAAACACTCACACCCAGTCAAAAGATCTGGGTTTTATCCATCACCGTTCTTTAGCCCACTCTGCCACCCCAGTTCAGACATGGCTATATGCAAATCAGTCTGACCCTGTGCCTCATGGAAACAGTCCAGCCCGAACTGCCAAGCCATGCCTTCCCTGGACCGGAAACAAGCTTCCGAGGACCGGTTTCTGGCATTCCAGCCGTCTTCACCCGGCTTGCTTGAATCCAGTGGCAAAGTGAGCAATGGACTCACGTCTGAGCATACCTTGCCACACTTATGGCGGCCAAAAGCGGTACAGAAGGGGGTGGTAATGGACGGAACATCTGAACCAATCAAACACTCACACCCAGTCAAAAGATCTGGGTTTAATTCATCACCGTTCTTTAGCCCACTCTGCCACCCCAGTTCAGACATGGCTATATGCAAATCAGTCCGACCCTGTGCCTCATGGGAACAGTCTAGCCCGAACTGCCAAGCCATGCCTTCCCTGGACCGCAAACAAGCTTCCGAGGACCGGTTACTGGCATTCCAGCCGTTTTCAGCCCGGCTTGCTTGAATCTAGTGGCATAGTAAGCAGGGGACTCACGTCTGAGCTTACCCTGCCACACTTATGGCGGCCAAAAGCAATACAAAAGGGAGTGGTAATGGACGGAGCATCTGAACCAATCAAAAACTCACACCCAGTCAAAAGATCTGGGTTTAATCCATCACTGTTCTTTAGCGCACTCTGCCACCCCAGTTCAGACATGGCTATATGCAAATCAGTCTGAACCTGTGCCTCATTGGAACAGTCCAGCCCGAACTGCCAAGCCATGCCTTCCCTGGACCGGAAACAAGCAAACTAGGACCGGTTTCTGGCATTCCAGCCGTATTCAGCATGGCTTGCTTGAAACAGTGGCAAAGTGAGCAAGGGACTCAGGTCTGAGCATACCCTGCCACACTTATGGCGGCCAAAAGTGGTACCGAAGGGGGTGGTAAATGACGGAGCATCTGAACCAATCAAACACTCACACCCAGTCAAAAGATCTGGGTTTAATCCATCACCGTTCTTTAGCCCACTCTGCCACCCCAGTTCAGACATGGCTATATGCAAATCAGTCTGACCCTGTGCCTCATGGGAACAGTCCAGCCCGAACTGCCAAGCCATGCCTTCCCTGGACCGGAAACAAGCTTCCGAGGACCGGTTTCTAGCATTCCAGCCGCCTTCAGCCCGGCTTACTTGATTCCAGTGGCAAAGTGAGCAAGGGACTCACGTCTGAGCATACCCTGCTACACTTATGGCGGCCAAAAGTGGTACAAAAGGGGGTGGTAATGGACGGAGCATCTGAACCAATCAAACACTCACACCCAGTCAAAAGATCTGGGTTTAATCCATCACCATTCTTTAGCCCACTCTGCCACCCCAGTTCAGACATGTCTATATGCAAATCAGTCTGACCCTGTGCCTCATGGGAACAGTCCAGCCCGAACTGCCAAGCCATGCCTTCCCTGGACCGGAAACAAGCTTCCTAGGACCGTTTTCTGGCATTCCAGCCGTCTTCAGCCCGGCTTGCTTGAAACAGTGGCAAAGTGAGCAAGGGACTCACGTCTGAGCATACCCTGCCACACTAATGGCGGCCAAAAGCGGTACAGATGGGGTGGTAATGGACGGAGCATCTGAACCAATCAAACACTCACACCCAGTCAAAAGATCTGGGTTTAATCCATCACCGTTCTTTAGCCCACTCTGCCACCCCAGTTCAGACATGGCTATATGCAAATCAATCAGACCCTGTGCCTCATGGGAACAGTCCAGCCCGAACTGCCAAGCCATTCCTTCCTTGGACCGTAAACAAGCTTCCGAGGACCGGTTTCTGGCATTCCAGCCGTCTTCAGCCCGGCTTGCTTGAAACAGTGGCAAAGTGAGCAAGGGACTCACGTCTGAGTTTACCCTGCCACACTTATGGCGGCCAAAAGCGATACAAAAGGGAGTGGTAATGGACGGAGCATCTGAACCAATCAAAAACTCACACCCAGTCAAAAGATCTGGGTTTAATCCATCACCGTTCTTTAGCGCACTCTGCCACCCCAGTTCAGACATGTCTATATGCAAATCAGTCTGACCCTGTGCCTCATGGGAACAGTCCAGCCCGAACTGCCAAGCCATGCCTTCCCTGGACCGGAAACAAGCTTCCTAGGACCGTTTTCTGGCATTCCAGCCGTCTTCAGCCCGGCTTGCTTGAAACAGTGGCAAAGTGAGCAAGGGACTCACGTCTGAGCATACCATGCCACACTAATGGCGGCCAAAAGCGGTACAGATGGGGGTGGTAATGGACGGAGCATCTGAACCAATCAAACACTCACACCCAGTCAAAAGATCTGGGTTTAATCCATCACCGTTCTTTAGCCCACTCTGCCACCCCAGTTCAGACATAGCTATATGCAAATCAATCAGACCCTGTGCCTCATGGGAACAGTCCAGCCCGAACTGCCAAGCCATTCCTTCCTTGGACCGGAAACAAGCTTCCGAGGACCGGTTTCTGGCATTCCAGCCGTCTTCAGCCCGGCTTGCTTTAAACAGTGGCAAAGTGAGCAAGGGACTCACGTCTGAGCATACCCTGCCACACTTATGGCGGCCAAAAGCGGTACAAAAGGGGGTGGTAATGGACGGAGCATCTGAACTCATGGCTATATGCAAATCAGTCTGACCCTGTGCCTCATGGGAACAGTCCAGCCCGAACTGCCAAGCCATGCCTTCCCTGGACCGGAAACCAACTTCTGAGAACCGGTTCTGGCATTCCAGCCGTCTTCAGCCCAGCTTGCTTGAAACAGTGGCAAAGTGAGCAAGGGACTCAGGTCTGAGCATACCCTGCCACACTTATGGCGGCCAAAAGTGGTACAGAAGGCGGTGGTAAATGACGGAGCATCTGAACCAATCAAACACTCACACCCAGTCAAAAGATCTGGGTTTAATCCATCACCGTTCTTTAGCCCTCTCTGCCACCCCAGTTCAGACATGGCTATATGCAAATCAGTCTGACCCTGTGCCTCATGGGAACAGTCCAGCCCGAACTGCCAAGCCATGCCTTCCCTGGACCGGAAACAAGCTTCCGAGGACCGGTTTCTGGCATTCCAGCCGTCTTCAGCCCGGCTTACTTGAATCCAGTGGCAAAGTGAGCAAGGGACTCACGTCTGAGCATACCCTGCTACACTTATGGCGGCCAAAAGCAGTACAAAAGGGGGTGGTAATGGACGGAGCATCTGAACAAATCAAACACTCACACCCAGTCAAAAGATCTGGGTTTAATCCATCACCATTCTTTAGCCCACTCTGCCACCCCAGTTCAGACATGGCTATCTGCAAATCAGTCTGACCCTGTGCCTCATGGGAACAGTCCAGCCCGAACTGCCAAGCCATGCCTTCCCTGGACCGGAAACAAGCTTCCTAGGACCGGTTTCTGGCATTCCAGCCGTCTTCAGCCCGGCTTGCTTGAAAAAGTGGCAAAGTGAGCAAGGGACTCACGTCTGAGCATACCCCGCCACACTTATGGCGGCCAAAAGCGGTACAGATGGGGGTGGTAATGGACGGAGCATCTGAACCAATCAAACACTCACACCCAGTCAAAAGATCTGGGTTTAATCCATCACCGTTCTTTAGCCCACTCTGCCACCCCAGTTCAGACATAGCTATATGCAAATCAATCAGACCCTGTGCCTCATGGGAACAGTCCAGCCCGAACTGCCAAGCCATTCCTTCCTTGGACCGGAAACAAGCTTCCGAGGACCGGTTTCTGGCATTCCAGCCGTCTTCAGCCCGGCTTGCTTTAAACAGTGGCAAAGTGAGCAAGGGACTCACGTCTGAGCATACCCTGCCACACTTATGGTGGCCAAAAGCGGTACAAAAGGGGGTGGTAATGGACGGAGCATCTGAACTCATGGCTATATGCAAATCAGTCTGACCCTGTGCCTCATGGGAACAGTCCAGCCCGAACTGCCAAGCCATGCCTTCCCTGGACCGGAAACCAACTTATGAGAACCGGTTCTGGCATTCCAGCCGTCTTCAGCCCAGCTTGCTTGAAACAGTGGCAAAGTGAGCAAGTGACTCACGTCTGAGCATACCTTGCCACACTTATGGCGGCCAAAAGCGGTACAGAAGGGGGTGGTAATGGACGGAGCATCTGAACCAATCAAACACTCACACCCAGTCAAAAGATCTGGGTTTAATCCATCACCGTTCTTTAGCGCACTCTGCCACCCCAGTTCAGACATGGCTATATACAAATAAGTCTGACCCTGTGCCTCATGGGAACAGTCCAGCCCGAACTGCCAAGCCATGCCTTCCCTGGACCGGAAACAAGCTACAGAGGACCAGTTTCTGGCATTCCAGCCGTCTTCAGCCCGGCCTGCTTCAATCCAGTGGCAAAGTGAGCAAGGGACTCACGTCTGAGCATACCCTGCCACACTTATGGCTACCAAAAGCAGTACAAAAGGGGGTGGTAATGGACGGAGCATCTGAACCAATCAAACACTCACACCCAGTCAAAAGATCTGGGTTTAATCCATCACCATTCTTTAGCCCACTCTGCCACCCCAGTTCAGACATGGCTATCTGCAAATCAGTCTGACCCTGTGCCTCATGGGAACAGTGCAGCCCGAACTGCCAAGCCATGCCTTCCCTGGACCGGAAACAAGCTTCCTAGGACCGGTTTCTGGCATTCCAGCCGTCTTCAGCCCGGCTTGCTTTAAACAGTGGCAAAGTGAGCAAGGGACTCACGTCTGAGCATACCCCGCCACACCTGTGGCGGCCAAAAGCGGTACAGATGGGGGTGGTAATGGACGGAGCATCTGAACCAATCAAACACTCACACCCAGTCAAAAGATCTGGGTTTAATCCATCACAGTTCTTTAGCCCACTCTGCCACCCCAGTTCAGACATGGCTATATGCAAATCAATCAGACCCTGTGCCTCATGGGAACAGTCCAGCCCGAACTGCCAAGCCATTCCTTCCTTGGACCGGAAACAAGCTTCCGAGGACCGGTTTCTGGCATTCCAGCCGTCTTCAGCCCGGCTTGCTTGAAAGAGTGGCAAAGTGAGCAAGTGACTCACGTCTGAGCATACCTTGCCACACTTATGGCGGCCAAAAGCGGTACAGAAGGGGGTGGTAATGGACGGAGCATCTGAACCAATCAAACACTCACACCCAGTCAAAAGATCTGGGTTTAATTCATCACCGTTCTTTAGCCCACTCTGCCACCCCAGTTCAGACATGGCTATATGCAAATCAGTCTGACCCTGTGCCTCATGGGAACAGTCCAGCCCGAACTGCCAAGCCATGCCTTTCCTTGGACCGGAAACAAGCTTAAGAGGACCAGTTTCCGGCATTCCAGCCGTCTTCAGCCTGGCCTGCTTGAATCCAGTGGCAAAGTGAGCAAGGGACTCACGTCTGAGCATACCCTGCCACACTTATGGCGGCCAAAAGCGGTACAAAAGGGGGTGGTAATGGACGGAGCATCTGAACCAATCAAACACTCACACCCAGTCAAAAGATCTGGGTTTTATCCATCACCGTTCTTTAGCCCACTCTGCCACCCCAGTTCAGACATGGCTATATGCAAATCAGTCTGACCCTGTGCCTCATGGAAACAGTCCAGCCCGAACTGCCAAGCCATGCCTTCCCTGGACCGGAAACAAGCTTCCGAGGACCGGTTTCTGGCATTCCAGCCGTCTTCACCCGGCTTGCTTGAATCCAGTGGCAAAGTGAGCAATGGACTCACGTCTGAGCATACCCTGCCACACTTATGGCGGCCAAAAGCGGTACAAAAGGGGGTGGTAATGGACGGAGCATCTGAATCAATCAAACACTCACACCCAGTCAAAAGATCTGGGTTTAATCCATCACCGTTCTTTAGCCCACTCTGCCACCCCAGTTCAGACATGGCTATATGCAAATCAGTCTGACCCTGTGCCTCATGGGAACAGTCCAGCCCGAACTGCCAAGCCATACCTTCCCTGGACCGGAAACAAGCTTCCGAGGACCGGTTTCTGGCATTCCAGCCGTCTTCAGTCCGGCTTGCTTGAATCCAGTGGCAAAGTGAGCAGGGGACTCACGTCTGAGCATACCCTGCCACACTTATGGCGGCCAAAAGCAGTACAAAAGGGGGTGATAATGGACGGAGCATCTGAACCAATCAAACACTCACACCCAGTCAAATGATCTGGGTTTAATCCATCACTGTTCTTTAGCCCACTCTGCCACCCCAGTTCAGACATGGCTATATGCAAATCAGTCTGACCCTGAGCCTCATGGGAACAGTCCAGCCTGAACTGCCAAGCCATGCCTTCCCTGGACCGGAAACAAGCTTCCGAGGATCGGTTTCTGGCATTCCAGCCGTCTTCAGCCCGGCTTGGCTTGAATCCAGTGGCAAAGTGAGCAAGGAACTCATGTCTGAGCATACCCTGCCACACTTATGGAGGCCCAAAGCGGTACAAAGGGGGTGGTAATGGACGGAGCATCTGAACCAATCAAACACTCACACCCAGTCAAAAGATCTGGGTTTAATCCATCACCGTTCTTTAGCCCACTCTGCCACCACAGTTCAGACATGGCTATATGCAAATCAGTCTGACCCTGTGCCTCATGGGAACAGTCCAGCCCGAACTACCAAGCCATGCCTTCCCTGGACCGGAAACAAGCTTCCGAGAACCGGTTTCTGCAGGTTAGACTAACCTTACACAGCCGGATACAGCAGGAGCGATGATGTTCCTAGATTCTCCCTTCCTCCTTAGCGGCACCACCCGAGAGCTCGTAATCACACGCTCTCCAGATGAGACCCCAAGAGGGGAAGGGAAAAAAGGGAGAAATAAACCAAAACACTGTGGCAGCCAGAAACCATCTACAGCTTGGGTTGAAGGAGTCGTGGACTTTACTCTGCTGGTACCTTTAAAGAAGAGACACAATAGACAAACATGAGAATCCCCCACTATATTCCCTCTGTGTGGAAAATATGTATATACCTTCTATATATGCACTTACATATACATACTGCCACTTGCGTCCAAAGAACAAAGACACAAAAAGGAAAAAATAAAGAAAAAAGACTCAAGGTTTCCAGTAGTCCTGCAAGGAATGTCATACGGAAGGAAACACCATTAACTGACTAAAAGCAAGGAACTTTTACTTATCTGACATTAGACTCTCAATCCTGATAAGTTGGTGTTCCCAAATGCCATGCTTCATGTATCTCTGAGCGCCAAAGAAATCATGGCTTCTCAACAGCTCTGTGAAACTCATAGAATATAACCCGTGTTCTCGAGAATAAAAAATAAACAATCCTGGATAGGACCGCTAGTTCCCTCACTAGCTCTTCTCCAGGGTACTTGGAAAGTGTTGATTAAACGGGATTACGATCCCGAGGTCCACAAGGCAGGAGCTCTCACCATCCCACCTAGCGCTGTTGTTTGCCTTCGGGCATCGCCGCAATCCTAAGCCGGATTGGGGCCCGAGGTCGTGAATGCGCTCCGGAACGTTCGCGACCTGTGCAGGAAAAGTCTCTATGGGAACGAGACTCCGGGAATCGAAGTGTCCGCGGTTCCAGATAAAAAGGCCGCCGGGGGCCTCGGAATGCCTACACGTACAAGGTAGGCTATCAAGATAAATCCAGGCTCGGCGGATACTCTGTAGTGGACTTCACCATAATTAAGCAAAAGGGGGTGGTGATGGACAGAGTTTCTGAATTAAGCAGAATACTCTCACCCAGTCAAGAGATCAGGGCTTAATCCAACACCGTTTTTTAGCTCACTGCACCATCCCAGCTCAGAACCTGGCTATATGCAAATTAGTCTGTCCCTGGCCCAGTGCATCATGGGAACAGGGCAGACCAAACTACCAAGCCAATTCTTTCACTGGACAGAAACAAGCTTCCGGGGACCGGTTTCTGGCATTACAGCTGTCTTCGGCCCGGCTTGTTTGAATCCTGATGGTGCATTGAGCAAGGGACTCACGTCTGAGTATACCCTTCCACGCTTATGGTGGACAAAACAATTAAGCAAAAGGGGGTGGTGATGGACAGAGTTTCTGAATTAAGCAGAATACTCTCACCCAGTCAAGAGATCAGGGCTTAATCCAACACCGTTTTTTAGCTCACTGCACCATCCCAGCTCAGAACCTGGCTATATGCAAATTAGTCTGTCCCTGGCCCAGTGCATCATGGGAACAGGGCAGACCAAACTACCAAGCCAATTCTTTCACTGGACGGAAACAAGCTTCCGGGGACCGGTTTCTGGCATTACAGCCGTCTTCGGCCCGGCTTGCTTGAATCCTGATGGTGCAATGAGAAAGGGACTCACGTCTGAGTATACCCTTCCACGCTTATGGTGGACAAAACAATTAAGCAAAAGGGGGTGGTGATGGACAGAGTTTCTGAATTAAGCAGAATACTCTCACCCAGTCAAGAGATCAGGGCTTAATCCAACACCGTTTTTTAGCTCACTGCACCATCCCAGCTCAGAACCTGGCTATATGCAAATTAGTCTGTCCCTGGCCCAGTGCATCATGGGAACAGGGCAGACCAAACTACCAAGCCAATTCTTTCACTGGACGGAAACAAGCTTCCGGGGACCGGTTTCTGGCATTACAGCCGTCTTCGGCCCGGCTTGCTTGAATCCTGATGGTGCAATGAGCAAGGGACTCATGTCTTAGTATACCCTTCCACGCTTATGGTGGACAAAACAATTAAGCAAAAGGAGGTGGTGATGGACAGGGTTTCTGAATTAAGCAGAATATTCTCACCCAGTCAAGAGATCAGGGCTTAATCCAACACCGTTTTTTAGCTCACTGCACCATCCCAGCTCAGAACCTGGCTATATGCAAATTAGTCTGTCCCTGGCCCAGTGCATCATGGGAACAGGGCAGACCAAACTACCAAGCCAATTCTTTCACTGGACGGAAACAAGCTTCCGGGGACCGGTTTCTGGCATTACAGCTGTCTTCGGCCCGGCTTGCTTGAATCATGATGGTGCAATGAGCAAGGGACTCACGTCTGAGTATACCCTTCCACGCTTATGGTGGGCAAAACAATTAAGCAAAAGGGGGTGGTGATGGACAGAGTTTCTGAATTAAGCAGAATACTCTCACCCAGTCAAGAGATCAGGGCTTAATCCAACACCGTTCTTTCGCCCACTCTGCCACCCCAGTTCAGACAAGGCTATATGCAAATCAGTATGACCCTGTGCCTCATGGGAACAGTCCAGCCGGAACTGCCAAGCCATGCCTTCCCTGGACCGGAAACAAGCTTCCTAGGACCGGTTTCTGGCATTCCAGCCGTCTTCCGCCCGGCTTGCTTGAAGCAGTGGCAAAGTGAGCAAGGGACTCACGTCTGAGCATACCCTGCCACACTTATGACGGCCAAAAGCGGTACAGAAGGGGGTGGTAATGGAGCATTTGAACCAATCAAACACTCACACCCAGTCAAAAGATCTGGGTTTAATCCATCACCGTTCTTTAGCCCACTCTGCCACCCCAGTTCAGACATGGCTATATGCAAATCAGTCTGACCCTGTGCCTCATGGGAACATTCCAGCCCGAACTGCCAAGCCATACCTTCCCTGGACCGGAAACAAGCTTCCGAGGACCGGTTTCTGGCATTCCAGCCGTCTTCAGCCTGGCCTGCTTGAATCCAGTGGCAAAGTGAGCAGGGGACTCACGTCTGAGCATACCCTGCCACACTTATGGCGGCCAAAAGCGGTACAAAAGGGGGTGGTAATGGACGGAGCATCTTAACCAATCAAACACTCACACCCAGTCAAAAGATATGGGTTTAATCCATCACTGTTCTTTAGCCCACTCTGCCACCCCAGTTCAGACATGGCTATATGCAAATCAGTCTGACCCTGTGCCTCATGGGAACAGTCCAGCCCGAACTACCAAACCATGCCTTCCCTGGACCGGAAACAAGCTTCCGAGAACCGGTTTCTGCAGGTTAGACTAACCTTACACAGCCGGATACAGCAGGAGCGATGATGTTCCTAGATTCTCCCTTCCTCCTTAGCGGCACCACCCGAGAGCTCGTAATCACACGCTCTCCAGATGAGACCCCAAGAGGGGAAGGGAAAAAAGGGAGAAATAAACCAAAACACTGTGGCAGCCAGAAACCATCTACAGCTTGGGTTGAAGGAGTCGTGGACTTTACTCTGCTGGTACCTTTAAAGAAGAGACACAATAGACAAACATGAGAATCCCCCACTACATTCCCTCTGTGTGGAAAATATGTATATACGTTCTATATATGCACTTACATATACATACTGCCACTTGCGTCCAAAGAACAAAGACACAAAAAGGAAAAAATAAAGAAAAAAGGCTCAAGGTTTCCAGTAGTCCTGCAAGGAATGTCATACGGAAGGAAACACCATTAACTGACTAAAAGCAAGGAACTTTTACTTATCTGACATTAGACTCTCAATCCTGATAAGTTGATGTTCCCAAATGCCATGCTTCATGTATCTCTGAGCGCCAAAGAAATCATGGCTTCTCAACAGCTCTGTGAAACTCATAGAATATAACCCGTGTTCTCGAGAATAAAAAATAAACAATCCTGGATAGGACCGCTAGTTCCCTCACTAGCTCTTCTCCAGGGTACTTGGAAAGTGTTGATTAAACAGGATTACGATCCCGAGGTGCACAAGGCAGGAGCTCTCACCATCCCACCTAGCGCTGTTGTTTGCCTTCAGGCATCGCCGCAATCCTAAGCCGCGTTGGGGTCAGAGGTCGCGAATGCGCTCCGGCACGTTCGCGACCTGTGCAGGAAAAGTCTCTATGGGAACGAGACTCCGGGAATCCAAGTGTCCGCGGTTCCAGATAAAAAGGCCCCCGGGGGCCTCGGAATGCCTACACGTACAAGGTAGGCTATCAAGATAAATCCAGGCTCGGCGGATACTCTGTAGTGGACTTCACCATAGACATCAGGTGACAAGCACCGGCCATAGGGAGGGAGGAGCCTATATAGGAATCAGGTAGCTAAGGAGAGGGAAAGAGAAGACAGACCAAGAGATAGGTGTTCTGGGAGATGTAGTACCATGTATCCGATCTTGCAGTCACTCCCGCGTTGTGATCGTGCCAGTTTTCCCAGTTTTATTAGAGATGGCTCCGCGTTGTGGGGCGGAAAAGTTCTCCAAAGAAAAGTGATGTAGGCGTGCCGGGTGGGACTAATGTATCCTTGCTGATGTCGCGGACGTCGGCAGGGTGGAGTCACATGCACCCCCTCCTCCACCCCTCCCCCGGCACGCAGGGATGCTGTGGCAAAAAAATTCTTGATCCAGTCTCGTGCCTGGGGTTAATTCTACACTATGGAATCTGCGGCTAGGATCGTCTCTACCAGATACATTGTTACCGAAGGTAAGTAACTCATACTTTCCTCACAATCTGCAACTCTGAAATCAAATTAAGGGTTTGTAAAAAAAATCAATAAATGCATTGAACCGTAACAATAATGAATCCTAACATTTAGGGGCCGATTCACAGAACTAAATTAAGACAAAATCCTAAACTTACTACTTTTGGTATTCACAGAAGTTAGGATTTTGTCTTAAGTTTGTCTTAAGACAGACTTAAGACAGACTAAAGACAAAATCTTAACTTAAGACTGTCTTAAGTCTGTCTTAAATTTGTCTTAAGACAAAATCCTAACTTCTGTGAATACCAAAAGTAGTAAGTTAAGGATTTTGTCTTAAGCTAGTTCTGTGAATCGGGCCCTTAGTTTTTGTGTGTGTGTGTGGTTTTTTTAAAAGTACAATACTACAATGTGACCAGTAAAGGCTAAGCAAATTAGAAATGTATCTGCAGTAATAAAACAATATAGCTTCTCCAACAAATTTCTTTCATTTTAGGTGCCCTGTGTAAACATGGAGGTACTAATCCGACAGTGCATACAAAAGGCAATTATCAAACTGCAAGATAAAGCAGACAACATCCAAAGAGCAAACCAAAGAGTTGAGATCCTCTGTAACCTGCTTCAGGAGTCTAACACTGATAACTGGGGTGAGTAAGATGAGTAGGCTTCTTTCTTTCTGATTTTAAGTATCTTGTGAGGTTTTGCACATTAATTGTTTGGTAATAAGAACAGCTATTTGTTCCATTTAAGTTTAAGTTTTTCCCGCCATTTTCATAGTATGTCATAATGCCTTACAGTGCTCAGATTGCTTTCATAGAATGTCTCACCTGTGCCCATGGCGGCTGATGCTCTTTGAAAGTAATGAGGTGTAATACTTGCCTCAAAATCCAGTTGGTGACCCTGAGCTCTTCTCACCAGAAAGTTTGAAAACAATGTGGTCAAATAAGGTATTGTAAAGTTAAATTTTCACATCAGTTTCCAAAAATAAATACAGACCCTGAAAGGACACATATTAAATGATCAAATACTTTCAAGGTGTGCCAGTCCAGTTGGATGCTCCCCCCGATGTTGACTCATTGTTTTCAAAATGTACTAATGGTGCCCCCATATGTCAATGTTTACCTGTGGTGTGCTAGGGACAGTATTTATTCATGGGTGCCAGCCATATGCCACGGGTGCCCTTCTTATAACAAGAAATAGCGAACTATGACAGTGCCAGAATTTTCCTAATGATGCCGGCCAGACATCAGGGATTACACACATTTTGAAAATAACATCTTGTATGTCAGAGCCAGCATTTTATCATGGTTGACAATCCATCCCCTCTGCTAATATGCCACAAGTTTTGTCTCTTATGCTAAGAATTGTCTCTGTTCCTTTCAGTTGCCCTATAGGCCATCCTTTACCAGCAGTAAAGTGTGCCTCATATGCTAGGAATTTCCTCCAGAATGCTAAGGCCGCCAGTAGACTTGGAAACATAACACACACACACCCACATACACACACACACACTGACATTCATTCTCACTAACACCCACACACATTCTCACTCACTATCATGCATACTCCGTTACCTACACTCTCACTCATCCTCACTGACTCTCACACATTCCTTCACTTTCACTTGGTCACACTCATTAATTTCTCATTCTCACTCACTCTCACTAATTCTCACCCAATAAGATCAACTCACTGTCAGTTAGTTCCACATACTGTTCCTGAACCATTCTCACTCTTTCATCGTCATACACTCTATCACTCTCATTCCCTACGATTCATTCTAATTGTTGCTCACTCACGGTCGCTGCCACACTTACACCCACACACACTTATTTGTTCACATTCACACAACATTAGAGAGAGCACTTTAATCTTTTAATTTACTTATAACCTAGATGACAGTGTCTCATGGGCACTCCAGACAGGCATGATATACCCGTCTTAACAGAGTTCCCACCTCAAGCACTAAAGAAAGAAACTGAAACCTGGAGCTGGAGCTTGAGCAGGGTGTACAGCATGTGACATTGGATGTCCCCTGTCTGGCCTTTGCAAAAGATGGAGAATGACAACTGTGATCCCAGAGAGTAAACGTGTATTGCAGACATTGCTGAAGCTGGATGGAGGCCACCTATACATAAGAGTGGAGTGAAGACCAGGTTTCTTCAGACATTTCATTGACCTTTTGCTTGACAAGGAGCTGCTAAGTATGTTATCTGAACCCTGCCATTTAATTGATGGTAGGGGTGAGTGGTGGGATTGCAGACTCGGTTTTGCAAGGTGAGGGGAAACTTTAGGTGAGGCCCAGCCTTTTATCCTTCCCTGATTACACGTTCAGTTGGCTGATGACAGCCGGCTGCAGACGTCACACCCAGGGCACCAGTCCTAAAAAAAGAAGTGGGTGGGACTAAAAAAAGTAGGCAATATGAAAGAGACATCATGGCACGTGTTATCACAGCGAATGACATCACGACACATGACATCGCACATGGCATCACTGGAAGTGACAACACAAGAAGTGACATCAGATATCTGACAGAAACACGTTAGTGATAGATTCCTTACCTTAGAATTACCCCCAGGCGTCAGACTGGATCCAGAAAGCTTTTGTCAGCAGTATCCCTGCGTGTCGATAGGCATCGTCGTGCTGCCGGGGCGGTACTCTCCCAAGCAATTGCTGAGGGGAGAGACGCAGCCAAATTCATGGTCCGTTGTGGTCTTGATGCCGCTGACTCACTGGGCAGGGCGATTTCCTCGACAGTCGAGCTATGCCGCCACACCTGGCTGAGGATGACTGGCTTTTCTGGGGATGTCCAGAACACCTTGATGGACATGCCCTTTGATGGCACTCGTCTGTTTGGCGATAAGGCGGATTCCGCGTTGGAGCATTTTAAGGACTTACAGGCTACGGCCAAGTCCTTAGGCCTTTCGGCCACATGCACTCCTACCGCTTCTGCTTTTCGCTCCTTTCATGGCCAAGGAAGGGGCGTCCAGGCAAGTCGTTTCAGAGCCACAGACCTGCGCAGCAGCAGTCTCATCGCAGCCACGGACGTGGGGCCCGCAGAGGCGGATCACGAGGCCAGCGTGCGGGTCAGTCCACCACCCCCCGCTGCCACTGCCTCCAAACCTTCCTAGTCCGGTGTTTCAGGCCCACCAGATGCCAGTGGGTGGCAGGATTCGCTATCACCTCCACCACTGGCGCAACATCACATCGGATAGGTGGGTTCTGCAAATTGTCCGCAGGGTCACTCCCTCCCCTTCAAGACTACCCCTCCAGCCATGCAACCTCAGTACCATCGCATGTCGGGGATCACTTGGCACTTCTCCAGCAGGAAGTTACGGCCTTCTTGGTCAAGGTGGCCATCGTACGCGGTCCGATGCCAGAAATAGGTTGTGGCTGTTGCTCCCACTACTTCTTGGTTCCAAAGAAGAACAAGGGCCTGCATCCCATCTTAGACCTTGGGAACATCAATCACTTCCTCCGGAAGGAGAAGTTCAAGATGCTTACACTTGCTCAGGTCTTGTCTTCCTTCGACCCTCAAGACTGGATGGTAGCATTGGACCTGCAGGACGCGCTTTTTCATATCCCTGTCCTGCGGGCCCGCCGGCGTTACCTGCGATTCACATTAGGGCAGGAGCATTTTTAGTTTACAGTGCTCCCCTTTGGCCTTACCTGCCCCCTCAGGTGTTCACGAAAGTGATGGCTGTGGTCGCAGCTCATCTGCGCAGATCAGGGGTTTCAGTCTTCCCCTATCTCGATGACTGGTTGTTGAAGGCGGGCTCGCCCCAGACAGTTGTCTCCCACCTCCAGACTACGGCCTACCTCCTGCATTTGCTGGGGTTCTCCATCAACGTGCCAAAGTCGCACCTGATTCCCTCCCAGAAGCGCTCTTCATTGGAGCGGTTCTGGACAAGGCACAGTTTTGGGTTTATCCTCCTGAGCAGCGACATTCGGGCTGTGATTCCGATCTTTTAGCCCTTGTCCTCGGTTTCATTCAGGACGACCTTGAGGCTGCTGGGCCTCATGGCAGCCTGCTGACTAACCATGCTATGTGGCATATAAAAGGCTCTGCAGTGGGGAATACGTCCAGATCTCGGAGGACATATCACAACAATTGCAGTGCTGGCTCACAAATCAGCATTGGGTCAGTGGCAGATCCCTCTCCTTTCCCCAACCGGAGCACACAGTAGTGACGGATGCGTCCCTCCTGGGATAGGGTGGCCGCTTGGGAGAGGCGGAGATCAGAGGCCTCTGGTCTCCTGCGGAGTCCCGGCTCCGTATCAACCTCCTGGAACTTTGGGCGATCCTTCTTGCACTGAAAGCAATCCTTCCCTTTGCCAAGGCGAGAGTGGTGCAGGTATTCACAGACAACACCACCGCCATGTGGTATTGCAACAAACAAGGCAGGGTGGGGTCGTGGGCCCTATGTCAGGAGGCTCTGCGTCTCTGGACATGGCTGGAACATCAGGGCATTTCTCTGACGGTTCAACACCTGGCAGGTTCTTTGAACGCCAGGGCGGATTAACTCAGCCGCAGGTGCCTGATGGATCACGAATAGCATCTTCACTCGTAGGTGGCGCAAGATCTCAAGTCAAGTCAAGTCAAGTCAAAAAGATTTGTATAGCGCGCTACATACCCAGAGGGTCTCAAGGCGCTTGAAGAAGGGTGGGGAGTTACTTGTCGAATATCCACGTTTTGAGTTGCTTTCTGAATGCTAGGTGGTTCTGAGTAAGGCGTAGGTGAGTGGGAAGTGAGTTCCAAGTTTTAGCTGCTAGGTAGGAGAAGGATCTACCTCCCATGGTGGTTTTGTTGATACGAGGTACAGTGGCAAGGGCTTGGTTGGAGGATCGTAGCTGGCGGGAGGGGGTGTAGAAGGATAGTCGTGTGTTGAGGCATTCGGGTCCGATTTCGTAGAGTGCTTTGTGTGCGTGGGTAAGGAGCCGGAAAGTGATCCTCTTATTGACGGGGAGGCAGTGAAGGTTTTTCAGGTGATCAGAGATGTGTTCTTTACGCGGGATGTCTAATATGAGCCTGGCTGAGGAGTTCTGGATGCGTTGTAGTTTTTTCTGGAGTTTTGCGGTGGTGCCGGCGTAGAGGGTGTTTCCGTAGTCCAGTCGGCTCGTGACCAGAGCGTGGGTGACTGTTTTTCTAGTTTCGGTAGGGATCCAGCGGAATGTTTTTTTGAGCATGCGAAGAATGTTGAAGCAAGATGAAGAAACGGCGTTGACTTGTCTGTTCATCGAGAGTGAGGAATCAAGGATGACGCCCAGGTTCCGTGCGTGGTCCGTCGGGATGGGTGCTTTTCCAAGGGCCTCTGGCCACCAAGAGTCGTCCCAGGCGGAGGGGGAGGTACCTAAGATGAGGACTTCTGTTTTGTCTGAGTTCAGTTTCAGACGGCTGTGCTTCATCCATTCGGCTACTTCTTTCATTCCTTCGTGTAGGTTGGTTTTGGCCGTGTTAGGGTCTCTGGTGAGTGATAGGATCAGTTGAGTGTCGTCGGCGTAGGAGATGATGTTGAGGTTATGTTGGCGTGCGATGGCCGCGAGGGGGCTCATGTAAACGTTGAAGAGGGTGGGACTGAGTGAGGACCCTTGAGGTACGCCGCAGATGACTTCAGTAGCCTCTGACTTGAATGGTGGAAGGCGGACTCTCTGTGTTCTTCCGGAGAGGAACGAGGTGATCCATTCGAGTGCTTTTCCTTGGATTCCGATGTTTTTGAGGCGCTGTAGAAGGGTGCTGTGGCAGACTGTGTCGAAGGCTGCGGAGAGGTTGA
Organism: Lissotriton vulgaris; assembly: GCF_964263255.1. NCBI lineage: Eukaryota > Metazoa > Chordata > Amphibia > Caudata > Salamandridae > Lissotriton > Lissotriton vulgaris. The sequence goes on along the minus strand of NC_141696.1, from coordinate 1,540,709,404 downwards.
GGAGGATGAGGGCGACTGTGTCTCCATTGTCCAGTAAAGTTTGAATGTCGTCTGTTGCTGCGATGAGGGCGGTTTCTGTGCTGTGTTTGGCTCGGAAGCCGGACTGTGAGGAGTCGAGGGATTTGTTAGTTTCGAGGAATGCGGCGAGCTGGTTGTTGACGGCTTTCTCGATGACTTTGGCCGGGAATGGAAGGAGTGAGATAGGGCGATAGTTTTTGAGTTCGGTGGGGTCAGCTGTGGGTTTCTTCAGGAGGGCGCTGAGTTCGGCATGTTTCCAGCTTTCCGGGAAGGTTGCGGAGTTGAGGGAGCAGTTGATGACGTCTCGGAGGTGCGGTGCAATAATGGAGTCTGCTTTGTTAAAGATGTGGTGCGGGCAAGGGTCAGTGGGGGATCCTGAGTGGATAGAGTTCATCAGACGGATGGTGTCCTCAGTGGAGATTGGCTTCCAGTCATTGAGGATGTTCAGGGGGGGTGGGGGTCCTGCAGGGGATTGGGTGGTTTGGTCTCCGGGTTGGTTGTCGAAGCTGTTGTGGATGTCCGCAATTTTGTTGTGGAAGAATGAGGCTAGGGAGTCGCAGAGGGCTTGAGAGGGGGTGATGTCGTTGGAGTTGGCTGAGGGGTTGGTAAATTCCTTGACGATGTTGAATAATTCCTTGCTGTTGTGGGCGTTGTTATCTAGACGGTCCTTGAAGGCTGCTTTCTTGGCATTTCGGATTAGTTGGTGGTGTATGCGGGTGGCGTTTTTGAAGGCGTCCTTGGTGCTGGTGGTTGGGTCTTTTTTCCAGGCCTTCTCAAGGGAACGACAGAGTTTCTTGGATTTCTTAAGGTCATCGTTGAACCAGGAGGCCTTCTTGCTGCCTAGTTTGATTTGTCGTTTTTTCAGTGGTGCTAGGATGTCGGCGCTGTTGGATAACCATAGTGTGAGGTTGGTGGCGGCTTGGTCTGGGTTTGAGGAGTGGGCGGGGGGCTTTTGAAGAAGCGATGAGGAGATCTGGTCGATGGTGATTTTGTTCCATTTTCTTTGCAGAGTGGGTTGGGGGTGGTTGTTGGATGTGGGCTTGTTGTAGATGAAGTGGACGCAGCTGTGGTCAGTCCAAAGGAGAGCTGTGGTGTGGCTGAAGTAAACATGTTTGCTGGAGGTGAAGATAGGGTTGAGTGTGTGACCTGCGATGTGGGTGGGGGTAGTGACAAGTTGTTTAAGTCCGAGGTTTGCGAGGTTGTCCAAAAGGGTGGTGGTGTTGCGGTCGTTGTTCTTTTCAAGGTGAAAGTTGAGGTCTCCCAAAAGGATGTAGTCCTCGGAAGGGAGCGCGTGTGGAGTGATGAAGTCCGTGATGTCTTCACTAAACTGTGCCGGGGTCCTGGTGGCCTGTAAAGGAGGGTGCCTCTGAGTGTGGTCTTGGCGTCGATGTGGATCTGGAAGTGAAGGTGTTCAGATTTGGCGAGATTGACGTCTGAGCTGGTTGAGATGCGGATGGATTTCTTATGGACGATAGCGATGCCTCCTCCTGTTTGGCCGGTACGGTCCTTGCGAATGATCTTATAGCCTTCCGGGATGGCGATGGTGATGTCTGGGGCTGAAGAGGCGTTCATCCATGTTTCTGTTAGGAAGGCGACGTCCGGGGAGATGGAGTCGAGTAGATTCCAGAGGTCAATGGCGTGTCTGTGGACCGAGCGGGTGTTGAGCAGGATGCATTGTAGGTGGTTGGGATCGGATATCTGTTGTGAGTTCGTAGGTGAGGAGTTGTTCTTGGTGCCGTCGAACTTGCAGGAGTAGCAGGAAAAGGGTCCATGGGTGTGTCCAGGAGCAGCTTGGACGCAGTTGAGGGAGCGGCCGGGGTTGAGGGCTGAGAGGGTGGTGGCATCGTAAGTGATGCGGGGGGGTGGACTTTACGAGGACCAGGGGCTCTGGCGCTGGGCGTGGTCCAGGCACGGATGGGCGTAGACGGGCTTACCTTTGGCGCACCTTCGGCGTGGCCGTAGCGCGTGGACGCTGCACGTGGGGGCATTGGCCATAAATGGATGGTGGGGGGGGCGGAGCGTGGGAGGGGGAGCTGGGAGGCGTTAGCGAAGGGGGAGGGACGGGCTACAGGCACAACAAAATGGAGGGCTCCCAAATAACTACACGGCGCTATGCGAAGGCTGATTGAATGCAAAACAACTAATGCGAGCAGCAGCGCTATGCACACAGGTGTCAGATAATATTAAGCCTGAGAAGGACAGCTGCAGTGACGGCGCAGTACACTTTGCACAATATACACAATTAGCTGAAATGAACTACGCAAATGCGGAGCGCTACGCTGGGGGCTGGGCGCTTAAACACGAGTGAGTCAAATGCCAAATTAAAATATACTGCAGTGATTAGTCAGCGCTACGATACCACAGGGCGCTTGTAGGTCGGTCGGGAGGTGGGCAGGAGCAACCGCTTCACTGGGAGTTCAGCTGGTCACAGGGGCTTCTCAGCAGAGTAGTTCCAAGTGCTTCGTGGGTGGGAGGGGGAGCTGGGAGGCGTTAGCGAAGGGGGAGGGACCGGCTGCAGGCACAACAAAATGGAGGGCTCCCAAATAACAACACGGCGCTATGCGAAGGCTGATTGAATGCAAAACAACTAATGCGAGCAGCAGCGCTATGCACACAGGTGTCAGATAATATTAAGCCTGAGAAGGACAGCTGCAGTGACGGCGCAGTACACTTTGCACAATATACACAATTAGCTGAAATGAACTACGCAAATGCGGAGCGCTACGCTGGGGGCTGGGCGCTTAAACACGAGTGAGTCAAATGTCAGCAGTTCTGCGCGTTGGAATTTCCAAGGCGAGACAGGCTCGGCGACGCTTTTCGTCTCGAGTGGAGCTGCGGTCTATTGTACGCCTTTTCGCCTATACCACTTTTACCCGGAGTGCTGAAGAAGATCAGTCGTGACCGGGCCCAAGTCATTCTTGTGGCCCTGGACTGGGCAGTATGAGCATGAATCCCCCGATCCGACTGCCTCTTCGGGAGGAACTTCTGTCGCAGCAGCAGGGGACGGTCCTTCACCCGAACCTGTCCAGCCTCCATCTACATGCTTGTAGATTGATTCCATTTGACTTGCCTCCTGAAGTCTGTGATGTAATTCTGGCAGACAGGTGTCCCTCCACAAAATCGGTATATGCCTGCAGGTGGAAAACTTTTGTGGCATGGTGCACAGCAAAGGCTGTGGACCCTCTTTCTGTCCCCTCTTTCTAAGGTCCTATTATTCCTTCTTTCTCTGGCCCGGCAGGGCTCTGCTCTGGGCACTATTAAGGGCTACCTTTCTGCAATTTCGGCCTTTCTCAGGCTCCCTGATCGTCCCTCTCTTTTCAAGTCCCTTCTTGTTAATAGATTTCTCAAAGGCCTTACTCACCTTTTCCCTCCTATTCTGTTTGTGATGCCACAGTGGGACTTAAATCTGGTTATTACTTATTTGATGTGCGCTCCCTTTGAGCCACTTCACAACTATCCTCTTCATTTATTGACTCTGAAGACTGCTTTCCTGGTTCCCATCACCTCTGCTAGGCCTGTGATTGAGCTCCAGTCTCTTTCCTGTAAGCCTCCTTTTCTGTCGGTTCATATGGACAAGGTGGTGCTTCGCACTCGTCCTTCCTTCTTGCCAAAGGTTGTTACTGCCTTCCACATCGGGTAAACTATCACCTTGCCCACTTTCTTCCCGCCTACGCACCCTTCCAAAGAGGAATCAATCATAGCATTTGTAAAGCACACTACATACCCGTGAGGGTCTCAAGGCGCTGGGGGGGGGATGCTGTTACCATTCGAAGAGCCAGGTCTTGAGGAGTCTCCTGAAGGTTAGAAGGTCTTCGTCGGCTGTTGGCGGATGGGGAGGGTGTTTCACGTCTTGGCGGCGAGGTGTGAGTATGATCTGCCGCTGGCGGTCACTCTTTGGATGCGGGGGACGGTGGCAAGGGCGTAGTCTGCGGAGCGGAGCTGGTGGGTGGGGGAGTAGAGACCGAGTCGTCTGTTGAGGTACGCTGGTCCGATGTCGTGGAGTGCCTTGTGTGCGTGGGTGAGGAGCTTGAAGGTTATCCTCTTGTTGACCGGGAGCCAGTGCAGGTCCTTCAGGTGGGGTGTGATGTGGCTGCGGCGGGGGATGTCGAGGATCAGGCATGCGGAGGCGTTCTGGATGCGTTGGAGTCGCTTCAGGAGTTTGGCCGGGGCTCCCGCGTAGAGTGCGTTGCCGTAGTCCAGTGTACTGCTGACGATGGCCTGGGTAACCGTCCTTCTAGTTTCAGTGGGGATCCACTTGAAGATCCTGCGAAGAATGCGGAGGGTGTTGAAGCAGAAGGAGGAGACGGCATTGACCTGCTTTGTCATGGAGAGTGTGGAGTCGAGGATGACCCCTAGGTTTAAAGGAAGAGAGGCTCCACTGTCTGGACCCAAAATGTGCGCTTTAGTTTTATTTAAATCGCACACAACAGTTCCGTGTGGATGACCAGTACTTTGTTGGCTACGTGAGCACCAAGAAAGGCCGGGCTATGCACAAGAGGACTATCTCCTGCTGGGTCATCTTGTGTATTCTACCAGGGCGACCGAAGCTACTACTGCATTGGGAAGTGGTCCTCGATGCACACTTTTACTAAGCATTATTTCCTTGACAGTCAAGTCATGAGAGACGGCTTCTTTGGCCGTTCTGTTCTCCGTGACTTTCTGGTGTGATCTTGGTTCGCAGACCCACCACCAGGGTTGGTATTGCTGGGGTATCTGTTCTAAGGTAAGGAATCTATCACTAACGTGTTTCTTTCAGATGAACAAGTTACTTACCTTCTGTAACGATATATCTGTAAGAAACATTAGTTAGTGATAGATCCCTTACCGGCCCACCCATCCTCCCCGTTCTGCGAACTGATTTCTAGGGTTAAGGTCATCCCGTTCAGGACCCTAGTTTCAATGCATCAGTGGTCAGTATGATGCATGGCTCTGCGTTCCTGGTGCGGAAAATCGTGTACAGAACTGACGTCAGGTCGCTTGGGCGCATCTAGTAGCTCCAGCGACGTCATCTCGGCGACTACGACTCCAACGACGTACGCAGAGCCGCTGGACGACGCCTATCGAAGCGCATGGTTCTGATGACAAAAGATTTCCGGATCCAGTCTGACGCCTGGGGGTAATTCTAAGGTAAGGAATCTATCACTAACTAATGTTTCTTACAGATATATCGTTACCGAAGGTTAGTAATTTGATCATTAAGACCAAACACATATCTTTTATCAGGTATAGCTTGAGTACATTTATTCGCATTATGAGATTTAACAAATGAGATTTTGTGTCGGGTTGTGCTAAAACAGTGCCGAAATCCCAACGCAATATCTGGGCCTCAACTAATTCATTTATTTTTTTAAAGCTCTGCCGCAGAGAAATTAGCAACAAGGAGAACCACACAGGCAAGTGGTTACTTTTAATAGGATCCTAAATAAGCGCGTACGTTTTTACTGCTGCTTGATTTCCTCGTTTTAAATTCCGTGTTTGTTTTATTTCTCACTGCATTTCTTTCCTGTGACTTCTCGTAATGCCACGTGATTATCCTGCAGAGGAAGCTAATCTTGCGACACTTCCAGTTTTGCGCTGTAGCACCAATCAGCAGGTTAGTTGCTTGGGAGCCAGGTTTCTTGAAAAGATGACAGCCGGGCGTGCGGTAAGCACGCCGCTGGCGCGCCAAAGGCAAGCCTGTCTTCGCCCATCAGGGTCCCTGAAGCGTCCAGCGTCAGCCTCTATGCAAGTTTCTCTCCAAAAGGTAGCCCCCTTAACACCTATAGCATAGCTTATCCCCTATACTTTTGGGTTCTGCTCATTGGTCACCTGATATGCTACTGAAAGATTTATATGTCCACACAGTTCATGGTCTCCCAATGCTTCAGTGAATGCTATAGCCTCCACCATCTCCTAAATTCTAACTCACTATTAGCACAGTTCTCTGCTGTATTACTGAATCTGCGCTCATTACAGAAACATGAATTACAAGTCTTAGACTTGTTAAATGATGGAAAGCCAGATATTCTGTTTCTTACTGAAACATGGCTCTCAGAGTGTGCCAATCCGACTTTAGCTACTGCCATTCCACCTGGCTATAACATTCTCAGGAATGACTATGAAAAAGGCAGAGGTGGGGCCAGCGATAGTCTATAAAAGTGAGCTTGAATGTGTTGCATCGGCCCTTTAGGGGCTTGTAGAGGCAGAAGCAAAAGGCTTCTGCCTGATATTGTCCCCTCAACAGTCTTTGATGGGTGTCCTTATTTATAGACCCCCTGGCCATGCTGCCCCATGTCTGAAATCACTAGGAAGCTCGCTGGCCTCTTGGGCTCTTAGGTAGCCCATTTTGTAGACCTTGGGGACTTTAATGCCCATATAAATAAACCTTATGACTTGGAAGTCTCCTTGCTTTTAGTTACAATGTCAGCTTTTGGACTTGAACAACAGGTATTCCGTCCTACTCACCAAGTGGGTCATACTTTAGATCAGGTCTTTTCTAACTTACACCTGGATTTTTCTAAGCCGACGCCACTTGTGTGGTCTGATCACTACCTGATTCAATTTAACTGGCCACAAATGCCAAAAGGGCATTTGTTTCACGGAGTACAGTGGGTCGTCACTCTCACGCTTTTCATAAAGTTCAGCAAGCCGATCTGATTCAAGCACTTGAAGCGATTACACCGGTCCCCTCTGGTTCCCTCGAATCAGATGCCATGTGCTTGGATAACTGGATCCAGCATATTATTAATTTATTATTAATGAGCTAGGCCCTTTTTCCACACGTCATTCTTGTAGGACTAAACCAACAGCTCTTTGGTTCAATGAGACCTTTGGATCAAGTAAAAAACAATGTAAACATCTTGAAAGGAAATGGAGACACGACCACAGCTTAGAGGATAAAGAGCTTTATAAGCTAGCACTGAAGGACTATCACTTAGAGGTACATCTAGCCAAAAAAGTATTCTTTGAAAAGAAGATTGTCAAAGCAGGCAATAAATCTAAGGAGCTTTTTGAAATCATAAAATCCTTTTCAAGTCTTGAGGCCATCTCCAGAGATCGAAAACTTTCGGCTGAATGGTGCAATGAGCTGGAACTAGCTGTTCATAATAATATCTCCACAATCCAGGCAAATCTTTTCATAGAAGAGCAAACAGCAATGATACATTAAGAAGATAACACAGGTTCTTACTACCACTGAGGGGAGTCCAACCTTTGATAAATTCTGTCTTTGGCCTCCAGAGGACTCTTTGGCTGCAATAAAGAGGCTGAAGTCGGGTCCCCCTTCTCATCCATGTCCTCCCGCACTGTTGACCAAACCAGCCCAGGTTATTAACCCGATTGTAAACAGAGTATTAAACCCCTCTTTACGATCTGGCAAGGTCCCTGCCCATTGGAAAAGAGCAAAAGTCATACCACTACTTTAAAAATCCAACAGCGGACCCGAAAACGGCGGTTAACTATAGACCCATCTCTCTGCTCCCTGCTTTTTCCAAAATATTACAAAAATCGGTCAATGCACAATTGTCGCAATTTCTTCTACATCCTAGACAGTCAGGTTTAGGCCTCATTTTAGTACAGAAACTGGGCTCTTAGAAAGTTGTGGAATATGTAAGAGGTGCCCTGGACACAGGCGGCAAAGCCATCTTGATCATGCTAGACTTATCTGCGGCTTTCAATACCGTCCCTCGAAGAAGGATGCTTGTCCGTCTTCAGGCAGTTGGGATCAGTAAGACTGTCCTAAACTGTCTTACATCCTTTCTGGACAGAAGAACCCTAGAGGTATGGATGCTTATTTTCCCTTCCAAGGTGCATAACTCAACAGTTGGTGTACCTCAGGGTATGGCTTCGAGCCCTTCTCGATTTTAATATTAGTCCTTTACCTCTGGCAGTATTGGCAGAGGCTTTAGGAGCCAAAGTGATTTTTTATACTGATGATACCCAGCTTAAACCTCTGACAGTATTGGCAAAGGCTTTGGGAACTAAAGTGATTTCATATGCAGATGATACCCAGCTTCTCTTCTCCTGTGGAAAGGGAGAAGAGTTGCTCCGGGAGGCTATTAAAAACTGCCTCTTTAAGGCGTTCCAGTGGCTGGCAAGTGCTCAGCTCAAATTCAACCCGGATAAAACCGAGATTATGATCTATGGTTCATCTCCTCCTAACCTTTGGAGATCTTTCTGGCCGAAGGACGATCCTTTCCGGGCCCTCAACAAGGCTCAATAGGGAACTTAGCGGTACAAAAGGGGGGGGGGGGGTGATGGGCGGAGCATCTGAACCAATCAAACAATTTATTTTTTTTGATTGGTTCAGATTCTCTGTCCATCACCACCCCCTTTTGTACCGCTTTGTTCGCCATAAGTTGTCAGGGTATGCTCAGACGTGAGTCCCTTGCGCACTTTGCCACTGGATTCAAGCAAGCCTGGCTGAAGACGGCTGAAATGCCAGAAACCGGTCCTAGGAAGCTTGTTTCCGGTCCATGAAAGGCAGGGCTTGGCAGTTCGGGCTGGACTGTTCCCATGAGGCACAGGGTCAGACTAATTTGCATATGGCCATGTCTGAACTGGGGTGGCAGAGTGGGCTAAAGAACGGTGATGGATTAAACCCAGATCTGTTGACTGGGTGTGAGTTTTTGATTGATTCAGATGCTCCGTCCATCACCACCCCCTTTAGTACCACTTTGTTTGCCATAAGTTGGCAGGTTTTGCTCAGACGTGAGTCCCTTGCTCACTTTGCCACTGGATTCAAATAAGCCTGGCTGAAGACGGCTGGAATGCCAGAAACCGGTCCTAGGAATCTTGTTTCCGGTCCAGGGAAGGCATGGCTTGGCAGTTCGGGCTGGACTGTTCCCATGAGGCACAGGGTCAAGGCTGATTTGCATATGGCCATGTCTGAACTAGGGTGGCAGAGTGGGCTAAAGAACGGTGATGGATTAAACCCAGATCTGTTGACTGGGTGTGATTGTTTGATTGGTTCAGATGCTCTGTCCATCACCACCCCCTTTTGTACCAATAGGGAACTTAGAGATCAATTTTGATAATGTCCTTTCCTTTCAACCACAGATCCAGGCTCTATTAGGTTCCTGCTTTGGGACGTTTCGAATGCTGAAAAAAGTCTTCAAAGAGAATGGTCATTCAAGCATTAATAACCTCTAAATTGGATTACAGGAATGCTCTCTACTTAGGCCTTCTGGAGTATCTCCTTGGCAGACTTCAGGTGGTTCAGAATTTGGCAGCCCAATTGCTTCTCAATCTCCCATATATCCCCCCATCTGAAGGCCCCCCATTTGACTTCCAATAAAAAAGGATATTGTGTAAATCCTTGGTCCTGGTTCACAAAGCCCTGCATATTTTATGAAAATGTTCCTGCTAGAATTCTACGCTCTTCTTCTGAACACTTGTTTAGAGTCCCAAAAATCTGCGGACTTAAAATGGACCGCAGATCCTTTTCCTATCTGGGGCAGGTTACATGGAACAAACTCCCTGTGGAACTATGCACAAGGCGTAATCCAGCTGATTTTTAAGAAAAAACTAAAGACCTGGTAATTTCGACAAACTGCATAGGTCGTCTCTGTAGGTGCCGTTATGTCTGTCTAGCACCAGGACACTCCTTGTAGTAGCTGTGTGCTGCATAAATCACACATGGTGGTAGAGATCTGTTCTGCTTATTTGGTTGCAAAGTCTTGATTTTAAAACATTTTATGTAGTTAAGGCATCTGCTGCCGAGGTGCTGAGTAAATCTCAGGGAATAATAATAATGGTGCGATAGCTCTGGAGGTTAACATATCTGTCGGAGAGATCTATGTTTTGTGTAGTCCCAAATTTGAATCTCAGTAGTATAAAAGGTTAATGTGTCTCAGACGAAGCTCATCATGTAACATGCAAATGACAGATTTTTATTTTATGTAGATAAGTAAGTTGGTTACAGCTTTGAACACAGAGATTCTTTTGTTACTTGCAGTTCATAAATTGTAATCCTTATAATATAGCACAGTGAGCTACGAATGACATGTGACTCCTACAACGTGTAACCCTTGCTGCCTCATATAACACATCTGGTACATTGGTTATCTGATAGAGACATCTAGCCGCAGATTCCTTAACTTTTGAATTCTCCCCAGGCACCAGTTTGGATCAGGAAAGTTTTCAGAACTATCTATGTGCGCCGGTGGACGTGTCGCATGGCTCTGTGATGATGTTGATTCCGGTTATGACGTCAGTGGAGCCATATAAGTTCCCTCCAGTGCATGGACATCAGTTTCTTCTTTTCCACCTTCAATGCGGATCTAGAGAAGTAGTTTCTAGGCCGTTTCTATTTTTGGCCTACTTCAACACATTTTTGCATTAGGGAATTGTGTGCCTATTCCTTCGGGTTTTAAGGTATGCAAGACCTGTACTCGACAGATGTTGGCTACCGATCCCCATTCCATCTACATGTGGTGCCTGGGAGAGCACCACTACTCCGAGGAGTGCAATGCCTGTAAACGGCTAAAGCCTAAGTCCATGCGGGAAAAGGCGATGAAGCTGTTGATGGCGCAGCTCTCCCAGACGATATTGGTCTCCTTCCCGCTCTGAGGTTCCTGTTCAGGGCCGTTTCACTGGGCGCCACTCACCCAAATCGAAACAATCCTGTCGTAAGTGATCAAGGTCACAACACCCTTTGGCCTCACCGTGACGTGGCTGTTGGCTCCTCCCATTCCTTACCGTAGGACGTTGCACAAGAGTTGACTCAGAGCCTGCCTCCTTATCCTGGAGCTGGGGCATATTATTTTGCCCTGCATGCCTTTTTTGGGTCCATGCCTCCCTCTGTAGTGCTTTCGGGCCCCAAGCAGGTACTCCGACTAGAAACACGCCAGTGGGTTCACCTTCGGCGCTGGTCGAAGACCTGGACTCCATGCCTGGAGTTATTACGGCTTCAGTACACAGCCTGGTGCTGCTTCCAGTTCTGACGGCGCCGGTTGACGTTGTACTGGAGGTAGATACGATGCTGGTCTATGCCGGAGGTGCTGCTCATGGTGCATGACGATACGACGCCATCAGCTCTGGAGGCGCCGCTCATAGCACAGCGGTTTCTTATCTTCTCCTTTGCATTCTGAAGACAAAGCTGGCTCTGTTATTGTTTCTCCAGAATTGCAAGGTGGCTCAGCTGACGTTGTTGACATCAACTGTTTAGTTGGTCTCTTGTAGGAGGTTTTTGGGTTGCATTGAATGAGGATAGTGAATGTGTCCTGGCGTCTTAAAATTACACCAGGACAAGTTTAGATTATTTCTGTGGGGCCACACACGCTGTGTACCTACGTGTACCCTCGACTTGTGCCCTGCTCACTCCTCTTTGTGCCTCTATTGTGCCTCTGTTGTAGGAGCTTCAAGCTAGAGACTACCTTGGGGTGAGAAGCTGCACAAAGGCTGATCTGGAGCGCAGCCTGGAGGGAACTCTAGAAAGGATAGCAACCCTAAACCAGTTATTCAGATGCAGACAGAGCATACACATCTCCTGTCTGATTTTGCTGTATAGAATTAGGACCCCTCTATGCCGCTTGATGTTCCAGTTCTAAGTCCTCCATAGGTATGGTTCAATGTGGATCTCAATACCAAAAAGACGACAACTCAGACTTGTGGAAAGGACTTGGAGACAAAACCCATCGACAAGGCACCTAGTGCTACTTAGATCTGCACAGTCAGAATACAAAAAGCACATCTTTAGAGAAAAGGCCTCATTCTTCCGCAGACAACTAGACCAGGCAAAGAATAGACCTAGAGAACTGTCCAACATTGTCAAAAGGCAAACGAATGGTGCACCCCTTCACGAAATAAAAGAGACCATGGATCAATGCGAAGAATTTGCCAGCTTCTTCACAGACAAACTCACAAATATTGATCAATCCTTCATCCAAACCTCCAACACACCGTCAATCTTAACATGCCCCTTTATACTCAGCCTCGACTAAGCAGATCTTATTCATACCACAGACAACCAGGTCCGCTGCCAATTGAAAAATGATGCAAACTGGTCGGCCTTTGATCTGTGTCGGAAATGTAGGTCTTCAATATAATTGCGAGCTTAAAGCCTACCTCCCACACTATGGACCCTCTCCCAGCCACAATAGTACAAAAACTCAACTACATCATTACCCCTACCTGGACTAAAATCATCAACTCCTCTCTCACATCAGGCTGTGTCCCAGAATCCGTTCTATTGGGACAAATCACACCCATACTCAAAAAATCAGGAGCCAGCCCTAGCGATCTCAATAACCTCAGACCTATCTCCAACCTTCCGTTCCTTGCCAAAACCCTGGAGAAGTGCGTTCTCCAACAACGTAACAAACATATTGATGATTTCAACCTCCTCAACACCTTTCAATCGGGATTCAGGAAAGGGTGTAGCACCTAAACAGCCAGGCTCAATATCTCAGATGATATCCACAGAGACTTAGATGATGGTTAAGCCTGTCTTCTCATCCTTATTGACCTATCTGCTGCTTTCAGCACAATAAATCATCCAGCCTTACTGGCATCAATGGCACCGTACTAAAATGGTTTGCTTCCTACCTTCAGCACCGCTCGCAACAAATTAAAATCAACTCCTGTCTCTCTATACCAACACTTGTCACACTTGGGGTTCCTCAAGGCTCGATCCTCTCCCCAGCCCTTTTCAATCTCTTCATGGAACCCCTTACAATCATTCTGAAACAAGCATGAGTTAAATATCACCTATATGCAGACGACACCCAACTCTACTACAAAATCAAATCACTCAGTGACATCCGACACCTCAATGTCACACTAACCAAGATCCAATCCTGGTTTAACACAAACCACTTAAAACTGAACCTGGACAAAACAGAATTAATATTGTATGCTTCAAAAAATAACCACCTTCCTATCCAAGACTGGCTCAGGAACCTGGATTCCCTAAACTGCTCTCTCGCCCTTTCCAACTTGGTTAAGTCACTAGGCATTACCCTAGACAAGAACTTATCGATGAAGGACCACATCAAAAATTCTACAAAAAGTGCCCTTTACTCACTAAAACACCTGAAGAAAATTAAACCTTTCATTCCCCAGGACGATATCAAGACTATTGTTCAATCCCTAGTCCTCTCCAAACTAGACTACGGGAACACCATCCTTACAGGAACACCAAAAGCTCACCTAGCCCCACTAAGTTCAGTCCTTAACATGGCAGCTCGACTCATAACTGGGGTAAAAAGTTTTGAACACATCATACCAACACTCTGCTCCCTCAACTGGCTGCCCATTGAATGCAGATGTACCTACAAATTGGCCTCTAGCACACACACACCCCTTCACTCACATTCCCCCAACTACCTAAACAGAAAATTGGTTAAAGCTGGAAGATCCAGATCCCTGTGAAGCTCCAACTCACTCCTTCTCATCCCTCCGAAATTGAAAAAAGAAAACCACCCAGTCTAGATCCTTTTCTGGTAACGTACCCAGGATGTGGAACTCACTCCCTATAGACCTCAGATGCAACCCCTCCTTCCACTGCTTCAAAAGGTACCTGACACTCCTTCTCCTCAAGAAATACTTTACCGTCCAAGTCAACAAGCCTAGACTTCAATAGTCTAGGTGTCCCCCTGCTCACTTGTCCTTTGAGGTTAGATGGTGATGGGAATGTTTCATCATCTTGACCTTCCTCCCTACCCTTTGTACCTAATTATAATGTGTTGCTTATATCCTCATGTACCTTTATATCCTGTGATGTAATGTTATGCCTAATTATAATGTTTAGTTTGTATCTTTGTACATAATTATAATGTTTAGCTTATATTCGTTACGCATCTCTAGGTCCTGCTATGCAAGGCCGTTTTTGTTCCTCTGTGTATGTAAAGCGCTCTGATACCCCCGGGTCTAGCTAGCGCTATATAAAACTTATAATAAATAAATAAGTATAAATAGGTAAGGAAGAGAGTACTCCACAGAGTACTCACAGGACTGCTCTGCAAACATCTTCATCCAATGCCTATATGACATCAGAATCTAAGGGGACAAACTCCAATGGATTTGTTCCTTCCTAACTGGAAGGACCCAGTCAGGCAGGCTGGCACCATGCATCTTGACCTCCACGACCTCATCTGTGTAGATCCACAGGGAGCCTGCCTTAGCCCTACCCTTTATAATGCATACATGATCACTCTAGCTACCATCATGTGCTCTCACAACATTAACACCCTCCTCTATGCCGATGACACACAACTCATTCTCTCCCTCACAGACAAGATGTCCAGTGCCTGGATCAAGTTCAATGCCTCCATGACTGAAAATCATCCCCCACTGGATAAAGCCCAACTGTCTAAAGCTCAAATCAAACAAGGTCGAAATAGTGATCTTTGGAAAGATCACTTTACCGTGAGGCCAACAGAGCTAGAAATAACCTCCACCAAGAATTATCCCACCATATCTCAACAATTGCTTCTGCTTTCACAAACCTTCCAAACACCTCCGCTCGCCCAGGCTCCTACTTGCACATATCCCACACATATGAAAATACAGATCCGGTGATCGAGACTTCTCCTTACATCACGCCTAACACATGGAAAGTCCTGCCACTGCTCATTAGAGACTCCTCCTCACTTTTTGAATTCTGCAAGAAGCTGATGTCATGATGTCGGAAGCTGGTTCTGGATGTATTACACCAAAGTAAGGTATAGTGTGAACAGAGTCCAGGGAGTTCCCAGAGGTATAGCAGAGGCTAAATTAGGTATGTATTAACAGCTCTCTTCGTGGTAGTGTGGGCGAGCAGTTAGGCATTTCCAAAGGGTGTGTTAGGCATTTATTGTATTCACTCAATCAAGGATTGATACACACACTCGGAGACAGAATCCAGACCAGTTAGGTAAGTATAAATAATATATGCGTATGTTTTATTTTAGAACCAAGCAGGACTTGGCACAGGTGAGTAAAATATACTTTCACATGCCGGACTGTTTAAGGAAATGTAGTTGTGCTTGAAATTAATATTCTTACAGGTTTGTATCACTTTCAAAATGCAGTTGAAATCATACAGTAAGTACTTTCCGGTTACTTTTGGATTACTTTGAATACTGGGGGTGGTATGCCTAGAACAGTTTAACACTTAGACATTTTTAGGACCAAAATCTCTTTACGTGGGTTCCTACTGGGAAAAAGTGTTTGCGGTTTTGAATGTAAGTACACAATTTATGAGGGTGAGATTTGGGGGTTGGAACCAAGGTTCCCCAAGATTTAGATGGGCACTCAAGTTGCACCACCAGCGACACTGGGGCGACCGGGTGCAGAGTGCAGGGGCCCAATGTTAGCCAAAGGGGCTAAGGGGGCCTTATGTTAGAGACTGCTGATGAGCAGGCCACTCAGTTGTGGGAGCCAAAATCGTGCGGTTAAGATCATCACTGCGAGGGTCAACAACCAGCACAGGAGCTGCACCACCAATGGAGACCTTCAGTTATGGAAAGATTCTGCAGGTTCAGGCAGGGAGACTTCCCAAAGGCAACCACCAGCTGTAGAGTTATGTTGGGATCTGGAAGGACTCCTGGAGATCGTTGCTTGGGCCACGCAAGGCCGTGGGGCGTTGGGTGAAGGGGTGTCTTTTGGCATCGGGTTTTCTTGCCAGCTCCGGTCGCGGGGACCCTCCTGCCCAAAGTGGGGGCCAAAACCGGTGGGAGCCAGTTGCTGGGGGCTGCAAAAGGCAGTTACAGCATCCAAAGGTGGCAGGCCTTTGAAGCTTCCGCTTTCGTGGACCCAGCCCATCCTGGGGAGGCGCCATGACACCTCTGCCTAGGATGGGCTTTGTTTCTGGACGCAGAGAGCGGAGGCTCTCTACCCAGGGGTCCAGAAAGCTGTCTTTTGATTGCAAATGGTGGGCAGCCATTCAGCAACTACATCAGGGCTGGTCAGTTTTTAGGGAGCTGCCTTCGACCTGGTGCCGCGGGCAAAACTATGGCAGGTTCTGGAGGTTCTGGGGGTTCCTGAGGTTCCTCTGACTATGATCATGAGACTTCATGAGTTAACCTATGCAAAAATCCAGTGGGGGGGTTATGGAAAGGACACTGCTGAATTTCCCGTTGAGCGCGGGGTTCGGCAGGGGTGTTCAATGGCCCCAACCCTGTTCACCCTATTTATCAACGGTATTGTCCCACGCATGCTATCTCAGTCAGTGGATGCTCCCTCTCTTGCAGGTGTAAAAGCTCCTATTTTAATGTTTGCGGACGACACGTTAATTTTACCCAAAACCCCAAGTGGTTTACAACATGCATTGGCCATCTTTGATACCTTCTGTGTGGATCACGGCTTGGAGGTGAATGTGTCTAAAACGAAGCTCATGATATTTAATCCACATCGTAGTTTTAAGTCCAAAATCGTCATGAGTGGTCGTCCTCTTGATGTGGTAAATTCATTCACCTATCTGGGGATCCACATAGCGGATAACAATAGGTGGTGTCATCATATTGATATAGCAACTCTACGCCATAAACAATTAGCTGGTGTTATCAATCTGGAACATAAGAAGTTTTTGACTAAACCAGTTAAACCAGCTTTGATGATTTATGAAGCCAAGGCAATCGGGTCTGCGCTCTATGGGGCAGAGATGTGGGGTTATGAAAATTTGAGTGCGCTCCAAATATCTGAGAATACATTTTTGAGGTTAATTACTGGTACCCCCAATAGCACTCCATTACTGCCCTTGAGATACGATCTTGGCAGGAAGCAAATTGTGGACTTAGCCAGACTACGGCCAATCTTATACTGGCGTAGGCTCTGGACTACCCCTGAGCTCGCCCACTATGCGGAAGGATTTACTGACGTTAGCCAAGCAGACTGTTTCCATAAGATTACTTGGTTTAAAAAGCTAAAACTGATGTTGTTTGAGCTCGGGTTAAGTGAGTTGTGGTTTGACCCATCAGGAGCCTTATTTCCGTCTAAGTCAATCTTAAAGAACATGTATTGGGAATATGTTGCTAACGTCAGTTTGAGTAATTCTAATAATGGGTCCATGGCTGTTAGTTTTCTGGAGGTCAAATTGTTTCCTGTATTTGAAATGTACTGGGATTTCATATCTAAACCCTTAGACAGGAAACTTTTGTTCCAAATGAGAGCTGGTTCACTCCCCTTAAGATCACTAACAGCAAAATGGGGCTCTGGAGGGTCCACTATCTGCCCTGCTTGTGGCTCAGGTAGTGAATCTCTCGGACACTTTTTGTTTTCTTGCAAAGTGTATAGCGTTCCTAGACGAGTCTGGTTGGCACCTATGTGCAGAAACCTTGGTACCACATGTAGTAGAGTTGCGTTGCGTATTTTATGTACAACTTCCCTTACATGGATCATAATTGCCACTGCAAAATACCTTGGGTGGGCTTGGATCATCAGGCAGAGACTGCTAGTAATGTAACTATTCTCTGCCGATGACAAGCAGAGATTGCTAGTGAATTGACTATTCCCTGCTTATGTATTGACAGTGTCTCCATGAAATGTATATTAAGGTTTTTAACTTTGGTCATTTAAAATCAAGATTTTAATAATGAACTTTTACACCTTCTTAATTGTTTATTAACATTGTGGCATGTTTTATATAACGGTTTTATGGATTTGTAAGTGCTTTGTATTTTCTGAGTATTTGTACATTTAATTGCTTCTTAATGTGTTTGTATGTCTTGCTTTTATGAGTAATTACTTGAATAAAGCACTTTTTGAATTGAATTGAATTTTGAGTTTTTAGGGAGCATCTCTAAGATGTCCTCTGAGTGCATTTTACAATAATTCCCACACTGGAATCATTGTGGGTTTAATGTGCTAAGATGTTTGTTACCAAACTTCCCAGTTTTTTAGTAAAGCCATTATGGAGCTGTGGAGTTCATATTGACTAACTCCCAGACCATATACTCTTTACGGCTTGACTACACTTACAGTGTCTAAAGATCTTAGATACTATAGGGGGACCTGGCTCATTCCTCTGTACCCTCACCTTAGGGCTACTGCACCCTGCTAGAGGGGTGCCTTAACTAGGCCTCAGGCAGTGCATTGTAGGCATCGCACACAGGAATGTGTGCCATGGCATCTCTTTACTTTTCTCTGCACCAAAACATGCAGCCTGCTGTGGCAGTGTGTGTGGGTTAAGGTGCAGGGCCTGTTAGGGTGGCACAATAGGTGCTGCGGCCCTTAGAAACCTTCCCTTTTCACAGTGCCCTTGGTACGCATGGTACCTTTTAAAAGGGCCTTTCCTGTGGCCAGGGATGCCCCAATTGTGGATACTGAGGTACAGTCTTGGGAAAGAACACAAGCACTGGGAACCTGATTGGCAGGGACTCAGGGCACATCAAGGCAGGTTGCATCAGATGACAGGCAAAAAGTGAGGGGTAACAATGCAAAAAGGGGGTCTTTCCTACACATTACTTTTCATGTAGGCCCCCTAGGCCTTAGGTTTGGATAGACGCACACCTGCTCAGCAACAGGATTACCTCCAGGATGATATCACGCTTTACAAATCTGCAAAACATAACATAACATGATTATATCTGATAGAGACTTCTAGCTGTGCAGGATACAACAAAGGCTTCTGGGTCGGAGGTGCTTCATCTTTGCAGGGAAGCAAGGGCCAGTCTGGAGCAACCAGACCAGCGATGTGGTTCAAAAGGATTGTCGTCACAGAGGCTACCAGCCAACGGGCCAGCAACCGGACAGCGCGTCGAGCAGAACAAAAGCAGAAGGGCCCCACGCAGAACTGGTGGAGTGTGGGGGGCTGGTCTTCGTCGCAGATGGAGCTCTGGATCGGGTTTTCTCAATCCCCAGTGCACAGCTTCGAGGATGCCTCAGGAGCTGCGCTGTTAGCAAGTTGCAGGCTTTTCAAGATGTCTGGTCCCACGTGTCTCGTCGCCTCCACGGATATCAGCTATGCTGAAGACGTGAAGAGACGGTCAGAGAGGTCTGGAAGTCTGGGTCTTGTCATGCTCTGTGCTCGGGTTCCGGCGGGAACGTCGACAAAGTAAGCCGTTGATTTGCTGGATGGTGCCTGGTTGCCCAGGGTGGTCACTCCTTGGCCACAAGGGAGATTCTTCAGTCTTCAGCTTCAGCAGAATGTCGAAGGTCCAGAGTTTCGTTTCAAGTTTCAGTTCAGGACTATTCTAAAGTTTCAGGACTCAGCTCCTACCTTTGTACAACTAAAAGGGGCTGGATTACTTTCTAGGTCCCTCTTATGGGTGGGACCAGGAAGGGGGGTGGTTACACCCCCTATCCTTTGTCCAGTTTCGCGCCAGAGCTGGGGCTGGAGTGCCTCAGCAACCGGTTTGAACTGGGCATGCATGGAGCACCTAGTGTGCCCCAGGCAGTGTCTCATTCTATTCAGCCCTCCCTGTCCCAATACACAGAGTCCTGTCTGGGGTAGTGCTCGCACCTCCCCAGGCAAGAAACCTATTGTCCAAGCCTCCCTGACTGGAAGGACTCCCAGCAGCAGGAGGTCAGACTTGTGTCTGTGGCAGCAGCATCCATTTTGTGATGCTGGGGCTCTGGTTAACTTTAACCGGGTACAGTAGTTCTAACATGTCTTCTCCCTCTAGAAGGGTGGAATGCTACCCCCGTTGCCAGAATTGGTGAGGGGGTAGTATTCAAAAGCATATGACACCTTACACGACATGTTTGGATAAAGCCAAACCAAAGTTAGCATTAACCGCGAGGATTATAATGCACTTAAGACTATATGGTATGGCAATATCATAGAACAGCTATAAGGACATGGCTCCGAAAGCTGGAGACAGGCTCCGCTCATGCTAGAGCACCATCTCACACATAACCAAGCACTCTGCCTCCGGGATTGTTAAGGCCTGCCTTAGGAGTGACTTATAGGTTACTATGTGTCTATATATAAGGTAGGTATAGGGATACTATACCTACACAAGGGGTGATTACACAACCTTGCCCCGGCTGAGTGATCAGCCAGTTGTGTCAATTTAGGTGGCCAACCAGGGGTGGCATAATATATGCTGCAGCCCCTGGTAGGCCTTGGGTGCCCCTATGCCCTGGGTACCTATGGCACCCTATATAGGGGCTCACAAGGGTGACCCAATATCCAATTTGGTATGTACCTACAGTACATGGAGTCCATTTTACAGAGAGAGCAGATAGCCTGGCGTCCTGAATAGCAGGGTACCAGGCCAACTAAGTCGAAAACCAGCAAAACACTAGGCAAAAAGTTGGGGGTAACCATAGTCAGGTATCCACCTTCCTACAGGCTTAACCAGAGGCAGAGGAGAGGAAGATACCACTCAAGGGAATCTCTCCAATCTAATGCTTCACATGGCTCTCATGGCCCTGCTCAGAGAAGGGAACATGAGGCCAGAATGAGGGAGGCTAATCTGAGGATTGAGAGGCAAGAACTTGAAGTTACCTTGGCCAAAGAGAAGCTTGCTCGTGCTAGAGAGCACAGAGAGAGTGGGTTAGAACCCACTGGTGGCAGCAATATCCCTAAGGATAAAGATAGGTCCTATGATAATAGAAACCTAAGCACGATTGTGCCCCCCTACAAAGAAGGGGATGACATCCACAAATGGATAACTGCTTTGCAGAGGGCCCTCAAAGTGCAGCAGGTACCCCAAAGTCAGTGGGCAGCAATCGTATGGCTCTCCTTTTCTGAAAAAGGTAGAGATAAGCTCCTCACAGTTAGTGATGGGGATGCTAACAACTACTCTGTCCTGAAGAGTGCTCTGATTGATGGGTTTGGCTTAACCACTGAGCAATGTAGGTTGTTGTTCAGGGATACCCAGAAGAAACAGACTCAGGACTGGTCTGACTTTGTAGATTGTGCTACTAAGGCTCTGGAGGGCTGGTTATTGGGCAGCAAAGTACATGACTATACAGGATTGTATAATTTGACTATGAGGGAGCAGATCCTTAGTAATTGTCAACACCAGCTTCTACACCAGCACCTGGTGGACTCTGATCTGACCTCTCCACAAGAATTGGGTAAGAAGGCAGACAAATGGGTCAGAACCAGGATTAGGCCTAAAAATCAGGGTGGTGACCAGAAGAAAGATTCTACCAAGCCTCAAGAGAAAGGTGGGGATAAATCTAAGGACAAATCCACTACAGGGCCCCAAAAATCCCCTGAGGGGGGTGGGTTCCAAAATCCTTCCTCTACAGTTAAGAAACCATATTGCCATGTGTGTAAGGTACCTGGCCACTGAAAAACTGACAGCAGTTGTCCAAAGGCCCACAACAAGGAAAATATTCCTCCAAGTAATACTCCAAAACCTCCTGTTACTACTAGTAGTAATCCCCCAGGTGGTGGGAGTGCCCCCAATAATTTGGCTGGGTTTACTTAGGGAACTCAGGTGGACTCTGGCCTAACCAGGTCCCCTACCACAGCTACTCTTGTCTTTGAGAATGGCATGGGGTTTGCCAACTTCACTGCTTGTCCCAACACTTTGGGAAAGTACAGACCGGAGCCCCTCATCAATGGCCAGAAAGTTGAAGCCTATAGAGACACAGGGGCTAGCATCACTATGGTGACTAACAGTCTAGTCCCCTCAGGACAACTTTTAACTGGGTTCACCTATCAGGTGACCAACATTGATGGAGTGCAGAAAGATCATCCCATGGCTGTAGTACATCTCAGCTGGGGAGGTGTCACTGGCCCCAAGAGAGTGGCAGTGTCCACAAACTTGCCTGTAGATTGTCCACTGGGAAATGATCTAGAGCCTGGGCTGAGGTAGAACAGGAAACCCATTCCAAAATGGTAGGCCTTCCCAACAAGGTTAGTGGGGCTGTGATAGTTGCAGCCCCTGCTCAAGCAGATTTCCTCCCTGAAAAGGTTGGAAGGGCTGTGATGGCCACACCCCAGGCTCAGGCAGACTTCCCTGAACAGGTTGGCAGGACTGTGATGGTCACAGGCCACACCCAAACAGAGTTACTTCCTGAAAAGGTTGGTAGGGCAGTGATGGTCACAGCCCAAACTCAAACAGATTTTAGTGTTGTGAAGCCTGAAACAATTGATCACTCCACTCAGAAAGAGAGTATTGGGGAGGAAGAAAAGTCTCCCTCCCACCAGACATTAGGTGAGAGTCAGCCTCCTCAGGGAACTGACCCTACCCCTTATGAAGGAACTGCCCTAGAGGTAGCCAGGCCTAGCCTGGCAGAGCCCCTGATGTCAGTGTTCCCTTCCAAGGTGGGACCCAGTCTGGAGCAGGTAACCTGCTCCTCTCTACCCTGCCTCAGTCAGCCCAGGACTGTAGAGGTCAGGGAGGCCAGGGGACCCCAAAGTGCCCCCTGTCCACAGGAACACCCTCACCAGCAGATTAGGGGCACCAAAGCTAGAAACCCTAGCCAGGTTAAAATTCCAAGAACTCCTGAGGGATCTCCCTTACACCTAGTTAGGAACCTCCCCCAGATGGACTCTGTTGGGCACAGCCAAACCTGGGACCTAAGGGCCCCAAACCTGACCTGTCCCTCCAGTGAGCCAACAGAAGGGACCCAGCCTCCAGCTTTAGGTAGCCAGAGGATGGCCATGAGAGCACAGTGCAAATCAGTCATGGAAAGAAAGGCATATATGGTGGATAGTGATTGGAGGAAGCTGAGCCCAACATTAGTGGAGCCTCACTTCAATACTCCATTCCCACACCAGCCTTTTACTTTGACAAAACACACCACAGGTAGAGATTCCTTATGGTGGAGACCCTCTGATACCCTTAGGGTGAGGGATTGCTTAGTGGACCATGAGACAGGGGGTAACCATGCCAGTGCAGATAATTCCTTATATGGCCACTTAGGCAATATAGGCTTACCTGGTCAAGGATAGCCTTATCTCCTTTCGTTTGGGTGGGGGGTTGTGTAGGAAGGTAGATACCTGACTATGGTTACCCCCAGTGTTTAGCTAGTTTTCAACTTAGTTGGCCTGGGAACCTGCTATTCAGGACCCCAGGCTATCTGCTCTCTCTGTAAAATGGACTCCATGTACTGTAGGTACATACCAAATTGGATATTGGGTCACCCTTTTGAGTCCCTGTATAGTGTACCTTAGGTACCCAGGGCATAGGTGCACCCAAGGCCTACCAGGGGCTGCAGCATATATTATGCCACCCCTGGCTGGCCACCTAAATTGACAAAACTGGCTGATCACTCAGCTGGGGCAAGGTCGTGTAATCACCCCTTGCTTAGGTATAGTATTCCTATACCTACTTATATATAGACACACAGTAACCTATAAGTCACTCCTATGGCAGGCCTTAACAATCCTGGAGGCAGAGTGCTTGGTTATGTGTGAGATGGTGCTCTAGCATGAGCTGAGCCTGCCTGCAGCTTTCGGAACCATGTCCTTATAGCTGTTCTATGATATCGCCATACCATATACTTTTAAGTGGATTTTAATCCTCGAGGTTAATGCTAACTTTGATTTGGCTTTATCCAAGCATGTCGTGTAAGGTGTCATATGCTTTGGAATACTACCCCCTCGCCAATTCTGGCGACGGGGGTAGCATTCCACCCTTCTAGAGGGAGAAGACATGTTATTGCTGACTATCCCGGTTAAAGTTAACCAGAGCCCCAGCGTCACAAAATGGACGCTGCTGCTACCGACACAAGTCTGAACTCCTGCTGCTGGGAGTCCTTCCAGTCACGGAGGTTTGGACAATAGGTTTCCTGCTTGGGGAGGTGCGAGCACCACCCCAGACAGGACTTTGTGTAATGGGACAGGGAGGGCTGAATAGAATGAGACACTGCCTGGAGCACACTAGGTGCTCCATGCATACCCCAGTTCAAACCGGTTGCTGGGGCACTCCAGCCCCAGCTCTGGCACAAAACTGGACATAGGAGAGGGGGTGTAATCACCCCCCTTCCTGGTCCCACCCATAGGAGGGACCTAGTAAGTAATCCAGCCCCTTTTAGTTGTATAAAGGTAGGAGCTGAGTCCTGAGACTTCAGATTAATCCTGAACTGAAACTTGAAATGAAACTCTGGACCGTCGACATTCTGCTGAAGCTGAAGACTGAAGAATCTCCCTTGTGGCCAAGGAGTGACTACCCTGGGCAACCAGGCACCATCCAGCAAATCAACGGCTTGCTTTGTCAACGTTCCCGCCGGAACCCACGCACAGAGCCTGACAAGACCCAGACTTCCAGACCTCTCTTCACGACTGCAGCATAGCTGAGATCCATGGAGGCGAGACACGTGGGACCGGACATCTTGAAAAACCTGCAACTTGCTAACTGTGCAGTTCCTGAGGCATCCTCGAAGCTGTGCACTGGGGATTGAGAAACCTGGAATCCGAGCTCCACCTGCACCGAAGATCTGCCCTCCACACTCCTCGAGTTCTGCGTGGGGCCCTTCTGCTTGTGTTCTGCTCGACGCATTGTCTAGTTGCTGGTCGTTGGCTAGTAGCCTCTGTGACGACAATCCTTTTGAATCCCATCGCTGGTCTGGTTGCTCCAGACTGGCCCTTGCTTCCCTTCAAGGTGAAGCACCTCAGACCTTGCTGGTCTGCACCAGAAGCCTTTGTTGTATCCTGTGTGGGTTGCCTTTGCCAAGGCTTGTTGGCTCCAATCCGGAAGTGGACTCCTCCATCTGCGAGAACCTTCGTGGAACAGCTCCTCTCCAGCACCTGGTCGTCCTCGGCGCCTCCTGGTCTGCGTTACTGCAAAGACAAGCTTCAAGACAGCACCTGATTGCTCCTCTACGTCGTCTGGTTCCTTCCTGGTTCCTTCCTGGTCACTGGCTAGTGACCTAGACTCTGTCCCCTCTGCTTTCAGGTCTTCTACATCTTTGATCCACCCTTGGATCCACCCGGACATCTTCCTCCTGGTCGCCTACAGCATCTTTCTTCAAGGCTCCATAGGATTCAACGATGAAACCCGACACATCTTCACACCTATACACCCGCCGCCCGTGGGTGAGGTAACGCGAGTACTTCGGTGCTCCCAAGGGTATTGACTATCCAAGTGTCTAAGTCTTTAGTTGTTTCCTCCTAGCTAAACCGGAAGTGTCCTAAATCCTTCTAAATCTAACTTCTAGATTCCCATTGACTTTGTATTGACTCCCGCATGTGGGTAAAGACACTGCACACACCGCCTGTGGGCCTCCTACTTCTAAACTAAGGTTCAGATAGTGTAGCCCCAGCGATTCCCTAGGCCCTAGGTGTCATGATATCAAGCCTGCACGTCAATCTCCATAGGAGTAAAAAACCTGTAGCCTGCATGTTTACACATAGGACTTATATTTCATTTGAGAAACCCACCCCTATCCCGTGCATCCTGCACTCCATGTGTAAGTGTTGGTGTAACTAATCTTTATAGTACATGATTGTGCATACATATTTCTGTGTTTAAACACTGAACTACTCTTGTGACTCTTGGCGGTGTAAGCTGGGGTCAATCCGTTTTTGTAAGTGTTAATTCGAAGTGGTATGCAATGTTTAAACTTAAGCTTAAAGCAATTGGTTTCAGCCACGTTCTGACAGACACGCGGAAATACGCGTTGGTTTGCTTTTCAGTAAAAAGCGTGCGCTCCGCTTCTGACTGAAAGACGCGTTTGTTTACATTTATCTCTCCGCGCTCGGAGAGAAACACAGCGTCAGGAGGCACGCGTGCGTCTCAACGCTTGGGTGTGGTTCCTCTATAAAAACCACACCCGAGCTTCTGGAAGACGCTTAGCCTTCCAGCCTGTCAAGAAGAAACATCGCGCTTCCTCGGAAGAGCTCCGGTACTATTCCTGGGCATCCTGTTTGGAGAGTTTGGAGAACAGCGTTTGGAACACTGCATCTGGAAAACGCTACAAGGGGATTACAAAGCTAAGTGCACCCTCGCTTCTTTTTTGGCGCCCATCGCTAGCTACCTTTTTGTAAAAGAACTACTTTTGGGACTAATCTCTCTGAACTCAAGAAGAGAATTCATGCAACTAGAAAGACATTATTTTATCGTGGTCAAAAGCGAATTTGAGAAGCATTTCTTGTGAACAGTGAATTCTGTTTGGGTGTTAAGAACCCTTCTGGTTGATGTATATTTTTGTTGCAATATGTGTCTTTGTTTGTAGTGTATATCTTTTAAGAATCTTTATACAGGGAATCAACCTATCTGAAAATGTGGAAGTGGTGAAAGACTTCACAGTTAGCAAGGAAGTAAGTGGATTGTGATAAAAGAGAAAGCTAAAGAACTTGGTTTAGGATTGCATTTTGTAGAATAGGTATAATTTTGCCTTTGTATCTTTGTAGTGAAGTTACTTCACCCAGCACTAAACTTCAAGAACTGAATATTCTTCATCATCACATCTCTGCTAAGCTGTATTGACACACTACACCACTTCCAGGACGCGAAGCCTTTCTTGGTAGATCGCAGGTAGGATATTTAACAGAAAAAGCGTCTCAGTTGTACTGTATAGGAGCTAGTTAGAGACAGAGTTAATCTTTTGAAGAATAAGACATTAAGGTGAGCTTGTTGCTTTGCAGGTCGACTACAAGAACTCACATTAGCGTCAGATCCGGCCTCTCTCCCTTTTAGCTATCCAGCATCTCGGCGTGTAAATCTACGAATCACCAGAGGTAGGATAGGTTTCAGGGGGTTTGGCTCATAGCGTCTCTGCAAAACCCGTCAAGCACCTTACAGGTAAGATAGCACAGTCTTGAAGGTAAGAGTGACTTGAATCACCTGACACTAGGCCTCTCCTTTTCTCGTGATGTGGTACTTATACCACTTTCTTAATATATGGTTTGCTTCGCCCCTAGGGCCTAACTGTAAATTGTGCAACTTAACGTATTCTGACTAAGTATCTTGTTATGTGCTTTTGGCCTCTGATCTCATAAAGAGTTCAGAGGAGTGTGTTAGTAAATAAATACATATATATTTTATATATATCCTGTGTGGTGGTTTTTCATTTGATATTCAAGGGGTTACATATGGTAAAACAGCTGGCTTTACACGCCCTTAAGAGTCTTTTAGCCTAAGACTGTTCTGTCCACGCTACCACTAGGGTAGCTGGTCTATAAGGTTGACTTACAACCATCACCATAAGGGTTGTTTGGACTAGTGCAAGGTGATCACTAGAATAGTGAACACGTATACCAGGCCAACTTCTCACAATGATGACATTGATTAGGTCAGAGGAGAACTTGAGGACTTGAGAAAGGTGTAAATGTTATAGGCGAGACTGGGATAAATAAAAAGGAATGGGGGACCCAATATAGGAAAACAAAGAAAGCTAAAGTAGAATGGAAAAGAAGGAGAAGGAGTGATCGGATTTGAGAAGGTGAGCGTTGACTCATGGCGATGAGAGGTATAGACTCAAAGGGAAAATGCAAATTGGGGCTAGGGTCCTGCCCAGTTTGGCAGATTCACACAAATGTTTTGTTATTGGTCAGTTTGCATTCTAAGCTTGTTGAAAATGAATTGCTCTATTCACTGCATCAACACTCTCTAACAGCTTCTTGGCAGATTAGAATGTTTTAATATTTTACAACAAATGTCTGTTTGTGGTTTAGTTTGCAGTAACTTAATGAAGGCCCTAAAGAGCAGAATCTGCAGTCTATTACAAGAGCGAGATGAAAGATGCCCTGAGCCCAGAGACTGGATTTATGTCCAAGCTTGGAACAAGCATCATGTGCTAGAGGGTTCCTCATTCAGGTAATTAATAATAGTGCTGACATTTCGTTTAGTGTTTGGCTCTGTTAAAGGAGTAATAAACAATGAATTGTATTAGAACACAAGGTACCATGCATGGTAAACAGGTGTGATTCTCTGCCCTAAGCGCCGGACTGAATTGATAACCAGTATCCTAATTTTGATTTTTTTTGTCCTGCCATTACATCTATATGGCGTGTGCGCAGAGACCTAGGACTGTCCTTACCACGTGAGCGACAGGACCTGTCCTGTGACTCGGAGCAGTGCATCAAGCGTTTCCTCATAGGATACAGTGTACTACCATCCCAGTGCTGGGTGTAGTACTAAAGGTGTTGGTGGCACCAAGCTGTATTCTGTGAGTCCCTAGTGGGAAGATTTTGTTTTTGGTTTATGAGGAAGATTGTTGCCTGTTGACCCCTCTTGTGTAAATGGTGCTGTTGTGTTAAACCTAGAACCTTGCGCTGACATCGGGTGTGCATGCCATGTGGGTGTGCATATACAGGGTTGAGAGATGGGACTGCAGTTTTTTGCTCAAGGTGACAACATTCCTGATGAACACTTCTATCTACAGATTTCTCAGTTTTAGAATATCCCCAAGCTCCACCTGGAACAAAGGTTTTACACAGCATTGTGCTCACACACGAGTAAGTGGCGCTATGTAGCTTCATGTTTACTTTGTTCAACCCATAAGTGACAAAATGAGCTGCATATAAGTGCCACCCCTGCACACTAATTTCAGCTCCTTTTTTTGATGTGCTTTCTAATGCCTATCTGGAGCTTTGCTGCCAATTTTTCTTGTTGGTTGATGAGCTTGTTTCTCAAAATGTTTTTCCAAAACCAGTGTGCAAGGGAACAATGTCCCCTCCTAAACCTACTGGGTTCAAGCCTTCCGGTAAAGACATAAGCACATTTCTGTGACAGACCTGCATGAGGCATGCTTCTAGTGTTTGGGTTCGGGCACAACTCCAAGTCGTGTAAGGAGTGTACCCTCTTGAACCCATAGGTGATCAGGGACCATGAATCAATTCTGTACATCACAAACATCAGAAGAAGTTCCTGCTCAAAGTTGAGGCATGGACATGTTCCTACTTTCAAGTCCGTTCCAATCACAAGTTGTCTTCATTGTCAAAGTCTTGTGGTAAGTCATATTTGGAGTTGAAGAAGAAGCACAAGAAATCCAATCAGGATTTGTTCCCGCCATTCTGCCATCGGAGAAGTTGTGTGGGCATCAAGGTACCATTCGGTATTGTTCCTTATCTCCCACTGATAAGTCGATTCCACAATTGATCCCGATTGTGAGGAAACAATCTTTTTGCATGTTCACCCCCACTTTTTGCCCCTCTTTTGGCCCTTGGTAATGGTGTAATGGTCCTGGAATGCACTGATCACTGAGTATCAGGCTTTAGTGCATATGCTCTGAGCCTTTTCAAAGTATATCTTCAATTAGCTTATCCGCAATTGGCATACCAAATCTCACTTGAAAGTCGAAAGTTGAAAGTTGAAAATATTTATAAAGCGCACTGTGACCAAGCGGCTTCCTGGCGCTAAGTGATTGACAGAGGCGGATGAGTGACGCACCAGGGGATTACTGGGTAGCAAAGGCTTATTTGCTTGTAAAGCGCCAGAATAGACCCCCGAAGGGGTATCTCCGCGCTGTTGCTGCAAAGGGAGTGTTCTGTAAAGGTATATCCAGTGGTGATATGTAAGCAAGAGAGGCATTAGTTACTGGGATACAGGTATGTTTTTAAGGTTTTCCGAAAAATCAGGTGACTGGTAAGTGATCTTAATTCCGGGGGCAAAGAGTTCCAGAGTACTGGTCCAACATGGGCCAGCGCATGGCCACCTTGTCTGGTCTTCTTTACTCTAGGTACCTGCAGTAACTGCTGGTTACTGGAGCGCAAAGAACGCCCGGGGATATAGGGCAGGAAGATTTCAGTCAGATATTTAGGGCCCTCCCCTATCATACTCTTGTGGATGGTGCATAGAGTTTTAAACTGGACTCGTTTCCTCACTGGGAGCCAGTGGAGTCTGGTCAGTAGGGGACAGGAGGGAGTCCTTGGTGGAGCGTTCAGGACAATCCTTGCTGCTGTGTTTTGGATTACCTGCAGTTTGTTAAGTTGTTCCTCGTTTGCTCCAAGGAGCAAACCGTTGCAGTAATCCACCCTGCTGATGACAAGAGCCTGTACAAGCGTTTTCCTATGATGGTCCGGTAAGTAGGGGAAGACTCGTCTTAACATCCCAATAGCCCGAAAGCAGGTACCGGCAACTTGATTTACATGATCTTTAAATGTAAGTTGCTGGTCAAGTAGCACTCCCAGGTTCCTAACCGTGCTTTTGGGAATGGGGACGGGGCCTAGCTCTAGGGGCCACCAGTCAGATGACCAGTGTGTTGCCGCTTGCCCGAACAGCATGACCTCGGTTTTCCCTACGTTACACTGCAGACAGTTCGATGACATCCATTCTGCAATGGCTCTCATGCCATCTGCAAAAGATCTTTTTATTGCAGGTGTAAGGTTTTTGAAGGGAAAAAGGAGTTGGGTGTCGTCAGCGTACGACACCGGGGTGAACCCGAAAGATCTTGCTAAGTTGGCTAGGGGGGCCACATACACGTTGAAAAGTGTGGGGCTTAAACAAGAGCCTTGTGGCACTCCCTTGTTGAGCTCCCTGTGAATGGATTTATGGGAGCCCAGCCTAACTTCTTGGGATCGACCAGACAAAAAGCTCTCCATCCACGCCAGAGCCCCTCCTTCCACGCCTACCTCCTTTAGGCGGTTGAGAAGCACCGTGTGAGACACCGTATCAAAAGCGGCGGAAAGATCCAGCAGCACCAGAATCATAGAGCTGCCGTCATCCAGTGCCATTTTGAAGTTATTGGTCACTGTTTGAAGGGCTGATTCTGTGCTGTGGTTTGGCCTGAACCCAGATTGTGAATAGTCCAGGCCCTCCGTCGCTTCAAGATGCTGGGAGAGATGGGTGTTCACGTGCCTTTCCGCGATCTTGCCTAAGTAGGGTAGGAGAGAGATAGGTCGTAAGTTGGAGAGGTCTGTCCATGGGGATGATGCTTTTTTTCTTATCGGGTTCACCACCGCCTTTTTCCAGTCTGCTGGGACCTGGCCTTCCATAAGGGAGGTATTAATCACTTCCAGTATGGGGGGTCCCAGAAGAGAGATCATAGGGCCAACCATTTTGGCAGGAATGAGGTCGTTGGGGGACCCTGATTTAATATGACTGCAGAGGGAGAGGAGCTCTGTATTGTCAATCGGAGGGAAGGATATCAGAGGAGGTTTATTGTATATTGCCGGGGTCTGAGGAGGGCATTTGTTAGTCTTATTTATGATATTATTAGCTGCTACTATTCTTTCGTAGATAGTATTTATTTTGTCCTCAAAGAATAGAGAGACTTCATCGCATAAGTCCTGCGAGAAGTCGTCGGAGCTCTCACATGCAGTTGGTTTGATAAAATTCTGCAGAATATTGAAGAGCTCCTTGGAGCAATTGCCCGCTTCTGCTATCTGTTGTGTTAGGTGTTGTTTCCTAGCTAGCTTTATGTTTTTATAGTACTCTGATTGGGCATCTAGGAAAACTACTCTGCTATTCTCGGTTTTCCTTTTCCTCCATGCCTTCTCAGCTCGTCTGCATTTTTGTTTTCCTGCTCTCAGTTCATAGGTATACCAACTTTCTTGTTTAGACGCAGGATACTGCTTATGCCGTTTTAAAGGAGCTAAGATGTCAATGGCTTGCTTAATGGAGTCATTGAGCTTAGCTAAGGCCATATCTGCTGTGTCTGTTTCCAGAATATCGGGACTTGTCCAGACTTCCTGGACTTTGTTGGCAGTAACTTTGTGCCATTGTCGTCGCCAGATAGGGGGAAGAGGTGCACTTTTAACAGGTCTTGTTGTAGTTAGTAATAAAAATTCTAACATGGAGTGATCTGTCCATGATATTTCTTTTGCCGGGGAGCAGATTACTTTGGCACAGTTGCAAAAGAGTAGATCAAGCATATGTCCTCCTTTATGGGTGGATCCATGGTTTTGTAGTTCTAGACCTAGGTTTGAAAGGTCTGTGATCAAAGCAGTGGATTCAGACAGTGTTGGCTTGAGCAAACAGATGAGTTTTGAGCGCCTTACGGAAATGTAGATACTCAGTGATGGACCTGATGGTGAGAGGAAGGCTGTTCCAGAAACGGGGGGCAAGAGTGGAAAACCTAGTGCCACCTGCTCTGGTCTTGCGGAAGCGGGGAACGCTGAGAAGAAGCTGTCTGGAAGATCGGAGATCACGGCACGGGAGGTAGTGGTTGATCATGGAGTTGATGAAGATAGGCGCCGTACGGGCGCGGGCCATGAAGACTATGCATCCCATCTTGAAGAGGGTTCGCTGCAAGATGGGTAGCCAGTGAAGGGATTTAAGTAGCGCAGTGGTGTGGTGGTACCTGGGAAGTCGGTGAATAAGGCGAGCGGCCTGATTTTGGAT
Source organism: Lissotriton vulgaris (assembly GCF_964263255.1). Taxonomy (NCBI): domain Eukaryota; kingdom Metazoa; phylum Chordata; class Amphibia; order Caudata; family Salamandridae; genus Lissotriton; species Lissotriton vulgaris. The sequence continues at coordinate 1,540,677,356 of NC_141696.1, read as the reverse complement.
GATCTGGAGGCGTCGCAGCTCGTAGGCAGGGATGCCCTCGTACAAGCAGTTCCCGTAGTCCAAGCGTGAGAGAATCATAGCCAGAACAATGATTTTAAGTGCTTCAAGGGAGAAAAAGCGAGAAATCTTTCGGATAACCCTGAGGGACAAAAAGCAAGAAGAAACAACGGAGCTGACCTGGGGGCGCATGGAGAGGTCCTGGCTAATTTTGATTCCCAAGGTTTTTACTGAGGCAGAGGGAACCGGGGGGGGACCAATAATGGAAGGCCAGAAGGCAGAGGTCCAAGGGCTGGTGGAACCGTCAGTCAGAAAAACCTCCGTTTGGTCCGGGTTAAGCTTGAGGTGGTTTTGGTTCATCCAGTCAGAAATAAAAATAAGTGTGGTCTGAAATTTAAGGAAGGAGTCAGAGGGAAAGGAAAGATCAAAAACAAGCTGAAGGTCGTCTGCGTAATTGTACACAGAGACCTCCATATTGAGGAGAGAAATAATAAGGGGGTAGATATAGAGATTAAAAAGAAGAGGGGACTACTATACCATAGAAAATTGGCCTTAATGAATGAGTGAAATGCTGTTGAAATACAATGTCTGTTGCTAGATTGTTATTGGGTATGAGATACGTGCTCTACTGTTCTAGGCTAGATGCCAGCCATGTACTTTTGTACTGACATTTACTATGATATATTGTAGCGTACAGTAATTTTGATTCGTAAATTTATGACTCATATTACGCTAATGGATTTGCTTTTTATATGTCTATGCTGAAACAACCAATAAAAAACTTTTGAAATTAAAAAAAAGAAGAGGGGAGAGGGAAGAGCCCTGGGGGACCCCACAGGACACCGAACGAGGGGGGGCAGAGAAGCCAGAGAGACGAACAGCTTGTGTCCGGCCTTGGAGGAAAGAGGCAATCCAGACGAAAGCAGTGCCCTGGATGCCCGCTGCCCTGACACGGTCGAGGAGGATGGAGTGGTCGACCGTGTCAAAAGCAGCGGCAAATCAAGGAGCACTAAGGCTTGGGGAGAGTTGGAGTCCGCCTTGCTCTTCAGTTCGTCCAAGACAGACAAAACCACAGATTCGGTAGAGAGGATCGGGCGGAAGCCTGCTTGATGAGAGGCCAAGAGATGATTGTCCTCGATGTAGGCCGACAAGCAAGAGGTAATGTGGCGCTCTAGAATCTTGGCTAAATAAGGAAGAAGGGAGATGGGCCTGAAATTAGCAGGGAGAGAAGGGTCTGAGCCGGGTTTTTTTTAAATGGGAATGACTGTGGCCGTTTTAAAGGAGAGCGGGACTATACCCTGGGAGATGGATGCATTGAGAAGGGATAAGGGGCGGTCCGGGCAGCCAGAGAATAGCTCCCTTAGGATGCGAGCCGGTCCGCAGTCAGCGGGGGACCCTGACTTGACCTTCCTAAGCAGGGCAAGGAAAGATTCCTTCGAGATAGATGAAAAATGGTACAAGCAGGAGGACAGAGGAGGAAGGGAAGGGGAGGGGAGGGGAGAAGATGGCAAGGAGATATTCAGTTTGATGTTGGCAATGTTCTCGAGCAAAAAGTCGTTCAAAGAGAGACAGAGGGTTTGGGAGGGGACAGGGTTGAGGTTGACTCTGTCAGAGGCAGCCAGATTGTGAACGATGGAAAAAATCTCCTTGGATTTGTTAGTCGCTAGTAGGATTTTATTAGAGAAGTATTCTAATTTGGCTGAAAGAATAGCTCTCTTATAGTTTTTTAGGAGAGACCTGTGTCGATCTCTCAAGAGGGGGCAGTAATTGCGCCTCCACTGGCACTCAGACTGTCTGAGAGCTAACTTAAGGGCCTTAAGATCACTAGAGAACCATTTATTGGCTTCGTGGAGACGACAAGCCTCGACCCTCCTGAGGGGGGCGACCAGGTCACAGGAGGTGGACAGCCAGGTGTTAACGGCGTCGACTTGGAGGTCGAGAGAAAGATCAGATAAGTCAGGAAGGGAGATCGCCAAGGAAGAATGAAGAGACTTTAGGTCCACCCGGTTCCAGTCCGTGCTAGGACATTTTTGGGCAGAGGGGGCTGGTTGGTGACTACGAGATCAATGGAAAAGGAGATGAGCGAGTGGTCCGACCAAGTCCAGGGAAGGATGGGGACAGGAGAAATAACCCGACTGGCCGACCATATCTGGTCAAGGATGTGACCATGGACGTGGGTGGGGGCGTGAATATGTGAAGTGAAATTAAAACAGCGAATAGTGTCAGAGAAGTCTTTAGAGGTCTGATCTTCCCTGGGGTCTCCAGGCCAATAGTTGAAATCGCCCAGTAAAAGAACTGATGAATTATTGACCACAAGGGTGGCCAGCAGTTCTTGGAGAGCGGGCGCAAAGTGAGACATAGTTTGGGGGGGGCAGTATAAGAGAACTATAGTGAGGGGTGCCAGAAGGTTCACTGAGCGGGCGACTAACATGTCGACATGAGGTATGGGGGGATGGGACAAGGGTTGGAACTGAACATTAGACCGGATGATCATAGCCACACGCCCGCCAACTTTTCCATCTGGGCGGTCAGCCCGAAGGGCGTAGTAGGAGTCGGGGAGCGCAGATAGAACATCGGGCAGGGAATCGGCAGAGAACCAAGTTTCCATCCCTCGTATATGGTACTGGAGTACCCGAGGCTTGTACATTAAAGAGTCTTTCATGGACTGCAGCGCTAGTTGTGCCACCACGACGGTGACAAAACAGCAGCATGACTCCCAGCATGCCATTGCTGTTTAGCAGAGTAGTTTTAAACTGTTAATTCAACTTCTCCATTAAACCCAATGGCAAAGCACAGGTCTCCATTTTTAATACTTGTAAGTCAACCCTACAGCGGGCCAACAGAACTCTAAAGGCAGGGTTCATTATGGTGAAAGGTTGGACCTAATGTTTAATGTTCTTAAGGTCCTGACAGTAAAAACCAACCTATCTGAAAGAGACATCTAGCCACAGATTCCTTACCTTTGAACTTCCAGGCATCAGGCTGGATCCAGAAGATTTTTGATAGCAGTACCCCATGTACGCTGGTAGGTGGTGTCAGTCGAATCTGCGTGTTGTCGTCATGTTCGTCGTGACAGCCGCGTCATCAATTTAACTGTCACTCCAGTGCGCTGACGTCGGTTCATTTATTTCCGCGCCAGCCAGCGCCGATCCATTGAAGAGAGCAACCCCATGTCACCTCTTCACATAGTATTTTTGAACATTTTGTCGACTCCCTTTGGTGTGTTAGGATGTCCAGTAGGACACTTCTTGTGCGTCTGGTGCCTGGAGCACGACAACGACACAAAGTCGTGCTATTGCAGGGCCATGTCGCCAAAGGCTTTGAGGGAGCGGTCCCTGAAGTTGCTCGTGGCCCGGCTAGCACCGCGGAGGTCGCCTCATCGATTTCGCTCCTGGTCTCGGTCGAGAGGAAGGTCTGAGCATCGCTCTGGGGGCTTGAAGTCCTCTTCCTCCAAGTTACCAAGTAAGAGGCACCACAAAAAGCACAAGAAGTCAAAGCGTGCGTTGACTTTGCCCTGTCCGCCTCGCGGTGAGACGGAGGAGCTTTAGCGTTCTAGGCCCCGTTCCATGGGGATTTTTATGACACCATGTGTGCCGTGTTGGGGCAGCCTGATCCTGCCGGCATGCCTTTGGGCCCCACGGGCCCAGGTAAAGGAGATCCCTTGATCAAGCGCCTTCGGCTCTGGCGCCACTGCCTTCTTTTGGACCCGTTCCCAGGTCCGGACTGGCACGGTCACACCTCCACAGTGACCTTCTTCGTCTCCGAATCCGACGCCGAGGTCTCCAGTGCCCGCCGGCATCGCCTCCCCATCCTCATTCCAGATGAAACAGAGTCGGTCTCGTGTCCACAGATGCCGAAACCAGCGCTGATAATGCCGTATGGCTTCATACCATCTAACCAGCCCTTTTCTGAAGGTTTAGGGTTGGACCAAGAGGATTGGGATAGGGAGCAGGATCCCTTAGAAATCCCGCAACCCCAGGACATGGACTAGTATGAGGAACTGGGTGATGTCAGTGGTCTGGACAGCTCCCCAGATTCTGGAATGCTGTTGCCTCCTAGCCTTGCTACAAAGGAGGAAGCGTTGTTTGCTAAGATGGTGCGTAGGGCTGCGGAGGTCCTGGACCTGCAGCTTCCTACAGTGGTGGTCAAGACGAATGTCTTGACGGAGATCCTGTATCCTGGTGTCTCTTTGTTGGAACCCTTGCTACCTTTTAACAAGGCCTTAACGGATGTTCATCTGAAAGAAACAGGTCATTATTGGATTCCTTATCTTAGAATATCCCCAGGCGTTTGTGTAGCTGTACCCCTGCGCGTCGGTAGGCGACGTCTGTGGCTCCGCGTCCGTCGTCGGCGTCCTGGCGCCGGGATGACGTCGCCGTAGGGATTGTGAGAAGTTTGCCTGATATGTGATGTCCACTATTCTAGTGGGCACCCTGTATCAGTCCAAACAACCCTTATGGTGATGGTTGTAAAGTCAACCTTATAGACCAGCTATCCTAGTGGTAGCGTGGACAAAGCAGTCTTAGGCTAAACTTCAGAGGGCATGTAAAGCCAGCTGTTTTACCATATGTAACCCAGGGGCGGTGGGTGACATTTGAAAGTGGTGGGGCGCAAAGTGATTTGCATCCAGCACCGTAGCGAGCGAGCACAGCGAGTGAGCGCGAACCCCAAAAGGGGGGTTCGGGGGGATTACCCCCCCCCCCAAGAAAATTTTGAAAAAAAATAGGAAAAATCGTGCATTTTCAAGCAAATTTGAGAAAGCAGGAAGGTTAATAAAGAAATTGTGAAAGTGCAGTTATTACATTAATAGATGGCATAACATAGGTAGCTGCTTATTCAGTATAACCACAGAGTGTTGCATAGGAAGGCCTGCAGAACTCACCCTTCAGACGGTCACACTCAAACATATATTGCCCCCTGTCACCATCATCAGTCATGGCTTTCACCCTTCCGCCGCTCCCTCCACTGTGTCACCCTCATCTCAGGTGAATGAAAGAGGGACTTTAGTCTCCGAGCACAGTCCATCCTTCACCGCTGGCATGATGTGCAGTCGATGGAGGGTGGATGGAGTGTGTCGAGTGGTCCCAACCTTTATAACTGACCAAAGGATTCAGCACATAATTCGTTTTTACAAAATGTTATTTTTGTCATATGTGTATAAGAGTCTGCAGTGAATAGTGAAGTGAGGGAAACCTATGGTTTCCATGAAGAAGGATGTGGGGGTCACCCGTGGGTGGTAGAAGATCCTGAACCGTGGGCAGGAGGATCCACCCCAGGCGGGGACAGAAGTGATCATATTTGTCATTTCTACTACACAGTGCAGTCCACAGGCTGAACTGAGAGCTGAGCACCCAGCACACGGGCGCTCACGGCACCAGCCTCGGACAGGAAGCAAAGGAGCAACAACACACACAGTTGTTTGCAAATCAAAAAAAAAGTGTTGTCCTTTGTGCCATCCTGAATAAATCAAATAAAATACCCAACTTGCAATTTTTGCTTTTCGACCATCGGATCGTCACGAGAAGGATGAGCAGATAAATACAACCAATATCTAATATTCTTCGAGGCAAAGTGAACGAAAGGGCAAATATTAATATTTTTAGAACTTAGACGATTCGTACATTATTTCATCATTTTTCAGGTGTTTTAAAAGGTATTTGTTTGGGAGAAAACAGAACTACCAGCAAACGAGACCACCCATTTAAAGATCTGCTGTAATTAGGACTTTACATATATGTAGCATATAAATAGCAGAAAAAAACACCAAGAAAGCTAAGGAATGGCAAGAGAAATCGCTGAAAAGGAAAATAAAAGGCAAACAAAGGGACATCCTGTTGTATGTTCTCACTCGATGGGAAGAGTTAAAGCAGGCCTCAAAAACCTCTAGAACTGTAGACTGAATACAGCGACCATAAAACCGTGATCCAGGGCTGCGTTCTAAAACTCCAAGGGCATCTTGTGATTCGGACGGTAAACCTCAAGCCACCAATCTTCGACACACTAGCTTCTTATGCCACATGGAAAAGGTTTATTAGCATATGCAGTGGGTAAATGTAAAAGCAGAATTATTAATATAATAACACCAACAATCACAGCGATAGAGCCAGGGGGACTGCTAAGCAGTTATCATGAAGGGATTTCCTGGCAATGCAGTTTATTTTTGGGAGTTATCTACATTCGTTTTGCAAATGAATGTGCTCTGTTCGTGGCCATGCATTAAAAATCAATACCATAAATATCGGGGGAGAATGCAGCGTCCAACAGACTCTGGCACAGCTTGTTAAGTGCAAATTATTTCTAGCTTTATCTATGGCATGGGTACTCACTAACTTTCTGTCGGGGGCCAAATTTACAGTGTGGTTTGTGTCCGAGGGCTGCACTGGTGGGGGCGGGGTCAGTGGGGGAGGGGGCGGACTAGATCCACAAAAGAAAACTATGACCATGAGGTTGATCACAGGTCCCTGCTGCAGCTGCTGTACATGCCTTCATCCACTGAGCCACCAGACCCGGCATACACACATCTCCCTCCCTCCCTCCCTCCCTCCCTCCCCCTCTCACTCCCTCTCACTCCCTCTCTCACTCCCTCTCTCACTCACTCCCTCTCTCACTCACTCCCTCTCTCACTCACTCCCTCTCTCACTCACAGCCTCTCTCACTCCCTCCCTCCCTCTCTCCCTCCCTCTCTCCCTCTCTCCATTGTTCCCTCTCCCTCCCTCGCTCCTCCCCTCTCTCTGTCTGTCTCTCTCACTCCCTCTCTCACTCCCACTCTCACTCCCTCCCTCTCTCACTCCCTCTCTCACTCCCTCTCTCACTCACTCCCTCTCTCACTCACTCCCTCTCTCACTCACTCCCTCTCTCACTCACTCCCTCTCTCACTCACAGCCTCTCTCACTCCCTCCCTCCCTCTCTCCCTCCCTCTCTCCCTCTCTCCATTGTTCCCTCTCCCTCCCTCGCTCCTCCCCTCTCTCTGTCTGTCTCTCTCACTCCCACTCTCACTCCCTCCCACTCTCACTCCCTCCCTCTCTCACTCCCTCTCTCACTCACTCCCTCTCTTACTCACTCCCTCTCTCACTCACTCCCTCTCTTACTCACTCCCTCTCTCACTCACTCCCTCTCTCACTCACTCCCTCTCTCACTCACTCCCTCTCTCACTCCCTCTCTCACTCCTTCTCTCTCTCCCCCTCGCTCTCCCTCTCCCTCCCTCTCTCCCTCCCTCTCGCTCCCTCTCTCGCTCCCTCTCTCCCTCTCTCGCTCCCTCTCTCGCTCCCTCTCCCTCCCTCGCTCCCTCTCTCCCTCCCTTTCTCCATCCCGCCCTCTGTCTGTCTCTCTCTGTCTCCTTCCCTCTGTCTGTCTCTCTCTCACTCCCCCCTCTCACTCCCACTCCTTATCTCCCTTTCCCCTCCCTCACTCCCTCACTCTCCCCCTCCCTCTCTCTCTCCCCCTCCCTCCCTCTGTCACCCTCTGTCATCTCACCCTTCCTGCGTGTCAGCTGGGGCTGAGACAGCTTCCAGGTGCACACCCACAAAAACACACACACACAGCTCCACTCTGGCTATGTGAGTATCGCCTGGCCCCCACAGAGCAGCAGAGACTCTCTGAGTCGCGCTGCAGCAGACACTCTTCAAAAAAAATAATAATAATACATGGGTACTGATGTTTGCAAGGTCCGCGGGCCGCCACTGGCCTGCGGTACTATGAGTACCCATGATCTATGGGAACAGATAAGACGTTCATTAAGAAAGCGAGGAGGGCTGTTATGTTTACAAATTTACCATTTTTAACGTGAATGACTTTTAATTGTAAAAAATAAATGTGGTTGCATTTATGAATTTCATAGTCCCATCTAGGTAGGTATATGTTGACCTAGCCTTGATTCACAACTTCAGTTCTGGTGTCTGCTACTAACACAACATGTATGAATACATTACCATTATATAAAATGAATGCTCAGTCAGGGGTCGCTTGACTAAACTAAAGTGTACATGGTAAGTGGAGGATCTCCTGTGCGTCTTTACCTGGTATGTTGCAGACCCAACATTGGTGCTCTATGACGAGATAATATTTTATGCGCCATTCCACAGAACCGCGGGTCTCCCATCTATGCAGTGTGCAGAAACAATAGTGCAGTATGCCTGCAGCCTAGCGGTGCACCTGCCCATCACATGTGTGGTCCGGGGGCGAGACAACCAAAGAAAGTGGCGAAGAAATGTTAAACTCCATATAGAAGCATTTACTTCGCCAGTGCAAAGCTTGTAACTGTTGTACAATCAATATGCGAAGTGGATGCCTAAAAGCGGAAGCTGAGAGCAGTGTTGCCGAGAGTGACCAAAGGTGACGTCATTGAGGAATGTGTAGCATACAATGCTGGAATGTACTGGTTTGTTGATATTTAACGCCTGTATTCGCAGCCACCAAATACTCTGCCTTATAAATAGCGGAAAGAGGGTTGCCTGACAGAAATATACATAGACAAGACCGCAATGCTCCCAAAGTCTGTTGTAATGATTATTATCAAATGTATATGTATTTACTAATTAATGAAACCAAAATGCCAATCTGGGGACCTTAGCGAACAAATAGTCATTCCACTGTAGTTCGGGAATTAAGAGCTCATTATAAACGAAGCTACGTTGCTCCAGAATGTTTCTGCTTGAATTTTGGAGATGGCCGCGGCTGTTTCTCGGTTGTTTTAATTACTGAAACATGTGCACTCTTTACAATCCTGAAATTTGCTCAAGTGACCTGGGTCAAAAATGAAGCATGCAGCGCAGGCCATTGGGCGCCATAGTTAGGAATATGCAGTCATGACGAGGCATTGCAAAGATGTAACAGAGTTCTGTGACTCACATCAGCCATTCAAAATCTAAGCATGGCCTACTGGGCCCCTCCGCGGCCTCCCCCCTCCTTCACTCGGACTCTGCTCTGTCCGCCCTCATATGCTGGCCTGCCCTGCCCATGCCCACAAGCGACCTGCACCTACTATCGAATCTTCTGTCTCTCTCGAATCGATCCCGGTCTCCCAACTCGAGTCAACAAGTGCAGGTAGTGTCTGCTGCTGCTGCCTGTGGCGACTGGCGACGACAGACAGCCCCGCCCCCTACACTAGAAACTACAGCAGCATGAGCGTCCCAAATGGCCAATCACTGCATGGCTTCACATGCTGAAGTCACACAGTGATTGGCCATGATTGATCCAGTGTGCCACCCACGCGCGGCATCCAATAATGGATTGCCATCCCTTCAGCGTGGTGGACCAGCCAATCCTGGCGCTGCATGCAGTGCTAGGATTGGCTAGGGGGGGCACACTGAATCCTCGCCCTGGCACCTTTCATACCACAGGGCCCGGCTAAAGCAGCACCCCCGGCCCCTTCGGTCTGCCTAGGCAGTTTCAGTCTCTAACGCGCATGCTCGGGATTGTTGCAGCCCTAAATTCCACATGCGCAGAGACATGCCGTGCTGGCCTGCTACAGTCTACAAACTGTCACTCAGCAGACCAGCCAGCCAGCCCCACCCCCTGCGCACTCCCTATTCAATCGGGTGTGTCCCAGAAGTTGGAACACGGAAGCGCTGCGCTAAGGAAAATGAATTCCCTTTAAAGTATGCTGCTCTTGTCGGGTGCGTCCATCCAGGCTTAGTGGGGCTACGCCCCTACGCCCCAATGGACGCACCGCGGCTGATGCAACCCCATACCAAATGAAAGGACACCACACAGGTTATATGTAAAATATATATGTATTTATTTCTAACACAACCCCTCTGGGCTCTTTATGAGGTCAGAGGCACAAGCACATAACAAGTAACTTAATCAGCATACAATAAGTTGCACAATATGCAGTCGGGCCCTAGGGGCACGGAAAATCATATACTAAAATAGTGGTATAAGAACCACGTCATGGGCAACGGATAAGCCTAGGGCAGAGGGAATCGCTGGGGCAATGCTGTACTACCCAAGGTTAGGAAGTAGGAGGCCCACGGTGTAGGAGAGTAGGGTCTGCTTCCTATGGTCACCCCGACTTTTTGCTTTTGCTTTACTGGTTTTCGACTTAGATATGGCTCTGGGCCCCATAATCAGACCAACAGCACAGATGCACTCTCTCTAAATTCATTGGTTTGGCTTTATCCAAACATGTCGTGTAAGGTGTCATACGCTTTGGAATACTACCCCCTCGCCAATTCTGGCGACGTAGGTAGCATTCCACCCTTCTAGGGAGAAGACATGTTAGTTCCAACTATCCCGGTTAAAGTTAACCAGAGCCCCAGCGTCACAAAATGGACACTGCTGCCACCGACACAAGTCTGACCTCCTGCTGCTGGGAGTCCTTCCAGGCACGGAGGTTTGGGCAATAGGTTTCCTGCTTGGGGAGGTGTGAGCACCACCCCAGACAGGAGTTTGTGTATTGGACAGGGAGGGCTGAATAGATTGAGACACTATGTAGCAACAAAACGAGAGATAGGGAGAGTTATGTAACACTCTTATTCCCCGGTTAAGTCTGTCAAACAAGAAAAGAGTGTCCTATGGTATTGATAAGACCACAGAATGGAGCAACGGAAACTGGCCTCACTTAGGTCAGTTAGGAAAGCCCTCACTCACCACCTGGTGGTGACATGCTTCATCATTGGGCCCCACTAAAGAGGCCGAGTGCCTCTTTAGTGTGCTTCGACGCCAGGTGTACTGCGGAGCAGGTTTTGTGAGTTCAGGCGTGCAGTGAAAATAAATTACATAGTGGTGAAAGAATTAAAAATGTCTTCAGTGTGTCCCAAATTTTTTTTATTGTGTGCCCACTAGGACATATATTTAAAAGTAAGTGTAGGAAAGTAGTCCACAATTAATTGTGTGGTTATTTCCAAAACGAATTATTTGTCAGTCTACATGTTTCTGCCTTCAAAACGGTGTAAATTACCAGGCATTTGTCAGGACTAAAGAAGTGTACTAAACCCTGGCGGTATGAGCACGCTAAGGCCCACCCTGACCTAGGGACGTGAATAGTGAAAAAGTGAAAAAAGTGCAAAGAGGAAGAGGTTTCTCTTCCCGGTTACTCCTGGTTTAGGAGGCTTACAAAATTAGGTTTCTGCAACTTTGGAAAGAAAGGGACAAAGACATACATATAGGACAAACAAATGATTAGTAGTTGGTCTTATTCGCATAGGTAAGTCCATGGTGCTCCATTCATTGTGGGTGGACAGTGGGCGGCACTTTAACAGTACGTTTACCACCAACCTCTGTCCCTGGGCAGATAAACACTCATCAATGGGAAGTGTTGTGAGCTACAAGTGAAATAGTGAAATATAGTAGCTGTGGGTTAAAAGAAAGTGCGTCGGGATCAATGGACCAAAGGTCTGTGATCCTGTTTCTAGAGTAATAAAAGTTAAAATGTCTCACTTATATGGTGTGTTCAAGGTACACCATGGGTCACGGGAGGGGCTGGTAGCGTTATTGGCACACCCTTAGTAAAGGAGAAAAGACATAATCAAGTCAGGAATAGGTAAAACGCTACTTAGCTTAGCGGAGACGCCGCCAGTATGAGATCCGCCAACAGCCAGTTGTTCACTTACGCCCTCGACGCCAGGCACCCTCTGTATACCTCAGGCACCCTCAAACTGGACCCCGACGATCAGGAGCGGGGCCGGTGAAGCCGTTTAAAAGTGATTCTGCAAGTGGTGCGTCTCGTTTCCTGTTGAGCCAGTAGGGAAGTGAGAAGTGTCATGATGACTGAGGTAACATGCAGCCAGAGTCATTGGGAGGCCCGACCTGCGTGTGCAACCTATTGTAAAAACAGGCGATGCCGTGAGGGCTTTCCTAACTGACCTAAGTGAGGCCAGTTTCCGTTGCTCCTTTCTGTGGTCTTATTAATGCCATAGGACACTCTTTTCTTGTTTGATAGATTGAGACACTGCCTGAGGCACACTAGGTGCTTCATGCATACCCCAGTTCAAACCGGTTGCTGGGGCACTCCAGCCCCAGCTATGGCACGAAACTGGACAAAGGAGAGGGGGTGTAACCACCCCCCTTCCTGTTCCAACCCATAGGAGGGACCTAGAAAGTAATTCGGCCCCTTTTAGTCGTATAAAGGTAGGAGCTGAGTCCTTAGACAAGGCCCTCCACGGCACCGGACCAGCATACCTGAACAGCCGGCTCAAATTCCACGCACCCCAAAGGACCCTACGATCAGCCCAGCTTTCCTACGCCGTGGTCCCTCGCACCAGAAAGACCAGATCGGGAGGCCGCCCCTTCTCCTTCCTCGCAGCCAAAGCATGGAACGCCCTTCCGCTCCAACTCAGACAGAAAACATCGCTCCCCATCTTCGCAAGAAACATCAAAACCTGGCTCTTCGACAGACCCCCTCCTTGATGGAATGGAACCTGCACCCCCCCACCCCTAGCGCCTTGAGACCCTTACAGGTGAGTAGTTGCGCTTTAACAAACTCCTGATTGATTGATTGATTGATTGATTGATAGATTAATCCTGAACTGAAACCTGAAACGAAACTCTGGAGCTTCGACATTCTGCTGAAGCTGAAGACTGAAGAATCTCCCTTGTGGCCAAGGAGTGACCACACTGGACAACCAGGCACCATCCAGCAAATCAACGGCTTGCTTTGTCGACATTCCCGCCGGAACCCGAGCACAGAGCCTGACAAGACCCAGACTTCCAGACCTCTCTGACCCTCTCTTCACGACTACAGCACAACTGAGATCCGTGGAGGTGACGAGACACGTGGGACCGGACATCTTGAAAAGCCTGCAACTTGCTAACAGCGCAGCTCCTGAGGCATCCTCGAAGCTGTGCACTGGGGATTGAGAAACCCCAAACCTGAGCTCCACCTGACCTGAAGACCAGCCCTCCACACTCCACGAGTTCTGCGTGGGGCCCTTCTGCTTGTGTTCTGCTCGACGCATTGTCCGGTTGCTGGCCCGTTGGCTAGTAGCCTCTGTGACGACAATCCTTTTTATTCACATCGCTGGTCTGGTTGCTCCAGACTGGCCCTTGCTACCCTGCAAAGGTGAAGCACCTCAGACCGTGCTGGTCTGCACCAGAAGCCTTTTGTGTATCCTGCGTGGGTTGCCTTTGACAAGGCTTGTTGGCTCCAATCCAGAAGTCGACCCCTCCATCTGCGAGAACCTTCTCGGGACAGCTCCTCTCCAGCATCTGGTCATCCACAACGCCTCCTGGTCCGCGTGGCTGCAAGACAAGCTTCACAACAGCACCTGATTGCTCCTCGACGACGTCTGGTTCCTTCCTGGTTCCACCAGGTCACTGGCTAATGACCTAGAATCTGTCCCCTCTGCTTTCAGGTCTTCTTCATCTTTGATCCACCCTTGGATCCACCCGGACATCTTCCTCCTGGTTGCCTGCAGCATCTTTCTTCAAGGCTCCATAGGATTCAACGACGAAACCCGACACATCTTCACGCCTTTGCACCCGCCATCCGTGGGTGAGGTAACGCGAGTACTTCGGTGCTCCCAAGGGTATTGACTATCCAAGTGTTAAGTCTCTAGTTGTTTCCTCCTAGCTAGACTGGAAGTGTCCTAAATCCTTCTAAATCTAACTTTGAGATTCCCATTGACTTTGTATTGACTCCCGCATGTGTGTCAAAAGACAATGCACGCGCCGCCTGTGGGCCTCCTACTTCTAAACTAAGGTTCAGATAGTGTAGCCCCAGTGATTCCCTAGGCCCTAGGCCTTTCCTTGTCTCGTGACATGGTACTTATGCCACTTTCTTAATATATGGTTTGCTTTGCCCCTAGGGCCTAACCGTAAATTGTGCAACTTAACGTATTCTAACTAAGTGTCTTGTTATGTGCTTTTGCCTCTGATCTCATAAAGAATTCAAAGGAGTGTGTTAGTAAATAAATACATATATATTTTATATATATCCTGTGTGGTTTCCTTTCATTTTATATTCAACGGGTTATATATGGTAAAACAGCTGGCTTTACACGCCCTCAAGAGTCTTTTAGCCTAAGACTGTTCTGTCCACGCTACCACTAGGATAGCTGGTCTATAAGGTTGACTTACAACCATCACCATAAGGGTTGTTTGGACTGGTGCAAGGTGATCACTAGAATAGTGAACATCATATACCAGGCCAACTTCTCACACGGGAAGCGCGTGCAGTGTCTTTACACACATGCGGTTTACCATAGAAGTCAATGGTAACTTAGAAATCAGAAGTTAGTGGATTCAGGACACTTCCGGTTGGACTAGGAGGAAGCAACTACAAACATGGACACTTGGATCGCCAATACCCACAGGAGCACCGAAGTACTCGCGTTACCTCACCCACGGAAGCCGGGTGCATAGGTGTCAAGTTGTGTCGGGTTTCGTCGCTGGATCCTATGCAACCTGTAAGAAGATGCTGCAGGCGACCAGGAGGAAGATGTCCAGGTGGATCCAAGGGTGGATCGAGAATGAAGAGTACCTGAAAGCAGAGGGACAGAGTCTGGGTCACTAGCCAGTGATCAGGAAGGAACCAGGCGATGTCGTAAAGCAATCATGTGATGTTGTGAAGCTTGTCTCTGCAGCCACGTGGACCAGGAGGCGTCGACGATGACCAGGAGCTGGATACCGACTGTCCCACGAAGGATCTCGCTGTTGGTGGAGTCGACATCCGGATTGGAGTCAACAAGCCTTGGCAAGAGCGACCCACGCAGGAATGGCTTCTGAGGCAGACCAGCAAGGTCTGAGGTGCTTCTCTTCTTCAGGGAAGCAGGGGCCAGCCTGGAGCAACCAGGCCAGCGGTGTAGATTCGAAGGTTCGTTGTCACAGAGGCTACTAACCAGCGGGCAAGTAACCGGACAGACACGTCGAGCAGAAAAATGCAGAAGGGCCCCACGCAGAACTTGTGGAGTGTGGAGGGCTGATCTTCAGTGCAGATGGTGCTCGGGGTTGGGGCTTCTCAATCCCCAATGCGCAACTTCGAGGATGCCTCAGAAGCTGCACAAGTAGCAATTTGCAGGTTTTCCAAGATGGCCAGTCCCACGTCTCTTGTCGCCTCCACGGATCTCAGCTCTGCTGCAGATGTGGAAAAGGGGTCAAAGAAGTCTGGAAGGTTGGGTCTTGTCGGGCTCTGTGCTCGGGTTCCCGAGGGAACGTCGACAAAGCAAACCGTTGATCGCTGATGGTGCCTGTTTGCACAGGGTGGTCACTCCTTGACCACAAGGGAGATTCTTCAGTCTTCTGAGTAGAATGTTGAAGGTCCAGAGTTTCGTTTCAAGTTTCAGTCAGGATAAATCTAAAGTCTCTAGACTCAGCTTCTAGCTTTATACTAATAAAAGGGGCTGGTTTACCTGCTAGGTCCCTCCTATGGGTGGGACCAGGGAAGGGGGTGGTTACACCCCTTTCCCTTTGTCCAGCTTCGCACCAGGGCTGAGGCGGGAGAGCCCCAGCAACCGGTTTCAACTGGAGT
Organism: Lissotriton vulgaris; assembly: GCF_964263255.1. Classification (NCBI taxonomy): domain Eukaryota; kingdom Metazoa; phylum Chordata; class Amphibia; order Caudata; family Salamandridae; genus Lissotriton; species Lissotriton vulgaris. The sequence continues at coordinate 1,540,661,953 of NC_141696.1, read as the reverse complement.
ATGCATGGAGCACCTTGTGTGCCCCAGGCAGTGTCTCTTTTATTTCAACCCTCCCTGCCCCAATACACAATGGCCTGTCTGGGGTGGTGCTAGCACCTCCCAAGACAGGAAACCTATTGACCAAGCCTCCCTCGCTGGAAGGACTCCCAGCAGCAGGAGGTCAGACTTGTGTCTGTGGCAGCAGCATCCATTTTGTGATGCTGAGGCTCTGGTTAACTTTAACCGGGATTAGTAGGAACAACATGTCTTCTCCCTCTAGAAGGGTGGAATGCTACCCCCATCACCAGAACTGGCGAGCAGGTAGTATTCCAAAGCGTATGACACCTTACACGACATGTTTCGATAAACCCAAACCCAAGTTATCAATAACTGTGAGGATTATAATGCACTTAAGAGTATATGGTATGGCTATATCATAGAACAGCTATAAGGACATGGTTCCGAAAGCTGCAGACAGGCTCAGCTCATTCTAGAGCACCATCTCACATAATACCAAGCACTCTGCCTCCAGGATTGTTAAGGCCTGCCATAGGAGTGACTTACAGGTGCATATGTGTCTATATAGGGTTAGACATAGGACTACTATATCTAAGCAAGGGGTGATTACACAACCTTGCCCCAGCTGAGTGATCAGCCAGTTGTGTCAATGTAGATGGCCAGCCAGGGGTGGCATATTACATGCTGCAGCCCCTGGTAGGCCTTGGATGCACCTATGTCCTGGGTACCTAAGGTACACTATACAGGGGCTCACAAAGGTGACCCAATTCCCAATTGTAGATTACCTAAAGTACATGGTATTAATTTAGAGAGAGAGCAGCTGGGTTGTGGGTCTGATTAGCAGGCCCACAGCCACATCTAAGTCGAAAAACCAGTAAAGCAAGGCAAAAAGTGGGGGTGACCATAGGAAGCAGACCCTACACCCCTACAGGGTTGCCCGGGTTCAAACCCTGCGTCGACTGCAACTGACTGATGTCGGTTACCGACCCCCATCGCCGGTGCCTGTATTGCTTAGGGGCCGACCACGATGACAAGTCGTGACCCGACTGCCGGGCCTTGACGTCGAAAGCCAGGCGGGAGCGGTCCCGTAAGCGCCTCGAGCTCCGGCAGTTGGACCCGCGCCGCTCGAGGTCCTGGTCCAGGAGGCGGTCGAGGGACCAGTCACGGGGCTGGAGTCATCACAGCTCGGCGAGTCGACACCACTCGTTGGGCTCCAAGTCCTCAGGTAAGAGGCACAAGAAGTCTTCTGACTCCCCCGACGCTAACGCGACACGGCCGGGGATTCAGGCGACACCGCCCGCGCGGCTCCGCTGGAGCAGCAGACGTCGCGGCCTGCTCCATACCTGCCGGTCCCTGGACGGAACGCGACGCCGGAGCAGATCGATGCCTTCCTCATGGCCATGAGGTCGCTCGCTCCTCTGTCGGGTTCCGCGGCGCCTTTGGACCCCGCGGTCCCGACTGGGAGCCCAAGTGGGCCGGGTGCTTCGGCCCCAGCGCCGTCGGATGCTTAGGCCCCGGCGCCATCGGCGACTTCAGTCCTGATGCCGCAGGGCCCCACCGGATCCGTCGGATCCGGGTCACCGCTAGTCATCCTAACGACCCCTCCGCCCGCGGCGACTCCTAGGGTGTCGCCCCCGTCGCCACATTCGACGTCGAGAGAAGTGTAATACTTCTATGACCCGGCCCCATCCTTTGAACCTGAGTACCAGGAGATGGAGGGCGAGGCAGATTGGGAAGGGTCTGAGGACCCTCTGGCACGGGAGTGCCAGTCTTTTCAGGACTGGGCAGGTGAGCTAGGGGAGTCCAGTGCTTTGGACACTTAGCCCGACACTGGATTTGTCTCCGCTCCTACCGTGGCTACGAAGGAGGGGGCTGTAGGAGAGTAGGGTCTGCAATCCTATGATCACCCAGATTTTTTTGCTTTTGTTTCACTGGTTTATGACTTTCTCTGGCTGTGGGCCTGCTAATCAGACCCACAGCCTAGCTGTTCTCTCACTAAATTGACACGTGTACCTTAGGTGCATTATCCAATTGGTACTGGGCCACCTTATCAGACCCTGTAACTCAGGGCATAGGTGTACCCAGGGCCTACCAGGGGCTGAAGCATGTATTATGCCACCCCTGGATGGCCATCGAAATCTGACACAACTGGCTGCACGACAGTTGGGGCAAGGTGGTGTACTCACCCTTTGCTTTAGATATAGTATACCTATATCTAACCCTAAAAATGGACACACAGATTCCTATCAGTCACTCCTATGGCAGGCCTTGACAATCCTGAAGGCAGAGTGCTTGGAATCGTGTGAGATGGTGCTCTGGCATGAGCTGAGCCCGTTTGCAGCTTGCGGAACCAAGTCCTAATAGCTGTTCCATGATAACGCATACCATATACTCTTAAGTGCATTATAATCCTCGCGGTTAAATGCTATCTCTGGTATTGCTTTATCAAAACATGTCGAGTAAGGTGTCATACGAATTGGAATACTAACCAATCCTGGCGACGGGGTTAGCATTCCACCCTTCTAGAGGGACACGACATGTATGTAACTGTGAACCCCGGTTAAAGTTAACTGAAGCCTCAGCTCCACAAAATGGATGCTGCCACCACAGACACGAGTCTGACCTCCTGCTGCTGGGAGTCCTTCCAGCGAGGGAGGCTTGGACAAAGGGTTTCCTGTCAAGGGCGGTGCTAGCACCATCCCAGACAGGGTTTTGTGTATCCTGGGTAGGCAGGGCTTTACAGGAAGGTGACTGCAGAGTGGCACCCCGGTGCTCACTACGCATCTGCCGGCTAGAACCAGTTCCAGGGGCACACCAGCCCCTGGCCTGGGGAAAGTCCGGCATGGGAGAGGGGTGTAACCACCCCCCTTCCTGGTCCCACCCCTAGGGCAGGACCTAGTCGCGTACCCACCCCTTTCTTTAGGATAAAGGCAGGAGCGGGGACCCTTCCAAATTAGATCATCTTTGAATCAAGAAACTACTTTCTACGAAAGGAACTCTCGACTTCTTTTCAAGATTTCTCCCTTGTGGCTAAGGAGTAGTCACCCTGCATCCGCAGGCACCATCTAAGAACTCTGCGGTTTGCTGCACGTCCTTCCTCAGGAACCCGACCGACCAGCACGACGAGACCCGGCTCCCCTGGCACCTCTGACCTCTACCTACCTCTACAGCTAAGCTGAGAAACGTAGGTGCGACGAGACCTCGAGGGACCGGCCATCATCAGAACTGCACGACTTCTATCCAGCACGACGTCCGAGGGATCCTCTGGTGAGTGCTTTGGGGTCCGAGAAGCCCCGACCCTGAGCAGCTCCAGCACCGAAGTCCAGCCTCCCAGCATCCACGAGATCTGCGTGGGGCCCTTCTGCTTTTTGCTGCTCACCGCGTTGTTTGGCTACTAGCCCGCTGGCTTGTGGCCTTCCTAACGACGCCCGACGACATCACCGCTGCTGGTCTGGTTGCTCCAGACTGGCCCTTGCTCCCTTCCAAAAGAGGAGCAACCCGGACCCTCCTGGTCCACTCCAGACGCCATTTTAGGTCCACCGCGTGGGCTTGAATTTGCCAAGACTTGTTGCCCCAATCCTGGGTCCAGCGACGTCGACAGCATCATCCATCGTGGGACAGCTTGCACCTCCATCCTGGTCGCCGACAACGCCTCCTGGTCCGTGAGACTGCAGAGCCCAGCGTCGCCCACTCACCTAGTCGAGGTGACTACCATCCGGTGCCCTCCTGGTGCCATCTGACTACTGGCTAGTGGCCACGAACTTGGTCCCCTCTGCTTTCAGGTGTCATCCATCTTCGATCCAGGCTTGGATCAACCTGAACTATCTTCACTGGTCGCCTGCCAGCAACTTCTTTCTTCAGGCTCCTGGTTCGTCAACGAGGATTCCCGACGTCTTTTGAGACATATGCAGCTGCAGCCCCTGGGCTAGGTAACTTCGGCATTTCGGTGCCCCAGCATAGCCTCACTATCCAAGGGTCAGAATCCACTTTCGTTTTCGATCTACCTTATCGGGTTCGCCCGAGAACACTAACTTTGTCTTTACTAGCTCCCATAGACTTTGTCCCGCATCCCGCGTGAGAGTGCACACTCTGCACCCGAGTCCCCTAGGCCTCCTACTAGTAATCTGAAGATTCAGTAACGTAGTCCTAGCGATTCCAAAGCCTATTAGTCCAGTACTTACCTGCTAGTAATTTCGCATTCCACTTCCATAGTATATGGTTTTCCGTGCCCCTCGGGCATTTGTGTAAATTGTGCAACTTAAAGTATTTTCGTAAGAGTTTTGTTGTGTGCTTAGTACCCTGTCCTCATAAAGAGTACAGGGCTGTTGTGATTTAAATAAATACACTGTTTATTTTCATAACACTTGTGTGGTGTCTTTTCACTTGGTGTTCAAGGGGTATATGTGATGGTATAACAGCTGGCTTAACACGCCCTCTAGAGTTTAGCCCGAAGACTGCTCGTATCCACGCTACTAGGATAGCTGGTCTATAAGGTTGACTTACAACCAATCATCAATAAGGGTTGTTTGGACTGATACATAGTGATCACTAGAATAGTGAGCACTGCATATCAGGCCAACTTCTCACAGGGGCTGCCTACAGTGTGGTGTTGACAAGGGCAGCCAAGGCCTTGGCTCTTGAGCTCATCGTCGCGGCTTTGAGGACTAACCTCCTCACTGAGGTCCTCAAACCGCAGGCAAGCTCTGCGGAGCCTTTGCTGCCGTTTAATGAGGCCTTCACTGACGTTCTGTTGGGCATTTGGTCCAGGCCCGCTACAGGTGCCCCTGTAGATAGGAACGTGGCCAGACGCCACAGCCCGGCCCAGGCGACCCTTGCTTCCTGTCCACCCACCCCACCCCTGAGAGCCTGGTTATCCAGGCCTCTAACTCCCATACCGCATTCCCGACAGCTCCCCCTGATCGGGAATCCAAAAGGTATGAACAGTATGGGAATAAGATGTTCTCCTCACTTAGTTTGGGGTTGCGGTCGGTCAACACTGCTTGCCTTTTGGGCCGTTATACCCACTCTCTGTGAGACACGGTCGCGGACGTGCTGCCACAATGCCTGGAGGAGGCCCGGGTTAAACTCTCCCAAGCCCTTGTGGAGGGGTGAGATGTGGCAAGGTATTCCATTCTAATTTGCCTGGATACCACGGACTCGCTAGGCAGGGCGATTGCAACAATGGTGGTGGTTCGCCGCCACGCCTGGCTGAGGTATGCTAATTTTTCGGCTGATGTCCAGAACACCCTTATGGACATGCCGGTTGATGACCGTCTGCTCTTTGGCGACAAGGCAGACAGTGCGCTCGAACGCTTTAAGGACTCCAGGGCTACGGCCAAGTCCTTGGGCCTGTCGGCCCTGCACCAGCAAACTGCTGCCTTTCGCTCCTTTCTTATCCAAGGAAGGGGCTCCCTCACATGTCCTGCCAGCCACAGGCTGCAGACTAACATCCAGCGCAGCGGCGGACGTGGTAACCGCCGTGGCGGTGCCAGGGGGCAACGGCGAGGCCAGTCCACATCCACCCCCACAGCATCCCCCTCAAAGCCTTCCTAGTCCGAGCTTTTAGGCCCATTTGGCGCCAGTGGGGGGCAGGGTTCGCCATCACTGTAGAAGAGTAGGGTCTGCAATCCTATGGTCACCCCAGATTTTTGCTTTTTGCTTCACTGGTTTACGACTTTCCCTGGCTGCGGGCCTGCTAATCAGACCCACAGCCTAGCTGTTCTCTCTCTAAATTGACACACATGTACTTTACGTGCATTTACCAATTGGTATTGGGTCACTCTTATAAGTCCTTGTACAGTGTACCATAGGTTCCCAGGGCATAAGTGCACCCAAGGCCTACCAGGGGCTGCAGCATGTATTATGCCACCCCTGGCTGGCCATCTAAACAGACACAACTGGCTGGTAACACAGCTGGGGCAAGGTGGTGTAATCACGCTTTGCTGTAGATATAGTATACCTATATCTAACCCAAAATGGACACATATCCTCCTATAAGTCACTCCTATGGCAGGCCTTATCAATCCTGAAGGCAGAGTGCTTGGAATTATGTGAGATGGTGCTCTAGCATGAGCTGAGCCTGTCTGCAGCTTTCGGAACCATGTCCTTATAGCTGATCCATGATAATGCTATACCATATACTCTTAAGTGCATTATAATCCTCGCGGTTATTGCTAACTTTGGCATAGCATTATCAAAACATGTCGAGTAAGGTGTCATACGATTTGGAAACCTACCCCATCGCCAGTTCTGGCGACGAGGGTAGCATTCCACCCTTCTAGAGGGATACGACATGTCCATAACTGAAAACCCCGGTTAAAGTTAAACAGAGCTTCAGCATCACAAAATGGATGCTGCCACCACAGACACAAGTCTGACCTCCTGCTCCTGGGAGTCCTTCAAGCGAGGGAGGCCTGGACAAAGGGTTTCCTGCCTTGGGAGGTGCTAGCACCACCTCAGACAGGATTTTGTGTATTGAGGTAGGGAAGGCTGAAAGGAATGAGACATGCCTGGGGCACACAAGGTGTCCCTGTGCATACCCCGGTTCAAACCAGTTGCTGGGGCACTCCAGCCACAGCTCTGGCGCGAAACCGGACAAAGGATAGGGGGTGTAACCACCCCCCTTCCTGGTCCTACCCATGGGAGGGACCTAGTCCCTAGTACAGCCCCCTTTAGCAGAATAAAGGTAGGAGCTGGTCCCATTCCAAATTAGATTATCCTGAACGACTTTACAAGAAGAAACTCTGGACTTCGACGTTCTGCTCCACAGAAGACTGAAAATATCTCCCTTGTGGCCAAGGAGTGACCACCCTGCACAAGCAGGCACCATCAAGCGTCCTAGCAGTTAACTTTGTCGTCCTTCCTGCCGGAACCAGACCTCAGAGCTCGACGAGACCCGGACTCTCAGACCTCTCCGACCTCTAACCACATCTGCAGCACAGCTGAGACCCGTGGGTGCGACGAGACACGTGGGACCCGCCATCTTTGAAGAACTGCACTTCGCTTCCAGCACTACCTCTGAGGCACCCTCGAGAAAGTGCTTTGGGGACTGAGAAGCCCCAGCCCTGAGCAGCTCCTGCACCGAAGACCAGCCCTGCAGCATCCACGAGATCTGCGTGGGGCCCTTTTGCTTTGTTGCTACTCAACGCGTTGTCTGGTCACTTGCCGGCTGGCTTCTGGCCTCCTAGACGACGAACCTTGAAATCTACACTGCCAGTCTGGTTGCTCCAGACTGGCCCTTGCTTCCTTTCAAAAGAAAAGTACCCCGGACCCTCCTGGTCCGCACCAGACTCCATCTTCACTCACCGTGTGGGCTGCCTTTGCCAAGGCCTGTTGACTCCGATCCTGGAACCGACACCGCGGACAGCGAGAGCCTGCGTGGGACAGCTTGTGCCTCCATCCTGGTTGTCGACGACGCCTCCTGGTTCACGTGGCTGCAGAGTCAAGCGTCACCTCTTCACCTGATCGCGACGACATCATCTGGTTCCTTCCTGGTTCCACTCCGGTCACTGGCTAGTGACTTTGAACACTGTCGCCTCTGCTTTCAGGTCTCCATCTTCCTCGATCCGACCTTGGATCACTCCGGACATCTTCCTCCTGGTCGCCTGCAGCATCATTCTTCAAGGCTCCATTGACTTCAACGCGGAAACCCGACACACTTTCACACCTATGCACCCACAGTCCGTGGGTGAGGTAACGAGAGCATTTCGGTGCTCATAGGTAGATTGACTCTCCTAGTGTCCAGGTATCCTGTAGTTTTAGTCGTAACCAGTCGGAACTGTCCTTACTTACCTATTTTGTAACTTGCTCATGTCCATTGACTTTGTACCGCATCTCACGTGTGAGTTCCCACTCTGCACACGCATCCCGTGGGCCTCCTGCTCCTTACCTAAGGTTAGGATAGTGTAGTCCCAGCGATCCTACAGCCTCTGGACATACTCACCTCTTAAATCGTTCTACTTATGCTATTTACTTAGTATATGGTTTGTCGTGCCCCTAGGGCACCATTCTAATTTGTGCGACTTACTGTATTTTTCTGAAGAGTATTGTTATGTGCTTAGCCCTCTGATCTCATAAAGAGTTCAGAGGTGTTTGTTAGTAATAAATATATTGTTTATTTTCATAACAACCTGTGTGGTGTCCTTTCATCTGGTATTCAAGGTGTTATATGTGGTAAAACAGCTGGCTTCACATGCCTAAAGAGTTTAGCCTAAGACTGCTTTGTCCATGCTACCATTAGGATATCTGGTCTATAAGGTTGACTTACAACCAAACACCATAAGGGTTGTTTGGACTGATACAAGGTGATCACTAGAACTAGTGAGCATCATATATCAGGCCAACTTCTCACATTGGTGTGCAGCGGTTGGGATTTGAGCTTGCTGTTGTTTTTACCAAATATAATCTTGAGTTATCATTTGAAAGATCACATAAGGTACCATAGGTACATATAACAAGCTTAGGAATACTCGGAGTTCTACTGAACCAGCTGTTGTAGTAGAAAGGGCCTAGCACACCATGACTACAACTCTTAGCAAGGGATCAGTAGGAAAACAAATAGTGTAGGTAAGTGCACCACTTACACTTCACTAGAAAGCATGTCTATCACAGGAGAGGCTACAGTGACTCCCCTTGTGGTTAGTGACCCTCCACAGGTCCTTTCCAGATATGTAGCACTCAGTTTCTAGGAGATGAGGCAATTGTGTACCTCCTGGAAACTGAAACAGGGTTCTAACCCTACCCTTCCTTTTCTGTTAAGATTTTTAGAGACCTATGATGCCAGAAGGGCCTCTAACCCAGGTCCCTCAGACCCAGCAGATGGAAGCATGCCCCCCTTACAAGGTGACCCTGACTCTAACCTCCCTGAAACAGAAGATGTAGATGGTAGGGAAGATGGGAACTCCTCTGATGGAGAGGTAGACAATGGTCCAGTTATAGTCAGTAGGCTTACCAGGGCCAACTTAAGCCTACATGGTGATGGGTTTGGGGGTGCCCCAGACCCAGCCACAGGCAGGCCTAACCTTGGGAATAGAAGAGATAGGTCTCAGTCTAGAGACTCTATCAAATCTGTTCACTCCCATGTCTCTCATGCATCTTCTCAGAGGAGAATGACTTCCCCTCAGAGGAGAGAGCACCAGGCAAAGATGAAGGAAGTTAATCTGAGGATCCAAAGGGAAGAACTTGCCCTTGCCAAGGAAAAACTTTCTTTTGCCAGAGAGCAGAAATTGAGTGGGATAGAACCCACTAGTGGCAGCATTATCCCTAGAGATAAAGACAGGAGTTTTGATAATAGACACCTGAGTAAAATAGTGCCCCCCTATAGGGCAGGGGATGACATCCACAAAGGGATAACTGCTCTGGAGAGGGCCTGCAAAGTACAGCAGGTACCCCAGGGTCAGTGGGCAGCTATATTGTGGCTCTCCTTTGAAGGTAAAGGCAGAGATAAGCTCCTCACTGTTAGAGATGAGGATGCTAATGATTACCAAGTACTGAAAAGTGCACTGATTAATGGGTTTGGCCTAACAACTGAACAGTACAGGTTGATGTTCAGAGACACCCAGAAAACTCAGGCTCAGGATTGGACTGACTTTGTTGATTGTGCCACTAAGGCTTTTGAAGGCTGGTTACTGGGAAGTAAAGTTACTGATTACACAGGATTGTATAATCTAATTATGAGAGAGCAAATCTTAAATAATTGTCAGAACCAGTTGTTGCATCAGCACCTGATTGACTCAGATCTGACCTCTCCCCAAGAATTGGGAAATAAGGCAGACAGATGGGTCAGAACCAGGGTTAAGCAGCAGAACCAGAACCAGGGTGGTGGCCAAAAGAAAGCAGACCAAAAGGGTAGTAATCAGAATCAACAAAATGACCAGAAATCTTCAACAGGGCCCCAACAATCTAAGGAGGGTGGGTCCCAGAATTCCCAAAAGAAGAAGAATGATGGTCCAAAGAAACCATGGTGCCAATACTGTAAAAGTAAGACTCACTAGTTTATTGAGTGCACCAAGAAAGGCCCAGCTCCTACCACTACTGCCCCTAAGGCACCTGCACCCCCTAGTACAGTTAGTAGTGGTAGTGCACCCGCCAAGGCTATAGTTGGGTTAACCCTGGGAACTGAGGTGGGTTCTGACCTAGTCAGAATACCGACTCAGGCTGTTCTTGTTTGTACTGGGGACATGGATATGACCCCTACTGTAAGTCCCAGTACTCTGGGCAAGTACAGGCAAACGCCTTTGATCAATGGTAAAATGGCTCAGGCCTACAGGGACACATGTGCCAATGTCACTATGGTGTCACCAGCCTTTGTGGACCCTGATAAGATCATACTAGGTTCAGACTACCTAGTGACCAATGCTAGCAACGTCACTACCAATCACAGTATGGCAGTTGTTAACTTCTCCTGGGAAGGGGTAACTGGCCTCAAAAGGGTTGTAGTTAGTTCAGACCTCACAGTGGAATGTCTTTTGGGCAATGATTTGGAATCCTCCTTATGGTCAGACGTGGAGTATAGGACTCATGTGGAAATTTCAGGTTTGTCAGCACATGTCCTTGCTGTGACCAGGTCACAGGCCAGAAAATGCCCAGCTGAACAGGTGCTGGATCCTGGAACAATGGACCAGACACTACCCAAGAGGAAGAGCAGTAGGGTTAAGGCAGTGCCTTCCCCCCTGCCTCAGGTTGAGGATCAGCCCTCTCAGGAGCTGACCCCAAGACTCCAGAAGGAACTGTCCCAGAAGAACTTGAACCTGAACAGGTTGAGTTTCCTGGGACAGGGGGACCTTCCAGGGCAGACTTGAGGCAGGCACAGTTAGACTGTTCCTCCCTTAACCCCCTCAGACAGCAAGCTGCCGCTGAGGCTGCAGGGAATGCTACAGGTACGCACAAGGTGTACTGGGATGAAGGACTCCTATACTCTGAGGCAGGAGATCCCAAGCCTGGTGCTACCAGGAGGCTTTTCATCCCCTTGTCTCTGAGAGGTTTCCTTCTCACCTTGGCCTATGAAATTCCCCTTGCAGGTCACTTAGGCCAGAACATGACTTGGGACAGGCTTTCCCCACACTTTCACTGGCCCCACATGTCTGAGGACACAAAAATGTTTTGTCGCTCCTGTGTCACCTGTCAAGCCAGTGGCAAATCAGGTGGCACAACAAAGGCCCCCCTTATACCACTACCTGTGGTGGGGGTGCCCTTTGAAAGAGTGGGGATTGACATTGTTGGACCAATGGACCCCCCAACAGCATCTAGGCACAGATTTATACTGGTGGTAGTGGATCATGCCACCAGGTATCCAGAAGCTATTCCCCTGGGGACCACTACAGCTCCTGTTGTGGCCAGGGCCCTACTTGGAGTTTTCTCCAGAGTGGGGTTTCCTAAGGAGGTTGTCTCTGACAGAGGTGCAAACTTCATGTCAGGATATTTGACTGCAATGTGCTGTCAGTTAGCACGACTTCTGTGTGGAAGGAGATACTGGGCCTGGCTGAGCTGTAGGCGGCTGTGCTAAGCAAGGAACGGAGGAGGAGCAGAGCCGGGGAAAGAGCCTGGGACCAGCAAGAAGACTTGCACTTTTGAAAATGTTATCCTTGAAGCGTGGTGATAGACATCAGCAGCAGTACCGGGACAAACGGACTGGGGCGGATCTACAAACCCCTACAAACCCATGCAACTCCTCGCGTTTCCCGCTTCGCGGGAAACGCTCGCACCTGGCTCCAACAAGTGGTCATTGTGGAGCTTGACTACATCACCCACAAAGCAGTGCTGCACCCTGACCACCTCCGGCAACGCCCAGCCCAGCCCAGAGCCAACCAGGTGCTTTAAATTCACAACGGACCGGCACATTGCGGGAAACTTTATCCTTGAAGCGTGGTGATAGACATCAGCAGCAGTAGCGGGACAAACGGACTGGGGCAGATCTACAAATCCTTACAAACCCCTGCAACCCCTCGCGTTTCCTGCTTCGTGCGAAACGCTCGCACCAGGCTCCAACAAGTGGTCATTGTGGAGCTTGACTACATCACCCACAAGGCAGTGCGGCACCCTGACCACCTCCGGCAACGCCCAGCCTAGAGCCGACCAAGTGCTTTAAATTCACAACGGATCGGCGCATCGCGGGACGAGCCGGGCGAAGCCCGTGCCAAGGGCGGGCCTGTTGTAGCCCGTTCGAGACTGTTCGAGACTGGACTGGGCACACCCTCTAATCCCTGTGATAATGGACAGAAGACTGAAGTAAGTTGAACTTTAAATTGAACTTTGGTGACTACGACAGGAATGCCGACCCGAGAGTAAAAGAATAAGACTTTGGAGGGTTCTTTACTTATGGGCACACTAGACAATTTCATAACAAGAACTAATTCAGTGATTGATCAGGGGAATATTTTAATGGAAAGGCGGGTGTTACAGGATCTGTCACGCGCAAAAAGGTCTTCCTTGGGGCTGTTAGCTAATGCACATACTCCTGAACATACATATTGAACAAACACTACTGATGTAGAAGTCCTTATACATAGCCCTCCTAGTTTGAACGGATCCTTCCGCTCCCTTCCCGTTCCCAATGCCTCTACAATAATAAACACGTCAGTTGACTCTGAGATGGTGAAAGAGGTGGTAGAGGTAAGGGAAGATAGCCCACAACAGCTAGCCAATACAAGACAGCTAAGAGGGAGAAAGGAAGGCGCAAATTCAAAAAAGAAACAGTCAGTGCCTGTGGTAGTAAGCAATAAATCGAAACCCACTAAAGGCAAAGGTAAAAACCTCACAATACCAGACATACCTGATACACAGATAGAGAGAGTACAAAACAGTCAACACCCAGGCCGGGATAGTCCTGGACGGGAAGTGTCCGTAGGAGGAGCACATAACATAAATGATTCATTGGGTGGCATAGGCCCCGATGGTTATAATGAGGATTCCCTTTTAAATAATTTTGCATCATTATTCAAGTCATTGCTAGCTCCATTAGAAGTGAGACTCTCAGGGATAGAATGACAGCTAGGAATACTTGAGGTCGGGGTGAAAAATAATAATAAGGGTGGTGGAAAGCCCAAACAACAGCTAGCGAGCATAGTCAAAGATTCAGTATCACCGACTGCTCAGACCACCTCATCTCTCCCAAGACCAGTGGCGCAAGCAATTTCGAATCTCTCTACTGCTTGAGTTGTGAATGAAGCCATAGACTCGCCACATAATCCCAGTATTATGGGGAAGATTCCTGTGTTAGCCGCAATTCAAAAGTCAACATCAGACAAAGCTGTTCCCGATGAAAATCCTAGGCGGGTTAAACCTGTGTTTCTTCCCCCACAATCCAGTCCATATGTTGTAGTCTTAACGGGAGTGCCAGAATTAAATCAATCAACTCATGAGTCTTTCTCCTGTTTAAAAAACAAAGTAGCACATTGGCTAAACTTAACAGGCCACTTCCCCCCCCATATGCGAGGCAACATCTTGATGGTGCGCAGGGTACCTTGGGTGGGATATTCGCCCAAGTCAATCAGGGGAGACTGTGTTTTGGTGAATTTTGGTGATACCCGCATTGTGGAGTTTATATGTTCATGGGAACAACAAAATTTCAACTCTAACCAAGGTTTAACGATAGAAGTTAGATCACTATCGTTCTTCTTCCCACCACCAATTCATCGAGATTATGCAGGAACATGGTCACAGGTGGGTTACGGTCAGAGTAGGGTGGGGGGCTATAGGCAAGATCCATTTAGTTCTGAGAATTATATACCTCTTCAAAATAGGTTTAGTGCGCTGGAAATGGTCGACTGACTGAACAACCCCAAAATCTTCAATGATCTTATAAAAAGGGGGGGATCAGCGGAGCAAGAATTCATTTCCATGGAGCAATCAAGCACAATTAACACGGACTGTTCCCTTAAGGGTATTCTTTCACATGTATCACCTGTATCTAATATAGGTAATCAAATTGGTAGCAACCTCAAAGGTGAAGGCTAGAGACGAGGAGAAACCATTGTTGGCATCCCCTTGACAGACTCACCAAGACCCATCGTAATTAACCAATGTGTACGAGATGGGCCTCTCAATTTATCACATTTAGCTATGACCCAAGTGGAAGGAGACAAGGGCAAGTCTATATGATGCATATCATGGAATATTGCGGGTTTATCCAGTAAGCTAAACGATCCCACTTTCCTGAATTATGTTAGGGATTTCTCCATAATTTGTCTTCAGGAAACGTGGGAGCTGGAGGCCGTACACTTAAACGGGTATCGCACCTTTCACACCCCAGCAGAGTTATCAAGTAGGGGTAGAAATAAAGGGGGGCTGTGTTGTCTGATCTCGAATACCTCTAATATAAGGGTCAATAAATTTACCTCCGCATCAAAGTCCCATCAGTTGTTGGAAATCATTACTGAGGGACACAAGGCCATTAGTATTATAAACTTTTATAACAATATCCCACATGGTGAGCTTTGCTCTGTTGTCGAGGGTCTTACTCAAACTATGTTGAATCCGAACAGGGATGGCCCCTCAGCAAACAGAGTTATATGGGTGGGGGATTTTAATTGTGTGTTATGTCCGAATGCCCAAACTAATATCTGCGGTCTAGAAAATATTAAAGGTGAACCATGTACCCATTTTTCTCACTCTCTCATGGGTAACCTCTTAAACAATTGGATTTGGCTTTTGGAATGAACTATGTGATCCACAGGCCATTTTTAAACCCACATTCAATGGTAGGGCAGTAATACGTTGATCGATTTCGTACTGGTTTTGAGTAGTTTTATGCAATCTTTGGTGGAATTTAAAACAGGCGAAATTGCTATCAGCGACCACTATCCATTGAGCTTCTCTTTAGAAGTCAGGAAGGCTAAGAACGATCGTAGGGGAGTGGTAAATAATCTCTATTCCCACAGGCTAAAATTAGCTAAGAGAAATGGGTATGCCCTTCAGTGGAGTAAAATTGAGCCTGCCCCTTTTCTACAGAACATAATTATCAAGAGAGCAGCGGAGTTTAATAATTGCCTTACAGAATCAAGCAAACCTGAAGCTGTTATGTTGGCTCTCAGTCACATCTCCGAGGAGATTAATCATTTACTGGAGAGGACAGAGAGCAGGAGACAAAATGATAAAAATAATGGATGGTTTAACTCAGAATGCTCGAAAGCACATGTAGCCCTGAAATTAGCACTTAAGAGAATACCCAAAAATGCAGTAGACATCTGTGAGAAGTTGGCCTGATGTATGATGCTCACTAGTTCTAGTGATCACCTTGTATCAGTCCAAACAACCCTTATGGTGATTGGTTGTAAGTCAACCTTATAGACCAGCTATCCTAATGGTAGCATGGACAAAAGCAGTCTTTAGGCTAAACTCTTTTGGCATGTGAAGCCAGCTGTTTTACCACATATAACCCCTTGAATACCAAGTGAAAGGACACCACACAGGTTGTTATGAAAATAAACAAGTATTTATTAACTAACATACACCTCTGAACTCTTTATGAGGTCAGAGGGCTAAGCACATGACAAACTCTTAGGAAAAATACGTTTAAGTTGCACGATTTACAATGGTGCCCTAGGGACACGACAAACCATATACTAAGTTAGTGGAATGTGGAAGTCGATAAGAGGAATGGAGCTGTCCAGAGGCTGTAGGATCGCTGGGACCACGCTACACTAACTTGAGGTAAGTAATAGGAGGCCCACGGAGCGCGGGTGCAGAGTGTGAACTCACACACGAGATGCGTACAAACGTCTATGGACAGTACAGTTTAAGAAAAAGGTGAGTACGGACGTTCCTGACTAGATAGGACAAAAACGACTGTGGAACTGGACACTAGGAGAGTCAAGCTACCCTTGAGCACCGAGATGCTCGTGTTACCTCACCCACAGGCTGCGGGTGCATAGGTGCCATGTCGTGTCGGGTTCCGGCGTTGAAGTCTATGGAGCCTGGAGGAAAAGATGCTGCAGGCCGTCAGGAGGAAGATATCCGGTGTGATCCAAGGGTGGATCAGTGAAGAGAAGAACCTGAAAGCAGAGGGGACAATGTTCAAAGTCACTAGCCAGTGACTGGAGTGGAACCAGGAGTGGAACCAGATGTCATTGTCGCGATCAGGTGAAGGTGGACGCTTGTCTCTGCAGCCACGTGGACCAGGATGGAGGCACGAGCTGTCCCACGCAGGCTCTCGCTGTCGGCGGTGTCGTCTCCGGATTCCGGTTCAACAGGCCTTGGCAAAGGCAACCCACGCGGTGAGTGGAAACGGCGTCTGGAGTGGACCAGGAGGGTCCGGGGTGCTCCTCTTTTGGAAGGGAGCAAGGGCCAGTCTGGAGCAACCAGACCAGCAGTGAAGTTGTCGGAGTTCGTCGTCTAGGAGGTCACCAGACAGCCGGCAAGTGACCAGACCACGCGTCGAGCAGCAAACAGGCAGAAGGGCCCCACGCAGATCTCGTGGATGCTGGAGGGCTGGTCTTCGGTGCAGGAGCTGCTCGGGGTCGGGGCTTCTCAGTCCCCAAAGCACTTGGACGAGGATGCCTCTAAAGTCGTGCTGGAGCGAAGTGCTGCTTCTTTCAAGATGGACGGTCCCACGTGTCTCGTCGCACCCACGGGTCTCAGCTGTGCTGCAGATGTGGGTGGAGGTCGGAGAGGTCTGGGAGTCCGGGTCTCGTCGGGCTCTGAAGTCTGGATCCTTGCAGGAAGACGACAAAGGGAAGCCGCTGTACGCTGATGGTGCCTGCTTGTGCAGGGTGGACACTCCTTGCCCACAAGGGAGATTTCTTCAGTCTTCTGTGGAGCAGAACGTCGAAGTCCAGAGTTTCTTCCCGTAGAGTTGATCAGGATAATCAAATTTGGAATGGGACCAGCTCCTACCTTTATCCGGCTAAAGGGGGGCTGCACTACGACTAGGTCCCTCCCCTGGGTGGGGCCAGGAAGGGGGGTGGTTACACCCCCTTTCCTTTGTCCGGTCTTGCGCCAGCTCCGGGGCTGGGGTGCCCCAGGAACTGGTTTAGACCGGTGTATGCACAGGGACACCTTGTGTGCCCCAGGCATGTCTCATTCCTTTCAGCCCTGTCCTACCTAATACACAAAATCAAGTCTGGGGTGGTGCTAGCACCTCCCAAGGCAGGAAATCCTTTGTCCAAGCCTCCCTCGCTGGAAGGACTTCCAGCAGCAGGAGGTCAGACTTGTGTCTGTGGTGGCAGCATCCATTTTGTGATGCTGAGGCTCGAGTTAACTTTAACCGGGGTTCACAGTTACAAACATGTCGTGTCCCTCTAGAAGGGTGGAATGCCACCCCCGTCGCCAGAATTGGTGAGGGGGTAGTATTCCAATTCGTATGACACCTTACTCAACATGTTTTGATAATGCTATACCAAAGTTAGCATTTAACCGCGAGGATTATAATGCACTTAAGAGTATATGTTATAGCGTTATCATGGAACAGCTATTAGGACTTGGTTCCGCAAGCTGCAAACGGGCTCAGCTCATGCCAGAGCACCATCTCACATAATTCCAAGCACTCTGCCTTCAGGATTGATAAGGCCTTCCATAGGAGTGACTGATAGGAATATATGTGTCCATTTTAGGTTTAGATATAGGGAACTATATCTAAAGCAAAGGGTGATTACACCACCTTGCCCCAGCTGTCGTGCAGCCAGTTGTGTCTGCTTAGATGGCCAGCCAGGGGTGGCATAATACATGCTTCAGCCCCTGGTAGGCCCTGGGTACACCTATGCCCTGGATACCTAAGGTATGCCGTACACTGACTGATAAGGTGGCCCAGTACCAATTGGTAAATGCACCTAAGGTACATGGTTGTCAATTTAGAGAGAGAACAGCTAGGCTGTGGGTCTGATTAGCAGGCCCACAGCCAGGGAAAGTCGTAAACCAGTGAAGCAAAAAGCAAAAATCGGGGGTGACCATAGGATTGCAGACCCTACTCTCCTACATAACCCCCCCCCCCCAAACTTAGGGACATTAAACTAACCTTGACCAGGTGAGTCTTCTTGTTCTAAGTGGAAGTACCTGGAGAGACCATCTGCATTGCCGCAGTCAGTCCCTGGTCTGTGCTCCACTGTAAAGTCCATCCCCTGTAGGGAAATGGACCACCTAAGAAGTTTGGGGTTTTCACCCTTCATTTGATTTAGCCATAAGAGGGGCTTATGGTCGGTCTGAATCTTGAAGTGAGTACCAAACAAGTATGGCCTCAACTTCTTCAGGGCCCAAACCACAGCAAAGGCCTCCCTCTCAATAGCTGACCAACGTTTCTCTCTAGGGGTCAGCCTTCTACTTATAAAAGCAATGGGCTGGTCATGACCTTCAATATTCAGTTGAGATAGAACAGCTCCCACACCCAACTCAGAAGCATCTGTTTGGACAATGAAAGGTTTGGAGTAGTCTGGACTCTTGAGAATAGGTGCAGTGCACATGGCCTGCTTTAGGTCATCAAATGCCTTTTGACAGCTAACTGTCCACTGAACTTTCTTTGGCATTTTCTTACTTTTCAGGTCATTAAGTGGAGTCACAATGGTTCCATAATTTCTGACAAATTTCCTATAGTAACCAGACAGGCCCAAGAAAGCTCTGACCTGTGTCAGGGTGGTTGGAGGAGCCCAGTCCTTTATGGCCTGTATCTTTCTCTCCAAAGGTTGAACTTGGCATCCACCTACAAGGTGGCCCAAGTATACAACCTGTGTCTGCCCTATCTGGCACTTGGTAGCCTTGATAGTCAGGCCTGCCTTTTGCAGGGCCTCCAAAACTTTCCTCAGGTGGATCAGGTGATCCTCCCAGGTGGAGCTAAAGACAGCAATATCATCTGGATATGCTGCACAGAAGTCATCCAGCCCAGAGAGGACTTGGTTCGCAGCCGTAGTGCTTGTCTTTTGCTTCTACTCTATCCAGCCTTGGAATGAGATTGGAATCTGCACCGAGGACTTTGGGGAGAGCGCCTTTGAACACCCAGGATTGTCGGGGCGGGACTGCGAGTCCCAGCAGGAATCGCGCTTCTGGCATCAGCGCACCTGCGTCTCTTCTCGCCCCACTCCTCCCCTTGACGTCACAGATCTCTAGTACTTCAACCGCCTCCATCCCGCGAACGCGGAACGGAGCACGGGGCGGAGCCCGGGCAAAGGGCGGGCCGTTGTGTGGCCGTTAGGTGGCTGTGAGAGGCTGGGCTGGGGCCCGTCTCTTTCCTACCTATATTCTCAGCTAGCAGCTTTATGACTATTGCAGAGATATTATTGCTGGACCTTCACCTGTCCGTGGTATATTGTTTGGATATAGTACCCCTTCTCATGTTCTTTTTCCTACTAGCAGTGCTGTTAATATTAAGATTTATTTCCTTCTTGTACTTTTATTAGCTTATTGCTCTCTGTGGTAGGGCGATCGTGCTAATTATTCAGAGTTCTTTGATTTCTTCGTATAGGTTTCTATCTACTCTGGTATTAAATTAGTTACACACTGACATTAGTATGGACTCTCCTCTCTCTAGTAATGTGGGGGGAAATTCTAGTAAGGGCACCCTAGACAACTATTTTAAAAAATCTACCTCTGAAATAGACAGGGAAGAAGCTTTGGCTGAAAGAAGGGTGGAGCGCCGTCGCTCCATTGAAGGTTAAAAAGCCAGACTTGCCCTGACACCAGTCCCGCTTAGCTTAACATCTGGTTCAGGGGGGGCCCCATTAGTTGAAGATCCCTTTGCTACCCAAGGTATTCCGGTACTCTTAAGGGATACCTCTCCCCCACCCTCCCCATCTGTGGCCTCAAATAGTACCCCCATAATCCCTACTGCATCTACATGCAATTTAGGTGCAGGTTTGGAAGTTCCATCAGCCGCCCTGCGTACAGTCAAAACGACTCTAAGAAAGGAGCGGGGGCTCACTCCAAAAAGGTAGGATTAGTCACTCTGATTTTGGTAAGGGGAAAGGGGGGAAGATAGCTTCTGTTCCAAATTTAAGAGAGGATCTGAAATCTGTAACAATTCCAATGACTCCACAAGAAATACTATCATCTCCCCTACCAACAATAACTGGTACAGATTTCTTGAGTGCTAGACTGACGGACCCTCAGTCGTCTGTCCTCGCTCCTGACCTTCTTTAGCATCTGTTTAGGACGTTTACTTCTCCAATTCTAGAAAGACTACTGGGTATAGAGCAGCGACTGGGGAAACTGGAATTGGTAATCTCCAACAAAGTGGAAAAACCGAAAGTTCCTGCTAATCCAACTTCAGCTCCTACGTGGTGGTGCTCACGGGTGTTCCCACACTTGAGCCGGTCAAGCGAGAAGGACCCCTACAGCTTAAAAATAAAACCATGCACTGGTTGACTCGGAACAGACCACTCCCGGGTAATATCAATGGGGAGATTGTGCATGTACGACGACTCCCATGGCTGGGGGCCGGGAAAAAGACATTGAGGGTGATCTGATAGTGGTCAACTTTATAGATCCTGAAGCGGTAAGGCATATCCTGAGCTGGATGCCTGGGAACTTAGGCAAATCAATCATGCCTTGCGACCTTACCTACTTTTACCCAAGAGCTTTAGTGGCTCCCATGTCATGTCCATGGCCACCCCCTGCCCAGCTGAGCAATCTAAGCTCTAAATTCAGCAATCAATATTTCCCCTCGTTGCCTGGTCCCATGGCCCCAAAGAATCTATCTGGGTGGGAAACCATACCCCAAAGGGGCTATGGTAGTAACTCCGGGAGGCTGGACCATGCATTTGAAACAGGAGGGATGGAACATCTCCTCCCCTTCACTCCTTTGGAAGTCAAAAATAGATTTGAAGCTTTCTCGGGACTGGACCTTTGTGACTGACGCTCGGGCACCTGCTGTAACCCTCTTCCATTCTCGAGGGGGATGCGGGCCGAAGATAACATTCTCTCCGTCAGCACACATTTCCATCCACAGCCCCCCCATGTTAAGACTGATCTGATTTCAATTCCTCCAGTTCCACCTAACCAGAATCCAACATCGGTATCAGGGTCTCCTGCTCCGTCTGTGAGCAATGAGCTTGTTAATGTTAGCATGCTAGTTGGGACCTCAAGAACAAGGAAGCCCATAAACTCCTTGTTAAAAAATATAAAGCTGAGATTGTGCAGGCTAAACAAGAATACTTTGTTACCATGACCAACTCGCTTTCCTCGCCGAAGGAGCTCTTTAAAACTGTGGACTCTTTAGTCAAACTGCAAGCCCCGGACCCTGTCATTCCTTCGCAGGACCTATGTGATAAGATTGCCTCCTTCTTCCACACCAAAATTCAGGAAATTCACCTGGCCCTCGAGGAACAAAGAACTTGTATTAGTGCGCCCACCTCAGGGGTTGAGATGAGCACGACTACTACAGACATCTCCCCGCCATGCACCTTGGACTCTTTCCCCTCGCTGGCCTTGCAAGATCTGGAGTTACTGCTAAATAAGACCAAGTCTGGTTCTCCCTTGGATTCCTGTCCTCTGAAAGTCATCAAGCAGTGTAGGGAGACCCTCCTGCCACCGTTGCTAGAGGTAATGAATCTAGCCATTAGAGACGGTGTTTTCCCTACAGAATGGAAGAAGGCGGTAGTAAAACCCCTGTTAAAAAAGGCCTCCCTGGATCCGGAGGTCCTAAAAAACTTCCGGCCTATCTCGCTGCTTCCTGCCCCAGCGAAGATGCTTGAGGCACATCTCAACAAGCACCTCGCTGTCTTTGTGGAAAGCTCGGGATGCCTAGACTCCTCCCAGCATGGATTTAGGAGAGAATTTAGCACCGAGTCAGCCCTCACCATCGTGCTCGATAAGATCCGCACAACAGTTGATGGGGGCCAGACCTCTCTCCTGGTCCTGCTAGATCTATCTGCGGCTTTCGATACCCTCTCCCCCTCAGTTCTTTCATCTCGGCTGAGGGAGGTGGGGGTGAAGGACACTGCTCTGGATCTTTTGACCTCTTTCCTCACGGGGAGGGAACAACGAGTCAAGCTGGGGGAGTTCCTATCTCCATCCCGACCAGTGCTGTGTGGGGTCCCTCAAGGGTCGGCACTTAGCCCGACCCTTTTTAACATCTATGTGACCCCACTAGCCAAGCTAATAAAATCTTTCGGGATGGAGGTAGTTTCCTACGCAGACGACACCCAAATCCTCGTCTCTCTCCCCCATTCTGATGTTCTAATCGCCTCCAAGTTTAGATCTTGTATGGAGGCGGTTGGTCATTGGATGATTCAGAACTCCCTTAGACTGAATGGGGAGAAGACTGAGGTGATGGTGTTTGGGGGGAAAGAAAACATCTGGTCAGCCAATTGGTGGCCTGACTCTCTAGGAACATGCCCTTCCCCTACAACATCTGCCAAGAATCTCGGGGTGCTGATAGACCCTGCCCTTGACTTGGGCAGCCAGGTGAGTAGAACCGTCTCCACCTGCTGGGGTCTGATTCACATCCTACGCAGGATTAGGAAATATCTCTCCTTGCAGGCTAGAAAACAAATAGCTGTCGCCCTCATTGGTTCTCGTTTGGACTACTGTAATGCGCTGTATGCTGGGCTTAATAAGAGCCACCTACAGCGCTTACAGGTAGTCAAAAACGCCATAGCCAGATTTGTTCTGGACATTCCCAGACGTTCCTCGGCCACTGCGGCCAGGAAAACGCTGCATTGGCTACCGGTAGAACATCGAATCAGGTTCAAAGTCTTATGTATGACCTACAGAGCCATCGCCAAAAACAGCGACTCTGGAATTGGGTCCATCATTTCCCACTACATTCCTGGAAGGGACCTGCGTTCCTCCGGGAAATTGCTTCTGACAGCCCCCCGCGTACGAAGAGCTAGATGGGGTGGCAAGGCCTTTTCCACTCTAGCTCCCAAATGGTGGAATGATCTTCCCCTGGACCTGAGATCCCTTCCGTCTTTACAGAATTTCCGGACTGCCCTAAAAACTCTCCTCTTTCGGCAAGCCTATATGTAAGGTCTTCTGTCTCTATTTCTGATTATTTTTTTTTAGGCGCCTTGATACCTGCGGGTTATTGTTTTGCGCATTATAAATCTCCTTCATATCATATCATATCAATGTTGGAATAGAGGGCCTTAAATCCAAAACCCCACTTGAAGTCTTGAATGTGTTGTCATGGAATGTTGCAGGCATAGCTAATAAACTATGCACAGACGACTAGGACTCTTTAGTAACAAATAGCGATGTTTGTCTCTTTCAGGAGACTTGGGCCAGGGAATCCACGTCAAGAACTGGATTTGCAATTTTCGAAATTAAGGCTAGCTGGAGTGGTAAGGGGAGGCCTTCGGGTGGTTTGGCGGTGTGGGTAGCCACTCACATTGGATGCACTGCGGAGAATATTGCTACGTTCTCCCAGGACATACAGTGCGTTTTATTGAAGTGGCCCAATGCTCCCAATTTAGCAATTATAAATGTCTATTCCCGCCCTGTTGGCCCTACCATGGAGTCATCCACACTTGAAGATCTCTCGTCCGTCTTGGGTCAGTTACCGGATGATTACAAGATAGTAATGGGCGGAGACTTCAATTGTCATTTCGAACCATTGGAGGGGTTGAGGGAAGGGGCACTGACTGCTGAAGATGATTTTTGGGGCGTTCCGGTGTGCCAATCGCCCCATCCCAAATCCTGGTCCTCACTCGCGGTACAAATTATGTCCCTGACCCTTAACTTTGCGTTAAGGGCTTGCAATGGACGTACAACTTCTGACACCCCCTCAAAATGTACTTTTAATAGGAAGGACCATGAGTCCAGATTAGACTACATTTTTGTAGATATCAGTTTGTGGCCTAAGGTCGAAGATTTTAAAATAATCGCGCGTGCAGATAGCGATCACAATGCACTTTTACTTCATCTGGTGCATTCTGCAGCAGTTCCCGGCCCTCTGCCCTCTGAGACCACGGATGATCTGGGCAATCTGGTACTAACCTCAAACAGGTGTAGGGTGAGATGGGAGAAACTGTCAAATTCGAAAGAAAGCATTAGGAAAATGTATGAGCTAGTATTGTCCAAATTTGAGCTCTTGGACAATCTAATTAACCAACCCAGACCTCATGATTTCAATAACAGTTTAGCTCTAATCCACGAAGAGTTAGTGGGAGTCTTGGGTGAGGTCCTCTACCCGGAGGTAGTGAAGAGTAAGCAAAAGACCCGAACTTCCACCTGGTACAACTCTGAATGTAAAAAGGCTAAGTCTGAACTAATTGCCGCAGTCAAAGCAGGTGTAGAGCGGACAAGGGTGGCCGAACTTAGGCGCCAGTATAAGGGTACAATGGCCCAGGCTAGGTCCGATTGGGATTGGGTCAGATGGCAGGATCTCTCCTCTGCCCTTGGAACTAAGGACTCTAGGAGATTCTGGTCATTAATTAATACTGGCTCAGGAGAACCTAAAGCGGCAGTGGAGCCAAATATTGCAGCTTCTTTGTGGGAAGCCCACTTTGGTAAACTCTATGAAGACTGCTCGGAGGATACCAATGATGTGGCCACTGCCCTTTTATCCCTTTCTGGTGACAGTTTGGAGTTTAGTCTTGGGGAGGTGGCCAGTGCCATAGATAGACTGGCGCTGGGAAAAGCACCGGGACTTGACAAACTACCTGGTGACCTTTTTAGGTCCCATCCCGAAATTTGGGCGCCATACTTTCATATCCTTTTTAATTCTATCGCACAAGGCATGGAGATCCCCTCTACTTGGCTGGGGGCAGAGATAGTTCCCATTTTCAAAAAGGGCTGTCCTCTCCTCCCGGCCAACTACAGGCCGATTAGCCTTATAGATGTGCCTCAAAAACTTTTTTCCCGCCTCATACTGGACCATCTCCTGGACTGGATGGAGGATAAAGACATTCTAAGCCCCCTCCAGGCCGGCTTCAGGAAAAACACGTCCACCATGGACCAGATCTTCCGCCTTGTTCTCCTCTATTGGAAATCGGTGAGGATCGAGGGCGGGAGGCTGTATATGGTGTTCGTGGACCTGAAGTCAGCTTTTGACCTGGTACCTCGGAAAAAACTTTGGGAGGTTTTAAATGAGATGGGACTTCCTACCCAACTCTTACAGGCCATAATTTGACTCCATGAGGGCAATCTTGCTCAGGTTCGGTGTGGGAGTGGTGGAGTTGTGTCAAAGAGGTTCCCTGTCCTAAGGGGGGTAAGGCAGGGTTGCGTCTTGGCGCCAACACTGTTTTGCCTATACGTTAATAATGTTCTAACTCACCTAACTAACGTCAGGGACAATGATGCCCCATTTTTGGCGGGCAGGAGGGTGCCGGCAATTATGTTTGCCGATGACACCCTCCTGCTCTCCAAATCCCCTATGGGAATACAGCGGATCCTGGATGGATTTGGTCTTTTCTGTAGACAGTATGGTCTAGAGATCAATACAGGGAAGACCAAATTCATGATTTTCAATCCCACCCCCACGACAAGACCAAACCCTTCACTGAGCTCAGTAACCCTGGAGAGGGTAAAAACATTTCAGTATTTGGGCGTAACTCTGCATGAAAATTTAGCTTGGGAACCTCAAATACTAAGCTCTCGAATAAGGCTCTCTCAACTGTCCGGGGCAATTTTGAAGGCTACAAACACCTCTACCTACAAACCTATAGCTCCTGCAGTTGAAATGTACAAAACACAAGCCAAGGCGGCTGCATTATATGGCAGCGAGCTGTGGGGCTACAAAGCTGGAAAAGAGTTGACGTGTGTTGAAAACAATTTTTTGAGACGTCTTTTGGCACTCCCGCGTGATACACCTTTGCTTCCCTTACGTCTAGACTTGGGTCTACATTCCGTAAGGGAGGATCTTGAACTAAAACCGTTAAGATACTGGCACAGGCTCTGGACTACAAATGAGCTTAAATATTATAGGCAAGACCTCATTCATGTTATGAACTTGAACCATAGTGACAAAATCCCTTAGTTATCATTTGTTAAGCAAGAACTGTATCGGATGAGTCTCCATGAGCTGTGGGAGGCCCCTGAGATAGGATGTCAAAGGTTCTCACGAAAAAGTTTAGTAGAAGCTCACAAGGAAAAATGTCTTGCTTCCCATGTGCTTGCACCCCGCACTGGGATTTTAACTCAATGTTTCCTGGACTCCAAAAATTCCTACTACTTTGAAAGTTTTATGGACTTCATTTACCCGATTCTGGCAAGGAAGCTAATCATCCAGTGGAGGTTGGGCACTTTACCTATTACGTGCAAATGGGCCAATGGGGGGGACAAAACATGCCCCGGTTGTAGCCACTGTGATGAGTAGGAAATCCATGTACTGTTTTTTTGTCCAGCCTACGAGAGACCTAGGAAACACTGGCTTGTGCCTCTGTGTAGGAATCTGGGCATAAGGGACTTCGTGATTTCGTACAGAATATTGAAAACTGATTGCTCCCCTCACATTGTATTCGCTGTTGCAAAATTTTTATTGGCCATGTGGCACATTAGGAGAAAATTCCTCAAAGTCGGATCATCATAGGATTGTATTGCCAACTTTTTGTTATTGGCATTGTACCCTCTTTTACTATCATAGGGGCTTGGTTGTCTGTATATGTACTCTTTCAAAGTATGTTTTAATCTAATGTTTTATAATTAACGCTCTTATGTATGTCTTTTTATGCATCTTTTATGGCCTAAATGGCCGAAATAAAGAATTTTTGGATTGGATTGGATTGGTTCACCAACCTTTGAAAAGTGGCAGGTGCATTTTTCAAACCAAAGGGCATCACCACAAATTGGTAATTACCTCCTCGGGTAGAAAACGCTGTTTTGGCCTTGGCATCCTCATCTAACCTGATTTGCCAATAACCAGCTGTCAGGTCAAATGTACTCAAGAACTTGGCAGAAGCCAATCTGTTAATGAGTTCATCTGCTCTTGGTATTGGATGGGCATCTGTCTTAGTGACAGCATTGAGACCCCTGTAGTCTACACAAAACCTCATCTCTCTCTTACCATCCTGGGTGTGAGGTTTTGGCACTAGAACTACAGGACTAGCCCAAGGGCTCTCTGAGAGTTCAATGACTCCCAATTCCAACATCTTTTGTACTTCTTGCTTTATGCAGTCCCTGACGTGGTCAGGTTGCCTGTAGATTTTACTCTTTATAGGCAGACGGTCACCAGTGTCCACCTCATGGGTGTACCAGTTTGTCTGACTGGGTGTCAGAGAGAACATTTGTCTAAGGGATTGAAGAACCTGTTTACAATCCTCTTGTTGATGCTCAGAGAGGCTGTCGGAAAAGACTACACCATCCGCTGACCCATCATCAGGGTTCTGAGTGAGCAGGTCTGGGAGAGGGTCACTCTCTTCCTCCTGTCCCTCATTTGTAGCCATGAGCAAGCCCATGTCTTCCCTGTTGACAAATGCCTTGAGCCTGTTCACATGAAGTACTCTGTGAGGGCTCCTGGGAGTTCCAAGGTCCACCAGGTAGGTGACCTCTCCCTTTTGCTCAATAATGGTATGGGGTCCAAACCACTTGTCTTGGAGAGCTGCTGGGGCCACTGGCTCCAACACCCACACCTTCTGTCCTGGGTGATACACAGTCAGGACAGCCTTTTGGTTATGCCAAGCTTTTTGAAGTTCTTGGCTGGCCTCCAGGTTTTTAGATGCCTTCTCCATGTACTCTGCCATCCTGGAGCGGAGACCAAGTACATAGTCAACAATATCCTGTTTAGGCTTTTTGAGAGGTAACTCCCATCCTTCCTTCACAAGACATAGGGGTCCTCTTACAGGATGCCCAAACAGAATCTCAAAAGGGCTATAGCCAACCCCCTTCTGTGGGACCTCTCTGTAAGCAAACAGCAGGCAGGGTAAAAGGATGTCCCATCTTCGCCTAAGCTTTTCAGGTAACCCTTTTATCATCCCTTTTAGGGTCTTGTTGAATCTCTCCACAAGCCCATTGCACTGTGGATGATAGGGTGTGGTAAATTTGTAATTTACTCCACACTCCTTCCACATAGCAGTCAAGTATCCTGACATGAGGTTTGCACCTCTGTCAGAGACAACCTCCTTAGGAAACCCCACTCTGGAGAAAACTCCAAGTAGGGCCTTGGCCACAACAGGAGCTGTAGTGGTCCTAAGGGGAATAGCTTCTGGATACCTGGTGGCATGATCCACTACCACCAGTATAAATCTGTGCCCAGATGCTGTTGGGGGGTCCATTGGTCCAACAATGCCAATCCCCACTCTTTCAAAGGGTATCCCCACCGCAGGTAGTGGTAAAAGGGGGGCTTTTGTTGTGCCACCTGATTTGCCACTGGCTTGACAGGTGACACATGAGCGACAAAACTCTTTAGTGTCTTCAGACATATGGGGCCAGTGAAAGTGTGGGGCAAGCCTGTCCCAAGTCTTGTTCTGGCCTAAGTGACCTGCAAGGGGAATTTCATGGGCCAAGGTGAGAAGGAAACCTCTCAGAGACAAGGGGGTGACCAGCATCCTGGTAACACCAGGCTTGGGGTCTCTTGCCTCAGAGTAAAGGAGTCCATCATCCCAGTACACTTTATGGGCACCTGTGGCATTCCCTGCAGCCTCAGCAGCAGCCTGCTGTCTGAAGGGTTCAAGAGATGAACAGTCTAATTGAGCCTGCCTCAAGTCTGCCCTGGAAGGTCCCCCTGTCCCAAGGAACTCAACCTGTTCAGGTTCAAGCTCCCCCTCTAGGACAGTTCCTTCTGGGGTCTGTAGGTCAGTCTCCTGTGAGAGCTGATCCTCACCTTGAGGCAAGGGGAAGGCACTGCCTTAACCCTACTGTTCTTACTCTTGGTTAGTGTCTGGTCCATTGTTCCAGGATCCAGCACTAGTTCAGCTGGGCATTTCTTGGCCTGTGACCTAGTCACAGCAAGGACATGTGCTGACAAACCTAACATTTCCACATGAGTCCTATACTCCACATCTGACTATAAGGAGGATTCCAAATCATTGCCCAAAAGACAGTCCACTGGGAGGTCTGAACTAACAACAACCCTTTTGAGGCCATTTACCCCTCCCCAGGAGAAGTTAACAAGTGCCATCCTATGGTTGGTAGCGACATTGCTAGCATTGGTCACTAGGTAGTCTGAACCTAGTATTACCTAATCAGGGTCCACAAAGTTTGGTGTCACCATAGTGACACTGGCACAAGTGTCCCTGTAGGCCTGAGCCAATTTTCCATTGATTAAAGGCGTTTGCCTGTACTTGCCCAGAGTACTGGGACTTATTGTAGGGGTCAAATCCATGTCCCCAGTACAAACAAGAACAGCCTGGGTGGGTACTCTGACTGGGTCAGAGCCCCCCTCAGATACCAAGGTTAACCCCACCTTAGCCTTTGGAGGAACACTACCACTACTAACTGAACTAGGGGTTGCAGGTGCCTTAGGGGCAGTAGTGGTAGGAGATTGGCCTTTCTTGGTGCACTCACTAAACCAGTGAGTATTACTTTTACAGTATTGGCACCATGGTTTCTTCTGACCATTATTCTTCTTCTTTTGGGAATTCTGGGTCCCACCCTCCTTAGATTGTTGGGGCCCTGTTGAAGACTTCTGGTCATTTTGCTTCTTCTCATTACCCTTCTGGTCTGCTTTCTTCTGGCCACCACCCTGGTTCTGGTTCTGCTGATTGACCCTTGTCCTGACCTATCTGTCTGCCTTCTTTCCCAATTCTTGGGAAGAGGTCAGATCTGAGTCAATAAGGTGCTGATGCAACAACTGATTCTGACAATTACTTAAGATTTGTTCTCTCATCATTTGATTATACAATCCTGTGTAATCAGTAACTTTACTTCCCAGTAACCAGCCTTCAAAAGCCTTAGTAGTAGAGGTATCAGTATACAAGGGAACCCGTAATAATGGCCAAGGACCACGGGTAGGACTACTTATTTATATTTCACAAAGGTCCTAGGCTTTATTGATACTTAGAGAAAAGATTTTCACAGGCTTGAGATAAGGACTGTGTTTTCCTTCTTCAGTGTCCAGCCGGACCTAGAAGCATTTATTTTGAACACAATTTTTTGAGTATAAACAGGGTAGGGTGAGACAAGTCACACATTAGTAACTGGGCACAAGCCTGTACCAAGTCAGAGGAAGACAATACATGGGAGAAAGAAAAAGAATTTACAGGCAAACAAGGAGAGCAGGGTGGCTTATAATACAATGCAAAAATTTTGATAAGCTCAAACCCACAGTAACTGCCATGGAAATTGTAAATCATAAAACGAGCAGTACTGCAAAACAGTCGACGAACGTTTCGATCCCTATCTCCAACAATATAGTGGGATCATCTTCAGGACTAAAATAAGCTTTGCCTGATTGGTCGAGTGAGCCTGTAGGGTTTAAACAGGAAGAAAAGGGGGGGAAATGAAGAAGATTTTTCATCAATTAATTACATAGTGAACAGCTAGTCAGAAACCACTCTTTTCATGCAGGGTGCAACACGTGCACATGCAGTTGTTTGTTCCAAAGGGCACGGGTGGAAATGTGCTCGTATTTGGAGTGTGAAGATGACCGAGTTAAGTGGAATATAGCGCGTTGTGCACTGAGATTAGTGCTCGGTGGCGGGATATATGGTGCTAGTGAAAAATTGACAAAGTGGGGGAGTGTTGGCCAGAAGGTCGTCAAGGTTGTGAGCTAACCTTAATACAAGGATTTCTAATTACCACGAGCGATGCAGAGTGGGCCGGACGTGGCTGAAACACAACAGTTGGCATTCAACTTCCGATTTAGCTGATGCCTACAAGAAGGTAGTTATATCATAAGCATTGCGAATAATAGGATTAAATAAAACGAATTGAAACGGAATAGAGTTACCGGATTTACCGTTTTCGCCTAGCAATTTTGCGTGGCGTCAGGAAAGTTACTGGCAACAAACCGGTTTGGTCGGTTCAATTTAGACCTGAAAAAAGGTTGTTCAGGAGTTAGAACCTACTGGGTGAAGTAGGGGCAGCGATTAGGCGCAGTGAAGGAGCAGAATATTACCGTTTTAGCCTAGCATTTCTAGCGTAGGCTTGACTGGGAGCTCCAATGGAAGTTAGCCTGTGAAAAAAAGATGAGCGGTTGAAGGTTGGAAGTGAGTGAGGGTGAGTGTGAAGGCGGCGAGTGCAAGCGGTTCATTACCGTAAATTGAGGCTTGTGATCTCCGCAGGGCGCTAAATAGCGTGGGCCTTTTCCGTGCGAGCCTGCAACGAAGGAAAATAGAGGGCGCATATAAGGCATATTGGACTGGGAAGGGCCCTCGTTGGAATCAGGGGAGTGCATCAGATCAAGGCTTACCGTAATTTGCTCGTAGTGGGGCCGAAAATAGGGTCCCGTCTGGAGGCTCGATGGCCGAGTGCTCGGTGTCTGCATGCAGCGCTGCCTAATGTGGTCCTCGATTGTGGTGATGGAAAGTGAGAACGGACTAGTCGGAAGTGACAGTGATTCCGATAATGGGCGCCATCTTGGAATGGTGTGACCCGGGAGTGAGTAAAATAAGTGCATTCAGGACGCGGTTTTTGGGTAACAAGGTTACAAAAAAACAACTGGTGTTATGAAAAGAATTAAAAGGATAAAAAGGAGCACATACAATTATATGGGCTCATGTAGAAGTGCGTTCAAGGCGCGGTTCTCAGGATAACAAGGTCACAAGTTATTTAAAAACAACTGCCATTTTGGAAGGGTTAAAATGAACACAGACAATTGTATAGGCTCATGCAGAAGGAAGAAAAACCACTGATAGCAAGCTTATATTAAGCTCGTCCAGTCCTCTGTTCTGTTGAGGCCATCCTGGATAGAGTTGAACTGTATGATGGACTTCAGCTCTTCTTTATTGAGTAATTGTCCCATGTTGCCACCTCTTGGTGGAAGTCTCAGCACTTTCAGGACAGTCCATTTCAAGTCGCTATCAGAATGTTTTTGGGCTGCAAAATGTTCCACCAGAGGTGCGTTTGGAGTGCCGCATCGGATGCGACTTCTATGTTGCCCAATGCGAATTTTTACCTTCTGGCTGGTTTGTCCAATGTACACTTTTTGGCATGGGCATAGGATTAGATAGATGACATTGCAGGTGTTGCAGTTGGAGAAGGAACGACATTGTATGGTAACATTGTTAAAGGTAAAACTTTTTCCTTCTATAGTGCTGTCACAGTTATTACATCCACCACATTTAGCATGCCCAACAATGGGGGACAGACCCCATACATTATCAAGTGTAGCAGGAGGTAGAGAATTAGGTAAAGCAGCCCTCACAAGGTGGTCTCTAAGGTTCTTACTCTTTTTGAAGGCAAAAACTGTTTTTTCAATGGAGAGGACACCTGTGTTCAGTATTGACCAGTGCTTTAGAATAGACTTTCTTAGTTGGTTGGAAATAGGTGAGAAAGTAGAGACACAAGCAATGCGCTTTGAGTCAGTCTTTTCTTTGGGTGTAAGCAAGGCTTCCCTAGGACAATACCAAGCCCGCTTGGTAGCGTTCTTTACTAGTTTCTTAGGATACCCCCTTTCCTTAAGTTTGGATGCTAGGGTGGCAGCTTCTCGAAAATAGTCATCCTTACAGGAGCAATTCCGCCTGATTCGCAGAAATTGCGAGTACGGGAGGGAATCGCGTAGTGCTCTCCGATGGTTACTATTGTAGGCCAAAAGGGTGTTTTTTTCAGTGGGCTTGCGATATAGGCGTGTCAATAAGGAGCCTTCGCTGTGATAAATTGTAAGATCAAAAATTAAATGGAATCATTATTTGTGGTAATGGTGAAGCCAATGTAGGAATTGGCGCAGGTAGTCGTTGTTTCCATTCCATATGATAAAAATGTCATCGATATACCTGCGCCAAAACTTTATCCCTGAGAGGAAGGGATTAGTGGGATTGATGATAGAGACTACCTGCGCCAATTCCTACATTGGCTGAATAATAACTGTCTAGGGCTCACCTTCACCATTACCACAAATAATGATTCCATTTCATTTTTGGATCTTACAATTTATCACACTCGCAATTTCTGCGAATCAGGCGGAATTGCTCCTGTAAGGATGACTATTTTCGAGAAGCTGCCACCCTAGCATCCAAACTTAAGGAAAGGGGGTATCCTAAGAAACTAGTAAAGAACGCTACCAAGCGGGCTTGGTATTGCCCTAGGGAAGCCTTGCTTACACCCAAAGAAAAGACTGACTCAAAGCGCATTGCGTGTGTCTCTACTTTCTCACCTATTTCCAACCAACTAAGAAAGTCTATTCTAAAGCACTGGTCAATACTGAACACAGGTGTCCTCTCCATTGAAAAACCAGTTTTTGCCTTCAAAAAGAGTAAGAACCTTAGAGACCACCTTGTGAGGGCTGCTTTACCTAATTCTCTACCTCCTGCTACACTTGATAATGTATGGGGTCTGTCCCCCATAATTGGGCATGCTAAATGTGGTGGATGTAATAACTGTGACAGCACTATAGAAGGAAAAAGTTTTACCTTTAACAATGTTACCATACAATGTCGTTCCTTCTCCAACTGCAACACCTGCAATGTCATCTATCTAATCCTATGCCCATGCCAAAAAGTGTACATTGGACAAACCAGCCAGAAGGTAAAAATTCGCATTGGGCAACATAGAAGTCGCATCCGATGCGGCACTCCAAACGCACCTCTGGTGGAACATTTTGCAGCCCAAAAACATTCTGATAGCGACTTGAAATGGACTGTCCTGAAAGTGTTGAGACTTCCACCAAGAGGTGGCAACATGGGACAATTACTCAATAAAGAAGAGCTGAAGTCCATCATACAGTTCAACTCTATCCAGGATGGCCTCAACAGAACAGAGGACTGGACGAGCTTAATATAAGCTTGCTATCAGTGGTTTTTCTTCCTTCTGCATGAGCCTATACAATTGTCTGTGTTCATTTTAACCCTTCCAAAATGGCAGTTGTTTTTAAATAACTTGTGACCTTGTTATCCTGAGAACCGCGCCTTGAACGCACTTCTACATGAGCCCATATAATTGTCTGTGCTCCTTTTTATCCTTTTAATTCTTTTCATAACACCAGTTGTTTTTTTATAACCTTGTTACCCAAAAACCGCGTCCTGAATGCACTTATTTTACTCACTCCCGGGTCACACCATTCCAAGATGGCGCCCATTATCGGAATCACTGTCACTTCCGACTAGTCCGTTCTCACTTTCCATCACCACAATCGAGGACCACATTAGGCAGCGCTGCATGCAGACACCGAGCACTCGGCCATCGAGCCTCCAGACGGGACCCTATTTTCGGCCCCACTACGAGCAAATTACGGTAAGCCTTGATCTGATGCACTCCCCTGATTCCAACGAGGGCCCTTCCCAGTCCAATATGCCTTATATGCGCCCTCTATTTTCCTTCGTTGCAGGCTCGCACGGAAAAGGCCCACGCTATTTAGCGCCCTGCGGAGATCACAAGCCTCAATTTACGGTAATGAACCGCTTGCACTCGCCGCCTTCACACTCACCCTCACTCACTTCCAACCTTCAACCGCTCATCTTTTTTTCACAGGCTAACTTCCATTGGAGCTCCCAGTCAAGCCTACGCTAGAAATGCTAGGCTAAAACGGTAATATTCTACTCCTTCACTGCGCCTAATCGCTGCCCCTACTTCACCCAGTAGGTTCTAACTCCTGAACAACCTTTTTTCAGGTCTAAATTGAACCGACCAAACCGGTTTGTTGCCAGTAACTTTCCTGACGCCACGCAAAATTGCTAGGCGAAAACGGTAAATCCGGTAACTCTATTCCGTTTCAATTCGTTTTATTTAATCCTATTATTCGCAATGCTTATGATATAACTACCTTCTTGTAGGCATCAGCTAAATCGGAAGTTGAATGCCAACTGTTGTGTTTCAGCCACGTCCGGCCCACTCTGCATCGCTCGTGGTAATTAGAAATCCTTGTATTAAGGTTAGCTTACAACCTTGACGACCTTCTGGCCAACACTCCCCCACTTTGTCAATTTTTCACTAGCACCATATATCCCGCCACCGAGCACTAATCTCAGTGCACAACGCGCTATATTCCACTTAACTCGGTCATCTTCACACTCCAAATACGAGCACATTTCCACCCGTGCCCTTTGGAACAAACAACTGCATGTGCACGTGTTGCACCCTGCATGAAAAGAGTGGTTTCTGACTAGCTGTTCACTATGTAATTAATTGATGAAAAATCTTCTTCATTTCCCCCCCTTTTCTTCCTGTTTAAACCCTACAGGCTCACTCGACCAATCAGGCAAAACTTATTTTAGTCCTGAAGATGATCCCACTATATTGTTGGAGATAGGGATCGAAACGTTCGTCGACTGTTTTGCAGTACTGCTCGTTTTATGATTTGCAATTTCCATGGCAGTTACTGTGGGTTTGAGCTTATCAAAATTTTTGCATTGTATTATAAGCCACCCTGCTCTCCTTGTTTGCCTGTAAATTATTTTTCTTTCTCCCATGTATTGTCTTCCTCTGACTTGGTACAGGCTTGTGCCCAGTTACTAATGTGTGACTTGTCTCACCCTACCCTGTTTATACTAAAAAAATTGTGTTCAAAATAAATGCTTCTAGGTCCGGCTGGACACTGAAGAAGGAAAACACAGTCCTTATCTCAAGCCTGTGAAAATCATTTCTCTAAGTATCAATAAAGCCTAGGACCTTTGTGAAATATAAATAAGTAGTTCAAAAGCCTTAGTGGCACAATCAACAAAGTCAGCCCAATCCTGAGACTGAATTTTCTGGGTGTCTCTGAACAGCAACCTGTACTGCTCAGTTGTTAAGCCAAACCCATCAATCAGTGTGTTCTTCAGGACTTGGTAATTGTTAGTATCCTCAGCTCTAGTAGTGAGGAGCTTATCTCTACCTTTACCTTCAAAGGAGAGCCACAATATAGCTGCCCACTGACTCAGGGGGATGCACTGGACAATGCAGGCCCTCTCCAAAGCAGTCATCCATTTGTGGATGTCATCCCCTTGTTTAAAGGGGGGCACTATTTTACTCAGGTGTCTAGTATCAAAACTCCTGTCTATATCTCTAGGGATAATGCTGCCACCAGTGGGGTCTGCCCCACTCAATTTCTGCTCTCTGGCAAAGGCAAGTCTTTCTTTGGCAAGGGCAAGTTCTTCCCTCTCAATCCTCAGATTGACTTCCCTCATCTTAGTTTCATGCTCTCTTCTCTGAGGGGATGTCATCCCTCCCTGAGAAGATGCCTGAGAGAAATTGGTTGTGAACAGATCTGAGAGCCTCTGGAGAGAGACCTAACTCGTCTATTCCCAAGGTTAAGCCTGCCCGAGGATGGGCCTGGGGGTCCCCCAGTTCCATTCTCATGTATGCTTAAGTTGGTCCTGGTAAGTCTGCTGACTCTTCCCTGACCATGGTTTACCTCACCATCAGATGAGTCTCCATCTCCCTCCACTTCATCAGTTTCAGGGAAATTGGAGTCCTCCTCTAGTGGGGGTATGTTCCCCTCTGTAGGGTCTGATGGGCCTAGATTAGAAGCCCTTCTGGCATCAAATGTCTCTAAGAGACCTATCAGAAAAGGAATTGTAGGGTTTGAACCCCGTTTTCGTTTCCTGGAGGTACACAATTGTCTCATCTCCTGGAAGCTAAGGGCTGCATATCTTGACATGACCTGTGGAGGGTCACTAACCACAAGGGGAGCCACTGTGTTCTCTCCTGTGGTAGACATGCTTTGCTAGTGAGGTGTAAGTGGTGCACTTACCTACACTATGGGTTTACCTACTGATCCCTTGCTAAGAGTTGTAGTCAGGGTGTGCTACTCCCTTTCTACTACAACAGCTGGTTCAGTAGAACTCAGAGTATTTCTAAGCTTGTTATATGTACCTATAGTACCTTGTGTGATCTTTCAAATGATATCTCAAGATTATATTTGGTAAAAACAACAGCAAGCTCAAATCCCAACCGCTGCACAGCAATGTGAGAAGTTGGCCTGATATATGATGCTCACTAGTTCTAGTGATCACCTTGTATCAGTCCAAACAACCGTTATGGTGATTGGTTGTAAGTCAACCTTATAGACCAGCTATCCTAATGGTAGCATGGACAAAGCAGGCTTAGGCTAAACTCTTTTGGCATGTGAAGCCAGCTGTTTTACCACATATAACCCCTTGAATACCAAGTGAAAGGACACCACACAGGTTGTTATGAAAATAAACAAGTATTTATTAACTAACATACACCTCTGAACTATTTATGAGGTCAGAGGGCTAAGCACATGACAAACTCTTAGGAAAAATACGTTTAAGTTGCACAATTTACAATGGTGCCCTAGGGGCACGACAAACCATATACTAAGTAAGTGGAATGTGGAAGTCGATAAGAGGAATGGAGCTGTCCAGAGGCTGTAGGATCGCTGGGACCACGCTACACTCACTTGAGGTAAGTAATAGGAGGCCCACGGA
The DNA here is from genome assembly GCF_964263255.1 of Lissotriton vulgaris. Lineage (NCBI taxonomy): Eukaryota > Metazoa > Chordata > Amphibia > Caudata > Salamandridae > Lissotriton > Lissotriton vulgaris. The sequence continues at coordinate 1,540,624,694 of NC_141696.1, read as the reverse complement.
GCGCGTGTGCAGAGTGTGAACTCACACGCGAGATGCGTACAAACGTCTATGGACAGTACAGTTTAAGAAAAAGGTGAGTACGGACGTTCCTGACTAGATAGGACAAAAACGACTTTGGAACTGGACACTAGGAGAGTCAAGCTACCCTTGAGCACCGAGATGCTCGTGTTACCTCACCCACTGGCTGCGGGTGCATAGGTGCCAAGTCGTGTCGGGTTTTGGCGTTGATGTCTATGGAGCCTGGAGGAAAAGATGCTGCAGGCGGTCAGGAGGAAGATGTCCGTTGTGATCCAAGGGTGGATCAGTGAAGAGAAGAACTTGAAAGCAGAGGGGACAATGTTCAAAGTCACTAGCCAGTGACTGGAGTGGAAGCAGGAGTGGAACCAGATGTTGTCGTCGCGATCAGGTGAAGGTGGACACTTGTCTCTGCAGCCACGTGGACCAGGTGGTGTCTTCGACGACCAGGATGGAGGTACGAGCTGTCCCACGCAGGCTCTCGCTGTTGGCGGTGTCGTATCCAGATTCTGGTTCAACAGGCCTTGGCAAAGGCAACCCAAGCGGTGAGTGGAAACGGCGTCTGGAGTGGACTAGGAGGGTCCAGGGTGCTCCTCTTTTGGAAGGGAGCAAGGGCCAGTCTGGAGCAACCAGACCAGCAGTGAAGTTGTCGGACTTCGTCGTCTAGGAGGTCACCAGCCAGCCGGCAAGTGACCAGACCACGTCGAGCAGCAAACAGGCAGAAGGGCCCCACGCAGATCTCGTTGATGCTGGAGGGCTGGTCTTCGGTGTAGGAGCTGCTCGGGGTCGGGGCTTCTCAGTCCCCAAAGCACTTGGACAAGGATGCCTCTGAAGTCGTGCTGGAGCGAAGTGCTGCTTCTTTCAAGATGGCCGGTCCCACGTGTCTCGTCGCACCCACGGGTCTCAGCTGTGCTGCATATGTGGGTAGAGGTCGGAGAGGTCTGGGAGTCCGGGTCTCGTCGGGCTCTGAAGTCTGGATCCTTGCAGAAAGACGACAAAGGGAAGCCGCGGTACACTGATGGTGCCTGCTTGTGCAGGGTGGACACTCCTTGCCCACAAGGGAGATTTCTTCAGTCTTCTGTGGAGCAGAACGTCGAAGTCCAGAGTTTCTTCTTGTAGAGTTGATCAGGATAATCTAATTTGGGATGGGACCAGCTCCTACCATTATCCGGCTAAAGGGGGGCTGCACTACGACTAGGTCCCTCCCCTGGGTGGGACCAGGAAGGGGGGTGGTTACACCCCCTTTTGTTTGTCCGGTCTTGCGCCAGCTCCGGGGCTGGGGTGCGCCAGGAACTGGTTTAGACCGGTGTATGGACAGGGACACCTTGTGTAACCCCAGGCATGTCTCATTCCTTTCAGCCCTGTCCTACCTAATACACAAAATCCTGTCTGGGGTGGTGCTAGCACCTCCCAAGGCAGGAAACCCTTTGTCCAAGCCTCCCTCGCTGGAAGGACTCCCAGCAGCAGGAGGTCAGACTTGTGTCTGTGGTGGCAGCATCCATTTTGTGATGCTGAGGCTCGAGTTAACTTTAACCGGGGTTCACAGTTACATACATGTCGTGTCCCTCTAGAAGGGTGGAATGCTACCCCTGTTGCCAGAATTGGCGAGGGGGTAGTATTCCAATTTGTATGACACCTTACTCGACATGTTTTGATAATGCTATACCAAAGTTAGCATTTAACCGCGAGGATTATAATGCACTTAAGAGTATATGGTATAGCGTTATCATGGAACAGCTATTAGGACTTGGTTCCGCAAGCTGCAAACGGGCTCAGCTCATGCTAGAGCACCATCTCACATAATTCCAAGCACTCTGCCTTCTGGATTGATAAGGCCTGCCATAGGAGTGACTTATAGGAATATATGTGTCCATTTTGGGTTAGATATAGGTATACTATATCTAAAGCAAAGGGTGAATACACCACCTTGCCCCAGCTGTGTTCCCAGCCAGTTGTGTCTGTTTAGATGGCCAGCCAGGGGTGGCACAATACATGCTGCAGCCCCTGGTAGGCCTTGGGTGCTCTTATGCCCTGGGTACCTATGGTACACTGTATAAGGACTTACAAGAGTGACCCAATACCAATTGGTAAATGCACCTAAAGTACATGGATGTCAATTTAGAGAGAGAACAGCTAGTCTGTGGGTCTGATTAGCAGGCCCACAGCCAGGGAAAGTCGTAAACCAGTGAAGCAAAAAGCAAAAATCGGGGGTGACCATAGGATTGCAGACCCTACTCTCCTACAACATCCGTACCGCTAGAAGTGCATACAATATGGCGGTAAAGAAACGAAAGAAAGCATTAAAACAGGAGGCTTGGGAGTATCTATACAATGCGAGTACCCAGAAAGATAATATTAGCTTCTGGAAAGCAGTTAATGCCCCCTTCTTCCAGGAGAAGAAGGTCAATAGCATTGATTTAGTGATAGAGGAAGCAACCTGGGTTAATCAATTTACCAGCCTATATGATAGGGACCCCCAACCAGGGGGAGCAGTCGTGGGTAGGGAAGGAGACGTAGATTGCACTACATCAGGAGCATTTCCACTAGACTTAAATTTTTAACTCTCAGAGATCGAGGTGGCACTAGCCGAGAGCGCAGTAGGCAAATCCCCGGGGCCAGACAGGGTTCCGGTCGACATTTACAAATCAAATGTTAAGTTATGGGCCCCTCTCCTGACCAACGTGTTATATTGCTCAAATAATATAGGCTTTATAACAACCTGGCAGGAAGCCATAGTGATCCCCATTTTTAAAAAGGGTGAACACCAAGACCCTAAATGTTATAGACCCTTATCTTTATTAGATTCCTTAATGAAGGTGGCAGGAAGGGTGGTTTTAAATAGACTACAGTCGTGGGCAGTGGACACGGGTGCGCTCTCTATTTACCAGTACGGTTTCAAAGAAGGTTTGGGCACAGTAGAGCAGGGCTTAAACTTATCAATTCTGATTGGCAAATATGGGGTTGCTAAAGGGGACAAACTTTTCATGACCTTTGTCGATTTAAGCTCTGCTTTGGATTGTGTCAGTCACGAAGTACTATGGGAAACCATCTCACACTTAGAATTTGATCCCGTCATCATAAACTTTATAAAGGAATTGTACCATGGGGCAGGTGCAAAAGTCCGATTTGGTATAAAGGGGGAATGTACTTCTAAATTCCCAATTAAAAAAGGCGCCCGACAGGGATGCATATTGGTACCGTTTTCATTTAATTTATATATTAACAATATAGCATCCCATTTGACTGAAAATAGGCATGATTATCCACAGGTAAAAGGGAAACCAGTTCCAATCCTGTTAAATGCGGACGACGCGGTCATTATGGCACGCACGCAATTGGGTCTCCAGAGGTCACTTAACTCCTTTTCTGACTTTATGGGAGCACGGGGCTTAAAAATTAATACCACCAAGACTTTTAGCATGTCCTGCCCAAGGAAAAGTAAGATGCGTTGTAATATTTTTCTGGCGGGGTAAAGATCGACACAACTAAAACCTTCTCTTATTTAGGCATTAATTTCGACTACAATGGGGCCTGGGCCACAGCGGCAACTGCTCAGAAACTAGCTTTTTCCAGTGCAATTGGCGCTGTGCGAAATTTTGCTATAAAACTAGGAGGTCGACCGGTAAAAATCCTTATTGATATTTATAAGGCAAAATGTGTGTCCACAGCAATTTATGGGGCAGGTGTTTGGGGTATCACGGATACAAGTAAAATCCAGGCGTGTGAAAACGCATTTTTACGGTACCTACTAGCAGTACCAAAGTCAACCTCCACATACGTCTGTCATAAAGAACTGGGTATACTTTATGTGTCAGACCTCATCAAGGTGAGCCCGGTTTTGTTGTGGCACAGGGTTTGGGTCTCACAAGAGACGGGGCTAAACGGGGACATTATTAGCGATTGTATGGCTCATCAAGGGTGCATGAAAATTGACTGGTTAAGGTATGTGAGATGGTTTCTGGTAGCTCTAGACGATCAGGATTACTTTGATAATCCTTCTAGTATGGCAGGCGTCTCAAGGCAGAAACTGAAAGAGGCTTGTCTTACTTACCTGGAAGATTCCAGGTAGCATCAGGAGGGTAAGAAATCATCTGTCATTCATAATCATATGTTGCTAGATGGTCCTGGCTTACAGAAATATTTAATACTCACATTGAGCTGTTTTACCCGGATGCTGCTCACCCGTTTTAGGGGGGGCAGTTTTTTCAGACTGGTGACCTTCCCGGAGGCGAACATTTGGTCAGAATCCTTACCCCTTTGTCCTTGTGTTGATGTATCACAACAAACGACTTTACACTGTATTATGTTTTGTAAATTTTATACCTCAATCAGGAGATGGTACATTACTAATATACTCAAAAGCTGGGGTCTAAGACAGTGCAGACCAGCCCTGTTAAGATTGCAAATGTTGGAGGATGAGCTCACTCTTTTTAGCGTTTCAGTGTTTTTAAAATGTGTCTTAAGATTCAGATTATCAATGAATTAGAGTGTTTGTTTCTGGTCATGAAATTAGTGGCATATTCGGTTTCTTATATACCTCTCCTTTTAATTATTCTGTGTTTAATGCATTTTTTAATTCAATCTATTTACATATTTAATTAATCACATGAAATTTGTACTTGTATTTTAACATGTGCTTTTATGGTCTCTATATTGTTACCAAATAAAGCTACTTTTTGACTTTGACTTTGACTGCAATGTGGAAGGAGTGTGGTGTAAATTACAAATTTACCACACCCTATCACCCACAGTGTAATGGGCTTGTGGAGAGATTCAACAAGACCCTAAAAGGGATGATAAAAGGGTTACCTGAAAAGCTTAGGCGAAGATGGGACATCCTTTTACCCTGCCTCCTGTTTGCTTACAGAGAGGTCCCACAGAAGGGGGTTGGCTACAGCCCTTTTGAGCTTCTGTTTGGGCATCCTGTAAGAGGACCCCTATGTCTTGTGAAGGAAGGATGGGAGTTACCTCTCAAAAAGCCTAAGCTTGACATAGTGGACTATGTACTTGGTCTCCGCCCCAGGATGGCAGAGTACATGGAGAAGGCAAACAAAAATCTTGAGGCCATCCAAGATCTTCAAAAAGCTTGGCATGACCAAAAGGCTGTCCTAACTGTTTACCAGCCAGGACATCAGGTGTGGGTGTTGGAGCCAGTGGCCCCAGCAGCTCTCCAAGACAAATGGTCTGGACCCCACACCATCATTGAGCAAAAGGGAGAGGTCACCTACCTGGTGGACCTTGGAACTCCCAGGAGCCCCCACAGGGTGCGTCATGTTAACAGGCTCAAGGCATATGTTGACAGAGCGGACATGGGCTTGCTCATGGCCACAGATGAGGGACAGGAGGAAGAGACGGACCCTCTCCCAGACCTGCTCACTCAGAACCCTGATGATGGATCAGTAGATGGCGTGGTCTTTTCTGACAGCCTCTCTGAACATCAACAGAAGGATTGCAAACAGGTTCTTCAATCCTTCAGACATATGTTCTCTCTGGCCCCCAGTCAGACAAACTGGTGCACCCATGAGGTGGACACTGGTGACAGTCTGCCTGTAAAGAGTAAAATCTACAGGCAACCGGACCACGTCAGGAACTGCATAAAGAAGGAACTACAAAAGATGTTGGAATTGGGAGTCATTGATCCCTCAGAGAGCCCTTGGGCTAGTCCTGTAGTTCTAGTGCCAAAACCTCACACCGAGGATGGTAAGAGAGAAATGAGGTTTTGCGTAGATTACAGGGGCCTCAATGCTGTCACTAAGACAGATGCCCATCCAATACCTAGGGCAGATGAACTCATAGATAAATTGGCTTCTGCCAAATTCTTGAGTACATTTGACCTCACAGCTGGTTATTGGCAAATCAGGTTAGCTGAAGAGGCCAAGGCTAAAACAGCATGTTCTACCCCAGGAGGTCATTACCAATTTGTGGTGATGCCCTTTGGTTTGCAAAATGCACCTGCCACTTTTCAAAGGTTGGTGAACCAAGTTCTCACTGGGTTGGATGACGTTTGTGCAGCATATCTAGATGATATTGCTGTCTTCAGCTCCACCTGGGAGGATCACCTGATCCACCTGAGGAAAGTAAGTTTTGGAGGCCCTGCAGAAGGCAGGCCTCACTATCAAGGCCACCAAGTGCCAGATACGGCAGAGTCAGGTTGTGTACCTGGGCAACCTTGTAGGTGGAGGCCAGGTTCAACCATTGCAGAGCAAGATACAGGCCATAAAGGACTGGGCTCCTCCAACCCCCCAGACACAGGTCAGAGCTTTCTTGGGCCTGTCTGGTTACTATAGGAAATTTGTCAGAAATTATGGAACCATTGTGACTCCACTTAATGACCTGAAAAGTAAGAAAATGCCAAAGAAAGTTCAGTGGACAGTTAGCTGTCAAAAGGCATTTGATGACCTAAAGCAGGCCATGTGCACTGCACCTATTCTCAAGAGTCCCGACTACTCCAAAACCTTCATTGTCCAAACAGATGCTTCTGAGTTGGGTGTGGGAGCTGTTCTATCTCAGCTGAATATTGATGGTCATGACCAGCCCATTGCTTTTGTAAGTAGAAGGCTGACCCCTAGAGAGAAACGTTGGCCAGCTATTGAGAGGAAGGCCTTTGCTGTGGTTTGGGCCCTGAAGAAGTTGAGGCCATACATGTTTGGAACTCACTTCAAGATTCAGACCGACCATAAGCCCCTCTTGTGGCTAAATCAAATGAAGGGTGAAAACCACAAACTTCTTAGGTGGTCCATTTCCCTACAGGGGATGGACTTTACAGTGGAGCACAGACCAGGGACTGACCATGGCAATGCAGATGGTCTCTCCAGGTATAGCCACTTAGAACAGTAGGACTCACCTGGTCAAGGTTAGTTTAATGTCCCTAAGTTTTTTTGGGGGGGGGGTTATATAGGAGAGTAGGGTCTGCAATCACCCCAGATTTTTGCTTTTTGCTTCACTGGTTTACGACTTTCCCTGGCTTTGGGCCTGCTAATCAGACCCACAGCCTAGCTGTTCTCTCTCTAAATTGACACATATGTACTTTAGGTGCATTTACCAATTGGTATTGGGTCACGCTTATAAGTCCTTGTACAGTGTACCATAGGTACCCAGGGCATAAGTGCACCCAAGGCCTACCAGGGGCTGCAGCATGTATTATGCCACCCCTGGCTGGCCATCTAAACAGACACATCTGGCTGGTAACACAGCTGGGGCAAGGTGGTGTAATCATCCTTTGCTGTAGATATAGTATACCTATATCTAACACAAAATGGACACATATATTCCTATAAGTCACTCCTTAGGCAGGCCTTATCAATCCTGAAGGCAGAGTGCTTGGAATTATGTGAGATGGTGCTCTAGCATGAGCTGAGCCTGTCTGCAGCTTTCCAAACCATGTCCTTATAGCTGTTCCATGATAACGCTATACCATATACTCTTAAGTGCATTATAATCCTCGCGGTTATTGCTAACTTTGGCATAGCATTATAAAAACATGTCGAGTAAGGTGTCATACGATTTGGAACACTAACCCCTTGCCAGTTCTGGCGACGGGGTAGCATTCCACCCTTCTAGAGGAATACGACATGTCCATAACTGAAAACCCTGGTTAAAGTTAAACAGAGCCTCAGCATCACAAATTGGATGCTGCCACCACAGACACGAGTCTGACCTCCTTCTGCTGGGAGTCCTTCCAGCGAGGGAGGCCTGGACAAAGTGCTTCCTGCCTTGGAAGGTGCTAGCACCACCCCAGACAGGATTTTGTGTTGAGGTAGGGAAGGCTGAAAGGAAGTAGACATGCCTGGGGCACACAAGGTGTCCCTGTGCATACCCCGGTTCAAACCAGTTCTGGCGCGAAACCGGACAAAGTATAGGGGGTGTAACCACCCCCCTTCCTGGTCCCAAGAAGAAACTCTGGACTTCGACATTCTGCTCCACAGAAGACTGAAGATATCTCCCTTGTGGCAAAGGAGTGACCACCCTGCACAAGCAGGCGCCATCCAGTGTCCTAGCAGTTAACTTTGTCGTCCTTCCTGCCGGAACCAGACCTCAGAGCTCGACGAGACCCGGACTCCCAGAGCTCGACAAGACCCGGACTCCCAGAGCTCGACAAGACCCGGACTCCCAGACCTCTCCGACCTCTACCCACATCTGCAGCACAGCTGAGACCCGTGGGTGCGACGAGACACGTGGGACCGGCCATCTTTGAAGAACTGCACTTCGCTTACAGCACAACCTCTGAGGCACCCTTGAGAAAGTGCTTTGGGGACTGAGAAGCCCCGGCCCCGAGCAGCTCCTGCACCGAAGACCAGCCCTCCAGCATCCACGAGATCCGCGTGGGGCCCTTCTGCTTTGTTGCTACTCGACGCGTTGTCTGGTCACTTGCCGGCTGGCTTGTGGCCTCCTAGACGACCAACCTTGAATTCTACACCGCTGGTCTGGTTCCTCCAGACTGGCCCTTGCTTCCTTCCAAAAGAGAAGTACCCCGGACCCTCCTGGTCCGCACCAGACGCCATCTTCACTCACCGTGTGGGTTGCCTTTGCCTGGGCCTGTTGACTCCGATCCTGGAACCAATACCGCCAACAGCAAGAGCCTATGTGGGTCAGCTCGTGCCTCCATCCTGGTTGTCGACGACGCCTCCTGGTTCACGTGGCTTCAGAGTCAAGCGTCACCTCTTCACCTGATCGCAACAACATCATCTGGTTCCTTCCTGGTTCCACTCGGGTCACTGGCTAGTGACTTTGAACACTGTCCCCTCTGCTTTCAGGTCTCCCATCTTCCTCGATCCTCCCTTGGATCACTCCGGACATCATCTTCCTGGTCGCCTGTAGCATCTTTCTTCAAGGCTCCATTGACTTCAACGCAGAAACCCAACACACTTTCACACCTATGCACCCGCAGTCCTTGGGTGAGGTAACAAGAGCATTTCGGTGCTCAAGGGTAGATTGACTCTCCTAGTGTCCAGGAATCCTGTAGTTTTAGTCGTAACCAGTCGGAACTGTCCTTACTTACCTATTTTGTAACTTGCTCGTGTCCATTGACTTTGTACCGCATCTCGCGTGTGAGTTCACACTCTGCACACGCGTCCCGTGGGCCTCCTGCTCCTTACCTAAGGTTAGGATAGTGTAGTACCAGCGATCCTACAGCCTCGGGACATACTCACGTCTTAAATCGTTCTACTTATACCATTTACTTAGTATATGGTTTGTCGTGCCCCTAGGGCACCATTGTAATTTGTGCGACTTACTGTATTTTTCTGAAGAGTATTGTTATGTGCTTAGCCCTCTGATCTCATAAAGAGTTCAGAGGTGTTTGTTAGTAATAAATATATTGTTTATTTTCATAACAACCTGTATGGTGTCCTTTCATCTGGTATTCAAGGGGTTATATGTGGTAAAACAGCTGGCTTCACATGCCAAACGAGTTTAGCCTAAGACTGCTTTGTCCATGCTACCATTAGGATAGCTGGTCTATAAGGTTGCCTTACAACCAATCACCATAAGGGTTGTTTGGACTGATACAAGGTGATCACTAGAACTAGTGAGCATCATATATCAGGCCAACTTCTCACAATCATCTCCTCCACTGGCGCAACATCACATCGGACAGGTGGGTGCTGCAAATCGTCTGAAGGGGCAACTCCCTCCCCTTCGAGGCAACCCCTCCAGCCATGCCACCGCAGTGCCGCTGCGTGTCGGGGGATCACTTGAAACTTCTGCTAGAGGAAGTTATGTAGGCCATCGAGCGCGTTCCTGGGCCAGAAGTAGGGTGTGGTTGTTACTCCCTCAATGCAAGCTTTTAGGAGGGCCCTCAAGACGTGGCTATTTGCCAAAGCCTACCCTTAGCTCTGGATTTGCCTTTTATGATTCCTTTTTTGGTTAGGCACCTTGATGCCTTCGGGCTTAGTAGCGCATTTATAAATTTCATTTAATTAATTAATTCATTCATTCATTCACTTTCTGGTTCCCAAGAAGGGCAAAGGGGGCCTACGCCCTATCTTGGACCTGCGGAACGTCAACGGCTTTCTCCGGAATGAGAAGTTCAAGATGCTGACTTTGGCTCAGGTCTTAGCTGCCCTGGACCCTGGAGACTGGATGGTAGCGTTGGACTTGCAGGACGCATATTTTCACATCCCCGTCCTGCCGGCCCACCGGTGCTACCTGCGGTTCACGGTAGGCCACGAGAATTTTCAGTTTACCGTGCTTCCCTTCTGCCTTACCAGCATCCCACGGGTGCTCACAAAATTTATGGCGGTGGTCGCAGTTCATCTGCGCAGATTAGGGGTGTCCGTCTTCCCCTATCTAGACGACTGGTTGTTGAAGGCGGGCTCGCCCCAGACAGTCGTCAGCCACCTCCAGACTACGGCCGACCTCCTGCACCTGCTGGGGTTCTCCATCAATGTGCCGAAGTCACACCTGTGTCCATCTCTGAAGCTCCTCTTCATCGGAGCGGTTCTAGGCTCGGTGCGGTTTCGGGTTTATCCTCCCGAACAGCTGGTTTGGGATATTCAGGCTCTGATTCTGATCTTTCAGCCTTTATCCCGAGTCTCGGTCAGGTTGACGCTGCAGCTTCTGGGGCTGATGGCCTCCTGCATCCTTCTGGTGCATCACGCCAGTTGTCCGATGCGGGCTATGCAGTGGGACCTGAAGTTTCAGTGGGCCCAGCATCAGGGCAACTTGGCCGACCATGTCTTGATCTCGGAGGGCACTGCGAGACAGCTGCAGTGGTGGCTCACGGACAGCGATTGGGTCAGCGGCAGATCCCTCTCCCTACCCCAACCGGAGCACGTAGTTGTGATGGGCGCGTCCCTCCTGGGCTGAGGGGGCCACATGGTAGCGGCGGAGATCAGAGGCCTCTGGTCTCAGGCGGAGTCCCAGCTGCATATCAACCTTCTGGAGCTGAGGGCGATCCGTCTTGCACTGAAAGCATTCCTCCCCTCTGTCCGGGGGAGTGTAGTGCAGGTGTTCATGGACAACACCACTGTGGTACTCCAACAAACGGGCGGGGTGGGGTTGTGGACCCTCTGCCAGGAGGCTGTGCGCCTCAAGCAGTGGCTGGAACATCAGGGTGTTACCCTGGTGGTTCAACACCTGGCAGGTTCCCTGAACGCCAGGGCGGATCAACTTAGCCGTCGGTGCATGATGGATCACGAATGGCGTCTGAACTCGGACGTGGCGCAAGGTCTCTTTCAGCAGTGAGGAGAGCCTTGGTTAGATCTATTCGCCACCGAAGAGAACGCGCAATGTCATCAGTTCTGCGCTTTGGAATTTCCAAAGCGGCACTCGCTCGGAGAAGCTTTTCGTCGCGAGTGGAGTTGCGGTCTGTTGTACACCTTTCGGCCTATACCACTTCTGCCCAAGTGATGAAGAAGATCAGGCGCGACCGGGTGCAAGTCATCCTTGTGGCTCCGGACTGGGCACAAAGACACTGGTATCCCGAGCTACTCAGCAGGTCAGTCGATCCCCCGATTCGTCTTCCTCTTCAGCAGGACCTTCTGTCGCAGCAGCAGGGGACGGTCCTCCACCCAAACTTGTCCAGTCTCCACCTCCATGCGTGGAGATTGAGCGGCGACAGTTAAGGCCATTTGACTTGCCTCCTGAAGTCTGCGATGTGATCGGTATCCGCCTGCAGGTGGAACAAAGTTGTGGCATGGTGCACAGCAAAGACTGTGGATCCACTCTCTGCCCCCCTTTCTGAGGTTCTCCTCTTTCTTCTTTTTCTTGCCCACCAGGGCTCTGCTCTGGGCACTCTTAAGGGCTTCCTCTCTGCCATTTCCGCCTTCTTAAGGCTTCCTGATCAGCCCTCTCTGTTCAAGTCCCTAGTTGTAAATAGGTTCTTGAAGGGCATCACTCATATGTTTCCCCCCTGATCCTTTTGTGATGCCGCAGTGGGACTTGAACCTTGTTCTGACTTATCTGATGTGCTCTCCCTTTGAGCCACTTCATAACTGTCCTCTTTGTCTTCTCATTCTTAAGACTGCATTCCTGGTTGCCATCACCTCTGCCAGGAGAGTGAGTGAGCTCCAGGCCCTTTCTTCTAAACCTGCTTTCCTTTCTGTCCATCCGGACAAAATTGAATTGCGGACGTGACCCTCTTTCCTGCCCAAGGTAGTCTCAGCCTTCCACATCGGGTAGTCCATCACCTTGCCCACCTTCTTTCCGCCTCCGCATCCCTCGCAAGAGGAAGAGAGGCTCCACCGTCTGGACCCAAAACGTGCCCTCTCATACTATATGGATCGCACACACCAGTTCCGGGTGGATGACCAACTCTTTGTTGGTTACGTGGGTGCTAAGAAAGGACGGGCGGTGCACAAGCGAACCATTTCTCAATGGGTCGTCTTGTGCATCAAGGCTTGATATTCTCTGGCTAAAAAGGAGCCTCCTGTGGGGCTGCGTGCCCATTCCCCTCGGGCCACGGCGGCTACTACTGCCCTGGTTCGGGGAGTCCCCTTGCAGGACATCTGTCAGGCAGCTAGGTGGGCCTCGCTGCACACGTTTGCTAGACACTACTGCCTGGACAGCCAAGTCCAGATAGATGGATTTTTTGGCCGTTCGGTTCTGCAGGACTTTCTGGTGTGATTATTGGTTAGCAGACCCACCACCGGGGTTGGTATTGCTGAGGTATATATTCTAAGGTAAGGAATCTAATACTAACCTGTTTCTTTCAGATGCACAAGTTACTTTCCTTCAGTAATGATATATCTGTAAGAAACAGTAGTTAGTATTAGATTCCTTACTGCCCCACCCATCCTCCCCGTTCTGCGAACCAATATCTAGGGTTAAGGTCATCCCTTTTAGGGCCCTAGTTTCATGGCACCAGTGTTGGTTTTTATCATGGCTCTGCGCTTCTGGTGTGGAAAAGCTGTGTATAAGAACTGATGTCAGCACGCGAGGGCGGCGTCAAAGTACTCCGGCGACGTCATCCCGGCACCAACGACGCCGACGACGGACGCGGAGCCGCAGACGATGCCTACCGACGCACAGGGGTACTGCTACGCAAAAGTTTCCGGATCCAGACTGATGCCTGGGGATATTATAAGGTAAGGAATCTAATACTAACTACTGTTTCTTACAGATACATCGTTACCGAAGGTAAGTAACTTGTGCTTATGGGTACCTAGTCCAAACCCAGCACAGAGGCTCCTGTGAATACAGCGATTGCCCGCAGCCATCGCCCTGCACCTGGTGACCCAGTTTTCCTCACTGCCCTTCCATTCGTGGAGAAGTGTGGCTCAATGGTTAGAGCGGCAGACCCTGATGCAGAGGTCTGACCTGGGACTAGGGTTCAATTCCCGCCTCGGCGGCTCTTGGGCTCAATTTCCCCAGACCTGATAATTCTCGCCTCAGTGCCTATTCTAATCATGGGTCCCACTCTGCAACTCTGGGCAATAGCTTGCTTGATCTCCACCATGGCCCCAACAATGCTAGGATACCTGGCTTCACCTTGGGGGTGCCCAGGAGTGGGCACTTCACAGGGAAAGGCCAGGAAGGGTTCCTCAGCGGTATTTGTACAAGCGCCGAGATGCCTCATGGTGATTCGTGCGCTATACAAGTACCACTACATTACATTCCCCAAACCTTGGTGGAGGAGGCTTCTGCTCCCATGGCGTGCTCCTTTCCTCCCCTCCGGACAGGAAATCCAAATGGCTGGAGTCCTTTGGGAAGAAAATTTCTGCTAGACATGCATTGTGGTCGGTGAACACTGCATGCCTTTTGGGCCATTACTCTCATTCTATATGGGATACGGTTGCACAGGTGCTGTTTAGGGTCTCAGAGGAGGACCGGATCCTGCTCCCCCAATCATTTTCAGACGGGAGAGATGCAGCAAAGTTTGCCATTCGCTGTGGCTTGGACACAACGGACTCCCTGGGCAGGGCAATTTCTTCGACGGTGGCCATCACACGCCACGCCTTGCTGAGGACGTCTGGCTTTTCAGGGAATGTCCAGGCTAACCTCATGGACATGCCTTTTGATGGTTCACATCTCTTCAGAGACAAGGCTGACGCAGTGCTTGAGCGCTGCAAGGGTTCGTGGACTATGGCCAAATCCTGAGCCCTCAGTACTAAAACCGGGGCTGCATCTGCTTTGCGTACCTTCTGTGGCTATGTGAGGGGTTTCACACAAACCCTATTCCTGCCAGCGGGTTCTGCAATTTCAGCAACCTCTGTGGGGCCACGGTTCATCCCTTCCTCGAGGACCGGGATGCCACAAGTCAAACAAAGCTACTATCCCCTCCTCCACCGCAAAATCTTCCTAGTCAGGTCCTTCGGGGTCACAAGCGCCCAATGGGAGGCAGGACACTCCATCACCTCTACCACTAGCACATCATCACCTCGGACAGGTGGGTGCTGCAGATAGTCAGAAGGAGATACTCCCTTCCCTTCGAGACTTCCTCTCCCTATATGCCTCCAACACACAATCCACTGACGGAGGATCTATGCCTCCAACACACGATCGGCTGACGGAGGATCATCTTGTGTTACTCCACGAGGAAGTCAAGGCTCTCTTGACCAAGGGAGCTATAGAGAGTGTTCCCGGGCCATAAATAGGCTGTGGTTGCTATTCCCACTATTTTCTGGTTTCAAAGAAGGACGGAGGCCTTAATCCTATCCTCGACCTCAGAGCCCTCAACTACTTCCTCAAGAAGGAGAAATTCAAGATGTTCACTTTGGCTCAGGTAATTTCTGCCCTAGACCCGGGAGACTGGATGGTAGCATTGGACTTGCAGGATGCTTATTTCCACATTCCCATTGTTGCTACCTGTGGTTTACAGTGGGCCAGGAGCACTTTCAGTTTGCTGTGCTCCCCTTCGGCTTCACAAGTGTCTGGCGGGTGTTCACCAAGGTGATGCCGGTGGAGATCAGGGATTCCAGTCTTCCCCTATCTCGACCACTGGTTATTTAAAGCAGGCTCGTCCCAAGCGGTTGTCTCCCATCTCCAGACTATGGTAGACCTCTTGCATTAGCTGGGGCTCACTATCAACATGCCAAAGTCACACCTGACTCCCTCTCAGGCGCTCCCGTTCATTGGAGCAGTTCTGGGCACGGTACTGTTTTGGGCTTATCCTCCCTGACCGGCGAGTCCAGGATATTCAGGCTATGATAACAATGTGTTTGAGACATATGAACTGCAGCTCACACACTATGCATAGATCGCCATCTGGTGTTGGGCCCGTATGTTTGAGTTTGTTATTGTCTTGGAAAAGTCATTGGAAGTCAAATCTCCCGACCTGGTTCAGATCTCAGAGGGCACTGTGAAAGATAGGCAGTGGTGGCTATCAAACCGCGATTGGGTCAGAGGCAGACCCCTCTCCGTTCCCCATCCAGTAGTGATGGATGCGTCCTTTCTGGGATAGGGCTGCCATCGGGGAGAGGTGGAGATCAGAGGACTCTGGTCTCCGGCAGAGGCCCTGGACCATATAATCCTGTTGGAGCTTAGGGAGATCCGGCTGGCACTAAAAGCCTTCTTACACTCCATCAAGGGGAGGCTAGTTCAAGTGTTCACCAACAAGATAACTGCCATGTGGTACTGCAACAAGCAAGGTGGGGTTGTGGACCCTGTGTCAAAAGGCCTTGCGACTCTGGAATTGGCTGGAACATCAGGGCATTATTTTGTAAATATTGTACAGAACGGTCTATTGACGCTCCATATTAATCTTTGTCTGATGTCCTCCTATTTATATTTTCCTTAGCCCAGCAGGGTTCTGCTCTGGGCACCTTGAAGGGCTATCTTTCTGCCCTTTCCTCTTTCCTTTGACTGCCTGATCAGCCTTCTCTTTTCAAATCACCTCTGTTGCTGAGATTCTTGAAGGGGTTAATCCACTTGTTCCCACCTCCACTGCGGCAGTCCCAGCCGAAGACTATCAAGCCTGTGGTGCACCTGCCTGCCAGATTACGAGTTTAATCCAGAGCGGGCAGGCTGTGCTGCGGTGGTCTCACTTTGCGGCAGATGTATTAAGCACCTGTGCTTGGTAAGGGGTCCCTTAGGGGGAACAATTCATGCTGCATTGCGTAGGGACCTTCTTTAATACATCAGGCCCTAGCTACCAGGGTGTTGAAGGTTTTGCCATTTGGGTGGAACAATTGCACAGCTTTGGGAAAGAGCTCTGGCACGGGGGACCTGGTTAGCAGGAACCCAGTGCACTTTCAGTCAAGATCACATCATGTACCAGGCAAAAAGTGCGGGTGACCATGTCAAAAAGGGCACTTCCCTACATGACCACCATGATGAAAGACAATGAGACTAAACTTTCCCAAGAGAACCTTCATCTTCTAAGTGGAAAAACCTGGAAAGACCATCTGCATTGACATGGGCAGTCCCAGGTCTGTGTTCCACTGTAAAGTCCATACCTTATAGAGGGATGGACCACCTCAACAATTTGGGGTTTTCACCTTTCATTTGCATCAGCCATCTGAAAGGCCTGTGGTCAGCTTGAACAAGGAATTGAGAGACAAACAAGTATGGTCTCAGCTTTTCAGGGACCAAACCACAGCAAAGGCCTCCCTCTCAATTGCACTCCAACACTGCTCTCTGGGGAGGAACGTCCTGCTAATGAAAGCAAAAGGTTGGTTATTGTCGTCGTCATTGATTTGAGACAGGACCGTTCCTATCCCATGTTAAGAGACAGCAATATGCACTATGAACTGCTTTGTGTAATCCAGAGCCTTTAGCATAGGTGCTGAGCACATTGCTTCCTTCAGAGCGTCAAAAGCCTTTTAACGGCTTACTGTCCAGTTCACTTTCTTTGGCATCTTTTTGGAGGTCAGTTCTGTGATGGGGGTCACAATGGACCCATACCCCCTCAAAAACCTCCTATAGTACCCTTGCAAGCCAAGGAAGGCCCAGACCAGATTTGTCTGGATCTTGGGTTGTAAGGGTTGATCTTGGATTCCACCGTTGAATTGTGGCCCAAATATACAACAGATCTCTGCCCTCTCTGGCACTTTCTTGCCTTGATAGTGAGGCCTGCGTTTTGCACAGCCTCAAGGGCATTCCCAAGTGAAACTATAAACAGCAATATTGTCCAGATATGCTTCACTATAAGACTTCAGCCCAGCAAGGACTTTGTTTACCTACCTTTGGAAGGTGGCATGGGCATTCTTTAGTCCTAAGGACATCACAGTGAGCTGATAATGCCCATCTGAGGTCGAGAATGCTGACTTTTTCTTTTGTTCCTGCTGTCAGACAAATCTGCCAGCACTCTGATGTTAAATCAAAGGTACTGAGAAATGTGGCTACCCCTAGCCTGTAAATTCATGTTCGAGGCATATGGGCTGCAGATGGTACATTATGAATAGATCGCCATCTGGTGTTGGGCTCGAATGATTGCACTTTGTTTTTCTCTTGGAGAGTCTTTTGTAGCTTGGTGACTCCTCCTTTGGTTGGTAGTGCGCATGGGCATCGGCTCCATCCTTAGATTGTTTTTTTCTGCCATCGGGTTCGGATGAGGATTGAAGCGCTCCAGATCAACTTCGGAAAGAAGTGAATTTTCGGCGCGTATTCCATTTCCAATTCGACGGTATTGTTATCGAACGGGATTTCATTTACATTCCGACGCGTTTCGACGCCAACATCAAAGAAAAGATTTGAGCTACGTCGACGAACAGGAGGCCCTTCTCGACGTGGTCAAGCCCGGAGTCCATGGAAAGGACTCCATTTAAGAAATGTCCAGAGTGTGGTGCTAAGTTCCCACACAAGGACCTACACGAGGTGTGCAATCTCTGCCTGTCTCCTGAACACGAATCCAGGGACTGCAAAGCCTACGCAGCATTCTCCTCCAAGTCGACGATTAGAAACCGTCGAGCTAGAAGACACAAGGTTTCCAGAATGCAGTCGGAGGCGATCCCGGAGCTGTTCGAAGACCAGCACCTCGATGAAGAAGAAGATCATGAAGAACAGTCGGGGTCGGAAGGGGACGAGTCGGATGTCGAGGAACTCGACGTGCAACAAACCGTGAGTGACGACGTCCCCTTACCAAAAAACCGACCCTGTGCGGTAACGACCCCGCCTTCGAGCCCGGTCAAACCGCAGAAAAAAGTTTCCGACGCCCCGCCTTCGGGCCCGGCAACGAAACTGAAACTGAAACCGAAACTCTCGGCCTCCCACCATGTCGGATCCGAGAGACGGTCGACATTGACTTCGACACCGAAGCTGCATGCAAGAGAAAGCTCGGCATCGAAGCATTCCATGTCGAAACGAAACATGCTTCGACGTCGAAAACTCACTCGACACTGAAAAAATCTGAATCGAGCAAATCTTCGGTGCCGAAAACACCGAACATTGACGATCGAAAGCAAAGACACCTTTCGGAACCAAAAGTTTCGGTACCGATACAGGAGCAACAGACAGATCCGAAACAAAAGATTTTGTTTATTGATCCACAAACTGGCAAAGTGGTGACAAAGAAGAGGAAGAATGAACAGCTAGAAGACAAACCTCTTCCTTCTAAAAAGAGAACAATGGGGACAAATACAACTCCTCCTACTTCTCCTCGACCTAAAGGCACACCCTCTTCTCCTATTCCTCACACTATGCCAAATATTCCTCCACCTTCTACACCAAGACCATCTACACCTCAGTCAGATGTAGACAGTGATACAGGGGAGGGAGAACCTCATGAGGATGATGACACTATCCCAGATGAGGATGACCCATGGGAAAATTATAACGCAGGGTCAGATGATGACAATGACCCAGAGTTATATCCCTCAAAGCCTTCACCACCTGATGATAACACAGGGTTTGTACAGCTCATTAATAGAGCAGCAAAATATCATAAGGTAGACCTACATACAGAACCTCAAGTAGAGGATTTCTTATTAGAGACACTACCTAATACACAAAGAACATCAGGTACTCTACCTATGCTGAAGGGTCTTCTCAGTCACACAGCAGACATATTCAAAGACCCAGTAAGAGCTAGGGTGTTAAACCCAAAAATTGATAGAAAATATAGGGCAGCTCCAAAGGACCCAATATTTATCAAAGGACAGGTACCTCTAGACTCGCTGGTAGTATCAAACGCTCGCAAAAGAGCGAACTCATTATCCACAGGAGAAGCCCCTCCACCGGATAAGGAGTCAAAATTAATAGATGCATCAGGCAAAAGAGTAGCATCACACGCGGCAAATAGCTGGCGTATAGCCAATACACAAGCGCTACTTGCACGATACGACAGGGCACATTATGATGAGTTAGAAAAACTCATCACACATCTCCCTAAAGAATATCAGAAGAGGGCAGATCAGTTAATACAGGAAGGAAAGATTATAACTAACACTTCCATTAAGTGCGCCCTGGACGCGGCAGACACTGCAGCAAGATCCATCAACACCAGTATCATGTTGAGGAGACATGCATGGCTTAGAGTGTCAGGGTTCAAACAAAAGGTACAAACATCCTTATTGAACCAACCCTTTGATCAGAAAACACTTTTTGGCTTAAGCACAGATGAGACCTTAGAAAAGATGAAAAAGGATACAGAAACGGCTAAGTCAATGGGAGCATTACAACAGCCAACACAAAGGGGTTCCTTTCGTAGATCCACCTATAGAGGAGGCTCAAAAAATACAGGAACAAATCAGCAATCCACCTCTTTTACACCTACGTCACCCAAAGGTAATTCAAGAGGTAGTTACAGAGGTAACAACAACAAGGGTAGAGGTCGCAGAAATAATAACAACCGCAACTCCCCAACCCCAAAACAGTGACTTAATACAACTTCCCCCAGACCACATAACATCGGTCGGGGGATGTCTATCACAGTTCCTACCTGTCTGGGAAAACATCACATCAGACAAGTGGGTGAGACAAATTATCCAACATGGTTATTGCCTAGAACTCACAGCTACCCCACCAAACATCGCCCCCAAACAGCGTCCAATGAGTCAAGATCATCTGACATTGTTAAAAGAAGAAGTACTATCACTGCTACAAAAGCATGCCATAGAGAAGGTTCCAAAACATCAACAAGGGACAGTAGTATACTCTTTATACTTCCTAATCCCCAAAAAAGACGGGTCTCTAAGACCAATCTTAGACCTCAGACCTCTCAATGCATACATAAATTCGGAACATTTCCACATGGTCACGCTCCAACAGGTACTTCCTTTACTGAAGAAAGGGGACTTTCTTTCTACACTGGATCGAAAAGACGCTTACTTTCTTTTCCCAATTCACAAAGCCCACAGGAAATACCTAAGGTTTGTAGTGGAAGGACAACATTATCAATTCAAAGTCCTTCCGTTCGGGGTTACAACGGCACCAAGAGTGTTCACAAAATGCCTAGCTGTGGTGGCAGCACACCTAAGAAGACAACAAATACATGTCTTCCCTTACTTGGACGATTGGTTAATAAAGGCCAAGTCACAAGAAGAATGCCTTCACAACACACAGAAGACCATTCAATTGCTGCACCACCTAGGGTTTACGGTGAACTACAAAAAATCACACCTGCAACCAAACAAAATTCAACAATACCTGGGGGCTACTATAGACACAGAAAGAGCCATAGCATACCCCAATCCAATCAGGATACAGACAATGGTCAAGTTAATACAAAGATTTCAACCACAACACTCACTACCAGCACGAGTGTTTATGCAGCTGTTAGGCATGATGTCCTCCTGCATACTGCTAATACCACATGCCAGACTACAAATGCGTCCACTACAGGAGTGTCTAGCGACACAGTGGAATCAGGCTCAAGGTCAGATTACAGATCTGGTGTTGGTAGATGACCGTACGCATCGCTCTCTGAAGTGGTGGAACACAACAAACATTTCCAAGGGACGGTCGTTCCTAGAACCGATTCCACAAGTAATACTGACAGCGGACACATCGCTCTCCGGATGGGGAGTGCATATGGACAAATACACAGTGCAAGGGAAGTGGAGTGTGCAGCAAAAGAAACTGCACATCAACTACTTGGAACTATTAGCAGTATTTCTAGCACTAAAAGCTTTCCAAATGCAAATAACCAACAAGGCAGTCCTGATCAGAACAGACAACATGACTGCAATGTATTATATTCAAAAACAGGGGGGGGACACACTCTCTCCAACTATCCAAACTAGCACAGGACATTTGGAGATGGGCCATTCCTCAAAAGATCTATCTGTTAGCAGAACACCTACCAGGAGTTCAAAATCAGATAGCAGACATCCTAAGCAGAGAATCAGAACAAGTACACGAATGGGAGCTGCACGACCAGATACTGCAGCCATTCTTCCAAAGATGGGGGCAACCAGAGATAGATCTGTTTGCCAATCATCAGAACGCAAAATGCCAAAACTTCGCATCCAGGTACCCACACCACCGGTCCCAGGGCAATGCACTATGGATAAATTGGTCCAACAGATTTGCTTACGCTTTTCCCCCTCTCCCACTAATTCCGTTAGTGGTTCGGAAACTGCAACAGCATTCAATAACAATGATACTAGTGGCACCCACGTGGGCAAGACAGCCGTGGTTCCCCACGCTACTACAACTCTCACAGGTGCCACATCAAAAGGTAAGATTATTACCCATGCACCTTACACAGAACCATGGAGAAATAATGCACCCAGATCTCAAACAATTGAACCTAGCGATCTGGCTCCTGAGGTCATAGAGTTTGGATATTTAGATTTACCACCAGAATGTATGGAAATCATTAAACAAGCAAGACGTCCTACCACCAGAGCATGCTATGCAGCAAAATGGAAGAGGTTTGCTGTACACTGTAACAGTAATCACATCAACCCTCTGGACGCATCCACTAAACAGATCATTTGCTATTTACTACACTTGCAGCAATGTAACTTAGCATATACCTCTATCAGAGTTCATCTTGCAGCTATAGCAGCGTACCTACAAAACAGGCAACATCTTTCCCTGTTTAAAGTACCAGCAATTAAAGCTTTCATGGAAGGACTCAAAAGAGTCATTCCACCAAGACGGCCACCTTCCCCAGTCTGGAATCTCAACATAGTACTTACCAGACTAATGGGACCACCATTTGAACCTATGCATAGGTGTGAAATACAATTCCTCACATGGAAGGTGGCCTTCCTCATAGCTATCACGTCACTCAGAAGAGTAAGTGAGTTACAAGCTTTTACGATTCAAGAACCATTCATGCAGTTACACCAAAACAAAGTGGTTCTTAGAACAAACCCAAAATTCTTACCAAAAGTAATTTCTGCATTCCACATCAATCAGTCAGTGGAACTACCGGTCTTCTTTCCAAAACCACAGACGGTAGCGGAAAGGGCCCTACATACATTGGATGTCAGAAGGGCAATATTGTATTATATAGAAAGAACACAAACTTTCAGAAAGACAAAACAGCTATTTGTTGCGTTTTCTCCTACGCATAACGGCAATCCCATCTCTAAAGCGGGCATTGCCAGATGGATTGTAAAATGTATTCAAATATGCTACTTAAAAGCAAAGAGGACATTAACTGTTCCTCCTAGAGCTCACTCTACACGTAAACTAGGAGCATCTATGGCATTTTTGGGAAACATTCCACTAGATGACATATGCAAAGCAGCTACCTGGGTTACACTGCACACCTTCACAAAGCACTATTGTTTAGATGTGCACACAACACAACAAGCTAGAGTGGGACAAGCTGTATTAAAGACTTTATTTCAGACAGTTGCAACAGACACGGGCGACCACCGCTAGGGAGAGAACTGCTGTATAGTCTATTCATAATGTACCATCTGCAGCCCATATGCCTCGAACGGAATATGCTACTTACCAGTATGCATCTGTTCTTGGCATAGAGGGCTGCAGAGTGGTACATGCCCTCCCAGCCTCCCCGGAAACCTGTGTCTGTTCCAACAATATCTTATTTAGATACACTTACATGGGCATTTCTATCTGTATTCTATCATACTACTCCATCTAACCCTACTATGGCAAAACAATCTAAGGATGGAGCCGATGCCCATGCGCACTACCAACCAAAGGAGGAGTCACCAAGCTACAAAAGACTCTCCAAGAGAAAAACAAAGTGCAATCATCCGAGCCCAACACCAGATGGCGATCTATTCATAATGTACCACTCTGCAGCCCTCTATGCCAAGAACAGATGCATACTGGTAAGTAGCATATTCCTTGTCAGCCCTTGGGATAGGGTGTACATCTGTCTTAGTGACAGCAATGAAGCCCTGGTATTCCACAGAAAACCACATTTCTAGTTTGCCACCCTTGGTATGAGGTTTGGGGACTAAGACCACTGGGCTGGCCCAGGGACTTTCAGTGGGCTTAATCACCCCTAACTCAAGCATCTTGCTGACTTCAGCTCTGATGCTATCCTTTATGTTATCAAACTCAAACTGTCTGTATATTTTGCTATTGACAGGCAGATTTTCTCTTGGGTCTACCTCATGGGTACACCAGTTAATACAAAATGGGGTGAAGGAACATAGCTCAGCATACTGCTCCAGGACTTGCCTGCAGTCTGCTTGCTGTTGGGCAGAGAGGTTGTCTGAAAAGACAGCTCCATTCACTGACCCATCTTTAGGGTGGTGACAGAGGAGGTCAGAGAGAGGTTCACTCTCTTTTTCCTGAACATTATCAGTGAACATGGCCAGCTCAGCCCTGTTTAAGGTGGTTGACATGAATGACTCTCTTGGAGTTCCTGCAAGTGCCAAGGTCCACCAGATAGGTGACCTCCCCTTTTCTTTCTAGGATAGGGTAGGGCACATTCCCGTTGTCATGGAGGGCCTGAGGTGCCACTGGCTCTAAGACCCACACCTTCTGCCCTGGCTCGAAATCCACCAGTGCAGCTTTGTAGTCATACCAGAGCTTTTGGAGCTCTTGGCTGGGCTCAAGGTTTTTGGATGTGTTTTCATTGTACTCGGTTATTCTTGAGCGAAAGCCAAGCACATAGTCCACTATGTCTTGCTGAGGCTCTTTGAGGGATCTCGCTAAGCCTTCCTTCACAAGACGCAGTTGTCCCCGTACAGGTGCCCACACAGAAACTCAAAGGAGGAAATCCCTACTCCCTTCTGTGGCACCTCTCTGTAGGCAAAAAGCAGGTATGGCCGTAAGACATCCCATCTCCTTCTTTTTTTTCAGACAGTCTACCAATCATACTTTTCAATGTCTTGTTAAACATTTCAACAGTCCATTGGTTTGACAATGATATGGGGTAGTAAACTGGTAGGTCACTCCACACTCAGCCCACATGTTTTTCAGGCATGCAGACATGAGGTTTGGACCTCGGTCTGACACCCCCTACTTCAGAAAACACACCCTGGTAAAGACACCAAGAAGTGCCCTAGCCACTCCAGGAACAGTAGTAGTCCTAAGGGGTAATGCTTCAGTGTACCTGGTGGCATTTTCCAAAACCACCAGCACCAGTATAAATCTGCCCGCTGATGCTGTTGAACGGTCTAGGGGACCAACACCGTCCACCCCTACCCTTTCAGAGCGAACCCCAACCACTGAAAGTGGAATTAGGGGGGCCTTTGGGTGACCAGCTGCCTTGCCACTAGGTTGGCAGGTAACACATGAGTTGCAAAACTCCTTCACATTCCGGGACATACGTGGCCAGTAGAAGTGGGTGACTAACCTGCTACAAGATTTGGTCTGGCCATGATGCCCAGGTAAGGGAATATCATGGGCCAAAGAGAGTAATAACTCTCTGAACATCTGAGGCACTACTACTCTCCTAGTCGCACCAGGTTTGGGGTCTCTGGCCTCAGTGTAAAGGAGTCCTTCCTTCCAATAGGTCCTGTGGGAGCCACTGACATCTCCCTTTTCCTGATCAGCAGCTTGCTGCCTCAGACGTTCAAGGATGGGACAGGTTCTCTGGCCCTGGCACATCTCTTCCCTAGAGGGTCCCCCTGGGCCTAGGAGCTGTGTAAGGCCCATGTTCCTCAGATTCAGTTCCCTCTGTGGCTGACAGGTCTTCTCCCTGAGGAGAGGAAACCTGATTTTGTGGCTGGCTGAGTTGACGCTGGTTTTCAGTCTACCTGCCTATTCTCTTGGAGTGTTGGGCCATTCTTCCAAGCTTCAACTCCTCTTTCTTCTTCTGAGTTTTGCATTGTGCTCTTGTTTTTACACATACCCATTCAGGTATACCCTACATAGCTGCATGGGTCTTTCTTTTGACTTCAGCCCAAGCTGAAGACTCCAGATCATTGCCTAACAGGCATTCTACAGGAATTGTTGAGGGTATCATCACGTTATTTTGCCCAGTAAACCCCCCCCCCCCCCCCGCCCCCTCCCCCATTCTAAGGATACCATCGCCATGGTATGGACCTTAGCCTGATTATCAGCATTGAGGACTGTGAATGTCTCACCAGTCAGGTATTGTTCTGAGGATACCAGTCTTTCAGTCAGTCACCATGGTAATACTTGCACCTGTATCCCTCAGTGCTTCAACTCTGATCCCATTTATATGAGACTGTTGTCTGTAGTTTTTCATGTTAATGAGCCAAACAGCCAGGGCAGTTACATCCACCCCCTCTGAGACGAAAATTGCTTCAGTGGGCTCCCTGACATGGTCAGGGCTCACCGGGGATCAAACCTGGAGATTTACCACTGTGTTTACTGCAGGTGCACTAGAGGAACCCTTTTTGTTGGAATAGTTAAGGTCTTTAGTGTGGTGCTCATTGGCCTGGCCATAAAAGCACCATGCCTTCTTGGGATCCTAGTTCTTACCCTAGTACCCTCCCTTAAGCTGTGTATTGTCTCGGGCCCACTGCCCTGGACATGATTTTGAGGGCCTTTAGAAGGCTAATGATCTGAAAGAGCCACGTTAGTGATAGATTCCTTACCTTAGAATATTCCCAGGCATCAGACTGGATCCAGAAAGTTTTACTTTAGCAGTACTCCTGCACGTCAGTAGGTGGCGTCCTGCGGCTCTGCGACCATCATGAATACCACGTGCCTCTTGGGCCGACATTCCCATACTATCTGCAATACGGTCACGCAGGTGCTGCCTCAGTACCCGGAGTAGGCCCGGGCCATCTTTCCCAGGCTAAGGCGGATGGGAGAGATGCAGTCAAATTCACGATTAGATGTGGACTGGATACCGCCGACTCACTAGGCAGAACAATTGCCAAGTCGGTAGCCCTTAGGCGCTAATCCTGGTGGAGGACGTCTAGTTTTTCGGGCGATGTCCAATCAACACTCATGGACATGCCCTTCGACGGTGCTGAAGCGCTTTAAAGATTCATAGGCTATGGACAGTTCTTTGGGCCTCACTGCATCTTCCCGTCCACCCCAGTCTGCTTTTCGTCCCTTTCGTGGCTATGGAAGGGGCACCCAACCATGCCTGGCCCAGTCTACACACTGGTTCACACAAGCTGCTCAGCCTCTGCGTGGCTGCGGACGTTGGACCCAGTGACCTCACGGTTCTGGGAAGCAGCAGTCGGGCCAGTCCACCATGTCCCCCCCTCCTGCAGCTTCCAAACCCTCCTAGTCTGATGTTTCAGGCCCATCAACGGTCAGTGGGTGGCAGGATTCACCATCACCTCCTGCACTTGCACTCAATCATGTCAGACAGGTGAGTTTTACGAATAGTCCAAAGGGGCTACTCCCTTCCCTTCAAGACTATCTTTTCCTCCATGCCACAGTCTTTCAACCGCATGTTTGAGGATCATTTGGTGCTTCTCTGCCTTGAAGTCTCTGCTCTTTTGGCCAAAGAAGCAATAAAGAGAGTACCAACGCCACTCCCGCTACTTTGTGGTGCCCAAGAAGGACAAAGGCCTGCATCCTGTCTTTGACCACCAGGCCCTCAACCGCTTCCTTCGGAAGGATAAGTTCAAAATGCTCACTTTGGCTCAGGTCCTGTCTGCCCTCGACCCTGGAGACTGGGTGGTGGCACTAGACTTGCAGGATGACAATTTTCATATTCTCGTTCTTCCAGCTCACAGGCTGGTTCATGGTAGGCCACAAGCATTTTGAATTCAGAGTGCCCCCCTTTGGCCTTATCAGTGCCCCTCGGGTGTTTCACAAACATGATGGCGGTTGTCGCAGCTCAGATCAGGGGTTCCAGCCTTCCCCTACCTTGACGACTGGTTGTTCAAACAGGCTTGCCTCAGGCTGCTGTCTCTCACCTCTAGACTACGGCTGAACTGCACTCTATGGTGTACACTATAAACGTGCCGAAGGCACACCTGACTCCCTCATAGACTCTCCCTTTCTCCATAGCTGTTCTGGACACAGTGCAATTTCGGGCCTATCCTCCCGGGCAGCGAGTAGAAGATATTCGGGCTATGATTCTGATGTTTCAGCCTCTATCCCAGATTTCAGCAGGGGACGGTTTTGCACCCGAACCTGTCCAGCCTCCACTTCCTTGCGTGGAGATTGAGCGGCGACAGTTGACAGCTTTTGACCTTCTGCCCGAAGTCTGTAATGTCATCTTGACAGCCAGGCGTCCCTCCTCTAAAACGGTATATGCCTGTAGATGGAACAAGTTTGTGGCATGGTGCACAGCAAAGGCTGTGGATCCCCTTTCTGCCCCTTTTTCGGAGCTTCTCTTGTATATACTTTCTTTGGCCCAGCAGGACTCTGCTTTGGGCACTCTTAAAGGCTATCTTACAGCTATTTCTGCATTCCTTCGGCTTCCAGATCAGCCTTCCTTATCCTAGTCCCTTATTGTACAAAGATTCTTTAAGGGACCATCTCCTTTCATAATGCCCGAGTGGGACTTGAACCTTGTTTTAACTTACCTCGTGTGTGATCCCTTTGAGCCTCTTCACAACTGTCCTCTCAGGCTCCTCACTCTGATAACTGCCTTCCTTGTTGCCATCACCTCTGCTGGCAGGGTGAGTGAGCTGGAAGCCCTCTCTTTCAAGCCCCCTTTCTTCTTTGTGCATCTGGACAAAGTGGTGTTTAGGACGAGGCCCTCCTTATTCCCTAAAGTGGTTACACCATTTCACATAGGACAAACAATCATTTTGCCTACCTTCTTCCCACGTCAGCACCCTTCCAAGGAGGAGGAGAGACTTCACCGTCTGGACCCGAAACATGTGCTGTCCTTCTATCTTGACCGCACAAAAGATTTCCAAGTGGATGATCAACTCTTTGTGGGCTATGTTGGTGCCAAGAAAGCTCAGGCCGTTCAAAAGCATACCACCCCTTGATGGGTTGACCTTTGTATTAAAATGTGTTACCCTTTAGCGAAAAAGGGGCCACCAGTGGGTCTGTATGCTCACTCCATTAGGGCTACGGCAGCAACCACTGCTTTGGCAGGTGTAGTCCCACTTCAAGACATCTGCCAGGTAACCACGTGGGCATCCTTGCACACATTCACCAGACATTGCTGCTGGACAGCCAAGTCTGGAGAGACGGCTATTTTGCCCAATCAGTCATCCAGGACATTCTGGGGTGAACTTAGTTTGTAGACTCTTCTCCGTGGTTGGTATTGCTAGAGTATCTATTCTAAAGTAAGGAATCTATAACTACAGTTTCTTTCAGATGAACAAGTTACTTACCTTTAGTAACAATATCTCTGTAAAAGACATATGTTAGTTAACGATTCCTTACCGTCACACCCAACCTCCCCGCTCTGCAAACTTGACTTCTAGGGATAAGGACTCCCTTACAGGTCCCTAGTTGTGGGGCACCAATGATCTGCGCTTCTACCCTGGAAAGCCGTGTCAGAACTGACGTCAGAGTGCAAGGGCGGTGTCTAAGTAGACAATGCAATGTCATCCCGGTGACCATGACGCCGTCGAGGGAGGCGGAGTTCAACCGATGCCACCCACCGACATGCAGAAGTACTGCTAAGAAAAAATTCTCCGGAACTAGTTTGACACCTGGGGGTAATTTTAAGGTAAGGAATCTATAACTAACATATGTCTCTTACAGATACATTGTTACCAAAGGTAAGTAACGTGTTCATCAATATGTGCTACAAACTGACCAAGAAGTAGCCATCAGAAGATCTGAGTTCCCAATCTACTAAGGAAAGAACTGCTATTACTCAGTTGGGTCGTGTAGTGCCTGTCCTTTACACTTGCTAGCCTGCAGAATGGGTGTCATTCACGAAGCACTACTTCCCTGACAGCCCCACAGTCCAACAGGAAGGGCACTTTTCCCACTCAGTCCTGCAAGACTTTTTGGTCTGAGTCCACTCCACAGACCCTCCTTCTGGAAGTACTGCTTTGGTATCCATTCTAAGATGAGAAATCTGCGATTAGAAGTAACCATCAGAGGAACAAGTTACTTACCTTTACCAAAGGTCTTACTGGTGGAAATTCGATCTAATTGCTGATTCCTCACATCCCTTCCACCTTCCTGTTCAGTGGAGTGGCCTCTTTTTAACACCTAGAGTTCCAATCTGCACACTTATACCATCAAGGCACAGAAACAATTTATAAACTGACTGCAGCACACCGGGATTACGCCAATATGCGGCTCTACTCTGTCACTTCCAGGGCGGTACGTAGCCAGCATGAAGCCACATTATTCTACCAAGCTCTGCATAAGGATAGTGCTGGAAAAAGTTGCAGCTCAGGTCTGATACCGTGGAGTATTCTACGGGGAGGATTCTTGTCTTAGAGTATCCACCTGAAAGATTGTTACTGTATGTAAGTAACTTGTTCTTCCTAGTGTCAAACATTTGTACATTTTTTATGTAGGACTAGATCATACATATACAAATTAAACACAGGTGAAATTATTTCCTTTACATTGCATTAATTAATGTTTTTATTGTTTTAAAGGCATGTTCTCTGGAGGCATCTTGAGAATGTGGCGGTGGATGGGTTTGCCCAGATTCTTGCAATAGTTGATGGAAATAACAACC
The DNA here is from genome assembly GCF_964263255.1 of Lissotriton vulgaris. Classification (NCBI taxonomy): domain Eukaryota; kingdom Metazoa; phylum Chordata; class Amphibia; order Caudata; family Salamandridae; genus Lissotriton; species Lissotriton vulgaris. The sequence goes on along the minus strand of NC_141696.1, from coordinate 1,540,594,936 downwards.
TAGATCACCTTGCTGATGGCACAAAGACTCCTGCTGCTGCTCTGTGGATTGAAATGTTTAAGGATGATTCATTTTTGAAGATCTCCCATAAGACACTGTAAGGTTCATCGACAATATCTAGAAATCTTATGACATGTTTTGCGGTGACCGTTTGTTAAGATATTGAAATGTGAAGGTTGTGCAAAATTAGGCCGTCAAGTTGTACAAAAAAATGGCTGGTATGGTAAGTTTATAAATGTTTAATTCAATGAGCTAGTCTTTTTACACCTTGTATAATCTCTTTATTATTATTGCCATTTATTTGTGCTCTGCATAGGGGTACTATGCTACAACGTCCTCTTCCTGGTGGGATCTGATGTCATCTTCTTCCAGGTATCCATCCTTCTGCAATGTCTTTATGTCTCTCTGGATGTTTGAATTTTGCAGCCAGTTAGAAAGTTACAGGCTTTGTTTTATACAAGGACAAGATAATGAAGTCCTATTCAGTATCCAAGACATCTCTGGGTGCCCAAATTGGAAGTGGAGTGACCACAGCACTGTTGGGTTTGCTGAATCGTACATTAAGGGCCTGATTCTGATGCGGTGAGGAAGGCCTCCTAATAGCATTTGCTCCTTCCAAATCGGATCAGGAACGTGTCTTCCCGACCCAGGGCCCAATTATGATGCGTATCGGGAAGCATCCGGATGCATCGTACTCTGTCAGCCGGACTCTCCCGATCCGAGTGGGTCAGAAACCATTTCCAAACCGATTCGGTCGAGAAGCTTTCCAACCCGCATCAGAATCAGGCCCTAAGTGTAATCTTAATACTTGATAGAGACTTCTAGCAGCAGATTCTTTACCGTAGAATTATCCCCAGGCATCAGACTGTAATATTTGTCTTCTATAAACTCATACCTTTCAAGGTCGGTGCACGGCACTGAATCAAGATCTCCTTCGATGAAACGCCACGTCTCAATTGCGATCACTTCCGGGTCCGCAAAGGATCACAGGAGGTGTAGTCCGGTGAGCGGGATGCACTTTAATAGTCCAGCACAATCCCGTTTGCATTCTGTATTGAGTTTGGGAAGGATTTAGCAATCATTACCTCAGTAGAATGTCCGTGATGCGCCTTGTACGTTATTTTGATATTTATAGTGACGAGCAAAAGGTGATATTTAAATTTGTTAGCACTCACCTCATATATGTTGTTCTGGTGTCTCAACAGAGATAATACGGCAAAATCTAAATTAAACATTTCTGGGCCCGTGTACTTCGTTGGAACAATGGTTTATGACCGCGCCTAATTTCCCTTTTACTAGGTAACCTGGGAAATGTAGTTTTTCCATGTACGTGGTCAATCGTCAGAACCTTGTTTGTCGATCATTCTCAGTGTATGTACAGTCCTCTCTCTCAGTGTACGTTGAATGCACATTTTGATTCATTGAGCTTATATTATGCATGTGTTGCAGGTTATTGATATCAAAATTTGGTTGGCCCACAGTCACAAAAAACTCACTGCTAAATGTTATGTTATGTTATGTTATGTTAAAATGGGACTTTTATAGCGCAACGGCTACTCCAAAGGAGTGTCCCGGCGCTTTGTGCTCCAGACCTAAAGAAAGAGATGGAAAACATAACAGTAAAAAACAGGAGCCTAAAATAGGAAGCGGACTATCCGGAGAACAGCCAAGTTTTTAAGTCCTTCCTGAAGACAAGCAAGTTCGAGGTAGTCCGCAAGGACACCGGTAGAGAATTCCAAAGCTGAGGGGCAAGGAATCTAAAGGACCGGCCGCCTAGACGAGCCCTTTTGATACGTGATCATCGAATAACAACTCAAGACATTGTTGCACCAACCAGGAGCCACCTGCTGGCCCATACTTAATGTAGATACTAAAACTCTACATTCCAGGCTCAAAAGAAAAAAATAGCGCAGTGTCTAATAGTCATACTGTCAAATGATTCTCCATGTGACTCCAAGCCAATGCTTATTTGGTACTGCACACCAAATTTTGATATCAATATCTCAGCCATCGGTGCGTGAGGGATCACAAATGTCTTCTTCAATCGAAGGTTGTGCAAGGTCTCTTTCACGATGTTATCCCTGCGACCACAACGCCAACGACGGACCCATAGTTGACCGACGCCACCTACCGACGTGCAGGGGCACTGCTAAAGAAAAAAATTCCGGATCCAGTCTGCCGCCTGGGGTTAATTCAAAAGGTAAGGATTCTATAACTACATATGTCTCTTACATATACATTGTTACCAAAGGTAAGTAACTTGTTCTTTACTGTCACCAGTCCCCTGGGTTCCCCAGTTGCAAAGCTCCTGTCAGCCAGCCGTGCCCTCACCCTCTCAGCACCCTGGGCTGGTGATGGCCGGGTTAGAGGGGAGTTCACAGAGCTGCCACTGCCCTCCTGGTGCGCTGCAATTTTTCTTTGGCTCTCCTTCACTTGCCCTTCCATTGTGTCATGTATGGGGGATCTTGTGCTAATCAATGAGTTCCTGTGTAGATGATGGATCAATTGGTAGTTTTCCTCAGCCTGGACTTCTCCCACCTCACCTCTAGTGTGTGACTCGAGGGACCCGTGTCGGGTCTCGGCTAGCGGGAGGTTCATATTGCCATATCACTGCCGACCAGGCCCAGCTGCGGCGGTCTAATGTTGAGCCTCCCGCTGGCTGTGAGCCCTCCTGCAGCCAGGAAATAAGGCGCTGCAAAGCCCCTGGTGCAACAGATCTAAAAGCCTCCCCTCGTGCACCCGTCTGTCATCCCGCCCGTCTGGCGGTCCCGGAATTCACTAAAGGGGGCAGTGGGCACGCTTACCATTCCAGAGCGGACAGCCGCAGGGGCCCGAGGGTGCCGCTTCTCCTGGGATCCCCTCCACCTATGCTTGCCGAGGGCCACCCCCTCCATTGGTCTTTCACTTGTACAGCCCGCTGCGCCGCTATTGGTCCAACCTCATCGCTTTGACATCAGCTGGGCATCTGTGGCGAGTCGAGGAGGACCTGGATCAGTTTGATTCAGACCATTGCGGCTCTCTTGTGCTTGGGCACATTTTCAGGAAGTCTAAGGACCAGATACTGGGACGGATGGTGGGCCACGGGCTGCTGGCTCACAGGAGCGCCGTTACTGTGCGGCCCACATCCACAGCATCCTTAAGCATGGTCAGAATCCTTCATCCCTTGCATCAGGACCACTTCCAAAGGTAACCACTGCAATGGATAAAAGTTCCTGGAACTGACTGGAAACTGCTGCACCTGCTGAGGTAACTGTTTCTAAGGATCTTACTATTCCCCTGACTGGCTCCCTACTGAAGTTGGTTGTTTAAAGTTTTTCTAAGTGACCGCATTACAACCGCATTTACTGAAAAAGTGGCTAAGTCTCTAATTTGTTGAATTTGCTAATGCTTGTTCGTGGTTGAGTGGAATGGTTTGATTAACTATACATTGTAAATTCTATATCTCCAAAACTCTCTGGTGGATCTTTTTCGATGTGGTTTCTAAAAATGCTTAAAACTACAGTCTATTTTCATGTATGTATGTATGTGTGTATGTATTGCATACTTCTATAGCGCAACACTGTCCCCCAAAGGGTATCCTGGCGCTTTGACTATACATAGCTGATACACACTTACAAGGATCATACTGCTCTTGGAAAGAGATAGGTCTTCAACCCTCTCTTAAACGACGAAAGTTCTCCCTGACTCCTCAAAATGGAGAGAGTTCCAAAGCTTGGCAGCTGAAAACCCAAAGGAACGGCCTCCCATCCTTAACCTCTGGATCCTGAGAACAACTACCAGACATGCCGAAGAGGATCGTAGAGTTCGAGAGGTAGAATACCAGGAGAAAAGATTTTGCAGCAAGACAGGTCCCTGTCCATGCAAGGCTTTGAAAACCAGACACGAGGCTTTAAAAAGAATACGCTGCTGAACAGGCAGCCAATGAAGGTCTAGTAGTATAAGAGGCAGCATGCGGTCGAGAGAGTGCAAGTGTAAGTGCCATATTTTGTATGCGCTGCAGCTTACCAATCAGATTTTTTGGCGCTCCCAGAAGCAGTGCGTTGCAGTAATCTAACCTGCTAAGAATGATCCTGAGCACTACCTCTGGTCTAGCCTGTTCCGGAAGCATAGGAAGAACTTTTCGCAGCATACGCAACAGCATCATGCATGTGGCCACCGTTTTGTTAGCAAATGCGTCCAGTTGTAAATTGGTGCCAAACATGACCCCCAGGTTACGAGCAGATTCTGCTGCTGTCACCGCTCCCAAAGAAGAAGTAGGCCAGAAGTCCTCTGGCAGGGAGCGCGGGACACGGTCGTTTGAACAGTACAACACCTCTGTCTTAGACCCATTGAACTGGAGAGAGTTGGAACGCAACCTGTCTGCTGGTGCTGTCATTCAGCGATGAAAGGTCTCCAGAGATACCGCATCTTTGCCTTCAAGGGAGAAGACCAGCTGAGTGTCATCAGCGTAATTAATTACTGTGACACCAAAGGATCTTATCAGGTGGATCAAAGGGCGGAGATATAAGTTAAACAGCATAGGGCTGATGGCCGAGCCCTGGGGCACGCCCTGTCCCACTTTACGGACTCCTGATCTAAAAGGAGGCAATGCCACCACCTATTGCCTATTGTGGAGATACGAGACTAACCAGTCCCGTGCCAACCCTGTTACCCCAATCTCCTCCAGTCTACTAATGAGAGTAGTGTGGCTGACCGTGTCGAACGCGGCCGACACGTCGAGCAGCACTAAAAAAGCTGCCCGACCAGTGTCGACACAAGAACGAAGATTGTCCAACACGACCACCAGTGCAGATTCCGAACCATGCGCTGGTCGGAAGCCGAACTGGAAAGCGAAGATGATGGGACCCCCTCAATAAGGTAAGTAAAGGCCAGGGAACAGAGGGGAAAAAGCAAATAATAAGAGAAAAAGTTCCCTCCTAGGCCTCAGTTATTTGTCCGATGTCGCCGTTGACCGTGGCGTTCCTGTTTGACGGTGCACTTAGTACACATTTACGAGAATCCTCCACTGTGGGCATTCAGATCGGAAACGGAAAGACATGTTCTTGGCTTATAAATTAAGGAATTTCCTGGCACAATATGTAAGCAATTATGCTTATTAACTTTAGTTTATCTCAATAAACCCACGGATCAAGCGACATAAGTGTGCGACATCGGGGACTTATTAATTGGGCATTTTTGGAGAGACACCCATGTTTGGATAAAGAGGAAATGAATAGAAAGAAAGTCCTCATACCTGTGATACAGCTACTCACTTGAATATACATCAAGAATTGAACACACACCAAGATCTTATGGTGTCCCCTTGGGTCTCACTGGGTTGCTGTTTCATCTGGGGAAAGGTCCTGAGGAAGGTGGCCTAGAGCCGCTGAAACGCGCGTCGACTACCAGAGTGCGGGTCTCAAAAATCTGGTTGAGACTGTTCTAGTGACAGGGGGCTCCTTGTCTACTAGTACCCAGCTACCTTTTCACAATTGGAGCTTTTGTGAATGTGTATACATGAGTGTGTTAGTTGTTTGTGTGGGTGAGAACCTTTTGGGACACATGAATAATTGTTCTTTCTCCCTTTTTTAACGAAAATAATTCTTCTTGTCTTTTGTATAATGTTGTTGTAAATAGTGATTCCTTTTTTCTTGTTGTATATATTGTGTTAATAATTTACTTTTGCTATATGGATTTTGTGATTTAGCTTCATCTGGTGTTTTCAAATAATGAATTTTGTATTGTATCTGTGAAAGCAATGCTAATACTCTAAAGTATAAAGATAATAAATGATATATATTTTTGAAAAAAATAAGAAAAAAATGTGGTTGGTGCAATTTTGTCACTTTTATATGAAGAATTTATAAATACAGATCTGAAATAACTGAGGCCTAGGAGGGAACTTTTTCTCTTATTATCGGAAGCCGAACTGGGCCACATCCAGATAGATGTTATCTTCCAGAAATCTGGACAGGGACTGGGTGACCACCTTCTCCATGATCTTAACCGGAAAAGGGAGCAGGAAAATAGGCCGATAGCTTGCTAGACAGGTGGGATCAAGTGTAGGCTTCTTCAGAAGAGGGGAGACCACCGCCAATTTCCAACACTCCGGAACCATAGCGCTATCGAAAGACTGAAGACAAACCAAGTACAATGAGCGAAAGAGTTCCTCCTGGAAAAGTTTCCACAATTTATGAGGTAGTGGGTCCATAGGAGAGCCCGACCACACAACCTGTGCTAATTTGCAAAAGTCATCAAATGGAGGGAGAGAAAAGCAGCTGAGTTGTGGCCGGCCGGTCAAACCTTCCGAATCACCCAGTAAGGGTGTGGTGGCAGGAAGCAACAGAGGCTGGGAATCCGGCCTAGACAGCCCACCCAGGATGGTTGTGATCTTATCTTCAAATGCGGCTGCCAAGGAATCACAGAGAGCCTGATAGGCTGGAATATTATTCATGGCACATGCTGGACGAGAAAGATCGTCGACGATCTTAAACAAGGTCTGTGACTTATTAGTCGCCTGATTCAACGATTCCTCGAGGTAGGTGGCTTTTGCACATTTAATCTGTGCTTTATATTTCAACAGCGTCTGCCTAAAAAGAGCTCTTGCCGGGTCAGAATAGTGCTTCCTCCAGGCCCTTTCTGCCCTTTTACATCGCTGCTTCAGCTGCAGAAGGTCCTTGGAGTACCAAGGCATAGCACGTTTCTGTCTGTCCCTTGATCTACGTAGAGGGGCCACCTTATCCAGAGAGTTGGAAATTTGCAGGCACAGACTAGAATAACTCTCTTCTATGTTACTCCCCAGAGAGAACCCTCTGGGAAGTAAAGTTGGTAAAACAGGGTTTTTTAAGAGTCTGGACCATGGCCTACAAACTTTAGTAAATTGGTGTCGGATTTCATGTGTCTTGTCAATTCTTTTCTACAATTGTTTTGGTGGTGTTTAAATGCTTTACACTTGTTCCTTTGTGTTAAACTTGCTGCTTAGAGCTACAGCTACTTGGGTTGAGCTAAAGGTGCACAAACAAAACCTGGTACTAAAGGGATTGGTAGTTTCTATTGTCTGGACAGTCTAGTTCAGCGAGAGGGATATTTTTTCCATTCCCCCCTGCAGTACTTTCTGGTTTGAGTCAATCCACAAACCAACCTCCAGGGAGGTGTCGCTTTGGTATCTATTCAAAAGGTGAAGAGTCTGAGGCTAGAAGTCTCTATCAGAAGAACAAGTTACTTACCTTTGGCGATACTATTTCTCTTAGAGACTTTATCCAGCCATGAATTCCTCACCAAATCTCTCATCCTTCCCATTCACTGATTGAACTCTATCTAGTAATAAGATCCTACATCTAGGAATCTGTACCATGGTCAAATAATTTTGCATTCGGGGCTCTACATCTGAGGAAGCGCACACTCTCGATGGTAAATAACATCAGCTTGCAGGAGTGACACCAATATGAGTTTCGCATGTTATCTATAGAGTGGATTGACATCAGTGCGGAGCTGCACAGCACCATTTACCTACACGCAAAGGTACGTGTAGGAAGCTGCCCTCTTTATAGTGTACTAAAACGTAGTACACTATGCAGAGAGCCCAGTGGGTTCCCAATTGGTTTACGGAGGCAAAAGTAGATAGTATTGATGCTCTATTTATGGTGGAGTGGGCGAGCAGTTAGGGTATTGCTAAGCATTTGTTGTACTCCCAGAGACACACACTCAATGAATAAATCTGAGACCAAATTAGAAAAATGGCACTTATTTTTACATATGTTTAAAAACTATATAGCAATATTCACAGGTAAGTAAAAAGTTCAAACCTATGTGCTTTTACACACAATGCAATCCTATGGAAGGAAAAATCAAAGATGCATATAGGTAGGTGCAGTTCGCTTCAGGGGTTCATCTTGAGGTTCAGAATTGCAGTGAGCAAAGGTCCAAAGTACTATCAGCAGTTCTTTGGGAACCGCCCAGGTTCTACCGGGAGCAGGGTGCTGGTGAGGCTGGTAGCTGGCGCGCTATGGTGATGGAGGAAGGGCCTAAAAACAGGCTGCACAGATGGACTTTCGGGCAACTCTAAAGGCTCTCAATTGGGGGCTCAGGTTGCAAGGTTGTCTTGGAGCACAGGGGCACAGACAGTTCGTCGTTACCCGGGCTAGGTGGCTCGGGTGCAGAGTGGTTTGGTCGGCAGGCTGGGTGTGCAAAGATGCACCTCGCAGTCAGGGACAGACAGCTGGCAGAGGAGAAATCAAGGCAGGTGGGCCACTCACATAGAGGATCTCAATGATGCTTACGTTCCTCGATGGCTGCTTGGTCCTGGTGCAGTGAGAATCCGGACTGGACTCTCACTTTTGGTGTTAGGTGCACAGTGTCCAGTACCCTGGGGGCTGGTGCTGCACAGCTGCGGTTGGTCCTGGTGTCTTCACTCTCAGTGGAGATACAGATCTAACCTTCCAGAGCCCGAGTATCTTCTCCTGGTCATCTGTGGCATCAGTAGGGCTGAGGAGCTGCAAGGTGGTGGACCGGAATCTGCTTCTCTGTGCCTGCGGACTGCAGGAGAGTAACTCCTCTACTACAAGAGAGACTGTAGGCAATTTATGAAGTACAGGCAGGCTACCCAAGGCTTAGGTAGCTCTCCAGCTTTCACAACAAGTCACTCTGTTGCGATTGTCACGCAGTCTGCAGTGGCAGTTTTCTTAAGCTTGATGAGGGGTCCCTTAGGATGGCATATTTGTGCTGCATCTTTTAGAGACCCTCTTTTAGTTTCAAGGCCCTAGGTACCAAGGGTAGCACTTACTAAGGACTTACAAGGATCCTAAAAGGGTGACAATTTAGGGAAAGAACACTGGTACTGGGGACCTGGTTAACAGGGGCACAGTACACTTTCAGTCAATGTTGCATCAAATACTGGAAAAAAGTGGAAAGAGGATGGGGGTACTGCAACATCCGAGTTTCCTACAGTAGTGCTGAGAAGATTCCTGACCCTGTCTGACACCTAGAGAATATTGGGAGTGAGAATTCTGAAGCAACGTAGAATCTCCACCAGAAAGAATGCTACCAAAGGTAACTTGTTTGATACTTTTCTTTACTGCTTTGATGTCTGGGCACGCCCTCTTTGTAATAGATTGCAAAAATAATATTTGCAGAAGGGCCAACTGTTGAAGGCAGTGGATGGGGGCGTGTCTTGGCCGGCAGAGCCCACTCAAGGTGCGGCCATCTTTCAGCCGGTCAAGCCACGCCCCCATCCACTGCCTTCAATAGTTGGCCCTTCTGCAAATATTATTATAAATAAAATATAGCTTTTCATCCGACAGAATCCTGCAGCCTTAGTGATCTCTGCTGCCTTCCCACACTGCCTACCTGTTGGCGAGGGTGTCTGGAACCGGCTGCCGCCATTCCCATTTCTCTCGGAGGTTCTGGAGCAGAGGACGGGGCTGCTGGACCGGGGCTACTTCCGGGCCTCGTGGGCTTCACCATCCCGCTTTCAGGCCGGGTCCGAGGCCACCTCGCTAGGAGGGCGCCTGCGGCAGGACACCCATCACCCATCGGTGAGTGGTACTCAACGGGGGAGGGGGGGCGGCTAGGGGCGGACTGTGGGCTGCTGCTGCCCGTACCGCTCCTGGGGCGCCGCCGCCTAGCTGGGGCCTAGTGCCGGCTTCGGTGTTGCCTGGCGGCCTGGTCCCATCCTGGGCGCGGGGCTGGTTGGGCGGCGGGGGTGGTGCGGCGGTGGTCCTAGGTGCCACCAGGTTGGCACCTCCCTCCTTGGGGCTCGGGCCTCTGGGCCCTGCGGGCTGTGGTCGGGCCGGGCTGGGGTCCTGCCATCGCGGTTTGAGCGCCGCTGGGGCTTCTGGCGCGGTCCTGGCTGTGGCGGCGCGGCGGCTACTGGCCCCCCCGGTCGAGGCCCTCCGACTCATCATTCTGCCCTCCGTGGAGGCTCTGGGGCATTTACTCGGCAGCGAGATGTGGCGCTGTGGGGTGCCGGCTGGTATGTCTCCTCTCTGACTGCTGCATATGGCTTCCCCCCCTACTCTGCTCTCACGAAGAGGTCCATTGCGGCAGCGCTTCAGCTCCCTGCGTGGGCCTCAGCCTTCTGGACCCGCTGCTTCCGCGCAGCATCCGGCTGCACCAGGTCTCGTTTCTGCCTGTGAGCCTCCTCATCTACATTTGCCCTCAGTCTGGAGGTTCGATGAGCCCCTTGTGCTGTGGGGTGCACCCTCAGCCCCAATGTTGTGACTCTGCGGCCTGCTCTGGTGACGGTCCCTGAAGCTGAAGTCCTGCTGTGCCCTGCCTGGTCTGGTGGCTATCGTCCCGGGTGCTGTGCCGGCGCTGATTGGGGTAGACGCTAACCAGGGGTCCTGTCCTGGCCCCAAATTGGCAATCTTCTGTGCTCCCACCCCGCACCCCCTGTGCTGCCCCAGAACCCTGGGACAGCTGGCCTGGTGGGGTTGGCGATTCTGGATCAGCTTTGCTCTCCTTCAAGGGTGTGGATTTGTGGTGCTGTGGTTGTTGGCTATTGGTGGCCTCGTCTCCCCCTTGGGTCCCCTAGCTGCGATACTGAGCACCCCGCTCCTTGCGTCCCATCTTGGGCCCTATCGCCTCTTCTGTTGTGCACCGGCTCCGCGGTGCTTTGCCGCGCCATGGGAAAGTCGGATCCCAAGCAGACCAAAATTGCCTTTGACCTGCGTAGATCCTCCCGCCAAGATGGCGCGGGCCCTGAGTCGGCGGACTCTGGTGGCGCTTCGGAGGCTCCCCCGGGCCGAGACGACGATCTCAAGGCGATCATGCTGGAGGTGAAGTCAGCGGTTACTGGCATTTCTTCTCAACTAGAGCAGCTCTCGCTCGTCTCGACACGGTTAAAGCCAGGGTGGACTCGCACGACAATCAACTTCTTCACGTCGAAACCAGGGTCTCGGATGCTGAAGACGCTGCCACCCAGGACAGACAGAGGCTGCTCCAGATGGACAAAATCCTGGCTATCATTCGCAAGAAAAACGAGGACCTTGAGGCGCGCTCCCGTCGAAGCAACCTTTGCCTGACGGGTCTTCCGGAATCCACAAATATCTCGAAGATGGAGGACTATATGGAGGACCTCCTCAGAGAACTGTTTGGCGACGTCCTTTCATCCTTCTTCGTGGTGGAGTGGGCACATCGCTCGCTGGGGCTGCGCCCTCATCCTGGCATGCCACTGTGCCCCATCGTGGCTAAAATACTGAATTTTAGCGACCGCAATGCCATCCTCCGGGCGGCCAGAGACAGGGGCACTATTACCCACCAGGGCAACACTCTTTCTTTCTACCCTGACTACACTGTGTCGGTGCAGGCTGCCAGAAGAGAGTTCCTACCAGCTAAGAAAATTCTCCAGAAGCACGAGGTGGCTTACTCCGTGGCTTATCCGACCAAACTGAGGGTTCATCAGGGCGCAAAAACGCTGATTTTCCCAGACCCAAGGTAAGCCCTCGCCTTTGCTAAGCGCCTGGACAAAGAATCCAGACACTCACCGGCCAGATCGTCACGCGAGGCCGCCAACCAGCTGGGTGACAATGACTGAAGGGATTTGCTGGCTCCATTATGTGCTCTTTGTTTGTTATTGCTATTTGCTTCTCATCTGCTGACCGGAGATTTGGCCCCGCATTTCCTCCATCCTTTTTTTTCATTCCTGCTGCTCCTGCGTCCCTTCCCTTTTGTTACATTGTGTGCAATGTTCTCCTGGATGGTGTGTCACTGCCATGTGTGACCCTTTTTGTTCTCTGGATCTTCTCCCCCACAGGTAGACTTTACCATTGTATATGCTTGTAGCGCCTGGGCAGTGTGGATTCACTATTAGCTCTTTGTTTGTTAAAAGGTTGCTGTCCCTCTCGAGCTTGGCCACCCTGCCTTACCGCGGGGGTGTTCGCCTAGTCCTGCCATGCCCTACCAGGGATGATTCCCGACTCATTGGTTTCGCTACCCGGTCCAAGTTTGGGGTCCCTGGGGTGGGATGGCGGGGTTTCTCAACCTGATTGGGGGGTTGGAGTGGGTGGTGCTTGTGCTGTTCTGTGCGGACCTAGGTCTGCCACTTGTGGAGGGTGGGTGGTCTCGTTCTGTTGCCGCCTTTATGGCTTTCTTGTATTGTTCTATTACTGATGCTCTGTGCTCCTGCACGCTTGGTCGCTACTGACACGCCATGCGGGGGTTATTTCTGATTGGTGGGGGGTGGGTGGGTTGGTTGTTTTGTTTTCTTGGCAGTACTGAGACTTTGTCGCGCAGTTCTCTTATTGATGCTCTGTGTTACCGGATGTGCCAATGCTCCTGCTATATCAAGTTTAGGGTTAGCTCTCCCTTTACTGTTCGGTGATTGTGATGTTGCCGGGGGAGGCTGGGGTGGGGTTGTTTTCTACAGGGATGGTCGACCTGTCTAACTGTCTCTATGTTGCCTCTGATTAGCTATGTATGTTCCTTGATATATGCCATATTGCGCTTGCAATTCTGCTTCTTTCTGCCTGCGACATCACACTGATGCTCCTTTTCCGGCACTGGCCCTCTCCTCCACAGGTGCGAGTCCCTGCCTCCCCCGGAGCGGCCTGTTTTTTATAGCGCTGCAAGCTGCCTTGCTCCCTTCAGTGGATCGCCAGTCTGCCCCGCGCTCCCCGGCTGTGCGGCCTGGTTAGTCTCCCTGCTGCGCTCCCCTAGTGACACCTCCCCCTCCACGTCCGCTAATGGCTAATCTGAAATGTTGGACGTGGAATGTCCGAGGTCTGAATGACTATCGTAAGGCCTACCTGACCCATGCTCATTTACAGTGCCACTGCGTGGATGTTTGTCTATTGCAGGAAACCCATTTACTTCCCAGCTCCGTGCCCAGTCTCCAGGCGCGATACTGGGGGGAAACCCACTCCTCAACGTACTCCTCCTACGCCAGAGGGGTCTCCATTCTGCTACGCCGCAGCCTTCCTTGGCAGACCTCTAAGGCCTGCATAGACCCTGGGGGTAGATATGTGATCCTACATGGCCTCCTGCTAGCACAGCCGGTCACGACCCCGATTTTTTCCACCACATCTGGCACTTGATTTCCTCTTGTGGTCCAGCTGCTGTTATTTGGGGTGGGGATTTCAATGTCGCCATCTCAGCGGCGTTGGACAGGTCGGGCGCCTCTCGGGCTAGCCCGCGGGTCGCTACCGCTCTGTCTTCTATTCTCTCCGATAATGTGCTCTCGGATATCTGGCGTCATCTGCGCCCGGACACCAGGGAGGGTACTTGCATCACGGGGCCGCAGGGCTGCTGGTCGAGACTTCTGGGTTGCCTCGCCGGACGTACTGTCCTGGACGGTTGATGCCACTCATATGGCCCGCACCCTTTCCGATCACGCGCCGGTCCAGCTCCTCCTTAGGCCACCTGGTTCTCAGCGACGGCCGTTCTCCTGGCGCCTTTCCCCAACTGCCCTCAAGGACGCAGTATTCTGTGAGGAAATAAAGTCTTCCATCACTACCTTTTTTTAGCTTAATGTGGGCTCGGTCGACTCTGCCTCTGCCCTCTGGGAGAGCTTTAAAGTATTTATTCGTGGTGAATGCATTTCCAAGCAATCGGGCGTTCTCAGGTCCATTAGCTCTGCGCTTGCTCATCTGGAGGGTGAGATCCGCGACTTGGACACGGCTCTGCTGCTCAGTCCCAGCCCGGAAACGCTTGCGCACTTGCGACAGAAGCACACCGAATTCTCGGATGAGGCGGGTCGTGAGCTGTTCTTTCTGGGCAGAGAGGGCCGCGCCCGCCGCTTCGGGAGGGGGATCATCCGGGGCGCACTCTCGCCAATCTTTTGCGGCCCCCACGGGCCGCTTCGTACATTACCGCCCTCAGCGACGGTGGCCCCGATCGCACCACGTCCTCGGAGGAGATCATGACCTGGTTTACTAAGTTTTATTCCACCCTGTACTCCGCGGGTTCTTCCCCCTCATCGGCGGACTTTGACCTATACTTTGAATCCATAGCCTTGGTCTGGCTGGCGGATTACCATCGGAAGTTTCTCGATGAGCCCTTCTCGAGGGAAGAGATTCTAGCAGCAATTAGCAGCCTCCCTAGAGACAAGGCACCCGGCCTGGATGGTTTGCCCGCTGCTTTTTATAAATCGTTCACCGTCTTTTGGTGTCACATCTCGCCGCAAAGTTTAATGAATCCTTTGACACTGGGGTGTTCTCGCCGTCCCTTCTCCTCAAGCCCGATAAACCCGCTGATCGCTGCGACTCCTACCACTCCCTCTCCCTCATCAACATTGACAATAAGATCTTTGCTAAATTGATTGTCTCCCGTCTTCTTTTACTGATGCCCACCATCGCTCTGCCCATTCAATCCGGCTTTATTCCGGGCAGGGCCACCTCACATAATCTTCGCACTATTTTTTCTGTACTGCACCAAATTAACCCTGATCTTGCGGCTGTAGCGGCGCTGATCGACGCCACAAAAGCGTTCGACACCCTGGAATGGCCCTTTCTTTTTTACGTCCTACCCTGAATGGGATTCAGTCCCCATTGTCTGCAGAACATTCGTTTGCTTTATACGGCTCCAACCGCTCGTCTTCGGGTAAATGGACAGATTTCTGACCCTATCGGCATCTCGCGCGGTACCAGGCAGGGGTGTCCACTGTCGCCCATGCTCTTCGCCATCGCAATGGAACCTCTGGCAGCCCGGTTGCGACAGCACCATACCCACAGGGGTATCGTTTTTTCATCTCGATCCCTTCTGGTCTCCATGTATGCAGACAATGTTACTCTTTATGTCCGGCACCCTCAAGACAATCTAAGTCCCTTGGTGCGGGAGGGATCCGGTTCGGTGGCCTATCAGGCGTCCAGATTATTTGGAACAAGTCAGCACTTTTCCCCCTGACTGAAGCCACTCACCCATTCACGCCGGATTACCCTTTTGAATGGGCGGCTGGCCCCACATGCTTTCTGGGGATTTGGCTGAGCAGGGACCCGGACGAGCTCTGGCGTTCCAATTTTGGTCGGGCGGTGGACTGGCTCGAGACTAAGGTCCCCCAGTGAGTCAGCTCCCACTTTCCCTGGCGGGTCGAGTAGCCATAGCAAAGATGGTAGTGCTCCCCAAATTCCTTTACCTCTTTTCTAACATACCTATTCCCCTCACTTCCTATTTCTTTCGCCGTCTTAGGCCGCTGATTGTGTCACTGATCTGGGCCGGGCGACAACCCAGGATTGCGTACGATGTTCTCACTTTACCCATGTCGGCCGGCGGGCTGGGCGCTCCGGATTTCAAACTGTACGCTCTTTGCGCACAGGCTAGTTTCCTCCATTTTTGGTTGCATCCTAGCCCATACCAGCCTCACGTGGCAGTAGAACTTGATGTCCCCCCTGGCCTCTTTCCACAGCACTTTTCGGTCCTGTGGCTCGTCCTAGGGTGGAGATAAACACAGTTGAGATGCTACGCTGGGCATGGCTACAACTCTGCCGACTATCAGGTCTTTCTCTTCTATCCGCTAACGGTGTACCTATCGTCGATCACCCGGCTTGTCCGCCCTTGTCCGTCCAGCATGTCTGGCCATGCTGCATCTTGTGGACTAAAGACCATTGTGGATCTTTATCTGCACCAGTCCTTTTACACCCTTCCTGAGTCCCCCTCCTTGATGGATACGCTTCTTTTCTACCAACTGCGCGCCATCTGTCGGAAATTGCACCCGACTTTCCCAAGTCCGTCTCCCACTTTCCCGGCTCTGGACTTTGTGTATACTTCAGAGTCCCCGTGCAAGCTCGTCACCAGATTATATATTTTCGTGCTGGAAGCCTCCCCCATCTCATCAACCCGGGCGAGGGATGCGTGGAGCGCTGACCTCGGCATGGACATCTCCGATGCCGACTGGTTGTACTGCTGCAATCAGACCACTAAGCTCTCCCCGAATTACCGGCTCCGCTTGATTCACTTCAAGTTCTTGCACAGGTTCTATCGAACTCCAGCATTTCTTCACCGCTTGGGACTGAATCCGGAGGACTCCTGCAGGCGATGTTCAGCGCCAGCTGCAGACTTTACTCACTTGTCCTGGCTCTGCCCGAGGGTTCAGGGGTTTTGGATAGAGGCTTGCGCTACGATTTCGGAAATCTCTGGCGCCGCTGTAGGCCCAGACCCCCTACTATGTCTCCTCAGGTTTGTCAAGCTGTGTCCAGACGCCTCCTGTCGGCTCATTGCTATGCCCCTGCTGCTGGCGAGATGCAGGGTTGCAATATGCTGGGGCCCCTGGCCCGCTCCTGCTGTTGCGGACTGGCCTGCAGATGCGTCCCGTTGTCAAACGCTCCTTTCCGAATTTTGGGATCTGATGCCCGCTAAATCGCGTCCTGTTGACATTTGGGGTCCCCTGGTTGCCTATCTCCCCTTCCGATCCTCCTCAAGGGGTGCTGTATCCCCTGCGCTCCCCGCCGGTCCTGGGTCCGCGATGGCCGCAGAGGCGGCCAATACCTGATCTCCCCATTTATTCCCGTTCCATGCATGCGCTGCCTGCTCTTCCCTCTGGTGACTGTCGCTCCCGCGCTCCCTGCCGGCCATTGGCCCGCGGCGGCCGCCGGTGCTGGCGGCTGCCTGACCCCTGCACTCTCCCTCTCTGGTCAAGCTTCACCTATGATATTGGTGCTCCTACCTGGCTGATGGTCACGCCCAGTGGAGCGGACATTACTTTGGCATAGTGCCACCTCATCATTACCTGATCGAAATGCTGGCAGCCTCTTCACTACCCACTATTCCACAAATGACTGCTGTTGGGAATGTTATTGCACCCTGCGTGGTGCTATGTTTTGGAACTCATAACTCGATAAGTGCTGTTGTACTGCATCTGTTTTTTTTTCTTCTGAAAATGACAAGTAAAGGTTTAAAATCTTGTTGTCATCAAAAAAAAAAACAAAAAGAAAAAGCTATTGAAGGCAGTGATCACGTGGTGTCAGTATCTGTCATGACCTCTGAAGAGAAGATATACTTCATCAATAATTCAAGATAGAATATTCCTGATATTCTTCCTTCCCCTTCTTTACAGACTTTGATATCCTTGTTTGATTTCCCAGCATTAGTTAATTGCCAGAGAATACCTTATTCATTGGTCTTTTTTATTACAGGTCACCTGATTTGAAGATCTGCACATCTTCCTCATGTGGAGACCCCAACACATCCGCCAAATGTACGTTTCCTTTCAGCTGGATTCTAAAGGAAAACCTTGATAAGGTTTGGGACAAAGTCCATCAACTTCAAGGTACTAAAGGCTTTAAAGCTCCTCACTTCATAAGCAGAGAAAAAGTATGAACCTTTCCTCTTCATGCCCTTCTGTGGTTCTAAGGACTGATATTCCTGTCAGAAGTGCCCGCTTAACCGAGTCATAATGTGCAGCATCACCCAGTCCTTTGTTCTAGTGGCTAATTCACTGTTGACTTTAGCATTGCAGACCTGGGTTGAGCTCCCGGTATCAACATGTTATCAAAATGTATGTGATTCTGACCAAATGCATTTTTTCCCCTTTACTTTAAATTGCAAATATGTGTACTGTAAGAACTTTAATGTGTGCAGTATCTTATTAATTATGGGGTTCCATTCATCACCAATCAACTTCATCACCTCTATATGTAAGCATTCTGTGCCAATAGTTTCTTGTAGAAATGTGTCCTTACAAATAAAATAAAAAATAAAAATACAGTTTTAAACATTTTTTATCATGCCCAACGAATTGAACTTTGAAGACTCATCAAGTACACTAGGCCTCTCTGATTCACTGCTGAATCTCCTGTTGGAGGGCACTGGAAAATGGGTGGGAAGCGCCATTGTTACCCAGGGGATTTAAGGGAGGGGGGATGGAGTGTCACATGAAGTGGGGGGTTGCATGGCTGCCAACCTCATGATCACGTGCAGCTCCTTCAAACAAAGTGGTATAGCATGCAATCTTGATTTTGCAGTCAGCTGTCCTTTTCGCCATCTGAAGTGTAGGAGGCCACGTAGAGCGGTCTCTGATGGGATTCCAGTTGCTGATATTTGCCTGCAGTTCCTCCCAAGAGCTGGGAAGGAGTACAGGTGGGCATAACAGCACAGCAACCCCCTAGAGCAGGGGAAGCTAATGCAACAAGCCAATAGGTCTCACTTATGTGAGAGCTATTGGCTTTATCAATGTGTTTTAGCCATGTTGTACAGCATCATGGATGCAGTGTGTCATGTCTGAAAGCAAAAAAGTGCTATGACGTGATGAGTACTAGCCGAGTCATAACGCTATTTTGTCTTTACTTTTAGCCATACTGCACATCCACCTGACAGCTGTATAATGTGGTTATACAAAACATTGACAAAGCCAATAGCTCTTTCATAGGTAAGACATGTAGGAAAGTGTCCTTTTTTACATGGTTCCCCCACTTTTAGCCTGAAATTTAATATGATTTTGACTAAAAGTGCACTAGGTTCCTGCTAACCAGGTCCCCAGTGCCAGAGGTATTTCACAAAACTGTCCAATGGTTTCCCCCAATTGGCAATACCTTTAGCACTCTCTGTAAATCCCTAGTAAATGGTACCTACGGCCTGAAGTCTAAGGAGGGCTCCTAAGGGCTGCAGCATTAATTGTGCCACTATAAGGGACCCCTCGCTAAACACATGCAGGGCTGCCATCACAAGCTGCGTGATTTGGGGCAGACAAAAGTGAAAACACAACATGTCACACATCCCTATGTGCCATGTCTCCAACCACTGCATGTAATATTTGTAAGTCACCGCTACAAAAGGCCTAACAGCGCTATGGCATGGGGCTTAATATTATATGTGAGGGCATATCTGTGTGAGCAGATATGCCCTCGTGATGGCCATTCCTATTACTGCCAGTGCAACTGACCAGGTAAGCAATTTTAAACCATGTACTGGACACTGGTGAAAACAAGTTCTCCAGCTACATGGTGACTTCACTGAAGATCGAGATGTTTGGCATCAAACATCTCGTATTGATAAGCCCACATATATTAGATTTATTAATACATGCACTCAGAGAGCAACTTAGAGGTACCCCCTGAAAACATCCCAGCCTCTGATTGGTTTCTGCCAGCCTGTCACCAAGACACTGTTCTGACCTCCTGGAGTGAGAGCCATGGCTCTCAAGAGGCCAAGAACAAAAGCCTGTCCGGGAAGAGGTTGTTACACCACCTCCCACAGGATTACCTGCTGATTACCCTTCCTAAAGGGGCAAGCTTCAAAGAGCTTCCACTTTTTAAATGCAAATATGGCTCCCCCTCACTGGAGAGGAAGCCACCCCCTTTGTCTAGAGCTCCCTTGGCACCAGGACTGGCAGAAAAATCAGCTAGTCAGGTAGGTGTGCCACCCCAGGCTAGTACCACCCCAAAGGTGGGCTAAACTGAGGAGGACACAACTAACTTTTCAGAAGTAGCCATCTTTTTGATGGCATACCTACGAATGCTTGGTCAGGGTTATGCTCACTTCCAACACAAAGTGGTCATATAGGGGGTGTAGTGACCCCAAGGGTCAGTAGCATATTGGCTACTACCCTAAGCTCTCCTATTGCTCCTAAATTCAGTATTTAGGGGAGCCCTGGCACCTGAATATCAGGTCCTGATGACCTACGAAGAAGAAAGACACTGAAGAGCCGCAAATGCAGAAGACTGAAGAAGAGCAACTGACTTGGCACCAGTCCAGGCTGCCTGTCTGGTGAACCCTGTCTAAACTGTGCCAAAGACATCTCTTCCTGCAGGTGTTGTGCCTCCAAAGCCTATAAGATCTGCATGCCTTCAATAAAGACTCATGAATTCCTGTGAAGCAGCAGAGCTGCTCACCTGCATCTTACAGGCATCTAGAGAGACCTGGGAGGACTCCAAGACCATAAAAGCCTAATACCGGCAAGCACCACTGAGCATGTCTCTCCAAACCTGAGTTGAAGTGGACCAATGGTGCCAGCGTGGGCCCCCAGCCCTCCAGAGATAAAGCCCACCTTGGACTTGTGCACTGTGGACAACCCGACGCCCCCAGCAGTTCCTGTTCATAGGCCCCTTTCTACAGCAACTGCTCCCGGTGTCCCTATGTCCCCTAGCATAATGAGAGCTGAGCCCACTTGCTGGTTCAGCCAGACAAGTTTCCCAATCCAAGCCTGCATCCTCTTTTCTAATGGACCGATCCCCATGGGATATAATTGGGCACCCGACACTAAATTGCACCACTGCACCCAGCCGCCCTAGTGCCACCCGATGTTACCTCTTGGTGCTGCCTTGGACCCTGCCCTGTACTCAGCTTATGATCAGAAGATTGGTCCCGTAAGTCGCTGTTAAGTGCCTTTTTTCTCCATCAGTTAACATCACAATGAAGTATCAAAATCACCAGATGCTGAAAAACACATCTCTTAAACCCAGACGCCCCAGTCCCTCCCAAGGTGACCTGTCAGTGCTGCCGTGGGCTTTGCCCCATACTCATCCTATTTCCCGGGGAAGGGTCCTGTAAGTCATTGTTAAGTGACTGTTTGCAGCATATGTTTTGTCCCAAGGTTAACATTGCCGCAAAGTGCTTCAAGTACGATTTAAAGTATTAAACACCTGTTTTCTGCAAACCTGCTCTTTTAAATAGTACTTACCTGATTTTAACGATCTTGGTGCCTAAAGTTATATAAAGATACATGTTGTTTTTATAAATTGTTGTGGATCTCCTTATTAAGATGTGCCATTTATTGACTATGTTGTGTATTTGCAGATGTCTAACTCTCCACTCTGAAAAGCCTAAGGCTGTTAATCCACATTACCCCCTTAGGCTGTTCGACCCCACTACCCCTTAAAAGAGCACCTTGCGATTGCTAGAGCAAGTCACTGTTCACTAGTAAGGGAATACCTGGACTCTTTGCACAGTATATCTCTTTTTGATATACTATATTAAGAGCCAGCTTCCTACATTGTTGGTCCAGCAATGGTGTACAAGACTTGACATCTGCTCTACCACGTGGTTAATAAGTGATTCCACTAAGGAATCCAGAATATTAATTAGTTACAAGCATTTTCCCAATTTCCTTTTTTTTCTAAATTGTTTAAAACCTAGCTATCTGAAAGAGACACGTTAGTGATAGATTCCTTACCTTTGAATATCCCCAGGCGTCAGACTGGATCCGGAAAGCTTTTTCAGCTGTGCCCCTGCGCGTCGAAAGGCGTTGTATTCGCCGAGATGATGTCACTGGAGCTACTTAGACGCGCCCACGAGCGCTGACGTCAGTTCTTTCTTTTACCGCACCAGCAAGCGCAGATCCGCAGAGAGTGGTACCCCATCACTTGTTGACTAAGTCATGTTTTGATATATTTGTGAGTACACCGTACCCCTGGTGCATAAGGATGCCCGGTTTCAAGCTTTGCAAGGCCTGTCCTTGCATGATGTCACTGACGGACCCGCACCGTGAGTGTCTTTTCGCCCTGGGATGCAACCACGACACTGAGTTGTGCTCTCACTGCCGGGCCATGGCCCCGAAAACTTTGTGGGAGCGGTCCAGAAAGTGGCTGGAGGCCTGGGAGTCGGACCCATGTCGTTCCAGGTCCCTGTCCCGGTCCCGTGGGAGGTCAAGTGCCGGGTCGCAGAGCAAGCACCATCATTCAAAGTCTTCACACTCAGAGTCAGGTAAGGCAAAGCACAAAAAGTCGAAGACGCGTCGCCGCTCTTCGTCCTCGCTGGTCATGGGACGTGGCTGAGGGGGCAAGTGGCACCTCCAACAGAGCCGGAGCAATGACCGTTGGTTTACCCACCTTTCCCGGGTCCATCGGCGACTCCGGCCGCATTGCAATGGCACGTATCTTCAGCCCATGCAGCCCCGTCGGCACGCCTTCAAGCCCGCGAGCCCCACTGTTCCGCGTTCCTCGACGTCGCCGGCTCCGGTTCCGGCTCCGGCCCCGGCCCCAACGTTGTCGACGCCCAGAGGCCTCCATGGCTCCGGCCGTGGCTCCCCGTTATTGCCGGTGGACCTCGTATGGCCCCCACCATCGTCAACATCGCCAATGCCAACGCCGGCTGTGACTTCTTTTCCGACGTTGGCATGTAGCCGGAGGGATGTCTCCTGACGCCGATGGGAGACTTTTACCCTTTCATTCACCCACACCCTCGTACACTTTTGCAGGAAGAGGAGGACTGGGAAGGGTTTGAAGACCCTTTCGCAGCACAGTGCGAGTCTATCCCCGACTGGGATGAGGATGCAGAGGCTGGTGGCCCAGATTACACTTCGGAGAATGGTTCACCTTCCCCTTCAACTACTATGAAGGAGAGTGGTACCTTTTCCACGGTGCTACGTAGGGCGGCCGAGGCTCTTAACCTTGAGCTCCCTACAGTGGCTGTCAGGACCAACCTACTAACTGAAGTGCTTCGGCCAGCTTCTTCTTCTACAGAACTGCTGTTGCCATTTAATGATGCAGTTACTGATGTGCTTCTGGGCACTTGGTCCCGGCCCAACACAGGGTCCCTGTGGACAAGGGTGTGGGCCGAAGCCATTGTCCAGCTCTGGGCAACCCTGCCTTCCTCACCCAGCACCCTACACCTGAGAGTTTGGTGGTTCAGGCCTCAACGTCCCCGAGTGTGTTCCCTTCTGCTCCGCCGGACAAGGAATCCAAGAAATTGGAGCAGTTTGGGAATAATTATTCTTCTGGACTGCGGTCTGTGAACACTGCCTGTCTCTTGGGCCGCTATTCCCATTCTGTATGGGATGCAGTTGAGCAGGTGCTACTTCAGTGTCCGGAGGGGGCCCGGACAGTTCTCACCCAAGCTCTTATGGAGGAGAGAGATGCGGCCAGGTTCACTATACACTGTGGTCTTGATATCGCTGGTTTGCTGGGTAGGGCGGGCAATTTCCACAGTGGTGGCGCAACGCCATCATACCTGGTTGAGGACGACTGGTTTTTCTGCGGATGCGGATGTCCAGAATACTTTGATGGACATGCCTTTCGATGGCACTCGCCTTTTTGGTGATAAGGCGGATTCCACATTGGATCGTTTCAAGGACTCTCGAGCCAAGGCGAAGTCCTTAGGCTGTTCGGCCACACGTACTCCTTCACTTCTAACTTTCATTCCTTTTGAAGCTCCGGTAGGGGCGTACAAACACGTTCCTTTCAGTACAAGCCTACGCAGCAACAGTCCCAGCGCAGCCACGGACGTGGAGCTCGCAGAGGCGGGTCACGGGGCCAGCGTGCGGGTCTGACCACCAACAACCCGCTGCCAGTGCCTCCACACCTTCCTAGTCCGGTTTTTCAGGCCCACCAGACGCCAGTGGGTGGCAGGATTTGTCATCATCTCCCCCACTGGCGCACCATTACATCGGACAGGTGGGATCATTTGGCACCCCTCCAGCAGGACGTTACGGCCCTCTTGGCCAAGGGGGCCATTGAGCGCGTTCCAACACCAGAAGTAGGTCGTGGTTGTTACTCCCACTATTTCTTGGTTCCAAAGAAGGACAAGGGTGTACGTCCCATCTTGGACCTTCAGAGCGTAAATCGCTTCGTCCGGAAGGAGAAGTTCAAAATGCTCACTCTTGCTCAGGTCTTGTCTGCTCTCGATCCACAAGGCTGGATGATGGCGCTGGACGTGCAGGACACTTATTTTCATATTCCCGTCCTGCCGGCCCATCAGCGCTACCTGCAATTCACGGTGGGCCAGGAGCATTTTCAGTTCACCGTCCTCCTCTTTGGCCTTACCAGCGCCCCTCGGGTGTTCACAAAGGTGATGGCGGTGGTCGCAGCTCATCTGCGCAGATCAGGGGTTTAGTCTTCCCCTATCTCGACGACTGGTTGTTCAAGGCGGGCTCGCCTGAGACAGTCGTCTCCCACCTCCAGACTATGGCCAATCTCCTGCATTTGCTGGGGTTTTCCATCAACATGCCGAAGTCGCACCTGGTTCCCTCCCAGAAACTCCTCTTCATCGGAGCGGTTCTGGACACGGCACAGTTTGGGGTTTATCCTCCCGAACAGCGATTCCAGGACATTCGGGATATGATTCCGATCTTTCAACCCTTCTCATGGATTTTGGTCAGGACGACCTTGAGGCTGCTGGGACTCATGGCCTCCAGCACCCTGCTGACCAATCATGCCAGGTGGCATATGCGGGCTCTGCAGTGGGACCTGAAGTTCCAGTGGGCGCAGCATCAGGGAAACCTGTCTGATTATGTCCAGATCTCGGAGGGCACTGCACAACAATTGCAGTGGTGGCTCACAAATCAGCATTGGGTCAGCGGCAGATCCTCAACCGGAGCACACAGTGGGGACGGACGCATCCCTCCTGGAATGGGGCGGCCACGTGGGAGAGGCGGAGATCAGAGGCCTCTGGTCTCCGGTGGAGTCCCGACTCCATATCAACTTGCTGAAGAAAATCAGGTGCGACCGGGCCCAAGTCATCCTTGTGGCTTCGGACTGGGCTCGAAGAGTTAGGTATCCCGAGCTATTCAGTATGAGCCCGGATCCCCCGATCCAACTGCCTCTGCTGGAGGATATTCTGTCGCAGCAGCAGGGGACAGTTCTCCGCCTGAACCTGTCCAGCCTTCACCTACATGCGTGGAGATTGAGCGGTGACAGTTGATTCCATTTGACTTGCCTCCCGAAGTCTGTGGTGCCATTCTGGCAGGCAGGCGTCCCTCCACTAAATCGGTATACGCCTGAAGGTGCAACACATTTGTGGCATGGTGCACAGCCAAGACTGTGGATCCCCTTTCTGAGGTCCTTTTGTTCCTTCTTTCTCTGGCCCGACAGGGCTCTGCTCTGGTCACTATCAAGGGCTATCTTTTGGCCATTTCAACCTTTCTGTGGCTTCCAGACCAGCCTTCTCTTTTGAAGTCCCCTGTTGTACAGAGATTATTAAAAGGCATTACGCATATGTTCCCTCCTGTTCCTTTAGTAATGCCTCAGTGGGACTTGAATCTTGTTTTCACTTATCTCATGGGCACTCCCTTTGAGCCACTTCACAAACTGCCTTCCTGGTGGCTATCACCTCTGCAAGGAGAGTGAGTGAGCTTCAGGCTCTTTCCTGTAAGCCTACTTTTCTGTCGGTTCATCCGTACAAGGTTGTGCTTCGCACTCTTCCTTCCTTCTTGCAAAAGGTTGTCAATGCCTTCTGCATCGGGCAGACTATCACCTTGCCCACTTTCTTTCCGCCTCCGCACCCTTCCAGAGAGGAAGAGAGGCTCCACCGTCTGGGCCCAAAACGTGTGCTCTCCTTTTACCTGAATCGTACACAAGCATACCGGGTGGATGACCAGCTCTTTGTTGGCTACGAAGGCGCCAAGAAAGGCCGTGCTATTCACAAGAGGACTATCTCCCGCTGGGTTGTCTTGTGTATTAGGGCCTGTTATTCTATGGCTAAAGAGGAACCTCCGGTGGGGCTGTGTGCCCATTCTACAAGGGCGACAGCAGCTACTACCACATTGGGACGTGATGTCCCCCTGCAAGACATCTGTTAGGCTGCCACGTGGGCTTCGCTGCACACTTTTAAAAAGCATTATTGCCTTGACAGTCAAGTCAGGAGGGACGGCTTCTTTGTCTGTTCTGTTCTCCGTGACTTTCTGGTGTATTCTTGTTCGTAGACCCACCACCGGGGTTGGTATTGATGGGGTATCTATTCTAAGTTAAGGAATCTATTGTGAGAAGTTGGCCTGATATATGATGCTGACTAGTTCTAGTGATCACCTTGTATCGGTCCAAACAACCCTTATGGTGATTGGTTGTAAGTCAAACTTATAGACCAGCTATCCTGATGGTAGCATGGACAAAGCAGTCTTAGGCTAAACTCTTTTGGCATGTGAAGCCAGCTGTTTTACCACATATAACACCTTGAATACCAGATGAAAGGACACCACACAGGTTGTTATGAAAATAAACAATATATTTATTACTAACAAACACCTCTGAACTCTTTATGAGATCAGAGGGCTAAGCACATTACAATACTCTTCAGAAAAATACAGTAAGTCGCACAAATTACAATGGTGCCCTTGGGGCACGACAAACCATATACTAAGTAAATGGTATAAGTAGAACGATTTAAGACATGAGTATATCCAGAGGCTGTAGGATCGCTGGGACTACACTACCCTAATCTTAGGTAAGGAGCAGGAGGCCCACGGGACGCGTGTGTAGAGTGTGAACTCACACGCGAGATGCGGGACAAAGTCAATGGACACAAACAAGTTACAAAATAGGTGAGTACGGACAGTTCCAACTAGTTACGACTAAAACTACAGGATACTTGGACACTAGGAGAGTTAATCTACCCTTGAGCACCGAAATGCTCTCGTTACCTCACCCACGGGCTGCGGGTGCATAGGTGTGAAAGTGTGTCAGGTTTCCGTGTTGAAGTCAATGGAGCCTTGAAGAAAGATGCTGCAGGCGACCAGGAGGAAGATGTCCGGAGTGATCCAAGGGCGGATCGAGGAAGATGGAGACCTGAAAGCAGAGGGGACAGTGTTCAAAGTCACTAGCCAGTGGCCGGAGTGGAACCAGGAAGGAACCAGATGATGTTGTCGCGATCAGGTGAAGAGGTGACACTTGACTCTGCAGCCACGTGGACCAGGAGGTGTCTTCGACGACCAGGATGGAGGCACGAGCTGTCCCACGCAGGCTGTCGCTGTCGGCGGTGTCGGTTCCGGGGTCGGAGTCAACAGGCCTTAGCAAAGGCAACCCATGCAGTGAGTGAAGATGGTGTGGACCAGGAGGGTCCGGGGTACTTCTCTTTTGGAAGGAAGCAAGGGCCAGTCTGGATCAACCAGACTAGCGGTGTAGATTTCAAGGATCGTCATCTAGGAGGCCACTAGCCAGCCAGCAAGTGACCTGACAACGCGTCGAGCAGCAATCAAGCAAAAGGGCACGCAGATCTCGTGGATGCTGGAGGGCTGGTGGGCTGGTCTTTGGTGCAGGGGCTGCTCGGGCTGGGGCTTCTCAATCCCCAAAGCACTTTCCCGAGGGTGCCTCAGAAGTCGTGCTGGAAGCGAAGTGCAGTTTCTCCAAGATGGCCGGTCCCACCTGTCTCATCGCACACACGGATCTCAGCTGTGCTGCAGATGTGAATTGAGGTCGGAGAGGTCTGGAAGTCTGGGTCTCGTCGGGCTCTGAAGTCTGGTTCCGCCAGGAAGGACAACAAAGTGAACCGCTAGGACGCTTGATGGTGCCTGCTTGTGCAGGGTGGTCACTCCTTGGCCACAAGGGAGATTTCTTCAGTCTTCTGTGGAGCAGAACGTCAAAGTCCAGAGTTTCTTCTTTGTAGTTTCAATTCAGCATAATCTAATTTGGAATGGGACCAGCTCCTACCTTTATTCTGCTAAAGGGGGCTGCACTAGCGACTAGGTCCCTCCCATGGGTGGGACCAGGAAGGGGGGTGGTTACACCCCCTATCCTTTGTCCGGTTTCGCGCCAGAGCTGAGGCTGGAGTGCCCCAGCAACTGGTTTGAACCGGGGTATGCACAGGGACACCTGGTGTTCCCCAGGCATGTCTCATTCCTTTTAGCCTGGCATACCTCAATACACAAAATCCTGTCTGGGGTGGTGCTAGCACCTCCCAAGGCAGGAAACCCTTTGTCCAGGCCTTCCTCGCTGGAAGGACTCCCAGCAGCAGGAGGTCAGACTCGTGTCTGTGGTGGCAGCATCCATTTTGTGATGCTGAGGCTCTGTTTAACTTTAACCGGGGTTCTCAGTTACATACATGTCGTATCCCTCTAGAAGGGTGGAATGCTACCTCCGTCACCAGAACTGGCGAGGGGCTAGTATTCCAAATCGTATGACACCTTACTCTACATGTTTTGATAATGATATGCCAAAGTTAGCATTAACCGCGAGGATTATAATGCACTTAAGAGTATATGGTATAGCGTTATCATGGAACAGCTATAAGGACATAGTTCCGAAAGCTGCAGACAGGCTCAGCTCATGCTAGAGCACCATCTCACATAATTCCAAGCACTCTGCCTTCAGGATTGATAAGGCCTACCATAGGAGTAACTTATAGGAATATACGTGTCCATTTTGGGTTAGATATAGGTATACCATATCTACAGCAAAGGGTGATTACACCACCTTGCCCCAGCTGTGTTATCAGCCAGTTGTGTCATTTTGGATGGCCAGCCAGGGGTGGCAAAAGATATGCTGCAGCCCCTGGTAGGCCTTGGATGCACCTATGCACTGGGTACCTATAGTACACTGTACAGGGGCTGATAAGGTGACCCAATATCCAATTGGAGATGTACCTAGGGTACATGGAGTCCATTTTAAAGAGAGAGCAGATAGCCTGGGGCCCTGATTGGCAGGATCCCAGGCCAACTAAGTCGAAAACCAGCTAAACACTAGGCAAAAAATCTGGGGTAACCATAGTCAGGTATCCACCTTCCTACATCTATCACTAAAGTGTCTCTTTCAGATGCACAAGTTACTACTTGTGTAACGATATAGCTGTAAGAGACATTAGTTAGTGATAGATTCCTTACCGCCCCACCCATCCTCCCGCGTTCTGCGAAGTGATTTCTAGGGTTAAGGTCATCCTTTCGGGCCCTAATTTCTATGCACCAGTGGTCAGTATCTTACATGGCTCTGCTTTCTTGTAGCGGAAAGTTGTGTACAGAATTAACGTCAGCGCGTCTGTGCGCATCTAAGTAGCTCCAGTGACACTGGGGTACTGCTGACGAAAGCTTTCCAGATTCAGTCTGAAGCCCGGGGATATTCTAAGTTAAGGAATCTATCACTAACTAATGTCTCTTACAGATATATCGTTACACAAGTAGGAACTTGTGCATTAGGGTCTTGTGTAAAGCCCCGCAGTGAAATTGTTTAGAATTTAAAAAGTATTATTAGCTACGTCCAAAAGTTTATTTTTAGAATTTATTATGTCGTTTTCAAAAAAGGACCCAGCCTTAGCAATAAAGTCTTCTACAGAGGATCTGGTTCAGGAGCTCAACCTGACTCCTTACCTGCAGTTATCAATGCAACAGCTAAGGGTTCTCTGTAAAAGCTATAAAATAAAAACAAGCTCAAACCCTACCAAGGCAAATCTCCTGGATCTCTTTGCAGAGTATGAGAAAGACCATACAGAGGATGACACTGATCTCCCTGAGTCAGAATGGAGACAGTGGAAATGAGGAGACCATAGAGCCTCCTCCCCGAGAGAGAGAGAGGACCTCCCGAGGAAGAACTCATCCTAGAGAGACTAGCAAGGAAGGTGGCTCTGGAAGCCAAAATCCTGAGTATAGAAAAGGAATGAGTTGAGATGGGCCTAGGACCCATCTCTGGTGGCAGCAAAATCATAAATAGGGAGAGAGAAGAAGCTGTTGATCCTATGATCACCAAAGAGATAGTCCACAAATACACAGAGAGTGATGATATCACCAAATGGTTTACTGCCTTTGAGGGGGCCTGTAAAATAAGGCAACTCAACAATAAGTATTGGGGCTCCCTTCTCTGGGAGCTCCTCTCAGGAAAGATTAGGGATAGGCTCTTGATACTGAATCAGCCTATGGCCTCATGAAGGACACCCAGATTGAGGACTTTGGAATCACCACTGAAGAATGCAGGATAAGGTTCAGGGAGACTCTAAAAACCCACAGTCCATCCTGGGTAGATCTTGTAGATTTTTCAGTGAAAAAAATAGGTAGCTGGTTAAAAGGTAGTAATGTGCATAATAATGTTTGGCTTTACAATTTATTGATGAAAGAGCATCTGTTAAGTAATTGTTATCAAGAGAAGTTACATCAGTATCTGGTAGACCTAGGTCCAGACATCTGCTTGTGCCCACCCACATGTCCCACGTCACTGCATTTCGTACAGTGAGAGAAGTTTCAGAAACCGGAACCTGGAAGCCCTCGTAGGGAAAATCTGAGATTTAATGCCCATGGAGAGAAGATCCTTGGCCCAGTCAAAAGGGATCCCCGGTTATTCGACCATTCGACTGTTGTGGCATTGATTTGTGACACCTCCCCACAGCAGCTCACGCTGCGGCCGCAGCTACCTTTACACCGTCACTGCGCCTGACCTCAGGTGAATGGCAGGACGGTTATACTTGTAGTGGGAGTGGCTGCAGGTAGCGTTGAGGAGGTCTGCCTGGTTGACTTACTTGCTGCCCTGAGACTTTTCTGTGAGTGGCCGTCTGGGTGATACAGCTCTGGGCTTTTTTTTTAGGTTTTTTGGCTGGGTGTAGACCACTTGGTTCTGGTCCTGCTTGGCCTCCGCCCCTCTAGCTGAGAGACCCTCATAAAGCAAACTTCTTGGCTGCAGTGGACCTGTAGAGGAGTAACATCAAGTCCACTACAGAATGTCGTTGTCATTTGCCGTTGGCAGTAGTTTGCAAGCAGCTCATTTACAATTTGCCATCTGCAATCTGCAAGCTTACCTTGCTGTCACTAGTTCGACTTTTTGTAACAGCCCTTTGAGTCGTGTGAGTGGTAGCAGTGGCTGCAGACTGCAGGACCAGGAGGAAGAGGAGGTAAGTGGACAGCTGTGGTCACCGTTTGTCACTGTCTGCTCTGTCTCTACTGCTAATGCTGTCATCGCACTTCCTCGTAGACGAGGTCCAACGACAGGTTGACCCCTATCCTTAGCCTAATGGGCACTAGTGAGCACATTGAAGGACTTTGAAGGCCAGTGGACCCATCACGACCCTCCCTTGGTTTCTTGACTTGAGGATAGCTTCTGGATACTCACGTGGAAATGCAAAGTCCCTCGAGTTGCACCCAAGTCCCCTAAGGAAAAGGTTACCACCATCGGCACCTTTTTGAAGCGTGCTGCTGGAGTGCTTGATACAGAAATAGAGCTTGTCACTCATAAGCTCTCTCTTTCTCCCTTGGCGAACAGGAAAAGCAGGACCTTGTCAGGGCAGATGCCGCTGTATTTAACGGAAACTTAGGAAGAATAGCCATCGTCCACAATCCACCCTCAAAATCTCCACCCATGCGGACGACACCCTCAACAGCGCCGAACACCTGCACTTCTGGATCCACGCCGACCCCAACACCATCCTCAGAGGAAAACTCATCTACAGACCCCCCGTACCGCGGGCACAGTTCAGAGACTCCATTGCCAACCTCGCCAGCACCAACGCACTGGCTACTACGGACTACATACTCCTCGGGGACCTGAACTTCCTCCTCGAGAACAAAAACAACGCCAACTCCACCTCCCTGATTGACAACCTCGCCAACCTCGGCCTCAGACAACTCGTCACTGCACCCACCCATGCCGCCGGACACGCACTGGACCCCATCTTCTCCACAAGCACCCACGTCGCCTACCATCTCACCACCGAACTCCACTGGACCGACCACCACTGCATCCATTTCACCTTCAAGAAACCAACCACGAACCACCGCACCCAACTGCTGCCCCTCCGCTACTGGAGCAAAGTCACCGGAGACCAGCTGACCACCACCGTAGCCCAGAACCCACCCACCGACCCCACCGACCCAGACGCCGCAGCCCGCAACCTCAGAACATGGATCAACGACTGCGCCAACACCCTTGCACCACTCAAAAAACCCTCCAACAATCACACCAGCAGGAAAACCTCCTGGTTCACCAACGAGCTCCAGACTTCCAAACGCGCATGCCGGAGACTAGAGAAGAATTGGCTCCCTGAACGCACTCCGGACAGCCACGCAGCCCTCAAGGACTCCACCCGCAGACAACACCACCTCATCAGACTAGCCAAGAGATCCTCCTTCACAAACTGCCTGGAGAACAACGCACACGATAGCAAAGAGCTCTTCAGCATTGTGAAGGAACTCTCCACCCTCAGCGCCAACACCAATGACGTCCCGCCCTCACAAGAACTGTGCGACTCGCTGACCACCTTCTTCCACCGGAAGATCACTGACATCCATGACAGCTTCAACACCACGACCACCCGACTACGCCAGAACCCACACCCACTGCGAACATCACCCACACCATCCGCCTTACCTCCTGGGCCAACGTCACCATCGACGAGACACGCAAGGTTATGAACTCACGATCCCCGTCAGACCCATGCCCACACCACATATTCAACAAAGCAGACGCAGCCATCGCACCCCAACTACGAAAGGTCATCAACTCCTCCTTTGAGATAGCGAGATTCCCAGAAAGCTGGAAACACGCCGAAATCAGCGTCCTCCTTAAAAAGCCCAAGGCGGACCCCAAGGACCTCAAAAACCTCTGACCCATCTCCCTACTCCTGTTCCCGGCTAAGGTCATCGAAAAAATTGTCAACATACAACTGGCCTGCCACCTCGAAGACAACAACATCCTAGACCCCTCCCAGTCCGGATTCAGACGAAACCACAGCACCGAGACTTCCCTCATCGCCGCCACAGATGACATCAGGCGCCAACTAGACAACAGCGAAACCTCAGCCCTCATCCTCCTGGACCGCCTTGGACACAGTCTGCCACCGTACTCTAAAGACAAGCCTCCAAGAAGCCGGGATCCAAGAGAAGGCCCTCGACTGGACCACATCCTTCCTCTCCGGCAGAACACAGAGCGTCCACCTCCCTCCCTTCCGATCCGCAGCCACCTACATCATCTGCGGCGTCCCCCAAGGCTCATCCCTCAGCCCGACGCTTTTCAACGTCTACAAGTGGCCCGCCAACACGACCTAAACATCATCTCCTATGCCGACGACACCCAGCTCACCCTCTCCCTCACCAAAGACCCTCACACCGCCAAAACCAACCTCAACGAGGGAATGAAAGCTGTCGCCGATTGAATGAGTAGGAGCCGTCTGAAGCTGAACTCGGACAAGACGAAGGTCCTCATCCTCGGACCCACCCCATCAGCATGGGATGACTCCTGATGGCCGACCACGCTGGTAACACCACTGATTCCGACCGACCACGCACGCAACCTAGGATTCATCCTCGACTCCTTCCTCTCCATGTCTAAACAGGTCAGCGCTGTCTCCTCCTCCTGCTACAACACCCTCCGCATGCTCCGCAGGATCTACAATTGGATCCCCAGCGAAACTAGAAGAACAGTGACACAGGCCCTCGTCAGCAGCAGGCTGGACTACGGCAATGCACTCTATGCATGAATCCCAGCCAAACATCTGCTCCGACTACAACACATCCAAAATGCTTTCCGCCCGACTGACCCTCAACGTCGTCCGCCACAGCCACAGCACCCCCCAACTGAGAGACCTACACTGGCTCCTCGTCAACAAGAGGATCACCTTCAAGCTCCTCACCCACGCACACAAAGCCCTCCACAACGCCGGACCAGCCTACCTGAACAGCAGACTCAGCTTCTACACCCCTACCTGCCAGCTCGGCTCTGCCAGCCTCGCCCACGCCATCGTCCCCCGCATCCAACGAACGACCTCCGGCAGCAGATCTTTCTCCTACCTCGCCGCCAAGACCAGGAACACCCTCCCTACCCACCTTCGGCAGACCCATGACCTTCTCACCTTCAGAAGACTCCTCAAGACCTGGCTCTTCGAACAGTAGCCCCCCCTCAACGCCTTGAGACCCTCATGGGTATGTAGTGTGCTTTACAAGTACTCTGATTGATTGATTGATTTAATTTTGCTACACGATTGGCAGCAGACCCACTGGTGCTCACCTACAGATTTATAGGGCTTAGTCCATTTCCAAAGCGATTTATGGGAGTGAAATCTGGGGTTACACCAATTAGAAGGAGTTGCAAATTGTTGAACACGCTTTCTTGAGATGTTTTCTGTGTGTCCGGCCAAGTACCGCAACCTTCGCAGTTCATGAAGAATTGGGAATGGCTTATCTAACCGATATTATTGGCTTTTTGTCAACTCTTCCTTTGGATAAATATCTGGACCAGGCTCGGGATCCAATTGAGAAAAGAGATTATCAAGGACTGACTGGCTCTGGATCATTTCCTTCACATTCCCTGGTTTTAATGTATCAGGAACTGTTTTCTGAACTTAGGTAGGGGAGATTTATTTAGGAATCCAGTTAGTATCTGCAAGAAGGACCACAAATGGGTGAAAGAACACTATTTTAGAAGGAGGCGGTTGGATAGGGAGGGGGATGCTTTAATGAAGACTAGTGTTCTTCGATATGTTCTCCTGAAAACCGCACCCTCTACCGAGCCTTTCCTCTTGTGTGTTAAAAGTAGGTATTACCGCTTGTAGGAGAGTAGGGTCTGCTTCCTATCGTCACCCCCACTTTTTGCTGTGATTTTCTGGTTTTTCGACTTTAGACTGGCTGTGGCCCTGCTAATCAGGACCATAGCCTAGCTGTTCTCTCTCTAAATTGATACCATGTACTTTAGGTACATACCAGATTGGGTATTGGGTCACCTTTGTGAGTCCCTGTATAGTGTACCATAGGTGCCCAGGGCATAGGTGCATCCAAGGCCTACCAGGGGCTGCGGCATGTATTATGCCACCCCTGGCTGGCCTTCCAAACTGACACCACAGGTCTGTTCCAACAGCCTGGGTAAGGTGGTGTAATCATCCCTTACTTAGATATAGTATACCTATATCTACTTATATATATAGACACATATATACCTATAAGCCACTCCTATGTTAGGCCTCGACAATCCTGGAGGCAGAGTACTTGGTTTTATGTGAGAGGGTGCCCTAACATGAGCGGAGCCCCTCTGCAGCTTTCGGAACCATCTCCTTATAGCTGTTCTATGATATAGCCTTACCATATACTCTTAAGTGCATTATAATCCTCGCGGTTAATGCTAACTTTGGTTTGGCTTTATCAAAACATGTTGTGTACGGTGTCAAACACTTTGGAGTCCTACCCTCTCCCCCCCGCCAGTCCTGGCGGTGGTGGTTGAATTCCACCCTTCTATAGGGAGAAGACATGTTGTTACTTTAAAACCCAGTTAAAGTTAAACAGAGCCTCAGCATCACAAAATGGATGCTGCTGCCACAGACACGAGTCTGACCTCCTGCTGCTGGACGAAACTCCAGCAGGGGAGGCCTGGATAATAGGTTTCCTGTCCAGGGAGGTGCCAGCACCTCCCCAGATAGGATTTTGTGTATTGGGGCAGGGAGGGTTGCATCAGCTGATGCTTTTCCAGACACTGCCTGGGGCACACAAGGTGCTCCATGCATAGTCCGGTTCAAACCAGTTGCTGGGGCACTCCAGCCCCGCTCTGGGGTGAAACTGGACAAAGGGAAAGGGGTGTAACCACCCCCTTCCCAGGTCCTCCCATAGGAGGACCTAACCAGGTAGTCTAGCCCCTAACCTTAGTATAAGTATAGGAGCTGTGTCCCTAGGACTTCAGATTACCCTGGACGAATCTTCACAAGACATATCCTGGACCTTCGACATTCCATTTCGACTGGAAGATGGAAGATATCTCCTGTGTGGTCAAGGAGTGACCACCCTGTTCAAACAGGCACCATCAGCAACTTTGCCGGTCTGCAGTTTCAAGGCTCCCGCCGGAACCCGAAGACTCTGCAACTCAAGAACTGGACTTCCAGACTTCTCTGACCCCGACCCACATCCACACCAAAGCTGAGGCACGTGGTGGTCACGAGAGACGTTGGACCGGACATCTTGGCCATCCTGCATTTTGCTAACTTCTGCTCTACTTCTGAGGCAACCTCGCAGTTGTGCATTTGGGGTAAGAGAAGCTCCAGCCCAGAGCACCCTTTCCACCGAAGCACAGGCCCCCACACTCCGCAAGTGTCCCGTGGGCCCCGCTTTTGTATTTGTGCTCGACGCGTCTTCCCGGCTCCTTGCTCGTTGGCTAGTGAATCCCCCGAAGACTTTCTTTCAACTTCAACTTGCTTGCCTAGTTGCTCTGCAAATGAGAAGCGCCACAGACCTTGCTGGACTGCAACAGAGCCAATCTCGACATCCTTGCGTTTGCCAAGGCTTGTTGGGTCCAATCCGGATACCGACACCACCGTGAACTAGATCCTTCGTGGGACAGCTCGAATCCAGTGCCTGGTCATCGTCGATGCCTCCTGGACCTCGTGGCTGAAGAGACAAACTCGCCTTCTTCACCTGGTTCCTTCCTGGTACCTTCCTGGTCACTGGCTAGTGACCCAGACTCTGTCCCCTCTGCTTTCATGTTCTTCGGATCTTCGATCCACCCGTACACTTTCCCTCTGGTCGCCTGCAGCACTTCTTTGCAGATCTCCATAGAAAACGACGACGAAAACCGACACGAAAAGGCACCTATGCACCCGGCTTCCCTGGGTGAGGGAACACGAGTACTCCGGTGCTCCCGTGGGTCTTGACTCTCAAAGTGTCCTAGTCTAAAGGGGTTTTACCGTAGTCCACCCAGAAGTGTGCTTAAACAGTAACTTTGTAACTTCTTCGTTCTCCATTATAAGTCAAAGGTAACCCGCGACTGTGTTTAGACACTGCACGCGTCTCCAGTGGGCCTCCTACTTCCTAACCTTTGGTTGTTTAGTGTAGCCCCAGGAATTCACTAGGCCCTAGGCCTACTTTCCATTCCAGACATGGTTCTTATACCACTATTTTAGTATATGGTTTGTGAGGCCCCTAGGGCATAACTGTATGTTCGAGGCATGTGGGCTGCTGAATTCATATCTGTGCATAGATCGCCGCCTAGTGTTGGGTCCGGATGATTGCACATTGTTGTCCTGGAAGAGTCTTCGAAGTATCACGAGATAGGTGGCTCCTCCCCTGGACTACAGTGCGCATGGGCATCATCTCCATCCTCAGATTGTTTTTTTCCACCATTGGGTATCGGATGTACTTTCTTTATTCAAGTTCGGAAACTTTTCTAAAGGCCAAAAGGCTTTCGGGGTCGTCGGTATTGTCATTTCGATCGGTGCTGAGTACTTTGTTCCAGTTCTTTTCGAGCAGGACGTCGAGGAGTGCCGCGTGGCCTTTTCGACACCAGAGGCCCGATCGTCGATGGAACGGAGCCCTTTCAAACGATGCCCCCTTTGTAATTCTAAGTACCTACACATCGATGTACACCCGGTGTGCAACAAGGGCCTATCTCCGGAGCACAATGAGGCCAACTGCCTACCTTGTGCTCAATTCAGGTCGACAAAGACGCTTAGACTTCGACGCGCAGCGAGGCAGACGATGACGAAGCCAGCGCCCGACCCGGTGAATATCTTTGATGAAGAAGACGATGAGGTCGTCGAGACTGAGGATCCAGAACAGCAGTCGGATCCCGGTTCGGAGCATGACTCCAACTATTATGAAGATGACGAAGAAAACGTTGAGGATGAAAACGTCGTCGAGGTAAGGGACGACGCATCAGCCATCGGAGCCGTCAATGATGACTCGAGCGATGAACCAGGCCCAACAGTGAGTACGGGGCCCGGAACAGACACTGAAAGACTTCCAAGGGCTCAGGTCGAGGCATCGCCAAAAGGCCTTAGCCATGATCATGACGAACATTCTATAGCCCCGCGTCTCGGCCCGGCTAAGAATATATGACACGAGCCATCGGTCGAACATTACCAGTCACTGGTTAAATCGAAACCAAAAGCCATGGAGTCAAAAACAAAACTGAAACTGCTGGAGACAGTCTTCGGATCGAAGAGTTCGGATCCATCGGATTCGACGAAGAAGAAAAGTGTTGACGACCCTGCGGTGTCACAAATAAGGGGTGTCGAACCGAAGATCGGTACGCTGAAGTCTATGACTAAAGTCAAGCACGTCGAACCGACGAGGTCGACGTCGACGGACAGCGACACAAATAAGGGACTCGAGTCTTGGAAGGTTCTCGATCCGAAGCAACGTGTCGACAGGCCACAGTTCGTCAAAGGCCTCGAGCCGAAGTCCAAGAGCGGCTCGAAGGAGCACGTCGAGTCGAGGCAGAAGAGCGCTCCTCCAACGCAACAGGCACCTAAGTCGACGCAAGGCCAAAAACATATTGGTGAAAAGACAAAGTCGGTCGCACCAATGACGACGCCGGCCATGAAGAAGGTCAGTCAGTCTACAAACACTATGCCACCGATAAAATTCGGACTGCCCCCGACTGCACGGCCTAATGCGTTCGATCCGAAGATGGGGATCGAAACGTCCAAAAAGGTGTCGATGGGGAAAAGGAGTCATTCTCTAGAAGAGGACATTGTGTACCAAGAGCCCTCCTATGATGATCAGTTGAAGCTATATATTGACTCCGACTCTGGCAGACTTACTATTTATCAGAGGAAGATCAGGTCAGAAAATCCTCTTGAAACATATAAAATTCCACTCAAGAAAAAAAGGGATTCTTCCACATCACCAGTCCTTTTTGAGACTGTAAGGTACCATGGCCAGGACACCTCTGCATACTCACCCACACGCACTAATGAGGATATGGGGTATGACTACAATGAAGAATTTAATTACCCTGTGGATACGGATCAGGATGACCATACTCAAGCCTGGACAGACCTTGTTGACCCAGGGGAGTCGCAGACTATTCCTGACACTCCTTCTTATCCTGTCAAGACTTCGCCAGCAGAGGATACAGCTGCGTTTAACGCATTAATAGAAAGGGCAGCACACAATCATGATGTGGAAATGCATGCTGACCCAATTGAAGAAGACTTCCTATTTGACACTTTCTCCACTTCAGAGAAATCAGTCAAGACATTGCCAATGTTAAAAGGTGTCCTTAAACACTCAGGGGACATTTTCAAGGAAACCACAAGAGCAAGGATTGTTAACCCCAGAATCGAAAGAAAATACAGACCGGCACCTGTGGACCCTACATATATTAAGGGACAGCTGCCATTGGACTCTTTGGTGGTATCAAATGCTCGTAAGCGTGCCAACTCACAAGCCACTGGTGATGCTCCTCCTCCAGACAAGGAGTCTAAGATATTAGAAGCTTCTGGAAAAAGGGTGGCTGCTCAAGCAGCTAATATATGGAGAATTTCTAATACACAAGCCCTATTAGCCAGATATGATAGGGCTCATTATGACACACTAGAGCAACTGCTACACCATTTGCCTGATGTCTACAAGGAGGGAGCAGAAACACTGATACAATAGGGAAAACTCATATCTAACGCATCCATTAAATGTGCGATAGACGCAGCAGACACCGCAGCCAGGGCCATCAATACAAGTGTGATGCTGAGGAGACATGCTTGGTTACGCATCTCTGGGTTCAAACCTAAGATTCAAACCACATTATTAAATCAGCCTGTGAACCCTAATTATTTATTTGGTCCTTATGTGGATACAATATTAGAGAAGATTAAAAAGGACACAGAGACAGCCAAGTCTATGGGTGCCTTGCAGTCACAACAATTCAGAGGAGGCTCCTTTCGTCGCTCCGGAGGAGCTGCACGAGGCCAGGCATCCCAGCAGACTCCATATAATAAAGGGAGCACGCAGAACACCTATAATAAAAACAATAGAGGTGGATACCGTGGCAACAGCAACAAAGGCAGAGGACGACGGAATAACAACACCAGATCCTCCGTTAATACTAAATATTGATGCCTTGTCACTGCCCCCAGACCATGTAGCACCGGTCGGGGGACGATTACAACAGTTCCTGCCAGTCTGGGAAAGCATTACCACAGACAGGTGGGTGAGACAACTTATCCAGTACGGCTATTGTCTAGAGCTAACCTCCACTCCACCCAACATACCCCCAAGACACCGTCCTATGTCCGCAGAGCACATACACTTATTGCAGCAAGAAGTCATCAGCATGCTGCAAAAAGGGGCGTTAGAACTCTTACCTGTACAGCAACAGGGTACAGGGGTATACTCGCTGTACTTCTTAATCCCCAAAAAGGACGGGTCTCTCAGGCCAATACTGGACCTCAGGCCCCTAAACCAATACATCTTGTCAGAACATTTTCACATGCTCACTTTACAGCAGGTTCTACCATTGCTCAGTCAGGGAGATTTCCTCGCAACACTAGACCTAAAAGACGCATATTTCCACATACCGATACATCCAGCACACAGGAAATATCTCAGGTTTACCATACAGAATCAGCACTACCAGTTCAAGGTCCTGCCTTTCGGGGTGACAACAGCCCCCAGGGTGTTTACCAAGTGTCTAGCGACAGTAGCTGCGCACCTACGGAGAAACCATATTCACGTCTACCCCTATCTGGACGACTGGCTTATCCAAGCAAAGTCAGCCCAGCAATGTGCCAGCCACATGTCCCGCACTATTCACCTCCTACACAGCCTCGGTTTCTCATTAAACTACCCAAAGTCTAATCTTTAACCTGCACACGTACAACAGAACCTAGGAGCGACAATAGACACTCTGGCAGCAAAGGCACAGCCAAACTCAGCAAGAATCAACAGCATTCAATTACTGATTCAGAAATTCAGACCCCAACACTCGCTCACAGCACGGGTGTTTATGCAGTTGATAGGCATGATGGCCTCCTGCATCTTCATAGTCCCTCACGCGAGACTACACATGCGTCCGCTTCAGGAGTACTTAGCACGGCAGTGGAACCAGGCTCAAGGACAATTTAAAGACCTAGTGTTGGTGACCGGTCGCGCATACAACTCTCTGCATTGGTGGAACCAACAAAACCTTTGCAGGGGACGACCATTCCAAGAGCCTATACCACAAATAGTGCTGATGACGGACGCATCTCTTCTAGGATGGGGAGCGCATGTCCTCCATTACACGGTGCAGGGACTATGGACGACACAGCAAAAGAGGATGCACATCAACCTGCTGGAACTGATGGCAATGGAGGCGTTCAAAGTACATTTGTGCTAGAAAGTCGTGTTGATCCGGACGGACAACATGACTGCCATGTACTACATACAGAAGCAGGGAGGGATACACTCTCCACAGTTATCACATCTAGCGCAAAGCATGTGGAAGTGGGCCATTCAGAGAAACATATTCCTCATGGCGGAACACCTACCAGGCAGGGACAACCAGATGGCGGATCTGCTCAGCAGACACAGCCACCAGATGCACGAGTGGGAGATACATCCCTCAGTGCCACAACCGTACTTCCAGCAGTGGGGTCACCCAGAGATAGACCTGTTCGCCACAAGGGGAAAATGCAAAATGCCAAAGCTTTACCGCCAGGTTTCCACATCCGCAGTCTCAGGGCAATGCGATATGGATGAACTGGTCAGGCATATTTGCATACGCTTTCCCCCAGCCCCGCTCATACCACTAGTGGCACGCAAACTGCGACAACACTCAATGACACTCATCCTAGTTGCTCCAATGTGGGCGAGGCAACCGTGGTACACCACGTTCCTAGAACTTTCCGTGGTGCCTCATCAAAGGCTGCGATTAACACCCAGTCTTTTAACGCAGAACCATGGAGACATTCAGCACCCATATCCGCAACAGTTGAACCTTGCGATCTGGCTCCTGAAGTCATAGAGTTTGGTTACCTGAACTTGCCTCCTGACTGTATGAATATTATCAAGGAGGCAAAAAGACCTACAACCAGAGCATGCTATGCGGCAAAGTGGAAACAATTTGTCATCTATTGTAACAATAATGACATAAATCCGCTAGATGCATCAACTCAAAACATCATATGTTATCTGTTAAATTTACACAGATGCAATCTAGCCTACAGTTCCATACGCAGTGGAGTGGAGTGGTGTGGCTCACTGGTTAGAGGCGGCAGACCCGTAAGCAGAGAACGGCCTGGGGCCAGGGTTCAATTCCCGACGCGGCAGGGTCTTGGACCAGGGTCAAAACAGACTCGATAATTCTCGCCTCAGTGCCTACTCTACCCAGGGAACACACTCAGCAACTCTGGGCATTAAGCTTGCCTCATCTCTACAACGGCCCCCCACAGACGGCGGGGATGCCTGGTTTCACCTTGGAGATACCCAGAAAGGGATCATCTCACAGGGAAAACCAGGGCGGGTTCCCCAGCGGTCTTCAGTGCCAGGATACTCCATGGAGTCGCAGTGCGCTTTACAAGTACACCCACATTTACATTTACGTATACATTTAGCTGCGGTGGCAGCTTATCTTCAGAACAGGCAGCACCTTTCACTCTTCAGAGTACCTGCTATTAAAGCTTTCATGGAGGGACTCAAACGAGTGATTCCTCCAAGACACCCACCTTCACCTGTCTGGAACCTGAACGTGGTTCTAACCAGACTGATGGGACCACCTTTAGAACCTCTACACTCGTGTGAAATACAATTCCTAACGTGGAAAGTGGCTTTTTTAGTGGCGATTACAGCACTTAGAAGAGTTAGTGAGCTGCAAGCCCTAACTATTCAGGAGCCATTCATCCAAATTCATGCAAATAGGGTAGTGCTACATACAAACCCTAAATTTATGCCAAAGGTGGTATTCCAGTTTCACATCAATCAAACAATAGAACTGCCAGTGTTCTTCCTAAATCCAGATTCAGTGGCAGAAAGAGCTCTACATACACTAGACATTAAGAGAGCTCTCCTGTACTATATAGACAGGACAAAACATTTCAGGAAAACTAAGCAACTGTTTGTTGCCTTTTC
This sequence comes from Lissotriton vulgaris, assembly GCF_964263255.1. Lineage (NCBI taxonomy): Eukaryota > Metazoa > Chordata > Amphibia > Caudata > Salamandridae > Lissotriton > Lissotriton vulgaris. The sequence goes on along the minus strand of NC_141696.1, from coordinate 1,540,552,674 downwards.
ACCACAGCACAAAGGCAACCCCATTTCCAAATCAGGTGTAGCCAGATGGATTGTTACGTGCATACAGATTTGTTATCAAAAGCTAAACGCACATTAACAGTTCCCCCAAGAGCGCATTCAACACGCAAGTTAGGGGCATCCATGGCTTTCCTAGGAAACAGTCCTCTAGAAGAAATATGTAGAGCAGCCACATGGTCTACCATACATACATTTACCAAACACTACTGTGTAGATGTACACTCCAAACAGCAAGCAGCTGTAGGACAAGCTGTTCTCAAGACTCTTTTTCAGACTGCTGCAGCTGGCACGGGCAACCACCGCTAAGGGGGAGACTGCTATACATTCTATGCACAGATATGAATTCAGCAGCCCACATGCCTCGAACGGAATATGCTACTTACCAGTATACATCTGTTCTTGGCATGTAGGGCTGCTGACATTCATATCGCCCGCCCTCCTCCCCGGTGCCTGTCGCAGCTGTAGCACTCAGAATTAATCTCTAGCATGGACATCACTTACTGTATCATACTCCATCTCTGCCACAATGGCGAAAAACAATCTGAGGATGGAGAGGATGCCCATGCGCAATGTAGTCCAGGGGAGGAGCCACCTATCTCGTGATACTTCGAAGACTCTTCGAGGACAACAATGTGCAATCATCCAGACCCAACACTAGGCGGCGATCTATGCACAGATATGAATGTCAGCAGCCCTACATGCCAAGAACAGATGCATACTGGTAAGTAGCATATTCCTTGTGCAACTTATCGTATGCTAATTGAGAATCTTGTAATGTACTTCGACCTCTAACCTCATAAAGAGTGCAGAGAGGTTGCGTTTAGAATAAATACATATATATTTGATATATACCTTGTGTGGTGTCTTTTTAAGGGATTATAATTGGTAACACAAATAGCTTCACATGCTCTCTGAAGTCTTAGCCTATTGACTGCTGGTCCATGCTACCACTAGGATAGCTTTCTATAAGGTTGACTTCACAACCACCATCAATAAGGGTCTATTAGACTGGTACAAGGTGCCCACTAGAACTAGTGGACATCATATGCCAGGTTAACTTCTCACACCGCTTTCTACTCACTAGGTTCTGGTTGGACCTATTGCCCTTCTTGTTAGCCTATCCACGAGGGGTGGGAATAGGGGTGTTAATCTTACGTCCGGGGGCTGCAATGGTAAGTCTCCACGGGACACGCTGCATTTTATGATGTTCTGTAGCTTTTATAAAGTACCCAGGAAACATTGTATTCTCCCCGTACTGAAAAAGGCTAATTTAACTCGGGTCTGCCCTGCACTCATATACTTGCAAATGCTTTCGTGAGAGATTATTCTTAATGTTCTTAGATTTTTAAAAGTTGCTGTATTTTTGGCTGAGAAATGGCTGCGATTAAACCACCTTGGAGTGTAGGACGTTTGTCTTCTTTTATATCGTTGTAGGATCTTCCTAAGGTGTATTTATTCCATGTATTTTTAAATTGTTGATATTGAGGATGATTTTGAAGTGTGTGTTATGGATTGTTTTAGTTTTATGTTTTTTATTTCAAAGATCAAATAAAGTTTATATTGATTGATTGATTGACCTAGGTCCACATTCCCCGCAAGAGTTGGGGAAGAAGGCAGACCACTGGGTCAAAACAAGGTAGGGGTGACTAAATGAAAGGGGTTGCTAATTCCCCACCACCCCTCTAGGGAAAGATGGTGATCAAAACAAAGACAAAAGCAAAGAGTCTTCTAAAGGCCCCAAAAACCTGCTCAGGAGGGTGGGCCTGAAACTCTACACAGTCTAAAGGTGAGTACCAGGGTAATAACTGGGATCCCAAGAAGGTTTGGTATCATGATTTTTAAGCTCTTGGACCTTAGCTGTCCGAACAAAAATAACAAAAATAATGCTCTAGTGCTCCTCAAGTAAATGCACTGGTGAATCACCAGATGGTATCACGGGAGAGCCCTGACCATGTCACTGAGGCCAGAGACCCCAAACCTGGTGCCACTAGGAGAGTGGTAGTGCCTCAGAAGTATAAAGATTTTCTCCTCACATTGGCTCATGACATTCCCCTAGCTGGGCATCTTGGTCAGTCCAAAACTTGTGTGAGAAAGTGCCCTCTTTCTGCATGGTATGCCCCCACTTTTTGCTGAATTGCTGATGTTCTTTGACTGAGTGTGCCCTGGGCTCCAGCTAATCAGGTGCCCAGGGACAATGTTCCTTCCCTAAAACTGCATTGATGCCTAAACCCAATTGGCACCTCTGGCCACAGGTAGGCCCCTGGTAAATGGTACCCCATGTACCCAGGGCACTGTGACCAGAGAAGGCCCCTAAGGCCTACAGTACATATTGTGCCACCTTTTGAGGCCCTGCACCTTTTCACCCACACACTGCCTTCCAGGCTACGTGTCTTGGTGCAGATCAAAAGTGAAGAGTCAGCATGGCACACACCCCTGTTTGCCATGCCTACAAACCACTGCCCTGGCCAAGGTCAGTCACCCCTCTAGCTGGGTGCACTATGCCAGTGGCAACAGTACAGAGGCATGAACCCTGTACCCCTACAGTGGCTGAGTCCATTCTCAGACATTGTAAGTGCAGTGTTGCCATTAAGAGTATATGGTGCTGGGAGTTTGTCATCACAAACTTTACAGCACCATTGTGGCTGCACTGAAGACTGGGAAGTTTGGTATTGAACTTCTCAGCACATTAAACCCACACTGATGCCAGTGTGGGATTTAATGCAAAATACTCGACAGAGGGCATCTTAGAGATGCTCCCTGAAACTCGACCCACCTCTAGTGTACCGACTGAGTGGCTGCCTAGGCTGACACCAACAGACATGTTTCTGGGCCCCTGGGTTGAGAGCCTGCTGCTCTCGGGGGCCTGAAACAATGCACATCCTAGGTCAAGGTGGCAAGCCTCCTCCCCAGGATGGGCAGGGTTCACAAAAGGTGAAGCTTCAAAGTCCTGCTGCATTTGTGAGCTTCTCCAGACCGATTGCTGGTCCCCACTGGTTTTGACCCCACTTTGGGCAGGAGAACCAGCTGGAAAAACAAGTGAGGAAAGGAGGTGTGTCAGCCTCTGTCAATCCTACCCCTCAGGTTGGGGAGGCTAGATGAAGCACAACTCCGGGTCCCCGAAATCTTGAGGATGGGGGGACCCAGCCAACCAGGCACAGGCTCCTGCCCCCCTCCCACTGGCGAGTGGCAGAATAGGGGATGTACTCACCCCAAGGAAGGGACCCATTGGTCCCTGCCTTTTCCCTACATGTAATACCCCTAAATTCAGTGTTTAGGGGCACCCTGAACCTTCCTTCCTCAGATCCAGAAACGAAAACAAGAAAGAAGAAGAAATACGAAGAGCCGTACAGAGCTAACAAGAGGACGACGCCCACTGACTTGGCTCTAGCCCTACCAGCCTGTCTCCCCTTGAACCTGCCTACTGCGAAATCCCGGCGCGACCTGCAGCCAGCAACCTCAACAAACCCGGAAGACATGCCTGCCTTCACATCTAAAAGACTGTGTCTCCTGAGAACAGCAGCACTGTTCAACTTTGCAACTTCTAGCAGTAGAAAGAGACCGCTAATCCAGCCCACTCTGCACCTGCCGAACCCGGCCCAAACTCGAGTGGAAATACACCAAGAGGAGGTACCCCTGGTGATCCTGACCCGAGACCTGTTGACTCCTGACCTGCCTCAAGTCTCCAGCCGATGCATGCAGTCGAAAACCAGGCCCCCCCAACCTCGACCGGAGCTAGTAAGAAGATCCGACCCCAAAAGGCACCCACTGCACTCGATGCCGCATGGCCTTGTGTGTCCCAACCGATGGTACCTAGCCAACCCCCAACTTACCAACTAACTTCTAGAAGTGGTGGTCGCTCCCGGAAGTCCTTTGTCTTCATACCTGCAACGCTTTTGAAAACCGAAGGCTCTCCATTGAAAACAGGGTGCCCGACGTCGAAACAGAACTCTGCACCTGGCTGCCCTAGTGCTGCTGAGGGTGCACTTTTTGTGCTAAACTGTTTCCCCAATCGCCCTGACCTAAACCCTTGGAGCTTTACTTCCACAGCTGTGTGACCTGTTTGCCATCAGTCACCAACCGGGGACCCCCTATCCACCGTAGGATAACATTGGGCCTCAACACTCTGCACTCGGCCGCCCTAGTGCCGCTGAGGAGGTAACAAGAGTGCATCACTGACCCTGGGGAACCCTTGATCTAACCCCAGAACATCAACTCAAAGACCGATAACCTGTGTTCGAGGCATATGAGCTTCAGATACTACACTGTACATTAGATCGCAACCTGGTGTTGCGCTCGGATGATTGCATGTTGTTGTTGTCTTGTAAGAAGTCTTTTGTAGTCACGAGATAGGTGACTCCTCCCTTGGACACGATAGTGCGCATGGGCTTTGGCTCCATCCGTAGATTGTTTTTTTCCGCCACTGGGTTCGGATGAAGCTTTTCTGCTCCGGCTCGAGATCTACTTTTCAAAAACTTTGAAGCACAAAAACGTATCAAAACTTCACTTAACTACTTTCGATATCGACTAACATCGTTTCGATTCCATCAGCTTGATTTCGGTTGTCGACGCGGGCCGTTGGGCCTATCCACGCCGTGAGGCCTACACCGCATGGAAAGGATGTCATTCAAAAATTGCCCCATGTGTGGAGCAAAGTTTCCACGCAGTGACCACCACGAGGTCTGTAACCTGTGCTTATCGCCAGAACACGATGAATCCAGCTGTACAGCCTGCGCGTCCTTTCGATCCAAGAAAACCATCCGAGATCGGAGGGCCCGTCAAAACGACATGCAGAGATCAGCTCCCGAACTGGTGGATATCGTCGACGAGGAGGTTCCGCTCGTTCCTGAAGAAGATTCTGATGATCTCAAAATCGTCGTATCAGAGGCAGACAACTCCGACGACTCCATACCATCGGGTCAGCGCGTGAGTACTACTGCCCCTGCACCACACACAGCACCCAAAATGAAGGAAACGGTCAACACTCCGCCTCCGGGGCCCAGTCTTGACCGAAAACCCACTTTGAAAGCCCCGCAATCGAGCCTTGCTCCGAAGAAAATAAGTAAGCCTTCCGGCAGCTCCTTACCGAGCAAGCCGCACGTGCCGATCCCACCAGCTCCATCGGCACCGAAACCGAAAGAATTCTCGGCTCCGAAACCGTCGACTTCTAAAGACAAAGGTACGAAGCCAGCACCCAACGCCTCGAAGCCGACGAGACCAGCTGCCACTCCGAAGCCATCGTCTTCGGGACCGAAGCCGACAAGGCCTGATTCTGATGCGCTCAAGCCCTCGAAACACCCTACGACACCGAAAACAACACCTTTGGTGCTGAAAACTACGCCAAAGGACACTGTAACACCTCCTAAGGCTCTCCGAAAAAATTGGCGCCGACAAAGGTTCCACAAGGAGAAGAACTTTTCCTACCTGATCCTCTGCAAAAGAAGATCTACATTGACCCAAACACAGCTGCTGTAGCCACTACACCACACAAAAGAGGAAGGCAGATGCAACACCTACACCTGTAGTACCTGCCAAGAAGAAGGACTCTGCCACATCTCCTATGCACCCTTCTTCTCCTATACTTCCTTCTCCTTCATCCCCTGTTCCTCTTAACAATTCACCCCAGATTTCTCCTCCACATTCTCCATTTCTGTCTCCACACTCACCTCAAAATGATGATGAGTATAGTTTAGGGAGGGGGATAGACCCAGATGACCCTTTCCAATACCCTATAGATGATCCAGACTGGGAGTACCCAAACCCACAGGATGCACCAGATATTCCTGACCCACAGTCATACCCATCAAAACATTCTCCCCCAGAAGATAACATTACTTTTGGACACCTGTTGAACAGAGCTGCCATTTACCATGGGGTCACTATGCATTCTGATGAGGCAGAGGAAGATTTTCTGTTAGACACATTTGAACAATCGCAAACGTCTGTTCAAATTCTTCCTATTATTAAAGGGGTCATCAAACACGCTCCAAAGATATTTAAAGACCCTGTACATACTAGGATCCTAAACCCTAGAATTGAGAAAAATATAGGCCTGCACCTGCGGATCCAGCCTACATCAAAGGACAACTACCGTTAGATTCACTAGTTGTATCAAATGCTAGAAAAAGGGCAAATTCACAAACGTCAGGTGAGGGACCCCCACCTGACAAAGAATCTAAGGTAATAGATGCTTCAGGCAAAAGAATAGCTGCGCAAGCTACCAACATATGGCGTATAGCCAACACACAAGCCCTCCTTTCACGATATGATAGGGCTCATTATGATCAGTTAGAGAAACTACTACAACATCTACCTGACTAATATAAGGCGCAGGCAAACGACCTTATACAAGAAGGCAAGCTAATTTCCAATGCCTCAATCAAGTGTGCACTTGATGTGGCAGACACTGCGTCAAGAGCTGTAAACACTAGTGTCCTACTTAGAAGGCATGCGTAGCTACGCATTTCAGGATTTACACAGGAAGTGCAAACTACCATTTTAAATCAACCATTTAATCAAAACCAATTGTTTGGACCAGAGGTAGACGCAACACTTGAAAAGATGAAGAAGGATACAGACACTGCCAAGTCTATGGGAGCTTTACAGTCCACACAAACTAAAAGTTCCTTTCGTCGCTCCTTTTACAGAGGAGGCTCCAAACAGACAGGAGCAGACAATACAACATCCTTCAAATCTAACACACAAACATCCTCTAACAAGGGATATTTTAGAGGAGGATATAGAGGAAACAACAACAAAGGAAGAGGTCGGGATAACAACAATAATCGAACCTCTTCCACCACAAAACAGTGATTCCCTCTGCTCCCTCTACAGCATTCCACTCCTGTAAGGGGCAGATTAACACAGTTCCTGCCTGTCTGGAACTCCATCACAACAGACAAGTCGGTAAGACAAATTATCCAGCATGGTTACTGCCTGGAACTTACAGCAACCCCTCCACACATACCACCCAGGCAGTGTCCAATGTCTGCAGAACACCTTACTCTGCTCAAACAAGAAGTCCTGTCACTTCTTCAAAAGGACGCAATAGAAATAGTTCCTTTACAACACCAAGGAACAGGGGTTTATTCGCTGTATTTTCTAATTCCCAAAAAGGATGGGACACTAAGACCAATTCTCGACCTCAGACCCCTCAATTACTACATACAGTCAGATCATTTTCATATGATCACTTTACAACAAGTGCTCCCACTGCTGCAACAAGGCGATTTCCTTACAACACTTGACCTAAAGGACGCCTACTTTCACATTCCTATGCATCCTGCTCACTGGAAGTATCTAAGGTTTCTACTGGAAGGACAACATTATCAATTCAACCTGGTGTTGGTAGACAGCCGCACACATCGCTCTCTGCAGTGGTGGAACACCAAAATCTTGTTCCACAAATAGTACTTACAGCAGACGCATCTCTCACAGGATGGGGAGCCCATCTCTTACATCATACAACTCAGGGGCAATGGACCAATCAACAAAGACTGTTCCATATCAACCATCTAGAGCTGCTAGCAATATTCTTAGCACTCAAAACTTTTCAAGTACAAGTACAAGACAAAGCTGTCTTAATCCGGACGGACAACATGACAGCTATGTATTATGTACAAAAACAGGGGGGGGCACACTCTCAACAACTGTCCCAGCTCGCACAGAACCTTTGGAGATGGGCCATTCCACAAAACATATATCTGTTAGCAGAGCACCTTCCAGATAGCAAATCTGTTGAGTCGGCAGACACAACAAATTCACGAATGGGAGCTACATCTGCAAGTTCTTCAACCATTCTTTCACAAGTGGGGACATCCAGACATAGATCTGTTCGCCACATACGAAAATGCAAAATGCCCAACCTTCGCTACCAGGTTCCCACACCCGCTGTCCAAGGGCAATGCAATATGGATGAACTGGTCAGGCAGATTTGCGTACGCTTTTCCGCCACTACCACTAATACCACTAGTAATACGCATGCTCAGACAACAGTCTCTCAAATTAATCCTGGTAGCTCCCACATGGGCAAGTATGTTTCCCCGGCTCAGATTCGACTAGAATTCGGTATCCTGAAACAAACTCTAGAGAGGCGGAGCGTGTATGCAACAAACTGGCATAAAATTCGCAATGCAGATGCTGGATCTCTATGTGCAAACCTATGGGAAGAACTACTTCGGCACCGCACCCTCGCGCCGAGAGCCTACTTATATGAATCGCTCAAAGTTCTAGGCCTGACTGAAACCTGGGAAACATCAATAGATCTCTTGTCCTTTAAAAAAGTAGCTAAAAAATCAGCTAGCATCATCTCAGCGATAGAAGACAAGAAAGACCTAGCAAACCGAGCACATGGATGGCTAACGGTGGGAGCCTATGAAAAACTGCGGCCACAAGCGTATTTCAGTATCGGCATGAAAATAAACGTTAAAGAAAAATTCCTAAAATTACGACTTGGTGTAATTCCCATACTCCCACATCTTCCACCTTGGGAGAGAAATAACCCTTCACAACAGTGTCGCATGTGCAAAACCGGCAAGGAAGACATAATTCATGTGATTTGCATCTGCCCTAGCATAAAGGACCTGAGGTTTAATCTCTTACGTCCTTTTTTTAACCTTTATACCGTCCGGACCTGCAGACAGGCAGCCATATTGTGCTTTTCTACTAGCGACACTAAATTGAACTGTCAAGTTGTGAAGTTCTTTGACCTAATAAGAAAGAGACTTAACCATGCCATATGAACTTTTAATCCTATGATGCTAACCATATAACTGTTAACATCACTGTAATTTTATGCACCTTATTTTTTGTTTTTTGTTTGTTTGTTACGTTAAAGCAAAAATTACTATGGACCCTTTTCAATTTTGTAAAGATTTTAATTAATCATATACAAATAAATATTTTACTTACTTACTTACACATGGGCACGTCAACCGTGGTTCACCACACTGCTGGAACTAACTCTCTCTAGTTCCACATCAAAAGTTACGCCTGACACCATTCCTGCTAACGCAGAACCATGGAGAAATCGGGCATCCAGACCCTAATCAACTGAATCTGGCGATCTGGCTCCTGAAGTCTTAGAGTTTGGTTATCTTAACCTACCTCCAGACTGTATGAACATCATTAAAGAGGCTAGGAGACCTACTACCAGAACTTGTTATGCTGCTAAATGGAAGAGATTTGCCATTTATTGCAACAATAACCAACTTGATCCCCTGGATGCTTATATCCAGAATATCATTTGCTACCTTTTACATTTACAAAGATGTAACTTGGCATATTCATCCATACGCCTGCACCTTACAGCAATTGCAGCATATTTACAAAACAGACAACATCTGTCTCTTTTTAGAGTACCTGCTATTAAAGCATTTATGGAAGGATTAAAAAGAATCATTCCCCCCAGGTTACCACCTTCTCCAGTGTGGAACCTAAATGTTGTTCTTACCAGGCTCATGGGACCAGCTTTTGAACCTTTACCCAGCACAGCTTTCCTTATTGCTATTAATTCTCTTAGAAGAGTAAGTGAGATACAAGCTTTAACAATACAAGAACCAGTTTTACAACTACATTGTGGTTCTAAGAACTAATCCTAAATTCCTTCCAAAAGTCATTACTCCTTTTCATTTAAACCAATCTGTGGAGTTACCTGTGTTTTTCCAAAACCCTGACTCTGTAGCAGAAAGAGCTCTCTACACACTAGATGTTAAAAGAGCTCTTCTCTACTATATAGATAGGACTAAATCTTTTCGAAAAAAAAACAATTGTTTGTATCTTTCTCTCCACCTCATAAAGGCAACCCCATCTCTAAGGGTGGAATTGCAAGGTGGATTGTAAAATGTATACAAATATGCTATCAAAAAGCAAAACGTACATTAACAGTTCCTCCTAGAGCGCACTCCACACACAAACTAGGAGCCTCTATGGCTTTCCTAGGGAACATCCCCCTAGAAGACATATGCAAGGCAGCAACATGGTCTACAACACACACCTTCACTAAACACTACTGTGTTGATGTGCAAGCCAAGCAGCAAGCTGCAGTAGGCCAAGCTGTCCTTAAAACTCTCATTCAAACTATTGCAACAGATACAGGTGACCACCGGGGAGACACTGCTGCACAATCGATGCAAAGTGTAGTATCTGCAGCTCATATGCCTCGAACGGAAAATGCTACTTACCAGTATGCATCTGTTCTTGGCATGTAGAGCTGCAGAGTACTACACGCCCTCCTGCCTCCCCGGGACCTGAATCTGTTCCAGTTTTATCTTACTTAGATGCACACGCATGGAGAGCTTTTTCTTTTCTTCTACTAACTCCATCATTTCCCATCATGGCGAAAAACAATTTAAGGATGGAGCCGATGCCCATGCACACTATCGTCCAAGGGAGGAGTCACCTATCTCTGACTACAAAAGACTTTTTCAAGGTGACAACAACATGCAATCATCCGAGCATAACACCAGGTAGCGATCTAATGCAAAGTGTAGCGCTCTGCAGCTCTACATGCCAAGAACAGATGCATACTGGTAAGTAGCATTTTTCTTTCCCTCCATAGGATAACATGGATACTATTTCTCCCCAAAAATTTCAAAGTGTTGAGTTTTGAAAACTAAGAATATTCTTTAAAATCGCACAAATAACCAAATCATATTTTCTCAACTGTTTGCAGGAAATATCCCAGTGCTGAATCTAGGTATCTAGCACTGAGTAGGAAAAGTAACGTAAAAGTAACTTACCTGTGAGTTGAATATCCTTCCATAGAATAACATTGGTGGTTCTCTGTGAAAAAGTTTCTCTGTGTCGACTTTTGAAATATAAGAATATTCTTTAAAAATCGCCTGAATAATCAAAACGTATTTACTTACCCGTTTTCAGGAAATGTCCCAGTGCTGAATCTAGGCATCCAGCACTGAGTTAGAAAAGTAACGTAAAAAGTAACTCACTTGTTATCAAGATGGCCGCCGGGTGAAGAGCTTCGGCCGGGATCTCCTCCGATTGGGGACTGATTTTGGCTCTTGTTCCGGGATGTTCTCTCCCCTTCTTCCATCTGCTCTAGTGGGGATCTTATTGCTGTGTTCCAACGCTTTCCTTCCCCTCCTGAATGATTTTCATGACCTGCTACTCTCCCTCCGGGTTACCTGGGGGGAGCGCCTGTAGAAACGGCACCATCAAGGCCGCTGCTTCGACTGGGCTGCCCCCGGCTGAGAGGAGATGAGCTGGCTGCCCCCACCCCCCCACCAGCTGCCACCTACCCTACCTGGAGTCAACCCTTGTGCTTGTGTTTCTGCGGTTCGCTGTGTCCATGGCACGAACCGATCAGTGTTTCTCAATGAGGTGAGATCGGAGGTCACATTCTGACTGCTCCCAAGCGTCCCACCCGGATATCGGTGGAGGAGCCTTGGCTTGGTTGGGCACCAGCTAGACCGGAGCACCTGCGGCATCTGGGGTCTTTCAGTGTGCTCCCAAGGTAATGTTAATTTTCACGCTTGCAGGCAGTGGCTCTTGGTCAGTTCACCAGCCGTGATCACTGCCTGACCTTGAGATGGTGGCCCTCCCCTCTGTTTGTGTGCTGAACGTCCTGCATTTCACGCAGTGGTCAGGGCAATCTGCTTATAGCTTTTGGTAATATGTGCTTTCCACGGCGGCTGTCTCCTTGCCGCTGACGGACATCAAGGTGCCCCTCGACATCCCTGATCTCACTCTGGACACTGTCTGACCTGCCTGACAAGATGGTGGCAATTGCATGCTTCGGGGGAGCCTTCCTCCCTACAAAGCCACACTGTGATCTATATACACGAGCGTCTGGTAGGTCGGGCATGTCTACCCCACAATGTCTGGACACCTCTCCTCATCAAGGCAGCAGTCGGGCCCCCAACTCCGATTTCCCCCGCCTCTACAGCAGATTGTGTCGGGTTTCTACTGCTGAACTTCTCTTGACGACCTGGGAGACGACGGTCCAGGTGGTACCAATTTCCAGCAGGCTGCGCCTGCCTTCCCCAACCAGTCCTGCCCCTGGAGGTTGGCTTTTGCTCCATCATTTTTTTGGGGGCGCTCATTTTCTGGTGATATGGGAGTCCGCCATTTTGTGCCGAGGTTGTTGGTGACTGTGGTTCCGGGCACTCCACCTTGATTGCCTTGATCAGTTCCTCAATCACTGCTTACCGCTGGTCCACACCTTTGGCCTCATGCCCATCCATTGCCCCTGGATGGTCCCCACTTGGACGCTTTTTCCCCTCAAGACTTGATTGTCCTCTTATGGGGCTCCTTACTTTGACGAGATAACCCAATGCAGTGATTGAATTTGGGCTTTCATGAATGAATGAATGAAGTGAAACTTTTATAGCACATGGCTACCCTGAGGCCTCCCAGCGCTGTGGACGGATCAAGCGGGCCTGAAGAAGGTGCTAAAAAGGGATGTTAAAAAGATGAGTTTTCAGGAATTTTTGGAAAGTCATCTGGTTGAACTCCTTCCGTAGATAAATGGGGAGGGAGTTCCAGGAGTTTGCCACATTGAAAGAGAAGGAGTGCCCGCCCCATCAGGCTCTCCGTATTCTATGCGTAACGGCAGAGAAGGTGAGGCTGGAGCGGAGGTTCCTGACTGGGTGATAGGTTGTGACCAGGGATTGAGAAATGGCCGGGCCACACTTCCAGAAGGCCTTGTGTGCCAGGCACATGGCTTTAAACAGGATCCTAGCCCAAATGGGGAGCCAATGAAGGTTCCTTAAAGCTGGTTTGGCAGATCGTCTGCGGGGAATCTGCAGAAGCATACGAACAGCACAATTTTGGATGACCTGGAGCTTATATACGGTGGACAGAGGGGCTCCTCCCAGATAAAGTGCATTTCCATAATCCAAGCGAGAGAGGATGAGGGCCTCTACCAGAATTCTTTTTGCCTGAAATGGGAGAAGAGGGAGGATCTTACGGAGCATCCTCAACAGGACAAAACAGGAAGATGAGAGCTTGGTATTTATTTATTTATTTATAAAGTTTTGTATAGCGTGCCTGATAGTTGAAGTTAAGGGAGTGGTCCAGCCAAATGCCGAGGCTTTTGATCTGGTCCTTGGGGTCCGGGGCCGAGCCGAGGCAAGGAGGCCATAATAGTGCCTGTTTGAAGGCGGGGGAGTTGCAGAGAAGCATTGGCTCGGTTTTGTCTCTGTTCAGTTTGAGACAGGAGAGTTCCATCCTCTTAGCAACCTCCTCTAGGCAGGAGCCTAGGGTGCTAGATGACCGCTCGGGATGATTTAGTTCTACCACAAGTTGCGTGTCATCTGCATAGGTGATTATCTTTATGCCATATGGATGGACAATCTCCGCCAGGGGTCTCATATAGATGTTAAAAAGTGTGGGGCTTAAGGAGGAGCCCTGGGGAACCCCACAACTGAGCGGCAGCCGATTGTTTGAAGGACATCTCCTTCAAACACCTGGAAGAATTGGTCACTAAAGAAAGACTGGAACCATGCTAGTGCAGTGCTGGATACTCCTAGGCTCTTAAGACGGAGGATAAAAGTGTTGGTATTGACAGTGTCGAAATCAGCACTGAGGTCAAGGAGGATGATTGTGGCCATACCTCCTTGGTCCAGAATACTTCTGGCCTCCTCCGTTACCGTGAGGAGGGCAGTCTCGGTCCCCAGCTGGGGATGGAAGCTTGTATGGGAGGGGTGAAGGAGGACATTCGATTCCAAGTACTCAACCAGAGCGGAGTTTATGTGCTTTTCTAGTACTTTGCTCAGCCAGGGGAGGAGGGAAATGGGGCGGTAGTTGGCTAGATTGGCCTGGTCAAGTTTGGGTTTTTAGAAGGGCTTTAACCAGGGCACATTTCCAAGCCGGGGGACCGTGCCAAAGAGGATAGATGAGTTTAGAAGATCAAAGATAGGACAGACTAGTTTAAGGGACAGAGGGGGAGCTGGGTCGGAGGGAGAGCCTGAGGTAACTTTAGCCATGAGCAAGTCCAGTGATGCTGCGTCCAGCAGAGGGAATCGGCTAAGTGAGGTTAGGGATTCAACAGGTGGACCTGAGGTATGAGGGGCTGGATGTTTATATTGGGAAACTGGGAAAGACATATAAATAGTATGGATTTTTTGATGAAAGAATTCTGCCAGGTTGTTACAACGCGTGAGTGCTCCTTCAGAGGTTTGATGTTTTTGGGGCATGTTAGAGAGACTTTTCGCAATTTGGAAAATTACTTTAGGGCAGTTGGTGGCAGTGTTGATTTTCTCCTCATAGAAGGCAGCTTGGGAGGCATTAATTTCAGATTTGTAACATCTGATTGACTTTCTGTAGTCAAGTTTTCTTGATTCAGAATAATTCTGTCTCCAGATTCGCTCAAGTCTTTTGCATTCTTGTTTTAATTCTCTGAGCTTAGGGGAGAACCACGGGCCAATTTTAGACTGCATTTCTTAATAGTGAGTTTTTTAGGGAGGACTAAGTTGAGAGAGCTGGTGATCGAGTAGTTGAACTTGTCATTTGCGAGTGTGAGATTAAGATCAGCAGCTGATCTAGAGGCTTCGAGAGCTGACATCCAGTGGTCAGTGGGGAGCTTGAGCCAGTTCTGCTCCAAAACCAAGGTGGGGTTGGGGGAGAGGGGGGGAGGCTGGACTGCCCAAGTGAGGAGAACCAGGTAGTGATCTGACCATGGGAGTGGCTGTGGGGTGTCTACGGTAAGTTCAGGTAAGTTACGGAAGACTGGGTCGAGGAGGTGGCCTTTGGCATGCATAGGGAATAGGACTTTCTCTGTGAGCTGAAGTGCGGATAAGTTTGAGACCAGTTCCTTGGCTGCATTGTCGTTAGGGTCATTTAAATGAAGGTTGATGTCACCAAGCTTAGTAAAGTTGGAAGGGATGAAGGCCAGGTTAGCAATCGAAGTAGGAAGGGCCGAGAGAAGTTCGCCAGGTGCCCCAGGCGGGCGGTAGATTAATAGGCCAGAGAATGTGGACGTTGGAGAGAACTCCAAGGAGAAGGCCAGGCTCTCGCAAACCGACAAAGGGTCGATGGTGATGCAACAATTAAATGTGTCTTTATACACCACCGCTATGCCTCCCCCTCTGCTGGTCTTGCGATCAGCTCTCATTATAGAGTAACCAGGAGGGAGTGTTTGAATGACGAAGGGGTCAGCTTCAGCGTAAACCATGTCTCGGTTAGGAAGAGGGCCTCAAGTTTTAGTTCTTCCAGAAGTAGGGCGAGTTCTGAGGTATGTTTAGGAAATGATCTGCAGTTCAGGAGAGACATCCTAATAGGGCGTATGGGTTTCGCAGGACTCGGGGGTTTGTTAAGTGGTTCAATGTACTGCATTTGCTAAGTCTGGTTACAGTAATAAACTGAACAACCTCCCACGGGTGACTGCAAGCAAAAAAGCTCCACTAGGGATCTCAGGAGCACATTACTGATTCTCAGCCATCCCCCCACCAGGAACCCGGGATACAGTTCAGTTCGTCTGCATGCGAGATCCAGTCCGATGTTGTGAAGCAACAGGAAGAACTCCCGACCCCCTCCCTCCCACTCCGAAACTCCCCAACAGGGACCCCCCACCCCAACCACCCACCCAAGCATGCCGCCGGTCGCTAAACTATTCAGAAAGTGAAACAAAATTTCCGCACCACCTGTCAGAATCCCTACCTCGCAGGTCGCAGTCTGTAGCGGATCAGGAACACAGGGGGATGTTCCCTATCAGTTTCTCATTGGTCCCGTCTTGCTTTTCACTCCCGCAGGTGGAGGGGCTGCTCAGGGGGCCTGTGCTCCTTCCCCCTCATCAAGTGTATCCTTGTCTTCTACAATCGGGTGCTTGGCCAGGTCCATGAGTGCCACCCATGCTCGAGTCATTTCCAATGACTTCTCGTTCCCACTACGCTGAGCCATACATATCTATAGTACCCTTCACTTTCTGCCCATTTCACCAGCTCCCTATTCCTAGGTCCCTGTCTCGCCTTCCAGTGGGAAGAAAGTTCCCTCTTAGCCAAGACCAACCCCAAATCAATGAACTTGCTGGTAATCTTAGTCTTGGCAGTGTGTGCAAACCAATGTAACAAGCAAACCCCTGGTGTCATGGCTACCTCCCTCTCCGTCACAGTCGTCAAAGCAGTTGTCACCCCTCACTAGTAATCTCCCACCTGTGGACAGTCTCAGAACTTATGGAAAAAACTCGCCCCTTCCTGGTTACAACAGGGACAAGTGGCTGACACCCCAAAATATTCATTCATTTTGCCAGGCATGAGGTAGGCCCTATGTAAGACAGAATTGGATGAGCTGAAAGCGCGCATTCCGAGAGCTTTTCCACGGCCGCTCAACCATCGCCTCCCAGGGTTTTTCTGCAATAGGCTCCCTCAGATCCACCTCCCACTTGAGCCGCAACCCCGTCAAGGGTTGACACATGTCCCGGGTGATCCACCTATGGAGGCAGGTTATCGCTCTAAAAGTTCCAGCCGCCATCACTATATATTGACAGGCGAGAGAAGTGTCAGGCTCCAACAATCCCTTTCACCAGTGCTTTCTGTCAAGCCAGTGGTATGACAGGTGGCCAAAGGCCCCCTCAATTCCACTTCCAGTGGATGGGGATCCCTTTGAAAGGGTAGAATTTGACATTGTCGGTCCCTTTGACCTTCCAACTGCCACAGGAAACACGTTTAAACTGGTAGTAGTTGATCATGCTACCAGGTGCCCGGAAGCAATTCTCCCAAGGACTACTAATGCTTCTTCAATAGCTAGGGCCCTCATTGGATTCTTTACCAGAGTAGGTTTTTCAAAGGCGATGGTGTCAGAAAAAGGTACAAATGTCATGTCTGGCTACCTAAAACACATGTGGGCTGAATGTGGAGTGACTTAAAAAGTTCACTACCCCATACCACTCACGAACAAATGGTTTTGTTGGGAGAGTCAACAAGACCATGAAAGGTATGATTGGTGGACTCCCTGAAAAACTTGGAAGGAGATGGGATGCCTTACTAACATGCCTGCTTTTCGCCTACATGGAAATGCCACAGAAGGGAGTAGGGTTTCCCCTTTTAAACTTCTGTTTGGTCATCCTGGGAGGGGACCATTGTGTCTAGTAAGGGGAGGCAGAGAGAGACCTCTCAAAGAGCCCAAGCAGGGCATTGTGGACTATGTGCTTGGCTTGAAAAAGCTTCTAAAAACCTAGAGGCCAGCTAAGAGATCCAGAAGCTCTTGTATGACCAAAAGGGTGCACTGGTAGAGTTCCAATCAGGGCAGAAGGTGTGGGTTTTGGAACCTGTGGCAAGGGCCCTATCCTATCCAGAAAGGAAGGGGAAAGCCACCTATCTGGTGAAATTTGACTCTTGCAGGAGCCCCAAGAGGATCATCCATGTCAATCGCCTTAAACCCTATCATGACGGGGCTGAACTGACCATGCTCATGGTCACAGATGAGGATCAGGAAGCAAAGAGTGAACCTCTACCTGACCTCCTCTCCAACAACCCTTAAAGACGGGACAGTAGAATGAGTGGTCTTTTCAGACATCTTCTCTGCCCAACAGCAGGCTGACTACAGGCAAGTCATGCATCAGTACGCTGAGCTATTCTCTTTGACTCCTGTTCAAACCAACTGATGTACACACAATGTGTACACTGGGTATAGCCTACAAGTCAACAACCAACCAAACAGTTCATCTCAAATAGAGCATCAAAGATGAAGTAAGCAAGATGCTGGAATTGGGAGTCATTGAACCGTCTGGGATTCCTTGGGTCAGCCCAGTTCTCTTAGTCCCCAAACCTCACTCCCAGGGTGGAAAGAAAGAGTTAATGCTTTGTGTGCACTAGAGGGGTCTCAATGCAGTAACCAACACTGATGCACACCCAATTCCTAGGCTGATGAATTAATTGACAGTTTAGGGGCAGCCAAGAATCTGAGTAATTACGATCTGACATCAGGGTACTGGCAGATAGGTCTGATCCATGGAGCAAAAGATAAATCTGCATTCTTGACCCAAATGGGCATTATCAGTTCACCGTTATACCCTTTGGACTAAAGAATGCCCCGGCCATCTTCCAAAGGTTGGTAAATAAAGTCCTTGCTGGTTTGGAAGCGTTTTGTGCAGCTCATCTTACCGATATAGCTTGTCAAGGTTCTTGAGGCTTTGAGAAGTGCAGGCCTCACTAGCAAGGAAAGCAAGTGCCAGATAGGGCAGGGCTCGGTTGTATGCTTGTGTCACCTTGTAGGTAGAGACCAGGTTCAACCTGTACAACCTAAGATCCAGACAATTCTGAAATGGGTAGCTCCAACCACCCAGACTCAAGTCAGGGCCTTCCTTGGCTTGACTGGGTACTACAGGAGATTTGTGATGGGATATGGGTCCATTGTGGCCCCCCTCACAGAACTGACTTCCAAACACATGCCCAAAAAAGTAAACTGGACAATGAGCTGTCAAAAGGCTTTTGACACTCTGAAGGAAGCAATGTGATCAGCACCCATTCTGAGCAAGTTACTTACCTTCAGTAACCTTCTTTCTGGAAGAAACTCTATCTAGCCACAGATTCCTCACCGACCCTTCTTTCGTCCCATTTCTGTGGAGTGGTGCCTATATATGCAAAACATTTCCGAAGCGGCACGGCTTGTGTGAAGCTGCACAGTGCCACATACCGACATTCAGAGATACTGCTGAAAGGTTTCCGGATCCAGTCTGACACCTGAGAAATATTCAAAAGTTGACAAATCTGCAGATAGATATTGGGCCATATGTAGGAAGCCTAATTGCGCTCGCAATTAGGGCAGTGTGCTATGTAGCACACAAAAACCCACATGCAAAATAAGGAATCGCAAAATTTGTGATTCCTTATTTTGCTATTGCATTTAAGGAGGTACAAAACCACCCCCCTTTTGTACCGCTTTTGGCCGCCATAAGTGTGGCAGGGTATGCTCAGACGTGAGTCCCTTGCTCACTTTGCCACTGGATTCAAGCAAGCCGGGCTGAAGACGGCTGGAATGCCAGAAACCGGTCCTCGGAAGCTTGTTTCCGGTCCGGGGAAGACATGGCTTGGCAGTTCGGGCTGGACGGTTCCCATGAGGCACAGGGTCAGACTGATTTGCATATGGCCATGTCTGAACTGGGGTGGCAGAGTGGGCTAAAGAACGGTGATGGATTAAACCCAGATCTTTTGACTGGGTGTGAGTGTTTGATTGATTCATATGCTCCGTCCATCACCACCCCCTTTTGTACAGCTTTTGGCCGCCATAAGTGTGGCAGGGTATGCTCAGACGTGAGTCCCTTGCTCACTTTGCCACTGGATTCAAGCAAGCCGGGCTGAAGACGGCTGGAATGCCAGAAACCGGTCCTCGGAAGGTTGTTTCCGGTCCAGGGAAGACATGGCTTGGCAGTTCGGGCTGGACTGTTCCCATGAGGCACAGGGTCAGACTGATTTGCATATGGCCATGTCTGAACTGGGGTGGCAGAGTGGGCTAAAGAACGGTGATGGATTAAACCCAGATCTTTTGACTGGGTGTGAGTGTTTGATTGATTCAGATGCTCCGTCCATCACCACCCCCTTTTGTATTGCATTTAAGGAATCACTGTAAGAGAGTAGGGTCTGCATTCCTATGATCACCCCAGATTTTTGCTTTTTGCTTCACTGGTTTACGACTTCCCTGGCTGTGGGCCTGCTAATCAGACCCACAGCCTAGCTGTTCTCTCTCTAAATTGACACGTGTACCTTAGGTGCATTTACCAATTGGTACTGGGCCACCTTATCAGTCCCTGTACCCAGGGCATAGGTGTACCCAGGGCCTACCAGGGGCTGCAGCATGTATTATGCCACCCCTGGCTGGCCATCTAAATCTGACACAACTGGCTGCACGACAGCTGGGGCAAGGTGGTGTAATCACCCTTTGCTTTAGATATAGTATACCTATATCTAACCCTAAAATGGACACATGTATTCCTATCACTCACTCCTATGGCAGGCCTTATCAATCCTGAAGGCAGAGTGCTTGGAATTATGTGAGATGGTGCTCTGGCATGAGCTGAGCCCGTTTGCAGCTTGCGGAACCAAGTCCTAATAGCTGTTCCATGATAACGCGTACCATATACTCTTAAGTGCATTATAATCCTCGCGGTTATTTGCCAACTTTGGTATCGCTTTATCAAAACATGTCGAGTAAGGTGTCATACGAATTGGAATACTAACCCCTCACCAATTCTGGCGACGGGGTTAGCATTCCACCCTTCTAGAGGGACACGACATGTATGTAACTGTGAACCCCGGTTAAAGTTAACTCGAGCCTCAGCATCAGAAAATGGATGCTGCCACCACAGACACAAGTCTGACCTCCTGCTGCGGGGAGTCCTTCCAGCGAGGAGAGCTTGGTCAAAGGGTTTCCTGTCAGGGGCGGTGCTAGCACCATCCCAGACAGGGTTTTGTGTATCCCAGGTAGGCAGGGCTCAGACGAAGGTGACTGCAAGTGGCACCCCGGTGCTCACTGTGCATATGCCGGCTTGAACCAGTTCCAGGGGCACACCAGCCCCTGAGCTGGGGAAAGTCCGGAAGGGGGAGAGGCGTGTAACCACCCCCCTTCCTGGTCCCACCCATGGGCAGGACCTAGTCGCGTGCCAGCCCCTTTCTTTAGAATAAAGGTAGGAGCGGGGACCCTTCCAGATTAGATCATCTTTGAATCCTGAAACTACTTTCCACGAAAGGAACTCTCGACTTCTTCTCAAGATTTCTCCCTTGTGACTAAGGAGTAGTCACCCTGCATCAGCGGGTTGCTGCACGTCCTTCCTCCGGAACCAGACCGACCAGCACGACGAGACCCGGACTCCCTGCCATCTCTGACCTCTACCTGCCTCTACAGCAGAGCTGAGAACCGTGGGTGCGACGAGACCAGAGGAACCGGCTATCATCAGAACCTGCACGACACTGACCCAGCACGACCGCCGAGGGACCCTCGAGTGGGTGCACTGGGGCAAGAGAAGCCCCAACCCCAAGCAGCACGAGCACCGAAGTCCAGCTCCCCAGCATCCACCAGATCTGCGTGGGGCCCTTTTGGTTCTGTATTGCTTGCCCCGTTGTCCGGTCACTTGCCCGTTGGCTAGTGACCCTCCAAACGATGTCCTACGTTTGTTTCACCGCTGGTCTAGCTCCTCTAGACTGGCCCTTGTCTCCTCTTGAAGGGGAACTTCCTCGGACCCTCCTGGTCCACTCCAGACGCCATTTTGTGTCGCCACGTGGGCTTGCCTTAGCCAAGGCTTGTTGCGGATCCAGCATCGCCAGCAGCAGACATCCGACGTGGGACAGCTCGCAGATCTCCAGCCTGGTCGACATCAGCGCCCTGGTCCGTGCAGCAGCAGAATCCAGTGTCACTTCTTCACCTGGCTGAGTGACCTCGTCCGGTGCCATCCTGGTGACCACCTAATCACTGGCTAGTGATTCAGAACTTGGTCCCCTCTGCTTACAGGTATCCTTCTTCACTGATCCATCCTTGGATCAGCCCGGAACATCTTCACTGGCCGCCTGCCAGCAACTACTTTCTTCAGGCTCCTGAGTATCAACGAGGATTCCCGACGTCACTTGAACCCTATGCAGCCGCAGCCCCTGGGCTAGGTAAACCGAGTACCACGGTGCTCCAGAGTAGAACAACTCTCTAAGTTTCCAGATCCTTTTTCGTTTCAGCTCTACCTAGTCGGGTTCGCCCGATAACACTAACTTTGCATTTTACTAGTGTCCATAGACTTTGTCCCGCATTGCGCGTAAGAGTTTCCACTCTGCACACAAAGTTCCTAGGCCTCCTGCTTCTAATCTAAGGGTTCAGCATTGTAGGCCTAGCGGTTCTAAAGCCTCTGAGAACAGTTACTTACCTGCTAGTAATTCGTATTCCACTTTTGTAGTATATGGTTTTTCGTGCCCCTCGGGCATTTGTGTAAATTGTGCAACTTGAAGTTTTTCCTTAAGAGTTTTGTTATGTGCTTAGCTCCCTGACTCATAAAGAGATCAGGGTAGACTTGTTATAAATAAATATCCTTTTATTTTCATAACAACTTGTGTGGTGTCCTTTCACTTGGTGTTCAAGGGGTATATGTGATGGTATAACAGCTGGCTTAACACGCCCTCTAGAGTTTAGCCTAAAGACTGCTCTTGTCCATGCTACTAGGGTAGCTGGTCTATAAGGTTGACTTACAACCAATCATCAATAAGGGCCGTTTGGTATGATACACAGTGATCACTAGAATAGTGAGCACTATATGTCAGGCCAACTTCTCACAATCACAAATCGCGATTCCTTCAATGCAATGTAGGAAGCATCCAAGTTGTGCGAATTTTGGCTTAAGGAATCGCAAAATACCACCAACTTCAGGTTGGTGGTATTTTGTGATTTCTTTGAAAAATTCACTTTTTGGCAGTTTTTCAAAGTGCCATGTGGGTCACATACATGCCCTTAGGGCATGTATGTGGGCCACATGTGCACACATGTTAATTTCAGGGGTGCAAAAAGGTGTCCTATTTACACCTTTAAAACCCTGAAATTGCATTATCAATTTGTGATTCTCTAATTGAGAATCGCAAATTGAGAATGTCTTCCCATTCATTCCTATGGGAATTCTAGCCCATGGGAATGAATGAGAAGGTATTCCTTATTTGCGAATCTCAATTTGCGATTCGCAAATAAGGAATAAGTGGGATTCGCAAAAAAAATTGCTAATCCTACCTACATTTCATTTTGCGATTCTCTAATTGTGATTCCCTAAAAATCGCAATTTGAGAATCGCAAAATGAAAATTACCTACATATGCCCCATAGTCTCTACCAGAAAGAGCGTTACTGAATGTAAGAAATGTATTAATCACGCACCACGTTGACATGAGGGTCCTGCAGTGGCAATGACTACAGTATGGGGGAGACCTGTTGGACTCCATCGTGATTTCCCCAAGCACCACTGTGGAAGTGGCTTGGTAGGGGAATGAGGCAAACATGACCTTTGGGATGGCCATCACGCTAAATCTGACCAGGACTACGACAGTGGCAGATTCCTCCACCCTAAAATGGGGAGCCCATGTGGAAGATTTGGAGATCAAAGACCTATGGTCTCTGGAAGAACAGGTCCTTCATAACAACCTGTTAGAACTGCGGGCCATTAGGTAGGTGTTCAAGGCCTCCCTCCCCTCCATCCTAGGTTAGTCTGTCCAGATCTTGACAGCGATGTGTTATGTGAACAAACAAGGGGGAGTAGCATCTCACCTCCTTTGCCTGGAGGCATTGAGGCTGTGGTCTTGGGTACTGCCTAGGGTTCTGACTGACCATCAAACACCTAGCGGGTCTCTGAATCTCAGAGCCGACAGCCTGAGTGACGTTATCTTCCCGACCATGGTTGGTATCTTCTACCAGAGATAGTCCAGGACATCTTCGCCCCAGTGGGTTTGTTCGTCTCAATGATAAATGGTGAGTTGCGGTAGTTCTGCACCCTTCAGTATCTTTTGAGGGGAGCCTTGGGGGGATCATTTCAGCTGAGGTGAAACTTTGAGCTATGTTATGCATTTCCCCATAACCTTGATTCCTTGGGTTCTGGAAAAGATTTGTCAAGACCAAGACCAAGACCAAGTTATTTTCATTGTAACGGAGTGGCCATGGAGGGTGTGGTATACAGACCTTCTGCGCATCACCGCATGACCCCCTAACTCAGGATGGGCCTTCTCTTCCAATCGGAGGGAATGGTTCTCCACCCCAATCTCCAAGACCCACACCGATATGTTTAGAGATTAGGCAGGGACAACTGAGCTCCATTCAGCTGCTACCCGAACGTGGTGGACGTCATTTTGTCAGTGCATCACCTCTCCACCAAGTCTACTCATGCAGGCAGATGGGGCAACTTTGTTGCGTGGTGTGCAGATCCCTTGCAAGCTAATATGTTTCAGGTCCTAGAATAAACACTTTGTCTTGCTCAGAGGAGTTGTGTCAAGAGGTATCTATCTGCATTGTCTGCATTCCTTTGTCTGCCAGATCAGTCAACTCTTTTCAAGCCCCCCACTGTCCTGTGTTTTTTTTTAAAGTTGACTAATCTCTATCTTCCAGCCCTCTTTGTTGTACCCCAGTGTGACCTTAATTTAGTCTTAACTTTTCTTAAGGGTACTCCGTTTTAGTCGCTCTATAGTTATCCCTTAAAAATGTTGAAATTCAGAGGTTTGTTTTTTGGTGACTATCCTGTCAGACAGGTGAGCCAGTTATAAGCTCTCAGTTCCCGTCCCCCTTTTACTTCTTTAAAGTCCGACCAATTGTTGTTGAGATTCTGGGCTGCTTTTCATCCAAAATTGGTGACTCCCTTCCACCTGGGTCAGTACTTCACTCTCCCAAACTTCTATCCTCTGCCTCATCCCACTAAAGAGGTGGAGTGGTTCCATCAGTTGGATCTTAGGCAGGTTGTCAACTAATATATGGACCGCACCAAGATATACACCTAGATGACCAGCTCTTTGTTGGTCTACTTTGCTTAAAAGGGAAAAGAGGTACAGAAAAGGAACCTCTCTAGATGGATCATCCTATTTATCAAAACCTGTTACTCCTTGGCCAAGAAAGACCCTCCCGAAGGACTTAGGGCTCATTTCATCAAGGCTGAATCCATGACTTCTACCCAAGCCACAGGAGATCCGACCACAGAGATCTGGAAGGTGGCAATGTAGGCGCCCCTGGACACTTTTGGCAAGCACAACTGCTTGGATTCCGTAGTGCTTATTGACGGGCACTTTAACAGAGCTGTTTTGCAGCATTCATTCTCTAACCATCCATCAACCCTCCTCCAAGTCTGAAGCCTGGGATTGTTCTACAGGAGATGAATCTGCAGGTAGATAGGTATCTACCAGAAAGAGCATTCCAACAGTTAAGTAACATTTTCTCCCTCATCTATGTTCTGTGGACTGTTCCAATTTAAAAACGTTCAAATCGATGAGTCTTTAAACTTGTATCAACTGAATATTGCTCAGCTACATTTCAGATAGTCAACAAAGAAAATTACATTGGGGCGCAGGGGTGGTACTTGTATGCAGCTGAGTTCCTCACTTCCAGAGTGGAACGAAGTTGACAAAAGCCACTCGACACCAGTTGACAAAAGCCACTCGACACTGCGTGCAGTAATGCTGTTAAAATCTTCTGGATTCAGTGTGGCGCCTCGGGATAATTTAAATGTGATGTATCTGTGGTTATGTATCCACCAGAAAGAGTGATATAGAATGTAAGTAACTTGTTCTATCAAACTAAAAGATACTGTTTGTTTGACATTTTTAAATAATATTAATATATGCCCACTTTCGTTCTTTCTAGGCTGCCAAAAGACTCCTACCCTGGGGTGTGCTGAGCATTTCATGACTCTAATTAGGTCCAACAGGACCCCAATGCCAGATGTGTTAAATGTGACAGAAGCTGATAACCAAAACCTGGTAAAATGTTATTCAGACGACTTTGTGAGGATCTCCTTCCCTGGCCAAAGCGAGGATGTTTATGAGGTGTGTTTTTATGATGAAGCATTGCTAAAGTTGAGCAGACAGAAATTTAGGAGAGAGGCCTGAGGCTGTTTGTGTGTATATTTGGTCCCCTTTGTTGCATTATTGATACTGGTATCCTGTGCCTTGTATGCAAAATAGAATACATTGATTACTGTACGGGCTACCCATGATGTCTTTTTTTCAACAACTGTATGCCATTTTCTAGCAATAGTCAACTAATTTTTTCCTCTAAAGTTTCGGAATCATAAGTGTTGGATCACAAGTGCCACACCATTGACAGAGTATGAACAATACATTCTGAAAACGAATTCCTACCACTAGTTCCTACAAGAATGCACCTTACAAAGTTGCCCTCATTTGTCAGAAGGCTATCTTCGGTTAACTAAACATTGCTCAGTAATAGCTAGAAGGATGCAGCCAATGACCTACAAAATTCATATATGTTGGGATACAGGGACCCAAAGATAAACTGCAAAATCACAGGAGGATGTGCATGACACAACATTCTGGCCAGGAAATCCAAAGTGGTAACTAACCCAGTCAATCAATCCACTTTCTTTGATTTTTGTTAAAATCATAAAAGAACATAAATAAAAAGACAACAACACATCCTTTAAAAAACATTAAGACCATCTCACGGTACACTAATTCTATAGAAATTTAAAAAAGCGAATACCCAAATTACTAATTCATAAAACATTACCATTGCGAATTATACACCGTCTAAATTAAGACATCTTTTTTTCCTCAAACGGACAGCAGCAACAAGAAAACAAGCAACATTAAAGTTATCCCAGGTGTTGCTCAACATTTGGAGATAGAGTAAGGCCCGTCTAACTTGTACAAAACCCTTACCCCTCAATAATGGCATTATGAACTTCCTCCTAATAACATTGTAAAAATCACAGAACATCATAAAATGTAGAGTATTCTGTACGGAAAAGTTATCACAATGGCAGTGTTCAGCCTCCTCTGGCTTACACCACCCCTAGAAATCACCCAAGACCAAGTGGATCAAATTGAAACGGAATCTTGTCAGGAGCCAACGGTGAAAAGGTTTAGACACCATTATCAAGTAAGGTTCAATTGACATGGTGGTTTTAGTCAGACAATGCGCCCTGGCTGAAGGTTTCTGTAGCTCCCGCTCTTCCCGTTCCATCATTACAGTATTCACAAAAATGATTTTGACCCACTTCAAATCCACCTTACAAATCCTATCAGGGGATTCAAATAATCCAGTCTTTTATAATGACTTTCTTAATTGGGAAGAGTCAAGAATGTATATATTCCCTAAATGAGAGGTGTCCAACATAAATTAAGGAGGGCGAAATCCACGCCACATTTCTAGGGTTACTAGCGACTATGTATTTGATTAACATTTTGATCAACTGTATGCAAATTTACCCTATGTGCACAGTTCTTGCCCTCATGGACGGAAGCCAGGCACCTAGCTCTCTACCCCTCCCCCCAACTATTATTTATTGACAAATGTGAAGCACAGCTACCTGAACTTTAATTTGGTGCACTACTTGTTAGCGTAATAGTCCAACATTTTCATCACTGTAGATGTTTCTATTGGCCAGTTCAAAACAAAATGTTTGAGAATAATAAAGATTTTTTTTTTACAAAAACAGCAAGAATATATTAACTGCCTTCAATTATCTGACGTCTAACCGCAGCCTCCTTAACTTAGAAAATCCCCAGGCGTAAGACTGGATCCGGAACATTTTCCTCAGCAGCACCTCTGCACGCCGGGAGCGCCGCCGCACGTCTCCGCCCTGACGTCGCCCATGGCCAGCGGAGCCATATATGCCCCTCCCAGCGCACTGATGTTAGTTTTCGTTTTTCTTCTTTTGCGCGTCATACGTGGATCCAGGAAAGCGATACTTCTGGCCTGTTTTGTTATTTACAGGCCTTTTCGACGCCCTTTTGGTGTCGAGGAGCAGTGTGTTGATGCTTTTCGCATGCTTCAAGCAGTGTCAAGTCCTGCTCCCGACAAATGTCAGCGACGGACCATCACCAAATCTGTATGTGGTGCTTGAGGAGCACCATGACTCTGTGGAGTGCGACGCTTGCCAACAGCTGCGGCCTAAAGCCCTGCGGGAACACTGCATGAATTTGCTGTCTACCCGGATGTTTCGTAGGGAACCCACACAGCGCAATTTCAAGCAGAGTCGTCCGGACGCAAGTGCAAAAAGGCTGTTCCTGTTCGGAGCAGGTCCCAGGACCAGCGTCACCTTCCACCTATCTCCAGTAAGCACAAACTGAAGTCCCAGAGGTCGTCGACTCCGCCTCGACATCTTGTTGGCTCCCGGTCTTCCCTGGACTCAGCTCCTCGGGAGTCGGACCCAGCGTACCCCCCATTTCCAGGTGCTGGGGCGATTTGGCCTCAGATGGAGGACTACTGCAGGGTCCTGCAGTCTTTTCTGGCTTTGCCCACCCTCCCTGGCGCGCCTTAGGGCCCCACAGGTGGGTGGGACTCAGGTTGGCTCTCCGCCGGCGGGGTTTCCCTCGGCTCCGATCGAAGGCCCTGACTCCAACTCCGGAGTCGCCACAACGTCGGGACGCGGCCCGCGGGGGTCATCTAGTGACGTCTAGCCTTACCACAATGCCGTCGCACAGCCTCCCAGGGCTCCCTGCGGCATCGTTGGAGGGGGCTGCGGCTGCAGGTTCCTACCTCGGAAGATGTTGAGTCGCCGCCGGCTCGACTCCGGATCGTCGATGCTTCATCGGAGGTAGCCGACACCGGATCGACTCTGACAGTCGAGGCCTCTTCGGAGGTCGTCAACGCGGGTTCGACTCGGACAGTCGAGGCCTTTTCGGAAGTCATCGACGCCGGCTCAACGTCACCTCGCCACTGTTCGACGCCATTGCCATCTCCAGCTTCATTGGGGGAGGAAGGACCTCCTTTGTATTCCACACTCCCTCTGTTATTTCAACACTCTCCAGAGCAGGCACAAGTGGGGCCTTGGGCATCCCCTTGCTGAGTCTCTGTTAAGTGGCCAGCTTAGCTTGCGTCCGTCACTTATGGACGACTTGCTATCACCACCTTGCGGGGCCACTGAGGCAAGTGGCACATTCATCAGGGCTGTTTGTAGCAGTTTGCTTATTTGTTCATCCAGACGTTCAGGGGTTTGTTCTGCAAGCTGCTTTTCCTTCCTTGCCTCAGCTGCTGCTTCCTCCCTCCCGGGAGTCCAGATGGCTGGAGTCGTGGGGTCGTAACATTTTCTCCTCCACTTGTGCATCTCTTTGCTCACTCAATACCGTGTGTGTTTTGGCTCGGGCTACCCTTTGGGACTCTGCTGAGTCTCTTCTATCTTCCACCTCTGAGGGCGCTCGTGTTCACCTCCTCCATCTTATCCATGATGGCCGTGATCTGGCAAAATTTACTATCCGCTCTGCCCTGGATACCTCGGATTTCTTAGGCCGAGCTATGGCTGATTCGGTTGCACTAAGACGCCATGCTTGGTTGCGGGATGGCGTCTTCCCAGAAAATATCCGGGAACGCCTGGTTGACCTGCCCTTTGATGGGGTCCTTTTGTTTGCCACCCAGGCCGATGCGGAAGTTCAGCGCCTCCTTGTGGGCTTTTGCCCTCCCCCATAGGCCTGTACTCAGCAGGTCTCAGGTTGTCATATCCTGGGGTAGTTACCCTTTCATTTAGCATTCACCAGTTGGACATTTTTGGGCTGGCAGTAAGCCTACTGTGGGGGTGTTCCACAGGTTGTTTGTGTTCTGTTTGCTGACTGTGGTTTACCCTAAGAGGTGTTCCCCTGTCTTTCTTGGGGGCGTGATATACTCCTGGTGGGGTACCTGAATGCTATTGTGTAGCTCCGCTCTGCGCCAGGCAGGCGTAGAGGTCCCTTTGGGCTCTCTACATATACTGACGCCATTATCTTACCATTGGACGGTTTTCAGTGTTGTGCCTTCTGGCACTGCCTCATGCACACCACAGGTCTCGCCTTGTGTGTGTGCCTCATTCTCCTCTAGGGTTTTTTTCCTTATATTAACTCTTTTCAGTATATTTCAACACACTTCAAAATGAGGCTGCATCCTGCCACGGGTGCATTAGGCGGGTTCCTCCTCTAGCGCCCGCAGCTGCGTGGTCTTGGGGCCTGCCCCTTTTGCTATATATATATTTTTATATATATATATATCAGGAGCAGAAAGTTTTAGAGCTATGCTAAGGAAGAACTGGCATATTCTCTTAACTGACAATGTGCTTAAAGAAGATCTACCAACCCAGCCACTCCTAACCTTCAGCAAAGGTAGATCATTAGGCGACATATTAGTGACTAGCCACCTTGAGAAAGTGCCCCAGAGAAGTAATACCTTAAGGGAGCAAAGAGGCTTTTACCCCTGCGGCCGCTGTAAAGCGTGCGCAGGAAGTAAACGTGTCCTTTCTTATGTCATAACTGACACTGGCAGGAAAATGTACATAAACAAATTCATTACCTGCAGCACGCAATATGCCGTCTACTGTCTACAGTGCCCCTGTGGCTTACGCTATATTGGGAGCACGATTAAGGAGATCAAGCTCAGAATACTTGAGCACATGAGAGCCATCGACAAAGTAGACCAGGCTTATCCGGTGGCTCGTCACTTTGCGGAGGCCCACAATCGAGACCGGAACAAGCTCCAGTATTTTGGCCTAGACGTTGTACCCCCAAATATACGTGGTGGTGACCGCCTACGCAGATTAAGGAGACTTGAGTCCCGATACATTATAGACCTCTGTACGAAACACCCCAAAGGTCTTAACAGTGGGGAGGAGATGGCTTTCCATTTGGGGAAATAAGCTCATAAGATCAGAGAATAATACCAGGTACACATGATTCCATGATGATAGCTCATCTCAATTAACTGTAACTAGAACTTTTTGAGTATCATCTTGTATGGAATAACTGTACATTAATGTATATAACAGCTCTAGAAATTCTGTTCGACTTATGTCATATACATATATTTGTGTGAGAGATTCTTTTATGCCAAATGACCCATAGCATCTGACTCGCTGTATAACTCTTTATTATGAATTTAAGAGTAATTTGGAATGCTTTTTGTGCTCTAGATTGAAAGAATGTTTATTTTGATTTGGAGTAACACATGGGTTCACTATAAGAGACTCTCGTATATCTATTTTCCACTGTACACAATATTGATTTTCACTACACTCGTTTCACTATGGATTTACTTTATTATTTTTTCTAAATGAAATGTGAATTGTAGATTATGAATAATCTTACATGATTTTGCTGCTGTACGCGATGCATCCCATTATAGAAATCCCACACTCCATTTATAAGTTACCCCTATCACATGGTTGTCGAATTGGAAGTTTCTTATCTTATTCTGGTTATAGGCGTTTTGACTATCTATCTTACTTGGGGACATTAGCCGATCCACGGCTGCATGTTTTTGTCTAATTTACGACTATGATAAATGATACGCCATGCATGGAATAAGGCGCCTGCCCATCTGAGGGCTTAATCACTCTCGCTATGTCTAGCTTAATGTTAATCAGCGTTACATATAATCGATCTTTGTACAATGTTAATCAGTTTTATATACAAAACACACATTACAAGATGGCTGCCCCTATTCCACGCACGGTGTGAGTCCCCTTGTTTATGTCCATGCCTTATCGAATGTGGGAGTGAACACAAAATGTTTAAAACAATGTCGGGAGTAAACACAGTGCATCACACACTGACGAAGGCAGAACGCCGAAACGCGTCTGTGTGCACCCCTCCGCTGAATAAAATCTAGCGCGTTGAAACCTTCATCCTCGAGTGCTGTCTTGTTCTTTCTGGGAAGTTGAAGGGATTTGGAGCGTCATATATATATATATATATATATATATATATATATATATATATATATATATATATATATATACACCCACAGATTGACCGTCGGGTATTCCTCTTTACACACCTCCACCTCTCTTCGCTTCTGCGAGGTCTGGTTCTATATCCCTGTCTTTCAGGGAGCAGTTGAGTGCCTTGCACTCAAGCTTGCCATTGTTCTGCATGGCAGTGTTTTTTCTTAGCACGTTTATAGTGCACTTTGGTGCCTTTTCCTGCATCTTCGGCAATGAGGGTTCCTAGGGTCCGCTCTCTGGGGTGGACCTCCGCTTCTGGATGCTCTTTTCTTGGGGGTTTTGTTTGTCCCGTTCATGTCCAGCACAGTCCCTCTCTTCTGTGGGGGTGCATTTCCCCTCAGGGTTGGAGGTGGTGGTCTGGAGATCTGATGTTCCTATAGACACCTTCGGTGCCTCAGATGCCACACCCTTCGGATGTGTCTCTTTCCTTTCAGTGTCACCCTAATCCGTGTCTGGTGTGCCTGCGGGACAGCTCCTCTGATGAAGGTCTTCCTAGGTGCTGCTCCCTGCGTCTTTGTCTCCCGTGGGTGTGTCCTCCCCTTGGCCTTCAAACTGTCTTGTTGGGCAGTCCTGTACTCATCTTAGCTACGCCACCTAGTTGTCTCAGTAGCTATCTGCTATGCGCATGTTCCCGTTGTGGTCCGCCTCGGAGAGCTTCAGCCTGGTGCTGTCCGCCCCTGTGGCCTTTGTGTGACTAAGTGTGCACTTGGCGTGTCTTATATTTCCGCCTGTACTTTTGAGACGTTGCTCAGTTCCTGCCCCTTTCCCTTCGCTTCCTGGATACTGCCTGTCTGGCCTCCC
Organism: Lissotriton vulgaris; assembly: GCF_964263255.1. Classification (NCBI taxonomy): domain Eukaryota; kingdom Metazoa; phylum Chordata; class Amphibia; order Caudata; family Salamandridae; genus Lissotriton; species Lissotriton vulgaris. Next base: position 1,540,520,547 of record NC_141696.1, on the reverse strand, counting down.
TTGCGTGGGCTCGCCTGGTAGGCTCTGGTTACGTCCCTCCATGTTGTCCTCTAGCTTTGGCTGGTGTCAACGTAGTGCACCATTGAGCTCTGGGAGCAGTTCTTCGTTATGAACTCTCTCTTCTGGGATATAGCTTAGTGCCATTTCTACATCTCATACTCACACGGGTATGGTCTTGAGCCATTCTGGCCGTCTTGTGATACCTTGCCTCCTGTTGTCTTTTGCTCTTCCGAGCTGCTTGGGTTGCTAACTGGCTGCACCGCCACAGCTTTCCACATAGTCTGTCACTCTGTGGCCGGCTCAGTGCTTTCGGGCACTTTCTGTTGTTCTGTCGCAGACCCACCTCCCCCTTGGGGTATAGCTGTGGTATCTATTCTAAGTTAAGGAATCTGCGGCTAGCTGTCTCTATCAGATGTATGAGTTACTTACCTTCGGTAACGATGTATCTGGTAGAGAAGTTGTCTAGCCCCAGATTCCTTAACGCCCACCCATCCTCCCTGTTCTGCGAGGACCTTGCCGGCTGGCTTCTCCACTTTGCCTCCTTTCAGTTGGCACTGGTTTTCATCCAGGGTGCTCAAATTGGTATGTCCCTCCAGGTGGCTTATTTTCCTGTAGAGCAGTGCTTTTTGCTGCGCCTTCACCTGTAGATTCTTCTTCCTTTTCTCTGCATTTCTCCACTCTGGTCCTTCCAGTGTGGGGTCGTCTCCTGTTGTTTTACCTCCCTCCCACCTCCTCAATCGACCGAGGGCTCTTGTCTCCTCTACAGTCGTCTTCTTGGGATCTGCTAGGCTGTGCTTCGGCCTTCCATTACTATAGGGGAAGGGCCATTCTTGTTATGCCTTCTCGCGGTAGATTGTTGTTCTTCCTGTGCTTCGCCCTTGTGGGCCACAACAGTTCTACCTTTTGTCTGTCTAGATATTCTTCTCTTGTTACTCAGCCTCTGGGGAGGGTCCACGCTTCACTTTGCGGGGTTGTTTCTCAGAGCGATGCCCTGCCTTTACTTCTTGGTTTGTAAATAGACCGTGTCTGATAGTGTCCTTTATGATGGCGTTATGCACCATCCGATTTCTTTGTTTTACGGATTTCTTCCTCCTTTGCACACTGTTCTCATACTTTCACAGTTTTGTTGGTGGCCCCGCGTTGTGCCACTGAAAAGTTTCTCCGAAGAAAACTGATGTCAGCGCACCTGGAGGGACTTATATGACCTCGCTAATGTCACGTCAGTGGACGACGTCAGGGCGGGGTCGTCTGGCGCCGCCCCCCGGCACGCAGAGGTACTGCTGCAAAATTTTTCCGGATCCAGACACCTGGGGATAATTCTAAGTTAAGGAATCTGTGGCTAGACCACGTCTCTACCAGATACATTGTTATCGAAGGTAAGTAACTTCCAATTCATTTTGGCTTCATTTGCTGGTATCCTGCTACTCCTTTTGTTTCTGCGTAATGGCTGCTCATCCTGTGGTCCTCGACAGGCCAGCCCAGCTTCAGCTGTACCGTGATCACATTCTACAAACATCCGGCTGTTTACCATTGGCCACGCTTGGCGTCAGTTACAGACTCACTTTTCGCTTTGCCTACTTTACTTGCGTGCAATCAGTTTTATACTGTCGACAATGTCCATCTACTGGACAACAAATCTTTGCCTCTCCAACATGTCGTGTCCAATCCCTGATTTTAGCCGGTTGATGGCTCCCTTAGAGGCGCGTGACGGGGCTTGTTCTGTGGTTGGCTGGATGGCGCGTGCGGCTGCACAGAACTTCCTTCAACAAAGTTACATCAAATATCATGCAAGCTTTCCACTTAGGCTCTTAACTTGTGACTATGAAGAACATGATTGTTCCTTCGAACTTCTCAATTGGATGGCATCCCTTTTTTCAACAGACGATAGGGATGATCTTTTGGAGGGAATTGCATTCCTCTGCTCAAAAACTTTCATGGATTGATTCACTCTCACATCTTGGTTCGCATGTACCATGCAACTGATTTCGAGGTAAATCTTTTTTGAATTTCAGAAAAAACATTTGTTATCCTTGTTTTTCCCCGATTCGTTTTTTTCTTTTAAATATGCCTTGAAGTTGGCTCATCTTTTGAACTCTGTTTTCATACCTTTGCCTATGCCCTCTGGACTTACCAGGGGAGGCTGTTATGTGGCCTTTGGGGACAGTCTGGTCTTTGCTAACTTAGCATAAGTGTTGCTGCCATGCGGCTGCCTTTGCACACGTTACTACATGCCTCTGTTATTGCAACATTTTTTCTGTACCTTTCACATGAGAATAGATTGTTTTTTACGTATTCTGCCTTTTCCTGGAGTTTAGTCTGAACACGATGTGCAAGGTCGAACAACAATGCCCCTTGTTATTCTGTTTTGGTCAGCCCTTAGCTCCTAGCCCTAACATGCTACACACAGCTGTGTTGCTGAAGACTTGTGCTTTGATATAACGTTGTTGCGTGTTGTTTTAACACATCTGATGAAAGCCGTTCCATGGAGAAGAGCTTCGGTGCTCCTATGCTATAAACCTTACATTTAGGCTTTCAGATATTGGGTCTGCTGGCAAAACCTAGAGATCTTCTTTTATATAAAATACCTACTTCCTGTCCAGGGGAGGGTGATTAGGCCTTCTAGCCTTGCATTTTCCATAAAATGACTACTTCATTTGTATTCTCTGGGATTGTAACAATGCTAACTGTGCTTAGTTTATGCATTTTGCTGCTGGTAGTGGCTTGCATACTGTATTGTAGACCACAAGAGTTTTAATAAACATTTTGAACTATTTCAGTGACTCTGACAATTCTCTTTGTGGACATGTATGAGTGAGTGAACAAAAGAGTGTCTTGCTCCCGCGATTCCTGAGAGAGTCAGGAGGGTTGTGTTCTGGGTTGTCTAATCATTGGTAGCTTCTTGATTTTTGGAGAAGAACGAATGAGACACTACAGCTAGTCGGTTGGGATTTTGGGTACTTGTGTGGTAGGTGGTACACCTCTATACACTGAGGTCCTGTTTTCCTGCGCATAGTTCTGTGTATGTGCAGAATCCCTGCAACAAACTCAGAACTGTTTAATGGCTCTCAGAAGGTTTCAGTCTAGAATTCTTCAGAAGGATGTGGTGGCGAGGACAGAGAATGCATTGGCAGCATCTTATATAAACAGACAGCTCAGGACAAGTTCCAGCTCTCTGAATCAGCTAGTACAGAGGATAATGACCTGGGCAGAGGAGAGAAGTTTATGTCTGAGGGCAATCTATTTCTAGGGCAAAAACAATAATGTAGCAGCCACCATGAGAAAGGTGTTTCCCTTTTTCCAGAATTTAAGACTTACAACACAGATATTCCAGATGATTCGTCAGAGGTTTGTCTATTCTGTTGTGGATCTATTTGCGGATCAGACAAATGTTCTTCCTCTCATTAACTTTTCCATGTTCAGGGGTCCTCGGGCAGCAGGGGAGTATGCATTAACATATTGGTGGCCAAACTCCCAGTTGTATGCCTTTCCTCCAATTCCCCAAATTCCTTGTTTTCTCTTCAGGGTTTAGAGGGAGGGAACAGACGTTGTTCAGGGTTGACCTTTTTGCCCAATACACATTGGTTTTCCCTCTAGATAGAGATGTTAGTTTTTCAAGTTTGTTTTTTTCCTCTGTCTCCATATCTGATTGCTACTCCTCCTCTGTCCCCTATTCCTTGTCTTTAAATAATGAGGTTAGAGGTCTGCACGTGGAGAAGAGAGGGATTAGGAATTTAGGAATGTCTCTCACTGTCTCAGATGCCATTCACACTTCAAGATTCCTGTCCACAAGAAAGTCTTATAATCACTATGGGGCATCTTTCTCTAAGGTGTCAGGATAACAAGGTTTCTCCAGTCCATTGCTTTCCCCAGGGCCAGCTTTAAGTCAGTGCGACCGGTGTGGCCTCACAGGGTGTTGACCTTGAGGGATGGAACTGACTCCAGGGGGTTTTACCTGTTTGGAAGCACTACGCTGCATGCATCTGAAAGAAACACGTTAGTATTAGATTCCTTACCTTAGAATATCCCCAGGCGTCAGTCTGGATCCGGAAACTTTTGCGTAGCAGTACCCCTGCGCGTCGGTAGGCGTCGTCTGCAGGCGTCCCCTGCGGCTCCGCGTCTGTCGTTGGCGTCGTGCGCCGTGATGACGTCGCTGGAGTATATAGACGCCGCCTCCGCGCGCTGACGTCAGTTCTTCTTTTTTCCGCACCAGTTAGCGCAGATCCGAAGAGCAGTACTCCCGTCTTTTGACCAAGTTTTTTGATCTTTTTTGATCTCTTGAATCTTCTATGGTGCCGGTAGGATGCCCGGTTTTAAGAACTGTGACGACTGTGACCGGACGATGTCGGTCACGGATCATCACCGACTCTGTCTCCGGTGCCTGGGCCCCGACCACGACGTGGACGCCTGCGTCGATTGCCGGGCCTTGACGAATAAAGCTAGGCGGGAGCGGTCCCGCAAGCTGCTCGAGCTCCGGGTGTCGGCCCCGCGTCGAGAGCGGTCCCGGTCCGGCTGGAGGTCAAGGGAGCGATCGAGGGAGCGGTCGCGGAGCCATCACGGGCGCTCCGGGAGTCGTCACCATTCTTCTGGTTCCTCAGGTAGGAAGCACAAAAAGTCGGGGCGTCGTCATCGTACCCCCGACTCCCCCCCGACGCTCGCGCGATGCGGCCGGGGGTTCGGGTGGCCCCACCCCCGCGGCTCCGCGTGAGTCGCCGACGCGGCCTGCTCCATACCCTGCGGTCCCTGGGCAAGGCGCGTCGCCCGAGGAGATAGAGGCGTTCCTCGTGGCCATAAGGGCTCTTTCTCCTCCGGCGGGTTCCGCGGCGCCTTCGGGCCCTGTGAACCCGTCCGGGGGCCCTAGCGGCTCGGGTGACCCTGCCTCGACGCCGTCGGGTGCTTCGGCTCCGGCGCCGCCGACGGCTCCGATTCCGGCGCCGCAGGGGCCCTCGGGGTCGACGCCGGCTGGGCAACCGGCCTCTCCGGCGCCAATTCCATCGGGGCAACCCCTGGCGCCGCCACCCCGTGGCGCCGGTTCCCCGACGCCGGCGCCGGGCGGTGCCGTCCCCATTCCCTCTCCGAATCTGGACGCGGAGTCGGACCGGCGTCGTTCGACGCCGGGCTCGACGCCGATGGGGCCTGTGAACCCCGAGGAGCCGGTCTACATTGTTGATTCCGAGTATGGTGAGGATGTAGAATACGGAGAGGGGTGGGAGGGGTCTGAGGACCCTCTGACATGTGAGTGTCAGTACGACATGGACTGGACGGGTGACTTGGGTGACGCCAGTGGTCTGGATGACTCCCCCAACCCTGGCTTTGTCTCGCCTCCTACCGTGGCTACGGAGGAGGGGGCTGCCTATTCGGTGGTGTTGATGAGGGCTGCCAAGGCCTTAAACCTTGTGCTCCCCGTTGCGGCCGTGAGGACTAACATCCTCACTGAGGTACTCAAACCGCAGTCATGCCCACAGGAGCCACTGCTGCCGTTCAAAGAGGCCTTAACGGACGTTCTTTTGGGCACGTGGTCCAGGCCCGCTTCAGGTTCGCCTGTTGATAGGAACGTGGCCAGACGCCACCGTCTGTGTTCGGACGACCCCAAGTTTCTGTCCACCCACCCCACCCCTGAGAGTCTGGTGATCCAGGCCTCCACCTCCCAGACCGCATTCCCGTCGGCCCCGCCTGACAGGGAATCAAAGAGGTACGACCAGTATGGCAAAAAGGTCTTCTCGTCCCTGAGTCTGGGACTGCGGTCTTGCAACACCGCGTGCCTCTTGGGCCGCTACACCCACTCTCTGTGGGATACGGTCGCGGACCTGCTGCCTGAATGCCCCCCGGAGGTACGGGCTAAGCTCGGCAAGGCTATGATTGAAGGCCGAGACGCAGCAAGATACTCCATCAGGTGTGGTCTTGATACGACCGACTCACTGGGCAGAGCGATGTCCACGACGGTGGCGATTCGTCGCCACGCCTGGCTGAGATCCGCCAACTTCTCGGCTGATGTCCAGAATGCCTTGATGGACATGCCGTTTGATGGCAGTCGCCTGTTTGGCGACAAAGCGGACCACGCGCTGGAGCGCTTCAAGGACTCCAGGGTCACGGCCAAGTCCTTGGGTCTCTCGACCCAGTGCCAGCAAACGGGTTAGTTTCGCTCCTTTCGTGGCCAAGGAAGGGGCGGTCCCACACGTGCTGCCAGCCACGCGCCGCAACAGACTTATCAACGCGGTGGCGGCCGTGGAAACCGCCGTGGTGGCGGTCGGGGACAGCGGCGAGGTCAGGCCACACCTCCCCCCGCAGCATCTGCCACTAAATCCTCCTAGTCCGTGCTTTCAGGCCCATGTGACACCGGTGGGAGGCAGGGTTCGCCATCACCTCTCCCACTGGCGCACAATAACATCGGACAGGTGGGTGCTGCAGCTCGTCCGAAGGGGCTACTCCCTCCCCTTTGAGACAACTCCTCCAGCCATGCCACTGCAGAACCACCGTGTGTCGGGGGACCACTTGGCACTTCTGAGGGAGGAAGTTACGGCCCTCTTGGCCAAGGGGGCCATCGAGCGCGTTCCTGGGCCAGAAGTAGGACGTGGTTGCTATTCCCACTACTTTCTGGTACCCAAGAAGGACAAAGGGGGCCTACGTCCTATCTTGGATCTAAGCAACGTCAACGGCTTCCTCCGGAAGGAGAAGTTCAAGATGTTGACTTTGGCTCAGGTCTTGGCTGCTCTCGACCCGCAAGACTGGATGGTAGCGTTGGACTTGCAGGATGCGTATTTTCACATCCCCGTCCTGCCGGCCCACCGGCGTTACCTGCGGTTCACGGTAGGCCTGGAGCATTTTCAGTTTATCGTGCTCCCCTTCGGCCTTACAAGCGCCCCACGGGTGTTCACCAAGGTGATGGCGGTGGTCGCAGCTCATCTGCGCAGATTGGGGGTCTCAGTCTTCCCCTATCTAGACGACTGGTTGTTGAAGGCGGGCTCGCCCCAGACAGTCGTCCACCACCTTCAGATGACGGCAGACCTCCTGCACGAGCTGGGGTTCTCCATCAATGTGCCGAAATCACACCTGTGTCCCTCTCAGAAGCTCCTTTTCATCGGAGCGGTTCTCGACACGGCGCAGTTTCGGGTCTATCCTCCGGAACGGCGAGTCCAGGATATACAGGCTTTGATTCCCATCTTTCAGCCGTTATCCCGGGTTTCGGTCAGGTTGACGCTGCGGCTGCTGGGGCTGATGGCTTCCTGCATCCTTCTGGTGCATCACGCCCGGTGGCAGATGCGGGCTCTGCAGTGGGACCTGAAGTTTCAGTGGGCCCAGCATCAGGGCAATCTGTCCGACCATGTCTTGATCTCGGAGGGCACTGCAAGACAACTGCAGTGGTGGCTTACGGACCGCGATTGGGTCTGAGGCAGATCCCTCTCCCTTCCCCAACCGGAGCACGTTGTTGTGATGGACGCGTCCCTCCAGGGCTGGGGAGGCCACCTGGGAGAGGCAGAGATCAGAGGCATCTGGTCTCCGGCGGAGTCCCGGCTCCATATAAACTTGTTGGAGCTCAGGGCGATTTGTTTAGCACTGAAAGCATTCCTCCCCTTTGTCAACGGGAGTGTAGTGCAGGTGTTCACGGACAACACCACCGCCATGTGGTACTGCAACAAACAGGGCGGGGTGGGGTCGTGGACCCTCTGCCAGGAGGCTCTGCGCCTCTGGCAATGGCTGGAACGTCAGAGCGTGACTCTGACGGTTCAACACCTGGCAGGTTCTCTGAATGCCAGGGCGGACGAACTCAGCCGTCGGTGCTCGATGGATCACGAATGGCGTCTGAACTCGGACGTGGCGCAAGGCCTCTTTCGGCAATGGGGAGAGCCTTGGTTAGATCTATTCGCCACAGAAGAGAACGCGCAATGTCATCAGTTCTGCGCGTTGGAGTTTCCAAGACGGCACTCGCACGGCGACGCCTTTCGGCGCGAGTGGAGTTGCGGTCTGTTATACGCCTTTCCGCCTATACCACTTCTGCCCAGAGTGCTGAAGAAGATCAGGCGCGACCGGGCCCAAGTCATCCTTGTGGCTCCGAACTGGGCTCGAAGGTACTGGTATCCCGAGCTACTCAGCATGTCAGTCGGTCCCCCGATCCGCCTGCCCCTTCAGGAGGACCTTCTGTCGCAGCAGCAGGGGACGGTCCTCCACCCGAACCTGTCCAGCCTCCACCTCCATGCGTGGAGATTGAGCGGCGGCAGTTGAGGCCATTTGACTTGCCTCCTGAAGTCTGTGATGTGATTCTGGCAGCCAGGCGTTCCTCCACGCGTTCCTGTCGGTGGAACAAGTTTGTGGCATGGTGCACAGCAAAGTCTGTGGATCCTCTCTCTGCCCCTCTTTCTGAGGTTCTTCTCTTCCTTCTTTCTCTTGCCCAGCAGGGCTCTGCTCTGGGCACTATCAAGGGCTACCTTTCTGCCCTTTCGGCCTTTCTGAGGCTGCCTGACCAACCTTCTTTGTTCAAGTCCCCCATTGTAACAAGATTCTTTTTTTTTTTTTTAACTCTTTTTATTGTTGCATTAGGAGGATCACGAAGGCAAAGTATCTGCACACGGTAGAGCGTCAACATTCCGCTCTGGCTGTCAATCATGCAACTTTTTGATGTTGGTAAACATGGTACCCCTCAATAAAAAACTCTTGCTTTTGAACAAGCAACATAAAAGGAAAACAAAAACCATTAAAGTCTCTTAAACAGCAAGCCTCTACCCCCTCCCTCCCACCACCCACCTCCTGGTCTCCCCTCCCCCCGCTCAAGTGGTCCCTCGGTCCCTTGCGTGGGAACCGGGCAGTAAGGTACATAATTATCAAGCATGGCATCCCTGCGTTCAGTCTATCCCGATCAGGGTCTCACAGGCCTCATGTCACCGGTGCAAAATGTCTCATTCTAGTCCGTGATATTACCTCCACTTAGCCCACACCCTCCGAAACTTTTTGGGGCATCCCCTGGCTTTGTAGGTCACTCTCTCCGCCGCCATATACAGGTCTAGTCCTCGCCTCCATTCCTCCAAGTCTGGTTTTTCTGGCGCCCCCCAGCGCCGTGCGATATCTCGTTTCGCCACTACTAGTGCTAATACCAGAAAGATACACAGGGGACGGGATAGGTCCACTTCAGTGGTCGTGCCCAGCAGTGCTAACCTAGGGTCCCGCGGCATGTCCGCCCCCAGTACCTCCCCCAGTTCCAGGAGCACATCCCCACAATATTCCTGAATGACGGCACAACCCCAGATTATGTGGAAAAAATCTGCATTCTGGTGGCGCCATCTGAGGCATGTCGTGTCAGGTATTCTGCCCATTCTAAATAGTCTCACCCTGTCAAAGTATGATCTGTGCAGTACCTTAAATTGTATAAGACGGAGCCTCGACTTGATTGCCACCTCCCGCGGGTGCATGAGGGCGAGCTCCCAGTCCAGATCTTCCATGCTACCCACGTCTGCCTCCCATTTGACCCGTAGGCCCTGTAAATCCCCTAGCATGTTGTTGGTCAGGGTTTTGTATGTGAGGGATACCGCCCCCCTCCCTATCTGTTCCTGTAGCAGTCTACCCTCTAGTGGAGCATATTCTGGAAAGTCTGAGAGTGTAATGTTTTGTGCCCTCCATGCGTGTTTCAGTTGAACGTATTTGTAATATTGGGTGTTGAGTAGGCCAAATTCGTCCTGGAGTGCCTGGAAGGTTTTTAGGTCTCCCCTTGCTATCACGTCCCCCACTGCGGAGATTCCGATGTCGTCCCACCTTCTAAAGCCTTTCAGCTTATGAAACTCTCCCAGCCATTTGCAGCACCACAGTGGTGTCTGTCTAGTGGGCCTTTTGTCCCATCCCATTCGTTTGGACGCTCTATACCAAGCCGTCAACGTAATCCTGGTGGCCGGGAGGAAGTGTTGTCCCATTGTTTCCCCATAAAGATAGTGTAGTATAGTCTTACTTGACCATTTAGACCTTTCCAGGGCATACGTAGGGTGGTCGGCTGCCGCGTGCAGCCATTCGTTGATTGGGGCGAGGCGTTCCGCCCAGTAGTACGCCTCCAGGTTGGGGAGCGAAATCCCCCCACCATACTGATGGCGCTGTAGGGTGGAAAGCGCCACTCTCGGCTGTTTCCCCAGCCACAGGAAGGCGCGGAGGTCAGCGTGGATTCTATTCAGGGTCCTATTCGGCAAAGGATAGTAATCGTTCTGGAGTGCATAAAGAAACTTAGGGAGGAGGACCATTTTAAACAGTGCAGCACGTCCCAGTATGGTGAGCGGGAGCTGTCTCCACCTGTCCATCTCCGTCGTAGCTTCTAGCATTATGCGGGCTAAGTTGGCAGCGAAAGAACGCGCCCTATCTAGTGTTATAAAGATTCCTAGGTATTTGAAGCCTTCCTTAGTGTGTATTAACAACTCTGGCAGGCAGGCTCCCCGCTCCTTGCCCTGCGGATCGAAAAGGATCGATTTGTGCCAATTTATTGTGTGTCCCGCTCGCGCCCCAAAGTAGCTGAGTTCTCTAAATAGTGCTGGGATAGTCGTGTCTGGGTCCGTCACGAACAGCAGTATGTCGTCGGCATATAGGGATATTTTTTCCTGTGTGGCAGCCGAGTCTCCCCAAGTAAAGCCTCTGATAGCCTGATTCCGCCTGATCCTTATCGCTAAAATCTTGATGGTAAGGGTAAATAGGAGGGGGGAAAGTGGGCAACCCTGTCGCGTGCCACGCCCGATGGGGAATTCGCGGGACAGCCTCCCATTAACCCGCACTCTCGCTTTCGGGTCCGAGTAGAGGAGTTGAACCCATTGCAAGTATTTAGGTCCAAATCCAAACCGTCTGAGGGTCTCCATCAGGAAGGGCCAGTGGACTGCGTTGAATGCCTTCTCCGCATCCAGGGAGAGGAACCAGTGGGGTTCACTTCTCTCAGAGACCTCTTGCAGCCAGTTGTGGGTGCGACGGAGGTTTAGTTTGGTCACCCTATCAGGAAGAAAGCCAGATTGGTCCATATGTACTAGCTCTGTGATGACCTGCCGCAGGCGCCTAGCCAGGACTGTGGCCAGAATTTTTGTCTCTATATTTAGCAGGGAGATTGGGCGGTAGGAGGAGCAGTCATCTCTTGGTTTCCCCTCTTTGTAGATTGGCACAATGATGGCCAGGTCCAGGTCGGGAGGGAGACTCCCCGCCCGGTATGATTCAGTAAATAGGGCCTTCATGTGCCGCTGCAATAAGTCAGCAGTTCGTTTAAAAAATTCCGCTGGGAAGCCATTGGGTCCCGGCGCTTTCCCTGGTTTCAGCGCCGCTATGGCTTCCGAGAGTTCCTCCAGTGTTAAGTCCGCCTCCAAGGCTACTCTAGCGTCGGTGGATAGGGTAGGCACCTCCATGTCCCCCAAGTAGTATTGGGCATCCTCACTGTCGCCCAGGTCCCTGGCCCTGTAAAAGTCCTCATAGTAGGTCGCAAAAGCTTCCGCTATGTCGCCATCCGTGTTTACCCTTCTGTCCCCTGCAAGCGTGATCTGATCCACCCATCGTGAGGCACGTTCCTTTCTGCTCAGCCAAGCTAAAAGTTTACCTGACTTATCGCCGACATCATACAGCCTGTGTAGTGTCGCCAGTGCCTGGGTGCGTGCCTCATCTGTTGCCAGTTCCCTATAGTGTCTCTGCGTGTCAAGCAGCCTTCTAAGGCGCGCCTCCTCTTTCTGTTGGAGGTATTCTGCTTCAAAGGTAAGGATATTCGCCTCCTCGCTCGCTATCTTGCCCTGCTGTGCCCGCCTGGCCTCTCCCAGCCTACTCTGGATGCGGTCACGGAGTACTGGTTTCATCGCCTCCCAGAGGGTAACCCTGGAGTCTACCGATCTTTCATTTTCGGCCATGTAGACCCGTATGTCCGCCCGCATGCCCCAGAGTATTTCTGGCGTTTGGATGTCCCACGCCGTTAATCTCCATTGCGCCCGCCTGACTCCCGTCGCCCGCCCCAGGTGTACATATAACGGGGAGTGATCAGATATTCCTCTCGCCTTGTATATTGTAACAAGATTCTTGAAGGGCATCACACACATGTATCCACCTGTTCCGTTTGTGATGCCTCAGTGGGACTTGAACCTGGTTCTAACATTCTTGATGTGTGCTCCCTTTGAGCCCCTTCATTCCTGTCCTCTCCGTCTCCTGACTTTAAAGACGGCCTTCCTGGTTGCCATCACCTCTGCCAGGAGGGTGAGTGAGCTCCAGGTTCTTTCTGTCAAACCTCCTTTCATGTCCATCCACCCAGACAAGGTGGTTCTGAGAACTAGACCTTCTTTCCTGCCCAAAGTTGTCTCTGCTTTTCACATCGGGCAGTCCATCACCCTACCTTCCTTCTTCCCGCCTCCGCATCCTTCAAAGGATGAAGAACGGCTCCATCGTCTGGACCCAAAACGTGCGCTTTCATTTTATATGGATCGCACACGCCAGTTTCGGGTGGATGACCAACTGTTTGTTGGCTACGTGGGTGCGAAGAAGGGACGGGCGGTACATAAACGGACCATCTCTCGGTGGGTCGTTCTGTGCATCAAAGCGTGCTACTCTTTGGCTCGGAAGGAGCCTCCTGTTGGGCTGAGGGCCCATTCCACTTGGGCCACGGTGGCTACTACTGCCCTGGGGCGGGGAGTCCCCTTGCAGGACATATGCCAGGCGGCTACGTGGGCCTCGCTGCACACCTTTGCGAGGCACTACTGCCTGGACGGTCAAGTCCGGAGGGATGGCTTCTTTGGCCGTTCTGTCCTCCAGGACTTTCTGGTGTAGGATTGTATTGGTTCGCAGACCCACCACCGGGGTTGGTATTGCTCGGGTATCTATTCTAAGGTAAGGAATCTAATACTAACGTGTTTCTTTCAGATGAACAAGTTACTTACCTTCGGTAACGATATATCTGTAAGAAACATTAGTTAGTATTAGATTCCTTACCGCCCCACCCATCCTCCCCGTTCTGCGAACTGATACCTAGGGTTAAGGACATCCCTTTCAGGGCCCTAGTTTCAAATGGCACCAGTGTTGGTTCTCACATGGCTCTGCGTGTTCTGGCGCGGAAAAGCTGTGTGCAAAGAACTGACGTCAGCGCGCGGAGGCGGCGTCTATATACTCCAGCGACTTCATCACGGCGCACGACGCCAACGACGGACGCGGAGCCGCAGGGGACGCCTGCAGACGACGCCTACCGACGCACAGGGGTACTGCTACGCAAAAGTTTCCGGATCCAGACTGACGCCTGGGGATATTCTAAGGTAAGGAATCTAATACTAACTAATGTTTCTTACAGATATATCGTTACCGAAGGTAAGTAACTTATTCTACAGGGGCGTTCCCTTGAGCCCGGTACTTGAGCCCGCCTTGCCGCCACTGCCTGCACTGCTGTTCGGGGTCTCCTCCCGCCGCCCCAGCTCCTTAACATTCGAGCGCGGTCGCAGTGGGGGGGGGGGTGACCTGTCAGGGGACTACAAGACCCAGTAGCCTTTGCGGCCGGAAGCCGCCTTCACCCGCGCCTGGAGGCGAATAAATTTCCGGCTACCCCCCGCGCAGCGGGATCGCGCTGGGTTATGCCCGGGACAAGGGCGGGACAGTCTGTGGCAGTACGGGGCAGGACGAGGCTGGACTGGGCAAGGTCCCCTGGTCGTTGCCTTACAGATTACCTACACATGCCAAGTGAGACTTTTTAATTTATTTTAACCCTGTTCATTGATTTTTTGATTTGCACCACCATTGGTCTTTCTGAGGTGATATCAACTATACATGTACTGTGTCCAGCAGTTCTAGCCCTTTATAGTTTAAAATATTGGGATCTGTTGCTAGTGCCAACCATGTCCAAACAAAAAGCAACGCTGGATAACTACCTAGTGAAAGTAGTAAACAAAATCAACAATGAGCGGCGAAAATCGCTAGGAGCCCTCCTGCTTTATCCCCTACCCCAATGATGGCATTATCACTGGATGATAGATGTGATCCTGATGATTTAACAGCAGAAGTGCCAGTTCTACCAGCATCCAATCAGGACATACTGGATACATCGCATGACTCTCCAGTACAGCACTCTCCGGCCCCTAGAGCACTGAGGACTTGTAGGAAAGTGCAACTTAAACGTGGGGGGAACCATAACAAAACAAAAGTTGAAATACCAACCAAACGTACCGCATCTGCTGTGGATTTAACGGACAAAAATGGCACAGTAAATTTGAACCCTGAGCAACTTGATCTTTTAGCCAGTATTATAGAGGGCAAGCTAGAAAAGATCATTAAACACTTAGTAGATAAACTTGATCTGATGTCAGCAGAAGTTTTAAGATTAGGTGGACTTCTGGATGCCCACATTGGTATGGCTGAAAGCTGTAGGGGTGTTGATAAGGGCCCTGAAGTTAGTAAAGATGCACCAAAGTCACATAATGAGAGGTTAAGCATAACTAAAATAACTACGCCTGACCTCCCGACATTAATACGTCAGAAAGAACAGGTAATAACAGTTCCAGAAAGTAAGATGGGGGCAACAGTAGTAAAGAAAAGCCGTTTTATTAATCTCCCACCAGATTGTGCACCCTATGTGGTTGTTTTAACTAACGTACCATCTTCTGATTTAAATCTGATTCAGCCTCAGCAAGAATCACACGAATCTCTTAAAAGTAAAACAGTTTCCTGGTTGCATAAGCAAGGTGGGTTCCCAATTACCTACTCAGATCAAACACTTACTACTAGAAGGGTAAATTGGATTGGCAATTCAAGTAAGACTTGCAGGGGCGATTGTGTCATTGTTAATTTTAAACTTCCCCAACACCTCGCAACAGTTTTGTTTAAGAGCGGCCTCTCTAACGCGTGATGAAAACAGTATATGTGTACGCCCACTTGGCTTCTTCTACAGTCACCATATTAAAGTACCACCTGTTAACAATAGAAGTAGATCTTTTACACCTATGTTTACACCTACTCATCGCCCAATTTTCGAGGTTCCTGTACAGAATAGATATCAAGCCCTGAGTTCCCTGGATACAAATGATTGACACACACAGGATAGGGGGTCTCCCATGTGTGTGATCCCTAATAACCAGATGAACAAATTAAGCGTAAAATGTATAGATCAGGAGCTAACCCCGAAGGCTGATCTAAAAATGGATGATAGCAGGCACACACTTGTCTTTACCATAGAAAGGGTGGCAAATGTTCAAGGATCCACAGGTGCAGATCATACAAAATCTGGTTTAGACGAGGTAGAGCAAAGATGGGATGGTATTAACTGTCTCACTGCTCAAGACCAGTCTAATTGTTGCAATATGAGGGGGATATCAATCGTTAGTTGGAACATAGCGGGTTGGGCATCTAAGGAAAAAATTCTGGGGTGGGCCGATTTGATTAGATCACATGATGTCTTGTGTTTTCAAGAAACCTGGTCTTCAACAAAACCGAGTTTCGATGGGTTTGTATGCTACCATTTAGAAGCATCAAAGTCACGGTATGGTAGAGCTAAAGGTCGTTTGCTTACCCTACTATCCTTGAATCTAATGCAGACTGTTGTTAAACACTTAACTGTAGGGACACATTCGCAAATCCTTTGGATACGTGAGAAGAAAGGCCAAGAGGTGCTTTTAATTAACTTTTATAATAATATTTTTGACAACACACGGCACAAAGCTATAGTTGAATTAGAAAGTGCCTTATTGAAGCTTGTAACGGAGGCGAAAACTAATTTTGATTTTATTTGGTTAGGCGATTTTAATTTTTTGACCTGCCCAATGTCGCTTTCTAGGGCATGTGGGATACAAAACAACAAGGGTGATAATACACCACACTTCCCACATAATGAGTACGGGGAGGCAATAAATAACTTACTGTCAACTTATGATTTAGAGCTCTTACAGCCTGCCAAAGATGCCAAGGGCCAAACAATTCCGACCTATACAGGCAGTACCAGTAACTCTCACATCAACCATGTCATGGTTTCATCAAGCATTGTGCCATATTTCCTAACCCCGGTTATTGAGGAATCCACCTTAAGTGACCATAACCGTATTTTAATGAGAACTGAGATCTGGAAACGTAGAACACTACGGACATCCAGAATCGTAGCTAACATTGAACCACATAGATTAAACGGGACACGGTTAAGGTGGAACGGGGAAAAATCTGAGAAGGTAATGAGCCTAACTATATCTAAATCCATGGCAGATACAAACGGCATCCTAACATCAGGGAGTGCTTCATCTTTTATTGTAGATAGTGTTATTAATATTAACAAGACTGTAGATACCATAGTTACAGGGACCAGGAAAGGGAAAACCACCCACAAAAATGGATGGTTTGATCATGCCTGTACAACCCAATGACAGCAGCGCCACCACCCTTCTGGACAATCTCGCCAACCTCGGACTCAAACAACTTGTCACTACCCCCACCCACATTGCAGGTCACACACTCGACCCTATCTTCACCTCCAGCAAACATGTCTCATTCAGTCACACCACAGCTCTTCATTGGACGGACCACAGCTGCGTTCACTTTATCTACAATAAGACCACAATCCACAACCATCCTCAACCCACTCTGCGAAGAAACTGGAACAAAATCACCATCGACCAGATCTCCTCATCGCTTCTTCTAAACCCCCCCGCCCACTCCTCAAACCCCAAACAAGCAGCCATTAACCTCACCCAATGGCTATCCAACAGCGCCGACATCCTAGCACCGTTGAAAAAACGTCAAATCAAACTAGGCAGCAAAAACGCCTCCTGGTTCAACGATGATCTTAAGAAATCCAAGAAACTCTGTCGCTCCCTCGAGAAGGCCTGGAAAAAAAACCCAAACACCAGCACCAGGGACGCCTTCAAAAACGCCACCCGCATACACCACCAACTAATCCGATCTGCCAAGAAAGCCGCATTCAAAGACCGACTAGATAACAACGCCCACAACAGCAAGGAATTATTCAACATCGTCAAAGAATTTACCAACCCATCAGCCAACTCCAACGACATCACCCCCTCTCAAGCCCTCTGCGACTCCCTAGCTTCGTTCTTCCACAACAAAATCGCAGACATCCACAACAGCTTCAACAACCGACCCGGAGACCAACCCACCCAACCTTCTGCAGGACTTTCACCCCCCTTGAACATCCTTAATGACTGGAACCCAATCTCCACTGAGGACACCATCCGCCTGATGAACTCCATCCACTCAGGATCCCCAACTGACCCATGCCCTCACCACATCTTCAACAAAGCAGACTCCATCATAGCACCACACCTCCGAGATGTCATCAACTGCTCCCTCAACTCCGCCACCTTCCCGGAAAGCTGGAAACACGCAGAACTCAGCGCCCTTCTGAAAAAACCCACAGCTGACCCCACCGAACTCAAAAACTACCGCCCCATCTCGCTTCTTCCATTCCCGGCCAAAGTCATCGAGAAAGCTGTCAACAACCAGCTCGCCACCTTCCTCGAAACCAACAAATCCCTCGACTCCTCACAGTCCGGCTTCCGAGCCAAACACAGCACTGAAACCGCCCTCATCGCAGCAACAGACGACATTCGAACTCTACTGGACAATGGAGACACAGTCGCCCTCATCCTCCTCGACCTCTCCGCTGCCTTCGACACAGTCTGTCATAGCACCCTTTTACAGCGCCTCAGAAACGTCGGAATCCAAGGAAAAGCACTGGAATGGATCACCTCGTTCCTCACCGGAAGAACCCAGAGAGTCCGCCTCCCACCATTCAAGTCAGAGGCCACTGAAGTCATCTGCGGCGTGCCACAAGGATCGTCACTCAGCCCCACCCTCTTCAACGTATACATGAGCCCCCTTGCGGCCATCGCTCGCCAACACAACCTCAACATCATCTCCTACGCTGATGACACTCAACTGATCCTCTCACTCACCAAAGACCCTAACACCGCCAAAACCAACTTACACGAAGGAATGAAAGAAGTAACCGAGTGGATGAAGCACAGCCGTCTGAAACTGAACTCAGACAAAACAGAAGTCCTCATCTTAGGCACCTCCCCCTCCGCCTGGGATGACTCTTGGTGGCCAGAGGCCCTTGGAAAAGCACCCATCCCGACGGACCACGCACGGAACCTGGGCGTCATCCTTGACTCCTCACTCTCGATGACCAGACAAGTCAACGCCGTATAATCATCTTGCTTCAACATTCTTCGCATGCTCAAAAAAAACATTTCGCTGGATCCCCACCGAAACTAGAAAAACGGTCACCCACGCACTGGTCACGAGCCGCCTGGACTACGGAAAGACCCTATACGCCGGTACCACCGCAAAACTCCAGAAAAGACTCCAACGCATCCAGAACGCTTCAGCCAGGCTCATACTAGACATCCCGCGTAAGGAACACATCTCTGGTCACCTGAAAAACCTCCACTGGCTCCCCGTAAATAAGAGGATTACTTTCCGCCTCCTAACCCACGCACACAAAGCACTTTACGAACTTGGACCCGAATGCCTCAACACACGACTGTCCTTCTACACCCCCTCCCGCCAGCTACGATCCTCCAACCAAGCCCTTGCCACTGTACCTCGCATCAACAAAACCACCATGGGAGGTAGATCCTTCTCCTACCTGGCAGCTAAAACCTGGAACTCACTTCCCACTCACCTTCGCCTTACTCAGAACCACCTAGCATTCAGAAAGCAACTCAAAACTTGGATATTCGACAAGTAATTCCCCACCGTTCTTCAAGCGCCTTGAGACCCTATGGGTATGTAGCGCGCTATATAAATCTCTTGACTTGACTTGACTTGTCTAGCCGAGGTGGAATGCAGTATTAAGGCCAGCAAGGGGGGTAAGGCCCAGGGACCGGACGGGGTTCCTATTCAGTGTTTATAGGACTATCCCGCAGTTATGGGGCCCTATACTTACATTGGTTATCTGAAAGAGACACGTTAGTGATAGATTCCTTACCTTAGAATATCCCCAGGCGTCAGACTGGATCCGGAAAGTTTTGCGTAGCAGTACCCTTGCGCGTCGGTAGGCGCCGTCTCCGGCTCCGCGTCCGTCGTCGGCGTCGTGGGTGCCGTGATGACGTCGTCGGAGTATTTAGACGCCGCCTCCGCGTGCTGACGTCAGTTCTTCTTTTTTCCGCGCCAGCCAGCGCAGATCTGGAAAGAGCAGTTCCCTAGTCACTTTTTGACTAAACTTTTGTGATCTTTTTTGATCCATTTCGAAGTCTTTACGACTCCGACGGTGCCGTTAGGGATGCCCGGCTTCAAGCATTGCGACAACTGCGACCGTACCATGTCGGTCACGGATCCCCACCGCTTGTGCCTGATGTGTTTGGGCGTCGACCATGACGACGAGGCCTACTCCGACTGTCGGGCCCTCTCGAGGAAGGCCAGGCGGGAGCGGTCCCGCAGGCGACTCGAGATCCGCCAGTCAGCCCCGTGCCGTGTGAGGTCCCGGTCCCGGTCCCACGGGAGGTCGAGGGACAGGTCGCGGGGACGGAGCCGCCACAGCTCCGGGAGTCGGCGCCACTCCTCCGGGTCCAAGTCGTCAGGTAAGAAACATAACAAGTCGAAGAGACATCATCGCTCTTCTGACTCCCCCCGACGCTCGCGCGATGCGGCCGGGGGTTCGGGTGACACCGCCCACGCGGCTCCTCGTGAGTCGCGGGCGCCGCGTCCGGCCCCATACCCCCAGGTCCCTGGGCTGAACGCGACGCCGGAGGAGATCGAGCGCTTCCTCATGGCCATGAGGTCCCTTTCTCCTCCGACGGGTTCCACGGCGCCTTCGGGCCCAGTGAACCTGTCTGGGGGCCCTAGCGGGTCGGGGGCTACGACCCCGACTCCGTTGGGTGCTTCGGCCTCGACGCCGCCGGCGCCTTCGGGCCCGGCGCCGCAGGGCTCCACGATCCCGACACCGCCGGTGCCCTCGGGCTCAGCGCCGCAGGGTACAGCGGTCCCGGCATCGTCGGTGCCTTCGGGCCCGGAGCCGCAGGGCACCGCTGGGCCCTCCTCGGGCGATGGATCATCACCGGTGGACCTTACGACCCCCCCGGCGTCGGTCCGTGTGGTGTCCCCTCCGGCGTCATCCTCGGGCGGCGCCGTCCCTGATGCCTCCTCTCACTGGGTTCCGACGTCGGGACGACGCCTATCGGCGCCGCTCTCGACGCCGTTCGGAGAATTTCAATTCTATGAACCCACCCCATTCACTTATGACCCTGAATCTCAGGAGATGGGGGACGAGGAGAATTGGGAGGGGTCTGAGGACCCTCTGACCAGGGAGTGTCAGTCTAACATGGACTGGACAGGAGACCTTGGGGAGGCCAGTGGCCTGGACACCTCTCCAGACACTGGATTTGTCTCTCCTCCTACCGTGGCTTCGGAGGAGGGTGCTACTTATAGTGTGGTGTTGACGAGGGCTGCTAAGGCCTTGGGCCTTGAGCTCCCCGTCGCGGCCGTGAGGACTAACCTCCTCACTGAGGTCCTTAAGCCGCAGTCATGCTCCATGGAGCCTCTGCTGCCGTTTAATGAGGCCTTGACGGACGTTCTTTTGGGCACTTGGTCCAGGCCCGCTACAGGTTCGCCTGTAGATAGGAACGTGGCCAGACGCCACCGCCCGGCCCCAGGCGACCCTTGTTTCCTGTCCACCCACCCCACCCCCGAGAGTCTGGTTATCCAGGCCTCTAACTCCCAGACCGCATTCCCGACGGCTCCCCCCGATCGGGAATCCAAGAGGTACGAGGACTACGGCAAGAAGGTATTCTCGTCCCTTAGCTTGGGACTGCGGTCTTCCAACACCGCATGCCTCTTGGGCCGTTACACCCACTCTCTGTGGGAAACGGTGGCGGAAGTGCTGCCAGAGTGTCGGTTGGAGGTACGGGCCAAACTCGGCCAAGCCCTAGTGGAGGGCCGGGACGGAGCAAAGTATTCAATCAGGTGCGGACTGGATACTACTGACTCGCTGGGCAGAGCGATGGCTACGACGGTGGCGATACGACGCCACGCCTGGCTGAGGTCCGCCAACTTCTCGGCAGATGTCCAAAATACACTCATGGACATGCTGTTCGATGGCCGTCGCCTCTTTGGCGACAAGGCAGACCACGCGCTTGAGCGCTTTAAGGACTCCAGGGCTACGGCCAAGTCCTTGGGCCTCTCGGCCCCACGCCAGCAAATGGGTGCCTTTCGCTCCTTTCGTGGCCAAGGAAGGGACACCCCCACACGTGCCGCCAGCCACTTGCCGCAAACTGTCGTCCAGCGCGGCGGCGGCCGTGGAAACCGCCATGGAGGCAGTCGGGGAAACAAGCGGAGCCAGTCCACACCTGCCCCCGCAGCATCCGCCTCTAAACCCTCCTAGTCCGTGCTTTTCGGCCCATGTGACGCCAGTGGGAGGCAGGGTTCGCCATCACCACTCTCACTGGCGCACAGTCACTTCGGACAGGTGGGTGCTGCAGATCGTCCGAAGGGGCTACTCCCTCCCCTTCGAGACGACCCCTCAAGCCATGCCACCGCAACACCACCGCGTATCAGGGGATCACTTGCGGCTCCTGCAGGAGGAAGTTTCGGCCCTCTTGGCCAAGGGGGCCATCGAGCGCGTTCCTGGGCCAGAAGTAGGACGTGGTTGCTACTCCCACTACTTCCTGGTACCCAAGAAGGGCAAAGGGGGCCTACGCCCTATCTTGGATCTGAGGAACATCAACAGCTTCCTCCGGAAGGAGAAGTTCAAAATGCTGACACTGGCTCAGGTCTTGGCTGCCCTAGACCCAGGAGACTGGATGGTAGCGTTGGACTTGCAGGATGCGTATTTCCACATCCCCGTCCTGCCGGCCCACCGGCGTTACCTGCGGTTCACTGTAGGCCTCGAGCACTTTCAGTTTACCGTGCTCCCCTTCGGCCTTACCAGCACCCCACGGGTGTTCACGAAAGTGATGGCGGTGGTCGCAGCTCATCTGCGCAGGTTAGGGGTTTCAGTCTTCCCCTACCTCGACGACTGGTTGTTGAAGGCCGGATCGCCCCTGGCAGTCGTCAACCACCTCCAGACTACGGCGGATCTCCTGCACCTGCTGGGATTTTCCATCAATGTGCCGAAGTCACACCTCTGCCCCTCTCAGAAGCTCTTTTTCATCGGAGCGGTTCTCGACTCGGCGCAGTTTCGGGTTTACCCACCCGAACAGCGGGTTCGGGATATACAGGCTCTGATTCCGATTTTCGGGCCGTTATCCCGGGTTTCGGTCAGGTTGACGCTGCGGCTTCTGGGGCTGATGGCCTCCTGCATCCTTCTGGTGCATCACGCACGGTGGTGGATGCGGGCTCTGCAGTGGGACCTGAAGTTTCAGTGGGCCCAGCACCGGGGCAACCTGTCCGACCATGTCCTGATCTCGGAGGGCACTGCGAGACAGCTGCAGTGGTGGCTCACGGACCGCGATTGGGCCAACGGCAGATCCCTCTCCCTTCCCCAACCGGAGCACGTAGTTGTGACGGACGCGTCCCTCCAGGGCTGGGGAGGCCACTTGGGAGAGGCGGAGATCCGAGGACTCTGGTCTCCGGCGGAGTCCCGGCTCCATATCAATCTGTTGGAGCTGCGGGCGATTCGTCTGGCACTGAAAGCATTCCTCCCATCTGTCCGAGGGAGTGCAGTGCAGGTGTTCACGGACAACACCACCGCCATGTGGTACTGCAACAAACAGGGCGGAGTGGGGTCGTGGACCCTTTGCCAGGAGGCTCTGCGTCTCTGGCAATGGCTGGAACATCAGGGCGTGACTCTGGTGGTTCAACACCTGGCAGGTTCCCTGAACGCCAGGGTGGACGAACTCAGCCGTCGGTGCTCGATGGATCACGAATGGCGTCTGAACTCGGACGTGGCGCAAGGCCTCTTTCTGCGATGGGGAGAGCCTTGGTTAGATCTATTCGCCACCGAAGAGAACGCGCAATGTCATCAGTTCTGCACGTTGGAATTTCCAAGGCGGCACTCGCTCGGGGACGCTTTTCGTCGCGAGTGGAGCTGCGGTCTGTTGTACGCCTTTCCGCCTATACCACTTCTGCCCAGAATGCTGAAGAAGATCAAGCGCGACCGGGCACAAGTCATCCTTGTGGCTCCGGACTGGGCACGAAGGTACTGGTATCCCGAGCTACTCAGTATGTCAGTCGATCCCCCGGTTCGTCTGCCTCTTCAGGAGGACCTTCTGTCGCAGCAACAGGGGACGGTCCTCCACCCGAACCTGTCCAGTCTCCACCTCCATGCTTGGAGATTGAGCGGCGACAGTTGAGGCCATTTGACTTGCCTCCTGAAGTTTGCAACATCATTCTGGCAGCCAGGCGTCCCTCCACAAAGACGGTATACGCCTGCAGGTGGAACAGATGTTTGGCATGGTGCACAGCAAAGTCTGTGGACCCCCTCAATGCCCCTCTCTCTGAGGTTCTTCTCTTCCTTCTTTCTCTTGCCCAGCAGGGCTCTGCTCTGGGCACTATCAAGGGCTATCTTTCGGCTCTTTCAGCCTTTCTGAGGCTGCCTGACCAGCCTTCTTTGTTCAAGTCCCCTATCGTAAACAGATTCCTGAATGGCATCACTCATACCTTTCCTCCTGTTCCCTTTGTGATGCCTCAGTGGGACTTGAACCTGGTTCTAACATTTCTGATGTGCGCTCCCTTTGAGCCACTTCACAACTGTCCACTTCGCCTTCTTTCTTTGAAGACTGCCTTCCTGGTAGCCATCACCTCTGCCAGGAGAGTGAGTGAGCTCCAGGCTCTCTCTTGTTAGCCTCCTTTCCTTTCAGTCCATCCGGACAAGGTTGTTTTGAGGACTAGGCCCTCCTTCTTGCTAAAGGTGGTCACGGCCTTCCACATTGGGCAGTCCATCACATTGCCCACCTTCTTTCCGCCTCCGTACCCCTCGAGAGAGGAGGAGAGGCTCCACCGTCTGGACCCAAAACGTGCGCTCTCGTTCTACCTGGATCGCACACGCCATTTCCGGGTGATGATCAACTCTTTGTTGGGTACGCGGGCGCTAAGAAAGGGAAAGCGGTGCACAAACGGACCATCTCTCGATGGATTATCATGTGCATCCAGGCGTGCTACTCCTTGGCTAAGAAGGAACCCCCTGTTGGGCTGAGGGCTCATTCCACTCGAGCCACGGCCACTACACCTGCCTTGGGCCGAGGTGTGCCCTTGCAGGACATTTGCCAGGCGGCTACGTGGGCATCGTTGCACACGTTTGCAAGGCACTACTGCCTGGACAGTCAAGTCCGGAGGGACGGCTACTTCGGCCGTTCCGTTCTCCGGGACTTTCTGGTGTGAATATTGGTTCGCAGACCCACCACCACGGGGATGGTATTGCTGGGGTATCTATTCTAAGGTAAGGAATCTATCACTAACGTGTCTCTTTCAGATGCACAATTTACTACTTGTGTAACGATATATCTGTAAGAGACATTAGTTAGTGATAGATTCCTTACCGACCCACCCATCCTCCCCGTTCTGCGAACCGATATCTAGGGTTAAGGTCATCCCCTTTCAGGGCCCTAGTTTCTTGGCACCAGTGTCGGTTTTTGTCATGGCTCTGCGCTTCTGGCGCGGAAAAGCTGTGGCTAAGAACTGACGTCAGCACGCGGAGGCGGCGTCTAAGTACTCCGACGACGTCATCACGGCGCCCACGATGCCGACGACGGACGCGGAGCCGAAGACGGCGCCTACCGACGCGCAAGGGTACTGCTACGCAAAACTTTCCGGATCCAGTCTGACGCCTGGGGATATTCTAAGGTAAGGAATCTATCACTAACTAATGTCTCTTACAGATATATCGTTACACAAGTAGTAACTTGTGCTTTAATGCAGCAGTAACCACCATGATTCCACCAACATGAAGAGACTCTATTATTGTCCCTATCCATAAGAAGGGGGACAAGTCAGCAACATGTAACTACCGCCCAATCAGCTTACTCGACTCATCAGTGAAAATTATGAGCAGATTGTTGCTGATCAGGTTGGAAGAGTGGGCTGACGAGAAGGGGATTCTGGCGACCTCGCAGTATGGTTTTAGGAAGGGCCATGGTACATTAGACCAATGCTTAAATCTAGACTTACTAATTGGCAAATACACCAAGGCCAAGCGCGGCATTTTATATCTTTGCTTTGCTGATTTAAGCAGCGCATTCGATTTGATCGACCACTCCATTTTATGGCCAGCCCTGCTAGAACTTGGTGCACCAGAGGCAATCATTTTCTTTTAGCTCGCCTCTACAAAAGGATGCGAGCCTGTGTGCGATATGGGGTGAGCGGGGAGTGTACCCCTAATTTCAATGTAAAGCGAGGAATAAGACAGGGTTGTGTTCTCGCCCCCCTGCTATTCACTCTTTTTGTAAATGCTGTTGACATAATTTTAAAAACAGTTAAAGCTGATGCGCCTCAGGTAAATGGGTCAGGAGTGCCAGTTCTGCTTTATGCAGATGATGCTGTACTTTTATCAAGGACCCCTATAGGACTCCAGCGCCTGATTGACCGGTTCTCTGTATTTATAAAAGAAAGGAAATTATTAATTAATAAGAGTAAAACCCATACGATGATTTGTGGTGCTAGGACTAACAAAAACCATACATTTTTTATAGAATGGATGAAAGTGCAGCAAGTTGAAAAGTTCTGTTACCTGAGTGTAACCTTTTCGAGGGATGGTAGTTGGACCCAGGAGCTCGTAAATGTAAGGTCTAAAATGTCAAAAAGTGCCTATGGAATATATAAATTCGCCTCAGAAATCGGCGATAGACGAATCGGTGATATGATGCAGATTCATAAGGCAAGGAGTGTCACGATTGCATTATACGGTGCGGGGTTGTGGGGTTATTCCAACTTAGGCAGTTTGCAAACGGAAGAAAATATCTTCGTTAACAAACTTCTCTGCCTACCTACCTCTGCCCCAACCGACTTGATCCATAGGGAAGTGGGGGCTGCCTATTTATGTGACCTTGTTTCATTAAGGCCTCTAATGATCTGGTGTGCAATCTGGTACAAGGAAGAGACAGTTTTTAATCAACATGTTATTAAGGATTGTCTTGACCTAGCTAATTATACTAAGATCCCTTGGCTAAAGTATATCGTAGACAGTTTTCAGGCTATCTATGGTCTCGATATAATAGCGGATTAGTGTGCTGCAGGAGATATCCCTAAGCAGAATTGAAAAATAAATTTATGTTGTATCAAGCTGAAAAGCGTCTAGTTAGCAATGGCCACCTGACTACAGTCAACATTTACAATAAATACATTGACTGTGAAAGCCCTCAATTATACCTAAGTCAGGTAACTAGACCAGCCCACAGGTTTGTTCTCACAAGACTTAGATTTGGATCGGCTCACATTCTGTTGGCCCTTGTCCATGTGATGGGTATTCGAGACAAAGCACACTGCACTTAATGTTAATCTGTACCCTATTTTTGAATCTCAGGATGGTCTATATTAAACCAATGTTTATAAAATATGGAATCTATAGCGTTGACGAGGCTATGAAGTTGATCTATAATATGAACTTGTCGGATATATGTATTTTTACTGCACTTTTATATGTAAATCTATTCATTTTAGGAAAAGTATGATGTTTTAAATTTTGATCCTGCTTTTTACACGTATATCATTATCTAATTGTTTTTTGCCTGTATGCTTTTATGGTCATTTGTACAATATGAACCGAATGAAGCTTCATGAAATGAAAAATGACTCCAGGGTAGGCGCTGTGTTTAGCAATAATGTACGATTTAAAAGCACCTGCCGCAGAGTTCCTTATGTGTCCAGCTTTCAAGCAGCAATAAAAATGTTAAGATAACTCTTGTGATTATTGTTCCTGCTAGAGAGAGAGATCAGAATTTTGTCTAGTGGCAGTTTTGTCTCTCCAGCGCAGGCAATTAATATGCTTGCTGCAAAGAACAGATCTCTATTTTATAGCTGAGTGGATTAGTAAAGCCATCCTTTAACAGTGCTTTAAAACAAATTAAATGTGTTTGAGAAAGGGGCTATGGAGAGATGAGGGGCACTTTTGCTGGGTGGTAATGAGGGAATCCGAGGAAGCGGTCATATGGGGGGGCCAGGTTTGACAAAAAATGATTGTCGCATCCCGCACCCCCACCACTAAAGCTGATCCTGGCTCTCCCGATAATATTTTGCAGGGTTTACAAAGGGATTTGGTAAAGGTTGGCCCTCTTCTATTGTCGTGTTCCTATCTAGGAACCTAATTCGATATTCCCGATTTATGCCCTTGTGAGGTTATAATCAATAATGTCCTGACAAAGGCATAAGAATCAGATTCATATTCAGTAATAGCCCATGCAATGCAAAGCACAGCATGGCTACTCCCATCGACTCCTAGAAAGCACAACGCGTTCTTTAAACAAACCAAGCCTGCAGCAGCCCGGGAACCCCCCCCCCCCTGCTTTTGTTTTGATTTGAACAAGAACTCCTGAAGTCCTGCAAGAACTGTTAGTTCTTGGTGACGTCTTATGTCTAACCTTATGTCAAACCCAGCGCCTTCCGGGTATAAAATACCAACAGTTGCCTTAAGCAAACACACGGTGGTTTGGAGCAGAGCGGCCATCTACTTGCCCGAGAGCCCAGCTGATACGAGTGCCCGCGGAAGCCGCCCCGTCTGTTTGACGCACCGAGAGAGACGCTGTCTTTTTCTCCAGCCGAGAAAATCCAGCTCCGGTGTTTCCAGCCTACCCTTGCAGGTTGCTGGGATATCGAGTCCTGAGGAAAGAGATACCAGACCTCCCACATTCTATTACCAAGGTACGGAGCGTACTAAACCCTTAGGAGAATTCATGATGCAGATTCTTGGCAAAACTATCTTAACCAACTTAACTTAACACTGCTAATTACTTGTCCCTTCCCACGTATTTATCTTAGTTCAGGTACACCGGGGTAGGCTTAGTTAGAAGCACCAGTTGAGCCTTTTAGCCAATGTATATATGTATGTATATATTTTAACCATTTTAAAGTATCATATGGCTAAGAAACCGTATCCATGCTTTTACAGTATTATTTCATAATACTACTTTTACTGTACGCACTTTACTTTACTTTACTTTAAGTATTGCAATTGTGGCAATTCATTTCTCTTGCATGAGAAGGAAGACTGCTCAATAAATAAGACCTTTTTATTGAAAACGCCCGTCTCTCTATTTCTCTGCATTCTGGTGAAACTAAGTATGCACTGCTGACTGAGTGAAATAGCTGTCTATTGTTTTCACACGACTCTAATATATACTCTTTTTCTGAGGGAGCAAAGTTGTCATGTTTATGCGGTTGTCAGAAACTGAATCCCTTCTTGTCTGAGCCAGGGAAGGTTCTCCCTCCCTCTTCATTCATGAACGTTTTAAATGACCTCTGAGCTAGCTGGCGCAAACCTAAATTAAGTTTAACATAGTGAGTAGAGACCTAGATGACCTCAGTCCTACGTCTACACTGCTGTTTATGTTATTCCAATGCGCAGAGCTTATTGGGAAAATAGGAACCACACTACACTATATTGAGAGTTCTTCTTAGAGTTCCCTTTCAGAGATTGACAGTTCAGTTTCTAGACTTTTCCAGGGTTTTGGCTTGCTGTGAGCTAAGGTGAAGAATTCCTTTCCTGCTTGGAACCTTCTTTTAGTTCTGGCAACTCTTCCCTTTCAGCCCTTGATAGATATCGCCCAGACGTACTCTCAGACTTGGTCTGAAATCCTCATTATCTCCGGGTGTTTGAGGATCGTTTTGTGTTGAAGCTTGGCCCACACTTTGTGCCTAAGGTTAACAATAAGTTTTATATTTCTTGGGAAATTGTTCTTCGTTTCCTTCCTTCTCCCTCTGATACTGATTCTTTTTTAGATGTGGTCAGAGCAGTTTGGATCTATCTAGCACAGGATATGGCGGCAGCACTGGCATCACTAGGGTTGAATCTACAATCCGCTGCCCCCTCACACCAACATGGCCATCTTCTGGATCCCATCTTTGCTAACTGGGAGGGTATTACAGTCTTCCCTCCGGTTAGAATAATTTGGTCAGATCACTTCATTATCCCGTTCTTTGTTGATAACACTTCTATAGAAAACAGACTTTTTAAACCCCCCTCTCTGAAACGGAGAAACTGGAAAAACTTTAACCAAGAAGCATTTAGATGTGCTCTACAAAAAAATCCCCCTCCGCAAAGTAACTCTCTTCAGGAGGCTTGGAAGAATTATGAAAAATGGATGTCCACTGCTCTGGATGAGATAGCTCCTTGGACATCCAAGCCCCCTGCTAGGCAATCGAAAACCGCTCCCTGGTTTTCGGAAAAACTGAAACTTGCCAGAGCCAGATGCAAAACTCTAGAGCGCAGCTGGAGAAAACACTATAATCTTGAGGATAAATCACTGTACAAAAGTGAATTGAATAAATACCATAAATTGGTGAGATCCGAAAAAAAGTTGCCACCTTAAAAGCAGAATTGACTTAGCGGATAACCCCACTAAAGAACTTTTTACTATCTATAAAGAACTCACGGTCCCAACCAGATTGGAAGCTCAAGACACCTACTCGAAAGAACTGTGCTATTGCTGATTTTTTCGTAAACAAGATCGATAAAATCCATGCCACCTTTACAACGGATGAGACCTATTCGAGTAAACTTGCAGTAGCCAAAAACAGCTATACGGGGATTTCTGGTCTCACTTGCTTTATTACTCCTGAGAAGCAAGAGTTATTGAGCATCGCAAACAGCATACAGTCTGGCTCACCGAGCGATGTTTGCCCGCCGGCTTGCTGTAAAGGAGTCATGGAGACCACAATAATCGACCATATCAGCCTTATTGTGTCGCTCTCCTTTCAAGAATGTCAGGTATTGGATGCTTGGAAAACCGCCCAGGTAAGCCCCCTTAAAAAGAAGGCCAACATCCACATCTCCCAATTTCAAAACCTCCGTCCTATTTCCCTCCTCCCCTTCTGTGCAAAGATTGTGGGAAAAGTAGTGAATAGGCAGCTCATGAGTCATCTGGAGGAACATTCTCTCCTGCACCCCACACAATCGGGTTTTAGAGCTGTATACTCTACAGTGTCAGCCCTACTTTTTTCCACCGAGAGCCTAAGGCGCATAGTGGACGAAGGAGAGACAGCAGCGTTGGTTCTATTAGAACTAAGTGCAGCCTTTGACACCGTGCTGCACTCAACGCTGCTGTCTCGGCTGTCTGACATGGGAGTAAAGGGACAAGCCCTTGCTTGGATAGAGTCCTTCTTGGTCAACAGGAGCTTTCAGATGCACTGCACCCCCATTAAATCCTCTCTCAGGAAGGCAAGCCATGGGGTTCCTCAGGGCTCGAGTTTGAGCCCTACTTTGTTCAATATCTATATGGAACCCCTGGCTCGCATAGTTGAGACATTTGGGGTGGGCATTGTCAGCTACGCTGATGACACCCAATTGATGTTCAAGCTCACGCCCAACCACAGAGAAGACGCCATCAATTTTTCCAACTGTCTTTCATCTGTGGCAGCCTGGATGAATAGCAACTGCCTATACCTTAATGGCGATAAAATCGAGCTGCTGGTGGTAGGGAAATCACCTTCAGCATGGTCACACATGTGGTGGCCTGCGGAACTAGGCAGTCTGCCCTGTCCTGTGGTTTTGGTGCATAATCTGGGCATAATACTTGACTCAGACCTTTCATACAAGTCTCATGTCAGTAAAGTAACAGCTAGGTGCTTCAGCGTACTGAAAGTTCTTCGGGAGGTCTTAGACCTCCTTCCCATGGATTCCAGGAAGACCATTGTCCACGCTTTAGTAACCCCCCATCTGGATTATGGGAATGCCCTGCTTCTAGGTTTAAGCAAAAAAGGACTTCACCAACTCCAGTGTGCTCAGAACGCCGCTGCGCGCCTTGTGCTCAAACTTCCTCACAGAGCTTCAGGGAAATCCGCTCTGTCCAAACTCCACTGGCTCCCTATCAAGGAGCGAATTAAATTTAAGTCCCTCTGCTTTGCCCATCGAATTGCCCATGGCACTGGTCCAGGCTATTTACAAAGCCTTCTCACAATACATCGCCCCACTAGGAAACTGGGATCTTCTGGAATGATGATGTTCAAACTCCCTAAAATCACCAGAGCCAGGATGGGTGGTTGTTCGTTCAGATACCTGGCTGCCAAGTGTTGGAACGAGCTCCTGCTCGAGCTCCGGATGGAACCCTCTGAAATCAGGTTTCGGGGAAAACTGAAAACTTTTCTCTTTCCACGTACATAATCCCTACTCCTTCTCCCGCCCCTGTCTGGCTCACCCTTGTTCTTTCCTCTGAGCTACTTTGCAGTATTTAGCGCGGGGACACACTGTTTTTGGGTAACCAGGCGCTTTATAAATGGTTTATTATTATTATTATTATCTGGCTAGAGCTTCTGAGTTTTGGAGTAGTTATGCTCTTTTTGCCATTTTTGGTGACACAAGTAGGGGGAACAAATCTCTTTGGCTTGGTAGATAAAGAAGGAAATTTCCATTTCATATCCTAAAGCTGATCAGGTTCTCCCAGCTCCTGTTCAGGCTTTTTCGACCCAAGATATACCTGCTTCATGGCCAGTGTGGGAGTCTCCATTTCTTACATTTGCTTAAAGGCAACCTGAGCATCCAAGCCTACAGTTATAGATCATTGCAGATTGAATTTAGCCCAGATTTCTGAGCTGCATTTTTGGAGCGTGGTTCTGATGGCTAATGTGAGGTAAACTTCAGTGATTTCTTTTTTACTATTTCATTATTAAAAATATTTGTGGCATGATTTTTGACAAGAGTATGTTTTTTGTCTCATACTTGGGTATGTGTGCATATAGTAAAGTAATAGAATGTGGAACACATGAGGGGGTAATGCCTAGATTATTTACCAATAATCTCCATTATTTTGATTTCCCTTTCCTCCTTCCATTACTTACGTTTGCTCCCTCCCTCCCTTCTTGGTTTTGGCAGTAGTTGTAGAGGCTTGGTAATGTCCGGAAGTTTAATTTCCTCATTTCCCCTTAAGTAATGAAGGTAGTAGGTTGTTGTGATTCTTTTTTTATGTTTAGAGATACTTGTCAGGGGTGACTATTGCGATGATTCCTCACAAAGTGGTGCATCTAGTGAAGGAATGAGGAATCTGAGTATTGAAGATTACTGGTAAGTAATCCAGGCACTTGCAGGTGAGCGTGAGTGTGTGTTTTTAAGTGAAAACCATAGGATTTTACCTGAATATAGTTCTTCCAAGGTTAGTTTTAGAAGAATTTCCCTTCCGTCTCCCATTTAATATTTTCATATGGATGTGTACTTGACAGACTGCTCACACTATTTCATTCACTGTCGTTTATCATTCTGTTGGTGAAATGCAGTCATAAGAGTTCACCTGTACCACAATTAAAGTATATGTTTTACCATTTGTTTCTAGATTATGTCAAAAGTGCTTGTAAGTGGTGCGGAACAACTCTGCCAACACCTGACAAACAACGATGCAGTCAAAATGTCCCTAATATGGCTACATATACAATATTTTTACATGAAGGACAATTACCAGTTCTTCTTGGATTTACTAACATGTGAAGAGACCTTAATCAAAAAACTTGTTGAAATATACAGCAAAGGCCCAACAGATACGGTAATTAGCTGAAAAATGTGTTGTTTTTTCTTAATCGGCAAATGGTTGCCTTTAGCTATATGTCATGAAGATATTCAATACCAAAGTAATGTAATTCCTATTGATGAAAAAGTAAGCATGTTAATGTATTTCTTAGTGATGAAGTAACAATATTGTTTCCCTCTGACTTTTTAGCTGAATATCGGGTGAAAAAGTTGTTGGGCACATAAAGATATACAGATATTCACATCGTTGAATTGGCTAAAATTGCCAAAGCCCGCACACTACTTATTAGAGGTTCATGAGGATGAGGGGGTTCACCCCCCCTCGGAGGATTTAATAGGGGGCAAAGATGCCATGGCCGCTCCTGGCTTGATTTTTTTTCTGGAGTCTTCTGGTGCGCCCCAGGACTTTTTTCCATCTTGAACCTTGTTTTAAATTATGATGGATATGTTTTCCAAGTAATTTCCCACCTTAAGAATACTCCCCTGGTGTCAGACTGGTCTATGAAAGCTTTTTCCCTGCAGTCGCTCTCCAGGCTACTAGACCTGATGTCAATAGTGTATAATAAGCACCAACCTCTGTGCTGACATCAGTTCCTGTTCCACAACAAGCCATCATCGCGGCCAAATCTGCATATATCGCGGAAAGAATTCTCTCTGCACCCATTCAATCCAAAGAAATCTTCAAAGTGATTGGGGAACTCACCACTGACACCAGGACCCTCCCTACCCAGGCCCATACCCAGGAATCTTGCAATGCCCTT
This sequence comes from Lissotriton vulgaris, assembly GCF_964263255.1. Classification (NCBI taxonomy): domain Eukaryota; kingdom Metazoa; phylum Chordata; class Amphibia; order Caudata; family Salamandridae; genus Lissotriton; species Lissotriton vulgaris. The sequence continues at coordinate 1,540,487,292 of NC_141696.1, read as the reverse complement.
AGCTCCTTTTTTGTTGAAAAAATTGTTATGATTAAGGACTCTATCACCACCCCCTCTCCTGACGCGGTTACTACTCCGGTTTCCCATAACCCTTCCTCACTTCTACACTTCCCTATTCTTGACTCGACCACCCTAGCAAAGCTAGCTACTCGGGTCAAGTCCGGTTCCCCGGATGACTGTTGCCCCCCGTCTATTCTGCGAGACATCTGTCTCTCCCTTCCCGAAAGCATTCTTCCATTGCTGAACTCGTCTCTTTCCTCGGGCACAGTGCCTGGCTCCTTTAAGGAGGCCGTTCTAGTTCCTCTCTTGAAGAAGCCAGGGGCCGACCCATCGGTCCCTGCCAATTACCGACCTATTTCCCTCCTTCCCTACCTTTCCAAAATCCTGGAAGCCCATGTTACGGCTAGCCTCTCACAGTTTGTCGAAAACTCGAACTTCCTGGAGCCTAACCAAGCCGGATTCCGACCCGGCCACTCCACGGAGGCAGTCATCTTAGCCGTGCTCGACACTCTGAGAGACAATGCTGACAAGGGCATTCCCCAGGCCCTGGTTTTGTTAGATCTGTCGGCCGCGTTCGACACGGTGGATCATGACATTCTTATCCGCCGTGTCGAGCAGGCCGGCCTCCAGGGCCCGGCGCTGGCTTGGATCCACTCCTTTCTATCTGGTAGGTCCCAGATGGTTAGTCTGGGGACCTTTCGTGGACCCAAAGTCTCCTCCACTTGCGGTGTCCCCCAGGGTTCTTCTCTGTCCCCCCTCCTTTTCAATCTTTATCTTCGCCCTCTTCTTCTTTCTCTGAGGCAGTGGGACGTCACCGTCTTTAATTACGCTGACGACCTACAACTCATCTTTCCCCTCTCCACCCCTTCTGCTGTTTCTAATTTCCATTCTGTTATGTCCCATATTCTTCTCTGGATGAGCCAAAATCAGCTTAAGCTGAATCCCGGAAAGACAGAGCTCCTTCTTCCTGGTAGGAGCTCCGTCCATTGGGGTCCATACTTTTGGCCTTCTGGACTTGGCCCTCCCCCTGTCCCTGTGACATCTGTAAAGAGCTTGGGTGTCATTATTGACTCCGAACTCTCCCTCAAGGCCCAGGTGGGGGCAGTGGTCTCTTCCTGCATATATCAGATCCGCAGGATCAGGAAGGTCGCGTACCTACTGTCCCCCGCAGTCCTACTTCAAGTCACTCTGGCCTTGGTTCTTTCCCGTTTGGACTTCTCCAATTCTCTTTATCATGGCCTGCCAAAAACCCTGCTCTACAGGCTACAGGTCATGCAGAACCAAGCGGCGCGTCTTGTATTTAGGACCCCTAAATGGCAGTCGGCCAAGCCCCTCCTTGCTAAACTGCATTGGCTCCCTATCAACCTCAGGGCTGCCTTCAAGATCGGCTGCCTAGTATTTAAGTCCCTCACTGGCCCTTCACCTAGTTTTCTGAAATCTCTTACCACCCCCTACCGTCCCCCCCGCACTCTCAGATCCTCTCATCTTCACCTCTTGGTCATCCCACCCTTTAAGCTTACAAGGATGGGAGGCCGAAGCTTCTCATATCTTGCCCCTACATTCTGGAATTCTCTTCCCTTTTCTCTCAAATCTGCCACATCACTCATCCTTTTCCGCAAGTCCCTCAAAACTTGGCTTTTCCCCCAATCCGGATAAACTCTAATCTGCCTTTCTCAGTATCCCAATCAGCGCCAGGAAACCTACGGTGATAGTGCGCTTTACAAAAACCTCCTAACATAACATAACATAACAACAAGGTCAAATTCCTCCTTTAAATGTTTCAGGGTTAAAGTCCTATCATAAGTGCCATAAAAGGCCATCTTAATCAGATCCACACTACATCTGCATGTGGTATCATTGATCCAGCTATGATGTGTTGGCCTACTTGTTCACATTATCTAATGGATCATGAGACCATCATAGAGTGGGAAACCGAATAATTTTTGTTTAGGGTCCACAGGGGCATGCCATTCTATGTCCCTTCTCATACATGCAAGACTCCTGTGAGGACAGAATCAATCTCTCAACAGGTCTTCACACAAAAACCCTTATGAAGAAAAATTAAGCTTCTTCCTTAATAAAAAGATCCTGCTGCTGGGACTACTTTGGGGCAAAGCTCTTTTTCCAGATGCTGGGTTATTCCTCATCCTTAGAGCCCATTCTGAAGTCCACCAGAAAATCCTGATTACATCAGCTGCCCTACACAGGCAGAGGCCTTTCAAGAGGCCATGGTGGACATCTTTAGAATGGCTCTGGTACCCTTTGGGTCACTCCTCAATGTTGGCTCCACTCCTTCAGGCATGCCTGCTCTAACCTTGATGCCTCCTGACTGCACCGTCTAGGCTTAGACCTCACCACCTAGAAAGAAGTCACTAAGTGGATGCCATACTGTACCTATCTACCCACATCCGCAACATTGATCTGGAGCCAGTCACGGCACCATGCTCATAATCTTTATCAATGATGCCCTTGAAGTTGACTGAAATAATTCAGGTGGCAAAGGAGAAGGCCAAAGGTTGCCCAGATGGCCAGCTCTTTCCTGTGGTCCAGACATTTGACTCGATGTAGGCATTAGCGGAGGCTTCCTCTGTAGCAAAAGTTAGACTCAAAGCTGTGAAAATGTTAGAATTTACTTTAACCACTAAGAAGCCAGAGTCCAACATTTTGATGGAAATCTTACAATCTACATCTTCAACTGCAGAGGTTCATGCACCCCTTCCATGAGGCAATAGCACCTGTTTTGGCTGCTTCAGAAACATCTGTCGTTCCCGTGAGCACTGCTCTTCTCCCAGTGGTCAACGGCAGCTGTCCCAGTCTCCGACTATCTCTCATGGTAAGCGGCGTCATAAATTGAAGCCCCAGGCCTCTGTGACTTCTTTGACTCGCGGGGACCATGGTTCTCCAACTTCCGCTCCGGCATCGCTCCCACTCCTCCCTCCTTTTCCTGGAACCGGGGCGACCTGCAATCAAATGCAAGAGTACTATAAGGCTCTTCATCTTGTCTTTGTCTTCCTCTGGAGCACCTGCGGGCCCCAAGGAGATCGTAGGTGCACTAACTGCGCCTACAGGTTCACCCTCGTGGAAGTTCCAGTCTCGGACCCAGTGATGTCGGTGCTCGGTCTATCTGAAAAAGACAGTTAGTTATAGATTCCTTACCTTAGAATTACCCCCAGGCGTCAGACTGGATCCGGAGATTTCTTTCGTAGCAGTACCCCTGCGTGTTGGTAGGGGGCATCAGTCGTATTGTTATGTTCGCCGGGATGACGTTGCATGCCTATTTAGATGCCGTCTTCTTCAGTGCTGTGATGCGGTTTTCACAGCAAGTCTATACTAGCTGATGGCAGCCGAGTTTCTTACTGTATTAATTGAGATGAACTATGGAGCCTCAACTGTTTTATATATTGGTCATCTTAGAGAGCAGTTTTGAGGAGTTTTGCATTTGTTTCATGTAATTTTTAACCCTTCTCACTGCTTCGAATTTTCTTCTTAATTTAGTTTTTCAGTATCACTCTCAGTTTCACTCATTTGCAGTTGAATGCCGCTTAGAAGTGAATTGAAACAACGGAAATGTCATACATGAAAATCTAAAAACGTGGCAGCGATGGTCTAAGTCAAGATCGCCTACTGACTTCTCATGCTTTCTTAAATTGTGATTTTCCTGGTGCAGTCACGTTGCACAAATGGGTGTAATTTTTTTTTTTTATATGTTTCCCTCGTCTTCATTGCTTGATTTTGCTCGGAAAGAAAGTGTCACTCATAATTGCTGAAATGCAACTCATAATTACACTTAAATGATTAAAATGTCACACATAGCAATCTCAAACCTTGGCAGCCATGCATGATATATAGTACTTTTCCCGCTCCCTCAAACTGTATCCTACTATAAATACAAGATTAGACTGTGATAAGTAGGCAAACAATGAGCACTCTCTGGTGCCCCCGGTGCTAAACCATCCACATCCATGTGCCTTGCTTCTTTTCCAACCTTTGAACACATGCAGTAAGCAGAGAAGGGTGTGTTTTCTTGGGCAACAGCCCTTTTACACCTTAGACTGCAGTTCAGAAAGGCAATCGAGTCTGTGTATTACATTAGCTTTGAACTGCAGTGCCGCAAAGTAAGTGGGAGAGTGGATTTAGTACATTAAATCAGTGTGATTCCTGCCACTGACAGCTTCACATGTGCTATTGCACGATAAATCAATCAATCCAGTCTCCCCATTTTCACTCTCATCCTTTCCTGATCGTACCGACAGCCAGTTTCAGTAGCTCTTTATTTTTCCAATTTCTGACTTTTTTTTTGTTTCTCTTGAGAATGGCATGTAATGTATGCTGCAAACGGTCATTATTCGTGATAATGTTTTTATTCATGTGTATTGTGCAACTCTGTTTCTTGTGTTAAAGTCTCTGCTTGTTCAGTTTACTTGTGGCCAATCACTCTCCAAGAGAGCATTTGTAAAAACATTGCCAATTTCAATGCCAATAGCTCAAACTTAAAAAAATGCGAGACCTATAGCATTTCCAATGCATGTTGACTAATCTTTTTTCGACTTTTGTCGACTTCTTTTTGGAGTCTTCGACTCATGGTGCGCGAGGGATGTCCTATCGTCAGGCCAGCTTCAAGCCCTTTGAGGCCTGTCACAAACTGATGTCTCGTTGTGCCTTTGGTGCTTGGAGCGTGACCACAATCCAAAGTCATACACCGAATGCTGGGCCATGAATCCAAAGTCTTTGCGGGAGTGATCTCAAAAGCTCTTGGAGGACCGGCAGTCGGCTCTGCGTCATTCCCGGTCTCCCTCAAGATGAAGGTCTGGAGAACGGTTGCAGAGCCCTCACATCTTGTCACACTCAAAGGCCTCCAAGTCTTCGGGTAAGTCGAAGCACAATAAGAAGTCGAAGAAGCACAGTCACTCTTTGCCTTCTCCCCGTTGGTCGACTGACGTAACGCGGTATCCAGAGCATCATCGCTCTAATGCTCCGTCTTGGGTGCCTACTTCTGGGTCAACGCTCAACTCCCTCCCTTTCCGGGAGCCGGAGCATCTTCTGCCCAGCTTTGTGCATTTTGTGAAGCCCTCCATTCCATCTTTGGGCAGCCCAACTCCACAGTGCGCCTTCAGGCCCCACGGAGCCAGTGGGGGGTCCTGGGCCTTCGATGCCGGTGGCTTCAGTGGACCCCCGTGGATCCGGGACTGGATCCGGATTAACACCCGTCGCCCTTACCCGACCTTCCCCGGTGCCGATCCTGGCATCAGTTGTACCCCGAACCGGGGGTCACCTAACCTTTTAACAGACCAGCTGGAAGAGCCGGACTGGAGAGAGGACCAGGGTGACGCCAGTGTTCTGGACACTTCCCCTGAACTTGGCATGCTTTCTCCCCCTACCGTGGCTACAGTGGAGGGAGCGTCTTATGTTGTGTTGGTGCGAAGGGCAGCTGAGGCCTCTTATATCATACCCTTCTTTCTCCTTGTTTGTTTGTTGTTGTAAAGTTTTTCCTCTTTTTAGCACACTGTCCCTACAAACAGTTTCTATGTGTCACCCTGTTCTGCGTGGAAAGTTTCACAGAAGAAGCTGATGTCAGTAAGCCGGAGGAGACTTTTATGGCTCTGTTGACGTCATATCCGGAGACTATGTGGCACTGAGCATGCGGCACCGCCCCCCGGCGTGCAGGAGCATTGCTGAGAAAAAGTTTCTGGATCCAGTCTGACACCTAGGGAGAATTCACATGTTAAGGAATCTGCTGCTAGACTATGTCTCTACCAGATTATTTGTTACCGAAGATAAATAACATGTTCTTCAGGTTGCTACACTCCCTGTACAGTGAATGCCAGATGCCTGCTGGGCTATGTCCATACCATGTGGGAATTTATCAAATTGTTAGTTGCGAGCCAGTTTGGAACACATGAAGAAGTTACTCTGCACTTTGGTCACTTGTGTCGTGGATATGTCAAAACATCCTGAACTGGAGCTTGGATTTTGTGAATTGCGTAGTCTTGTCCGTAGGCTCCGCTGCCACATTACTCTTACATGCCTGAATGTGTTCTAGAGATATTTTGGGAACCTCTAGGTCATTCAGGACCGCATTGGCGAGGCAGCACCGGAACCGCGAAGAGAGGAGACGCACTGCTCTTCGTTCCCCACGGATCGTCCCTAGAAACTTCTGAGACGGATACGATCAGCCATTGTGCGGCACCTCATCTGGCAGAGAATCCTCCTGGTCTACACTGTTAACCATTTCATACCTGTCTTGATAAAGACCCGCGGCGACCACCGACTGGGGTGCATCAGGGTCGAAACGTTGACGCTAACTCTAGGTCCAGAAACTCCAGGATCCCTTAAAAATCATTAGGACTCCTTGGAAGCTAATCAATTCCTGGCCTTTCAAATACTTGTGTATATAGCTGTATAAAATGTTTTTCACTGTATATGTTTCCATGCACTGAGCACTTTTTTCACCAATTGTCACCGAATTTCACTTGTGTTTGACGGTCATATTCGATATCTAATGTTTATCACTGAATGAGGTAATTCAGTACAAAAGTGATTGAATTCTGATATAAAGATACTTGAATTCACCACTTGGCTACATGAATATTTTCTTATTTGCTTGAGCATTTATTTCTCATTTGCATATGTGTATCAGAGAGTCCTTTTCTAATTGCATGTACTAGCATTTTTAAAGTAATGTGTCTCTCTGAGACTGAGTACGATTGAGCCAGCAAAAAGTACTGTACTGTTTCCACTATCCCTGAAGAGACAAGGGTTGTCGCGTTTGATGGTTGCTAGAAACCATTTGCTCCTTGGTAAGGTTAGGGGGCGGTTAGGGGGCTTATGGTGCCACTGTGAGCCAGCTGGTCTAAAGATTAACATATCGTTTGGGGGTGTCTGAAATCAGTCTAGACACCAATCCCTTAGTTTATGTTATCCAACAAACATGCAGATCCTATGTATTTTTAGCAACTACACAACAACAGTGCTTTGGCGCATTATCTGATTGTGGGCCATAACAGGTGGTACATGCAGACTCAGCAGTTAGATCTGAAGTCTCAATGGGCTCACTATCATGGAGACCTGTCACAGTCCATCCAGATTTCGGAAGAGACCACAGAAGATCTGCAGTGGTGGATGCTTGACCTTGGATGAACCAGTGGCAGACCTTTGACTACCCTGCCCAGAGCTAGTGGATAAGACAGTTGCATCATTGCTGGGTTTATAGGGACATCTAGGAGATGTGGAAATGTGAGGACTCCGGTCTCCGGCAGATGCTTCTCTCCATATCAACTTGTTGGCATTGCAAGCAATTTGCTTAGTACTGAAAGCGTTCCTTATGACCATCAAGGGGAAATAGGTGCAGGTTCTCATGGACAACACAATACCACTACCATGTGGTATTGCAACAACCAGGATGGTGTGGGATTATGGGTCCTGCGCTAGGAGGCTCTGTGCCTCTGGAAGTGGCTGAATTCTAAAGGGCAACTCACTGAATAACCAGCTCTTAGCATGACCTTTAAACTCCAGGACAGATTAATTCAGCCTGTGGTGTCTAGTGGCTGTCAGTTACAGTCTGGTGAGGCAAGACGCATCTTCCAGGAATGGGTAGAACCCTGGCACGATGTATTTGCCACCACAGACTGTGTGCAGTGTTGAAACATTTGTGCTTTGGAAGTCCCTAGGCAGCCCAACCTCTGAGTTGCTTTCTACCTGAATTGGGGGTCGGGACTCCTGTATGTCTTTCTGTCCCTCCCTCTCCTGCCCAGAGTACTGAAAAAGATCAGGAACGACTGGACCCAAGTCATCCTAGTGGTTCCAGGATGGGCAAGGAGAATGTGGTATCCTTAACTTTGGACCATGAGCACGTCCTTCAGTTTGGTTGCCCCTACTGGATGATCTCCTCTCATAGCAAAAAGGCAGAGTCTTGCAGCCGAGTCTGCACAACCTACACCTCCAAGCATTGAGATTGAGGGCAAACAGTTGACTGATTTTTACCTTCCTCCTGCACTGATTGGCGTTATACCTAGAATCCAGACATCCACCTACTAAATCTGTTTACCCCAGTTTCCAGCTATAGTACTAGAGCTTACCAACAGGATTACCTGCTTTTATCGGTTTCTCTAGAGCAAAAAAGAGTAAGGTCATGCAAAAGAGAACAATCTCTGGATGAATTGTGTTATGCATCAGGAAGCCTAGAAGCAGACTCCTGAAGACATGAAGGCTCACCAGAGCAAAAGTTGCACCCAATGCACTGTGGCACCATCACAATATTTGCCAGGCTGCTACATGGACATCCCTCCCCATGTTCACCAAGCATTATTGCAAAGACAGTCAGATCTGGCAGACATCCCACAGACTCTCCACCTTGGGAAGTACTGCTTTGATATCTATTAAAAAGATGAGGAATCTGCAGTTACAAGTTCCTCTCAGAAACATTTTACTTACTTTACGCCTTTTCTGGTAACTGCAAATTCTGCACCAATCCGCCATTATTCCCTTTCTGTGAAATGGACTCAGATATTCCATTAATAAGGTCCCAACCTATAAAGCGTGCACAGTGCCATACACAGATTTCTATGTTTCGGCGTCTGTCGGCACGAACAGAAATCAGAAAGAAATTGACATAAGCTCGGAAGTAGTGCATACATATAAGGGCCCTTATAGGAGAGTGGGGTCTGCAATCCTATGGTCACCCCCGATTTTTGCTTTTTGCTTCACTGGTTTACGACTTTCCCTGGCTGTGGGCCTGCTAATCAGACCCACAGCCTAGCTGTTCTCTCTCTAAATTGAAACACATGTACCTTAGGTGCATTTACCAATTGGTACTGGGCCACCTTATCAGTCCCTGTACAGCATACCTTAGGTATCCAGGGCATAGGTGTACCCAGGGCCTACCAGGGGCTGAAGCATGTATTATGCCACCCCTGGCTGGCCATCCAAATCTGACACAACTGGCTGCACGACAGCTGGAGCAAGGTGGTGTAATCCCCCTTTGCTTTAGATATAGTATTCCTATATCTAACCCTAAAATGGACACATGTATTCCTATCAGTCACTCCTATGGCAGGCCTTAACAATCCTGAAGGCAGAGTGCTTGGAATTATGTGAGATGGTGCTCTTGCATGAGCAGAGCCCGTTTGCAGCTTGCGGAACCAAGTCCTAATAGCTGTTCCATGATAACGCGTACCATATACTCTTAAGTGCATTATAATCCTCACGGTTATTTGCTAACTTTGGTATCGCTTTATCAAAACATGTCGAGTAAGGTGTCATACGAATTGGAATACTAACCCCTCGCCAATTCTGGCGACGGAGTTAGCATTCCACACTTCTAGAGGGACACGACATGTATGTAACTGTGAACCCCAGTTAAAGTTAACTCGAGCCTCAGCATCACAAAATGGATGCTGCCACCACAGACACAAGTATGACCTCCTGCTGCTGGGAGTCCTTCCAGCGAGGAGAGCTCGGACAAAGGGTTTCCTGTCAGGGGCGGTGCTAGCACCATCCCAGACAGGGTTTTGTGTATCCCAGGTAGGCAGGGCTGAGAGGAAGGTGACTGCAAGTGGCACCCCGGTGCTCACTGTGCATATGCCGGCTCAAACCAGTTCCAGGGGCACCCCAGCCCCTGAGCTGGGGAGAGACCGGACAAAGGAGAGGGGTGTAACCACCCCCCTCCTGGTCCCACCCATGGGCAGAACCTAGTCGCGTGCCAGCCCCTTTTCATAGGATACAGGTAGGAGCGGGCCCCCTTCCCAAATTGGATAATCTTGAATCTTGAACTACTTTCCACGAAAGGAACTCTTGACATTCTCTGAAGACTCTCCCTTGTGGCTAAGGAGTAGCCACCCTGCACCCGCAGGCACCACCTAAGCATATGCGGTTTGCTGCACGTCCATCCTCCGGATCAAGACTGACCAGCTCGACGAGACCCGGATTCCCTGGCATCTCTGATCTCTACCTACATCATCAGCCCAGCTGAGATTCGTGGGTGTGACGAGACCTGAGGGACCGCCCATCTTCAAAACCTGCACAACGCTTAACCAGCACGACCGCCGAGGGATCCTCGAGTGAGTGCACTGGGGTTTGAGAAGCCCCAACCCAGAGCAGCTCCAGCACCAAAGTCCAGCCCCCCAGCATCCACGAGATCTGCGTGGTGCCCTTCTGATCTTTGCTGCTTGCCACGTTGTCCGGTCACTTGCCCGTTGGCCAGTGACCCTCCTGACGACGTACCACGGCGTTTTCACCGCTGGTCTGGTTGCTCCAGACTGGCCCTTGCTCCCTTCCAAAAGAGGAGCACCCCGGACCCTCCTGGTCCACTCCAGACGCCATCTTGACTCCACTGCGTGGGCTTGCCTTTGCCAAGGTTTGTTGCTCCAATCTTGGATCCAGCATCGCCGACAGCAGACACCCTCGGGGGACAGCTCGCACCTCCAGCCTGGTCGCCGACAACGCCTCCTGGCCGTGTGGCTGCAGAGTCCAGCGTCGCCCACTCACCTGATCGCTGTGACCTCATCCGGTGCCATCCTGGTGCCCACACAATCACTGGCTAGTGATTAAGAACTGAGTCCCCTCTGCTTTCAGGTCGTCTCCATCACCGATCCAGCCTTGGATCACCCAGAACATCATCACTGGTCGCCTGCCAGCAACATCTTCTTTCAGGCTCCATAGACTACAACGAGGATTCCCGACTTCTTTTGAACCCTATGCAGCCGCAGCCCCTGGGCTAGGTAACCCGAGCATTTCGGTGCTCCAAAGCAGGTTCACTATCCAAGTGTCCAGATCCTTTTTCGTTTTTAGTCTACCTAGTCGGATTCGTCCGGAAACAGTAACTTTAGAATTGCTAGCATCCATAGACTTTGTCCCGCATTCCGCGTAAGAGTTCACACTCTGCACCCGATCTCCCTAGGCCTCCTGCTCCTAACCTTAGGGTTCAGTAAGGTAGTCCTAGCGGTCCTGAAGCCTCTGGATTGTGTTACTCACCTGCTAGCATTTCGCATTCCACTTTTAGAGTATATGGTTTTTTGTGCCCCTCGGGCATTTGTGTAAATTGTGCAACTTGTAGTATTTTCGTAAGAGTTTTGTATTGTGGTTAGCTCCCTGACTGATAAAGAGTTCAGGGGTCTTGTTATTAATAAATATACTTTATTTTTATAACAACTTGTGTGGTGTCCTTTCACTTGGTGTTCAAGGGGTATATGTGATGGTAAAACAGCTGGCTTAACATGCCCTCTAGAGTTTAGCCTAAAGACTGCTTTTGTCCACCTACTAGGATAGCTGGTCTATAAGGTTGACTTACAACCAATCATCAATAAGGGTCGTTTGGTATGATACACAGTGATCACTAGAATAGTGAGCACTATATATCAGGCCAACTTCTCACATTGGTGTGCAGCGGTTGGGATTTGAGCTTGCTGTTGTTTTATCACACACGTATCCTAAGAATATCATTTGAAAGATCACATAAGTACCTAGGTACATATAACTTAGCTTAGAATACTCTGAGTTCTACTGAACCAGCTGTTGTAGTGTACCAGGGCCTAGCACACCCTGACTACAACTCTTAGCAAGGGATCAGTAGGTAAACCCATAGTGTAGGTAAGTGCACCACTTACACCTCACTAGAAAAGCATGTCTGACACAGGAGAGAACTCAGTGGCTTCCCTTGTGTCAGTTGGCCCTCCACAGGTCATGTCAAGATATGCAGCTCTTAGCTTCCAGGAGATGAGACAACTGTGTACCTCCAGGAAACTAAAACAGGGTTCTAACCCTACCACTCACTTTCTGATAGGTCTCTTAGAGACATATGATGTCAGAAGAGCTTCTAACACAGGCCCTTCTAATCCAGATGGGAGCATGCCCCCCTTAGAGGGAACCCTTGGGGACCCTGACCTCAACCTCAATGGAACAGAAAGTGAAGAGGAGGAAGAGGAACAGGAGTTGTCAGGGGATGAGGCAGACAAAGATCAGGTAGTAGTCAGTAGGCTCACCAGGACCAACTTAAGCATGCACGAGAATGGAACTGGGGGACCCCCAGGCCCACTCTCAGGCAGGCTTAACATTGGGAATAGACGAGTTAGGTCTCATTCCAGAGGCTCTAACAGATTTATTCATACCAATGGCTCTCAGGCATCTTCTCACAGAGGGATGACATCCCCTCAGAGAAGAGAGCATAAAGCTAAGATGAGGGAAGTCAATCTGAGGATTGAGAGGGAAGAACTTGCCCTTGCCAAGGAAAGACTTGCCTTTGCTAGAGAGCAGAAATTGAGTGGGGCAGACCCCACTGGTGGCAGCATTATCCCTAGAGATAATGACAGGAGTTTTGATACTAGACACCTGAGTAAAATAGTGCCCCCCTTTAAACAAGGGGATGACATCCACAAATGGATGACTGCTTTGGAGAGGGCCTGCACTGTACAGTGTGTCCCCCAGAGTCAGTGGGCAGCTGTCTTGTGGCTCTCCTTTGGAGGTAAAGGTAGAGATAAGCTCCTCACTACTAGAGCTGAGGATGCTAACAATTACCAAGTCCTGAAGAATACACTGGTTGATGGGTTTTGCCTAACCACTGAGCAGTACAGGTTGCTGTTCAGAGACACCCAGAAAATTCAGTCTCAGGATTGGGCTGACTTTATAGATTGTGCCACTAAGGCTTTTGAAGGCTGGTTACTGGGAAGTAAAGTTACTGATTACACAGGATTGTATAATCTAATTATGAGAGAACAAATCTTAAGTAATTGTCAAAATCAGTTGTTGCATCAGCACCTTATTGACTCAGATCTGACCTCTCCCCAAGAATTGGGAAAGAAGTCAAGTCAAGTCAAGTCAGAAATTTATATAGCGCGCTACATACCCATAGGGTCTCAAGGCGCTTGAGGAAGGGGGGAGATTACTTGTCGAATATCCAAGTTTTAAGTTGCTTTCTGAATGCTAGGTGGTTCTGAGTAAGGCGAAGGTGAGTGGGAAGAGAGTTCCAGGTTTTGGCTGCCAGGTAGGAGAAGGATCTACCTCCCATGGTGGCTTTGTTGATGTGAGGAACAGTGGCAAGGGCTTGGTTGGAGGATCGTAGCTGACGGGAGGGGGTGTAGAAGGACAGTCGTGTGTTGAGGCATTCGGGTCCAAGTTCGTAAAGTGCTTTGTGTGCGTAGGTTAAGAGGCGGAAGGTAATCCTCTTATTTACGGGGAGCCAGTGGAGGTTTTTCAGGTGACCAGAGATGTGTTCTTTACGCGGGATATCTAGTATGAGCCTGGCTGAGGCGTTCTGGATGCGTTGGAGTTTTTTCTGGAGTTTTGCGGTGGAACCGGCGTATAGGGTGTTTCCGTAGTCCAGGCGACTCGTGACCAGTGCGTGAGTGACCGTTTTTCTAGTTTCGGTGGGGATCCAGCGAAATGTTTTTTTGAGCATGCGAAGAATGTTGAAGCAAGATGATGAGACAGCGTTGACTTGTCTGGTCATTGAGAGTGAGGAGTCCAGTATGACGCACAGGTTCCGTGCGTGGTCCGTCGGGATGGGTGCTTTTCCAAGGGCCTCTGGCCACCAAGAGTCGTACCAGGCGGAGGGGGAGGTACCTAAGATTAGGACTTCAGTTTTGTCTGAATTCAGTTTCAGACGGCTGTGCTTCATCCACTCGGCTACTTCTTTCATTCCTTCGTGTAAGTTGTTTTTGGCGGTGTTGGGGTCCTTGGTGAGTGAGAGGATCAGTTGGGTGTCGTCAGCGTAGGAGATGATGTTGAGATTGTGTTGGCGAACGATGGCTGCGAGGGGGCTCATGTACACGTTGAAGAGGGTGGGGCTGAGTGACGATCCTTGCGGCACGCCGCAGATGACTTCAGAGGCCTCTGATTTGAATGGAGGGAGCCGGACTCTCTGAGTTCTTCTGGTGAGGAACGAGGTGATCCATTCCAGTGCTTTTCCTTGGATTCCGATGTTACTGAGGCGCTGTAGAAGGGTGCTATTTATTTATTTTATTTATAGTCTTATAACGCGCCTGAATCAGCCCCGAAGGGGTATCTCCGCGCGTAGCTTCTGTAAGGGATGAGACATATTAAGGAATGACAGTGTGGATGACAGTGTAGGAGGCAGAAATAAATTAATCTAGGGTAAATAGGTATGTTTTTAATTTTTTCCTAAAAGAAAAGAGATTAGGAATTTGTCTCAGCTGTGGGGGCAGGGAGTTCCATAGCAAGGGGCCTTTGAGTGAGGGTGCCCGGCCTCCCTGTCTTGCTCTGGTTACTCTGGGTACCTGCATCAACATGGTGTTACTGGAGCGCAAGGCACGTCCAGGAGAGTAGGGGACAAAAATGTCTTTTAAGTATTTGGGACCGGACCAGTAAATACACTTATGCATTACGCAGCAGAGTTTGAAGTTGACGCGTTGTCTCACTGGGAGCCAGTGAAGGTGGGAAAGGAGAGGTCGTGACGGGGTTCGGGGGGGGGGGCATTCAAGATGAGTCTTGCTGCGGTGTTCTGCACCACCTGCAGTCTGCATAGTTGTTCTTGGTTGGCGGAGATGAGTAGACCATTGCAATAGTCTACCCGTCCGAGAACTAGTGCTTGTACCAGCGTTTTCCTATGGATGTCGGGCAGGAAAGGGAAGATGCGCCGTAGGAGTCCAATTACTCGGAAACACGTTCCTGTGACTTGACTGACATGATCTTTTAATATCAGTGTTTGGTCTAGGCGTACTCCCAGATTTTTAATGGTCTGTTTAGGCACAGGGACAGGTCCTAGCTCAAGTGGCCACCAGTCCAGGGACCAGAGCAGGGTGGCCCCTCCAAACAACATGACTTCAGTTTTAGTCACATTGCATTGAAGGAAGTTCTGGGCCATCCAGCCTGCCACAGCTCTCATACCATTTTGAAAGGATTGCATGACTGCAGGTGTAATAGTTTGGAAGGGAAACAGCAGCTGGGTGTCATCAGCGTAGGAGATTGGGGAGAACCCGTAAGATCTTATGATGTCCGCCAAGGGGGCCACATATACGTTAAATAACGTGGGGCTCAGGCATGAGCCCTGTGGCACACCCTTGGTAAGCTTCCTACAGATAGATTGGTGGGAGCCTAATTTGACACCTTGATGCCTATCTGCAAGAAAGCTTTCGAGCCACGCAAGGGCGGTCCCTTTTTCTCCCACTCCCCTCAAGCGGCCGAGAAGAATTTTGTGCGACACCGTGTCGAAGGCAGCGGACAAATCCAATAGCACCAGAATCACTGAGCTCCCCCTGTCAAGTGACATCCTGATGTTATCAGTTACTGACAGGAGGGCTGATTCGGTGCTATGGTTGGGCCTAAAACCAGATTGAGAGTGGTCTAGGCCGCCCGCTGCCTCGATGTAATTGGACAGGTGCGCGTTGACATGTTTCTCGGCCAGCTTGCTGAAATATGGTAGAAGGGAGATGGGCCGGAGGTTGGAGAGCTCTGTCCAGGGGAGAGCCGCATTCTTACGGATGGGGTTCACCACCGCTCTTTTCCATTCGATTGGTACATATCCCTTCTTCAAGGACTGGTTAATTACATCTTGAATGTGGGGGCCTAACAAAATACTAAGGGAGGTTAAGGTTTTAGCAGGGATAAGGTCATCCGGGGACCCGGATTTTACATGGGTCATTAATGTGAGAAGCTCTCTATTATTAATAGGAGGGAATGTAGTCAGCACGAAGTTGGTGTTTTCAGTGGGGAGGGGGGCAGTCAGAGTGCCATTGTCTGTTTGAGATGCTAAGATTTTATCATAAATGGATTCTATTTTATTTTCAAAGTATAGGGAGACTTCTTCGCATAGACTTTGTGAGAAGTCATCTGGACTAACACAAGCCATAGGCTTGACAAATGTCTCAAGAATCCTATAAAGTTCTTTAGGAGAATTACCAGCTTCCATGAGCTGTTGGGCAATGTTGTTTTTACGTGCAGCTTTAACATGTTTATAGTAGTTTGTTTGGGCTGCACGATGTGCCTTCTTGTTATCCTCTAAATGGGATTTTCTCCATCTCTTCTCTATCCTCCTACATTCTTGCTTCTCTTTTCTGAGAGCCTCGGTGTACCATTTTTCCTGTTTGGCCACAGGGAATTGCCTAAATGCTTTCAGAGGGGCCATTTTGTCAATGGCTACAGTGAGTGATTCCTGAAACATAGTTAGATTATGTTCCACTTCATCAGTATCCTCAATATCGGGTTTTTCCCATACCTTTTGTAGTGCCTCCAATGTGAGTTTGTGCCACTGTCTGCACATAGTGGGGGGTTAGGATTTTTTATAGGAGCCTTTATTAATTTTAAAAATAGTGAATTCTAATAAAAAGTGATCAGACCAATCTAATTGAGACGGTTTATTGCAAGATATATTATCAAAGTTGGTATATATCAAATCGATGCAATGTCCGCATTCATGTGTGGGACCCTGATTTTTTTGTGTGAGGCCAATGGTTGTCAAATCAGCAGACAAGCTTTTGGTCTCCAGAGATTCAGGTTGGTCGGTATGTATATTAAAATCCCCAAGAAGAAGGAAATCCTCATTGGCCCGTATCTGTGGGCCTAATATCTCTAAAAGAGATATAGAAAAGCTAGGGCATGTAAGTGGTGGTCTATAGATAAGTGCTCCCTTACTGGTCTTTCTATTAGGGAAGGTGATTCTATAAACCATTATTTCCATTTCTTTACAGCATTGTTTGTCTAGAATATCCAGTTTAAGGTAATCTTTGTAGATTATAGCAATGCCGCCACCTGTTTTTTCAGGGCGGTCTGAATGATGGAGTTTGTATCCCATTGGTACTCCCAGGGCAATAGCAGATATCGTGTGAGGCTTTAACCAGGTTTCAGTAATGAAACAGATATCTGGAGTCAGGGAATGTATCAGGTCCCAGATCTCTATTTGGTGTTTGGGCATTGATCGAGCATTTATAAGAATACAGTGCATATCATCAGATGACGTAGTTGGTTTGTGTAAATCAATAGGTTTCATGGAGGAATAATGGCATTTTAAACAAGAAAAGGGACCTTCATAACAAGGCCTCTTATCACTCATTAAGCAAGTGGAGATAGGCTGCCTTAACTTTAGTAAAGATGATGCCTCATACCTGATGTGTTTGGCCACACAATTGGGCGGCATAGTGCTATGGCAGACTGTGTCGAAGGCTGCGGAGAGGTCAAGGAGGATGAGGGCGACTGTTTCTCCATTGTCCAGTAGGGTTCGAATGTCATCTGTTGCTGCGATGAGTGCGGTCTCAGTACTGTGTTTGGCTCGGAATCCGGACTGTGAGGGGTCGAGGGATTTGTTGCTTTCAAGAAAGGCGGCAAGCTGGTTGTTGACAGCTTTCTCGATGACTTTGGCCGGGAAAGGAAGGAGCGAGATGGGGCGGTAGTTTTTGAGTTCGGTGGGGTCAGCTGTGGGTTTTTTCAGAAGGGCGCTGAGTTCTGCGTGTTTCCAGCTTTCCGGGAAGGTGGCGGAGTTGAGGGAGCAGTTGATGACGTCTCGGAGGTGTGGTGCTATGATGGAGTCTGCTTTGTTGAAGATGTGGTGAGGGCATGGGTCAGTTGGGGATCCTGAGTGGATGGAGTTCATCAGGCGGATGGTGTCCTCAGTGGAGATTGGGTTCCAGTTGTTAAGGATGTTCAAGGGGGGAGAAGGTCCTGCAGAAGGTTGGGTGGGTTGGTCTTTGGGTCGGTTGTCGAAGCTGTTGTGGATGTCTGCAATTTTGTTGTGGAAGAAGGAAGCTAGGGAGTCGCAGAGGGCTTGAGAGGGGGTGATGTCGTTGGAGTTGGCTGATGGGTTGGTAAATTCTTTGACGATGTTGAATAACTCCTTGCTATTGTGGGTGTTGTTATCTAGTCGGTCTTTGAAGGCGGCTTTCTTGGCAGACCGGATTAGTTGGTGGTGTATGCGGGTGGCGTTTTTGAAGGCGTCTCTGGTGTTGGAGTTAGGGTCTTTTTTCCATGCTTTCTCGAGGGAGCGACAGAGTTTCTTGGATTTCTTAAGATCATCGTTGAACCAGGAGGCCTTCTTGCTGCCTAGTTTGTTTTGATGTTTTTTCAACGGTGCTAGGATGTCGGCGCTTTTGGATAGCCATTGGGTGAAGTTAATGGCTGCTTGGTCGGGGTTTGAGGAGTGGACAGGAGGGATTTGAAGGAGCGATGAGGAGATCTGGTTGATGGTGAGTTTGTTCCAATTTCTACGCAGGGTGGGTTGAGGGTGGTAGTGGATTGTGGACTTATTGTAGAAAAAGTGAACGCAGCTGTGGTCCGTCCAATGAAGAGCTGTGGTGTGGCTGAATGAGACGTGTTTGCTGGAGGTGAAGATAGGGTCGAGTGTGTGGCCTGCAATGTGGGTGGGGGAAGTGACAAGTTGTTTGAGTCCGAGGTTTGCGAGGTTGTCCAGAAGGGTGGTGGCGCTGTTGTCATTGCTCTTTTCCAGGTGAAAATTGAGGTCTCCCAATAGGATGTAGTCCTCGGAGGGGAGGGCGTGTGGGGTGATGAAGTCAGCGATGTCGTCATTGAATTGTGCACGGGGTCCCGGGGGCCGGTAGAGAAGGGTGCCTCTGAGCTGGTTGAGATGCGAATGGAATTCTTATGGACGATGGCGATGCCTCCTCCTGTATGCTTGACGCGGTCCTTACGGATGATCTTGTATCCTTCTGGGATGGCAATGGTGATGTCTGGGGCTGATGAGGCGTTCATCCATGTTTCTGTTAGGAAGGCGACGTCCGGTGAGATGGTGTCTAGTAGATTCCAGAGGTCGATGGCATGTCTGTGGACTGAGCGGGTGTTGAGCAGGATGCATTTTAGGTGGTTGGTGTCGGGTCTCTGTGTCGCGTTGGTGGATGAGGAGTTGGTTTTGGTGCCGTCGAACTTGCAGGAGTTGCATGAGAAGGGACCATGGGTGTGTCCTGGAGCGGCTTGGGCGCAGTTGGGGGAGCGGCCGGAGTTAAGGGCTACGAGGGAGGTGGCATCGTATGTAATGTGGGGTGGGTGGGTGGTACGAGGGCCAGGGGGTCTGGTGCTGGGCTCGGTCCAGGCGCGGACGGGCGTAGACGGGCTTACCTTTGGCGCACCTTCGGCGCGACCGGGACGCGATCGCTGCGCGTGAACGCTGCGCGAAAAGACAGATGGGTCAGGACAAGGGTCAAGCAGCAGAACCAGAACCAGGGTGGTGGCCAGAAGAAAGCAGACCAGAAGGGTAATGAGAGAAAACAAAATGACCAGAAGTCTTCAACAGGGGCCCAACAATCTAAGGAGGGTGGGTCCCAGAATTCCCAAAAGAAGAAGAATAATGGTCAGAAGAAACCATGGTGCCAATACTGTAAAAGTAATACTCACTGGTTTAGTGAGTGCACCAAGAAAGGCCCAACTCCTACCACTACTGCCCCTAAGCCACCTGCAACCCCTAGTTCAGTAAGTAGTGGTAGTGTTCCCCCTAAGGCTATAGTGGGGTTGACATTGGTATCTGAGGCAGGCTCTGACCTAGTCAGAGTACCTACCCAGGCTGTTCTTGTTTGTACTGGGGACATGGATTTGACCCCTACAATAAGTCCCAGTACTCTGGGCAAGTACAGGCAGACGCCTTTAATCAATGGAAAATTGGCTCAGGCCTACAGGGACACTTGTGCCAGTGTCACTATGGTGACACCAAACTTTGTGGACCCTGATCAGGTAATACTAGGTTCAGACTACCTAGTGACCAATGCTAGCAATGTCACTACCACCCATATTACGGCACTTGTTAATTTCTCCTGGGGAGGGGTAAATGGCCTCAAAAGGGTTGTTGTTAGTTCAGACCTCCCAGTGGACTGTCTTTTGGGCAATGATTTGGAAACCTCCCTATGGTCAGATGTGGAGTATAGGACTCATGTGGAAATGTTAGGTTTGTCAGCACATGTCCTTGCTGTGACTAGGTCACAGGCCAAGAAATGCCCAGCTGAACTAGTGCTGGATCCTGGAACAATGGACCAGACACTCACCAAGAGAAAGAACAGTAGGGTTAAGGCAGTGCCTTCCCCCTTGCCTCAAGGAGAGGATCAGCTCTCACAGGAGACTGACCCAAAGACCCCAGAAGGAAATGTCCTAGAAGAACTTGAGCCTGAGCAGGTTGAGTTTCTTGGGACAGGGGGACCTTCCAGGGCAGACTTGAGACAAGCACAGTTAGACTGTTCACCTCTTGAAACCCTCAGACAGCAAGCTGCTGCTGAGGCTGCAGGGAATGCCACAGGTGCCCATAAAGTGTATTGGGAAGATGGACTCCTTTACTCTGAGGCAAGAGACCCCAAGCCTGGTGCTACCAGGAGGCTGGTCATCCCCTTGTCTCTGAGAGGTTTCCTTCTCACCTTGGCCCATGAAATTCCCCTTGCAGGTCACTTAGGCCAGAACAAGACTTGGGACAGGCTTGCCCCACACTTTCACTGGCCTCATATGTCTGAGGACACTAAAGAGTTTTGTCGCTCATGTGTCACCTGTCAAGCCAGTGGCAAATCAGGAGTTCTGTCTACCAGCGCCAGGAAGCTTCGGTGTCAGTGCGCTCTATAAGCAACACTTAACATAACACAACAAAGGCCCCCCTTATACCACTACCTGTGGTGGGGGTACCCTTTGAAAGAGTGGGGATTGACATTGTTGGACCAATGGACCCCCCAACAGCATCTGGGCACAGATTTATACTGGTGGTAGTGGATCATGCCACCAGGTATCCAGAAGCTATTCCCCTTAGGACCACTACAGCTCCTGTTGTGGCCAGGGCCCTACTTGGAGTTTTCTCCAGAGTGGGGTTTCCTAAGGAGGTTGTCTCTGACAGAGGTGCAAGCTTCATGTCAGGATACTTGACTGCTATGTGGAAGGAGTGTGGTGTCAACTACAAGTTCACCACCCCTATCATCCACAATGCAATGGGCTTGTTGAAAGGTTCAACAAGGCCCTTAAAGGGATGATAAAAGGGTTACCTGAAAAGCTTAGGCGAAGATGGGACATCCTTTTACCCTGCCTTCTGTTTGCTTACAGAGAGGTCCCACAGAAGGGGGTTAGTTACAGCCCTTTTGAACTTCTCTTTGGGCATCCTGTAAGAGGACCCCTGTGTCTTGTGAAGGAAGGATGGGAGTTACCTCTCAAAAAGCCTAAACAGGACATAGTGGACTATGTACTTGGTCTCCGCTCCAGGATGGCAGAGTACATGGAGAAGGCATCTAAAAACCTTGAGGCCAGCCAAGAACTTCAAAAAGCTTGGCATGACCAAAAGGCTGTCCTGACTGTGTATCACCCAGGACAGAAGGTGTGGGTGTTGAAGCCAGTGGCCCCAGCAGCTCTCCAAGACAAGTGGTCTGGACCCCATACCATTATTGAGCAAAAGGGAGAGGTCACCTACCTGGTGGACCTTGGAACTCCCAGGAGCCCTCATAGAGTACTTCATGTGAACAGGCTCAAGGCATTTGTCAACAGGGAAGACATGGGCTTGCTCATGGCTACAGATGAGGGACAGGAGGAAGAGAGTGGCCCTCTCCCAGACCTGCTCACTCAGAACCCTGATGATGGGTCAGTAGATGGTGTAGTCTTTTCTGACAGCCTTTCTGAGCATCAGCAAGAGGATTGTAAACAGGTTCTTCAATCCTTTAGACAAATGTTCTCTCTGACACCCAGTCAGACAAACTGGTGCACCCATGAGGTGGACACTGGTGACAGTCTGCCTATAAAGAGTAAAATCTACAGGCAACCTGACCACGTCAGGGACTGTATCAAACAAGAAGTACAGAAAATGTTGGAATTGGGAGTCATTGAACCCTCAGAGAGCCCTTGGGCTAGTCCTGTAGTTCTAGTGCCTAAACCTCACACCCAAGATGGTAAGAGAGAGATGAGGTTCTGTGTAGACTACAGGGGTCTCAATGCTGTCACTAAGACAGATGCCCATCCAATACCAAGAGCAGATGAACTCATTGACAGATTGGCTTCTGCCAAGTTCTTGAGTACATTTGACCTAACAGCTGGGTATTGGCAAATCAGGTTAGCTGAGGATGCCAAGGCCAAGACAGCATTTTCTACCCTAGTAGGTCATTACCAGTTTGTGGTGATGCCCTTTGGTTTGAAAAATGCACATGCCACTTTTCAAAGGTTGGTGAACCAAGTTCTCTCTGGGCTGGATGACTTCTGTGCAGCATATCTAGATGATATTGCTGTCTTTATCTCCACCTGGGAGGATCACCTGATCCACCTGAGGAAAGTTTTAGAGGCCCTGCAAAAGGCAGGCCTCACTATCAAGGCTTCCAAGTGCCAAATAGGGCAGAGTCAAGTTGTATACTTGGGCCACCTTGTAGGTGGAGGCCAAGTTCAACCTTTAGAGAGCAAGATACAGGCCATAAAGGACTGGGCTCCTCCAACCACCCAGACACAGGTCAGAGCTTTCTTGGGCCTGTCTGGTTACTATAGGAAATTTGTCAGAAATTATGGGACAATTGTGACCCCACTTAATGACTTGAAAAGTAAGAAAATGCCAAAGAAAGTTCAGTGGACAGTTAGCTGTCAGAAGGCATTCGATGACCTAAAGCAGGCCATGTGCACTGCACCTATTCTCAAGAGTCCAGACTACTCCAAGCCATTCATTGTCCAAACAGATGCTTCTGAGTTGGGTGTGGGAGCTGTTCTTTCTCAACTGAATATTGATGGTCAGGACCAGCCCATTGCTTTTATAAGTAGAAGGCTGACCCCTAGAGAGAAACGTTGGTCAGCTATAGAGAGGGAGCCCTTTGCTGTGGTTTGGGCCCTGAAGAAGTTGAGGCCATACTTGTTTGGCACTCACTTCAAGATTCAGACCGACCATAAGCCCCTCTTATGGCTAAATCAAATGAAGGGTGAAAACCCCAAACTTCTTAGGTGGTCCATTTCCCTACAGGGGATGGACTTTACAGTGGAGCACCGCCCAGGGACTGACCATGGTAATGCAGATGGTCTCTCCCGGTACTTCCACTTAGAACAAGAAGACTCACCTGGTCAAGGTTAGTTTAATGTCCCTAAGTTTGGGGGGGGGGGTTATATAGGAGAGTGGGGTCTGCAATCCTATGGTCACCCCCGATTTTTGCTTTTTGCTTCACTGGTTTACGACTTTCCCTGGCTGTGGGCCTGCTAATCAGACCCACAGCCTAGCTGTTCTCTCTCTAAATTGACACATGTACCCTAGGTGCATTCACCAATTGGTACTGGGCCACCTTATCAGTCCCTGTATAGCATACCTTAGGTATCCAGGGCATAGGTGTACCCAGGGCCTACCAGGGGCTGCAGCATGTATTATGCCACCCCTGGCTGGCCATCCAAATCTGACACAACTGGCTGCACGACAGCTGGGGCAAGGTGGTGTAATCACCCTTTGCTTTAGATATAGTATCTCTATATCTAACCCTAAAATGGACACATGTATCCCTATCAGTCACTCCTATGGCAGGCCTTAACAATCCTGAAGGCAGAGTGCTTGGAATTATGTGAGATGGTGCTCTGGCATGAGCTGAGCCCGGTTGCAGCTTGCGGAACCAAGTCCTAATAGCTGTTCCATGATAACGCGTACCATATACTCTTAAGTGCATTATAATCCTCGCGGTTATTTGCTAACTTTAGTATCGCTTTATCAAAACATGTTGAGTAAGGTGTCATACGAATTGGAATACTAACCCCTCGCCAATTCTGGCGACGGGGTTAGCATTCCACCCTTCTAGAGGGACACGACATGTATGTAACTGTGAACCCCGGTTAAAGTTAACTCGAGCCTCAGCATCACAAAATGGATGCTGCCACCACAGACACAAGTCTGACCTCCTGCTACTGGGAGTCCTTCCAGCGAGGAGAGCTCGGACAAAGGGTTTCCTGTCAGCGGCGGTGCTAGCACCATCCCAGACAGGGTTTTGTGTATCCCAGGTAGACAGGGCTGAGAGGAAGGTGACTGCAAGTGGCACCCCGGTGCTCACTGTGCATATGCCGGCTCAAACCAGTTCCAGGGGCACCCCAGCCCCTGAGCTGGGGAGAGACCAGACAAAGGAGAGGGGTATAACCACCCCCCTCCTGGTCCCACCCATGGGCAGGACCTAGTCGCGTGCCAGCCCCTTTTCTTAGGATAAAGGTAGGAGCGGGTCCCCTTCCCAAATTGGATAATCTTGAATCTTGAACTACTTTCCACGAAAGGAACTCTTGACATTCTCTGAAGACTCTCCCTTGTGGCTAAGGAGTAGACACCCTGCACCCGCAGGCACCACCTAAGCATCTGCGGTTTGCTGCACGTCCATCCTCTGGATCAAGACCGACCAGCTCAACGAGACCCGGATTCCCTGGCATCTGTGACCTCTACCTACATCATCAGCCCAGCTGACATTCGTGGGTGTGACGAGACCTGAGGGACCGGCCATCTTCAAAACCTCCACGACGCTTAACCAGCACGACCGCCGAGGGATCCTCGAGTGAGTGCACTGGGGTTTGAGAAGCCCCAACCCAGAGCAGCTTCAGTACCGAAGTCCAGCCCCCCAGCATTCACGAGATCTGCGTGGGGCCCTTCTGATCTTTGCTGCTTGCCACGTTGTCCGGTCACTTGCCCGTTGGCCAGTGACCCTCCTGACGACGTACCACGACGTTTTCACCGCTGGTCTGGTTGCTCCAGACTGGCCCTTGCTCCCTTCCAAAAGAGGAGCACCCCGGACCCTCCTGGTCCACTCCAGACGCCATATTGACTCCACCGCGTGGGCTTGCCTTTGCCAAGGTTTGTTGCTCCAATCTTGGATCCAGCATCGCCGACAGCAGACACCCTCGGGGGACAGCTCGCACCTCCAGCCTGGTCGCCGACAACGCCTCCTGGCCCGTGTGGCTGCAGAGTCCAGCGTCGCCCACTCACCTGATCGCGGTGACCTCATCCGGTGCCATCCTGGTGCCCACACAATCACTGGCTAGTGATTAAGAACTGAGTCCCCTCTGCTTTCAGGTCGTCCATCACCGATCCAGCCTTGGATCACCCGGAACATCATCACTGGTCGTCTGCCAGCAACATCTTCTTTCAGGCTCCATAGACTACAACGAGGATTCCCAACGTCTTTTGAACCCTATGCAGCCGCAGCCCCTGGGATAGGTAACCCGAGCATTTCAGTGCTCCAACGCAGGTTCACTATCCAAGTGTCCAGATCCTTTTTCGTTTTTAGTCTACCTAGTCAGATTCGTCCAGAAACAGTAACTTTAGAATTGCTAGCATCCATAAACTTTGTCCCGCATCCCGCGTAAGAGTTCACACTCTGCACCCGATCTCCCTAGGCCTCCTGCTCCTAACCTTAGGGTTCAGTAAGGTAGTCCTAGCGGTCCTGAAGCCTCTGGATCGTGTTACTCACCTGCTAACACGAACATCTAGTCTGTGCGGGTCTGACATGAAGCCAAATGACGCTGCCTACCGAAGCATGAGCGAATTGCTGTGAACGTTTTTGGAGCCAGTCTGATGGCTAGGTAAACTCACATGGTGAGGAATATGCAATTAGATAGAGTCTCTACCAGAAAAGGTGTTATCCCAGGTAAGTAACCTTTTCTTCAAAATTTGCATATTATTGTCTGTGTTTGCTTCCTTTAGGTATTACCTTAAATCTTTTTTTGTTGGATTTTAGTGGGTCGAACTCAGTGCTGCAAGTATTACCATTGACATGCTGGAACCCACTAAAGAAAAGCTGTCCTCATATGAAAATTGCTTACACTGGCTAAAGAGAGTAGAGTCAGTAAATCCCATTATGAAGGAGATCCTGTCTAATGAACATTGGGTGGCATACACTGAAAAAGGAGTTGAATTACTGAAAATTATTGAGTAAGTCCCAAAATGCATGGTTAATTTTTTAGCACTGTATACTGTGCAGGTAATGCGCCACAGAATCTGTTCTATTATTATATTGTGCTGCATACTATGCACATGTTTACAAACTCTGATACACATATAGAATGTATTGAGAGATCCTGTTGGCCCAAGGTTAGTGTGCTAACACCTCCATCAGTAAGACAATTGTTACAATGATGCTCTAAAATAGAGTATGATTTAGGTCTCTTATGGTTCTCTATATCATTCAAAGATGTTGCCTCTAGCATGGTGAATGGAGACACATTACAATATATTTATGAATATATATGTATTTCCCGTACGAAACGCGTCATGCTGCCATCCCCATTGATGGAATAAAAGCACCTTATTTCCTTTGAAATCCTTGGTTTGTGGTCTGTACCTGGCTGTGTCCGTTTGGTTTTCCTCGGCGCTTCAGGATTGTGGATTCTAATATATGTATTTATGTTAATGACATACAGTGAAATCTTGATTGAAAATGATCTCTATTGCAACAATAAGTTAAGATGGCATTACAAATATTTGTGTGAAATTGGTTGCACCAGTGGTGTAATGAAACTTGAGGGGCCACCCCTGCAAACTACATGCCCCATCCTCTTCCCCAGTCAAGAGCTCCCAGGCCAGCGACCCCCACACTGCAGGGGCTTCCCCCAGCCATAAAAAAAAGGATTCTGGTTCCTCCATTAGTCACATCCGCCCTCTCATCAGGCGATTTACATACAACAGTAAATACTGCTGCTGCACCATCCAGCAAAGTTGCATAACACCGCCTCCAGCCGGCCCACCAAACACATCCTCCTACTTGATGATCCACCCCCAAGCAAAGCCACCTCCAAACACAGATCACTTCGGTCGGGCCTGCTACTAACGCATCCATTACACTCTACTCACACCCCTACGAAACCTGCAGTTTTGCTTATCCGTCCGCATTTAAAACCACCCTTCGGATGTCACTTTGAACCTGTGACTGTCCCCATTTCTCCCCTGTCCACCACCGACAGGAAGATTGATGGCCGGTCCCCAACTAACCACTGCCTACCAGTGAAGATAGAGCTTTTCAGCTGCTACTCTCCCCAAAGCCACTGTATTAGTTTTAGACATGTTGAGCAAACTCTTCAACTGACCACCCCAAAACAGTTCTTCCTTTCAAGCCTCTACGGCATCGAAGCCGTTCCTGCTACTTTTCATCCTCCTGTCAAAGGCAAACCTGATCCCATGTGTAGCACCAGTCAGCAAGTACCCTGAGGCCAAACACCAGAGAAAGTGCACGATTTATGTACTTAAACTTAGTATCTGAAAGAGACACGTTAGTGATAGATTCCTTACCTTAGAATATCCCCAGGCTTCAGACTGGATCCGGAAGCTTTTGCGTAGCAGTACCCTTGCACGTTGGTAGGCGTCGTCTTCGGCTCCGCGTCCGTCGTCGGCGTCGTGGGCGCCGTGTTGACGTCGTCGGAGCACTTAGATGCCGCCTCCGCGTGCTGACGTCAGTTCTTTTTTTTTCTGCGCCAGCAAGCGCAGATCTGGAAAAAGCAGTAACCCTTAGTCAATTTTTGACTAACTTTTTGGATCATTTTTGATAATTTCACAAAGTCCTTCGACTCCGATCGGTGCCATAGGGATGCTGGTTTCAAGCACTGCGGGGATTGCGACCGCACGTAGTCGGTCACGGATCCTCACCACCTGTGCCTAACTTGTCTAGGCATCGACCACGACGACAAGACCTGCTCGGACTGCCGGGCCCTCTATTCGAAAGCCAGGCGGGAGCGGTTCCGCAGGCGACTTGAACTCCCGCAGTCGGCCCAGCGCCGCGAGAGGTCCCGGTCCCACGGGAGGTCGAGGGACAGGTCGCGGGCTCGGAGCCACCACAGTTCCCAGAGTCGGCACCACTCCTCCGGGTCGAAGTCGTTGTCAGGTAAGAAGCACAAGAAGTCGAAGAGGCGTCATCGCTCTTCTGACTCCCCCTGACGCTTGCGTGATGCGGCCGGGGGTTCGGGTGACACCGCCCACGCGGCTCCATTGGAGTCGCGGGCGCCGCGTCCAGCTCCACACCCTCCGGTCCCTGGGCGAGACGTGGCGCCGGAGGAGATCGAGCGCTTCTTCATGGCCATGAGGTCCCTCTCTCCTCCGAAGGGCTCCGCGGCGCCTTCGGGCCCAGCGGACCCGTCTGGGGCCCCTAGTTGGTCGGGGGCTTTGGTCCCGATGCCGTCGGG
Organism: Lissotriton vulgaris; assembly: GCF_964263255.1. Classification (NCBI taxonomy): domain Eukaryota; kingdom Metazoa; phylum Chordata; class Amphibia; order Caudata; family Salamandridae; genus Lissotriton; species Lissotriton vulgaris. Next base: position 1,540,459,296 of record NC_141696.1, on the reverse strand, counting down.
TGCTTTGGCCCTGACATCGCCGGCGCCTTCGGGCCCAGCGCCGCAGGGTCCAGCGGTTCCGACGCCGCCGGCGCATTCGGGCCCGGTGCCGCTGGACCCCACTGGACCTTCTTCGGGATCTGGGTCGTCGCCGGTGGACCTTACGACCCCCCCGGCGTCGGTCCGTCAGGTGTCGCCTCCGGCGCCGTCCTCGGGCGGCGCCACCCCCGATGCCTCCTTCGCTCCGGTTCCGACGTCGTAACGGCACCGCTGTGCGCCGCTTTCGACGGCGCTTGGAGAGTTTCATTTCTATGAACCGGCCCCATTGATTGAAAACCCTGAGTATCAGGAGATGGGTGATGAGGAGGATTGGGAGCGGTCTAAGGACCCTCTGACCCGAGAGTGTCAGTCTCAAGAGGACTGGACAGGGGAACTTGGGGAGGCCAGTGGCCTGGACACCTCTCCAGACACTGGTTTTGTCTCCCCTCCTACCGTGGCTTCGGAGGAGGGGGCAACCTATATTGTGGTGTTGATGAGGGCTGCCAAGGCCTTGGGCCTTGAGCTCCCGTCGCGGCCGTGGGGACTAACCTCCTCACTGAGGTCCTTAAACCGCAGTCAAGCTGGGCCGAGCCTCTGCAGCCCTTTAATGAGGCCTTGACCGACGTTCTTTTGGGCACTTGGTCCAGGCCCGCTACGGGTTCGCCCGTAGATAGGAACGTGGCCAGACGCCACCACCCGGCCCCGGGCGACCCATGTTTCCTGTCCACCCACCCCACCCCCGAGAGTCTGGTCATCCAGGCCTCCAATTCCCAGACCGCATTCCTGTCGGCTCCGCCGGACTGGGAATCCAAGAGATGTACGAGCAGTACGGAAAAAAGATCTTCTCCTCCCTTAGTCTGGGACTGCGGTCTTCCAACACCACATGCCTCTTGGGCCGCTACACCCACTCTCTGTGGGAGATGGTTGCGAAAGTGCTGCCTGAGTGTCTGTTGGAAGTACGGGCCAAACTCGGCCAAGCCCTTGTGGAGGGCCGGGATGCAGCCAAATATTCTATCCGGTGTGGGCTGGATACCACCGACTCACTAGGTAGAGCGATGGCAACGACGGTGGCGGTTAGACGCCATGCCTGGTTGATGTGAGAAGTTGGCCTGATATATGTTGCTCACTAGTTCTAGTGATCACCTTGTATCAGTCCAAACAACCCTTATGGTGATTGGTTGTAAGTCAACCTTATAGACCAGCTATCCTAATGGTAGCATGGACAAAGCAGTCTTAGGCTAAACTCTTTTGGCATGTGAAGCCAGCTGTTTTACCACATAAAACCCCTTGAATACCAAGTGAAAGGACACCACACAGGTTGTTATGAAAATAAACAATATATTTATTAACTAACATACACCTCTGAACTCTTTATGAGATCAGAGGGCTAAGCACATGACAATCTCTTAGGAAATTTACGTTTAAGTTGCACAAATTACAATGGTGCCCTAGGGGCACGAGAAACCATATACTAAGTAAGTTGAATGTGAAAGTCGATAGAAGGAATGGAGCTGTCCAGAGGCTGTAGGATCGCTGGGACCACACTACCCTAACTCTAGGTAAGTAATAGGAGGCCCACGGAACGCGTGTGCAGAGTGTGAACTCACACGCGAGATGCGTAACAGTGTCTATGGACAGTACAGTTCAAGTAACAGGTGAGTACGGACAATCCTGACTATGTAGGACTAAAACGACTGTGGAACTGGACACTAGGAGAGTCAATCTACCCTTGAGCACCGAAATGCTTGTGTTACCTCACCCACAGGCTGCGGGTGCATAGGTGCGAAGTCGTGTCGGGTTCCAGCATTGAAGTCTATGGAGCCTGGAAGAAAAGATGCTGCAGGCGATCAGGAGGAAGATGTCCGGTGTGATCCAAGGGTGGATCAGTGAAGAGGAGAACCTGAAAGCAGAGGGGACAATGTTCAAAGTCACTAGCCAGTGACTGGAGTGGAACCAGGAGTGGAACCAGATGTCGTCGCGATCAGGTGAAAAGTGGACGCTTGTCTCTGCAGCCATGTGGACCAGGTGGTGTCTTCGACGACCAGGATGGAGGCACGAGCTGTCCCACGCAGGCTCTCGCTGTTGGCGGTGTCGGATCCGGATTTGGAATCAACAGGCCTTGGCAAAGGCAACCCACGCGGTGAGTGGAAACGGTGTCTGGAGTGGACCTGGAGGGTCCGGGGTGCTCCTCTTTTGGAAGGGAGCAAGGGCCAGTCTGGAGAAACCAGACCAGCAGTGAAGATTTCAAGGTTCGTCGTCTAGGAGGACACTAGCCAGCCGGCAAGTGACCAGACAACGCATCAAGCAGCAAACAGGCAGAAGGGCCCCATGCAGATCTCGTGGATGCTGGAGGGCTGGTCTTCGGTGCAGGAGCTGCTCGGGGTCGGGGCTTCTCAGTCCCCAAAGCACTTGGACGAGGTTACCTCAGAAGTCGTGCTGGAGCGAAGTGCTGCTTCTTTCAAGATGGCCGGTCCCACGTGTCTCGTCGCACCCACGGATCTCAGCTGTGCTGCAGATGTAGGTAGAGGTCGGAGAGGTCTGGGAATCCGGGCCTCGTTGGGCTCTGAAGTGTGGATCCTTGAGGGAAGACGACAAAGGGAAGCCGCTGGACGCTGATGGTGCCTGCTTGTGCAGGGTGGACACTCCTTGCACACAAGGGAGATTTCTTCAGTCTTCTGTTCAGAAAGTCGAAGTCCAGAGTTTCTTGTAGAGTTTCAGTTCAGGATTAATCTAAATTGGAATGGGACCAGCTCCTACCTTTATCCTGCTAAAGGGGGCTGTACTATCACTAGGTCCCTCCTATGGGTGGGACCAGGAAGGGGGGTGGTTACACCCCCTATCCTTTGTCCGGTATTGTGCCAGAGCTGGGGCTGGAGAGCCCCAGGAACTGGTTTAGACCGGTGTATGCACAGGCACACCTTGTGTGCCCCAGGCATGTCTCATTCCTTTCAGCCCTGTCCTACCCAATACACAAAATCCTGTCTGGGGTGGTGCTAGCATCTCCCAAGGCAGGAAACCCTTTGTCCAAGCCTCCCTCGCTGGAAGGACTCCCAGCAGCAGGAGGTCAGACTTGTGTCTGTGGTGGCAGCATCCATTTTGTGATGCTGAGGCTCGGGTTAACTTTAACCGGGGTTCACAGTTAGGTACATGTCGTGTCCCTCTAGAAGGGTGGAATGCTACCCCCGTCGCCAGAATTGGCGAGGGGGTAGTATTCCAATTCGTATGACACCTTACTCAACATGTTTTGATAATGCTATGCCAAAGTTAGCAATAACCGCAAGGATTATAATGCACTTAAGAGTATATGGTATAGCGTTATCATGGAAACAGCTAAAGGACTTGGTTCCGAAAGCTGTAGACAGGCTCAGCTCATACCAGAGCACTATCTCACATAGTTCCAAGCACTCGGCCTCCAGGATTGTTAAGGCCTGCCATAGGAGTTACTTATAGGAGTATATGTGTCCATTTTAGGTTTAAATATAGGTATACTATATCTAAAGCAAAGGGTGATTACACCACCTTGCCCCAGCTGATTGATCAGCCAGTTGTGTCAGATTTGGATGGCCAGCCAGGGGTGGCATAATACATGCTGCAGCCCCTGGTAGGCCTTGGGTTCACTTATGCCCTGGGTACCTATGGTACACTGTACAAGGACTTACAAGAGTGACCCAATACCAGTTGGTAAATGCACCTAAGGTTGTCAATTTAGAGAGAGCACAGCTAGGCTGTGGGTCTGATTAGCAGGCCCACAGCCAGGGAAAGTCGTAAACCAGTGATGCAAAAAGCAAATAATCTGGGGTGACCATAGGATTGCAGACCCTACTCTCCTACATAACCCCCCCCCCAAACCTAGGGACATTAAACTAACCTTGACCAGCTGAGTCTTCCTGTTCTAAGTGGAAATACCTGGAGAGACCATCTGCATTGCCATGGTCAGTCCCTGGTCTGTGCTCCACTGTAAAGTCCATACCCTGTAGGAAAATGGACCACCTAAGAAGTTTGGGGTTTTCACCCTTCATCTGATTTAGCCACAAGAGGGGCTTATGGTCTGTCTGAATCTTGAAGTGAGTACCAAACAAGTATGGCCTCAACTTTTTCAGGGCCCAAACCACAGCAAAGGCCTCCCTGTCAATAGCTGACCAACGTTTCTCTCTAGGGGTCAGCCTTCTACTTATAAAAGCAATGGGCTGGTCATGACCATCAATATTCAGTTGAGATAGAACAGCTCCCACACACAACTCATAAGCATCTGTTAGGACAATGAAAGGTTTGGAGTAGTCTGGACTCTTGAGAATAGGTGCAGTGCACATGGCCTGCTTTAGGTCATCAAATGCCTTTTGACAGCTAACTGTCCACTGAACTTTCTTTGGCTTTTTCTTACTTGTCAGGTCATTAAGAGGGGTCACAATTGTCCCATAATTTCTGACAAATTTCCTGTAGTAACCAGACAGGCCCAAGAAAGCTCTGACCTGTGTCTGGGTGGTTGGAGGAGCCCAGTCATTTATGGCCTGTATCTTTCTCTCCAATGGTTGAACCTGGCCTCCACCTACAAGGTGGCCCATGTACACAACCTGACTCTGCCCTATCTGGCACTTAGTAGCCTTGATAGTGAGGCCTGCCTTTTGCAGGGCCTCCAAAACTTTCCTCAGGAGGATCAGGTGATCCTCCCAGGTGGGGCTAAAGACAGCAATATCATCTAGATATGCTGCACAGAAGTCATCCAGCCCAGTGGGAACTTGGTTCACCAACCTTTGAAAAGTGGCAGGTGCATTTTTCAAACCAAAGGGCATCACCACAAATTGGTAATGACCTCTTGGGGTAGAAAATGCTGTTTTGGCCTTGGCATCCTCAGCTAACCTGATTTGCCAATAACCAGCTGTCAGGTCAAATGTACTCAAGAATTTGGCAGAAGCAAATTTATCTATGAGTTCATCTGCTCTTGGTATTGGATGGGCATCTGTCTTAGTGACAGCATCGAGACCCCTGTAGTCTACTCAAAACCTCATCTCTCTCTTACCATCCTGGGTGTGAGGTTTAGGCACTAAAACTACAGGACTAGCCCAAGGGCTCTCTGAGGGTTCAATGACTCCCAATTACAACATCTTTCGTACTTCTTGTTTTATGCAGTCCCTGACGTGGTCAGGTTGCCTGTAGATTTTACTCTTTATAGGCAGACTGTCACCATTGTCCACCTCATGGGTGCACCAGTTTGTCTGACTTGGTGTCAGAGAGAACATTTGTCTAAAGGACTGAAGACCTTGTTTGCAATCCTTTTGCTGATGTTCAGAGAGGCTGTCAGAAAAGACTACACCATCTACTGACCCATCATCAGGGTTCTGAGTGAGCAGGTCTGGCAGAGGGTCACTCTCTTCCTCCTGTCCCTCATCTGTAGCCATGAGCAAGCCCATGTCTTCCCTGTTGACAAATGCCTTGAGCCTGTTCACATGAAGTACTCTGTGAGGGCTCCTGGGAGATCCAAGGTCTACCAGGTAGGTGACCTCTCCCTTCTGTTCAATGATAGTATGGGGTCCAGACCATTTGTCTTGGAGAACTGCTGGGGCCACTGGCTCCAACACGCACACCTTCTGTCCAGGCTGGTAAACAGTAAGGACAGCCTTTTGGTCATGCCAAGCTTTTTGTTCGGGCTGGACTGTTCCCATGAGGCACAGGGTCAGACTGATTTGCATATAGCCTTGTCTGAACTGGGGTGGCGGAGTGGGCTAAAGAACGGTGATGGATTAAACCCAGATATTTTGACTGGGTGTGAGTGTTTGATTGGTTCAGATGCTCCGTCCATCACCACCCCTTTTTGTACCGCTTTTGGCCGCCATAATTGTTGCAGGGTATGCTCAGACGTAAGTCCCTTGCTCACTTTGCCACTGCAGTCAAGCAAGCCGGGCTGAAGACGGCTGGAATGCCAGAAACCGGTCTTTGGAAGGTTGTTTCTGGTCCAGGGAAGGCATGGCTTGGCAGTTCGGGCTGGACTGTTCCCATGAGGCACAGGATCAGACTGATTTGCATATAGCCATGTCTGAACTGGGGTGGCAGAGTGGGCTAAAGAACGGTGATGGATTAAACCCAGATCTTTTGACTGGGTGTGAGTGTTTGATTGGTTCAGATGCTCCGTCCATTACCACCCCCTTTTGTACCGCTTTTGGCCGCCATAAGTGTGGCAGGGTATGCTCAGACGTGAGTCCCTTGCTCACTTTGCCACTGGATTCAAGCAAGCCGGGCTGAAGACGGCTGGAATGCCAGAAACCGGTCCTCGGAAGCTTGTTTCCGGTCCAGGGAAGGCATGGCTTGGCAGTTCGGGCTGGACTGTTCCCATGAGGCACAGGGTCAGACTGATTTACATATAGCCATGTCTGAACTGGGGTGGCAGAGTGGGCTAAAGAGCGGTGATGGATTAAACCCAGATCTTTTGACTGGGTGTGAGTGTTTGATTGGTTCAGATGCTCCGTCCATTACCACCCCCTTTTGTAACGGAATTTCCAAGGCGGCACTCGCTCGGAAATGCTTTTCGTGGTGAGTGGAGCTGCGGTCTGTTGTGCGCCTTTCTGCCTATGCCATTTCTGCCCAGAGTGCTGAAGAAGATCAGGAGCGACTGGGCCCAAGTCATCCTTGTGGCTCCGGACTGGGTACTGGTATCCCGAGCTACTCAGCATGTCAGTCGATACTCCGATTCGTCTGTCTCTTCAGGAGGACCTTCTGTCGCAGCAGCATGGGACGGTCCTCCACCCGAACCAGTCCAGCCTCCACCTCCATGCGTAGAGATTGAGCAGCGTCAATTGAGACCATTTGACTTGCCTCCTGAAGTCTGTGATGTGATTCTGGTAGCCAGGCGTCCCTCCCAAAACATCGGTATACGCCTGCAAGTGGAACAAATTTGTGGCATGGTGCTCAGCAAAGGCTGTGGATCCACTCTCTGCCCCCCTTTCAGGGGTTCTCCTCTTTCTTCTTTCTCTTGCCCAGCAGGGTTCTGCTCTGGGCATTGTCAAAGGCTACCTCTCTGCCATTTCGGCCTTCTTAAGGCTTTCTGATCAGCCTTATCTTTTCAAGTCCCCAGTTGTAAATAGATTTTTGAAGGGCATCACTCACATGTTTCCTCCCGTCCCTTTCGTGATGCCTCAGTGGGACTTGAATCTTGTTCTGACTTATCTGATGTGCGCTCCCTTTGAGCCACTTCACACTTGTCCTCTCCGTCTTCTTACTCTTAAAACTACATTCCTGGTTGCCATCACCTCTGCCAGGAGGGTAAGTGAGCTCCAGGCTCTATCTTCTAAGCCTCCTTTCTTTTCTGTCCATCCAGACAAAATTGTCTTGAGAACACGTCCCTCTTTCCTGCCCAAAGTAGTCTCAGCCTTTCACATCGGGCAGTCCATCACCTTGCCCACCTTCTTTCCTCCTCTGCATCCCTCGAAAGAGGAAGAGAGGCTCCACCGTCTGGACCTAAAACGTGCGATCTCATTCTATCTGGACCGCACTCGCCAGTTCTGGGTGGATGACCAACTCTTTGTTGGTTACGTGGGCGCTAAGAAGGGACCGGCAATGCACAAACAAACCATTTCTCGATGTGTCATTTTGTGCATAAAGGCTTGTTATTCACTGTCTAAAAAGGAGCCTCCTCAGGGGGTGTGTGCCCATTCCACTCGGGCCACGGCGGCTACTCCTGCCCTGGGTCTGGGAGTCCCCTTGCAGGACATCTGTCAGGCAGCTACGTGGGCCACGCTGCACACGTTCGCTAGACACCACTGCCTGGACAGCCAAGTCCGGAGAGATGGCTTTTTCGGCCGTTCCGTTTGCCAGGACTTTCTGGTGTGCTCATTGGTTCTCAGACCCAACACCGGGGTTGGTATTGCTGGAGTATCTATTCTAAGGTAAGGAATCTAACACTAACCTGTTTCTTTCAGATGCACAAGTTATATCTGTAAGAAACAGTAGTTAGTGTTATATTCCTTACCGCCCCACCCATCCTCCCCGTTCTGCGAACCGATATCTAGGGTTAAGGTATTCCCTTTGAGGGCCCTAGTTTCATGGCACCAGTGTTGGTTGTTATCATGGCTCTGCGTTTCTGGCGCGGAAAAGCTGTGTATAAGAACTGACGTTGGCGCGCGAGGGCGGCGTCTAAGTACTCCGATAACGTCATCCCGGCGCCAACGACGCCGACGACAGACACAGAGCCGCAGACGACGCCTACCGACGCGCAGGGGTACTGCTACTCAAAACTTTCCGGATCCAGTCTGACGCCTGGGGATATTCTAAGGTAAGGAATCTAACTCTAACTACTGTTTCCTACAGATATATCGTTATCAAAGGTAAACAACTTATGCATTAGTTTCCCACTCCTTTTTAGAATATGTAGGATAGTGTTTCCCACACTGTGGTCCGCCGACCGCCAGGGGTCCGTAAGACATTCCCAGGGGGTCCGCAGGACTCGAGTGCCTGTCGTTGTAGTGAAAAATGAAATGCCCATGCGTCCTCACAGCACACAAGAGCTGTGAATGTTGGCGCAGGGGCGGCGAGACCACAACAATACAATCGGGAGGCGGGGCAGCGAATGGGCAGTCAGGGGGGTGGGGCCGCAGGGGGCACAGCGGCTGGGCAAACAAGTGGAACAGAAGGCAACAAAAACAAGGAAAAAACGAGTGGCACAGAAGGGCACAAAAAACAAGTGGAACAGAGGGCAGAAGGGCACAAAAAACGAGGGAAAAACGAGTGGAACTGAGTGCAGAAAGGCACAAAAAACGAGGGAAAAACGAATGGCACAGAGGGCAGAAAGGCACAAAAAACGAGTGGAACAGAGAGTAGAAAGGCACAAAAAACGAGTGGAACAGAGGACAGAAGGGCAAAAAAAACGAGGGAAAAACGAGTGGCACAGAGGTCAGAAAGGCACAAAAAATGAGGGAAAAACGAGTGGAACAGAGGGCAGAAAGGCATGAAAACTAGCGAAAACCGAGTGGCACAGAGGGCAGAAAGGCACAAAAAACGAGTGGAACAGAGGGCAGAAAAGCACAAAAACGAGTGGAACAGAGGGCAGAAGGGCTCAAAAAAGAGGGAAAAATTAGTGGAACAGAGGGCAGAAAGGCACAAAAAAAGGAGTGGAACAGAGGGCAGAAAGACACAAACAACGAGTGGAACAGAGGGCAGAAAGGCACAAAAAACAAGGGAAAAACGAGTGGCACAGAGGGCAGACAGGCACAAAAAATGAGTGAAACGGAGGGCAGAAAGGCCCAAAAAAACGAGTGGAACAGAGGGCAGAAGGACACAAGAAAATGAGGGAAAAACAAGTGGAACAGAGGGCAGAAAGGCACAAAAAAACGAGTGGACAGAGGGCAGAAAGGTACAAAAAATGAGTGGAACTGAGGGCAGAAGGACACAAGAAAATGAGGGAAAAACAAGTGGAACAGAGGGCAGAAAGGCACAAAAAAACGAGTGGACAGAGGGCAGAAAGGTACAAAAAATGAGTGGAACTGAGGGCAGAAGGGCACAAAAAATGAGGGAAAAACGAATGGAACAGAGAGCAGAAAGGCACAAAAAACGAGGGGAAAACAAGTGGCACAGAGGGCAGAAAGTGCACAAAAAACGAGTGGAACAGAGGGCAGAAAGACACTAAAAACAAGTAGAACAGAGGGCAGAAGGGCACAAAAAACAAGGGAAATCGAGTGGAACAGAGGGCAGAAAGGCACAAAAAAAGAGGAAAAAACGAGTGGCACAGAGGGCAGAAAGGCACAAAAAATGAGGGAAAAACGAGTGGCACAGATGGCAGAAAGGCACAAAAAACGAGGGAAAAACGAGTGCCACAGAGGACAGAAAGGCACAAAATACAAAGAAAAAACGAGTGGAACAGAGGGCAGAAAGGCACAAAAAACGAGTGGAACAGAGGGCAGAAAGGCACAAAAAACAAGTGGAACAGAAGGCAAAAGGGGCACAAAAACGAGGGAAAAAGGAGTGGCACCCAGGGCAGACGGGCACAAAAAACGAGTGGCACAGAGGCAAAATACAGAATACAGAAATACAGGGGCAGCTAAGAACAGAAGGCAGAATGGGCAGAGAGGCACGGGGGCAGCGAGGAGAACAGTAGGGAAAACCGGGCAGAGACACAGGGCAGCGAGGGGTACAGAAGTAAAGACGGAGCAGAGAGAGCACAGGGACAGCGAGGGGAACAGAGGGAAGAAAAAGGGGCACGGACCCCGTACAGGCAGCGGGGGAAGACAGACAACAGCAGTCACAGACACAACAATGAAAATACAGGCAATACAATAAAAGCAATAAAGCGTTGATAGGCACATGTGTATAGGTTACAGTTATTTGGCAGGCAGGTAAAAATAGATGCAGGCAGGATCAGCAGTAGGATTTTCGTGCTGCTGTCTGATTGCTCACTTTCCACAAGCCCTTTGGGTGAATTATGTGTGCTGTCAAGCTTTCATATTCAGACATATCAAGCTCTTATTCTGTGTAGCCTTTTTATAGTTTGTTGTTGGCAAGGGACGGGGCAGTGGGCATCCTAACAGGAGAGGGTCATGTCAGGTGCCACTCGAGGCCTCTCTGAAATATGCCTTAACTGCACTGCTCATCTCTTGGTGGTAAAATGTTGTTCTGCTGTCTGTGACTAAAGATTATGTCTTACAGGGGTTTATGGTAATTGGCATAGCATTGTTACATGATCTCGCTGAAATATTATGCCTCCTGTGCAGATACCTTCCTGCCATCTCTTGCACTTCCATGATGAACTCCTAATATAGACCTTGAATTTGCTCTGTACACTGGACTCATCGCTTTGTGCACTATCTTGTTAAAATTTTCACAATATTTGTTGCTCCTTGGGGCATGTCTTTGTTATAAAATGCTTCATAATTGTATAATATTTTAGACCTTCTTAAACTTTGAATAGGTAAAAATGCTAATAATTCACAATTATTCAACCTGTTGCTGTAAAGAAGGGTCACCACTCCAAGGCTCTGGAATGAGAATGTAGAGGTGCTGCTATGGCTGAGAGCAGGAGACTTGTACCACTAAATAATACACTGCTGTATGCATACATGTCCATGGCAATAGACCCAATTCAGGCTGTCTCCCTCTTTAAATTACCTCTACTTCAAAAGGCGTTTTTTAAAAGAAATTTAAATTGTACAAATTGCATGGGGGTCCCCGGCTTCCAGTAGTGATTCAGTGGGGGTCCTCAGGAGTCAAAAGTTTGGGAACAACTGATGTAGGATATTGTTTAATAGAGTCCTTCTCAGGACCTTCAGGCAGTTTTGGCTTCAAAGGTTTTCCACCCAAACTGTCTCTGCCTAATTCTGCATAAGATGTTTCTATTATTCTGGGTAGTTCATGTTGATGTTCTGTTACATCAAATTCCCTTCCACGTTGGCAGATCGCCACTGATGCTGCCTCCCCTTTACTATTAGATAATATTTTTGTTGAGACCTGGTCGAAGTAATTTCATACCTATATTCAGAGCAGGCTCTTCCCCGTATTCGTTTTGAATTTGTTTCAGGACATCTGGTATTACAGTTATATGTTTAGACTGCTTCCTCTGCATTGTTCTTGTTTGTTTGAGGGAAAGGACAAATTACATTAGAGTTTTTCGCCTATTGATCCTTTTACCCCTTGTTTTTAACTCACACATCTTTTGATTTTTGCACTGCACTCGATCCCATCTTTATCATTTGTTCAAGGGTACCTTAGCGATTGATGGTGCGACCCAATTGAGTAAGGGCGATGGATGGGTCTCATTGATCAAGAGACATACCACCCCATTTTTGGATGACCAAATGAGAACACTTGATCTACATACCAATTTGATGGGAATCCAACACATCTCTGTACGGGTCTTACCAACAATCTCAGTAGGTCCTTCGACAGGTTTGTCCTGGCACACATTCTGATATAGAGACTTATATAGCTCTATTAGCGCCTAACTCACTTATGTAGGAGTTTTGCAGCAGCTCGGAGTACTTGAAGCTCCGTTATAGACCCCCGGTTCTTTTGTTGTTAGCATCTGGTATCTGAAAGAGACACGTTAGTGATAGATTCCTTACCTTAGAATATCCCCAGACGTCAGACTGGATCCGGAAAGTTTTGCGTAGCAGTACCCTTGCGTGTCGGTAGGCGTCGTCTGCGGCTCCGCGTGCGTCGTGGGCGCCGTGATGACGTCGTCGGAGTACTTAGACGCCGCCTCCGCGTGCTGACGTCAGTTCTTTTTTCCGCGCCAGCCAGCGCAGATCTGGAAAGAGCAGTTCCCTAGTCACTTTTTGACTAAACTTTTGTGATCTTTTTTGATCCATTTCGAAGTCTTTACGACTCCGACGGTGCCGTTAGGGATGCCCGGCTTCAAGCATTGCGACGAGTGCGACCGTACCATGTCGGTCACGGATCCCCACCGCTTGTGCCTGATGTTTTTGGGCGTCGACCATGACGACGAGGCCTGCTCCGACTGTCGGGCCCTTTCGAGGAAGGCCAGGCGGGAGCGGTCCCGCAGGCGACTCGAGATCCACCAGTCGGCCCCGTGCCGTGTGAGGTCCCGGTCCTGGTCCCACGGGAGGTCGAGGGACAGGTCGCGGGGACGGAGCCGTCACAGCTCTGGGAGTCGGCACCACTCCTCCGGGTCCAAGTCGTCAGCTAAGAAACATAAGAAGTCGAAGAGACATCATCGGTCTTCTGACTCCCCCCGACGCTCGCGCGATGCGGCCGGGGGTTCGGGTGACACCGCCCACGCGGCTCCTCGTGAGTCGCGGGCGCCGCGTTCGGCCCCATACCCCCGGTCCCTGGGCTGAACGCGACGCCGGAGGAGATCGAGCGCTTCCTCATGGCCATGAGATCCCTTTCTCCTCCGACGGGTTCCGCGGCGCCTTCGGGCCCAGTGAACCCGTCTGGGGGCCCTAGTGGGTCGGGGGCTACGACCCCGACGCCGTCGGGTGCTTCGGCCTCGACGCGGCCGGCGCCTTCGGGCCCGGCGCCGCAGGGCTCCACGATCCCGACACCGCCGGTGCCCTCGGGCTCGGCGCCGCAGGGTACAGCGGCCCCGGCGTCGTCGGTGCCTTCGGGCCCGGCGCCGCAGGGCACCGCTGGACCCTCCTCGGGCGATGGATCGTCACCGGTGGACCTTACGATCCCCCCGGCGTCGGTCCGTGTGGTGTCCCCTCCGGCGTCGTCCTCGGGCGGCGCCGTCCCCGATGCCTCCGCTCACTGGGTTCCGACGTCGGGACAACCCCTATCGGCGCCGCTCTCGACGCCGTTCGGAGATTTTCATTTCTATGAACCCACCTCATTCACTTATGACCCTGAATCTCAGGAGATGGGGGACGAGGAGAATTGGGAGGGGTCTGAGGACCCTCTGACCAGGGAGTGTCAGTCTAACATGGACAGGAGACCTTGGGGAGGCCAGTGGCCTGGACCCCTCTCCAGACACTGGATTTGTCTCTCCTCCTACCGTGGCTTCGGAGGAGGGCGCTACTTATAGTGTGGTGTTGACGAGGGCTGCTAAGGCCTTGGGCCTTGAGCTCCCCGTCGCGGCCGTGAGGACTAACCTCCTCACTGAGGTCCTTAAGCCGCAGTCATGCTCCATGGAGCCTCTGCTGCCGTTTAATGAGGCCTTGACGGACGTTCTTTTGGGCACTTGGTCCAGGCCCGCTACAGGTTCGCCTATAGATAGGAACGTGGCCAGACGCCACCGCCCGGCCCCGGGCGACCCATGTTTCCTGTCCACCCACCCCACCCCCGAGAGTCTGGTTATCCAGGCCTCTAACTCCCAGACCGCATTCCCGATGGCTCCCCCCGATCGGGAATCCAAGAGGTACGAGGCCTATGGCAAGAAGGTATTCTCGTCCCTTAGCTTGGGACTGCGGTCTTCCAACACCGCATGCCTCTTGGGCCGTTACACCCACTCTCTGTGGGAAACGGTGGCGGAAGTGCTGCCAGAGTGTCCGTTGGAGGTACGGGCCAAACTCGGCCAAGCCCTAGTGGAGGGCCGGGACGCAGCAAAGTATTCAATCAGGTGCGGACTGGATACTACTGATTCGCTGGGCAGAGCGATGGCTACGGCGGTGGCGATACGACGCCACGCCTGGCTGAGGTCCGCCAACTTCTCGGCAGACGTCCAAAATACACTCATGGACATGCTGTTCGATGGCCGTTGCCTCTTTGGTGACAAGGCAGACCACGCGCTTGAGCGCTTTAAGGACTCCAGGGCTACGGCCAAGTCCTTGGGCCTCTCGGCCCAGCGCCAGCAAATGGGTGCCTTTCGCTCCTTTCATGGCCAAGGAAGGGGCGCCCCCACACGTGCCGCCAGCCACTCGCCGCAAACTGTCGTCCAGCGCGGCGGCGGCCGTGGAAACCGCCGTGGAGGCGGTCAGGGAAACAAGCGGAGCCAGTCCACACCTGCCCCCGCAGCATCCGCCTCTAAACCCTCCTAGTCCGTGCTTTTCGGCCCATGTGACGCCAGTGGGAGGCAGGGTTCTCCATCACCACTCTCACTGGCGCACAGTCACTTCGGACAGGTGGGTGCTGCAGATCGTCCGAAGGGGCTACTCCCTCCCCTTCGAGACGACCCCTCAAGCCATGCCACCGCAACACCACCGCGTATCGGGGGATCACTTGCGGCTCCTGCAGGAGGAAGTTTTGGCCCTCTTGGCCAAGGGGGCCATCGAGCGCGTTCCTGGGCCAGAAGTAGGACGTGGTTGCTACTCCCACTACTTCCTGGTACCCAAGAAGGGCAAAGGGGGCCTACTTGGAGGGGCAAAGGGGGCCTACTTGGGAGAGGCGGAGATCAGAGGCCTCTGGTCTCCGGCGGAGTCCCGGCTCCATATCAATCTGTTGGAGCTGCGGGCGATTCGTCTGGCACTGAAAGCATTCCTCCCGTCTGTCCGAGGGAGTGCAGTGCAGGTGTTCACGGACAACACCACCGCCATGTGGTACTGCAACAAACAGGGCGGTGTGGGGTCGTGGACCCTTTGCTAGGAGGCTCTGCGCCTCTGGCAATGGCTGGAACATCAGGGCGTGACTCTGGTGGTTCAACACCTGGCAGGCTCTCTGAACGCCAGGGCGGACAAACTCAGCCGTCGGTGCTCGATGGATCACGAATGGCGTCTGAACTCGGACGTGGCGCAAGGCCTCTTTCTGCGATGGGGAGAGCCTTGGTTAGATCTATTCGCCACCGAAGAGAACGCGCAATGTCATCAGTTCTGTGCGTTGGAATTTCCAAGGCGGCACTCGCTCGGAGACGCTTTTCGTCGCGAGTGGAGCTGCGGTCTGTTGTACGCCTTTCCGCCTATACCTCTTCTGCCCAGAGTGCTGAAGAAGATCAAGCGCGACCGGGCACAAGTCATCCTTGTGGCTCCGGACTGGGCACGAAGGTACTGGTATCCCGAGCTACTCAGTATGTCAGTCGATCCCCCGGTTCGTCTGCCTCTTCAGGAGGACCTTCTGTCGCAGCAGCAGGGGACGGTCCTCCACCCGAACCTGTCCAGTCTCCACCTCCATGCTTGGAGATTGAGCGGCGGCAGTTGAGGCCATTTGACTTGCCTCCTGAAGTTTGCAACATCATTCTGGCAGCCAGGCGTCCCTCCACAAAGACGGTATACCCCTGCAGGTGGAAAAGATTTGTGGCATGGTGCACAGCAAAGGCTGTGGACCCCCTCAATGCCCCTCTCTCTGAGGTTCTTCTCTTCCTTCTTTCTCTTGCCCAGCAGGGTTCTGCTCTGGGCACTATCAAGGGCTATCTTTCGGCTCTTTCAGCCTTTCTGAGGCTGCCTGACCAGCCTTCTTTGTTCAAGTCCCCTATCGTAAACAGATTCCTGAAGGGCATCACTCATTCCTTTCCCCCTGTTCCCTTCGTGATGCCTCAGTGGGACTTGAACCTGGTTCTAACATTTCTGATGTGCGCTCCCTTTGAGCCACTTCATAACTGTCCTCTTCGCCTTCTTTCTTTGAAGACTGCCTTCCTGGTAGCCATCACCTCTGCCAGGAGAGTGAGTGAGCTCCAGGCTCTCTCTCCTTTCCTTTCAGTCCATCCGGACAAGGTTGTTTTGAGGACTAGGCCCTCCTTCTTGCCTAAGGTGGTCACGGCCTTCCACATTGGGCAGTCCATCACATTGCCCACCCTCTTTCCGCCTCCGCACCCCTCAAGAGAGGAGGAATTTGGATAATTTTTTAAGCTGTCTAGAATGGAATTTGTTCACATTTTGTGGGCATTTTATCCTTGACCGTGTAAAGTCTGTGGAGTAAGTTTTAGTGTATATCCCTGTTGAGCGGTTTGATTTGGAATGGTCATTGGTGGTTGGACTGTGACAGTCTGCATGACATATTGAACTAAGTGTCTGTAAATTTTTATTAACTCTTGTAGTTGAGTAAGTAATTCCTCGTCTGACATCTCTTCGATGTCAGGATGAGATGTGTAGCCGGCTAGAATCGACCATGTTGCTCCTGGTCTACCTAGTGGACCGAGCCTGGTAATGTTTTTGTGATGTTTTAGGGTGCCTTTAAACCAGAGCTTATGCTCCTGGTATGTGAGTGGCAGTTCAATATGCTTGAAAAGAATATAATCCTCATGTTGTTCATCTTCTTTAAAGAAGTGAAATACTTTTGTTACTGGATTTGATTCTGGGAATACAATCCATGAATAGAATGGATCACTGACAGAATATCGAAGAGCAAAATATCGACCTGCCAAAATATCGTGGACAAAATATAGAATGCCAGAATATCGAATTTTTTAAATGTCTTAAAAGTAATTTAAAATTAATATAATAATAAATATAATACATTTAAACATACTTAAAATACTTAAATAAACTTTACATTAATAAATAATTAATGTAACCTAAAAAAAATATATACATATTATTAATAAAACATATATAAATATTTTCAACGTAGGATAGCGAGAGGGTTACATTTACTATTACCACTCCAGTGAGTGCAACAGTAGAGAAAACATTGGATAGCGTAGGGGTAAAAATGACTATTCCCACTCCAGAGAGTGCAACAGTAGGGAAAGCATTGGATAGCGTAAGGGTAAAAATTACTATTCCCACTGCAGTGAGTGCAACAGTAAGGAAAGCATTGGATAGCATAGGGGTAAAAATTACTATTCCCACTCCAGAGAGTGCAACAGTAGGGAAAGCATTGGATAGCGGGAGGGTAAAAATAACTATTCCAACTCCAGAGAGTGCAACAGTAGGGAAAGCGTTGGATAGCGTAGGGGTAAAAATTACTATTCCCACTCCAATGAGTGCAACAGTAGGGAAAGCGTTGGATAGCGGGAGGGTAAAAATTACTATTCCCACTCCAATGAGTGCAACAGTAGGGATAGTATTTGGATAGCGGGAGAGTAAAAATTAATATTTCCCATTCCAGTGAGTGCAACAGTAGGGAAAGTGTTGGATAGCGGGAGGTTAAAAATTACTATTCCCACTCCAATGAGTGCAACAGTAGGGAAAATATTGGATAGCGGGAGCACCAGCCTGGCTGCTGTATTCTGCACTACCTGCAGACGGTCTAGTACCTCTTCATTTGCACCTGCCAGGAGACCATTACAATAATCAAGACGGCTGATCACTAAAACCTGAACTAAAGTTCTTCTATGGGAGTCGGGAAGGAAAGGGAACAAAAATAAGCAATAAATAAATTTAAAAATGTTATTATTTATAATTCAATTACTTCCCACACTATTCCCCTATAAACGCACAACCCACTACCGAAAAGAAATTAATAAAATTAACATAATTATCAATTAATCAATTAATTAAAACTATTGACCAATTATATTTTAATTACCAATTATTAATTAATTAACAATTAATTCAAAATAAATACCAATAAATAAATTAACACATTTAATTAATTATATTTAAATTACTTCCCACCCTATTCCCCTATAAACCCACAACCCTCTGCAGAAAATACATTAATTTAATTAACATAATTATCAATTAATCAATTAATTAAAATGATTTACCAATTATATTTTAATCAATTACCAATTAAGAATTAATTACCAATTAATTCAACACAAACACAAATAAATATATTAACATATTTAATTAATTATATTTAAATTACTTCCCACCCTATTCCCCCATAAACCCACAACCCGCTACAGAATTATACTACGCAAAAATTAAATACAATTAAATTAATTAATTAAAATGAATTATAAAATAAATATACACTTTTCACACATATAGTAACATAAAAAACACTTAACTTACTTACCTCAAATTCGATATTGTTGTTGTCTATATTCTGTCCATTCAATATTTGTCCATTCTATATTTTGGATTCAATATTAATGCTATTCTATTCGATACTTTGCTATTCTATACGAGATTTTTGTAGTCTATATTCTGTCCATTCGATATTGTGTCCATTCTACATTTTTAACTCGATATTTTGGCAAGTCGATATTTTTTATTCGATATTATGACTGTATACCGAATAGAATACCTCTGTCTGAAAGGATTTGTGTGCCTCTATCACGAAAACTGCTCTACCACCTCTTGGTGTTAGGCCGTGTTGTATACATTTTAGAGTGATGGCTCTCCTTAAGTTTGGAGGTATGTTTATAACACCCTCATCGGTTTCATTTAAACCTGTAAAATTAAAAGCTATTACGACTGGGTCAGCCGCAGCTACACCGATCTCGGTGTTAGTATCCCGATTAAGGGACATTGTTTTTGAAAAATGTAGAACAAGTTTCAAGGAAACAAAGATAAGCTGCCCAATATTTTGGAACACTGTATCCTTCAACATTGAACAAACCAAATAGCTAATATGTAGGATTTTTGTCCTATTCAGCTTTGGCGGATACTAAACCCTACCCACTCCAGACGTCTTATGGAGTATGTGAGTAGGGGTCTCTGAGAAAAGCACGATGAAGTTACTCAGTATTTAGCATTAAATTAGTGCATTACCAAACTTTGGGCGCCATGTAGTGTAGTTCCTATGGGCCCGATTCACAGAACTAACTTAAGGCAAAATCCTAAACTTATTACTTTTGGTATTCACAGAAGTTAGGATTGTGTCTTAAGTTTGTCTTAAGACAGACTTATGTTAGGATTTTGTCTTAAGTCTATCTCAAGTCTGTTTTAAGACAAACTTAAGACAAAATCCTAACTTCTGTGAATACCAAAAGTAGTAAGTTTAGGATTTTGTCTTAAGTTCGTTCTGTAAATCGAGCCCTATTGCCCTAATAGGCTCCGCGCATTGGAGTATTATATCCTATAGATTTGACATAGGGCTGAGGTCAGTATTTATTTATTTATTTATTTATTTGCTGGTTTGTATAGCGCTAGGAATAGACTCCCGCAGGAGTATCTCCGCGCTTGTGACAGCCGGCCTGAGAAACTATGGAGGTAGCAAAGATATTAAATTTATTAAGACAGAAGATTTAGATCCCGATAAGGGAAGTTGACTAAAATGAATTAAACAAAAACGTTTTCAGGTTCTTTCTAAAACGGAGATGGTTGGAACATTGTCTCAATGAAAGTGGGAGCGTGTTCCAGAAATTAGGACCCACCACAGACAAGGCCCAACCGCCTAGCCTGGTTTTACTGATCTTGGGTACATTTAGTAGCAGCTGTTCGCTGGACCTAAGGGTGCGGGTAGGAGCATATGGGACAAATTTTCTAGCCAAATATTCTGGTCCTAGTTCATGAAGACCTTTATGAATGATGCAGCATGTCTTGAACTTCACTCGAAGACGTATGGGCAGCCAGTGAAGTTTGTGTAATAGAGGTTTAGATGGAGATCTGGGGGGTGCATTGAGCACCAGCCTGGCTGCTGTATTCTGCACTACCTGCAGACGGTCTAGTACCTCTTCATTTGCACCTGCCAGGAGACCATTACAATAATCAAGACGGCTGATCACTAAAGCCTGAACTAAAGTTCTTCTATGGGAGTCGGGAAGGAAAGGGAATATCCTACGGAGGAGACCTATCACGTGGAAACAAGATCCCACAGTGATATTGACATGCTGTTTCATGGTCAACTCCGGTTCCAGTCGTACCCCCAGATTCTTGATTATTGATTTAGGTTCAGGGATTGGGCCTAAATCCAGTGGCCACCAATCAGGGGACCATTGGACCCTAGCTTTGCCGAAAAGCATCACCTCTGTCTTCCCAACATTACATTGGAGAAAGTTGGAAGACATCCAACGCGCTACTGCCTTCATCCCATCGGAGAAAGATTGTATAATCTCCGGTGTAAGTTGTTTGAAGGGGAAGAGTAGCTGCGTATCGTCAGCGTACGACACTGGGCAGAAGCCAAAGGCTCTGGTTATTTCTGCCAAGGGAGCCACATAGGTATTAAACAGGGTCGGGCTCAAACACGATCCCTGCGGGACTCCCTTGGTGATCTTAACCTCTTCCGACCTAAACTCACCCATGGTGACACATGGGGTGCGGTTGGAGAGGAAGCTTTTAATCCAGTCCAGTGCCTTGCCTCCGATACCACTCACAGACAGTCGTTCGATCAAGATGTTATGTGAAATGGTATCGAACGCTGCCGATAAATCAAGCAGCACCAGGACAACGGAATAACCATTGTCCTGGTACATACGTAGATCGTCCGTTATCGACAGCAGGGCCGTTTCGGTGCTATATTTTGGCCTAAAACCTGACTGTGATAGATCAAGGCTGTCTGATTGCTCAAGGTAGTTAGAAAGATGTTTATTGGTGTGTTTCTCGATGATTTTCCCTAAGAATGGTAACAGGGAAATCGGCCTGAGGTTAGACATGTTGGTCCAAGGGGAGGATGTATTCTTCCTAATTGGTCTAACTAGGGCCGTTTTCCATTGCTGTGGGACATTTGCTGTTGTGAGTGAGAGTATGCCCCTTTTGAGTATATTAAACGTAATTACTTTGTGTCAGCTAACTCAGAGGCCACTAGAAACACCTTGTAAACAAGAAGGGAGTAGTTTCTGGCAACCGCATAAACTTGACAACTTTGTTTCCCTTTAGAATCAAAACACTCTCAGAATCGTGTAAACAACAGATAACAGTTTCACTCAGCTAATCGTGCATGCTTAGTTTCTTCAGAGTTACACAGAATGAATAGACGGACGTTTCAATAAAAGGATTTATTGAACAGTCTTGTTTCTCGTGTAAAACAGTATGCAAGATATTTTATTTACAGCGTAAGCAGTAGAAAGAAATAATACTGCACTAGCATTATCTTTTAGCTATGACACATTTATTCATACACATAAATAACATAAGCTAAAAATGTGAGTCATCATATGATGCTCCTCTAACTAGTTCTACACCAGTGTACCTAACCTAAGTGTAGTACAAGGTAAGACGTTGGTGATGTATTCTATAGTATGGTCAGCTAAAGTATGGTATGCCAAGTCTGGCATGCCAAGAGTCCCTCTAGGATCTAGTCAGCTCCATACCTTGAGAATGAGAGAGGTGGGAATCTCTTTCCGGGACTCGAACTCTAACACCCCGCGAAGGGAGTCAAAACACTGGAAGCTGTATTCTCTGTGAGCAGGGATGACAGCGTCTCTTGTCAGTGCTTCAGGCCGGGACAAGGGCTCCTCTAAAGTAGAGGTCTCCTCCAACTTGGTTGGGCTGGGAAAGGTATATTTATACATAGTAGGTGCCATGGAATGTTAGCATTGATGTAAATTCTGCCAGAGAAAGACGTCAGGACTGAACCCTTAAGGAATAGCTTTTTTATGCATAATAAATGAGTTCTTGGGGAAATCAATAATCCTGTGCTAAGGGAACTCCCAAGAGCTTAAGGGTCTGGTTTCTAAGAACTTGTTGTGACGTTGGGGTTGGACGGATGTAGGTGACCATGCCTGTATTTGGATTGCATAGCTCATGCCTTAATAAGGACTGGGATCTTATGCCAATATAAGGGCAATGCGAATTGTGCCTATATAAGGACATGTTTCAGGAAAACCTATATACGGACACCTAAAGCGGAATACAACACACTCAAAGCAATAAAGGATTAGAGGCCACGTTATGCCAAGTAGTTGATGGCAAAGAGAGAATGTGGCCTTTACATCGCATACCCTTACCAGACCTGAAATGAATTACTCAGCTGTCGAAAGAGAGGCCGCCTACATATTTCTGGGCCATGAAACATTTAACAATGTTCCTATGGGGGCTACAATTCTGTATTCACAGAGACCATAAGCTGCTAACATACATGTTCAGCCCAAAAGGTTCCTCTAACAGCACTCCACGCATTTCCCACTGGGTCTCAGGGTTGGAAAGTTTTAGCTTCAAAATGGAATATGTCCCTGGTAATCTAAACAAGGCAGCTGATTTCTTATCTCGAGCCCCTCTGAACAAAGAGCAACAGTTCAACACTCCAGAATATCCTATTTTGGAAATCCACTTGTCTGCCATAACTTCGGAGGAATGGAAGAATGCTCTGCAAAAGACAAGACGTTTGACCAACTTAGTACATATATCCGGCTAGGCTGGTCCAAGTGTCACAGTGAAGTCATTGGAGGGGCCAAGCGATTCTGGGAAATCTGTCACAAAATCAATCTAATCCAGAACTTAGTATTTAGGAATGACAAAATAATACCCCCTGAAGGTATAGGAGATAATGTGATTGGCCTCATTCATAAAGGTCACCTTGGAAGGAATTTGACTAAAGAACGGATTAGAGAATGCTACTGGTTTCCCAACATGGATTCGCTGGTGGAATCTAAGGTTGTTTGCTAAGCTCCTTTATCTCCTGTATCTGTTCTAGAAAAACCCGGGGGAAAGATTTCTCTGGATATAATACACCCCATTAATCGCCAAAACGTTTTGCTTTTGTCTTAGTTGATTACCAGTCCCATGGGTTGTCACTAGGATGGTACATCAGATCACCGCAGGATGCCTTATCGATTTCCTAATTGACACGTTTACAACAGAAGGCATCCATTCCCTCTTATCACGGATAATGGGGTGCAATTTACTTCTACTCTCATGACCAAATTCCTTTCTAAATTAGCCATCATCCACCCTAAAACAGCCTTGTACTTTTTCCAGGGCTAATGAACTTGTGGAAAGAGTTAACAGAATGATCAAGGATTGTGTACAACTAGCTTGTGTTAATCACCTTTCTGTTTAGAGGTCTATACTGGACATACTATAGGCATACCACACTACCCCTAACCAGGTCACCGGCATCAAAAGAAGGAAGCCTTGTACAAAGTTCTTCCAAATTAGATTGGGGAATGTGGTAAAGTGGAATATAGTTCGATTGACTCAAGAAATAAAATAACTCCCTATCAAAATGATTACAAAATGTCATACTACCAAAAATACAGTACCAGAAAATGGGATTGCGAGGTGGATGACTGTATATGAGTTCCAGGGTGCCTCGAAGTTCTTTGTACCTATGCGGATAATTGAAATTAAACACAATGTGGCAGACATGGACAATTGGCAGAACTGGAGTATTGCCAGGCTAGCTAAATACCATTCCCAAGTAAATAACAGTTCTAACAAGGCCCTTGCCATGCCAGAGCTTCAGCAAACCATACTACAGAGGACACCAAAAGGCTTAGGTCCTAACCAAAGTGGCATGATGATTATTACAACCTATTTTATTTTTATCCTATTTGATGTTTAATGTTGTTATCCCTTTTTATTATAATCCTCATGGTATATCCCTTTCTACTTATGGTGCATTTCAGCCGTTCGGCTGAAGCTGACTTTAGAATGTTGACAGGTTCCCTTATCCGGTGAGGATTGTTGTGAGGGCGTTTGTGAGGCAGAGACTGTAGACTGGAATAAAGACTTCTTTACTCACCTATGCTTCCAGTGACTTCTTAACCAATAGTATCAAACCAATATTAGAAATAGGAGATGACTCAGATACGTTATAGCTGTCCATGTGTATTAAATCTCCAACACAGAGAAGCGCAGTGGCCTTAAACTACCGGAGCTGCGGGAGCTACGGAACTACGGAACGGCTGTGAACCGAAAAACCCGTGGAGGGGAAGCGGCAGGCGTCGGCCTTAGCGTGGGGACTTGCGCTGAGCACTTCAGGTTCGGTCACCATTCTCACTGTACCAGCACCGGCGGAGTGCGAGCTGGGGACACGGTATCTGGCGCTGGCTTTGGGAGAACGGCACCTGGTGGAGGCGAGGCGAGGCATTAGTGTGAGGAGTCAAGACCTGTGAGTCGCCGCGCAGGAGCGCCCACCAGGAAATCAAGGGAGCCGAGGTGAGCCATCCATCGCACTTCCTTCCCCCCGCCTCTTTTCCCAAAAGCACAATTCCGCCTCCAGAAAGAGCAGAAGTGCCCTCACTGCTAGTGACAGCGAGGAGCAAGGGCAGTCGTGAGCTGTCAGCAAGAGCTTCGAGCACATTGCAAAGGCGCCGAAAAAAAATGCTGATTTATTGAAACCGCCAATAGAAAGCTTAACCAAAGCCACAGACAGTGACCTCTCTATCTGGCCCCCTTTCAATAGGTAGAGGCGTGGCAACCAGACTGTCTGCATAGTAGCGGTGCCATTTACCCCCGGACCGCCGCTCAGGCAGCTCTGGGGCATTGGGGGGGCTGCTGGCAGGCACTGGTGACGGAGGGTGGCTGCCGGCAGCAGGAGAACTGAGGCTGTAAGGGCAGAGGCTGGAGGCGGGCATCGAGGATCCAGCCAAGCCCCAACTTCCCACATCGCCAGGTCAACTTATACTGCCGCCCATTGTATGTGGATACCATTCGCCAGGAGGGAGGCATAACGCTGCTCAGCGAGCGTAAAGGGGGTAATCAACCGCTGGATAAGCGCTGCATCGTACCAACAGTGGAAAACCATTTAAAGCGACGCTGAAACTTCCCACTGGCTACTAACTACTAACCGCTACATCTTGCATGGTTCTTTCTCCACTACCCCTGCCTCATCACAATCTCATCATATTCTCCACGCTATTGCCATTATAGAGGCACTGTGTTCCACCAGGCTCTAGCACACTCCGGCAATTTAGACTTCACATTGCAGTCACACCTCACCATCCTCCCGGACGGCAGCTGCTCCTATTTCGTGGGGGCAGACAGGCTTGGGAGGGGGAGCGGAAAAGAGCGGAGTCGGAGGCAAAGGCTGGTGTGGTGCAGGTGGAACAGGTGGTACAGACACCGGGCTGCAAGGATATCAGAAAATCATCCAGACAGCCCTTAAAGGATGAGATCAGGCAGGGTAAGGAGGTCACCAAAGCAAAAAAAACGGACCCCAAAGGCAAAGAAATCACCACCAGTTGACTAGTGCAAAGCAAATCAGGAAAAAACATCACCACAGGAAATGGATACAAAAAAAGGGCTAACAAGAGTGCTATCCACCCAACTTATCTCTCCAATTGCATCAATGTTCAGAAAAAAGCAGGGCGAGAGAGAGAGACTAGAGGCAAACAAAGCTTTTTTCTTTTTGAAAAATCCAGGAGCCACTCTCTTTATGACCCAACAATCTCTTCCGGGTCTACCTACATCTTTAACCCCCGAGAAGGTCTCCTGCAACAAAGGCCCAACACCAATATTCATGAAACTAACTCCCCAGGTACCTTGGGCGAATTCAACTAGCTCACCTGGCCGAAATAGTTACCAGGATGAATTCACAGCAATGGCCCATACGCAGGACGAACTTGGAGAAGGTCTCGACCAGGAAACCTCCCTGCAGCAAAAACGCAGTACAAGAGACATTTCTGCCCTGGATTTGAGTAAAACACAGGCAACCGGAACCGCAATAGAGACCAATCTAGATAGTATGAGGACGAAAGAAGTATTGACGTGCACAGAAAAATCAGCATCTAATGCAGAATTCAAAACACCAACAGTGGCATTAACTTTCTTTGAAAAATTCTCAGAAACCAACTCACAAAATTCCCCAATAGTACCACAAACACAGAAATTACTGAACAAAGAGCCCCAGATATTTAAAGCCCAGATACACAGGGAACAAAACACAACCCAAATGGAATTGACTAGTTAGAACACTTCAGAAACATCATGGCTGAAGCTATTAAACTTCACATCAAGTCCAACATCAAATAACGAATTAACGCAAGACACAAGTAAAAATAAAGGGGAAAAAAATATGGGGGAAATAAAATCATCAAGCCCCACAGCAAGCCTCATACCAAGCCCAACAATAAACAAGGAAAAGCGGCAAAACACAAGTATAACCAACTACAAAAGGGAAGAAATCTCAGAAAAGAAACTAGGCAACACAAACGAGGAAGGGCAGTTTACCCAACTGCAAAGCAAAGGAACAACAGTGGAAAATCCCAGAGATGGAAGAACTGTTACTCCAAAACCGGGCAACTCCTCACTTCCCCAAGAAGGAGCAGATTTGCCATTCAATCAGAATTACGAAGAGAGTACTAGAGTAAGTAACTCAGGGTTGTTTCTCTCTACAATAGAAACACTTCAATCAACAGTAAAGACTTTAAACTGGCAATCCGAGAAAATGGATATCCAAGTCGACTTAATGAACACCATAGCCCACTACATTGCGGGGATCGACAATAAATTGGATAAACTAAATAATCTAATAATAACAGCTCAATCAAAGTATACGCTGGAACAGAGTCCCTGCACCTGCGGTCCAATCATAGACAAATTAAATCTCCTTCCCAATCTACTAGAACAAATACTGGCTGTAAGAAAATCAGATCTATATTTCTCCAATGAAAATTCAACCAGGAAAATTATCGATCACATCCACACTAACAGTCCAGAAATAGTAAATTTAACCAAAAAAATTACTGACCATAATATCCTTAAGATCCCAGAAATGGATACATCTAAAGGAAAGAACAGGGCAGAAATAAGTCCAGCAGTGAACATAACAACTCCAAACAAAACAACTTCTTTAACAAGGCGACAAAAAAAACGGGAAAGGAAAGCAAGGAATAAACAACCAACAGGACACGCGGAAGAAGGTACCAGAATATTCCCCATATTCACCTCAGCTATAAACAAGGAGGAAACACCAAACACGACGATTCAATCCAGCATCTCATTTGATCAAACACATAACTCATCAGGACAAGAGCTCCTAGTAAAAAAAGAAAGGGAGGCCCTTCGCACAGAGACGATAAGCAACGCTGGTATATATATATATATTATATTATGTTTCTTATATAGCGCCAGAATCGACCCCCGAAGGGGTATCTCCGCGCTTGCCTTGGGAACCCGTCCTGGCTTTTCCCTGTGAGATAGCCCCTACGGGGCATCCCCAAGGTGAAAGCCAGGCATCCCGCCGCGGGGGGCCATTGTGGAGATTAAGCAAGCTTAATGCCCAGAGTTGCAGAGTGTGAACCCATGATTAGGTCAGGCACCGAAGTGAGAATTATCGAGTCCATGGACATTTGAGCTCAAGACCCTGCCGCGTCGGGAATTGAACCCAGGTCCCGGGTCTGACCTCTGCTTCAGGGTCTGCCTGCTCTAACCAGTGAACCACACTTCTCCCATATGCACAGTAGTAACGGCTATAGGCGAAACAAACAACAGAGACGCACAGCCGAGGTTGGTCTTGGGCAACAGAATACAGATAACTGAAGCAGCGGAAAAAGGAAGCTGCATAGAAACCGGCAGTACATTACAATCAACCGGCCCTCCAGGCCTATCTACAACCTCAGAGATTCCCGGAAAACGCCAAGAGGCGGCCGAGAACAAAAAACGAACATCAGCCAGACAAAGATGCGACGTCTCCCAAGAAAAACGACAAGAAGGAACGAAACACTGCCTACAAGGCAGAGATGAAATAACTCCAAGACAAAGCAGGCCTCAGGGCACGTTACAAGATTCCACAACAGAGGGCATACCTACTAACGTAAATAACAACCAGGAGCTACCATCAAAAATAAATGAAAGAACCGTAAACAGTAAAAGCCAGGTCTGGGGTGGAAAAAAATCTACCCCCCACCGAGGGTGTAAAAATACTACTAAGGCACAGAGTCCGTCATATAAACTTGAACCGCAACGAGGATGTCACTCCAGGGAGAGGAACAGAGTCTGATTATATCAGAACCCCCCAGATAAACACAGCCACAAATGGAGGCTCAACAAAAGAAAATAACCAGACCATAATGACCACGGCATCCCAGCGCGCACAAGTAATCAATACGCACGGAACACAAACATCTGCCGGGACCGTGCCACACTGCAAAATCAGCCCAGACAACACACTGGAACTAGGGAAAGGCCCTGAGAACTGGTCTAGCAATGACAACTTGCATCTCCAGCAACTCTTTTTCACCCCGGAATACGAAACTCAGGGGCAGCACGACATTCTCAACAGGGGAAATTTGTTTAAACTTTACGCCAATATTGAAGGGCTTCAACACCTAACTAATACGGACCTACTCTCAGTCAAATTCTGCAAGCAAGACACAACTAGCTCATTAGAACAAACATTAACAACATGGCGAACAGTAGAAACCGCCGAGTTAATACTGTCCTTCAGAGAGAGGTTCGATCTATGGGGTATAAGACTTTCCAGGCCGGCAAAACCACGCTACCCAGGCCCTCTTGAAGCTCGTCCGGCGACAAAAGGGAACAAAGAAAATCGGATAGAAAGAAAGGAGTAGGCAATTTCAGTACTACGGAACGCTAGAGGGATCAGCCCTTAATCAACAACCCATCCCCTAACCACAACAGGTAATCAAATAAACTCCAAGGATGACGCCGCCTACTGGCGCTGGCTAACAGCACATTAAACAAACAGAAAAATAATTGACCTCCCAAAAAACCTCAAAAGGATAGCACCCAGGAAAGCTTCCACCTACTGTCCTGGAATATAGCCGGAGCGAGGAAATGGATGGAAGAAGGCTTGCCCCCTCACAATTGGACAGCATGTGATATCATTGCCCTCCAAGAAACATGGGCATAGGAGGAGCTACCTCTTGTTGGGTACACCCACTTCAATATACCAGCAAGGAAAAATTTCCTCTACGGTCGACCGAAAGGGGGATTATCAGTTTCTCCAGTATTAGGGGTGTCTTTCCTAGATTCACATGCCTGAATCATTCCCCGTCGTCGGAGTGGGAGTCCCACGGTATATAAAAAAGCAGTAATATGCCATTTGTACTTAGCAAATAACAGTTATACCCAACCAGGAAGTAAAGTAGCCCCAGCTACAGTGGAGAAAACTTCCACATTAGTGACTATCCAAGTCATTATGTATAGACCAAACTGCAGCCAATCAGGCCACAGCTCCCACCAGAATGCTCTCCCCAGAGACCCAGGCTCTCAGATTTTTTACCGCACGTCGTGTGATAGGGAGTCTCTCTGAGCTCTGCTCAGTTTTTTTCTCTACTTCTGAAAGATTTCACTTTCTAACATGTCTAAATCAAAGTCCCTGTTTAGGGCCTGTGAATCCAGCGGAAAAGCAAGGCTGTTTAAGGAGGATCCGCATACTCTCTGCATCTACTGCTTGTACCCTGATCATCAAGCTAAGGAGTGCAAGATTTGTCGCACCTTTCCTCCAAAGACCCTCAGGGACAGAGAGGGTCGCCTGCTGCTATGGATACAGCGGATTAAAGATAAGGATCAACCACTCTCTGAGGTAGGAAGTTTGGCCTCAGGGTCTTCTATGGGATTTAGAAAGAGGATGGCTGAGAGTAAAGTGACTACTCCTAAGGCTAAGGTGGCAAGACAGGCCCAGCTCACTGATGACGCTGGTGAGCCTTCTACCTCAAAAATGAAAAAATCCTCTGAGAAATCGGTGAGGCCAACAGAATCTAAAAAGACTGCGTCTTTAGTGTCACCTCAGAGGCCTGTGACCAAGGCAGCAACTTCTCTGCCGTTTTCCTGTAAGGCAGCCACGGCAGTGACTTCTACTATGACTTTTTCCTCACCAAAACCTTCTATGGTGATGTCCTCAGCGTCCTCTCCAACTTATGTGCATGTCCAGGTTCGTCCCATCTCGTCGACGAAAATAGTCACACCTCTCGTCGACGAGCCTCCGTCGACGAAGCTAATACGAGCGTCGACGACAAGCTTGCCGTCGACAACAGCCTTACCGTCGACGAAGAAGACCTTGCCGTCGACGACATCATCGTTGACGAAGCTGCCGTCGACGATTCCATCGTCGACGAAGAAGACCTCGTCGACGGCCCCGTCGACGAAGTCATCGTCGACGGCCTCGTCAACGAAGAAAATAGTCCTGTCGACGGCCCCGTCGACGAAGAGAGTGGTCCCTTCGACGGTCCCCTCGTCGTCGACAACGAAGTCCATCTCGTCGACGAAGACTAAACAGCCACAGTCGTCGACGGAGCAATTATCGTCGACGAGTACATCGTCGACGACGAAGACAAAGCCACAAGAAACAGAATTAACGATGGCACAAGAGAATCCAACAACACCAAAGCTGTCATCTTGCACAGATCTTCAAGTCTGGTCAGCAAGGAGCAATGTGATACCGCTGCCATCTCCAGCCACCACTGCGGCACTATTACAAAAGCGTTCATCACAGTCTGCATCTATGTCGCCACTAAAAATGCCAGACAGGCTCTTGGATTCTGAGGAAGATGACTCTGGTGATGAGTTATTTCAGGCAGCGGAGAGCCCATCTGATTTGCTTATACAAATAAAGGATCAGGAGGAAGAGGAGCAAGTGATACAACCGCCTAGGTTGGAGACTGAACCAACACCAGGGATGCAAATGCCAATGGAACTTTTCCAAAATTTGCAGTATATGTTGAGCGATTATTATCGCCGTTTTCCGCCTTCAGAGTCAGGCGAATCACAAATCACTTCTCCATGGCCTCGAGTAACCCCGACTCCAATGGCTACAATGACTGAAGAAGCGGAGCATGCCCGACCATCAACACCGGTGTCCTACCACCAAACGGAGGGTGAGAATACTGATGAGGAAACTCATGAAGAAGGTGAATTAGATAAAACGGATTTGTCGGAGTATGAAGATTATCAAGCTGACACACCTTCTCCAGATGAACAACCAAAAGCTGAGTCACCACCGGTGGATATTGCAAATTTCCATAGGATTATGGACAAAGCAAATAAGAGATTTCTCATTACCATGGAGGCTAAACAGGACGAATGTTTCCTGTACGACTTTAAGAGTTTGTCGCAGAGGCAAAGTTGGTCTATTCCTATTATAGACTTTATTTGGAAAGAAGGTCTAAAGATCATGGCCACACCAAATTCTTTACCTGCGGTTTTACCGCGAGTGGATAAAAAGTACAGGGCACCAACTTCTTCACCTGCTTGCCTGATCGGCCAGGCCAAGACGGAGTCAGTCATTGCGCAAGCAGCTCAGAAGAGAGCAAAGAACCCGTCATCTCAGATCTCCACTCCTACGGACAGAGATGGGAGGCGACTCTATACCATTGGGAAAAAGGTATCGACTATTGCAGCGACCACAGTTAGGGCCGCTAATTCGCTGGCAATTCTCGGCAGGTATGATAGGCAGATGTGGTCAGACATATCGCCTTACATTAAAAAAACTGCCTGAACCGGAAAGGACCGAAGCCACAAAAATTCTGCAGGAAGGGGAGTGTGCTTCATCGGAGATCATTGATGCTGCAGTGGACGTGGCAGCTACAGGATTCAGGCAGTTGGCAGGAGCTGCAGTCCTTAGAAGAGAGGGATGGTTGAAATCTACATCCTTTAGGCAGGAGGTGCAAGCCAAGGTGTTGAATATGGCTTATGATGGCGAGTACCTATTCGGCTCGCATGTGGATGAGGCTTTGCAAGCAGGTGGAGAAGTGTGGCTCACTGGTTAGAGCAGGCAGACCCTGAAGCAGAGGTCAGACCCGGGACCAGGGTTCGATTCCCGACGCGGCAGGGTGTTGAGCTCAAATGTCCACGGACTCGATAATTCTCGCTTCGGTGCCTGACCTAATCATGGGTTCTCACTCTGCAACTCTGGGCATTAAGCTTGCTTAATCTCCACAACGGCCCCCCCGCGGCGGGATGCCTGGCTTTCACCTTGGGGATGCCCTGTAGGGGCTATCTCACAGGGATAAACCAGGACGGGTTCCCAAGGCAAGCGCGGAGATACCCCTTCGGGGGTCGATTCTGGCGCTATATAAGAAATGTAATAATAATAATAATAATCAAGAAAGATACAGAAACTGCACGATCGTTGGGTACTCTGCAGTACCGGAAATCTTCCTTTCGTGGTGCAAGAGGAAGAGGTAACTTCACAAATAGAGGAGGATATTACCAACAACGATCATATACGAACAACCAAAATAACGAGAGGTACCAGCCATATAGGCAACAACCTTATGGCCAAAGACGAAATAATTATTCACAGCCCGAGGGAAAACATCATATCGGGGCAGAGACAACACTACCAAAAAGTGAGGAACACATCCTGCCACCACCTTGTCCCAGCCAGAAACAAATTGGAGGAAGAATATCCCTACATTGCTAAAAATGGTCAGAAATTACCACAGACAGATGGGTCCTGGATGTGGTTTCCAAGGGCCACATACTGGAATTTGTAAAAAAAAACTCCAAATTCACCCCCAAAAGGACCGCCCCCAGCACATCTCAAAGAGCTGTTCATCCAAATCAATACAATGATTCGAAAGGGGGCAATCGAGAGAGTACCTCAACATCAGAGAGGAAAAGGTTTTTACTCTCGTTTTTTCTTGATACGCAAAAAATCGGGGGAATGGCGCCCCATCCTCGATTTGCGTGCCCTCAACAAATACATCAAAAAATTAACGTTCAGAATGTTGACACTCCAAGAGATCCTCCAGTTTCTGACAGAAGGGGACCACATGGCAACACTAGACCTTCAGGATGCTTACTTCCACGTACCCATTTTCCCCAGGCACAGGAAGTTCCTAAGGTTCAGAGTGGCTGGCAGGGATTTCCAATTCAAGGTGCTTCCTTTTGGACTACGTTCAGCCCCGAGGGTATTCACAAAGATGTTGGCACCTGTAGCAGCCCACTTACGATTACAGGGTATTCAGATATACCCATATCTGGACGACTGCCTTATCAAGGCCAATTCCTACGCCACAACAAGCAAACATGTCCAGAAATGCCTTTGCCTGCTCCAAAGCCTGGGTTTCTCGGTGAACTACGAGAAATCAGATCTGGAACCATCACAAAGGAAGTCTTTCCTAGGAGCAACGCTGGATTCCAAGCTCGCTCAGGTCTTCATTTCAAGCGAAAGACAGGAGAAGATTCAAAGGATGGCGACTGCACTCCTCAGAAAAGAGTGCGTTTCTGTTCGAAAATTCAAATCTTTCCTAGGGATGATCTCATCGTGCATCCCTCTCACTCCAAACTGTCGTCTGAGAATGAGACCCTTGCAAGAGGAACTCAGTCACCAATGGGTGCAGGTATCGGGTTCCTTCGAGGATATCATCACCTTAACGCCTCAAATGAAGAACGCAATCCTGTGGTGGAGTCAGGAACACAACCTGCAGGTGGGCTGTGCTTTCCTCGCAGAAGTCCCCAGATTCATCGTAACCACGGATGCCTCGCTAGAAGGTTGGGGCGCTCACCTTCAAGGGATGACGATCAGTGGCAAATGGGACAGACAGCAAAATAAATGGCACATCAATTTATTGGAATTAAGGGCCATTTTCCTCGCCGTGAAATCTTTTCAAGCGATACTGGAAGACTCGACAGTGTTGATTCGAACAGACAACACAACGAGCATGCATTACCTGAACAAGCAGGGGGGCACAAGATCAGCCCGGTTGTCCCAGCAGGCTCAAGAGATCTGGAATTGGGCTCTGGATCACAACATCAACTTGTCAGCGGTGCATGTTCCAGGAGTAGCCAATGTGCTAGCAGATTCCCTGAGCAGATCCAAGAGCAGCACTCACGAGTGGGAACTGCATCAACCAGCGCTGGATCGGATCTTCCAGAGATGGGGTCACCCGGATCTAGATCTATTCGCAACATATCGGAACAAGAAATGTACACAGTTTGCGAGCTGGATTCCCCACAGAGAATCTTGCGGGGGATGCTCTGTCAATGAATTGGGAGAGGATATTTGCCTACGCCTTCCCGCCAATTCCATTAATTCCCAAGGTCATCAAGAAAATGAGAAGACAACCGTGTCGAATAATTTTGATTGCTCCACGGTGGCCACGACAATATTGGTTCACACAGCTTCTTCTTCTCTCAGAACGTGAACCAGTCCAACTGCCTCAAATTCCAAATCTTCTGACAATTCAGGAAGGCAGGGTATATCATCCGGACCCTCATTCTCTGAAATTATCGGCTTGGCTCCTCAACACCATGAGTTTGCACATTTAAACATTCCACAAGACTGTCAAGAAGTCCTAGCCAATGCTAGAGCGCCTTCAACGAACAAAACTTACAAGCTTAAATGGAAGCGTTTTTGTGCTTGGTGCCAAACTATGAATTTACATCCCATGTATGCTGAACCGGAAAAGATCTTACCCTTCTTTTTGCAGTTGGCTAAATCAGGTTTGGCGCACTCAACACTTAAAGTGTTTCTAGCGGCTATATCCCGATACCGTCAGGATGGTACGAATTCTCTATATTCCTCAAGAATAATCCAACAATTCTTTAAGGGTTTATTTCGCTTGTTTCCTCCAATACGTCGGCCACCTCCATCCTGGCATTTGAATATAGTACTAGCTCAGCTCATGCGCCATCCCTTTGAGCCGATCCATAAAGTTGATCTGAAGTTCATCACTTGGAAAGTCGCATTACTGCTGGCGTTAACATCAGCCAGAAGGGTTAGTGACATGCAGGCGTTCACGTCTAAACCACCTTTCTTGCAATTCACGAATGACTCTGTGATACTGCGCACCAACCCGAAGTACATGCCCAAGGTACCATCGGATTTTCATTTGAATGAGCCAGTTATACTTAAGACATTTTTTCCGAATCCGCAGTCGCCAGCTGAGCGGACTTTACACTCTTTAGATATCAAGAGATGTCTTAAGTTTTATCTTTCAAGGACAGCTGCCATCAGGAAGACGGATCAGCTATTTGTAGCGCATGGCAGACTGAGACAAGGCTGTGCAGTGACAAAACAGACTATCGCTAGGTGGGTCTCATCAACGATAGGGCTCTGCCATCAACAAGCAGGTAAACCCTTTCAGACCTTACCTAGAGCTCATTCTACGAGAGCAGTCTCTTCTTCAACTGCTTTGTTTGCTGGTGTGCCTCTCCTGCAGGTGATACCGATGCCTAGGTGGGAAGAGCAGTCCTGCGTAATCTTTTTCAATAAGGTGAGCCTCTGATGATCTCTCCCACCTCCTCTTGCTCTTTTGACGCTTTTACTATGTTATTGCATTACATTATGTTCATGCATGAAAACTGTGTAGCTTGGCGTCCAAGAGCGATGTATTGTATTACTGCTAACTATTCTGATTCAGGCATGTGAATCTATGAAAGACACCCCTAATACTGGAGAAGAACAATAGTTACTTACCTGTAATCTGTGGTTCTCCAGTATTGGTGTCTTTCATAGATTCACATGCACCCACCCACCTCCCCTCAGAGTCTCACTCAGGCTATGGATACTCAGGTACACTCCGGTGCTACAAAATCTGAGAGCCTGGGTCTCTGGGGAGAGCATTCTGGTGGGAGCTGTGGCCTGATTGGCTGCAGTTTGGTCTATACATAATGACTTGGATAGTCACTAATCTGGAAGTTTTCTCCACTGTAGCTGGGGCTACTTTACTTCCTGGTTGGGTTTAACTGTTATTTGCTATGTACAAATGGCATATTACTGCTTTTTTATATACCGTGGGACTCCCACTCCGACGACGGGGAATGATTCAGGCATGTGAATCTATGAAAGACACCAATACTGGAGAACCACAGATTACAGGTAAGTAACTATTGTTCTTATATCGCGTTGGACATCAAGATTAACTCAGAACAAATAGCGCCACATGGGCCAAACATGCAATTGATAAAACTAACTATGCCAGGCTGACCAACTCCGACACTACTGGTTAACCTCTATGCACCTCCAAAGGCGAAAGAGAAACAAGCCACATTGGATCAGCTAGTATCCATAATCAGGGATACTCGAAACAATAATCCACCCTGGGATATCATAGTAACAGGTGACTTTAATTCAAATTTAATCTATACGCCCGAGGATGATGAGATTATAGCAGCTGACAACGAATTTTGGAATGTCAAACCTCAAACTCAGCTGCAAAAAGAGCGATTCGATCCAATTGGTTGAAAACCAAAGGTGACAATCCACCACAGTACACCCATCTAGGAACTTTGACGGCATCAAGGCTCGATTACACAGCAGTCTCTCTCCCACTATTGCCATTTGTCCAGCAATTTTCAATAGAACACACCTCAAAAAGTGATCATTCATATCAGCATATTTATTTCAATTTAAAATTGACCAAATATCACAGTTGTAATACAGTGGGAGATAACCTCACGACCACCAATTTAAAACGACTTAACTGGACAACGGCCAACATCGATGAGCTGCAGGCAAATGTGCAGAGACTAAAAATAGAGGGTGAGGGAACAACAGGTACCCAAATACAAAAATGGGAGAGCTTTACGGAAAAATTACCAGCAAGTACGTCCGTTCCAAATAAAGCACAACCTCCGAATAAGAAAATTCCTCTGCCAAAGAATCTGGCAAAACTCAAAATAGAGATAAGGAGAAATGCCAGAGCGTTAAAAAAGACAACTACGTCATCCAAAGACTGGGTCCAAAGACAAAACCTCAAGAAAGAATATAAAAGAAATGTGGGAACACAAAAGATCTCTGACAGATGACTTCTGGGCAAAACTACTCTGCACCGCCAAGAACATCAACTCATAACCATTTTGGAGAATTATTAACAGCTTAAATCACCCTTCAAATCCAACATCATCTAATGTCCAAGAAGCGGACTGGGTCGCGTTTTTAACAGAGAGGTTCTCAGAGACAACACTAGACCAGCCTAACTCGGGGGCAATCCAACAAACTACTAATGAAGTGGCCCAAAAAAGAAAAGGGAGTATCACTCCCAGCGGTGGAATAAGAACATCTTGCATGCAATCATCAAACAATAAGGAAGAACACAGAGAAAATCCATCACCAGACGGGGATCTTTTAGTAACCAGGCTTTACCGTGACGTGGTCAGCCCACGGGAAAATTAGGACGTAACAAACAAGGTCAAACAAGCAAGGTACAGTGAAGAGGACATAAGAAGAATCATTAGGAAGTCACGTGGCAACGGAGCTCCAGGGCCGAATGGGATCCCTCCAATAGTCTACAAAACTGATCCGGACTTTTGGTGCAGGAAATTAAAAAAATTATTCGAAGAGATAACAACTGTAAACGAAATACCGTCAAGTTGGCAGGGCTCCATAATCTCACCAATCTTTAAAGGAGGAGACAGAACATCCCCAGCTAATTACAGACTGATCGCCCTCCTAGACGTGGAGGCGAAGTACTTTGCATCCCTCGTCCTGGAACATCTAATAAACTGGTCCGACGACACAAAGAGAATACCGTTGAACTAAACAGGCTTCAGGAAAGGAACTGGGACACTGACAAATATTATGTCTCTCTCAGTGCTAGCCGATAAATATCTTCGAAGAAAACAGCCCCTTCATCTGTGTTTTATTGACCTAAAGGCAGCATTCGACAGTGTAGATCGGAACATCTTATGGAGGAAATTGCGCAGTTGGAACATCCCGGATAAAATCCTGAGAGGGATCTTACTCCTTTATTCCAACACTTGGATGGCAGTTAAATTGGGGAATGGAACACGGCTCTCAAGGAAAATTAATACCAGTAAAGGTCTAAAGCAGGGCTGTGTTCTAGCCCCCCATCTTTTTAATCTTTTTATGGCAGACCTAACACCAAGTTTGAATAAGATCCCATCCCATCCACCTAAACTTGGCTCCTTGCCGCTAACTCATCTATCTTATGCGGACGACGTGGTACTGTTGAACCTAACGAAGATTGGCATCCAAAGGTTATTAGCAGGGCTGGCAGAATTCATAATAAACAACAACCTGGAGATAAACACAACAAAAACAAAAACAATGCTCATCACCAGGCGGCGGACAGCCAGTGCATACATCTACCTGGAGGGAACAAAGCTAGAGGCCGTGTCCAACTTCAAGTACTTGGGCTTCTACTTTGATAACCGACAAAGCCACCAGCAGCAAATGTTGTACATCACTCAGAGATCAAACTCACTCTCAATTGCTTTTGGATCTTTGGCTAAAAAGCTCTCGGGCCATCATATAAACCTCTACTGGCAACAATAAAAGCAAAAGTTCTTCCAACCCTGTCATATGACAGTGTAGGATTGCATGGGAAAGACACAGATCTGCTTAACAAAATGTAGACAGCCATCTTCAAATCCACCTTCCACATACATCAGGGAGCCTCACCAGCTCAGACGAGGTTAGAATTCGGAATAATAAACGAGACACTGGGAAGAAAGTACGCAAGCATTAAGTACTGGTACACATTGAAACAGAACACGTCAGCCTCGGAATTGCACCAAGCACTATGGGAAGAAATAGGATCTGCTGTTAATTCCCCATACAATCAGTATCTTGAAAAGGCCATAACTGAGACCGGAACAAGAAAACTGTGGGAACTCAACTTGCCTTACCCGGCGTTCAAACATGCTATAAATAAGTCAACAAAATTTCACTCCCTCTTACTCGATAAAGCCGCGTTTAGTGCCAGAAAACACGCATGGATGGTCATATCAAACTATAAAACACTCGTGGCAGCCCCCTATCTAACAATCACATTCCCAGCTCATAGAAAACAGAAATTGATGGGACTCCGTCTGGGGAAATTTCCATCGACTATGGACCAACCAATCTGGGTGCACGACGGACCCAAAATCTGTAGACTATGCGGGAGGAGTAATGAGGACTTCATTCATCTTGTCTGTATCTGCCCGAATCTAGCTCAAGCTCGAAGCTCTCTTTTAAAAAAGTCTATGAACGAGCGGGGCATAAGAACGTGCAGATCTGCAATTATGGCAACCTTGAACCCAGAAGACACGCAATTGAACTGCCTACTACTAAAGTTCCTTGCAGCCCATACCCAAGCGCTAAAGCACACCCGGGCACCCTGTCCACAAAAGGATAACATAACTGTGGTAGCTCGGAGAGAGAGCTCTCTGGAACATTGAAAGAGAAAAAAACCAAGAACTTCTGCACTAAGTTAGATAGACTGTATTTTAATTACACTTTATTCTATTTTAAATAACAAACCTGGTATTAGACTGAGAATGCTCTAGAATATACCAACAGAGATCGCACTTATATATCAAGAAATTTTTAAACATATTAGTCGACTCTTTTAAAATGTATTGTTGTGGTTTTAATTAACTGAAACAATAACATTTTCACTATCAATAGGAGATGAAGTGATTCCTTTTAGGTTAGAAAACCTGGTTGGTGGTAATGTCTGCTTTAATGAATCCCCCAGTCGGTATGATTAAAATACAGGAAAGAAAATGGGAAGTTGCAAGATGTCTGATGGCCCTAACTTCCTTCTTATGTCTGGTCTACACGTTTCTGCCACCCTCTCCTGTAGCTTTTGTCATTCGTGGACCTCTAACAAGTGGAACAGACACCAGGTAGGTGTTAAGATTACATTTGGTATGCAGAGAGCGTGATTGGAATGCACTTTGCGTTTATGTATTAACTAGTAAGGAGTGGTCTCAGAGAGTGAGATTTCAGCCCTGACTCATATCTCACGCTCAACTAACCCCATCTCCCTGCACATCTACCTACAAAATGCCAGTTTCCTGGGGACAATTCATTGTCAGGGACTCCAGCAATCTGGGATAAAATGTACCCAAGTTGTCGGTGACATCTCTCAACATCAACGGCTTGACCCATTACATTTTTTGAAAATCTGTTTATTAGCAGTATAAATAGAGCATTAGCATTTGACATTTTACATTCAAGAAGTTTGTACAGTGTTATGCTCGTTGGATTACAGTGTCATGGTATATATTAGACGTTTTAAATTTTATTTCCAACTTAAGTAAACAACCCCCTAGTAGACCTCCCCCCTCCCCAACTTTCCCGCCCCCGGCACTCATGCGCTATTTTGTTCCAAAACTCTCGGTATCTGGCTTTGCCCAATATAGCTCGCTCCGTTATTAGGCTCCCACACAGTCATATAGGGACACAAACAATAATTGTACAGGGTTTCCAATCAGTGCACTTAGAATAGTAATTTGCCATGGTGGTATGGGGTTATGTTGGTTAAACAATCTATACCTCAATCAGTAGTTGATGAGTGGGCAGGCTCATCGGCCCCTCCTGTTTCGAAAGACCCTAGGATAGTAAACCAATCTAGAGAAATTGCCGTTTTCCTGAGACCCCTGCGTTCTTCGCGCTGCAGTGCTTCCCCTTCTGCCTTACCCCATCGTAGTACCTCCGCCCTCCACAGTTCTGGGTCAGGTGGTTTGGCCGATTTCCACCTCATTGTTATTGCACGTTTTGCGAGTAGCATGGCCGTATCAGTGAAACGGGCCGCCACGCTTCTCTTACGCTCCACTGGCCCTAGCCCTAATATGGCATATTCTATGGTATCCGTTGGCCTGGGGGTAGCTGCCCCGGTGAGCGCCTCATGTATAGTGTTCCAGTAAAAGCCTAACTTCGGGCAGTCCCATAGCATATGCATTAGTCTCGCGTCATCTGCTCTGCATCGGGGGCAGGTGTCGACCGTATCAGGAAACATAGCGTGTATGCGGTGAGGTGTGAGATATGCCCTGTGTAGAACCATCAGTTGTATGAACTTGAACTTCGGGTTCCTGGACACTTTTTTCGGAAATCTAAATATGCGCTCCCACTCCTTGTCCCGAAGTGGTCTTCCTATGTCGCCCTCTCATTTGGTTCTTAGGGGTTGTAGCATTGTCGCTTTCCCTGTTCTGATACCAGTCGTGATCCATTTAGTTAGATGGCTGCCTGTTCCCATAAGGTACTGCATTGTTAGCAGTGGGTTTGTGAGTGGTTCGTCCCCATTCTGCGTCCATATCCTCATCATGTAGTGTCGTATACCGGCGTGGAGGAGAAACGATCCCCCCGGGATATGACGTGTGGCCCGGAAGTCCTCAAAGGACAGCATGTGACCATCTGCAAACAGGTCCCCGGTTTGTGTTACTCCTGCGTCGTGCCACGCCGCGAGTGTTTGGTTTGATAACAGTCCCGTCCCTAGTGGGATACCTAGTAGTGGGATTGTAGGAGCATATGAAGTCGTCGGTGTTGTGTATTTCACCGCTTTCCGCCAATAGTGTATTGCTAGCCGGAGAAGTGGGGGTGACTCCCTTGGCAGCTCCGAACGGGGTAAGAGTAGTGTATGTATTTTCCCTCTTGATCGGTCCTCTTCCGACATGCCAATTTCATGTAGATTTCGACCTGATAGCCAGTAGGCGAGCCATGTAGCTGACAGGCGAAGTTATATGCTCGGAAGTCCGGTACTCCCATACCACCGGCCTCCGAGGTGAGCTGTAACTTGGCAAGCCCTATGCGTCTCCGTCCCGAGCCCCAGATGAGTTCCGTTAGGGTCGTATCCAACGCCCGGAACAATGTAGCTGGTATCAGGAATGGTAAGCTGGTGAAGTAGTAAATTAGGCGGGGGAGTACCACCATCTTGGAGATAGCCACTCTCCCTGCCACAGATAGCGGTAACGTTGTCCAGAATTGTACCTGCGATTTCAGTGCCAGCAGTGCTCTGCCCAGGTTGCCGTCTAACATGTCCTCAGCTCCCCTATATATCTTAATCCCAAGGTAACGGAAAGTCGTTTCCGCCATTTGAAAGGTATGTGGCGGAAAGGGCAATGGGGTGGACGCACCAGCGGCGCCAAAGCAGTACCCATAAGACTTGGGTTCACTGATAGTAAGGCCCGATAATGTGCGGAAATCTTCAAATATCTTGGGTATGGGGTCTAAGTCCCCTCTCAGGTCTTGTAGGTATAGTATGATATCATCGGCATAAGCGGACACCACATGTATCGTCCCGCCTCTTGCTATGCCTCTGTGGGGGGCCCATGTCCGGAGTTTACAAAGCAACGGCTCAAGTGCTAAGATGAATAATAGTGGGGTTAGCGGGCAGCCTTGCCTGGTACCTCTTGCGATGGTCAAGGTCTCCGATATGCACCTGGTCGTTCGCACTCGCGCCGTCGGGCGGGTGTAGAGTAGTCTGACCCAAGCAATATATTCGGGCGGTATCCCGAATTTTGCAAATGTTGCAAACATATAATCCCATCTGAGGGAGTCGAAGGCCTGTTTTAGGTCCAAGGAAACACAGCCCTCTGTGCCTATGTCTGCTTGATCACGCAGCATGAGTTGGGCCAACCCCCATAGGTTCATGGCTGTGCTCCTGCCGGGAACAAACCTGCACTGGTCAGGGTGTATCAGTTGTGGGATGTACTGGGCTAGTCTTGTCGCTAGTACCTTACTCAATATTTTATAATCAGTGTTTAGTAGAGATAAAGGCCTGTAGTTAGCCAGTTGCATTCCGTTTCTGCCTGGTTTTAGGAGGGAAACTATCAGAGCCTGAAGGGACGACTGTGGTAATGAGTGAGTTCGCAGTGCCTCCTGATAAATAACCTGCAGGCGCGGGGCCAGCAGGTCGATATATGTCTCGTAAAACTCGGCCGGGAGGCTGTCTGTTCCAGGGGTTTTGTTCCTCGGGAGAGCGTGGATGGCCTGTCGGATTTCTGCAACCGTGATACGGCGTTTTAGGTGGTCACGTTGTCTGTCCGCTAGCTGGGGCAGTTCTAAGTCCCCCATAAATTCCTCAAGTGCCGTGTGTGAGAGATGTCGGTGCGGGCCGTACAATGTGGCATAATAGTCTCTAAAGGCAGTGTTAATATCTACCTGAGTCGAGGCCATCGAGCCCCCTTGGTCTATAATTTCCAAGATGGGAAGGTGCGCTGGGGCATCACGTATAATGCGGGCTAATAGGGGTCCTGATCTGTCAGCCTGTGTGTGTTGCCTGCAAGTGTATTCCCTATAGTCCAGTAATCTTAGTTCCTCTATTAGCTCAGCGTGACGTATGTGCGCTTCTTGTAGTGGTGTAAAGGGTACGTTCGTACCTGCAGCCTCACTTTCCAGCATTGCCAGCCTACCCTCAACTTCTTTAAGGTTATCGATCACCTCCCGTTTCCTGCCCACTCGAGCTGCCATTGCTTCCCCTCTAATTAAGAGTTTGAATGCATCCCATTCCACTTGCCTGGAACTAGCAGTACCTGTATTTATGGTGAAGTAATTGACAATGCTGTCTGCCAGTGATGTCTTGAAGACAGTATCTTCTAGCAGGTCTGTGTTCAATCGTCATGTCGGTATCGGTGTTGGGAGCCTGCCCCATTGG
The DNA here is from genome assembly GCF_964263255.1 of Lissotriton vulgaris. Classification (NCBI taxonomy): domain Eukaryota; kingdom Metazoa; phylum Chordata; class Amphibia; order Caudata; family Salamandridae; genus Lissotriton; species Lissotriton vulgaris. The sequence goes on along the minus strand of NC_141696.1, from coordinate 1,540,416,023 downwards.
TGTGCTATTTCCACTGGGTTGTGGTCAGAAAGTGTCTTACCCATATGTTGTGCTGTGAGTACTGTCCCTAATAAGGGTTTGGAGCAGAAAGCGCGGTCTATCCTAGTGTGTAATTTGTGAGGCGGGGAGTAAAAAGTGTATTCCTTGTCAAGTAAGTGTTTACTGCGCCACATGTCCGCCAGATCCCAACCCTCTGCCCACTGCGCCAGCGCATCTGCCTGTCTTCTGCTCTCAGTGGCGTGTAAGGGTGGGTGTGACCTGTCGAGTAAGGTATCCAACACATCATTAAAGTCCCCGCCAATAATCCATTGGTATTCTGCCCAGTCAGCCAATATCCCACTGACGCTGGTTAAAAAGTCCGACTGGCCTAAGTTTGGTGCATACACACTTCCAAGCACAACAGAGGTACCATCCAACAGACCTCGCACAAATACATATCTACCCTCTTTGTCCACTTTCTGCTCCACTGCCTTGAAGGGCACTGAGTTTCGGAGCCAAATAGCCGCCCCCCTTGAAAATACAGAGTAAGATGTAGCGAAAAGTTGTCCCTTCCATTTCTTTAGCAGCTTCGAGCTTTCGGCATTGTTCAAATGGGTCTCTTGGAGGCAGGCCAGCATGACCCCCCTCCGATTAAGCTGAGCCAGTATTCTGTGTCTCTTGTGAATAGATCCCATTCCCCGCACATTTCAGGTGCACAGTTTGTAGGTATTAAGGGGCCCCATGACTGTTCGTGATACGTGAGAATGTCAAGCTTCTGGGCAGATAGGCCAGATGTGCCTTATGGGAGGAGACGAGTGCCATATGAACATTTAACTCCCTAACGTGAAGGTCCCCAAGCAAAAAAAACATGTCTATACGGTGGGGGGTGTAGTCCATGTATACCTGACTTGTACTGGTCGGTGGTGTTACAGCGAGCCCTTAACAAATGTGTTCCCGCTGCCACCCACCCCTTCATGTGTCCACGTGTGAGGTTCATACGTTACCACCCGGAGTCTGCCAAGGGCGCCGTTAAAATTCTTCTGCCATTTGCACTGTGATCTTGGGGAAAAGTTGCAAACTGTCCACAGATCCGGACACCTCTGTATGTGTGCCCGAGTTGCTGGCCGAGCCAACTGCCATGCCTGCATCGTGCGCGGCCAGCGCCTCTTCCGTTAGTTGGACCACAGTCGTCTGTTTCCCAGAGCGGCTCTTGGTTGATTGTCCCCTTGCCGATGACCGCGCTGAGTGTTTCTGTCCAGTGTTGGATTGAGGGTGTTGCCGGCCCGTCCGGTTCGAGGGTTTGTCACTCCGGTTATCTGCAAACGGATCTTGTGTGGTCGGCGGCGTTAGTGTCACCTCCATCCATTCCTCCGCCTCCTCAGGAGTGTCAAAAAAGTGCGATTTGTTTTCGTATAGTATTTTGAGTCGAGCAGGGAACAGGAGGGCATACTTCAAGTCCCTGTCTCGTAGTTTACGTTTCACTCATAAGAAGGTACACCTGGCTCGCTGCACCGCCGGGATAAAGTCCGGATACACAGATATAGTTTTGTCCTCGTACCTCAGCGGCGCCTTCTCTCGGGCCACACCTAGGACTGCGTCGCGGTCCTTATAGTGAAGGAGGCGCGCTATTAATGGACGTGGTGGCGCCCCTGGTTTTGGCGGCCTCGCAGGCATTCTGTGTGCACGCTCTACGCTGTACAGCGGGGTTAGATCCTGTGGGCCTACAACCTTCTTGAGCCAGTCTTCCACAAAATGTGTGGGATTCCTCCCCTCGCTGCACTCCGGAATGCCCAAAATGCGGACGTTATTGCGGCGGGCCCGCCCTTCCGCACCATCCATCTTATCCCACAGCAATTTGATCTGTTTTTCCATGCCTTCTATCTTCGTGGAGTGGTTTGTTTGCTGTGGTATTAGATCGTTCAGTGCAAGCTTCTGCTCCGAGACCTTCTCAGCCAGTTTGTTATGGTCTGCCCTGAGCAGGGACAGGCCGGTGGCCATATTGTCCATGCGTAGTTCTAGCGCTTCTCTCGTGGCTCTTATTTCATTCAGAATAAGGTCCAGTTTGGCATCTTGTGTGCCCTTCCCCGTCGGCGGTATTATATCCACGTTGGAGGAGGCGAGCGGATCTTCCGAACCAGTAGACTGCATGTCCGTGGTCACGCCCTGGTGCTGGGCCTTGACCCTGTGCTTTCCCATGGATCTTGTGTGCAGGGTGGCGGTGGGTCGTTCCTTCAGATCTTCAGTAGATTCCACTTATCCTCGGTCCACTGCTTCCTCCGTGCAGGCAGTTCCTTTATTAGCCGGTCTGATAGCGTAGAGGCTGCCGGTAGTGCAGATACAAGTGGGGTCGGAGGATCTCACCGGCGCTTTAGGGCCCACGCTCCTGTGCAGTGGCGCAGCACTTATTCTCCCCTTGCTTAGCCGCGGTAGGGTTCTCGGCGGTAGCGGTAGTTGTTGCTTACCGCACTCTCAGGGGGGTCCGTTAAGTATTAGGCAGGGAACGCCATGTTTCGCGCCTCGCTGCTGGTAACCTTCAGTGTGGCAATGCCACTCTCAGCTTGTATCCCCCTTCACGAGGTGCTTTGCTGCGTGGGGTCGCCTCTGCCAGTATTGGTGTAGCAACCGTACATAGGTTCCGTTGCGCACTTTGGGCTGTGGCTCTGTGTGTGCACCTCAGGGCCCCCTCGCCACCGCCCCACGGTCCGGATGGTACGTCGGTTGCAATATGGCGCCAGGTACCACTGCCTGTGCGCCAGTCCAGGCGGCCCGTGCAAGGCAGCCGCGGTGCACCCCCAGGCGTCTCGTAGTATTCCTGACAACCGCCTCCACGTTAGTCCCGTCCCTCGCGCCTCATGCTTTTAGGGACCATGCGCGGGTGTACGCCCTTCGGCGGTAGCGTCCTGGAGCTCAGTCCGGTCTCCGCCAGCCGCCGGTCGGGGTCGGGCCAGGGGAAGCGGGTGCCTCGGAGTGTCCCAGGTGCGGTGCTCGAGCGCAGGAGGAGCGGATGTCGGTCTCGTGGCACTGCGATAGGTCGCAGTGACGCCGCTCACCTCCGGCGCCTCTTCAGCGCTCCGTTGCTCGTTGTCTGTCGGTTCGGGCTGCACTCTAATTGAGGCCGCGGCTTCACCCAGGGGAGTAGGCCTCGGCAGTCTCGGCGATCCCACACGGCCCCAGTCGGCGTCACAGGGTGGATCTTGCCGTTGCTAGGTCTCTCACACCCACGGCCTCTTGTAGGGGGCCGAATCGGGTGGGTGGGGTCTTAGGGAAGCAGGATATTCAGCTGGTGTTGTGGGCTATCGACGGAGCTCGATCGCTACACGTCCGCCATGTTCGGCTCGTAGCCACGCCCCCCCTTGACCCATTACATTAAGCATTAGAAATCCCTCACCTTCCTGGGTCACCATCAGCCAGATAGTGCCCTATTACAGGAGACCCATCTGCTCCTGAAGAAGTGCCAAAGCGGTGTAGAGACTGGGTGGGCAAATCACTTCACATTAGCTTTACCCATCCTAGGCCCCCTTGTAGGAAAGTGCTCTTTTTTGACATGGTCACGTTTTGCCTGGTATCTTATGCAATTATGACATAAGTGAACTGAGTTCCTGCTAACCAGGTCTTACGTGCCAGATTCTTTTCCCTAAGACTGTACAGTTGCTCCCAAATTGGCAAGACCTTTAGCCCTCCTGTAAGTCTCTATTAAATGTTCCCCCTGGTACCCAGGGCATGGGTGCTAAGGATGGTCCCAAAGGACCGCAGCATGTATTGTGCCACCCTAAGGGACCCATCACCACACTCCTGCAGACTGCGTGACATGGGGCAGACAAAAGTGAAAACACAACATTACACACATCCTGTGTGCCATGCCTGCAGACACTACATCCAATATATGTAAGTCACCCCTACAGCAGGCCTTACAGCCGTAAGGAAGGGTGCATTTTATTACAAGTGTTGACATATTTGCATGAGCAGATATGCCCTTGTGATGTCTAAGTCAATTCTTAGATAGTGTAAGTGATCAAGGAAGCCATCTTCGGCACATGTACTGGGCACTGGTGATTACTGGTTCCCCAGCAACATGATGGCTTTGCTGAAACCAAAGGTATTTTGTATCAAACAACTTGTATTTATAAACCCACACTGATTCCAGTGATGGATTTATTTATTTTGTTAACAATTCTTTTTATTAAAAATACATGTGTCAACAAAACAGATTACATTGTAGGAGGAATTGATTCAGAACTGCATTGACAGTCACGGATGTTACAATTATTGATAGGTTCAACATGAAAAGATAACACATTTACGGTGAGAGTGAATCATCATCTAAGGAAACCAACGGGGGACTACACATATTTCCCCGATAAGCATTCCATTTGGCCCAAACAGCGGACTACATTTTGGGACAACCCCGTGCTACGTACACTGCTTTTTTCCCTGAACATGCACCAGTCCATATCTGCCTTTCAATTCTCGATTTTGGGTGGTTGAGTCTCTCCCCACAATTGAACAATGTTCTGTTTTGTCACCATAAGTCCCAGGGTGGACCACAGTTTGTCTTTACTAGTGAGATCAGTGGGTTCCTATGCAATTCAGGAGGCACCTTTTACCTTCAGGGTGAACAGCCAACGCAAGCACCGCACCCATGACATCATGAATTTTTCGCCAGTACTGCTCGATATGGTTGCATTCCCATATTATGTGTATGACAGTGCCCATTAGGCCACAATTTCTCCTACAATCTCCCCCCTCCACCCTCCCCATTCGAACCAAACGGGGCCCCGTAATGTATACTCTGTGTAGTATTTTTAGCTTTATGAGATACAATCTGGCAGAGATTGCTACCTATCTCGGGGAGGCCACGACCTCCTGCCATTCTCCATCATCGAGTTCCAACCCATCTCTCGCCCAACTCTCCCTTCTCTGTCTGCGGGGGTCTAGGGTATTGTTGATCAACTTTTTTTTAAGTCAGGGATATTGCCTTCTTAGGCATGTATCCGTCAAGTAGTCTTCCAAAGGCGAGGGCTCCGGGGGGGAGAAACCTCCCTGCAGGTGTGTCACCAGTGCATGCCGAATCTGCAAGTATCTGAAGTATTCTGAGTTAGTTAGATCATACCCCTGTTGCAATTTCACAAAAGTTAACATAGCACGCTTCACCCAGGGGTCTCCAATCCTTGAAATCCCAATTAGGTCCCATTTATCAAACCCCTTCAAGGTCCTCAAGTTGCCCAACTGCTCCACGTCCCTCAGGGGAGTTGCTAGTGTAAGTTTCTGTTCCCACCTCAGGCTTCTGTTCGCTGCATGCCAAATCTGGATTGAATGTTTAGTCGGTCCTGTTAATTTGAATTTCTTGGGACTAGAGTATAAGGTCCTAATTTAGCTTCCCCCCGGTAATAGCCATCTATCCATGGTATACACCGAATCATCAGGTCTGCGGTAGGTGCAATGGTTTATGGCGGATAGGTGAGCAGCCCAATAGTATTTTTTAAGGTCTGGGAGACCGATCCCTCCATTGTACCAAGGCAGAACCAGCTTATTCAGTGCTATTTGGGGCCTCCCATCCCACAGTAGTTGTAGGAGAGTAGGGTCTGCAATCCTATGATCACCCAGATTTTTTGCTTTTGTTTCACTGGTTTACGACTTTCTCTGGCTGTGGGCCTGCTAATCAGACCCACAGCCTAGCTGTTCTCTCACTAAATTGACATGTGTACCTTAGGTGCATTATCCAATTGGTACTGGGCCACCTTATCAGACCCTGTAACTCAGGGCATAGGTGTACCCAGGGCCTACCAGGGGCTGAAGCATGTATTATGCCACCCCTGGATGGCCATCTAAATCTGACACAACTGGCTGCACGACAGCTGGGGCAAGGTGGTGTAATCACCCTTTGCTTTAGATATAGTATACCTATATCTAACCCTAAAAATGGACACACAGATTCCTATCAGTCACTCCTATGGCAGGCCTTGACAATCCTGAAGGCAGAGTGCTTGGAATCGTGTGAGATGGCGCTCTGGCATGAGCTGAGCCCGTTTGCAGCTTGCGGAACCAAGTCCTAATAGCTGTTCCATGATAACGCATACCATATACTCTTAAGTGCATTTTAATCCTCGCGGTTAAATTCTATCTTTGGTATCGCTTTATCAAAACCTGTCGAGTAAGGTGTCATACGAATTGGAATACTAACCCCTCGCCGATTCTGGCGACGGGGTTAGCATTCCACCCTTCTAGAGGGACACAACATGTATGTAACTGTGAACCCCGGTTAAAGTTAACTGAAGCCTCAGCATCACAAAATGGATGCTGCCACCACAGACACGAGTCTGACCCCCTGCAGCTGGGAGTCCTTCCAGCGAGGGGAGCTTGGACAAAGGGTTTCCTGTCAGGGACGGTGCTAGCACCATCCCAGACAGGGTTTTGTGTATCCTGGGTAGGCAGGGCTTTACAGGAAGGTGACTGCAAGTGGCACCCCGGTGCTCACTACACATCTGCCGGCTAGAACCAGTTCCAGGGGCACACCAGCCCCTGGCCTGGGGAAAGTCCGGCATGGGAGAGGGGTGTAACTACCCCCCTTCCTGGTCCCACCCCTAGGGCAGGACCTAGTCGCGTACCCACCCCTTTCTTTAGGATAAAGGCAGGAGCGGGGACCCTTCCAAATTAGATCATCTTTGAATCAAGAAACTACTTTCTACGAAAGGAACTCTCGACTTCTTCTCAAGATTTCTCCCTTGTGACTAAGGAGTAGTCACCCTGCATCCGCAGGCACCATCTAAGAACTCTGCGGTTTGCTGCACGTCCTTCCTCCGGAATCCGACTGACCAGCTCGACGAGACCCGGCTTCCCTGGCACCTCTGACCTCTACCTACCTCTACAGCTAAGCTGAGAACCGTAGGTGTGACGAGACCTCGAGGGACCGGCCATCATCAGAACTGCACGACTTCTATCCAGCACGACCGCCAAGGGATGCTCTGGTGAGTGTTTTGGGGTCCGAGAAGCCCCGACCCTGAGCAGCTCCAGCACCGAAGTCCAGCCCCCCAGCATCTCCACGATCTGCGTGGGGCCCTTCTGCTTTTTGCTGCTCACCGCGTTGTCTGGCTACTAGCCCGCTGGCTTGTGGCCTTCCCGACGACGATCAACGACGACAACACTGCTGGTCTGGTTGCTCCAGACTGGCCCTTGCTCCCTTCCAAAAGAGGAGCACCCCGGACCCTCCTGGTCCACTCCAGACGCCATTTTAGGTCCACCGCGTGGGCTTGAATTTGCTAAGACTTGTTGCCCCAATCCTGGGTCCAGCGACGTCGACAGCATCAACCATCGTGGGACAGCTCGCACCTCCATCCTGGTCGCCGACAACGCCTCCTGGTCCGTGAGACTGCAGAGCCCAGCGTCGCCCACTCACCTGGTCGAGGTGACTACCATCCGGTGCCTTCCTGGTGCCATCTGATCACTGGCTAGTGGTCAAGAACTTGGTCCCCTCTGCTTTCAGGTGTCATCCATCTTCGATCCAGGCTTGGATCACTCGAACAATCTTCACTGGTCGCCTGCCAGCAACTTCTTTCCTCAGGCTCCTGGTTCGTCAACGAGGATTCCCGACGTCTTTTCAGACCTATGCAGCTGCAGCCCCTGGGCTAGGTAACTTCGGCATTTCGGTGCCCCAGCATAGCCTCACTATCCAAGGGCGCAGATCCACTGTCGTTTTCTACCTACCTTATCGGGTTCGCCCGAGAACACTAACTTTGCTTTTACTAGCTCCTATAGACTTTGTCCCGTATCCCGCGTGAGAGTGCACACTCTGCACCCGAGTCCCCTAGGCCTCCTACTAGTAATCTGAAGGTTCAGTAACGTAGTCCTAGCGATTCCAATGCCTATTAGTACAGTACTTACCTGCTAGTAATTTCGCATTCTACTTCCATAGTATATGGTTTTCCGTGCCCCTCGGGCATTTGTGTAAATTGTGCAACTTAAAGTATTTTCGTAAGAGTTTTGTTGTGTGCTTAGTACCCTGTCCTCATAAAGAGTACAGGGCTGTTGTGATCTAAATAAATACACTGTTTATTTTCATAACACTTGTGTGGTGTCCTTTCACTTGGTGTTCAAGGGGTATATGTGATGGTATAACAGCTGGCTTAACACGCCCTCTAGAGTTTAGCCCGAAGACTGCTCGTATCCACGCTACTAGGATAGCTGGTCTATAAGGTTGACTTACAACCAATCACCATAAGGGTTGTTTGGACTGATACAAAGTGCTCACTAGAATAGTGAACATTATATATCAGGCCAACTTCTCACATTGGTGGCAGCGGTGGGATTTGAGCTTGCTGTTGTTTTACCACACGTATCCTAAGAATATCTTGTGAAAGATCACATAAGTACTTCAGGTACATATAACTTAGCTTAGAATACTCTGAGTTCTACTGAACCCGCTGTTGTAGCTCCTCAAGGCTTAGCACACCTTGGCTACAACTCTTAGCAAGGGATCAGTAGGCAAACAAATAGTGTAGGTAGGTGCATCACTTACACCACACTAGAAACAGCATGTCAGACAAAGGAGGAAACTCTGAGTCTCCCCTTGTGTCAGTGGACACAAGGGGTCACTTCCAGATATGCTGCTCTTAGCTTCCAGGAGATGAGACAAGTGTGTACCTCCAGGAAGCTAAAACAGGGTTCTAACCCTACAATCCCATTCCTGATTGGTCTCTTAGAGACTTATGATGCCAGGAGGGCTGGTAACCCAGATCCTTCTAATCCAGATGGGACAATGCCTCCCCTAGAGGGAACCTCAGGTGACCCTGACCTTATCCATCTCTCTGCAGAAGGTGAAGAGGAGGATGAGGATCTAGAGCCATCTGAGGACGAGGCAGACAAAGGTCTAGAGGTAGTTAGCCAGCTAACTAGGGCCAACTTAAGCAGGCATGAGAATGGTACTAGGAGACCCCTGGGGCCCCTCTCAGGCCAGCTTAACATTGGGAATGGACGAGTTAGGTCTCTATCCAGAGGCTCTAACAGATCCATTCGAACCAATGGCTCTCAGGCCTCTTCTCACAGAGGGATGACATCCACTCAGAGGAGAGTGTATGAAGCCAAAGTGAGGGAAGTCAATCTGAGGATTGAAAGGGAAGAACTTGCCCTGGCCAAAGAGAGACTTGCCTTTGCTAGAGAGCAAAAGTTAAGTGGACTAGATTCCACTGGTGGCAGCATTCCCCCAAGGGAAAACAGGAGTTTAGATACTAGACACCTGAGTAAGATAGTGCCCCCCCTTTAAACAAGGGGATGATATCCACAAATGGATAACTGCTTTGGAGAGGGCTTGCACTGTACAGTGTGTCCCCCAGAGTCAGTGGGCAGTTATCTTGTGGCTCTCCTTTGAAGGTAAAGGTAGAGACAAGCTCCTCACTACTAGAGCTGAGGATGCTAATGATTACCAAGTCCTGAAAAATACACTGATAGATGGGTTTGGCCTAACCACTGAGCAGTACAAGTTGCTGTTCAGGGATACCCAGAAAACTCAGTCTCAGGATTGGTCTGACTTTGTAGATTGTGCCACTAAGGCTTTGGAGGGCTGGTTGCTGGGCAGTAAGGTTACTGATTACACAGGATTGTATAATCTGATCATGAGGGAACAGATTTTAAACAATTGTCAGAACCAGTTGTTGCATCAGCATCTTGTTGACTCAGATCTGACCTCTCCCCAAGAATTGGGAAAGAAGGCAGACAGATGGGTCAGAACAAGAGTTAAGCAGAACCAGGGCCAGAACCAGGGTGGTCAGAAGAAAGCAGACCAGAAGGGTAAAGATACTAAAGGTGAACAAAATGACCAGAAGTCTTCGACAGGTCCCCAACAATCCAAAGAGGGTGGGGGTCAGGCTTCCCAGAAGAAGAAGACTCAAGAAGGCCAGTCTAAAAGGTGGTGCCAGTACTGTAAAAGTAAAACTCACTGGTTTAGTGAGTGCACCAAGAAAGGAGGGCAGACTCCTACTACTGCAGCCGCTAAGGCACCTGTGCCCCCTAGTACAGCCAGCAGTAGTAGTGCACCTCCCAAGGGTTTAGTTGGGTTAACCTTGGGTTCTGAGGGGTATGACAACCTAGTTGGCACACTCACTCAGGCTGTCCTTGTCTGTACAGGGGATGTGGATATATCCCCTGATGTCAGTCCCAATACTTTGGGCAAATACAGGCAGACACCTTTTATCAATGGCATAATGGCTCAGGCCTATAGGGGCACTTGTGCCAGTGTCACAATGGTGACACCTAACTTTGTGGACCCTGGACAGATCATGCCAGGTACAGATTTCCTGGTGACCAATGCAAGCAATGTCACTACCAGTCATAGTATGGCAATTGTTGCTTTCTCCTGGGGAGGGGTAATTGGCCAAAAGAAGGTTGTAGTTAGTGCAGACCTCCCAGTGGATTGTTTGTTGGGCAATGATTTGGAGTCATCACAATGGTCAGAAGTGGAGCAGAGGACTCACATGGAGATGTTAGGCTTGCCAGCACATGTGCTTGCTGTGACTAGGTCACAGGCCAGAAAATGCCCCACTGAACAGGTGCTGGATCCTGGAACAATGGACCAGACACCTTCCAAGAAGAAGAGCAGTAGGGTTAAGGCATTGCCTTCCCCCTTGCCCCAGGTTGAGGTTCAAGTCTCAGAGGAGGCTGACCTACAGGAATTGAGGGAAACTGAGCCTAAAGAATTTGAACTTGATCAAGTTGAATTTCTGGGCTCAGGGGGACCCTCAAGAGAAGACCTGGGGAAGGAACAATTAGACTGCCCTTCCCTTGAACCCCTCAGACAGCAGGCTGCTGCTGAGGCTGCTGGGAACGCCACAGGTACCCACAAGGTATACTGGGATGATGGACTCCTGTACACTGAGGCAAGAGACCCCAAGCCTGGCATGGCCAGGAGGCTGGTTATCCACTTGTCTCAGAGAGGTTTCCTTCTTACCTTGGCCCATGAGATTCCCTTAGCAGGACACTTAGGCCAGACAAAGACTTGGGACAGGCTTGTCTTACACTTTCACTGACCTCACATGAATGAGGATACCAAGGAGTTTTGTCGCTCCTGTGTCACTTGCCAAGCCAGTGGTAAGTCAGGTGGAACAACAAAGGCCCCCCTTATACGAATGCCTGTGGTGGGGGTGCCCTTTGAAAGAGTGGGGATTGACATTGTTGGTCCAATGGAACCCCAGACAGCATCAGGGCACAAGTTTATACTGGTGGTAGTGGATCATGCCACCAGGTATCCTGAAGCTATTCCCCTTAGGACCACTACAGCACCTGTTGTGGCAAGAGCCCTAGTTGGAGTGTTCTCCAGAGTGGGCTTCCCTAAGGAGGTTGTCTCTGACAGAGGTGCAAACTTCATGTCAAGCTACTTAACTGCTATGTGGAAGGAATGTGGTGTCAACTACAAGTTCACTACACCCTATCATCCACAATGCAATGGGCTTGTTGAAAGGTTCAACAGGACCCTAAAAGGGATGATTCATGGACTACCTGAAAAGCTCAGGCGTAGATGGGATGTCCTGATTCCCTGCCTTTTGTTTGCTTACAGAGAGGTCCCACAGAAGGGGGTTGGCTTCAGCCCTTTTGAACTTCTGTATGGGCATCCTGTGAGAGGACCCCTGTGTTTGGTTAAGGAAGGATGGGAGAGACCTCTCAAAAAGCCTGCAACCAGCATAGTGGACTATGTACTTGGTCTCCGCTCCAGGATGGCTGAGTATATGGAAAAGGCATCTGAAAACCTTAAGGCCAGCCAAGAACTCCAAAAAGCTTGGCATGACCAAAAGGCTGTCCTGACTGTGTATCAGCCTGGACAGAAGGTGTGGGTGTTGGAGCCAGTGGCCCCAGCAGCACTCAAAGACAAATGGTCTGGCCCCACACAATCCTTGAGCAAAAGGGAGAGGTCACCTACCTGGTGGACCTTGGAACTCCCAGGAGCCCCCACAGGGTGCTCCATGTCAACAGGCTCAAAGCATATGTCGACAGGAAGGACATGAGCTTGCTCATGGCCATAGATGAGGGACAGGAGTGTGGTAAATAAAATTACCGGGACTATTTTTCAATACATTAATAACAATAAGAATAGCTTATAAAATGAGAGGCAGAGTCCGTGGTATCTGAGTCATAAGGGCTTTAATTAAGATGACTTGAGTCACTGAGAATCGGGTTCCATCACCACTAAGGTTCAGGAAGGGATATCCAACGTTTTATTAACATCACACATTATATATAGTAAAACCATACAATTGCAATGAATACAGTAGGCGTAACAAGTGAGAAGAGAGAGATAAGAACATATGGGCGTAAAAGGAGGCGTGTAAGGAGGCGTGTACTTGATGAGTCATAGAAGCGTCATAGGTGGGTGGATGCATAGAGAAAGTCTGCAGGGTCAGCAGAAACCTTTACCCTACATGTGCGCGTAACTGATCATGCCGTGAGAGTGACGTGCAACTGGGGAGAGCTGGGGGGTTGACTTTAGCACTAGTAGAGGAGCCTGGAGTCTGGGATGTCAGAACGACCTGCACCTCTGGCATATCTGATATCTTGTGTTTGGAGGATGTATTGTCTGAAGTAAAGGTCTCTCGAATGCTAGTGGGTGCATATATTTCTTTGTGCAATGCGCGGGGCCATGGGCCTACTATGGCAACGGGTTCAGTAAATCTCTTGCATGGAGACAGGAAGGCTAGGCCCTATGCTCTGCAGGCGGAAGATGTTTACCTATTTCACTAGACTGGAATGTGTTTTTGCGGAGGCTGAGCAGATAACTGTAGGCAAAATACCGTCTTGGCAGGCAGACCAGGCCGGGCACCGCTCGGCTGGGCAGGGAGTAAGGTAGAGGTCAGGGTTGCATACCTAAACTACAGCTTTTAGAGACAGAAGAGGCTCGGAGCCTGAATTCAGGGCCTGGCTCGGCTGGGCCACAAAAACGTGTGCTTCGCGATATTAAAAGTGCACCATGTAATGCACTGGAAACGTAGGCCTTAGTGCAGAGTTAACATTACATTCATGGAAGGCCTAATAACTGACATGCTAACATTAGACGGAAATGCAGGGGCATTATTATGACAGGCACGGGAAGGGAATTATACGATAACAGGGACATACATGGAGCATAGGTACATGGATAGGGTGCGAGGGGGGGACAAACTGACTACCTAAAATTTCTGTTTCCTCATTCCCTCCTTGGCCCCTACTGCGCCCTTTAGGATATATCTATTTTCATGAGACCATCTATTTGTTCATATAGCATCATTTGCTCGTCTTTTTTTATCCGAGCACGGGAACGTGAACGTGGACGGGGAATGCAAGCAGTGGCACACAAGCCGCAAATCGCTGGGCCACATTGCAGACAGAGACAGCAACTGAATAGTATGAGCAGTACTATTCCTAGGAATGACAATACTTTCCATCCCCAGGCTGATATCACACTCCAGAGCCACCCGGACCAAGTCCAGGTGCCAGGATTCTGGTGTATCTGGTGAGCTATTTTATGGAGCCTTGTTATTGCTGAATACACTGATGGTGCGTTATTAGGAATAAACACACAACAACTGGAGCCGGTCACTCTACAAGCTCCGCCCCTATCGGCCAGGATGACGTCAAGAACAAGGCGGTTCTGAAGAACAACAAGTCTCATAGCAGACTGCTCCTCTGTTAAGTTACCTAGGGCAGAAGTAGTTTCGTTCACTACTGCTTCCAAAGTTCTGGTTAATCTACGTATTAATTTACTATTTTGAATGGGACCTATGAAGAAAAAGAACCCTTTATTGAAATCTGTATATTGCTCCAATGTTGTCTCAGTCTGATCGACAATTGGGGACTCGATCTCCCTCTTGTGTCTTACATGTACGAGTCTGGAATCTCGATGATAATCGGATGGGGCTAGAAAAACTGGTGGCAGTAAGAATGCAATATAACATGTTCCACCCCAATCTAAGGGCAGACGTACATAAGCTGTCTGACCACAAATAAAATAAGAATGGCGGGAAGCTTTGAAAGTAGACTTTCCTTTATCACTGAATTCGACCACAGTATTACAATCACTGTGTCCTAGGTGTACTGAACCATTTTTCCTAACGCATAATTCACCTTTCACTGGTAAGACGGTTATAAACGGTAAATCTGTATTGGCCTCGGACTGGACATTCAGAATCATGAGGTTAAGGGAAAAATTCCCTAATTCGTATACTTCATTTTCTAGATCGGTCCCTGTCCTTTGGGGAAGACCGTCTTTGCCTGGGAAACATGCTTTATTCATAACTGTATTCAGGTCTCCCCATATCCAATCACCCTGGGAAACTGTGGACTTACTACCTAGTGATGACATTAAAGCAAACCATGCTCCGCACGAACCATTGTGCGAAAACGGATAAGGAAAAAGGGGCAGAGCTCCCTTCATTTTCTGGTAAGGTGGGAGTCGGCCACATACCCAGCAATTTGTGACATTACTGGTCTGGTGAGAATGGTGTAACATACGGATAAAAGTGTTGTTGCGCAGTGCTAGTCGATAGGATAGTTCGTGAGGTGGCAGGTCACTGAATGAGTGCTCTACAGTGTCATTGAAAAAAGAATGTACATGTGAACCAAGTGGAGGAAAGAAAACATGTAGCGTCAAGCTTATACATATAATCGAAATACTTAAAAAAAACATAATAAGCAAGCATCGACTGCGTAGATTTTTGCAATATTTATCTCTCATTTGTCTCTGTCTATCTCTCTCGCTATTTGGGTCTACAGTCTTATACATGTCAGGAACCTGTCTAACCGCTTCACCCGAGGGGGACTTAAACAATTAAACGCTGTCTGACTTACTAGACCGTAATTTAGAACGATACTCCTGTTGCAGAGTTTTTTCTAGAAAAGGGAGTTTAGTGTCAGTGTCGGAACAGTTCTCAGAAACCTTCGTGAAACAGTCTTTGGAATCTTTTCCTGAGCCAAGTCCATGAAATCGCTTCACGTGGTGGGCATGGATCCAGCCCTTACGTCCTTCCACTTTGATAGCCGTCCTCGTCGTCAGTAGCACAAGCTTCGGTGACTTCCAACGCGGCTCCAGGGGGCTTGACCGGTCAAAATTTCTCACCAGGACTAGATCACCAGGGACGATGAGGTGGTCCTTAACCTGGGTGTTGTCTGGGAAAACGGCGGCAACCTGTGAATGACAAGAGAGTAGTGCAGACATCAAGGAAGCCAGGTAATCTGTCAGCATATTACTGTCAACGTCTGTGATTTTTCTCGGCATAGGCATACCCCACATATTTGGCGGTCTACCGAAAACAACCTCATATGGAGATAGTCCGGTTCTGGAATGAGCTACCATACGCATGTAAAAGAGGGCAACTGGTAAGGCTACCACCCAATCTACGCCTTTTTCTGCACAGACCTTCGCTAACCGTGTTTTCAGAGTCTGATTGTGTCTCTCGACGAGGCCAGCTGCCTCTGGGTGTCGTACGCAATGGAACTTCCACTGGTACCCTAACAGAAGAGATACTTGTTTCATTAATTCAGAAGAGAATGGTTGTCCATTATCTGAGTACACGACACGGGGCAAGCCGTATCGTGGAAAGAATTCACGGACCAACTGTTTGGCAGTGGTCACAGCAGTGTAATCTGGGACTGGGTACGCTTCTGTCCATCTGGATAGGGCACATACAACTACGAGGACATACTTGAATCCTCGACATCTGTCCATCTGGATATAATCCATCTGGAGGACTTCAAAAGGGTGGTCAGGAGGATGAAATCCACCTTGTTCCACGGGAATGCCTTTGCCTGGATTGAACTGACAACAGATCATGCAAGTACGCACTTTCTGTTTCGCTGCTGCACGTAAATGCTTGTTGAACCAGATGTTCTGTATACTGTCTAACATGGCTTTCTCTCCTAAGTGTGCTGGACTATGTGCTGTATTAATGATAGCTTGAACCATGGAGTCAGGGAGAAACCATGTGGCTTTTCCCTTTGTCATCCATCCCTGATCTGTCTGGACCCCTCCTTGTTCAGTCCATTTCTTGATTTCGTCTGGAGTGGCATGTGTCTGTATGTCGAGTGCATCTTGTGAGGGATCCCTGACTGTCATGCAATTCGTCAGAGATGGTACTTCAGTCTTTGTCGTTTTCAGTTGGACTGTCTGTATGAGTCTGTGCTGTAAGTTTGGCTGTTCGATCCGCCAGGTCGTTACCCTGGGAAATAGTATCAGTGAGTTTCGTATGTGCCTTGCACTTCATGATGGCTATTGCTGTGGGTAAGTGTATTGCATCTAACAGAGCTTGAATGAGGGGACCATGCTGTATCTTGGCTCCATGAGAGGTCAGAAAACCTCTCTCTTGCCAGAGGACACCGAAGTCGTGAACGACTCCGAATGCATACTGTGAATCCGTGTATATATTTACTTTCAGGTTCTTGGCTCGTATACAGGCTTGGGTCAGAGCGACGAGCTCAGCTGCTTGGGCAGACAAGGTGTCAATACGATGTGTTTCTATAACTTCAGTTTCAGTGGTCACTGCATACGCGGCCACTAACTCTCCTGTGCTTGTTCTCATACATGAACCATCCACATAAAGTGTCAAGTCTGGGTCGGGAAATGCAATGTCTGTCAAGTCTTGTCTTGGCTTCGTCACTGTGTTAATGACTTCCACACAGTCATGTGGTGTAGGGTCTGCTGTGATTGAGGGTAAAAGCGTAGCTGGGTTTAATATATTGCAACGTCTGATTTCTATGTGAGGCTGGAACAATGTCAGTTCATATCCTGTCAGTCTTGCTATGGTCAAATGTTGTGTCTGTGTCCGGTTTAAGAGAACTTCCACTGAGTGTGGAACCTGTACTGTCAAGGGATGTCCTAACACTATGGAATCGCTTTGTCTGATTGCTAGAGCTGTTGCTGCAACTGATTTTAGGCATGCAGGCAGAGCCTGGGCCACTGGATCCAATGTACTAGAAAAGTAAGCACAAGGCTTGTGTTTTCCTGCTTGATCTTGTGTAAGAACAGATAATGCTGTGCCATCGCGTTCAGTAACAAAAAGTGTAAAAGGTTTGCTGTAACATGGTGTCGCTAAAACAGGTGCTTGACATAGAGCTTTCTTCAGTTCATCAAAAACAAGTGTATGTTCCTGAGTCCAAGGGAGGACAGTCGAAGTCACTGCCTCCTGTGTTGTCAATTGTATAAGTGGTTTAGCTAGATATGCATACTGAGGAATCCATTGTCTACAGTAAGAAGTGAGGCCAATGAAGGCCCGTACTTCCTTTTGTGTCTTGGGCTGTGGAAGATGTGCAATTAACTGAATTCGGTCAGGTGTCAACTGTCTACCCCTCTTGGACAGCAAGTGTCCAAGGTATACCACTTGCTGGGCACAGAATTGTAGCTTCGAAGGGGACACTTTGTGCCCCTTTTCTGCCAGGAAGTATAAGACTGTCAGTGATGCACGTTCGCAGTCCCGTTCTGTCCGTGCTGTGATCAATAGATCATCAACGTATTGAAGCAGTGCAGTGTCAGTAGGCATGTGGATACTGTCTAGTTGTCGTTTCAGTGCTTGACTGTAAATACTAGGGCTTTCTGCGAACCCTTGAGGAGCCCTTGCAAATTTGAAGCTTCGGCCATTTAAACAGAATCCGAAAAGGTATTGGCTTTCCGGATGGATTGGGACACTAAAGAAGGCGTTCTTGAGATCTATGACAGTAAAGAACGCTGCTTCGGAATCAATTGCAGTCAATAGGGAA
Organism: Lissotriton vulgaris; assembly: GCF_964263255.1. Lineage (NCBI taxonomy): Eukaryota > Metazoa > Chordata > Amphibia > Caudata > Salamandridae > Lissotriton > Lissotriton vulgaris. The sequence continues at coordinate 1,540,398,341 of NC_141696.1, read as the reverse complement.
GAAATGTCTGGGACCACGGGATACTGGGGTATTATGCATTTGTTCAATTCTCGGAGGTCAATCACTAGTCTGTAGACCGGTGGTGCATTTGGGTCAGTTCGTTTAAGAATTGGAATGATAGGAGAATTACATACATTGGAGTCAGTTTCAACAACCACTCCTTGTGCAATGAGTTCGTCAACAATTTTCAGTAAGGCCACTACAGCCTCAGGTGGTAACTTGTATTGTCGGATCCGTGGCAGTACAACTCCTTGTTTGAGTGTGGCACGGTATGGTGTAATGTGCATGTAACCTACATCAGTTGGACCTTGCGCCCATAAATGCTGTGGTACATTCTGAAGTCTGGGGTCAAAATCTCTCAACACATAATGTCCTTTAAAATCACGTAAAAACAATCTCACTCCTTCCGGAGAACAACAAATCACTGCACCCAGTTCTTTCAATGTTTTTATACCAAGCAAGTTTTCTGGACATGATTTCGTAAGCAACAAGTCTGTAGTGCGGGACAATGGACCGACTTCTAGGGAAACTGGCTTTGACACTTCGTTAACAATAGGCTTTCCTGAAAATCCCAGGGAAGTATTTCGTGAGCCTGAGAGGGGTGCCCCTGGAACCTCGTCGTGACTGATGGTAGTTCTGCTCGCCCCTGTGTCAATCAGAAATTTTCTGTCTTTCCCCAATACCTGACTATGTACATAGGGACCCTCTTGATCTACAGGAACCTCGATAAGGGGCAAGCCAACCTCCCTCTCTAGGCTATTTCATGAGTACTGTTGATAATCAGGGTAATCTGACTGTGCATACTGGTACATTTGTTGCGTGACATGTTGTGTGGCAGCTATGGGTTGGGGTACAGCTACTGTCTGCTGTGCGTTCTGTGGAGGTTGCGTGTTCTGCGGGATGTGTTCCTGTCTAGGAGGACGCGGTCTTTGTTTCGTCTTGCCTGTAGCTATATTGTGTTTCAGGACAGTACATTCATTTATATAGTGACCTGGCTGCTTGCAATAATTGCAGTTCCCTTTGACAGGTGCCGCGCCCTTTCTCTGACCATCGGCGGCTGGAACTGATTGGGCAACTAGTACTTTCATTTTCGTGTCTTTCATACGTCTCTTTTCGTGTTCCTGTTCTTCTCTAATTCGGTTCTGATGGTACTGTAACATTTGTAACATTTGGGAAGGGCTATTAGCTTGCCAGGTACTTTCAACCTTCAGTACTCTATTTTTAATCTGGGGTAAGGAATTCTCTACTAATTTGGTCACAAAAAGATGTGGATACGATTCACTACTTGTCTTTAGGCCACTATTAATAATAAAACATTTTTCAAATCTAGAATAGAAATCACTAGTGTCTTCATCTTGTTTCTGTTTGCAGGCTGAAATGGCATCCCAATCTTCCTTTTTGGTAATCAATAATCTCGGCAAAACCTGTATCAATAGCTCGGGTAATTCTTTAACTTTATCCCCGAGACCAGTACCAGGAGTTTGTGTATTATCCTCGTTTTCTAATTCTGTCCAGTTAATCTTTTTCTCTCCTACCTCCCACTCTTTTTCTTTGAGTTTTTCGTAAATGCCCGCAGGTAACAGGACTTTCAACATTTTAATTGTATCAGCATATGTATACTCTCCCATGCGGAGCATGTCTTTTAATTCACGGTGGAACCCTGCTGGATCTTTATCATGACAGGGCAGTCATTTTTTCATTTCCAATAATTCCATTTTTGTCAAGGTAGTGCAAACGTATACTCGTTGAAGCGTACCCGCATCAGTTCTAACGGGATGAACCTCTCGTAAGGGATTCTGTCTGTCTATGTAAAAGGTCTTTCTTTCTCGGTGTGGAACAGGAACAAAATGTGGAGTCAGGAAAGTCATGTATTTATGTCGTTGTTCTAGTATGACATTAATTAATTCGGTACCTAGACCTCTCCATCTTGCTAGGAGTAAATCGTCCAATAATTTATATAGGGGACCTGGATCAGAACGCTGACTCTCGTACAGTGTGATGAGATGTTGAATCATGTAAGTACCAGCTAAACGCTGTTCTTCTGGAGGAAGACTCAAAAATGTTTACGCTACTATGTCATCCTTATATATGTTAGAATTTCCAGCCCATTGAACTGCTGACCGGGCTAGTTCTTGTTCATGCATAGTACTAAGTTCGCTACCCCCTACTCGTTGTTTTAATGCTTGGTCAGTAGCTTGGAATATGTGTTCAAGGGAATATTGTATTCTAGGCGTATGGGTCTATCAAAAGGTCTTGCCCTACCTACGTAATTTATTCTACTAGTGTCCTCAATTGCTAAATCATCGTCCTCTGAGACTTCGTCATCCTCTTTCTCGGCTTCTTTCTCCGCCTGTTCTCTCTCGTGTATCTCAACAATTTCTTTACGAATTTTCCTGTACATGGCTTCTACACAACTCTGTTTATCATGTTTACCAGCAGCTATGTTGTCACTCCAATTTGTCAGGACTTTAGTTACTTCTTTATTTGGCTTGTCTTGTTCCCTGATCATACAATTAATCAAAAACTGTAAGAGCATACGTTGAAGCTCCACTTTTCTATGTGCCATGGCCTCGTGAATACTTTCTGGTCCCTCCCCCGTTCTAATAAAGTGGTATATCTTGTCTAAATGTTCCTTCATGTCTGGTAGAATAAGCAAGTAATTTGTAACGCGTCTTAATCGTACTGAATATATAATCATTGAACCCTCCCCTGGTACTGGATCATATATACAATCAGTAAGGTGCTGTCTAAGAGATGCGGGTGTAGCTGCCTTTGGCGTGTGCTGTAATGCTAGATCTCATAGTGATGATCGTTTTAACTGAGGTGGGGTGTGCGGCGTCTCTCGAGAGTGCCCCCCTCCCGTTGCCCCCAAGCTGGAATCGCCTAGGCTTGAATCGGCTTTTACTGGGTGTGCTGTCGCTGTCAGCGTAGTCGCTGGTAATGCAGGTTGATCTTGGACTACAGGTGCTGGGAGAAAAGGATTCAGAGGGGGGTTGGTAACAGGAGGAACAGTGGGGGGATTCGTGTTATGAACAGGGTTGAGAGGATTAGTAGGAGGTACACGTACGTTTACATACTCTGGAGCAGCGTCATCTAAATAGGAGGAAAGGAAAATGTCCGTTGCGGTCTGTTTATGACTACGGAGTTTAGTCGGGATCAGTGGTTGCGGCAAGTTACTGGGTACTTCCGGGGTCACTTTAGGTAGGCCCTCGTCGAGAAGGGGATACATGCCTTTAATAAGGGCATTTCTTTGTCGGTCCAATTGCTCTGCTCTAACTCGTTCACCTTCTTCTAGTAATTCTTTTTCTTGGGCTTTTTCTGATGCTTCTCTACTTCTCTCTGCTTTCTTAATTTCTTTCTCTGTTCTTCTATGCGCTTCTTTACGCCACAACTCTATGGCATCTTTCTGGGATTGTCTGGCTTTCTTTTTCCACAGTGCTTCTTCTACTCTCATGATGCAATCAGCATCCCATGTCCCTGAGACAGGCCATCTATATTTCTCTTCCAGGTCTTTAGTGTAATCTACCCATAAATCTAAGTACAGTATGGCATCTAAGCCATGTTTGTGGTACATAAAATGTCCGGGAGTGTCCCTAGGCGGGACGGGAACTGCCTCTTCGAGTATCCCTTTCCTGGTTCCTATCTGACGTAACTTCGAAAACAGCGGCATGTTTGAACTGGCTTGAACGAAAACACATTAAGCACAATAATAAACTGTAAACAATCATTCATAACACGACATTAAAAACATTGCGAACAGATACTACCTGGTACATAGAATAACACAATTCTGAAAGTCTCGAAAAACAACACTAGAATACTGGATGCACTGCTAGAACAGTACAGTCATACCGGTCTCATAAAGAGACACGTCATACCGCATCCACCTAAATGGACACGTCTATACCGGATCTGTGTACCCAGACCCGTCTTGACCGGGCTCAAATAAATGAACCCGTCTATATGCGTTCCCAACAACGGTACTCACCGGGAAGCAAAACTGAAGGCCTCGGAAACTCGACACTGGACTGGACTGCTACGGCTTCTTGCTGCTACGCATGCGCCTCAGAACAGGTGGGCCTCCGGATACCTCGGACCTTGCTCTCTCGGCTTGGGCTCTGGTCGGGACAGTCCGCATTCCTCACCGCCTCGTGTGGATGCCTGGTCGCAGTCTCCGTCTCCTCCGTGGGCCTGAGGGAGTTAGCAGGAAAACCCGCGAATGTGCACAGAAGGGTGTCCGTCACGGCTGTAGAAGGGGTCAGGGGGCTGCGTTACATCGCCGGCGCGTGGGGAAGGGGACTCGTCCCTATTCGGGCGCCAGTTTATGTGGTAAATAAAATTACCGGGACTATTTTTCAATACATTAATAACAATAAGAATAGCTCATAAAATGAGTGGCAGAGTCCGTGGTATCTGAGTCATAAGGGCTTTAATTAAGATGACTCGAGTCACTGAGAATCGGGTTCCATCACCACTAAGGTTCAGGAAGGGATATCCAACGTTTTATTAACATCACACATTATATATAGTAAAACCATACAATTGCAATGAATACAGTAGGCGTAACAAGTGAGAAGAGAGAGATAAGAACATATGGGCGTAAAAGGAGGCGTGTAAGGAGGCCTGTACTTGATGAGTCATAGAAGTGTCATAGGTGGGTGGATGCATAGAGAAAGTCTGCAGGGTCAGCAGAAACCTTTACCCTACATGTGCGCGTAACTGATCATGACGTGAGAGTGACGTGCAACTGGGGAGAGCTGGGGGGTTGACTTTAGCACTAGTAGAGGAGCCTGGAGTCTGGGATGTCAGAACGACCTGCACCTCTGGCATATCTGATATCTTGTGTTTGGAGGATGTATTGTCTGAAGTAAAGGTCTCTCGAGCAGAGGCCGTTCATCACTGAATGCTAGTGGGTGCATATATTTCTTCGTGCAATACGCGGGGCCATGGGCCTACTATGGCAACGGGTTCAGTAAATCTCTTGCATGGAGACAGGAAGGCTAGGCCCTATGCTCTGCAGGCGGAAGATGTTTACCTATTTCACTAGACTGGAATGTGTTTTTGCGGAGGCTGAGCAGATAACTGTAGGCAAAATACCGTCTTGGCAGGCAGACCAGGCCGGGCACCGCTCGGCTGGGCAGGGAGTAAGGTAGAGGTCAGGGATGCATACCTAAACTGCAGCTTTCAGAGACAGAAGAGGCTCGGAGCCTGAATTCAGGGCCTGGCTCGGCTGGGCCACAAAAACGTGTGCTTCGCGATATTAAAAGTGCACCATGTAATGCACTGGAAATGTAGGCCTTAGTGCAGAGTTAACATTACATTCATGGAAGGCCTAATAACTGACATGCTAACATTAGACGGAAATGCAGGGGCATTATTATGACAGGCACGGGAAGGGAATTATACGATAACAGGGACATACATGGAGCATAGGTACATGGATAGGGTGCGAGGGGGGGACACACTGACTACCTAAAATTTCTGTTTCCTCAGGAGGAAGAGAGTGACCCTCTCCCAGACCTGCTCACTCAGAATCCTGATGATGGATCAGTAGATGGTGTTGTCTTTTGTGGCAGCCTCTCTGAACATCAACAGAAGGATTGCAAACAAGTTCTTCAATCCTTCAGGCATATGTTCTCTCTAACACCCAGCCAAACCAATTGGTGTACCCATGAGGTTGACACTGGTGACAGCTTGCCAGTTAAGAGTAAAATCTACAGGTAGCCTGATCATGTTAGAGACTGCATCAAAACAGAAGTGCAGAAAATGTTGGAGTTGGGAGTCATTGAACCCTCAGATAGCCCTTGGGCTAGTCCAGTAGTTCTAGTGCCAAAGCCTCACACCCAGGGTGGTAAGAAAGAGATGAGGTTTTGCGTAGACTACAGAGGTCTCAATGCAGTCACTAAGACTGATGCCCACCCAATACCTAGGGCAGATGAACTTATAGATAGATTGGCTTCTGCCAACTACTTAAGTACATTTGACCTGACAGCTGGGTATTGGCAAATCAGGTTAGCTGAGGATGCCAAGCCCAAGACAGCATTTTCTACCCCTGGTGGGCATTATCAATTTGCGGTAATGCCCTTTGGTTTGAAAAATGCACCTGCCACCTTCCAAAGGCTGGTGAATCATGTTCTCACTGGGCTGGATGACTTCTGTGCAGCATATCTTGATGATATTGCTGTCTTTAGCTCCACCTGGGAGGATCACCTGGTCCACCTGAGGAAAGTGTTAGAGGCACTGCAAGCAGCAGGTCTCACTATCAAGGCCACCAAGTGCCAGATAGGGCAGACACAGGTTGTATACTTGGGCCACCTTGTAGGTGGAGGCCAAGTTCAGCCACTGGAGAGCAAGATACAGTCAATCAGGTACTGGGCTCCTCCAACCACCCAGACTCAGGTTCGAGCTTTCTTGGGCCTGACTGGTTACTACAGAAAGTTTGTCAGGAATTATGGATCAATTGTGACTCCACTTAATGAACTGACAAGTAAAAAGATGCCAAAAAAAGTTCAGTGGACAGCAGGCTGTCAAAAAGCATTCGATGACCTAAAGCAGGCCATGTGCACAGCACCTATCCTCAAGAGTCCAGACTACTCCAAACCATTCATTGTCCAAACAGATGCTTCTGAGTTGGGTGTGGGAGCTGTTCTATCTCAACTGAATTTTGATGGTCAAGATCAGCCCATTGCTTTTATAAGCAGAAGGCTGACCCCCAGAGAGAAAAATTGGTCAGCTATTGAGAGGGAGGCCTTTGCTGTGGTGTGGGCCCTGAAGAAACTGAGGCCATACTTGTTTGGCACTCATTTCAAGATTCAGACCGACCACAAGCCCCTCTTATGGCTAAATCAGATGAAGGGTGAAAACCCCAAACTGCTTAGGTGGTCCATTTCCCTACAGGGGATGGATTTTACAGTGGAGCATAGACCTGGCACTGATCATGGCAATGCAGATGGGCTCTCCAGGTATTTCCACTTAGAGCAAGAAGACTCACCTGGCCAAGGTTAGTTTATTGTCCCAAAGTTTGGGGGGGGTCATGTAGGAGAGTAGGGTCCGCAATCCTATGATCACCCCAGATTTTTGCTTTTTGCTTCACTGGTTTACGACTTCCCTGGCTGTGGGCCTGCTAATCAGACCCACAGCCTAGCTGTTCTCTCACTAAATTGACACGTGTACCTTAGGTGCATATACCAATTGGTACTGGGCCACCTTATCAGACCCTGTAACTCAGGGCATAGGTGTACCCAGGGCCTACCAGGGGCTGAAGCATGTATTATGCCACCCCTGGATGGCCATATAAATCTGACACAACTGGCTGCACGACAGCTGGGCAATCACCCTTTGCTTTAGATATAGTATACCTATATCTAACCCTAAAAATGGACACACAGATTCCTATCAGTCACTCCTATGGCAGGCCTTGACAATCCTGAAGGCAGAGTGCTTGGAATCGTGTGAGATGGCGCTCTGGCATGAGCTGAGCCCGTTTGCAGCTTGGGGAACCATGTCCTAATAGCTGTTCCATGATAACGCATACCATATACTCTTAAGTGCATTATAATCCTCGCGGTTAAATGCTATCTTTGGTGTCGCTTTATCAAAACATGTCGAGTAAGGTGTCATACGAATTGGAATACTAACCCCTCGCCAATTCTGGCGACGGGGTTAGCATTCCACCCTTCTAGAGGGACACGACATGTATGTAACTGTGAACCCCGGTTAAAGTTAACTGAAGCCTCAGCATCACAAAATGGATGCTGCCACCACAGACACGAGTCTGACCCCCTGCAGCTGGGAGTCCTTCCAGCGAGGGGAGCTTGGACAAAGGGTTTCCTGTCAGGGGCGGTGCTAGCACCATCCCAGACAGGGTTTTGTGTATCCTGGGTAGGCAGGGCTTTACAGGAAGGTGACTGCCAGTGGCACCCCGGTGCTCACTACGCATCTGCCGGCTAGAATCAGTTCCAGGGGCACACCAGCCCCTGGCCTGGGGAAAGTCCGGCATGGGAGAGGGGTGTAACCACCCCCCTTCCGGGTCCCACCCCTAGGGCAGGACCTAGTCGCGTACCCACCCCTTTCTTTAGGATAAAGGCAGGAGCGGGGACCCTTCCAAATTAGATCATCTTTGAATCAAGAAACTACTTTCTACGAAAGGAACTCTCGACTTCTTCTCAAGATTTCTCCCTTGTGACTAAGGAGTAGTCACCCTGCATCCGCAGGCACCATCTAAGAACTCTGCGGTTTGCTGCACGTCCTTCCTCCGGAATCCGACTGACCAGCTCGACGAGACCCGGCTTCCCTGGCACCTCTGACCTCTACCTACCTTTACAGCTAAGCTGAGAACCGTAGCTGCGACGAGACCTCGAGGGACCGGCCATCATCAGAACTGCACGACTTCTATCCAGCACGACCGCCGAGGGATCCTCTGGTGAGTGCTTTGGGGTCCGAGAAGCCCCGACCCTGAGCAGCTCCAGCACCGAAGTCCAGCCCCCCAGCATCTCCACGATCTGCGTGGGGCCCTTCTGCTTTTTGCTGCTCACCGCGTTGTCTGGCTACTAGCCCGCTGGCTTGTGGCCTTCCCGACGACGATCAACGATGACAACACTGCTGGTCTGGTTGCTCCAGACTGGCCCTTGCTCCCTTCCAAAAGAGGAGCACCCCGGACCCTCCTGGTCCACTCCAGACGCCACTTTAGGTCCACCGCGTGGGCTTGAATTTGCCAAGACTTGTTGCCCCAATCCTGGGTCCAGCGACGTCGACAGCATCAACCATCGTGGGACAGCTCGCACCTCCATCCTGGTCGCCGACAACGCCTCCTGGTCCGTGAGACTGCAGAGCCCAGCGTCGCCCACTCACCTGGTCGAGGTGACTACCATCCGGTGCCCTCCTGGTGCCATCTGATCACTGGCTAGTGGTCAAGAACTTGGTCCCCTCTGCTTTCAGGTGTCATCCATCTTCGATCCAGGCTTGGATCACTCGAACAATCTTCACTGGTCGCCTGCCAGCAACTTCTTTCCTCAGGCTCCTGGTTCGTCAACGAGGATTCCCGACGTCTTTTCAGACCTATGCAGCTGCAGCCCCTGGGCTAGGTAACTTCGGCATTTCGGTGCCCCAGCATAGCCTCATTATCCAAGGGTCCAGATCCACTGTCGTTTTCGACCTACCTTATCGGGTTCGCCCGAGAACACTAACTTTGCTTTTACTAGCTCCTATAGAATTTGTCCCGCATCCCGCGTGAGAGTGCACACTCTGCACCCGAGTCCCCTAGGCCTCCTACTAGTAATCTGAAGGTTCAGTAACGTAGTCCTAGCGATTCCAAAGCCTATTAGTACAGTACTTACCTGCTAGTAATTTCGCATTCCACTTCCATAGTATATGGTTTTCCATGCCACTGGGCATTTGTGTAAATTGTGCAACTTAAAGTATTTTCGTAAGAGTTTTGTTGCGTGCTTAGTACCCTGTCCTCATAAAGAGTACAGGGCTGTTGTGATCTAAATAAATACACTGTTTATTTTCATAACACTTGTGTGGTGTCCTTTCACTTGGTTTTCAAGGGGTATATGTGATGGTATAACAGCTGGCTTAACACGCCCTCTAGAGTTTAGCCCGAAGACTGCTCGTATCCACGCTACTAGGATAGCTGGTCTATAAGGTTGACTTACAACCAATCACCATAAGGGTTGTTTGGACTGATACAAAGTGCTCACTAGAATAGTGAACATTATATATCAGGCCAACTTCTCACAGTAGTTCTCTCTGCAAGCCCTTTATCTCCTTGAAATCTTGCGGGGACCAAGTCTGGGGAGTTCTGTTGGGCATAGAGGAATCGTGGCATAGCCATCATTTTCAAGAGGCCTTCCAACTTGCAATGTTGCGCCTCAATTTTTGTAGTGGGGTAGCAGATTGCGCTCTAAATGGAGTTTAGAATCTGTGGTGATGAAGATCCCCAATTATTTAAAACTCACTTTAGTTGAATATATTGGACAATTCCTGGGTGAGAGGGGTGGGTCCCCACTAATGATCTACATAAGTGATTTTCTCCAGTTGATCGAATACCCCCAGAATCTGCCAAAGGTTGTGAGGATGTCAAGTACCCTAATAAGCGACGTTTTGGAGGTGGAGAACTGTGGCTCACTGGTTAGAAGCGGCAGACCCTGAAGCAGAGATCAGGCCTGGGACCAGGGTTCAATTCCTGATGCGGCAGGGTCTTGGGCTTAATGTCCCCAGACTCGATAATTCTCTCGCCTCGGCGCCTACTCTAATCATGGGTCCCACGCTGCAACTCTGGGCAATAGCTTGCTTAATCTCCACAACGGCCGCTGGGATGCCTGGCTTCACCTTGGGGGTGCCCAGGAGGGGCATCTCACAGGGAGAGTCAGGAAGGGTTCCACAGCGTTAGACAGCGCCGGGACGCCCTGTTGCTGGGGCAGCTGTGCGCTTTACAAGTATACTACATTTACATTTTTGGGGAGTCTAGATACAGAAGAATGTTGTCCGCATAGAATGAGATGCAGTCCTCCTAGTCTGTCGACCATTGCAGTCCCCGCATGACTGGATCCTTTCAGATCCATTCTGCCAGTGGCTCCAGGGAGAGGGCAAAGAGTAGTGGGGACAGTGGACAACCCTGATGGGTCCCTCAACTTAATTTGAATGGTTGATGATTTCTTATTATTGACCATAACTTGTGCAAAAGGTGCCGAGTAGAGGAGTCTGACCCAGTCAATAAAACCAAGCCCGAACCTCAGTTTTGCTAGTACCGCGAAAAGGTACGGTCATTCAATAGTATCGAACGCCATGGTGGCGTCTAATGATATGACAACCGCTGTTTTTTTTATTGTTGCCACCCTTCCCAGCACGCCATTCTACATAGGTTTAGAGTATTGCGATGGGCATAAAGCCCGATTGGTCGGATTGAACCAACCTATCAATTACTTGGATAAGTCGGTTTGAAAAAATTTTGGCTAGTATTTTAGGTTCCGCGTTAAGCAGAGAGATGGGTCTGTAGGAGGAACATTTAGTCTTTGGCTTACCCTCTTTGTGAATAGTGACCAGCTTCGCTATCCTCTGATCAGGCGGAAGCGACCCTACCCTCTTACTCTCTTCAAACATGGCTCGCAAGTACGGGGCTATTCTGTCTGGTCTTAACTTGTAGAGCTCGATAGGCAGGCCGTTGGGGCTGAGAGCCTTGCCAGACTGGAGGCTGTTTATTTCTCACTCTATTTCGTTGTTGGTGAAGTTACTATCTAGCGCATCCGCTTACTCGACCAATAGAGTAGGAATTCAAATATCTTAAGCAGATCCTGAGAGTCAACCTCGAGCAAGGTTGTGCTTGATTGGTATACAGTACAATAGTGAGCTGCAAATTAGTTTGCGATGTCCTGAGGATCAGTGATTGTCCTGCCCACATCGTACACAAGTTCCGGTACCAGCCTACTTAACATTTCTTTTGTCTCGAGCCAGGCTATTAGTTTCTCAGCTTTGTCCCCCTGATCATAAACTCTGCCGTCTTTATCCCTCCCCCATGCTCCGGCCCTGTCTGTGGCTATGGCTTTATATTCATCCCGTTTTAGTTGCAGGGTGTGCAGTTTCTCCTGAGTGACCTCCTCACCTCTCTCTTTCTCCATACGGAGGATCTCGCCCTCAACAGCAACCGACTCTTTCAGCTTCTCTTTCCGTACACCTGCTATCAGTGAGACCGCCTGCTCCCTTATGATGGATTTAAACGCTTCCTACAATGTTTGGGGGGACTCAACCGACCCCTCATTATCCTGGAAGTAATGATCTAAGGCCTGGAGTAATGCTTTCCTAACCAATACGGTTACGGAGGTACCAAGGGTTTATGGGTGCAATCTTTCCCACCTGTTTGTCACCCAAGACCATTTGAGCCCACACAGGGTAGTGATCCGAGATGCCTTGCGCCATGTGTCTGATTTCTCGGATATTAGTTATTTGAGATGCTGGAACGAGTAGGTAGGCTCTGCGAGATAGACTAATATGCACCCCTAAATGGAAGGTGTGTTGAATACTGTCTGGGTGATATGTCCGCCATGTGTCTGCCAGACCTAGGGCATCTAGAAAGTCCGGAAGCCGGCTGCTGGAGATTCCACCTTTGACGCCCAGGTGCTGTGTTGCGTTGCTGTAGGTGGATGTTCACCTCCTCAGGTGAAATCAATTGTTTGGGCCTCAAACGCTTGCAGAATATGTGGTGCCGTGGCCACTCTCTATTTTCGCAGCTGCCGCCCCCCGGGGCCGAGGTCGATGTCTTGTCGCTGCGGGGGCGCCCACTTCAGCCCCGCAGGCCACGTCTAGTAAATCGCCGCGAGCGGGGACCCCAGCTCACCTTGCACTCATTCACCGCCAACTCCGCTGGCGAATCGATGTCTCCGTCTCGCTGTTTACCCTGCCTTGGTTTGTGGGCCCAGGCTGCGGCCCAGCGTGAAATGCAGGCAGCTCCCCGCCACAGCCCACTTGGCTCCCGCAGGCACAGCAGGTCCCGGCATCAGTCGAGGAGGAGGCCACATATGGCAATGTCCAAAGCCCCATCCACACGGGCCCCACAGCCCCAATCTTCAGCTCGGCAGAGTCCCACCACCTTCCAGCAGCTCTTTCTCCGCTCGGGGCACGGATAATGAAGTCAGATAAATGGTAGGAAGGCAGACTGCGAGGAGCTGCTCTAACTCACGGCCATTGCATAACGCTGCGTAGCCACGCCCCTCCAGTGATTGATTTATTAATACATACACCCAGGGGGTACCTGAACGCTACTAGTCCTCTAGTGTGCTGGCTGACTGGTACAGTCCCGCCTGCCACCACAGATGCACTTCTGACCCCCTAGGAGGTGACATCTCTGCTCTCAGAGGTCAGGAACAAGGCCTGATCTTGAGGATGTGTATAACCTCCTCCAGCCCGATGGCTAGTATGTCAGCATACCAAGGCCAGAGATTTCAAAGTCTATGCCGCCTTTAATATGTGATCCCAGACCTGAAGGATGCCACTCCCTGCCCTGAGGCCCATTTGGCTTCAGGACAGTTGGGAAATTAGTTATGCGAGGAGGCGTGGAGCACACCCAGTTCAAACACACCCCTAAGGTGAGCTGCCTGATGTGCCCCACACTAGGAACCTTCTGACATCTTTGTGATGGCAGAATTAGAAACTCTGGGACAGGGTAATGCCCACTTCCCACAGGAAGTGGTCATATAGAGGGGTGTAGTGATACCCAAGGGTAAGTAGCCCATGAGCTACTACTCTTCACTCTTCTATTGCACCTAAATTGAGTTTTTAGGTGGACCCCGACACCAGGAATTTAGATTCACTTGACTACAAAAGTAATGTAATGTAATGTATAGGCATTTATATAGCGCACTACTTATCCGGAGGGTCCCAAGGCGCTTCGACCGCTGCGAAACCCTTCCTGGCTTCCCTGAGAGATGGTCCCTTAATGGGTATCTCCAGGGTGAGACCAGGCATCCCCGGCGGTCTGGTGGGACCGTTAGTGAAGATGAGGCAAGCTAATGCCCAGAGTTGCCGAGTGTTGAGGAAATATAAATTTTATGGTCAAGAAATGTTCCCTAACGTGTACCCCACCGTCTCCATGTACGAGTTTAAAGTGCATGTAACTTCCCTCCTGTGCCAGCTATGAAGACGCAAATACATTTGCGTCCAACGTTAACATGTCCTCTTTCAGATCCAACTTGAATGGATTGAATATTCCGTTCCTAAATATGCCGTGCCAACGTCTTTATGTAGTGTACTTTACACGTTTTTCAGCTCTGGCGAAGTAGGCCCCGAATTCTGCCATCAAGCCTTTTCCTGCCTTCTGACTCTGAACGCCTCAGCCTGAGCTGCCTCTGTACCCGTGACCTCTGCCTTACTCCCTGTGCGGCTAACGGCGCTTAGCCCAGCCTGCTGCCTGCCAAGACTGTATTCAACCTTCGAATTATCTGTTCCGCTCCTCAGAGATACATTCCTGCCTACTAGTTCAAGTAAACATCTTTCCAGCTGCAGAGCAAAGGGCCCGGCCTTACTGTCTCCGTGCAAGTAATTCATAGCTCCTGTTACCATGGTAGGCCCATGCCCCCCGCATCTCATGCAGACACGTAGACGCTTATACACGCACTCACAGTCAGTATAGAATAGCCTCTGCCCAAGAGACCTTTCCCTCTAGATAATATGGTTCCCAAACATCAGATATCAGATATGATATAGGTACAAGTTGATCTGACATGCCAGACTTCTGTCTCTTTCCGCTAGTGTAAATGTCAAGTCCCCTGCACTCTCCAGCTCCACGTCAATCACACGTCATGCAGCTGCGCGCGCATCCAGATCTCAGATTTCTGCTGACATTACAAGATTCTGCTATGTACCCGCCTACTTGTGACACTTCTATGTGACGTTTCTAGCATACACCTCTATGTTCACGCCTAGTCCACGCCTTTTTGATTACGTATTGCTAACACGTGTATGCTTTTATCTTGTCTCACTCAGCTGTTACGCCTTCTGTATTGATATCTATTGTATGATTTAAGTATAAAAGTTATGTCTTATCAATAAAGTATGCTCTATACCTTCCTGAACCCCAGTGGTGTCAGGAATCCGATATCCGGTTCTAGAACCATTCCTTTTTAAGGAATAAAACCCCTAAGAACTCTAACACCACGGACTCTGCGTCTTTCTTTCCGATTGAGTTATTTTTGTTTAAGTACTTACCTGCATAGAAATTAGGACGGTAAATCAAATATTTACCACATTATTTTGGCGCCCGAATAGGGACCCCTCCCCCACCTCACGCGCCGGTTGGTGCGTTGCAACCTTTGCCCCCTGCCATAAGTCAAGACGGACAATTACGCGTACCCGCAGGATTTCCTGTATCTCCCTCTGGCCCACGGAGGTGACGGAGACTGCGATCAGCACCCAGACGAGGCGGTGAGGAGTGCGGAGGATCCCGACCAGAGCCTAGCCGAAAGAAGCAAGGTCCGAGGTGTCAAGAGGCCCACCAGTTTCCGAAGTATCCACGTGTCGAGTCGAGTCGAGCCGAGTCCGGTCCAGTCCAGTCGAGTTTTCCGAGGCTTTCTGTTCCGTGCTTCCCGGTGAGTACTATTGCTGGGACGTATCAAGACGGGTGCATTATTATGTATCCGGTAAAGACGGGTTTGGGTACACAAACGCGGTCTGCACTGTTTTAGACAATGTATCTGTGCTGTTTAGCAGTACATCAGTTATTCAAGTTCTTGCACTGTTCTCTAACAGTGTATCTGTGCTGTTTAGCAGTACATCTAGTATCATGGGTAGTCATATGTGTTCAAAATGTTTTCATGTAATTAATGTCGTGGTATGAGTGATTGTTTGATGTACATTATTGTGTTTTTGTGTAACTAGCTGTGTTCAGAGTAAGTAACAAGTGTTGAGTATCCAGTACCAAGTAACAAGATGCCGTTTTTCAATAAATTAAGACAGATCGGAACTAGGAAGGGGATACTAGAGGAAGAGATTCCTATCCCACCTAGGGACACTCCAGGACATTTTATGTACCATAAGCATGGTTTAGATGCCATACTGTACCTAGATTTATGGGCCGATTATACCAAGCACCTAGACGAGAGACACAGATGGCCCGTTACAGGAACATGGGATGCCGAGTGCATCATGACGGTAGAAGAAGCGTTATGGAAAAAGAAAGCCAGACAATCTCAGAAAGACGCCATAGAATTTTGGCGAAAAGAATCGCATAAACGTGCCGAAAAAGCACTCCGAAAAGAAGACAGACATAGAGAAGAGTCGGATAAAGTCCGAGAAAACGAATTAGTTAATGAAGGGATCCGAGTAAAAGCAGAACAAGTAGACCGCATGCGAAACACTCTTGCAAATGGTATGTATTTAGGTGCCGAGGGTCTGCCTAAAGCCACTTCAGAAATACCGAAAGATCTGCCGCCGCCATTGGTTCCAACTAAAGTAAATCACAGAACCACCAAAGACGTATTCCTTGCTTCCTATCTAGACGATGTAACTCCCGCTTATACCAATCCACGTGCCCACGTACCGCCTACTGACGGTGACGGAGGTGGCAACCTACTCCAAGACAATGTCCAGTCATCACCGCAACAAAGTTCACCCGTTCGACAGTCTGCTCCACCTGCTCCTCCACCTCCACCACTCCCCACATCTAAGATTAATATTCTAAATCCGTTTGCGCCTGATCCTGGTAGGAGTCAAGTTCAGGTACAGATACCGACTTCACAGACACACAATCTTCAAGTCTCCGCCTCAGGAGGTGCGACAGGAGGTCTCCAGACTCCGCCGCCAACACATAGATTGAACCTAAGGGACATAATGAGGCAACGTACACCCCAAACTCCACGTTTCGACATGCTTAAAGATCCCCTTCCCATTTGCAGATATGATCCAGTACCCGGTAAAGACGATAGAATGCTGTTAGCATCGCTACGCTTACGAAAAGTTGCAGATTACCTAGTGTTATTTCCAGGAATGACTGAACACCTAGATAGAATATATCATTTTGTCCAGACTGGGGAAAATCCTGAAAGTATTAAAGAGGCCCTGGCTCACCAGAAAGTTGACACTCAAGGTTGTATATTACGTTTCTTTATAAATTGCTTAATAAGAGAACGAGACAGGCCTGGAGTAGACCAGGAAGAGATGGAAGCACTAAACAAGTGGGGTCAAAATATAGCCGAGGGAAAACATGATAAACTGAATTGTATAGCAAGTATGTACAAGAAAATCAGAAAAGCAGTAATAGAAATACACGAAAAAGAACAAGAAAAAGAAAGGGACAGGAATGACTCCCCCGAGGAGGACGGACCTGAAGAACCAGACACGACTAAAGAGATGATAGCGTATGTAGGTAAGGGAAATTACCTTAGGAAAGGCATTCGCCCGGAAAGCAAGAGAGTTTTTCTCTCTGGCATATCAAAACCGAGTTCTCCTGAATATCTGTTTCAAGGCACCGATAAAATTCTTCAAGAACGAATGGGGTACCATGTACTCGATTCTATGGATGAACAAGAACTAGCCCGGTCAGCAGTACTATGGGCTGACAATACTAGCACATATAATGATGATACAGTAGCACAGACATTTCTGAACCTTTCCCCAGACGAGCAGAAATTAGCCGGTGTATACATGATTCAGCATCTCATCACGTTATACAGACAACAACATTCTGATCCAGGTCCCTTACCGGATACATTAGAAGCGCTACTTATGAATAGATGGAGAGGCCTAAGTACCAGATTAATTCAAATAATTCTAGAACAACGACGCAAATATAACGCTTTCTTAGGCCCACAATATGTTTCAGCTCCGCCCCCAGAAAGAAAAATGTTTCATTTTGACAGGCAGAATCCTTTACGAGAAGTACACCCAGTTATGAATGCCAATAACGCCTTGGAACGTGTGTTTGTGTACACACCTTTAACAAAGTTAGAATTGTTAGAAATGAAGAAACTAGTACCCTGTCACGATAAAGACCCTGCAGGTTTTCACCGAGAACTTAAAGACATGTTACTCATGGGAGATTACACGTATACGGATATTATGAAATTATTAAAAGTACTGCTGCCCACCGGCATTTACGAGAAACTCAAGGAAAAAGAATGGGAGGTGGGAGATAAAAAGATTATATGGACTGAAATAGAAGACGAGGAAAAAGGTCGTACCCCAGGGCTAGGCCTTGGGGATAAAGCTAAAGCGTTACCAGGTTTAATAGTACAGGTCTTGCCAAGATTATTGACAACTAAAAAGGAAGACTGGGACGCAATCTCAGCCTGTAAACAGAAACACGATGAAGATACTAGTGACTTCTATTCAAGATTCGAGAAATGTTTCATTATTAATAGTGGCCTGAAACCAGGTAGCGAGTCATACCCACATCTTTTTGTAACAAAACTAGTCGAGAACTCCCTGACACAAGTTAAGAACCGTGTATATAAAGTTGAAAGTACATGGCAAGCAAATACGCCATCTCAGATGTTACAAATGTTACAATACCACCAGAACAGAATTAGAGAAGAACAGGATCACGAACAGAGACGTATGAAAGACACGAAAATGAAAATGTTAGTGGCACAGTCGGTTCCAGCCGACGGTCAGAGGAAGGGTACGACCCAGACAGGTAATGCAGCAGCTCCCGTTAAAGGGACATGCAACTATTGCAAACAGCCAGGTCACTACGTACATGAATGTTCGGTTCTGAAACACAATATAGCAACAGGTAAAACTAAAGAAAGACCGCATCCGCCTAGACAAGACCAGGTCCAGCAACAGACTTCACAGAATTCACAGCCTATGCATGCTCCACCACATACAGCACAGACTGCAGCGGTATCGCAGCCGCAGCCCATTGCCGCGACGCAACAGGTTTCACGACAGATGAACCAGTATGCCCAATCTGATTATCCCGATTATCAGCGATACACATGAAACAGCCTAGAGAGGGAGGTTGGCTTGCCTCTTATTGAGATTCCTGTAGATCAAGAGGGTCCTTATGTACACAGTCAAGTATTGGGAAAAGACAGAAAGTTTTTAATTGACACAGGGGCAAGCCGTACAACAATCAGCCATGATGAAGTCCCAGGGGCACCCCTCTCAGGCTCACAGAATGTTTCCCTTGGTTTTTCAGGACAGCCTATTGTAAATGAAGTATCGAAGCCAGTCCCCCTAGCAGTAGGTCCATTATCACGCGTTACAGACCTGTTACTCACGAGATCATGTCCAGAAAACTTGCTAGGTATCAAAACGTTGAAGGCTCTAGGAGCAGTGATATGTTGTTCTCCGGAAGGAGTTAGACTTTTCCTGCGTGACTTTAAGGGTCACTATGTATTACGAGAGTTAGATGTCAGATTGAAAAATGTACCGAAACACCTGTGGGCACAAGGCCCAACCGATGTAGGTTGTATGCACATCACACCATACTGTGTTACACTCAAACCAGGAATTGTTTTACCACGAATCAGACAATACAAGTTACCACCCGATGCTGTAGTGGCTTTACTGGAAATCATTGAAGAGCTCATTGCCAAAGGAGTGGTCGTAGAAACCGACTCTAATATCTGTAATTCCCCTATCATTCCGATTCTTAAACGTACTGATCCCAATGCACCGCCAGTATATCGGCTGGTGATTGATTTACGAGAACTCAATAAATGCATTGTCCCACAGTATCCTGTGGTTCCCGACATCTCATCCTTATTGACTGCTATTGATTCAGAAGCGACGTTCTTTACTGTAATTGACCTCAAGAACGCCTTCTTCAGTGTCCCCATTGATCCAGAGAGCCAATACCTCTTCGGATTCAGTTTAAATGGACGAAGTTTCAAATTTTCACGCGCACCTCAAGGATTCACAGAAAGCCCCAGCATCTATAGCCAAGCACTGAAAAGACAACTTGATTGTATCCAAATGCCAGTTAACACTGCCTTACTACAGTACGTCGATGATCTGCTGATCACCGCACGAAGTGAACCCGAATGTGAACAAGCATCACTGACAGTTTTACATTTTCTGGCCGACAAGGGACACAAGGTGTCCCCTTCGAAGCTACAATTCTGTGTTCAGCAAGTTGTGTACTTGGGTCACTTGCTGTCCAAAGTGGGGAGACAGCTCACTCCTGACCGCATCCAGTTAATTGTAAACATGCCACAACCCCAGACACAAAAGGAAGTGCGGGCCTTTATAGGCCTCACCTCGTACTGCAGACAATGGATTCCTCAATATGCATTTCTAGCTAAACCACTCATTCAGTTGACAACACAAGAGGCAGCAACTTCGACTGCCCTCCCTTGGACTCAGGAACATACACAGGCCTTTGAGGAATTAAAGAAAGCTTTATGTCAAGCACCAGTTTTAGCAACACCATGTTACAGCAAACCTTTTACACTTTTTGTTACAGAACGTGATGGTACAGCATTGTCTGTCCTCACTCAAGATCAAGCAGGTTCACATAAGCCTTGTGCTTATTTTTCAAGTACATTGGATTCAGTAGCCCAGGCACTCCCTGCGTGCTTAAAATCAGTTGCAGCGACAGCCCTAGCAATCAGACAGAGCGACTCAATAGTATTAGGACATCCATTGACAGTACAAGTTCCACATTCTGTAGAGGTCCTTCTAAACCGAACACAGACTCAACACCTGACTATAGCACGACTGACAGGTTATGAATTAACGTTATTCCAGCCACACATAGAAATCAGACGCTGTAACCTTCTAAATCCTGCAACATTGTTACCTTCGATTACGACAGATTCAGCCCAGCATGATTGTATAGAGATCATTAATGCAGTAACCAAGCCCCGACGAGACCTAACAGATGTTCCATTGACTAATCCGGACCTGACACTTTACGTGGACGGTTCATGTATGAGAACAAGCACAGGAGAATTAGTAGCCGCATATGCAGTGACCACTGAAACTGAAGTCAAAGAAACACATCGTATTGATACACTGTCCGCTCAAGCAGCAGAGCTTATCGCTCTGACCCGAGCCTGTATACTAGGCAAGAACAGAAATGTTAACATATACACAGATTCACGTTATGCTTTCGGAGTCGTACACGACTTCGGAGTGTTATGGCAAGAACGAGGTTTCTTGACCTCTCACGGTGCCAAGATTCAACACGGTCCCCTTATTCAAGCACTGTTAGAAGCAATACATTTGCCTTCAGGCATATCCATCATGAAGTGTAAAGCACATACTAAAGTTACAGACTCCATTTCCCAGGGTAACGACCTGGCAGACCAAACAGCAAAACATACAGCATTGACTCACATTCAGACAACTGATGTAACAAAGATCATAGTGCCGACACATTGTATGACAGTTAGGGATCCCACACTAGATGTAATCGATATTCAGACACATGCTACTCCAGATGAAATCAAGAAATGGACTGAACTAGGAGGGATCCAGACAGATCAGGGATGGATGACGAAGGGAAAATCTACATGGTTTCTCCCTGATTCTATGGTTCAAGTCATAATAAATACAGCACATAGTCCAGCACACCTAGGAGAAAAAGCTATGTTAGACAGTTTACAGAATCTCTGGTACAACAAACATTTATGAGCAGCCGCAAAACAGAAAGTGCGTACTTGCATGATCTGTTGTCAGTTCAATCCAGGTAAAAGCGTCCCTGTAGAGCAAGGTGGATTTCATCCTCCCGATCACCCTTTTGAAGTTCTCCAGATGGATTATATCCAGATGGACCGTTGTCGAGGATTCAAGTATGTCCTCGTAGTTGTTTGTGCACTTTCCCGTTGGACCGAAGCATATCCAGTCCCAGATTACACTGCCCCGACCACTGCCAAGCAGCTGGTTCGTGAATTCTTCCCACGGTACGGCTTGCCTCGTATCGTGTACTCAGATAACGGACAGCCATTCTCATCCGAGCTCATGAAGCAGGTTTCACTTCTGTTAGGATACCAGTGGAAATTCCATTGCGTCCGACATCCCGAGGCAGCTGGCCTTGTAGAGAGACACAACCAGACACTGAAAACACGACTTGCGAAAATATGTAAAGAGAAAGGGGTCGACTGGATAGTCGCCCTGCCAGTTGCACTATTCTATATGAGAATGGTCCCCCATTCGAGATCAGGACTATCCCCGTATGATGTGGTCTTTGGCCAACCACCAAATATGTGGGGGACGCCCATGCCTAAGAAAATAACCGATGTTGATTGTAATATGCTGACAGATTACCTTGCCTCCTTGATGTCTGCACTCCAATCATGTTGTTCACAGGTTGCCGCAGCCTTTCCCGACAACACTGATGTAAAGCCACACAATGTCCGTCCAGGTGATACTGTGCTGATCCGCAACTTCGACAGGAGAAGCCCGCTGGAGCCCCGCTGGAAGGAGCCGAAGATCGTCCTTCTGACCACGAGGACGGCAATCAAAGTGGAGGGCCGAAAGGGGTGGATCCACACGAGTCATATTAAAAAATGTAATGAACTGTTGCCAGAAACTGACTCTTCCACCCCCTCAAAGGACTGCCTTGATTCTACAGACTTTAAAGTTCCCAAGAGAGAGAAAACTCCCCAAGAGGAGTATAAAACGAAATTACGGTCTAGCAAGTCAGACAGTTTAATTGTTTAAGTCCTCCCCTAGGTGAATCGGTTAAATTAGTTTCTGACATGTATCCCCTAGACCGAGATAGAGAGAGAGAGAGACAATTCAAGAAACGTGCATATTGTAAATCACTTCGTAGTCACTGTATAGTGACATTATTGGTTATGTTTTTTCTAAGTCTTCTGATTATTACGGCCAGTATATTGCTGTCTATATATTACCCTATCTTCAAGCGTGAACAATCTGCTTACAATGTCACTGCCGAACATTCTTTTAGTGAGTTACCCCCTCACGAGCTATCTTACAGACTTGCGCTGCGCAACAACACATTCATTAGTATGTTACATCACTCCCATCAGACTAATAATGCTACAAACTGTTGGATATGTGGCCGACTCCCTCCCTATCAGAAATACAAGGGAGTTCTGCCTCTTTTCCCATACCCGTTCACTCACAATGGCTCATGTGGAGCATGGTTTGGAATAATTAATTCTTTAGATCCTGATATTGCTGTTTTCGAAGGAAATTGGGTTTGGGGAAATCTGAACTTAGTTCTGCTTAACGCCTGTTATCCCGACAAGAAGGGACTTCCCATTAGAATAGGAACTGATCTAGAAAATGAAGTATATGGATTAGGTAATTATACAATTAACCTCATGATTCTTACTGTTGAATCCGAAGCTGCACCAGTTCTCCCTGCTATGTCAGTATTACCAGTCACAGGTGATTTATGTGTCAGAAAGAAGGGTTCAGTACATTTAGGTCATAGTAAATGCACTACTGTGGTCGAATTCAGTGATCAAGGCAAGTCTACATTTAGAGCTACTCGCCATTCCTACTTTGTTTGTGGCCATACCGCATACATACGCTTACCTCCAGATTGGGATGGTACCTGTTACATTGCATTCCTTCTGCCACCTGTTTTCCTAGCCCCTCCTGATTATCACAGAAATACAAATCTAGTAACTACTAGACTCCGAAGAGATCTCCCGATTGTCGACTATACTGAAACGGCATGGGAGCAATACACAGACTTCAATAAAGGTTTCTTCCCCTACTTAGGTACTGTTTTTAATAGTAAACTGATACGAAAATTAACTAGAACCCTCGAAGCAGTAGTGAATGAAACTACTTCCGCTCTAGGCAACTTAACAGAGGAGCAATCTGCCATGCGGGTTGTTGTTCTTCAAAATCGTCTTGTTATTGACGTCATCCTAGCAGATAGGGGCGGAGCCTGTAAGGTCATCGGGTCGAGTTGCTGTGTTTTCATTCCAGAAAACGCGCCAACAGTATATAAAGCCATCACACGTCTTCATAAAATTGCAAGTTTGATACATCAGAATCCAGGCACCTGGACTTGGTCTGGTTGGTTCTGGACAACGTTGACCGCTTGGGGATGGAAGATCCTATCCTTCCTAGGCATTGCCCTTCTCATAGTATTCAGCTGCTGCCTGTGCCTACAATGTGGGCCAGCTATCTGTGGTCTATGTGCCACATCATGTATTCCGCATTCAAGTTCCCACTCAAAACGCGAAAAGAAGAAAGAAGAGCAAATGATGTTACATGAACAGATTGATCGATTCATGAGGATCGATATATCATGAAGGGTCCGTAGGGAACAAGGAGGGAATGAGGAAATATAAATTTTATGGTCAAGAAATGTTCCCTAACGTGTACCCCACCGTCTCCATGTACGAGTTTAAAGTGCATGTAACTTCCCTCCTGTGCCAGCTATGAAGACGCAAATACATTTGCGTCCAACGTTAACATGTCCTCTTTCAGATCCACCTTGAATGGATTGAATATTCCGTTCCTAAATATGCCGTGCCAACGTCTTTATGTAGTGTACTTTACACGTTTTTCAGCTCTGGCGAAGTAGGCCCCGAATTCTGCCATCAAGCCTTTTCCTGCCTTCTGACTCTGAACGCCTCAGCCTGAGCTGCCTCTGTACCCGTGACCTCTGCCTTACTCCCTGTGCGGCTAACGGCGCTTAGCCCAGCCTGCTGCCTGCCAAGACTGTATTCAACCTTCGAATTATCTGTTCCGCTCCTCAGAGATACATTCCTGCCTACTAGTTCAAGTAAACATCTTTCCAGCTGCAGAGCAAAGGGCCCGGCCTTACTGTCTCCGTGCAAGTAATTCATAGCTCCTGTTACCATGGTAGGCCCATGCCCCCCGCATCTCATGCAGACACGTAGACGCTTATACACGCACTCACAGTCAGTATAGAATAGCCTCTGCCCAAGAGACCTTTCCCTCTAGATAATATGGTTCCCAAACATCAGATATCAGATATGATATAGGTACAAGTTGATCTGACATGCCAGACTTCTGTCTCTTTCCGCTAGTGTAAATGTCAAGTCCCCTGCACCCTCCAGCTCCACGTCAATCACACGTCATGCAGCTGCGCGCGCATCCAGATCTCAGATTTCTGCTGACATTACAAGATTCTGCTATGTACCCGCCTACTTGTGACACTTCTATGTGACGTTTCTAGCATACACCTCTATGTTCACGCCTAGTCCACGCCTTTTTGATTACGTATTGCTAACACGTGTATGCTTTTATCTTGTCTCACTCAGCTGTTACGCCTTCTGTATTGATATCTATTGTATGATTTAAGTATAAAAGTTATGTCTTATCAATAAAGTATGCTCTATCCCTTCCTGAACCCCAGTGGTGTCAGGAATCCGATATCCGGTTCTAGAACCATTCCTTTTTAAGGAATAAAAACCCTAAGAACTCTAACACCACGGACTCTGCGTCTTTCTTTCCGATTGAGTTATTTTTGTTTAAGTACTTACCTGCATAGAAATTAGGACGGTAAATCAAATATTTACCACAGTGTGATCGCTGATCAGAGTGGGCACCGAGGCGAGAGAATTATCGAGTCCGCTGACCCTGGTCCAGAAACCTGCCGCGCCGGGAATCGAACCCTGGTCCCGGGCCGTCCTCTGCTCTCGGGTCTGCCGCCTCTAACCAGTGAGCCACACTACTTCAGTAAAGGACAAAGTAGAGCCGACCAGCGCAAGAACTGAAGTTTAGCTGTGGACTATTGGTGCCAAACCCAGCCTGCCCTCTCCTGTCTCAACATTTGCAAATACCTTACTTGTCCTGCAGCTGTCCATCCTCTAACAGTCTTGGAGGGCTGCCAGCACTTCAGAAACCAACCCAATATCCCTTGAAGTGGAAAAACCACCACAAAGTTGAGAAAGCCGTCAACAGTCAGCTCGCCGCCTTCCTTGAATCCAACAAATCCCTCGACCCCTCACAGTCCGGCTTCCGAGCCAAACACAGCACCGAAACCGCCCTCATCGGAGCAACAGACGACATTCGAACTCTACTGGACAACGGGGAAACAGCTGCCCTCATCCTACTTGACCTCTCCGCAGCCTTCGACACAGTCTGTGATTGCACCCTCATACAACGCCTCAGCAACGTCGGAATACAAGGAAAAGCGTTGGACTGGATCATCTCGTTCCTCGCCAGAAGAACCCAGAGAGTCCGCCTCCCCCCTTTTAGATCAGAGGCCACCGAAGTCATCTGTGGCGTACCACAAGGATCATCACTCAGTCCCACCCTCTTCAACATATACATGAGTCCCCTTGCATCCATCGCAACCCAACACAACCTCAACATCATCTCCTATGCAGACGACACCCAGCTGATCCTCTCCCTCACCAAAGACCCAAACACCGCCAAAACCAACTTACAGGAAGGAATAAAAGAAGTAGCCGAGTGGAGGAAGAACAGCCGTTTAAAACTGAACTCTGACAAAACGGAAGTCCTCATCTTAGCCTCATCCCCCTCTGCCTGGGACGACTCATGGTGGCCACCGGCCCTGGGAACCGCACCCATACCTATGGACCACGCACGTAACCTGGGCTTCATCCTGGACTCCTCCCTCTCGATGACCAGACAAGTCAACGCCGTCTCATCATCATGCTTCAACATCCTACGCATGCTCAAAAAAATCTTCTGTTGGATCCCCCCCGAAACAAGAAAGACGGTCACCCACGCACTGGTCACAAGCCGACTGGATTACGGAAACACCCTTTACGCAGGAACCACAGCCAAACTACAGAATAAACTCCAACGCATCCAAAACGCCTCCGCCAGACTCATACTGGACATCCCCCGTCAAGCTCACATCTCCGGTCACCTGAAAGACCTCCACTGGTTCCCCGTCAACAAGAGAATAACGTTCCGTCTCCTCACCCACGCACACAAAGCCCTCTACGGCCTAGGACCCGAATGCCTCAACATGCGACTGTCCTTCTACACCCCCACCCGCCAAATACGATCGTCCAATCAAGCCCTCGCCACAATTCCGCGCATCCATAGATCCACCATGGGGGTAGATCCTTCTCCTACTTAGCGGCCAAAACCTGGAATTCTCTCCCCACCCACCTCCGCCTTACACAGAACCACCTCTCCTTCAGAAAGCAACTTAAAACTTGAATATTCGATAAGTAAAGTACCCCCCTCCCTCAAGCGCCTTGAGACGCTCTGGGTGAGTAGTGTGCTATACAAATTTTTGAACTTGAACTTGAACTTGCAGGCACCAACCACAATATCTGGTTCAATGCAGGTGCTGACCAACGATTCCACTGACACAGTACCCGCCCAGGAGAAGATCAGCGTACTCTTAGAGCTCTGATCTGTCTACCCACCAAGTTTGGAGATGCTAGGACCCCTATGAGCCTTACTGCACCAATACCCAGGGTACCAGAGCCCTTGCAGCAACCATTGCTTGTTTAGAGTCCAATCCTTACTCGATCAGCCCAAAGACTGATCAGCCAATGAGGGACAACAGGATCATAGACTCCAGCACCAAGAGTTGCCCAGCTGCCCTATTATGTCCCCCTTTGCAGGTCTGACCGAGAACCGTGAGAGCCTTTGGCGCACAAGGACCAGCTTACAAAAGCCCTCTGCACCCAATCTCTCCAGCCTGGGTCCATAAATACTGCCCCCCCACTTTGCCTACAGTGTAGGGCGCAAGGCTACCAACCCAATCAGCACCTGTGTACACGGACTCTCTAGAACAGATAAACCTGAACTGCCGGTGGAACTTGGAACCTAGCCCCCCCAATGCCTTATGTGTCTGCATCTTCGGTTCTGCTACTAATCCGTCTGTGGCATAGCTTTTCTTGCTCCAATGTTGGCTCCAGGCCCAGCCACGCATTCAGGTTGACCGCAGCACTGCTCTGTGTCCCGCGCAGTCCCCGCAACAGTGCTACAGGTCTCGGCTGGGCGACTTTAGAGAGGGATTGCACTGCTCAAAAGTTGACCGACATTTCATGTTTCCAACAGGCAGGAATATGACGGATTATTGCTTGGGGCAGTGGTGTGCAATTTCAGCACGTCCGATTGGCCATCTTGTTAGGCTTGGGCATGTGCCCTCTAATTCAACTGCCTTCAAGAGAACTTGCTATTCCTGCAGGAGGGTAGAGTTCTACAACCGAAAGCTCACAGTCTACACCTCATATGTGTGGAGACTGAGCATAATCAACGAGGAACAGTAAAAACATTATAATACTCCCCCACCATGGGAGAAGAGTTCCATGGCAAGGCAAGCATTATATTTTTTCTTTACAAAAAGAAAATCTTGTTTTGGGATTTTCTTTCTGTTGAGAAAAAACAATTGCTGTGTGCCATATGGCTGCAATTTGCCGATGCAGCTCCTTAGCACAGAGTAGTATGCATTGCCAGGAATTGCTGTGACAGCGGTTCCTGGCAATGTTTTTTAAATGACCAACTGCTTGGTGGTCATTCATAAATTGGGCGGGTGGCCTCTCTGCCATGTGGATGGAGTAAATCATTCCGTCCCCATGGCAGACGGCCCGAAGGCCCAAAGTAGAGAATATGGGCCACCAATATACGGCTGTTTAGTCCAAATTCATCCAACGTGAGTAACCGTGCATGCGCTTAATAGCTATACACTGAAATATCTTGCTAAGACCAGTATCAAAAAATATCGGCATAATAAGTAATTCTTCAAAGGAAATCAGCCAATTAATTATTCGGAAGTCCAAGTCAGTAAAAAACAATCTCACTTCTGATGGTCACTATGACAAGAGTATATTTTTCTGGTCTATGAGTTTGGTGGCCTAAACCCTTGTTTACCCTATGTTTAGGCCCAACCACATTCTTGTTTCAGCATTTATTAAAAGAGCTTCTATGAATGTTTTCCCTGGCACTCTTTATTATTCTGCAGTGAGACAATGTTTGTTTCTTAGTTTTTTTGATGTGTGCGCCAACTGATCCAATACACAGATGCACCCTGAGACTTATGACACTCAGGACGCTTTTTCTCAGTGCTATCCCATCTGCGAGTCACGTCAATGAATTGCAGATGTTACCGCTTTTTCCTCAACATGGTTGTGCTTCGGACTCCTGCATCTTTTTGCATGTGATGTTGCCTTTTCATGTGGGAAAGTCCATCACGCTCTGTGTTATCTTCTCTAGGCCACATGCCTCTGAGGCGGAAGAGAGACTACACTGGTTGTATCTTAATGGGCCCTGAGGTTCCTACATTTATAGGCTGGGCTATGAACACTTTGTTGGATTTGTTGGTGCACCAGAAGGAAAAAGGGACAGAAACAGACTTTGTTGAATGTTGTTTACTGAATGTATGTATATCAATCCAGCGCGGCTCCCTAACTACCTTTAATACTCACTTCACTTAATTCAGATGCAATTATTACTTACTCATCGGTGGGGCCCATAACACTGGGAGTCACACACACACACACATTACACCTGAATCAGTGACAAAGAAGATGAGCTGCTGGTTAGCGGGGTACCTAGGTTTTATATTTTCATACATTATATACATTTTAAATATTCAAAATATGCTAACATGTTACCTGGAAAACCCTACACCAAGGTACTCCGCTATTTGATCAATAGATCATCTGGTAGAAGTTAGTTGATGGAGACTAAGACCAGCTTACTCATAGTAATCCTTATAACGTTAGCATTGATTCTTTCCTGACATTTTGATTAAATAAAACCACAACTCGAGTTTAGAATTAAAATTTTTAATTTATCTAACTCATTTTACGGAAAACGGAACCTAGTTTATTTAGACAAGCAAGAATTTAGCATTTATTTAGTACATGTTAAAAGAAATGAATTTTAGAAATCATATTACCTAGCTCTGTTATAAAGAAATAACAGAGTTGCACGAGTCTCAATCAGCCTCCCTATACTCCTCAACGCCTCGCTTTCAGAATAAAATCTCTGCAATTGGACATCTTCATTGCTCCAAAAAGTTAAAGTCCAAAAATATTTCAAAGTCTCTAGCACCATAAAATAGTTCAAACTGACAGCATGTCGTGGTGCAAAATACATCCAAGGAGCAAGCTTTTTTCACCCTTTCAAACAAGATCTTTTATACCCTTTTTCTCTAACTATCTAACTTAAAATTGAAACTTTTAGGGTCCATAGTTCATTCTGATTGGTCCATTAGAGGGGTGGTTATGGTCACCTCATCTTATCCTTGACAGAACCAGTTTTTCTAAATGCACAGTCAGTCTTCCGTGTTCTCATAGATGTCATCTCCATTTATACTTGTCATTTATTGTTTTGAAACAATATTTTCAGTTTCCCACAGTCTCAGAGGCAAACATCTTTTGGCACCCTCCTGCGCTTTAGGCCAAGCTGACCTTGACATCACTTCGTACTGTGAACCAGTCATCTTGCTGATTTAGCTTTCTCCTCTCAGCGCATGCGTAAAGGCTCTCTCTTTTAGGCCGATGTCAACACTGCAGTCAGCAGCCATTTTTCACAACCAGACCTAGTGCGAAAACAAACACAACAAATGTTAGATTTAGAATGATCGTTTTTCTGTTTACCTCCCACCTTCATAATATCCTTATTAGTGATTACATAGCAATAGTGTGACATATAGCTTTATTTTACTTACCAAATGTACTTTATTTTCTTTTTGCCACGACAAATGCATACTTTTTATCAAAGCAAAAACATACATGCTGTTTATGCATTATAGCACTGTGTTAATATGACTTGTTCACAATTATTAATGTGTTAGTTTTGCAAATGGCAATTAGTTTTCCCACGTGTAAAGTGTCTAAGTACGTTTTGTTGATTCATTTTTCATTCATCACTCCATTAATATGATTATTGTTATACGAAATTACTTTTACAGGGTGTAAACAGCATTTCTTGTCTCTCCCCTGTTCCATCAATTCCCCCCTTTGGTGATTTTATCACCACACAATCATCCCTCAAAATTTTCTTCAAGAACACGTTTCAGGGTCTTCAGTTATTAGACCTTAGTATCTTTCATAATTTGTCCTCTTGTATTCTCAATCATTTTATCTCTTAATTCTTCAAGCTCAATTTCACCCATCTCATGTTTTCTTTCTTGTCTCTTTTCTTTATTCCTTTTCAACTTTCTTTCATCCCTTTTTCGTTTAATACAGATACACACTAATCTTATCATTACTACTATCATTATTATTAATGTTGCTGGTATTAGTATTTTCCAATTAAAAAACTACTTATTTCAGCAAACCAAATATTTACATTAGAAAAACTCTTATCAAGTTTCTCTAGAACACCATCAACCTCCAGTGGGATAAGTTCTTTATGCAATTCAGTAATATTTTTAATATACCTTTGTATATTCTGACTTTTATCAGGAATATAAGTACAACAATGTTGCAGTTTCAATATTCCACAGACTACTCCTTCTTTTGCCAATAAAATGTCTAGAGCAAGTCTATTTTGCATTACAATAGCTCTCATGGCAACCATTTCTTTATTTACCATTAAAAATCCTCCAGCTGTACTTGTTGACAAACGATCTACTATCGTTTACAAATTCCGGATTTTGTTTACGTTGAAAGATATACCCACTGCTGGTATCAGTGCACCAAAAATATCCCCTACAATTTCTAAAAAACTTTCCCTTCTCCTATGTGTTAATGGTTTACCTATTTCATGAATCCCATTAGTACCTCTATGTACATGGAACATTTAAGGAAAGACCAAATCCACATAGCATGTACCATACCAGTGATCAGGCAGTCTATAATAAGCTTTGTTACCACAAATAAAATACAATCCAGGAAATACAGGATCTTTTCCCCCTTTAAATCCCCATCCCCCAATAATTTTGTAAGTGTCCTTGCAATTACTTGCTCCCACAAAATAATTATCATGCGCTGTGTTGTCTTTTCGAATACAAAACTTTCCCTGTTGAGGAAGATCAATTACCAATGTGACATTAGTATCTCCTTTTACAAAACTTTCTTCATCAAAGTTAAATGGGGAATTTTTCAATTTACTTGCTGTAGCCTTTCTTTGATAGGCCAATCTTCTATCTTCTGCCATTTCTAAAAATGTTTTCTCTGCCTTTTTCAATTTACACGTTAAGTTATTTTTGTAAGCATATTCAATCATCAATTCATCAATTTCTTAGAAAAATTCCCCCCAAACCTTTGCAGGTTTCACTTTGTTCATTCTATTTACTACAGGAACTTTAGCAAAAATGTTGTCAACATCAGAATAGTAATACTCTAATTTACCAGTTTGATCAAATAATCTAGCTATAACACTATGAGTCATTCCATATGTCAAAGGGAGGTGATGATTGGTCACACCCTCTGATACAGATGCAAGCAACTGCATGCAAAGGTAGCTGTCTTGTACATCCATAGTTTCTACATATTCTTTCAATAATCTAGAAAACACATTCTTTGAGAAATCATTAATAGATCTATCTTGGTGTAATTCTGTTTTATGTAAATTGATACTTGTATAGCGCACTACTCACCCGCAAGGGTCTCAAGGCGCTTGTACGAATACCGCTGTGGAACCCATCCTGGCTTTCCCTGTGAGGCGTCCACTCTTGGGCACCCCCAAGGTGGAGGCCAGGCATCCTTAGCATTGTGGGGGCCGTTGTGGAGATTAAGCCAGCTATTGCCCAGAGTTGCAGAGTGGGACTCCATGAATGGAATAGGCACTGAGGCGAGAATTATCAGGTCCGTGGAATTTTTGAGCCCAAGACCCGTCGAGACGGGGAATTGAACGCTGGTCCCGGGCTAGACCTCTGCATCAGGGTCTGCCGCTCTAATCATTGAGCCACACTTCTCCTTAGTTCTACATTATTGTTCACATCATGTATTATCTCACTCTTATTATCACCTCTATTTCTATATGGAATCAAAATTGCTAAAATAATCCATATAAGCATTAATAAAACAGTACATATTAGACACATTCAGCAACATCTGCGTATTATCCCACATTTGGATGAATTTGTAGCAGGCATTTTTTTTCCCACAAAGTGTTTAAAATATCTCTTTAGCCCTTGCAATGTCTCTTCTGTCACTTTTCCACACCAAAATATGTGTCCTTTAAAATCTGTGAGTTCACTTATGTCTCTTTCTTTTATTTCATTTGACTTTTACTTTTCATTTGCCACTTTTATTTTTCATAACTTTGTTATTAAAATTCCTTTTCTGTGTCTTTGTTTTCTCACTCACCAAAGCCACTTTGATTGTCTTGATTACTTTCAACTTCCGGTATATCATGTAAGGAAATATATACCCACTCAGTTGACTTTAATTTTGATTTGGTCTCCTTACTCTCTTTGGTCTTTGCAAAATTTCAATATTTCAAATTTCAATATTCTTTTCCTTTTGACATTCTTGACGGGTTATCTCATTTACTTGTTCTTGTGGTGCTCCATTTATATTTGTCAATTTGAATTTTAGTCCTTTCATTTCTGTAGGCCAATTATCTCCCTTCTTGGGCTTTTTAATTTCAGGTTCAATTACTTCATGTTCATCTTTCCAAGTCCTTTTTCTGGAACTCTTTCTCACATTACTTTCTCCATCACTTTCATCAGACTCAGTTTCAGATTCGTCTTTACTTCCCCGAATTTTGAATTTTATTGTTTCAAATTCAGCTTCTGAGTCTTGTCCTTTTTCAGTCAATTCAGTTCTTTTGCAAGAAATCTCTTTATAACTGGTACTTGGAATCTCATCCTCATCGAGAGTTACTTCCTTTTCTCCAGTCTCAAGATCAATATTCCTTTTCTCCGAACTTTCTGCTTGACTTTTTGAATCTCCTCCAGTTTTATTCTGTTCCTTTTCAGTGTCCAAACTGGTTTCTCCTTTTTCCAGATTTCGACTAACAGGTCAATCTTCAAGATCTGGAATTTCAATTATTTCAGTCTCTGCGTCTGATGCTTAACTTGTATCTGACATTTCCAGACGTCACCTCACAGGTTGATCGTTCTTATCTGGAACTTTATCAACAGTTTCCTCCGCATCAGAGTCTGAACTAGACTCTGCCTCTTGCAATTGTTGATTCTCAGGTTCTGGTACTCTGATTGTGTGGCTGGCAAGCACCCACTTTTTAACTCCTGCGCATTTTTCTGCAGTTGTACTGACCAGAATCACCTGCCTTGGTCGGTCCCATCGGGGGACTAGACAATTTCTCCTTCTGTGTATTTTTTTTCTGACCCATTCTCCAGGACTTAAATCATGTGTTGGTACATGCATCAGTTCCAACCAGTTGAAACACAGAATTGATTGTATCAGAAAGGTTCCATCGTTTCTCCTGGTAGGGACAGCCTACCAAACCAAACAACGTTGGCACAAACTCTCAGCTATTATTCTGAATTTTGGATTGTACCAAGTTTGTTTGAACATTCTAAACATGGCATCTCTCCTCCCTATGTGTGCTTGACCATGGTACATTCAAGCCATATTTGAGATCAAGCATTACTGGTCTTTCATCTTTGTAAATCCAAATTTTATCTTTCTCTCTTTGTCTGCAACCTGTTTTTACCCATCTATCTTTTTCCTCATCATCTGCCTCATCTTGAATTTGTTTTATTTCCTGCCAAGTTTCAACAATGTTAGTAAGCATTAAAGGACTTGAAACATGTTCTTTTTCTCTATCTCTATTAATTGAAGCATTATTTCTGGCGCAATACTGAGCAATAGCATCAGCAAATCTGTTTCCCTCAGTAATATAGTCATCTCCATTCTTATGTGCAGCACACCTCACCACTGCTATGCTCTTAGGCAGCTGTATCACCTCCAGCAACATTTTCTCAAATTCAACATTCCGTATAGGTGATACAGCAGAGGTCATATACCCTCTCTGAGACCACAGTTGCCCATAATCATGGACCACTCCGAATCCATATTGACTATCAGGCACTATGGTAATTCAGACATGCTTTCCCAACTTGCATGCTCGAATCAAAGCAATCAATTTGGCTACTTGAGCAGAACAAATTCCTTTCAGACAAGATGCTTCTATGACATCTGCCACTGTACATACAGCATATGCATCACTCAGATTTCCTTCATCAGTCCTTAAACAAGAACCATCAACAAACAGCACATAATCGGATTCTTCCTAAGGTTCATCTTTAATGTGAGGTCTTGGTTTGGTACAGTACTCAAGCACATCCAAACATTTGTGATCAATATCATCCTTCACCTCCACACACAAAGCATCTGGTAATAATGTTGAAGGATTCACATTGACACACCTTGCCACAGTCACATTGTCTGCACCCAAAATCACTTTTTCATATCTGGTCAGATGGCTATTAGTCATATACTGGGTCTTGGTACGTGTCAGGAGTATCTCCTTGAATGTGGCACATAAACCTTGACAGGATACTCCATCACAATTCCTTCACTTTGTTCAAGGCTCATACTTGTGGCTGCAACAGCTTTCAGACACCCAGGCAATGCTCTTGCTACTGGATCTAATACTGCTGAAAAATATGCAATGGGTCTTCTCATTCTTCCATGTCTTTGAATCAGAACTGATAATGCGCATACTTCGCTCTCACTGCAATACAATTTAAATTCTTTTTCATAGTCAGGCATGCCTAGTGCTGGTGCTCCACATAGACTGTTTTTCAATTGTTCAAACACTTCCATTTCTTTTTCATTCAGCACAATAGGATCTTTTACATCACCGTTTGTCAATCTCTGTAATGTGAACCCGAACAGGATGTGCAGTTGACGGTGAATCCAGTTTGTGTTTTCGATCCAGCAGCAGCAGTAGCCTCACTCTGCAGCAGTTGGTGCCGGCAGCCGGGACGCTGAGTTTGCGTTCCCGAATCCCTCTTGCCACGGGTCTTGATTGCCGCTCCCTTCATCCTCCCCTGCCTCCACTGCCCATAGCCAGCAGCCCGCAGCCGCCCCCCCTCCTCTGGATCAGAACCAGTGGGGAAAAAAACGCAAAAGCAGAGCGGTATAGCTGGGGCAGAAGAGACTTAAGAGTCCAGCGAGGGGGCAGAGGTGGATCAGCGACCGGAGCGGTTCAAGTAGGTGTAAGCAGTGACCAGAGCGACCGGAGCGACCGGAGCGACCGGAGCGACCGGAGAGCGGTGCAAGCAGCTAAGCCAAGCAGCCAAGCAAACAGGTGCGCTGCAGCACTGATGGGCTTCAAGCGTGCAAGAGTGTGAGTGCGAGAGCGCGGCCCCCTTAAGCAGGAGGCCGCAGAGTGAAGTGCCCAGGAGAGTTCGCAGTGGTGGCCCAGCTAAGCTGGGTGTGGCCTGTGGCCTCCATTGAGCCCTGCTCTCTCACTCTCCCCAATCCCCCCTCTACTGCCACCGACTGCTGCCTACCACTACCTTGTGACCAGAACTCAGCTGCTCCAGGCAAATTTTGCATCATCCCCCCCACCCAATTATACCCCCTGCCCAACTATAGTCACACCCACTCCCCCCTCCTGGGGTAGTGTAACAGGGAATGCGGTCGGGGAAAGTAAGAAGTGCACCCCTGCCAATGGACAAGGAGAAGGCATAGAGGCTGCAGTCAAAGAACTCCAAGCATGAACTCTCCAGGCCCCTGTCCCCTGTTAAAGATGAAGCATACCAGGGGCAAGAACCCGGAGCCTCAACAGACGCACCGCTACTGCCACTGCAACTGCCAACGAACGTAACAACCGTAACAACCGCAAGTAACTGGCTAAAAGACATATCAAAATCATCTACAGCGGCGACTCCAGCTGCGAAACAGGGTGGCAGTACCAAAGCTTTCCCACTGGCCCCACTCAGGCACCACTCAGCACCTAACAGCAGCAAAAGGGCACTGATTTTGGACTTTTTAAAAGTTGTACAAGAATCCACCTTAGTCAACCAACACCGTAGTGACTTTCGTGCCTCCAAAATAAGAGACAAAATAAGAATTAGCCCAGTCTCAGTGAGCAAGGCTATCACACTGAAGGACTGGGTTCTTTAAGACCCAGCGGTGCCAGGGGACAACACCTGAAACCTTCGTGGGTTACCTGTTCCGGCGTACCAATGACAGAGACACGGGACACTTCCTTCGGCGTCAAAGATTCAAGCTTTATTTACTGCAGGGAACACAGAAGTCACGACAAGTACAACACGTGCAACTTGGGGAGACTGCTTCAAATTGGTTCTGTGGATCGCTCCTTTTATACAGTTTTTACCCATAGGACAACATGACACACAAAGGTTTACAACCCGGTTCCCATAATTATCCCCCAGAGGGGTCGCTTTGGTCACTTTGATACACACAAAGTCCGGAACATAAGTGCGGAAACATTTGGCGGTTCCCAACTGTAAAAACCCATCTTCCCAACATTAGTGCATTCCAATCGGCAGTAAAACAGATCGAAATAGGAACAAAGACAGGTGCAGAGGAAGACGGTGACAGTGGGGAAATCGGAAAGGTCGTAAAAGGGGAGGTATCGGGAAACATGAGATACAGGCATCAAAGGGACGTGCCTAATGAGATGCACGGCTGAGACAATAAGTCCGTGCGGCAAGATGAGCCTCCAGCGGCGCCATCTGCCTTACAGTATCATCCCCCTCGTCATAAAGACACTTATAAAGAACATGTGTTTTCCGCAAATATCTTGAGAGTCCCAGGGTCGCGAAGCGGACAGCATCCGTTCGCTGGCTACTTGAGGGCAAGAGACAAAATGGATGCCGTATCTAAGATGGAACCCGTGGGTACAGATGAAAAACCCACTTAACAAACGAACGGTTTAAGTTAGCACAGCGAAACTGCGCACACTTACCAAACTCGTCATTTGCGGTTCGCAGATACCAGACTCGACCATATTCGTGCGAGTCGAAAACACCACTTATAATTGCCACGGAACCTCAGACGCTCCTTTTGCCCTCATGTAGGCAAGCACTAGTCAGAATCATATTCGATATTCATCAGACCATTGAGATGTTGTTGTAGCATAGCTCTGTCCAACCGAGTCCCCTTGGCAACAGGTGGCTGTCTCATACACGTTGTAGCACAGAGGCCACATAAGGCAGGACCGCACTGCACACAAAGGCAACACGTGAACAGGAACGCCACAACGACTCCGATGATCATCAGAATCTTCCAACCCCAAGCCGACATCAGGCCCCAAAACCACCCAAGTAACGTCCAATCCCCTACATCCACGTGTATGGATTCGGAGATCTTATGCAACTTCGAGATGGCTTGATAGACAGTTGGAGCGTTATCTGGAATAAAAATGCAGCAGCTCGAATGGATCACCTTACATACCCCACCTCGATCTGCTAAGATGACATCTAAAACCATACGGTTTTGTAACGTCATAAGCCTATCCGCCTGAAGTTCAGTGGTGATATTACCAAGGGCACTGGCAGTAATATTAGCTGTCGATTCTACCACTCGAGTCAACTGTCTCAGGTTCCTACTATTAACCATAGGTCCCCAAAACGGGAGGAAACCCTTGAAAAAGTCTCCTGCCTCTTGACCGGCAGTATCCTCTTTGCTAATTACGCCTCTCACAACTCTAGTCTTGTGATAATCTGCATCTACAGTGAACGTCGGAGGCAACAAGTTTGCGATAAAACATGAGCCCATGAAGTCAGAGGGCAACCATGCATACGCACGATCATGACAGATAAAGTATGTACCCTTGGCAGCCAAAAACACAGGGGACGAGACCATCGGCAGAATGTAATTTTCAGTGCAAGCACTCTCTCCAAGTCGGGCTTTCGATCTCCGGCCACGACCTATTAGACAAAAATTACCAATGTGGGGTACGACCCATATCGGAGGCGAGCTTTTAAGCTGTTTTTCACCAGTGAACACACTATATTCGCCTCTACTTAGGACCCTATAGGCTTGTACCTCTTCTTCAGGAATCAGCGAAGGATCATAGATATCGCTATCTAAATCCTCTATTGCTATAGACAAAGGTTTTTGGTACGAGGTAGGACCAGAGTAGGGGGAACGTGGTTCTCGAATGGGGTGGAAACCCAGTGCGCTTCGAAACATTGTTTGAAATGCTCGAGCAGACCCTTGGGAACTATACGGTAACACCAGATATAGAATTCCCTTATCCGTAGTATGTGGCATCAACACACACACCCAACAATTAGTAGTGTTAACCACTAACTGATGCTGGTGAAGGAGCTGAATAAAGGAATTGTTGCGGAATTCGGCACGTCTAGCCTGTTCGTGTTCAGGTAAGATATGAAAAGAATGAGGAGATACAGTGGAGGTAAGTTTAGGGTCAGGGGTAGGAGTGGGTGTAACAGAAGGTAAAAAGTAAAACATCGTGTAGTACACCCCACCCGCCAGTAATGCAGAAACAGTCAAAAACAATACAAATATTTGGAATTTAAAACATTTGGTACGACTGAGTTGCCGCAGCTTGAATCTTTGCTCTTGAGCTCCTTCCAAGTCCGTCAGCTTCGAAAATGTCATTCCCTATGACCGTTCGCAACGTTTCTTGACGCACTTCGTTCTGTGTAGCAGTAGTCAATCCCTAGGAGTTCCCAGGAACCGACGGTCTTTAACCTAGTGTCAAGACCTACTAACCAGAAGGAAGTGCGCGCGCGGCCCTACAGTCTTTATTTCACAAATATATATATATATATGCGAAAACAATGTCTCTCAGCTGTGGAAGCAAAAATATGAGGAACGAAACTCAATGAATATATATACAAAATAATTGCAGTAATACGAGTGTTCAAACTGATCGTGGAAAACGGGATAATGCAATTGTCAGGGGACAGAACAGGATCTTTTATTAGTCTCTGGTGCTAGATCGCAAAAAGTATCGGGTTTTCCCAGGACGTGTCTGTTCGTCAAACAAAGGATCGGTTGAAGGGACAACGTCCTGTTGATCAGCTGAATGTTCTGGTCTTGAGTCTTTTGCTGTCAAATGTTCAACAGTGCCTTTCTGCTGCGCTGAGGATTCTCCGACAGGTTGTGCGTCACTGAAAGGTACAAACGCCGGCAATCCTTCGGTTTCAGTTGATGCAATGCCTTTCCTCACCCACGAGTCTGCTGGCAACGGGATAGGGACTTTCTTCGTGTGGGTGGCGTGCACCCAATTCTTCCGCCCCTCAAGACGAACTGCAGTTCTCGTGGCAAGGAGGACCTGGTAGGGTCCAGTGAATCTCGGGTCCAAGTTGTTCTTGCGCGAAAAGTTGCGCGTCACCACCCAATCTCCGGGCTGGAGCTGGTGGCCTGGACCCTCCGTCTGCGTCGGCAATGCTTCGTGAACCTGTTGGTGAATTAACCTCAGTTTAGCAGTCAAGTCATGAAGATAATCGATCAACATTGGGTACTCAAGATCACAGAAAATACCCGGTCTAGGGACCCCCCAAACATTAGCAGGACGACCGAACACTATTTCATAGGGACTGAGCCCTACTCGGGAGTGTACAGTTGCCCTTGTTGACAGTAATGCTAGCGGTAAAGCGTCAGGCCACGAGAGACCAGTCGTAGCCTGAATCTTTGCTAGTTTTAGTTTAAGGGTGCCGTTATACCCTTCAACCAAACCAGCTGACTGGGGATGATTGGCGCTATGGAATTTCTGATTAATTCCAAGGCCCTTACACACACTCTTCATCACACTACCCACAAACTCACTTCCGTTATCTGACCACACGACTCTAGGCATTCCATACTGAGGAAAATATTCCTTCAGTAGGATTTTCGCAGTAGACAAAGCAGTATTGTCTTTGAGAGGATAAGCCTCGATCCATCGGGAGAATGCGCAAACCATAACTAAGACGTATTTCAGGTTATTGCATCGCTCCATATGGATGAAGTCCAATTGGATCACTTCAAAGGGACATGAAGGGGGAGCAAAACTGCCAGGAGGAGTTGGGGTTCCCTTACCACGATTGTACAAAATACATACCATACAATTCTTAACCAAGCGTTCAGCACATTTCGTAATACCATCATTCTTCCATACAGGAGACAGTAATTTACAAATACCTTTCGCACTAATATGTGCTACCCCATGCGCCATAGTCACAACAGCCAACACATACGCATCCGGTAACATCCATCTTTTCTGATCAGACAAATCAATCCAACAACCATTCGTATCCAACTTTCCCGTACTTTCTTTCCACTTCGTCTTTTCAGTCTCGGTGGCCTCATTCTGAATTGCTTTCACACTCTCGATAGTGTCCTCACACATACTTGATTCTGTGGGCCACCTAACCGAGCTCGTCACATACATTCGTGTGCTAAGGTTCCGGGCAGTCTCCTTAGCAGTCTCATCCGCAAAAGCATTACCACGACCAACATCATCCGTCACCTTACGATGCGCACTACATTTAACAATTGCCACTTGCTTAGGCAACGTAAGCGCATCCAAAAGATCATTCACAAGCTGGCCATGCTGAATCTTCGTACCATGCGATGTTAGAAAACCTCTCTCTCTCCACAACCGTCCAAAACTATGTGCGACGCCAAAGGCATATTGGCTATCGGTAAACACATTCACACGTTTCCCTTTTGCTAACACACATGCTCTAGTAAGAGCGATCAGCTCTGCAGCTTGGGCAGAATTCTGATTTAATCTCGCAGTCTCAACAACAGTATTCAACGTTACAACAGCATATGCAGTAGTCACATCGCCATTCGGCAACTTGAAACATGAACCATCCACATACAGTGTACCGTCTGGGTCTTCCAATGGGGTGTTTTTAAGGTCCACTCGACCTTTTGTTTCCTCCTCCGTCCTCAAATAACAATCGTGTTCTGTTATTTCATCTGACTCTGAGCTAATTGGTAACAAAGTTGCCGGGTTCAGAACATTACAACGTTTTATTCGAATGTGGCTTGCCAACAGCGTCAACTCGTACCCAGACAACCTCGCACTCGTCAAATGCTGAGTTTTCGTACGATTTAAAAGAGTATCGACTGCATGCGGAACCATCACCGTAAGCATATTATCCATGACCAACCCTGCTGATTGTCGGATGGAGACCGCGGCTGCCGCCGTCGCTCGCAAACAACTCGGCAATGCTCTAGCTACCGGGTCCAAAGTCGAGGAAAAATATGCACATGGACGTTGCTTACCACCAAAAGGTTGCGTTAAAACACTCAACGCACAACCTTCCCTCTCGTGAACATATAATGTGAACGGCTTGCTATAGTCAGGAGTACCTAACACAGGAGCCGAACACAATGAATCACGTAATTCAGAAAAACTTCTCTGACATTCTTCCGACCATGGTAAAGGAGTCGAAACATCCTTGCACGTAAGAGCCACTAATGGTTTCGCTAGCAATGAAAAATTAGGAATCCACTGCCTGCAGTACGACGTAATACCTAAAAAGGCACGCACATCTCTTTGGGTTGTTGGCACAGCCATTCGCGCAATCGCCGCAATTCTCTCTGGGGTCAACCTCCTTCCCTCCTTCGACAATAAGTGACCTAAATAGGTTACTTCTTGACAACAATATTGGAGTTTAGAAGACGACACCTTGTGATTTAACTCGCAGAGATGTTGCAGCAGCGATACTGTAGCAATTTTGCAAATGTCCTGAGTATCGGCAGCTACCAATAGGTCATCGACGTATTGGATTAAGGCCGCACCGACCGGCAGCGTAAACGCATCCAGTTGGCCCTTCAAGGCTTGACTGTAAATCGATGGACTTTCACAGTAGCCCTGAGGAGCGCATTTAAACCGGAAGCTGCGTCCACCAAGGGAGAAACCGAAAAGGTCTCTACTCTCTTCTGCAATCGGGATGCTGAAGAACGCATTCTTCAAGTCAATCACCGAAAACCACGATGCAGAAGCTGGAATCAGAGTCAGTAGGGCCGTGATGTCAGGCACAACAGGGAACTGAGGAATCACAATTTTATTCACCTCCCGTAAATCGATAACAAAACGATAAACAGGTGGTTTCGAAGGATCAGTACGTTTTAGAATGGGAAGTACAGGGCTGTTGCACACGTTTCCCCGTGTTTCCTCAATAACGTCTTTCTCGATCAAATCATAGATGATCGCTAACAGCGCTCGTTCACCATCAAGAGAGATACGATACTGGGGAATACGTGGCAACCGCACATTAGATTTCAACTGAACAACATATGGTGAGATATCAAGCAGGCCCACATCATTGGGACCTGTTGCCCACAAAGACGCAGGAAGAGAACTCAATTCCGGTGGAAGCTTATCGAGAGACAAGTACATAGGAGAGACAACTCTCTCTCCCAACGTAAGCTTTACACCCGCAGGAGAACAATGCAAAGTCGCATACAAACGTTTAAGCAAATCCAGGCCCAAAAGATTTTCACCACAACCCGTGGTTAGAATCAACGGAGCTTCGAGCTCACGAGGCCCAATTTTAAGGGGCAAAGGGCGCGAAACTGGATTGCTAACGGGGGCGCCAGAGAATCCAACGGAAACATTTGTTAAGCCAGACAAAGGTGCGCCAGGGAGTTTCGAATGCTTTATGGAACTTTTCGCTGCACCAGTGTCCAACAGAAAAGGCTCAACGACGCCCGATGTAGCAACTGCGACGTAAGGCCCTCTCTGATCAACCGGAACTGATACCACTCCCTCTCCTTGTCTTTGGCTGTCCTAGTAATTACTGTCGTCAGTTCCCTGATCGACGTAATAATCGTCTACATTGTATTGCGCAGATCGTCCTTGCGACGATCCACGTTGATCAAAACAATTATCGGAGTTGGATGAATTATCCGAGCGATCATTCTGAGCACCACGACCTCTGCCACGTGGAGCCTGCTGCGAACCACCACGACCTCCCCTAGATGGATTACTACTATTACGTTCATTTAGAACAGGACAATTGAATTTGATATGTCCCTCCTGTCTACAATAAGCACATTGATTGTACCCTAACGAGGATCTTTGGGAGGAAGAGTCATTGCGAGATTGTGATCGGTTCGATTGCGGCTGCGATCGATTTTGTTGCGAAGTAGTCTGATTAGAACGTGGAGGATACGCTTGCTGAAGCAACACTTTAGTTTTAAGCTCTTTCGTCTTTTTATCAACACGGTCGTTCTCTTCTTTCTCTCTGTTCTCATAATATTGTGCCGTGGCCAATATCTGAGCTGAAGTAGAAACGGCCCATGCACTTTCTGAATTCTTCAATTTATTGCTCAAATCGGGCAATAAGTTCGAAACGAATTTATCTACGAACAACCTTTGACCACTCTCAGTGCCCATATCCTGACCACTATGATCAATGAATGACTCCTCAAACCTCGTAAAGAAGTCGGAAACACTCTCGTCCTTCTTTTGCTTACAAGCTGACAATTTGTCCCAGTTCACCCTCATAGCTGGCATCAGAGTTTTCATTAATGTTATAATTCTTTGAGGAAGGTCAACAATCAGCTGGTCGGGTTTAGCAGCAGCCGTTTGTCCGGCATCTGCCGCTACAATAGCAGCCCAAGCACCACCTAATTCATTCGGATGGTTGATGTAAATAATTAATTTACTCTCTTAATTTCTATGCAGGTAAGTACTTAATCAATAATAACTCAATCGAAATGAAGGAAAACAGAGTCCGTGGTGTAAGAGTTTCTAAGGGTTTTATTCCTCATAAAGGAATCAGGATATCATGTTCTGACCACCA
This sequence comes from Lissotriton vulgaris, assembly GCF_964263255.1. Classification (NCBI taxonomy): domain Eukaryota; kingdom Metazoa; phylum Chordata; class Amphibia; order Caudata; family Salamandridae; genus Lissotriton; species Lissotriton vulgaris. The sequence continues at coordinate 1,540,354,396 of NC_141696.1, read as the reverse complement.
CACAGGATGTCAGAAGGGATAGATGAGCGCGCCGTCGTTTATTGACAATACATAGCTTATATACTTGATTTACATCATAAGGTTCAATGTAAGAGGCGTAACAGCTGAGAGAAGACAAGATAACAGTATACACGTGGTGCTAGTACATCATCAAGAGGCGTAAACTAGGCGTGTGTGCTAGAAACGTCACTGATAGGTGACGCAAGTGGGTGGCACCAAGGGGTGGTGCTAACAGAATGTTGCAATGTCAGCAGAAACCGGAAGCTTGGATGCGCGCGCAGCTGCATGACGTGTGATAGACGGGGTGCAGGGGACTTGACATTTACACTGACGGAAAGAGACAGAAGTCTGGCATGTCAGATCAACTTGTGCTTCTATCATATCTGATATCTGATGTTTAGGAACTAAGCTATCTGGGCAGGAAGGTCTCTAGAGCAGAAGCTATTCTATACTTGCTGTGAGTGCGTGTATAAGCGCCTGAGTGTCTGTATGAGAAGCGTGGGGGCATGGGGCCTTCCATGGAAGCATGGCAACAGAGGCTATGAATTACTTGCATAAAGACAGGTTGGCCCTTTAGCCCTGTAGCTGAGGAAGGATGTTTACTGAAGCTAGCAGGCCGGAATGTATCTTCGGGGAGGAAAACAGATAACTCGAAGGTTATAGTCAATCTTGGCAGGCAGCAGGCTGAGCTGAGCACGGAGGGCCGCGCTAGAAGTAAGTCAGAGTTCACGGGTACGGGGGCTGCTTGGGCAGAGGCCCTCGCAGTCAGAAGCCAGAAAAAGAGGCTCGGTGGCAGAGATTCAGGGCCTACTTTCAGCCAGGCTGAAAAACGTAGGAGTACACTTCGAAAAGACGTTGGCATAGCATACTTAGGAACGGACCATCAAACCCATTCATGGTGGGTCTGAAAGAGGACAAGTTAACGTTGGACGCAAATGTATTTGCGTCTTCATAGCTGGTACAGGAGGGAAGTTACATGCACTTTTAACTCGTACATGGAGTCGGTGGGGTACTCGCTAGGGAACACAACATGACCATAAAATTTATATTACCTCATTCCCTCCTTGTTCCCTACGGACCCTTCATGATATATCGATCCTCATAAATCGATCAGTTTGTTCTTGTAACATTATATGTTCGTCTTTCTTTCTTTGACTGTTTGAGAGGCAACTGGAATGTTCAATGCAGGATGTGGCACACAGTCCACATATCGCTGGCCCACACTGCAGGCACAGGCAACAACTGAATACTATAACAAGGCCAATGCCTAGGAACGATAAGATCTTCCATCCCCAAGCTGTTAACGTAGTCCAGAACCAACCGGACCAAGTCCAGGTGCCTGGATTCTGATGTATCTGATTTGCAATTTTATGTAAACGGGTGATAGCTTGATAGACAGATGGTGCGTTTTGTGGAATGAAAACACAGCAACTTGACCCGATGACCTTACAAGCTCCACCTCTATCTGCCAAGATGACGTCAATCACAAGACGATTTTGAAGGACAACAGTCCGTATAGCAGACTGCTCCTCTGTTAAGTTACCTAGAGCGGAGGCAGTTTCGTTCACTACTGCTTCGAGTGTTCTCGTTAATCTGCGTATTAATTTACTGTTTTGGACAGGTCCTAGGAAGAAAAAGAATCCTTTATTGAAATCAGTGTACTGTTCCCATGCCGTTTCTGTGTAGTCGACAAGGGGAATATCTCTTTTGGGTCTATTCGGTGCTAGATTCGTATTTCTATGGTAATCAGGAGGAGCTAGGAAAACAGGTGGCAGAAGGAAGGCAATGTAACAGGTACCATCCCAATCTGGAGGCAAACGTATGTATGCGGTATGACCACAAACAAAGTAGGAATGACTGATAGCTTTAAAGGACGATTTACCATGGTCACTGAACTCGACCACAGTAGTGCATTTACTATGACCTACGTGTACTGAACCTTTCTTGCTAACACATAATTCACCTGTGACTGGTAGTACTAACATATGGGGCAGAACTGGAGCAGTTTCAGATTCAACGGTGAGGATCATAAGGCTAATTGTGTAATTACCTAATCCATATACTTCATTTTCTAGATCAGTTCCTATTCGAGTGGGAAGTCCTTCTTGATCAGGATAACAGACGTTGAGCAGGACTAAGTTCAAGTTTCCCCAAACCCAGCCCCCATTGAAAACAGCAATATCAGGATCTAAAGAATTAATTATTTTAAACCATGCTCCACAGGAGCCATTGTGAGTGAATGGGTACGGAAAGAGGGGCAGAGCTCCCTTGTAATTCTGGTAGGGAGGGAGTCGGCCACATATCCAACAGTCTGTAGCATTATTTGTCTGATGGGAATGGTGTAACATACTAATGAATGTATTGTTGCGCAGCGCAAGTCTGTAAGAGAGTTCATGTGCAGGAAGTTCACTAAAAGAGTGTTCAGCAGAGACATTGTAAGCAGATTGTTCACGCCTGTAAATAGGCCAGTACATAGGAAGCAGAATGCTGGCAATAATAATTAGAATACTCAGAATAAACATGATTATTAGTGTCACTATGCAGTGACTACGAAGTGATTTGCAATATGTTCTTCTCTTTTCCTCTCTCTCTCTAACTCGATCTAGGGGATACATGTCAGAAACTATTTAACCGATTCACCTAAGGGAGGACTTAAACAATTAAACTGTCTGACTTGCTAGATCGAAGCTTCATTCGGTAAAGTTCTTGAGGAGTCTTTTCTCTTTTAGGCACAGTAACGTCTTGTGCTTCAACACAGTCTTTGGTGGGGGTGGACGAGTCAGAGTCCTGTTTCAGTCCGTTTTTTAGTTCATTGCATAGTTTGATGTGACTCGTGTGGACCCACCCCTTTCTCCCCTCGATTTTCACGGCGGTCCTAGTGGTAAGCAGAACGGTCTTGGGAGACTTCCAGCGGGGCTCCAGCGGACTTTTCCGGTCGAAATTCCGGACGACTACCAGGTCACCTGGGCGGACCTCATGCGCCTTTACATCGGTGTTGTCAGGGAAGGCTGCGGCAACCTGTGAACGACATGATTGGAGTGCAGACATCAAGGAGGCAAGGTAATCTGTCAACATGTTACAATCAATATCAGTGATCTTTTTCGGAACGGGCGTCCCCCACATATTCGGCGGTCTGCCAAAGACCACTTCGTACGGGGATAGCCCTGATCTCGAGTGGGCGACCATTCTCATGTAGAATAGTGCCACGGGCAGGGCGACTATCCAGTCGACCCCTTTTTCCTGACAGATCTTGGCAAGACGGATTTTTAGTGTCTGATTATGCCTTTCTACAAGGCCAGCTGCTTCGGGATGTCGGACACAGTGGAACCTCCACTGATATCCTAGCAAGAGGGAAACTTGTCTCATCAACTCGGACGAGAACGGCTGTCCGTTGTCTGAGTACACGACACGGGGCAAACCGTACCGTGGGAAGAATTCACGAACCAACTGTCTGGCAGTGGTCGGAGCAGTGTAGTCTGGGACTGGGTATGCTTCGGTCCAGCGGGACAGAGCACAAACAATTACAAGGACATACTTAAATCCTCTACAGCTATTCATCTGGATATAATCCATCTGGAGGACTTCAAAAGGGTGATCGGGAGGATGAAATCCACCTTGCTCAACAGGGACGCTTTTACCTGGATTGAACTGACAACAGATCATGCAAGTACGCACTTTCTGTTTTGCTGCTGCTCGTAAGTGTTTGTTGTACCAGAGATTCTGTAAACTGTCTAACATGGCTTTCTCTCCAAGATGGGCAGGACTATGTGCTGTATTTATCATGACTTGAACCATTGAGTCGGGGAGAAACCATATAGATTTTCCCTTCGTCACCCAACCTTGATCTGTCTGAATCCCTCCTAGTTCAGTCCATTTCTTTATCTCCTCTGGAGTAGCATGTGTCTGGATATCAATTACATCTAGGGTGGGATCTCTAACTGCCATACACTGGGTCTGGACTATTGTCTTTGTCACATCAGTAGTCTGGGTGTAAGTCAATGCTGTATGTTTTGCTGTCTGGTCTGCCAGGTCGTTACCCTGGGAAACAGAATCTGTGACTTTAGTATGTGCCTTACACTTCATGACTGATATGCCCGAGGGCAAATGTATTGCTTCTAACAGTGTTTGAATGAGGGGGCCATGTTGTATCTTGGCCCCATGAGAAGTCAGAAAACCTCGTTCTTGCCAGAGGACTCCGAAGTCGTGTACAACTCCGAAGGCATAGCGGGAATCTGTGTATATGTTAACATTTCTGTTCTTGGCTAGAATACAGGCTCGAGTCAGAGCGATGAGCTCTGCTGCTTGAGCAGACAGGGTGTCAATACGATGTGTTTCTTTAATTTCAGTTTCAGTGGTCACGGCGTACGCGGCCACTAATTCTCCTGTACTTGTTCTCATGCATGAACCGTCCACATAAAGTGTCAGGTCTGGATTTGTCAATGGGACATCTGTTAAGTCTCGTCTAGGCTTAGTTACTGCATTAATTATTTCTATACAATCATGCGGAGCTGGATCTGTCATAACTGTAGGTAACAGTGTTGCGGGGTTCAGGATGCTGCAACGTCTGATTTCTATGTGTGGCTGGAATAGTGTTAATTCATAACCTGTCAGTCGTGCTATAGTTAAGTGTTGAGTCTGGGTTCTGTTTAACAAAACCTCTACAGAATGTGGTACTTGAACTGTTAACTGATGACCTAAAACAATTGAATCACTTTGTCTTATTGCTAACGCTGTTGCTGCTACTGACTTTAAGCACGCAGGGAGTGCTTGAGCTACTGAATCCAATGTACTAGAAAAATAAGCACAAGGCTTATGTGAACCTGCTTGGTCTTGAGTGAGGACAGACAACGCTGTGCCATCACGTTCTGTAACAAAAAGTGTAAACGGTTTGCTGTAACATGGTGTCGCTAAAACTGGTGCTTGGCATAAAACTTTCTTTAATTCTTCAAAAGCTTGTGTGTGTTCCTGAGTCCAAGGGAGGACAGTCGAAGTCGCTGCCTCCTGTGTCGTTAACTGGATGAGTGGTTTAGCTAGAAATGCATACTGGGGAATCCATTGTCTGCAGTACGAGGTGAGGCCTATGAAGGCCCGCACTTCCTTTTGTGTCTTGGGTTGCGGCATGTTCACAATTAACTGAATGCGATCGGGAGTGAGCTGTCTCCCCACTTTGGACAGCAAGTGACCCAAGTACACAACTTGCTGAACACAGAATTGTAGCTTCGAAGGAGACACCTTGTGTCCCTTGTCGGCCAGGAAATGTAAAACTGTCAGTGATGCTTTTTCACATTCGGGCTCACTTCGTGCGGTGATCAGCAGATCATCGACGTATTGTAGTAAAGCGGTGTTAACTGGCATTTGAATACAATCTAGTTGTCTTTTCAGTGCTTGACTATAGATGCTGGGGCTTTCTGTGAATCCTTGAGGTGCGCGCGAAAATTTGAAACTGCGTCCATTTAAACAGAATCCGAAGAGATATTGGCTCTCTGGATCAATAGGCACGCTGAAGAAGGCGTTCTTGAGATCAATTACAGTAAAGAACGTTGCTTCTGAATCAATAGCAGTCAAGAGAGATGATATATCGGGGACCACAGGATACTGTGGGATAATGCATTTATTCAATTCTCGAAGATCAATCACCAGCCGATATACTGGCGGTGCATTGGGATCAGTACGTTTAAGAATCGGAATGATGGGTGAGTTACAGATATTGGAGTCGGTCTCGACGACCACTCCTTGGGCAATGAGCTCTTCAATGATTTTCAGTAAAGCCGCTACAGCATCGGGTGGTAACTTATATTGTCTGATTCTGGGTAATACAACACCTGCCTTGAGGGTAACGCGGTATGGTGTAATGTGCATACATCCTACATCAGTTGGGCCCTTTGCCCACAAGTAATCAGGTACATTTTTCAATCTGACGTCAAACTCACGAAGGACGTAATGACCCTTGAAATCCCGCAGAAAGAGTCTAACCCCCTCCGGGGAGCAGCATATTATGGCTCCTAGAGCCTTCAGTGTTTTAATTCCTAACAGATTTTCCGGACATGATTTTGTTAGTAACAGGTCTGTAACACGTGATAATGGACCCACAGCCAGGGGAACTGGTTCTGAGACTTCATTTACAATAGGTTGTCCTGAAAAACCAAGGGAAACATTTTGTGAGCCTGAGAGGGGTGCCCCTGGAACTTCGTCATGACTTATTGTAGTGCGACTTGCCCCTGTGTCAATTAAAAACTTTCTATCTTTCCCCAATACTTGACTGTGTACATAAGGACCTTCTTGATCTACAGGAATCTCGATAAGAGGCAAGCCACCTTCCCTCTCTAGGCTGTTTCATGTATATCGGGAATATTCGGGGTAAGCAGACTGGGCATACTGGTACATCTGTTGTGAGACTTGCTGAGTTGCAGCAATGGGCTGTGGCTGTGGTACTGCTACGGTCTGTGCTGTCTGTGCGGATGCATGCATGGGCTGTGTATTCTGTGTAGACTGATGCTGGTTATGGTCTTGTCTAGGCGGATGCGGTCTCTCTTTAGTTTTACCTGTCGCTATGTTATGTTTCAGAACTGCACATTCGTGTACGTAGTGACCTGGCTGCTTGCAATAATTGCATGTCCCTTTAACAGGAGCTGCGGCGTGACTTGTCTGGGTCGTACCTTTCCTGTGACTGTCGGATGGGACCGTCTGGGCTACTAACATTTTCATTTTCGTGTCTTTCATGCGCTTCTGTTCCTGATCTTGTTCTTCCCTAATTCTATTCTGGTGATATTGTAACATTTGTAACATCTGGGATGGCGTATTTGCTTGCCATGTACTCTCGACTTTATACACTCTATTTTTAACTAACGGTAGGGAATTCTCGACTAACTTTGATACAAAAAGATGTGGGTACGACTCGCTACTTGGCTGGAGGCCACTATTGATAATAAAACATTTCTCGAATCTTGAATAAAAGTCGCTAGTATCTTCATCATGTTTCTGTTTACAGGACGAGATTGCATCCCAATCCTCCTTTCTAGTTGTCAATAATCTGGGCAGGACCTGTACTATTAAACCTGGTAATGCTTTAGTTTTGTCCCCAAGGCCTAACCCTGGAACCCGTTTCTTTTCTTCATCCTCTATTTCTGCCCAGGCAATCTTTGCGTCGCCCACCTCCCAGTCCTTTTCCTTTAATTTCTCGAATATACCCGTAGGCAATAATACTTTCAACATTTTCATGATATCATCATATGTGTAGTCCCCCATCAGTAACATGTCTTTGAGCTCTCTATGAAAACCTGCAGGGTCTTTATCATGGCACGGTACTAATTTCTTCATTTCTAACAGTTCTAATTTAGTTAGAGGCGTGTGTACATACACGCGTTTCAAAATTTTATCCTCACCCATAACAGGGTGCACTTCTCGCAAGGGGTTCTGACTTTCAATACCACCCCCGCACTGCATATGGTACATTTTCCTTTCTGGAGGTGGGGCGGGAACATATTCAGGACTTACAAAGGTGTCATATCTGCGTCGTTGTTCTAGAATTATTTGAACTAATTTAGTGCTTAAGCCTCTCCATCTATCCATCAGTAGTGCTTCTAGTGTCTCATGTAAGGGACCTGGATCGGAATAATGTTTTCTGTACTTAATGAGAAGGTGCTGAATCATATATATACCTGCTAATTTCTGTTCGTCGGGGGAGAGGTTCAGAAATGTCTGTGCTACGGTGTCATCATTATATATGTCTGCATTTTCGGCCCATGATACCGCTGATCGGGCTAATTCTTGTTCATCCATAGAATTGAGTACATGGTACCCAACTCGATCTCGAAGCCGTTTATCAGTTTCCTGGAACTGATGTTCAGCAGAATTCGGATTCGTTAAGGCAGAGAAGAAAACTCTCTTGCTTTCTGGACGGATACCCTTCCTAAGGTAGTTTCCCCTACCTACATATGCTATAGTACTTGTAGTCGGTTCTAGTTCTTCAGATTCTTCTTCCTCCTCGGAGGGAGCCTTTTCTTTCTCTTTCTCGTGTACTGCTATCACTGCTTTCTTAATCTTTTTATACATGGCCTCTATGCAATTTTGTCTGTCATGTTTTCCATCGGCTATATTTTGACCCCACTTGTTCAATGCATCCAATTCACTCTGCTCTGTTCCGGGCCTGTCTCGTTCTCTTATTAGACAATTTATGAAAAATCGTAGTATCAGTGCTTGCATGGTAACTTTCTGTTTCTCCAGGGCATCCTTAATACTGTCGGGGTCCTTTCCCGTTTGAACGAACTCATATATTCTATCTAGGTGCTCCTTCATTCCTGCATAACATAACAAACTATCAGTAGCAGATCTTAACCGTAAAGACGCTAATATCATTAAGTCGTCCTGTCCAGGTTCTGGATCATATCTACAAACTGACATATTTTCTTTTAGTGCATCAAGACGGGATGAATTAGAAGAACGGGGGGATCTGTGCGTAAAAGGACTCTGCATACCTCTGAGATTTAATCTGTGAGTCGGTGGCGGGGTCTGGAGACCCGCGGTCGCACCTCCTGAAGCGGAAACTTGGGCATTATCTCTGTGTGTAGTCAGTATCTGAATTTGTCTTTTAGTAGGATCTGATTGAAGTGGTTTCGGCAGATCAGTTTTAGGTGAGGGAAGTGGCGGAGCTGGCGGAACGGGACTAGTCTTTTTCGGTGTCGGCTGAGAGTGATCTTGGGGGGCAGTACCACCCCCGGCCCTGTCAGTAGGCAGGGCACGAACAGGCAGATTGGTGTAAGCTGGCGCTACATCTTCGAGATATGAATTTAGGAATATGTCTTTAGTAGTCTTATGCATTACTTTAGTTGGAACTAATGGTGACGGCAAATTTTTCGGTATTTCTGAAATGGCGTCAGGGGTACCATCGGCCAAAAGATACATGTTGTTCACTTTGCCATTTAGGATACGATCTATTTGTTCTACTTTTACTCGAATTCCCTCAGTAACTAATTCGTTTTCTTGGGCCTTTTCTGATTCTTTAAGCCTGTCTTCTCTACGGAGTGCTCTATCAGCACGCTTACGTGATTCCTTACGCCAAAATTCTATGGCGTCTTTCTGAGATTGTCTAGCTTTCTTTTTCCGTAATATTTCTTCTACCTTTATGATGCACTCGGCATCCCATGTTCCGTTAACTGGCCATCGGTATCTTTCCTCTAGGTGCTTGGTATAATCTGTCCATAACTCTAGATACAAGATGGCGTCTATGCCATGCTTATTATACATGAAATTACCTGGAGTGTCCCTAGGGGGGATTGGAATTTCTTCCTCTAACATCCCTTTCCTAGTTCCTATCTGCTTTAATTTGTTAAAAAACGGCATTGTGCCTACTTGATACTGGAATGCTTGATCCTTGATACTTAATGTCAACTGTAACTATTTATACAAAAACACAATAATACACAAGAACAATCACATTCATACCACGACATTAATCACATGAAACATTTAAAGACATAGCTAACTTCCCCCTACTCTGAATGTACCGCTCAACGATACAGATACACTGCTGTAACAGTGCAGAAATTCGGAATACTTTATATACTGCTAAACAGTACAGATACACTGCCTAAAAACAGTGCAGACCGGACTTGCGTACCCAAACCCGTCTAGATACGACCCAGCAATGGTACTCACCGGGAAGCACGGAAAACAGAAGGCCTCGGAAAACTCGACTGGACTCGACTCGGAACTTCGGAAAACTTCGGAAAACTTCGGAAAACTTCGGAAAACTTCGGAAAACTGGTGGGCCTCTTCACACCTCGGACCTTGCTTCCTTCGGCTGGGCTCTGGTCGGGATCCTCCGCACTCCTCACCGCCTCGTCTGGGCACTGATCGCAGTCTTCGTCACCTCCGTGTGTCAGAGGGGGATGCAGGAAATCCTGCCAGTACACGTGTTGTCCGTCTAACTGATGGCAGGGGACACGGATTGCAACGCACCTTCCGGCGCGTGAGGTGGGGGAGGGGTCCCTATTCGGGCGCCAAAATGATGTAAATAATTAATTTACTCTCTTAATTTCTATGCAGGTAAGTACTTAATCAATAATAACTCAATCGAAATGAAGGAAAACAGAGTCCGTGGTGTAAGAGTTTCTAAGGGTTTTATTCCTCATAAAGGAATCAGGATATCATGTTCTGACCACCACACAGGATGTCAGAAGGGATAGATGAGCGCGCCGTCGTTTATTGACAATACATAGCTTATATACTTGATTTACATCATAAGGTTCAATGTAAGAGGCGTAACAGCTGAGAGAAGACAAGATAACAGTATACACGTGGTGCTAGTACATCATCAAGAGGCGTAAACTAGGCGTGTGTGCTAGAAACGTCACTGATAGGTGACGCAAGTGGGTGGCACCAAGGGGTGGTGCTAACAGAATGTTGCAATGTCAGCAGAAACCGGAAGCTTGGATGCGCGCGCAGCTGCATGACGTGTGATAGACGGGGTGCAGGGGACTTGACATTTACACTGACGGAAAGAGACAGAAGTCTGGCATGTCAGATCAACTTGTGCTTCTATCATATCTGATATCTGATGTTTAGGAACTAAGCTATCTGGGCAGGAAGGTCTCTAGAGCAGAAGCTATTCTATACTTGCTGTGAGTGCGTGTATAAGCGCCTGAGTGTCTGTATGAGAAGCGTGGGGGCATGGGGCCTTCCATGGAAGCATGGCAACAGAGGCTATGAATTACTTGCATAAAGACAGGTTGGCCCTTTAGCCCTGTAGCTGAGGAAGGATGTTTACTGAAGCTAGCAGGCCGGAATGTATCTTCGGGGAGGAAAACAGATAACTCGAAGGTTATAGTCAATCTTGGCAGGCAGCAGGCTGAGCTGAGCACGGAGGGCCGCGCTAGAAGTAAGTCAGAGTTCACGGGTACGGGGGCTGCTTGGGCAGAGGCCCTCGCAGTCAGAAGCCAGAAAAAGAGGCTCGGTGGCAGAGATTCAGGGCCTACTTTCAGCCAGGCTGAAAAACGTAGGAGTACACTTCGAAAAGACGTTGGCATAGCATACTTAGGAACGGACCATCAAACCCATTCATGGTGGGTCTGAAAGAGGACAAGTTAACGTTGGACGCAAATGTATTTGCGTCTTCATAGCTGGTACAGGAGGGAAGTTACATGCACTTTTAACTCGTACATGGAGTCGGTGGGGTACTCGCTAGGGAACACAACATGACCATAAAATTTATATTACCTCATGGTTTTCATGACGAATCTTAGCCCATACCGGTTGCGGTACGACATTGCCGAACACATATCAATATCGGCAACATTCATTACCGTAGCATCTACGAGCTGCGATAATTCTTTGTAATACCCTGTAGGATTCTTGCGTGGGTCAGGCAAAGATTGCTTCACCTGCAATACTTCCGAGCGTTTCCATGGGAGATGTATCCATACTCTCTGGAAGTGCGCCAATACCGGGGGTTGAGCATTAGGATCAGCTGGTATCCAAACCGGTGGAACTTCTCGCATAGGAAATTGACCAGACTCGTCTGGCTGTCTTTCAATATCCTCAACAAACAAGGCTTGAGGTATAGGAGTGGGACGAAAAGATAGCAACCGTTCAACGGCTCGTCGAACGTTGGTATCCACTATCAATCCAGCCGAAAACTGAAGCTGTAAATCAGACAACGCGGTCAGCACCTCGTCAGGTGCGTCGGCCGATATCTGATCACGAAGGACCTTGCACATTTCCTCGAATACAAATCTCTGGGTTGGTATATTGAACTGACAAAACGTGTCGAGTACAATACGGGGTGGATTTCTAAGGGGGTGCGTCATCCAACCCATCGCCGTATTATATAGCGAAGCACGTTCCCTATTACCTGGAAGCTGGCTACGTCTCTGAGGACCATCTGAACCAGCGGACCCAAGAACAGGTCCGAGCGAATGAAAGAAACTAGCCGCAAGAGGAGAATTACGACTACGAGTAGAGGGAGAAGTATAAGACACAGGACTAACAAGTGAAGGAGTAGAAACAGAAGCAACAGCAGGAGTTAACAGAGCAGGAGCAGTAGCATGAGCAGGTGTATGTGGAAGCGGAGGAGCAGTAGGGATAGCAACAGACAAAGAAGCAGGAACAGTCGGAAAAACGGGTGCAGGTTGAGGAACAGGCGGAGGAAGAATAGGTGCAGGAACAGGTACAGGGGGAATCACAGGGGCTGTGGTACCCTGTACGTACGGAGGTGGCGACTTCATAAGATAGGACATTAAGGAATCCTCAACTGGCTCATCCTTCTTTTCCGACTCCGTAGGCAAAGTAGGATAGCATTTATCTATAGTCATACGCTGTAATCTGTCAAACACTTCCTTTTCCCTAATCTCCTTATCATGCTGAAACTGCTCTGCTTTCTTTACAATGGTACCAGCACTATCTCTCTGATTTCGCTTAGTCTGTCTGATTTCTTTCTGTCGGGCTTCTTTGCGCCACAACCGAAAGGCATCAAACATGGCCGGCCTTGACTTTTTCGCAAACAATTTAACCTCTAGATTATCTAAGATCGGGGCCTCGAAGCTACCATGTGGTGGCCAACGAAGGTCACCATCTTTCTTTGTGTATTTGATCCAGTATTCATTAAAAGTAATCGGGCCTAGCCCATGTTTACTGTACAGTTCATAAGTCGGGGTTCCAACCGGAGGTATCGGACACGAGTCCTCCAGTCGGGAATCCGTACCACAAGGTCTGAAACAACTAAACAAAGTACTACGACCGGGCATCTTGCACACTAGCCGAGTTTCACAAACTTCAAGGGTTACGGGATTTACCAAGTCCCAGCAAAGAACAAAACCCTCGGTTTTTGGCGGCTGCAGTCGTCAAATAACACAACAAAGTACGCTAGCAAAGTGTCACCGACAAAAACACTCACACAGCGTTAACAACAAAAACACCCGCTAAAGTGTCAACAACTAAGGACTCTGGGAGCGACCCACAAATACTTAACTCAAAGATCGATGGCGTCACCAGGAAGGCCCGTCTATCGTCTCGCTATACCAAGGTCTACGCCAGGCGCCAAAACAGGTCTACAGTCAGGGCAGCAGTCCGTCGCAGCCGTCAGGAGGCGGGAATCTTCGCGGAAAAGTCTTCGGGCCACTTGTTTCGACAACAGGATCGATGAAGCGGAGTGCACTTTCCCTCGGAGATTTCACACGAAGTTCCTCACGATCGTCGGGCTTGGACCGGTACCACTGATGCAGCCCCACGTTGGGCGCCAACTGAAGGACTGGGTTCTTTAAGACCCAGCGGTGCCAGGGGACAACACCTGAAACCTTCGTGGGTTACCTGTTCCGGCGTACCAATGACAGAGACACGGGACACTTCCTTCGGCGTCAAAGATTCAAGCTTTATTTACTGCAGGGAACACAGAAGTCACGACAAGTACAACACGTGCAACTTGGGGAGACTGCTTCAAATTGGTTCTGTGGATCGCTCCTTTTATACAGTTTTTACCCATAGGACAACATGACACACAAAGGTTTACAACCCGGTTCCCATAATTATCCCCCAGAGGGGTCGCTTTGGTCACTTTGATACACACAAAGTCCGGAATATAAGTGCGGAAACATTTGGCGGTTCCCAACTGTAAAAACCCATCTTCCCAACATTAGTGCATTCCAATCGGCAGTAAAACAGATCGAAATAGGAACAAAGACAGGTGCAGAGGAAGACGGTGACAGTGGGGAAATCGGAAAGGTCGTAAAAGGGGAGGTATCGGGAAACATGAGATACAGGCATCAAAGGGACGTGCCTAATGAGATGCACGGCTGAGACAATAAGTCCGTGCGGCAAGATGAGCCTCCAGCGGCGCCATCTGCCTTACAGTATCATCCCCCTCGTCATAAAGACACTTATAAAGAACATGTGTTTTCCGCAAATATCTTGAGAGTCCCAGGGTCGCGAAGCGGACAGCATCCGTTCGCTGGCTACTTGAGGGCAAGAGACAAAATGGATGCCGTATCTAAGATGGAACCCGTGGGTACAGATGAAAAACCCACTTAACAAACGAACGGTTTAAGTTAGCACAGCGAAACTGCGCACACTTACCAAACTCGTCATTTGCGGTTCGCAGATACCAGACTCGACCATATTCGTGCGAGTCGAAAACACCACTTATAATTGCCACGGAACCTCAACATGCGCTCCCAGTGGAAAAACTTCAACCCAGGAATGCGGGAGGAGAGGTTCCCAGTCACCTCAACAATTGGAAGTCCCATACGAAGCAACCCTAGCCGTTCCAAGCCTCCAACTCTTATCATCCAAAGCTCTCATCCCACTCGAACTCAGACAAAAGCAAAACAACCATCGGATCAGATCAGATATCACCCTTACCTTCCCCAGGTATTGACGGGCCCCAAAGTCACAAAGCAGGGGCCCCCGCCAACGAGACGACCACAAATATCTCGCACTGGGAATCAAATTGGGAACCAGACCAAACCTCAGGGTGTTCAACACATTAAAGTTCAGGAGCTTGTCTTCTCCAATTCCACTAAAAACAACTGTGTCAAGCCTGGATTCTCCTCGTTTTTGTTTGAAGCAGAACAGGATCAGTGCCAATCCCCCCGCCAGGCAAACCTACAGGAGGGGCAGTTCCCTTTCCCTGGCACGCAGGGCTCGAACTTCTTGTTGCAATCACCCCAAACAAGGGGACAATACAGCAGGACCCCGTGTCTTCTACAAACCCCTCCCTCAGTATGCCCAAAACATTGGGCACACGGCACCCAGGCCTCTTCACCAAACCAGGCACCATCCCAGCTCCATCAGCCTGGCAGCTCCTGCTACAAACAATGGACTCAATCGCCAAAGCAATGTCTAACCACGCTGACAAGCTGGATACCCAAGTGGATCTCCTAAATATCTTAGCAATCCACGTTCAGGGGGCAGAACAGAAACTGCATTCAACAAGATGGTCTCGAGGGTGCAGCGAGACCAGGAAACAACATATCAAATGTGCAACTGCCATTGCACCCAAATCATAGACAAACTAGCGGTGGTCTCCACCCTTCTGTCATATCTTCTTGTCACAACCAGGGAAGCCCCAACAAAGATTACCCCACAAATAGAGCAAGACCAAGAGACACCACGGGCGACGGACACCAAATGACCCCGCCCTGCGGGCGAGCAGACACCCAGTGTTGCGGTTTCCAATTTAGAACAATCACAGACTGACCTTACAGTACCCAGTCCAGCATTAACCATCGCCAATCTAAACATTTCAGCCCTCCAATCAACTGACAAAGGTGAACAACCATTAGGTCAGTCATTTACAGCAACCAAGACATTAACCCAGCGGGAAAGAAAATGTCTAAGAAAATCAAGACACAGAAGGCACTCCAGACAGGCAATCAACTTTCCCGACAACACCGTCCAGGGATTAATACAGAGTGACCACGATATGGCCCTCACTCCTCCGGACACAATTACAAACAAGGACCAACCGTTCCCCTTATCCATCCATTCCACTTTCCCGAGCTGCCCAAATAACACCAAAAGGGAATCATCACAGACTGGGAATGCATACAGCATATTTAATCCTCCATGGAAAGAGAAACACCCTCCATCCACCCAGGCAACACACTCTGAGAATCCCCCAATGCCATCAAAGAAATTTACGAAAGAACAAGTATAACTAGCCTATGTGTAGAACATTCAGTTTTGGTGAGAATCACGACTGAGTCCTGTGAAAAGTACACCTTCATGCACACAAAGATGTCAAAGGAGAGGAAGGCATGGGATGAGTCAGTCTTGGCATTGATGAAGGTCAGGTTTGGAGCTGCGCTCTTCTCCTTCTTCGAAATGTCAAAAGGAAACATAAGAAAAAGAAAAGATTGGATGACTCCTCATCCTGATACCTTTCCTGCTAGAGCACTAGCGAGAGGTTCATCCAATGCTCCCCTCTGAGACATAGTTGTGCACATGCAGAGTCACCCTCACACTTATAATAAAGCACCCTGGCTTGCCTTAGGTGTGACTTATAGGTGTTAGGTATAGTGAGTTCAGATATAAGAAAACGCATATCTGTCGTAAGTGGTGCTAGCACAAGCTTACACAGGCTTCATTGGCAGGCCTGTCGTCACACTTTGAGTGGCATAATACATTCTTCTCCCCATGGGGGACCTCTTGTGTACCTATGCCCTGGGTACCTCTTAGTACCATATACTAGGGACTTACAAGGGTACACCAGTAGCCAATCTGGGGGGCACCTACGTACTCACTATAGTCCAATTTAGGGAGGAAGCAAAGAGACTGTGGTCCTTATTAGCAGGATCCCAGTCAGACTAGTCAGAAAAACATGATGACACCAGCAAAAAGTGGGGGTAACCATAACAGCAGTTCCTACTTTCCTACACAGGGGTTTTGGTAACCTTAGATGCCAAAAAAACCTTTGATTCAGTGAACTGGGACTACCTGTGGCTGGTCCTTAGACAAGGTTGGATTTGGCCCGGGGTTCTCCTCTTGGACACTTCTGTTGTACACAGACCTGGTGGTGGCCTTCAAGGTTAACAAATTGATGTGAAGGGAATTCTGATTCTGAAAGGGAATGAGACGAGGATGTCTGCTTCCCCCCTACTGTTCGCTTTGGCAATCGAAGTGCTGGCATGTTGGATGCGGGTGGACGTGAAGTTCGGTGGCCTGCACTGGGATGATGAATGGGAGGACATCATCTCAATTTATGAAGACAACATTTTGTTATACCTGGTAGATGCGCATGCCTCCATACAAAAACACTCTGGGATTGAACTTAACTGGCAGAAGACAGTGGCTTTGCCACTAGAGTGGCAGTCCCGATGGAATCAATGGCCTTACCCACTCCAGTAGACCTCAGATGTGTTTCATTATCTAGCGTCTAAACTGAGTCCCTGCACAGTTATGCGGAATATGCTGTGGGACAGAGGGGCACTGCACATCAACCTGCAAACACTGAAAAGAAACCCTAATGAAGGTGTACTGGCTCTCTGGAACCTTCCACTCTACTGGGCAGCGCAGCTCCAGATGGTGGTCGACTGGGTTTTCTCACCGCTGCAGGGGCTATTGCTAATGGCAGACAGGCGTGAGAGGGAGCTGGGGGCTATCTCTATAGGCTATATGGAAGGGCTAGGATTCTGTGCATCCAGTCGCTGGTCGAGTCAGTGATTTACCACTGGAAGCAGGCAACACGACGACTGGGGTGGAAGGGTCGACTGATGCTTGAAACTCCCCATGAAAATCAGACACCCTGGCAGAATTAAAGGCTCTGTCGATAGCCGAGGGAGGTAGCCATTAAAGCAGGCTTTATATAAGTACAAATCAAAATACTATAGTGGGTGTACAACACGAGAACTAGACTGTACAAAATAGGAAGGAGTGACACCAAAACCTGCGGTCGAGCAAAGGGGGACACTATTGCATGCTCTGTGAGAATGCCCTAAAATAAACAACTACTGGCACCGTGTGGTTGATGACAAAATTGAGGTTAGTGTAAAGGTGCTCACGTTGGAAATTTGGGGGGAGCAAACGGGGTCTAAATATGCTAGATTGTTTTGCAATGTGGCTCTCGCAGTGGCTAGAAAAGACATGATCAGCTTATGGAGCAGCAGAGAACTCATGACAATGGCAGTGTGGAGGACTGACCTGGACTGATATATGCTGGCTGAAGCCACCATATTCAAAACAAGGGGGTTCTCACAGACATTCAACAAAGTATGGGGGCCCGTGAAAAGAATTCAGAAATGTGGGCGGAAACCAGTGAACAAATGGTTGGGAGGCACCTGTGAGTGCTCGGTTGGACTAACCCACCCCGAGTTGGGGCATTGGGATTGATGCTATGCTGTTATACTGTAATTGAGATGGGGCTGACTATTAAAACAACTATATGTTTTTTTAAAAAAAATAGAAGCTAAAGACCTGGCATTTCGAGTAATCACATTAGGAATCAGGCTTGGCTAGATTCACAGCTTCTCAGCCCCACGATGCCTTCCAGGTGAGAGTGTGCTTTACAAAAATACACAACAAAATACCTGACAATCAGCTCTTTGTTAGATATGAGAGCAACAAGCAGGACAAGGTGGTCCAGAAGATGACTCGTTCATGTCGATGATACTCTGCATTAAGATTTGTTATGACTTTGATAAAAAAAGAAGTAGCAGAAATAATCTGGGCTCTTTCTATCAGAGGGTAGCAATTGACCTCAGCACAGAATATGGCAGAGATTTGTTGTGCGTCGACATTGGGTTCCCTCACACATTCATAAAGCATTATTGCTTCGATTCGGAGGTGAAATGGGGTGGCCATTTTGCTCTTTCTGTGCTGCAAGTTTTTCTGTCCTGACCTTTCCTTTAGTACTGCTACCGGGGAGAAGGCACTGCTGGGGTATTTTTCAAAAGCTTAGGAATCTGCTGGTAGACATATCCATCAGAGGAAAAAGGGAATTAACTTCAGTTACAATCTTTTTATTGGTTCCTCGCTGATCCCACCCATGCCCCTGTACTGAAAGAAGTTCATAGACATCTCTTGATTAATAAGGTTCCAATTTTGTTCAGTTGTACTGCATATTCACTGTCAATCTGAGTAAACCATAGTTATGCCTCAAAGGGTTTGGAAAAAATAGACAAGGAACTGACGTAGGGGCATCAAGGTACTGCTGTATGTGTGCTTCATTCAACATGAAGAATGAGACAACTGTGTTATTCCTGCTACTTGTTGATTCTTAGAAACACTGGGCCTTCATCCCATTCTTGACCTACAGGTGCTGAACTCCTTCTGCAAGGAGCAGGTAAAGATTCTCGCTCTTGCCCTCTTTCTCCTTTATTATCCCTATCAGTGCTGTCGTCGGCCGTTGAACATTCGAGCACTACCTGGCTGCTGCTGCGAACGTTCAACGGCTGACGCAGCCCCGCCCACTCTCTAGAACGCCCGCACTGCGCCGAAATAACGGCCGCAGTAAACTGGTTATTGGTCGGAGGATAGGATGGTGACCCTATACTAACAGGTAGCATGCTTTCATGTTGTAATATTGCAGTCCCATCTGCAATTTGTGGTGTACTCAGCCTCACATCAACCCCTCAGGTCTTCGTAAAGGTCATATTAGTTGTTGTAGCTCACATTCAAGGTCCAGGATACCTGTATATCATCCATGTTGCTTTTGCAGGCTTCAAGAGGCACGGTGTAATTGAGGCTCTTGTATCAATTTCTCCCTTCACAAATGTCTGTTCTTTCTCAGTGTGCATGAAAATGTTTCTCTGTCCCAATGTCTATCAGTGTCACCATTTAATTAAAGTAAGTGCCATACATACGTAATGTTGTGAATTAAGTAATGACAAGTGGCAGTTACAATGGACTGCCTCTTTGTCTGTCCACTCTCTGACCTATTAACATACCCAGAAATAGACAAAACCTGATTACAGAAATAGCAGAAAACCTTTCAGCAATGTGTGTTTTCTCGATAGAAACATACAGCCTCATTTATAAAGTTTTGGTACCGGGCAATGCCGCAAGGAATCTTCCTGTGCTGCCCTTTGCCAAAAGAAAAGGGCAGGAGTGCCATATCTATGAGAGATCCATTGTGCTGGTGCTTAATGGGCTGCCATGCTCCAACGCATGCACCCTTGCGCGATGGTGCCTGCGTTGCAGGGATGATTGATTCTGTGTAGGGAGACATTTCTGCCCAAAATCATTCACTAGAGGCGATTTTCTCTTTCTATGTGTGCTGCAAAAGGCAGCACACATAAAAAGAGGAAAAAACGACCCAGGGGTGGCGTTAGAATCTGATGCATTCCCAAGTTTACGATTCCTCACAAATCAGGGAATGCTTCATATTCCATGGGTGTTGCGTGGGAATACTCACAGCAACCCCTGTGGAATGCCCCTTTTACACAGTGTTCTGTGTGAAAGGGGCACATATTTACAAGACCATGAACAGCCACGTAAAGTGACTTTGCATGGCCTTGTAAATATGCTGTGGCACATTGTGCCGCTAGAGCTTCAAAAAGTGGTGCTCCGGCGGTGCAAAAGTGAGGCTAGGGCCTCGTAAATGAAACTCATAGTATGCAAAACAATTGAAGAATGGTTTCATATCAGGGAAGACACTGAACATTAACATTTTACTTATCTTTACTTTTTACAGTGACCGGTGGCACAATATGGGTATTGTCTACTTACTATTTGACTATCTTCTACATGATAAAACTGGTATGGATGAAAAGGTTGTGAATTCAATTATGGTGAGGTGTACCCATACATGGACGGTACGTATTTTAATTAATTATTTCATAGAGAAGAAGGTTTCCAAATGGAACTTGTGCACTATTCTTTTTATGAGACAATTGCGTTTGTAATGCGTGCCGTGCAAGAAAATACACCCATTGCTTAACTGAACGCATGAGGCCAAATGCTAAAACAGAAAAATGAAAAGTTCTTGCAGAGTTTTTGTATTCTTGAGTACGTCATGTGGCTTTTGTGGACCTGGGGCACTAGCACACTGGTGGGTTTTTTCACAGTGTAGAACATCCTTATTGAACACACCATGAAATGTGGATGTGTTCTGTTCCCCTTGCCAACCCGTTAATTGGTATAAATCTACAATCATTTCCAGGATGGTAAAGGGATCAAAAGAATTTTATGAATACTCACAAGACCAATAAAAACGTGTAACACACACTACTCAACATATTTGTAGGATTTGCCAACATTGTAACTGTATGTAGTCATGGTGTACTAAATTATACTAAGTGGAATTACAACTGCTAGGTGTAGGACTTGGCCTTTTTGGCTAAAGTTCCCTGAAACTTTTTGCTTTCACCTTAGACCGTTTTCCTGACATAGAGTAGTCAATTTAGATCCTGTGGGTACTTTCCCACTGCTGATCAGTGTCAAAGTACAAGTGTTCCCTGTTTAAAATGTAATGGTAATTGGTTGTCTATGATTGGTAAGTTTGCCTTACTATAATAATAATAATAATAATTCTTTATTCGGTTTGTCACGAAGAAAACCATAAAAGAAGCAAACAGCATAAAAAGACCATACATACATAAGTTAAAAAGACATTTCATGGGGACATTTATACAATAAGGAGAAAAAGAAGCAGATGTCATTTGTTTAAAAAGAAGAGGAGTTTTTGCTTCAAAAGATCATCATCAAATCATTAAATCATTATTTTTTTTCCCTAGTGCAGTTTGCTAAAGGTTTTTTCTATGGTTCAGAATACATTTTAAAAAGTTTAAGACCAGGTAACAGACTTCTTCAGACTCTAAGGTTTGCAGTCTAAGGAAGGCCGGTCGACATTGTCTGAGGCCCCATCGCCTGCATAGCGGAAGTATCCAATATTTTCTGTGGGGTTGATAAAATTTACAAAAAAAGATGACATGGATATTGGATTGAGTTGATTTCGCATCGCAGGGACACGGACGCAAGTTTAAGTCCCAGGCCTTGTTTAGGGGAAAAGCAACCAGTCTGAAAAAGAGGTTCAATCTGAGCCTGGTTAGCAGCATCCTCTCGTATGTTTTGGTATCGAGAGTAAGATACGGTTGAATGCCAAACGTTTGCTGGACTGTGTTCGCGTGAATCACTGAAGGTTTTCCAGACTCGGTTGACAGTCTTAGTGTTTCCAGATGTCGTAATGCAAGTTCCTTAAGTTCCTTTTTTGGGAGAGCGACTATCGATTCTGGGTGGAGGTAATATTGTTCGAGGCCAAGGTCAGTGAAGAAGTTTTTAATGTAGCGGAGCCATTTTAGTCTAAGGGCATAGTCAAGTGACATTGTGTCGGCCACTATCGACTGTGATAGCATGTTAGCATCCGAGGTCCATATACGCCTCCACAAAAGCAGTGGCTGGATTTTGAGGAGATCCTGCAAGTAAGGAATTCCCAATTCCATATGGGAGGCGTAAGTTGATGAGCCTTTTGGGGTGGCGAGGAGAAATCTTATAAATAGGTTTTCAATTTTTTGGAGGGCTCCGACGTCTGTGTGGCCCCAGACCCCTGCTCCATAGAGAGCGATCGCCAGGCACTTGGCATTGTAGATTCTTAGCAGTTCTACTGGACGCCTCCTTCCCAGTTTCCGTGAGAAGGTCTGCAGGGTTGCTATTGAGCGCTTAAAAAGGTGGCATCTCGCTTCTACTGCTGGTTTCCATGTTAATTTGTCGTCGATCATAATCCCGAGGTATGGATATTGTGTGGCGATCTCCAGTGGTTGGCTATCAAGAAAGATGTTTTTTTTGCCTTTCTTCGCCCCCCCCCGTGATCATGACGAAGGTTTTTTTTACATTAACCTTTAGATCCAGGGCGTTCATGAAGGTGGTATATCTATTTAGTGAATGCTGGAGTTCACGCGGCGTTCGGGCCAGGATGACGGCGTCATCCGCGTAGAGGAGCGCTGGAATCGGTCTCTGTTTCATTTTTGGGAGGTCCTGGGCCCCCCTCAGCATCGCCTC
Source organism: Lissotriton vulgaris (assembly GCF_964263255.1). NCBI lineage: Eukaryota > Metazoa > Chordata > Amphibia > Caudata > Salamandridae > Lissotriton > Lissotriton vulgaris. Next base: position 1,540,331,974 of record NC_141696.1, on the reverse strand, counting down.
CTCCAAGCCATTTGTGTAGAGCGAGAAAAGAAAGGGGGCCAGGACGCAGCCCTGCCTAACTCCTCTCTCCACACCAAATGATGCTGTCAGCTCGCCGTTCTTTCCGAACCGGACTCTAGCCGAGGCCCCGGAGTACAGCTCTCTAAGAAGGTCCAGCAATGAAGGATCCACGTTCAGCTCTCTTAGAACTGTCCATAGTTTGGAGTGTGCAACACAGTCAAAAGCGGCAGACAGGTCTACATAGACCATGTATACCGTCGATTTCTTTGCGTGCGTGTATTTGGCCATTATAAGGCTGAGGTTAAGTGCCTGCTCAACTGTCCCAAGGCCTTCTCTGAAGCCGAATTGTAGGTCCGAGATGATAGCCTTTTCCTCACTCCACAGTTGCAGTCTCTCCAGAATGACCCTCCCCACCACTTTGCCGAGGGAATCCAGGAGGGATATGGGACGATAGCATTTTGGGTCCTGTTGGTCCCCTTTCTTAAAGATGGGGACCATGATTGATCTGGTCCAGGAGTCCAAAATGCCCTCACTGGCTGCTGCTCTGCATACTCTCGTTAAGATAGGAGCCCAAAGCTCCTGGTTGCATTTAAAAAGGTCCACAGGAACGCCATCCGGGCTCGGGGCTTTTCCTGCTTTGCTTTTGTCCAAAGCCGCCAGGATTTCGGAGATGTCAAAAAATATTGGAATTGGGTATTGTACTTCATTGTGGTGGAGAGATGGATGGTCTGCGGTTCCTTGGTCTTTGAATATTTTTTCAAAGTGGGCTATCCAAGTTCCCTCATCTATAGCCACCTCTATCTTGGGAGAGTTATTGTCCGAGAAGAAAGGGGATCTAATCGTTCTCCAGAAGTCTTTGCTGTTTTTTGATAGGGAGCTCTTGTCTAGGTCATTCCAGAGTTTCTCTTTCATTTGTTGTAATTTTAATTTGCGTTCCAGTTTGTATTTTCTTCTGAGAAGTTGGATAAGGCCCGCGTCCCTTGGTTTTTTATGGAGGGCAGATTTTAGGTCAGTTAGAGCTCTCGTGCAATTGTGGTTAAACCAACCTTTCCTTTCTGTGTGTTTGTTAGTTATTTTCCCCGTGAGTAGTCTCTTGGCTAATGTCAAAATTTCTGCGAAGTTCAACAGGACCTCCGAATGATTTAGGGCTGGGTCCAGGCAGTTAACAATATGTGGGTATGCCTGGTTAACTAATTCTTTTGTGATTTTTTGTGGATCAATGTTTTCCCATTTTATGGAATAACCATTTTGTTTGCGCAATTGCAGATTATCTTGAGTAAGGGCTGCTGCTATATCTGTGACCTTGGATTTATGTTCCGATGGATGAATCTTTAATGCGTAGTGGCCACTTAGTATGTTGTCAATTACTTGGTGATCTGTGACTTTTGCAGCGAGGCTGTGGGACAGCAGAATGTAGTCCACTGTTGTCTGGTGGCCTCTAGCTACATAGGTTGGATTAAACTGATTTTTCTCCGCTTTTAGGGAATTAGCAATGAATAAGTCAAACTCTGCCAGTGTGTTATTCAGAGCGTTACCGGATTTATTGTGAACGAAATGAGCTAGTGGGACGTCATTATCGTCTACAAATCCGCAGCATTGGGTGTCTGCCATTGGGCACGGATGTGTATTGAAATCACCTCCCCAGATAAGATGAATCGTTTTGGAATTAGTCTCCCGGTGTTGAAGGGATCTTAGTCTCTCCTGCATATTTTCAACGAAAGTGAGGAAGTCATTTTCCGATAGGTTGTTGTATGAGTTGACAAGGGTAATAGTGTCTTCATTTGCAAAGGAGACAGAAAGTATCTGGCAATTAGAGTCGGTGAAAAGATTAGTCACTTTTAAGTGGGATAGAGTGTTAGCAGTGTAGATTGTTAAGCCTCCTTTGGGTCTGCCTATTGGGCTTTGAGTAGCAGGTGAAAAGTAGGTTTTATACCCTAATAAGTGTAGCTCTGATGTTGCCCAGGTCTCTTGGAGGCAGATTATTTTGCCTTGCTCTAGGAAATTAACAGCCGCGGGGTCTTCGATCTTGGTTCGCAGACCCGCCACGTTCCAGAATAAAAAAGGTATTGTGTGGGGGTTGTCTTTCGGGACTGAGGTTAGTGAGGTCATGGCGATGTTGTTACTTAGGAGGGGGGAATGTGGTGAGTTTGGAGTGGTTTGTTCTAGATCCCTTGATGGTCAATCCACCATTTCTAGGGGACTGTATCTATTTGTTGTTGGAATGTTATACCAGGGATCCCATCTGGGCGGATCTCTACGGGTCATCCTCTGCTGTTGGTATCCCCATTCTCACCAATTTACTCCCTGATGGCGTGGATTAACTGATTGCCAAGGGTTTACCTGTTCTCTAAAACGAGAGGTGCCATATTGTCTATTATCGAGGAAAGTTAGTTGGCGCTTAGGTGGTTCGACCCAAGGGAAAGCGGGGTCCTCAAAGAAATTGCTATTTGAGGTTTGGATGAAGGGGTAAAAGAATGAGAGGGGTTTAATTCTTATGCTTCCTTTTGGGTTCGGTTGATCCCAAGAGGTAATATAATCTACCACCCATGGGTCCTCAAAGGTAATAATGATGCAGTCCCCTGGATATTGTTTGCTGCCTTTTCCCACCCACGGGGTCCTAAAAAGTGAGGAGATCCTACCATGGCAGTTTGGTGGCATGGGGCGATTTGTCTGCAGCCAATGGTGTACTTTGTTTTTTAGGGACCATGGCGGTTCCGCCGTATTAGGAGGTAGTTCGGTTACTCCAATCATGACTGCTACATAAGGGGCGGCCTCAGGAGGAAGCTCAGTGTGGGCTCTAGCTTCTCCTGTCCCTTTTAGGGTGTTTCTTTGGGTTGGTTGGGAAGAAGAGTTGTGTGCCGGGTTTTTGGGGGGAACGGATTTTCTTGGGGCTGGTTGTGGTCGAGTGGTTGTGGGAGGTCTATTTTTGGTTTGTTTTGATGTGGTTGGACCTGCGGTGGTAGGATTTAATGTACTTTGGGTCGAGGTAATTGGGGGTGTTGGGATGGGAGGCGGAACAGTGGGTACAACTGTCTGTGGTGTGATTGTATGGGGAGTAGAGGGTTTTGCGCTAACACCCGAAGAGTTTAAGGGGGCGTTATGAAGAGGATTTGCGCTCCCTTTTTTCTTTGGGGGGGGCCCCTGGGAATGTTGTGAGGACGAGATAAGCTTCGAAATCTGTGTTTCTATCTTTGTTAGTTTTTGTTCTACGGGTCGTAGTAGTTGTTTGAAGATTTCTGTTATCTTATCTATGAGAATAGAATTATCGTGATCTTCCGGGCCCTTTTTTGTGGGTGATTGAGTTGGTGAATCCAATAGGATAGGAATAGTACCTTCCTGTTGGCCATGATGAACTATTACAGTAGCAAGTTCTTGCTGTGGTAGTTGTAAGGGAATTAATAGCGGAGTTGGTGAAACCTGGGAAGTGATCGGGGGAGGAGTAGTTTTGGATATAGTTGGATTATTTTGAGGAAACTTATTTTTACTAATCGCTCCTTCTCTCCTTCCTCTTGCTTGTATATCTTCCGAGGGAGATAGCTGGGTAGGGGATTGAGGTGGTAACTCAGGGGTTTTTTCTAATTCTGAACCTAACGGGGAATCTGCAAGGTCAGATACAGATAGGTCTACGTTATTTGGAAGGCTGCGTCTACCTTCGTTCACAGTACCTGGTGCTTTTTTATTTGCAGTCAGGACGGGAGTTCTAGCTTCTGCGAGGTTACCCAGGGAGGATCGCTTGGCAAAGTCTAGATCCAGTGAGACTCTTTTTTCCATGAGGGTAATGCTTTGATCGATGAACGAATTTGCTTTTGCAAGGAAATCGTCCATGGGTCCCAGTAACTTCCCGACGCTCCCTGGAGCTAGTGTTTTTTTTTTTGTCCCTCTTGTGGCTACCATTTTGTGATGTTATGGGTTGATGTAGTAGATGTTGATTCCCGTGGCTAGAGTGAATATTGCTTGGATAGTGGATGTAAGGAAGGATTGAATAATAACTTACAGAGGATGGGGCCCAGTCCAGTCTCTCGGTCTCTCCGGGCCTCGAACGGCCTCAAACGGCCCGCTCTTTGCCCGGTCTTCGCCCCGGTGTACGCCCCGCGCGCGTCCCGCGATGCGCGGTCCAGTGGCGCTTTTAAGGAGTGAGGAGTTATAGGGGCGGGGTACTGGAAGGGGGCGCGGCGCTCACGGGAAGAGGACCAGCTGGAGATGGTGTATGCTGGTCCTCGCAGTCCCGGGGCCGGCGCCTCGTCCTCCTCTGCGGCCTCGCGTTGGTCGGGGTCTCTCAGCGGCGCTTTGGCAGTGAGCTATGCTACTCCTGTAGCAGGGGAAACAGGTACACAGCAGTCTTTAGCAGCAAACTAGGCTCCACGAGTGGCACCCGCGAAGCGGGTGCCGCGAGAAGTTGTAGCGCTTCGCTGGGGGCGGGGCACTGGAAGGGGGCGCGGCGCTCACGGGAAGAGGACCAGCTGGAGATGGTGTATGCTGGTCCTCGCAGTCCCGGGGCCGGCGCCTCGTCCTCCTCTGCGGCCTCGCGTTGGTCGGGGTCTCTCAGCGGCGCTTTGGCAGTGAGCTATGCTACTCCTGTAGCAGGGGAAACAGGTACACAGCAGTCTTTAGCAGCAAACTTGGCTCCACGAGTGGCACCTGCGAAGCGGGTGCCGCGAGAAGTTGTAGCGCTTCGCTGCGGGCGGGGCACTGGAAGGGGGCGCGGCGCTCACGGGAAGAGGACCAGCTGGAGATGGTGTATGCTGGTCCTCGCAGTCCCGGGGCCGGCGCCTCGTCCTCCTCTGCGGCCTCGCGTTGGTCGGGGTCTCTCAGCGGCGCTTTGGCAGTGAGCTATGCTACTCCTGTAGCAGGGGAAAAAGGTACACAGCAGTCTTTAGCAGCAAACTTGGCTCCACGAGTGGCACCCGCGAAGCGGGTGCCGCGAGAAGTTGTAGCGCTTCGCTGGGGGCGGGGCACTGGAAGGGGGCGCGGCGCTCACGGGAAGAGGACCAGCTGGAGATGGTGTATGCTGGTCCTCGCAGTCCCGGGGCCGGCGCCTCGTCCTCCTCTGCGGCCTCGCGTTGGTCGGGGTCTCTCAGCGGCGCTTTGGCAGTGAGCTATGCTACTCCTGTAGCAGGGGAAACAGGTACACAGCAGTCTTTAGCAGCAAACTTGGCTCCACGAGTGGCACCCGCGAAGCGGGTGCCGCGAGAAGTTGTAGCGCTTCGCTGGGGGCGGGGCACTGGAAGGGGGCGCGGCGCTCACGGGAAGAGGACCAGCTGGAGATGGTGTATGCTGGTCCTCGCAGTCCCGGGGCCGGCGCCTCGTCCTCCTCTGCGGCCTCGCGTTGGTCGGGGTCTCTCAGCGGCGCTTTGGCAGTGAGCTATGCTACTCCTGTAGCAGGGGAAACAGGTACACAGCAGTCTTTAGCAGCAAACTTGGCTCCACGAGTGGCACCCGCGAAGCGGGTGCCGCGAGAAGTTGTAGCGCTTCGCTGGGGGCGGGGCACTGGAAGGGGGCGCGGCGCTCACGGGAAGAGGACCAGCTGGAGATGGTGTATGCTGGTCCTCGCAGTCCCGGGGCCGGCGCCTCGTCCTCCTCTGCGGCCTCGCGTTGGTCGGGGTCTCTCAGCGGCGCTTTGGCAGTGAGCTATGCTACTCCTGTAGCAGGGGAAACAGGTACACAGCAGTCTTTAGCAGCAAACTTGGCTCCACGAGTGGCACCCGCGAAGCGGGTGCCGCGAGAAGTTGTAGCGCTTCGCTGGGGGCGGGGCACTGGAAGGGGGCGCGGCGCTCACGGGAAGAGAACCAGCTGGAGATGGTGTATGCTGGTCCTCGCAGTCCCGGGGCCGGCGCCTCGTCCTCCTCTGCGGCCTCGCGTTGGTCGGGGTCTCTCAGCGGCGCTTTGGCAGTGAGCTATGCTACTCCTGTAGCAGGGGAAACAGGTACACAGCAGTCTTTAGCAGCAAACTAGGCTCCACGAGTGGCACCCGCGAAGCGGGTGCCGCGAGAAGTTGTAGCGCTTCGCTGGGGGCGGGGCACTGGAAGGGGGCGCGGCGCTCACGGGAAGAGGACCAGCTGGAGATGGTGTATGCTGGTCCTCGCAGTCCCGGGGCCGGCGCCTCGTCCTCCTCTGCGGCCTCGCGTTGGTCGGGGTCTCTCAGCGGCGCTTTGGCAGTGAGCTATGCTACTCCTGTAGCAGGGGAAACAGGTACACAGCAGTCTTTAGCAGCAAACTTGGCTCCACGAGTGGCACCCGCGAAGCGGGTGCCGCGAGAAGTTGTAGCGCTTCGCTGCGGGCGGGGCACTGGAAGGGGGCGCGGCGCTCACGGGAAGAGGACCAGCTGGAGATGGTGTATGCTGGTCCTCGCAGTCCCGGGGCCGGCGCCTCGTCCTCCTCTGCGGCCTCGCGTTGGTCGGGGTCTCTCAGCGGCGCTTTGGCAGTGAGCTATGCTACTCCTGTAGCAGGGGAAACAGGTACACAGCAGTCTTTAGCAGCAAACTTGGCTCCACGAGTGGCACCCGCGAAGCGGGTGCCGCGAGAAGTTGTAGCGCTTCGCTGGGGGCGGGGCACTGGAAGGGGGCGCGGCGCTCACGGGAAGAGGACCAGCTGGAGATGGTGTATGCTGGTCCTCGCAGTCCCGGGGCCGGCGCCTCGTCCTCCTCTGCGGCCTCGCGTTGGTCGGGGTCTCTCAGCGGCGCTTTGGCAGTGAGCTATGCTACTCCTGTAGCAGGGGAAACAGGTACACAGCAGTCTTTAGCAGCAAACTTGGCTCCACGAGTGGCACCCGCGAAGCGGGTGCTGCGAGAAGTTGTAGCGCTTCGCTGGGGGCGGGGCACTGGAAGGGGGCGCGGCGCTCACGGGAAGAGGACCAGCTGGAGATGGTGTATGCTGGTCCTCGCAGTCCCGGGGCCGGCGCCTCGTCCTCCTCTGCGGCCTCGCGTTGGTCGGGGTCTCTCAGCGGCGCTTTGGCAGTGAGCTATGCTACTCCTGTAGCAGGGGAAACAGGTACACAGCAGTCTTTAGCAGCAAACTTGGCTCCACGAGTGGCACCCGCGAAGCGGGTGCCGCGAGAAGTTGTAGCGCTTCGCTGGGGGCGGGGCACTGGAAGGGGGCGCGGCGCTCACGGGAAGAGGACCAGCTGGAGATGGTGTATGCTGGTCCTCGCAGTCCCGGGGCCGGCGCCTCGTCCTCCTCTGCGGCCTCGCGTTGGTCGGGGTCTCTCAGCGGCGCTTTGGCAGTGAGCTATGCTACTCCTGTAGCAGGGGAAACAGGTACACAGCAGTCTTTAGCAGCAAACTTGGCTCCACGAGTGGCACCCGCGAAGCGGGTGCCGCGAGAAGTTGTAGCGCTTCGCTGGGGGCGGGGCACTGGAAGGGGGCGCAGCGCTCACGGGAAGAGAACCAGCTGGAGATGGTGTATGCTGGTCCTCGCAGTCCCGGGGCCGGCGCCTCGTCCTCCTCTGCGGCCTCGCGTTGGTCGGGGTCTCTCAGCGGCGCTTTGGCAGTGAGCTATGCTACTCCTGTAGCAGGGGAAACAGGTACACAGCAGTCTTTAGCAGCAAACTTGGCTCCACGAGTGGCCACTAGTTTGCCTTACTAGTAAAGTCCCTAGTAATGTGCACTTTGTGTCCCAGGGCTAGTAATGTAAAGGTGTGCAGAGAAGGGAATTCAGGCCTGCAGTGTAGGGCCTGCGTGCATTTTGCTAAAGTTAGCATGTTGTCCTGACAAGTGCAATCAATTGTCAGGCCCTACTTTCCCTTTTGCGTGCACATTAGGCACCCCTGTGGTAGGTCCAGGGTAACTCCTGGGCTGGGTGCAGTGTAGGTAAAAGGCTGGACATGTACTGTGGTGTGTACTATGTCCTGACAGTGAAAAATACTCTGTTTCGTTTTTCACTGTGTGTCCAGAAGTCACTCGTTTAGAAAGTGGCTGAGTTTTGTGCCTCAAGCATTTCTGTGTGACTCTGTTGAATGTGGATTGGCTGTCTGGATCTGAGAGCTGGCGGAGAAGTTGACCCAAGGGAGGAGTTGAGATGGCACCAGGATGCCCTGCATTTTGGAGAGTAGGGGGGTGAAGGCCGAGAGGTGAGGAGGCCTGGGTTGCTGCTATAAAACAATTGACCCATCTCCTGCTGGGTGATTAAGGAACCAGGCACCCAGTATCAAAGGGAAAAAGCTGACACTGGGAGGGAGACACCCGGATCTGATTTAGAGAGGGGTCAGGGACCACTGAGCACAAAAAACCTCACAGACATGCAGGGGTATAACTAAGAGAACTGAAACTCCTAGGACAGGTTGAGTCTCTGGTGGCTCTGACCTATTTCATGATCAAGAAGAACCTCTGCCAAGGAAGTTTGTTGCTTTTACTAATGAAGAGACTGAAAGGACATTGCAGTGGTTTGTGTTCCCCCTTCTTGAACAGGACTTTGCTGTGTCCTGAACCCCAAGGGCTCGAGGTGAGCTGGATCCCTGTTTGGAAACACAGGAACATAAAAGTTTCCGGAGATGTCCCAAGCACTGTAGTGTGCCTTGTGCTTCTGCAGCTTGAGACCCTTGGAAGTTGTGCCTTGTGATCGTGTTTTAGAGAACAGTGGTCCCTATTTTGGAAGGAAAAATGGACAACCACTATAATCATACGCTTAAATAGATCGTATGTCTTTCGTCCAGCCGGACAAGAATTTATTTTTATATAAGTTCAGTTGATTGTGATTCAAAACATTAAATGACAAGTGGGCACAGCCGTGACCCACAGAACACAAGACAAACCAACGAAAAACAGAATGGCCAAAGGCAGGGTATAAAATGTGTCTGTTTGTTTGTAATCACCATCACAGACTTAAATATCCATTTTCACACCATTGATCATTACAATATTATAAAATTATATTGCATATGGTGCTTTTAGTGTCGACGACGTTTTGATGCTATTCACAACAATATATAGCATCATCTTCAGGACAAGGGATAGTTCATTGTTGTCTTAAGCTTATTCATATATTTTGCCTTTATCGCATTAGTTTGAAGGATAAACAAGGTTCAACGGTAATGACACGCTTGTAATACGGCCCAGTAGATCCGTAACGGGGGCTGACAGCCACTAAATCGTCAATAGGCTATGAGCCTTCCTTGTATGGTTTAATTCCTGATATCAATATATGTCAGTGCGGGATCGCACTTGAGGCTTTTGGTTAAGTAATAATTCCACTAGGTGCCATGTTGCACCTCTTGAATAACGGCGGAAAGTCAGGGCACGGGGGCTCCTGCTGGCGCGTGATCGTGGGCACACAGAAGCCGTGTCTCAGATGCGCAGTGTGCGTGTCGTGGTGCAGTGGAGGCGTTGGTGAAGAGCGCCTTGTAGTCATGTGTACCGGGAGAACAGGTGAGACTCGGACGTGCAGTGTGCGTGCCGTGGTGCAGCGGAGGCGTTGGTGAAGAGCGCCTGGTCATCGTGGGCACCGAGCAGAGAAGTGAGTCTTGGAGTGCAATGGTGCGTGTCGTGGTGCAGCCGAGGCGTTGGTGAGGAGTGCCTGGTGATCATGTGCACCGGGAAAAGAGGTGAGACTCAGGCACAGTGTGCGTGTCGGTGTGCAGCCAAGGCATTGGGGAAGAGCACCTGGTCATCGTGTGCTCCGAGCGGAGAAGTGAGTCTTGGATCCGCAAGGGTGCGTGTCGTGGTTCAGCCGAGGCATTGGTGAGGAGCGCCTGGTGATCGTGTGCACCGGGAGAAGAGGCGAGACTCTGACGCGCAAGGGTGCGTGTCGATATGCAAGCGGAGGCATTGGTGAAGGGCGCCTGGTCATTGCGTGCACCAGAGAGGAATCGAGTCTCGGATGTGTAGAGTGCGTGTCGAAGTGCAACCAGAGGCGCTGGTGAGGTGTGCCTGGGTGTGGTGTGAAACGAAATCGAAGTAAGTCTAAACAGTGCTGAGTGTGTGTTTCGGTGTCCACTGAGACCTCCAGAAGGAGGGCCAGGTTATCGGGGCCCTCGGAGTTGACGTGTGTGCCATCAGCGTTGTGTGCTTGGCTTCGTGCCAGGAGAAACGACCGTGGCGATTGTGTGACATCATGCTCTGGAGCAAGGTAATCTCAAGAGGTTTGGGGTACCTGTGCCCACGGCAGCCTGAGATCTTCCTACACATTTGCGGCCTGGACCGGCAGCCCCAGAGGAGAGGAGCCACTGGCCCGAGCCCGCTGTGTCCATTGATGGAGTTCTGGATCAAGGCCCAAGTCACTGAATGAGAGGAGAGTGAGGTCGCGCCCCCTGGTAACGTGGATCACCACCTGAGGTGGAGGGACACTCTCTCGGCCGCTCGCTTCTGTCAGCAGTGTGAGCCTTTTGCTTCGGCTCGGATCTAGGCCCGTGCTGGCCCAAGGAGGGACAGTACAGGGGCCGGTGTGAGAAGCAGAACTTGCCCCAGTATTGGACTTTCATAGATTCCCATGCTTTGTATCATTCCCCGTCGTCAGAATGGGAGCCTTGGTAAACATAAAATTCCATAGTAGTAGTTACAAAAGAGAACCCTCCTGAGAGAGCCTCAGAGCCTCAGATTTTGTACCGCACGTTGTGCTAAGGGAGTCTCCACTGAGCTCTGCTCAGTTTTTCTCTTCAGCTTTGGATTTCTCCATCCTATTGTGTGGTAAAATACCGAATTCAGGTGTGTATGCACATCTGTGCATGCACACCTGTGCAATGTGACACACAGACATGCCCTTAGGGCATGTCTGTGTGCCACATGGCACACATGCCTGTATTTGGGGTGCTAGAGGGTGTCAAAGTGACACCCCCTGCACCCTTGCTGGAATCGGTATTTACAGAATCAGTAAATACCGATTCGGTAATGCCCATTGATTCCTATGGGCTTCAATGCCCATAGGAATCAATGGGCATTACCGAATCGGTATTTACAGAATCGGTAAATACCGAATCTTAACGATTCGGTATTTACCGATTCTGTAATACCTACATTACCCCCCCCTCTATTTTACCACTTCTTAAATACCGAATCTGTAAAATTCGGTATTCAAGAAGTGGTAAAATAAAATTAAATAGATCTAGGCCTATAAGTCTTCAACAGGGCCCCAACAATCCAAGGAGGGTGGGACCCAGAACTCCCAAAAGAAGAAGACTGAAGGCCAAAGAAAACCATGGTGCCAATACTGTAAAAGTAAAACTCACTGGTTTAGTGAGTGCACCAAGAAAGGCACAGCTCCTACCACTACTGCCCCTAAGGCACCTGCACCCCCTAGTACAGTTAGTAGTGGTAGTGCACCCCCCAAGGCTATAGTTGGGTTAACCCTGGGAACTGAGGTGGGTTCTGACTTAGTTAGAATACCTACTCAGGCTGTTCTTGTTTGTACTGGGGACATGGATATGACCCCTACTGTAAGTCCCAGTACCCTGGGCAAATACAGACAAACGCCTTTAATAAATGGAAAAATGACTCAGGCCTACAGGGACACTTGTGCCAGTGTCACTATGGTGACACCTAACTTTGTGGACCCTGTGAGAAGTTGGCCCGATATGCAGCGTTCGCTATTCTAGCGACCGCTATGTATCGTTCCAAACGACCCTTATGGTGTTTGGTTGTAAGTCAACCTATAGACCAGCTATCCTAGTAGCGTGGATACGAGCAGTCCAAGGCTAAAGACTCGAGAGGGCGCGTTAAGCCAGCTGTTATACCATCACATACCCCTTGAACATCAAGTGAAAGGACACCACACAAGTGTTATGAAAATAAACAGTATATTTATTGAGAATCACAACAGCCCTGTACTCATTATGAGGACAGGGTACTAAGCACAAACCAAATCTCTTATGAAAATACTTCAAGTGCACAATTTAAAAACAAGTGTCCGGAGACACAGAAAGTTTAGTGGTCTCGGGCGGACCCGATAAGGCAAGTCGGAAGCGAGGGACTCAGGACCCTAGAGTAAGGAGGCTATGCAGGCACCGAAATGCCGAAGTTACCTAGCCACGAGGGCTGCGGCTGCACAAGTCTTACAGGCGTCGGGGGTCTTCGCTGACGAGCCAGGAGCCGGAAGAAAAGGAGTTGCTGGCCGGCGACCAGTGATGAATAGTTCGTAGAGATCCAAGCCGGGATCAGAGATCGTTGATACCTGAAAGCAGAGGGGACCAAGTTCGTACTACTAGCCAGTAGTCAGAGGGTACCAGGAGGGCACCGGTTGGCCGTCACCTCGACCAGGTGGGTGGGCGACGCTAGGCTCTGTAGTCTCACGGACCAGGAGGCGTTGTCGGCGACCAGGATGGAGGTGCGAGCTGTCCCACGAAGGATGATGCTGTCGGCGTCGCTGGGCCCAGGATTGGGGCAACAAGCCTTGGCAGATCTCAGGGCCACGTGGTAGGCCTAAGATGGCGTCTTGAAGGGACCAGGAGGGTCCGGGGTGCTCCTCTCGGAAAAAGGGAGCAAGGGCCGATCTGGAGCAACCAGACCAGCAGAGTTGTTTGTCGGTCGTCGTCAAGGAAGGGCACAAGCCAGCGGCTAGTGACCAGACAACGTGCTGAGCAGCGAGCAGAAGGGCCCCACGCGGATCGTGGAGATGCTGGGAGACTGCACTTCGGGTCGGGGCTTCTCGGACCCCAGAGCACTCACCAGAGAATTGCTTCGATGGTCGTGCTGGTTAAGAGCGTGCAGGTTCTGATGATGGCCGGTCCCTCGAGGTCTCGTCGCACCCACAGATCACAGCTGAGCTGATGACGGGGGTAGAGGTCAGAGGTGCCAGGGAAGCCGGTTCTCGTCGAGCTGGGCCGTCGGATTCCTTGAGGAAGGACTTACAGCAAACCGCAGAGTTCTTAGATGGTGCCCGCTGATGCAGGGTGACTACTCCTTAGTCACAAGGGAGAAATCTTGAGAAGAGTCTCGAATGTCCTTTCGTAGAAAGTAGTTCTTGATTCAAAGATGATCTAAATTGGAAGGGTCCCCGCTCCGGCCTTTATTCTAAAGAAAGGGGTGGGTACATGACTAGGTCCTGCCCTAAGGGTGGGACCCGGAAGGGGGGTAGTTACACCCCTCTCCCCTGCCGGACTTTCCCCAGGCCAGGGCTGGTGCCCCTGGAACTGGTTCTAACCGGCAGATGCGTAGTGAGCACCGGGGTGCCACTCCGTAGTCACCTTCTCGCAAAATCCCTACCTACCCAGAATACACAAACCCTGTCTGGGACGGTGCGAACATCGCCCTCGACAGGAAACCCTTTGTCCAAGCGCTCCTCGCTGGAAGGACTCCCAGCAGCAGGAGGTCAGACTCGTGTCTGTGGTGGCAGCATCCATTTTGTGGAGCTGAGGCTTTAGTTAACTTTAACCGGGGTTCACAGTTACGTACATGTCGTGTCCCTCTAGAAGGGCGGAATGCTAACCTCGTCGCCAGAATTGGTGAGAGGGCAGCATCCCGATTCGTATGACACCTTACTCGACATGCCTTGATAACGCGACACCGAAGTTACCGATGTGGTACGCGTTATCATGGAACAGCCATTGGGTCTTGATTCCGCAAGCTGCAACCGGGCTCGGCTCGGGCCAGAACCTAGTTCACACGAGCCCACGCACTCTGCCTTCAGGACTGTCAAGGCCTGCCATAGGAGTGACTGATAGGAACTCGGGGGTCCATTGTATGGTTAGATATAGTGTTACTATACCTAAAGCAAAGGGTGATTACACGACTTTGCCCCAGCTGTCATGCAGCCAGTTGTGTCAAATTTAGGAGGCCAGCCAGGGGTGGCATAACACATGCTGCAGCCCCTGGCGGCCCTGGGTACACCTATGCCCTGCGTTACGGGGTCTGATAAGGTGGCCCAGTACCAATTGGTAAATGCACCTAGGGTACATATCGTAATTTAGAAAGAGAACAGCCAGGCGGTGGGTCTGATTGGCAGGCCCACAGCCAGAGAAAGTCGTAAACCAGTGAAACAAAAGCAAAAAATCTGGGTGATCATAGGATTGCAGACCCTACTCTCCTACATGACCCCCCCCCCCAAACGTCGGAACAATAAGCTACCCTTGACCAGGTGAGTCTTCTTGTTCTAAGTGGAAATATCTGGAGAGCCCATCGGCATTGCCATGATCAGTACCAGGTCTATGTTCCACTGTAAAGTCCATCCCCTGTAGGGAAATGGACCACCTAAGCAGTTTGGGGTTTTCACCCTTCATCTGATTTAGCCACAAGAGGGGCTTATGGTCGGTCTGAATCTTGAAGTGAGTGCCAAACAAGTATGGCCTCAGCTTCTTCAGGGCCCAAACCACAGCAAAGGCCTCCCTCTCAATAGCTGACCAATTCTTCTCTCTAGGGGTCAGCCTTCTGCTTATAAAAGCAATGGGCTGGTCTTGACCATCAAAATTCAGTTGAGAAAGAACAGCTCCCACACCCAACTCAGAACCGTCTGTTTGGACAATGAATGGTTTGGAGTAGTCTGGACTCTTAAGGATAGGCGCCGTGCACATGGCCTGCTTTAGGTCATCGAATGCTTTTTGACAGCTCGCTGTCCACTGAACCTTTTTTGGCATTTTCTTACTTGTCAGTTCGTTTAATGGTGTCACGATGGAACCATAGTTCCTGACAAACTTTCGGTAGTATCCAGTCAGGCCCAAGAAAGCTCGAACCTGAGTCTGGGTGGTTGGAGGAGCCCAGTCCCTGATTGACTGTATTTTGCTCTCCAGTGGTCGAACCTGGCCTCCACCTACAAGGTGGCCCAGGTATACAACCTGTGTCTGCCCTATCTGGCACTTGGTGGCCTTGATAGTGAGGCCTGCTGCTTGCAGAGCCTCTAACGCTTTCCGCAGGTGGACCAGGTGATCCTCCCAGGTGGAGCTAAAGACAGCAATATCGTCTAGATACGCCGCACAGAAGTCATCCAGCCCAGTAAGGACTTGATTCACCAACCTTTGGAAGGTGGCAGGTGCATTTTTCAGACCAAAGGGCATCACCACGAACTGATAATGCCCACCAGGGGTAGAAAATGCGGTCTTAGGCTTGGCGTCCTCAGCTAACCTGATTTGCCAGTACCCAGCTGTCAGGTCAAACGTACTTAGGTAGTTGGCCGAAGCCAATCTATCGATAAGCTCGTCTGCCCTTGGTATTGGGTGGGCGTCAGTCTTAGTGACTGCATTGAGACCCCTGTAGTCTACGCAGAACCTCATCTCTTTCTTACCGCCCTGGGTGTGAGGTTTCGGCACTAGAACTACGGGACTAGCCCAAGGGCTATCCAAGGGTTCAATGACTCCCAGCTCCAACATTTTCTGCACTTCACTCTTGATGCAGTCTCTAACGTGATCAGGCTGCCGGTAGATTTTACTCTTGACGGGCAAGCTGTCACCAGTGTCAACCTCATGGGTACACCAATCGGTCTGACTGGGTGTTAGAGAGAACATATGTCTGAAAGACTGAAGAACCTGTTTACAGTCTTTCTGTTGATGTTCGGAGAGGCTGCCACAAAAGACAACACCATCGACCGATCCATCGTCAGGATTCTGAGTGAGCAGGTCGGGGAGAGGGTCACTCTCCTCTTCCTGTCCCTCATCTAGGGCCATGAGCAAACTCATGTCCTTCCTGTCCACATATGCCTTGAGCCTGTTGACATGAAGCACCCGGTGGGGGCTCCGGGGAGTTCCCAGGTCGACCAGGTTGGTGACCTCTCCCTTTTTCTCCAGGATGGTGTAGGGCCCGGACCACTTGTCCTTGAGTGCTGCTGGGGCCACTGGCTCCAACACCCACACCTTCTGTCCGGGCTGGTAAACAGTCAAGACAGCCTTTTGGTCATGCCAAGCTTTTTGGAGTTCTTGGCTGGCCTTAAGGTTTTCAGATGCCTTCTCCATGTATTCAGCCATCCGCGAGCGGAGGCCAAGCACATAGTCCACTATGTTGGCAGCAGGCTTTTTGAGAGGTCTCTCCCATCCTTCCTTCACCAAACATAGGGGTCCTCTCACAGGATGCCCGTACAAAAGCTAAAAAGGGCTGTAGCCAACCCCCTTCTGTGGGACTTCTCTGTAAGCGAATAAAAGGCAGGGGATCAGGATGTCCCATCTACGCCGAAGCTTTTCAGGTAGTCCATGAATCATCCCTTTGAGGGTCCTGTTGAATCTCTCAACAAGCCCATTGCATTGTGGATGATAGGGTGTAGTGAACTTGTAGTTGACACCACACTCCTTCCACATAGCAGTTAAGTAGCTCGACATAAAGTTTGCACCTCTGTCGGAGACGACCTCCTTAGGGAAGCCCACTCTGGAGAATACTCCAACTAGGGCTCTTGCCACAACAGGTGCTGTAGTGGTCCTAAGGGGAATAGCTTCAGGATACCTGGTGGCATGATCCACTACCACCAGTATAAACTTGTGCCCTGATGCTGTTGGCGGTTCCATGGGACCGACGATGTCAATCCCCACCCGTTCAAAGGGCACCCCCACCACAGGCATTGGTATAAGGGGGGCCTTTGTCGTGCCACCTGACTTACCACTGGGTTGGCAAGTGACACAGGAGCGGCAAAACTCCTTTGTATCTTCGTTCATATGAGGCCAGTGAAAGTGTGAGACAAGCCTGTCCCACGTTTTCGTCTGGCCTAAGTGACCTGCTAAGGGAATCTCGTGGGCCAAGGTAAGTAGGAAACCACGCTGAGACAAGGGTACAACCAGCCTCCTGGTCATGCCAGGCTTGGGGTCTCTTGACTCAGTGTACAGGAGTCCATCTTCCCAGTATACCTTGTGGGTACCTGTGGCGTTCCCAGCAGCCTCAGCAGCAGCCTGCTGTCTGAGGGGTTCAAGAGAAGGGCAGTGTAACTAGTCCTTCCCCAGGTCTTCCCTTGAGGGTCCCCCTGAACCCAAGAATTCAACTTGATCAAGTTCGAACTCCCTAGGCTCAGTTTCCCTCAATTCCTGTAGGTCAGCCTCCTCTGAGACTTGATCCACGACCTGGGGCAAGGGGGAAGGCGCAGCCTTAACCCTACCGCTCTTTTTCTTGGGAGGTGTCTGGTCCGTTGTTCCAGGATCCAGCACCTGTTCAGCGGGGCATTTCCTGACCTGTGACCTGGTCACAGCGAACACATGTGCTGGCAAGCCTAACATTTCCATGTGAGTCCGGTGCTCCACTTCTGACCATTGTGATGACTCCAAATCATTGCCCAACAAACAATCCACTGGGAGGTCTGAACTAACTACAACCTTCTTTTGGCCAGTTACCCCTCCCCAGGAGAAAGCTACGATTGCCATACTGTGATTGGTAGTGACATTGCTTGCATTGGTCACCAGGAATTCTGTACCTGGCATGATCTGTCCAGGGTCCACAAAGTTAGGTGTCACCATGGTGACACTGGCACAAGTGTCCCTATAGGCCTGAGCCATTTTTCCGTTTATGAAAGGCGTCTGTCTGTATTTGTCCAAAGTATTGGGACTTACGTCAGGGGACATATCCACATCCCCTGTACTGACAAGGACAGCCTGAGTGAGTGTGCCAACTAAGTTGTCACGCCCCTCAGAACCCAGGGTTAACCCTACTAAACCCTTGGGAGGTGCACTACCACTGCTGGCTGTACTAGGGGGCACAGGTGCCTTAGGGGCTGCAGTGGCAGGAGTCTGCCCTCCTCCTTTCTTGGTGCACTCACTAAACCAGTGAGATTTACTTTTGCAGTACTGGCACCATCTTTTGCATTGGCCTTCTTTCTTCTTTTGGGGAGCCTGACCCCCACCCTCTTTGGGTTGTTGGGGACCTGTCGAAGACTTCTGGTCATTTTGTTCCCCCTTAGAATCTTTACCCTTCTGGTCTGCTTTCTTCTGACCACCTTGATTCAGGCCCTGGTTCTGTTTCACTCTTGTACGAACCCATCTGTCTGCCTTCTTTCCCAATTCTTGGGGAGAGGTCAGATCCGAGTCGACAAGATGCTGATGCAACAACTGGTTCTGACAATTGTTTAAAATTTGCTCTCTCATCATCAAATTATACAATCCTTCGTAATCAGTAACCTTACTGCCCAGCAACCAGCCTTCAAAAGCCTTAGTGGCACAATCGACAAAGTCAGACCAATCTTGAGACTGCGTTTTCTGGGTATCCCGGAACAGCACCCTGTACTGCTCCGTGGTTAGGCCAAACCCTTCGACGAGTGTATTCTTCAAGACGTGGTAATTATTAGCATCCTCCACCCTTGTGGTGAGGAGCTTGTCTCTTCCTTTACCTTCAAAGGAGAGCCACAAGATAGCTGCCCACTGACTCTGGGGAACACCTTGCACAGTGCAGGCCCTCTCCAAAGCAGTAATCCATTTGTGGATGTCGTCCCCTTGTTTAAAGGGGGGCACTATCTTACCAAGGTGTTTCGTATCAAAACTCCTTTCCCTATTGCTAGGTATTATGCTGCCACCAGTGGGGACTGCCCCACTTAACTGTTGCTCTCTAGCAAAGGCAAGCCTCTCTTTGGCCAGGGCAAGTTCTTCCCTTTCAATCCTCAGATTAGCTGCCCTTTCTTTAGCTTCGTACACTCTCCTCTGAGGGGACGTCATCCCTCTTTGAGAAGAGTTGTGAGAGCCATTGGTTTGAAGGGATCTGCCAGAGTCTCTTGACAGAGATCGGGCTCGTCCATTCCCAATGTTAAGCTGACCTGATAGTGGCCCCAGGGGTCCCCCAGTACCACTGTCATGCTTGCTTAAGTTGGACCTGCTTAGTCTAACGACTTCTACCTGTCCCTTATCTGCCTCATCCCCAGAGGGATCCTCATCCTCATCATCCTCCACATCTTCGTTCTCAGTTGCGAGGTGGATGAGGTCAGGATCGTCTCTGGTTCCCTCGAGGGGAGGCATGTCTCCTTCTGGATTAGAAGAGCTGGGAAGGATCTCAGCTTTTCTGGCATCATAAGTCTCCAAGAGACCAATCAGAAAGGACGTTGTGGGGTTAGACCCCTGCTTGATCTTCCTGGAGTGACACACTTGTCTTAACTCCTTGAAGCTTAGCACAGTATATCTTGAAGGGATGACCTGTGGAGGGTCAACTGACACAAGGGGAGACTCAGAGTTTCCTCCTTTGTCCGACATACTGTTTCTAGTGTGGTGTAAGTGATGCACCTACCTTCACTATGTGTTTACCTACTGATCCCTTGCTAGGAGTTGCAGCCAAGGTGTGCTAGGCCTTGAGGAGCTGCAACAGCTGGTTCGGTAGAACTCAGAGTATTCTAAGCTTAGTTATATGTACTAACAGTACTTATGTGATCTTTCAACAAGATATTCTTAGGATACGTGTGGTAAAACAACAGCAAGCTCAAATCCCAACCGCTGCTCACCAATGTGAGAAGTTGGCCCGATATGCAGCGTTCGCTATTCTAGCGACCGCTATGTATCGTTCCAAACGACCCTTATGGTGTTTGGTTGTAAGTCAACCTATAGACCAGCTATCCTAGTAGCGTGGATACGAGCAGTCCAAGGCTAAAGACTCGAGAGGGCGTGTTAAGCCAGCTGTTATACCATCACATACCCCTTGAACATCAAGTGAAAGGACACCACACAAGTGTTATGAAAATAAACAGTATATTTATTGAGAATCACAACAGCCCTGTACTCATTATGAGGACAGGGTACTAAGCACAAACCAAATCTCTTATGAAAATACTTCAAGTGCACAATTTAAAAACAAGTGTCCGGAGACACAGAAAGTTTAGTGGTCTCGGGCGGACCCGATAAGGCAAGTCGGAAGCGAGGGACTCAGGACCCTAGAGTAAGGAGGCTATGCAGGCACCGAAATGCCGAAGTTACCTAGCCACGAGGGCTGCGGCTGCACAAGTCTTACAGGCGTCGGGGGTCTTCGCTGACGAGCCAGGAGCCGGAAGAAAAGGAGTTGCTGGCCGGCGACCAGTGATGAATAGTTCGTAGAGATCCAAGCCGGGATCAGAGATCGTTGATACCTGAAAGCAGAGGGGACCAAGTTCGTACTACTAGCCAGTAGTCAGAGGGTACCAGGAGGGCACCGGTTGGCCGTCACCTCGACCAGGTGGGTGGGCGACGCTAGGCTCTGTAGTCTCACGGACCAGGAGGCGTTGTCGGCGACCAGGATGGAGGTGCGAGCTGTCCCACGAAGGATGATGCTGTCGGCGTCGCTGGGCCCAGGATTGGGGCAACAAGCCTTGGCAGATCTCAGGGCCACGTGGTAGGCCTAAGATGGCGTCTTGAAGGGACCAGGAGGGTCCGGGGTGCTCCTCTCGGAAAAAGGGAGCAAGGGCCGATCTGGAGCAACCAGACCAGCAGAGTTGTTTGTCGGTCGTCGTCAAGGAAGGGCACAAGCCAGCGGCTAGTGACCAGACAACGTGCTGAGCAGCGAGCAGAAGGGCCCCACGCGGATCGTGGAGATGCTGGGAGACTGCACTTCGGTGCTGGAGCTGCTCAGGGTCGGGGCTTCTCGGACCCCAGAGCACTCACCAGAGAATTGCTTCGATGGTCGTGCTGGTTAAGAGCGTGCAGGTTCTGATGATGGCCGGTCCCTCGAGGTCTCGTCGCACCCACAGATCACAGCTGAGCTGATGACGGGGGTAGAGGTCAGAGGTGCCAGGGAAGCCGGTTCTCGTCGAGCTGGGCCGTCGGATTCCTTGAGGAAGGACTTACAGCAAACCGCAGAGTTCTTAGATGGTGCCCGCTGATGCAGGGTGACTACTCCTTAGTCACAAGGGAGAAATCTTGAGAAGAGTCTCGAATGTCCTTTCGTAGAAAGTAGTTCTTGATTCAAAGATGATCTAAATTGGAAGGGTCCCCGCTCCGGCCTTTATTCTAAAGAAAGGGGTGGGTACATGACTAGGTCCTGCCCTAAGGGTGGGACCCGGAAGGGGGGTAGTTACACCCCTCTCCCCTGCCGGACTTTCCCCAGGCCAGGGCTGGTGCCCCTGGAACTGGTTCTAACCGGCAGATGCGTAGTGAGCACCGGGGTGCCACTCCGTAGTCACCTTCTCGCAAAAGCCCTACCTACCCAGAATACACAAACCCTGTCTGGGACGGTGCGAACATCGCCCTCGACAGGAAACCCTTTGTCCAAGCGCTCCTCGCTGGAAGGACTCCCAGCAGCAGGAGGTCAGACTCGTGTCTGTGGTGGCAGCATCCATTTTGTGGAGCTGAGGCTTTAGTTAACTTTAACCGGGGTTCACAGTTACGTACATGTCGTGTCCCTCTAGAAGGGCGGAATGCTAACCTCGTCGCCAGAATTGGTGAGAGGGCAGCATCCCGATTCGTATGACACCTTACTCGACATGCCTTGATAACGCGACACCGAAGTTACCGATGTGGTACGCGTTATCATGGAACAGCCATTGGGTCTTGATTCCGCAAGCTGCAACCGGGCTCGGCTCGGGCCAGAACCTAGTTCACACGAGCCCACGCACTCTGCCTTCAGGACTGTCAAGGCCTGCCATAGGAGTGACTGATAGGAACTCGGGGGTCCGTTGTATGGTTAGATATAGTGTTACTATACCTAAAGCAAAGGGTGATTACACGACTTTGCCCCAGCTGTCATGCAGCCAGTTGTGTCAAATTTAGGAGGCCAGCCAGGGGTGGCATAACACATGCTGCAGCCCCTGGCGGCCCTGGGTACACCTATGCCCTGCGTTACGGGGTCTGATAAGGTGGCCCAGTACCAATTGGTAAATGCACCTAGGGTACATATCGTAATTTAGAAAGAGAACAGCCAGGCGGTGGGTCTGATTGGCAGGCCCACAGCCAGAGAAAGTCGTAAACCAGTGAAACAAAAGCAAAAAATCTGGGTGATCATAGGATTGCAGACCCTACTCTCCTACATGACCCCCCCCCAAACGTCGGAACAATAAGCTACCCTTGACCAGGTGAGTCTTCTTGTTCTAAGTGGAAATATCTGGAGAGCCCATCGGCATTGCCATGATCAGTACCAGGTCTATGTTCCACTGTAAAGTCCATCCCCTGTAGGGAAATGGACCACCTAAGCAGTTTGGGGTTTTCACCCTTCATCTGATTTAGCCACAAGAGGGGCTTATGGTCGGTCTGAATCTTGAAGTGAGTGCCAAACAAGTATGGCCTCAGCTTCTTCAGGGCCTAAACCACAGCAAAGGCCTCCCTCTCAATAGCTGACCAATTCTTCTCTCTAGGGGTCAGCCTTCTGCTTATAAAAGCAATGGGCTGGTCTTGACCATCAAAATTCAGTTGAGAAAGAACAGCTCCCACACCCAACTCAGAACCGTCTGTTTGGACAATGAATGGTTTGGAGTAGTCTGGACTCTTAAGGATAGGCGCCGTGCACATGGCCTGCTTTAGGTCATCGAATGCTTTTTGACAGCTCGCTGTCCACTGAACCTTTTTTGGCATTTTCTTACTTGTCAGTTCGTTTAATGGTGTCACGATGGAACCATAGTTCCTGACAAACTTTCGGTAGTATCCAGTCAGGCCCAAGAAAGCTCGAACCTGAGTCTGGGTGGTTGGAGGAGCCCAGTCCCTGATTGACTGTATTTTGCTCTCCAGTGGTCGAACCTGGCCTCCACCTACAAGGTGGCCCAGGTATACAACCTGTGTCTGCCCTATCTGGCACTTGGTGGCCTTGATAGTGAGGCCTGCTGCTTGCAGAGCCTCTAACGCTTTCCGCAGGTGGACCAGGTGATCCTCCCAGGTGGAGCTAAAGACAGCAATATCGTCTAGATACGCCGCACAGAAGTCATCCAGCCCAGTAAGGACTTGATTCACCAACCTTTGGAAGGTGGCAGGTGCATTTTTCAGACCAAAGGGCATCACCACGAACTGATAATGCCCACCAGGGGTAGAAAATGCGGTCTTAGGCTTGGCGTCCTCAGCTAACCTGATTTGCCAGTACCCAGCTGTCAGGTCAAACGTACTTAGGTAGTTGGCCGAAGCCAATCTATCGATAAGCTCGTCTGCCCTTGGTATTGGGTGGGCGTCAGTCTTAGTGACTGCATTGAGACCCCTGTAGTCTACGCAGAACCTCATCTCTTTCTTACCGCCCTGGGTGTGAGGTTTCGGCACTAGAACTACGGGACTAGCCCAAGGGCTATCCGAGGGTTCAATGACTCCCAGCTCCAACATTTTCTGCACTTCACTCTTGATGCAGTCTCTAACGTGATCAGGCTGCCGGTAGATTTTACTCTTGACGGGCAAGCTGTCACCAGTGTCAACCTCATGGGTACACCAATCGGTCTGACTGGGTGTTAGAGAGAACATATGTCTGAAAGACTGAAGAACCTGTTTACAGTCTTTCTGTTGATGTTCGGAGAGGATGCCACAAAAGACAACACCATCGACCGATCCATCGTCAGGATTCTGAGTGAGCAGGTCGGGGAGAGGGTCACTCTCCTCTTCCTGTCCCTCATCTAGGGCCATGAGCAAACTCATGTCCTTCCTGTCGACATATGCCTTGAGCCTGTTGACATGAAGCACCCGGTGGGGGCTCCGGGGAGTTCCCAGGTCGACCAGGTAGGTGACCTCTCCCTTTTTCTCCAGGATGGTGTAGGGCCCGGACCACTTGTCCTTGAGTGCTGCTGGGGCCACTGGCTCCAACACCCACACCTTCTGTCCGGGCTGGTAAACAGTCAAGACAGCCTTTTGGTCATGCCAAGCTTTTTGGAGTTCTTGGCTGGCCTTAAGGTTTTCAGATGCCTTCTCCATGTATTCAGCCATCCGCGAGCGGAGGCCAAGCACATAGTCCACTATGTTGGCAGCAGGCTTTTTGAGAGGTCTCTCCCATCCTTCCTTCACCAAACATAGGGGTCCTCTCACAGGATGCCCGTACAAAAGCTCAAAAGGGCTGTAGCCAACCCCCTTCTGTGGGACTTCTCTGTAAGCGAATAAAAGGCAGGGGATCAGGACGTCCCATCTACGCCGAAGCTTTTCAGGTAGTCCATGAATCATCCCTTTGAGGGTCCTGTTGAATCTCTCAACAAGCCCATTGCATTGTGGATGATAGGGTGTAGTGAACTTGTAGTTGACACCACACTCCTTCCACATAGCAGTTAAGTAGCTCGACATAAAGTTTGCACCTCTGTCGGAGACGACCTCCTTAGGGAAGCCCACTCTGGAGAATACTCCAACTAGGGCTCTTGCCACAACAGGTGCTGTAGTGGTCCTAAGGGGAATAGCTTCAGGATACCTGGTGGCATGATCCACTACCACCAGTATAAACTTGTGCCCTGATGCTGTTGGCGGTTCCATGGGACCGACGATGTCGATCCCCACCCGTTCAAAGGGCACCCCCACCACAGGCATTGGTATAAGGGGGGCCTTTGTCGTGCCACCTGACTTACCACTGGCTTGGCAAGTGACACAGGAGCGGCAAAACTCCTTTGTATCTTCGTTCATATGAGGCCAGTGAAAGTGTGAGACAAGCCTGTCCCACGTTTTCGTCTGGCCTAAGTGACCTGCTAAGGGAATCTCGTGGGCCAAGGTAAGTAGGAAACCACGCTGAGACAAGGGTACAACCAGCCTCCTGGTCATGCCAGGCTTGGGGTCTCTTGACTCAGTGTACAGGAGTCCATCTTCCCAGTATACCTTGTGGGTACCTGTGGCGTTCCCAGCAGCCTCAGCAGCAGCCTGCTGTCTGAGGGGTTCAAGAGAAGGGCAGTGTAACTGGTCCTTCCCCAGGTCTTCCCTTGAGGGTCCCCCTGAACCCAAGAATTCAACTTGATCAAGTTCGAACTCCCTAGGCTCAGTTTCCCTCAATTCCTGTAGGTCAGCCTCCTCTGAGACTTGATCCATGACCTGGGGCAAGGGGGAAGGCGCAGCCTTAACCCTACCGCTCTTTTTCTTGGGAGGTGTCTGGTCCGTTGTTCCAGGATCCAGCACCTGTTCAGCGGGGCATTTCCTGACCTGTGACCTGGTCACAGCGAACACATGTGCTGGCAAGCCTAACATTTCCATGTGAGTCCGGTGCTCCACTTCTGACCATTGTGATGACTCCAAATCATTGCCCAACAAACAATCCACTGGGAGGTCTGAACTAACTACAACCTTCTTTTGGCCAGTTACCCCTCCCCAGGAGAAAGCTACGATTGCCATACTGTGATTGGTAGTGACATTGCTTGCATTGGTCACCAGGAATTCTGTACCTGGCATGATCTGTCCAGGGTCCACAAAGTTAGGTGTCACCATGGTGACACTGGCACAAGTGTCCCTATAGGCCTGAGCCATTTTTCCGTTTATGAAAGGCGTCTGTCTGTATTTGTCCAAAGTATTGGGACTTACGTCAGGGGACATATCCACATCCCCTGTACTGACAAGGACAGCCTGAGTGAGTGTGCCAACTAAGTTGTCACGCCCCTCAGAACCCAGGGTTAACCCTACTAAACCCTTGGGAGGTGCACTACCACTGCTGGCTGTACTAGGGGGCACAGGTGCCTTAGGGGCTGCAGTGGCAGGAGTCTGCCCTCCTCCTTTCTTGGTGCACTCACTAAACCAGTGAGATTTACTTTTGCAGTACTGGCACCATCTTTTGGATTGGCCTTCTTTCTTCTTTTGGGGAGCCTGACCCCCACCCTCTTTGGGTTGTTGGGGACCTGTCGAAGACTTCTGGTCATTTTGTTCCCCCTTAGAATCTTTACCCTTCTGGTCTGCTTTCTTCTGACCACCTTGATTCAGGCCCTGGTTCTGTTTCACTCTTGTACGAACCCATCTGTCTGCCTTCTTTCCCAATTCTTGGGGAGAGGTCAGATCCGAGTCGACAAGATGCTGATGCAACAACTGGTTCTGACAATTGTTTAAAATTTGCTCTCTCATCATCAAATTATACAATCCTTCGTAATCAGTAACCTTACTGCCCAGCAACCAGCCTTCAAAAGCCTTAGTGGCACAATCGACAAAGTCAGACCAATCTTGAGACTGCGTTTTCTGGGTATCCCGGAACAGCACCCTGTACTGCTCCGTGGTTAGGCCAAACCCTTCGACGAGTGTATTCTTCAAGACGTGGTAATTATTAGCATCCTCCACCCTTGTGGTGAGGAGCTTGTCTCTTCCTTTACCTTCAAAGGAGAGCCACAAGATAGCTGCCCACTGACTCTGGGGAACACCTTGCACAGTGCAGGCCCTCTCCAAAGCAGTAATCCATTTGTGGATGTCGTCCCCTTGTTTAAAGGGGGGCACTATCTTACCAAGGTGTTTCGTATCAAAACTCCTTTCCCTATTGCTAGGTATTATGCTGCCACCAGTGGGGACTGCCCCACTTAACTGTTGCTCTCTAGCAAAGGCAAGCCTCTCTTTGGCCAGGGCAAGTTCTTCCCTTTCAATCCTCAGATTAGCTGCCCTTTCTTTAGCTTCGTACACTCTCCTCTGAGGGGACGTCATCCCTCTTTGAGAAGAGTTGTGAGAGCCATTGGTTTGAAGGGATCTGCCAGAGTCTCTTGACAGAGATCGGGCTCGTCCATTCCCAATGTTAAGCTGACCTGATAGTGGCCCCAGGGGTCCCCCAGTACCACTGTCATGCTTGCTTAAGTTGGACCTGCTTAGTCTAACGACTTCTACCTGTCCCTTATCTGCCTCATCCCCAGAGGGATCCTCATCCTCATCATCCTCCACATCTTCGTTCTCAGTTGCGAGGTGGATGAGGTCAGGATCGTCTCTGGTTCCCTCGAGGGGAGGCATGTCTCCTTCTGGATTAGAAGAGCTGGGAAGGATCTCAGCTTTTCTGGCATCATAAGTCTCCAAGAGACCAATCAGAAAGGACGTTGTGGGGTTAGACCCCTGCTTGAACTTCCTGGAGTGACACACTTGTCTTAACTCCTTGAAGCTTAGCACAGTATATCTTGAAGGGATGACCTGTGGAGGGTCAACTGACACAAGGGGAGACTCAGAGTTTCCTCCTTTGTCCGACATACTGTTTCTAGTGTGGTGTAAGTGATGCACCTACCTACACTATGTGTTTACCTACTGATCCCTTGCTAGGAGTTGCAGCCAAGGTGTGCTAGGCCTTGAGGAGCTGCAACAGCTGGTTCGGTAGAACTCAGAGTATTCTAAGCTTAGTTATATGTACTAACAGTACTTATGTGATCTTTCAACAAGATATTCTTAGGATACGTGTGGTAAAACAACAGCAAGCTCAAATCCCAACCGCTGCTCACCAATGTGAGAAGTTGGCCCGATATGCAGCGTTCGCTATTCTAGCGACCGCTATGTATCGTTCCAAACGACCCTTATGGTGTTTGGTTGTAAGTCAACCTATAGACCAGCTATCCTAGTAGCGTGGATACGAGCAGTCCAAGGCTAAAGACTCGAGAGGGCGCGTTAAGCCAGCTGTTATACCATCACATACCCCTTGAACATCAAGTGAAAGGACACCACACAAGTGTTATGAAAATAAACAGTATATTTATTGAGAATCACAACAGCCCTGTACTCATTATGAGGACAGGGTACTAAGCACAAACCAAATCTCTTATGAAAATACTTCAAGTGCACAATTTAAAAACAAGTGTCCGGAGACACAGAAAGTTTAGTGGTCTCGGGCGGACCCGATAAGGCAAGTCGGAAGCGAGGGACTCAGGACCCTAGAGTAAGGAGGCTATGCAGGCACCGAAATGCCGAAGTTACCTAGCCACGAGGGCTGCGGCTGCACAAGTCTTACAGGCGTCGGGGGTCTTCGCTGACGAGCCAGGAGCCGGAAGAAAAGGAGTTGCTGGCCGGCGACCAGTGATGAATAGTTCGTAGAGATCCAAGCCGGGATCAGAGATCGTTGATACCTGAAAGCAGAGGGGACCAAGTTCGTACTACTAGCCAGTAGTCAGAGGGTACCAGGAGGGCACCGGTTGGCCGTCACCTCGACCAGGTGGGTGGGCGACGCTAGGCTCTGTAGTCTCACGGACCAGGAGGCGTTGTCGGCGACCAGGATGGAGGTGCGAGCTGTCCCACGAAGGATGATGCTGTCGGCGTCGCTGGGCCCAGGATTGGGGCAACAAGCCTTGGCAGATCTCAGGGCCACGTGGTAGGCCTAAGATGGCGTCTTGAAGGGACCAGGAGGGTCCGGGGTGCTCCTCTCGGAAAAAGGGAGCAAGGGCCGATCTGGAGCAACCAGACCAGCAGAGTTGTTTGTCGGTCGTCGTCAAGGAAGGGCACAAGCCAGCGGCTAGTGACCAGACAACGTGCTGAGCAGCGAGCAGAAGGGCCCCACGCGGATCGTGGAGATGCTGGGAGACTGCACTTCGGTGCTGGAGCTGCTCAGGGTCGGGGCTTCTCGGACCCCAGAGCACTCACCAGAGAATTGCTTCGATGGTCGTGCTGGTTAAGAGCGTGCAGGTTCTGATG
The DNA here is from genome assembly GCF_964263255.1 of Lissotriton vulgaris. Classification (NCBI taxonomy): domain Eukaryota; kingdom Metazoa; phylum Chordata; class Amphibia; order Caudata; family Salamandridae; genus Lissotriton; species Lissotriton vulgaris. The sequence continues at coordinate 1,540,303,773 of NC_141696.1, read as the reverse complement.
ATGGCCGGTCCCTCGAGGTCTCGTCGCACCCACAGATCACAGCTGAGCTGATGACGGGGGTAGAGGTCAGAGGTGCCAGGGAAGCCGGTTCTCGTCGAGCTGGGCCGTCGGATTCCTTGAGGAAGGACTTACAGCAAACCGCAGAGTTCTTAGATGGTGCCCGCTGATGCAGGGTGACTACTCCTTAGTCACAAGGGAGAAATCTTGAGAAGAGTCTCGAATGTCCTTTCGTAGAAAGTAGTTCTTGATTCAAAGATGATCTAAATTGGAAGGGTCCCCGCTCCGGCCTTTATTCTAAAGAAAGGGGTGGGTGCATGACTAGGTCCTGCCCTAAGGGTGGGACCCGGAAGGGGGGTAGTTACACCCCTCTCCCCTGCCGGACTTTCCCCAGGCCAGGGCTGGTGCCCCTGGAACTGGTTCTAACCGGCAGATGCGGAGTGAGCACCGGGGTGCCACTCCGTAGTCACCTTCTCGCAAAAGCCCTACCTACCCAGAATACACAAACCCTGTCTGGGACGGTGCGAACATCGCCCTCGACAGGAAACCCTTTGTCCAAGCGCTCCTCGCTGGAAGGACTCCCAGCAGCAGGAGGTCAGACTCGTGTCTGTGGTGGCAGCATCCATTTTGTGGAGCTGAGGCTTTAGTTAACTTTAACCGGGGTTCACAGTTACGTACATGTCGTGTCCCTCTAGAAGGGCGGAATGCTAACCTCGTCGCCAGAATTGGTGAGAGGGCAGCATCCCGATTCGTATGACACCTTACTCGACATGCCTTGATAACGCGACACCGAAGTTACCGATGTGGTACGCGTTATCATGGAACAGCCATTGGGTCTTGATTCCGCAAGCTGCAACCGGGCTCCGCTCGGGCCAGAACCTAGTTCACACGAGCCCACGCACTCTGCCTTCAGGACTGTCAAGGCCTGCCATAGGAGTGACTGATAGGAACTCGGGGGTCCATTGTATGGTTAGATATAGTGTTACTATACCTAAAGCAAAGGGTGATTACACGACTTTGCCCCAGCTGTCATGCAGCCAGTTGTGTCAAATTTAGGAGGCCAGCCAGGGGTGGCATAACACATGCTGCAGCCCCTGGCGGCCCTGGGTACACCTATGCCCTGCGTTACGGGGTATGATAAGGTGGCCCAGTACCAATTGGTAAATGCACCTAGGGTACATATCGTAATTTAGAAAGAGAACAGCCAGGCGGTGGGTCTGATTGGCAGGCCCACAGCCAGAGAAAGTCGTAAACCAGTGAAACAAAAGCAAAAAATCTGGGTGATCATAGGATTGCAGACCCTACTCTCCTACAGACCCTGAACAGGTAATACTAGGTTCAGACTACCTAGTGACCAATGCTAGCAATGTCACTACCAATCACAGTATGGCAGTTGTTAATTTCTCCTGGGGAGGGGTAACTGGCCTCAAAAGGGTTGTAGTTAGTTCAGACCTCCCAGTGGACTGTCTGTTGGGCAATGATTTGGAATCCTCCTTATGGTCAGATGTGGAGTATAGGACTTTTGTGGAAATGTTAGGTTTGTCAGCACATGTCCTTGCTGTGACCAGGTCACAGGCCAAGAAATGCCCAGCTGAACAAGTGCTGGATCCTGGAACAATGGACCAGACACTACCTAAGAGAAAGAACAGTAGGGTTAAGGCAGTGCCTTCCCCCCTGCCTCAAGGTGAGGGTCAGCCCTCTCAGGAGACTGACCCAAAGACCCCAGAAGGAACTGTCCTAGAAGAACTTGAGACTGAACAGGTTGAGTTTCTTGGGACATGGGGACCTTCCAGGGCAGACTTGAGACAGGCACAATTAGACTGTTCATCTCTTGAACCCCTCAGACAGCAGGCTGCTGCTGAGGCTGCAGGGAATGCCACAGGTGCCCATAAAGTGTATTGGGATGATGGACTCCTTTACTCTGAGGCAAGAGACCCCAAGCCTGGTGCTACCAGGAGGCTGGTCATCCCCTTGTCTCTGAGAGATTTCCTTCTTACCTTAGCCCATGAGATTCCCCTTGCAGGTCACTTAGGCCAGAACAAGACTTGGGAAAGACTTATCCCACACTTTCACTGGCCCCATATGTCTGAGGACACAAAAGAGTTTTGTCGCTCATGTGTCACCTGTCAAGCCAGTGGCAATTCAGGTGGCACAACAAAGGCCCCCCTTATACCACTACCTGTGGTGGGGGTGCCCTTTGAAAGAGTGGGGATTGACATTGTTGGACCAATGGACCCCCCAACAGCATCTGGGCACAGATTTATACTGGTGATAGTGGATCATGCCACCAGGTATCCAGAAGCTATTCCCCTTAGGACCACTACAGCTCCTGTTTTGGCCAGGGCCCTACCGGCAGTTTTCTCCAGAGTGGGGTTTCCTAAGGAGGTTGTCTCTGACAGAGGTGCAAACTTTATGTTGGATACTTGACTGCAATGTGGAAGGAGTGTGGTGTAAATTATAAATTCACCACCCCCTACCATCCACAGTGCAATGGGCTTGTGGAGAGATTCAACAAGACCCTAAAAGGGATGATAAAAGGGTTTCCTGAAAAGCTTAGGCGAAGATGGGACATACTTTTACCCTGCCTTCTGTTTGCTTACAGAGAGGTCCCACAGAAGGGGGTTGGCTACAGCCCTTTTGAGCTTCTACTTGGGCATCCTGTAAGAGGACCCCTATGTCTTGTGAAGGAAGAATGGGAGTTACCTCTCAAAAAGCCTAAACTTGACATAATGGACTATGTACTTGGTGTCCGCTCCAGGATGGCAGAGTACATGGAGAAGGCATCCAAAATCCTGGAGGCCAGCCAAGAACTTCAAAAAGCTTGGCATGACCAAAAGGCTGTCCTTACTGTTTACCAGCCTGGGCAGAAGGTATGGGTGTTGGAGCCAGTGGCCCCAACAGCTCTCCAAGACAAATGGTCTGGACCCCATACCATCATTGAACAGAAGGGAGAGGTCACCTACCTGGTGGACCTTGGCACTCCCAGGAGCCCTCACAGAGTACTTCATGTGAACAGGCTCAAGGCATTTGTTGACAGGGAGGACATGGGCTTGCTCATGGCCACAGATGAGGGGCAGGAAGAAGAGAGGGACCCTCTCCCAGACCTGCTCACTCAGAACCCTGATGATGGATCAGTAGATGGTGTGGTCTTTTCTGACAGCCTCTCTGAGCTTCAGCAAAAGGATTGCAAACAGGTTCTTCAATCCTTTAGACAAATGTTCTCTCTGACACCCAGTCAGACAAACTGGTGCATCCGTGAGGTGGACACTGGTGACAATCTGCCTATAAAGAGTAAAATCTACAGGCAACCTGACCACGTCAGGGACTGCATAAAGAAAGAAGTACAAAAGATGTTGAAATTGGGAGTCATTGAACCCTCTGAGAGCCCTTGGGCTAGTCCTGTAGTTCTAGTGCCTAAACCTCACACCCAGGATGGTAAGAGAGAGATGAGGTTTTGTGTAGACTACAGGGGTCTCAATGCTGTCACTAAGACAGATGCCCATCCAATACCAAGAGCAGATGAATTCATAGATAAATTGGCTTCTGCCAAATTCTTGAGTACATTTGACCTGACAGCTGGTTATTGGCAAATCAGGTTAGCTGAGGATGCCAAGGCCAAAACAGCATTTCCTACCCCAGGAGGTCATTACCAGTTTGTGGTGATGCCCTTTGGTTTGAAAAATGCACCTGACACTTTTCAAAGGTTGGTGAACCAAGTTCTCACTGGGTTGGATGACTTTTGTGCAGCATATCTAGATGATATTGCTGTCTTTAGCTCCACCTGGGAGGATCACCTGATCCACCTGAGGAAAGTTTTGGAGGCCTGCAAAAGGCAGGCCTCACTATCAAGGCTACCAAGTGCCAGATAGGGCAGAGTCAAGTTGTATACCTGAGCCACCTTGTAGGTGGAGGCCAGGTTCAACCATTGGAGAGCAAGATACAGGCCATAAAGGACTGGGCTCCGCCAACCACCCAGACACAGGTCAGAGCTTTCTTGGGCCTGTCTGGTTACTACAGGAAATTTGTCAGAAATTATGGGACAATTGTGACCCCTCTTAATGACCTGACAAGTAAGAAAATGCCAAAGAAAGTTCAGTGGACAGTTAGCTGTCAAAAGGCATTCGATGACCTAAAGTTGGCCATGTGCACTGCACCTATTCTCAAGAGTCCAGACTACTCCAAACCTTCCATTGTCCAAACAGATGCTTCTGAGTTATGGTGTGGGAGCTGTTCTATCTCAACTGAATATTGATGGTCATGACCAGCCCATTGCTTTTATAAGTAGAAGGCTGACCCCTAGAGAGAAAGGTTGGTCAGCTATTGAGAGGGAGGCCTTTGCTTTGGTTTGGGCCCTGAAGAAGTTGAGGCCATACTTGTTTGGAACTCACTTCAAGATTCAGACAGACCATAAGCCCCTCTTGTGGCTAAATCAGATTAAGGGTGAAAACCCCAAACTTCTTAGGTGGTCCATTTCCCTACAGGGGATGGACTTTACAGTGGAGCACAGACCAGGGACTGACCAGGGCAATGCAGATGGTCTCTCCAGGTATTTCCACTTAGAACAGGAAGACTCACCTGGTCAAGGTTAGTTTAATGTCCCTCACCCCAGGACGCCCGTCCTGTACGTTTTACCCAAAATCCACAAAAACTGTCATAATCCACCTGGACGTCCGATTGTTTCTGGGGGTGGGTCCATCCTGGAACCCATCGGAAAGTATATTGACGCCATCCTGAAGGAATTTGTCCCCATCACCGACACCTTTATCAAAGATACCACCGATCTCAATACTATTGAGGACCTTGACTACGACATTGAACAAAACCTTATGGCTGGACTAGACATTGAGTCGTTATATACGAACATTCCCCACATGGAAGCACTGCAAGTGATTCAAGCCCTCCTTGAGACTAGACCCCGGCCCAACAAGATTCCCACACAATTCATCATGGATCTACTGCGCATCGCACTTCAGAATAATTATTTCCTCTACAAAGACACGTTCTACCTACAGATCGAGGGAGTCTCAATGGGAGCTTGCTTTGCACCAAATTTTGCTATACTTTACATACACCACATGGAAAAGACTCTGATCCTACATCCCACCAATCCCTGCAAGGACAACATAATCCTTTGGCGTCATTATATAGACGATATCCTGTTGCTTTGGAATGGTACAAAAGTCGACCTCATGTCTTTCATTGACTGGCTGAATCGTTCCCAGGAGCATCTCCGCTTCACATGTGAATGTACTCATAATAATCTCCCCTTTTTAGATGTCACTATTCATGCAGAGGAAGGTAAACTAGGCACCGGTTTGTTCCGCAAACCTACAGAAAGAAACACGCTACTGCAATACAACAGCTACCACCCCAGAGGACTAAGAGATGGACTTCCTCTTGGGCAATTTCTTCGCATCAGAAGAAACTGCAAGTGGCGTCATGACTACTTTCGAGAGGCAGATATCCTTACAAAGAAACTTATCGCCAGAGGTTACCCGAGACAACTTGTGTCTAGAACCTGAAAAAGAGCGTGGTACTGCCACAGAGAGCACTTACTCACCGTACAACCCAAAAAACCTTTGAGAACAATTCCTTTTGTCTCAAAATTCAGCCCCAGTAGCAACAAAGTGGCAACGATAATAAAGAAGAACTGGTAGATCCTCCGTCCCTTTGCCCCCTTCAAAGAGGAACCTCTCTTTTCTTATCAACGTGGAGATAACCTGTCGACCCACTTGGTACATGCCATCACCTAACCTGAAAAAACACCGGACCGCCACACAATCACAGCAACGTGGGACCTACCTCCTGTGCTAGACCACTACAAATGCCAGAACTGCTCTGTATGTGAACTGACCATCAACACAAAAGTCTTCAAATACAAAGACAGATCACACACCTTAAAAAATCACACCAATTGCAGATCTAGCAATGTGATCTATGCTATTGAATGTCCGTGCGGGTTAATCTTCATTGGCCAGACCACCCAAAGTGTCAAAAATGGAATCATCCAACACAAAAGCCGGATCAACTGCAAAGTAACCACAGCCCCTCTAGTGTCCCATTATCTTTAAATGAATCACAAGGACACAGATATCATCTGGCAGGTTATCGAACAAATGACACTCCCTACTAGAGGTGGAGACATCAGATCCCTCTTAAACAGAAGTGAATGTAAGTGGATGACACTTTGTGACTCTGTCCATAATGGATTAAATACCCTTGATGAGTGGAGCGGAACCATCATTATATGAAGTCCACACCTTGACCACGCTGTCCGTACCACCCAGGTCCGTTTCCCCCCCCCCCTTCCCACCCACCCCCTTCTCGTTCAGCAAAGTGGACTCCTCCCACTAGATCGGCATGATGCTCACGGCCAACCAGCTGCGACCCTCTGTGAGTTATAGTGCTGAAGATGATCCTAATTCTCATGGATCGAAACGCCGTCGACTCATCAGCCAGATCATAGGCGCCCCTCACATAGTGGTTATCCTAAGAATACAAAAAAGGAAGATAGCTCTGCTAAATCATATGGAAGCCACTTTGTTTTGTTTTTATTCACTGTATATAAGTATGCACCCACACCTTGCGCCGCCCACGCTGATCACCCTGTCACTTGTGTCGCCGTAGTGTTACTCACCTTTTCACTCGTGCACCTTGTACAACCTTGGGTTGTTATCCTTGAACTACAACTTGCAGGGCTGATAATTAACTGTAAATGTACTTGTTTACTCCATGAAAAATGTTTAAGTAAAATGATGCCTTGAGCACCCTCCAAAATCAAATAGAGCCTCCTTGTTCCTCCTTGGATAATCTTCTCATATCCTTATTAACTGTCTTCTATTGTTACTAGTTGGGATATTGTTTTATTTACATAGGGGGCAAGATAGAGGCAAATGAAAGAGGAAAGTGAACCCCTCAGTCCAAGCATTTATTTATTTTATTTTTTGTCACCAGAGTCAAAGGAAGCAAATATTTTATGTATGCTGCTGAAAAAACCTCCAAAACCTGCCAACTTCCTCTTAAAGTACAATTGCAAACTTACCAATATATCTGTTGCAGAGTGCGTACAGCCACTGATTCGGGCTCATAAAACCTGTGCAATAAAAAAAGCGGTGGAGCATCATCAGGGACTGTTGTGAAGGCACTTGTATTTCAAACTAACATTTATAAACAAAAAACAGCCACCTAGTTATCCATGTTAGTCACTCTGGTTTTGCAGGGCAATCTTTCTTTTGCACCAGAATCAGTCACAGACTGTACCTGAGGGCAGCTCAATATTTCATCATGAACTTAACATCCCTTGGGCGAAAGACAGAATGTCTCTTCTCAGGAAGGCTTGGGCACACACGCAATTGACAATCGTATGCACAGCACCTCTTTGGTTCTGTCTGTCTTGTTCAGGAAATTGAAAAGGATTCCTGTGATTCCACAGTCACATGTAGCACACTCGCTCCATGCACATTATCCTGCACATGTATACCATACACGAGCATGTCCCAATCTTTGAATGCTTAGCTTTCAGCCTTTCACATTAAAGAAAATCAATCCAAGATGGCTGCAACACATGTTTAAGCATGTGGTGCCCCTCTTGACCTGCTTTTTTAAAACAATAGCATTCAAACATAGTTGCCCTGCGTATGAATGTATTCTCTTTCCAAGATAGCAGGGAAGGGCATGGTGTAGTGTAGTTCCTATATTCCCAATGGGCTCTGCGCATAGGAATAACATAAACAGCAGTGTAGACGTAGGACTGAGGTCATCTAGGTCTCTACTGACAATGTTAGACTTAATTAGTTTTGCCAGCTAGCTCAGAGGTCACTAGAAACTTTCTCGAATGAATAGGAAGGGGTTAACTTCCCTGACTCAGACAAAAAGGGATTAGCTTCCGACAACCATATAACATGACAACTTTGCTCCGTCAGAATAAAGAGTGTATCTCTAGAGTCGTGTGAAAACAATAGACAGCTATTTCACTCAGTCAATCGTGCATGCTTAATTTCACCAGAGTGCAGAGAAATAGAGAGACGGGCGTTTTCAATAAAATGTGTTATTTTATTTAGCAGTCTTCTTTCTCATGCAAGAGAAATGAATTGCCACAATTGCAATACTTATCATAAAGTAAAGTATGTACAGTAAAAGTAGTATTATGAAATAATACTGTAAAAGCATTGATATGGTTTCTTAGCCATACGATACTTAAAAACGGATAAAATATATACATACATAAAAACATTGACTAACGAACTCAACTGGTGCTTCTAAGATACGCCTACCCTGGTGTACCTGACCTAAGCCTAATACGTGGGAAGGAGTAAGTAAGTTGCAGTTTTAAGTTAAGTTAGGTTTTTGCCAAGAATCTGAATCAAGAATTCTCTCTAAGGTTTTAATCAGCTCTGTACCTTGGTTATAGAATGAAGGAGGTCTTGTATCTCGCTTCTCAGGACTCGATCTCCCAGCAACCCGCGAGGGTGACTTGGGAACACCGGAGCTGGATTTTCTCTGCTGGAGAAAAAGACAGTGTCTTTCTCAGTGCGTCAAAGGGAGGGGCGGTTTCCTTCGGCTCTCATAAAAGCTGGGCTCCCGGGCAAGTAGAACGTCGCTCTGCTCCCAACCACCGTGTGTTTGCTTGAGGCAACGTTGGTATATTTATACCTGAAAGGTGCTGGGTTTGACGTAAGGTTGGACATAAGACGTCACTAAGAACTAACAGTTCCTTCTGGACTCCAGGAGTTCTTGTGCAAATCAAAACAAAAGCAGGGGGAATTCCCGGGCTGCTGGAGGCTAGGTTTGTTTAAAGAACGCGTTGTGCCTTCTAGGAGTCTATGGGAGTAGCCTTGCCGTATTTTGACTGCATGGGCTATTACTAAATATGGATATGATTCCTATGCCTTTATAAGGATATTATTTGTTATAACCACATAAGGGTATGAATCGGGGATATCGAATCAGGGTCCTAGATAGAAACACAACACCCACTCCACGTATTAATTTCCATCATTACTAAATAATAAGCAATACTAAACATATAACGATGCATGTGTGTTTTCCAACCCACCCCAAAATACATAAAAAGCATTTGAAATGGTGTATAGTGTATACACAGAAAATGAGTATTGGTACTGTACGCTTTGCAAGCGGGGTTATCATTCAGTTAAATGCATATATATATCAGCTGAATGAATTTGCGAAAATTACACATGAAATGGCTCTGTATACAGAAAAGAAGGTCGAGACCATTTCATCACATATTTTTTTTTTTAAATGCTGTACATCTACTAGAGGCTGAGGTAAAAGATTGTCTCTAGTGTCTCTAAAAATAGAAGTTCTGTTCTCAAGAATAGTTCTACTTTAAGCAGAGTACCATGTGCCAAAAAAAGGGTAAATATTTTTGAAGTGAAAGAAAAAATTATTTCGTTTTCAGGGGAAAAATAGTTCCAAATATTTTCAGTAGCTTTGTTTAACAAAACTGAAGGCCGAATTCAGAGTTCAGGGAACGCTGTGTGCTTTTGTTTTTAAAAGTTATTCTCGTTGTTCAGGGGAGAACATCATATCAGACAGGCTTGCAAAACATTGGTCTACAACATCAGGTGAAAGTTCGACCAAGTTCCAAAATGCTGTAACTGTGCAGTTTGGAGCGTGATTGCTATCATCGATGTTTGGATCAGCAATGCTCACAGAAGGTTGTGCCTGTTTGGTGCTGAATTAATTTGGGGCTGATTAATGTGTCACAGAATATTTTTTTAGCTGGCACCTGCTTCCTTAGTGCGCCCTGATTAGTGATCTTTTGCACTTGCTAAGTGCTTTCATTGTTGCAAAATTAGTTACAACACCTGCCCTGCCCCAACTGACAATAATGAATTAGGGGCTGATTAATGGATTTTAACTTCCAGCCTGGCTCCTGCTTGTCTCCCTTAGCTGTAATTCATGACCTTTGTGGCATATGTGTAACTATTCTGAGGTTCAGAGCAGGGTCACATAATAGTTTCAACTGGCAACTGAACTCTGGAGGGGCCCCTCAGGAAGCACTACAGGAAATGGCTACTAATGATGTGCCTGAACTTTTGAACCTGGTAAGTAGTTACTTTCAGTTTTGCTTAGATCGTATTTCTGCAATTTCGCACTTATTCGCGGGGCGCGAACTCACGCGAACAGTGCGAGCAGTGCGAGCAAAATCCGCTGCTCGCGGATTTGCGGATTTTGCAGGAAATTCGCAAATCTCGCGGATTGCGGATTTCCCGAAAATCCGCAAAATCCGCGAGCGGAACGGATTTTCCGCCCATGCCTACTTAACATTTCTACGAAATGCACAGGGACATTTGTTGATAAAAGGGTATATATCTCTGCCGCTGTCCTTGCAACTTGCAGATCATACGTTTCTTTGGATGAGGTCAGAGGCACAGTAGTCTGTAAAAGAATAGACTTCATTCTGCTTAAAGTATCAATTCGAATAGAAGAGATATTCACATAAGGCCATATTGCCGCCTCCATGTCTGGATTGCTGTTTGGATACAATACTTGCATATAGCAAATGACCCTGGAAGTAACGGTTGCGAGATAGGATTTTCCTGGCACCTTTCCACAACAGCTGTGGTCATTTATTAGAACGTAGCTGCCGTTGGATAGCTGTCTGAAAAATGGCTCTTTCAGTGGTGCAGGAGTGCCTTGCAGGTGACATGAAAGGTTTTTTGAAGACCCTTCGCAGGCTCCATGCAAGTTAATACCTTGACACAGAAGTGTACCGCTTAGTGATTTTTTACAATTATTACCACTAAGGAATACCTCCTTTTTCCCTTCACTATAACATTTGTGTGTGTAAGGTAAATTCCAGGTTGATTTGATGTATCCTTTACCCAACCTGTCATACTGGCCTGCTGGTATATATTCTTGGCAATATTTAAACCGGAAAGTTGTTATCGGAATTGTAATTGTTCCGTGTATTATCCATTCAATGACAGGTCTCTCTGACATTGTCAATGGTAATCTCTCAAGTTTTTCAATGCTCAGAATCGTATAGTCTGCTTCTTTTTGTGCCAAACTGATTTGTTTATCAGTAAGGTTAAAGATAGAAAATAATGATCTTATGTTGATTAGACGCCATGGCACGTAGCCTGAACGCAGGTTTTGCAACGTCCAGCCAAACTGTACAATAGAACGCAATTGGGACTGACCATGTTGTAACATTAGCAAGTCTTGTTCTATTATATCTAAGGCAGATGATACAATGCTGTCCAGTGAATATATTCTGGAGGACAGAGTCGTTAGCCCATTGTCCACAACAGAAAGTGATTTTTCCAAATTTATACGATCAATTTCTTGTATTTTTTCCGTGTTTCAATTTGAATTACTTTCCAAGCTTCGTTGTATGCAGCGTATATACCGGCCGCTATGAAACGTTTTTAAAGCTGTTTGCGAGGTCCCATTATGAAATCTCGCAAGTCAGCACCTTCTTTAAGTAAAGTCAAGTGTTGCTTAATTTCAGCCAGTGTGGATTTCTGTAGCCACTCAAGGCATAGTTTCCCTACACTGTATGTTGTAACTATCCCTGGATGTTGTCTTTGGGAATATCTTGGGTCTGGCCTGGTCAGTTTGAACCCCTGTGTTTTGTTCAGGAATCTATCTTGACAGTTATTTGTGTCTGTGGGCCAGATCAACCATTTTTTCCAATCAGGATTTTTTCTGTTTTGGTGAAAAATGTGGGATACGTCTATTTCCACATCCGTAGTGCTATTACTATCAGGTATGGGCTTCGGAATAGACGGTTTGTTTAAGTCTTTTATCTTAGCTAAACCAAGACAAGTAGTTTGTTGAATGGTATCATTCAGGAATAGTATTTGTTCTGGGATCATGCAGGCTCTAAATAATGATTCTAGACCTTGTACCTGCCCGTCTTTTGTACCCCAGATGGTTTTTGTTTCAATGTTATTTTTTCAAAATTCAAAACCAAATGTAGACATTTTGTCATAACATTTTTCAGAATAAATCAATTCAGTATTTGTCAACATTGTTTTCATTCCTGTCTTATTTAACATTTTAAAATAAAACGTTTCTGGATCGCTGTTGTTAAACCCTGAGAAGTATGGAAATTTCTCATAAAATGTCTTCGAGCTGCCCTTTGGCGGAGTTGGACAATGTTCCCATTGATTATAACTAAAAACATTTCTAGGTTGAGCAGATTTATGCAAATAGTGATGACCATAGTGATTGTAACAGTATAATTCTTCATAATTTGATGAACCCTAAAAATAATCATGTTCGGTGAATTTAGCTGACATTACTAAATCTGACATCATATTATTAATATTTTCTAAGTCCCAATCATCAGAGAAAGTACTTGGTATCACAAAGTCACTTAAGGAAACCTTAAACTGGTGTGGATACTTCAAGAGCTCAATCGGGCCATAGATTTCATAAACAGTTCTGTCCCATGCTACCCCACTGGGTATTGGATTGGCTGTGATAGTTCTCTTTTCTCGATGTGAGAGGATCTGTGAGACTTTAGGACCAAGTTGATGTTCTGACTTGCTGTGTCCATTGTACTATATTTTCCATCAATGAATGTACCCAAGCATAAAACCATGATGAGCCAAAGCAGGAGGAAAAGTACACCTAACACAGTCCAAAATTCAATCCATGGTGAAATCAGATATGTTTCTTTTAGTTGGTGAAAAAGTTCGGTAATTTTTTCTTTGAAAGTTTTTGTTGCTGGCTTGTCTCCATGTTCACTTGGATCATCGGAAAAGTCATCAAAGTTGATAAAGTAGCCAGATGCAGTTCTGTCAATTGGTGGGATTGCTTCCGGATTTCCATTGATCTTTGCATTTTCTTTTGTTACATAAGTATAGTCCGAGGCTACATCGTTGTAGACTTGTGTATCTTCACGAACTGTTGCAATTTGGGTTTCAAGAGGCACAAGTTCCATGGCTTTGTTGCATAGTCCTTTTTTATTCACTGATGGTTTCTCAAATGTGATAAGTCTCTCAGTTTGAACCTCTTGGATTGTAGCAAAGTTTGGTCTTCTGCTATTTCTTGGTAGTCCACTGGATCTGCTATTTATTATCGGCCACATGGTTGTGGTTTCACCAGGTCGATGAATACAACTCTGTTCTCCTTTTTACCAGCAAGGGGCAGTAGTACTACTGATCTTGTTCCGCTGACAGCTAAGACAGGTACTGCTTTTCTGTAAGAAGGCCCAAATTCCTTCTTCACCGCGATCTTTTCTCTGACCAGATCCCCAATCTTTAGAATCCAGACAGGTCTTGCTGGGACAGGTAGTAGTAGTAAAATCTTTATTCGGTTTCATTTTTACAAAGAAAACCATAAAAGTATACAGACATTTCATAAAATTTAACATTACTAATGGATATTCAATTAATTAAAATATAAGTCATCGTTACTTTATCAGAGAGGTTAAAGATTATTGTTTTGGAGGTTTAGCCTGTCCTTAAAAATACATTTTAGGAAGGTGCTGACAACTTTACATACATGTGCAGAGTTTAAAAATTGTAACCATAGCATAGCCGGATGGCACCTTCTAAAGTCTAAAGATCGGAGCAATGGGGTTAGCCAAAGTTTGCGATGTGCAGAGTAAAATTTGCAGAACAGTATGGTGTGCATTGTTGACTGCTCTGATAAGTCATCACATGGGCAGACTGTTAGACATTCTTCCCAACTGTTTCTTTTAGGGAATGCGACAACCCTGTGGAAAATGTTCAACCTAAATCTCACAAGTAGAAAACGTTCAAACTGGGACAGGTGGTTCTTCAGTGGTTGTTGGCTTAAACTTTATGTTACTTAGACTCTTTCTTGTTTCTTTCAAGTCGTGTAAAACAGCCAAACGATCTTTGATATCAAAGGTTTTTTCTTCTACCACTGAAGTTTGACGATCCAAGCCCTGGATAAACATTCTAGTACCAAACAAAAGTTCATACGGACTGATACCTCCTAGAGAATTTCTTGGCATGTTATTAAGACTACTTTGGACACTTATTAGATGTTTGACCCACCCGTCACCCGAACCTAATACCCTCGCTGTTATAGATTGCTTTATGTCACAGTTTTTTCTATCCACTACCGCATTTCCCTCAGGATGGAAGGGAGGAGAGTACGGCAATGCAATGCCCATGCTGGCCATGGCCTCCTTGTAAGCTCGAGAGCTAAACGCAGGACCCTGGTCAGAATGTTGCATGCCAATTGCGTATATGCCGATAAAGACTCGCAAATCTTTTATAACAGTTCTGGTGTCAGCCGAGCACTGAGGTCTACATTTTTAGTGAATCTAGTCTTAATAATTATGGGGTCGCATTTCTCCTGCTGGATTTATGCGTATAGATCGCCTGATGCTTTCTAATAAAGGTGTCCTGGCAATAGTCTGGTCCGGTTCACAACTGCGATCTCTGTTGCAGTCTGGACAATCCATTGTAAATTTGTAAATTTGCAAGCTCATCCCCGGCCACCAGTATTCTGATTGTAATTCTATTAGAGATTTCAAGATCTCTTGGTGCCTTAGACCCAATCCCATGTGTGCGTTTTCAATCAAGAAAACTCTCTGGTTCGTGTTTGGAATTGCTCTATCCTCCACTCCAGGGATTTGAGCAAAAGGAACTGAGTTTGCATCAATTATGTATGTATTACTGAGTGGATAGTTGAGAGGTAATGCTGCATAATCGCCTTTTAATGACGCTTTTACCACCAGCATGGTTTCTCCATCTATGTGTTTTTTAGAACGCTTTTTTGTGGCTACGGAAGCCTGTTGAACCGCTTCCGCTGTGGCTCTGTTAGCCAATGAATTCCCTGCAACGTGAACGCCATCACGTTGATGACTCAGTGTATGTATCACGTGAGTCTTTTGTAGTTCTTTCTGCAAAAGAACTTTTTGTTCCCAAAGCGTTTTATGCTTTATTGTGGCACCTGTGTCATCTTTGTAACCGTTTTTGCTCCATGCCGGCATGTCACTATTGTATGACTTGACGCAGTAATGGGAATCGCACACTATCAGTGTGGGGAATTCGCGATCGGCATTTTCAAGCGCCATCTTTAAAGATCTTATTTCAGCTCGCTGAGCTGAACAGTTTCTGAGTGATTCAGTTTTAGTAATCATCGGTCTGAATTTACCAGAGCGCCAGCGACCTTTAACAATCGCGCACGCTGCATTGTAGGATTTTTTATCTACATCCTAGTGTTGTGCAAAACTGTCCATATAGATCACACAGGTATATTGTCCGAGAGGCAGAATTTCGATTGGCAGAGGATATTTTTGTTTGTATTCTAGATCATTTAATCTTTTTCATTTTCGGGTCAAAATAGTATTTCACATCTTCTGCAGCAAGAGAATTTCCCCATTGTATCCATTTTGGATCTAATGCCACTGCATTTAGATTGCGTGGACTTGTTAATGCCTCAAGGGCTGATACTGCTGTTAAAACAGATATTCTCTTGCCTTGGGCTAGGGCTCTTTCTTTTGCTACAGCAGATTGAACCAATATTGGAAATTTTTCAGTTGAACTGAATTTCATTTCAGCTTGTGTGTACAAGTGTGATTTGTAAGCTATTGGTACCGTTTCCCCCTATCATTAGAGGTCAGGTACGTGAATCCCCATCTTCCTGGGATGACTCGGATTACAAGGTTGCGTACGTTATCGCAAGTTTGTAATTTTGTTTTAGTTAACATGTCTGTCTGTAGTGATCTTAACATTTCTGTGTGTTTCTGAGTCCAATTAATTGGTTTCACATCAGGTTTTATTAATTCGTAGAGAGGTTTGACCCTCTCTGCATAATTTAGAATGTATGTTCTTCCGAAATTCAGGAAACCTAGTATTGCTTGTAAGTTCTTCAGCGTTTTTGGTGCTTGGAGTACTGCACATTTCTCTAAGAAATTGTCTGCTAGGCTTTTTGCCTTCACTTGATGATTCATATCCTAAAAATAGGACAGTTGGATGGGCTATTCTAGACTTTTTCAAGTTGAATTTGTAACCCTCTGATGCGAACCCAAGTATTATGGTATTCACTCTTTTTAAGTGAGTCTCCAGGTCTGTAAGATAGATGTCATCGACATAAGATAATGCCTCATCATCATATATTTGTAGCAACTCTGTTACCCTTGCTGAGAATAATCCTGGGCTATTCTTGAATCCCTGTGGGAGTCGACAAAATTGTTTTGCGACCCCATTATTGAGAAAGCGGTCAAATACCTGCTTTCAGGTGCAATGTTTTTACAGAAGAATACATTAGAGATATCTAATGTTGTTTTATATCTTTTGCGCACAATGTTATTCATTAGTGCTGCACTGTGTGAGTTTTGTACTGCAAATGTTTTACAGCAGGAGTTAGGTGTCTGTAGTCCAAAACTAGACGATATGAATCGTCTGGCTTGGAGACAGGAAACAAAGGATTGTTCATTTGTGAAGTACATGTTTCAATCACCCCCTGATATTCAAGTTGATCTAAAATCTCTTTTACTTGTTTTTTAGCTTCTTGTTTAACTGGGTACTGCCTTTGTGCAGTAGGTTGATTTTTTAACTGGATTTTGTGGGGAGGAGAATCCTCATCCCATCCTACATGATTCTTATATAAAGCAGGAGCTTGGGCCACTGCCCATTTTCTTGCAAATGTGTATTTTTTATGAATTGGAATATGATTTGAGAAGGCAGGCATAATCATTTCTTCGCCATGAGGGCACCCCCTGACAAACTCTGGTGGCCAGTCTTTTTCAGCTAACAGGATGTCATAGCCGTTTGAAAGGTTATCCCAAAAGAGACCCCTCACTTTCCTAGTCTTGTCCCCCTCTATGCGTAATGTTATTTCGTATAATTTATGGTTGCTAACTCTGGTGTCTGCAGTTTCCACTTGAATGTATTCATTCGTGTCCACTGTCTCCAGAAGATTCATCAGAATCTTGCGAGCTATGGTCACTTCTGCTGGAGGCTTGGTTTGTTTAAAGAACACGTTGTGCCTTCTAGGAGTCTATGGGATTAGCCTTGCCGTATTTGGACTGCATGGGCTATTACTAAATATGGATATGATTCCTATGCCTTTTAGTGGGTTAGATTTGGTGATGGTTTGTTTAATGGTCACGTTCCCTGACCAAACTCTTTATGGGAGCAGACGAAGATCCAACACTGTGACTATGTCGCGAAACGATAAGCGCCAATAGTTGTGTTACATCTCTGATGCCGCGACATGCCACAACACAACACATGCACGGAACGTAAATAAGACCTGGGATAATTGCACTGAGACACAGACTGGGCGAGCCCACAAACGGGTCTCCGCCTCTGGCGATCATACATATATCATAGACACAGGAGGGTACAACTCACACTGAGATGACAACTATTTGAGATTCCGTCATTTTGCGTTTGTGAGCTATACCACTATACGATAATCTGCGACATAATGACATCACAGGCACAAGAACTTTGATACCTTTCTTCTCAGTCCACATATTACCTGATATTTGCTGCTGCTGTTAAATTGTGTTCTGGACTTGAATTGTAGCTCCTACAATGCAGATACTAGATAGACGGTGATGTGATCAACCCGACAACAAAAAACTACAAAACCTGTAGACCTCACAGTTGTAGCACTGTACACTGAATTATGTCTCTGTACTCATCATGAACTACGCCGCCGGACCCCCGTGTTGCCGGCTAATTGGCTGTGTTACATCACCAGTATTACATTTCAATATTTATTATTTATGCTGGCACCTGAGGGCGGCAGGCTACTCGACATGTACAACTGTGTATTCTTGATTTATATGCACAATAAAGGTCTTTAAAAATAAAAAAATAAATAAAATAAAAAATGATTCCTATGCCTTTATAAGGATATTATTTGTTATAACCACACAAGGGCATGAATCGGGAATATCGAATTAGGGTCCTAGATAGAATCACAACAATGGGAAGCTCTTATCCCAGATCCTAATATGGCCGGGGGCGCTTGATGGTGGCCAACTGCTGCTCACCATCCGGATCAACAAAATGGTTAAACACACGGGCCCAAAACAACCCAATCTACTCTCTAAGGGCCGTAAGTCCCACAAACAGTCAGAGAGTCTACTAACAACACTCTTTGGAGTCGAATCTTTTTATGAAGTGTTCATTGTGAAAAGAGTATACCGGTCACTGGTGTCCCGGTCCCCTCATGCTCGCCCTATTATAACAAAGCTACTGAATTATCATGATAGAAACTCTGCACTTTGACTGGCATGAGAATATAAGGAACTACAATATAAGGGCGACCACATATTTCTCTACCTGGACTTCACCTTGACTCTGTGTTAGTGGTGTGTGGTGGTTTTGGTCAGAAAATAAAATGTGTGAGTTGGATATGCAATATGCCAAGCGGTACACAGCTAACCTGCAGATAAGTCATTGGGGAACATCTCAAATCTTCGCAGAGCCATACCATGTGATTGCCTACATAAAACAGATATGAATTAAAATCACACACAATGTAGGGGAAACTCCGAAACTGGCAATTGATCCCCAACCGAATCTGACACTGAAATGGGGAGAGGTTGTGGCCTTAACGGCCAGAGAGACACTCAG
Organism: Lissotriton vulgaris; assembly: GCF_964263255.1. Lineage (NCBI taxonomy): Eukaryota > Metazoa > Chordata > Amphibia > Caudata > Salamandridae > Lissotriton > Lissotriton vulgaris. Next base: position 1,540,285,225 of record NC_141696.1, on the reverse strand, counting down.
TAACTCTGGGCAATAGCTTTGCTTAATTTTCCTGACGACCACCAGCGCCTTGGGAGACCCTTAAAGGGGGGAATATTTTGTTTGTGCTTTACAAATACCAGGTGCGAATATGAGAGTACAACAACTAGTACGTGCCATGGAATGAGTAGAAGTCACGTGGCTTTTGAAAAAACAGAATTTGCTCAGTCATTGTCATAATAACACACGGGGCATTTCACATTATGGCATGTGCCGATAGAAGAGGTTGTGTTGTAAATGGAGAAAATAAAGTCAGCAGGTTGTCTAACTAGTAAAGTAAGGCCACAGGCCTCCACACGTGTATTTTTTTTCTCGATCCATTTGTACTCGATAAATTAGCCCGCCCAGTGCGCCCACGGGAATCGATCACTGTTATTTGCCCAATGCTTAGGCTTATCGTGAGTGACCTCAAAATTGGTGTAACCATCACCAGGGCGCCATGAGTCCTAATCCACAAAATGAAAAATGCTCAGTCCGCCTCCGCAACATCTGAACCAAAATGATCTTGTTGTTATTAACTGTATGCACTCATTGCACTGTGGCCTTACCTGGTGGTGGTACCGACCGTTGTAGTAACTAGTTTCCGGTCACAATCTGACTGCTGCAGCCTGCGCACGAGGCGAGTCCAGACTCCCAGGCTACAGATAGAACCGACATCACAGCCAGGCTGCGTGCCTCCCTAAATGGCCAATCACTGAATGGCTTCACATGAAGTCACACAGTGATTTGCCATTATGCAGTGGGGCTGAGGCAGTGTGCACCACCCACGCGCGGCATCCAATAATGGATTGCTGCGCGGTGGGCCAGCCAATCCTGGCGCTGCATGCAGCGCCAGGATTGGCTAGGGGGGCACACTGACTGCTCGCCCAGGCACCCTCTCACGCTGGGGGCTGCGGCCCGGTTAAACCAGCACCCCCCTGGCCGCTCTCTCTATGGAAACTTTATTATGCGCATGCTCGGGCTAGTTTCATCCCCAAGCTTCACTTGCGCACTAGTAGGTACTGTCTGCTGCTGCAGCTGAGTGAGTGACATGGACTGTCACTCAAGCTGCAGCAGTCCAGCCCCCCTGCGCGCAGCGCACTCCGGATAACTCGGGTGCTGCCTGGATTCCCGGCGGCGGTGGGCCGCTTATTGAAATCAATCATGCTTAGTATTTATAATTGCATTGCAATATTCAGTGTGTCCTTGCAGCCACGACGGTGGGTCCATGAGGCTAGTGGGGCTACGCCCCTACGCCCCAATGGACGCACCGCGGCTCATTCAGCTCCCCCCCACCCCCCACCTGCGCAACTCTCTCCCTCCTTCACACTAGCGGATTGCACATGAGGACCCGTGTCGCCTAGCTAATTGCCTACTCCACTAGAGAGACTTCACCGCTAATTACCCCACCACCCACCGCGTCGAGCAGCCCACCCTCCACCCGGCATGGCACTCTCCCCCCTCTCACTAGTGGAACACCTCCTCCCCCTTCCTAATCAAGATGCCTCCGGCCTTGCAATTGGACCCATATCCGCGCCCTTCACCTAACTACCTGACACCCCATGGACAGAACGCCTTTGCTGTACCTTTCCCCCACAGACTCTCCTTCAAAGCAAAAAAACTGTTTAAACACAAAGTAATCAGGCAACACCCCGAAACGCTATTTGTTGATACATACCACTGCACATTTAGAGGGTAGCGTAAAATGGACTTCATCTTCCACTCCTACAGGCTCAACCTCTGGGTGTCTTAAAAATAAGAGGGGCCCCTAAACACCTGTGGGTAGGGCACTGTAACAGTGAAGAAGGATCCCTTGAGGAAAATCCTATCTGAAAGAAACAGGTTAGTATTAGATTCCTTACCTTAGAATATCCCCAGGCGTCAGACTGGATCCGGAAATTTTTGCGTAGCAGTACCCTTGCGCGTCAGTAGGCGTCATCTGCGGGTCCGGGTCGGTCGTCGGCGTCGTGGGCTCCATGATGACGTCGTCGGAGTACTTAGACGCCGCCTCCGCGTGCTGACATCAGTTCTTTTTTCCGCGCCGGCAGGGTAGATCCGGCAAAAGTGGTACCTTATTCATTTTTTGACTAAACTTTTTACGATCCCTTTGATCCTTTTTTCAAGTCTTCGACTCCGAACGGTGCCGGTATGGATGCCAGGTTTCAAGCCCTGGGAGGACTGCGATCAACTGATGTCGGTCACCGACCCTCACCGCCGGTGCCTCTACTGTCTCGGCGTCGATCACGCCGACAAGGCCTGCTCCGACTGCCAGGCACTAACTTCAAAAGCTAGGCGGGAGTGGTCCCGCAAGCGGATCAAACTCCGGCAGTCGGCCTGCGCAGCGAGAGGTCCCGGTCCGGACGGAGGTCGAAGGACCTAACGACCTCACCGGCGCCGCTCCCGCAGGTGTCACCTCCGGCGCCGTCCTTGGGCGGCGCCGTCCCTGACACCTCCCACGACCCGGTTCTCGACGCCGCTTGGGGAGTTTTACTTCAATGAACCGGCCCCATCATTTGACAACCTTGATTATCAGGAGATGGGTGAGGAGGAGTATTAGAGGGGTCTGAGGACCCTCTGACACGTGAGTGTCAGTCCCAGGAGGACTGGACAGGTGGACTTGGGTATGCCAGTCGTCTGGACACTTCGCCAGACACTGGTTTTGTCTCACCTCCTACTGTGGCTTCGTAGGAGGGGGCAACCTTCAGTGTGGTGTTGACGTGGGCGGCCAAGGCCTTGGGCCTTGAGCTCCCCGCCGCGGCCGTGAGGACTAACCTCCTCAATGAGGTCCTTAAACCGCAGTCAAGCTCGGCCGAGCCTCTGCTGCCGTTTAATGAGGCCTTAACTGACGTTCTTTTGGGCACTTGGTCCAGGCCCGCTACAGGCCAGCCTGTAGATAGGAACGTGGCCAGACACCACCGCCCGGCCCCGGGCGACCCTTGTTTCCTGTCCACCCACTCCACCCCGAGAGCCTGGTCATCCAGGCCTCAAATTCCCAGACCGCATTCCCATCGGCTCCGCCTGATTGGGAATCCAAGAGGTATGAGAATTACGGAAAGAAAATATTCTCCTCCCTTCGTCTGGGACTGCGGTCTTCCAACCCTGCATGCCGCTTGGGCCGCTACACCCACTCCCTGTGGGACACGGTCGCGGACGTGCTGCCACAATGCCCGGCGGAGGTCAAGGCTAAACTCGCCCAAGCCCTTGCGGAGGGTCGAGATGCGGCACGTTTTTCCATCCGGTGTGGGCTGGATACCACCGACTCACTGGGCAGAGCGATGGCAAAGACGGTGGCGATTCGTCGCCACGCTTGGTTGAGGTCCGCCAACTTTTCAGCGGATGTCCAGAATACCCTCATGGACATGCCGTTTGATGGCCGTCGCTTTTTTGGCGACAAGGCAGACCATGCGCTTGAGCGCTTTAAGGACTGCAGGGCTACGGCCAAGTCCTTGGGCCTCTCGGTCCCACGCCAGCAAACGGGTGCCTTTCGCTCCTTTTGTGGCCAAGGAAGGGGCGCCCCCTCACGTGCTACCAGCCACGCACCGCAAACTAACATCCAACGCGGTGGCGGCCGTGGAAACCGCCGTGGAGGTGGTTGAGGACAACGGCGAGGTCAGTCCACACCTTCCCCCGCAGCATCCGCCTCAAAACCTTCCTTGTCCGTGCTTTCGGGCCCATGTGACGCCAGTGGGGGGCAGGGTTCGCCATCACCACTCCCACTGGCGCACTGTCACATCGGACAGGTGGGTGCTGCAAATCCTCCGAAGGGGCAACTCCCTCCCCTTCGAGACGACCCCTCCAGCCATGCCACCGCAATACCACCGTGTATCGGGGGATCATTTGCGGCTTCTGCAGGAGGAAGTTACGGCCCTCTTGTCCAAGGGGGCCATCGAGCAAGTTCCTGGGCCAGAAGTGGGGTGTGGTTGCTACTCTCACTACTTTCAGGTGCCCAAGAAGGGCAAAGGGGGCCTACGCCCTATCTTGGACCTGCGGAACGTCAACGGCTTCCTCTGGAAGGAGAAGTTCAAAATGCTTATTTATAGGTAACAAGGACCCCCTGAATATATGGATATGGTAATCCTAGGTCAGGGATAAACAACACATGAAATGTAACAACCTAAGCAAATCAGTACTTAGTGCTCATGAATGGAGTGACAAAGGAGAGAAAAATACTATAAAGTATAAAATCAGTGACTTTGGTTTTATTAACATGAAAGGTAAAAAACTCTTATAAAAATGTGATTCTCAAGTATAATCAACTACAAAGATAGTCAAATCAGGATTACATAATATCACAATACAGTTACAAATTACAATTAAAAAAGTATAAGAAGAAAAAGATAAAGTGGCATAAAGTGTTTCTCGACGGGCGTTTCGGCGACCAGCGCCTTCTTCTGGAGTAGCCACGAAATATCTAATAACAAAAAAATGTTAAAAGTTACATAAGCAAATTATTTTGACAATTTATTAGTTAATTAAAACATTTCACTAAATTAGAAAAAGTCATAAAATAAAACACTAATTGTAATCAACAATATTTCAACAGACCTCTCCTAATGTCACTTAGTAGACATGTAGCATATAATTCTCACAAACAGATTGTAATGACACTTGACATACTTATTTCATTGCTCATTATAGTTCGTAACATATTTAATGTATAATAATGTGGGGTTGGGACCGACTAATTCAGACACAGTATAAAATGGGTATTGGTAAACTCACTTATTTTGTTTGCTATCAATGAACTTCCTTTTATGAATATATTATACTTAAAAGACAAATTCTGTACAATGATGACTTATATACATTTATCACTGTCTGATATACTTACTGCTCTAGCAGTTTATCAAAGATGAAAGTCGAGGATGTATTCTTTGAGGCAAAGGTGATTTTAACTAAAAGAAGGGGATAACACAGTTTTAAATGTAATGGGTTTCGTTCTTTATGGATATTTCTCACATGAATCAACATGGTTAGATTGATTACATAAAAAGGATTTTCAGGGAACTTACAATTCCGAATATTCTAGGTATACTTCGATTTAGTTGAATTTCTAACGATATAGATTCTTATAGGGAAAGCCTTTTCAATGAAGGATACTTTCTTCAAAGTCGAATATACAAATTGAAGTCATATTTATTACACAGTGAGACCAATCGAATATTGTTCATTATTTACTATGTTAGAACAAAACCTCTATGCTATACAGGTATATGGCAAAAATATGTTCTACAAGGATTACATTCTGGAGAGATGCCAGCATCCTATTATTTTAATTCTTATTATTCAGTACTAAGTCACAGTATTTGATGACTTTTAATAATTCTCATAATCGACAAGCTTTTCCCAAAAGAAATGTTGATGAACATTTGACTTACACGGCGACTTCACATTTCAGGGCTAATTAATTATTCTATAAGTACAGATAAGCCTACAATTCTATAGAGCATGCAATAGCTAAAGATGGATTTTTATCAATTTATCTTTGAGGTTGCATATTTACCTTCCCATAATATGAAAGATTCACTGCCTGTAATCACGATGTAAACTATGGCGTGATGAGAAAAACGAAACTTGCACGGGTCTAGAAGGTATACATTTTAGAGGAACAGAGTCTGACAGGGTCCAATAGACAACTTCAAACTATAGATTGTCAAACAAATTATATATACAGCAAAATACATGGCGTTGGAAGTTTACCTTGGTTCAAATTGAAAGTGTTAAACCTCTTGGTCGCAAAAATGGATTAGGTGATGCGCTATAAAGGAGATAGACATTATCAAATTTGTTGAACTTATGGGGTCTTTCTTCAAAGAATAGACATGTGACTAAGGTTATGTTATTCGGTACCTGTGTTAAAATTATCGAAAACGTTGTGACAAAGACACTCCTCCGAATATGAGGTTAACGGTCCGCATTCACGCTAGAGAGAAATGACATAAACAGCGTATTAATATGAGGCGTTTGTAGCTTATGGCGAGTCAAACGTCCAGTCATTGGAGCCTACGGGCGCTTACCGATTGTTTGGATAAGACTGAAGCAGACCAGGGGTAGCACACACTCGAACGTTCTCGTGGCGGTGATTCTGTGAAGCCACGGGAACTCGGCTAGCGCGGACTATTTAAGCAAACCGGCGTAAGGGATATACACCCAATTGTTTCCAAAACGATGTAGCTAGCTCCATCAAACCCGGAAATGCGGGCTCTGGGTCGCGAACTTGATGTTTTAATCGCAATCCTTAAAAATATGCTGACACTGGCTCAGGTTTTAGCTGCCCTGGACCCAGGAGACTGGATGGTAGCGTTGGACTTGCAGGACGCTTATTTCCACATCCCCGTACTGCCGGCCCACCGGCGCTACCTGCGGTTCACGGTAGGCCACGAGCACTTTCAGTTTACCGTGCTCCCCTTTGGCCTTACCAGCGCCCCACGGGTGTTCACGAAAGTGATGGCGGTGGTCGCAGCTCATCTGCGCAGGTTAGGGGTTTCAGCCTTCCCCTACCTCGACGACTGGTTGTTGAAGGCGGGCTCACCCCAGACAGCCATCAGCCACCTCCAGACGACGGCGGACCTCCTGCACCTGCTGGGGTTCTCCATCAATGTGCCGAAGTCACACCTGTGTCCCTCTCAAAAGCTCCTCTTCATCGGAGCGGTTCTCGACTCGGCGCAGTTTCGGGTTTATTCCCCCGAGCAGTGGGTTCGGGATATTCAGGCTCTGATTCCGATCTTTCAGCCTTTATCCCGAGTCTAGGTCAGGTTGACGCTGCAGCTTCTGGGGCTGATGGCTTCCTGAATCCTTCTGGTGCATCACGCCCGATGGCGAATGCGGGCTCTGCAGTGGGACCTGAAGTTTCAGTGGGCCCATCATCAGGGCAACCTATCCGACCATGTCCTGATCTTGCAGGGCACTGCAAGACAGCTGCAGTGGTGGCTCACGGACCGCGATTGGTCAGCGGCAAATCCCTCTCCCTTCCCCAACAGGAGCACGTAGTTGTGACGGACGGGTCCCTCCAGGGCTGGGGAGGCCACATGGGAGAGACGGAGATCAGAGGCCTCTGGTCTCCGGCAGAGTCCCGGCTCCATATTAACCTTTTGGAGCTGTGGGCGATTCGTCTTGCACTGAAGGCATTCCTCCCCTCTGTCTGGGGGAGTGTAGTGCAGGTGTCGCTCTTCGGATGCGGGGGACGGCGGCGAGAGCGTGGTTGGTCGATCGGAGGTGACGTTTGGGAGCGTAGAAGTTGAGGCGGTTGTTGAGGTAGCTCAGGCCTTGGTCGTGTAGGGCTTTGTGTGCGTGGGTGAGGAGACGAAAGGTGATTCTTTTGTTGACGGGGAGCCAGGGCAGGTCTCTCAGCGTTCTGGATCCGTTGAAGTCTCTTCTGGAGCTTGGCGGTGGTTCCGGCGTAGAGGGCGTTGCCGTAGTCTAGTCGGCTGGTGACGAGGGCCTGGGTGACTGTCTTCCTGGTCTCGGTGGGGATCCACCGGAAGATCTTCCGTAGCATGCGCAGGATGTTGAAGCAGGATGCGGAGACGGCGTTGACTTGTCTGGTCATGGTGAGGGAGGAGTCCAGGATGAAGCCCAGGTTGCGTGCGTGGTCTGTCGGTTTGGGTGCGGTGCCCAGGGCGGGGGGCCACCAGGAGTCGTCCCAGGCGGAGGGCGAGGAGCCCAGGATGAGGACCTCCGTCTTGTCTGAGTTCAGTTTCAGGCGGCTGGTCATCATCCACTCGGCTACGTCTTTCATCCCTTCGTGGAGGTTGGTTCTGGCGGCGGCGGGGTCGTTGGTCAGGGAGAGGATCAGCTGGGTGTCGTCGGCGTAGGAGATGATGTTGAGGTTGTGCTGGCGTGCGATGGCCGCAAGGGGGCTCATGTAGACGTTGAAGAGGGTGGGGCTGAGCGAGGAGCCCTGAGGAACGCCGCAGATGACTTCCGTGGCTGCTGATCTGAACGGTGGTAGGCGGACCCTCTGTGTCCTTACGGCGAGGAAGGAGATGATCCACTCCAGTGCCTTCTCCTGGATTCCGATGTTGCTGAGGCGCTGCACTAGGGTGCGGTGGCAAACAGTGTTGAACGCCGCGGAGAGGTCAAGGAGGATGAGGGCCGCTGTTTCACCGTTGTCAAGCAGGGCTCGAATGTCATCGGTGGCAGCGATGAGGGCGGTCTCGGTGCTGTGGTTGGCTCGGAAGCCAGACTGTGAGGGGTCGAGGGATCCATTCGTCTCGAGGAAGGCGGCCAGCTGCTTGTTGACGGTCTTCTCGATGACTTTGGCTGGGAACGGGAGGAGCGAGATGGGGCGGTAATTCTTGAGTTCGGTGGGGTCCGCTGTTGGTTTCTTTAGTAGAGCGCTGAGTTCGGCGTGCTTCCAGCTCTCCGGGAAGGTGGCGGTGTCGAAGGAGGCGTTTATGATGTCCCGCAGGTGGGGTGCGATGACAGCGTTGGCCTTGTTGAAGACGTGGTGGGGGCAGGGGTCGGTCGGAGATCCGGAGTGGATAGAGTTCATCGTGCAGATGGTGTCTTCTGTGTTGATCTGGGTCCAGGCGCAGAGGGTGGTGGTGGGGGCGTTGGAGTGGTCGTGGGGAGCGTTGTTTGTGGACTGAAGCTGTTGTGTATGTCAGCGATCTTGTTGTGGAAGAAGGAGGCGAGGGAGTTGCAGAGGTCTTGCGACGGGGTGATGTCGTTGTTTCCGGCGTTGGGGTTGGAGAGCTCTTTCACGATGTTGAAGAGTTCCTTGCAGTTTTGTGCGTTGTTGTCCAGTCGGTCCTTGAATGCTGTTTTCTTGGTGGCGCGGATCAGTTGATGGTGCTTCCGGGTGGCGAGCTTGAGGGTGGTCATGTTGTCCGGTGTAGGCTCCTTTCTCCAGGCTTTCTCGAGGGCTCGGCAGTTCTTCTTGGAGCTCTTGAGTTCGTCGGTGAACCATGGGGCCTTCTTGCTGCCGGGTCGGCTAGGCGGGGTCCTCAGTGGGGCGAGGTCGTCTGCGCAGTTGCTGATCCACTTCGTGAGGTTGTCGGCGGCTTGGCTGGGGTTCGCTGAACTGGCGGGAGGGTGCTGGCTCAGGGAAGCGGCGAGCTGGTCAGCTGTGATCTTGTTCCAGTTTCTTCGAGCGACTTGTTGCTGGTGGGGTGTGGATCGTGGATCTTCTGAAGGTGAAGTGGACGCAGCTGTGGTCCGTCCAGTGGAGTCCGGTGGCGTGGCTGAAGATGATGTCCTTGCTGGATGAGAAGACGGCGTCGAGTGTGTGTCCGGCGAGGTGGGTGGGGGTGGTCACCAGCTGCTTGAGACCGAGGTTGGCGAGGTTGTCAAGCAGGGTGGTGGTGTTGCGGTCGTTGTTGTTCTCCAGGTGGAAGTTGATGTCCCCCAGGAGGATGTAGTCAGCGGAGGGAGGGCGTGCGGGCAGATGAAGTCGGCGATATCTTCGCTGAATTGTGTGCGTGGTCCCGGGGGTCGGTAGATGAGTGTGCCTCTGAGGGTGGTTTTGGGGTCCGTGTGGATCTGGAAATGCAGGTGTTCGGCGGTTTTCAGGGTGTCGTCGGTGTTGGTCGTGATGCGGATGGTGTCCCTGTAGATGATGGCGATGCCTCCTCCAGTCTGGTTGCCGCGGTCTCTTCGGGTGATCTTGTAGCCCTCTGGGATGGCGATGGCGATGTCGGGCGCTGAGGAGTCGTTCATCCAGGTTTCCGTGAGGAAGGCAACGTCAGGAGCCGTGGTATCGAGGAGGTTCCAGAGTTCGATGGTGTGTCTGTGGACGAAGCGGGTGTTGAGTAGGATGCACTTGAGGTGGTTGCTGCTGGTGTTCAGCTTGGCAGGTGCTGGTGCGGGGCAGGTTCGGATGCAGGAGAACTCGCAGGCGTGACAGCTGAAGGGTCCGTGGGTTCCTCTCGGGGTGGCTTGGTGGCATCCCGGGATTCGGCCGGTGTTGAGTGCGTTGAGGGTGGCGGCGTCGTACGTCCGGCGAGTGGGCTGGCATCTTTGGGGGCCAGGGGTCCTGGCGCTGGGCGCGGTCCAGGCGCGGACGGGCGCAGACGGGCTTACCTTTGGCGCGCCTTCGGCGCTCAATCGGCGCGCCCGCTGCGCGTTACCGCTGCGCGTGCGCACTGTCGCCATTTATGGCGAAGTGCAGGGAGGGAGGGGCAGCTGGGAGGCGGGAGCGGGGAGGAAGGGGGCGTGGCTACACTCCCCGGCGGCGGGAATCGGCAGCGGGGAGCGGGGTGCGGGTGCAGGGATAGGCTGCACAATGGGGGGGAAACTAGGGGCAGCACGGGGAAAAAAGTATCAGGGCACAGAAAAGCAAACACTACAGCAACCCGCTTCTACTCATCCCACTGATATCCCACTGAAATCACGGCAACACTAAACCACAAATAAATCCTTTGCGGGAAACGCACCGAAGATCTGGAACTCCATCCCCCCCACATCAGAACGAACACCTCCTTCCCGAAATTCAAGATCCTACTCAAAGCCCTCTTCCTAGAGTGCTCTAGAACGTAACGAGATATCCACATGATATTCTGGAGTGCAACTAACTCCTCTTCTTGAAACCCCTCAACCTGAAGATCTATATTATGACTATGTATATATTGCTCATGAGTGGGTAAATTACAGATTTTGTCTTTGCCAAAAATTGCTCATAATTGTACCTGTTGTGAAGCGCTCCGATACCCCCCGGGTCCAGCTAGCGCTATACAAAACTTCTAAATAAATAAATAAATAGATAAATAACCTCCGCTCGGAGATTGGTGAATTGATTAAAGATGGTCAGGAAGCTGCTAGGCTTACCATAAGGTGTAGTATAGAATCCACGGCCTCTGTGGGTTGCGCTGTGGCATCAGCAGTGGCAATAACCCCTTGGCTGCGGGCCGATTACCCCCGCTGTGCTGGGGGGAGGGGGTGCGCGCATAGCGCCCCGGTGCTCATGACGAGCTGAGGTCATCATGAGCCACGTTTCTCGTGTGCTCATGACAAGCTGAGCTCGTCATGACCACACCCTTCTTTTGAACACCCAGCACAGGAGGCGAATTAACCCCGCACCTGAGCGTTCTAACGGTCATGACGAGCTCAGCTCGTCATCAGCACACGAGAACCGTGGCTCATGATGAGCTGAGCTCGTCATGAGCATAGGAGGGGTTAAGGTGTTGGGCTTGGTTGGCAACTTTGGGGTCCTCGGAGGCTGTCCAGTCGACATGCCATTTGATGGTGCCCAACTTTTTGGGTGTCAATCTGATGCAGCGTTGAGACACTTCCGTGACAGACAGAGGTCTCCGGAATCATAGCTTTTCGTTGTTTGTTACTGGGTATCTTGTCTTTATACTTGAGATGCTGACTATTCCTTTATAAGCGAGTAAACTTTGCTAGAGCATTTTACATGTCCGTTGTTTGTTTGACCACTTGGTGTCCTGTGAGAGCAGATGGTCTATTCTCAGTAACATTTCTTTCCTTGTTTATGATTGGTTTAGATGACCAAGGGAGGTTTCCCTTTGTCCCTTGGACTCTGAGGATGAGCTTTGTGCTCAAGAGGTTATTGTCAAGAGACGTGTCTTCTTGATTTTCTGACGCAAGCTTCTTTGAAGCAGTTCAGTATGCTAAAATGTGTATGGTTTCAACCTTTTGTTGTCTCTCATAGGGACGTGTTGGTATGCCCAGTCTGATATTAGGGACGCTCTGGTCTTTACTAGTTAGAGTCATCACTGTAGTATGTCTTCACTACTCTTGTAGTGCGCATATTTATTATTGCACTGATGGTTTCAGGGCCTACGCTTTGTATTTGTTTGAATCTTGTGGTTCATTCTTCATTTAAGTCCTCTCATACTGTGTTTTATGGTACAGGTTATTTTCTCCTTCTGAGCGGTCTGCATGTCTACATTTTTTATTATTTGTGCTTCACTTTTTGGAAAATTATGAGAGTAAACTCAGAGTTTATGGTGTATCCTTTGGAATGCACATATTAGTTGCCTTCTCCTCTGTGGAGGAGATAGGTGATTCATTTGTTTATTCCTAGAACATAATGAGGTGAGCTCTGTATCTTATGATGTGTGATAGGTAATATCGGAAACAATTTGATGGAGACTTCTAGCTGCAGTTTCCTTACCTGTTTTAGGTCATACAATTTATGTTTGGAGTTTTTATGCTTTATAGAAAGCTATTCTTGTTATTCTCCCACAATGCTTTTTGCATCTGTCTGGAGGATATATATTACTTGACTTTTTGGGTATGTATCTATTTTCTCTGTGTTTTGCGAGTCTTTGGGTAATCATGACTGTTGCTTCTTGAGGCGGTATTGTGATCAAATTGTGTTTCGTATCACAAGTGTTGTTGCATGCGCTTGTTGCTAACAAGGATACAGTTTATATATTACTAGCAGCCCGTCCCGACCTTGTCCGGGAGCAACAGGCTTCCCCAACCCCGCCCGCCCCGACATTGTCCAGCAGCCCGGGCCCCCGCCCGGCCCGTCCCCCACCTGCCCCGACATGGGTCCCCTTACCTCAGCCGCCGCTCCTCCCGCCTGTCCGCTGCTGATATACTGCTTTAAATATGTCTGTTCTTCTTTGCAGAGGTGTACAGCTGACCAATCCGTTCTACAGTGGCTGGGAAAGCTTACATCATAGCTAATGTTTTTGGCCTAGAGGTGTGTTAATGATTGCTGTTCCACCATAAAAACACAGGATCATTCTCTTTTCTCATGCAGCCCGGGCCCCCGCCCAGCCCGTCCCCCGCCTGCCCCGACATGGGTCCCCTTACCTCAGCCGCCGCTCCTCCCACCTGTCCCCCGCTGGCCTGTCCGTTGCTCCTCATGTCAGCGCTCCTCCCCGCGCCATGTCCGCCGCTCCCTTACCTCAGCCGCCGCTCCTCCAGCCTGTCCGCTGCTCGCACCCCCGCTGGCCTGTCCGCTGCTCCTCACGTCACCGCTCCTCCCCCACACCATGTCCGCCGCTCCTCGTCGCGCTCCTGGACGCCGCTCCTCCCCGCGCTCCTGACGTGAGCACGCACGTCCCGGCCGGCGCTACTTCGGAGGGACTACTTTTTTGTCTACTGTAAATTTTTTAAATAACGTTTTTTTTCATTTATATAGCCTATAACCATCTATACACCCTGATCATTCCAACGGTGTATCGGGTGTGTTGATTGGCGCTGTGGTTCCCGAGTTTACCCGCCTCAAAGGCTAAAAGTTCTTCCTTTATTATAGTAGTATAGATTTATTTAGCCTATAACCATCTACACATCCTGACGATTCCAACGGTGTATCGGGTGTGTGGATTGGCGCTGTGGTTCCCGAGTTTACCCGCCTCAAAGGCTGAAAGTTCTTCCTTTATTATACCATCTACACACCCTGACGATTCAAACGGTGTATCGGGTGTGTGGATCGGCGCTGTGGTTCCCGAGTTTACCCGCTTCAAAGGCTGAAAGTTCTTCCTTTTATTATAGTAGTATAGATTTATATAGCCTATAACCATCTACACACCCTGACGATTCCAACGGTGTATCAGGTGTGTGGATTGGCGCTGTGGTTCCCGAGTTTACCCGCCTCAAAGGCTGAAAGTTCTTCCTTTATTATAGTAGTATAGATTTGCACTAAAAGGTACGATCCCTTTTTTTCTTTCTCTTGCGTTGATATTTTGAGTGTGTCCACAGCTTGGAGTCATGTTCAGACTTTCGGGCCATGACATAAAGTCTATGCAGGCGCAGGCTTTGTAGATACCTGCGGTCCTGCAGTGAATGTGGGCCGGTTGTGCTCTATATATTTTGAGACCACTCGCAGTCTATTCTGACACAATTTTAAATATATTATGCATATGTCCAGTTGGCAAACCTTTGTGGCAAAACAAATATATATATTTTTACAACGGACATAATTGATGAATGTCAATATTAAATTCAAACTTACTAGTGTCATTTAAGTCTCTTTACAGTGCATGTAGTCTTCGAGTGGTCATTTTGTTCTAACAAAATTCCAAAATATACCATGGAGGTATTATTTTACATATTTCTTTTGGTGTTCATTCATCTTGGTGTAATGGAATGAGTTCTGAGAATCCTTCTTTTGGATGTTATCAGGACAGTTCGTTCTCTGATACTTCTTTATTGTTGCAAAGAATGCAAATGCAATGTTTTTTGTCTTGCACTCTGCCCTTTTGGTCAACGAGTTCTCTTTTCCCTTGGGGGATAGAGGATAATATCTATTAACTGACAGGTAGTTCTTTAGGGTTTTTTTCCTCTTTTCCCTGGTGTCTCAAACGCGACCACGTCGCAAAGAGCCTGTAACAAGTGCTGCACCATGCACCCCAAGGCTTTGAGGGAGCAGTCCCTTGAGCTTCTTGTGACTTGACGTGCTTCGCCATGACAGTCTCGATCCAGGTCGAGAGGAAGGTCCTAGGATCGGTTGCGAAGCCATCGATCTTCGTCGCAGATGAAGTCGTCCGGGTGTTCAGGTAAGTCCCTCAAAAAAACAGAAGAGTAAGAAGTCAAAAAGGTCTTCAACTTCACCCCGTTCATTGAAGTCATCTGACAAGATGAGTGAGCATCGTCATTAAAGGCCTGGCTCTCCTCCACAAGTTTCTGTGAGCCGGAGCGACTCACACCAAACTCAGCAAATTTTATGAAGCAATGCACCTCATATTTGGGTGGCCGGTCCGCACTGGGGTGCCTTTGGGACCCTCTTGTTTGGAAGGGGACCCACTGGTTTCTATTTCTTCACCCAACACTCCACCCCGGAGAGCTTGGTGGTCCAAGCCTTAATTTCCCACGTAAATATTGGCGCATTCCCTACTGCTCTGCAGGATAGGAAAACAAAGAGGCTGGACACCGCAGGCAAGGAAATGTTTTCTTCTACCAGCCTGGCATTGCGGCCTGAGAACACTGCATGCCTTTTGGGCCGTTAGTCTAATTCCTTGTGAGATTATGTTCCGCAGGTGCTGTCTAAGGTCCCAGAGAAGGCTCGGGCCTTACTCTCTTAAGCTATGGTAGATGGGAGAGATGCAGCTGAATTCACGATCAGATATCAGTTTTCCTACCGCCGCCTCTCTTCTTAAACACAGGAAGATGGCTTTGCTTTTATCTGCAGGGGGCACGAGTTTGGTTCTCGCACTGCGCTCTTCATTTAAACTTTTAGCTGCCATCGCAGGGGGCACGATTGTGGTGCTCGCACTGCGGGTTTATTTTTAATAATTGTTTTCCTAGCGCACTATTGTTCCTGACACTGGCGCTGCTGCTGTGAGAGAGCAGGGGGGCACAATCTCAGGCGCTGCGCTGTGTGCGTTTTAAACCTCACGTGTACCTTCACTTGATTCCCACTCCCTGTTCCACCCCGAGCCTAGCTCGTTGTTGTGGAGGGAGTTTCTTGCTTTCTCTGGACTCACTTCCGGCGGAAGGGGGGAGCGGTCTAGTTTCTTACTGCCGTCTCCCCTCTTAAACACAGGAAGATGGCTGGATGCAGACCTACCGATTGAGGGTACGAGTGCTGCTGCGCTGCTACCTGTTACCTTTCATTTAGCACTTTGCTTTTAACTGCAGGGGGCACGAGTTTGGTGCTCGCACTGCGCTGTTCGTTTAAACTTTTAGCTGCCATCGCAGGGGGCACGATTGAGGTGCTCGCACTGCGGGTTTATTTTTAATAATTGTTTTCCTAGCGCACTATTGTTCCTGACACTGGCGCTGCTGCTGTGAGAGAGCAGGGGGGCACGATCTCAGGCGCTGCGTTGTATACGTTTTAAACCTCACCTGTACCTTCACTTGATTCCCACTCCCCGTTCCACCCCGAGCCTAGCTCGTTGTTGTGGAGGGAGTTTCTTGCTTTCTCTTGACTCACTTCCGGCGGAAGGGGGAAGCGGTCTAGTTTCCTACCGCCGCCTCCCCTCTTATACCGATGTGCTGGCCGACGCGCAGCGGACGCGCGCAGCGGGCGTGACGATGGCGCGCTGAAGTTGCGCCAAAGTACAGCCCGTCTGCGCCCGTCCGCGACGGGCCGGGACCAGGGGCCACGTCCCTTGGCACTAAACTCCCCGGAATACCTCTTACTTACTCTAGAGAGGTCCTCCTTAGCCTCAGGTCATCGTACTGTCTACACAGCACTCCCCTGAACTGTTATCAGGCCTCTATAACCTGCCCAAACTGTAACCTCTCCCTCTCATCCCTTCCTTCTCTAACTAATACAGCTACATGCAATTTCCCGTCATCTCGATCTAGGCCTAAATATATAGACTCCCCTCAAGTACATACGCTGATTAGTCTAAACTGTAGGTCATTAGTCAAACACAAGAGAGATATTTTCGATCTTCTCACTTCCTCGGAACCAGCAGCCCTATTTCTTACAGAGACTTGGCTAAAAGACCACTCCGGTCCGGACATTGGATCTGCCCTCCCTGATAACTATACGTACATAGGAAAAAATAGAGTGGGGAAAGAAGGTGGAGGGATAGCTATAATTTTTAATTGACTATACTCTTGCAAATGGGAGGACCTTGATTTACCTAACAGTGAAGCTGGCCTCTTTAAACTTTTGTTATCTCCCAATTTTACCCTTTCTGGGATGCTCATCAATCGTCCCCCTGGCCCAGCCAGTTCCTGGGCCACCGCCTTTCCTGAGCACGTAGCACCTCTACTCCAGAACTCCACTAATTTCTTGATTATTGGTGACCTGAACTTACATTTGAACGACCCATCTTGCTCAATCAGTACCAACTTTTTACAGGACCTTGCAGCTCTCAATATCACCTTACATAATTCTGGCCCCACCCATAAGGCAGGGAACCTCCTGGATCCCATCTTGTCGAACTTAGAAACTATTACGTGTAGGCCGCCCCTACCTATCCTATGGTCAGATCATTATATGGTAACCTTCTCCGTTACAATTGGTTGTTTGCCCAACATCTCCTCTACCTCCACTGAATTAAGGACAACCAGAAACTGGAAAAATCTGGACTTCAAGAAACACAATTCCTGTCTTGAGAACTCCAGGCCCCTCACCAAATTCACCAGTATTAAAGTGGAGGCTGTTATTCATAGCTGGCTCACTCATGCTGCCAACCCATGCTTACCTCAGCGTAAGCAAAAGCACAATCTACACCATCCGCCTGCGCCCTGGTTCACAGTCACATTGAAAAAAGAAAAAACTATCTGCAAAAACCTTGAGCGCAAGTGGCACATACACTATGATCTATGTTCCAAGCAAACTTATAAGACCGCCTTAACCAAATATCACTTACTTTGTAAAACTGCAAAAATGGAATATATCAATTTAACTATTCTTGAGGCACAAAATCGCCCAAAGGCGCTTTTTAAGGTTGTACAGGAACTTTTGGGCGCATCATGTCAGCCCAAAACGCCTTGTCTAGACGCCACACAATGCAATTCTCTGGCGGAATTTTTTATCTCCAAAATCGACGCCATTTACACTGACTTTGAAAAATCTATTCCCCCCCACCTCCCCTCTAAATTACCTGTTCCAGTTAGTCTCTGTGATCCTGAGGCTTTAGAGGATATGCACTCCATACCCTCACAGCAGATCTGCCTCCCTAAAGCACCTAATCCAGTGATCTCCCACGAACCTGAGGTCTCAGAGGAGACTAACCTTCCATCTTCACAGCAGATCTGTACTTGGGATCCCCTTTATAGCACCACACTTCATGATATTATCAGTAATATCAAATCTGGCTCCCCACTGGATCCACTTCCCCCACAAATTCTAAAAATCCTGGACACTTCCTCCCTTAAACTTATTCTGAATCTACTTAACACCTCCCTCAGTGAAGCCAAGGTACCTTCTACATGGAAACATGCAATGATAGTGCCCCTACTAAAAAAGGCAAACGCTGACCCTAATAACCCATCCAATTTCCACCCCATTTCACTCCTCCCGGTTTTTTCAAAAATTCTGGAAAAACACATTAATACACAACTCACCCTACATGTTGAATCAAGGAACATCTTACATCCATCTCAATCAGGTTTCAGGTCCGGCTTCTCGAAGGAATCTACTCTGTTGGGGGTTTCAGAAACCATTTGATGCCGAGTGGACAGGGGGGAAACCGTGGCACTCATTTTGCTTGACTTGAGCGCTGCATTTGACACGGTTTCCCACCCCATCCTCATTAATGCCCTTAAATCATCTGGCATCACCGGCTCAGCACTCAACTGGCTTGTTAGTTTTCTGTCAGACCGTACTTTTCAAGTGTTCTCCTCTTCATCAGCCTCTCAAATCTATAAATCGGCGCATGGTGTCCCCCAGGGCTCCATTTTGAGCCCCTTACTTTTTAATTTGTATGTCAGATCTTTGGCTACTATTGCGGAGCAAGCTGGGCTCACCATTTACTCATTTGCCGATGATACACAGATCATCTACTCTCTCTCGATGGGACCTCACTCTTCCCCCTCTTCCCTCTGCGTAGTGCTTAGTAACATCGCCGCGTGGATGCATGAAAATAAACTAAAATTGAACGGGGGGAAAACAGAGCTCCTTTTGTTTAGCCATAACACCACTCTGTGGGGGCCTCAACATTGGCCCACGCAAATGGGTACCCTCCCAGTTCCCTCTACAACAGCACGTAATTTTGGCATCACTTTTGATGACCAGTTATCCATGAAGCACCACGTGGTTAAAACCTCCTCTACTTGCATTACTATCATCAAATGGCTCAGAAAGATCATTTGGATGCTCCCTCAGGAGACACAGAAAACCGTAGTCCAGGCCTTAATCACCTCTAGACTGGACTACGGCAACATTCTTCTCCTGGTGGCCTGCAAAGAGGTGACCCATAAACTACAGACAGTCCAGAACATGGCGTTTCGGCTGCTCTGTAAACTTCCTAATAAATCCTCCACTTCTAATTCTCTACGTAACCTGCACTGGCTCCGTATTGAAAGCTGCACGAAATTCAAGGCCCTCTGCTTTATGCACAGAATCAATGCAGGTTGTGCCCCACACTACCTTAGTACTTTGGTTCAGCAGTACTGTCCACCCCGTACTCTTCGTTCATCCAATGAGCATAGGTTCCGGGTTCCCAGAGTTAAAAGAGCCAGAATGGGTGGTTGTTCCTTCTCCTGTCTGGCTCCCTCCCTCTGGAACTCTCTTCCCCTATCGCTGCGTAAAGAATCTTGCTATCTCAAGTTCCGCAGAGAGGTTAAAACTTGGTTATTTAACCAGTAACTGCCTTCCTTATTCTTTAGTTTGCTCTCTCCCTTAATTTGGTCCTTAGCGCCGGGAAACCTCCGGGTAGCTGCGCGCTTTATAAACTTAAATATAATAATAATAATAATATGGGCTGGACAGGACCAACTCGCTAAACAGAGGGGTTTCTTTGTCAGTTGCCTTAAGGCACCTCTAAGAAGCTGGCTTTTTATGTGGGAGTACCAATGGAAGGGCGCACCATGCAAAAAGTGCAGATGACCCTTATTTGTTTGCAGGGCTTGAATTAATAATCCTAAATGCTCTATTTATGGTAGTGTGGTCGGGCAGCTTAGGTTTTTCAGAGGGTAGTGTTCAGCATCTGTTTCTATTCTAGTTAGGATGGTATGTTATAGGTGAGTGGCGCTCTCAGGCAGTACGCTTAAGTAATCAGTGAGCGTGATCTGTGTGCGGTGCAAAGAGGTATGGAAAACCACCCTTTCCCCTAATTTTGTAGTGTGGCTGGTGGCTTCATTGTCAACATTGCTAAGTTAGCATGAGCTTCGCTGCCATGAGGCTGCTTTTGTGCATGGCACTACATACATAGATTTTGCAAGACTGTGTTTGTGCTCTTTTCACATGAGAACCGTCTGCTTTTTGCGTTCCCTGCTGTGCTCTGAGGTTTAGTCTGCACGCGTTGTACAAGGTCGATAAACAATCCCCCTTGTTATTCTGTTCTGGTCAGTCCCTCGTACCTAGACATAACATGACACACAGCTGAACTACTGAAAATTGTATGCTTTAATATTGCAAGCTAAGCATGTTGTTCACACACTTGGAGAGAGGCATTTCAAGAGAGAAGAGCTGTGCTTGTCCTGAGATGTAAACCTTTCATCTAGGCCTTGAGGTATGGGGTCTGCTGACAAAGCCCAGAGGTCTTCTTTTTTGGAATAAACTATATCTTAGCACGGGGATGGTGGTTAGGCATTGTAGCCCTTTTTCCACTGTCTTTATAAATTGATATCCCCGTTTGTATTCCATGGAATTGTGACATGCTGACAATATTGTCTTTATGCATTTTGCTGCTGGTAACGGCATGTGTGCTGTACCATAGAGCGCATCTGAAAGAAACACGTTAGTATTAGATTCCTTACCTTAGAATATCCCCAGGCGTCAGTCTGGATCCGGAAACTTTTGCGTAGCAGTACCCCTGCGCGTCGGAAGGCGTCGTCTGCAGGCGTCCCCTGCGGCTCCGCGTCCGTCGTTGGCGTCGTGCGCCGTGATGACGTCGCTGGAGTATATAGACGCCGCCTCCGCGTGCTGACGTCAGTTCTTCTTTTTTCCGCGCCAGTTAGCGCAGATCCGAAGAGCAGTACTCCGGTCTTTTGACCAAGTTTTTTGATCTTTTTGATCTCTGAATCTTCTACGGTGCCGGTAGGATGCCCGGTTTTAAGAACTGTGACGACTGTGACCGGACGATGTCGGTCACGGATCATCACCGACTCTGCCTCCGGTGCCTGGGCCCCGACCACGACGTGGACGCCTGCGTCGACTGCCGGGCCTTGACTAATAAAGCTAGACGGGAGCGGTCCCGCAAGCTGCTCGAGCTCCGGGTGTCGGCCCCGCGTCGAGAGCGGTCCCGGTCCGGCCGGCGGTCGAGGGAGCGATCGAGGGAGCGGTCGCGGAGCCGTCACGGGCGCTCCGGGAGTCGTCACCATTCTTCTGGTTCCTCAGGTAGGAAGCACAAAAAGTCGGGGCGTCGTCATCGTACCCCCGACTCCCCCCGACGCTCGCGCGATGCGGCCGGGGGTTCGGGTAGCCCCACCCCCGCGGCTCCGCGTGAGTCGCCGACGCGGCCAGCTCCATACCCTGCGGTCCCTGGGCAGGGCGCGTCCCCCGAGGAGATAGAGGCGTTCCTCGTGGCCATTGTAGGAGAGTAGGGTCTGCAATCCTATGATCACCCAGATTTTTTGCTTTTGTTTCACTGGTTTACGACTTTCTCTGGCTGTGGGCCTGCCAATCAGACCCACAGCCTGGCTGTTCTCTCTCTAAATTACAACGTGTACCCTAGGTGCATTTACCAATTGGTACTGGGCCACCTTGTCAGACCCTGTAACTCAGGGCATAGGTGTACCCAGGGCCTACCAGGGGCTGAAGCATGTATTATGCCACCCCTGGCTGGCCTCCTAAATTTGACACAACTGGCTGCATGACAGCTGGGGCAAAGTCGTGTAATCACCCTTTGCTGTAGATATAGTATACCTATATCTAACCCTAAAATGGACACACAGATTCCTATCAGTCACTCCTATGGCAGGCCTTGACAATCCTGAAGGCAGAGTGCTTGGAATCGTGTGAGATGGTGCTCTGGCATGAGCTGAGCCTGTCTGCAGCTTGCGGAACCAAGTCCTAATAGCTGTTCCATGATATTGCATACCATATACTCTTAAGTGCATTATAATCCTCGCGGTTAAATGCTATCTTTGGTATTGCTTTATCAAAACATGTCGAGTAAGGTGTCATACGAATTGGAATACTAACCCCTCGCCAATTCTGGCGACGGGGTTAGCATTCCACCCTTCTAGAGGGACACGACATGTATGTAACTGTGAACCCCGGTTAAAGTTAAACGAAGCCTCAGCTCCACAAAATGGATGCTGCCACCACAGACACGAGTCTGACCCCCTGCAGCTGGGAGTCCTTCCAGCGAGGGGAGCCTGGACAAAGGGTTTCCTGTCGAGGGCGGTGCTAGCACCGTCCCAGACAGGGTTTTGTGTATCCTGGGTAGGCAGGGCTTTACAGGAAGGTGACTGCTGAGTGGCACCCCGGTGCTCACTACGCATAGGCCGGTCAGAACCAGTTCCAGGGGCACACCAGCCCCTGGCCTGGGGAAAGTCCGGCATGGGAGAGGGGTGTAACCACCCCCCTCCTAGTCCCACCCATAGGCAGGACCTAGTCACCGGGTCAGCCCCCTTTTTTAGTATAAAGATAGGAGCGGGCCCCCTGTTCAAATTAGATCATCTTTGGAATCAAGACACGACTTTCTGCGAAAGACATCAAGATTTCCTTCTTCAAGATTCTCCCTTGTGGCTAAGGAGTAGTCACCCTGCATCAAGCGGGCACCATCCTAAGAACACTGCGGTCTGCTGCAAGTCCTTCCTCCGGAATCCGACTGCCCAGCTCGACGAGACCCGGCTTCCCTGGCACCTCTGACCTCTACTCACCTCTACAGCAAAGCTGAGAACTGTGAGTGCGACGAGACCTCGAGGGACCGACGATCGCCAAGACTGCACGACTTCTTTGCAACAAGCCCACCGTGTGCTCCACTGGTGAGTGCTTTGGGGTCCGAGAAGCCCCAACCCTGAGCAGCTCCAGCACCGAAGATCAGCCCTCCAGCATCTCCACGATCTGCGTGGGGCCCTTCTGCTTTTGCCTGCTCACCGCGCTGTGTGGCTACTAGCCGGCTGGCTTGTGGCCTTCTTCACGACGCCCGACGACATCACTGCTGCTGGTCTGGTTGCTCCAGACTGGCCCTTGCTTCCTTCTTCAAGAGAGGCACCCCGGACCCTCCTGGTCCACTCCAGACGCCATTTTGAGTCCACCGCGTGGGCTTGAATTTGCCAAGGCTTTGTTGCCCAATCCTGGGTCCAGCGACGCCGACAGCTTCATCCATCATGGGACAGCTCGCTCCTCCATCCTGGTTGCCGACAACGCCTCCTGGTCCGTGAGATCTGCAGAGCACAGCGTCACCCACTCACCTAGTCGAGGTGACTACCATCCGGTGCCCTCCTGGTGCCACCTGACTACTGGCTAGTAGTCTCGAACTTGGTCCCCTCTGCTTTCAGGTGTCATCACTCTTCGATCCAGGCTTGGATCCATCGAACTTTCTTCACTGGTCGCCTGCCAGCAACTTCTTTCTTCCAGGCTCCTGGTCCGTCTACGAGGATTCCCGACGTCTTTTGAGACCTATGCAGCTGCAGCCCCTGGGCTAGGTAACTTCGGCATTTCGGTGCCCCAGCATAGCCTCACTATCCAAGGGTCAGAATCCACTTTCGTTTTCCTCCTACCAGGTCGGGTTCGCCCGAGAACACTAACTCTGTGAAATCTAGCTACCATAGACTTTGTCCCGCATCACGCGTGAGAGTGCACACTCTGCACCCGAGTCCCCTAGACCTCCTAGAAGTAATCTGAAGATTCTATAGTCAAGACCTAGCGATTCCAAAGCCTATTAGTACTGTACTTACCTGCTAGTAATTTCGCATTCCACTTTCAGAGTATATGGTTTTCCGTGCCCCTCGGGCATTTGTATATACTGTGCTAACTTAAGTATTTTTGTAAGAGTTTTGTTTTGTGCTTAGTACCCTGTCCTCATAAAGAGTACAGGGCTGTTGTGATTTTAATAAATACACTGTTTATTTTCATAACACTTGTGTGGTGTCCTTTCACTTGGTATTCAAGGGGTATATGTGTGGTATAACAGCTGGCTTAACACGCCCTCTCGAGTCTTTAGCCTTAGACTGCTCGTATCCACGCTACTAGGATAGCTGGTCTATAAGGTTGACTTACAACCAATCATCAATAAGGGTTGCTGGACTGATACATAGTGTTCACTAGAATAGTGAGCACTGCATATCAGGCCACCTTCTCACATTGGTGAGCAGCGATGGGATTTGAGCTTGCTGTTGTTTTACCACACGTATCCTAAGAATATCTTGTTGGAAGATCACATAAGTACTTCAGGTACATATAACTTAGCTTAGAATACTCTGAGTTCTACTGAACCAGCTGTTGTAGCTCCTCAAGGCTTAGCACACCTTGGCTGCAACTCTTAGCAAGGGATCAGTAGGTAAACACATAGTGTAGGTAGGTGCATCACTTACACCACACTAGAAGCATGTCTAACCTCGGAGAGTCTACTGAGACCCCTCTGGTGGTTGAGGACCCTCCACAGGCCTCTTCTAGATATGCAGCCCTTAGCTTCCAGGAGATGAGACAAGTGTGTACCTCCAGGAAGCTAAAACAGGGGTCTAACCCCACAATCCCATTTCTGATAGGTCTCTTAGAGACTTATGATGCCAGAAAAGCTGAGAAACTTCTTAGCTCTTCTCATCCAGAAGGGGACATGCCAGCCCTAGAAGGAACCAGGGGTGACCCAGATCTCATCCATCTCTCAGGTGAGGAGGATGATGATCAGGAGACATCTGGGGATGAGGCAGACAAAGGTCCAGAGGTAGTTAGTCAGCTAACTAGGGACAACTTAAGCAGGCATGAGAATGGTACTAGGAGAACCCTGGGACCCCTCTCAGGCCAGCTTAACATTGGGAATGGACGACCTAGGTCTCTATCCAGAGGCTCTGGCAGATCCATTCAAACCAATGGCTCTCAGAACTCTGCTCTGAGGAGGATGACCTCCCCTCAGAGGAGAATGTATGAAGCTAAAGAAAGGGCAGCCAATCTGAGGATTGAAAGGGAAGAACTTGCCCTGGCCAAAGAGAGGCTTGCCTTTGCTAGAGAGCAACAGTTAAGTGGGGTAGCCCCCACTGGTGGCAGCATTGTACCTAGCAATAGGGAAAGGAGTTTTGATACAAAGCACCTGAATGAGATAGTGCCCCCCTTTAAACAAGGGGATGACATCCACAAATGGATAACTGCTTTGGAGAGGGCCTGCACTGTGCAGGGTGTTCCCCAGAGTCAGTGGGCAGCTATCTTGTGGCTCTCCTTTGAAGGTAAAGGTAGAGAGAAGCTCCTCACTACTAGAGTGGAGGATGCTAACAATTACCAAATCTTGAAAAATACACTGATTGATGGGTTTGGCCTAACCACTGAACAATACAGGTTGCTGTTCAGGGATACCCAGAAAACTCAGTCTCAAGATTGGTCTGACTTTGTAGATTGTGCCACTAAGGCTTTGGAGGGCTGGTTGCTGGGCAGTAAGGTTACTGATTATACAGGATTGTACAATTTGATCATGAGAGAACAAATTTTAAACAATTGTCAGAACCAGTTGTTGCATCAGCATCTTGTTGACTCAGATCTGACCTCTCCCCAAGAATTGGGAAAGAAGGCAGACAGATGGGTCAGAACAAGAGTTAAGCAGAACCAGGGCCAGAATCAAGGTGGTCAGAAGAAAGCAGACCAGAAGGGTAAAGATTCTAAAGGGGAACAAAATGACCAGAAGTCTTCGACAGGTCCCCAACAACCCAAAGAGGGTGGGGGTCAGGCTCCCCAGAAGAAGAAAAATCAAGAAGGCCAATCTAAAAGGTGGTGCCAATACTGCAAAAGTAAAACTCACTGGTTTAGTGAGTGCACCAAGAAAGGAGGAGGGCAGACTCCTGCCACTGCAGCCCCTAAGGCACCTGTGCCCCCTAGTACAGTCAGCAGTGGTAGTGCACCTCCCAAGGGTTTAGTTGGGTTAACCTTGGGTTCTGAGGGGTGTGACAACTTAGTTGGCACACTCACTCAGGCTGTCCTTGTCTGTACAGGGGATGTGGATATATCCCCTGACATAAGTCCCAATACTTTGGGCAAATACAGACAGACACCTTTCATTAATGGAAAAATGGCTCAGGCCTATAGGGACACTTGTGCCAGTGTCACAATGGTGACACCTAACTTTGTGGACCCTGGACAGATCATGCCAGGTACAGGTTTCCTGGTGACCAATGCAAGCAATGTCACTACCAGTCACAGTATGGCAATTGTAGCTTTCTCCTGGGGAGGGGTAGCTGGCCAAAAGAAGGTTGTAGTTAGTTCAGACCTCCCAGTGGATTGTTTGTTGGGCAATGATTTGGAGTCATCACAATGGTCAGAAGTGGAGCAGAGGACTCACATGGAAATGTTAGGTTTGCCAGCACATGTGTTTGCTGTGACTAGGTCACAGGCCAGAAGATGCCCCACTGAACAGGTGCTGGATCCTGGAACAATGGACCAGCCACCTTCCAAGAAGAAGAGCAGTAGGGTTAAGGCTGTGCCTTCCCCCTTGCCCCAGGTTGAGGATCAAGTCTCAGAGGAGGCTGACCTACAGGAATTGAGGGAAACTGAGCCTAGAGAGTTTGAACTTGATCAAGTTGAATTCTTGGGTTCAGGGGGACCCTCAAGGGAAGACCTGGGGAAGGAACAGTTAGACTGCTCTTCCCTTGAACCCCTCAGACAGCAGGCTGCTGCTGAGGCTGCTGGGAACGCCACAGGTACCCACAAGGTATACTGGGAAGATGGACTCCTGTACACTGAGGCAAGAGACCCCAAGCCTGGCATGACCAGGAGGCTGGTTGTACCCTTGACTCAGAGAGGTTTCCTCCTTACCTTGGCCCATGAGATTCCCTTAGCACGTCACTTAGGCCAGACAAAGACTTGGGACAGGCTTGTCTCACACTTTCACTGGCCTCACATGAATGAGGATACCAAGGAGTTTTGTCGCTCCTGTGTCACTTGCCAAGCCAGTGGTAAGTCAGGTGGCACAACAAAGGACCCCCTTATACCAATGCCTGTGGTGGGGGTGCCCTTTGAAAGAGTGGGGATTGACATTGTTGGTCCAATGGAACCCCAGACAGCATCAGGGCACAAGTTTATACTGGTGGTAGTGGATCATGCCACCAGGTATCCTGAAGCTATTCCACTTAGGACCACTACAGCACCTGTAGTGGCAAGGGCCCTAGTTGGAGTGTTCTCCAGAGTGGGCTTCCCTAAGGAGGTTGTCTCTGACAGAGGTGCAAACTTCATGTCAAGCTACTTAACTGCTATGTGGAAGGAATGTGGTGTCAACTACAAGTTCACTACACCCTATCATCCACAATGCAATGGGCTTGTTGAAAGGTTCAACAGGACCCTAAAAGGGATGATTCATCGACTACCTGAAAAGCTCAGGCGTAGATGGGATGTCCTGATTCCCTGCCTTCTGTTTGCTTACAGAGAGGTCCCACAAAAGGGGGTTGGCTACAGCCCTTTTGAACTTTTGTATGGGCATCCTGTGAGAGGCCCCCTGTGTTTGGTGAAGCAAGGATGGGAGAGACCTCTCAAAAAGCCTGCAACCAACATAGTGGACTATGTACTTGGTCTCCGCTCCAGGATGGCTGAGTATATGGAGAAGGCATCTGAAAACCTTAAGGCCAGTCAAGAACTTCAAAAAGCTTGGCATGACCAAAAGGCTGTCCTGACTGTTTATCAGCCTGGACAGAAGGTGTGGGTGTTGAAGCCAGTGGCCCCAGCAGCACTCAAAGACAAATGGTCTGGGCCCCACACAATTCTTGAGCAAAAGGGAGAGGTCACCTACCTGGTGGACCTTGGAACTCCCAGGAGCCCCCACAGGGTGCTCCATGTCAACAGGCTCAAAGCATATGTCGACAGGAAGGACATGAGCTTGCTCATGGCCATAGATGAGGGACAGGAGGAAGAGAGTGACCCTCTTCCAGACCTGCTCACTCAGAATCCTGATGATGGGTCAGTAGATGGTGTTGTCTTTTGTGGCAGCCTCTCTGAGCATCAACAGAAAGACTGTAAACAGGTTCTTCAGTCTTTCAGACATATGTTTTCTCTGACACCCAGTCAGACCAATTGGTGTACCCATGAGGTTGACACTGGTGACAGTCTGCCAGTTAAGAGTAAAATCTACAGGCAGCCTGATCATGTTAGAGACTGCATCAAAACTGAAGTGCAGAAAATGTTGGAGTTGGGAGTCATTGAACCCTCAGATAGCCCTTGGGCTAGTCCAGTAGTTCTAGTGCCAAAACCTCACTCACTGGGTGGTAAGAAAGAGATGAGGTTCTGCGTAGACTACAGGGGTCTCAATGCAGTCACTAAGACTGATGCCCACCCAATACCAAGGGCAGATGAACTTATAGATAGATTGGCTTCTGCCAACTACTTAAGTACATTTGACCTGACAGCTGGGTATTGGCAAATCAGGTTAGCTGAGGAGGCCAAGCCCAAGACAGCATTTTCAACCCCTGGTGGGCATTATCAGTTTGTGGTAATGCCCTTTGGTCTGAAAAATGCACCTGCCACCTTCCAAAGGTTGGTGAATCATGTTCTCACTGGGCTGGATGACTTCTGTGCAGCATATCTAGATGATATTGCTGTCTTTAGCTCCACCTGGGAGGATCACCTGGTCCACCTGAGGAAAGTGTTAGAGGCTCTGCAAGCAGCAGGCCTCACTATCAAGGCCACCAAGTGCCAGATAGGGCAGACACAGGTTGTATACCTGGGCCACCTTGTAGGTGGAGGCCAGGTTCAGCCACTGGAGAGCAAAATACAGTCAATCAGGGACTGGGCTCCTCCAACCACCCAGACTCAGGTTCGAGCTTTCTTGGGCCTGACTGGTTACTACAGAAAGTTTGTCAGGAACTATGGATCAATTGTGACTCCATTAAATGAACTGACAAGTAAGAAAATGTCAAAAAAGGTTCAGTGGACAGCAGGCTGTCAAAAAGCATTCGATGACCTAAAGCAGGCCATGTGCACAGCACCTATCCTCAAGAGTCCAGACTACTCCAAACCATTCATTGTCCAAACAGATGCTTCTGAGTTGGGTGTGGGAGCTGTTCTATCTCAACTGAATTTTGATGGTCAAGACCAGCCCATTGCTTTTATAAGCAGAAGGCTGACCCCCAGAGAGAAGAATAGGTCAGCTATTGAGAGGGAGGCCTTTGCTGTGGTTTGGGCCCTGAAGAAGCTGAGGCCATACTTGTTTGGCACTCACTTCAAGATTCAGACCGACCATAAGCCCCTCTTGTGGCTAAATCAGATGAAGGGTGAAAACCCCAAACTGCTTAGGTGGTCCATTTCCCTACAGGGGATGGACTTTACAGTGGAACATAGACCTGGTACTGATCATGGCAATGCCGATGGGCTCTCCAGATATTTCCACTTAGAACAAGAAGACTCACCTGGTCAAGGTTAGCTTATTGTCCCAAAGTTTGGGGGGGGGTCATGTAGGAGAGTAGGGTCTGCAATCCTATGATCACCCAGATTTTTTGCTTTTGTTTCACTGGTTTACGACTTTCTCTGGCTGTGGGCCTGCCAATCAGACCCACAGCCTGGCTGTTCTCTCTCTAAATTACAACGTGTACCCTAGGTGCATTTACCAATTGGTACTGGGCCACCTTGTCAGACCCTGTAACTCAGGGCACAGGTGTACCCAGGGCCTACCAGGGGCTGAAGCATGTATTATGCCACCCCTGGCTGGCCTCCTAAATTTGACACAACTGGCTGCATGACAGCTGGGGCAAAGTCGTGTAATCACCCTTTGCTGTAGATATAGTATACCTATATCTAACCCTAAAATGGACACACAGATTCCTATCAGTCACTCCTATGGCAGGCCTTGACAATCCTGAAGGCAGAGTGCTTGGAATCGTGTGAGATGGTGCTCTGGCATGAGCTGAGCCTGTCTGCAGCTTGCGGAACCAAGTCCTAATAGCTGTTCCATGATATCGCATACCATATACTCTTAAGTGCATTATAATCCTCGCGGTTAAATGCTATCTTTGGTATTGCTTTATCAAAACATGTCGAGTAAGGTGTCATACGAATTGGAATACTAACCCCTCGCCAATTCTGGCGACGGGGTTAGCATTCCACCCTTCTAGAGGGACACGACATGTATGTAACTGTGAACCCCGGTTAAAGTTAAACGAAGCCTCAGCTCCACAAAATGGATGCTGCCACCACAGACACGAGTCTGACCCCCTGCAGCTGGGAGTCCTTCCAGCGAGGGGAGCCTGGACAAAGGGTTTCCTGTCGAGGGCGGTGCTAGCACCGTCCCAGACAGGGTTTTGTGTATCCTGGGTAGGCAGGGCTTTACAGGAAGGTGACTGCTGAGTGGCACCCCGGTGCTCACTACGCATAGGCCGGTCAGAACCAGTTCCAGGGGCACACCAGCCCCTGGCCTGGGGAAAGTCCGGCATGGGAGAGGGGTGTAACCACCCCCCTCCTAGTCCCACCCATAGGCAGGACCTAGTCACTGGGTCAGCCCCCTTTTTTAGTATAAAGATAGGAGCGGGCCCCCTGTTCAAATTAGATCATCTTTGGAATCAAGACACGACTTTCTGCGAAAGACATCGAGATTTCCTTCTTCAAGATTCTCCCTTGTGGCTAAGGAGTAGTCACCCTGCATCAAGCGGGCACCATCCTAAGAACACTGCGGTCTGCTGCAAGTCCTTCCTCCGGAATCCGACTGCCCAGCTCGACGAGACCCGGCTTCCCTGGCACCTCTGACCTCTACTCACCTCTACAGCAAAGCTGAGAACTGTGAGTGCGACGAGACATCGAGGGACCGACGATCGCCAAGACTGCACAACTTCTTTGCAACAAGCCCACCGTGTGCTCCACTGGTGAGTGCTTTGGGGTCCGAGAAGCCCCAACCCTGAGCAGCTCCAGCACCGAAGATCAGCCCTACAGCATCTCCACGATCTGCGTGGGGCCCTTCTGCTTTTGCCTGCTCACCGCGCTGTGTGGCTACTAGCCGGCTGGCTTGTGGCCTTCTTCACGACGCCCGACGACATCACTGCTGCTGGTCTGGTTGCTCCAGACTGGCCCTTGCTTCCTTCTTCAAGAGAGGCACCCCGGACCCTCCTGGTCCACTCCAGACGCCATTTTGAGTCCACCGCGTGGGCTTGAATTTGCCAAGGCTTTGTTGCCCAATCCTGGGTCCAGCGACGCCGACAGCTTCATCCATCGTGGGACAGCTCGCTCCTCCATCCTGGTCGCCGACAACGCCTCCTGGTCCGTGAGATCTGCAGAGCACAGCGTCACCCACTCACCTAGCCGAGGTGACTACCATCCGGTGCCCTCCTGGTGCCACCTGACTACTGGCTAGTAGTCTCGAACTTGGTCCCCTCTGCTTTCAGGTGTCATCACTCTTCGATCCAGGCTTGGATCCATCGAACTTTCTTCACTGGTCGCCTGCCAGCAACTTCTTTCTTCCAGGCTCCTGGTCCGTCTACGAGGATTCCCGACGTCTTTTGAGACCTATGCAGCTGCAGCCCCTGGGCTAGGTAACTTCGGCATTTCGGTGCCCCAGCATAGCCTCACTATCCAAGGGTCAGAATCCACTTTCGTTTTCCTCCTACCAGGTCGGGTTCGCCCGAGAACACTAACTCTGTGAAATCTAGCTACCATAGACTTTGTCCCGCATCACGCGTGAGAGTGCACACTCTGCACCCGAGTTCCCTAGACCTCCTAGAAGTAATCTGAAGATTCTATAGTCAAGACCTAGCGATTCCAAAGCCTATTAGTACTGTACTTACCTGCTAGTAATTTCGCATTCCACTTTCAGAGTATATGGTTTTCCGTGCCCCTCGGGCATTTGTATATACTGTGCTAACTTAAGTATTTTTGTAAGAGTTTTGTTTTGTGCTTAGTACCCTGTCCTCATAAAGAGTACAGGGCTGTTGTGATTTTAATAAATACACTGTTTATTTTCATAACACTTGTGTGGTGTCCTTTCACTTGGTATTCAAGGGGTATATGTGTGGTATAACAGCTGGCTTAACACGCCCTCTCGAGTCTTTAGCCTTAGACTGCTTGTATCCACGCTACTAGGATAGCTGGTCTCTAAGGTTGACTTACAACCAATCATCAATAAGGGTTGCTGGACTGATACATAGTGTTCACTAGAATAGTGAGCACTGCATATCAGGCCACCTTCTCACAGCCATGAGGGCTCTTTCTCCTCCGGCGGGTTCCGCGGCGCCTTCGGGCCCTGTGAACCCGTCTGGGGGCCCTAGCGGCTCGGGTGACCCTGCCTCGAAGCCGTCGGGTGCTCCGGCCCCGGCGCCGCCGACGGCTCAGATCCCGGCGCCGCAGGGACCCTCGGGTCGACGCCGGCTGGTCAACCGGCCTCTCCGGCGCCGATTCCATCGGGGCAACCCTTGGGGCCGCCCCCGCGCGGCGCCGGTTCCCCGGCGCCGGCTCCGGCCGGCGCCAGTGCTCCGGCGCCGGCTCTGGGCGGCGCCATCCCCATTCCCTCTCCGAATCCGGACGCGGAGTCGGACCGGCGTCGATCGACGCCAGGCTCGACGCCGATGGGGCCTGTGAACCCCGAGGAGCCGGTCTACATTGTTGACTCCCAGTATGGTGAGGATGTAGAATACGGAGAGGGGTGGGAGGGGTCCGAGGACCCTCTGACACGCGAGTGTCAGTATGACATGGACTGGACAGGTGACTTGGGTGATGCCAGTGGTCTGGATGACTCCCCCAACCCTGGTTTTGTCTCGCCTCCTACCGTGGCTACGGAGGAGGGGGCTGCCTATTCAGTGGTGTTGATGAGGGCTGCCAAGGCCTTACACCTTGAGCTCCCCATCGCGGCCGTGAGGACTAACATCCTCACCGAGGTCCTCAAACCGCAGTCATGCCCACAGGAGCCACTGCTGCCGTTTAACGAGGCCTTAACGGACGTTCTTTTGGGCACGTGGTCCAGGCCCGCTTCAGGTTCGCCTGTTGATAGGAACGTGGCCAGACGCCACCGGCCGTGTGCGGACGACCCTAAGTTTCTGTCCACCCACCCCACCCCTGAGAGTCTGGTGATCCAGGCCTCCACCTCCCAGACCGCATTCCCGTGGGCCCCGCCCGACAGGGAATCAAAGAGGTACGACCAGTATGGCAAGAAGGTCTTTTCGTCCCTGAGTCTGGGACTGCGGTCTTGCAACACCGCGTGCCTCTTGGGCCGTTACACCCACTCTCTGTGGGACACGGTCGCGGACCTGCTGCCTGAATGCCCCGCGAAGTAAGGGCTAAGCTCGGCAAGGCTATGATTGAAGGCCGAGACGCAGCAAGATATTCCATCAGGTGTGGTCTTGATACGACCGACTCGCTGGGCAGAGCGATGTCCACGACGGTGGCGATTCGTCGCCACGCCTGGCTGAGATCCGCCAACTTCTCGGCTGATGTCCAGAATGCTTTGATGGACATGCCGCTTGATGGCTGTCGCCTGTTTGGCGACAAAGCGGACCATGCGCTGGAGCGCTTCAAGGACTCCAGGGTCACGGCCAAGTCCTTAGGTCTCTCGACCCAGCGCCAGCAAACGGGTTCGTTTCGCTCCTTTCGTGGCCAAGGAAGGGGCGGTCCCACACGTGCTGCCAGCCACGCACCGCAACAGAATTATCAACGCGGTGGCGGCCGTGGAAACCGCCGTGGTGGCGGTCGGGGACAGCGGCGAGGTCAGGCCACACCTCCCCCCGCAGCATCTGCCACTAAATCCTCCTAGTCCGAGCTTTCAGGCCCATGTGACACCGGTGGGAGGCAGGGTTCGCCATCACCTCTCCCACTGGCGCACAATAACGTCGGACATTTGGGTGCTGCAGCTTGTCCGAAGGGGCTACTCCCTCCCCTTCGAGACAACACCTCAAGCCATGCCACCGCAGAACCACCGTGTGTCGGGGGACCACTTGGCACTTCTGAAAGAGGAAGTTATGGCCCTCTTGGCCAAGGGGGCCATCGAGCGCGTTCCTGGGCCAGAAGTAGGACGTGGTTGCTATTCCCACTACTTTCTGGTACCCAAGAAGGACAAAGGGGGCCTACGTCCTATCTTGGATCTAAGGAACGTCAACGGCTTCCTCCCGAAGGAGAAGTTCAAGATGTTGACTTTGGCTCAGGTCTTGGCTGCTCTAGACCCACAAGACTGGATGGTAGCGTTGGACTTGCAGGATGCGTACTTTCACATCCCCGTCCTGCCGGCCCACCGGCGTTACCTGCGGTTCACAGTAGGCCTCGAGTATTTTCAGTTTATCGTGCTCCCCTTCGGCCTTACAAGCGCCCCACGGGTGTTCACCACAGTGATGGCGGTGGTCGCAGCTCATCTGCGCAGATTGGGGGTCTCAGTCTTCCCCTATCTAGACGACTGGTTGTTGAAGGCGGGCTCGCCCTAAACAGTTGTCAGCCACCTTCAGATGACGGCAGATCTCCTGCACCAGCTGGGGTTCTCCATCAATGTGCCGAAATCACACCTGTGCCCCTCTCAAAAGCTCCTTTTCATCAGAGCGGTTCTCGACTCGGCGCAGTTTCGGGTCTATCCTCCGGAACGGCGAATCCAGGATATACAGGCTTTGATTCCCATCTTCCAGCCGTTATCCCGGGTTTCAGTCAGGTTGACGCTGCGGCTGCTGGGGCTGATGGCTTCCTGCATCCTTCTGGTGCATCACGCCAGGTGGCGGATGCGGGCTCTGCAGTGGGACCTGAAGTTTCAGTGGGCCCAGCATCAGGGCAACCTGTCCGACCATGTCTTGATCTCGGAGGGCACTGCGAGACAACTGCAGTGGTGGCTTACGGACCGCGATTGGGTCAGAGACAGATCCCTCTCCCTTCCCCAACCGGAGCACGTTGTTGTGACGGACGCGTCCCTCCAGGGCTGGGGAGGCCACTTGGGAGAGGCAGAGATCAGAGGCATCTGGTCTCCGGCGGAGTCCCGGCTCCATATAAACCTGCTGGAGCTGCGGGCGATTCGTTTGGCACTGAAAGCGTTCCTCCCCTTTGTCAACGGGAGTGTAGTGCAGGTGTTCACGGACAACACCACCGCCATGTGGTACTGCAACAAATAGGGCGGGGTGGGGTCGTGGACCCTTTGCCAGGAGGCTCTGCGCCTCTGGCAATGGCTGGAACGTCAGGGCGTGACTCTGACGGTTCAACACCTGGCAGGTTCTCTGAACGCCAGGGCGGACGAACTCAGCCGTCGGTGCTCGATGGATCACGAATGGCGTCTGAACTCGGACGTGGCGCAAGGCCTCTTTCGGCAATGGGGAGAGCCTTGGTTAGATCTATTCGCCACAGAAGAGAATGCGCAATGTCATCAGTTCTGCGCGTTGGAGTGTCCAAGACGGCACTCGCACGGCGACGCCTTTTGGCGCGAGTGGAGTTGCGGTCTGTTATACGCCTTTCCGCCTATACCACTTCTGCCCAGAGTGCTGAAGAAGATCAGGCGCGACCGGGCCCAAGTCATCCTTGTGGCTCCGGACTGGGCTCGAAGGTACTGGTATCCCGAGCTAATCAGCATGTCAGTCGGTCCCCCGATCCGCCTGCCCCTTCAGGAGGACCTTCTGTCGCAGCAACAGGGGACGGTCCTCCACCCGAACCTGTCCAGCCTCCACCTCCATGCGTGGAGATTGAGCGGCGGCAGTTGAGGCCATTTCACTTGCCTCCTGAAGTTTGTGAAGTGATTCTGGCAGCCAGGCGTTCCTCCACGAAATCGGTATACGCCTGTCGGTGGAACAAATTTGTGGCATGGTGGGTGCACAGCAAAGGCTGTGGATCCTCTCTCTGCCCCTCTTTCTGAGGTTCTTCTCTTCCTTCTTTCTCTTGCCCAGCAGGGCTCTGCTCTGGGCACTATCAAGGGCTACCTTTCTGCCCTTTCGGCCTTTCTGAGGCTGCCTGATCAACCTTCTTGGTTCAAGTCCCCTATTGTAACGAGATTCTTGAAGGGCATCACACACATGTATCCTCCTGTTCCGTTTGTGATGCCTCAGTGGGACTTGACCCTGGTTCTCACCTTCTTGATGTGTGCTCCCTTTGAGCCACTTCATTCCTGTCCTCTCCGTGTCCTGACTTTAAAGACGGCCTTCCTGGTTGCCATCACCTCTGCCAGGAGAGTGAGTGAGCTCCAGGCTCTTTCTGTCAAACCTCCTTTCTTGTCCATTCATCCAGACAAGGTGGTTCTAAGGACTAGACCTTCTTTCCTGCCCAAAGTAGTTTCTGCTTTTCACATCGGGCAGTCCATCACCCTCCCCTCCTTCTTCCCGCCTCCGCATCCTTCAAAGGATGAAGAGCGGCTCCATCGTCTGGACCCAAAACGTGCGCTTTCATTTTATATGGATCGCACACGCCAGTTCCGGGTGGATGACCAACTGTTTGTTGGCTACGTGGGTGCGAAGAAGGGACGGGCGGTACATAAACAGACCATCTCTCGGTGGGTCGTTCTGTGCATCAAAGCATGCTACTCTTTGGCTCGGAAGGAGCCTCCTGTTGGGCTGAGGGCCCATTCCACTCGGGCCACGGCGGCTACTACTGCCCTGGGCCGGGGAGTCCCCTTGCAGGACATTTGCCAGGCGGCTACGTGGGCCTCGCTGCACACCTTTGCGAGGCACTACTGCCTGGACAGTCAAGTCCGGAGGGATGGCTTCTTTGGCCGTTCTGTCCTCCAGGACTTTCTGGTGTAGGAATGTATTGGTTCGCAGACCCACCACCGGGTTTGGTATTGCTGGGGTATCTATTCTAAGGTAAGGAATCTAATACTAACGTGTTTCTTTCAGATGAACAAGTTACTTACCTTCGGTAACGATATATCTGTAAGAAACATTAGTTAGTATTAGATTCCTTACCGACCCACCCATCCTCCCCGTTCTGCGAACTGATACCTAGGGTTAGGGACATCCCTTTCAGGGCCCTAGTTTCAAATGGCACCAGTGTTGGTTCTCACATGGCTCTGCGTGTTCTGGCGCGGAAAAGCTGTGTGCAAAGAACTGACGTCAGCGCGCGGAGGCGGCGTCTATATACTCCAGCGACGTCATCACGGCGCACGATGCCAACGACGGACGCGGAGCCGCAGGGGACGCCTGCAGACGGCGCCTTCCGACGCGCAGGGGTACTGCTACGCAAAAGTTTCCGGATCCAGACTGACGCCTGGGGATATTCTAATGTAAGGAATCTAATACTAACTAATGTTTCTTACAGATATATCGTTACCGAAGGTAAGTAACTTGTTCGTTAGTTAAAATAAACATTTTAAACTATACAGTGACTCTGAATACTCTTATTGTTTGCAAGTATGAGTGAGTGAGCGAAAGGGTTGTCTTGCTCCGGCGATTCCCGAGAGAGTCGGGAGTGTCGTGTTCTGGGTTGTCTAATCATTGGTAGCTTTGCGGTTAGTCAAAGAACGAATGAGACACTATTGCTAGTTGGTTTTTGGGATTCTGGGTACTGAGGGAATAGGTTGGTACAGCATTATCTACTGAGGTCCTGGTTTCCTGTGCATAGTTCTGTATATGTGCAGAATCCCTGTAGCAATTTAAGGTCTGAGACCGCATCCAAAGTACACAATATTCCCCTGCACATGCGTGTGCAGGGGAATATTGTGTAGTTCCGCATTTGTTGTATGTACAGAGTCAATAATTGGGACACACACTCAAGAAGAAACATTTAAGACCAATTTACAAAAATAACAAAAGATTTTTATCTTATTTTAGATACCAAGATCATCAGAATAAGGTAAGAACCTTCGGAAATATACATTTTCACAGGTAACAAAAATATCACCTCAATGTGCTTTGAATACGGTAATGTTATCCATGGGAAAAATAACATATACTGAATACATATACTTGCAATTGTATTCTGGAGGTGCCCTTTAGGACTTAAGGTGCTAGGGATCCATGGTCACAAACGCCATCCCCGAAGGATAAAACATCCGGAGGAAGGACCACACAAACCACCTTGGAGGTGGACTCACCATCGCACACAAAAACTTCCTCAGACTCACTACAGCCAGCACGAACGACTCCTCGTTTCCCATGGAACACCTCCATTTCCAGATCCAGATCACCTACAGACCTCATCGCACCCCATGCCCTCGCATCCATGGACTACGTACTTCTCGGAGACCTGAATTTCCACCTTAGCAACCTCAGTGACCCTAACTCCACCTCCCTCCTGGGCAACCTCGCCAACATCGGACTGAAACAGCTCGTCACCACCCCCACCCACAAGACAGGACACATCTTTGACCCCGTCTTCGCAGGAGGACACAATATTCACTTCAGCCATACCACACATCCCCTCTGGACAGATCGCCACTGCGTCCACTTCTTCTCTAAACCTACCGCACACCAGCCTTCACCACGCCCCGCGCAGGAACTGAAGCAAGATCACGAAGAGCACCTCAACTCCGCCCTCTACGGCGCCCCTCCACCCACCATGACCGACGACAACTCTGCAGCCAACGAACTCCACAGAGGGATCACCGACTGTGCAAACACACTCTCCCCCTCCAGAACTCCGACAGCCAACGCACCACGAAAGCCACCTTGTTCACCATTGACCTCTTTGAATCCAAGCGCACGTGCCGACAACTCAAGAAAGCTTGGAGGATCAACAAAACCTCGGAAGCATGCACACCTACAAGACCGCCATGACAGAACACCACCAACTCATCAGAACCACAAAGAAGAATTTCATCCAGGATAGAATCCTCTCCAACTCCCGAAACACAAGAAACTCTTCAGCATCATACAAGAACTTACCAAACGCCCCAGCGAAACCTCTGATGTCCCTCCTTCCCAGAACCTCTGCAACAAACTTGGCTCCTACTTCCATCACAAGATCTGTACCCCCTACGACAACTTTAACAAACAGGGATCCAAGCCACCGACACTACAACCACCACCGGCAATGCCACCCAGCCTACCATCACTGCCTGGACCCCTGCCACCACAGAGCCGCCTCCGCTATAGCACCCGACTTATGACATACCATCAGCTGCACCCTCGAAACAGGCATGTACCCCGATGACTGGAAATGCGCAGAAGTCAAGCCCCTCCTCAAGAAGCCCTCCACAGACACTAGGGACCTCAAGAACTACAAACCAATCTCTCTCCTCAGCCAATGTCACAGAGAAGATTGTCAACATCCAGCTCACAAACTTCATTGACTCTAACTCGGTCCTCAACACGGATTCCGCAGCAACCACAGCACTGAGACCACCCTCCTAGCCGCCACGGGCAACATCTGCATCCTTCTCGACCAAGACCATACGGTTGCCCTCATCCTTCTAGACCTCTCAGCAGCCTTCAACACCATCTCCCACTGCACACTAACCGCCATACTCCACAACACCGGCATACAGGGAATTGCCCTAGACTAGATCTGCTCCTTCCTCACCGGCCAAACTCAAAGAATCAGACTCCCGCCCTTCCTCGCCGAACCTTCAGAGATCAGTTGCAGAGTACCCCAAGGATCCTCACTCAGCCCCATGGTCTTCAACATCTACATGGCCCCCCTCGCTACCATCATCAGGAAACACAGACTCAGCATACTATCCTACGCTAACGACACCCAGCTCATCCTCTCCCTCACCAAGGAACTAGGCCTGGGTGGAGTTTTGCTACACGGAGCTCCGCAAAGTGACAAAAACACTCTGCAGAGTTCCTCAAAAGGCTGAGTGCAGTGCAACTGCTGGTTGCGCTGATCTTCCTGCCGCTCGGGTAGAAATTCTACCTGAGCAGCACCTCACACTTGCGAACTTACTGTTTGCGAGTGAGAGTGAGGAAAAATTCCTCTGCACTCCGCGACCGGAGCAGAGTTCACCGCCCAGGCTTACACGGAACCCGACATCACCAGACACAGTTTCCAGGAAGAAATGAAAGACATTGCATCCTGGATGAGCAGCAGCTGCCTGAATCTCAACTCTGAGAAAACAGAAGTCCTTGGATCTACCCCCTCATGGGTAGTTGTCCCTGCATGGGACAACACCTCCCACACCCACGGACCTCGTTCACAACCTCGGCATCATACTTGACTCCTCCCTCACCATGAACCGACAGGTCAACGCAGTATCCTTCACATGCTTCAATAACCTTCGCATCCTTTGTAAGGCCTTCAAATGAATCCCCCCAATCCAGGAAGACCGTTACCGACGCACACATAACCAGCAGACTGGACTACGGGAACGCCCTCTATGCTGGAATCAACAAATCTCTACTCCTCAAACTCCAGACCATCCAGTACGCCGCAGCCACACTTGTCCTCTGCATCCCTTGACCAGACCACATCACCCAGCACCTACAAGACCTCCACTGGCTACCCTTCGAAAAGAGAGTGACCTTCAAGCTGCTCACCCACGCCTACAAATCCCTCCACAACACCGGACCCCAGAACCTCAACAAAAGAATTTCCTTCTACGCAGCCAAGAGAAACCTCGGCTCCGTCGACCTAGCCCTGGCCGTAATCCCATGCATCCACAGAGCCAGACCGTGAGGAAGAGCCTTCACCAGC
Source organism: Lissotriton vulgaris (assembly GCF_964263255.1). Lineage (NCBI taxonomy): Eukaryota > Metazoa > Chordata > Amphibia > Caudata > Salamandridae > Lissotriton > Lissotriton vulgaris. Next base: position 1,540,245,174 of record NC_141696.1, on the reverse strand, counting down.
ATCGTGGCCAAAACCATGAACAAACTCCCCCTCAGCATCAGAACTACCCACACTCTGCAAGCATTTAGGAAAAGCCTCAAGACCTGGCTCTTCAGATGAGATGGAGCTGCTCGAATTCCACCCCTTACCCCACAGCACCTTGAGACTCTCACTGTGCACTTCACAAATCCCGGATTGATTGAACCATCAGCAGTTTGGGTTTACCTGCCCTGGTGTGTCCGGGTCCAGAGGTGCTGAACAGGTTGGTAGCCTTAAGCGCTGCACAGTTCGAGTAGAAAGGGGCCACCTAGAAACAGACTGCAAGAGGGGACAAGCCCGGGAGCTCCCTATGATGTACGTGGTTCATAAGGGTCTTGGGAGCAAGGAGGCAAAGTCAATGTTTTTGGACCTGGTTGTGTGTAATCCCAGGCCTATGCCATCAGCACATGGCTGTTTTCTTCGTGTGACCTAGTGGCCCCGCTTAGAAAGATCAAAGCAGTCCGCCCCTACGATGCGCACAAATGGTTCTCCCCAGAGCTCAAAGCGCTTAAACTCGACCTTAGACGGTCGGAACGCCTCTGGAGACGGAAGTACTGTCCTTCTCTGCGCGCCAAATATAAACAACTTCTCACCGAATATAAAAAAGCCATTTTAACGGCCAAAACCTCCTATTTCACTGAGAGAGTAGCTCTCTCCGCCAATAAATCCCGTGAAATTTTTTCCCTGGTTCACAATCTTGCCACTTCCGATCGCTCCTCCCCTTCTCTGGTTCCCTCCCAGTCCCTCTGTTTGTCACTCAATGACTTCTTCATTGACAAGATTGTGAAGATCAAAGCTAACATCCCCACCGTGTCTCAACCCAGCCGCACCTGTCCCCTCGCACCTCCCCCGTCCTCCTTTACTCTCTTTCCCCCTATCTCACTTGATTTATTTCTTAAATATCTGCTCAAAGTTAAGTCTGGCTCTCCCGCGGATTGTGCACCTGCACGCATTCTTAAAACCCTCTTCACCAACTGTCCTGCCCCCCCTCTTGCTTTACTCAATTCTTCTTTGGCTATTGGTTCCGTCCCCTTATCTGTCAAATCTGCAATTGTCCTCCCCATTTAAAAAAAAACTGGTCTGGATCCCTCTCTCCCCTCTAATTTTCGACCCATCTCCCTTCTTCCCTACCTCGGCAAGATTCTTGAGACCCATGTCACCTCCTGCCTCTCCTCGTATATCGAGGAGAATGGCCTCCTGGCCTCCCATCAGGCGGGTTTCCGCCCGGGCCACTCCACGGAGGCAGTGGTCCTCGCAGTTCTGGATGAACTCAAGGGGAAAGCCGATTCTAACCTTCCCCAAGCCTTGGTCCTCCTCGATTTGTCCGCTGCGTTTGACACGGTTGACCACTCCATTCTTCTCGACCGTGTCAGCGCAGCGGGCATTCGGGGCACGGCCTTTTCTTGGCTCGCGTCCTTCCTTCGGGATAGGTCCCAGGCTGTTCACCTCTCTGGTTTCTCTGCCCCCCCGCTTGGTCTCTTGTGGTGTTCCCCAAGGTTCCTCCCTTTCCCCCCTCCTTTTCAATCTTTATATCTGTCCTCTCATCTCTTCCCTTCTCGAGTTGGGGGTCTCTGTGTACAATTACGCCGACGACCTCCAGCTCGTCTTTGATCTCTCTTCTTCTCCAGACTCTCTTCCTAAATTTTGTTCCACTTTAATTTTCATTTCCGAGTGGATGAGCGCTAATCATCTTAAGCTCAATCCTGACAAAACGGAACTTGTCCTCACTGGTGGCCCCTCTAACCCTTGGTCCCCTGCACACTGGCCCCTATCTTTTGGACCCCCTCCCTCACCTGTTTCCTTCGTTCGCACTCTTGGTATTAAAGTCAGTCATGACAGGGGGGGCGCTAGAGGGCGCACTGCGGAATGGCTGGCTAGTCTGACAGCTCCGCCGGACGGTTTCGTTTATCTGTTAATACAGCGCATATAGGGTCACGGAGCCTGCTGACAAACGGCAGAACCAGACAGCTGAAGATGAGCGGCGCACAGTGATAAAACTTTTTTCCGATGTACGAGCTGCTGGGCCGATGGAATCCGTCTGGCAGAGATAGCCGGGGTGCGTGATCTATGCGGGCAAGATGGTGGCTGCCTGTGACTGATCGGAGCAATAGACAACGGAGGCGCATGGGGCACGCACCATTGAGCCTTGTAACACCCTGACCACGGACCCGTGAGTAGCCGTAACACTCAAATGCACTACAGCCGGCCACACACGGTCTAGTGAGTTCAACCGCGGCGAGAGCGCCGATTGCATTAATCACTGTGGTTCGTCACTGTACTCATGCCGCTTTTCTGGGACTATCACACGAACCGACCTATAGGCACTGACACTGGGCTCCTTCTATCACATCGCGGCGGGGGAGAACACTGCCATAACTACCCCCACTCGGCAACACCGCGATCTAGCCCTGATTCGGAACACCATTACTGTGTGAAGCTGTAGGCGCGGAATTTGTCATCCAACATAGCGGCGCCTGTCATGAACTACTAAACTCCTGGCGCCTGATCGCTCCCCGAAGCGTCGGATTGTGGCTGCAGACAGCGCACACATGCAGGGAGTTGCATAAACCCATGTGCCCCACTGGCATATCCTGAAGTGCGATATCCATGACATTTGCAATAACGACCAGGCTGTTTACACTTGCGTGGCAAATGTAACCGTGCAGATTGCTGTGCCCGAGTCTTCCATCACGCCACGTACTGCAGCCCTTCACTGCCAGACTGACGTCAGTACAGTCTCCACGGCTGGCCCCACTGTGAATTCTCGGTAATCATTTGCGTTATACCACGGGTCTCTGTACAGTGGTGACAATTACATTCATGCCATAATTCTGATAACATGGACCCAATTTAAACACACGCAAGACCAATGCTGTGACTACTACACCTCTGCACGGTGTCAACCAATATCCTCTCAATATTGCCAGAAGACGCTGTTATGCCACGTGGCGATGGAGTGCACCGTTCTTCACACGGCTAGTAACCTGGGACTTTCACTGTGATAGCAGAAGTGCGCACTTGGGAAACTAAGCGCCGGTCGATGCATAAACGCCTAGCGCCACCTGTCTGTGCCACAAAGCTGTTTCTTCGCCGTGATATGCACCACAGTAAGCCAGTGCGTCATCCTCCGTGTTCATACATGCCGCACTCTTGAGACAATAATTGCTGGGTGTTAACCCTTGCGTCCCCTGGCTCTGCAGTGTCCGGCCCTACCACTTAGCGCCACAAACGGCACTGAGTCTACCACATAAATCACGGCTTTGCACGCCAACAAGACGCCACAACTCAACGTGCCTGCTCTGCGAGCCCGAAGTGGCAGATTATACTGTCGTCGCAGCATAGTAAGGAGCGGATACCCTGCAAGATGGGGAAACCGGACAAGCAACAACCCAAACTCAACTTTGAACAACGCCGAAAGGTGAGAGGATCCCATCCCCACTCAGACACAGAGACTGAATCAGAGCGCACACCACCCAAAAACATGGAGGCGATGTTGAAAGCAATACAAGATAGCCTGCAAGATATGCACGGTAAAATGGACCATCTAACAACACGGCTGGACAACATGGCGGCCAAAGTAGACCGACATGGAGAGCGGCTGGACGAAGCAGAGACAAGACTGTCCGCTGTTGAAGTTGAATCGCGCGAAAGCACCTCTAGAGTTTCAGGTTTTGAGAAAGTTCTAGACGTCATTAAATCCAAGTCCGAGGATTTGGAAGCGAGATCGCGCCGGAATAACATACGCGTGGCGGGCGTGCCTGAATCAACAAACATTGGTAATATGGAAGCATATGTGGAGGAAATGTGTCTCTCCCTGTTCGGTAAGGACAAACTGTCCCAAGTGTTCATCGTGGAAAGGGCACATAGGACACTGGCACCGCGCCCACCTCCGGGCACACCTCCAAGACCAATAGTTGCCCGCATACTAAACTACCGCGATAGGGATACGATTCTACGTATGGCACGCGAGCACAAGGATCTTCAATACCAATCCAACAAGTTGGCGTTCTACCCCGACTACACACAAGCAGTCCAACAGGCCAGAAGGGAATTCAATGGAGCGAAATCAAAACTACGTGAACTCCAGGTGGAATACGCCATGCTCTACCCGGCGAGGTTAAAAATCAACTGGGAAGGCAAATCCACTCTACTCACCTCGCCCAAAGCAGCAAATGATTTCATAAAGAAAATCACGAGCCACCGGAAAAATGATCAGCGTCGACAGCAGGATCCAGAAGGGGACTGATCACGGAGAGAGGATGTGGCGCACCGCCTGACCGATCCACTGGTTGGGACACATCCGCAGGTTGGTGACGGCACAAGCTCCTGACAGATGTCAGAAACCAGGTTTAAAACATAGCATCAGCGGATGGAGCTCAGTTGCGCTGTGATATAGACTGTCATTATGTGGTCTACTCCATCCACCAGGTATGTTGGAATATGCAAACTGTTTGGTGTATGCGACATAACAAGCTTGGAGCACAGAGCACGTCACAGTCAGACCGACGACTCTTTTCTAAAAACTGTAATATATCACTCGTCTGCACCATTTAAGACTACTGCATTTGTTGTTGCACTCAGACATAAACTGACCTAAGGGCACTTCTCTACATAGAAGTGTAGACATTGGACCTAAAAACTTTTACTTTATAGTCGGTTACGATGTCATAGCTGACGTCCGCTGTTGTTATGCAGTTGTGCCAAAAACTTAAGATTACCGACCGCTACAACGGTGGAATAAAGCAAAAATTTCTGCTGCGCCGCTTCTCGGTCGCATAGCCCAGGTAAAACAGGGTTAAATGTAACTGCATCATGTAGTCCGCAATGAGCCGCTTCTTCCATTATTGCAACTATACAGCCTTCATAAACTACATAGCATCACTAATCTGTGGTAAAATATATACTGCATACTGCGCGCAATTACACTAGATGTATACAGAGATGCATGCAAGTTGTGTAATGGTTCTGTTTAAACGCTTATTGGCATTTCGGGGGGGCTGTGTGGAAATGTTGCTGCACTTTGATTGGCTCCTTATAGCACTGTAGTTCTTCTGTACCGCTGCAGCTGTCATGGCAGGTACACTGTGACCTTATGAGTTTAGTTAACCGTCCACGTCCGTTATTTCGGACGGTGATGTGCAGTCCAGGCGGGCCCCCACATGGGTGACCCCCAATAAAGTTCTCATATTCATGGGTTGTTCAGTACGGGTATGGCCTCAGCAGGTTTGGGCTGCTGTTGTGGGGCGGAGGGAGGACGGGGGGGATGTTCTTGTTATCTATAGATCGGACCGCTTGAGATGCATTGCCTATAACCAGTTTTGCCACTCTCATCACTGCAAACACGGAAACCACTCACATCACACTCACAAATCATCAAAGTTCCCCCTGGGTGGAACGCGGAGGACACATACAGTCAGACACGACCCATATCATGGCTAATCCCATGTCACAATCCAGATCCCTGAACGTCCTCTCATGGAATATTAGAGGTTACACAAACCCAAAGAAAATTCGTCGTATATTCGCCTGTCTAGACAGATGGAATACTGACATAGTCATGTTTCAGGAAACACATGAAGCTCCACACACACACACCCAAGTGGGGCGTAGGTGGGCGGAATCCATACACTGTTCGAGATACTCGTCCTATGCTAGGGGTGTTTCTATATTGGTTAAAAAAGGCACGAATTTTAAAGTGAACACTACGAAACTGGACGACGGTGGGAGATATGTCATAGTTCAGGGTGACATTCGGGGTAGACAAATCACAATGGTAAACACATATGGTCCAAACACGGACGCACCGGAATTCTTCCGTGAAATATGGCACTATCTGAACACTGATACTGATCAGACAATACTGTGGGGCGGGGATTTCAACATTGCTCTAAATGATGCCCTTGACAGATCAGACGGCACAATGGAACACCACACACATGCTAGAACTGAATTCCTAGACATTATGCGAGATCTATCCCTACAAGATATCTGGAGGGTACGGCATCCTGGTATTACTGAAGCTACGCACACATCAGTACATCATGCTAGCTGGTCTAGGATAGATTATTGGTTGGGGACAGCTGACATTTCACTATGGACACACGAAGTAACTCACATGCCCAGGACGCTATCTGACCACAACCCTGTAAAACTGTCGTTAATCATCCCAAATTACATACCACCACCTTACAGCTGGCGTTTCAGTTCCGCCGCACTTACAGATCCACTGTACGTCGATACCATTGGTAAGGCTATCAAAGATTACTTCAATCTCAATGTTGGCACCACGGAAGACGCGGGAATTCTATGGGAAGCATTTAAGGCGACCATACGAGGGGTCTGTATAGGTACAACCGCTGGTATACTAAAAGACATCAGAGTACAGATTGCCCGCTGTGAATCTACACTCCGTGCTCTAGAACAGCAGTACGAAACAACTCCGACACCAAACACACTAAGCGACATCAGAAACACACTCACTGAACACCAAAAATTCACTGCGGACGAAATAAAATATCTAAACAAACGACATGTGGCTAGAGCATATGGGGAAGGGGGCAGACCAGGTAGAGCACTAGCTACTAAAATATGCACTGGGCACAAACGAAACATCATTACAAAGACTGTTGGAGAGGATGGGCAAACTCATACCGACCAAGCAGGTATACTCCAGAGCTTTGTACACACCTATCAGGACCTCTATACATCACGACCCATTGCCTCACAACGCGATACACTACAATATCTCGATGATATTGCCATTGGCTGGCTGTCGGATAACCAGAGACAATATTTGGCCCAACCACTGACAAAAGAGGAGATTGCTGAAGTAATCGCAACTTTACCGAACGGGAAAGCACCTGGACCCGACGGATTCACTTGTGAATTCTATAAGACTTTCAGCGAATTACTGACTCCATATCTAGTAGATATGTTCGGTGAAGCACTAGAGGCCCAAATTCTTCCGGCCACACTGCGCGAGGCAGTCATTATAGCATTATTAAAACCAGGTAAAGACCCTGAGACCTGCGTTTCCTATCGCCCTCTATCGCTCTTAAATGTCGACTCAAAAATACTGGCTAAAGTCCTCGCCACCCGATTGCAACCACTAATGGCCACACTAGTTCTCCCAGACCAATCAGGATTCATCCCCTCTAGAAACACCACACACAACACCAGAACGTTATTTGCCACCTCACATTATCTCACACCATCCACCAAGGCAGCAGCAATCATGCTTGACGCTGCTAAAGCATTCGACTCTATTGAATGGTCATACCTCACAACGATATTGCATAGAATGGGTTTTCCTCGGGTCTTCGTCCAGTGGGTACAACTACTTTACACCAAACCAGTCGCCAGGGTCAAAATAAATGGTTATATATCGGAGACCATTGTCATAGAGAGAGGGACGCGACAGGGTTGTCCCCTGTCCCCGCTCCTATTTGCACTTGCGCTAGAACCCCTGGCCTGCATAGTTAGACAAAAGCACCACCACCTTGCACTTCAATTCCCGAATAGGCCTCTGCATATCTCCCTATATGCAGACGACATGCTATTATATGTCAGAGACCCAACTATCAATCTGGACCCACTCCTAAGAGTATACATCCGATTCAGTGGGTACTCGGGGTTGCACATCAATTGGGATAAATCCTCCATATTTCCATTGACCGACTCTACCCAACAGCATACGACGGAATACCCACTGGAGTGGCAGACAGACCCTATCCGATATTTAGGTATTTGGTTCCACCGAGACCCAGAGGTGGTTATTAGAACAAATTATGGCAGGGCAATTGACACACTTGAGGACAAAATCACAAGATGGATCCAACTTCCACTGTCACTGGCCGATAGGATGGCGATTGTGAAAATGGTAGTACTCCCTAAATTACTTTACCTTTTCAATAACATTCCGATACAACCGCCTAGGGAGGTGTTCAAACGCATCACGTCCATGGTCTTGAAGCTTATTTGGGCAGGTAAAAAAGCACGAATAAAGCTAGACACGTTAACACTACCGATTCATAAGGGAGGTTGGGGTGTACCGGATTTTTGGCTGTACTACCTGTGCGCACAGGCCCAATTTGCCACGCATTGGTATCACGCAACACCATATCTGACTCATGTGGCAGTGGAGGAGGGCGATGCAGCTCCGGTCCCACTGGACGCTATCATTACGCATACTAGGCCTCCACTCCATAGTAAAGATATTAATACAGTAGACACCACGAACGCTGCCTGGAGAGCTTTGGGCCACATGATGCATAAACTCCCACTCTACGCTCCAGCACTGCCATTGCATCATCACCCAAATCTGTCTGTCACTAGTGAAAAAGTAGGAATGGACCTATTGGAACAAGTGGGTCTCTGTACAATGGGTGACGTCTATAAGGAGGGGGTCTTCCTAACTGATCAAGACTTAGCCTTTATTCAAAATCAAACGACACTCTTCCGCTTTACTTTTTACAGACTTAAAAAAGCGATAAAGCAACACTTTCCCACATTCCCGAACGAACCCCAGGCGATGGACACCCTACAACTACTGATCACCTCCAAAAACACTTCACACTTGGTCTCGCGACTGTATGGTCAGGCACAGACAGAACTAGACCGCAAGGCTACCAGGGCACTGGACAAATGGAATACGCTTTTGGACACCCCTCTCACAGACAAAGACTGGGAAACCACATGCACACTCACGAAAATACTAACGCCAAATGGCAACCTGCGTATAATCCACTTCAAATACCTCCACCAAGTCTATTACACTCCTGCCCAATCATATAGATACGGTCTACGCGAGGAAGCACGATGTAAAAGATGTGGTCATGACCAAGCAGATTTTATACATTTGGCTTGGAATTGTGTAAAGATACAGGCTTACTGGGCAGAGGTGACCGGAAAACTGACAGAAATGGTGGAAGTGCAGATTGCATGTACAATCACAGGCTGTTTGCTGGGCCTGATACATAACGTGAAATCAACGCGACGTAAATTCTGCGTCATAGCATTGTTATTAGCCAAACGCAGACTCTCACTGTGTTGGGATAGCTCACACACACCCCAAGTCAAACACTGGCTGCAGGATATGGCGTATTGCCAAGATACACTACGGACGTACGAGGAGTCCCTCCCACTCAGATCTAGGCCCAGAGACTACTGGTCATACTTCACAACATATTTAAACGCACAACTAGAAGTCTAAGGGATACAAATCGGCACTGGTGTTCACTGATGGCTAACATGTGTCTTACTGAATAGTGGTTTCATGTATATCGTGGCATTGCAATGTGGAGCTGGAGTTGGAATGCGGTAGTGGTCTGATTACGTTATGTTGTATCTTTTGTTATTTACATAAAATTAAACAAAAACTGAGACCAACTGAGTTTGTAAACGCGGCCGGCCCACAGTGGTTGTAGGCGACTTGCTGTGTACTTTAACGTATGTTATGCATGCAACTTACTTACGTTTATCTGCTTCAACAACACGCCGCCGGCCTTCCTTTATAAGGTTGTGGGCGTTAAGCTGTGTAACTTATGTGCATACTGACAATAAAGGTCTTGGAACAAAAAAAAAAAAAAAAAAAAAAAAAAGTCAGTCATGACTTATCCATGCACAAGCAGATCAGTTCCGTCGTGTCCTCCTGCTTTCTGTCCCTCCGTCTCATCCGGAAAATCTTGCGTTTCTTCTCCACCGACGCACTCAAAACCATAGTCGTGGCTTTAATCATCTCCCGCCTCGACTATGGGAATGGCCTGTACGTGGGCATACCTGCTTACGAAACTCGCCGGCTCCAGGCCATCCAAAATCAGGCCGCTCGCCTCATTTTGTCTCTCCCCAAATCCTCCCATATCACTCCCGTTCTCAAATCTCTCCATTGGCTTCCTATCCGATTCAGATCCTTTTTCAAACTGGCTTGCTTAGCTTTTCGAGCTCATTCCCGTTCTGCCCCCTCTTTCATCACTTCTCTCATCTCTTCTCACGCCCCTAGTCGCACTCTTCGATCTTCCTCTCTCTCTCTCTTGCACATCCCCCGTTTTCGCAAATCCAGAACTGGCGGCACTCGGTTTTCTGTCCTGGCCCCCCAGTTCTGGAACAGCCTCCCACTTTCTATTCGCTCCATCCCCATCTACACTCACTTTCGTAAGGCCCTTAAAACTTTCCTTTTTTCTCAGGCTTTTCCCTCCTAGTTCCCCTGGTTTCCCTCTGTGAGCCCTGATCAGGTCCCCAGCGCCAGGAAGCCGCTTGGCCGCAGTGCGCTTTATTACATATTTTTTTCATTTCATAAGAAAGTGGCTTTATATATACTGGACCAAAGTAAGGTACAGTGTGTACAGAGTCCACAATCCCCAGAGGTATAACAGAGGTTAAAGTCAGGTCTGACCACACTCTCTAAAGTTCTAGCTTGGTCGAGCAGTAAGGCAGTACCAGAGGACAGTGTAAAGCATTTGTTGTACACACTCAGTTAGCAAAAGGTTTCACACACTCAAGGACTGAACTCTAGGCCAATTGCTTTTATATCAAAAGATATAGTTTTTTTTTTTAGAACCAACAGGTATCAAAATATACTTTTCTCAAAATGAGTGATCTCAGGTAATTACTTTGCAGAAAGCCAATAAACTTTGTAAACACAATAGGTACAGTGGTTGCAATAGACAACACAATTCTAAACACAATTTACCATTGAGCTCAATGGGTTTTTCTACACAAATGCAGTTGATTACTTTATAGATTACTTTTGTAACTCCAGGACTGGATCCTAGATTCAGTCCTGGGGTCTAAGCTGAAAACAGTTTAGTAAAAACGTTTTAGTTATTGCAATGATTTTTAAAGAAAATAAACGTATTTTAAAAATTGACACAGAGAAACTTTTCAGTGAAAAGCTAGCAATGTTATCCTATGGAAGGAAATTCAAGTCACAGGTAAAGTAGGTTCTCGTTACTTTTGTAATCCAGGACTGGACTCCTAGGTTCAGTACTGGGGTCTCTACCTAAGACAAGTAGGTATTTCCGTTTTAGTAGTTGGTATGATTTTTAAGGAATATTTATAATTTTCAAAAGTAGACACTTCGAAGACATTTCAGAGAAAAACAGTCAATGGTTTCCTGTGGGCTGATAGGTACAGTAGTGGCTCCTCTCCTGATCCCAGGTGAGTAATTCGAAATTCGTTACTCGGCTGATTTTATAGGAATATTTTAGAATTTCAAAACTTCACACTTAGAAGATTTTTCGAGTCAAACCAGTCAATGTTATCCTATGGTAGGAGAGTGAGTTATTAGTTTCCAGGTGAGTACTCGACTGGTGAAGTTAAGGTTCTGGGCATACACTCAGGGGTCTCCCTGGGTCGGAAAGGTACAGTAGTTATACCCTCAGCTGCACAGGGGCAGCCGGGTGCAGAGAGAGTAGGCCCAATGAAATCCAATGGAGGGTAGGGTGCCTTCGGTTGGTGGCTGCAAGCAAGAAGACCACGCGGCTGTGGGAGCTGAGCTCCTGGTCACTTGCTCAGGGCAAGCGGGGAAGTAGAGTAGGGTAGTAGTTGCACTTCCAGCGGCACTCGGGTGGCTGGGTACTGGGTGCTTTTGAGCTGTCGGGCGCTCAATGTTATCCAATAAGAAAGGCAAAAAGGGAACAAAGGCTGCAGACTCGGGCCGGTGATTCTTCAGGTGCGACCACCACTTCGAGAGGTAAGTTGGGATCTTGGAGAAGAGGTAGGTACCCCAAAGGAAGGCACAGGGAGCCGGAGGGCGCTGGGTGCAGGAGTGTCTTTTGGTGTTGGGAAATCTTACCCTCAGCTGGTCGCGGTTGGAGGGGTCCCTGGTTCTAAGGCTGCAGGCGTCGTCTGGTTCTTTGGGCACTGGACTTCGGGTCCCAGTCGCCAGGGGGACGTCCTTGTGGTCTTGGATCACTCTGACACAGGCCGGGCTCGGCGGGTGCAGAGTGGGCTGGATGTGCGGTTCCTGGCTGGCACCAGGGGTCTTGTTGTTAAAGCAGAGCCTCTGCTTAGGGGAGTCCCAGTCTTTCAGAGGGTCAAGGCAGGCAGGTCCTCCGGGTTTCCCAAGGTTGCTGTCCGCAGGAGTTGCCGGGATTAAGGAGGGGTAGGTTCCAGGACGACAGGCCGGTAGTGCTGGGGCCAAGTCAGTTGTTAGCAGCTGCACGACGGGTCTTCTTCCTCTTGATCTTCTTTCTTCTTTTCTTATCGGGATCTGAGAAGGAAGGTTCAGGGTGCCCCTATAAACTAAGTTTAGGGGCGTTACAGGTAGGGCAAGGGCAGGGACCCATAGGTCCCTGTCCTGGGGTGGGTACACCCCCTAGCCTGCTCCTCTCCTGTGGGAGGGGGGCAGGAGCCTAGCTGTGATTGGGCAGGGCTCCCCATCTTCAAGATGGCCGGAGCCCGGGGTCGTGCTTCACCTCGCCTCTCCCACCTGAGGGGTAGGGTTGGCACAGGCTGGCAGACCCCCCTTCCTGACGTAGGGTATCCCGCCAGTTTTCCCGCCAGAGGGGGTTAGTACAGCAAGTGGCCTGGAGAAACTCACAAAGGCGGCAGGCCTTTGAAACTTCCCCCTGCCCATCCTGGGGGAGGAGACCTAGCACCTCACCCAGGATGTGCATTGTTGCAGGCCCAGGAGAGCGGGGGGCTCTCCACTCTGGGGTCCAGCAACATGTCTGCTATGTGGCAGCCTCGGCAGCCACTCAGACCAGACGTGGATTGTAGGTTAGGTTTTCAGGGGGCCTCTCTAAGATGCCCTCTGGTGCATTTTACATTAAATCCTACACTGGCATCTTTGTGGATTTAATGTGCTGAGAAGTTTGGTATCAAACTTGTCAGTCTTCAGTGTAGCCCTTATGATGCTGTGGAGTTCGTAAAGACAACCTTCCATCACCATATACTCTTAATGGCATCACTGCACTTACAGTGCCCAGGAATGGCCCTGGGTACTGTAGGGACACAGGGCTCATGCACCTGTGCCCACACCACTGGCATAGGGCACCCAGCTAGAGGGGTGACTGAGGTATGCCAGGCCAGTGGGTCTTGTGGACATGGCACACAGGGATGTGTGCCATGTCGACTCTTTGTTTAGTTCTGTACTTAGACATTCAGCCTGCAAAGGCAGCGTGTGGGTGTCAGGGCACATGGACCCTAAGGGTGGCACAATAAGTGCTGCAGCCCTTAGGGGTCTTCTCTGGTCACCATTCCCTGGGTACCTAGGGTACCATTTACTAGAAGCTGACAGGTGGCCAGAAATGCCAATTGGGTTTTAGGTTCAATATAGTTTTAGGGAAGAAACACATGCCCTAGGCACCTGGTTGGCAGGAGTCCAGGGCACACTCAGTCAAAGCACATAAGCAGTTCAGCAAAAAGTGGGGGCATACCAATGAAAGAAAGATGGCACTTTCTCACATCGTGGGGCTCAGGTGCAGAGCATTTTGGGCTGCTAGTCCTGCGTGTCAGAAGCTCTCTTGGTTCTTGATCTGCCCTACAAGATATCGGGCGAAAAACAAAGAGCAGGGCCACTCTCTGTGCGGTCCTCGGGGATGCTGAAGTTCCTCCACGGTAGGATGGTCTTGGCAGGGTTGGTGTATTCTTAACCAGCCTTGGCTGCTGCAAGGGCACCGGTTCCCAGGGTATTAGTGCTGGGTGGCTCCTGAAGGGTCTGGCGGCTTGAAACCTGCTGGGATATGAGGCCGAATTCTCTGAGCCAGAAAGTCCTCTTCCTGGGGTGCTGCTTCATGGGGGAACCCGGTGGTTAGCAGAACGGTGAACTGGGCTGATGTGGTAGATGCCTGCACACTGCAGGGAAGTGGCTCCTCCACTTCAATGGAGATCTTTGCTGATTGTTGGGACGCTGGACAATCCTCCAAGGATTTGAGAAGGATATGCAGCTTTTGGACTAGTCGGTCTTTCTGATTGTTGAGAGCAAGCAGCTGGGCAAGGTTTGGCGCCAATCTGGTCTCGCTTTGTCAGTCCTTCTTTGTCCTTTTTCAGTTCCCAGTAGTCAAATCTGCGTTCCTGGCATCAGGGTGCCACCTAAATACTGAACTTAGGGGAGTTAAGGGGACTGTAAGGTCGTCACCCTACCGACCCCCGAGGTACTACACGCACTATATGACAACTTCTTGTGGAGAGTGGCCATAAACCTGACCCAGAGTTCCTGGCTTCTCCAAAAACAAGATAGTGAAATCCTTACTTGAACATCCACTTCAGGGGGTCCACCTAAGGGTTTACCTGGCCTTATAGTTGGACACGCCTACTGATTAGCTCATTTTCCTGCCTGGGCCTCACGGTTGGCCTTCCCCAGGTCTGGAGGAAGCAGGGGTCACATTTCAAAGGTGACAGAGGCTTTGAAGTCTCTGACCTTTGCATGCTAATTCACTAGCCATCCTGCTTGAGGAGGTGTGCACACCTTCCTCTATAGCAGGCATTGTATCTGACCTCTAAAACTGTTGGCTCTCCCTTGCAAGAGGTCAGAAACTCGTCTGTGGTAGCAGGCTGGAAGAGTGCAGTCAGCAAGCACACTAAGGGGTAGGTTTCAGGGGGTACCGCTAAGGTGCCGTCTAGTTGCATGTCATAATACATCTAACACTGGCATCAGTGTGGATTTATTAAGACGAGGTGTTTGATACCAAACACTATTGTTTTTAGTGAAGCCAATATGATCGCTTGAAATGTTGTTGCAATGGAACCAGACATCACAGGGACATATCTGCTCATGCATAGATGTCCTCACCTAAAATATAAAGCACCCTGCCTTAGGGCTCTAAGGCCTGCCATAGGTGTGACTTACATGTAGTATAAGCAGTGTGCAGGGGCATGGCGCACAGGGAGTGTGCCTGGTCATGTTTTCAAGATGGGTTGCACCAATTCACGCATTCTGCAATGGCAGGCTGCATGCAATTTTTGTGTGTGCCCCTTTGGGTGGCATAGTACAGGCTGCAACCTATAGGGACCCTCTTTAGTACCCATGCCATGGGTATCAGAAGTACCATTTACTAGGGACTTAGATGGGTGCTAAAGTCCTTGCTAAATGGATTACAATTAGTCATATACCTGTTTTAAGGGAAAGGGCACTGGTACTAGGGCCTGGTTAGCAGGATCCCTAGGCATCTTCAGCTGGGTTTGTCTGCCCTGGCACCTCGCCAGGTGTTGAACCACCAGGGATATGCCCTGGTGTTTCAACCATGTTCAGAGGTGCAGGGCTTCTTGACAAAGGCCCTGTTTGTTGCAGTACAACATGGTGGTGATGTTGTCTGTGAACACCTGCACTAGCCTCCCCTTGATGGTGGGTAGAAAGGCTTTCAGTACCAGATGGATCTCCCGGAGCTCCAGAAGGTTGATGTGGAGTCCTGATTTCAGGCATGTCCCAGGTTGTTCAACATCTGGCGGACTCTCTAAATGCCAAGGCAGACAAACTCAGCCTAAGATGCCTAGCGGATCAGGAATGGAGTCTCCATCATGAGGTGGTGCAAGGTGTCTTTCAGCAGCGAGGAGTGCCTTGGTTAGATTTGTTCCCCACCACCGAGAATGTTCAGTGTCAGCAATTTGATGCACTGGAGTTTCAACTTGAGAGGGGATGTTCCGGCCTTTTTTCCTTTTCACTTTCTTTCACTGTAGGTGATTTCACGATGCACTATTAATTAAGAAGCAGTCTAGACATTTCTGCTTAGTGTGTTTTCACTGGGTGTATGTAGAATTCCCTCACGTATAGGGCAGGCAGTACCCACTGTGGGCATGCTTCACTCTTAATTTGTGGATAGTTTATGATGATATTGTTTTATTTTTAGTATTATAATTAACCCTGTCCTGAAGAAGCCAAAGAAGACCTGGCTGAAACGTGGTCACGTTGACACATCAGTGGAGGAATCTTGGAATAGCAGCAATTTTTTGTGATCTGTGTTATGTTACACTTGAGTCAGGCGAATTGATTTATCGCCATTGAGTGTGACACCTTGAAGATTTCCTCCAAGTGGACCTTCTATAATTAGAGGGGGAGACACTAGTGTATATATTTTGTTGTGGGGTTATTGTTTGAATGTTTCATTCCTGTATTATTTTCAAAGTCTCAGGTCATACTGTTGGATATTGTATTGTAAAATATTAGGTCATTTTTGTTTAATGTTTCGCCTTGAATAGGCGTCTTTGCTTTGGTTCTGAACAAATGAGTTTGTATTGAGAGGGTAATTAAAAGTACTCTTCTCAAAAAGTGTTCAGTATTGTTTCCTTTGATACCAATGTTGAATGTATTACAAGGGGTATTGCTCAGTAAAAGTATACGGATCCAGCCTGACACATGAGATATTCAAAGGTAAGGAGTCTGCAACTAGATAGAGTCTCTACCGGATAATGCGTAAATATTTAATTTACTATCTTAATTTCTATGCAGGTAAGTACTTAATCAATAATAACTCAATCGGAAAGAAAGAAAACAGAGTCCGTGGTGTTAGAGTTCTTAGGGGTTTTATTCCTTAAAAAGGAATCGTTCCGGAACTGGATATCAGATTCCTGGCACCACACAGGGTCCAGGAAGGGATAGAGCAATATTTTATTGACAATACATAGCTTATATACTTAATTCATGTCATAGAAAGCAATATAGTAGGCGTAACAGCTGAGAGAAACAAGATAACAGCATTCACGTGTTGCTAGTACGTAATCAGAAGGCGTGGACTAGGCGTGAACTAGAGGTGTGCGCTAGAAACGTCAGGTAGGTGTCACAAAGGGGGTGGCACAAAGCAAAATGTTTCAATGTCAGCAGAAATCTGAAGCTTGGATGCGCGCGCAGCTGCATGACGTGTGATTGACGTGGAAACTGGAGGGTGCAGGGGACTTGACATTTACACTAGCGGAAAGAGACAGAAGTCTGGCATGTCAGATCAACTCGTACTTCTATCATATCTGATATCTGATGTTTGGGAAACATATTATCTAGAGGGAAAGGTCTCTGGGGCAGAAGCTATTCTATACTGACTGAGAGTGCGTGTATAAGCGCCTAAGTGTCTGCATGAGAAGCGTGGGGGCATGGGCCTTCTCTGGGAGCATGGTAACAGAGGCTATGAATTACTTGCATGGAGACAGTAGGCCAGCCCTCGTGCTCTGCAGCTGGGAGAATGTTTACTTAAACTAGTAGGCAGGAATGTATTTTCGAGGAGCGGAACAGATAATTCGAAGGTTGTAGTCAGTCTTGGCAGGCAGCAGGCTGAGCTAAGCGCCGTGGGCCGCACAGGGAGTAGGACAGAGGTCATGAATACAGAGGCTGCCTGGGCTGATGCTTTTCTGAGTCAGAAAGCAACGAAAAAAGGCTCGATGGCAGAAATTCAGGGCCTACTTTGCCAGAGCTGAAAAACGTGTAAAGTACACTACAAAAAGACGTTGGCATGGCATACTTAGGAACGGACTATTTAACCCATTCAGAGTGGGTCTGAAAGAGGACATGTTAACGGTGGACGCAAATGTATTTGCGTCTTCATAGCTGGCACAGGAGGGAAGTTACATGCACTTTAAGCTGGTACATGGAGTCGGTGGGGTACACGCTAGGGAACATTACTTGACCATAAAATTTATATTTCCTCATTCCCTCCTTGTTCCCTACGGACCCTTCATGATATATCGATCCTCATGAATCGATCAGTCTGTTCTTGTAACATTATTCGCTCATCTTTCTTTCTTTCACGTTTTGAGAAAAAACTGGAATGTTCAATGCATGAGGTGGCACACAGTCCACAAATCGCTGGCCCACACTGTAGGCACAGACAACAACTGAATACTATGACGAGGGCAATGCCTAGGAAGGATAGGATCTTCCATCCCCAAGCTGTTAACGTTGTCCAGAACCAACCGGACCAAGTCCAGGTGCCTGGATTCTGATGTATCAGATTTGCAATTTTATGAAGACGTGTAATGGCTTGATATACTGTTGGCGCGTTTTCTGGAATGAAAATACAGCAACTTGACCCGATGACCTTACAAGCTCCGCCTCTGTCTGCCAAGATGACGTCAATAACAAGACGATTCTGAAGGACAACAACCCGCATGGCGGACTGCTCTTCTGTTAAGTTACCCAGGGCGGAGGCAGTTTCATTCACTACTGCTTCAAGTGTTCTAGTTAATCTGCGGATTAGCTTACTATTTTGGACGGGGCCTAAGAAGAAAAAGAATCCTTTATTGAAATCTGTGTACTGTTCCCATGCCGTTTCAGTATAGTCGACAAGCGAGAGACCTCTTCGGAGTCTATTCTTTACTAGATTCGTATTTCTGTGATAATCAGGACGAGCTAGAAAAACAGGTGGCAGAAGGAATGCAATGTAACAGGTACCATCCCAATCTGGAGGTAAGCGTATATATGCAGTATGACCACAAACAAAGTAGGAATGACGGGTAGCTCTAAAAGAAGACTTGCCTTGATCACTGAATTCGACCACAGTAGTACATTTACTATGACCTAAGTGTACTGAACCTTTCTTACTGACACATAATTCACCAGTGACTGGTAATACTGACATAGCGGGTAGAACTGGTGCAGCTTCGGACTCAACAGTAAGAATCATAAGGTTAATTGTATAATTACCTAATCCATATACTTCATTTTCTAGATCAGTTCCTATTCTAATGGGGAGTCCCTTCTTGTCAGGATAACAGGATTTAAGCAGAACTAAGTTCAAGTTTCCCCAAACCCAGCTCCCTTTGTAAACAGCAATATCAGGATCTACGGAATTTATTATTCTAAACCAGGCTCCACAGGAGCCATTGTGGGTGAATGGATACGGAAAGAGGGGCAGAGCTCCCTTGTATTTCTGGTAGGGAGGGAGTCGGCCACATATCCAGCAGTTTGTAGCATTATTAGTCTGATGGGAGTGATGTAACATACTAATGAATGTGTTGTTGCGCAGCGCGAGTCTGTAAGAAAGTTCATGTGGAGGTAATTTGCTAAAAGAATGTTCAGCAGACACATTGTAAGCAGATTGTTCACGCTTGAAAATAGGGTAGTAGAGAGAAAGCAGTATACTTGCAATAATGATCAGAATACTTAGCAAAAACATAATTAATAATGTCACTATACAGTGACTGCGGAGCGATTTACAATATGTATGCTTCTTGAATTGTCTCTCTCTCTCTCTATCTCGATCTAGGGGATACATGTCAGAAACTATTTAACCGATTCACCTAGGGGAGGACTTAAACAATTAAACTGTCTGACTTGCTAGATCGGAGCTTTAACTTATATTCTTCTTGGGGAGTTTTTTCTCGTTCTGAAACTTTAAAGTCACTAGATTCGATACAGTCTTTGGGAGGGGTGGACGAGTCTGGATCTGGTTTCAGTTTGTTGTATTTTTTAATATGGCTCGTGTGGATCCACCCCTTTCTTCCCTCCACCTTGACTGCGGTCCTCGTAGTAAGAAGGACGGTCTTCGGCGCTTTCCAGCGGGGCTCCAGCGGACTTTTCCTGTCAAAGTTCCTTATTAAGATTAGGTCGCCAGGACGAACATCATGCGGCTTTACATCAGTGTTGTCAGGGAAAGCTGCGGCAACCTGTGAACGACATGATTGGAGTGCAGACATCAAGGAGGCAAGGTAATCTGTCAACATATTACAATCAACATCAGTAATCTTCTTAGGAATGGGCGTCCCCCACATATTCGGTGGTCTGCCAAAAACCACTTCGTACGGGGATAGTCCTGATCTCGAATGGGCAACCATTCTCATATAGAATAGTGCTACTGGCAGGGCGACTATCCAGTCGACCCCTTTCTCTTGACATATTTTTGCTAGGCGGATCTTTAATGTCTGATTATGCCTCTCTACAAGGCCTGCGGCTTCGGGATGTCGGACACAATGGAATTTCCACTGATATCCTAGCAGAAGTGAAACCTGCTTCATTAATTCGGATGAGAATGGTTGTCCGTTATCTGAGTACACGACACGAGGCAAGCCGTATCGTGGGAAGAATTCACGAACCAGCTGTCTGGCAGTGGTCGGAGCAGTGTAATCTGGGACTGGATATGCTTCGGTCCAACGGGAAAGTGCACAAACAACTACGAGGACATATTTGAATCCTCGACAACGGTCCATCTGGATATAATCCATCTGGAGGACTTCAAAAGGGTGATCAGGAGGATGAAATCCACCTTGCTCTACAGGGACACTTTTACCTGGATTGAACTGACAACAGATCATGCAAGTACGCACTTTCTGTTTTGCTGCTGCTCGTAAGTGTTTATTGTGCCAGAGATTTTGTAAACTGTCTAACATCGCTTTCTCTCCTAGATGTGCTGGACTATGTGCTGTATTTATTATGACTTGAACCATAGAGTCGGGGAGAAACCATGTAGATTTTCCCTTCGTCATCCAACCTTGATCTGTCTGGATCCCTCCTAGTTCAGTCCATTTCTTTATTTCATCTGAGGTAGCATGTGTCTGAATATCAATTACATCTAGTGCGGGATCCCTGACTGTCATACAATGTGTCGGTACTATTGTCTTTGTCGCATCAGCTGTCTGAGTGTGAGTCAATGCTGTATGTTTTGCTGTCTGGTCTGCCAGGTCGTTACCCTGGGAAACAGAATCTGTAACTTTAGTATGTGCTTTACACTTCATGACTGATATGCCTGAAGGCAGATGTATTGCTTCTAACAGTGCTTGAATGAGGGGACCATGTTGGATCTTGGCACCATGAGAGGTCAAGAAACCTCGTTCTTGCCATAACATTCCGAAGTCGTGTACAACTCCGAACGCATAACGGGAGTCAGTGTATATGTTAACATTTCTGTTCTTGGCTAGTATACAGGCTCGGGTCAGAGCAATAAGCTCTGCCGCTTGAGCGGACAGTGTGTCAATACGATATGTTTCTTTAACTTCAGTTTCAGTGGTCACGGCATACGCGGCCACTAATTCTCCTGTACTTGTTCTCATACATGAACCATCCACGTAAAGTGTCAGGTCTGGATTTGTCAGCGGAACATCTGTTAAGTCTCGTCGAGGCTTCGTTACTGCATTAATGATCTCTATACAATCATGCGGGGCTGGATCTGTCGTAATGGAAGGTAACAATGTTGCGGGGTTCAGAATACTGCAGCGTCTGATTTCTATGTGTGGTTGGAATAGCGTTAATTCATAACCTGTCAGTCGTGCTATAGTCAGGTGCTGGGTCTGGGTTCTGTTTAAAAGAACCTCTACAGAATGTGGAACTTGACATGTTAATTGATGTCCTAAAACAATTGAGTCGCTCTGTCTGATTGCTAAAGCGGTCGCTGCTACGGACTTCAAGCACGCAGGGAGTGCCTGGGCTACTGAATCCAATGTACTTGAAAAATAAGCGCAAGGCTTATGTGAACCTGCTTGATCTTGGGTGAGGACAGACAACGCTGTACCATCACGTTCTGTAACGAAAAGTGTAAAAGGTTTGCTGTAACATGGTGTCGCTAAAACTGGTGCTTGGCATAAAACTTTCTTTAATTCTTCAAAGGCTTGTGTGTGTTCCTGAGTCCAAGGGAGGACAGTCGAAGTTGCTGCCTCCTGTGTTGTTAACTGAATGAGTGGTTTAGCTAGAAATGCATATTGAGGAATCCATTGTCTGCAGTACGAGGTGAGGCCTATAAAAGCCCGCACTTCCTTTTGTGTCTGGGGTCGTGGCATATTTACAATTAACTGAATGCGATCGGGTGTAAGCTGTCTCCCCACTTTGGACAGCAAGTGACCCAAGTACACAACTTGCTGAACACAGAATTGTAGCTTCGAAGGAGACACCTTGTGTCCCTTGTCGGCCAGAAAATGTAAAACTGTCAGTGATGCTTGTTCACATTCGGGCTCACTTCGTGCGGTGATCAGCAGATCATCGACGTATTGCAGTAAAGCGGTGTTAACTGGCATTTGAATACAATCTAGTTGTCTTTTCAGTGCTTGGCTATAGATGCTGGGGCTTTCTGTGAATCCTTGAGGTGCGCGGGAAAATTTGAAACTTCGTCCATTTAAACTGAATCCGAAGAGATATTGGCTCTCTGGATCAATCGGTACACTAAAGAAGGCGTTCTTGAGGTCAATTACAGTAAAGAACGTTGCTTCAGAATCAATAGCAGTCAATAGGGAAGAGATATCAGGAACCACAGGGTACTGTGGAATGATGCATTTATTCAGTTCTCTTAGATCAATCACCAGCCGATATACTGGCGGTGCATTGGGATCAGTACGTTTAAGAATCGGAATGATAGGGGAATTGCAGATATTGGAGTCGGTCTCTACGACCACTCCTTGGGCAATGAGCTCTTCAATGATTTTCAGTAAAGCCACTACAGCATCGGGTGGTAACTTATATTGTCTGATTCTGGGTAACACAACCCCTGTCTTGAGTGTAACACGGTATGGTGTGATATGCATACAACCTACATCAGTTGGGCCTTTTGCCCACAAGTGATCTGGTACATTTTTCAATCTGACATCAAACTGTCGTAGTACATAATGGCCCTTGAAATCCCGCAGAAAGAGTCTAACTCCCTCCGGGGAACAGCATATTATGGCTCCTAGAGCCTTCAGCGTTTTGATACCTAACAGATTTTCTGGACATGATTTCGTAAGTAACAAGTCTGTAATACGTGACAATGGACCCACAGCCAGGGGAACTGGTTCTGATACTTCATTTACAATAGGCTGTCCTGAAAAACCAAGGGAAACATTCTGTGAGCCTGAGAGGGGTGCCCCTGGGACTTCGTTATGGCTGATTGTTGTGCGGCTTGCCCCTGTATCTATTAAAAACTTTCTATCTTTTCCCAATACTTGACTGTGTACATAAGGACCCTCTTGATCTACAGGAATCTCAATAAGAGGCAAGCCGAATTCCCTCTCTAGGCTGTTTCATGTGTATCGTGGGTAATCGGGGTAAGCAGATTGGGCATACTGGTACATTTGTTGGGAAACTTGCTGAGTCGCGGCAATGGGCTGTGGCTGTGGTACCGCTACCGTCTGTGCTGTATGAGATGAAGCATGCGTGTGCTGTGTATTCTGTGAGGTCTGTTGTTGGGCCTGATCTTGTCTTGGTGGATGCGGTCTTTCTTTAGTTTTACCTGTTGCTATATTGTGTTTCAGAACTGGACATTCATGTACGTAATGACCTGGCTGCTTACAATAGTTGCATGTCCCTTTAACGGGAGCTGTGGCGTGACCTGTCTGGGTCGTACCCTTTCTCTGGCTGTCTGCTGGAACTGATTGGGCCACCAACATTTTCATTTTCGTGTCTTTCATACGTTTCTGTTCATGGTCCTGTTCTTCTCTAATTCTGTTCTGATGATACTGTAACATTTGCAACATCTGTGATGGCGTATTTGCTTGCCACGTACTCTCGACCTTGTATACACGGTTTTTAACTGCTAACAGGGAATTCTCGACTAACTTTGATACAAAAAGATGCGGGTACGACTCGCTACTTGGTTTAAGACCACTGTTAATAATGAAACATTTCTCGAATCTTGAATAGAAGTCACTAGTATCTTCATCTGGTTTCTGTTTACATGCTGAGATTGCATCCCAGTCTTCCTTTCTAGTTGTCAGTAATCTTGGCAGAACCTGTACTATCAAACCTGGTAATGCTTTAGTTTTATCCCCAAGGCCTACCCCTGGGACACGTTTGTTCTCTTCGTCTTCTATTTCTGCCCATACAATCTTTTTGTCTCCTACCTCCCATTCTTTTTCCTTGAGTTTCTCGTAGATGCCCGTGGGCAGCAGTACTTTTAACATTTTCATGATGTCTTCATATGTGTAATCCCCCATCAGTAACATGTCTTTAAGCTCTCTGTGAAAACCTGCAGGGTCTTTATCATGGCACGGTACTAGTTTCTTCATTTCTAACAGTTCTAACTTGGTCAGAGGCGTGTGTACATACACATGTTTCAAGGTATGATCCTCACCCATAACTGGGTGTACTTCTCGTAAGGGGTTCTGACTTTCAAGACCATGCAGACGCTCCATATGATACATTTTTCTTTCTGGGGGCGGAGCGGGAACATATTCGGAGCTTACGGAAGTGTTATATCTGTGTCGTTGTTCTAGAATTATTTGTATTAACTTGGTACTTAGACCTCTCCATCTATCCGTGAGTAGTGCTTCTAATGTATCGTGTAAGGGACCTGGATCAGAATGTTGGTTTCTGTATAACGTGAGAAGGTGCTGCATCATGTATACACCTGCTAATTTCTGCTCGTCTGGGGAAAGGTTCAGGAATGTCTGTGCTACGGTGTCATCATTGTACATGTCTGGATTGTCAGCCCATAATATCGCTGACCGGGCTAGTTCTTGCTCATCCATAGAATTGAGTACGTGGTACCCTATTCGGTCTCGAAGTCTTTTATCGGTCTCCTGGAACCGATGTTCAGGAGAATTCGGGTTTGTTAAGCCAGAGAGAAAAACTCTCTTGCTTTCTGGACGAATGCCTTTCCTAAGGTAAGTTCCCTTACCTACATATGCTATCGTATCTGTAGTCCTTTCTGATTCTTCGGGTTCTCCTTCCTCCTCGGAGGAGGCCTTTTCTTTCTCTTTTTCGTGTATTTCTATCACTGCTTTTCTTATTTTCTTGTACATACTGGCTATGCAAGTTCCCTTATCATGTTTTCCATCAGATATATTTTGACCCCACTTGTTGAGTGCATTTAATTCATCCTGTTCTGTTTCAGGCCTGTCTCGTTCTCTTATTAGGCAGTTTATAAAAAAACGTAGTATATGTGCTTGAGTGTCAACTTTCTGATGCGCCATGGCATCCTTAATACTTTCAGGGTCTTTCCCAGTCTGAACAAAGTGATATATTCTATCTAGGTGCTCTTTCATTCCTGCAAATAGCAGCAGGTAGTCAGTGGCGGATCGTAACCGTAGTGATGCCATCATCATTCTATCGTCTTTACCGGGTACTGGATCATATCTGCAAACTGCAAGCGGTTCTTTGAGTATATCGAGACGGGGTGATTTGAACGTGAGAGGACTCTGTATATCCCTAAGGTGTAATCTGTGTGTTAATGGCGGCGTCCGAAGACCCCCCATCGCACTTCCCGAGGCGGAAGCTTGAACATTATCTCTCTGTGGAGTCTGTATCTGTACTTGAATTTGTCTGTGAGTAGGGTCAGGTAGAAGCGGTTTCGGTAGATCAACTTTAGGTACGGGAAGTGGTGGAGGTGGAGGAGCGGTCGGTCGGACGGGGAAACCTGGTTGCAGTTGTGGCGCGTTGCCACCTCCGTCACCGTCAGTAGGCGGGACACGGACAGGCAGGTTGGTGTAAGCGGGTGCTACATCCTCTAGATAGGAATTCAGGAATATATCTTTAGTGGTCTTGTGATTTACTTTAGTTGGAACCAATGGTGGCGGCAGATTTTTCGGTATTTCTGATGTGGTCTCAGGCGAACCCTCGGCCACGAGATACATACCGTTTACGAGATTGTTTCGTGCGCGGTCTACTTGTTCTGTTTTTACTCGGATCCCTTCAGTAACTAATTCGTTTTCTCGGGCTTTATCTGATTCTTTAAGTCTGTCTTCTCTACGGAGTGCTCTTTCAGCACGCTTATGTGATTCCTTACGCCAAAACTCTATGGCGTCTTTCTGAGATTGTCTGGCTTTCTTTTTCCATAGTGCTTCCTCTACCTTCATGATGCACTCGGCATCCCATGTTCCGATAACAGGCCATCTGTGTCTTTCGTCTAGATGTTTAGTATAATCGGCCCATAGATCTAGATACAATATGGCGTCTAGGCCATGCTTGTTGTACATAAAATTTCCTGGAGTGTCCCTAGGGGGGATAGGAATTTCTTCCTCTAGTATCCCTTTCCTAGTTCCTATCTGCTTTAACTTGTTGAAGAACGGCATCTTGTTTACTTAATACTGAATGCTCAATCCTAACTACTTAATACTGAATTCCGCTAATTATACAAGAACACAATAATGCACAAAAAAAAAACAGTCACACTCATACCACGACATTAATCACATGAAAAGACATTTGAGACATATATGACTACCCCTTATACCAGATGTACTGCTAAACAGCACAGATACACTGTCAGAGACAATGCAAAAACTTTAATAACTGATGTACTGCTAAACAGTACAGATACACTGTCTAAAAACAGTGCAGACCGGACTTGTGTACCCAAACCCGTCTTGATACGTCCCAGCAATGGTACTCACCGGGAAGCACGGAAACTGAAGGCCTCGGAAAACTCGACTGGACTCGACCGGACTCGACTCGACTCGACACGTGGATACTTCGGAAAACTGGTGGGCCTCTTAACACCTCGGACCTTGCTTCTTTCGGCTAGGCTCTGGTCGGGATCCTCCGCACTCCTCACCGCCTCGTCTGGGCGCTGATTGCAGTCTTCGTCACCTCCGTGGGCCAGAGGGAGATACAGGAAATCCTGCCGGTACGCGTAGTTTCCATCTAACTGATGGCAGGGGACAGAGCTTGCAACGCACCAACCGGCGCGTGAGGTGGGGGAGGGGTCCCTGTTCGGGCGCCAAAATGTCGTAAATATTTAATTTACCATCTTAATTTCTATGCAGGTAAGTACTTAATCAATAATAACTCAATCGGAAAGAAAGAAAACAGAGTCCGTGGTGTTAGAGTTCTTAGGGGTTTTATTCCTTAAAAAGGAATCGTTCCGGAACTGGATACCAGATTCCTGGCACCACACAGGGTCCAGGAAGGGATAGAGCAATATTTTATTGACAATACATAGCTTATATACTTAATTCATGTCATAGAAAGCAATATAGTAGGCGTAACAGCTGAGAGAAACAAGATAACAGCATTCACGTGTTGCTAGTACGTAATCAGAAGGCGTGGACTAGGCGTGAACTAGAGGTGTGCGCTAGAAATGTCATAGGTAGGTGTCACAAAGGGGGTGGCACAAAGCAAAATGTTTCAATGTCAGCAGAAATCTGAAGCTTGGATGCGCGCGCAGCTGCATGACGTGTGATTGACGTGGAAACTGGAGGGTGCAGGGGACTTGACATTTACACTAGCGGAAAGAGACAGAAGTCTGGCATGTCAGATCAACTCGTACTTCTATCATATCTGATATCTGATGTTTGGGAAACATATTATCTAGAGGGAAAGGTCTCTGGGGCAGAAGCTATTCTATACTGACTGAGAGTGCGTGTATAAGCGCCTAAGTGTCTGCATGAGAAGCGTGGGGGCATGGGCCTTCTCTGGGAGCATGGTAACAGAGGCTATGAATTACTTGCATGGAGACAGTAGGCCAGCCCTCGTGCTCTGCAGCTGGGAGAATGTTTACTTAAACTAGTAGGCAGGAATGTATTTTCGAGGAGCGGAACAGATAATTCGAAGGTTGTAGTCAGTCTTGGCAGGCAGCAGGCTGAGCTAAGCGCCGTGGGCCGCACAGGGAGTAGGACAGAGGTCATGAATACAGAGGCTGCCTGGGCTGATGCTTTTCTGAGTCAGAAAGCAACGAAAAAAGGCTCGATGGCAGAAATTCAGGGCCTACTTTGCCAGAGCTGAAAAACGTGTAAAGTACACTACAAAAAGACGTTGGCATGGCATACTTAGGAACGGACTATTTAACCCATTCAGAGTGGGTCTGAAAGAGGACATGTTAACGGTGGACGCAAATGTATTTGCGTCTTCATAGCTGGCACAGGAGGGAAGTTACATGCACTTTAAGCTGGTACATGGAGTCGGTGGGGTACACGCTAGGGAACATTACTTGACCATAAAATTTATATTTCCTCAAAAGGTAAGTAACTTATTCATTGGTCTCCATCCTGGTTATCCTTGCTGTGTACCCAGCACTGCCTCTCCCTGCTCAATCTCTTCATAACATGTTGCTGCTTTTTCCCCCATCTGCCTGTGCTCTGTGTCACTTCAGTCTTTTGCTCAACACTGCAAACCTTTAAATATGCTTGCCTCTTCTGACCTTTTTCTAACCCTATCTGTGTTTGGTTTGGCCACATTTTGAAACAACATCTTCTGGAACCATACGCCACTTACACATTTGTGCGATCTTTGTTGCGCTGTACATTGCTTAGGCGAAAGAGATGTACCAATTAATAAATCAAACTAATAAAGAATGCCCTACTTGCCATCAATTAAAAAGTGCATTATTGCAGGAATTTGTTTCATACTTCTATGATAAACTGCTGGATCAACTGGCCACTCTTGATGTTATTTTGGGCAGCACTCAAAATATATATTTTTTCTGTTTTGCAACCTAGAAACTTGAAAATAAGAATGACATTAAAAATCGTGATGTATTGAAGACTTTTAAACTGATCACCAATACTCTTCGAATGTGCAACTCCAATGTAATATGCCTGTATTTGATGTAAGTATGACATATTGAAACACAACCCTTTTGTGTATTATTTCTTCAAGCAATGTTTGTGTTGACATTTTCTTTTGCCTCTATTACCGTATCTGCATCATGTAATGACAATACTTTACCCAATTCAATTCAATTCAATAACAACTTTATTCGGTAGTTTTATAAAAACACCATAAAAGTTCAGAGAGAAAAAGAAAAAAACAGTTACAAGTTTATCAGAAAAGTTAAAAAACTGTTAAGTATGCATTTTGTTTAAAAGAAAACATATTAAAAATAGCAAGTGCTTCTCAGTTCCGTTTGTGCAAGGTTTTTTTCGACATTTACGATAGCGTACAGTTTTCCTATCATCTCAGTTCCTTCATTGATGTGAAATGGCAATGTTGTTCATACTTATAAATTTGTGCGATGGCGTATACAAAATTTAAGATAAGATACAATCGCTTTTGCATAGTTTTCATTTTCAAGGTGCTGTAATGCCAGATACGCTGGACGACATTGTCGAAGACCCCAGAACTTCAAAATAGGTAATATCCAACGTTTACGGGGCTCAGTAAAGAATTTGCAGAATAACATTGTGTGTATCGTTGATTGTGAGGACACCAAGTCACAGGGGCACATAGGAAGTGTAGATGTCCTAACATTTTGCTCTGGAAATGCAACTAGTAAATGGAACAGGTCAAGTCTGAAGCGGGTGAGCAGCATTCTTTCAAACTGTGTTATTTTAAAATTCAAGTAGGGTTCAGCAGTAAACACAGTCTGGACTAGTATGGAGTGTAAGCGTAGCTGACGTAGATGAATTAGACACTCCCTCTTTAGGTTCTTTTTTGGGATTTCCTTTATCAGCGATGGATGATCAAAATACTTCCTGTATCCAAGATCTGTAAGTAGCGCTTTGACATATGACAGCCATTTGATTTTCTTAGAATAGTCTAGCGTTAAAATGTCTTGAATAATCGCCCTGGTCAAATGGCATTGCTCGGTAACCCATATTCTGCGCCACAGCATTATTGGTTGCAGTTTTATGATGTCTGTAATGTAATCAATGCCCAGCTCGGTGTGGCAGGCATAGGTGGAACAAGTTTTAGGCACCGCCAACAGATATCTAAGGAAAGAGTTCTCTATTCTTTGAATTGAATCCACGTTTGTAAAGCCCCAAATCCCCGCCCCATATGTTGCTGTGCTTACACATTTTGAGTTATATATTTGCACTAATTCTTTAATTGGTCGCTGCCCCAATCTCTGCGAGAAGGTTTTTAGCGAGGATGTCTCTCGGAGGAATACCAATTTTCTTGCGTTGATAGCTGGGGTCCATTTGAATTTTTCGTCAATGACGATCCCTAAATAGGGGTAAGTTTTGGTCCTATCCAGATGTTCGCCCTGTACCAGTAGCTTCCTATATTTTGCATTTCTTTTCTCCCCTGCGTGCATTGTGTACGTTTTTTTCGCGTTTAGTTTCAGATTTAGACTTGCCATAAAGTCACAGTATCTATTCAAGGCCATCTGTAGTTTGTTTGGTGTTCTTGCTAAAATAACAGCATCGTCGGCATATAGGAGTGCTGGTATCTGCCGGAGAGCTGTTAACGGGAGGTCCTTGCTGCCTTGTAGCATGGCAGCCTCCAAGCCATTCGTATAAAGGGTGAATAGAAAGGGGGCCAGTACGCACCCCTGCCTGACCCCCTTTTCCACCCTAAAGGGGTTAGTGAGCTCACCCTTCGTCCCGAATCTTACCCTACCTGTGGTGCCTGTGTACAATTCACGGAGAAAGTCCACAATTGGCGTAGGAACTCCCATTTTCAAGATTGTACTCCACAGCGTTGAGTGTGCCACACAATCAAACGCTGCGGAGAGATCGACGTATGCCATGTGGAAAGAGGACCCTTTAGCTTCCAGATATTTGCCCGCCAGTAGGGACAGGTTTAGGGCCTGATCAACTGTTCCTAGTCCCTCCCGGAAACCGTATTGTAGGTCTGAGATGATTTTGTGGTCGGTAGCCCAATCCTGGAGGCGGTCGAGGAGTATTCGTCCTGCCATCTTGCCTAGTGAATCCAGGAGAGAGATCGGCCTGTAGCATGTTGGACTGTTTCGATCTCCTTTCTTAAAAATAGGTACCAACGTTGATGTTTTCCAAGACTCCAGAATGCCTACTTCAATGGTGGCGTTCAGGACGTTGGTTAGTAGAGGGGTCCAAAGATCTGGGAGATGTTTAAAAACGTCAACAGGAACACCATCCGGGCCTGGGGCTTTAGCTGATTTTGAGGATTTTAAGGCTTTTTGGACCTCTTCGTGGGAAAAGTGAAGATTTAAAGGATAGGCGATGTGTGACAGAGATTCAAGCTGGTCTGTGTCTTCAGTCAGATCTTTCGCAAAGACTTTAGTAAAATGGCTCACCCATTCATGTTGACTTATAGCTACATCAATTGATGGAGAATTGTCTTTCTCTGTTAGAAATGGGGAACGAACTACCTGCCAGAACAAGGCACTATTATTTAGTTCCGAGCTTTGGATCAATTTTGACCATAGTTCAGCTTTTACTTCTTTTTTCCTGTTGTTTAAGGCAGCAGTGTACTCCTTTCTGAGTCTGATGATTTCGACTCTGTCCCTATGATCACTATTCAGAGCTTCCCTTAAGCGTGTAGATGCTTTGGTGCATGCTGAATTGAACCATCCTTTCTTTGGCTGGGGCCTTTGTTTGTGTCTCCTGGTTAGTTCTTTTTGTATACTTGTTGTAATTGTCAGGAAGCTTACTATGATTTCGCTTGGTTGTGTGGCAGAATCCAAGCAATTTATAATATCTGTTTGGTTATTTACGACTATTTTGTTTGTTGTTGCTTCTTTGTCAATA
Organism: Lissotriton vulgaris; assembly: GCF_964263255.1. Classification (NCBI taxonomy): domain Eukaryota; kingdom Metazoa; phylum Chordata; class Amphibia; order Caudata; family Salamandridae; genus Lissotriton; species Lissotriton vulgaris. Next base: position 1,540,214,010 of record NC_141696.1, on the reverse strand, counting down.
TTGCCCCACTTCAATGTAAAGCCATTCAGAGAGCCTAATTCTAAATCGCTTTGATTTAGAGCGGTCAGAATGTCATATGGTTTGTTCGTTATTGTTTCAGCAAGAAGCATAATGATGGGAAAATGGTCGCTTAGAGGATTGCTAGGGACCTTGAAGACTTCTACGGTGAATCCTATGGGTGGTGTAATCAGTATAAAATCAATTAGGCTTACTAGACCTCTTCCGTTGAATGTGGGCTGGAATTGAACAGGTGGAATCTTTATTTCATTAGCGAAACTTAGTTCTAGTTCAGCCATGATTTCGTTCATTGTTTCCCCCACATTAGAATGTGAAAAGTGCGTAAGGTTTGTATCAGCCTCATCACTAATACCACACTTATTGTTATCGCTATTGCTACATAGATGAAGATTAAAGTCTCCTCCCCAGATTATTGTGCATGTCTTTTTAATATGTTTAGTTAGTTGCTCTTGTAATGTTGCGGAGATCTCTGGGAGTAGAGTACTCATATCAGAGTGAGAGAGGTTGTTGTAAAAGTTTATAATGAAGTATAGTCTTTGTTTGGTGACCTTTACCACTATAATCTGAAAGTTTGTGTCTAATCTTAAGGGGATTATCTCATCCACGGGAAGGGTGTTTTTAATATAAGTAGCTAAGCCTCCGCTGTTTCTGCCAGAGGTTGATTTATTCGCAGGTGACCAGAAGGTTTTAAAGCCCAGTATGTGTATTGGCCTTATGGCCCACGTCTCCTGCAGACAGATACAACCGCTCAAATTGATCTGGCTCAGGAAATCGTGGTCATTCTTCTTTGCGGGAAGACCTGCGATGTTCCAAAAAGTAAAATGGATCTGCAAAGTATCTGGAATGGGATCAACAGAATTGCTTATGTTAGCCAGTCGTTCAGCAGCTTCCCGATTAATTGGGGGCGATGTTACAGTTGGGATAACTTCGTGATTGATTTTTGAACAGTTGGGATTACTGGGGGTTAGAGGCAGGTGCGTTGGAGGTGTTTCGAGGGTAGGGCGTAAATTAGATGATGGGGTCAGCTCCGATTTGTCTGGTTGTGAGAATTCCCTGATGGAATAAGAATTGGGAAGTCAATCGTTAAAATCTAATCCGGAGAGAGCATTAAATCTATTAAATGTTGGAATATTAAAAGGAGTAGCTAGTGGGGGGCTGCTTGTCTCCATCGATTATCTCCATTCTCTTGCTGAGGGGTTTCAGAGAGATAAGGATGGGTAGGTGGCGGTATGGGCGTTTGGCTTTGATGCCACTGTACCGAGCCTGTTGGGTATAGGAACCTAGAATTCTGGTAGGAAATGGGAGGGTGGGAAATGGAGGGGTAAGATCTTTCTGTGAAAGGATTCATAGAGGTAGGCGGAATATTGTTGTTTGTATTTAGTAAGTGCCTATAGAAATAGCCCAATGGGAGAAGGGTTGTATTGAATTCCCATGTGGAGGGTGGGGGTGCCTTAGCTAGTGTCTTTTCGGCCCACTGGGGGTTTCTGAAGGTAATAGCTACGCAGTCCCCCTCGAATTTTTTACGTAGGGGACCTATCCAACCTACTCTTTGCGTATGGGAAATTTCCCCAGCACATTCTATTGGGAAATTGCAGTTCAAACTTAACCAATGGAGTACCTTGTTTTTCAGGGATGATGTTGTTTCACTCTGTTCTTGTTTAAGTGTTGGTACGTTTACCAATACAAGGACGTAGGCTCCGCATTCGGGTGGAAGGGTGATGCGTGCCGGAATCTGTCTAGACCTATATGGTTGTTCGTATGGTATCTTTAGTTGCTGGGACTTTGCAGTAGACTGATTAAGTTGTGTGGGTTTCTGTGTTGATTTCTGTGGTCCTTTTTGAGATGGTACGTGAATGCTCGCCGGTTGTGCATTGGCTGATTGGGTGTTTGTGTTAGAAGTAGGTGATGTAGTGTTAGACGTTGAAGGTTTGTTTACAACTGTTGTGCTATTGCTTTGGGGATTCTGTTTCGGGAGAGTTGTTGGCGTAGGTATAGTTTTCTTTACTGTGGTTACCTTAGGATGGGTGACAATCGTGGGAGCCAAGGAAGCTAGGGTGGTAGTGGGTGGTGTGAGATGACTAGTATTATTGATTAGTCTTGCCATCTGTTTTTCGATATTGTTTAGGGTTCGCTCTATTGGTGTTAATTGAGTTTTTATAAGGTCCTTAATTATATCTAGTAGTTGTGAATTAAGCTCAAGATAATTTGAGTTGGCAGCACCGTGACCCCTGTGGACGTCATCAGACGGTGCAGCTGAAACAGGGGGGTCATCCGCATTAACCGTTGATGAGTAACTTGCGTTGTTCCGGTAGTTATTGCAGGGCGTTTTTTTGGACCTTGTACGCCTTGGTAGAGTTTTTTGCTTAATCTTATTCTTAACTGCTGGTCTTGTGTTGTCTTGGTTAAGAAGTGGACCCTCCCTTATCTCCTTGTCGGTTTTTAATGGAGAAACTGCTACTGGAAGTGGGGACTCGGTTAAAGATTGTGACCCGGTCAGGGTTAGCAGGGGAATTTGGGTGATTTGGGTGGGACTAATCACCAAAGTAGGTGTTTTTTCAAGGTCATCCAGGGTGTCTTCTCCAAGTGATAGATGTGTGACAGATAGGTCAACACTCGTTGGAATGGTGTGAAGTTCAGCACGGGTTTCTCGCAATAATGGGACATTTGTTTCCTGTTGAATGGGTGTTTTGGCTAGGGCCAAAAGGCCCATTGAGGATCTTCGTGCTGCTGCCAGGTCCTGGGAGACACGTCTTTCTAGGAGTACGATCCCCTGATTGATCGCGTCATTAGCTTTATTGATAAATTGGTCGATCGGCCCAATTATCGGACCCACTCCTTGTGCCGTCTTGTTTCTCATTGCCCTGGTTGTCATAGTGGCGCTGTAGTACAGATGTAATCTTAGGTATTATGATCAGATCGGGACCAAGATGCAATATGGATAGCAATGTGTAAGTGGGGATGTAAGTGGGATGGCCCAGACCAGACTTGCCCAGGCTTGAACGGGCTTAAACGGGCCCGCCCTTTGCCCTGAAGTCCTTGATGGGGACGGGCACTGGGAGGGGGCGCGGCTCACGCGGGAAGAGGAAACAGCTGATGGACTTGACGCTGTTCCTCGCAGTCCCGGGGCTGCGCCTCTCACCTCCTCTGCGGCCTCGCGAAGGCTTCCTCCTCCCTCTGATGGCACGATGGTTTGGGCAGATGAAAGCTACTCCTGTAGCGTGAAGCAAGTTGCAAGGGAACACTCGGTAAGAGCCTCGATACGAGCGGCTCCCGCGCAGCGGGGGCCGCGAGAGGTTTTGAAGTCCTTGATGGGGGCGGGCACTGGGAGGGGGCGCGGCTCACGCGGGAAGAGGAAACAGCTGATGGACTTGACGCTGTTCCTCGCAGTCCTGGGGCCGCGCCTCTCACCTCCTCTGCGGCCTCGCGAAGGCTTCCTCCTCCCTCTGATGGCACGATGGTTTGGGAAGATGAAAGCTACTCCTGTAGCGTGAAGCAAGTTGCAAGGGAACACTCGGTAAGAGCCTCGATACGAGCGGCTCCCGCGCAGCGGGGGCCGCGAGAGGTTTTGAAGTCCTTGATGGGGGCGGGCACTGGGAGGGGGCGCCGCTCACGCGGGAAGAGGAAACAGCTGATGGACTTGACGCTGTTCCTCGCAGTCCCGGGGCCACGCCTCGCGAAGGCTTCCTCCTCCCTCTGATGGCACGATGGTTTGGGCAGATGAAAGCTACTCCTGTAGCGTGAAGCAAGTTACAAGGGAACACTCGGTAAGAGCCTCGATACGAGCGGCACCCCATTAGTAAATGCTCCTAATTATTTATAGCCCCAAAAGCTGGGGTCTGAAACTTGAAGTGGTTTTTACCCTGAATGTAACAATGTGGAACAGCTACTGTAGGATTAAAGCTCTGCTCTCATGGCCACACAGTTATTACATTTTACTAACTACACAAATGGACCGATTCATAAAGACATTTACAAATGTGTGGCAGAGCTCCAGTAATACTCCTTCAAATTCTCATTTGCAGTTTGCAAAAATGCAGATCCCGGCCTACAATGGTCCAGTCTTGATGAGGTGAAGAACTGCACTCATACTTCTACTTTTTAGGTGTAAATGTAGAAATGACGAGGGTGTGGGGGTTTGGCTAGAAAAGGGGAGTATCGAGTACAAATTTATGAGAATTCATGAGAAAATAAAGGAGGGACATGCACATACAAAAAAAAAACATGTACAAAGTGTGAGTCAGTTGCAATTCACTAAATGTACTCTGACATCCACTCCAGTAGTATTGCAACCAAACCAAGTTCAAATCTTCTCCAGGAGTAAGTTGCACACCACTGATGATTATTCACGGTCGGGCACTGCAAGGGAATCACATACAAATCAAAGGCAACAAGGAATAACACAACTAGCACAAATTCAGAACCATAAAAAAGAATTGCAGACACGTACAATTATGTCATAAAATATTAGAAATAAAAATATTGAAAATAAAAGAGATACATTCAGTGTAACAAGTGGTCATAATCTTTTGAACATTGGAGACACCTATACTATTCACATGGAGTTATTATCTGCATCTTCAATCTTGATTCGAAAGTAAGAGACAATCATAAAAGCATATATATAAACACAAAATACAATGGGCATGTTACTATATGTTCATACATTTTCTATAAAATACAGAAGATTTAAGAAAACATCCCTTTCTATAACATACTTCGTGATTTGGTCACATTTGTAAAACAAGCCTTAGAAATGCAAACAGTCTATCATTTGTTCGAGTTTAAGTTTTTGGCATTGTAAATGGCAATGTATTTCACCCAGGTGTTATGGTCTGTATGTATTTAGTGTTTAGTAGAATTATGTGGGTTGGATTGGAATTGCTTGTTGTGGAGCACCATGGAAAGAGTGAGGAGGAGAAGAGCAGCGTGAGGTACAAGGAAGGAGAGTGAGAAGAAGTGCACTGTGAGGCACAAGGAAGGAGAGTGAGGAAGAGTAGAACAGTGTGAGGCACAAGGAAGGAGAGTGAGGAAGAGTAGAGCAGTGTGAGGCACAAGGAAGGAGAGTGAGAAGAGCGGAGTGAGGCACAAGGAAGGAGAGTAAGAAGAAGAGCGGAGTGAGGCACAAGGAAGGAGAGTGAGAAGAAGAGCGGAGTGAGGCACAAGGAAGGAGAGTGAGAAGAAGTGCACTGTGAGGCACAAGGAAGGAGAGTGAGGAAGGGTAGAGCAGTGTGAGGCACAAGGAAGGAGAGTGAGGAAGAGTAGAACAGTGTGAGGCACAAGGAAGGAGAGTGAGGAAGAGTAGAGCAGTGTGAGGCACAAGGAAGGAGAGTGAGAAGAAGAGCGGAGTGAGGCACAAGGAAGGAGAGTAAGAAGAAGAGCGGAGTGAGGCACAAGGAAGGAGAGTGAGAAGAAGAGCGGAGTGAGGCACAAGGAAGGAGAGTGAGGAAGAGTAGAGCAGTATGAGGCACAAGGAAGGAGAGTGAGGAAGAGTAGAGCAGTGTGAGGCACAAGGAAGGAGAGTGAGAAGAAGAGCGGAGTGAGGCACAAGGAAGGAGAGTAAGAAGAAGAGTGGAGTGAGGCACAAGGAAGGAGAGTGAGAAGAAGAGAGGAGTGAGGCACAAGGAAGGAGAGTGAGAAGAAGAGCGGAGTGAGGCACAAGGAAGGAGAGTGAGAAGAAGTGCACTGTGAGGCACAAGGAAGGAGAGTGAGGAAGAGTAGAGCAGTGTGAGGCACAAGGAAGGAGAGTGAGGAAGAGTAGAGCAGTGTGAGGCACAAGGAAGGAGAGTGAGGAAGAGTAGAGCAGTGTGAGGCACAAGGAAGGAGAGTGAGGAAGAGTAGAGCAGTGTGAGGCACAAGGAAGGAGAGTGAGAAGAGCGGAGTGAGGCACAAGGAAGGAGAGTGAGAAGAAGAGCGGAGTGAGGCACAAGGAAGGAGAGTGAGGAAGAGTAGAGCAGTGTGAGGCACAAGGAAGGAGAGTGAGAAGAAGAGCGGAGTGAGGCACAAGGAAGAAGAGTAAGAAGAAGAGCGGAGTAAGGCACAAGGAAGGAGAGTGAGAAGAAGAGCGGAGTGAGGCACAAGGAAGGAGAGTGAGGAAGAGTAGAGCAGTATGAGGCACAAGGAAGGAGAGTGAGGAAGAGTAGAGCAGTGTGAGGCACAAGGAAGGAGAGTGAGAAGAAGAGCGGAGTGAGGCACAAGGAAGGAGAGTAAGAAGAAGAGCGGAGTGAGGCACAAGGAAGGAGAGTGAGAAGAAGAGCGGAGTGAGGCACAAGGAAGTAGAGTGAGAAGAAGTGCACTGTGCGGCACAAGGAAGGAGAGTGAGGAAGAGTAGAGCAGTGTGAGGCACAAGGAAGGAGAGTGAGGAAGAGTAGAGCAGTATGAGGCACAAGGAAGGAGAGTGAGGAAGAGTAGAGCAGTGTGAGGCACAAGGAAGGAGAGTGAGGAAGAGTAGAGCAGTGTGAGGCACAAGGAAGGAGAGTGAGAAGAGCGGAGTGAGGCACAAGGAAGGAGAGTGAGAAGAAGAGCGGAGTGAGGCACAAGGAAGGAGAGTGAGGAAGAGTAGAGCAGTGTGAGGCACAAGGAAGGAGAGTGAGGAAGAGTAGAGCAGTGTGAGGCACAAGGAAGGAGAGTGAGAAGAAGAGCGGAGTGAGGCACAAGGAAGGAGAGTGAGAAGAAGAGCGGAGTGAGGCACAAGGAAGAAGAGTGAGAAGAGCGGTGTGAGGCACAAGGAAGGAGAGTGAGAAGAAGTGCACTGTGAGGCACAAGGAAGAGTGAGGAAGAGTAGAGCAGTGTGAGGCATAAGGAAGGAGAGTGAGAAGAAGAGCGGAGTGAGGCACAAGGAAGGAGAGTGAGAAGAAGAGCGGAGTGAGGCACAAGGAAGGAGAGTGAGAAGAAGAGCGGAGTGAGGCACAAGGAAGGAGAGTGAGAAGAAGTGCACTGTGAGGCACAAGGAAGGAGAGTGAGGAAGAGTAGAGCAGTGTGAGGCACAAGGAAGGAGAGTGAGGAAGAGTAGAGCAGTGTGAGGCACAAGGAAGGAGAGTGAGGAAGAGTAGAGCAGTGTGAGGCACAAGGAAGGAGAGTGAGAAGAAGAGCGAAGTGAGGCACAAGGAAGGAGAGGAAGAAGAAGAGCGGAGTGAGACACAAGGAAGGAGAGTGAGAAGAAGAGCGGAGTGAGGCACAAGGAAGGAGAGTGAGAAGAAGTGCACTCTGAGGCACAAGGAAGGAGAGTGAGGAAGAGTAGAGCAGTGTGAGGCACAAGGAAGGAGAGTGAGAAGAAGAGCGGAGTGAGGCACAAGGAAGGAGAGTGAGAAGAGCGGAGTGAGGCACAAGGAAGGAGAGTGAGAAGAAGAGCGGAGTGAGGCACAAGTTAGGAGAGTGAGAAGAAGAGCGGAGTGAGGCACAAGTTAGGAGAGTGAGAAGAAGAGCGGAGTGAGGCACAAGTTAGGAGAGTGAGAAGAAGAGCGGAGTGAGGCACAAGTTAGGAGAGTGAGAAGAAGAGCGGAGTGAGGCACAAGGAAGGAGAGTGAGAAGAAGAGCGGAGTGAGGCACAAGTTAGGAGAGTGAGAAGAAGAGCGGAGTGAGGCAAAAGTTAGGAGAGTGAGAAGAAGAGTGGAGTGAGGCACAAGGAAGGAGAGTGAGAAGAAGAGCAGTGTGAGGCACAAGGAAGGAGAGTGAGAAGAAGAGCGGAGTGAGGCACAAGGAAGGAGAGTGAGAAGAGCGGAGTGAGGCACAAGGAAGGAGAGTGAGAAGAAGAGCGGAGTGAGGCACAAGTTAGGAGAGTGAGAAGAAGAGCGGAGTGAGGCACAAGTTAGGAGAGTGAGAAGAAGAGCGGAGTGAGGCACAAGTTAGGAGAGTGAGAAGAAGAGCGGAGTGAGGCACAAGTTAGGAGAGTGAGAAGAAGAGCGGAGTGAGGCACAAGGAAGGAGAGTGAGAAGAAGAGCGGAGTGAGGCACAAGTTAGGAGAGTGAGAAGAAGAGCGGAGTGAGGCAAAAGTTAGGAGAGTGAGAAGAAGAGTGGAGTGAGGCACAAGGAAGGAGAGTGAGAAGAAGAGCGGAGTGAGGCACAAGGAAGGAGAGTGAGAAGAAGAGCGGAGTGAGGCACAAGTTAGGAGAGTGAGAAGAAGAGCGGAGTGAGGCACAAGTTAGGAGAGTGAGAAGAAGAGCGGAGTGAGGCACAAGTTAGGAGAGTGAGAAGAAGAGCGGAGTGAGGCACAAGGAAGGAGAGTGAGAAGAAGAGCGGAGTGAGGCACAAGTTAGCAGAGTGAGAAGAAGAGCGGAGTGAGGCACAAGTTAGGAGAGTGAGAAGAAGAGCGGAGTGAGGCACAAGTTAGGAGAGTGAGAAGAAGAGCGGAGTGAGGCACAAGTTAGGAGAGTGAGGGGAAGAGCAGCATGAGGCACAGGCAAGGAGAGTGAGAAGAAGCGCACTATGAGGCACAAGGAAGGAGAGTGAGAAGAACAGCGTGAAGCATAAGGAAGGAAAGTGAGGATGAGAAAAACAGCGTGAGGCACAATGAAGCAGAGTGAGGAGAAGAGCAGCATGAGGCACAAGGAGGGAGAGTGAGAAGAACAGCGTGAAGCATAAGGAAGGAAAGTGAGGAGGAGAAGAACAGCGTGAGGCACAATGAAGCAGAGTGAGAAGAAGAGCAGCATGAGGCACAAGGAAGGAGAGGGAGGAGAAGAGCAGCGTGAGGCACAAGGAAGGAGTTTGAGCAGGACAAGAGCAGCATGAGGCACAAGGAAAGAGTGAGGAGGAGAAGAGCAGTGTGAGGCACAAGGAAGGAGAGTGAGAAGAAGCGCACTGTGAGGCACAGGCAAGGAGAGTGAGAAGAACAGCGTGAAGCATAAGGAAGGAAAGTGAGGAGGAGAAGAACAGCGTGAGGCACAATGAAGCAGAGTGAGGAGAAGAGCAGCATGAGGAACAAGGAGGGAGAGTGAGAAGAACAGCGTGAAGCATAAGGAAGGAAAGTGAGGCGGAGAAGAACAGCGTGAGGCACAATGAAGCAGAGTGAGGAGAAGAGCAGCATGAGGCACAAGGAAGGAGAGGGAGGAGAAGAGCAGCATGAGGCACAAGGAAGGAGAGTGAGAAGAAGCGCAGTGTGAGGCACAAGTTAGGAGAGTGAGGGGAAGAGCAGCATGAGGCACAGGCAAGGAGAGTGAGAAGAAGCGCACTGTGAGGCACAAGGAAGCAGAGTGAGGAGAAGAGCAGCATGAGGCACAAGGAAGGAGAGGGAGGAGAAGAGCAGCGTGAGGCACAAGGAAAGAGAGTGATGAGAAGAGCAGCGTGAGGCACAGGCAAGGAGGGTGAGAAGAACAGCGTGAAGCATAAGGAAGGAAAGTGAGAAGGAGAAGAACAGCGTGAGGCACAATGAAGCAGAGTGAAGAGAAGAGCAGCATGAGGCACAAGGAAGGAGAGGGAGGAGAAGAGCAGCGTGATGCACAAGGATGGAGAGTGAGAAGAAGAGCAGAGTGAGGCACAAGGAAAGAGAGTAAGAAGAAGAGCGGGGTGAGGAACAAGTTAGGAGAGTGAGGGGAAGAGCAGCATGAGGCACAGGCAAGGAGAGTGAGAAGAGCAGTATGTGGCACAAGGAAGGAGAGTTATGAGAAGGGCAGCGTGAGGCACAAGGAAAGAGAGTAAGAAGAAGAGCGGGGTGAGGAACAAGTTAGGAGAGTGAGGGGAAGAGCAGCATGAGGCACAGGCAATGGAAGTGAGAAGAAGCGCACTGTGAGGCACAAGTTAGGAGAGTGAGGGGAAGAGCAGCATGAGGCATAAGGACGTAGAGTGATGAGAAGAGCACAAGAAAGGAGAGTTAGAAGAAGAGCAGTATATGCACAAGGAAGGAGAGTGAGGAGGCAAAGAGCAGCTTGATGCATAATGAAGGAGAGTGAGGAAACAAAGAGCAGCATGAGGCAAAAGGACGGAGAGTGAGGAAAAGAACAGCATGAGGGTCACAGAAGGAGAGTGAGGAGAAGAGCAGGTGGTAGGAGGAAGAAGAGTATTGTGAGGCATCAGGACAGAGAGTGAGAAGCAGAGCAGCGTGATGCACAAGGAAGGAGAGTGAGGAGAAGAGCAGCGTGAGGGTCAGGGAAAGAGTGATGAGAAGAGCAGCGTGAAGTACAAGAAAGGAGAGTGAGAAGAGCAGTAAGAGGCATAAGGTCTGAGACCGAGGAAAAGAGCAGCATGAGGCACAAGGACGTAAAGTGATGAGAAGAGCAGCACGAGGCACAAGAAAGGAGAGTGGGAAGAGCAGGAGGAGGTACTTGGAAGGAGAGGGAGGAGAAGAGCAGCGTGAGGCATCAGGAAGTAGGGTGAGGAGCAAAAGAGCAGTATGAGGCACGCGGAAGGAGAGTGAGAAGATGAGCAGCATGAAGCACAAGAAAAGAAAGTGAGAAAAGCAATGTGTGGCACAAAGAAGGAGAATGAGGAGAAGAGCAGCGCGAGGCACAAGGAAGGAGATTGAGAAGAAGAGCAGCGTGAGGCATCAGGAAGTAGGGTGAGGAGCCAAAGAGCAGTGTGAGGCATGCGGAAGGAGAATGTGAAGAATAGCTGCATGAGGCACAAGGAAGGTGAGGCGAAGCGTGAGCCACAAGGAAGGAGACTGAGGAGAAGAGCAGCGTGAGGCTAAAGGAAGGAGAGTGAGAGGAAGAACAGCATGAAGCACAAGAAAGGAAAGTGGGAAGAGCAATGTGTGGCACACTGAAGGAGAGGGAGAAGAGCAGCGTGAGGCTCCAGAAAGGAGAGTGAGGAGGAGAAGAGCAGCGTGAGGCACAAGGAAAGAGAGTGATGAGAAGAGTCGCGTGAAGCACTAGAAAGGAGAGTGAGAAAAGCAGTATGAGGCATAAGGACTGAGACTAAGGAAAATAGCAGCATGAGGCACAAGGACGTAAAAAGATGAGAAGAGTAGCATGAGGCACAAGGAAGGAGTGAGTAGAAGAGCAGCGTGATGCACAAGGAAGGAGAGTGAGAAGAGCAGCAGGAGGTACTGGGAAGGAGAAAGAGGAGAAGAGCAGCGTGAGGCACAAGGAACGAGATTGAGAAGAAGAGCAGTGTGAGGCATCAGGAAGTAGGGTGAGGAGCCAAAGAGCAGTGTGAGGCATGCGGAAGGAGAATGTGAAGAAGAGCTGTATGAGGCATAAGGATGTAGAGTGATGAGAAGAGCACAAGAAAGGAGAGTTAGAAGAAGAGCAGTATATGCACAAGGAAGGAGAGTGAGGAGGCAAAGAGCAGCATGAGGCAAAAGTAGAGAGAGTGAGGAAAAGAACATCATGAGGCACAAGGAAGGAGAGTGAGGAGAAGAGCAGGTGGTACGAGAAGAAGAGTATTGTGAGGCATCAGGACAGAGAGTGAGAAGCAGAGCAGCGTGATGCACAAGGAAGGAGAGTGAGGAGAAGAGCAGCGTGAGGGTCAGGGAAAGAGTGATGAGAAGAGTAGCGTGAAGCACAAGAAAGGAGAGTGAGAAGAGCAGCAAGAGGCACTAGGAAGGAAAGTGATAAGAGCAGTATGAGGCATAAGGTCTGAGACCGAGGAAAAGAGCAGCATGAGGCACAAGGACGTAAATGATGAGAAGAGCAGCGTGAGGCACAAGAAAGGAGAGTTAGGAGAAGAGCAGCAGGAGGTACTTGGAAGGAGAGAGAGGAAAAGAGCAGCATGAGACACAAGGGCGTAAAGTGATGAGAAGAGCAGCATGAGGCACAAGAAAGGAGTGAGGAGAATAGCAGTGTGAGGCACAAGAAAGGAGAGTGAAAAGAGCAGCAGGCGTGTTAGACCTGGCACCTTGGCGTGAGTTTCCCTTCCCCTTTTTGCTGATGTGCCTCAGATGTTTTTGCTGGTGTCCGCTGCTCAGGGCACTGCGCCACGGCCAACCCGTGCCGCAGTGCAAGTGCTCCCTATGTAAAGTGTAACTGTGATTGATATTCCTGATTGGCTCATTGGATTTACTGTCAGTCCCCAGTTAAGTGCACCAGGAGTGCCAGGGCTTGTAAATGCCAATACTGCTAGTGGACCTGCAGCTCTGGTTGCGCCACCCACAGAAGCAGCCTTTTAAAAGTATGTCTAGGGTCTGCCACTGCAGAACCTGCGGGCAGTCTGGTACTGTCGTGCTGGCTGGGCAAGTGCACTCACTTGCCAGCCTCTAAACCTTCCCTTAACTTCATATTAGTCACCCCTATGGTAGGCCCAAGGGCAGGGTGCATTGTAAGTATAAGGTAGGACATGCCCTGATGTGTGTGGTATGTCCTAATAATGAATTACAGTCAAATTTGTTTTTCACTATTGTAAGGCTACCTGTTCTCTTAGGCCAGATGGGCTACTGGAATTATTACACTCTATAATCCCAGCAGGCTCAGGGAACATAGTAGAAAATAAAGTTTAGTATGCCTGAACTCAGAATAATAAAATACTTCTTTTAGTAAAGTTTATTTTAATATCATGTGTTTGCAAATGCTACTTTTAGAAAGTTAGCATTTGCTTGCCTAACCATTTCAGCCCGCCTCTGCTAGGATGTGTATCTGACTGTCTGGGTTATGTGAGTGACAGGGCTGGGGGATGACAGGTGGTGAATGCCAGGATTACACCTTAGTGAGAGGTGGGAGTGCCCCTGTACTCTTAATAGGGCTGTGCTCTGCCACCACAAAGCTGGCTCCGCCCCCTGGGGAGCGACTGATGACTCAGCCTGCACCTGGCCCAGGAAGGGCGAAGCACTATCAACAAGGTACTCCTGGCTGCCCCTGTCCACACAATGCTGGCTCCGCCTCCTGTGGAGCGTCTGATGTGCCTGCCCCTCACACTGAAAGCAGAAGCCCAAGTACACCCAACAAGTGCTCAGAGACTGAAAGAAGTTATGCAGAGGCCCCCCTGGCCTGAAAAGACAAAATAAATGCTGTATAAAAGTAGGAGCCCTGCTCCTTGTAAATCAGAATCCTGTTTCCCACAAAGAACCTCTGCCCAACTAGAAGGAGAAGAAGACGCTGGAAGGACTGGCCTGCTGCTTGCCTTGCTGAGGATGGAGAGGAGAAGACTTTTGAAAAGACTTTGCTGACTTGTGCTTGAAACTTTTCTCCAAGGGCTTGATTGAGCTTGCCTCCTGATCTGAACCCCAGGACTAGTGGGTTCTTGGTGCCTTTGCTCGTCCTTCAACTTTGAGCCATGTGTGCCTCCCGCCGGAGGAAGACTGCGCCCCTCATCGCCCCCTCCTAGGGCTGGGGCACTCGGGAGCTTGCCTGCCTTTGTCCCCGTGAGAGCCTCGCTCCAATCGGAGTCGCTCTCTGCCCCCGGGCTAGGCTGACTGCTCCTCTGCCCCTAGCCTGTCAATAGGAGCGCACTGAAGCGCTCTCGCCCCTCCCGCCGGAATTCCTGTGGCGATAGTGATCGACACCGGGACTTGCAGCCCGCATGGACCGTGCCCTGCCGTCCCCGCTTCATTATCCCCGAGTGTCTGCAAGCCGCGCCGCCCCCCCTAGTGGAGACTCCAGTACCGTCGTACTGGGGGTCGAGGGCCGCGCCTGCTTGTGTGCCCGCACCCTCTGACGTCAGGATCCGAAGACATCCCTGAACGGGCTGAGTCGCACTGCCGTGCAAGACTCGTCTCAACCGTGAAGGAATCGAAGCATTCTTGAAATCTACCCGGGCTAGGGGCCCGCAACGTTTTATTTCCCCTTTGCGCTCCAGCCTCTCCGGCAATCGTAGGTACATTGTCCGTTTCAGCCTAGCACGCCTAGCCTCCCAGTTACCCGCCTCCCTACCTGCCGATCACCGAGGAGGTACGGGTCGACCCGCTGAGAGCCGACCGCAAGGGGTGTACTGCCGAGAGAAGCCCGGCGCGCACCCTGTACGAGACGCACGCGTGCTCACGCTAGATGCGTGAGAAGCAGTAGGGTGTCGCCATTTGAGCCGGGGAAACGTACGAGAGCGCTGCCCAGAGCCGGACCATGATCCTAAGGTCCCCACGGAGTGGCAAGGGACATAATCCGCTCAAGAAGTGCTCAGTAGTACAAAGAGAATAAGAAAACTGTTTTGGAAGGGAATTGAGAAAGAAATCCTTTTTGAACAAAACTAAGAGAAGCTTGCCTATTTACAACCTGAGGCCTAAACCTAAAAACGTTATATTTGGTCTTGTGATAAGTCATACCTGTGTATATATATATATATATATTTTTTTTTTTACATAAAGAGAAAATATTTTTACATATACTTACAGCCTGGTGTCCATTTGTGGGGGGATTGGTATATTTTACTGTGTGTGTGATTACAACTGCTTAACTCCACAACGCCTGAAGAATAGCCTTGGCTGCTCACGCCACGCACCTAGAGGGTGAGCAAGGGTAATTCTAAGGGGTCATCCTTCCCCCTGACTTAGAGGAGAGAGTCCCTGCTTGTCACAAGTGAATACTTGCGCCAACAAGAGACCCCCAATTCTAACAAGGAGGTACTTGGAAGTAGAGAGAGGAGAAGAGCAGCGTGAGGCATCAGGAAGTAGGGTGAGAAGCAAAAGAGCATTGTGAGGCACGCAGAAGGAGAGTGAGAAGAGCTGCATGAGGCACAAGGAAGGAGAGTGAGTAGAAGAACAGCACGAGGCATGCAGAAAGAGAGGGAGGAGCAGCATGAGCAGTGTGAGGCACAAGGAAGGAGAGTGAGGGAGTTAGGTGAGAAGAAGAGCGGAGTGAGGCACAAGGAAGGAGAGTGAGGAGAAGAGCAGCGTGAGGCACATGGACAGAGAGTGAGAAGAAGAGCAGCGTGAGGCACAAGGAAGCAGAGTGAAGAGCAGCGTGAGGCACAAGGAAGGAGAGGGAGGAGAAGAGCAGCGTGAGGCACATGGACAGAGAGTGAGAAGAAGAGCAGCGTGAGGCACAAGGAAGCAGAGTGAAGAGCAGCGTGAGGCACAAGGAAGGAGAGGGAGGAGAAGAGCAGCGTGAGGCACAAGGAAGGATAATGAGAAGAGCAGCGTGAGGCGCAAGCAAGAAGAGGGAGGAGGAGAAAAGCAGCATGAGGCACAAGGAAAGAGTGTGGAGGAGGAGAGCAGCATGAGGGACAAGGAAGGTGAGTAAGGAGAAGAACTGCATGAGGCACGCGGAAGGAGAGTATGAAGGTGAAGAATAGCGTGAGGCACAAGGAAGGAGAGTGAGGAGAAGAGCAGCGTGAGGCACAAGGAAGGAGAGTGAAGAGCAGCGTGAGGCACAAGGAAGGAGATGGCGGAGAAGAGCAGCGTGAGGCACAAGGAAGGATAATGAGAAGAGCAGCGTGAGGCGCAAGCAAGAAGAGGGAGGAGGAGAAAAGCAGCATGAGGCACAAGGAAAGAGTGTGGAGGAGGAGAGCAGCATGAGGGACAAGGAAGGTGAGTAAGGAGAAGAACTGCATGAGGCACGCGGAAGGAGAGTATGAAGGTGAAGAATAGCGTGAGGCACAAGGAAGGAGAGTGAGGAGAAGAGCTGTGTGAGGCACAAGGAAGGAGAGTGAGGAGAAGGGCATGGTGAGGCACAAGGAAGGAGAGTGAGATGAGCAGCATGAGTTACAAGGAAGGAGAGTGAGGAGTAGAGCAGCATGAGTTACAAGGAAGGAGAGTGAGGAGAGCAGCGTGGGGCACGAGCAAGGAGAATGAGGAGAAGAGCAACGTGAGGCGCAAGGACAGAGAGTGAGGAGAAGAGCAGCATGAGGCATAAGGACGTGAAGTAATGAGAAGAGCAGCTTGAGGCACAAGAAAGGAGAGTTAGGAGAAGAGCAGTGTGAGGCACAAGGAAGGATAGTGACAAGAGAAGCATGAAGCACAAGAAAGGAAAGTGAGATGAGCAGTATGAGGCATAAGGAAAGAGAGTGAGAAGAGCAGCAGTAAGTACAGGGAAGAAGAGTGAGGAGAAGAGCAGTGTGAGGCATCAGGAAGTAGGGTGAGGAGCAAAAGAGCAGTGTGAGGCATGCGGAAGGAGAGTGAGAAGAAGAGCCGCATGAGGCACAAGGAAGGAGAGTCAGGAGAAGAGCCATGTGAGGCACAAGGAAGGAGAGTGAGAAGATGAGCAGCATGAAGCGCAAGAAAAGAAAGTGAGAAAAGCAATGTGTGGCACAAAGAAGGAGAGGGAGAAGAGCAGAGCGAGGCACAAGGAAGGAGAGTGGGAAGGAGAAGAGCAGCGTGAGGCACAAGGAAAGAGAGTGATGAGAAGAGTCGCATGAAGCACTAGAAAGGAGAGTGAGAAAAGCAGTATGAGGCATAAGGACTGAGACTAAGGAAAAGAGCAGCTTGAGGCACAAGGACGTAAAAAGATGAGAAGAGTAGTATGAGGCACAAGGAAGGAGTGAGTAGAAGAGCAGTGTGAGGCAAAAGAAAGGAGAGTGAGAAGAGC
This sequence comes from Lissotriton vulgaris, assembly GCF_964263255.1. Taxonomy (NCBI): domain Eukaryota; kingdom Metazoa; phylum Chordata; class Amphibia; order Caudata; family Salamandridae; genus Lissotriton; species Lissotriton vulgaris. Next base: position 1,540,197,673 of record NC_141696.1, on the reverse strand, counting down.
AGCAGGAGGTACTGGGAAGGAGAGAGAGGAGAAGAGCAGCGTGAGGTACAAGGAAGAAGAGTGAGAAAAGCAGCAGGAGGTACAAGGAAGGAGAGGGAGGAGAAGAGCAGCGTGAGGCACAAGGAAGGAGATTGAGAAGAAGAGCAGTGTGAGGCATAAGGATGTAGAGTGATGAGAAGAGCACAAGAAAGGAGAGTTAGAAGAAGAGCAGTATATGCACAAGGAAGGAGAGTGAGGAGGCAAAGAGCAGCTTGATGCATAATGAAGGAGAGTGAGGAAACAAAGAGCAGCATGAGGCAAAAGGACGGAGAGTGAGGAAAAGAACAGCATGAGGCTCACGGAAGGAGAGTGAGGAGAAGAGCAGGTGGTACGAGGAAGAAGAGTATTGTGAGGCATCAGGACAGAGAGTGAGAAGCAGAGCAGCGTGATGCACAAGGAAGGAGAGTGAGGAGAAGAGCAGCGTGAGGGTCAGGGAAAGAGTGATGAGAAGAGTAGCGTGAAGCACAAGAAAGGAGAGTGAGAAGAGCAGCAAGAGGCACTAGGAAGGAAAGTGATAAGAGCAGTATGAGGCATAAGGTCTGAGACCGAGGAAAAGAGCAGCATGAGGCACAAGGACGTAAATGATGAGAAGAGCAGCGTGAGGTACAAGGAAGAAGAGTGAGGAGAAGAGCAGCGTGAGGCACAAGGAAGGAGATTGAGAAGAAGAGCAGTGTGAGGCATCAGGAAGTAGGGTGAGGAGCCAAAGAGCAGTGTGAGGCATGCGGAAGGAGAATGTGTAGAAGAGCTGCATGAGGCACAAGGAAGGTGAGGCGAAGCGTGAGCCACAAGGAAGGAGAATGAGGAGAAGAGCAGCGTGAGGCAAAAGGAAGGAGAGTGAGAGGAAGAACAGCATGAAGCACAAGAAAGGAAAGTGGAAAGAGCAATATGTGGTACACTGAAGGAGAGGGAGAAGAGCAGCGTGAGGCTCCAGGAAGTAGAGTGATGGGAAGAGCAGCGTGAGGCACAAGGAAAGAGAGTGATGAGAAGAGCAGCGTGAGGCACAAGGAAGGAGAATGAGGAGAAAAGCAGCATGAGGCACAAAGAAGGAGAGTGAGGAGAAGAGCAGCGTGAGGTACAAGGAAGCAGAGTGAAGAGAAGAGCAGCATGAGGCACAAGGAAGGAGAGTGAGGAGCAGCGTGAGGCACAAGGAAAGAGAGGGAGGAGAAGAGCAGCGTGAGGCACAAGGAAGGAGAGGGAGGAGAAGAGCAGCGTGAGGCACAAGGAAGGTGAGTGAGGGGAAGAGCAGCATGAGGCACAGGCAAGGAGAGTGAAGAGCAGCGTGAGGCACAAGGAAGGAGAGTGAGGAGCAGCTTGAGGCACAAGGAAAGAGAGTGATGAGAAGAGCAGCGTGAGGCACAAGGAAGGAGAATGAGGAGAAAAGCAGCATGAGGCACAAAGAAGGAGAGTGAGGAGAAGAGCAGCGTGAGGTACAAGGAAGCAGAGTGAAGAGAAGAGCAGCATGAGGCACAAGGAAGGAGAGTGAGGAGCAGTGTGAGGCACAAGGAAAGAGAGGGAGGAGAAGAGCAGCGTGAGGCACAAGGAAGGAGAGGGAGGAGAAGAGCAGCGTGAGGCACAAGGAAGGAGATGGCGGAGAAGAGCAGCGTGAGGCACAAGGAAGGAGAGTGAGGAGGAGAAGAGCAGCGTGAGGCACAAGGGAGGAGATGGAGGAGAAGAGCAGCGTGAGGCACAAGGAAGGAGAGTGAGGAGGAGAAGAGCAGCGTGAGGCACAATGAAGGAGAATGAGAAGAGCAGTGTAAGGCTCAAGGAAGGAGAGCGAGGAGGAGAAGAGCAGCATGAGGCACAAGGAAAGAGTGAGGAGGAGGAGAGCAGCATGAGGCACAAGGAAGGTGAGTGAGGAGAAGAACTGCATCAGGCTCGCGGAAGGAGAGTGTGGAGGTGAAGAACAGCGTGAGGCACATGGAAGGAGAGAGAATACAAGAGCAGCAGTAAGTACCAGTAAGGAGAGTGAGAAGAAGAGCAGCGTGAGGCACAAGGAAGGAGAGAGAGGAGAAGAGCAGCGTGAGGCACAAGAAAGGAGAGTTAGAAGAGCAGTGCGAGGCACAAGGAAGGAGAGTGAGATGAGCAGCATGAGTTACAAGGAAGGAGAGTGAGGAGTAGAACAGCATGAGTTACAAGGAAGGAGAGTGAGGAGTAGAACAGCATGAGGCACAAGGAAGAAGAGTGAGGAAGAGTAGAGCAGTGTGAGGCACAAGGAAGGAGAGTGAGAAGAAGAGCGGAGTGAGGCACAAGGAAGGAGAGTGAGGAGGAAAAGAGCAGAGTGAGGCACAAGGAAGGAGAGTGAGGAGGAGAAGAGCAGCGTGAGGCACAAGGAAGGAGAGTGAGGAAGAGTAGAGCAGTGTGAGGCACAAGGAAGTAGAGAGAGGAGAAGAGCAGCGTGAGGCACAAGGAAGGAGAGTGAGGAGTAGAACAACATGAGGCACAAGGAAGGAGAGTGAGGAGAAGCACACAAAAAGGCGAGCACGACTGGATCAAAGTCTTACAAGCTTGCAAATCAAAGAACACACTTTTGTGGGCCCTGATTAGTCAGCTAGAGCATGGCCACACTTTTTCAGCTGGTAATCATGTCCCTCAACAAGCCTGGCTCACCCAAATTGTCTGAACTAAGCCAGAGAAGGTGCATTGAGCAAACATGATTTGCCCAAGGTCAAACAATGTGGTCAAGTAAGAGACACGGGATTGTAAAGCAGGACTACTCCTTTCAAGGCCAGTAAAGCTCACACTTAGCACATTTTGCCAAATTTAAGATTAGCGTGGGGCTGCCTTCCACCCGAACTAACATTCAGTGAGTATTTGGTTCAGATCCAGTGTTCTGTCACAGCATCTATCCACCTGTACCCCTTGCTCCTACCCCACCTTGCACACCTTCTTTCCGCCTCTTGAATGAGGAAGAGAGGCTCCTCTGTCTGGACCCAATACGTGCGCTCTCCTTCAATCTGGATCCCACACGCCAGTTCTGGGTAGACGACTAACTTTTTGTTGGTTACGTGGGCGCTAAGAAGGGACGGGCGGTGCACAAACAGACCATTTCTCAGTGGGTCATTTGGGCATCAAGGTTTGCTACTCCTTGGCGAAAAAGGAGCCTCTTGTGGGGCTACGTGCCCATTCCACTCGGGCCACAGCGGCTACTACTGCCCTGGGTCGAGGAGTCCCCTTGCAGGACACCTGTCAGGCAGCGACGTGGGCCTTACTGCACACGTTTGATAGGCACTACTGCCTGGACAGCCAAGTCCGAAGAGATGCTTTTTCTGCCGTTCCATTCTCCAGGACTGGTGTGATCTTGGTTCGCAGACCCACCACCTGGTTTAGTATTGCTGGGGTATCTATTCTAAGGTACGGAATCTAACACTAACCTGTTTCTTTCAGATGCACAAGTTACTTACCTTCGGTTATGATATATCTGTCAGAAACAGTAGTTAGTGTTAGATTCCTTGCCGCCCCACCCATCCTCCGCGTTCTGCGAACCGATATCTAGGGTTATGGTCATCCCTTTCAGGGCCCTAGTTTTATGGCACCAGTGTCAGTTTCTATCATGGCTCTGGGTTCCTGGCGCGGAAAGCTATGTACAGAACTGACGTCGGCGCGCGATGGCGGCGTCTAAGTACTCCGACGACTTCATTCCAGCGATCACGACGCAGACGACAGACGCGGATCCGCCGACGCCTACCGACGCGCAAGGGTACTGCTGACAAAAACTTTCCGGATCCAGCCTGACGCCTGGGGAAATTCTAAGGTAAGGAATCTAACACTAACTACTGTTTCTTACAGATATATCGTTACCGAAAGTAAATAATGTCATGTACGTATATAGATGTTCGAAGGGATCTGCAAAGGACTTTGCTATCTCTTGGGGGTCGCACAAGGTCACCCCCTCACCATTAGTCAGTTCCGGGATCCAGTGGTATTGTCTACTCACATTTCTCAAACCAGGCTAAGAGTTTACTTGCCCTTTCACCCATTTCATATACTCTATGCTGTGAAGCCCTGTGTTTTGCTCTGAATTGCTCTGTAACTAGTTTATATTCTAACCTTTTAATGTTTAGGGCATGCTTAGGCGAGTCATCCAGGGGGTCTAAGTTCTGTGCCTCACCCTCCAGTATCTCCCTCTCCAGTGTATCTATTATGGCTCTTTGTTCTCTTCTGTGTCCCACTGCAAGTGTGAGTGCTAGGCCCTTTATTACAGGTTTAAATGCGTCCTAGAGTGTTTTTGAGGATTGGACCGACCCCACATTTTCTTTTAAATAAAAGTCTGTGTGTTGCGCTAACTTCTTTCTGATTCGTGGGATTTTTCAGGTACCTCAGGTTTAATGTGAGCGTCTTCCATTTGGTGTGACAATCTTTAAACAAATCTACTCCATATCGGGAAGTGGTCCGAAATGCCCTGTGCTAGACAACAAGCTTCTCTATAGTTGTGTACATTATCATCTAGTGGCTAGTGTGAGTATATTATCTGTACGCGATTGACTGTTGTGAGCCCCTGGGAAAAATGTGTATTGTTTTACTTGAGGATTGAGTTAACACCATACGTCGACCATGCCCATTGCGGTGAGAAAGTCAGCTAATGGAAAACTGCATTGCATGTGTCGATGAAAGTTGTTATGTATCATCAAGTTGAAGTCCCATCCCAATATAAGAGATCCCGTTGGCAGATCCAGGATTAGTCTCCCTGATTAATCTGTCCAGGACTTCTGTATTATGAAGGGGACATTTTTATCGATTAGGATTCCAGTCCCCCTGGAGCCTGAGGTAAACTCTGCATGTGCTACCAACCTGTATCCCCATCTGTCCATGGCTTTGCAGGTGTTGTTGACCAAATGAGTTTCTTGTAATAATACAATGTCCGGAACATTATGGATCCACTAGAAATATAGTTACCAAAGGTAAGTAACGTTTTCTTCTAAGATAACGATCCTGCTGAATATTCAGCAGTGCAAGTGGTCCTGTCCTCCATACTGAGCTCTCCAGCTCCTCTTGTGCACACTCTGCTTTTGAGCAGGTGCAAGCATTGAAATGCCTTGTTGTTCAGTCCCATCTATTTCCACTCTAGTAAGTGACTGTTCAAAACACTACTTGCTACAATAAGGAGTTGAATGCTTGCTACAGTAATCATTCTGTTTTTATGACCAACAGGAAAGGCATTACTGCGTGCAAACTCTGCAAACAAACCATTACAGTCCCTGCTGAGCTTCCATGTGGCCACATATTCTGCTTGAACTGCATTGAGCAGCGAACAACCAATCAGTGTTCTGAATGTAGGATGGATGTCTCTCAAGACTTCGTTGCACAGGAAATGATCATCAAGAGGTATGGCGTGCCCCTAGGAACTGCTGTATTTGTCCTATTGGGGTTTATTTCCATAGCAGTTCTTAATTGGCTGAATCTCAGCATATTGTTTTTTCATCGTGCTTTGCTCACACCCATTTTGTCGTTTCAAAGCTCTGCAAATGGAAGGTTATAATTACTTAACAATATACTCTTCTCCATCTTTATCATCATTACTAAATCGGAGGCATTCAACCACAGACTGTTAGTAAAGGTTAATGAACTAGATTTTATCATAAGTGAACACTATATAGAACAAAACTTAGGAACTCCTTTATGAGCAAGTGACGCAGTACAGCGGTGCACTGCATGATAGGGAAAGAGCAGGAATTTGCCGTATTTAAAGATTACAGCACACTCCTACCCTTTCCCAAGCGCTGGCATCCTTTTGGCAGCCTTGCGCCAATGCAGAAACCCTTGCACCATGTTGCAAGGGTACCTGTGTTGCTTACAGGATTGTTTTTTGTGCCGGAAGGGGCACCATCCTGCACAAATTCAATCTTGGGAGGCATATTCCTCTTTCTATGTGTGTTGCAGCACACATAGAAAGAGGAAGAAATGAGGCGAAATAGAATTAGTTTTACTCGGAATGCCTCCCCCCGGAAGGTGTAAGATTTTGCTGCATCCCCAGGTTTACTAAATCTGGGGATGCGTCAAATCCTTGGGAGTTGCATTGGAACACCTACGCAATGGCAATGGAATGTATTTCTAGAGCAGAACAACTCAAACCATCGATTTGCACTGCATTGCATTGCTCAATATTTTTGAAGCCACTCAGAGCCACGCAAAGTGGCATTGTGTGGTTTCAAATATATGACTTAGAGGTTTGCGTTGCGCATGTACCACGTTGCGTTGTGCAAAAGAGACGCAACCTTCATAAATAGGCCGAGTTTTCTTAAGGAGGGGTAGCGAGGTGCAGGTTTGCACAGTCACAAGATCACCGCTCCTCTATGAATCTCGGTGAAGTCTGCCAAAATCAAGAGCGTTGAGTTACTCTGCCCAGGGAGGCGTTCCATCTCTGGGGTGTGGGTGTTCCCACGCATCCACCCATGGTTTTTGGTGCATTCCCAGATTTACTATTAGTGGTAGACCTGGGAATGCATCAAAATGTTATACCTTCCCAGGTGAGGCGTAAAAAGGAGAAATATCTTTCTTCCACCTTGTTTTTTCCTCTTGGATGGATGGATGTATGACGTTACAACGCGCTCTTTACACCGCAATACCTTTATGACGCGGTCATCACAACGCATGTCATTACGACTTGCGCTCGAGGCACTGGACTTAGGAATAGTATGATTTACTATTCCAACTCCAGCCTACGTAACAGTAGGGAAGGTGTTGGAGTAGTGAATCATACTATTCCTTAGTATATAGCGCCATCCATCGCAAGTCATTGTAATGACTTGCGTTGTGATGGCCGCGTCATAAAGGTATCACGGTGTAAAGACAGCGTTGTAATGGCTGTCTCCCCTTACTATGTGTGCAACACACATAGAGAGAGGTGAATGCCTCAAGGGGTTGTTTTTCTGTGGGAAGGTGTGTGGGAAGGTGTTTGGGAAGGTGTTCCTTCCTGCACAAAAGCATTACTGCTTCCAGCACAGGCCCCACCGGCGTTGGCACTAGGCAGCATGTTGTGCTCCAGTGCAGGAAAAAGACAGGAAAGCACTGTATAATGTTAAATATAGCAAATTACTGCCCTTTTCCTATTGTGCAGCAAGGTGGCTTGCTGCACTACATGATTTTTGATAAATAATCCCCTTAATGCTGCCTGAGGGTTGCCATGGTACGATCCTTGCTGGTGAGAGAACATAAACCACACTAGATGTAAATGGCAAGCTCCTGAAAGCAAACTGATCCACCATGGCAGAAATAGAACTGCAGTGCAAGATACAGCACCACCTTCCTTTCTACTCTTGCCCATCCAGAGGCGACTATATATTCCTACACAGGTCCGTTTAGACACTAGCTTGAATATTCCGCACATTGTTTGTCTTGTTGAAGAGAGAGAAACCAGAGCAGAGGTTAGCTAAGGATGTCTTTAATAGCGTAACTTTTAATGTGGCAGGGAAACGCGTGTCTAAACGGACCTGTTGTTATTCGCAGGAATTATTTTCCTGAGAATCGGAGCAGCCATAAGCAGCGGCGGCGACAGTGAGCATAATGGTACGCAGCGTCTTGTTTGTTTGCTGTGTTTACTATGGACGGTCGGTTCACCAAACATACTCACAAATGCGTTGTTTCATAGGACACACTGGCGCCAAGTTAGAAGCACCTCTTACAAGAAGGGGTAAGTTTAACTTTCAACCCCAGTAAAGAAATGTCAACGATCTAGAGTATCTAAATAGTTGAGTTATGTTTTGCCCTTTTGTTACATTGTGCCTCCCCGTCTTCTGTGTTTAGTGACCACACACCAGATAAAAGAAAAGAGCCTCCATTTCCTGGCGTTTGAAGGTAGGGACGTGGTAACCGGTTGGTACTGAGTAGCGTACATGTAGTTCTGTCAGAGAAGGGTGTCTAAATCTGTGTATTTCATTTTTTGTAGAATACATTGGTCCTGAGGAGAACCCCCTTAACCATCGGGTTCGAAACGCGTCCACTGGGTCCCATGTCAGACAGAAAATATGCACAAATAGTGTGATGAAGTTTAGATTTTGTTAAAAGGATACATAATCTAAGAAATTCAGTGTATTTAGAAGATTATTTACATCCATTGGTTGTTTAATTTTGACATTGGGACTTTTGTTTGCCCCCTATGGGATAATGTTGTTTTGAGTGAATGAGGTATGAGGGTAAGTGAGGTTTGAATGTGATGGCCAAAGATGATTGTGGATGTGTGGTGAATATGTATATTATGGGATTATATTGTTTATAAAGTTGTTGTCAGTGTATTCAATATTTTTCTATGCACAAAAAAGTTTCGCTTTTGCAAAAAATGAATGATTAAATAAATCATCTAGTGACGTAATTCAAATAGCAGACCATTATGTTTCATTCATAAAGGCCTTTATAGTAAGTACGTAGAAAGTGTAGTCCGGTATTGGCATTTGTTCTGTTCCTTCGTAGTGCTGATGAGGGCAGCCAAGGCCTTGGCTCTTGACCTCCCCATCGCAACCGTGAGGTCTAACATCCGCGGAGAGGTCCTTAAACCGCAGGTAAGCTCCCCAGAGCCCCTACTGCTGTTTAATGAGGCTCTCACGGACGGCCTGTTGGGCACTTGGTTCAGGCCAACTACAGGTCCGCCTGTAGATAGGAACGTCGCTAGGCGCCACAGCCCTGCTCCGGGCGACCCTAATTTCTTGTCCACCCACCCCACCCGAGAGCCTGGTTATCCAGGCCTCTACTTCCCAATCCGCATTCCCGACCGCACCTCCAGATCGGGAATCCAAGAGGTATGAGCAATTCGGCAAGAAGATGTTCTCCTTCCTTAGTTTGGGATTGCGGTCGGTCAACACCCCGTGCCTCTTGGGCCGTTACACCCACTCTCTGTGGGGTACGGTTGCGTCCGTGCTGCCTGAGTGCCAGAGGGAGCCCAGGTTCAAGCTCGCTCAAGCCCTCGCGGAGGGACAAGAAGCAGCGCGGTACTCCATACAATGTGGACTGGATACCATGGACTCGCTGGGGAGAGCGATTTCCACGTCTGTGGTGGTTCGCCGCCACGCCCGGCTGAGGTCCGCCAACTTCACGACCGATGTCCAGAACATTCTTATGGAAATGTGGTTCAATGGCAGCCACCTCTTCAGTGGCAAGGCAGATCATGCGCTGGAACGCTTTAAGGACTCCAGGGCTACTGTCAAGTCCTTGGGCCTGTCGCCCTGCGTCAGCAATCTTCTGCCCAGCGTTCCTTTCGTGGCCACGAAAGGGGCGCCCCCACACTTCCTGCCAGCCACGGGCCGCAGTCTACCATTCAGCGCGGCGGTTGGGCGTGGTTACCGTCGCGGCGGAAACAGGGGAGAAACGGCGCAGCCAGTCCACATCCGCCCCCGCAGCGTCCACCTCAAAGCCTTCCAAGTCCGAGCTTTCAGGCCCATTTGACGCCAGTGGGGGACAGGGTTTGCCATCACCTCCTCCACTGGCGCCCCATCACATCGGACAGGTGGGTGCTGCAAATCGTCCGAAGGGGCTACTCCCTCCCCTTCGAGGCGACCCCTCCAGCCATGCCACCGCAGAACCACCGCATGTCGGGGGATCACTTGAATCTTCTGCAAGAGGAAGTTACGGCCCTCTTGGCCAAGGGGGCCATAAGCGCGTTCCTGGGCCTGAAGTAGGGTGTGGCTGTTACTCCCACTACTTTCTGGTTCCCAAGAAGGGAAAAGGGGGCCTACGCCCTATCTTGGACCTCTGGAACGTCAACAGCTTCCTCCGGAAGGAGAAGTTCAAGATGCTGACTCTCGCTCAGGTCTTAGCTGCCCTGGACGCGGGAGACTGGATGGTAGCGTTGGACTTGCAGGACGCTTATTTTCACATCCCCGTCCTGCCGGCCCACTGGCATTAGCTGCGGTTCACGGAATGCCACGAGCACTTTCAGTTTACCGTGCTCCCCTTCGGCCTTACCAGCACTCCACGGGTGTTCACGAAATTGATGGCGGTGGTCGCAGCTCATCTGCGCAGGTTAGGAGCTTCAGCCCTCCTGAAGAAACCAACAGCGGACCCCACCGACCTCAAGAACTACCGCCCCATCTCGCTCCTCCCTTTTCCTGCCAAAGTCATTGAGAAGACCATCAACAAACAGCTTGCGGCCTTCCTTGAGACGAACGGATCCCTCGACCCTTCGCAGTCCGGTTTCCGAGCCAACCACAGCACCGAGACCGCCCTCATCGCAGCCACTGACGACATCAGATCCCTACTCGACAAAGGGGAAACAGCGGCCCTCATCCTCCTGGACCTATCTGCAGCGTTCGACACTGTCTGCCACCGCACCCTAGTACAGCGCCTCAGCAACATCAGAATCCGAGAGAAGGCACTCAAGTGGATCATCTTGTTCCTTGCCGGAAGATCCCAGAGAGTCCGCCTCCCCCCGTTAAGATCCGAAGCCACCAAAGTCATCTGCGGCATACCACAAGGGTCATCACTCAGCCCAACCCTCTTCAACGTCTGCATGAGCCCTCTCGCAGCCATCGCACGCAAACACAACCTCAACATCATCTCCTACGCCGACGACACCCAGCTAATCCTCTCCCTCACCAACGACCCCTCCAAGGCCAGAACCAGCCTACACGAAGGGATGAAAGACGTCGCCGAATGGATGAAGAAGAGCCGCCTGAAACTGAACTCAGACAAGACGGAAGTCCTCATCCTGGGACCATCGCCCTCCACCTGGGACGACTCCTGGTGGCCCCCTGCCCTGGGCATCACCCCCAAACCAACGGATCATGCTCGCAACTTTGGCTTCATCCTGGACTCCTCCCTATCGATGACCAGACAAGTCAACGCCGTCTCATCATCATGCTTCAACACCCTGCACATGCTCCGTAAGATCTTCCGATGGATCCCCACGGAAACCAGGAAGACGGTCACCCAGGCACTCGTCACCAGCCGACTGGACTACGGAAACACCCTCTACGCCGGAACCACAGCCAAACTTCAGAAAAGACTCCAACGCATCCAGAACGCCTCCGCACGACTCGTGCTGGACATCCCCCGACACAGTCACATCTCCAGACATCTGAGAGACCTGCACTGGCTGCCCGTCAGCAAGAGGATCACGTTCAGGCTCCTCATCCACGCACACAAGGCCCTCCACAACCTGTGCCCCAAGTACCTCAACAACCGCCTGACCTTCTACGCACCCACCCGCCAGCTACGATCGATCAGCCTCGCCCTCGCCGCTGTACCACGCATCCGCAAAGCCACCGCCGGGGGAAGATCCTTCTCCTACCTGGCAGCCAAGACATGGAACTCCCTCCCCATCCACCTCCGGCTGACCCAGGATTATCTCTCCATCAGGAAGCTCCTCAAGACCTGGCTCTTCGAGCAGTAGCGAACCCCTCCACCCCAGCACCTTGAGACCCTTCCGGGTGAGTAGCGTGCTATACAAATGCCCAGAATTGATTGATTGATTGCGTCTTCCCCTACCTCGCCGACTGGTTGCTTAAGGTGGGCTCGCCCCAGACAATCGTCACCCACCTCCAGACTACAGCCGACCTCCTGCACCTGCTGGGGTTCTCCATCAATGTGCTGAAGTCGCACCTGTGTCCCTCTCAGAAGCTCCTCTTCATCGGAGCGGTTCTAGACTCGGCGCAGTTTCGGGTTTATCCTCCCGAACAGCGGGTTCAGTATTTTCAGGCTCTGATTCTGATCTTTCAGCCATTATCACGAGTCTCGGTCTGGTTGACGCTGCGGCTTCTGGGGCTGATGGCCTCCTGCATCCTTCTGGTGCATCACGCCCGGTGGCGGATGCGGGCTCTGCAGTGGGACCTGAAGCTTCAGTGGGCCCAGCATCAGGGCAACTTGTCCGACCATGTCTTGATCTCGGAGGGCACTGCAAGACAGTTGCAGTGGTGGCTCACGGACCGCGATTGGGTCAGCGACAGATCCCTATCCCTACCCCAACCGGAGCACGTAGTTGTGACAGATGCGTCTCTCCAGGGCTGGGGCGGCCACATGGGAGAGGTGGAGATCAAAGGACTCTGGTCTCCGGTGGAGTCCCGGCTCCATATCATCCTTCTGGAGCTGTGGGCGATCCGGCTTGCACTTAAGGCATTCCTCCCCTCTGTCCGGGGGAGTGTACTGCAAGTGTTCACGGACAACACCACCACCATGTGGTACTCCAACAAACAGGGCGGGTGGGGTCGTGAACCCTTTGCCAGGAGGCTCTGCGCCTCTGGCAGTGGCTGGAACATCAGGGCGTGACCCTGGTGGTTCAGCACCTGGCAGGTTCCCTGAACGCCAGTGCGGACGACCTCAGCCGTCGGTGCATGATGGAGCACGAATGGCGTCTGAACTCGGACGTGGCACAAGGTCTCTTTCAGCAGTGGGGAGAGCATTGGTTAGATCTATTCGCCACAGAAGAGAACGCGCAATGTCATCAGTTCTGCGCGTTGGAATTTTCAAGGTGGCACTCGCTCGGCGACGCTTTTCGTCGCGCGTTGAGTTGCGGTCTGTTGTACGCCTTTCCGCCTATACCACTTCTGCCCAGAGTGCTGAAGAAGATCAGGCGCGACCGGGCCCACTGTCATCCTGGTGGCTCCGGACTGGGCACGAAGATACTGGTATCCCGAGCTACTCAGCATGTCAGTCGATCCCCCGATCCGTCTGCCTCTTCAGGAGGACCTTCTGTTGCAGCAGCAGGGGACGGTCCTCCACCCGAAACTGTCCAGCCTCCACCTCCATGCATGGAGATTGAGCGGCGACAGTTGAGGCCATTTGACTTGCCTCCTGAAGTCTGTGATGTTATTCTGGCAGCCAGGCCTCCCTCCACAAAATCGGTATATGCCTGCAGGTGGAACAAATTTGTGGCATGGTGCACAGCAAAGGCTTTGTATCCCCTTTCTGCCCCTCTTTCTGAGGTTCTCCTCTTTCTTCTTTCTCTTGCCCAGCAGAGCTCTGCTCTGGGCACTATCAAGGGCTACCTCTCTGCCATTTACGCCTTCTTAAGGCTACCTGATCAGCCCTCTTTGTTCAAGTCCCCAGTTGTAAATAGGTTCTTGAAGGGCATCACTCATATGTTCCCTCCTGTTCCTTTTGTGATGCCTCAGTGGGACTTGAAACTTGCCCTGACTTATCTGATGTGCGCTCCCTTCGAGCCACTTCATAACTGTCCTCTTCGTCTTCTTACCCTTAAGACTGCATTCCTGGTTGACATCACCTCTAAATAACTAACGGAGAAGGAAGGGTCTAAGGGAAAATATTTAAAGACCTGCCCAGAGTGAAGTCCCCTGCACAATGAATCAAATAACAAAAACAAACTGGGGGTCTATATAAGAGCCTGTTAGACTCCCAAAATATGTGCACTCCTGTATTAATCAGTAAGCGTTAAAGGGGCTAGATACAAATAACTACCTCATAAAGTGCCAAAAGAACAACCTATATCGTTGGACTCACTGCAATTGTTGATTAGACCCATACAGAGAAATACTGGATTCCCATCAACGTCAAATGTAGATCAAATATTCTCATTTGGTCATCCAAACAGGGATGGTATGTCTCATGATCATTGAGCCTGGTCCATAGGCCATACTCATCTGGGTCACATCCTCAATTGCCCTGAAGACCATGAGTTTAATGATCGTGATGGAATTAAGTGCAGTGCATAAATAATAAAGTGTAGTGATTTTAAAAAAGGATAGAGGATCAATACAACCAACTTTAATATAACTTGATCTCTCCCTTAATATAAACAAGGCCAGTGCAAAGAGAGCAGTCTAACCATATAACTGCATATATAGGGCCAACATGTTTCAGCCTAAAGGGAAACAAATCCCACGGCTTTCTTCAGGGCCACTGTCCTAAACGTTTGCTACTGCATATCAAAAAGTGAAAAATAACTAAACCAATTAAAGGATACATATGTGTTATCCGCATTTCATGTTCCTCTGTAGCAATCAGTATCGTTTATATCTGTTCAGAAAAAAATCAGAATACAGCGTAAGTCCTCAATATAGGGTGTCATATGGTCAGGATCCCAGAAAGGTGAGCAAAATATTTGACTTACTCGTACTCACCTGTATTGTACAGGGAGTATACCTCACCTCTCCTGGAACCTAGCTCAGGATGAAAGAGGCCCCGCTCTGTGGAAGGTAAAGGAGGGTTATGAAAAAGGAGCAATGGGCCAATCTAACCTCATCATCTTCTGACTACTTGGTTAGTTCCCTCACATCATCACACCTCCCAGTGCTATTATCAGGTCTTTAACAAAAGAAACAGGTCCCATTCCCCAAAACAGGTCCCAGATGTCTCCCTCGGCATCTATAGTCATTAAAGGGGTTAACATAACACTACTCTTGAGCTCAAAACCGAGTATCTTTCAGCCTAGTAGTATCGATGTCACCCCAACCTGACCCCACGCTCTAGGATACAGTAAGAACTCCAAACAGCCCACCACTAACCTGTCCGTCGTTGCCTCGTTGCCAGGAACTGAGCTCAGGGGGAGGCAACGAGGACATTGCTGTGGCCGTTTATAAAGAGGAGGGGCAGAAATGGAGAAAGAGCATCCTGTCATTCCGTGCTCTTGCTTCGTGCAAATACACCATGTATTCCTTACCTTGGCAAACTAAAGCGCTGTAAGGAACACATCTAGTCCATTAATCCTATTCAGTAAATAGCCGGTCTGTACTGTAACGGACTACCGTAAAACCGGGCGAGTGTGCTCTAGCGAGATGACGCGACAGGACTACAGAGTGACATCATCAGGCTACCTGATGTAGTTCGAGCGCGTGCAAAATCAACTTAGATAACTACCACCCTACCAGAATGCCACTACAGGCCAAACAGACAATGCCAATGTACAATGTTTCAATTGTAGTATATTGATAGCGTGAGCAGTTTTATGACATTTCTTTAACATTTATTAACATTTTTTAACCCCGTCTCATTACACGTGGTATTCGAAGGGAAAACCCAGTCACATTTGTTAGTGCTAGATTATAGAACCATATGGGTAACAGGGAGCCTTCTGAATAAATACACTCGCAAAGAACAAGACTTACCCTCAAGATGTCCAAACTACAAGATGACGTCTTCACCACCATTTTGGTAGTTCGTTTTTAATACAATAGTAACAGAGCTTAATTAGTAGGCGCTTATTACTGCGAACAGTCCTAAATATGAACTGCTGGGACTATTCCTTTAGCTAGAGTGTTTTGAATATGTTGAATACTAACCCTGAACTTGGAAGAGGAACCCTGGAGATGACAAACTCAGCATTATCTTTAGTGACTTGTGTATGAATTGTCATAATTAGAAAGACCATCTACAGTGTTACTGTCACCTCTCCAGCACAAGTGACAACCTTGGCAGGGGAGGCGGTGAACCTCTATGTTGTTCTTATGATATATAGAGGGTAGCAATCGTTGCTCAGAGTGATGGTCCACATATCAATCTTCATGTATGAGCCATATAACCCTGGGATTTCTTAAAGGGTCAATTCAGGGCCACCCAAGGTATCTCATCGTTAAGTCCCCTGGTGTCAGTTGACAATCTGTAAACCCATTTTTGTTCCTTCAGGAAAAGAAACCTAGAAATATCACTTATATGTGACAGGATATGTGGTTTCTCTAAGACAGTCCATGTGAACTCTGTCTCTTGATGATTATGCTCAACAAAATGTCTAGATAGTTTGGACACCGTTTTCCTGCACCTGAATACACTCTTGTGCTCACGGACTCTCGTGTGTACCTTCCTGGTGGTCATGCCAACATATTTCATGTTGCACGGACATGTAAGCTGGTAAATAACATTGGTGCTATTACAGTTAGTAAATTGTTTTTGTACCCATGGACGGTCTGTGCCTATGTCTATTTGAAAAGAGAGGGCAGTCTGTGGGCAAACCGAACAAACACCACAGGGGTGATGACCTGTCACCGCTGGGAGGTTCCACAAAGTACCAATGGGTCTATTAGGTATGTCTTTAGGTCGAGTATGTACCAACCTATCTCGTAGACTGGTCGACCTTTTGAAAGCGAATAATGGGGGCTCGATTTTATCATTACTCGCATTCAAGAGCCTCCAATGTCGCCTCACTATCTGCTGTGTTTGGTTAGACCTGGTGTTGAAGGTGCTGACAAAGGTGATACGCTCTAACGGTGATTTTAACACCGGAGGGTCATTGAGACTTGATCGGTTATTATTTGATGCTCGTTTGAGAGAGTGTTTGATCAGTTTCCTTGGATATTGTCTTTCAGTGAGTTGGTGGCATAACTCTGTTGCATGTTTTGCAAAAGTCTCCTTTTCCGAGCAGTTACGCCTCACACTGAGAAACTGCCCGTAAGGCAGATTATCTCTGAGGGCTTTAGGATGCTGGCTCCCATATAATAAAAGGGAGTTCCTGGCCATCGGTTTGCGAAATAATTCGCTTTGCAGACCAGACTCGGTGGCATAGATAGAGAGGTCTAAGAAGGAAATCCTTTCTTTGTTGATCTCCACTGTGAACCGCAAATATTGATTTTGCATATTGAGCCACTGATGGAATAAAAGGATTGACTCACGATCTCCTCTCCAGACTACCAGGATATTGTCTAAATACCTCCTCCACCACTTAATGTAAGGGTGGAAGGGGTTAGCTGGCGTCAAGACATGCTGTTGTTCGAAAGTATGGACATACAGATTCGCCAAACTTGGGGCGAAAATGCTGCCCATACTGGTCCCCGAGGTCTGTAAGTAGACAGTGCCATCACCTCTGCCAGGAGAGTGAGTGAGCTTCAGGCCCTTTCTTCTAAACCTGCTTTCCTTTCTGTCCATCCGGACAAAGTTGAATTGCGGACGCAACCCTCTTTCCTGCCCAAGGTAGTCACAGCCCTTTCACATCGGGCAGTCCATCACCTTGCCCACCTTCTTTCCGCCTCTGCATCCCTCGAAAGAGGAAGAGAGGCTTCACCGTCTGGACCCAAAACATGCGCTCTCATACTATCTGGATCGCACATATGTAAATTGATACTTGTATAGCGCACTACTCACCCGCAAGGGTTTCAAGGCGCTTGTACGAATACCGCTGTGGAACCCATCCTGGCTTTCCCTGTGAGGCATCCACTCCTGGGCACCCCCAAGGTGGAGGCCAGGCATCCTTAAGGTTGTGGGGGCCGTTGTGGAGATTAAGCAAGCTATTGCCCAGAGTTGTAGAGTGGGACTCCATGATTGGAATAGGCACCGAGGCGAGAATTATCAGGTCTGTGGAATTTTGAGACCAAGACCCGCCGAGGTGGGGAATTGAACCCTGGTCCCGGGCTAGACCTCTGCATCAGGGTCTGCCGCTCTAATCATTGAGCCACACTTCTCCACATGCCAGCTCTGTGTTGCCTCTGGTGCCATGCAGTCTGCCATCGCTCTTCGCCCGGTCCCTCTGATGGGGCCGGGACTTCAGCATGGAGCCTGCAGGGTTCCGGACTTCCTCCCTGGCGGTTCCTTCCTGTTCCTTTGGCAGGCCCCGCCCACGTCCAAACGAAGGCTGCCTGGCTTCTGTAGTGCACCCCGCTATGTCACCTCAGTTCTTCAGCCCTTTTTTTTATTTTTATCATATGCTGTCTAGTAGAATGCTCCACGCTGCTGGCAACGAGTGCCATCAGTCCTCATGTCCAGGACGTGACATTGCCGACTGTTGCTGGGTCATAGGAGGCCGGCTGGGGATCGTGCGTTGATGTGTTTTATCTAGGACCCTGATCAATATTGTGACCTTATGCCCCTATACGGCTATAATCAATACATATCCCTATAACGGCATAATAATCAGAGCCATATTTCTGTAACTCGCCTCTGCAGTCCATGGCAGTCCATGACACAGCAGAAGCCACTTCCTTAGATTCCTAGATAGCACACCGAGTTCTTTCGACATATCAACCTCCCAGCAACCTGGGAAAGCCCCGCTTGCTTTGTTTTGAATAGTAATGGACCTCCTGCGAGCACTGCAAGAACGACCAGTTCTTAGTGACATCTTTATTGACGTCTTATGTCCAAAAACTTACGTCAAACTCGGCACCTTTCAGGTATAAATAATACCAACGTTGCCTTAAGCAAACACACGGTGGTGATGAATACTGGAGCAGATCAGCTGTCCCCTTGCAGAGAGCCCAGCAGATGCGAGAAGCCCACGGACGCTGCCCCTCCTCTTTGACGCGCTGAGAAAGACGCTGTCTTTTCTCCTGCCGAGAAAATCCAGCTCCGGCGTTTCCAGCCTACCCTTGCGGGAGACTGGAATATCGGGTCCTGAGAGGAGATACCAGACCTCCTACATTCTATTCCAGAGGTATGGTGCTGACTAAACCTTTAGAGAGAATTCTTGAAGCAAACTCTTGGCAAAACCAACTTAACTTAAACTGTTACTTACTCCCTCCCACGTGTTAGGCTTAGGTCAGGTACACTGGGGTAGGCGTAGTTAGAAGCACCAGTTGAGAACGTTAGCCAATGTATATATGAATGTATATATTTTATTCATTTTAACCATCTTATGGCTTAGAAACCATATCAATGCTTTTACAGTATTATTTCATAATACTACTTTTACTGTACACACTTTTTATAATAACAAGTCTTGCAATTGTGACAATTCATTTCTCTTGCATGAGAAGGAAGACTGTTCAATAAATATTACCTTTTATTGAAAACGCCCGTCTCTCTATTCTCTGCATCCTGGTGAAAGTAAAACTGCACAACTGACTGAGTAAAATAACTGTCTATTGTTTCACACGACTCTAGAGAGTGACTCTTATTCTGAGGAGCAAAGTTGTCATGTTTATGCGGGTGTCGGAAAACTGAATCCCTTCTTGTCTGAGCCAGGGAAGCTGATCACTTCCTATTCAGTCAAGAAAGTTTCCAGTGACCTCTGAGCTAGCTGGCGCAAACCCAATTAAGTCTAACATAGTCAGTAGAGACCTAGAAGACCGCAGTCCTACGTCTACACTGCTGTTTATGTTATTCCAATGCGCAAGGCCTATAGGGAAAATAGGAACTTCACTACAGCGTGTCCATGGTACGTCTTGAACTGATTAAATAAATATGTTTTTAAGGCTAAGTCATTTGGCCAGCTGCCACTATCTTTCATTGCCTTGTTTTAAATGTTTGGTTTGTGTGGACGTGTGTATGTATCAATGTATGTGTATTTGTGCGTGTGTGCTTCGAATGGGCTTGTGCCTGTGAATTTGCGTGCATCAGTGCGCACTTGTGAATCCATGGACCTGAGGGAGAGTGTGTGTGGATGGGTGAGTGTATGTGTCTGGGTGTGTGGCCTGACCGCCCCTCCTCCTGTTCGGATTACCACCTGACACTGGTACATGCATTACTGACGTTGAGAACAGAACAGGCATACATGCAACCAACACTGACCTGATGATCCCAAATCCCCATAGACAGCTGAGCTAGAGCTGACCCCAGTTGAAAGAAACAGCGCTCACCTTGGCATGAGGAACTGGGCCCACTCCTAATCCCCATGGAGAGAGCACGCAACTTGGGAGTGATGTCTGACCCTGACCTAATATTTAACCCCTAAATAAAATGCAGTCCCAGAAAACCATTACGCTATTTATGTCTGCCAAAGGGGGTGCTGCCATTTCTCCAATCCTCTCCCAAAAATTCCCTAAAGCTCACTGTGTTCATATTCCTGTTGGATTATTGCAGCAGTCTATACACAGGTCTCTTCCTCAGTAGATACACCAGAGAGTTCATTATTAATCAACTCACCTATTGTTTGGATTGAAATGGCATGACCACTTAACACCAGCCTTGACACCCCTCCAATGGCTCCCGGTAAAAGAAAGCTAAATATGTGGCATCGTACACACAGTACTCTATAGTTGTTTCCTTCCCTTACAAAACTGTATCTTACTTTCTGAACAGGAACCTTTGGTCTGCTAAAAGTAATCTTTTAACAACCTCACCTGCATAAAAAGGTTTGCTGCTCGGTGTACTCATGTTTAAGGCTCATGCATGTGGAATTCCCTACCACTACATTTGCTAGTGGAAAATGACTACTCTAAATTCAGAAGTTCTTTGAAGAATCATGTTTTCCATGGTTGAGACACTTCTCATCAGTTCGAGCCTGAAGCTCTAATGACCTTACATTAGTGTTCTTCACTATAGATTTTCAGGTCTCTTACTCTTCTTCAAAGCTTTACCATATCAAATAGCAGGTATCAGTGGTACTCCCAAACCTTGCCAGGGGATAGACTGGTTCCTCTTATTTAGAAATCCTTATCATGTAACCCACTACTGCCTATATGTATCCATACCCATTCTGGGGACACTATAAAGTGGCTAGAAAAGCTTTTAAAAACACCCCTAATAAATATAAGTCTGCAGGTGTTCTCGGCTTCAGCATCCACTATGCACCCCTGTGAGATATCATGATACATAAATCTGCGCCATAATCGTGAAATTCTACATATGAATAAATTCATTTATATGGACACATTTCTGTCTTGTGTATAACAAAAGCACATTGTTGACCTAAATAATCGATTTTAGAATGTGTGGAGTGCTTTTTATCCATCACCCCAACAAGTCCTTAAAGCACCGTCTGAGAGAATAAGTGCATGGCTATTCAGTAGGGGCTGGGAGCTGGTGTATGGTGTATTCTATGAGTAGGGTGGCTGCTGGTGCATAATGCTCTGTGGTGTGTTATGATCATGTTCAGGTGATCTTGAGGCTGCACCTAAGGATGAGCGTGAGGGAGATGTGCGAGAGCTGGGGGCATTTTCTCATTATTATTTATTTATTTATTTATTTCTGGTATTTGTAAAGCGCGACACTCATCCCATGGGATATCACGGCGCTGTAAGAAAAAGGAGACTGCTGAGACTGTGCTGGGAAGCTAGTTTTTGGGAAAGAGGTGAGTTTTTAATTTTTGGCGGAATTGACGGTAGTTTGTGGTGTGTCTGAGGTCCACAGGTAACTCATTCCATCTTTTAGCCGCCAAGTATGAAAAGGCGCGTCCGCCTGTCCTTGCCTTGTGAATGCGCTTGGATTTAGCCAGGGCTGAGTTATTGGATCTTAGATTCCTGTTGGGGATATAAAATTCAATTTTCCCTTGGAGGATGGTAGGGCCCGTTTTGTGAAGAGCTCTGTGCGCATGACAGAGTAATTTGAAAGTGGCCCTCTGACGCATTGGTAGCCAGTGAAGTTTTTTAAGGCATGCGGATGCCGAGTCTCGCTTGCCTTTGTTACAGACCAGTTTCGCTGCCTGGTTTTGTAGGACCTGTAGGCGAGAGAACAGTTGCTCGTTCATCCCTTCGAACAGGGCATTGCCGTAATCCAGGCGGCTGACCAGGAGGGCCTGGGTGATTGTACGTCGACAATCCAGAGGTATCCAAGAGAAAATTTTTGCCAGGAGTTTGAGAATTGCGAAGCCTTTGCCCCAGAGTATGCGTATATGGTCCTTCATGGACAGGGCGTCGTCCATCATGATACCGAGGTTTCTGCCGTACTGTTTCGGGATGGGGGCTGATCCCAGTGACGGTGGCCACCACGTGTCGTTCCATGAGAGTTTGGCTCCTCCGAACAGTAGTATCTCCGATTTTCTGGCATTTAATTTTAGTTTTAGGCAGTGGTTGCGCATCCATTCTGCCATTTCGGAGAGACAGCTGTGTAGTTTTTTCTTAGTTGTTTCCGACCCTTCATCCATTGTCACCATCAGCTGTGTGTCTTCAGCATAGGAACATATGCCGATGCCCCACTTTCTTCCAATGTCGGCCAGAGATGAAACATAGACATTAAAGAGGGTGGGGCTTAGAGAGGCCCCTTGTGGGACCCCACAGCCGATGGGATAGGGTTTTGAGTGAAATTGGCCCATGTGCACTGCTTGGGTGCGATTGCTAAGAAATGATTTAATCCAGCTTAACGCTGTAGATTGCACTCCTTTGCTCAGGAGGATGTTTAGTAGGCAATCGTGTGATACCGTATCAAACGCCGCTGATAGGTCTAGCAGAATCAGAGCCACAGATCCCCCTTGATCTGTGATGCAACTGATCATGTAGGTGGGTAAATAGCTTTGTGGACCATCCCCACATGCACTTCATTCACAGTCCACTGCAGTTTTTTGTTTGCGGGAGTGCCAGCCTCCAATAGGGTAAAGGGCAGCATAAAATTACTTTTCATTTGATTTTTTAATTATGAATTATTAGTTCTGGCTAAAGATTTAATTTTAACAATGCTCCTAATCAAAGACGTTAGTTTGTTCATGCTACCTTTAACCCGTTGTATTAACCTAATATATCACAGCAGAATAAAAAATATTGTAACAATGCTTTTTCTTGGCTCTATAATGCACTTAAATGTGACAACCAAAAACACAGAAAAGTGAAATAAGGAAAGACTACATAATGAGTAAAGCAATATGATCAGTAGTCTAACTTCAGCCCATATCAATCACATATAGCTGCTTTGATGGCTCAGGGGGCTAATTATTACTGCTGCCATCTGCAGTGATCTGAAGGTGCACAGAGAATCTGTCAAAGAAGAATCAGCCTTCGATTCTTCCAATGTTGGTAAATTAAGTATCTGAAAGAAACACGTTAGTGTTAGATTCCTTACCTTAGAATATCCCCAGGCGTCAGTCTGGATCCGGAAACTTTTGAGTAGCAGTACCCCTGCGCGTCGGTAGGCGTCGTCTGCAGGCGTCCCCTGCGGCTCCGCGTCCGTCGTCGGCGTCGTGCGCCGTGATGACGTCGCTGGAGTACATAGACGCCGCCTCCGCGCGCTGACGTCAGTTCTTCTTTTTTCCGCGCCAGTGGACGCAGATCTGAAGAGCAGTACTCCGGTCTTTGACCAAATTTTCGATTGTTTTTTCTCTTATTGTGCCTGATAGGATGCCTGGGTTCAAGAATTGCGATGACTGTGAGCGCACGATGTCGGTCACGGATCATCACCGCCTCTGTCTCCGGTGTCTGGGCCCCGACCACGACGTGGACTCCTGTGTCGACTGCCGGGCCCTCACCAACAAGGCTAGGCGGGAGCGGTCCCGCAAGCTACTGGAGCTCCGGGTGTCGGCCCCACGTCGGGACCGGGAGCGGTCCCGGTCCGGCCGGAGGTCGAGAGAGCGTTCGAGGGAGCGGTCGCGGAGCCGCGCCGAGCGTTCCGGAAGTCGACACCACTCGTCAGGCTCGTCAGGTAGGAAGCACAAGAAGTCGGGGCGTCGTCATCGTACCCCCGACTCCCCCCGACGCTCGCGCGATGCGGCCGGGGGCTCGGGTGACCCCATCCCCGCGGCTCCGCGAGAGTCGCCGGCGCGGCCTGCCTCATACCCTCCGGTCCCTGGGCATGGCGCGACGCCTGAGGAGATCGAGGCGTTCCTCATGGCCATGAGGGCGCTCGCTTCTCCGACGGGGCCTACGGTGCCTTCGGGCCCAGTGCTACCGTCTGGGGGCCCTGGCGGTTCGGGTGTCCCTGCCTCGGCGCCGTCGGGTGCTCCGGCCCCGGCGCCGCCGACGGCTCCGACCCCGGCGCCGCAAGGGCCTTCGGGATCGGCGCCGGCTGGTCTTCCGGCCTCCCCGGCGCCGTTGCCATCGGGGTTACCCCCGACGCCGCCCCCGCGCGGCGCCGGTTCTCCAGTGCCGGCTCCGGCCGGCGGTGGGGTTCCGACGCCGGCTCCGGGCGGCGCCGTCCCCTTACCTTCTCCGACGCCGGACGCGGAGCCGGACGGGCGTCGCTCGACGCCGGTTCCGGCGCCGATGGGGCCCATGAACCCCGAGGAGCCGGTCTTCATCATTGACTCCGAATACGGAGAGGATGAGGAGTACGGTGAAGGTTGGGAGGGGTCCGAGGACCCTCTGTCACGCGAGTGCCAGTATGACCCGGACTGGACAGGTGACTTGGGGGATGCCAGTGGTTTGGACGACTCCCCTAACCCTGGTTTGATCTCTCCTCCAACCGTGGCATCGGTGGAGGGAGCTGCCTATTCTGTGGTGCTGATGAGGGCTGCCAAGGCCTTACACCTTGAGCTCCCCGTCGCGGCCGTGAGGCCTAACATCCTCACCGAGGTCTTCAAACCGCAGTCATGCCCACTGGAGCCACTGCTGCCGTTTAATGAAGCCTTGTCAGACGTTCTGTTGGGCACGTGGTCCAGGCCCGCTTCAGGTGCGCCTGTTGATCGGAACGTGGCCAGGCGCCACCGTCCTTGTCCGGACGACCCCAAGTACCTGTCTACCCACCCCACTCCTGAGAGTCTGGTGATCCAGGCCTCGACCTCCCAGTCCGCATTCCCGTCGGCCCCGCCCGACCGGGAATCCAAGAGGTATGACCAGTTTGGCAAAAAGGTCTTCTCGTCCATTAGTTTGG
Source organism: Lissotriton vulgaris (assembly GCF_964263255.1). Taxonomy (NCBI): domain Eukaryota; kingdom Metazoa; phylum Chordata; class Amphibia; order Caudata; family Salamandridae; genus Lissotriton; species Lissotriton vulgaris. The sequence continues at coordinate 1,540,173,382 of NC_141696.1, read as the reverse complement.
GCCTGCGGTCTTGCAACACCGCTTGCCTCTTGGGCCGCTACGCCCACTCTGTGTGGGATACGGTCGCGGAACTGCTGCCAGAATGCCCCATGGAGTTGCGGGCAAAACTCGGTCAAGCTGTGGCTGAGGGCCGGGATGCAGCGAAATATTCAATACGGTGTGGTCTTGATACGACCGACTCGCTGGGCAGAGCTATGTCAACGACGGTGGCGATTCGTCGCCACGCCTGGCTGAGATCCGCCAATTTCTCGGCTGATGTCCAGAATACATTGATGGACATGCCGTTTGATGGCTGTCACCTGTTCGGTGACAAGGCGGACCACGCGCTGGAACGCTTCAAGGACTCCAGGGTCACGGCCAAGTCCTTGGGTCTCTCGACCCAGCGTCAGCAAACGGGTTCGTTTCGTCCCTTTCGTGGCCAAGGAAGGGGCGCCCCCACACGTGCTGCCAGCCACGCGCCGCAACAATCCTTCCAACGCGGTGGCGGCCGTGGAAACCGCCGTGGTGGCGGTCGGGGACAACGGCGGGGTCAGACCACACCTTCCCCCGCAGCATCTACCCCAAAATCCTCCTAGTCCGTGCTTTCGGCCCCATGTGACGCCAGTGGGTGGCAGGGTTCGCCATCACCACGCTCACTGGCGCACGATCACTTCGGACAGGTGGGTGCTGCAAATCGTCCGAAGGGGCTACTCCCTCCCCTTCGAGACCTCTCCTCCAGCCATGCCACCGCAGAACCACCGTGTGTCGGGGGACCACTTGACACTTCTGCAGGAGGAAGTTACGGCCCTCTTGGCCAAGGGGGCCATCGAGCGCGTTCCTGGGCCAGAAGTAGGGCGTGGTTGCTATTCCCACTACTTTCTGGTGCCCAAGAAGGACAAGGGGGGCCTACGTCCTATCTTGGATCTAAGGAACGTCAACGGCTTCCTCAGGAAGGAGAAGTTCAAGATGTTGACGTTAGCTCAGGTCTTGGCTGCTCTAGACCCACAAGACTGGATGGTAGCGTTGGACTTGCAGGACGCCTATTTTCACATCCCCGTCCTGCCGGCCCACCGGCGTTACCTGCGGTTCACGGTAGGCCTGGAGCACTTTCAGTTTATCGTGCTCCCCTTCGGCCTTACCAGCGCCCCACGGGTGTTCACAAAGGTGATGGCGGTGGTCGCAGCCCATCTGCGCAGGTTGGGGGTTTCAGTCTTCCCCTACCTAGACGATTGGTTGTTGAAGGCGGGCTCGCCCCAAACAGTCGTCCACCACCTTCAGATGACGGCAGACCTCTTGCACGACCTGGGGTTCTCCATCAACGTGCCGAAATCAAACCTGTGTCCCTCTCAAAAGCTCCTTTTCATCGGAGCGGTTCTGGACTCGGCGCAGTTTCGGGTTTATCCTCCGGAACGGCGGGTTCGGGATATTCAGGCTTTGATTCCCATCTTTCAGCCGCTATCCCGAGTCTCGGTCAGGTTGACGCTGCGGCTGCTGGGACTGATGGCTTCCTGCATCCTTCTGGTGCATCACGCCAGGTGGCGGATGCGGGCTCTGCAGTGGGACCTGAAGTTTCAGTGGGCCCAGCATCAGGGCAACTTGTCCGACCACGTCTTGATCTCGGAGGGCACTGCGAGACAACTGCAGTGGTGGCTTACGGACCGCGATTGGGTCAAGGGCAAGTCCCTCTCCCTTCCCCATCCGGAGCACGTTGTCGTGACGGACGCGTCCCTCCAGGGCTGGGGTGGCCACTTGGGAGAGGCAGAGATCAGAGGCATCTGGTCTCCGGCGGAGTCCCGGCTCCATATCAATCTGTTGGAGCTGCGGGCGATTCGTCTGGCACTGAAGGCATTCCTCCCCTTTGTCAACGGGAGTGTAGTGCAGGTGTTCACCGACAACACCACCGCCATGTGGTACTGCAACAAACAGGGCGGAGTGGGGTCGTGGACCCTTTGCCAGGAGGCTCTGCGCCTCTGGCAATGGCTGGAACGTCAGGGCGTGACTCTGACGGTTCAACACCTGGCAGGTTCTCTGAACGCCAGGGCGGACGAACTCAGCCGTCGGTGCTCGATGGATCACGAATGGCGTCTGAACTCGGACGTGGCGCAAGGCATCTTTCTGCGATGGGGAGAGCCTTGGTTAGATCTATTCGCCACAGAAGAGAACGCGCAATGTCATCAGTTCTGCGCGTTGGAGTTTCCAAGACGGCACTCGCACGGCGACGCCTTTCGGCGCGAGTGGAGTTGCGGTCTGTTATACGCCTTTCCGCCTATACCACTTCTGCCCAGAGTGCTGAAGAAGATCAGGCGCGACCGGGCCCAAGTTATCCTTGTGGCTCCGGACTGGGCTCGAAGGTACTGGTATCCCGAGCTACTCAGCATGTCAGTCGGTCCCCCGATCCGCCTGCCCCTTCAGGAGGACCTTCTGTCGCAGCAGCAGGGGACGGTCCTCCACCCGAACCTGTCCAGTCTCCACCTCCATGCTTGGAGATTGAGCGGCGGCAGTTGAGGCCATTTGACTTGCCTCCTGAAGTCTGTGATGTTATTCTGGCAGCCAGGCGTCCCTCCACTAAGTCGGTATACGCCTGTCGGTGGAACAGATTTGTGGCATGGTGCACAGCAAAGGCTGTGGATCCTCTTTCTGCCCCTCTTTCGGAGGTTCTTCTGTTTCTTCTTTCTCTTGCCCAGCAGGGCTCTGCTCTGGGCACTATCAAGGGCTACCTTTCTGCCCTTTCAGCCTTTTTGAGGCTTCCTGATCAGCCTTCTTTGTTCAAATCCCCGATTGTAACTCGATTCTTGAAAGGCATCACTCACATGTTTCCACCTGTTCCGTTTGTGATGCCTCAGTGGGATTTGAACCTGGTTCTAACTTTCCTGATGTGTGCTCCCTTTGAGCCCCTTCATTCTTGCCCTCTCCGTCTCCTGACTTTAAAGACGGCTTTCCTGGTTGCCATCACCTCTGCCAGGAGGGTGAGTGAGCTCCAGGCTCTTTCTGTCCAACCTCCTTTCCTGTCCATTCATCCTGACAAGGTGGTTCTGAGGACTAGACCTTCTTTCCTGCCCAAGGTTGTTTCGGCCTTTCACATCGGGCAGTCCATCACCCTCCCCTCCTTCTTCCCGCCTCCGCATCCTTCGAAGGATGAAGAGCGGCTCCATCGTCTGGACCCAAAACGTGCGCTTTCGTTTTACATGGATCGCACACGCCAGTTCCGGGTGGATGACCAACTGTTTGTTGGCTACGTGGGTGCGAAGAAGGGACGGGCGGTTTGTAAACGAACCATCTCTCGATGGGTCGTCCTCTGCATCAAAGCGTGCTACTCTTTGGCTCGGAAGGAGCCTCCTGTTGGGCTGAGGGCCCATTCCACTCGGGCCACGGCGGCTACTACTGCCCTGGGCCGGGGAGTCCCCTTGCAGGACATTTGCCAGGCGGCTACGTGGGCCTCGCTGCACACCTTTGCGAGGCACTACTGCCTGGACAGTCAAGTCCGGAGGGATGGCTTCTTTGGCCGTTCTGTCCTCCAGGACTTTCTGGTGTAGTTTTGTATTGGTTCGCAGACCCACCACCGGGGTTGGTATTGCTGGGGTATGTATTCTAAGGTAAGGAATCTAACACTAACGTGTTTCTTTCAGATGAACAAGTTACTTACCTTCGGTAACGATATATCTGTAAGAAACATTAGTTAGTGTTAGATTCCTTACCGAACCCACCCATCCTCCCCGTTCTGCGAACTGATACCTAGGGTTAAGGTCATCCCTTTCAGGGCCCTAGTTTTTACATGGCACCAGTGTTGGTTCTCTCATGGCTCTGCGTCTCCTGGCGCGGAAAAGCTGTGTGCAAAGAACTGACGTCAGCGCGCGGAGGCGGCGTCTATGTACTCCAGCGACGTCATCACGGCGCACGACGCCGACGACGGACGCGGAGCCGCAGGGGACGCCTGCAGACGACGCCTACCGACGCGCAGGGGTACTGCTACGCAAAAGTTTCCGGATCCAGACTGACGCCTGGGGATATTCTAAGGTAAGGAATCTAACACTAACTAATGTTTCTTACAGATATATCGTTACCGAAGGTAAGTAACTTGTTCTACAAGTCAAGTCAAGTCAAAAAGTGCTTTATTCGAGTTATTACTGATAAAAGCATGGTACACACAGAAATTTAAAAATAAATTAAATTTTTCTGTCAAACACAATGACACAGCACTATTAGATATATATAAAAATACATTCAATTAAAAAGATTTTTCCGTTACAATAATTGATGAATGGTTAAAAAAGGATTAATACATTTGATAAAAAGTTTATCAAGATATAGAACGCCGGTGATCTAAAAACAGTAATACAAATACAGGAAGGCAATTATTACAGACAGAGAATAGTTATCTAACTAGCAGTCTCTGTCTTAATACAAAGTCATTGATAGATAAAAAGCAGTAATGTCAGATTCATGGGGACCATTTTTTCAGACAGAGAATAGTTATTTAACTAGCAGTCTCTGTCTGATCGCCCACGCCCAACCGAGATATTTTGCTGTAGCTATCAAAATCCAAGTAACTGGGCTCGTACATATGATTCGCATAGCTACAGAACTACATGTTGTCCCGAGGTTCCTGCACATAGGTGCTAACCAGACGCGTCTTGGCACGGCGTAAACCTCACAAGAAAACAGAAAGTGGCCCAATGTCTCCTTCCCCGTCCCACATGCTGGGCAGATGTTACTGCCACCTGTACCCCATTTAGCAGTCAGTGTTTTATAGGGAGTGCACCAGCTCTCAGTTGAAATAAGAGCTTCCTGTCACTTGGCTTTGAGATGATATCCCAATATGATTCCAAGGCTGGATACATTTTAGCTTCAAGGAAGTACATAGACATGGACCCAGTACTAGAAGTGCTTAAGATTTTGTTAGCAGCACTTTCCCAGAAAATATCTTTTAAGACAAGCTTGGAGGGAAATAATGCGCCAGCAGGGTCCAGCCATAGAGAACTCAACCCAAGCTCAAATAGTATAGCTTTCAGTGAATTAAGCCAGCTTATTTTGTGGAAGCCATCAGCCTTAATGACATCCAAAAAACCCGCGGCATAATGTGAGAGCTCGGGAGTAGTCCAGAGTCTACGCCAGTACAAGATCGGGCGTAATCTGGCTAGATCCTTGATTTGTTTCCTGCCGAGATCGTATCGCAGAGGTAACAACGGAGTACTTTTAGGTATACCAGTAAGTGCCCGTAGAAATTTGTTTTCTGAGGCTTGCAAAGAATTAAGATTTTCAAAGCCCCACATTTATGCGCCGTAAAGTGCAGACCCAATAGCCTTTGCTTCATAAACCAATAGGGCTGGTTTAACAGGTTTAGTTAGGGACTTCCTGTGCTCTGAATTGATGGCGCCCGCTATTTGCTTATGCCGCAATGTAGCAATATTTAAGTGCTGGCTCCACCTGTTGTTATCAGCAATTTGGATACCCAAATATGTAAATGAGTTGACTACCTCTAGAGGCCGACGGCTCGTCATAATTTTGGACTTGAAGCTGCGATGCGGCTTAAAAATCATAAGTTTAGTTTTAGTGGTATTCACCTTGAGTCCGTGTTCCCCACAAAAATTCTCAAAAATCAACAGAGCACGCTGCAGGCCACTAGGAGTTTTTGATAAAATTAGCGTGTCATCCGCAAACATTAGTATGGGGATTTTTAGGCCTGAAAGAGAAGGAGCATCAACTGTCGCAGGAACCAATCGGGAGACTACACCATTTATAAACAATGTAAACAAGGTAGGAGCCATTGAGCACCCTTGTCTGACTCCTCGCTCTACACGGAAATCAGCTGTGACCATCCCGTGGCCGCCCCACTGGATTTTAGCAAAGTTAGACTCGTGGAGGCGCAATATCATTGTTAGTAATTAATTCGGGACCCCCAAACTATGTAAGACTTGCCACAGTTTGGCCCGCGAAACCAGGTCGAAGGCAGCCCGCAAATCGACGAATGCCGCATACAGGCTGCCCCCCCCCCCAGCACCACGGTCTTCCACTGTAGCAATTGGAAGCGGAACACTTGGTCAACCGTGCTAGTTGCCCTTCTAAAACCTGCTTGGAAGGGAGATAGGATGTTATTATCTTCTGCCCATTGGAGGAGCCTATTGACTACCACACGACCGACAATTTTTTGCACAGTGTCAATAAGGCTAATAGGCCTATAGTTACATGGCTGAGCACGGTCCCCCTTTTTGTACACGGGGATGATCACTGCACCTCTCCATGAATCAGGGACGTCGGCTCCCTGAGCAATAGAATTGATAAGCAAATAAATATATTTGCACCAGCGTTCCCTATCATTTAAAAAGATGTCAGCGGGTACTCCATCTAAACCAGGAGCTCGCCCTCGTTTTACTGCGCAAATAGCAGACATAATCTCTTTATGAGTGAAGAGGCTGTCTTCAGAAAACGTCATGGTGAAACTATCATCATCTGTGGCCAGGGTGTTAAGAGTATATTGTGAGCTAAAGAATTTTACCCATGCCTCTTGTGAGACATTGTTGTTTGGAGACTATTCAGCTCTCTCAGAACCCCATTTTACAATGTTCCAGAAAACTCTGGAATCCTTCCTGTCGCTGGCCTTTTTCAATTTACACCAGTGTTGCTCATCCCACTCCCTCTTGGCTTTTGCTATACATGCTTTGTATTCCTTTCTGGCAAGACAAATAGATACGCAGTCTCTCCTCTTAATAGCGTAACCAAGGGCAAGTCTTGCCTTCCTACAATCAGTGTTATACCATCTTGCATCTTTACGGACCATAGCCCCCTTTCGTTTATCAGGTTTTAAAAAGTGCACCTTGATCTTGGCAAGTTACATCAAATTAGATATCTGAAAGAGACACGTTAGTGATAGATTCCTTACCTTAGAATATCCCCAGGCGTCAGACTGGATCCGGAAATTTTTGCATAGCAATACCTCTGCGCGTCGGTAGGCGTCGTCTGCGGCTCCGCGTCCGTCGTCGGCGTCGTTAGCGCCGGAATGACGTCGTCGGAGTACTTAGACGCCGCCCATGCGCGCTGACGTCAGTTCTTCTTTTTTCCGCGCCAGCTAGCGCAGATCCGGAAGAAGCTCTACCCCCAGTCAATTTTTGACTGAACTTTTTGATCACTCTTTTTTGTCGAGTCTTCGACTCTATCGGTGCCAGGGATGCCCGGGTTTCAAGCCTTGCTCGAAGTGCGATCGACTCATGTCGGTCACGGACCCCCATCGTCGGTGCCTGAAGTGCTTAGGCCTCGACCATGCAGATCGAACCTGCTCCGACTGCCGGGCTCTGACGTCGAAGGCTAGGTGGGAGCGGTCCCGCAAGCGACTCGAGCTGAGGCAGTCGGCCCGCGCCGCTCCAGGTCCCGGTCCCGGTCCCACGGGAGGTCGAGGGACAGGTCGCGAGGTCGGAGTCATCGAAGCTCCGGGAGTGGACACCGGTCGTCTGGTTCCAAGTCCTCAGGTAAGAGGCATGAGAGGTCGGAGCGACGTCATCGATCCTCCGACCCACCCCAACGCTCGCACGATGCGGCCGGGGGCTCGGGCGACACCGCCCACGCGGCTCCGCGGTAGTCGCTCACCTGCCCCACACCTTCGGGTCCCTGGGCACGGCGCGACGCCGGAGGAGGTCGAGAGGTACCTCATGGCCATGAGGGCCCTCCCTCCTCAGTCGGTTTGCCGTGGCGTCTTCGGGCCCAACGGCTCCGTCTGGAGGTCCTAACGGGTCCGGCGCTTCGGCCCCGATGCCGTCGGGCGCTTCGGCCGCGACGCCACCGGCGACTTCAGTGTCTGCGCCGCAGGACTTCGCCGGATCCGGCTCCGGATCCGGGACGTCGCCGGTCGACCTTACGACCTCACCGGCGCCGTCCCCACGGGTGTCGCCCCCGGCGCCCACTGTGGTTGCCGCCCCCAATGTTTCCTGCCGTCCGACTCAGGCGCCGGAAGGGCGCCGCTGGGCGCCGATTCCGTCGGCCTTTGGGGATTTTTATCTCTACGAGGAGGCCCTGTCTACTAATCCTGGTTTGCAGGGCACAGGTGACGAGGAAGATTGGGAGGGGTCTGAGGACCCTCTGGCACTAGATTGCCAGTCTCAACAGGACTGGACATATGAGCTTGGGGAGGCCAGTGGTCTTGACACTTCGCCAGACGCTGGATTTAGCTCACCTCCGACTGTGGCTTCGGAGGCGGGCTCTACACATAGTGTAGTGTTGACGAAGACAGCTAAGGCCTTAAACCTTAAGCTCCCCGTCGCGGCCGTGAGGACTAACCTCCTCACAGAGGTCCTCAAACCGCAGTCAAGCTCCAGTGAGCCCCTGCTGCCGTTCAATGTGGCCTTGTGTGACGTTCTTGTGGGCACTTGGTCCAAGCCCGCCACAGGTCCGCCTGTGGATAGGAACGTGGCCAGACGCTACCGCCCGGCCCCAGGCGACCCATGCTTTTTGTCCACCCACCCCACCCCGAGAGTCTGGTCATCCAGGCCTCAAATCCCAGACCGCATTCCCGTCGGCCCCGCCCGACAGGGAATCCAAGAGATACGAACAGTTCGGGAAGAAGGTTTTCTCGTCTGTTAGCTTAGGGCTGCGGTCTGTGAATACCGCCTGTCTCTTGGGCCGCTACACCCACACTCTGTGGGACACGGCTGCGGAGGTGCTGCCACAATGCCCGGAGGAGGTCCAGGCTAAACTCGGCCAAGCCCTTGCGGAAGGCCGATGTAGGAGAGTAGGGTCTGCAATCCTATGATCACCCAGATTTTTTGCTTTTGTTTCACTGGTTTACGACTTTCTCTGGCTGTGGGCCTGCCAATCAGACCCACAGCCTGGCTGTTCTCTTTCTAAATTACCTCATGTACCCTAGGTGCATCTACCAATTGGTACTGGGCCACCTTATCAGACCCTGTAACTCAGGGCATAGGTGTACCCAGGGCTGCCAGGGGCTGCAGCATGTATTATGCCACCCCTGGCTGGCCTCCTAAATTTGACACAACTGGCTGCATGACAGCTGGGGCAAAGTCGTGTAATCACCCTTTGCTGTAGGTGTAGTATACCTATACCTAACCCTAAAATGGACACACAGATTCCTATCAGTCACTCCTATGGCAGGCCTTGACAATCCTGAAGGCAGAGTGCTTGGAATCGTGTGAGATGGTGCTCTGGCCCGAGCTGAGCCTGTCTGCAGCTTGCGGAATCAAGTCCTAATAGCTGTTCCATGATATCGCATACCATATACTCTTAAGTGCATTATAATCCTCGCGGTTAAATGCTATCTTTGGTATTGCTTTATCAAAACATGTCGAGTAAGGTGTCATACGAATTGGAATACTAACCCCTCGCCAATTCTGGCGACGGGGTTAGCATTCCACCCTTCTAGAGGGACACGACATGTATGTAACTGTGAACCCCGGTTAAAGTTAACTGAAGCCTCAGCTCCACAAAATGGATGCTGCCACCACAGACACGAGTCTGACCCCCTGCAGCTGGGAGTCCTTCCAGCGAGGGGAGCCTGGACAAAGGGGTTCCTGTCAGGGGCGGTGCTAGCACCGTCCCAGACATGGTTTTGTGTATCCTGGGTAGGCAGGGCTTTACAGGAAGGTGACTGCTGAGTGGCACCCCGGTGCTCACTACGCATAGGCCGGTCTGAACCAGTTCCAGGGGCACACCAGCCCCTGGCCTGGGGAAGTCCAGCATGGCTGAGGGGTGTAACCACCCCCCACCTAGTCCCACCCATAGGCAGGACCTAGTCACCGGGTCAGCCCCCTTTTTTAGTATAAAGATGGGAGCGGGCCCCCTGTTAAAATTAGATCATCTTTGGAATCAAGATACCACTTTCTTCGAAAGGACTTCACGATTTCTTCTTCAAGATTCTCCCTTGTGGCTAAGGAGTAGTCACCCTGCATCAAGCGGGCACCATCCTAAAGAACACTGCGGTCTGCTGCAAGTCCTTCATCACGAATCCGACGACCCAGCTCGACGAGACCCGGCTTCCCTGGCACCTCTGACCTCTACTCACCTCTACAGCCCAGCTGAGAACCGTGAGTGCGACGAGACCTCAAGGGACCGACGATCGCCAAGACTGCACGACATCTTTACTGCAAGCCCACCGTGTCCTCCACTGGTGAGTGCTTTGGGGTCCGAGAAGCCCCGACCCTGCGCAGCTCCAGCACCCAAGATCAGCCCCCCTGCATCTCCACGATCTGCGTGGGGCCCTTCTGCTGTTTGCTGTGCACCGCGTTGTTTGGCTACTAGCCGGCTGGCTTGTGGCCCTCTGAACGACGCCCAACGACTTCACGACTGCTGGTCTGGTTGCTCCAGGCTGGCCCTTGCTTCCTTGTTCAAGAGAGGCACCCCGGACCCTCCTGGTCCATTCCAGACGCCATTTTAGGTCCACCGCGTGGGCTTGAATTTGCCAAGGCTTTGTTGCCCAATCCTGGGTCCAGCGACGCCGACAGCTTCTAACTTCGTGGGACAGCTCGATCCTCCATCCTGGTCGCCGACAACGCCTCCTGGTCCGCGAGATCTTCGAGCTACAGCGTCACCCACTCACCTTGTCGAGGTGGCTACCATCCGGTGCCCTCCTGGTGCCCACTGACTACTGGCTAGTAGTCTCGAACTTGGTCCCCTCTGCTTTCAGGTGTCATCTATCTTCAAGATCCAGGCTTGGATCCGACTGAACTTTCTTCACTGGTCACCGGCCAGCATCTTTTCTTCCGGCTCCTGGTCCGTCTACGAGGATTCCCGACGTCTTTTCAGACCTATGCAGCTGCAGCCCCTGGGCTAGGTAACTTCGGCATTTCGGTGCCCCAGCATAGCCTCACTATCCAAGGGTCAGAATCTACTTTCGTTTTCTCCCTACCAGGTCGGGTTCGCCCGAGAACACTAACTTTCTAATTCCTAGCTACCATAGACTTTTGTCCCGCATCTCGCGTGAGAGTGCACACACTGCACCCGAGTCCCCTAGGCCTCCTAGAAGTAATCTAACGATTCCCTAGTCAAGTCCTAGCGATTCCAAAAGCTATTAGTACTGTACTTACCTGCTAGGAATTTCGCATTCCACTTTCAGAGTATATGGTTTTCCGTGCCCCTCGGGCATTTGTATATACTGTGCTAACTTAAGTATTTTTGTAAGAGTTTTGGTTTGTGCTTAGTACCCTGTCCTCATAAAGAGTACAGGGCTGTTGTGATCTTTAAATAAATAACTGTTTATTTTCATAACACTTGTGTGGTGTCCTTTCACTTGGTATTCAAGGGGTATATGTGTGGTAAACAGCTGGCTTAACACGCCCTCTCGAGTCTTTAGCCTTAGACTGCTCGTATCCATGCTACTAGGATAGCTGGTCTATAAGGTTGACTTACAACCAATCATCAATAAGGGTTGCTGGACTGATACATAGTGGGCACTAGAATAGTGACCACTGCATATCAGGCCACCTTCTCACATTGGTGAGCAGCGGTTGGGATTTGAGCTTGCTGTTGTTTTACCACACGTATCCTAAGAATATCTTGTTGAAAGATCACATAAGTACTGTTAGGTACACATAACTAAAGCTTAGAATACTCTGAGTTCTACTGAACCAGCTGTTGTAGCTCCTCAAGGCTTAGCACACCTTGGCTGCAACTCTTAGCAAGGGATCAGTAGGTAAACACATAGTGTAGGTAGGTGCATCACTTACACCACACTAGAAACAGTATGTCGGACAAAGGAGGAAACACTGAGGTTCCCCTTGTGTCAGTTGACCCTCCACAGGTCATCTCTTCAAGATATACTGCGCTTAGCTTCCATGAGTTACGACAAGTGTGTACCTCTAGGAAGATTAAGCAGGGGTCTAACCCCACAACTGCCTTTCTGATTGGTCTCTTAGAGACTCATGATGCAAGGAGGGCTGGTAACCCAGACCCTTCTAATTCAGATGGCAACATGCCCTCCTTACAGGGTCCCTTTGATGCCCAGGACCATCCTCTTCAGGAAGCAGATGATGCTGATGATGAGGATGATGATTTGGTATCAGGGGATGAGGCAGAAAAGGAACAGGTAGAAGTCAACAGACTAACCAGGTCCAACTTAAGCAGACATGAGATGGGCACTAGGGGACCCTTGGGGCCACTCTCAGGTCAGCTTAACATTGGGAATGGACGAGATAGATCTCTATCAAGAGGCTCTATCAGATCCCTTCATACCAATGGCTCTCAACGTTCCTCTCAAAGGGGAATGACATCTCCCCAGAGGAGAATGTATGAAGCTAAGGAAAAGGCAGCCAATCTGAGGATTGAAAGGGAAGAACTTGCCCTGGCCAAAGAGAGGCTTGCCTTTGCTAGAGAGCAACAATTGAGTGGGACAGTCCCCACTGGTGGCAGCATTGTACCTAGCAATAGGGAAAGGAGTTTTGATACAAAACACCTTGGTAAGATAGTGCCCCCCTTTAAACAAGGGGATGACATCCACAAATGGATTACTGCTTTGGAGAGGGCCTGCACTGTGCAAGGTGTTCCCCCAAGTCAGTGGGCAGCTATCTTGTGGCTCTCCTTTGAGGGTAAAGGAAGAGACAAGCTCCTCACCACAAGGGTGGAGGATGCTAATGATTACCAAGTCTTGAAAAATGCACTGGTTGATGGGTTTGGCCTAACCACTGAGCAGTACAGGGTGCTGTTCAGGGATACCCAGAAAACTCAGTCTCAAGATTGGGCTGACTTTGTAGATTGTGCCACTAAGGCTTTTGAGGGCTGGTTGCTGGGCAGTAAGGTTACTGATTATAAAGGATTGTACAATTTGATGATGAGAGAGCAAATTTTAAACAATTGTCAGAACCAGTTGTTGCATCAGCATCTTGTTGACTCAGATCTGACCTCTCCCCAAGAATTGGGAAAGAAGGCAGACAGATGGGTTAGAACAAGAGTTAAACAGAACCAGGGCCAGAATCAAGGTGGTCAGAAGAAAGCAGACCAGAAGGGTAAAGATTCTAAGGGGGAACAAAATGACCAGAAGTCTTCGACAGGTCCCCAACAACCCAAAGAGGGTGGGGGTCAGGCTCCCCAAAAGAAGAAAGAAGGCCAATCTAAAAGGTGGTGCCAATACTGCAAAAGTAAAACTCACTGGTTTAGTGAGTGCACCAAGAAAGGAGGAGGGCAGACTCCTGCCACTGCAGCCCCTAAGGCACCTGTGCCCCCTAGTACAGCCAGCAGTGGTAGTGCACCTCCCAAGGGTTTAGTAGGGTTAACCCTGGGTTCTGAGGGGTGTGACAACTTAGTTGGTACACTCACTCAGGCTGTCCTTGTTTGTACAGGGGATGTGGATATGTCCCCTGACATAAGTCCCAATACTTTGGGCAAATACAGACAGACACCTTTTATTAATGGAAAAATGGCTCAGGCCTATAGGGACACTTGTGCCAGTGTCACAATGGTGACACCTAGCTTTGTGGACCCTGGACAGATCATGCCAGGTACAGAATTCCTGGTGACCAATGCAAGCAATGTCACTACCAATCATAGTATGGCAATTGTAGCTTTCTCCTGGGGAGGGGTAACTGGCCAAAAGAAGGTTGTAGTTAGTTCAGACCTCCCAGTGGATTGTTTGTTGGGCAATGATTTGGAGTCATCACAATGGTCAGAAGTGGAGCAGAGGACTCATCTGGAAATGTTAGGTTTGCCAGCACATGTGTTTGCTGTGACTAGGTCACAGGCCAGAAGATGCCCCACTGAACAGGTGCTGGATCCTGGAACAATGGACCAGACACCTTCCAAGAAAAAGAGCAGTAGGGTTAAGGCTGTGCCTTCCCCCTTGCCCCAGGTTGTGGATCAAGTCTCAGAGGAGGCTGACCTGCAGGAATTGAGGGAAACTGAGCCTAGAGAGTTTGAACTTGATCAAGTTGAATTCTTGGGTTCAGGGGGACCCTCAAGGGAAGACCTGGGGAAGGACCAGTTAGGCTGCCCTTCTCTTGAACCCCTCAGACAGCAGGCTGCTGCTGAGGCTGCTGGGAACGCCACAGGTACCCACAAGGTATACTGGGAAGATGGACTCCTGTACACTGAGTCAAGAGACCCCAAGCCTGGCATGACCAGGAGGCTGGTTGTACCCTTGTCTCAGAGAGGTTTCCTACTTACCTTGGCCCATGAGATTCCCTTAGCAGGACACTTAGGCCAGACAAAGACTTGGGACAGGCTTGTCTCACACTTTCACTGGCCTCACATGAATGAGGATACCAAGGAGTTTTGTCGCTCCTGTGTCACTTGCCAAGCCAGTGGTAAGTCAGGTGGCACAACAAAGGCCCCCCTTATACCAATGCCTGTGGTGGGGGTGCCCTTTGAAAGAGTGGGGATTGACATTGTTGGTCCAATGGAACCCCAGACAGCATCAGGGCACAAGTTTATACTGGTGGTAGTGGATCATGCCACCAGGTATCCTGAAGCTATTCCACTTAGGACCACCACAGCACCTGTGGTGGCAAGGGCCCTAGTTGGAGTGTTCTCCAGAGTGGGCTTCCCTAAGGAGGTTGTCTCTGACAGAGGTGCAAACTTCATGTCAAGCTATTTAACTGCTATGTGGAAGGAGTGTGGTGTCAATTACAAATTCACTACACCCTATCACCCACAATGCAATGGGCTTGTTGAAAGATTCAACAGGACCCTAAAAGGGATGATTCATGGACTACCTGAAACACTCAGGCGTAGATGGGATGTCCTGATGCCCTGCCTTCTGTTTGCTTACAGAGAGGTCCCACAAAAGGGGGTTGGCTACAGCCCTTTTGAACTTTTGTATGGGCATCCTGTGAGAGGCCCCTTGTGTTTGGTGAAGGAAGGATGGGAGAGACCTCTCAAAAAGCCTGCAACCAACATAATGGACTATGTACTTGGTCTCCGCTCCAGGATGGCTGAGTATATGGAGAAGGCATCAGAAAACCTTAAGGCCAGTCAAGAACTTCAAAAAGCTTGGCATGACCAAAAGGCTGTCCTGACTGTTTATCAGCCTGGACAGAAGGTGTGGGTGCTGGAGCCAGTGGCCCCAGCAGCACTCAAAGACAAATGGTCTGGGCCCCACACAATCCTTGAGCAAAAGGGAGAGGTCACCTACCTGGTGGACCTTGGAACTCCCAGGAGTCCCCATAGGGTACTCCATGTCAACAGGCTCAAAGCATATGTCGACAGGAAGGACATGAGCTTGCTCATGGCCATAGATGAGGGACAGGAGGAAGAGAGTGACCCTCTCCCAGACCTGCTCACTCAGAATCCTGATGATGGGTCAGTAGATGGTGTTGTCTTTTGTGGCAGCCTCTCTGAACATCAACAGAAAGACTGTAAACAGGTTCTTCAGTCTTTCAGACATATGTTCTCTCTGACACCCAGTCAGACCAATTGGTGCACCCATGAGGTTGACACTGGTGACAGCCTGCCAGTCAAGAGTAAAATCTACAGGCAGCCTGATCATGTTAGAGACTGCATAAAAACTGAAGTGCAGAAAATGTTGGAATTGGGAGTCATTGAACCCTCAGATAGCCCTTGGGCTAGTCCAGTAGTTCTAGTGCCAAAGCCTCACACCCAAGATGGTAAGAGAGAGATGAGGTTTTGCGTAGACTACAGGGGTCTCAATGCAGTCACTAAGACTGATGCCCATCCAATACCAAGGGCAGATGAACTTATAGATAGATTGGCTTCTGCCAACTACTTAAGTACATTTGACTTAACAGCTGGGTATTGGCAAATCAGGTTAGCTGAAGATGCCAAGCCCAAAACAGCATTTTCAACCCCTGGTGGGCATTATCAATTTGTGGTAATGCCCTTTGGTCTGAAAAATGCACCTGCCACCTTCCAAAGGTTGGTGAATCAAGTCCTTACTGGGCTGGATGACTTCTGTGCAGCATATCTAGATGATATTGCTGTCTTTAGCTCCACCTGGGAGGATCACCTGGTCCACCTGAGGAAAGTGTTAGAGGCTCTGCAAGCAGCAGGCCTCACTATCAAGGCCACCAAGTGCCAGATAGGGCAGACACAGGTTGTATACCTGGGCCACCTTGTAGGTGGAGGCCAGGTTCAGCCACTGGAGAGCAAAATACAGTCAATCAGGGACTGGGCTCCTCCAACCACCCAGACTCAGGTTCGAGCTTTCTTGGGCCTGACTGGATACTACAGAAAGTTTGTCAGGAACTATGGTTCCATTGTGACACCATTAAATGAACTGACAAGTAAGAAAATGCCAAAAAAGGTTCAGTGGACAGCAGGCTGTCAAAAAGCATTCGATGACCTAAAGCAGGCCATGTGCACAGCACCTATCCTTAAGAGTCCAGACTACTCCAAACCATTCATTGTCCAAACAGATGCTTCTGAGTTGGGTGTGGGAGCTGTTCTTTCTCAACTGAATTTTGATGGTCAGGATCAGCCCATTGCTTTTATAAGCAGAAGGCTGACCCCCAGAGAGAAGAATTGGTCAGCTATTGAGAGGGAGGCCTTTGCTGTGGTTTGGGCCCTGAAGAAGCTGAGGCCATACTTGTTTGGCACTCACTTCAAGATTCAGACCGACCATAAGCCCCTCTTGTGGCTAAATCAGATGAAGGGTGAAAACCCCAAACTGCTTAGGTGGTCCATTTCCCTACAGGGGATGGACTTTACAGTGGAACATAGACCTGGTACTGATCATGGCAATGCCGATGGGCTCTCCAGATATTTCCACTTAGAACAAGAAGACTCACCTGGTCAAGGTTAGCTTATTGTCCCAAAGTTTGGGGGGGGGTCATGTAGGAGAGTAGGGTCTGCAATCCTATGATCACCCAGATTTTTTGCTTTTGTTTCACTGGTTTACGACTTTCTCTGGCTGTGGGCCTGCCAATCAGACCCACAGCCTGGCTGTTCTCTTTCTAAATTACCTCATGTACCCTAGGTGCATCTACCAATTGGTACTGGGCCACCTTATCAGACCCTGTAACTCAGGGCATAGGTGTACCCAGGGCTGCCAGGGGCTGCAGCATGTATTATGCCACCCCTGGCTGGCCTCCTAAATTTGACACAACTGGCTGCATGACAGCTGGGGCAAAGTCGTGTAATCACCCTTTGCTGTAGGTGTAGTATACCTATACCTAACCCTAAAATGGACACACAGATTCCTATCAGTCACTCCTATGGCAGGCCTTGACAATCCTGAAGGCAGAGTGCTTGGAATCGTGTGAGATGGTGCTCTGGCCCGAGCTGAGCCTGTCTGCAGCTTGCGGAATCAAGTCCTAATAGCTGTTCCATGATATCGCATACCATATACTCTTAAGTGCATTATAATCCTCGCGGTTAAATGCTATCTTTGGTATTGCTTTATCAAAACATGTCGAGTAAGGTGTCATACGAATTGGAATACTAACCCCTCGCCAATTCTGGCGACGGGGTTAGCATTCCACCCTTCTAGAGGGACACGACATGTATGTAACTGTGAACCCCGGTTAAAGTTAACTGAAGCCTCAGCTCCACAAAATGGATGCTGCCACCACAGACACGAGTCTGACCCCCTGCAGCTGGGAGTCCTTCCAGCGAGGGGAGCCTGGACAAAGGGGTTCCTGTCAGGGGCGGTGCTAGCACCGTCCCAGACATGGTTTTGTGTATCCTGGGTAGGCAGGGCTTTACAGGAAGGTGACTGCTGAGTGGCACCCCGGTGCTCACTACGCATAGGCCGGTCTGAACCAGTTCCAGGGGCACACCAGCCCCTGGCCTGGGGAAGTCCAGCATGGCTGAGGGGTGTAACCACCCCCCACCTAGTCCCACCCATAGGCAGGACCTAGTCACCGGGTCAGCCCCCTTTTTTAGTATAAAGATGGGAGCGGGCCCCCTGTTAAAATTAGATCATCTTTGGAATCAAGATACCACTTTCTTCGAAAGGACTTCACGATTTCTTCTTCAAGATTCTCCCTTGTGGCTAAGGAGTAGTCACCCTGCATCAAGCGGGCACCATCCTAAAGAACACTGCGGTCTGCTGCAAGTCCTTCATCACGAATCCGACGACCCAGCTCGACGAGACCCGGCTTCCCTGGCACCTCTGACCTCTACTCACCTCTACAGCCCAGCTGAGAACCGTGAGTGCGACGAGACCTCAAGGGACCGACGATCGCCAAGACTGCACGACATCTTTACTGCAAGCCCACCGTGTCCTCCACTGGTGAGTGCTTTGGGGTCCGAGAAGCCCCGACCCTGCGCAGCTCCAGCACCCAAGATCAGCCCCCCTGCATCTCCACGATCTGCGTGGGGCCCTTCTGCTGTTTGCTGTGCACCGCGTTGTTTGGCTACTAGCCGGCTGGCTTGTGGCCCTCTGAACGACGCCCAACGACTTCACGACTGCTGGTCTGGTTGCTCCAGGCTGGCCCTTGCTTCCTTGTTCAAGAGAGGCACCCCGGACCCTCCTGGTCCATTCCAGACGCCATTTTAGGTCCACCGCGTGGGCTTGAATTTGCCAAGGCTTTGTTGCCCAATCCTGGGTCCAGCGACGCCGACAGCTTCTAACTTCGTGGGACAGCTCGATCCTCCATCCTGGTCGCCGACAACGCCTCCTGGTCCGCGAGATCTTCGAGCTACAGCGTCACCCACTCACCTTGTCGAGGTGGCTACCATCCGGTGCCCTCCTGGTGCCCACTGACTACTGGCTAGTAGTCTCGAACTTGGTCCCCTCTGCTTTCAGGTGTCATCTATCTTCAAGATCCAGGCTTGGATCCGACTGAACTTTCTTCACTGGTCACCGGCCAGCATCTTTTCTTCCGGCTCCTGGTCCGTCTACGAGGATTCCCGACGTCTTTTCAGACCTATGCAGCTGCAGCCCCTGGGCTAGGTAACTTCGGCATTTCGGTGCCCCAGCATAGCCTCACTATCCAAGGGTCAGAATCTACTTTCGTTTTCTCCCTACCAGGTCGGGTTCGCCCGAGAACACTAACTTTCTAATTCCTAGCTACCATAGACTTTTGTCCCGCATCTCGCGTGAGAGTGCACACACTGCACCCGAGTCCCCTAGGCCTCCTAGAAGTAATCTAACGATTCCCTAGTCAAGTCCTAGCGATTCCAAAAGCTATTAGTACTGTACTTACCTGCTAGGAATTTCGCATTCCACTTTCAGAGTATATGGTTTTCCGTGCCCCTCGGGCATTTGTATATACTGTGCTAACTTAAGTATTTTTGTAAGAGTTTTGGTTTGTGCTTAGTACCCTGTCCTCATAAAGAGTACAGGGCTGTTGTGATCTTTAAATAAATAACTGTTTATTTTCATAACACTTGTGTGGTGTCCTTTCACTTGGTATTCAAGGGGTATATGTGTGGTAAACAGCTGGCTTAACACGCCCTCTCGAGTCTTTAGCCTTAGACTGCTCGTATCCATGCTACTAGGATAGCTGGTCTATAAGGTTGACTTACAACCAATCATCAATAAGGGTTGCTGGACTGATACATAGTGGGCACTAGAATAGTGACCACTGCATATCAGGCCACCTTCTCACAGCCGAGATGCAGCACGTTTTTCTATCTGGTGTGGGCTGGATACAACTGACTCACTGGGCAGGGCGATGGCAACGACAGTGGCGGTTCGACACCACGCCTGGTTGAGGTCCGCCAACTTCTCGGCCGATGTCCAGGCCACGCTCCTGGACATGCCGTTTGATGGCCGTCGCCTCTTCGGCGACAAGGCAGACCATGCGCTGGAACGTTTCAAGGACTCCAGGGCTACGGCCAAGTCCTTGGGCCTCACTGCCCCACGCCAGCAATCGGGTGCCTTTCGCTCCTTTCGTGGCCACAGAAGGGGCGCCCCCACGTACTGCCAGCCACGCGCCGCAGAATGTCCAACAGCGCGGTGGCGGACGTGGAAACTGCCGTGGCGGCGGTCGGGGACCACAGCGAGGCCAGTCCACACCTCCCTCAGCAGCACCTGCCTCCAAACCTTCCTAGTCCGTGTTTTCAGGCCCATGTGACGCCTGTGGGAGGCAGGGTTCGCCATCACCTCTCCCACTGGCACACAGTCACTTCGGACAGGTGGGTGCTGCAGATTGTCCGAAGGGGCTACTCCCTCCCCTTCGAGGCATCCCCTCCATCCATGCCACCGCAATGCCACCGCGTGTCGGGGGATCACTTGCAACTTCTGCAAGAGGAAGTCACGGCCCTCTTGGCCAAGAGGGCCATCGAGCGCGTTCCTGGGCCAGAAGTAGGGTGTGGATGTTATTCCCACTACTTTCTGGTGCCCAAGAAGGGCAAAGGGGGCCTACGCCCTATCTTGGACCTGCGGAACGTCAACGGCTTCCTCCGGAAGGAGAAGTTCAAGATGCTGACTTTGGCTCAGGTCCTGGCTGCCCTGGACCCGGGACACTGGATGGTAGCGTTGGACCTGCAGGACGCTTATTTCCACATCCCCGTCCTGCCAGCCCACCGGCGTTACCTGCGGTTCACGGTAGGCCAAGAGCACTTTCAGTTTACCGTGCTCCCCTTCGGCCTTACCAGCGCCCCACGGGTGTTCACGAAGGTGATGGCGGTGGTCGCAGCTCATCTGCGCAGGCAGGGGCTATCAGTCTTCCCCTACCTCGACGACTGGTTGTTGAAGGCGGGCTCGCCCCAGGTAGTCGTTACCCACCTCCAGACTACGGCCGATCTCCTGCACTTGCTGGGGTTGTCCATCAATGTGCTGAAGTCACACCTGTGTCCCTCTCAGAAGCTCCTCTTCATCGGAGCGGTTCTCGACTCGGCGCAGTTTCGGGTTTACCCACCCGATTGGGTCAGAGACAGATCCCTCTCCCTACCCCACCCGGAGCACGTGGTTGTGACGGACGCGTCCCTCCAGGGCTGGGGAGGCCATATGGGAGAGGCGGAGATTAGAGGCCTCTGGTCTCCGGCGGAGTCCCGGCTCCATATCAACATGTTGGAGCTGCGGGCGATTCGTCTAGCACTGAAGGCATTCCTCCCCTCTGTCCGGGGGAGTGTAGTGCAAGTGTTCACCGACAACACCACCACCATGTGGTACTGCAACAAACAGGGCGGAGTGGGGTCGTGGACCCTATGCCAGGAGGCTCTGCGCCTTTGGCAATGGCTGGAACATCAGGGCGTGACCCTGGTGGTTCAACACCTGGCAGGCTCTCTGAATGCCAGGGCGGACGAACTCAGCCGTCGGTGCATGATGGATCACGAATGGCGTCTGAACTCGGACGTGGCGCAAGGTCTCTTTCAGCAATGGGGAGAGCCTTGGTTAGATCTATTCGCCACAGGAGAGAACGCGCAATGTCATCAGTTCTGCGCGTTGGAATTTCCAAGGCGGCACTCGCTCGGAGATGCTTTTCGTCGCGAGTGGAGTTGCGGTCTATTGTACGCCTTTCCGCCTATACCACTTCTGCCCAGAGTGCTGAAGAAGATCAGGCGCGACCGGGCCCAGGTTATCCTTGTGGCTCCGGACTGGGCACGAAGATACTGGTATCCCGAGCTACTCAGCATGTCAGTCGATCCCCCATTCGCCTGCCTCTTCGGGAGGACCTTCTGTCGCAGCAGCAGGGGACGGTGCTGCACCCGAACCTGTCCAGTCTCCACCTACAAGCTTGGAGATTGAGCGGCGACAGTTGAGGCCATTTGACTTGCCTCCTGAAGTCTGTGATATCATTCTGGCAGCCAGGCGTCCCTCCACAAAGTCGGTATACGCCTGCAGGTGGAACAGATTTGTGGCATGGTGCACAGCAAAGGCTGTGGATCCTCTCTCTGCACCCCTTTCGGTAGTGTTGCTCTTTCTTCTTTCCCTTGCCCAGCAGGGCTCTGCTCTGGGCACTCTTAAAAGGTACCTTTCTGCTCATTCCGCCTTCTTAAGGCTACCTGATCAGCCCTCTTTATTCAAGTCCCCCATTGTACATAGATTTCTGAAGGGCATCACACACATGTTCCCTCCTATTCCCTTTGTGATGCCCCAGTGGGACTTGAATCTTGTTCTCACTTATCTGATGTGTGCTCCCTTTGAGCCGCTCCACAACTGTCCTCTCCGTCTTCTCACATTGAAGACTGCTTTCCTGGTCGCCATCACCTCTGCCAGGAGGGTGAGTGAGCTCCAGGCTCTTTCTTCTACTCCACCTTTCCTATCTGTTCATCCTGACAAAGTGGTGTTGCGTACACGACCTTCCTTTCTGCCCAAGGTTGTCACGGCCTTCCACATCGGGCAGTCCATTACTTTGCCCACCTTCTTTCCTCCTCCGCATCCCTCGAAAGAGGAAGAGAGGCTCCACCGGCTGGATCCAAAACATGCGCTCTCCTCTTACCTAGATCGCACACGCCAATTCCGGGTGGATGACCAACTCATTGTTGGTTACGTGAGCGCGAAGAAGGGAAAGGCAGTACACAAGAGGACCATTTCGCGGTGGATCATCTTGTGTATCCAGGCATGTTACTCCATGGCGAAAAAGGAGCCCCCTGCTGGATTGCGGGCTCATTCCACTCGTGCCACGGCAACGACAACTGCCCTGGGCCGAGGAGTCCCCTTACAGGACATTTGCCAGGCAGCGACGTGGGCCTCGCTGCACACGTTCGCGAGACACTACTGCCTGGACAGTCAAGTCCGGAGGGATGACTTCTTTGGCCGTTCCGTCCTCCAGGACTTTCTCGTGTGATATTGGTTCGCAGACCCACCACCGGGGCTGGTATTGCTGGGGTCTCTATTCTAAGGTAAGGAATCTATCACTAACGTGTCTCTTTCAGATGCACAAGTTACTACTTGTGTAACGATATATCTGTAAGAGACATTAGTTAGTGATAGATTCCTTACCGACCCACCCATCCTCCCCGTTCTGCGAACCGATATCTAGGGTTAAGGTCATCCCCTTTCAGGGCCCTAGTTTCATGTCACCAATGTTGGTTCTATCATGGCTCTGCGTATCTGGCGCGGAAAAGCTGTGTATCAGAACTGACGTCAGCGCGCATGGGCGGCGTCTAAGTACTCCGACGACGTCAGCCGCAGACGATGCCTACCGACACGCAGGGGTATTGCTACGCAAAAATATCCGGATCCAGTCTGACGCCTGGGGATATTCTAAGGTAAGGAATCTATCACTAACTAATGTCTCTTACAGATATATCGTTACACAAGTAGTAACTTGTGCAATAGTAACATCTGTTGTTTGCAATACTAAATCAGTGTATGAATCGCTATTTAACAACCCACTTATCTTCTCTCAAGTTTGCTACGTGGAAACTTCACTGTTCCTCTTCCTCTAAACTATGGACCTCGTCACCAGTTGGCTGTTAAATTCCAATATGTACTGTAAATTCGGTTACTGCACATATTTAATTAAGAGCATTGTGATGAAAATCCCATCCCATGGTTTCATTTAGCAGGTCAAATCTGCTGATATTTACCAGGGGAAGTTAAAGGAGCAAACTCTGTATGTTCTTCTCCATTATCGGAAAAACCGTAATTGGGTGGTATTGCTCACACCCAATGCATTATGGCCCAGCAGAGTCTGATTTGTGTCGAGTGTGATAAATATTGCATCAATTACTGACCAACTCGTAAGGAGGGCCTGGAATGGATCTTTAAACTGTGTAAATGACCTCAATGTAAAACATAAACAAGCATTTGCAGTGCAATAGGTCTCGCATTTGCGAGGGTTTCAGCTATCGCCATTGTAAATGACAATGCCTTTTAATAATTTTTTGCTTTTTAAAACAGATAAATGAAAGGCATTGTCATTTACAATGCCAATAGCTTAAACTCTTGCAAATGCGAGACTTCTTGCATTGCAAATGCTTGTTGTCTGACTTATCAATATGACAACCCTACTATTCCTTCTGTGGCCTTATCACAGTCTAAGGTATCCCTTCTGGTCAAGCTATGCTCCATAGGCTAAATATCCTTATATGAGTGAGCGCTGTTCAGTTCATGATATTATTTGTTCTCCATTTGACCACATGATCTTTCCTTGCTAAATGTTTAACGTTTACATGAAATCTATTCTCTTTTATTACAGAGAAACATTTGAAAATTACAAGAAATTTGTAACAAACTGCAACTCATTTTTAGTGGACTTCATCTCCAACTATTGTTTTGATGTAAATATGTCAACATCCCCAGATATTATTAACGAGATGATTAACTTTGTGGCATGTAAACCTTCAAAATCTAAAAGTCCAGGAATCCGAAGAGGTAAGCAATGCATGACCTTTAATATTAAAAGTGATCACTTTAGGGCATGATTGATATTACCAGTAGAATATGTAGTACATGTTTCTTCACATATTGTCTAGATATTTTTTCACTACGTTTCACTGAGTCTGGTTATTTGAATCTGCTGTTACTTTGGAAGTTGCACTGAAGAGAATTAGGCCTGTGTCTGGAAAGGCTTTGGTGCAAACAGTGCCAAGAGCGGACCCTATAGAGGCAGGGAGCGGCATTGGGTCTAAACCCACAAAAGTGCAAAACTCAAAGGGGTGGGTGAAACCTTGGGAATCAGAAGCAGCCCACAGGGTTGAGGAGCCATAAGAAGGCTTCAGGATGTCACTTCTTGGGCAGGAGGACCCATGACAGTAGTCACATCAGGCAAGATTATGCTCAAAAAGGACATTCTACCAGACCATAAGACTAAAAGGTCACTTTATTAGCACAGGACTGGAATAATTAAAACATCTATATAAATCCTAGGCAAAATGTTCCCTTACAAACGTAAACCTCACCCGACAATATGGTACCCCAACAAACCCACCACCTACTAGGATTCCAAGAGCCGCCTCCTTATAACCTTTTCCCCTTCACACACCCACACTTAGCCTACTATTCATGACTCACTGGCATCATCACTCACTCTGTCCCCTCCATCCAGACCATCCAACATGCTCTCCTGCTGAGAGCCCGACCTCACTGGTCAATGCTCGCCCACCAGGAGAACCCCCTACTTCCCCCCGCCCATGGCAACAATCGATCCTGCTGACCCCGCCAACCAGGAAAACCTGGAAGAGTTTTCCTGCCTCCCCCTCAAGAGCATAAACTAACTAATATAAAAGGAGGTCAATGGTCACACAGCAATTCAGCCACCAATAAACGTGACTTCCACAAATAATATTCATATCCAAAAACCGACAGAGGAACTCCATCTTTCTGAAAAAGGAGTGATCCTCCTGAACAATCTCTTTATGCTGTAGAAGACAAATGCCAGCTGTAGGAGAGTAGGGTCTGCTTCCTATGGTCACCCCCGCTTTTTGATTTGCTTTACTGGTTTTCGACGTAGATGTGGCTGTGGGCCTGCTAATCAGACCCACAGCCCAGATGCACTCTCTCTAAATTCACACCATGTACTTTAGGTTCATGCACAATTGGCAATTGGTTCACCTTATCAGCCCTTGTATAGTGTACCCTAGGTACCCAGAGCATAGGTGCATCCAAGGCCTACCAGGGGCTGCAGCATGTATTATGCCACCCCTGGCTGGCCACTCAAGTTGACACAACTGGCTGATCACTCAGCTGGGGCAAGGTTGTGTAATCACCCCATGCTTGGGGATAGTATTCATATATCTAACTTATATATAGACACATAAGAACCTATAAGTCACTCCTATGGCAGGACTTAAAAATCCTGAAGGCAGAGTGCTTGGTATTATGTGAGATGAGGCTCTAGCATGAGATGAGCCTATCTGTAGTTTTCGGAACCATGTCCTTATATCTGTTCTATGATATTGCCATACCATATACTCTTAAGTGCATTATAATCCTCGCGGTTAATGCTAACTTTGGTTTCATTTATCAAAACATGTCGTGTAAGGTGTCATACGCTTTGGAATACTACCCCCTCGTCAGTTCTGGCGACGGGGTTAGCATTCCACCCTTCTAGAGGGAGAAAACATGTTGTTCCTGACAATCCCGGCTAAAGTTAACCAGAGCCCCAGCGTCACAAAATGGACGCTGCTGCCACCGTACAAGTCTGACCTCCTGCTGCTGGGAGTTCTTCCAGTCACGGAGGCTTGTACAATAGGTTTCCTGCCTGGGGAGGTGCGAGCACCACTCCAGACAGGACTTTGTGTATTGGGACAGGGAGGGCTGAATGCAATGAGACACTGCCTGGGGCACACAAGGTGCTCCACGCATACCCCAGTTCAAACCGATTGCTGGGGCACTCCAGCCCCGGCGCGAAACTGGACAAAGGGAAAGGGGTGTAACCACCCCCTTCCCTGGTCCCACCCATAGGAGGGACCTAGCAGGTAAACCAGCCCCTTTTATTAGTATAAAGCTAGGAGCTGAATCTTAGGACTTTAGATTTATCCTGACTAAAACGTGAAACGAAACTAAGAAACAAAAGATAAATGCTAATAACATTTATTTTTTGTTTCTTAGTTAATATAATTGTGCATGAATACAGACTTACTGAAGAAGGCTCACGCCGAAACGCGTTGAAATGGGAATGCACTTCTGTATTTTATAAATCAAATTGATTGTTTGTTATTATTCATATACATTATTATATATATTGGATTTTTGTATGTATGAATTCATAATAAGACAAAAAAACACTTTCTACAAAAAAAGATGATATAAAAACAAATAAAATATTAGAATATATCAGTAAAATCACAGTGTGAGTTCAGTTATTAGCTTTTAGTTTTCTCTCTCTCAAGTTCAACAGGCACAAAACCCGGTGCAATTTTGCTCTTTCTTACCCCAAGTGTTGTAGCCTTGCCAGGTTTCATCCCATTAGGCAGGGGCCCCTTCCTTTTCAAATATCTCTGAACATTAACCTATACTGTTCAGTGGTTAGACCAAACCCATCAATCAGAGCACTCTTGAGGACAGGGTAATTGTTAGCATCATCATCACTAACAGTGAGGAGCTTATCTCTACCTTTTTTCTGAAAAGGAGAGCCACAAGATAGCTGCCCACTGACTTTGGGGTACCTACTGAACTTTGCAAGCCCTCTCCAAAGCAGTTATCCATTTGTGGATGTCATCCCCAACTTTGTAGGGGGGCACAATCTTACTCAGGTTTCTATTATCATAGGACCTATCTTTATCCTTAGGGATATTGCTGCCACCAGTGGGTTCTAATCCACTCTCTCTGTGCTCTCTGGCACGAGCAAGCTTCTCCTTGGCCAAGGCAACTTCAAGTTTCTGCCTCTCAATCCTTAGATTAGCCTCGCTCATACTGGCCTGATGTTGTCTCCTCGGAGGGGAAGTTATTCTCCTCTGAACAGAGGCATTAGAGCCATTAGAAGCATTAGAGTGATTAGATTCCCCAGAATGGGATCTTCTCCTTCTAACCTCCTGGTTAAGCCTGCTTGGGGCCTGTATGGGGCTATCCCATGTTCAGCCCCAAATTGGCTTAGGGTAGCCTGGCTAAGTCTTCTGACTGGGACCCGGCTGTCTACCTCTTCCTCAGAATCTTCCTCCTCTTCTCCTACCTCATCTTCATTATCTATGAGTGCAGGGTCAAGGACATCTTCTGTGGAGGGTATGCCTCTATCTGCATTACCTGAGGGGCCTTGGGTGAGAGGCTTTGTGAACATAATAAGCTTCTAGAAGTTCTATCAGGTGCTGGAGGGTAGGGTGTGAACCCTGTTTCAACTTCCTTGTGGTACACAAGTGTCTCATTGAAGTTGAGGGCTTCATATCTAGAGGGTGCCTTTGTAGGGTCACCGCCCACAGGGAGAGTCACACTAGGCTCTCCTGTGGCAGACATGAGGTCTAGTGAGTAGTGGTGTGTGCACCTACCTACACTATGTGTTTTCCTACTAAACCCTTTCTGGGAGATGTAGTCAGGGTGTGCTAGGCCCTTTCCTCTACAACAACCAAGTTCAGTAGAACTTAAGTATTCTAAGACTTGTTATATGTACCTATGGTACCTTATGTGATCTTTAAAATGATTATCTCAAGTTTACAATTGGTAAAACAACAGCAAGCTCTTATGCCAACTGCTGCACACCAATGTGAGAAGTTGGCCTGGTATATGGTGTTCACTATTCTAGTGATCACCTTGCACCAGTCAAACAACCCTTATGGTAATGGTTGTAAAGTCAACCTTATAGACCAGCTATCCTAGGGGTAGCATGGACAAGCAGTCTTAGGCTAAACTCAAGAGGGCATGTGAAGCCAGCTGTTTTACCATATGTAATCCCTTGAATATCAAATGAAAGGACACCACACAGGTTGTATATAAAATACAGATGTATTTATTACTAAACAACACTCCTCTGAACTCTTTATGAGGTCAGAGGCCAATGCACATAACAATTTACTTAATCTGAATACTACAAGTTGCACAATTTACAGTCAGGCCCTAGGGGGCACGTGAAACCATATATTAAGAAAGTGGTATAAGTACCACGTCACAAATGTAGAGAAGGCCTAGGGCCTCGGGAATCGCTGGGGCTACACTGCTCTAACAGTAGTTAAGAAGTAGGAGGTCCACAGGATGCGTGTGCAGTGTCTAAACAGACACGCGGGTTGTCATTGAGAATCAATGGGAACGTAAAGTCTAGAAAGTAGTTGATTTAGGGCATTTCCGGATGGACTAGGAGAAAGCTACTTAAAACACAGACACTAGGATAGTCAATACCCACAGGAGCACCGGAGTACTCGTGTTACCTCACCCACGGACGGCGAGTGCATAGGTGGCAAAGTGTGTCGGGTTTCCAGGCAACCAGGCACCATCCAGCAAATCAACGGCTTGCTTTGTCGACGTTCCCGCCAGAACCCGATCACAGAGCCTGACAAGACTCAGACTTCCAGACCTCTCAGACCCTCTCTTCACGACAGTAGCAAAGCTGAGATCCGTGGAGGCGACAAGACATGTGGGACCGGACATCTTGAAAAGCCTGCAACTTGCTACCTGTGCAGCTTCTCAGGCACCCTCGAAGTTGTGCACTGGGGATTGAGAAGCCCCAACCCCGAGCACCATCTGCACTGAAGATCAGCTCTCCCCACTCCACGAGTTCTGCGTGGGGCCCTTCTGCTTTTGTTCTGCTCGACGCGTTATCCGGTTACTAGCCCGCTGGCTAGTAGCCTCTGTGACGACAATCCTTTGATCTACACCGCTGGTCTGGTTGTTTCAGACTGGTCCCTGCTTCCCTGCAAAGGTGAATCACCTAAGACCTAGCTGGTCTGCAACAGAAGACATCTTTGAATCCTGCGTGGGTTGCCTTTGTCAAGGCTTGTTGACTCCAATCCAGAAGTCGACTCCTCCATCAGCGAGATCCTTCGTGGGACAGTCCGTATCCAGCTCCTGGTCGTCCTCGACCCCTCCTGGTCCACATGGCTGCAGAGACAAGCTTCACGACAGCACCTGATTGCTCCTCGGCGTCGTCTGGTTCCTTCCTGATTCCACCCGGTCACTAGCTAGTGACCCAGACTCTGCCCCCTTTGCTTTCAGGTCCTCTTCATCCTCGATCCACCCTTGGATCCACCCGAACATCTTCCGCCTGATCGCCTGCAGCATCTTTCTTCAGGTCTCCATAGGATTCAACGACGAAACCCGACACATCTTGACACCTATGCCCCCGCCGTCCGTGGGTGAGGTAACGCGAGTACTTCGGTACTCCCAAGTGTATTGACTATCCAAGTGTCTAAGTCTTTAGTTATTTCCTCCTAGCTAAACCGGAAGTGTCCTAAATCTTCTTTAACCTAACTTCTAAGTTCCCATTGACTTTGCATTGGAACCCGCGTGTGTGTAAAGTCACTGCACGCGACTCCGGCGGGCCTCCTACTTCCTAACAACTGGTAGTTTAGTGTAGACCCAGCGATTCCCTAGGCCCTAGGCCTTCTCTTACTTTGTGACGCGGTACTTATACCACTTTCTTAATATATGGTTTGCATCGCTCCTAGGGCTCAACCGTAATTTGTGCGACTTAATGTATGATAACTAAGTATCTTGTTATGTGCTTGTGCCTCTGACCTAATAAAGAGTTCTGAGGGGTTGTGTTAGAAATAAATACATATATATTTTATATATATCCTGTGTGGTGTCCTTTCATGTGGTATTCAAGGGGTTGCATATGGTAAAACCGCTTGCTTTACACTCCCTCAAGAGTCGTTAGTGTAAGACTGCTCTGTCCATGCTACCATTAGGATAGCTGGTCTATAAGGTTGACTTACAATCAATCACCATATGGGTTGTTTGGACTGATACAAGGTGACCACTAGAATAATGGACAGCATATATCAGGCCAACTTCTCACAAGCATCACAAAATGGATGCTGCTGCCACATGTATGAGTCTGACCTCCTGCAGCTGGGAGCCCTTCCAGCGAGGGAGGCCTTTACAATAGATTTCCTGCCTTGGAAGGTGTGAGCACCTCCCCAGACAGGCCTTAGTGTATTGGGGCAGTGTAGGTTGAAAGAAACCAGACACTGCCTGGGGCACACAAGGTGTCCCATGCATAGCCCGGTTCAAACCAGTTGCTGGGGCACTCCAGCCCCAGCTCTGGCGTGAAATTGGACAAAGGGAAAGAAGTGTAACCACCCCCTTCCCTGGTCCCACAAATAGGAGGGACCTAGTAGGTAATCCAGCCCCCTAGTTTGGTATATAGGTAGGAACTGAGTCTAGAGACTTTAGATTACCCTTGAAGAAACGTTGTTGCTGTACTCTTGGACCTTCGATGTTCTACACGATAGAAGACTCAATAATCTCCCTTGTGGTCAAGGAGTGACCACCCTGTGCAAACAGGCACCAACTAGTGAATTGCCTGTTTGCTTTGCCGCCTGTCCTGAAGGATCCCGACGACTCTGCTTCACAGAAACTGGACTCCCAGACTCTCCGACCTCAACCTACATCCACAGCACAGCTTAGACCCGTGGTGGACACGAGAGACGTGGGACCGGACATCCTGGCTATCTTGCTCTTTGCTAACAGTGCAGCTCCTGAGGCCTCCTCGAAGTTGTGCATTGGGGACTGAGATACCGCAGACCCGAGCACCATCTGCACCCAAGATCAGCCCTCCACATTCCACGAGTTCTGCGTTCGGCCCTTCTGCATTTTCCTGCTCGACGGAGTCTTCCCGGTTGCTAGCCCGCTGGCTAGTGAGCCCTCTGAAGACACCATCTTGAAACTTCTTTGCTTGCCTGGTTGCTCCAGTCTTGCTCCAGCTTCCCTGAAAAGGAGAGGCACCCCAGACCTTGCTGGTCTGGCCTGAAGCGAATCTTCACTTCCTGCGTGGGCTGCGTTTGCCAAGGCTTGTTGGGTCCAATCCAATACCGACGCCGCAGACATCCAGATCCTTCGTGGGACAGCTCGAATCCAGCTCCTGGTCATCTTCAATGCCTCCTTGACTACGTGGCTGCGGAGACAAACTTCATCATCTTCACCTGAAGTACTCGACATCGCCTGGTTCCGTCCTGGTTCCATCCTGGTCACTGGCTAGTGACCCAGACTCTGTCCCCTCTGTTTTCAGGTTCTTCACAGCTCCGATCCACCCTTGGATCCATCCGGACACTTCTCTCCTGGTCGCCTGCAGCACTTCTTTGCAGCTCTCCATAGGAAACAGCGAGGAAACCCGGCACGATTTGGCACCTATGCCCCCTATTTCCCTGAGTGAGGTAACACGAGTACTCCAGTGCTCCCGTGGGTATTGACTATCCTAGTGTTCTAGTATTAAGGGGTTTTCTCCTAGCTGAACTGGAAGTGTCCTAAATCTACTACTTTGTACTTTTTACGTTTCCATTGAAAGTCTATGAGAACCTGCGTGTGTGTTTGGACACTGTACACGCCTCCCGTGGGCCTCCTACTTCCTAACTACTGGTTGTTTAGTGTAGCTCCAGCAATTCCCTAGGCCTTAGGCCTTGTCTGTATTTCTGTCGTGGTATACCACTTTCTTAGTATATGGTTTGCGTGGCCCCTGGGCCAAAACTATATGTGTGCAACTTAACGTATGCTATTTAAGAATCTTGTATTGTGCTTAGACCTCTGACCTCATAAAGAGTTTAGAGGGTATGTGTTTAGAATAAATACATCTAATTTTGATATATACCTTGTGTGGTGTCCTTTCATTTGGTATTCAAGGGATTGTATTGGTAAAACAGTTGGCTTCACATGCCCTCTTGAGTTTTAGCCTAAGACTGCTTTGTCCATGCTACCTCTAGGATAGCTGGTCTATATGGTTGACTTACAACCAATCACCATAAGGGTTGTTTGGACTGATACAAGGTGCCCACTAGAATAGTGGACATCACATATCAGGCCATCTTCTCACAAGCATTGCAGAACTTTTTCTGCCCAGACTCTAAGGGATAGAGAGGCATGTCTTCTGTTGTGGGTTCAAAAGTAGAAGGCCACCTCAGACTCGGATTCTGGGGAGGAATCCACAAGCCAGTCTTCCAAGAAGAGGAATGCTTCCAATTCTGAGGAACCTGTGGATCCTAAAAAGATCAAATCCAAGGGAAAGGAGACGTCATCTCTTCCTCCTACTCCTCTGAAAAAATCTTCATGTCATAAGGGGGCATCTTCAGCTCCGTCGACCAGTTCTGTGGTGTCTCCAGCAAAGCCTGTGGTGAAACCGTCGACGGCACCGTCGACGACTACAGTGTCGACGACGACCATTTCGACGACGGCTGCAGCGTCGATGACAGGACCGGCTGTCGACGAGGCAATCATCGACGACGACGACCTCGTCGATGACAGGATCGACGACGACACCATCGACGGCGCCGTCAGCGGCAACCCCGTCGACGACCTCGTCAAAGACTAACATAAGAACGACAGGAACCATGTCAACGGCGGCTCTGTTGATGAAGGCTTTTAAATCTCCGCAGTCGAAGACCTTGATCTCTATTAGATCTTTTCACTCGTCGACGGGATCGTCGACGATAAGAAAATCTTCAGAGTTTACTGCATGGACAAAGATATCTCCTCTGCCTCCATCCACCTTACTGGAGCAGGAATCGGAGGATGAAGAATCTTCAGGGGTAGCATATAGTCCTTCTCAGCTTCAGATCAAGAGCCAGGACACAGACGAGGAGGAAGCTTTCTCCTTTAAAGATGCTGCTCAGGCCAAATCTTCGAGGTACAAATCTTTTCAAGAGCCTTGCGACTACAAAGAGGAGGATGAACAACAGGTCGAGGCAAGGGAGGAATCCATTTCAATGTTGGCATTGCTTGTAGCGGATTTGCGATTATTACCGTTGCTTTTCTGAGGCTAACACCCCTGCTTCAACGCCTACAGTGCCTCGGATGCAAGCACCTGTGGCACAATCTACACCTGAAACGCAAAAGCTTTGTTCACCACCTATAGTTACAATCAGAGATGATCTGACTGATAGCGATGAGGACGATCAACCTGAAGAAGGTGAACTTCTACAGGATTCCACAGGAGGTCAGGAATGGGATGAATATATTTTGCCAACAACTCCTTCACCTTCGCCTTCTCCAGCAACTGCACCTCCTCAGGATATTTGAGAATTCCATGATATCATGGAAAATGCAGCAAGAAGATATCACCCAGAAATGCCGGTTCAAGAAATGGAATGCTTCTTATACGATTTTAAAGATGACTACAGAAAGTCAACATGATCGATCCCAATCATTCAGCACATTCGGGATGAGGTTCTTAAAATTCTGAAGACTCCAGCTTCAGTATCAGTTTCGGACCCTAGAATCAAAAAGAAGTACCATGCGTCTGAGTGCTCTCCTGCATGTTTAATAGGACACCCACGCCCAGAATGGGTGGTGATGCAGGCGGCGCAGAGAAATTCTAAAAACCCTGTTTCCACATCTATGTCCCTGCCGGATAAGGAAGGAAGAAGAATGGGCCGAGCGGGGAAAAGATTTGCAGTAATGGCCGCTTCTACCATTAAGGCAGCCAATGCTTTGGCCCTCCTAAGCCGTTATAACAGGCAGATGTGGTCGGATATAGCACCAATACTAGCTCTTCTGCCAGAGGATAAGAAAAGAGAGGCAGCAACTATCCTTCAGGAGGGAGCGAATGCGGCCTCGGAGTCAATAGATATCACCATTGATATCTCCTCGATGGCTTTTCGTCAAATGGCAGGATCGGTGTCCCTTAGAAGGCAAGGCTGGCTGAAAGCTACTTCATTTAGACCAGAGGTACAGGCCAAAATAACTGACATGTCATTCGATGTCGAGAATCTATTTGGGAAAAATATAGATGACGCTTTACAGGGCATTAAGGCAGACACGGACACAGCGCGGGCGCTGGGGTCCCTTCAGCAAGGAAAATTTCAGTACTTTCGGAGGAGAGGTGCAAGAGGACAAATTAGTCAGCGATCATCGTACCAATCAAACCGATACCAGCCCTATAACCAACAGGATTACCGGCAGTACAATTCAAACCAACAATATAGATCTTGTAGCGCCTCCTTTCACCAGCAGTCCAGAGGCAAGTCCGCGACCAGAGGAAAGACCCAACAATCTAATAGGAGGCAATGATTTACAAATGGCGCTCTCCACTTGGTGGATTCCCGACTGTGAGAAGTTGGCCTGATATATAGTGCTCACTATTCTAGTGATCACTGTGTATCATACCAAACGACCCTTATTGATAATTGGTTGTAAGTCAACCTTATAGACCAGCTATCCTAGTAGCATGGACAAGAGCAGTCTTTAGGCTAAACTCTAGAGGGCGTGTTAAGCCAGCTGTTATACCATCACATATACCCCTTGAACACCAAGTGAAAGGACACCACACAAGTTGTTATGAAAATAAAGGATATTTATTTATAACAAGTCTACCCTGAACTCTTTATGAGTCAGGGAGCTAAGCACACAACAAAACTCTTAAGAAAATACTTTAAGTTGCACAATTTATACAAATGCCAGAGGGGCACGAAAAACCATATACACTAAAAGTGGAATGCGAAATACTAGCAGGTAAGTAACAAGATCCAGAGGCTTCAGGATCGCTAGGACTACACTACAGAACCCTAAGGTTAGGAGCAGGAGGCCTAGGGAGATCGGGTGCAGAGTGTGCACTCTCACGCGGGATGCGGGACAAAGTCTATGGAGGCTAGTATTTGCAAAGTTACTGTTATCGGACGAATCCGACTAGATAGACTGAAAACGAAAAAGGATCTGGACACTTAGATAGTGAACCTACGTTGGAGCACCGAAATGCTCAGGTTACCTAGCCCAGGGGCTGCGGCTGCATAGGGTTCAAAAGACGTCGGGAATCCTCGTTGAAGTCTATGGAGCCTGAAAGAAGAAGTTGCTGGCAGGCGACCAGTGAAGATATTCGGAGGGATCCAAGCCTGGATCGGTGATGGAGACGACCTGAAAGCAGAGGGGACTCAGTTCTTAATCACTAGCCAGTGATTAGGTCACTCACCTCGACCAGGTGAGTGGGCGACGCTGGACTCTGCTGTCCCTCGGACCAGGAGGCGTTGTCGGTGACCAGGCTGGTGGTGCGAGCTGTCCCACGAAGGTGTCTGCTGTCGGCGATGCTGGACCCAGGATTGGGGCAACAAACCTTGGCAAAGTCAAGCCCACGCGGTGGAGTCAGATGGCGTCTGGAGTGGACCAGGAGGGTCCGGGGTGCTCCTGTCTTGGAAGGGAGCAAGGGCCAGTCTGGAGCAACCAGACCAGCGGTGTAATCGTCGTGGTTCATCATCAGGAGGGCCACTAGCCAGCAGGCAAGTGCCGGACAATGCGGTGAGCAGCAAAGAGCAGAAGGGCCCCACGCAGATCTCGTGGATGCTGGGGGCTGGACTTCGGTGCTGGAGCTGCTCAGGGTCAGGGCTTCTCAAACCCCAAAGCACCCACTCGAGGATCCCTCGGCGGTCGTGCTGGTTAAGCATTGTGCAGTTTTGAAGATGGCCGGTCCCTTCAGGTCTCGTCACACCCACTAATCTCAGCTGGGCTGATGATGCAGGTAGAGGTCAGAGATGCCAGGGAATCCGGGTCTCGTCGAGCTGGGCAGTCTTGATCCGGAGGATGGACTTACAGCAAACCGCGATGCTTAGATGGTGCCTGCGGGTGTAGGGTGGCTACTCCTTAGCCACAAGGGAGAGTCTTCAGAAAAAGTCAAGAGTCCTTTCGTGGAAAGTAGTCAAGATTCAGAATTATCTAATTTGGGAAGGGGGCCTGCTCCTACCTTTATTCTAAAAAAGGGGGCTGGCACGCGACTAGGTCCTGCCCATGGGTGGGACCAGGAGGGGGGTGGTTACACCCCTCTCCCTTGTCCGGACTTTCCCCAGCTCAGGGGCTGGTGTGCCCCTGGAACTGGTTCAAGCCGGCATATGCACAGTGAGCACCGGGGTGCCACTTGCAGTCACCTTCCTCTCAGCCCTGCCTACCTGGGATACACAAAACTCTGTCTGGGATGGTGCTAGCACCGCCCCTGACAGGAAACCCTTTGTCCAAGCTCTCCTCGCTGGAAGGACTCCCAGCAGCAGGAGGTCAGACTTGTGTCTGTGGTGGCAGCATCCATTTTGTGATGCTGAGGTTCGAGTTAGCTTTAACCGGGGTTCACAGTTACATACATGTCGTGTCCCTCTAGAAGGGTGGAATGCTAACACCGTCGCCAGAATTGGCGAGGGGTTAGTATTCCAATTCGTGTGACACCTTACTCGACATGTTTTGATAAAGCGATACCAAAGATAGCAAATAACCGCGAGGATTATAATGCACTTAAGAGTATATGGTACGCGTTATCATGGAACAGCTATTAGGACTTGGTTCCGCAAGCTGCAGACGGGCTCAGCTCATGCCAGAGCACCATCTCACATAATTCCAAGCACTCTGCCTTCAGGATTGTTTCCTGCCATTTTAGGGTTAGATATAGGAATACTATATCTAAAGCAAAGGGTGATTACACCACCTTGCCCCAGCTGTCGTGCAGCCAGTTGTGTCAGATTTGGATGGCCAGCCAGGGGTGGCATAATACATGCTGCAGCCCCTGGTAGGCCTTGGGTACACCTATGCCCTGGATACCTAAGGTATACTGTAGAGGGACGGATAAGGTGGCCCAGTACCAATTGGTAAATGTACCTAAGGTACATGTGTGTCAATTTAGATAGAGAACAGCTAGGCTGTGGGTCTAATTAGCAGGCCCACAGCCAAGGAAAGTCGTAAACCATTGAAGCAAAAAGCAAAAATCTGGGGTGATCATAGGATTGCAGACCCTACTCTCCTACATGACCACCCCCCCCCAAACTTTGGGACAATAAGCTAACCTTGACCAGGTGAGTCTTCTTGCTCTAAGTGGAAATACCTGGAGAGCCCATCTGCATTGCCATGATCAGTGCCAGGTCTATGCTCCACTGTAAAATCCATCCCCTTTAGGGAAATGGACCACCTAAGAAGTTTGGGGTTTTCACCCTTCATCTGATTTAGCCACAAGAGGGGCTTATGGTCGGTCTGAATCTTGAAATGAGTGCCAAACAAGTATGGCCTCAATTTCTTCAGGGCCCAAACCACAGCAAAGGCCTCCCTCTCAATAGCTGACCAATTTATCTATCTGGGGGTCAGCCTTCTGCTAATAAAAGCAATGGGCTGGTCATGACCATCAAAATTCAGCTGAGATAGAACAGCTCCCACAACCAACTCAGAAGCATCTGTTTGGACAATGAATGTTTTGGAGTATTCTGGACTCTTTAGGATAGGTGCTGTGCACATGGCCTGCTTTAGGTCATCGAATGCTTTTTGACAGCTTGCTGTCCACTGAACTTTCTTTGGCATCTTTTTACTTGTCAGGTCATTAAGTGGAGTCACAATAGATCCATAATTTCTGACAAATTTCCTGTAATATCCAGTCAGGCCCAAGAAAGCTCGAACCTGAGTCTGGGTGGTTGGAGGAGCCCAGTCCTTGATGGCCTGTATCTTGCTCTCCAATGACTGAACCTGGCCTCCACCTACAAGGTGGCCCAGGTATACAACCTGTGTCTGCCCTATCTGGCACTTAGTGGCCTTGATAGTGAGACCTGCCTTCTGCAGTGCCTCTAACACTTTCCTCAGTTGGACCAGGTGATCCTCCCAGGTGGAGCTAAAGACAGCTATATCATCAAGATATGCTGCACAGAAGTCATCCAACCCAGTGAGAACTTGATTCACCAGCCTTTGGAAGGTGGCAGGTGCATTTTTCAAACCAAAGGGCATTACCACAAACTGATAATGCCCACCAGGGGTAGAAAATGCTGTTTTGGGCTTGGCCTCCTCAGCTAACTTGATTTGCCAATACCCAGCTGTCAGGTCAAATGTACTTAAGTAGTTGGCAGAAGCCAATCTATCTATAAGTTCATCTGCCCTTGGTATTGGGTGGGCATCAGTCTTAGTGACTGCATTGAGGCCTCTGTAGTCTACGCAAAACCTCATCTCTTTCTTACCACCCTGGGTGTGAGGCTTTGGCACTAGAACTACTGGACTAGCCCAAGGGCTATCTGAGGGCTCAATGACTCCCAGCTCCAACATTTTCTGCACTTCTGTCTTGATGCAGTCTCTGACATGATCAGGCTGTCTGTAGATTTTACTCTTAACTGGCAGGCTGTCCCCAGTGTCAACCTCATGGGTACACCAATTGGTCTGACTGGGTGTCAGAGAGAACATATGTCTAAAGGATTGAAGAACTTGTTTGCAATCCTTTTGCTGATGCTCAGAGAGGCTGCCACAAAAGACAACACCATCTACTGACCCATCATCAGGGTTCTGAGTGAGCAGGTCTGGGAGAGGGTCACTCTCCTCCTCCTGTCCCTTATCTGTGGCCATGAGCAAGCTCATGTCCTTCCTGTCGAAATATGCTTTGAGCCTGTTTACATGGAGCACCCTGAGGGGGCTCCTGGGAGTTCCCCAGGTCCACCAGGTAGGTGAATTCTCCCTTTTGCTCAATCATGGTGTGGCGCCCAGACCATTTGTCTTTGAGTGCTGCTGGGGCCACTGGCTCCAGCACCCACACCTTCTGTCCAGGCTTGTACACAGTCAGGACAGCCTTTTGGTCATGCCAAGCTTTTTGTAATTCTTGGCTGGCCTCAAGGTTTTTAGATGCCTTTTCCATGTACTCAGCCATCCTGGAGCGGAGACCAAGTACATAGTCCACAATGTTGGCTGCAGGCTTTTTGAGAGGTCTCTCCCATCCTTCCTTCACCAAACAAAG
Source organism: Lissotriton vulgaris (assembly GCF_964263255.1). Lineage (NCBI taxonomy): Eukaryota > Metazoa > Chordata > Amphibia > Caudata > Salamandridae > Lissotriton > Lissotriton vulgaris. Next base: position 1,540,134,443 of record NC_141696.1, on the reverse strand, counting down.
GGGTCCTCTTACAGGATGCCCAAAAAGAAGTTCAAAAGGGCTGTAGCCAACCCCCTTCTGTGGGACCTCTGTGTAAGCAAACAAGAGGCAGGGTATCAGGACATCCCATCTACGCCTGAGCTTTTCAGGTAGTCCATAAATCATCCCTTTGAGGGTCCTGTTGAATCTCTCAACAAGCCCATTGCACTGTGGGTGATAGGGGGTGGTGAACTTATAGTTGACACCACATTCCTTCCACATTGAAGCAGATATCCTGACATGAAGTTTGCACCTCTGTCAGAGACAACCTTCTTAGGGAAGCCCACTCTGGAGAACACTCCAACTAGGGCTCTTGCCACAACAGGTGCTGTAGTGGTCCTAAGGGGAATAGCTTCAGGATACCTGGTGGCATGGTCCACCACCACCAGTATAAACTTGTGCCCTGATGCTGTCTGGGGTTCCATTGGACCAACAATGTCAATCCCCACTCTCTCAAAGGGTACCCCCGCCACAGGTAGTGGTATAAGGGGGGCCTTTGTTGTGCCACCTGACTTACCACTGGCATGGCAAGTGACACAGGAGCGACAAAACTCCTTGGTATCTTCATTCATGTGAGGCCAGTGAAAGTGTGGGACAAGCCTGTCCCAAGTCTTATTCTGGCCTAAGTGTCCTGCAAGGGGAATCTCATGGGCCAAGGTAAGAAAGAAACCTCTCTGTGACAAGGGAATGACCAGCCTCCTGGTTGCACCAGGTTTGGGGTCTCTTGCTTCAGAGTACAGGAGTCCATCATCCCTGTATACCCTGTGGGCACCTGTGGCGTTTCCTGCAGCCTCAGCAGCAGCCTGCTGTCTAAGGGGTTCAAGTGAAGGGCAGGCTAACTGTGCCTTCCCCAGGTCTTCCCTGGAGGGTCCCCCTGAGCCCAGAAACTCAACCTGATCAGGTTCAAGCTCTTTAGGCTCAGTTTCCCTCAGTTCCTTGAGGTCAGCCTCCTCTGATACTTGATCCACATCCTGGGGCAAGGGGGAAGGCAATGCCTTAACCCTACTGCTTCTTCTCTTGGGAGGTGTCTGGTCCATTGTTCCAGGATCCAGCACCTGTTCAGTGGGGCATCTTTTGGCCTGTGACCTAGTCACAGCAAGGACATGTGCTGGCAAGCCTAACTCCACTTCTGACCATAGTGATGTTTCCAAATCATTGCCCAACAAACATTCTACTGGGAGATCTGAACTAACCACAACTTTCTTTGGGCCACTTACCCCTCCCCAGGAGAAATCAACAACTGCCATACTATGATTGGTAGTGACATTGCTGGCATTGGTCACCAGGAAATCTGTACCTGGCATGATCTGTCCAGGGTCCACAAAGTTAGGTGTCACCATTGTGACACTGGCACACGTGTCCCTGTAGGCCTGAGCCACTTTTCCATTAATTAAAGGTGTCTGCCTGTATTTGCCCAAAGTATTGGGACTGGCATCAGGGGATATATCCACATCCCCTGTACAGACAAGGACAGCCTGAGTGAGGGTGCCAACTAGGTTGTCATACCCCTCAGTTCCCAAGGTTAACCCAACTAATCCCTTGGGAGGTGCACTACCACTACTGACTGTACTAGGGGGTGCAGGTGCCTTAGGGGCTGTAGTGGTAGGAGTTTGCCCTCCTTTCTTGGTGCACTCACTAAACCAGTGAGTCTTACTTTTACAGTATTGGCACCACCTTTTTGACTGGCCTTCTTGAGTCTTCTTTTTCTGCTGTAAAGCCTGACCCCCACCCTCTTTGGTTTGTTGGGGACCTGACGAAGACTTCTGGTCATTTTGTTCACTCTTGTTACTACTCTTTTGGTCTGCTTTCTTCTGACCACCCTGGTTCTGAGTCTGGTTCTGCTTGACCCTTGTTCTGACCCATCTGTCTGCCTTCTTTTCCAATTCTTGGGGAGAGGTCAGATCTGAGTCAACAAGGTGCTGATGCAACAACTGGATCTGACAGTTATTTAAAATCTGTTCTCTCATGATAAGATTATACAACCCTGTGTAATCAGTAACCTTGCTACCCAGCAACCAGCCTTCCAAAGCCTTAGTGGCACAATCAACAAAGTCAGCCCAATCCTGAGACTGAGTGTTCTGGGTGTCTCTGAACAGCAACCTGTACTGCTCAGTTGTTAGGCCAAACCCATCAATCAGTGTATTCTTCAGGACTTGGTAATTGTTAGCATCCTCAGCTCTAGTAGTGAGGAGCTTATCTCTACCTTTGCCTTCAAAGGAGAGCCACAAGATAGCTGCCCACTGACTCTGGGGGACGCACTGGACAGTGCAGGCCCTCTCCAAAGCAGTCATCCATTTGTGGATGTCATCCCCTTGTTTAAAGGGGGGCACTATCTTACTCAGGTGTCTAGTGTCTAAACTCCTGTCTTTATCTCTAGGGATAATGCTGCCACCAGTGGGGTCTGCCCCACTCAATTTCTGCTCTCTAGCAAAGGCAAGTCTCTCTTTGGCAAGAGCAAGTTCTTCCCTCTCAATCCTCAGATTGACTTCCCTCATCTTAGCTTCATGCTCTCTTCTCTGAGGGGATGTCATCCCTCTGTGAGAAGAGGCCTGAGAGCCATTGGTATGAATGGATCTGTTAGAGCCTTTGGAGAGAGACCTAACTCGTCCATTCCCAATGTTAAGCCTGCCTGAGAGTGGGCCTGGGGGTCCCCCAAGTCCATTTTCATGCCTGCTTAAGTTGGTCCTGGTGAGTCTACTGACTACTACCTGACCCTTGTCTGCCTCATCCCCTGACAACTCCTGATCCTCTTCCTCTCCTTCACTTCCTGTTCCATTGAGGTTGAGGTCAGGGTCCCAAAGGGTTCCCTCTAAGGGGGGCATACTCCCATCTGGATTAGAAGGGCCTGTGTTAGAAGCCCTCCTTGCATCATACGTCTCTAAGAGACCTATCAGAAATGGGATGGTAGGGTTAGAACCCTGTTTTAGCTTCCTGGAGGTACACACTTGTCTCATCTCCTGGAAGCGAAGAGCTGCATATCTTGACATGACCTGTGGAGGGTCAACTTACATAAGGGGAGCTTCTGAGTTCTCTCCTTTGTCAGACATGCTTTTCTAGTGAGGTGTAAGTGGTGCACTTACCTACACTATTTGTTTGCCTACTGATCCCTTGCTAAGGGTTGTAGTCAGGGTGTGCTAAGCCCTGTTAAACTACAACAGCTGGTTCAGTAGAACTCAGAGTATTCTAAGCTTAGTTATATGTACCTTGGTACTTATGTGATCTTTCAAATGATATTCTTAGGATACGTGTGGTAAAACAACAGCAAGCTCAAATCCCAACCGCTGCTCACCAATGTGAGAAGTTGGCCTGATATATAGTGCTCACTATTCTAGTGATCACTGTGTATCATACCAAAGGACCCTTATTGATGATTGGTTGTAAGTCAACCTTATAGACCAGCTATCCTAGTAGCATGGACAAGAGCAGTCTTTAGGCTAAACTCTAGAGGGCGTGTTAAGCCAGCTGTTATACCATCACATATACCCCTTGAACACCAAGTGAAAGGACACCACACAAGTTGTTATGAAAATAAAGGATATTTATGTATAATATGTCTACCCTGAACTCTTTATGAGTCAGGGAGCTAAGCACACAACAAAACTCTTAAGAAAATACTTTAAGTTGCATAATTTACACAAATGCCCGAGGGGCACGAAAAACCATATACACTAAAAGTGGAATGCGAAATACTAGCAGGTAAGTAACAAGATCCAGAGGCTTCAGGATCGCTAGGACTACACTACTGAACCCTAAGGTTAGGAGCAGGAGGCCTAGGGAGATCGGGTGCAGAGTGTGCACTCTCACGCAGGATGCGGGACAAAGTCTATGGAGGCTAGTATTTGCAAAGTTACTGTTATCGGACGAATCCGACTAGATAGACTGAAAACGAAAAAGGATCTGGACATTTAGATAGTGAACCTACGTTGAAGCACCGAAATGCTCAGGTTACCTAGCCCAGGGGCTGCGGCTGCATAGGGTTCAAAAGACGTCAGGAATCCTCGTTGAAGTCTATGGAGCCTAAAAGAAGAAGTTGCTGGCAGGCGACCAGTGAAGATATTCGGAGGGATCCAAGCCTGGATCGGTGATGGAGACGACCTGAAAGCAGAGGGGACTCAGTTCTTAATCACTAGCCAGTGATTAGGTGGGCACCAGGATGGCACCGGATGAAGTCACCTCGACCAGGTGAGTGGGCGACGCTGGACTCTGCTGTCCCTCGGACCAGGAGGCGTTGTCGGCGACCAGGCTGGAGGTGCGAGCTGTCCCACGAAGGTGTCTGCTGTCTGTGATGCTGGACCCAGGATTGGGGCAACAAACCTTGGCAAAGTCAAGCCCACGCGGTGGAGTCAAGATGGCATCTGGAGTGGACCAGGAGGGTCCGGGGTGCTCCTCTCTTGGAAGGGAGCAAGGGCCAGTCTGGAGCAACCTGACCAGCGGTGTAATCGTCGTGGTTCGTCGTCAGGAGGGCCACTAGCCAGCAGGCAAGTGACCGGACAACGCGGTGAGCAGCAAAGAGCAGAAGGGCCCCACGCAGATCTCGTGGATGCTGGGGGGCCGGACTTCGGTGCTGGAGCTGCTCAGGGTCAGGGCTTCTCAAACCCCAAAGCACTCACTCGAGGATCCCTCGGCGGTCGTGCTGGTTAAGCGTCGTGCAGTTTTGAAGATGGCCGGTCCCTTCAGGTCTCGTCACACCCACGAATCTCAGCTGGGCTGATGATGCAGGTAGAGGTCAGAGATGCCAGGGAATCCGGGTCTCGTCGAGCTGGGCAGTCTTGATCCGGAGGATGGACTTACAGCAAACCGCGATGCTTAGATGGTGCCTGTGGGTGCAGGGTGGCTACTCCTTAGCCACAAGGGAGAGTCTTCAGAAAAAGTCAAGAGTCCTTTCGTGGAAAGTAGTCAAGATTCAGAATTATCTAATTTGGAAAGGGGGCCTGCTCCTACCTTTATTCTAAAAAAAAGGGGCTGGCGCACGACTAGGTCCTGCCCATGGGTGGGACCAGGAGGGGGTGGTTACAACCCTCTCTCTTGTCCGACTTTCCCCAGCTCAGGGGCTGGTGTGCCCCTGGAACTGGTTCAAGCCGGCATATGCACAGTGAGCACCGGGGTGCCACTTGCAGTCACCTTCCTCTCAGCCCTGCCTACCTGGGATACACAAAACCCTGTCTGGGATGGTGCTAGCACCGCCCCTGAGAGGAAACCCTTTGTCCAAGCTCTCCTCGCTGGAAGGACTCCCAGCAGCAGGAGGTCAGACTTGTGTCTGTGGTGGCAGCATCCATTTTGTGATGCTGAGGCTCGAGTTAGCTTTAACCGGGGTTCACAGTTACATACATGTCGTGTCCCTCTAGAAGGGTGGAATGCTAACCCTGTCGCCAGAATTGGCGAGGGGTTAGTATTCCAATTCGTATGACACCTTACTCGACATGTTTTGATAAAGCGATACCAAAGATAGCAAATAACCGCAAGGATTATAATGCACTTAAGAGTATATGGTACGCGTTATCATGGAACAGCTATTAGGACTTGGTTCCGCAAGCTGCAGATGGGCTCAGCTCATGCCAGAGCACCATCTCACATAATTCCAAGCACTCTGCCTAATACATAATACATGCTGCAGCCCATGGTAGGCCCTGGGTACACCTATGCCCTGGATACCTAAGGTATACTGTACAGGGACTGATAAGGTGGCCCAGTACCAATTGGTAAATGCACCTAAGATACATGTGTGTCAATTTAGAGAGAGAACAGCTAGGATGTGGGTCTGATTAGCAGGCCCACAGCCAGGGAAAGTCGTAAACCAGTGAAGCAAAAAGCAAAAATCTGGGGTGATCATAGGATTGCAGACCCTACTCTCCTACACCGACAACGACCACTATCTGTCTCTATTCTTGCAGCATTGGATGTCTATAACACCAGACAAATGGGTACTGGATGTAATACGCAGGGGCCATATCCTAGAGTTTGTTCACATACCACCAAACCATCCCCCGGTTTTCAAGCAACAGCAACATCGCTCTGCACTAAAGGCGGAAGTTCTTTCGCTTTTACAGAAGGGGGCTATAGAAGAAGTGCCTTTCCAGCAGAGAGGGAAAGGATTTTATTCACATTTCTACCTGATAAAGATATAGTGGAGAAGTGTGGCTCAGGGGTTAGAGGTGGCAGACCTGGAGCTTGAGTTCGGCCCTGGACCAGGGTTCAATTCCCCGCCTCGGCGGGTCTTGGGCTCAAAAATTCCACGAACTCGATAATTCTCTCTCCGGTGCCTTCTCGACTCACGGGTTCACACTCTGCGACTCTGGGCAATAGCTTGCTTAATCTCCACAACGGCCCCTCGCGGTGGGATGCCTGGCTTTCACCTTGTGGATACCCTGCCAGGGTTATCTCACAGGGGAATACCAGGACGGGTTCCCTAAGCAAGCGCGGAGATGCCCCAGGGTAAGTTGTGCGCTATATAAGTTTCATTCATAAAGAAAAAGCAAACTACAAAATGGAGACAGGTATTGGACCTAAGGGATCTAAACCAATACATCAAGAAAATGTCCTTCCGTATGCTTTCCCTGCAAGAGATTCTTCTGCTACTGCGGAGAAAAAACTACATGGCTTCATTAGACCTTATAAATGCATATTTCCATATACCGATTCATCAGAAACACAGGAAATATCTAAGTTTTGTAGTGGAGAGTCGCCACTTCCAGTTCAAAGTACTGCCTTTCTTCCTCAAATCTGCCCCAACATTATTTATGAAATGCATCTCCCCAGTTGCGGCTCACTTAAGAGTGCAGGGCCATCAGATTTACCCCTATCTGGATGACTGGCTTATAACAGGTCCATCTTACAAGAAAGTTAGAATATCCCTAAAATGCTGCATGAATCTGTTTCAACAGCTGGGCCTATGACTCAACTTAGAAAAGTCTTCATTGGTGCCTTCTCAAACGATTCAATTCCTAGGGGCATTGCTCTGCACAAAGGAAGCGAATGCATATCCATCGGAGGAGAGGATTCGAAAGATGGCAGGCCTGGCCTCCTCCTTCCAGTCAAAAAAGTACACTTCAGTAAGGATATACAAATCCTTGTTGGGATTGATGTCCTTCTGTATCCCACTAGTTCCAAACTGCTGTTTTCAGATGAGGCCTTTGCAGGATCTCCTCGACGAGCAGTGGATTCAATCAAAAGGAACATTCGAAGATCGGATCTGTCATGGTGGATGGTTTGAGAGAACTTGGTACAGGGACTGGATTTCGAACCTCAGGGTCACAGCTATGTGATGATGTCAGATGCTTCGCTACAAGGTTGGGGGGCGCATCTGCAGGAGCTGGAAATCCAGGATCACTTGTCAGACCGGGAAGCACAATTGCACATCAGTATGCTGGAGCTAAAAGCGGTCTTCTTGGGTCTCCAGGCTTTTTTGCCCAGAATAGAAGGGTCCACATTGATGATAAAGACAGACAGTACAACAAAAATGTTCTACCTCTTGAAGCAAGGAGGAACAAGATCAAAACTGCTCTCCTTGCAGGCTCAAAAAATTTAAAGATGGCTAATCCGTCATAACATCTCAATCCAGGTGCAACACATCCAGGGGATTCACAACACAAGGGCAGATGTCCTAAGCCGAACAGCCAGTGTGTCACACAAGTGGGAAATACATCAGGATCAGCTGTACAGAGTGTTTCAACAGTGGGGCACAGTAACATTCGATTTGTTCGCAACCCGGGACAATGCAAAGTGCCAACAGTTCGCAAGCACATACCCACAACAAGGATCGCTGGGAAATGCATTGCATCGGAATTGGATGGGAATGTTCGCTTATGCGTTCCCTCCATTTCCATTGATACCAAAGGTACTTCGCAAAATGAGGGCAGAATCTGAAAGAGACACGTTAGTGACAGACTCCTTACCTTAAATATCCCCAGGCGTCAGACTGGATCCGGAATATTTTGCATAGCAATACCACTGCGCGCCGGCAGGGGCCGTCCGCGGCTCCGCGTCCGTCGTCGTTAGCGTCGGAATGACGTCCTAGGAGTACATAGCGAGCCCATGCGCGCTGACGTCAATTCTTCTTTTTTCCACGCCAGCTAGCGCAGATCCGGAGAAGCTCTACCACTTAGTCTTTTTTGACTAAACTTTTTGATCTTTTTGATAATTTCTTTACTCGAGTCTTCGAAGTCCCTCCCTCCTCAGCTGGGTTTTGTGGCGCCTCCGGGCCCAACGACCCTGGCTGGAGGGCCTAGCGGGTCGTGTGCTTCGGCTCCGACGCCGTCGGGTGCTTCGGCCGGCCGGCGACTTCGGTCCCGGCGCCGCATGCCCTCTCTGGATCCGTTCCCTATCCGGGTCATCGCCCGTCGACCTCACGACCTCACCGGTGCCGGCCCAACTGGGCGCCGCTACCGACGGCCTATGGAGATTTCTATTTCCATGAACTGGCCCCATCCGTTGACCCTGAATTGCCACGGGAGTGCCAGTCTCAACAGGACTGGACGTATGAGCTTGGGGAGGCAAGTGGAATTGACACTTCGCCAGACACTGGGTTTGTCTCCCCTCCAACCGTGGCTACGGAGGAGGGGGCTGCTTATAGTGTAGTGTTGACGAGGGCAGCCAAGACCCTAAACCTTGAGCTCCCTGTCGCGGCCGTGAGGACTAACCTCCTCACTGAGGTCCTTAAACCGCAGACAAGCTCCTGTGAGCCTCTACTGCCGTTTAATGAGGCCTTGTGTGACGTTCTTGTGGGCACTTGGCCCAAGCCCGCCACAGGTCCGCCTGTGGATAGGAACATGGCCAGACACAACCGCCCGGCCCCGGGCGACCCATGCTTTTTGTCCACCCATCCTACCCCCGAGAGCCTGGTCATCCAGGCCTCCACTTCCCAGACCGCATTCCCGACGGCCCCGCCCGATCGGGAATCCAAGAGGTACGAACAGTTTGGGAAGAAGGTGTTCTCGTCCCTGAGTTTGGGACTGCGGTCAGTCAATACTGCATGCGTCTTGGGCTGCTACACCCACACCCTGTGGGACACGGTCGCGGAAGTGCTGCCACAATGTCCGGAGGAGGCCCGGGCAAAACTCGCCCAAGCCCTTGCGGAGGGCCGAGATGCAGCACGGTATTCCATCCGGTGTGGGCTGGATACAACAGACTCACTGGGCAGGGCAATGGCAACGATGGTAGCGGTTCGACGCGACGCCTGGTTGAGGTCCGCCAACTTTTCGGCCAATGTTCAGGCTACCCTTCTGGATATGCCGTTCGATGGCCGTTGCCTCTTTGGCGACAAGGCAGACCTTGCACTTGAGCGTTTTAAGGACTACAGGGCTACGGCCAAGTCCTTGGGCCTCTCTGCCCCACGCCAGCAAACGGGTGCCTTTCGCTCCTTTCGTGGCCAAGGAAGGGGCGCCCCCACACGTGCCGCCAGCCACGCGCCACAGTTCGTTCAACAGCGCGGTGGCGGCAGTGGAAACCGCCGTAGCGGCGGTCAGGGACCACAGCGAGGCCAGTCCACACCTTCCCCCGCAGCACCTGCCTCAAAACCCTCCTAGTCCGTGCTTTCAGGCCCATGTGACGCCAGTGGGGGGCAGGGTTCGCCATCACCTCTTCCACTGGCGCACTGTCACATCGGACAGGTGGGTGCTGCAAATCGTCCGAAGGGGCTACTCCCTCCCCTTCGAGGCGACCCCTTCAGCCATGCCACCGCAATTCCACCGCATGTCGGGGGATCACTTGCAACTTCTGCAAGAGGAAGTCACGGCCCTCTTGACCAAGGGGGCCATCGTGTGCGTTCATGGGCCGGAAGTAGGGTGTGGTTGTTACTCCCACTACTTTCTGGTACCCAAGAAGGGCAAAGGGGGCCTACGCCCTATCTTGGACCTACGGAACGTCAACGGCTTCCTCCGACAGGAGAAGTTCAAAATGCTGACTCTGGCTCAGGTCTTAGCTGCCCTGGACCCCGGAGACTGGATGGTAGCGTTGGACTTGCAGGACGCTTATTTTCACATCCCCATCCTGCCGGCCCACCGGCGTTACCTTCGGTTCACGGTAGGTCACGAGCACTTTCAGTTTACCGTGCTCCCCTTCGGCCTTACCAGCACCCCACGGGTGTTCACGAAAGTGATGGCGGTGGTCGCAGCCCATCTGCGCAGGTTAGGGGTGTCAGTCTTCCCCTACCTCGATGACTGGTTGTTGAATGCAGGCTCGCCCCAGACAGTCGTCAGCCACCTCCAGACTATGGCCGATCTCCTGCACCTCCTGAGGTTCTCCATCAATGTGCCGAAGTCGCACCTGTGTCCCTCCCAGAAGCTCCTCTTCATCAGAGCGGTTCTGGACTCAGCGCGGTTTCGGGTTTATCCACCCGAACAGCGAGTCCTGGATATTCAGGCTATGATTCTGATCTTTCAGCCTTTATCCCGAGTCTCTGTCAGGTTGACGCTGCGGCTTCTGGGGCTGATGGCCTCCTGCATCCTTCTGGTGCATCACGCCCAGTGGCGGATGCGGCTCTGCAGTGGGACCTGAAGTTTCAGTGGGCCCAGCATCAGGGAAACTTGTCCGACCATGTCTTGATCTCGAAGGGCACTGCAAGACAGTTGCAGTGGTGGCTCACGGACCGCGATTGGGTCAGTGGCAGATCCCTCTCCCTACCCCACCCGCAGCACGTAGTTGTGACGGACGCATCCCTCTTGGGCTGGGGGGGCCACATGGGAGAGGCAGAGATCAGAGGCCTCTGGTCTCCGGCGGAGTCCCAGTTCCACATCAACCTTCTGGAGCTGCTGGCGGTCCGTCTTGCACTGAAGGCATGGCATTCCTCCCCTCTGTCTGGGGGAGTGTAGTGCAGGTGTTCACGGACAACACCACCACCATGTGGTACTGCAACAAACAGGGCGGGGTGGGGTCGTGGACCCTATGCCAGGAGGCTCTGCGCCTCTGGCAGTGGCTGGAACATCAGGGCGAGGTTCAACACCTGGCACGTTCCCTGAACGCCAGGGCAGACGAACTCAGCCGCCGGTGCATGATGGATCACAAATGGCGTCTGAACTTGGACGTGGCGCAAGGCCTCTTTCAGCAGTGGGGAGAGCCTTGGTTAGATCTATTCGCCACAGAAGAGAACGCGCAATGTCATCAGTTCTGCGCGCTGGAGTTTCCATGGCGGCACTCGCTCGGAGACGCTTTTCGTCGCGAGTGGAGTTGCGGTCTATTGTACGCCTCTCCGCCTATACCACTTCTGCCCAGAATGCTGAAGCATATCAGGCGCGATCGGGCCCAGGTTATCCTTGTGGCTCCGGACTGGGCACGAAGATACTGGTATCCTGAGCTACTCAGCATGTCAGTCGATCCCCCGATTTGTCTGCCTCTTCGGGAGGACCTTCTGTTGCAGCAGCAGGGGACGGTCCTCCACCCGAACCTGTCCAGTCTCCACCTACGAGCTTGGAGATTGAAGGGCGACAGTTGAGGCCATTTGACTTGCCTCCCGAAGTCTGTAATGTCATTCTGGCAGCCAGGAGTCCCTCCACGAAGCCGGTATACGCCTGCAGGTGGAACAGATTTGTGGCATGGTGCACAGCAAAGGCTGTGGATCCACTCTCTGCACCCCTTTCTGAGGTTCTCCTCTTCCTTCTTTCTCTTGCCCAGCAAGGCTCTGCTCTGGGCACTATCAAGGGCTACCTTTCTGCCCTTTCCGCCTTCTTAAGGCTACCTGATCAGCCTTCCTTGTTCAAGTCCCCGATTGTAAATAGGTTTTTGAAGGGCGTCACACACATTTTTCCTCCTGTTCCTTTCGTGATGCCCCAGTGGGACTTGAATCTTGTGCTTACCTACCTTATGTGTGCTCCCTTCGAGCCGATCCATAACTGTCCTCTTCGTCTTCTTACCTTGAAAACTGCTTTCCTGGTTGCCATCACCTCTGCCAGGAGAGTGGGTGAGTTCCAGGCTCTTTCTTCTACACCTCCTTTCCTCTCTGTTCATCCGGACAAGACCCTCTTTCCTGCCCAAGGTTGTCACAGCCTTCCTCATCGGGCAGTAAGCATGGGCGGAAAATCCGTTTCGCTCGCGGATTTTGCGGATTTTCGGTAAATTCGCAATCCGCGAGATTCGCGAATCTCCCGCAAAATCCGCAAATCCGCGAGCAGCGGATTTTGCTCGCACTGCTCGCACTGTTCGCGTGAGTTCGCGGCTTCCCAGTACAACTTCGCGCCCCGCGAATAAGTGCAAAATTGCAGAAATACGATTTTAGCAAAACTGAAACTACTTACCAGGTTCAAAAGTTCAGGCTCATCATTAGTAGCCATTTCCTGTAGTGCTTCCTGAGGGGCCCCTCCAGAGTTCAGTTGCCAGTTGCAACTATTATGTGACCCTGCTCTGAACCTCAGAATAGTTACACATTTGCCACAAAGGTCCTGAATTACAGCTAAGGGAGACAAGCAGGAGCCAGGCTGGAGGTTCAAATCCATTAATCAGCCCCTAATTCATTATTGTCAGTTGGGGCAGGGCAGGTGTTGTAACTAATTTTGCAACAATGAAAGCACTTAGCAAGTTCAAAAGATCACTAATCAGGAAGCACTAAGGAAGCAGGTGCCAGCTAAAAAAATATTCTGTGACACATTAATCAGCCCCAAATTAATTCAGGTCACTTGAGGCAGGGAAGGTGTGCTTGCGTTGCCACAATAATGTACACTTACTGGACAACCAGAGGGTGCTGTGATGAAACAGAGGGTGGCATGGGTGGGCCAGAGGGTGGCATGAGTAGTCAGAGAGTGGCAGTGGTGACAGAGAGTGGCAGTGATGAAGAAGAGTGTCCCAAACAGGCTGGACACGTAGAAACAACAAGTTCGCGAAACTTGCGACCCGACAGGTAAGTTCGCAATTTGCGACATTGTACAAAACCCTCGCGAACTCGCAGAAACCCGCGCAAACACAAAAAAAAAATCTGCAAATTCGCGAGAATTCGCGGATTTTGCGGATTGCGAGTTCGCAAATCCGCAAAATTAGCGAACGCGAGATTCGCAAAATTCGCCCATGCTTATCGGGCAGTCTATTACCTTGCCCACCTTCTTACTGCCTCCGCATCCCTCGAAAGAGAAAGAGAGGCTCCATCGTCTGGACCCAAAACGTGCGCTCTCTTACTATCTGGATCGCACACGCCAGTTCCGGGTGGATGACCAACTCTTTGTTGGTTACATGGGCGCTAAGAAGGGAAAGGCGGTACACAAGCGCACCATCTCGCGGTGGATCATCTTGTGTATCCAGGCGTGTTACTCCTTGGCTAAGAAGGAACCCCCTGCTGGGCTGAGGGCTCATTCCACTCAGGCCACGGCGACTACCACTGCCCTGGGCCGAGGAGTGCCCTTGCAGGACATTTGCCAGGCAGCTACGTGGGCCTCGCTGCACATGTTTGCAAGACACTACTGCCTGGACAGCCAAGTCCGGAGGGATGACTTCTTTGGCCGTTCCGTCCTCCAGGACTTTCTGGTGTGATTATTGGTTCGCAGACCCACCACCGGGGTTGGTATTGCTGGGGTATCTATTCTAAGTTAAGGAATCTATCAATAACGTCTCTCTTTCAGATGCACAAGTTACTACTTTTGTAACGATATCTGTAAGAGACATTAGTTAGTGATAGATTCCTTACCGACCCACCCATCCTCCCCGTTCTGCAAACCGATATCTAGGGTTAAGGTCATCCCCTTTCAGGGCCCTAGTTTCATGGCACCAGTGTTGGTTCTTTCATGGCTCTGCGTATCTGGCGCGAAAAAGCTGTGTATCAGAACTGACGTTAGCGCGCATGGGCGGGTCTATGTACTCCGACGATGTCATTCCAGCGTCATTCTAGCGCTAACGACGCCGACGACGGACGCGGAGCCGTGGACGACGCCTGCCGGCGCACAGGGGTATTGCTACGCAAAATTTTCTGGATCCAGTCTGACGCCTGGGGATATTCTAAGTTAAGGAATCTATCACTAACCAATGTCTCTTACAGATATATTGTTACACAAGTAGTAACTTGTGTGTCCTGTTATGTAATTCTGATAGCACCAGCTTGGCCGAGACAAGCTTGGTTTTCGGAGCTTCTCCAACTTTCAGTGTGCAACAGGATACAGTTCCCGATTTTCTAGAACCTGATATCCGTGAGCAGTGGTCAAATTCTCCACCCAAGTTTGACATCGCTGAAATTATCAGCATGGAACCTCATGAGCACGAGTTCCAAGCCCTGAACATACCTCAAGAATACAGAGACATTTTATCTCAATTTAGAGCAGTATCCACAAACAAGACGTACGTGGCAAAATGGACAAGATTCTGTCAAAGGTGCACTTCTAATGCGCTGCATCCTTCCCCTGTTTCTCTGGAACAGATTTTACCTTATCTTCTCTCATTATCGAAAGCTGGTCTTTCACATGCCTCATTGAAAGTGCACTTGGCTGCGATATCAAGGTATAGGACAGTTCCAAATTAGCCGTCACTCTGGTCTCACAGAGTAATGAAAGAATTAATCAAAGGGCTTTTTAGTGCATTTCCTCTAATTCAACGTCCGCCAATATCTTGGCATCTCAATACAGTATTGGCTCAACTTATGAAGCCTCTATTCGAACCAATACATAAGATAGACCTGCAATTCATCTCATGGAAGATGGCACTACTTTTGGCCCTCACATACAGAAATTCAGGCTTTCTCAATAGAAGAACCCTTTCTTCAATTTCGGCAGGACATTGTAATACTAAGGACGAATCCGAAATTCATACCTAAAGTCCCTACAATATTTCATCTCAATGAGCCAGTTATACTGCCTACTTTCTTCGGCAATCCTTCAACAGAAGCAGAGAAGGCCCTGCACTCTCTAGACATCAAAAGATGTCTGAAGTTCTATATTGACAGAACAAAAAGCTTTAGAAAGTCAAAGCAACTGTGTATTGCTTTTGAGGGACAAAGAAAAGGACTGCCTTTGTCAAGGTGAAGCATTTTAAGATGGATTACTTCTGCTATTGTCAAATGCCAGGAAAAAGCTGGAAAGCAGCTGCGATCCAAGGTGCAAGCTCACTCCATGAGAAAGATGGCGACATCTGTGGCCCTGTTTGCAGGAGTGTCGCTGCTAGACATCTGTAGGGCAGCAACTTGGAAGAGCATACACTCATTTACTAGACACTACTGTCTGGAAACTGCGTGGAAAGAGGACACAGCAGTGGGGCAAGCTGTTCTACAGTGTCTTTTTCAATAAGGTATTTTTCGATTCATGTTACTTTTGTTGTATGTATATAAGTTTGTGCATACATTCTTACTTTTATTCAGATTTGAAATGCCTAACGTATATAATGATGAACAATGTTTCATTTTTTATTCTCATTTGCTTTAGTTATATGCAAATCATGTTCTATCTGTAAGATTATTCAGTGTTTATCCAATTATGATATGCTGTTTAATACTTTTGACATCACAATGTTTAGCAACAGAACCAAACTACTTTGGTTCTATCCTGGAAACGCAACATTTTTTCGGTACTACTTGCTACTCTGATACAAGCATGGGAATCTATGAAAGATCCAATACTGGAGAAGGAAATAGTTACTTACCTGTACACTATAGTTCTTCAGTATTATCTTTCATAGATTCACATGCGCCCGCCCACCTCCCCGTTTCTCAGAAAGAACTCTTACCTCTGAGTATAACCATGTCTCTCACTTGGGGCTGGAAATCTGAGGTAGGGGGGTTCTGCTGGGGAGTGTGATGTCAGGGCGTTGGTGCTGATTGGCTGAGTTTTGGACCAAACAATGAGGAGGTCTGGTTACCAAGCAATTCAGGCCCTATGGGCTTTTCTATGCAGTTTTTCTTCTCTATGGTACTGCTTTGGTCATTCTGTTACCTTGAGACTCCCACCATGACGACGGGGAAGATACAAGCATGTGAATCTATGAAAGAAAATACTGGAGAATTATAGTGTACAGGTAAGTAACTATTTCCTTCTGCGCGTTGGAATTTCCAAGGCGGCACTCGCGCGGAGAAGCTGTACGTCGCGAGTGGAGCTGCTGTCTGTTGTACGCCTTTCCGCCTATACCACTTCTGCCCAGAGTGCTGAAGAAGATCAGGTGCGACCCGGGCCCAAGTCATCCTTGTGGCTCCGGACTGGGCACGAAGATACTGGTATCCCGAGCTACTCAGGATGTCAGTCGATCCCCCGATTCGTCTGCCTCTTCAGGAGGACCTTCTGTCGCAGCAGCAGGGGACGGTCCTCCACCCGAACCTGTCCAGCCTCCACCTCCATGCGTGGAGATTGAGCGGTGACAATTGAGGCTATTTGACTTGCCTCCTGAAGTCTGTGATGTCATTCTGGCAGCCAGGCGTCTCTCCACAAAATCGGTATACGCCTGCAGGTAGAACAAATTTGTGGCATGGTGCACAGCGAAGGCTGTGGATCCCCTCTCTGCCCCTCTTTCTGAGGTTCTCCTCTTTCTTCTTTCTCTGGCCCAGCAGGGCTCTGCTCTGGGCACTATCAAGGGCTGTCTTTCGGCCATTTCAACCTTCTTGAGGCTTCATGATTAGCCTTCTCTTTTCAAGTCTCCTGTTGTAAATAGATTCTTGAAAGGCATCACACCCATATTTCCCCCTGTTCCTTTCGTGATGCCTCAGTGGGACTTGAATCTTGTTCTGACTTATCTGATGTGCGTTCCCTTTGAGCCACTTCATAATTGCCTTTTTCGCCTTCTGACTCTTAAAACTGCGTTCCTGGTTGCCATCACCTCTGCCAGAAGAGTGGGTGTGCTCCAGGCTCTTTCATCTAAGCCTCCTTTCCTCTCAGTCCATCCGGACAAAGTTGTCCTGAGGACTCGTCCTTCTTTTCTGCCCAAGGTTGTTACTGCCTTTCACATCGGCCAGTCCATTACCTTGCCCACCTTCTTTCCACCTCCGTATCCCTCGAAAGAGGAATATAGGCTCCACCGTCTGGCCCAAAAATGTGCGCTTTCCTTTTACCTGAACCACACACAACAGTTCCAGGTGGACGACCAACTCTTTGTTGGCTACGTGGGCGCTAAGAAGGGACGGTAGGTGCACAAGCAGACCATCTCTCGGTGGGTCGTGTTGTGCATCAAGGTCTGTTATTCCTTAGCTAAAAAGGAGCCTTCTATGGGGCTGCGAGCCCATTCCACTTGGGCCACGGTGCCTACTACTGAGGTTCTGTAATTCTCGAGTCTGACTCCATTTTGTTCTGTGCCACCATTTTGTGTTGCCCTCACGTAGGCCTGTGAAGGTAGCCTGGCGAACAAAGTGGCCTGGCCTTCTTGGTTCATGTATACATTAACTAGGTTTCTTTTTGACTCTGAAATTAACTGTAAGAAACTGACCTCTTCACCTGAAACTGACCTCGCAAAGCCAATTTCCCTGATCGATCTTTGAGATTGCCAATCAATGTTCAGGACATCGTTAACTTTTTAGTTTCCTTGCACATGCCTTATCTTGTTCAGCATCTGTTACTGTTTCTTTTTTATGTTTATTCATTACATGGGTTATGCTTTCAATTATAGGTTTGTCCGGCTTGTGGAGATTGAATTTGGGACATTCCTAATAATTAACTTTTGGGTTGGGATACTGTAAATTGAGTTTTTGCTATGTGATACTTTGTTTGAAAATGTTCCTTATTGGCTAGAATTTTGTGCAGTGGGTGTACATTTATAATGTGAATATTGGGTATAAAAGGAGACATCTCACCTTAGTAAAATGAGCAGTCTCCTGAGAATTTACACTGTGATGTATTTCTAGGATCACTGTTACTAGCTGCAGCTAATAAACTTGGTCTCTGACGCCATCCAGAAGTATTCCTTGTCTCTGAATACCAAGACAGGTGAACTCGAAGATCTTAGGCGTGCCCCTGACGCCGCTGGGTTAAACCCGATTCTTCAACGGGCGCCCAACATGGAGCGACTTCAGCGGTACTGGTCCAAACCCGAAGATTGTGAGGTGCCCCGTGAGGAAATTCTGGAGGACGGCCGCCACTTCATTGACCCCTGCATGTCGACGTGGACCGAAGGTTTTTTTCTGCGAGGCTTCCCCTTTCCGACGGCTGCGAAGGACTGCTGCCCTGACTGTCGCCCTGTCTTGGACCCTCTTGTGATGATTTGTAAGGTGAGACGTTAGGCGGTCTTCTGGTGGCGTGACAGACATTTTGGTTAAGTATAAGTGGGTCGCTCCCACGACTTTGTTTTGTTTCATGGTTTTGATTTGGCCATTGCAATAGTCAAAGCCGAGGGGTTCGTATATTTACGAGTGTATCATTTTTGATAACTCCTTGAAGTTTGAAGCAAGACTAGTGAGCTAAAGATGCCTGGTTTTGGCAAAATTAGGAAATGGTTTTGTTGTAGTTGTAATAGGGATTCCCAATTGGAGGACTCTTGTCCGATACCGCAGGTTGGAACTCCAACTTATGAGCTCTATTCAAAGCATGGTGTGGGTCCCATCACCTTTAATGAAGTATGGGTCCGTTATACAAGGAAAGATGGTGTTTTACGATTGCCCCAACATGGTAGTTTTGAATCAGATGTTTTAGATAACCTAGAAGTTGCGCTATTTAAGAAGAAAGCCCGGCCGGCGATGTTTGACTCTTTCCGCCTTTGGTGTAAGGAAGCCAAACAGCAAGAAATTAAGCAAGCTAAGAAAGATAGGAAGGAAAGGAATATATCGGTAATGCAAGCTGGTAGGCAGTTTAAGGAAGATGAAGAAGATCGTGCGATTGAAGTGTCAGATAGACAACATTACATGGCCATTGACAAATGTTACCCGGCTTTGCCACCTCCCCTTTCAAATGTGACTGAAGACCCTGAAAAGGATCCTTTGTCACATTTACTGAGATTACCACCCCCTTATGTGCAAGGTGCTACTGCACCTCCGTTACCTCCAGTTGTTGCACCCCTTGTTGTCGTTCAACCCCCTGTTGTTGTTCAGCCACCGGTTGCTTCACAGGTGGTTCTTCCTCCCCCGGCGCAGCCCCCTCCAGGGCTGCCAGCTTTGCCACCAGCCTTGCCTCAATCTCCTTTGCCTTACACTCCTTTATCTTCGACTTCTCTTATTTCTGTCCCTACGTCTCTCTTGTCTCAAAACACTTTGTCTCCTGTCCTCATGTCAACTTCTTCTCCTTCTGCTCAGCAACAAATGACTGAGACTGTCACTAGTCTTTTGTCTCCTTTCTTTGGGTCACTGAATATGACCCCTATTTCTGAACGTAAGCAGAGACGTAGTCAACTCCCTGGTCCTGAAGAGCGGGCAGTGTTAGACCTCCTTGCCCGTAGATGGGTTTCGAATGCCTCCAAGTATGGTCCACAAGTGGTCCTGGATATCTTCCTACACTGGGAGGCACCAAAACAAATGTATGTTTTTGATGTCATGTGTACCTTCCTTCGTCAGGAGTGGGAAGATAATGAGTTGGGTTCAATTCCACTGGAATTGCTTAATGTTCAGTCTGAATTTGCTAAAGGAACGATAGTGGATTCCGATGTTGAAGAAGTGGTAGAGACACTACTCACTTTTAGGTCTAGACTTCCACCTCAGTCATTGTTCGAACCTGACCCTTCTGTTAGGAGAAAAGTGAAGCAGTATCCTATGAGAGAGGTTCCCCCTGTATGGAGAGAGGCAGTTGTGGCTGATGCCGCTCATGGTATTGCGGCTGCACCGGCTCATTTTCAGCGAGTGTGGGTACATGTCCCTTGGAAGAGAGCTGAGGTCCTGGCTCTTAAGCAGACCTTGCCTGACCCCCGTAAACATCCTGCTGGTTATTACAAGGAGATGTCTCAGACAGTTGATGCATGTGTTATGAATTTAGCTGACATAGATATGTTGATAGGTAATGTAGTTCCTCAACCTTTGTGGGTGAAGATCCGCCACGAGGATCACGCGCCAGAGTTTGGAGATACGTGGGTTAATATTACTGCTGCAGATGGTCGGCAGGTAGGAGGTGCCAAACCTGAACCCTTAGTTGCAGAACTACCTGGTAGGATTATTAATTTAATGAAAACTATGATGCCTCCTTTGCGGTGAATTGGGACAAGTTAGCAGCATGCAAACAAAAGAAAGACGAGAGTGTGTCTGATTTCTTCACTAGGTTTGAGGAAACATTCATTGATCATAGTGGTCAGGACATGAGTACAGAAGGTGGTCAGAGGTTGTTTGTAGATAAGTTTGTTTTTAATTTACTTCCTGAACTTTCTAATAAGTTAAAGGACTCTGAGAGTTCATGGGCTGTTTCTTCTTCGGCCCAGATATTGGCTACTGCACAATACTATGAGAATAGAGATAAAGATGAGAAGGATAAAGTAGAGAAGAAGACTAGAGAATTAAAAACGAAAGTTCTTCTGCAGCAGGCTTATCCGCCTCGCCCTAATCAACGTCAGTTTCTGCAACCCCCACAGTTTCAGAAACTGTTGCAGAAGCCTGAGTCTTTTGCTTCGTGACTCCCGCTAGGCCCTAATCAGTGTGCTTATTGTAAAGAGGAAGGTCACTTCAAGAATAGTTGTCCGATCTTGCTACAGCGTGCAAATGGTTTGTCTGGTCTGAGAGGTCGTGGGGGTTTCCAACAAGTACCTAGGGGTAGGGGACGTGGTACGTTTCCCCGGAATGAACGTTCCTTTTCCCCTCAGAATTCTATGAATTATTTTGACCAACAGAATGTTCCGACCGTCTAGTCCGCTCAGTACTACACTGATGATTATTAAGTTGGAAGTGAGAGTGCTGGTTGTAATGATAGTTAGGACAGCCATGGACAAAGGGAGGGAGTAGTCTCAGTTCCAGTAGACCAGAGTGGACCTTATGTTGAAGTGATTACATCAGGTGTGGCAGAACCTTTTCTTTTGGATACTGGTGCAGCAAAGAGTTCTATCATGCACTCTAAACTCCCTGCTGCACCTTTGTCTGGCTTGACTAATGTTTCAGTAGGATTTTCTGACGCCCCAGTTCGTAATCCGGTTTCTTGTCCTTTGCCCCTTTCTATTGGTCCTTGTGAATTGGAGGCTCCCCTTATTCTAACGACTGGCTGTGGCGAGAATTTGTTGGGTTTGGACTTGTTAAAAAGATTGCATGCGACATTACATTGTTTTCCTTTGGTAGTACATCTTACAGTGGGTAAGAAAGTGATTTCCCCGATGTATCTGTCTAAGGATCGCCTTCCACTGGAACTGCGTTCTCTCCCTGATACACTTTGGGCTACAGGTCCTAATGATGTTGGTCTCTTGCAGATTCCACCCTACGTTGTTACCCTTAAGTCGAATGCTAAATTACCTCGCATTCCTCAGTAAAAAAATTCCAGTGATGGCGAAAGAGCTCTTTTAGCGATTATCTATGATTTGGTTGAGAAAGGTGTGGTTGAAGAAACGAGAGGTAATGTGTGTAATAGTCCTGTTCTGCCTGTCCTTAAGCGTACTGACTCTTCTCAGCCACCTGTGTATCGGTTTGTGATCGACCTTCAAGAGGTCAATAAGATTGTTGTGCCACAGTTTCCTGTTGTCCCAGACATTACTGCTTTATTGACTATGATCCCTGGCTCAGCTGCTTGGGTTTCTGTTATTGATCTAAAGAACGCTTTCTTCAGTATTCCGATTACTGAGGAAAGTATTGATATTTTTGGCTTCTCTTTAGGAGGCCACAGTTTCCGGTTTAAGCACGCTCCTCAAGGTTATTGTGAGAGTCCCTCCATTTATAGTCAGGCTTTGAAAACTCGGCTTGTTACTTTTGCATTGCCTTCTGGTGCTACTCTTATCCAGTATGTTGATGATGTGTTGGTTGCTGCTGATGATGAAGAGATTTGTAAAGAAGTTACTCTTTCTTTGTTGCGACACCTGTCTGACCTTCATCATAAAGTGTCACCTTCGAAGTTGCAGTATTGCCGCCAAGAAGTGACCTACTTAGGTCATCTCTTGTCGAAGGAGGGAAGACGATTGACCCCAGAGCGTATTCAAGCGATTGCCCAAATGACTGTGCCATGCACTCAGAGAGAGGTGCGTGCCTTCTTAGGTATCACCTCGTATTGTTGACAGTGGATTCCGAATTTTTCTTTACTAGCGAAACCTTTGTTGGCACTTATTCTTAAGAACACACCACACCCTCTTCCTTGGTCTGACGAATGTCAGAAGAGTTTTTCTGAATTGCGTGATGCATTGTGCTCTGCTCCGGTGTTGGGTACCCCCGACTACAGTAAACCTTTTACACTTTATGTACACGAGAGAGAAGGTTGTGCGTTGTCAGTGTTGACGCAACAATTTGGAGACAAGCAGCGCCCATGTGCGTATTTTTCAGCTACTTTAGATCCGGTAGCTAGGGCGTTGCCTAGTTGTCTAAGAGCTACAGCGGCTGAGGCTGTTTCTATCCGACAGTCTGCAGGTTTGGTATTGGATAATACATTGATTGTGATGATCCCACATGCAGTGGATACCCTATTGAATAGAATGAAGACTCAACATCTTACCAGTGCACGTTTGTCAGGTTATGAGTGGCGCTTTTGGCTAGCCATGTACACATCAAGCGGTGCAACACATTGAATCCAGCTACATTGTTGCCAATTTTTGTTGAGACAGATGCTCAGGAACAGCATGACTGTTTTCTCCGGACAGAGGAGGAAACGAAGGGTAGAGTTGATCTGAAAGATACTCCTCTTTCGAATCCTGATGGTACCCTATGGGTAGATGGTTTGTGCTTAAAGCTTCTGAATGGAAAGACGACTGTAGCATATACTGTCACAACTTTGCACACTATTGTTGAAACAGCACGTATTGCACAGAATTCAGCACAGACAGCGGAGTTGATAGCATTGACTAGAGCGTGTGTGTTGTCAAAAGGAAAGAGAGTGAATGTTTTTACTGATAGCCAATACGCATTTGGCGTGGCTCACAGTTTTGGTCGCTTGTGGAAAGAGAGAGGATTTCTTACTTCCCATGGTACGAAAATTCAGCATGACAATTAGTGAGTGAACTTCTTGAATCACTTACTTTGCCGACCCAAATTGCGATAGTGAAGTGTAGTGTGCATTAGAAGGTTATGGATGATGTGGGTCGAGGGAATGCGTTTGCAGATGAAGTAGCGAGAGAAACGGCAAAAGATGTGACGAGTCGGATGTATGTTGCAGGTCCTGCCAGATGGGTTGTGGAAGGAGGAATGTGTGAAGATACAACAGAAAGTGTGAAGATGATTCAGGCAGAAGCTACTGAGAAAGAATTGAGTATGTGGAGAGAGAGTACGGGAATGTTGGATTCGACAGGCTGTTGGGTTGAGTTGTCAGAGCACCAGCGATGGTTGTTGCCGGATGCATATGTGCTTCTGGTGGTTACTATGGCTCATGGGCTGGCTCACATTAGTTCAAAAGGGATATGTAAGTTGTTGGTTTCCTGTAAGGCAGAATGGTGGAATTCCTAAGTGTGCTGAGAATTTGGTTAAACACTGCATGATTTGCTTGATGCATAATCCTGGAAAGGGAACCCCAACTCCAGCGGGTCATTTTGCTCCTCCAACGTATCTGTTCGAGGTGCTGCAGATAGACTACATTCATATGGAAAGATGCAATAACTTGAAGTATGTCCTTGTGGTTGTTTGTGCCTTTTCCAGATGGATAGAGGCCTGTCCCCTAAAGGATATTACTGCCTTGTCTACAGCCAAGGTTTTGCTCAAAGAATTCTTTCCCATATATGGCTTGCCGAGGATGATATGGACTGATAATGGAAGTGAATTTGAGGGTCAGATTATGAAGAAAGTATGTACCGGTCTGGGTATCAAACAGAAATTTCACGCTGCGAATCACCCCCAGTCAGCATGCCTGGTCGAGTGTTATAATGGCACTCTGAAGCTGAAGTTGGCCAAGGTGCAAGCGAGCTCTGGTCTTACATGGTCCGATGCCTTACCATTAGCACTTTTGTCCACAAGAACGACAGTACATTCTTGCGTGGGACTTAGCCCATACAATATTGTTTTTTGTTGTCCGGCGAATGTCTGGGGTGTGCTGAGGCCTAAGAAGTACAGTGATATCAAGTACCCTATGTTGGTTAACTACTTACATGATTTGACTGCTAAATTGTGTGTTCTTCACCAACAGGTCCATGACACTTTGCCTCCAGTTTCTGTAGACGCAGGCCACACGATTCAAACTGGCGACTGGATTCTAACCAGGAATTTCCAGAGGTCAAAGAACTTGGAACCAAGATGGACCGGTCCATACCAAGTCCTGTTATCAACTCAGACTGCTATTAAGGTGTTCGGCAAGAAAAACTGGGTACATGGTACCCAGTGCAAGAAGATACCTTTGCCCTTACCGTACGATAAGTGGGTCCGGGAAGGTGTTGCCGATTCCGAGAGTGAAAGGGTTCCGAGATTTGTACCTTTTAGCGATGCACATCTGGAATGGACTTAGTCAGAACGTGCGGATAATGAAGTCTTGCAAGAAGCTGTGCCGCCGTGTTTGAGACTTAATGCTATGCATCCAGAGACACTCTTTCAGGATCAAACTGTGCCTGGTAAAGAACGCTACAACTTAAGGTCTAAAAAGGACAAATAAAATCTGAATTTTTTTGTGAATTACACTCTTTCAGACAAGAGACTATTTTTTCTTTTTCTTTTTTGAGCCACCATCCGGATTCAGCTGCAGGGTCGTGGTATAATACTTAAGGGGTGGCCCGCATATTGACGAAAGGTCTGCTGTTCTAGGGACGTCTAGGACACCTGGACGCACACTTGAGTGAAGAAGGAAAATTGCCGCGCGCAGCACGTTAGAGGATGGAGTCTGTTGTAACTGAAAAAGATGTTGAGAGAATAGATCTTAAGACAAGATTGTGTACATTGATACATAGCAAATGTTTTATAATATTGTGCTTTTTGATGTTTTTAAGTATCACATTAGCTTGTGTGGGTTGGATTGTCTATGTTACACAACAGACATCTGCACCCACCTCCCAACCTATGCTTTCTTTCACTACTGTTTCTTTGCACCAGTTTTATACGTTGCCTGAACATGAACAAACAAGGAGATCAGAATTTGTAAACGACTCGTTCATACAGTTGTTGTATCAGCATCAGTTAGTAGTAAATACCACTAATTGTTGGGTTTGTGGTCTTATGCCTCATACGACAGATAAAGGTATGCCAAATTTGGTTTTGCCTTTTTCTTTTAATGGGTCTGTGTGGGCTTTTCAGACCATGTTTATCTATGCAAATGAGGTACGCCCCTTACGTTCCCTTAAAGATAACTCCAGCAATAGTGCCTTGATAAGGGGAATAGTAGCTATGATCCGAGATATTGATGCATATAATGCTATCCCTAAGGATGGGGTGCAGGCTTACGTTGGTTGGAACGTGACTGGATATAGCACCAGCTTGACAGAGAAGGAGAGACGAAAAAGGTCTCCCCCTATTTGGATTGTACCCCACCGAGGCCATTGTTGTTTGCAAGGTAATGGTTGGAATCCGAAAGCTCAGCTAGGTGAGAGTGTGTGTGCTCAAACCTATGTCTATTCATCTCGGACTTCTCCACCGTTTGTGCCAGCTAAAGGCACATATTTTGTTTGTCATGACAGAGCCTACACATGGTTGCCACCTGATTTTTCAGGAACATGTTAGGTGGCGTTTTTGCTTCCCCCTACATACACTACTGATTCAGACTATCATAGAACGAGATATGGTAGAGGTGTCTTCAATCAGGAAGATACTGCAGCACACGAAGTAGGAGATTTCTTCAAGGGCTTCCTGCCCTTTTGGGGTTCATGATCAATAGTAGGCATATTCGACAGCTTTTCCGCGTTGTTGAAGCTACTATTAATGAGACAGCAGATGCTCTTAGTAATGTCATAGCTGAGCTTCAAGCTGACCACCTTATGACTTTGCAGAACCGTATGGTATTAGACATCATACTTGCAGATCGAGGAGGAGTATGTAAATTGATTGGATCCAGTTGTAGTGTTTGCATACCAGATAATGCACCTACAGTGTACCAAGCCATCTCTAGGTTGCATAAGATCTCTGAGTCTATCCATGTAGACGAAGGAGACTGGTCATTGACGGGATGGTTTTGGGGACTGTTGTCCAAATGGGGATGGAAGATTCTGACATTCCTTGGTATGGTTTTAGCAATCCTTTTCTCTTTTTGTCTTTGCATCCAGTGTGGTCCCGGCATTTGTAGTCTTTGTGCTACTATGTGTGTTCGGAGAACTGTCCCGAGAGAAGTAGAGAATAATAAAATGATGCTACAGCAACACCTTGATGACCTAATGAATATCGATATAGACCTAGATTCAGATTAACATGAGTCTTAGGTTATTGCCTACGTAATGGCAAAAGGAGGGTCTGAGGTTCTGTAATTCTCGAGTCTGACTCCATTTTGTTCTGTGCCACCATTTTGTGTTGCCCTCACGAAGGCCTGTGAAGGTAGCCTGGCGAACAAAGTGGCCTGGCATTCTTGGTTCATGTATACATTAACTAGGTTTCTTTTTGACTCTGAAATTAACTGTAAGAAACTGACCTCTTCACCTGAAACTGACCCCGCAAAGCCAATTTCCCTGATCGATCTTTGAGATTGCCAATCAATGTTCAGGACATCGTTTACTTTTTAGTTTCCTTGCACATGCCTTATCTTGTTCAGCATCTGTTACTGTTTCTTTTTTATGTTTATTCATTACATGGGTTATGCTTTCAATTATAGGTTTGTCCGGCTTGTGGAGATTGAATTTGGGACATTCCTAATAATTAACTTTTGGGTTGGGATACTGTAAATTGAGTTTTTGCTATGTGATACTTTGTTTGAAAATGTACCTTATTGGCTAGAATTTTGTGGAGTGGGTGTACATTTCTAATGTGAATATTGGGTATAAAAGAAGACATCTCGCCTTAGTAAAATGAGCAGTCTCCTGAGAATTTACACCGTGATGTATTTCTAGGATCACTGTTACTAGCTGCAGCTAATAAACTTGGTCTCTGACGCCATCCCGAAGTATTCCGTATCTCTGAATACCAAGACAGGTGAACTCGAAGATCTTAGGCGTGCCCCTGACGTCACTGGGTTAAACCCAGGTTCTTCACTACTGTCCTAGGACGGGGAGTCCCCTTGCAGGACATTTGTCAGGCAGCTACGTGGGCCTCCCTGCACACGTTTGCCAAGCATTACTGCCTAGACAGTCAAGTCCGGAAAGAAGACTTCTTTGGCCGTTCTGTTCTCCTGGACTTTCTGGTGTGATCTTGGTTCACAGACCCACCACCGGGGTTGGTATTGCTGGGGTATCTATTCTAAGGTAAGGAATCTAACACTAACATGTTTCTTTCAGATGCATAAGTTACTAACTTTCGGTAAGATATCTGTAAGAAACATTAGTTAGTGTTAGATTCCTTACCGCCCTACCCATCCTCCCCGTTCTGCGAGCCAATATCTAGGGTTAAGGTATTTTCCTTGAGGGCCCTAGTTTCATGGCACCAGTGTCGGTTCTTGTGTGGCTCTGCGTTCCTGGTGTGGAAAGCTGTGTACAGAACTGACGTCAGCGCGCGAGGGCGGCGTCTAAGTACTTCAGAGACGTCATCCCGGCAAACACGGTGCCGACGACGGACGCGGAGCCACAGACAACGCCTACCGACGCGCAGGGGTACTGCTGACGAAAACATTCCGGATCCAGTCTGACACCTAAGGATATTCTAAGGTAAGGAATCTAACTCTAACTAATGTTTCTTACAGATATATTGTTACCAAAGGTAAGTAACTTGTGCGATAGCGCTGTTTTTTTAACAGTTTTTTGGTTAAATTAGCTTCCCCCAAGCGAGAAAACCAAAGGGCGAATGAGTGGGCCCTGCCTTCAGGGCCCCCAGGTCGTTATGCGGTGCTCTGGGTAAGGTAGGTGCTATATTCATTGGCACTTACTTACTTGTCAAGAGGCTATCGACTGCACAGCGCACTTTCTGCATTGGCGTGCGAGGCTCCCAGCTGACGACTCGCCGCACCCGCTTCGCGGGTGCCGCTTCGCTGGTGACCCCCTGTCCCAGCAACTTTGTGCGTGCACACGAGAGGACCTCGGCGGAAAAGTTGTAAGGGGCGCGAGGCACCAGCGGGGCTGCGAGTGTGCAGGGACTTCATTTCCCAGAAGTCCCTGCGAGACCACGGAAGAGCTTCCGGTCCGCTCTCCCTGCTGGCCCGCCCCCCGCCCATCTAAAGACTTCAAAAGTGCACCGGCAACCCCTGTCTAGTGGGACACTTACTTACTTGTGAAGAGGCTATCGACTGCACAGCGCACTTTCTGCATTGGCGTGCGAGGCTCCCAGCTGACGAGTCACGCCAATGCAGAAAGTGCGCTGTGCAGTCGATAGCCTCTTCACAAGTAAGTAAGTGTCCCACTAGACAGGGGTTGCCGGTGCACTTTTGAAGTCTTTAGATGGGCGGGTGGCGGGCCAGCAGGGAGAGCGGACCGGAAGCTCTTCCGTGGTCTCGCAGGGACTTCTGGGAAATGAAGTCCCTGCACACTCGCAGCCCCGCTGGTGCCTCGCGCCCCTTACCGCTTTTCCGCCGAGGTCCTCTCGTGTGCACGCACAAAGTTGCTGGGACAGGGGCTCACCAGGTCAGCTCGTCATGGGTGTTACCTGCGCTGTGCGTTTGACGAGTTGACCTTGTCATGAACAATGATAAAAACCACTTTGCAGCACAGGAGGGGAAAACCCCCTAGCAGCCAAGGTGTTAAAAAGTAGAAAGTAGCAGGTCTTAAATTTAGACATGCCCAGAATTCTGAGGACTCAACGTCTGAACTGGGAATGGGCGCTGACGATGCTAGACAGCGCAGCAACCATGTTGGGTGAGATGCTGAGTCACCTCACCATGTAATCCCAGTACAAAACTAATCCTTAGATGTACTTGAATACCAGGGTGTAATTGAATCTTGCACCTCTTCAATGAATAATCCTTTGTTTCCTGTAATGAAACCCGACAATTCCTATAATCTGGTCTTAGACTACAGACATGTGAACACATGCACTAAAACATTTGCAATACAGAATGCACACAGTGCTGCATTAATAAATAACATTGTGCGGAAAACATTTAAAACAACACTTGATATCTGGAAAGAGGCTGTGTGCTCTCTTAGTGCCTCACTCTGGATTAAGGTATTTCAGTACCACTTAACATCATAATCCTGCTGTACATCAAGAAGTGTCAGCCGTTGAATGCACCATCCTTGATTAAATATATTTCATTTTAAGGAGAATTAAATACTCATGAGCAGTAATAATGTATTACTGTTTTTCTTTTTCAGCTTATAAGATTCAGTCCATCAACAATCTGTTACCATTTGAAGAATTTGATGGGCACATGTATATAAGTCCTGCACTGAAGTCCACCCTTCTGAAAATGCTACTCCAATGCAGGTTGGTTCAGATTTTTAAAAAAAACTGCTGTATACTAAGCAACTGAGACCTAGAGCCAGAGTGAAGTTTATATAAATGGCATCATAACCTTTGTTCTGGATCTGTTTGAGGGTTGCAAGAGTCTTGCAAAGCAACCCAGCCGTGTGTATTCTCTATCCTGTACAAGATGAGAAAATGAGAAAAGTAACATTCCCAGGCCAACATCCTGAGCTCACTCAGTCCTTCACAGTTTATCCTCTCTAGGTTTCCTGACACATTTGATTTTGAAAGTAAGTTTCTCTTCATTTTGTTGTCAGTGTACCTCTGTCCTTAGGAGATCTAACATTGGAATTTGCAGATGAAGGGAAGATGTTATTGGTCTGGCTTAATAAAGTGCTCTCTGCTAGAACTCATACAGCATAACACATACCATAAAACATAACATGCAGGCATTGCATTGTTTGGCAAGGCCCACTTAAGGCATTGGCTCGCTTGGTTGTCCATCCTTCCCTTGAGTACACAAGCCACTGATGCAGCTTTGAAAGGTTTCACACATCAAAATCAGTAAAACTCATATCTGAAAGAAACACATCTGATTGAGACTACTAGCCGCAGATTCCTTAACGTAGAATTATCCCCAGGCGTGAGACTGGATCCAAATTTTTTTTGCCACAGCAACCCTGCACGCCGGGGGGGCATCATCACGTGACTCCGCCCTGGCGTAGTCCGCCTACGTGATGTCAGTGAGGTCACATGAGTCCCACCCCAGCGTGCCTACATCAGTTTTTTTCCTTTTCCACATGCAACGCGGATCTGGATCATGCTCCAGGCCTGTTCAGGCCTTTCCCTTTCGCTATTGCGTGTGTTTGTGGGAACAGTGTGGGAATGCCTTCAGGCTTTAAGACGTGCTCATCTTGTGGACGCCTGATGTCAGCAACGGACCCTCACCTCATTTGCAAGTGGTGCTTGGGGGAACATCGCGACTCCACTGATTGTGAGGCATGCCAGCAGTTAAAGCCGAAGTCGCGGCGGGAGCGCCGGATGAAGCTTCTCCCTGCTCGCATGGCCAGGTCAGCTTTGTCACATCGATCAGCTTCTGCGGAGTGTTTTCGAAGCCACCGCTGTCGTCCTCATCCCTCTCCTCAGCCGCAAAAGCGTCGCTCCCCTGTCAGTAAAAGTCGCAGTTTGTCCCCGAGGGCCGGTCCCCGGCCTGGTGGGGGCTTGGCTCTCCACGGGTGATGGGGCCCCACGTGTCGTCCTCCTAACCACCGTTTCCCGTGTGGGGGCATCAAAAACCCAGATGAAGACATATGCGGCAGCTTTGCAGGCCTCGCTGCCTTCTCCTTCTACTTCTCCTCCATCTCCATCCCCTCCTGGGACGTCGGCGGATCCCTTGCAGTGTGAGGGCCCTCCGCGGCGTCGCCGGTGGCTCCAGCCCTGGCGCGGACTGGCTCGGATCCAGGCTTGAAGGATGTGGTGCCGTTGAGGTGCGGCCCTTTGGGTGTCCCTCATTTGGACCACAGCGCCTCTGCTTCACCGCAAACTCCTACGGGAGTCCCAGTGGTGTCGTGGGAGGACGCAGGGGCTCGGTAGCATACCCGAGTCCCCCTCTGCCATTTGGACAGGCAGCATTCTTGTCTGTGGCCGAGGTGATGCCGCTACGGCAGCTGCTGTCCCTGGCGGCGCCAAAGGGGTCAGCGGCGGCCCCTCTCATCCTGTCATAGGTCGAGGCTGGCGGGGGACTCCTCATTCCTCCCCGGGTCCCTCTCGTCCCGCCACGCAGGCGGTTACCTCATCGGAGGTCGAGTTCCTTTGCCTTCCCGGCTCCGGCCCAGCCCCGGTCTCCTGCGCCGTGTGTGAGGCGGGGTCTTGGCCGCTGTCTCCTCTGGCGCTGGATGATGACGACGATGTTGTGTCTCAGGTTGCGGACTCTACGGTGCCGGACAGATGTCAGGTCGTGGACTCGTCGTCGGAGGCCTTCCCTTCTCCGGAGGTTCAACGCATGCTGGTGTCGTCCTCGCTTTTTCCCCCGACGTCATCTAAGGACGGTAAGTGTGGGCTGCAAATTCGTTCCGCAAGCGGAATTTTCGGATTTTCCGCAAATCTCGCGAAATCGCAGTAAAGTCCGCAAATTTGCGAGCGGGACGAATTTTCAGCCAAGCACTTAGAGGGTTACAGCAGCAGGTGCAAAAGTTGAAGCTAATTTCTTTGTAACCTTTTACAAAAGGGTTACAAAGAAATTAACTTCATCTTGGGCACCTGCTGCTGTAAGCCTGTAAGTGCTTCCTGGCGCCTCGTTGCCTACTTGCAACTATTCTCTGACCCTGCTCTGACCCTTGAAGCAGGGTCAGAGAATAGTTGCAAGTAGGCAATGAAGCGCCTGTCACGAAAATTAAACCTCAACAGGAAGCACTGATAGATATAAATAAGCATTTGCAATGAAATAGGTCTCGCATTAGGAAAGTTTGAGATATTGGTCTTGTAAATGAATTTTTTTTTTATTTATGTGTTGGTTTTGAAAATAGCTAAATTAATAGCTTTGTCATTTACAATGCCAATAGTTATAACTTTTGCAAATGTGACACCTATAGCATTTGTAATGCAACATGTTTTGTATTTATGTGACTTAGATGTATTGATATTACGAATTACAATGGCTTTTAATTTTTTTAAATAATTAATACTTAAATAAAAGTGATTTTAATTTATAATGGCAATAGCTTAAACTTTTGTAAATAACTTTTGTGACGATTATGTTCAATGTATTTTATTGTGACGAAAATCCAAGAACAGAAGTGAAATATTAACATCTTTTTGTGACATTTGTAATAAAGCTTGAAACATTGAGAGAACATATTTGAACCAGTTGTTGTTGAATGGTTGCGCAGATTGATGCTGGGGTGGCGCTGAGTGGCGCTGTGGTGGTGCTGAGTGATGCTGTTGTAGCTGAGTGGTGCTGTGGTGGTGCTGAGAGGTCCTGTGGTGGTGCTGAGTGGTGCTGTGGTGGTGCTGAGTGATGCTGTGGTGGTGCTGAGTGATGCTGTGGTGGTGCTGAGTGATAATGTGGTGGTGATGAGTGATAATGTGGTGGTGCTGAGTGATAATGTGGTGGTGCTGAGTGATGATGTGGTGATGCAGAGGGCAGAAAGGCCCAAAAAACAGTCTAACAGAGTCAATGGGTAAGTTCCAGTTGCAATTTTAAAGAAGATGGACCCTTCCCAGTGGACCCAGAAGAAACCCAGTGAAAGAAAGAAGGTTGGAGAGCCATCGACCCGTGGATAACCTAGGAACCAGGATACCTAGACCAAGGAAGCTGGGTGCATAGGTGGAAAGTGGTGTAGGAAACCACTGTTGTGTTTCATGGAGGACTTCAGGAAGATGCAGCTGGCGAAGAAGTGGAATATGTCCGGTGTAATCCAAGCCTATATTCATGAAGAGTAGAACCTGCAAGCAGAGGGGACAGAGTCTAGGTCACTCAGGAGTAACCAGGGGCACGGGAGTCGTGTGCTCTCCAATGTGTGCTGTTGCAAGGAAGTTGACGGTGCCATTGTTTCTGCAGCTGCATGGACCAGGCAACACAGAGGGCAGAAAAACAAGGGAAGAACAAGTCTAACAGAGGGCAGAAGGGCACAAAAAACGAGTCTAACAGAGGGCAGAAGAGCAGAAAAACAAGGGAAAAACGAGTCTTAACAGAGGGCAGAAGGGCACAAAAAACGAGTCTAACAGGGGGCAGAAAGGCATAAAAAACGAGTCTAGAGGAGGGCAGAAGGGCACAAAAAACGAGTCTAACAGAGAGCAGAAGGGCAGAAAAACAAGGGAATAATCGAGGGCAGAAGGGCACAAAAAACGAGTCTAACAGAGGGCAGAAGGGCAGAAAAGCAAGGGAAAAACAAGTCTAACAGAGGGCAGAAGGGCACAAAAAACGAGTCTAACAGGGGGCAGAAGGGCAGAAGAACAAGCCGTAAAAGCGGCGCATTGCTGGAGCTGTGTCCAGCAATTTTCTGGGGGACCCTATCTCCCCAATGCTGCGTCAAGCCTTACGCCTGCTTCAAGCATGCGCAGGGTTTTGACGCAGCATTGGCCTAAAAGTTACTGAGTGAAATCTTGTAGATTTCACTCATCCACTTTTAGCAGGTGTTCCTGCGCAGGAACATCCTCCCCTGCGCCGAAAAGCCTCCTGATGGCGCAGGGCTTTACACCGTGACACATCTCTCAGATGCGTCACGTTGTTAATACCCAGCAACATGGCGCATCTTTTGTGCTGCTGCTGCGTCACAAAAGTGACGCAACTGCGGCGCAAAAGAGGCGCATAGTGCTTTTACTACACTGCAGCTGCGTAAAGGGCCAGAAGATTTGTCTCCAGTGAACATGTGTGCCTGTGCCTGTGTTACAGGCACACATGGTCACTGGAGACACATCTTCTGGCCCTTTACGCAGCTGCAGTGTAGTAAAAGCACTATACATTTACCCAATGAGGGAGCACTTACTGGATTAGCCAGTAGAAAGTACTCCAGGGCAAATCGCAAAAAAATCCGCGATTTCACTGGAAAATCCACGAATTCGCAGATTTTTTTTGCGATTTCGCGGGCAAATCCGCAAATTCGCAGAACGTGAATTCGCAGATTTCGCCTATACTTAAAGGACGGCTCCTCGCCATCACTGCGGTCTTAGCCGGAGGAGCCGCAGGTCCCCAACTCCTCGGTCCCTCTTCTTCCTTTCCGGACCTGGCCCTTCCCCACTCCCGTTGACTTGGGGAACGGCCGCCTTAGCTTGCAGCCGTCGCCTACTGAGCAGCTGCTTTCCCCACCGCGGGGCCCTACGGACTTGGGTGCGGCCTTCGCTCGCGCTGTTTCCACTGCTGTGGGAATTTTGCACATGGGTAATCCAGCTGCCCATTTCCCCGCGGATCATCTTCTGGAAGTTCTCAACCAGGGCTCTGGTGGTAGGGAGCTGCTGCTTCCCTTCGAGGGTTTGCTCCATTCTTCTCTGTTGGGGACCTGGGGTCATCCCACCATGGGGAATCCGGTGCCCCAACCCCTTCTGCATCATCACCTTCCGGAACCGCGTGACCCGGTGTGTCTTTCCCGCCTCCACCCCTCTGCCAGAAGCCCCCTTTTGCAGGCTGCCTTTCCCTCCCTGCCGCCGCTTTGTCTCTCCCGTCACAGGAGGTCCGCTGGCTGGACTCTTGGGGGCGCAATATGTTCGCTTCGACCAGTGCGGCTCTGCGGGCCCTTAACGCACTATGTGTATATGCTAGGGCCACTTCTTGCTTGTGGGACTCAGCGGAGTCCCTTTGGTCTGCCGGTTCTCAGGAATGTGATGGTGTTGAATTGCAGCACCATGCGTTAGATGGCCGGGAACGGGCGGTGTTTATTCTTCGCTCCGCCCTGGACATCTCGGAGGTGCTTGGTCGTGCCATGGCTTCTTCGGTTGCCCTTCGCTGCCATGCTTGGGTTCGGGACATTGTGTTCCTACAGAATGTTAGGGAACGGCTGGCGGATCCTCCCTTCGATGGCACTCTTTTGTTCCACGCCCCTGCAGAATCAGCCATCCAGACAATCTTGGCGGGGCTCCTCCTCCTCCTCCTCCTTCTCCCCCTCAGTG
Organism: Lissotriton vulgaris; assembly: GCF_964263255.1. NCBI lineage: Eukaryota > Metazoa > Chordata > Amphibia > Caudata > Salamandridae > Lissotriton > Lissotriton vulgaris. The sequence continues at coordinate 1,540,099,528 of NC_141696.1, read as the reverse complement.
ACCTGTGAGTTGATCTGGTTTTTGGGAGATGTTCTTCCGTTTGGGCCGGTCGCCCCGGTTGTGTGATCGGTGTGCTTCATGTGCCTTCGAGTCCTCCTTGTTGGGACTGTTGTTCTGTTGGCTGCTGGCCAGCCCTTCTTGACTGTGTGTTTTTGCTTTGGGTTTTCTACTGGCCCTGGGATTAGGCCTTCTGTTTTTTATTCTTGGCTGCTTGACAAGCCTTCTGCAGGTTTTTTTTCCCCCGCAAATCTTTATGTTGTCCTCTCCTGCGTAAGTTTCTTCCTAAGAGGGTTCCCATGTCTTGAAACTTAATATACTCTATGTGGGTTAGTGGTAGCTGTCATATAGCTTGTTATGTGCTTGTTCCTGAGTGCTGAGATTGTTTTTGCGTTCCTCCTCCTTTCGGGCGCAGTCTATCCGGTTCTTCCTGGGCTGGGCTAACCTCTGGCTACCCTTTCTGCTTCCGCCTGCGTTGTTGCTGTCGGCGCCGTTCAGTTTGGTCTATTGCCTTCTGGCTGTGATAGGCTCGGTTACCCCCCATTCACTGGGTGTGATCCCAGTGGGGGAGCTTGCCTTTGCTCTACCTCTTCTCCTTGGAGTCTCTAGGTTGATTTTCTTACTCATTGCTCCTCTTCCTTGCCTTGGCCTTGGGTGGAGGTTCTGTTGCCTTGTATGGGCATTTATGTGCTTCGGCCTCCTCTTGCCTTTCCCTTGTTTCCTCTGCTGAGTGTGAACGGGCTACCTCTTTTTTTGTTCTTCCCGCATCCCCTTTGGGGTCAGTGGTCTTCTGATTGTAGGGGGGACAGGGCTCCTCGCCCTGTCCGTTGGACTCGTCCCCTGTGGGACCCTCTGGTATGTCCAGGATGGTGGGGTCCTCTGGCAGTCCCTCCTTCCCAGTAGGTATGGCTAGAGTATCTATTCTACGGTAAGGAATCTGCAGCTAGTAGTCTCTATCAGATGTACAAGTTACTTACCTTCGGCAACGACATATCTGGTAGAGACGATTCTATCCTCAGATTCCTTCACGGCCCACCCTTCCTCCCTGTTCTGCGAGGACCTTGGCTTGGACTTCTGCACACAACTCCCGGTGGGTGACTATGTCTACTCTGAGTGCATTCTTTCGCACTTTCTAACAGGATGTTCGTCCTGTTTATTTGTTCCTTTCCTCCTCTTTTTGCACATTGGAGGATGGGTTTATAGGTACTTTTGTGCCCTTCTGCTCTGGTTGCTCCAGGTTGGGGCCTTCCTTTAACCCCCCCTCTCCCCTCCCTCTCCCCTTTATTACTAAGGGTTCTGGCCCCTTTGTTATCCTCTAGGTTGGGGTCTTTTGGCTGTGCCTCTGCCCTTTGTTCCTATTGGGGGTTGTCACATTCTGTGATGGGGCTGCCTTGGAGTCGTGTCTTTCCTTGTTTGTCCCGGACTGGTGGTTCCCCTTCATTGTTATTGGTTGGGGTTGTAGTCCTGCTACATGTTCTCATGCCATTTTTTCATATGTTTTTTGTCTCCAGGGGGTTTGGGTACTGCAGTGTTTGGCACTGCTCCTTATGGTGTTGTTCATCACCATTCCTTTTCCCAGTTTCTCTGTTCTTTCGCACACTGTTCCCATTCTCCGACAGTTTTGTCTGATGGCTCGCGTTGTGGCGCGGAAAAGTTCTCCGAAGAAAACTGACATAGGCACGCTGGGGTGGGACTTATGTGACCTCACTGAAGAAACGTACGCGGACTACGCCAGGGCGGAGTTGTGTGATGCCGTCCTCCTGGCGCGCGCGGATGCTGTGGCAAAAATTTGCCGGATCCAGTCTCATGCCTGGGGATAATTCTACGTTAAGGAATCTGCAGCTAGAATCGTCTCTACCAAATACATTGTTACCGAAGGTAAGTAACTCGTAGGTTAGTTATAGATTCCTTACTTTAGAATTACCCCAGGCGTCAGACTGGATCCCGATAGTTTTTTCGTCAGCAGTATCTCTCTGCATCGGAAGGTGGCGTCGGTCGGCTCCACGTCCATTGTTGGCGTTGTGTCGCCGGGATGACTTTGTGGCAGCTACTTAGATGCCGCCCTCGCGCGCTGACTTCAGTTCTTTATTTTTCTGTGCCTGACTTTTGTTGATTTCTTTTCGAGTCTTCGACGCCCGGTACACGTGGGAAGCCCGGCTTCAAGGCATGCGGTTCCTGTAACTGGCTGATGTCGGTGACGGATCCGCATCGCATGTGCCTCTTTTGCCTGAAGCATGACCATGACCCCAAGTCGTGCTCCGACTGCCGGTCAATGGTGCCGAAGACTTTGCGGGGGCGGTCCCAAGACCTGCTTCGTTCGAGGTCTCGAGGGAGGTCGAGGGACCGGTCGCTGAGCCACCACTATTCTTCCAAGTCATCCAAGTCTTCGCACACAGGGTCGGGTAAGTTGAAGCATAAGAAGAAGCCGAGGAAGCATCATCTCTCTTCGACTTCTCCTCGTCAGTCAGCCGATCCGACGAGGCATGTGGGTAGTGCCCCTCCCGCCGCTACCCGTGCAGAGCCTGAAGCTTTGAATCTGTGTTTTCCTCCCTTTCCGGGACCCAGGCGACTCCCGCCCAGCTTTGTACATTCTATGAGGCGATGCATACCATCTTTGGGTGACCCGTACCTAAAGGGGCACCTTCGGACCCCCCAGGAATCGGTTGGGGGGCCTAGATCTTCTCCGCCGACATCTCTGGCACCGGCGCTGCAGGGCCCCCTTGGATCCAGACCTGTTGACCTCATTACACCTCCACTGGCGCCGCTTTCTCCGGCACCATTACCGCATGCGACGCCGGTCGACCTCCTGACCGGCATCGACCCCGGCATCCAGCCAGACCGATATCGCCAGACGCCGGAACTGGTGTCAAGAGGGGCATTTGTGCCCCTGTTCACTCCTGGGGTCCCTTTTCAGCCAAACTGGCATCCAGAGGATGAGGAGGAGGACTGGGAGGGGTCAGGAGACCCTTTAGCTGATTGAGTAGAATCTGAGCAGGACTGGAGAGAGGAACTTGGGGATGCCAGTGGTCAGGAAACCTCCCCTATGGAGGAAGGAGCTTTGTACGCAGTGGTATTGCATAGGGCAGCCAAGGCTCTCGACCTCAAACTCCCTGCCGTGGTAGTCAGGACTAACCTCCGGACAGAGCTACTTCAGCCAGTGGCGAGCTCTTCAGAGCCTCTGCGTTCGTTCAACAAGGCCCTCACTGACTTCCTTTTAGGCACTTTGTCAAGTCCCAACACGGGGGCTCCCATGGATAGGACGATTGCCTGACACCACCGCCCGGCCCCGGGCGACACCACTTTCCTTTTCCAACACCCCCCATCCCTGAGAGTTTGGTGGTCCAAGCCTCTACTTCCAAAAGCGCTTTCCCTACCACCCCACCGGAAAGGGAATCCAAGAAGGTGGATCATCTCGGAAAGAAGATTTTCTCTTCTGCCAGCTTGGGACTGCGGTCGGTAAACACCACATGTCTATTGGGCTGTTATTCCCACTTTGTGTGGGACTCGGTTGCGCAGGTGCTGCCTCCGTGTCCAGAGGAGGCCCTGACAGTGGTCTCCCAGGCTGTTGCCACTGGGAGGGATGCAGCCAAGTTTGCCATCCGTTGTGGACAGGATACTGCCAACTCTCTGGGTAGAATGATCTCTACGTTGGTAGCTCTTAGACGCTATGCCTGGTGAGATGCACTGGCTTTTCTGGGGATGTCCGGAATACACTAATGGACATACCCTTTGATGGGCGTTGCCATTTCGGCAACAAAGCGGACAATGCTTTAGAGCGTTTCAAGGACTCACGGGCAAATCCTTGGGCCTCTCCAGCTGTCCCGCGCAGTCCACTTTTCGCCCCTTTCGTTTGCTACGGAAAGGGTGCCCCACTACGTCCCTCTCAGGGCCCAGGCATAAGCAAGTTGCCCAACCTTCACACAGGTGTAAACAACTGTTATGGTTTCGGGGCCCAGCAGACGGGCCAGTCCACCAACCCCACTGGCGCACCATCGAGTCGGACAGGTGGGTTTTGCAGATAGGCCAAAAGGGCTACTCCCTCTCCTTTGAGGCTACCCCTCCAGACATGCCACTGCAATACCATCGCATGTCGGAGGATCACCTGGCCCATCTCCAACAGGGAGTTATGGCTTTCTTGGCCAAGGGAGCCATTGAGCGTATTCCTGTCCCAGAAGTAGGTTTTGGTTGTTACTACGTTCTGGTTCCCAAGAAGGACAAGGACCTGCGTCCTAACTTGGATCTCAGGAACATCAACGCTTCCTCCGGAAGGAGAAGTTCAAGATGTTGACGCTTGCTCAGGTCTTGTCTGCTCTCGATCCGCAGACTGGATGGTAGCACTGGACACTTATTTTCACATTCCCCGTCCTGCCGGCCCACCGGCGTTACCTGCGGTCCACGGTACGCCAAAAGCATTTTCAGTTTCCGGTGCTCCCCTTTGGTTTTACCAGCGCCCCTCGGGTGTTCACGAAAGTGATGGTGATGGCGGTGGTTGCAGCTCATCTGGGAAAATCAGGGGTTTCAGTTTCCCCTATCTCGACAACTGATTGTTGAACATGGGCTCGCCCCAAACAGTTGTCTCCCACCTCCAGACTTTGGCGAACCTCCTGCATTCGCTGGGGTTCACAATCATGTGCCGAAGTTCTGGACACAATGCATCCTGCATCCTGCAATTATTATTATAGGCTCTCAAGATCAAATTACTTAAACCTATTATACAATCTGAGGTTTAAGAAAGCGCGGATTGGAGGGAGATCCTTCATGGTTGCGGCTTCTAAGCTATGGAACACCTTGCCTAACTTTTTGCGGCAGATTGAATCTGAGCCATTTTTCAGGAAATCACTGAAAACCTGGCTTTTTAGCCTAGAACCGAAGGACTAGGTTAGCGTGAGTAGTTCTTGTGGCTCGCTCTTCTGTCTTGCTTCACGTCGGGACACCTCTGCTTGAGGTAGCTGTTTGCGCTTTTTAGGTCGAGCCTAGCGCAGCGCATGCGCTGCACTAGGAAACGACATCTTACCATCAGCACAGCTTTCCTAACAGCTTGTGCATGTGGGGCTCACACGCCATTGGCCTTTGCGTCTGGCTTTAGCATGCAATTTGCCAAAGGCGTGTGGAAGTCCCAGCTTCTTTTAAAAGGTTTACTCCCAGAGCGATTTGCTCTTGGGAGCCAGCAGAGGCGTGCAGGGCCATCTGGATTTAATTAGCCGTGGCGCGCTTGTTCAGTTTGCTAGAGGGTTTTCGAACAGTTTTATGGGTCTCATCCAAGCGTCCTCGAGTAAAGGGGGACATTTGCTGTGCACAAGTCTGGAACAATTCGGTACATTTTGCGAATGCTCGTGCTGCTCCCACAAACAGGCTCGCAAACTTTTCCTTCAGTCATGCACTCGTACACTTTAAAGGTAAACACTGGCATGGGATATTTTTCTACAGCTCAGGGAATTAAATCAATCCGATTTCGCTCGAAGAATTCTCATCCATGTGGCCGGTCGTCGTTGGGGGCATGGCCCCCCTCCTCTCCCACCTCGCCTTGTTGTTATTCACAAGTGTTGCACCTCAGCATGGTGAGCTGTATCTTCTATTATGGAGCGTGAATTTATTTTATTTTGTTCTGCGTTGCATTACAAAGAGCAACTGGCTCTATGGGGAATATTTTTGTAGTGGAAACGCGTGAATTTGTTTAATGCGGATTGTGGACTGACTTATACACTGACATATGATTAGGGTACATAGAGGAACAGTAAAGCACAATGCTTGCTTCCTTTTATTTTCTATTATTTCCCGGACTCTCCTGGGTCCGTACTTTTTGTTGGATTTGGGAAACTATACCATCACAGCTGATGTCAGCAACGAGCGTCACAGACTCTCCTGGGTCCGTACTTTTCATTGGATTTGGGAAAACATGAAGTATTCTTTTTTTTCAACTTTAAAGAGGTAATTACATTTAGTGTGCTTTTAAAAATATGCAAATGGGGATGTTGTCTTTTTACCCCTTACTTTAGCAGTAATCTGTATTTTTTTTAGGAGCTTATCATTCTGCTGGTTGTTCATCTGCATCTCACAGATGATGCGAGCCAAAAGTTTACAAGCTTTACTGCAAGGCTCAAAGCACTTAATTCGCTTGTCCTGGTTTCCTTTCTAAACTTGCAAACACATGCTAATACTTCGCACTATACCAGACTTTCGGTCTGTCTTTTTTCCCTAAACAAATGTCAATAGATTACAATCTATCAGCATAGTTACAAAATAAAGGTGAACTCGAAGTTATTTAAACCAAAATTGAAAACGTATTTCGCCAAACCACATTATTTTTTTCTAAACTGTAGTACTTTTATTTGTGTGCGTGCATTTGGGAAATGTATTAATTGGTTATAACATGCTTCAGGGTCTATTTACACTTCACAACACTGGCTACCGGGATGTGCGCACCTTCTACAGACGCAAGTACAGCACAATGGAGTTCAGGGACACTGGGGAATTGGTTTTTGAAGTGAACGTTGTTTCTAATTTAATTAGTGCTACAGGCATTGAATAAAATGATGGATCACATTTTGTAGTCGGTCCCTGAGGAGTAGGTTGTGTGTAATCGGTACATAGATGGGAGGTAAAACACAGTGCTTGCTTCCTTTTATTTTCCGTAATTTCACTGACTCCATTGGGTCAGTACTTTTCCTTGGATTTGGGAACCTATACCATCACAGCTGATGTCAGCAGGGAGCATGAAACTTGCTGGTGTATTTTGGCAGTGAGATATGCGACGGGACACATTTTGGAGTCGGTCCCTGAGGAATAGGTTGTGGGTAATGCAATAGGTGTCGCAGTAACTTGAGTTTGAGCTATTGGCATTGTAAATGACAATGCCTTTTATTTATGTTTTGCTTTTTAAAATAAATAAATAAAACAGATTGTTATTTACAAAGCCAATAGCTTAAACTTGCGTAAATGCGAGACCTATTGCATTGCAAATGCTTGTTTAACTTCTTATCTGTCTTCATCCTCTCACACCGTGCTCTCTGTATCTCTCGCTGCCTCTCTTTCGTATAACTCCTCAAACACACACACATAGACACACACGTGCACACACAGACATATACACACAGAGACACACATTTACACATACACACACACAGATACACCCACATACACACATACAGATACTCTCATCTTTGTCTCTAATACCTTCTTCCCACTCTTCCCTTCACATCTTCTAGTCCTGCCTTTTCACACCTTTCTCCCCTTAACAATTTCCCCTCACATATTGCTAGTACCCGGTTATCAACCCTCCCTTCCTCCATCCTCTTACTAAAATTATCATTTGCAGCCCCGTACTCTCTTTTTTGTTGCCAAAATATGAATTTTCTAATTTGCATTGGCTAAAACAAAGCTGCATCTATGAGGATGATGTCTGTGCAGCATATCTTTGGCAGAACTGTAAATTTAAATCAGCACATCAACTATTTCAACATTGAGTTTGAACAATGCAACGACAGTTCATTGTTATGAAGGAGCAAATGAAGGGTTGAGGCCATTAAGAAACTGCTGAGTTTTATGTTCGAACCTTCATTATTGATGAGTATTTAGTGCTTAATTTGAGCAGGTGGTTTTCAGCGCTCACGCCGGCACATAATTGTCACACTGGCACTAAGGTCAACTGCAGCATGGTGGTGCTGTTTCTGCAATTAAAAGATGAGCAGAACAACAGTTGTTCATGAATTCAATATACATTAAAACACCTATTGCCACCCACCCAAGCTATTCTTATGGCTTTGGGGGCCTCAATCAGTCTGAAATGTCACACATGTAAGAATGGTATGGTTAGTAGTTGTGTTGTTGTTATCATTGGCAATGTTGTAAGTGGCAATGGGTGGTGCAAGCTGTAATGGCCTCCTGCCGAGGGCGCAGGAACTTATGATTTTTACAAATTAAGCACTGTGAGTATTACACCTAAAACCTATTAGTCTAGTGCCACTTGAAGCAGACGAGCCAGCTCTTACTGGAAGACACATCATACCTGCCAAGCGCTTTGAACCTGTTCTGAACGTGCAGGCGCCATGATCTGCAAAGCCAAGACTTGGTCTTGCATCTGTTGAAATTGCCACGGACCACCACAGCTTCTCTTTAGGCTTCTTGGTGGCAGCAAAGGCAGGCTTCTTGCAGAAGAGAGGGAATGAACTATACAGATGCACTTAAAATGAAACAACTCCCTCCTAACAGATCCATTGAATTCCAAACCAGGCTCAAAGGCTCAGCTCAGTTATATTAATAGCATCCAGTGTATGGGAAGAGTCTAGATCCTCACCTAGGCCCCAGGAAAGAAGGGTGCCAAGACCCATAAAATAGAAGCTCACTGCGGGGTACCCCTACATCATTAGTGGATGTTTTCGATGAGGTCAGAAATCCAACTTATGCTGTGACCTTCTCAAGGACTCGTTCCCTAGGCGTTCTCTCGGACCACGCACATTGCAGTCAGGTCTACCTCAATTTCGGTCCTTTCTCGACCAGGGATTTAATTAGTGCAGCTTATAGTGTTCAGGAAATAGTTCCCTTCACTTGTGCCTTCACCAGGAGCATCCATGTCAGCTTTGTGGGCTCCCTCTGGAGCAGATGGAATGGAGAGGGACTCAGGGGAGGGGACTGACAGGATAACCTGGGCTTCCCTCCTGAGGAAATGTGTCCCCGTTTGAGGTCTCGCCTAGCGAACGGAGCGCATGCTCTGCTTCGCCTTGGCAAGACTATTGTTGTAGGGAGACAAACCATGAGCGCGCCTGGACAGGCGATGTGCACGCCCAAGGCGTCAGGACACTCCGTATGCATGCACATGTCCTGTCCCTGTGTAGGGCTGGTGTTACACAGGGCGCACATTGCGCATTTTCACTCCCACCCCTCCACTCCCTCGGCTCCACGGAGGCAGCTTGTTTTTAAGCAGGAACGACGAAAGTGCTTGGGCCAGGCTGGGAACCGATGAAGCGATAAGAGCTATTTAGCTTTGAAGTCATTTTCAACGCTGATGTTCATATTTGCACTCCCGTAGGCGTCTGGACGACTCGATAAAGGAGAATTATGAGACTCATGATCATGTCTGCCATCAAATAAAGCGACAGCTTGATTCCATGCAATAATGAATGGCCTGGTCGTCACGTGATTTCCCGCAATGAGGGTGGCCCCACCGTAAATGTATTTAAATGTTCCTTAACAAATCTGGTTTAATAGGTAGTGCATTGCAAATGCTTGTTTGTTTCCAAGTGATGGCATGCCTGACAGTCCCAAGTCAGAAAAAATTAGTTTTAAATCGACCCAGAAGTGCTTTACTTGAGATGGAATGACAAATGATAAAATGTCAACAGCATTTAATTTATCATCCATAGGGATAAAGACAAACGCTTTCTCCCACTCCCACCCCTATAAGCATTATGCATGAGGAAGATTCCCCACACACGTGCTGTACCACTCGGAGGGCAGGATGCGCTTTCAGGCTGGTCCTGAGAAAAGGGGGGAAAATCACTTTTGGCGTGAGGTGAAAAGAAGGGCTTAAACCCAAAGCAAATATTTGCGGAATTTGGATTTTTTAAAATAATATTGAATCAAGTTATTCATTGGGCAGGAGCGCGTGCATAAAGGGCCTGGCTCAAATGTGGTGGACAGGTGGCCTGTCTGCCTCCGCGCCTGCACCCAGCGCCGCCCACAATGGCACCAAAGACAATTATGCAAAAAGCGGGCTCTGCAGTGGGACCTGAAGTTCCAGTGGGCGCAACATCCTGGGAATCTGACTGTGTTCAGATCTCAGAGGGCACTGCTCAAAAACTACAGTGGTGGCTCACGAACCAGGATTGGGTTGACGGCAGATCCCTCTCCCTTCCCCAACCAAAACACACAGAGGCGACGGACGCATCCCTTCTGGGATGGGGCGTCCACGTGGGAGAGGCAGAGATCAGGGCCTCTAGTCTCCGGCAGAGTCTAAGCTCCACATCAACCTTCTGGAGCTCCCGACGATCTGTCTTGCACTCAAGGCATTCTTTCCCTCTGTCCGGGTAAAAGAAGTGCAGGTGTTCACGGACAAAACCACTGCCGAGTAGTACTGCAGCAAACAGGGTATAGTGGGATCGTGGACTCTATATCAAGAGGCCCTCTGCCTCCGGACATGGCTGGAACATCAGGGCATATCCCTGGTGCATCAACACTTGACAGGTTCACTGAAAGCCAGGGCCGACAAACTCAGCCGCAGGTGCATGATGGATCAAGAATGGCGTTTTCACTTGGAGGTGGTGCAAGGTCTCTTTTGACAGTGGGAAGAGCCTTGGTTCGATCTATTCGCCACTGAAGACAATGCGCAATGTCAGCAATTCTGCACGTTCGCATTTCCAAGGCGGCACTCGCTAGGCACCGCTTTTCGTCGCGAGTGGAGTTGCTGCCTGCTGTATGCTTTTCTGCCTATACCACTTCTGCCCAGAGTACTGAAGAAGATCAGGCGCGACTGGAAACAAGCCATTCTTGTGGCTCCGATTTGGGCATGAAGAGTCTGGTATTCCGAGCTGCTGAACATGGCCATCGATCCTCTGACCGTCTGCCTGATCGGGAGGATCTTCTGTTGCAGCAACAGGGGACGGTCCTCCACCCGAACCTGTCCACCTCCTTGTGTGGATATTGAGCGGCGGCAGTTGACGTCATTTGACTTGTCTCCCAAAGTTCGCAATGTAATTCTGGCAGCGAGGCGTCCCTCCACTAAGACGGTATACACCTGACAGTGGAAATAATTTGTGGCATGGTGCACAGCTAAGGCTATGGATCCCCTCTATGCCCCTTTTCTTTTTTGGCCCAGCAGGGCTCTGCTCTGGGCACTATAAAGGGATATCTCTCAGCCATCTCTGCCTTCCTTCGGCTTTCCAGATCAGCCTTCCCTTTTCAAGTCCCCAGTTGTAAATCGTTTCTTGAAAGGAATAACTAATCTCTTTCCTCCTATTCCCTTTGTTATGCCTCAGTGGGACTTGAATCTGGTTTTAACTTATCTGATGTGCGCTTCCTTTGAGCCGCTTCACAACTGTCCTTTGAGACTTTAACTCTTAAAACTGCATTCCTGGTGGACATCACCTCTGCCAGACGAGTGAGTGAGCTCCAGGCACTTTCTTCTAAGCCTCCTTTCTGTCTGTGTATCAAAGTTGTCCTTAGGACTCGTTCGTCCTTCTAGCCCAAGGCTCCACCGCTTGGACCCAAAACGGGCGCTTTCCTTTTATTTGGATCACACCAAACCGTTCCGGATGGATGACCAGCTCTTTGTTGGGTATGTGAGCGCCAAGAAAGGTCGAGCCGTACACAAGCAGACTATCTCCCGTATTGTCGTCTTGTGTATCAAAACATGCTATTCTCTTGCAAAGAAGGAGCCTTCACTGGGGCTGCGCGCCCATTCTACCACGGAGACAGCAGCCACTACTGCTCTGGGACAAGGCGTTCCTCTGAATAAGATTTGTCAGGCGGCGACGTGGGCATCACTGCACACGTTTACCAAGCACTACTGTCTGGACATTCAAGTCAGGAGAGACGGCTTCTTTGGCCATTCTGTTCTCCAGGATTTTCTGTAGTGAACTCGGTTCTCAGACCCACCTCCCAGGTTGGTATTGCTGGGGTATCTATTCTAAGGTAAGGAATCTGTAACTAATGTGTTTCTTTCAGATGGACAAGTTACTTGCCTACGGTAACAATATATCTGTAAGAAACATTAGTTAGTTATAGATTCCTACCGCCTCACCCATCCTCGCCGTTCTGCGAATTGATTTCTAGGGTTAAGGTTATCCTTTCAGGGCCCTAGTTTTGTGCACCAGTGATCTGAAAGAGACGCATTAGTGATAGATTCCTTACCTTAGAATAATCCCATGGCATCAAACTGGATCCACGTCGTTCCAGGCCCTGGTTCTGTGGGAGGTCGAGTGGTCGTTCGCAGAGCAAGCACCGTCATTCGAAGTCTTCGCACTCAGAGCCAGGTAAGGCGAAGCACAAAAAGTCAAAGAAGCGTTGCCACTCTTCGTCCTCCCCTCGCCGGTCCCGGGACACGGCTGAGGGGGCAGGTGGCACCACCCCTGCAGCTCCGACGGAGCCTGAGAAGTTACAATTGGCTTACCCACCTTTTCCGGGTCCATTGGCGACTCTGGACGAATTGCAAGTGTTCGTGTCTGCAATGGCACGTATCTTCAGCCCGTGTGGTGCCGTCGGATCACCTGCAGGCCCCACTGTTCCGCTTTCCTCGACATCACCGGCTCCGGCCCCAAGGTCATCGACGCCCAGAGGCCTCTATGGCTCCGGCCGGGGTTTCCCATTCTTGCTGGTGGACCCCGTACGGCCCCCCCGATATCGCCGTTGCCGGCGGGGGACACCAGCATCGACTTCTTTTCCGATGCTAAACCGGTGCCGGAGGGATGTCTCCCGACGCCGATCCCGACGCCAATGGTGGACTTTTACCCTTTTCTTCACCCACGTCCTCGTCCACTTGTGGAGGAAGGGGAGGACTGGGAAGGGTTTGCAGACCCTCTCGCAGCACAGAGAGAGTCCGTCCCCGACTGAGATGAGGAGGCAGAGGCCAGTGGCCCGGATTACACTCCGGCGCCTGGTTCACCATCCCCTTCAGCTACTATGGAGGAGAGTGGCTCCTTTTTCACGGTGCTACCTAGGGCTGCCGAGGCTCTTCGCCTCAAGCTCCCTACAGTGGGTGTCAGGACCAACCTGCTGACTGAAGTGCTTCAGCCAGCTTCTTCTTCTACAGAACCGCTGTTGCCGTTTAATGATGCACTTACTGATGTGCTTCTGGGCACTTGGTCCCGGCCCAACACACAGGCCCCTGTGGACAAGGGTGTGGGCCGATGCCATCGCCCGCCCCTGGCGACTCTGCCTCCCTGACCCAGCACCCCACACCTGCAAATTTGTTGGTTCAGGCCTCGACGTCCCCGAGTGCGTTTCCTTCTGCTCCCCAAGACAAGAAATCCATGAAATTGGAGCAGTTTTGCAAGAAGATTTATTCTTCCGCAATGACTGTGGTCTGTGAACACTGCCTGTCTCTTGGGCCGCTATTCCCATTCTGTATGGGATGCGGTTGAGCAGGTGCTACCTCAGTGTCCGGAGGTGGCCCGGACAGTTCTCTCCCGAGCTCTTATGGAGGGGAGAGTTGCGGCCAAGTTCACTATACATTGTTGTCTTGATATCGAAGATTCACTGGGTAGGGCGATTTCCACAATGGTGGCGCTACATCGTCATGCCTGGTTGAGGACGACTCGCTTTCTGCAGCTGTCCAGAACACTTTGATGGAAATACCCTTCGAAGGCACCCGCTTCTTTGGTGATAAGGCGGATTCCACATTGTAGCATTTTAAGGACTCTCGGGCCACGGCCAAGTCTTTAGGCCTTTCGACCGCACGTACTTCTTCCGCTTCTAACTTTCATTCCTTTTGAAGCTCCGGAAGAGGAGTGCAAACACGTTCATTTCAGAACAAGCCTGCGCAGCAACAGTTTCAGCGCAGCCGCGGACGTGGGGCTCGTAGAGGCGGGTCACAGGGCCAGCATGCTGGTCAGTCCACCAACACCCCAGCTGCCAGTGCAGACACACCTTCCTAGTCCGGTGTTTCAGGCCCAACAGACGCCAGTGGGGGTCAGGATTCGTCATCACCTCCCCCACTGGCGCACCATCACATCAGACAGGTGGGTTCTGGAGATTGTTCAAAGGGGCTACCCCCTCCCCTTCAAGTCTACCCTCTAGCCATGCCACCGCATGTCGACGGATCATTTGGCACTTCTCCAGCAGGAAGTTACGGCCCTCTTAGTCAAGGGGGCGATCGCACGTGTTCCGATGCCAGAAGTAGGTTGTGGTTCTTACTCCCACTACTACTTGGTTCCAAAGAAGGATAAGGGTCTACGTTCCATCTTATACCTTTGGAACATCAATTGCTTCCTCTGGAAGGAGAAGTTCAAAATGCTCACTCTGGCTCAGGTCTTGTCTGCTTTCGACCATCGAGACTGGATGGTGGCACTGGACCTGCAGGACACTTATTTTTATATTCCCGTCCTGCCGGCCCATCGGCGGAACCTGTGATTCACGGTGGGCCAGGAGCATTTTCAGTTCACCGTGCTCCCCTTTGGCCTTACCAGCGTCCCTCCGGTGTTTACGAAAATGATGGCGGTGGTCGCAGCTCATCTGTGCAGATCAGGGGTTTCAGTCTTCCCCTATCTCGATGACTGGTTGTTCAAGGTGGGTTCGCCCCAGACAGTCATCTCCCACCTCCAGACTACGGCCAACCTCCTGCATTTGTTGGGGTTTTCCATCAACGTGCCAAAGTCGCACCTGATTCCCTCCCAGAAGCTCCTCTTCATCAGAGTGATTCTGGACATGGCGCATTTTCGGGTTTATCCTCCCGAACTGTGAGTCCAGGACATTCAGGCTATGATTCCAGTCTTTCAGCCCTTGTCCTGGCCTAGAGGCTGCTGGGACTCATGGCCTCCTGCATCCTGCTGACCAACCATGCCAGGTGGCACATGCAGGCTCTTCTGCGGGACCTAAAGTTTCAGTGGGCGCAGCATCAGGGGAACCTGTCTGACTATGTCCAGATCTCGAAGAGCACTGCACTACAATTGCAGTGGTGGCTCACAAATCAGCATTGGGTCAGCGGCAGATCCCTCTTCCTTACCCAACCAGAGCACACACTGGTGACGGATGCGTCCCTCCTGGGATGGGGCGGCCACATGGGAGAGGCGGCGATCAGAGGCCTCTGGTCTCCGGCGGAGTCTCGGCTCCATATCAACTTTCTGGAGCTTCGGGTGATACTCCTTGCACTGAAGGCATTTCTTCCCTCTGTCAGGGGGAAGGTAGTGCAGATGTGCACGGACACCACCAACGCCATGTGGTATTGCAACAAACAGGGCGGAGTGGGGTCGTGGACCCTATGTCTGGAGGCTCTGCGCCTCTGGACATGGCTGGAACGTCACAGCATTTTCTTGGTGGTTCAACACCTGGCGGGTTCTTTGAATGCCAGGACAGATGAACTTAGCCGTCAATGGGTGTCAGATGGATCACAAATGGCGTCTTCACACAGAGGTGGCGCAACGTCTCTTTCAACAGTGGGGAGAGCCTTTGTTAGATCTATTCGCCACGAAGAGAACGTGCAATGTCATCAGTTCTGCGTGTTGGAATTTCTAAGGCTGCACTTGCTCGGTGACGCTTTTCGTCGCAAATGGAGTTGCAGTCTGTTGTACGCCTTTCCGCCTATACCACTTCTGCCCTGAGTGCTGAAGATCAGGCGCAACCGGGCCCAAGTTATCCTTGTGGCTCCGGACTGGGGTCGAAGAGTTTGGTATCCCGAGCTACTTAGTATGAGCCTGCATACCCTGATCTGACTGCCTCTGCGGGAGGATCTTCTGTCTCAGCAGCAGGGTACGGTTCTCCACCCACATCTGCCCAGCCTCCACCTACATGCGTGGAGATTGAGCGGCGACAGTTGATTCCATTTGACTTGCCTCCCGAAGTCTGTGATGTCATTGTGGCAGCCACGCCCCCTCCACTAAATCGGTATACGCCTGCAGGTGGAACAAATTTGTGGCATGGTGCACAGCCAAGACTGTGGATCCCCTTCCTGTCCCTCTTTCTGAGGGCATTTTGTTCCTTCTTTCTCTGGCCCGGCAGGGCTCTGCTCTGGGCACTATCAAGGGCTACCTTTCAGCTATTTCAGCCTTTCTGAGGCTTCCAGATCAGCCTTTTATTTTCAAGTCTCCTGTTGTACAGAGATTCTTAAAAGGCATTACGCATATGTTCCCTCCTGATCCTTTCTTAATACCTCAGTGGGACTTGAATCTTGTTTTGACTTATCTCATGTGCGCTCCCTTTGAGCCGCTTCACAATTGTCCTTTATGTCTTTTGACTTTGAAAACTGCCTTCCTGGTGGCTATCACCTCTGCCAGGAGAGTGAGTGAGCTTCAGGCTCTTTCTTGTAAGCCTCCTTTTCTATTGGTTCATCCAGACAAGGTTGTGCTTCGCATTCGTCCTTCCTTTTTGACAAAGATTGTCACTGCCTTACACATCGGGCAAACTATCACCTTGCCCACTTTCTTTGTGCATCTGCATTCTTCCAGAGAGGAAGAGAGGCTCCACCGTCTGGACCCAAAACGTGCACCCTCCTTTTACCTGAATCACACACATGCATTCCAGGTGGATGACCAGCTCTTTGTTGGCTACACAGGCGCCAAGAAAGGCTGGGCTGTTCACAAGAGGACTATCTCCTGCTGGGTCATCTTGTGTATCAAGGCCTGTTAATCTATGGCTAAAATGGACCTCTGGTAGGGCTGCATGCCCATTCTACCAGGGCAACAGCAGCCACTACGGCTTTGGGACGTGGTGTCCCCTTTCAAGACATCTGTCCAGCTGCAATGTGGGCTTCACTGCACACTTTTACAAAGCATTATTGCCTTGACAGTCAGGTCCAGATGGACAGGTTCTTTGGCCGTTCTGTTCTCTGTGATTTTCCGGTGTAATCTTATTCGCAGACCCACCACCGGGCTTGGTATTGCTGGGGTATCTATTCTAAGATAAAGAATCTATCACTAACGTGTCTCTTTCAGATGTGCAAGTTACTACGTGTGTAACAATATATCTGTGCGAGACATTAGTTAGTGATAGATTCCTTACCGCCCCACCCATCCTCCCCGTTCTGCAAACTGATTTCTAGGGTTACGGTCATCCTTTCGGGCTCTAGTTTCTATGTACCAGTGGTCTGTATCTTACATGGCTCTGCGTTCCTGTCGCAGAAAGTTGTGTACAGAACTGAGGTCAGCGCGCTTGGGCGCCTCTAAGTAGCTCCAGTGACGTCATCTCTGCAAATACGACACGAACGACGCACGCGGAGCCGTACGACAACGCCTATCGACGTGCAGGGATACTGCTAACGAAAGCTTTCCGGATCCAGTCTGACGTCTAGGGATTATTCTAAGGTAAGGAATCTATCACTAACTAATGTCTCTTACAGATATATTGTTACACAAGTAGTAACTTGTGCATCAGTGTCTTGCAAGGCTCTGTGTTTCTGGCACGGAAAGTTGTGTACAGAACTGATGTCAGCGTGCGAGGGCGGCATCTAAGTAACTGATGCAACGTCATCCCGGTGACTCAACGCCACCAACAATGGACGCGGAGCCAACTGAAGCCACCTTCCGACGCGCAGAGGTACTGCTGGTGAAAAAACTATCTGAAAGAGACACGTTAGTGATAGATTCCTTGCCTTAGAATATCCGCAGGCATCAGACTGGATCCGGAAAGTTTTCGTCAGCAGTACCCCTGTGTCGGTAGGCGTCGTCGTACGGCTCCATGTACGTCATTGGCATCGTAGTCGCCGAGATGGCGTCGCTGGAACTACTTAGATGCGCCAGCAAGCGCAGATCCGGAGATAGCGGTACCTTCAGTCGCTTTTTGATTGAGTTTGTGGGGACTTTTTTTATTTTTTATTTTTTTTTATTTTTCAAAAACCTTTATTCTCTTGCAAAATATTTTACACAGCGTGCAGCCTACAACCCTGGGGCCGGCTGCAATTTTTAGGCAATATGTCCGCATAGTTCAGTCACATCTTACATAGCCAATTAGCCGACATCCCGGAGGCCCGGGGACATTCAATTAGGATGTAATGCAAGAACCTTCGCTCTTATCGTCTGTTCCAAGGTATTATAGTTGTCTCGAGCTCCCTGCAGAAATGCATTCTCTCACATACGAACAATTATCACTCCAAGCCCAGTAGGCCGTAAGCTGGAAAGAGTTTCCTTATAAAACCTTAATCCTTACGTCCTACCCCAACAACCCCCCCACCCACAACACGCCAGCTGTTCGCCCTCCCGACTTAAGTACCCGGAAGTATGTAATCAAGCAACCCCTCCTTCTGCCTATTAGGGGAAGGCTTGCACCCCACCCGGGTTCTAAACTTCTGCATCATTAGTACAGCGCCGCTCAGATCTCCCCTCCATTCAGCTCCCCTGTCATTATAGCTAGGTAGATTAGTGCTCCCCGCCCCTGCTCTCCCTGCAGGCTAATATCATCCCCTTCCTGATACCTACATTACTCCGTACACTCCCTACATTCAGTAAGGGCCCCGCTAATCATGCTCAGCGTGCTCCTCAAGTGTTTCAGGCATATCAACTACCTCACCCTGTTCTGTCTCCTCCTCCTCGCCTGCGCGGACATATGTCTGATACAGACCCCAGAAATTCTTTGGACGGCTCTTAGGCGGAAGTAATTAGCTGTTTATTTCCGATTGAGTACAGCACCATAACATGTCCCTGGCCCATCTCTTCTTAGTTGGTAACGGTCCCCTCATCCAACAAACAGCAACAACCCGCCTGGCTATTAGCAAAGCTATATCTGCCAGGCGTCGCAGTGCCACCGGGAGTGTCTTGGAATATCCCAGCAGAGCCGGCATCTCTGTGTCTAATATCTGGCTCAGTTCCGAAAAAAACTCTTTCCATAATTTGTTAATGCCAGGACAGTTCCATGCCATATGTATAAAATCTGCTACTTGCGCATGACAGCGTTCACACTGCGCTTATTGTCTAAGCCCGTACCTATGCAGTCTCTCTGGTGTATAGTAAACACGTTGTAGATATTTGAAATGAACCAATCTGTGCCTTCCGTTTAGAGACAGTTTCCTAGTGCTGGTGCAACAATACTTCCACATCTCGTCATCTTTTTGCATTTGCAGATCATGTTGAAATTCTGTCCTAGCTTTAGAGTATTGGTGCTGCTTATGTTGGACTCCTAGTTTATTGAGATTCGTAACCAGTTTGCGAGATGGCACCGTTTTAATCACATACGTAAGCTCCGGTACATCCGGTGGCTCTGCCAGATCCGGGCCTAAGAGGTCTAGTAGCGCACTTCGGACCCTGTGAAACTGAAAACGTAATAAAAGTGAGGCCTCTGTCTGCAAGGGGAGAACCTGTTCCCAGGTTTTCACCACCCCGTCAATGAATAGGTCTTCCATCTTTGTGATTCCCAGTTTATTCAGTGCCCTCGTGACTCCTTTCTCTTTCAGTGGGGTAAGCCATACCGCCCTCTCTATCTGCATTAGTGGGGAATACAGCAGTTCGCAGTTCTGTGCCTGTAACAACGCATGCCAGGCATGGTTCGTAGTCTTGATTGAGTCCAGCCTACCAATGCCGCGGTCAACCGGAAAACAGACAGTGGCCGGTAAGGGGGAAGGGTCTGCAAATAATCGTTCAAGAATCACGTGAGGGATATCCGGATTTCCGTGTATCCACGTATGAAGATGAGCTGCCTGAGCCACCCTGTAGTATCTTTTTTTTTTTTTTAAACCTTTATTAGGAACAAGAAACCATACAGTGGCACATACACAGATTGATTACAGGGGAAGCAGGCACAATGTCAGGTACACAATAAAGACAGTAAGGAAATTGGAATGTGGGTAGTCTCCAAATCACACAATACATATTGTACTTGGTGGCACAGGTCAGCATGAAACAGAGATGGCATTGCACAGTAGGAACACGTCACCCTGGAGAGGGAGAACAGCACAACCAGCGAGGCCCCACGTAACACAAGGCATAAAGCAGAACATTAAGATATAATAACAATCCCCAGCCGATAGCAGGTGCCGAAAGCAGACATGGGAAGATCATGACAAGGTGAGCAGTAGTAAACAGTGCCGCATCAGAGACTATGGGTAACAGCCATGACATGCCCATCTCAACCCACCAGAGCATACAATACACGGTTCATTAATGGGTAACCTGAAAGATTAGTGCTGTAAAGGCAGCAAGGATGAAACCCTC
Organism: Lissotriton vulgaris; assembly: GCF_964263255.1. Lineage (NCBI taxonomy): Eukaryota > Metazoa > Chordata > Amphibia > Caudata > Salamandridae > Lissotriton > Lissotriton vulgaris. The sequence goes on along the minus strand of NC_141696.1, from coordinate 1,540,079,747 downwards.
TACGGCAGCTCTCCCCGGCCAACATCATCAGAGTCCTCACTGCGGGCGGGCCTGGTCAGCCAGTAAACTTGCAGTGGGCTCCAGAAATCTTTAGGCCTGCACCGTACAGGCATCAAGTCAGCATATATATTATATTGGTCCTGACAATACACCATGTCGTCTAGCCAGTCCTTGAATTTCGGAGCCCTGCCTCTACCCCATCTACAGGCTATCCTACGCTTGGCCAGTAGCAAGGCCACATCTGTAAACCTGCGGTAGGGAAGAGGTATGTCCTTCGTGTACCCCAACAGCATAATTAGGGCCTTTTCAGCCATAACATCCAATGCCTCATGGACTTGGAGCCAGTAGGCATGGATCGCATCGCATTCCCAGGCCAAATGAAGAAAACCAGCCACCTCCGCCCGACAGCGAGCACATTTATCATCGTCCGCCAGGCGGAACCTGAATTTCCTAACCGGAGTATAGTAAAACCTCTGCACAAATTTATAATGTATTATCTTCAATCTACAGCTAGAGGAGATATTAGCAGTAACGCCACAGCAATATGCCCATTGGTCATCAGTGATATCTACACCCAACTCAAGAGCCCACTGTCCTCTCGCATGACTAGGCAGAGTATCTCGCTGCTTCCTAATGGTGTTGTACAATTTAGAGACCAGATGTCTACCATCAGACACTAACAGTGCATGCAGTGGTAAGGCAACCCCAGGTTCATTCGGAAATTGTGGGAGAATAGCACGTAAACCCTGCCGAAGCCGTACATAATAGAAAACCTCCAGGGGGGAGGGTGGCTCTCCACGGAAGAATTGATCCTTCGTACGAAGAGTGCCCTCAAGAAATAGGTCGCCCCATGTGAGCACCCCGTTTCGCTTGCACATAGCCTGAAACCCAGTCTCCTGTAGCAAGGACAATTTCGGATGGTATGCGAGTGGCAATGCCGGGGAATAAAGCAGCGCGAGCCCCAGAGTGGTTGCAATACTAGACCACGCATCCATAGTGCAGTGCACCGTGGTGGATCGGGCATCCACATCACGAGATCTTCCCAATACCATGCCCTCCAGTGGAAGGGGATGCACTATCCATTCTTCAGTTGCTATCTGTGGCATAAAGGGGGTGGGACGCATCCAATGATAGGCATAGTGTGCCTGAGCGCTAAGATAGTAGATCTCAAAATCCGGGACATCAAACCCCCCCCCTGTCGTACGGCAGTGTCAAGGTGGACCACTTCACTCTCGGCTGCCTGCCCCCCCAAAACAGTCTAAGGAGCTCCGAACGTAGGCGTTTAAAAAAATAGGCACCAGGGTAGTAGGGGATATTCTAAACAAATAAAGGAAGCGTGGAAGCACAACCATTTTCACTAAGGAAGCCCTACCCGCCATAGAAAGTGGCAAAGACATCCACCGCGTAATGTTATCAGCCAGTTTAGAGATAGCAACTCCATAATTGAGCCTGATCGTCTCTTCCCTATCCAGAGAGATCACTATGCCCAAATAGCGAAGGTCCGCATCGCACCACTCCAGTAGGTAGTCCAGTTGGAACCTCTCGACAGACGGAGTCAGCGGAAAGAATTGCGATTTCTTCCAATTCATATGAATACCGGAAATGCCGCCAAAGACAATAAGCTCCAGCAGGATCAGATTAAGATTCAACTGCGGGTCCTTCACATATAATGTAATATCGTCCGCATATAGTGACACACCTACCTGGTGCTGGAAACAGTTAAATGCACTATGCTTATGTAGTTGCCGGATACGGCACGCCAGCGGTTCGATGGCGATAGCAAACAACAACGGGGAAAGGGGACAGCCCTGTCTCGTGCCTCTCGAGATAGGCAATTGAGGGGAAAGAACTCCATTCACCCCCACTCTGGCCACGGGTTGGGTGTACAGTAGTTTCACCCATGCAATAAATATTTTGGGAAAACCCATTCTACACAAAATGTCGATCAGGTCATTCCATTCAACCGAATCAAATGCTTTTGTAGCATCGAGGAAAACCGCAGCAACAGGGAGTTCAGGAGCAATAGTTGGAAGCAAAGAGAACAGTGTGCGAAGATTATGGGAGGTTGCACGCCCGGGCACAAAGCCTGATTGGTCTGGGAGCACTATAGTTGGCATAAGCAGGGATAGCCGTGCCGCTAGTACCTTTGCTACGATTTTTGCGTCGCAATTAAGTAGCGATAGGGGACGATAAGAGTCCGTGTCTAATGGATCCTTGCCAGGTTTTAATAGGGACGTAATGGCCACCTCTCTCATCGACCCGGGTAGGATGCCCACCTCCAGCGACTCCTCGAAAACCTCCTTAAGCACCGGGGCCATAATATCAACGTAACACTTATAGAACTCGGCGGGGAGTCCATCCAACCCTGTCGCCTTCCCATTACTGAGAGACATTATGGCGTCTCGTATTTCCTCCACTTCCAGCGGGCCTCCAAGAAATGCTCTATGACCATCAGAAAGCCAACACAATGCAAGATCATCGAGGAATCCACCATAACGGACCTCCCCCGTCTGTTGTGAAGTGTACAGTTGTTCATAGAGATGCACGAAGGCTCTCTGGATCCCCAACGCATCCCTACAGCGGGGGCCATCCCTCAGCACTAGTTCCAAGACCCCAGTGCTAAAACGTGGGTGTCTCGTGATCGAGGCAAGCACCTTTCCAGGCCTCTCACCCTCACAGTACTTCCTAGCTGTCCAATGTTTTCTTCTATATTTGACTTCCCGAGCAGCTTCCTCTTCATAGTCCGTTAGCTTCCCCCTAAACGTATGGCGAAGCTCCGGGTCCGGGTCAGTAGTCATCCTGTCTTCTAAGTCTTTAAGGTCCGCTTCCAGTGCCGTTATGGATTTGACAATAGTTTTAAGCACCCCACAACTCTTGGCCAACGCAATCCCACGAACTGTTACCTTAAAAGCCTCCCAAATCAGCTCCACACTATCCACCGTCCCCTTATTTCGTGGAAAAAAAGCCTCTATCTCCTCCCCGAGTTCTGTCTTGAAGATGGGATCCAACAGTACTGAGGGGAATAGCCTCCAAGGTGGATGCGGCCTGTTAAGACCCGGCATCGTCACAACCACCCCGACCGGACAGTGATCTGAATAAGTTCTGGGGAGATGTTGTGCCTTGTGTAAGCCTACGCTAAGCCCTTGCGACAAGAAACAATAGTCCAAACGTGCCCAAGTGCGCGCATGCGCGGTGAAGTGAGTGCCCTCCCTACTGTCAGGATGTGTAAACCTCCAACTATCCACCAATCCGGCCTCATCTAGTATACCCCGTAGAACGTCCCTAGCTTGCGTGTTATATTGGCTACTCCCATCAGATCGGTCTGCCCCAGGCCACAGTGCAATGTTAAAATCCCCGCACCAAATAACGTGTGTGGCGTCAATGGCAGCAACATGACCCCAAAGGGAGAGAAAAAATTCAGGGGAATCAGTGTTCGGTGCATAACAGTTCACAAGTACAACAGTGTCTGAACCCAGCCTACCCCACACAATCACATAGCGCCCTTCAGAATCCAGCCTCACCCCCAGTTCCTGAAATGCGAGCGTTTTTTTAATCAAAACAGCAGTCCAACGAGCATAGGATGAATATGATGAAAATTTTCGAGTGGAGGCCCAGCGAGCAGCAAACTTAGGGTCAATCTTTGGACGCAGATGCGTCTCTTGTAAGAAGGCAATCTGCACCCGATGCCTATCCAAGTACGCCAGCACATTCCTACATTTTCTGGCATCATTAAGGCCCCGCACATTCCAGGACAGGATCACTAAGGTATCCAGCCATTCTCCATAAATTCGACCATCAACACTGAGCCACACACATACCAAAGCCCACCTATCAGGCAAAGAACAGTATAATGAGCGCACACCATGCAGTCCTATCCGCAACCAATCCGTGCCACAAACACACCGTAAAACCCCCCCAACCCCAGCCCGGTAATCCCAACCCAGTACAACACAAGCCCACACTAGTCCAGAACAGAAGGCCTCACCTAAAAAAAGTGCAAGTATCATACAGTACCCCATGTAAATACCAACATCCCAACTCACATTAGCCATCCAACAACATCCCACTACACCCTGGTGGTAGAGTCGGATCTGCGTGAGAAGCATAGGACCATGCCGCAGTGCAACACACCAAAAGGGGCTCGAAGGCATGCTGGGAAGTCCAAACCCTTGAGTCAGGAACACAATCATAATCACAGCAGGAAAATCAGCAGCAAATGGCACGAAAGTGGCCCCATGGGCCCAACGCACACGAGTACAGGCACTTCCACCCGCCACCCACCTGAGCAACCCCAACCTGTCAGGACCCCACGCCCACCCCCCTCCCATAGCAAACACTCCCAAACATAACAGTAGCATCAGAAATAACAAAGTCAATGGGGAATACCCTTCAGGGTGCAGTCTAGAGGCGCACATAACCACCCCCCACACCTCGCCATTGACCCGCATAGCTGAAGTAGGCACGGCCCAGGTAGTGGGGGGGGGGTGCCTGGAGTAAATTACCACCATAGTCTGGCGCTCATCCAGCGTCCTCAAGTAGTGTGTGACAAAATCCAATACACAGTTCTCCACTGCGAGGGGGTAGCAAAACAGAAGGCTACAGGATAGTAAGACAACTCACGGCAGACCCCCATGTGTACACAATATGCACCACGACCAAACAGTATGCAATATCACTCATCTTCCTTGGCGGAGTGGAATCCCTCCTGTCCATCATCTCCACCGCGTCGGTCAGCAGCTCGCTCCCTCTTAAGCCGCTTCACGAAGTCCTCTGCCTGCTGTGGATTGGTAAAAAAATGTTGTTTCGCCTGATGTGTCACTCGCAATTTGGCAGGGTACAATAGGGCATAATCCACCTGGAGGTCCCTGAGTTTCTTTTTTACATCTAGAAACTTACGCCTTTGTTCCTGCACCACTGGCGTGAAGTCCGGGAAGATGGTAAAGTTGACTCCGTCATAAGAGAGTGTGCGGGCCGCACGTAAGGCTGTGTCTCGATCACGATAATTGAGGAGACGGGCAATTATCGGCCGCGGCGGAGTCCCAGTGGCCGGACGCGGTCCAAGGGATTGATGCGCCCTCTCCACGATGAATTGCTTAGAGAAGGCCTCCGCACCAATCGCGCCAAGCAGTAGCTTCTCCACATAAGTTTCCATCCTACCCACATTGGTCGTCTCTGGCACGCCTATCACGCGTATGTTATTGCGCCTACTTCTGGCCTCCAACTCCTCATTCTTCGCAGCAATAACACGGAGTACATTGTCCATATGTGCCAGTTGTGTAGTGTGGGTAGCCGCCGTATCGTCGTGGTCAGAAACACGCTGTTCCACCGCCGTGATTCGCTCCTCGTGAACGTCCAATTTTTGTACCACTGCATCCATTCGTGATGATAGCTTATCAACTTTATCCACTATGGTCGCGAACCCTTGTCGCATTTCCTGCATCATTTGCTGAAAGTCAGGGGCAGCAGGTTGAGGAACAGCGTCAGGAACAGTAGAGGGAGAGCGGGAGCCCCCCGTATCTTGCGCAACCCGGGAACTTCTCTTGGCCGCCAGAGAGTCAAAAGACAACTTCGGTTGTTTGTTGTCAGGTTTACCCATGGCCAAATATCGGGAGCAATCCAACACAAGGTCTAATATGGCGACGTAGTCCAAAAGTGGTCGTCAGGCTCCAAACCAACCAGGGTAAGAGCTCCCCTCTCAGCTGCGTAGCGTGCACCCTCTGCAGGATGGTCAACAGGAGGAGGCAGCAGGAGCGTTCCAACACAGCAGGGCTATGACACTCAGTCCACGTGTAATAGCAGGGGTAGCAAAGGGTAAGAATGTGAAAAATTAAGCCAGTAGCACACTCCGGGGGCCCATCCCCAGCTCCAGTAAGCAGTACGTCAGATTTGCAAAGGTGCAGCCGAATACAAGAAGCGCAGCCTCTCGTCGCAGTTCACTCACCAAGGAGGTGGCAGCCAGATCATTGCAGCATGGGAGGCAACAGCAGGCAGTAATGTCTCATACAGTGGGCTCCTCAATCGAGAAAGGGACCCGCAGCACCGCCACAGCACTAGAGGCCAATCTGTGAGAAGTCAGGTAAGTGACGCCAGGAGCAGGTCGCCTGCGGTCAGTAGTGACCCCTCGAGTCAGCAGCATACGAAGCAAGTGCGAGCTCCCCACAACATCAGTCTCCGCAGCCCCACACAATGCGCCAATGGCGCCGCAGCACAACAGGTAGGGTCCGCACCCGGAGCTCAAGTACGGCCGGCACCTCGGAGGAGCACGGAGCAGGGAAGTCCGACACCCATAGGATAGCAAAGCACCAGGGTGGGGTGTCCACAGATGGTCACAGCAACCAGGGGCACAAGCAGGCAGTGAAAACCACCCCGCCTCACCTGAAATTCACACTGGCCGCAGCTTCCATGGCCACCGGGTCCACCGGCGGTAAAAAGGCGACACAGGAACCGATATCAGCAGCGCAGGCCAGCACGTCCCAAAATGCGAAGCAAGGGTCCCAATCAGTCGTCACTTTGGTCCGATGGCTGCCCCATATCGCTGCAATGAGCTGAGACGTCCGATGCAAGAGGGCGCTCGGCAGCTCCGCGGCAGAGTGCACAGAAGGGCCTACACGCCTCGTGGTGCGCCGCGGCCCCCAGTGATACAGCAAGCCGGCCAGCAGGTCCGGACGTTCCTAGGCTACCACACCGGCGGAACTCCAGTCGCCCGTAGCTCTGGACAGGAGTGGCGGATCTCCACCAAACTCGAGACAAAGGTGCACTAAGTCCTCCTCAAGTAGACCACACGGACATTGGTGGCGCAGACAGCAGATAAGTAGGATAATTGGAGGATATCTTCTCCAGGCAGCAAGAGCCTCACATAAGTGCGGCCATGTTGCAAGTTATTATTATTATTATTATTATTTATTTTTGTAGAGCGCGTAGTCACCCGGAGGTATCCCAGCGCTAAAAAAATCCTATCTCCTGAGTGCAGTGGACCAAGGGAGGGGAAAAGGAAAGGAGGGGCAAGAAAGAGGACAGGGAGGGCGGAACAAAGGAACGAGATAAGGGCCAGGAATGATTCACTGTGGGAAAAGGTGGGTTTTAAGCAGTTTCCTAAACCGGAGGTATTGAGGTTCGAGACGCAGGACTCGGGGGAGGGTGTTCCAAAGTCGTGCAGTCTGGACTGAGAAACGCCTTCCTCCCGATCGGGCTCTCTTAAATTTGGGGGCAACAATGAGGTTTTCGGTGTCGGAACGGAGAGGTCTTGAGGATTTATAAGGGGCGATGAATTTCTTGAGAGCAGGGGGGCCTTGATTTCGTCGTAGTTTGTAGGCCAGACACAGGGCCTTAAATTTGACCCGCTCTCTTATAGGGAGCAAGTGCGCCCTCTAGCGCCCCCCCCACCCTGTAGTATCTTTCCATGTCTGGGGCGCCCAGCCCCCCCATCTCATAAGGAAGCATTAAAACGTTCCACTGGACTCTGGGTTGTTTGCCCCCCCAGGCAAGCTTAATGAGTACTTGAGTCAATTGTTTGAAAAAGGCCTAGGATAGGACCACGGGTATGTTATTAAACAAAAACAGGAATCTTGGCAAGACCACCATCTTCATGATGGCTATCCTTCCCATTAAGGATAATGGGAGCTTGCACCATGTATCAACATCCTCCACTAGTTTTGTGTACGCAACCCCGTAATTTACGCTTACCTGTGTGTCTGGGTCTGTGTGGAGTTGTATCCCCAAGTACCTGACCGAGTCCGTAGTCCACTGCAATGGGTATTCCATCTCAAACGGCAGTGTTACAGGGGTTAATGGGAACGCAGCTGATTTGGTCCAATTCACTTTCAGCCCTGAAAGAGCCACAAATCTTACCACTTCTCTTAGGACTGATGAGAGGTTCGTTTCCGGGTCGCGAACATACAGCAGAGTGTCATCAGCATACGTAGAAATACCAATTTTGTATGTTGGAAAGCTGATACCCTCCAGACGATGATATTCCCTAATCGCACATGCCAGAGGTTCAGCAACCAGCGCATATAGAAGGGGTGAGAGGAGACATCCCTGTCTAGTTCCCCTGCTTATTTCGAAGGAATCTGTGATGCTATCCCCCATCCTTAGTCTCGCTGTGGGCTTGTAATACAATGCCCCCAACATCTGCAGAAAGGGTTCTCCCAACCCCAGCTTTCGTAAGACTCTCAGCATGAACGGCCATTCCACGGAGTCAAATGCCTTCTCCATGTCAAGGAAAATCGCTAACGCTTTGTTTTCCTGACGCACATGCTGTATAGTCCTTAGCACCGTGCGGATATTATACGTGAGGTTTCTGTCTGGGATGAATCCGGCTTGCTCCGGTGCCACAAGCTCCGGCACCAGCAGTGTCAGGCGCGTAGCTAGCACCTTAGCATACAATTTGGCGTCCACGTTTATCAGGGAAAGTGGTCTATAAGAACTACATGCATTGGGAGGTTTCCCAGGTTTTAGAATAGTGACAAGCAGGGCCTCCCTCATAGAAGCCGGCATACTGCCCTCTGCACAGATGTCATCAAAGAGAGTTATCAAATGTGGCACAAGTTTGTCTTTAAAAGCCTTAAAAAAGCCCACTGTGAGACCATCCGCCCCTGGGGCACTGCCAGATCGCATCCCTTCCAACGCCTCCAAGATCTCATCCTCTTGTATGGGCATCGTCAAAAATTCCCTTTGTGAATCGGGCAAGAAGGGCATTTTAATGTAGCTAAGATAATCGTCTATTTCCTCCTCCACTTGTGAGGATCTGGACTTATATAGTCCAGCGTAATAATCTCTGAACTCTTCAAGGATCTCCGCCTCATCAGTGATTACATCTCTTGCAGTCGTTATCAGCTCATCGATCACCAGGGGTCGTCTGTCGTTACGCATTATTCTGGCCAACAAAGAACTAGGTCTCTCCCCCTCCCCGTACGTGTGAGCCGTAGCATACTTGCCCATGTGCTGCACTTCCCTATCGGCCTCCTCATTATAGTCAGCGATTAGTGTTTTGATTTGCGCTGCAGTGTCAGCATCAGGGCTGTTCTGCTGACGTCCCTCAAGGTCCAACAGTTGGGCCTCGAGATGCTTCCGTCTTTGTCTTATAGTCTTAAGTACACTTGAGTGTTTGGCCATAGCCATACCCCTGACATACACCTTAAATGTGACCCGCACTGTCTGAAAACTATCAACAGACCCCAAATTTGTCTAGAAAAAGCTGTCTATATCCTCTGCCAGTTCTCCTCGGAATACATCATCCAATAGGGAATAAGGGGGAAACCGCCATGTAAATGGGGGAATTCTCTTCCCCGGCACCGCTAGTACCAGGAGTAAGGGGGAGTGGTCCGGGAGAGTACGCGGTAATACCGTACACTTCTTAATACTATTGAGCATTGACTGAGATGCTAGCCAGTAGTCAATTCTTGTGTGTACATCATGATAGGCTGAGTAGTGTGTATAACCACCCTGTGTGGGGTGTTTATCTCTCCAAACGTCAACAAGGTCTAATTTAACCAATTCCGCCTGCATGTGAAGGGTCGCAGCAGCTGGTCGTCGGAGCTGCCCCGCCGATCTATCTAGGTCCGGATTGAACACAAAATTGAAGTCACCCCCCCCCCCCCCCCCCCCAGCATTCTGGAGGAAACACGGGATCTGCAATGCGCAGCCAAAGCAGCGTAAAACTCAGGGTTGTCATAATTGGGCCCATATACATTAACTACTATAAGATCGTGTCCTTTGCCGACACATCTGGCAATTAAGTAGCGGCCCTCAGGGTCTGCTTCAATCAGTGTTAACTTTAGTTTGGATCGAGGGCTGACCCATGTGACCACCCCTCTGGAGTGTGTAGTGAACCCTGCTGCCACACTGTTACCCCCAAACCCTTTAGCCGACAGCATTTTACTTTTAAGTGGGAGGTGAGTTTCTTGAATAAGGGCGAGGTCAATGTGATGCCTGTGTAGATAATTTAACACCTTTCTAGGCTTGCGATAGTCATTAAGCCCCCTCACATTCCAAGTCAATGCTCTCAACGACTCAGGGTCGCCTACTGTGGTCATTTCACTCGTGTCTGTCATCCCAGCAGAGAGATTTGATAGTCAACAAACGGGGTTCTCTCGGCCCTGTACACCATTCTCTGTAAAGCCATAACTATCATGGCCAGTCTTCAATAAGTAAAACCGGGCAACACATTGCTTGGCGTAGCTATCAGTTCCCCCCTCCCTAAACCAAAACTCCCCCCAAAACTCACTCCCCCCCACCCACAGCCGACCACCCCCAACCTGGCCAGACAGTCCCTTTTCTCTCCCCCCCTCGACCCCCCTTTCCATTCCCCTTAACACTCCCCAAACCAGCCCCTCTTGGGACCATGTGAGCTAAAAGCACAAGGGCAGAGGTTACCAGAAAGAACAAATAACCATGCTTCAGCATTGTACATTTAAAAAACCGCCCGCACCATTACCCCTTTAGTGTCTATCAGCATGAGTCAACATCTGTATTCCATGAGTCTTCAGGGGGCATCCCCCATTATCTCAACATTCCATCCAGTATTATTAAAGCTCACCCATTGTTTGCATTAGGGTATACTCTGCAGCCAAGTCCGCTTACAGATAATCAGTTTAACATGTCTATTGGGGAACACAAATAGAATGAAATGGTCTCACCTAGCCGTAGCAGCACAGTCTCTGCGCAGGCCCCCTTAGTGTCCATAATTCGATGCAGAACAGTTCTCAGGGTTCACTGCAGTAGGGGTCCCCTGTACATACTCCCCCATTCAGCCACAGCCAGCAATAAAGTAAGAATGCCTGGGCGGTTGTAGCCTTACTAGTCCTGCTCATCCAATTGGGTGGCCTCGCCTTGTTCTCCATTTTGACCTCTTGGGCTTTTCCTCTGTTCCTTAGACCATTCCTTTAAGGATTTCTGGAGTTCTCTGGGGTCAGTGAAATAATGTGAGTGACCTTGCCTACTAATCCGCAGCTTCTCCGGGTACATCATCGCGTAGTCCAGCCCGAGTTCACGAAGTTGCTTCTTGTACGGGGCAAAGTGTCTTCTTTCCTCTTGGATTTTCGCAGTAAAGTCGTGATATAAGGAGATGTCCATACCTTCGAACTGCAGTTTCCCTTTGTCTCTAGCCACCCGCAACGCTGCATCTCTGTCCCTGTAGTTCAATAGTTTTGCTATTATCGGTCTTGGGGGTGCCCCTGGACGTGGACGAGGTCCCAGCGTGCGGTGGGCTCTTTCCACAATAAACATTGGTGAGAAGACGTCCTCTCCCAAGAGAGAGATTAGGAGTTTCTCCACGAAGAGTTCCATTTTTCCAGTTTGTGTCGTCTCCGCAAACCCCGTAATGCGAATGTTCGAGCGCCTCGAGCGGGCTTCCAAGTCCTCTGAATTATCCTGGATGACCTGGAGTAGTCTACCAAACTATTTGCGGTCTTTGTCCCATTCCGTTTGGGTTTCTTCTACTTCAGTGAGACGCCTCTCAGACATGTCAAGGCGTTCCGCGTGCTTGTCCACCCACTCTGACATAGGATCCATACGGTACGTAAGGGCATCAATTTTGGAGCCAATTGACACCATGCTGTCCTGTAGGCCCTTCTCCATGGACACCAGCATTTCTCTGATGTCCGCACACAGTGAACTCTCGGAGGTACTGCCCCGTGGCGATGATTCAGGTGCCTGGGATTCCTGCCCCGTCGCCCGCCGTTGGTCGAATGCCAGCTTGGTCTGGGTCTTGTCACCCTTGCCCATGACAAACAGACAGGTCGTAAAAAAAAAAAAAAAATACACAAAAAACTGGTCTCACTGCACTCAGATAAGGACCAATACGGAGGAGATACGTCTGCCAACAATTCTGTGTCAGATCGCTCCCGTAAATCAGCGTGGACTCCACTCTACAGCTTTCTCCTGGCCTGATGACTAGAGGATTAAAAGGCCTTGGCTCAATGGTGCCGGAGGTATGCCTCCTTCTGCCCTCCCGCCCACGCCGCTCAATAGGGTGGTCTCGGTGTCAGGCGCTGGTGTAATGGGCCCTGTCCGCAGTAGCCGCAATCACAGCTACTCTCCACACCCCCTTGCCTGGTGTAGCCGCACTCTTTGAAGCAGCAGGGCGCAGCACGCAAGCCCAGCCCGATCAGGCGTCCGTCGCTTGCCGTTGGGTTCGGCAGCACTCCGCGCCACTCCGCCACAGAAGTCGCGCTTGTGCATGGCCCAACCTGTTGTTACTGCGTCGCAAGATGGCGGGGAGGGGGGGGGGTGGAGGGGCAGGGCTCCACTGATTGCAAAATACTCCTTCTTTCCTCAGATCCAGGTCCTCGCCACCTGTCCACGTGGTAGCCTACGCTCGTGTCAGCCCTTCTGCATCTGGGGTTTCGCTGACTCTGGTCTGTGAGGAGGCGAGGGGCTGAGGGTACACTCCTGGGTGGGCCCACCTTCTGCAGTGAGAGCCACGCGCGTTTCCAACCAGCATACACAGGCGTGGCGCAGGATCTCTGTCATGGGCAGCGTGGTCGGAATCAAGCCTGGGGCCAATCCTGCCCGCAGCTCGGCAGCCCCGGGGGGTCGTCTGGTACAGTGAGCGGCGTGTTCTCAGCCTAGCGTACCGCTACAAGTAGGCCCTTGCCAGATGTAATTATTGGGCGTCACGAGGGAGTATGCATCCAAACTCGCTTTGCGCTGCATTAGTTCTCACCCCCCATGACTAGCGCCGCCGGCTCCTGTCTGTATCTTCCTCTTCGTTATTAGTGTACAGGCAGGACCGGGCCCGTCACTGCCCAGCCAGCGGCACGCACTGTGACGCAGCCCGGGCAGCTCCCCAGGAGAGTCCGGGGATTGCGGCCTGGTCCGCAATGAGGCAGGGTCGGACACATCTTCGTTTCTGGCTGTCGCTTGTCGCCGGGAGACACCTCAGCTCCCGTCGCCGGGCTTAATGGGGCAATATCTCCTTCGGGTACCGTTTGACTCCGTCAATAAAGGATATTTAACAGGATCGGAGAGGGTAATGGTGTGGAGCTCTGCACCTAGACGTCCGCCATCGACGCTGGCAAGCTCCGCCCCCGAGTTTTTGGGGACTTTTTGTCTTTGTTTTTTAGTACTTTCATCTAACAGGGGCATAGGGGTGGCCGGTTTTAAGTCTTGCGCGGCCTGTCCCCGCATGATGTCAGTGACGGACCTGCACCGTGAGTGTCTCTGCTGCCTGGGGCACGACAACAACTCTGAGTTGTGCTCCCACTGCCGTGCCATGGCTCTGAAAACTTTGCGGAAGCAGTCCCGAAAGTGGCTGGAGGCTCGGTAGTCGACTCCACGCCATTCTAGGTCCCGGTCCCGTGGCAGGTCAAGGTACCGGCCGCAGAGCCATCACCATCATTCAAAGTCTTTGCACTTGGAGTCAGGTAAGGTGAAGCGCAAGAAGTCGAACAATTGCCGTCGCTCTTTGCCTTCCCCTAGCCGGTTGCGCGACGCAGCTGAGGGTGCGGGTAGCGCCGACCCTGCGTCTCCGGCGGGGTTGCCGCAGTTACCGAGGGCCTACCTGCGCTTTCAGGGTCCATCTGTGACTCTGGTCCAGCTGCAGGAGTTCGTGTCAGCCATGACATGTGTCTTCGGACCGTCCGGCCCTGCCGGTGCACCTTTGGGTCCCGCGGGCCTGACTGGGGGTCGCGTTATTCGACGTCCCCGGCCCGCCGTCATCGACGACTTCGGTCTCGACGCAGAGAGGCCCCCATGGATCGAGGCATGGATCCCCGTCTGTCAGTTAGCCCTGTACGGCCTCCATTGAGGTCAACGGCGCCGCCACAGGTGTCGACCGCTGACCCGGCCGACACCGCCCCGGCTTCCTCCCCGACATGGAGCCGGTGTCGACCGATGATGATTCTGACGCCGTTTCGGAATTTCTTTCCCTTTATTCACCCACCTCTGTATGTTCCACCTGTTCTGCAGGCTATTGAGGATGGGGAGGACTGGGAGGGATCTGAGGACCCTCTTTCACTACAATGCGGGTTAGACCCGGACTGGGATGAGGATCCGGGGGATGCACGTGACAAGGATTATACTCCGGAACCTGGCACACTGTCTGCTTCTAACATGGCTACGGAGAAGGGTGGTCCATATTCTATGGTGTTGCGTAGGGCAGCTGAGGCTCTCCACCTCGAGCTCCCTACAGTAGCCATCAGGACTAACCTGACAGAGGTGCTGCGGTCGGCGTCTTCTTCTACGGAGCCACTGCTGCCCTTTAATGATGCACTATCGGATGTTCTTTTGGTCACCTGGTTCAGGCCTAACACAGGGGCTCCTGTGGACAAGAACGTGGGCAACCCCGTTTTCCTCTCCCAACACCCTACCCCCCGAGAGCTTGGTTGTCCAAGCCTTTGCTTCCCCGAGTGCGTTCCCTTCTGCACCTCCGGACAGGCAATCCAAGAAACAGGAGCAGTTTGGGAAGAAGATTTTTTCAGGACTGCGGTCTGTGAACACCGTAGGTTTCTTGGGCCGTTATTCCCATTCTGTGTAGGATATGGTTGAGCAAGTGCTTCCTCAGTGTCTGGTGGAGGTTCGGACAATCCTTTCCCAAGCTATTGCTGAGGAGAGAGATGCAGCCAAGTTCACCATCCTTTAAGGTCTTGACACTGCTGGCTCGCTGGTAGGGTGATTTCCACGACAGTGGGGTTACGTCGCCACGCCTGGCTGAGGACTATTGGCTTTTCTGGGGATGTCCAGAATACATTGATGGACATGCCCTTTGATGTCACTCGCCTGTTCGGCAATAAGGCAGATTGCATGTTAGAAAGTTTTAAGGACTCCCAGGCTACGGCCAAGTCCTTAGACCTTTCAGCCGCACGCAATCCGACCGCCTTTGCTCTTTGCTCCTTTTGTGGCCAAGGAAGGGGTGCCCAAACACATTGTTTCAAAGTCACAAGCCTGCGCATCAAAAGTGTCAGCGCAGCCGTGGACGTGGGACCCGCAGAGGCGGGTCACGGGGCCAGGTTGCAGGTCAGTCCACCATCCCTCCTGCTGCCACTGCCTCCAAACCTTCCTAGTCCGGTGTTTCAGGCCCACCAGACGCCAGTGGGTGGCAGGATTCGCCATCACCTCCACCACTGGCGCACCATCACATCGGACAGGTGGGTTCTGCAGATTGTCCAAAGGGGCTACTCCCTCCCCTTTGAGACTACCCCACCAGTCATGCCACCTCAATATCACTGCATGTCGGGCGATCACTTGGCAGTTCTCCAGCAGGAAGTTGTGGCCCGCTTGGCCAAGGAGCGTGTTTCGATGCCTGAAGAAGGCCGTGGTTGTTACTCCCACTACTTCTTTGTTCCAAAGAAGGACAAAGGCCTGCACCCTATCTTAGACCTTGGAACGTCAATCGCTTCCTCCGGAAGGAGAAGTTCAAGATGCTCATGCTTGCTCATGTCTTGTCTGCCCTTGACCTGCAAGACTAGATGGTAGGGTTGGAACTGCAGGATGCTTATTTTCATATCCCCGTCCTGCGGGCCCACCGGCATTACCCTCAATTCATGGTAGAGCAGGAGCATTTTCAGTTCACTGTGCTCCCCTTTGGCCTTACTAGCGCCACTCGGGTGTTCACGAAAGTGATGGCGGTGGTCGCAGCTCATCTGCGCAGATCAGGGGTTTCAGTCTTCCCCTATCTCGACGACTGGTTGTTGAAGGCGGGCTTGCCCCAAGCAGTCGTCTTCCTCCTCCAGACTACGACGACCTCCTGCATTTGCTGGGGTTCTCCATCAACTTGCCGAAGTCGCACCTGATTCCCTCTCAGAAACTTCTCTTCATTGGAGCGGTTCTGGACACGGGGCAGTTTCGGGTTTATCCTCCCGAACAGCGAGTCCGGGACATTCGGGCTATGATTCTGATCTTTCAACCCTTGTCCTGGGTTTTGGTCAGGACGACCATAGAGGCTGCTGGGCCTCATGGCCTCCAGCATCCTGTTCACCAACCATGCCAGATGTTATATGCTGGCTCTGCAGTGGGACCTGAAGTTCCAGTGGGCGCAGCATCAGGGGAACCAGTCCGATAACGTCTAGATCTCGGAGGGCACTGTGCAACAATTGCAGTGGTGGCTCACAAATCAACATTGGGTCCGCGGCAGATGCCTCTCCCTTCCGCAGCCGGAGCACACAGTGGTGACAGATGCGTCCCTCCTGAGATGGGGCGCATCTCAGGAGGGACGCATGGGGAGAGGTGGAGATCAGAGGTCTCTGGTCTCCGGCGGAGTCCTGGCTCCAACTCAACCGTCTGGAGCTTCACACGATCCTTCTTGCAGTGAAGCCAGTCCTTACCTCTGTCAAGTGGAGGGTGGTGCAGGTGTTCACAAACAACACCACCGCTATGTGGTATTGCAACAAACAAGGTGGGGTGGGGTCATGGACCCTATGTCAGGAGGCTCTGCGCCTCTGGACATGGATGTAACCTCAATGCATTTCGTTGACAGTTCAACACCTGGCAGGTTCTTTGAACGACAGGGTGGACAAACTCAGCCGCCAGTGCTTGATGGATCATGAATGGCATCTTCACTCGGAGGTGGTGCAAGGTCTCTTTCCACAGTGGGGAGAGCCTTGGTTAGATCTATTCGCCACTGAAGAGAACACACAATATCAGCTGTTCTGCACGTTGGAATTTCCAAGGCGGTACTCGCTCTGCAGTGCTTTTTGTATGCCTTTCCGCCTATACCACTTCTACCCAGAATGCTGAAGAATGTCAGGCACGACCGGTCCCAAGTCATTCTTGTGGCCCCGAACTGGGCTCGAATAGTTTGGTATCCCGAGCTACTCAGTATGAGCACAGATCCCCCGATCCGACTGCCTCTTCGGGAGGATCTTCTGTCGCAGCAGCAGAGGACGGTCCTCCACCCGAACCTGTCCAGCCTCCACCTACCTGCGTGGAGATTGAGCGGCGACAGTTGATTCCGTTTGACTTGCCTCCTGAAGTCTGTGATGTCATTCTGGCAGCCAGGCGTCCCTCCACTAAATCAGTATACGCCTGCAAGTGGAACAAATTTGTGGTATGGTGCACAGCAAAGGCTTTGTATCCCCTTTCTGTCCCTCTTTCAGAGGTCCTTTTGTTCCTTCTTTCTCTGGCCGGCAGGGCTCTGCTCTGGGCACCATTAAGGTCTACCTTTCTGCAATCTCTGCCTTTCTAAGGCTCCCTGATCAGCCCTCTCTTTTGAAGTCCCCTGTTTTTAATAGATTTCTCAAAGGCATTACTCACCTTTTCCCTCCTGTTCCGTTTGTAATGCCGCAGTGGGATTTGAATCTGGTTCTTACTTACTTTTTTAATGTACGCACCTTTTGAGCTGCTTCACAACTGTCCTCTTCGTTTGTTGACTTTGAAAACTGCTTTCCTGGTTGCCATCACCTCACTAGACGCGTGAGTGAGCTCCAGGCCCTTTCCTGTAAGCCTCATTTGCTGTCGGTTCATCCGGACAAGGTTGTGCTTTGCACTGTTCTTTCTTCTTGCCGAAGGTCGTCACTGCTTTCCACATTGGGCACAATATCTCCATGTCCACTTTCTTTTCGTCTCGTACCCTTCCAGAGAGGAAGGGGGGCTCCACCGTCTTGACCCAAAATGTGCACTTTCATTTTACTTGAACTGCACACAACAGTTCCGGGTGGATGAGCAGCTGTTTGTTGGCTACGTTGGTGCCAAGAAAGGCCGGACTGTACACGAGAGGACTATCTCCCGCTGGGTCGTCTTGTGTATCAAAGCCTGTTATTCTCTAGGTAAAACGTTACCTCCAGTGGCGCTGCGCGCCCATTCTATCAGGGCAACAGCAGCTACTACTGCATTGGGACGCGGTGTCCCCCTACAAGAAATCTGTCAGGCAGCCATGTGGGCGTCTCTTCACATTTTTACTAAGCATTATTGCCTTGACAGCCAAGTCCGAAGAGACTGCTTCTTTGGCCGTTCTGTTCGCCACGACTTTCTGGTGTGATCTTGGTTCGCAGACCCATCACCGGGGTTGGTATTGCTGAGGCATCTATTCTAAGATAAGGAATCTATCACTAACGTGTCTCTTTCAGATGCATGTTACTTACCTTCGGTAACAATATATCTGTAAGAGACATTAGTTAGTGATAGATTCCTTACAGCCCCACCAATCCTCCCTGTTCTGCGAACTGATTTCTAGGGTTAAGGTCATCCCTTTCAGGGCCCTAGTTTCAATACATCAGTGGTCAGTATCTAGCATGGCTCTGCGTTCCTGGTGCAGAAATTCGTGTACAGAACTGATGTCAGTGCAGGAGGGCGGCGTCTAAGTAGCTGCTGCGACGCCATCCCTGCGATCACGATTTCTACGACGGACGCGTAGCCCCACAACGCCACCTTCCGACACGCAGGGGTACTGCTGACAAAAACTTTCCAGATCCATCTGATGCCTGGGATAAATTCTAAGGTAAGGAATCTATCACTAACTAATGCCTCTTACAGATATATTGTTACCGAAGGTAAGTAACTTGTGCGTTTTAGCTAGGGTGGCAGGGGCCACACTGGACTTTGCTAAAAGATTGGGGTCAAAACCAATCCTAGCCCTGCTGAAGATCTATAAAAAATAAATGTATCCCTAAGGCCACGTATGGGTGTGACGTCTGGGGCTATAAGGATGTGAGGGACATCCAGGGGGCTGAGAATAAATTAATGCGCAAGCTTATGGCATTCCTGTCCGCCACCCCTGCGTTTGTCCAACACGAGGAGCTGGGTGTGGGGTATATCTCAGACCGGATATTGGTATCCCTTACACTTGCGCTGGCTGAGAATTTGGGCCTGTCTTACCCCTACTTTAAATCAACTCATTATCATGAACTGCACCACACTTGAGGCGGCTCTACGCATTCCTTAGCTAAAATATTTCATGTAACAGACAAAATGACTTAGCTGCCCCAATTTGTATCTAAATCCCAGACCCTTAGGCTTGGTAGCAATCAGAGCCATCAAACACCAGTTCCTGGCCAAATGGGAGGGGCTTAGGGAAGAAAAGGAGCTAGCTAAGCCCACTGTGAGAAGGTTTGTTACACTGAGTTTGAACCCACAGGTACAACTGTACCTACTTCTTGTCACCAATCCTTACTACCGCTTTGTGTTAACTAGATTCTTTTTTAACCTGGTCCCCTGGCTATATGCGTTCCCCAAAGGATATACGAAACCTGCTCATGTGACAACTTTTCTGAGCCGAACACCCTACATTTTGTTTTTTATGTGACTATTATGACCCTCTGCGCAGAAAGTTTACATTTCCATTGATCAGAAACTGTCAATTTGCTCAAGTAAGGCCTGCATTATTATACCTTCAAATGTTATCTTCCCCAATGGTGTGCCTTGGGGTTGCGAGCTTCTTAACAGGGGCCATTAGACACAGGAAGAGGTTGTCTTCGCAGTAGCTAGTCTGTCTCTGCTAGCTGTGCCCAGGGATCACTATGTGTTACCCCACGTTTTCTATGACACACCTTATCATAGCAATCGATTTCATGCTTCTGCACTAAAGCACTTTATACATTGCATACTTTGATGTTTACAAACTTAACCTTGGAAATAACAATGTTT
Source organism: Lissotriton vulgaris (assembly GCF_964263255.1). Taxonomy (NCBI): domain Eukaryota; kingdom Metazoa; phylum Chordata; class Amphibia; order Caudata; family Salamandridae; genus Lissotriton; species Lissotriton vulgaris. The sequence goes on along the minus strand of NC_141696.1, from coordinate 1,540,060,229 downwards.
GCCTTTTTATTGACTTGGGTAGTTAATTTTAGCCCATTTATCTGTTTGATTTGGCTTTTTTATTGTTCATACGGTACATGGTGTTTTTAATTTACTGTACCTTTGATCAAATGTTCTTTTTAAATGTTTGCCTTTATGGCTTTTAGTGGCCAAATAAAGTATCTTTTGACTTTTAACCTTTGAATGGCAGTTACACTCAGAGATGGCTCAGGACACGTACCAGCAATGGGTAGAACCCTGGCTCGATCTATTTTCTACCACAGAGAAATCGCAGTAGCCAAATTTTGTGCGTTAGAGTTACAAAGGCAGTTCTCCTTAGGATACGCCTTTCCGCCTGTTGTGCGTAAGTGCCCCTTTTCGCATGGTTCCACCCCACTTTTTGCTTGATACTTTATGCACTTTGACTTGCTGTGCCCTGGGTCCCTGCCAGTCAAGAACTAAGGGCCTGTGTTCTTTCCCAAAGCTGCACCTTTGTACCCACAATTGGTACATCTGGCCACAGGTAAGCCCCATGTAAAAGGTACCATGAGTACCAAGCGCATTGTGACCAGGGAAGGCATGTAAGGGCTGCAGCACCTATTGTGCCACCCTCAGAGACCCTGCACCTTAACACCCACACACTCCCATTGCAGTCTGCATGTTTTAGTGGAGAGAAAAGTGAAGAGTCAACAGGGCATACATCCCATTGTGCCCTGCCTGCCACCTGTTGCCAAGGGCCTAGGTAAGTCATCCCTCTAGAAGGGTGCACACACCATAGCTGATTGTACAATTGCATAAGCACTGTACCCCTACAGTGTCTAAGTCTATTCTTAGACATTGTAAGTGCAGTAAAGTCATAAAGAGTATGTGGTCTGGGAGTTGTTCATTACGAGTTCCACAGCTCCATAATGGCTTTATTGATATCTGTGAAGTTTAGTAGAAAACCTATCAGCACAATTAACCTGCTCTGATGGCAGAGGGCATCTTAGAGAAGCCCCCTTAAAAACGACCAGCCCTGGTGTAGTTCCTGAATGGCTACCCGCCATTTGCCACCACCAGACAGCTTTCTGAATCCCAGGGTAGAGGGCCTCAACTCTTTGGGCCATGAAACAAAGCCCAACCAGGGCAGAGGTGTTATGCCTCGACCCCAGGGAGGGCTAGGTCCACGAAAGGGAAGCATCAAAGACCTGCCACCTTTGTTAGCTGATCCTGCCTTTTGCTGCCCCTAGCAGCTGGCTCCCACCAGTTCTAACCCTCATTTTGGGCGGGAGAATCAGTGGGAAAACAAAATCGGGAAGAGAGGTGTGCCCACCTTTGCCAACCCCACCCCTCAGGTAGGGAAGGTGAGGAGAAGCATGCAGGAGAGTAGGGTCTGCTTCCTATGGTCACTCCCACTTTTTGCTGAGATACCCTGGCTTTTTAACTCTAGTGTGGCTGTGTGCCTGCTAATCCGACCCACAGCCCAGCTGTTCTCTCTCTAAAGTCATCAAGTACTGGACTCCTCCAACCACCCAGACACAGGTCAGAGCTTTCTTGGGCCTGTCTGGGTACTACAGAAAGTTTGTTAAGAATTATGGGTCCATTGTGACACCACTTAATGACTTGACCTCAAAGAAGATGCCAAAGAAAGTTCAGTGGACAGTTAGCTGTTAAAAGGCATTTCATGACCTGAAGCAGGCCATGTGCACTGCACCTATTCTGAAAAGTCCAGATTACTCCAAAGAGTTCATAGTCCAGACAGATGCATCTGAGTTGGGTGTGGGAGCTGTACTTTCACAATTGAATATAGATGGTTAAGACAAGCCCATTGCTTTCATAAGCAGAAGGCTGACCCCTAAAGAGAAACATTGGTCAGCTATTGAGAGGGTGGCTTTTGCTGTGGTTTGGGCCCTGAAGAAGTTGAGACCATACTTGTTTGGAACTCACTTCAAGATTCAGACCGACCATAAGCCCCTCCTATGGCTAAATAAGATGAAGGATGAAAATCCCAAACTACTCAGGTGGTCCATTTCCCTACAGGGGAAGGACTTTACAGTGGAACATAGACCTGGAACTGACAATGGCAATGCAGATGGACTCTCGAGATATTTCCACTTAGAACATGAAGACTCGACTGGTCAAGGCTAGTTTACTTGTCCCTGCGTTGGGGGGGGGGGGTTGTGTAGGAGAGTAGGGTCTGCTTCCTATGGTCACCCCCACTTTTGCTGAGATACTCTGTTTTCTTTACTCTAGTGTGGCTGTGGGCCTGCTAATCAGACCCACAGCACAGCTGTTCTCTCTCTAAATTGTTACCATGTACTTTAGGTACACCTGATTGGATATTGGGTCACCTTATGAGCCCCTGTATAGTGTACCTTAGGTACCCTGGGCATAGGTGCACCCAAGGCCTACCAGGGGCTGCAGCATGTAATATGCCAACCCTGGCTGGCCATCCACATTGACACAACTGGCTGATCACTCAGCTGGGGCAAGGTCGTGTAATCACCCCTTGCTTAGGTATAGTATCCCTATACCTACCATTACATATAGACACATATATACCTATAAGTCACTCCTATGGCAGGCCTTGACAATCCTGAAGGCAGAGTGCTTGGTATTATGTGAGGTGGTGCTATAGCATGAGCTGAGCCTATCTGCAGCTTTCGGGACCATGTCCTTATAGCTGTTCTATGATATAGCCATACCATATACTCTTAAGTGCATTATAATCCTCGCGGTTATTGTTAACTTTGGTTAGGCTTTATCGAAACAGGTCGTGTGAGGTGTTATACGCTTTGGAATACTACCCCCTCACCAGTTCTGGCGACGGGGGTAGCATTCCACCCTTCTAGAGGGAGAAGACATGTAGTTTTAGCTTTTCCCGGTTAAAGTAAATCAAAGCCTCAGCATCACAAAATGGATGCTGCTGCCACAGACACGAGTCTGACCTCCTGCAGCTGGGAGCCCTTCGGGCGAGGGAGGCCTGGACAATAGATTTCCTGCCTTGGGAGGTGCGAGCACCTCCCCAGACAGGCCTTAGTGTATTGGGGCAGGGTCGGTTGAATGAAACGAGACACTGCCTGGGGCACACAAGGTGTCCCATGCATAGCCCGGTTCAAACCAGTTGCTGGGGCACTCCAGCCCCAGCTCTGGCGCAAAACTGGACAAAGGGAAAGGGGTGTAACCACCCCCTTCCCTAGTCCCACCCTTAGGAGGGACCTAGTAGGTAATCCAGCCCCCTAGTTTGGTATATAGGTAGGAGCTGAGTCTAGAGACTTTAGATTATGCTTGAAGAAACTCTGTTGCTGAACTCTTGGACCTTCGACGTTCTACACGACTAGAAGAATGAAGAAATCTCCCTTGTGGTCAAAGAGTGACCACCCTGTGCAAACAGGCACCAACTAGTGAATTGCAGGTTTGCTTTGCCGCCGCTCCTGAAGGATCCAGACGACTCTGCTTCACAGGATCTGGACTCCCAGACTTCTCCGACCTTGACCCACATCTGCAGCAAAGCTGAGACCCGTGGTGGTCACGAGAGACGTGGGACCGGACATCCTGGCCATCTTGCTCTTTGCTAACAGCGCAGCTCCTGAGGCCTCCTCGAAGTTGTGCATTGGGGACTGAGACACCCCAGACCCCAGCACCATCTGCATCGAAGATCAGCCCTCCACACTCCACAAGTTCTGCGTGGAGCCCTTCTGCATTTTCCTGCTCGGCGCGTCTTCCCGGTTGCTAGCCCGCTGGCTACTGAGCCCTCTGAAGACGACATCTTGAAACTTCTTTGCTTGCCTGGTTGCTCCAGTCTTGCTCCAGCTTCCCTGAAAAGGAGAAGCACCACAGACCTTGCTGGTCTGTCCTGAAGCGAATCTTCACTTCCTGCGTGGGATGCGTTTGCCAAGGTTTGTTGGGTCCAATCCGGATACCGACGCCGCAAACATCTAGATCCTTTGTGGGACAGCTCGAATCCAGCTCCTGGTCATCGTCGACACCTCCTGGACCACGTGGCTGCGGAGACAAACTTCACTATCTTCACCTGAAGCACTTGACATCGCCTGGTTCCATCCTGGTCACTGGCTAGTGACCCAGACTCTGTCCGCTCTGCTTTCAGGTTCTTCACAGCTCCGATCCACCCTTGGATCCATCCGGACACTTCTCTCCTGGTCGCCTGCAGCCCTTCTTTGCAGCCCTCCATAGGAAACAGCGAGGAAACCCGACACAATTTGGCACCTATGCTCCCGGCTTCCCTGGGTGAGTTAACACGAGTACTCCGGTGCTCCTGTGGGTAGTGACTATCCTAATGTCCTAGTATTAAGGGGTTTTCTCCTAGCTGAACCGGAAGTGTCTTGAATCTGCTACTTTGTATCTTTTACGTTCCCATTCAAAGTCTATGAGAACCCGCATGTGTGTTTAGACACTGCACATGCCTCCCGTGGGCCTCCTACTTCCTAACTCCTGGTTGTTTAGTGTAGCTCAGCGATTCCCTAGGCCTTAGGCCTCGTCTGTATATCTGTTGTGGTACTTATACCACTTTCTTAGTATATGGTTTGCTTGGCCCCTAGGTCAAAACTGTATTTGTGCAAATTAACATATGATATTTAAGTAACTTGAATTGTGCTTAGACCTCTGACCTCATAAAGAGTTCAGAGGGTATGTGTTTAGAATAAATACATATATATTTGATATATACCTTGTGTGGTGTCCTTTTTTTTGGTATTCAGGGGATTGTATTGGTAAAACAGCTGGCTTCACATGCCCTCTTGAGGTTTAGCCTAAGACTGATTTGTCCATGCTACCTCTAGGATAGCTGGTCTATAAGGTTGACTTACAACCAATCACCATAAGGGTTGTTTGGACTGATACAAGGTGCCCACTAGAATAGTGGACATCACATATCAGGCCAATTTCTCACAAATCAGACTTGGCAGTCCCATCTATCTTGAAGATGAGGGGACAAAGCCAATCAGACAGAGGCTCATGCCCCTCTCCCACTGAAAAGTGGCATGATAGGAGGTGTACTCACCCCAAGGAAGAGACCCAGTGGTCCCAACTTGCACACCCCTCTAACACCCCTACATTTAGTATTGCAAGAGACTATTAGTTATAGATTCCTTACCTTATAATCACCCCCAGGGATCAGACTGGGTCCAGAGAGTTATGTTCTCAGCAGTACCTCTGCACGTCGGTATGTGGCGTCGGTCGACTCTGCGCCGATGGCGTTGTGATCCCGGAATGACTTCACAGTATTTATATAGACTTTTTTCAACATCTTTTTCGAGTCGTTCGACTTCTGATGCATCTAGGGGTGTCTAATCATCGTCGGACCAGCTTCAGGCCTTGTCAGAAGTTGATGTCGGTCACAGACCCGCACCTGGTGTGCCTCTGGTGCCTAGAGCGCGGCCACGACCTAAAGTTGTGTTCTGATTAGCGGGCCATGAACCAGAAGTCTTTGCGGGAGCGGTCCAAAAGCTTCTGGAGGCCCGGCCTTTATCATCATTCTTCCTCGAAGTCTTTTTCATTGGTTACGTCGAAGGACAAGACAATCCAGGGAAATTAGATCTAGAACATGAAACGGAGAACCACGGATTTAACTGTTGCTCACAAGTACTTGGTTTTGGCAGTGTGAGGGTCTTTGGTGAGGGAGAGAATAAGCTGCGCGGGTGCTTTGAGAGCCATGCAGAGTTTCATTATCATGGATGCTGCTGGGCTAAAGATCTAGGCCGGATCCTCCACCTTGTTACCTTTCCGCGGGAGGAGATGGGGGCGCTGCTGCACCTGTCAATGCGACCCTCTGGGCAGCAATCAACCATGCGAGGGACACTCTTGAGGCCAAGATAGGCGCAGTGGGCTCTGAGGTCTCCTTCCTATGCCAGGATCTCCGCAAAGCAGTTGACTTGATTACTGAAGCGGAAACCTGGGTCTCGACGGTGTCCATCGTCCAAAAAAAAGTGAACAAGCTCACTGTGGTGTCGCAGGAGCAGGCCTCCAGAGTGGAGGATGCAGAAGGACGTGCACGTTGCAACAATCTACACTTTGTGGGCCTGCGAGAGGGATGCGAGGGTGGCATAATTACCACCTTCATCGCCAAATGGCTTGCAGATATCTTTGCCTTTCATTGTCCTTTGTAGTGGAATAGGCCCACCGAGCCTGACGCAAAACCCCCACCAGGGGCAGCCCCAAGGCCGGTCATCGCCAAGATTATGAACTATGCTGACCGAGATGCGTTCTTAAGGTTTGCCAGAACTCAAAAAGACGGCCTCCAGTATGACTCCCACCCCATCAGGGTGTTCCCGGCTTACACGTGCCAGGTTCAGAAACAGCGCCAATCCTTCACAGCTGCAAAGCGCAGGCTACGCGAGCTGAACTTGCAATACATGTTTCTATATCCAGCCAGGATGCGGGTGATCTACATCTCCAAATCTTTTTTTTTTATACCCCAGAGGACTTTTTTGCAAGGACTGGTGAGCGCCCACAATTGAGAACTTACTCTCCGCCAGTAGTGGACTCGGAGTCCTCTCCCAGCTCATGCACTCAATGCCCTGGCGCAATAAATCCAAAAACCGATGCGGCTCTGGATCCAGCAGAAGATCGGCATGTCCGAAGCGGCCACCTTGATGATATGGAAGTCATGTCTACATCTTATCTGCAAGTTGACTTGGGACTAGTCTATTTAGTAACCTTTTTCTTATTAGTCTCCTCTGGGTGGGCGTGGGGCATGGCCATGGGACTGCGAGGCCATAGACTCATTGTGCCCCTTTGTTGTGTATGTTTGTGGGTAGGGAAGGGAGCCTTTGGTGTTGGTACGGGGGCCCCCAGTTAGGGGTCTCCTGGGTCACACACCACAACAGATACTCCTATTTCTTGGTAGTGTTGGGTGGGGGGGATCTTAAGGGAATGCAATTTGTTTGTGTTTGCCGTAACATGTTCTTTTTCGCAGACAGGTAAGGTTCTCCATCCTCCTCTTGTTGTGATTATTATTATAAGGGGTGTTAATGTCAGGTGAGGCTACTCCAGTTGGGAATCTAACCGTAGTAAAACAGCGAGACCTGGAGCAGCAGGAGTCTACCTTGATGCAGTCTCGGTTCCAGGCGAAGTCCAAGTGTCCAGACGGTTGAAGAGTGACATGGTTTCAGGCTTGAGTCTTGTCCCACAATGAATCTGAAGAGCCACCCACAGGTAAGCTCCTGAGTGCCCTAGGGAAAGGGTTGGAATGTCTCAGGGGTCCCTTCTAGAGGAGTAGCTGGACAGAAGGAAGGATACACCCATGTCCTTTGTCCAGTTTTGAGCCAAGGGCTCCCTGAAGTGGTTCCAACTGGAGTATGCAATAAGGGAACCATATGTGCCCTTCAAAGAAGTCTGGTGGCATGCGCCCACACCTCAGCCCATGCAATAAGTCCTGTCTGGGGAGGTGGTCACTCCTCCCTGCGACAGGAAACCTTTTGTTCTATCTTCCCTACTCAGACTTGGCTCAGCAGCAGGAGAGCAGAATTGTGTCTGCGGTCGGAAGCATCACTAGCTTGCTGGCAGAACCTGAAAGTCTGTAACCAGGAGTACAGGAGAGAACCCCAAGGGAGCCCCCCAGTACATGGGATCATACTTACAACACTGGAATCGGTGTTGGGGTATGGTTCCAACATGTTTGATACCAAAAATGACCGGTTTTGGTGCAGCCACTATATAGTTAGACATCTCATAATGACTGATGTCCACTTTATGTATTAAAATGGCTGACTGCACTTACAAAGCCTGGAGAATGGACTCCGGGATTTGTAGGGGTGTCCTGCTCATAATGGGACAGCCTTACACCCAAGCACTCTGCCTTCAGGATTGAAAGGCCTGCCAAAGGGGTGACTTATAGGTTTTAAATGTAGTGACCTCAGATATAAGAAAACGTATATCTGTCGTAAGTGGTGCTAGCACCAGCTTACACAGGCTGCAGTTGTAAGCCTGTAGTCACGGTTTGAGTGGTCTCTCATGGGTGGCATAATACATGCTGCAGCCCATGGGAGACCCCTGGTGTACTTATGCCCTGAGTACCTTAGTGCTATATACTAGGGACTTATAAGGGTACACCAGTAGCCAATTGTGGAGGTACCAAAGTACTTACCATTTCAAGTTTAGGGAGGAATCACGGTGACTGAGGCCCTGAATACCAGGATCCCAGCAGGACTAGTCAAAAAAACCATACTGACAACAGCAAAAAGTGTGAGTAACCCTGAATGCAGAACCTACTTTCCCACACCCTTCAAAAAACACAACTGGACAGAATCATTATTATCTTCACTCTGCTACTAAAGTCTCTGCATTCTAAAGTATCCAAGGCTTCCATTCTAGTTCCTTTTCCTCTTCTTCACTACACCTCATGTTCCTGCTGCCTATTTTGTTTAGAAAACATAGACCCGAAAGCACAGTAATTGCTCAAAATTTTCAGGAATCTAAGATGGCTATGAAGGCTAGGACTGACAAGTTAAGAAAATTGATTCCAAATTTTTGGTTCTTGCCCACTCGAAAAATACCAGCCTGGTTTCATTCACGATGTTTTGGTCCCTTTGAAATAAGCAAACAAATCAATCCTATTACTTTATGCTCCATCTTCCTAACTCTTGGAAGATTCACTCTACTTTTCATATCTCCATCTAAAGCCTTTTGTGCCTGACTCTTTTCATCAGAGTTCAGTAGATCGAGAAACAGAATATGAAATTGGTGAGATCTTTAATTCTTGGATCTTCTAAGGTCAGTTACAGTTCTTTGTTTACTGGAAAGGCTATGCTGCTAGTAAATCTCATTGGTACATGTCCCTAGACTAGTTCATCAATATTATTTCCTGACAAGCCTTGGGAGGGGGGTATTCTGTTGCGTCTCCGTTGTCTAGGCTGCCTGTGTGCTGAGAATTGTTGTACTTTGCAAAAAATCTGTGTTCCTTCACTTGTTTCCTCAATCCGAACACTTGCTGGTACTGCCTCTTCACTCCTGAAGAATTCCACTTTTGGACTCTGTATTCCTTGTTCTCTTCTGGCCTGTTAAGTCTTCATACAGCTTTTTTTTTTTTTTTTTTAAGTATTTTTTATTGTTGCAGGATGCGACAAAAACCAAAGTAATACATAGATACAAATTCCAAAGGACTGGGTAAACATAGTAGTAAACATATAAGTATAGTTTTGAGAGTAAGAAGGTAAAAAAGTTAAAGAAAGAGAGTAAACAAAGAGAAGAAGAGAAAAGCAGAAAAAAATAATGGATAGAGGAGAGATATAAAAACACTTAGGTGCTTAAACAACAAAAGGAAATAAAAAAGAGGAGCAGTTGAAAGAAAGAATGTTTAGCTCATAGTAAAAATTTAGCAGACAGTCCCCTCTTCTTATATTTCAAAAAATTGTTTCCAAATCTTTTCCTTTCTGGCAAGGGCTTTTGGTCCTCTGTATGGTATAGAGACAAAATATCGACTCCAAAATATCGACTGGACATAATATCGAGTTTTAAATATAGACTGGACAAAATATCGACTGGACATAATATCGACTACAAAAATATCGTTTTTCAGGTAAGTGAAGTAATATCGACTGTATAAAATATAGATAGCAAAAATATCGATTTTGTAATAATATATAATATTTTATAGTGTATTTTTATGTAATAATATGTGTGAATAGTGTGTATTAATGTTATAAAATATTTTATTACATGAATTTTGTTTTGATAATAATTGCGTAATTTAATTCTGTAGCGGGTTGTGGGTTTATAGGGGAATAGGGTGGGAAGTAATTTAATAGTAATTAATTAATTAATATATGTTTGTTAATATTTTTAATTTATAATTAATTGATAATTAATTAATATTAATTAGTTAATTAATTAATATAATTTTGAATATATTTTGTATTAGTAAATAATTGTTAATTAATTAATTGTAATTAGTTAATTACATTAATTAGAGTACATTTTTATATATATAATTTTGTGTTATTTTTAAGTAATTAATTTTGAAAAAATAATATTAATTATTAAAATAATTACACCTAATGTTCTAATATATTTACTTTATTGTTATTGTTAATTAATAATTAATTGGTAATTAAATAATATTGATAAATTTTGGGTAAAGGAGCATTTTTAGGGTTCAGGGTCAGTTTTCAGTTCATGGGTAAAGGGGTATTTTTAGGGTTCAGGGTCAGTTTTCAGTTCATGGGTAAAGGGGTATTTTTAGGGTTCAGGGTCAGTTTTCAGTTCATGGGTAAAGGGGTATTTTTAGGGTTCAGGGTCAGTTTTCAGTTCATGGGTAAAGGGGTATTTTTAGGGTTCAGGGTCAGTTTTCAGTTCATGGGTAAAGGGGTATTTTTAGGGTTCAGGGTCAGTTTTCAGTTCATGGGTAAAGGGGTATTTTTAGGGTTCAGGGTCAGTTTTCAGTTTTTGGGTAAAGGGGTATTTTTAGGGTTCAGGGTCAGTTTTCAGTTTTTGGGTAAAGGGGCACTTTTAGGGTTCAGGGTCAGTTTTCAGTTTTTGGGTAAAGGGGTATTTTTAGGGTTCAGGGTCAGTTTTGGGTTTTTGGGTAAAGGGGTATTTTTAGGGTTCAGGGTCAGTTTTGGGTTTTTGGGTAAAGGGGTATTTTTAGGGTTCAGGGTCAGTTTTGGGTTTTTGGGTAAAGGGGTATTTTTAGGGTTCAGGGTCAACAAATAAGATTTAAAAAAATTATTTTTATTATTTTCATTTATTATTTAATTATTATAATTTAATTTAAGTCGTTTTAAGTATATTTTAGTAATTAAAATTTAATATTAATTTAATTTAACACTGTTTTTAATAAAGTCGATATTTTTTACATCTATATTTTTGTTAACGATATTTTGTACTCGATATTTTTGTACTTACCTGTTTGTAGATACAAACTCGATATTTTGACTGTCGATATTTTGTCCACGATATTTTGGCAAGTCGATATTTTGTCAGTCGATATTATTTCAGTGATCCCCTCTGTATTTAGCAAGTGTGAGTTCCATAGTAACCAAAGCTAGCCACTCAGCTACGATTGGAGGATCCTTAGAGATCCATGCCCTTGCTACAATTAATCTTGCACAAGCGAACAGAATCGTTATAAGGTCCCGGTTGGGACAGTTGATCTCTTGAATGTCTAGTAAGACCAACTGTGGAGAAAGTTCAGGTATCTTTATCTGATTGATTTTAAAATGGTCTGCTATTCCATTCCAATAAATAGAGAGTGCGGGACAGGAAAATAGCATATGTTCAATACCAGCAGCATATGTGTTACACTTTGCACATTTAGATTTATCAGATAGTGAGTTCCCTTGCGTCCATGAGGATATTCTCTGTGGTGTGTAATATAGCTCAGTAATTGTCCTATACAATTGCATTCTGAGGTTAGAGGAGTGTACTACATCACTTAGGTGTGTTAGGGCATTTCCGATCTGTGTTAAGTTTATGCCAAAGTTTAGTCTGCGAGACCATTTAGTTGCCAATTTGGTAGTATTTTCACATTTGTCTTCAATTAGGAGTTGGTATCCCAGTTTTATGAGTGATTTGGTTTTATCAGAATATATACACTCCAGAATATCAGATTGAATAGCTTCCGTTATTTTCATTTTGTTATGAAAGAAGTCTCTTAACTGGCGATATTTAAAGTGCATATCATTCGTTAAACCGTTTGTTATTTTCAAAGTTTCAAAATCTAACAAGCCATTAGTTCCAAATAGATCTCCTAGTGTGTTAATTTCGCAACTAATCCAGCGATTCCCTGTCCCATCTGAAAAAATACCCGGGAGACCTGGGTTGTTCCATAGTCTAAGTTCAGCATTGTAAAATGAGCTCTTACTGATGTGCAAGATTTTATTCCAAATTTTTATAGCGTGTTTTGCGGTCTTAAATTTGACCCGCTTGAAATAGTTTGGATCATGGGCGCGAAGTAGGAATTGGTTAGATTCGGCACCTAGCATATACTGGTGAAAAAATAGAGATGGCTCATTTTTTAGTAAGCTCCTTATTCGAAAAAAAAAAGGTAGCTAAGAAGTACAAATTAAAATCCGGAAAAGCAAGTCCCCCTTTAGATAATGGCAATGCCAAAAGTTTTATAGCCCTGCGTGCCTTTTTGTACCCCCATATAAAGCTACTACATATACCGTCTAGCCTTTTAAAAAAAAGTTGATTCGGTTGTAATGGTATGGCTCTGAACAAATAAAGTAATTTGGGTAGTATTTTCATCTTAATCAAGTTGAGTCGACCTAATAAACTGAGAGGGATTTTGTGCCATTTTTTAAGAGTTATGGTAGTTTCTTTTAAGAATGTCTCGTAATTCGTTTCCAAGATTTTTCCCACTTTGGGAGCTAGTTTAATACCTAGATAGATAGCCTCTCTACAAGTGTCATAAATATGTGTATCCGGGGTATAGTTGACTATGATTTGAGTTTTACTCACATTCAATTTATATCCTGAAATTCTACCATACTTTTGTGCTTCATTGATAATTTCTGGCATAGCTTTATTAATGTCAGTTGTGTATATTGCTATGTCGTCAGCAAAAGCAGTTAGTTTAAGAGCTATGCCCCCATGGTTAACTGGGATAATATTAATTTGTTCATTTAGTGCATTTAAAAAGGGTTCTAAAGAAAGAGCAAAAAGTAATGGGGAAAGGGGGCAACCTTGTCCTCTGCCTCTTGCTATCTTGAAGTTGGCTGAGTCTTTGCCTCCGTAGCTTATCATAGCCAGTGGTTCATCGTAAAGAGACCTTACCCAATCTAAATAAGACTCAGAAAGTCCCAATTTCTTTAATACTTCCCACAGATATTCCCACCCCACTCGGTCAAATGCTTTTTCCGCATCTAACATAATCATACCGAGCGGGGTGTGGGTAGCTTCAGCTACATCAAAAGCTGTAATTGATGTATTTACATGCGTGGTAGTATCTCTGCCCATTACGAAACCATGCTGTTGAAGATTAACAATATCTGTCATGAAGGGAGCTAGACGATTTGCAAGGATTTTAGCAAAAATTTTTACATCAGAGTTGAGTAAAGAGATCGGCCGGTATGATCCGCATTCTTTTTCAGGTTTTCCCTTTTTCAAAAAAAAAGATAATTTTCGCAATTTTCCATGATGGAGGTGCTTGTTTGGAAACAATAATTGAGTTTATCACCCTCTCAAATAAAGACAGTAATTCTTGGGCGCAGAGTTTGTAGAGTTCCACAGGTAAACAATCTTCTCCAACCGCCTTCCCTAAGGGTAAATTATCAATTGCTCGATTTATTTCATCTAATGTTATTTTTGAATTTAGTTGTTGAAGTACATCTGTATTTAACGCCCGAGGTGAAGTTAGATATTTGTCTAGATATTGTATGATATCTGCTTTGGCTGGTGTAGCCTCTGGTGTATAGAGTTGTTGATAGAATTTGACAAATTGGTTCAATATTTGATCCGTTCGTTCGTAAGAGTTTGAATCTGATCCTATTATTTCTTTAATTTTTGTTTTGGCTTTCCTATCCGCAGTTTTAAAAGCTAGTAATTTCCCAATGCGGTCGCCGCCTTCGTATTGACTAAATTTATACTTTTGTAATTTAGAAATGTATCTTTCTCTCAAAGTTTTTTTTAGTCCTGCTTGTAATTCCGCCAGCTTTAGTCTAATCCCTCCTATATTGTTTTTTGAGTGCCGTGATGCCTCAGCAAGGCGTACTTCCATATTCAGTATATTGGAAATCGTTTTTTTATTATTTTTGCGGCTCTCAGCATTTTGCCTAAATATGTATTGTTGGGCAAACCCCCTAATGCTGCATTTGCATGTATCCCATACCGTATTTATATTAGCCGAGTTAATAATAATTGAAATAAACTCCTGAATATGCTTTTTAAGTGATGTAGTAAATCTTGTATCAGCGAGTAAGTGTCTTGGGAAGGTGAATTTTCGTGGTTCTTTTTTTTTATCTTTAAATGTGACTTCAAGTAACAAGGGATTGTGGTCGGAAGTAACTTTAGGGCAAATTTCAATCTCACAATTGTCTATAGTTTGTTCAGAAGCCCAGATCATATCAATTCTTGAGCAAGATCTGTGTGGTGCAGAATAATAAGTAAAGCCTGCCAACATAGGGTGTTTTGATCGCCATACATCTCTGACATTGTTCAATCTTACTAATTCTAAGATTGCTGCTCTAACTTTATGCATTCTTTTATGTTTACTTTGCCCAGTGGAGTCTACTTTATAATCAATAGCACAATTGAAATCCCCTGCAATGATGGTTTCTCCCTCCCATGCAAGTAGTTCTAAGCTTAACTCTCCAAAAACTTTGGGATCGTCAATATTTGGTCCATATACTACACATAGTACCAGTTTAACATTATCTCCTTGCATCTGCGCAATTGCCCACCTACCCCGGGCATCTGAAGCAGTTTCAATTGTTTCTAGTCGAGTTCCTCTTTGTTTTAGAATAGCTACCCCCCTAATGGTCTCATTTAAGGTAGAGCATACAACCAAATCATAGCTCAGTTGTGAAAGTAGCTTGCGATCTTGATATTTGATATGGGTCTCTGAAAGCAAGACTATATTAGGGTTATACATTTTAATCTCTTCTTGTACTAAATTCCTTTTGTTTTTACTATTTAGGCCATGAAAGTTAAAACCAAGCAAAAAAATCTATTACTAAAGACAGCTAATAAGGAACCTCCAGGAAACAAAGAAAGCCGCTTAATAGATGATAGCCCTCTGAGAAGATGGATGGAGGCAAAAGGAGGTGTTAAGAATATGGCTTTAAGACTATCAGGCGCCAGCCCCGATGACGGGCACAGCACTCAGGGGGCTAATATAACCAATCTTACAGATTCCACTGGTGACTCTAATCTAGGTGTAGCATCTATAAATCAAGAGACATCTCAGCATGTGGCCTCAACCAACATAGAATCGGTGAAAGGACTTAGAACGGGGGCTTCCCCAATAAATACAATAACCTCTCCCACTCCCATTCTCAATATTTCTTCTACTCCTTCCACTTACAATTTAGAGGCGAATGAATCTGAAGACCAGGATCTCGAAATAATCACCCACAACTCTGATCAACTAATGGAAGGCACGGAATCTATAATATCAAGTTTGAGAAAAATCCAAATACTGCCAACTGGGAACCCTGCTGGGAACCCTGCTGAGAATACAAGTGAAAACCTTGAACAAGAATTTATAGAGCTGAGGACGGATGACTCAAATATTAAAAGCCAAGATACGTTAGCAGGTCCCATATCCTTATCTGGACAAAGACTTCCACAAATGGTCTCATATGGTTCCTCTAACTCCTCAGACTCCACAAAGATATCTATGGAATCAATTATGCAGACTCTCTTAGAGCAAAGAGCGGAGATTCAACAACAATATCTGCAATTAAGAGAAGACAATACTAAGCTGCAAGAAACTATGAGAGACATTTTCCAAGGCCTGGGAGGCGTGACAAAGGAGATAGAAGACATAAAACAACGAATTGTAGAAGTGGAAGGAGACGTTAACAAGACTACATCAACAGTTAAACAGAATACATCAAGAGTTTCTAAGCTAGAAGATAAAGTGGAGGATTTGGAAAATCGAGCACGAAGACAAAATCTCAGATTATTTGGTATACCAGAAGGAATGGAGGGGTCCGACCCGAGGACATTCATGGTGTGTGTATGTGTATAGGCATTTATATAGCGCACTACTTACCCGTAGGGTCCCAAAGCGCTTCGACCGCTGCGAAACCCTTCCTGGCTTCCCTGAGAGATGGTCCCTTAATGGGTATCTCCAGGGTGAGACCAGGCATCCCCGGCGGTCTGGTGGGGCCGTTAGTGAAGATGAGGCAAGCTAATGCCCAGAGTTGCCGAGTGTGATCGCTGATCAGAGTGGGCACCGAGGCGAGAGAATTATCGAGTCCGCTGACCCTGGTCCAGAAACCTGCCGCGCCGGGAATCGAACCCTGGTCCCGGGCCGTGCTCTGCTCTCGGGTCTGCCGCCTCTAACCAGTGAGCCACACTACTTCACGGTGAAACTTCTTCAAAGAGCCTTCACGGATCTTGCTGATATGGACTGGGATTCTCAGCTACAGAGAGTACACAGACTGCCTCTGATCCAAAGAAATACAAGCAATAAATTCCCTCGACCATTCTTGATTTATTTTGGCAATTTTCTTTTGCGGCAAGCTGTTTCGTTGAAAGCCAGGCCCAATAACCCTGTGACTGTGGATAACTTAACTTTTTTTGTGAAATCTGACTTAAGTAAGGGTACAATGGACAAACGTTGGGAGCTCAGGAAGATGATAGATGCTTTCAAAAACTTAGGATGTATGGCCTATCTTCAAGAGCCTGCTCGCCTTAAGATCATACGCAATGGTCATGTGGTTTTTTTTACTGACCTTGCAGCCGCTGAACAAGCTCTGGAAAAATTCTCTTGGGAAAACGAACGGGAAAAAGAAAAACAAAAAGAAAAAGAAAACTAATGTGATGAGAAAACTGGAGCTCACACACTAATGACACTATCTAGCTTCTGGCTTTTTTTGAGTCCTTTATATTGAACTTTTTCTATCTTTTAAGTACGATTATGCAATAGTTTCTTACCACTAACTTTTTCTGTAGGTGGGTTTAATATGCTTCTATGTTTATACTTTAGGTGTGAGCTAACATTGAGAAACTTAAGATGTGGCATGAGCAGACCATCATGCTAGCACCTTCACTTCGCTGCCCCTACAGCGGCAGCTTAAGATAGAGGGGTGCTCCCCCCTAAGGGACGGGAGGCTGCGAGGGCGGGGCTGGGGTCCTTGCAGGGGAGGGTCCGACCTTTCGGGTCGGGGGTGGGGAAAAAATGTGGGGAAAAAAGTGATTGCAGGATTCGACTATTTTTTAAAGATTAGTGGAAAAAATTTAATTACTATGAAAAGGGCAAAGATAGAGGGGAGAAATATGTACTGGAAAATCATCAAGATACTAAAATGTCTAAACTAAGAATACTAAGCTGGAAAGTCTTCATACAGCAAGCAGGTTTTTTTATGCATTTGGCTTTTTCCTACTAAGAAGGTGCCAGCTACTTGAGGACACCAGCCTCCCACATATTCCAGTGTGTGGAAACTTTATAGCTTTCGGAAACAGTTGCCTGTACATCAGAGAGCGGAAGATCTGAACCTGAATTTCAGAGAAGTATCAAACCTTGGCACTTTGTCTGACCGTTCCTAGAGACCTGCTAAGTGGTAGGATACTGCTTGGAAATCTATTCAACATTGGAGGAATCTGCAGATAGAAGAATTTATGGCTCTTACGACGTTACAGTGGCATTGTTTCTAGTGATGATGCAGAGCTAACACTCCCTACGTGTGTTGACGATTTATTGACTGCTTCCAGATCTAGTGGGGTGCTTGAGATATTTGAAAGGTGAGGATTCTGCAGTTACAAAGAGTAACCACCAGAAAAATTGCTATAGAAAAAAAGTAAATTTTTTGTTTGTACAGTCCATCTTGCTTTAACACCTTTGTGACAGTTAAAAAAAGTTATTTTGTATTTCGGACGTTTGTTGTACAGTGTCCAGGTTGTTCTGCTTCTGTAGTCAGTATGGTTTTGGGTGGTGCCCAGACAAGCAGGGATGCACTTTTTCTAGAAACCTAGGGCTAGATGTACGACCATTTTTAGCAGTCCGCAAAAAAGGATGTTGGTATGTACAAACGTTATTTTGCGAGTCGTGGACTCGCAAAATAGTGTTTGCGAGTCGCTATTAGGAGTCAAAATGGTATGAACCATTATTTAGCGACGGCATTTGCTATCGCAAACCAATCGCAGTTTACCATCTACTTCAAGTAGGTGGTAAGCCTCTCGCAAACGCGAAGGGGTCGCCATGGGACTCTTCACCTCTGTGAATGGATGCGAAAATATTTTTCAAGAGCAGACACGGGTCATATGGACACTGCCTACTCTTAAAAAATAAAACAGAAAGGTTTAATTTTTCTTTTAAATGCATCCTGTTTTCCTTTAAGGAAACATTCTGCATTTAAAAAATAAAAGCTGCTTTATTGAAAAAGCAGTCACAGACATGGTGGCCTGCTGACCCCTGCATGCCACCATCCCTGGCCATTCCCAATGGGTCGCACATTGCGACCTGCCTCATGAATATTGATGAGGCAGTTCATTTGCGACCCCATTAGGTATCATAAACAGTGTCTGAGACACTGTTGTACATTCCATTTTGCGAGTCACAAATTGTGAGTCGTAAAACCTCTCAATTTACGTCTCGCATAATGGAATTGTCATACATCTTACCCTTAGTTTTTGTGTTGACATTGTAAGCTTGAGAGAAAAAATTGCAGTTTTAAGTTACTTGATTGGTTACCCCATGAATCACTTGTAATATCTCCAGTAAACATTCTTTATTCATCTGTCGATTCCAGGCTAGACGATGTGGAGACTCACTTAGAAAGCTATATTTCTGCAATGTCTGAAGGTTGTGAATCCAAGGGAACTAATTGTGATGATTTCTACTTCATGGTGATACGCTATATAGAGGTAAGGTCTGTTCAAAGATTGTGATCTATAACCAGTGCCAGACTCAGAACCAGAAACAGTCTTTACATGAAATGTCCTGCCAGTCTTACATTGCAGAGATCGAGGGAGGAGTAGCAAACATGTGTGTTGCTACCCTAGATAGTTCAACACTTTCCCCCTCAAAAAGTTCTTTTTAAATACAAAATCCAATGATGCATTTTACTGGGCATCCTACAATATATTGGCTAAAAGGCCAATGAGTCTACTAGCAGTTCTAAAATGGAACTAATAAAGTTTCCCAAAACGCCAGAATCTGTTACAGTACCCATGAGCAATATTTCTCCATAGCAACAAATCTGGATCCACAGAAAGCAAATCTGTGTTCCAAAGGTCCTCCATGGCATTTTTGATATGTTGGGTCTCATTTCATTGTCAGGCGGAATTCCTTCTGCCCGACACCGACTCAGTCCTGGGACCCACAACACCCGGTCGGTGGTACCGACTGGCCCATTACAATGTGACTCAACACTGTTTGGTCGCATTGCCCTTTTCTCAATGGGAGCTCGACTTATGGCCGGAAACCGGCCATAACGCAGGCTCCCATTGAGAAAAGGGAGGTGCAGTTTGTCCCTGTAACTCGTGGCAGGCACCTCTAGCTGCCTGCCTTGGGGTGCAGGGATCAACAGGGGGTACCATAGGTGCCTCATTGGCCTCCAATCGGGAGGCCGTGCACCCAAGGGGGCCCTGTTGGGGGCCCTCAATGTCGAGTTCTGACAGCCTCTCCGTCTCCTAAAGGCCGGCATGGAAAGGCTGCCAAAACCTGACATTCTAATCTCAAGGGCGGAAATGCCCGCCCTTGAGATTACAGGGTAGATTCCTACTGCTGAGCCCGTCGGAAGTCAGCCTGAATGACCGGCAGGTTTACTTTACGACTGCCTCCATCGTAAGGAGGCGGTTGTAAAGTAAACCGACTGGCCCATAACAATTTACAGCTGCCTCGTAATCAGTCCCATTGTGTCTCTCAGGAAAATGTCTATTGAAAATCCTCAGGAAAGAATGACTATAACAAATATTAAAACACTACCGGGACATGATGCCCATTACTCTACTAATGTCATTTACGAGCCCATAAAAATGTTGTCCATGTGTGAAAAAAAAATGCTAGGAGAAATTGTGCAATTCGCTTTGGTACTGCTCTTTATGCTAGAATATACCAATATACACCAGGATATTGTCCAAATATCCCAGTGTACGGCAAAATGTTTGGGGTGCTGTGCAAATATTTTAAGATGCTGCTGATAATATCATCAACATGCTCCGCAGACTTAGAGTGTGGCAGCAAATCTCCAGTATGCCAAAATATTCCTAAATATGCCAGTGCATAGGGTGATCACTGATACTAAAATACACTCAATCTGGTTGTTCTACAAAGCAGTTTACCATGCCATTAGGCCTTCTTGTGTTGTGGATATGTTTTGGGTTACATTTCATGGTGCAGAACTGGTGTAGGTTACTTATTACACTCAGATTAGTCATTCTGTACATTTATACATCAATTAGTTTGCATATCCTCAGTATGTAAAGTGCCTTTTCTTTACCAGTGTTCCTGTCTATATACACATATGTGAAACATATACATGCAGCCTAAAAAATGTTTCCAACATGGCAAAAATGCCAAAAAACACAATACCCTCCTAGCCCATAAGGAAAAGAGGACATGCACTGAAAAGTTGCATTCAGCAATGCTTTATTGCCACAAGGAAAACTTGTATTTGCAGGCAGTTGCCTATAGGCTGCATAGCAGAGCAATAATGAAACAAAGAAAAAAACTGACACCTTGCCCTTAAGGCTTCCAAGGGTTAGGGTATCATGCCTTTAAGACCTGCAGGAGACCCAATGCTCCCATCATGAACCACAGCTGACAGTTAGGTCAGTTCTTTTTTCTGGCTCCTTTGTCTGAGAGGATCCGGGGGCCTCATTTATGAGGCCCCTTGCGCCATCGGAACTTCACTTTTCATGAAGTTCCGTGGCGCAGAAGCCTGCGTGGTATTTATCAGGCAGCAGTACGCCAGTTTTTGTGGCGTACTGTTGCCTGATAAATATCAGTCCCAAAGTCAAAAGTCAAAGTCAAAAATTTTATTTTGTTTCGGTACTCTTTTGAGGACCACAAATTTGATTAAAATATACGTTTAGTTTTTCATACAAATTAATACATTTTCAATGAAATTTTCAAAAACTTAAAAATTCTATAGCAAACATATTCGTTAGGTGGCATTATACATAAAGATATAAAATCTTTTGCATTGGCAATCCTACAGGACCGATAGATGGGCTCAAGACATGTTAACCTTGCATTTACAACTTTGTTGTTTGGGCATATAAAAAGCAGGTGCTCAAGATTCTGTTTGCCCCCCTGACAAAGGTTACATAGCGAAAAACTGTCTAGTCTCCAGGAAGAGGTAAAGGTTAATACGGGAAGTATACCCAAACGCAACATCATGATTGCACGCCTTGCGCCGTGTGTAAGAGTATATTCTAAATACGGCTGTTTTTGCTTATATTCCTGGGAGTCAGCATAAGTCTTGTACGCAGATAGTTTAGTACAATGTAAATGATCAAGCTCATAACTCAGTTTGGGGGTAAAGTTTTTTAGGAAAAGTTTGAGTTGTGCAGGTGTCCATGCTGACAAAATTTCTAAGCTGACTTTTGCTAGCTGAAAAGCCTCTCTCATATTTTTGGAAAAGATAAGATGGGTGGAATCTTTATTGAATGTCTCGATTTTTAACAGATATCGTAGAGTACCTTCTTTTGAGTGGAGAAGGTTATAGGCCCACCTGATGATATTTGCTACGGCTGTGGCATATGCGCTGGTGATAGTACATTCCAGTCTTAGCGCCTGTACTGGTGTAGAAGTAGAAACTTTAAGTAGTTTTTTTAGTATTTTGCCTTCATTTAAGTCCATATAGGTCCATTGTTTTAAGGGAATATATTCCGAGGCATATGACATAACCGGGGGAATCTTAGCTCTGTAGACTTTTATTAATGCAGAAAAATGCCTATTTCCAGTGGCCGTGTACAGGCGTGACATGGCCCCAGCATGTAAATCACTTTTCCTTTTTAAATGGTTAATTTATTTGATGTTACTCATGTTATGTGAGAAAATTCTACCAAGATAGGTATATTCCTTTGTCTGCTCTAGCCTCTCTCCTCCCAGCTTCCATTGGTACCTCACACCTTTTTTCTTTTTTGAAAATGCAACCACTTTAGTTTTGTTTATATTCGGGATTAAAAAATTTTCCTTAGAGTAGTTGTATAAAATATCTAAAAGACTTTGAAGTCCAAAAGGCGTTAGGTTGAACATAACTATATCGTCCGCATACAGCAGGGCATGAATGCGCTGAGTGGCGATCTTCGGAGGTGTACATAACCCTTGTTGTAATTGGGATGGTAAATCACTTAAGTACAGAGAGAATAAAATCGGAGCCAAGAGACACCCTTGTTTTAAGCCGTTAGATGTCCGTATTATCTTTGACAAGCCCTTATCTCTCCCCATTTGAACTCGGCACCAGGTGTTACTATGTAGATTCACTATTAGTTGTAGTAGTGGTTCCGGGATACCCATCTTTATTAGTTTTGTCCACAGGGTCGGTCTATCTATCCACTCGGTCAAAGGCGGTAGAGTAATCAATGAACGCTGCATATATGGATTGTGATTTCCCTGTTACATATTTATCTAGGATTGTCTGAAAGATTGCTATATTGTCTGTGACTGAATGATTCGGTCGGAATCCAGCCTGAAACATGGGAATTAGACCCAGCGTAAATGCCCAAGATTTCAACCTGTCCAATATTTCTGCAGCAAAAATCTTCCCGGCAGCGTCCATAAGAGCTATTTGTCTGTAGTTTCCTGCTATATTTCTTTTTCCTTTTTTATATATCGGGATTATTATGCTTCCCTTCCAGGAGTTTGGTATTTTCCCAGAATCAAATATATAATTGAATAGTGGCGAGAGCATCAGGCCCCACATTTTATGGTCAGCTTGGTAGACCTTAATAGGAATCTGATCAGGGCCGGATGCACCCGTACTTCTTGCCTTTCTGATATTCATGGCAATAGACACTGCCGAAGTCTTGGTGATTTTAGTATCTTTGATTTCCATATCTCGTTCAACAGCCTCTCTCACCGTAGTGTTCAGATTGGGTTTGTATAAGTCACTTAGGTAGATGCCCCAGTCTTCCTCTGAAACGGGAGTTGCTTCTAACTTCTTTTTGGTTCCAGTCATTTTCGCAATCAAAGACCAATATTTGCGCTGGTTACATTGCTTGACTGCTAGTTGGATGTCAATCCAGTTAGAGTCCTGCTTCAGTTTTTCCTGTTTGGTTTTTTCTCTTCGTATTTGGTTCTTTAATCTGTTAATTTCCGTTTTATTTACTGACGAGAAACTCAAATACTGGGCTTGAATCAACCTATTAAGTTTTTTTACAATTGGTTGATTCCAGTTTTTATTCCTACTGGTGCATTTACTTTTTATCGGTCTATCCTGTTGTAATTTACTTTGTAAAGCATGCTTAAGTTTGTAAATTATATATTCGAAGTTCATTATGGGGTCGTCTGAGTATATAGTAGTCAACAATTGAGTTTGAGAAATTAAAATATTCAAATAGTCCAAATTTTCTGTACCCCAATAAATCTGACGCTGGACTATATTTACTTCCATTTTAGGTTTATAGAATATTGGCTGGTTCTGGAAAGTAGTCTGTGCCGACCAGAGAGTTGTTAAATGTAAGAGTGCATGATCACTTTCCTCATTAAATTTAATTGAGAGTTGAGTGATTTGTTCCTTTTCTTCAATCCCACATATGAAATAATCAAGAATAGAGGGAGTTCCATTTCCCTGCCTAGTATATGATGCCGGTTTATCTCCATTGGTATTACCGTTTAGTATTGTCCCGTTTATACTAGGAAGGAATGATAGTAATAAGCTTCCTCTCTTATCTGATTTAGCTCCTTTTGGAAGTTGCGGGAGTGATATTTCCAAAGATTCCTCTTTAAATAATAGAGCCCATTTCTTAATTTCACTGTTTGAGATTTTGGCGTTTAAGTCACCCATTATGATATATGGCATGTGAAGTTGATCATCAAGGATTTGAGTAATGATCTCCAATAAGTGGTTGAATAATAAGTCGTATTTATTACTGGGGGGAGCATAGATGTTAAAAAGTAGTATTTTTTTATGAGTAGCTGATGATTGTGTTTTGAATGACACCTTAATACATTGCAGGTTATCTGAGTATATTTCATGTGACCAAGAATATTCTTCTTTCAACAAGATTGCCAGACCTCCCTTCGCATGACCCCTTTTGGATTTTTTTGCAGGAGTTTCGTAGACATAATATCCTTTTTGCGTAAAGGGAGCGGTTGACCATGTTTCCTGTAGAGCAAGAATATCTGGGAGATCTTTAGTTGCATCTTTCATTTTTATGGCAGTTTTCCCGGCCAGATTCCATGTCATTAGCGCCAAGCTTTTGCTAAACCAGATGTTGTTGAGGTTTATCCATTTTTTTGCTGTTTAGAGCTTCTGATAGCCATGCCCAAGATTTTACAGAATTCTCTGTGTTACTTAGTCCTGTGTCCCGGGACCATACTGACCTTTCACCATGCGTTACTTGTATTTTTAGTGTGTCTTTTCTCATAGCATTTGGTACAGAGTCTCCCCATTTTGAACTGAAATTATCATTTCTTCTGTGAGATTGTCTAATTGAAACGTTATTTTGTATATTTGTTTTGAGTTCAGATACTGAGATTACATCATAGCCATTCTTGTGTAGAATTTCCTTCTCTCTTATAATTATTCCAGGAAGAACTGGGGAAAAGAATGACACTTGTACTAATTTGTCATTTTCTTTTTTCGGAAAGAGTACTAGGTCAATTTCTTTACTTGTAAGAGAGTTCAAAGATGGTATTTCTTGTAAGAGATTAATTATTCTACCACGGTTGAACGGCATATTGTCTGTGGGAAAGAGGTCTTCAATTACTATGTGTTTTGATGGAGTTCCTTCCCACTGCTGTACTTTCTTGTCTTGTAGTTCTTTTGTAAGCATGGTCTTTTGCCCTGTTGTTCTTTTTACTGTGGTCGGACAGTATTCTTCTGCTTTTGGGTTCAAAGGTTTCACCAGCGGTGTTATTTGAATTGCTGGAGAGTTCACAAGGTTTGAGAAAGTATGTTTTTGAAATTTAAGCTTGTTCCCTTTTTTCTTCTGAATTCTTCTCAGAGGCTTTCTTCTCTTTTTCTTTCCCCTTGCTTCTTCCCGGTCTTTATTATTTTTGGTCTTTCCCGTTTGATTTGGTTCCTGTCCAGCGATAACTCTTATTGAGTCTACTTTATTGTCTCGAGCTATCGGATCTGGATCAGTGTCGATTACTTTATTTGAAAAAATGGGATAGTGCTTAATGTTATTTTCGGTGGTATTTTCTAGATCTTCTCTGAACAGTTTCTTGAGAGAGTAGGTAATGGGAGATTTTTTCTTTTTTCTTAATTCCTTAGTTTTAGTCTCACTTATTACCACGTCAGTCGTTTGTGAACTTGCTTCTTGTTTTTTTGGAGACCTAGTTCCTTTTTTTTGGCCATCTTCGGATTGTGACGTTTTGACTGTTTCATGTTTTTTTGATGTAACATTAGTAAGGTCTTTTTTCTTTTTTTCTTCCACCAAGAATTTAAGTATACCTATTTGCACATCGAGAGTATCGTCAGAGTTAGCTAGAATTTGACCAAGGTGGGTAAGAACTGATTCCAGAATATCCTGCAAGGAAAAAAGTGCTTTTGACAGGGGGGAAACAGTGATTGCGGAAGTCAAATTTGGAAAATAGGGGTCAGTGAGATTAGTTTGATTAGAATAGAGGTTAGGTGATTTTTCTGGGGAGCTGGTAAGGGGCTGTTTTTGACTTAACGGAATTTCTAATTTTTCTTCTTCTGTCTTCGTAATGTTACTTGCAGAGACCTCCAGACATAGTTCACTATCCCGATGTTTTATAGGTGTTATTTGTGACGTCTCTAAGATCGATTTTTGGTGCTCTTCAGAGAAGGAGATCTTTGCCAAGTTGCTCTCTATGTTTGTTGATCCTTGATTATGAATGCTTTGTTCAGAGGAAAGTAGCAACTGATGTTCAGTCTTGCTTATTGAAAGATTTAACTTATTTTCTTCTTCTGGTGTAAAAAGAAATGAATGTTTTTTCGTAGAAAGGGTAGAAAAATATTTATTTATAGCTGGAGTACAGGATATTTGTCCAGGTTTCATCGATTTGTCTGTGGATTTTCTGACGGCTGCGTCAGTACCCATGCGCTTCATATAGATTGTTCGTGAGCGTAGTTTTTTTAGTGCCATCATAAAGGGGCTAGAGATCAGTTGATGATGTTAGTAATTACTACTGATTCTATGTAAATTTAATGTTTTTAGTTCAGTATCTGATATAAGAGATGTTTAGTATTGTTTAAGTTATTCTTAGGGAAATGTGAGAGATATGAATAGGCGAGTTCCTCAGCTTTAATCAACTCCTAGAGGTATGCGTATATTGGTATACAGTCTCACCTAGACTGTATTACGTCCGATTCTTTTTTCTCATGTGTTCCAGTACTCCTAGACGAGATGAAAATGGGGTGGCCCGTCCCGTCCTCGGTCGTCCCCGGACGGCCACAGACGGCCCGCCCTTTGCCCGGGCTTCGCCCGGCGTCCCGCGAGTCGGGACGAGTGATGCTTTTAAGACTTTGTAGGCGGTGGGCGTGTCAGTGGGCGGTAGCACCGGGGGAAGAGGAACCAGCTGGTGATACTGGGGAATGCTGGTCCTCGCAGTCCCCCGGCTTGCTGCAGGTGATTGTAAGGTGCCGAGCCTCGACCCGTGAGACTCGAGCTGGAAGCGTGTCACCAGCCCTGCCGATTGCAGGGCTCGCTCTCACCAGCGAGTCTTCGTAAAGGGGAGGCTTTGAGGCACAAGCAGGACGTGGCGCTGGATTCAAACAAACAGTCAGGTGCTCCACACTTGTAAACAGCGGTGAGTGGCGCCCGCGAAGCGGGGGTCACGAATCTTTATCCACCGAGTAGGCGGTGGGCGTGTCAGTGGGCGGTAGCACCGGGGGAAGAGGAACCAGCTGGTGATACTGGGGAATGCTGGTCCTCGCAGTCCCCCGGCTTGCTGCAGGTGATTGTAAGGTGCCGAGCCTCGACCCGTGAGACTCGAGCTGGAAGCGTGTCACCAGCCCTGCCGATTGCAGGGCTCGCTCTCACCAGCGAGTCTTCGTAAAGGGGAGGCTTTGAGGCACAAGCAGGACGTGGCGCTGGATTCAAACAAACAGTCAGGTGCTCCACACTTGTAAACAGCGGTGAGTGGCTTTAACGCAGTGTTCTGCGTTAAAGGGGCGTGCAATGGGTGTTGCTGGGGGCGTTCACAGCAACATCCATGGCCTTTTGACACTGCCCCAGATTTACGAGAAATCGTAACTCTGAAGCAGTGCAAAAAGCTTGCGCCTCCCCAGGGGAGGCGTAAGGGAGGCGCAACAGGGAGAAATGTCTTTATTTCTCCTCGTATTTCCTTTTTCTATGTGTGCTGCATTCTGCAGCACACATAGAAAGAGGAAAAGCCTCTTGAGATTATTTTTGTACAGAAAGGTTTCCCTTCCTGTACAAAAATATTCTTCCCCGCA
The DNA here is from genome assembly GCF_964263255.1 of Lissotriton vulgaris. Classification (NCBI taxonomy): domain Eukaryota; kingdom Metazoa; phylum Chordata; class Amphibia; order Caudata; family Salamandridae; genus Lissotriton; species Lissotriton vulgaris. Next base: position 1,540,033,107 of record NC_141696.1, on the reverse strand, counting down.
ACGCAGGCACCCTTGCACCATTGTGCAAGGGTGCCTGCGCTGGCGCAGGCAGCCCATTGTGCGCCGGCGCAGGGGAAAAGAACAGGAATGCCCCGTATCTTATAGATACGGCGCATTTCTGCCCTTTTCTTTTGCCGTAGGGAAGCGCAGCAGGAAGGCCTGCTGCGCTTCCCTACGGCAAAAAGTCATAAATGAGGCCCCTGGAGTTTGAGCTCTTCAGTTTTTTGACTGAGATTGATATTTTCGATATTTTTTTTTAAATTCGACATTTCTTGATACATAGAGGTTTATTCTACTGGTTTTATGTTTTTTCCAAATTTCAGAATGTCTGCTTTATTTCGGAAATGACCCTCCTGTGGCAAGAAAATGGCACTGTCAGACCCACACTCGGTGTGTATTGTGGGTCTTCCATCTGCACACAACACTGACCAGTGTTACCATTGCCAGAAGTTTTCTAAAAGGACTCTGTGTGACAGAGAGCGTATCAAGCTTCATGCCCAGCTGGAGACGGATAGAGGCCATCATGGGAGTGGCAATTGAGACATCAGAGCCCCTTCTTCCAACAAGCAACATCGACAACGGCATTGTTCCACCTTCCCTGATTCCAGGAAGAAGAAGGTGACTGAATGTTCGCCATCGACGTCGAGATCGCCGTCGAAGAGGCCGAGGCACTCTTCAGTGTCGAGGGACAAGTCATCGCCTAGACGTCGAGACCCTCTGCCGCATACCAGTAAGTCGGCGTCGAGGCACACCACTTCGGGCTCGAACGCTGTGTGTCCTGAGTGTCTTGAGAGACCTGTTACTGCCCCGTCAACTTTGAGGCTTCCGTCGACGTCGAGGCATTCTCCGCCACCCTCGATAGGGTCGGCGTCGAGACACTCACCGGCGAAGACCATGCCGTGAGCGGACAGACTGTTGATGTCGAGAACGTCATCGAGGTCACATCATTCGACCTCATCAAGACACCATGTGAGGTCGACCTCCCATCACCGCGGGCGGTGGACGTCGAGACCGACGTCAAAAACAGGACAACGTCATCACAGCAGATCACCCCATAGATCAACGTCGAGACCAACGTTGAGGACTGGTAGATCGCCGCATAGATCGACGGCGAAGGTGTCTCCAACCTTATCGACGGCGAGGCGTTCGACATCGAGGGAAAACACTGCAGCGGTCATTGAGGAGTTACGGATCAGATCGACGTTGAGATCTCTATCGACGTCAAGAGCCCCTTCATCATCCCCTGGGCTGAATATTGTTCAGATTTCTCCAGAGAGATCTCCAAGGGTTGGTGAAAAGCAGGCTTTCGAGCTGTCGCCACGATGGCTGAAGGATGTCAGAGGGGCAGTCGACCGCAGAAGTCTGGGCTCGGACTACTCACAGACATATTCTCCCTCTAGAACCTCAAGAGATCCTGAGAGAGGCGCTTCTGCCAAACTATCAAAGTCACCTTCCAAACGACTAAGGTCTCCTTCTGCACGCCGATCACGGTCAAGGGGTTGTCACAGCTCACGCCACCTACCTTCACACAAGAGAAGACACAGAAGATCATCCACCTGGACTTCTTCTACTAGGTCTTCTGTGCAAGACTACTCACCGACCCTATCATCTACTCCACCTTCCAGGGTATCTCCCATCGATGACATTGGAACTTTTTCTGACATGCTTTGCAGAGAAACTGAATATCAGTTTGTATACTCCTGTGGTCCCGACTTCAGTCATTTTTTGGACATTGCACCATCGTACAGCTCCCAGACCTTTGCTACCTCTGGTGCCTGGCTTTCTAGAACCTGCTATGGCCACGTTCCTCACCCCTGCCATAATGGGGATCAGTTCCGTCAAGGATCGCAAAGAAGAACAAGGCTCTAGATCAAGACCCCGTGTTCCTTAGGGCTGATCCTCCGGCCGACTCATTCATTATGGTAGCCACCAGGAAAACACACTCCGCAGCCTCGTCAGCTTCAGTCCCTCCAGAAAAGGAAAGCAAGCAAATGGACTCTGGTGGCAGGAAGATGTGTAGCACGTCTGCATCATCCATGAAAATAGCAAGTGCCTCAGCCCTCCAGGACGCTACGTTAGGTCTCTTTGGGACTCACTAGCTCGGTTCACTAACAAACTGCCCAAAGAAGATCCGACGGGCTTTCAAGAGATCCTGCAGGAGGGGGGTCTAGTAGCAAACCAGGACATCAACGCTACTGCAGACGCCTCAGACCTTGCAGCGCATGGCTAAGCGCACAGCATCTGCTTGCAGCGCTCCGCATGGTTGCGCCTCACAGGCCTTAAACTGGACACCCAGAAAAGAATCCTCAATCTGCCTTTTAATGGATCCTCCCTATTCGTATCTCACGCTGATGAGGAGATGACAAAAATGAAGACCGAGCTGGACACAGTCAAAGCAGTTGGACTGGAGAAGCGGAAGGAGTTCAGCAAACGCTTCTGTCAATATGACAAGGGCCCCTTCCAGCAGAGGGTTCAAACCCCTCAATGGTCCTCCCAAAACCAGCAGAGGTCTTCGTTCCAACAGAAGCGTCCTAGGAGAGGAAGGGGGAACAACAAACAACAACAGCAATCCTACAAGCAGCCTCCAAAGCAGTGAGGCATGGCTTCCTCCGCACCCGTTCGCCACTCCGGTAGGAGGGAGTATTGTTTTTCACCTAGGAGGGTTGGAAACCATAACAAGAGACAGATGGGTGCAGAATATTGTGCAGCATGGTTACTTACTGAGGTTCAAGTCCTCTCCCCCTCAAGTTCTTCCACAATTTAAGTGCCTTCCGCAACAACACAAGCTACTGTTACAAGGCAAGGTGTATACCCTTCTCCCCAAATAAGCCATAGACGAGGTCCCTCTTCTCCAACAAAACCAAGGGGTATACTCACGGTACTTCCTGGTCCAAAAACGAGGAGTAGCCAAAGAGTACAGGCCTATTCTCGATCTGCGTCTGCTAAACAGTTTTATAAGGAAAGAGAAACTTCGGATGCTAGCCCTGCACCAGATATTCCCACATCTTCACCACGGGGACTGGGTGTGTGCCATCGACCTGCAGGATGCTTACTTTCATATTCCTTTTTCAGTGAAGCATCGCAAATTCCTGAGGTTTCAGGTGTCTCAACAGCTCTATCAGTACCGAATACTTTCGTTTGGGCTCAAATCTGCCCCAAACGTTCTCCAAGTACTTGGCGGTGGTAGCTGCATTCCTCCGCAAATGGAAAATCTTTCTCTATCCCTATCTGAAAGAAACAGGTTAGTATCAGATTCCTTACCTTAGAATATCCCCAGGCGTCAGTCTGGATCCGTAAATTTGTGCGTAGCAGTACCCCTGCACATCGGTATGCGTCGTCTGCGGCTCCGCGTCTGTCGGTGCCGGGATGACGTCGCCGGAGTACTTAGACGCCGCCCTCGCACGCCGACGTCAGTTCTTTTTTCCGCGCCAGCAAGTGCAGGTCCGGAGAAAGTGGTACCCTTTAGTCACTTTTTGACTAAGCTTTTTCGATCCTTTTGGATCCGTTTCGAGTCGAACGACTCCATCGGTGCCGGTAGGGATGCCCGGGTTCAAACCCTGTGCCGACTGCAACCGACTGATGTCGGTTACCGACCCCCATCACCAGTGCCTGTATTGCCTGGGGCCCGACTGTAGGAAGGTGGATACCTGACTATGGTTACCTCCAACTTTTTGCCTAGTGTATAGCTGGTTTTCGACTTAGTTGTCCTGGGATCCTGCCATTCAGGGCCCCAGGCTATCTGCTCTCTCTGTAAAATGGACTCCATGTACTTTAGGTACATATCTAATTGGATTTTGGGTCACCGTATGAGCCCCAGTATAGTGTACCTTAAGTGCCTAGGGCATAGGTGCATCCAAGGCCTACCAGGGGCTGCAGCATGTATTATGCCACCCCTGGCTGGCCATCCACATTGACACAACTGGCTGATCACTCAGCTGGGGCAAGGTCGTGTAATCACCCCTTGCTTAGGTATAGTATCTCTATAACTACCATTACATATAGACACATATAATAATAATAATAATAATAAAGCGTTTTATAGAGCGCATGGCTGCACAGCTGTGTATCCCCGCGCTAATTGCTGAAGAAACTCCCTACGGCCCACTGGAGCAGGGTACAGAGAAAGTTAATGGGGGAAAAGATGAGTTTTAAGTTTAGTTCTAAAAAGGGTTTCTGACGGTTCCATTCTCAGATAAACTGGGAGAGCATTCCAAAGTTTTGCTCCAAGGAAACGAAAGGAGCGGCCACCTAGTTTTGCTCTGAAGATCCGGGGAAGTTTAAATTGTGACATGCCCGAGGATCTGAGGTTTCTGGTAGGACGATGGATAGTAAGAAGATTTCTCAAAAAGGTAGGTCCTTTGTTGTGTGCAATTCTATGGGCATAGCAAAGACTCTTGAATTTAATTCTTTCTCTAACTGGGAGCCAGTGCAGTTTAGACAAGGCCGCTGTGGCAGATGTTCTTTTTGGTAAACCCAGTACCATGCGGGCGGCCGCATTTTGAATGCATTGAAGCTGGTGCAGTTGCTTTGGGTTCACCCCTAATAGGAGGACGTTTCCGTAATCTAGGTGGGGTGTTATTAGTGCGTGGACTAAAGTTTTTCTTGCTTCAATGGGAATCAGATCGATAGTTTTTCGCAAGATTTTTAACGTGCCCATACATTTGCCTATTGTTTTATTGACTTGTGATTTTCCCGACAAATCAGAGTCAATCATTATCCCTAGGTTTTTTACTTTTTCGACTGGTTGAGGGCACTCACCCAGTGTAGTAGGCCACCAAGCCTGGGACCATATTGAGGTTCTGTTCCCTACCACTAGCACCTCCGTTTTGTCACCATTTAAACGGAGGCAGTTATTATCCATCCAGGTGGCAACCGCAGCCATGCAGCTAGAGAAATTGATGGCAAATTTCTCGCTATCTGGAGTGAGCTTGAACATGAGCTGGGTGTCGTCAGCATAGCTGACAATGCCCACCCCAAAGTTCTCTACGACTCGGGCTAGGGGTTCCATATAGATGTTGAACAAGGTAGGGCTCAAGCTAGAGCCCTGTGGAACCCCATAGCTAACGTCGCGAGAAGATGACTTGAAGGGTGGGCAATGTATTTGGAATGATCTTTTGGAGAGAAAAGATTTAAACCAGGCAAGAGCATGATCTCTCACTCCAATGTCCGATAGTCGGGACAGCAGAGTGTCGTGCAGCACAGTATCGAAAGCTGCACTTAAGTCTAACATGACTAGTGCAGCTGTCTCCCCCTCATCTACCATCTTGCGAATACACTCCGTGGAGTAGAGAACCGCGGACTCCGTGGAGTATCCAGGTCTAAAGCCTGATTGTGTGGAATGAAGTATGTTTCCTTCTTCTAGAAAAGTCATAAGTTGTTTGTTGACTATTTTTTCTATAATATACATATAAACCTATAAGTCACTCCGTTGGCAGGCCTTGACAATCCTGGAGGCAGAGTGCTTGGTATTATGTGAGATGGTGCTCTAGCATGAGCTGAGCCTGTCTGCAGCTTTCGGAACCATGTCATTATAGCTGTTCTATGATATAGCCATACCATATACTCTTAAGTGCATTATAATCCTCGCGGTTATTGCTAAATTTGTTTTGGCTTTATCAAAACATGTCGTGTAAGGTGTCATACGCTTTGGAATACTACCCCCTCGCCAGTTCTGGCGACGGAGTTAGCATTCCACCCTTCTAGAGGGAGAAGACATGTGCTTTTAGCTTTACCCCGTTAAAGTTAAACAGAGCCTCAGCATCACAAAATGGATGCTGCTGCCACAGACACGAGTCTGACCTCCTGCTGCTGGACGAAACTCCGGCAGGGGAGGCCTGGATAATAGGTTTCCTGTTGAGGGAGGTGCTAGAACCTCCCCAGACAGGCCTTAGTGTATTGGGGCAGGGTGGGTTGAAAGAAACGAGACATTGCCTGGGGCACACAACTCCAGCCCCTGCTCTGGCACGAAACTGGACAAAGGGAAAGGGGTGTAACCACCCACTTCCCTGGTCCCACCCATAGGAGGGACCTAGTAGGTAATCCAGCCCCCTAAATCAGTATATAGGTAGGAGCTGAGTCTAGAGACTTCGGATTACCCTTGAAGAAACTTTGTTGCTGTACTCTTGGAACTTCGACGTTCTACACGATAGAAGCCTGAAGAATCTCCCTTGTGGTCAAGGAGGGAACACCCTGTGCAAACAGGCACCAACTAGTGAACTGCCGGTTTGCTTTGCCGCCGCTCCTGAAGGATCCCGACGACTCTGCTTCACAGGAACTGGATACCCAGACTTCTCTGACCTCGACCCACATCCACAGCAAAGCTGAGACCCGTGGTGGCGGCGAGAGATGTGGGACCGGACATCCTGGCCAACTGACTATTTGCTAAAATTGCAACTCCTGAGGCCTCCTCGAATTCGTGCGATGGGGACTGAGAAACCCCAGTCCCAAGCAGCATCTGCACCGAAGATCAGCCCTCCACACTCCACGAGCTCTGCGTGGGGCCCTTCTGCAATTTCCTGCTCGCCGCGTCTTCGCGGTTGCTAGCCCGCTGGCTAGTGAGCCCTCTGAAGACACCATCTTGAAACTCCTTTGCTGGCCTGGTTGCTTCAGTCTTGCTCCAGCTTCACTGCAAAGGAGAGGCACCCCAGACCTTGCTGGTCTGGCCTGAAGCAAATATAACAAAAACAATGCCCATGGTAAAAGTTTTGAACAGTATAACTTAATTATAGAAAAAACACCACTAATTGTCCTTTCCTTACCTGTAATAATGGTCATAAGAAATTAAATCGAACTTAGATTAAAAAAACTTGTTTTCCCATGTAACTTGAGGTTACACCAATCACTCGAAGTGGAAATATTGAAGCTATTTATTATCAATTAGAACTTGTTATTTTCTTTTTTTAGTAACATATAATTTTACAAAACCATATATACAAAACACACATATACATATATACAATTTGTACAATACATCCAAAAAACAAAATTAACCAATTTGCTGGTCTAAATGGCCCACATCTATTTAAAAAAAAAGGACGTTGCCTATAATTATGTCAAAGCATTCCCTATATCTGGTCATCAACAAAAAAGCAAATAAGGGCTTCAAAGGGTCAATTTCTTTCTCCCTCTAACAAATTTCAAGCTCCTTATACATGTAATCACATATATTATATCACACTCTTCGTATGTTGATGCCTTGTTATATGTAGTCGACGCGTTTCAGCCTATATCTTAGTTCAGGCCTCTTCAGGACTTTAGGGCAATTCAACCAATTCATTCCTTAAGTCAACATCTCATAGAAGGCAATCCGCCCATTGAGGTCTTTGATTAGCTCTCACAATGGTTTGTGGGGGATACCAATAAATTTTCGACTCCTCAAGTATCTACCTCCCGTTTAAAGGGGTCACTGCTCTCGTTTCTAATAGAGCAGCTACAGCGTTACCTAAATGATTCAATCTATCTCATGTAGAAGGGACCAAATCTCCGACTGCTTCAGAGAACGCGGCCGCCGACATCTTCACTTCCTGCGTGGGCTGCGTTTGCCAAGGTTTGTTGGGTCCAATCCGGATTCCGACACCGCAGACGGCCAGATCCTTCGTGGGACAGCTCGAATCCAGCTCCTGGTCATCGTCGACACCTCTTGGACCTCATGACTGCAGAGACAAGCTTCACGACATCACCTGATTGCTTCACGACATTGCCTGGTACCTTCCTGGTTCCTTCCTGGTCACTGGCTAGTGACCCAGACTCTATCTCATCTGCTTTCAGGTACTCTTCATCCTCGATCCACCCTTGGATCCACCCGGACATCTTCCTCCTGGTCGCCTGCAGCATCTTTTTATAGGTCTCCATAGGATCCAGCGACGAAACCCAACACAACTTGACACCTATGCACCCGGCTCCCGTGGGTGAGGTAACGCGAGTACTCCGGTTCTCCTGTGGGTATTGACTATCCAAGTGTCCTAGTTTCCAGTAGCTTCCTCCTGGTCCATCCGGAAGTGTCCTAAATCTAACACTTTGTACTTCTTACGTTCCCATTGAAAGTCTATGAGAACCCGCTGGTGTGTGTTTAGACACTGCACACACCTCCCGTGGGCCTCCTACCTCCTAACTCCTGGTTGTTTAGTGTAGCCCCAGCGATTCCCCAGGCCCTAGGCCTTGTCTGTATTTCTGTCGTGGTACTTATACCACTTTCTTAGTATATGGTTTGCGTGGCCCCTAGGCCATAACTGTATTTGGTGCAACTTAACGTATGCTATTTAAGTAACTTGTATTATGCTTAGACCTCGGACCTCATAAAGAGTTCAGAGGGTATGTGTTTAGAATAAATAATTCTATATTTGATATATACCTTGTGTGGTGTCCTTTTATTTGGTATTCAGGGGATTGTATTGGTAAAACAGCTGGCTTCACATGCCCTCTTGAGTTTTAGCCTAAGACTGATTTGTCCATGCTACCTCTAGGATAGCTGGTCTATAAGGTTGACTTACAACCAATCACCATAAGGGTTGTTTGGACTGATACAGGGTGCCCACTAGAATAGTGGACATCACATATCAGGCCAACTTCTCACATCGACCATGATGACAAGTTGTGCCCCGACTGCCTGGCCTTGACGTCGAAGTCTAGGGTGGAGCGGACCCGTAACTGCCTCGAGCTCCACCAGTCGGCCCATTTCGGAAGCAGGTTGAGGGACCGGTTGCGGGGTCGGAGTCATCGCAGCTCGGTGAGTCGACACCACTCGTCGGGCTCCAAATCCTCAGGTAAGAGGCACAAGAAGTCAAAGAGGCAACATCGCTCTTCTGACTCCCCCGACGCTCGCGCGATGCAGCCGGGGGTTCGGGTGACACCGTGCATGCGCCTCCGCCGGAGCCGCAGGCGTCGCGATCTGCTCCATACCCGCTGGTCCCTGGGCAGAACGCGACGCCGGAGGAGATCGATGCCTTCCTCATCCTCCATCGGGTTTCGTGGAGCCTTTGGGTCCCGCGGCCCTGACTGGGAGCCTAAGCGGGCCGGGTGCTTCGGCCCTGGCGCCGTCGGGTGCTTCGGCCCCGGCGCCGTCGGGTGCTTCGGCCCCGGCACCATCAGCGACTTCGGTCCCGGCGCCACAAGGCCCCATTGGCTCCGGTTCCGGATCCGGGTTGCTGCTGGTCGACCTTACGACCCCGCCGGCGTCAACCCCTAGGGTGTCACCCCTGGCGCCGTCCCCGCACGACGCCGTCCCTGGTCCACCCCTCGGTCCGGATTCAGTGGCGGAGTGGCTTCACTTGACGCCAAATTCGGCGCCGGCTGAAGAGGAATTCTTCGAAGATCTGGGTCCATACTTTACCCCTGAATTCCAGGAGAGGGACGACGAGGGAGACTGGGGGGGGGTCTGAGGACCCTCTGGCAAGTGAGTGCCAGTCATCTCAGGACTGGACACAGGAACTAGGGGAAGCCAGTGGCCTGGATACCTCCCCAGACACTGGTTTTGTCTCCCCTCCTACCGTGGCTACAGAGGAGAGCGCTGCTTACAGTGTGGTGCTGACGAGGGCGGCCAAGGCCTTGACTCTTGAGCTCCCCGTCACAGCGGTGAGGTCTAACATCCTCACAGAGGTCCTTAAACTGCAGGTAAGCTCCCCAGAGCCTCTACCGCCGTTTAATAAGGCTCTCACGGACGTCCTGTTGGGCACTTGGTCCAGACCTGCTACAGGTCCCCCTGTAGATAGGTGTCATGGGTTCTTATGCCATTGCGAGTTAGTCCCCTTAATATTCACGGTGTCTCTTACTGTGTTCCTTGACTGCTTTTTATGATTAAACTATGCATTGTTTTGTAGCCAGCAAAGCCTGTTATTTAACGTTCTCTGCGGCGAGTGGCAAGCAATGTTTGTGTTTCATATCTCTGGCAGCTAGAAATGTTTGTTTATAGACAACATGCCTCACGTTTAGGGCCGTATACAAAGAGCTGCCTCACGTTGTCTCACATATAGGGCTAAATGCAACGGCTTGCTGATTACATGTGAGCCGATAACATACGCCCAAGACGGAGGCTATAAAAACCTTGCTCTCACACGCGGTAACGCTTCGCTTCGTGATACAGCATCACCGCGAGCGTTCCTGTCTTGCCGCTTCTGAGCTGCCTGGATTTCCTTCCTCTCAGCACCTGTTCCCCCTCCCATTTGGCTGTTCCGGTCCCCGTACCCTGATTTCACTTACCTTTCCCTTCCATGCCTCCTTCGTCCTTCATTCTTCGAGAGTCACCTACGGCTGCAGCACCTCCGATCTGCGGTTCCGGTTGGGCTTTTTTCCGACGACCTGACTTCCTGTAAACAAGTAAGAGATCTGGTTACCAAGCAACTCCGGATACAAAAAAATCAAGCATTGTTAAAGACAATTTTGTTTATTTTTGCTTAAAGATTCAAGAACTCACAAAGAGACTGGAAAACGCTTTTCAACTTTTGGAACTTTGACATTTTCCTACAAAGTAAAGCAAGCTTAATCAATGTTTAATTTAGTTTGAACCACTCTAGATAATCACAGCAGTGGCTTTAAATGCTATATCAAGAATCAGTGTTTTGGGCATTGTTTAGCAACGTGTATTTCGCATATGTATAATAGGTACTGAAGTACCAGTATTGCTGACAGACACAAAACTTCCTAAGAGTGGAGGATTTTGTTTGTTGTTTCTTTTCTTTATTTCTAATTATATTGCAGAATCCCTTTTAAGGATTACTACATACACCTGCCAGGTAGGACAAGTTTGTGTGCTACGTTACTAAACCTTACCACTAATCACTAACCAATTCATCCTACATTGTACTTATTGGCTGATATCTTTGTGTAATGTTTTTTAAGGCGATTGACAGAATAATAGGCGCCTGACAATTGTAGGAGTGTTAGAATGCGCTTAACAGAAAGTGGTATGTACTAGTCTTTGTTAAGTCATATAATGATAAGATGTGAAAGGAGTAATTCCAAGTCATAAAGGTCTATTGTTATTTTGTGAAGGTGTATCAAAGTATCCGAGATCATTCACGAAGCCCAGAACACTTCAAAAGAGAAACTGCAACTGCCATCTCAGGAAGAGATCCATTGTTGTTTGTCTTGTTTCTCTCTCCACTTCCCCTTTCCCTTGGGGATTAAACAGTAGTGCAAGTGTTTCCACCCTTGCTGGCTGGTTATTTCATGAAGGAGTTGGGAGCGTGCATCACCAAGAAGGAAGCAACAGGAACCTCGTGAGTGAAAGCTTAACAATAGGAACGTCGCTAATTGCCAACGCCCTGCTCCCGGCGACCCTAGTTGCCTGTCCACCCACCCTACCCCGAGTGCCTTGTTATCCTGGCCTTTACTTCCCACTCCGCATTCCCGACTGCACCACCAGATTGGGAATCCAAGAGGTATGAGCAATTCAGCAAGAAGATGTTCTCCTCCCTTAGTTTGGGGCTGCGGTCGATCAACACCGCGTGCCTCTTGGGCCGTTACACCCACTCCCTGTGGGATACGGTTGCAGCCGTGCTGCCTAAGTGCCCAGAGGGAGCCCAGGTGAAGCTCTCTCAAGCCCTTACGGAGGGACGAGATGCAGCGCGGTATTCCATTCGATGTGGACTGGATACCACGGACTCGCTGGGAAGAGCGATTTCCACGTCTGTGTCGGTTCGCCGCAACGCCTGGCTGAGGTCCGCCAACTTCTCAGCCGATGTCCAGAACACCCTTATGGACATGCCGTTCGATGGCAGCCACCTCTTCGGTGGCAAGGCAGATAGTACGCCGGAACGCTATAAGGACTCCAGGGCTACGGCCAAGTCCTTGGGCCTGTCGGCCCCGCACCAGCAATCTTCTGCCCAGCGCTCCTTTCGTGGCCATGGTAGGGGCGCCCCCACACGTCCTGCCAGCCACGAGCCGCAGACTACTATTCAGCGCGGAGGCGGGCGTGGTTACTGTCGCGGCAGTAACAGGTGACAACGGCGCGGCCAGTCCACATCTACCCCGCAGCATCCGCCTCAGAGCCTTCCTAGTCCGAGATTTCAGGCCTATTTGACGCCAGTGGGGGGCAGGGTTCGCCATCACCTCCTCCACTGGCGCTCCATCACATCGGACAGGTGGGTGCTGCAAATCGTCCGAAGGGGCTACTCCCTCCCCTTCGAGGCGACCCCTCCAGCCATGCCACCGCAGTACCACTGCGTGTCTGGGGATCCCTTGCAACTTCTGCAAGAGGAAGTTACGGCCTTCTTGGCCAAGGGGGCCATCGAGCGCGTTCCTGGGCCAGAAGTAGGGTGTGGTTGTTACTTCCACTACTTTCTGGTTCCCAAGACGGGCAAAGGGGGCCTACGCCCTATCTTGGACCTGCAGAACATCAACGGCTTCCTCCGGAAGGAGAAGTTCAAGATGCTGACTTTGGCTCAGGTCTTAGCTGCCCTAGACCCTGGAGACTGGATGGTAGCGTTGGACTTGCAGGACGCCTATTTCCACATCCCCGTCCTGCCGGCCCACTGGTGCTACCTGCGGTCCACGTTAGGCCACGAGTACTTTCAGTTTGCCGTGTTCCCCTTCGGCCTTACCAGCGCCCCACGGGTGTTCACGAAAGTGATGGTTGTGGTCGCAGCTCATCTGCGCAGGTTAGAGGTTTCAGTATTCCCCTACCTCGACGACTGTTTGTTGAAGGCGGGCTCACCCCAGACAGTCGTCCGCCACCACCAGACTACGGCTGACCTCCTGCACCTGCTGGGGTTCTCCATCAATGTGCCAAAGTCGCACCTGTGTCCCTCTCAGAAGCTCCTCTTCATCGGAGTTGTTCTAGACTCAGCGCAGTTTCAGGTATCCTCCCGAACAGCGGGTTCAGGATATTCAGGCTCTGATTCCGATCTTTCAACCCTTATCCCGAGTCTTGGTCAGGTTGACGCTGCGGCTTCTGGGGCTGATGGCCTCCTGCATCCTTCTGGTGCATCACGCCAGGTGGCGGATGCAGGCTCTGCAGTGGGACCTGAAGTTTCAGTGGACCCAGCATCTCCGATGCATGTCCGACCATGTCTTGATCTCGGAGGGCACTGCAAGACAGTTGCAGTGGTGCCTCGGGGACCGTGATTGGGTCAGCGCCAAATCCCTCTCCCTACCCCAACCGGAGCACGTAGTTGTGATGGATGCGTCCCTTCAGGGATGGGGTGGCCACATAGGAGAGGCGGAGATCAGAGGCCTCTGGTCTCCGGCGTAGTCCCGGCTCCACATCAACCTTCTGGAGCTGCGGGCGATCTGGCTCGCACTGAAGGCATTCCTCCCCTCTGTCAGGGGGAGTGTAGTGCAGGTGTTCACGGACAACATCACCGCCATGTGGTACTCCCAACAAACAGGGCGGGGTGGGGTCGTGGACCCTATGCCAGGAGGCTCTGCGCCTCTGGCAGTGGCGGTAACATCATGGCGTGACCCTGGTGGTTCAACACCTGGCAGATTCCCTGAACGCCAGGGCGGACGAACTCAGCCGTCGGTGCATGATGGATCACGAATGGCGTCTGAACTCGGACGTGGCGCAAGGTCTCTTTCAGCAGTGGGGAGAGCCTTGGTTAGATCTATTCACCACCAAAGAGAACACGCAATGTCATCAGTTCTGCGCGTTGGAATTACCAAGGCGGCACTCGCTTGGAGATGCTTTTCGTCGCGAGTGGAGTCTGTTGTACGCCTTCCCGCCTATACCACTTCTGCCTAGAGTGCTGAAGAAGATCAGGCACGACCGGGCACAAGACATCCTTGTAGCTCTGGACTGGGCACGAAGATACTGGCATCCCGAGCTACTCAGCATGTCAGTCGATCCCCCGCTTCATCTGCCTCTTCAGGAGGACCAGCAGCAGGGAGCCGTCCTCCACCCAAACCTGTCCAGCCTCCACCTCCATGCGTGGAGATTGAGCGGTGACAGTTGAGGCCATTTGACTTGCTTCCTGAAGTCTATGATGTTATTCTGGCAGCCAGGCGTCCCTCCACAAAATCGATATACGCCTGCAGGTGGAACAAATTTGTGGCATGGTGCACAGCAAAGGCTGTGGATCCACTCTCTACCCCTCTTTCTGAGGTTCTCCTCTTTCTTCTTTCTCTTGCCTAGCAGGGCTCTGCTCTGGGCACTATCAAGGGCTACCTCTCTGCCATTTCCGCCTTCTTAAGGCTCCCTGATCAGCCCTCTTTGTTCAAGTCCCTCGTTGTAAATAGGTTTTTGAAAGGCATCACTCATATGTTCCCCCCTGTTCCTTTCGTGATGCCAGTGGGACTTGAACATTGTTCTTACTTATTTGATGTGCGCTCCTTTCGAGCCACTTCAGAATTGCCCTCTTCGTCTTCTCACTCTTAAGACTGCCTTCCTGGTTGCCATCACCTCTGCCAGGAGAGTGAGTGAGCTCCAGGCTCTTTCTTCCAAACCTCCTTTCCTTTCTGTCCATCCGGACAAAGTTGTCTTGAGAACGCGTCTCTTTCCTGCCCAAGGTAGTCACAGCCTTCCACATCGGGCAGTCCATCACCTTGCCCACCTTCTTTCCGCCTCCCTCGAAAGAGGAAGAGAGGCTCCACCGTCTGGACCCAATTTGTGGGCTCTCATACTATCTGGATTGCACACGCCAGTTCCGGGTGCATGACCAGGTCTTTGTTGGTTACGTGGGGGCTAAGAAGGGTTGGGCGGTGCACAAATGGACCATTTCCCGATGGGTCGTCTTGTGCATCAAGGCTTGTTATTCTCTGGCTAAAAAGGAGCCTCCTGTGGGGCTACGTGCCCATTCCACTCGGGCCACGGCGGCTACTACTGCCCTGGGTCGGGGAGTCCCCTTGCAGGACATCTGTCAGGCAGCTACGTGGGCCTCACTGCACACGTTCGCATTCGCAAGACACTACTGCCTGGAAAGCAATGTCCGGAGAGATGGCTTTTTTGGCCGTTCCTTTCTCCAGGACTTTCTGGTGTGATCATTGGTTCGCAGACCAACCACCAGGGTTGGTATTGCTTGGGTATCTATTCTAACGTAAGGAATCTAATACTAACCTGTTTCTTTCAGATGCACAAGTTACTTACCTTCGGTAACGATATATCTGTAGGAAACAGTAGTTAGTATTAGATTCCTTACCGCCCCACCCATCCTCCCCGTTCTGCGAATCGATATCTAGGGTTAAGGTCATCCCTTTTCAGGGCCCTAGTTTCATGGCACCAGTGTTGGTTTTTATCATGGCTCTGCGTTTCTGGCGCAGAAAAGCTGTGTATAGGAACTGACGTCAGCGCGCAAGGGCGGCGTCTAAGCACTCCGGCGATGTCATCCCTGCACCAACAACGCCGATGACGGACGCGGAGCCGCAGACGATGCCTACCGTCGCGCAGGGGTACTGCTACACAAACATTTCCGGATCCAGACTGATGCCTGGGGATATTCTAAGGTAAGGAATCTAATACTAACTACTGTTTCTTACAAATATGTCGTTACCGAAGGTAAGTAACTTGTGCACCTAGACAATTGGCTCTTGAAGAGCGCCATACCTTCACTACTCCAGAGCCATCTCAACCACTGTTTCCAACTTCTTCACTCCCTGGGGTTGCAAGTCAACTACAAGAAGTCAGTCCTCAACCCGACACAGAAGAAACATTACTTGGGCGCTTCCCTGGACACCGCAAGGGCAAGTGTGTGTCCTTTGGAGGAGAGGTTGTCATCCATGCTGATCAAAGGTCGAGACCTTCTCAGCACTCCACATCCTACAGCAAGGCTGGTGTCATCGCTGCTGGTGTCCATGGCCTCATGCATCTTCATTTTGCCCAATGCCAGACTTCACACCTCTGCAGCAGTCCCTCGAAGATCAGTGGACGCAGAGGTCAGGCCATTGGAACAATCGTGTGTCTCTTCCTCAGGCTGCCAGGGACTCCATCAAATGGCGGATGAAACGGTCGCACCTTCTGCAAGGGGTTCCTTTTAACCATATTCTTCCTACCCTGACCATTGTTATGGATGCCTCACTGCAAGGTTGAGGAACTCACATGGGTCAGCTTCAGGTACAAGGTCTCTGGTCCGAGACAGAGCGAAGTTATCACATCAACTTCCTAGAACTAAGGGCAGTTCATCTGGCTCTCAAGTCTGTGTACCCGTCTCTCCAGTCCAGTTCAATTCAGATTCAGACAGACAACACAACAACAATGTACTATCTGAACAAACAGGGAGGCACTAGGTCAAGGGTCCTGTCTCTGGAATCTCAGACCATATGGAAGTGGCTTCTGACAAGGAATCTCATGATCGTTGCTGTTCACCTTCCAGGGACCTTGAATGTACAGGCAGATATTCTCATCAGAGACTTCGTAGAAGCGCACAATTGGGTGCTAAACGACGAAGTCGCTCAAGACATCTTTCGGCATCGGGGAGTGCCAGACATCGATCTGTTCGCAGACGCGGTAAATTCAAAATGCCCCGTCTTCGCGTCCAGATTCCCACAACAAGGATCACAGGGGAATGCACTTTTGATCAGATGGTCGCAGACATTGCTGTACACCTTTCAACTGCTTCCTCTGATCCCGGCGGTCATACAGACGTTTTACAGGACCAACACCAGAATGACCCTGATAGCTCCAGATTGGCCGTGCCAGTGGTGGTACCCCGGAACTTCTACAGCTTTCCGAAGCCCCACACCTTAGGCTTCCCTGCCGCCCGGACCTGCTGACGAAGAACGAAGGGAGAGTATTTCATCCCAACCTCTCGTCCCTGCTATTGACAGCACAGCTCCTGAGGTCATCCAGTACGGATACTTAGACCTCTCAGCAGACTGCATGAGTATTCTCAAGGAAGCAAAAAGACCCTCCACCAGGAAATCTTATGCTTTCAAATGGAAGAGATTTTACCTGTGGTGCAAGTATAACGCTTATGATCCAATCAAGGGTCAGGAGCAGGTGGTCCTTCCCTACCTCTTATACTTGGCAAAGTCCGGCTTGCAATATTCCATCAGAGTTCACCAGGCTGCAATTACAGCTTACAGGAAGTCTCCGGACCAAGGGTCATTCTTTCAAATGCCAGTGGTCAAGGACTTTCTGGAGGGGCTCAGGAAGGTTTATCCTTCAGTAAGCTCCCCTTCTCCGCCTTGGGCACTTAACATTGTCCTTACTAAACTGATGGGTGCTCCTTTCGAGCCCATTCATAAGGCGTCTTTGCAGCATTTAACCTGGAAGGCTGCTTTTTTAGTAGCCATCACCTCAGCCCGCAGGGTGAGCGAGAGTCAGGCGCTGTGCTGTTAGGAGGCTTATACTGTATTTCATGCCAATAGGGTGGTGTTACGTACTCATCCGAGCTTCCTTCCCAAGGTAGTCTCGGATTTTCACATCAGCCAGGTTATTACTCTACCCACCTTCTTTCCTAAACCATCGACTCCCCCGGAGAGGTCATTACATTCTTCAGATCTCCAGAGGGTAGTGAAATTTTACCTGGCCAAGACTCACACACTTAGGAAATCTGACCAGCTTTTCATTAACTATGATTCCACCAATACCGGTCTCTCTGCATCTAAAAGATCCATTTCTGAATGGATTATCTCTTGTATAGCTTTGTCCTACCAGTAAGCTTACAAGACATTACAAGGGAAACCAAAGGCACATTCTAACAGAGGGAGAGCTTCTACCACAGCTCTCCTTCGCAATGTTCCTATGTCTGAGATCTGTAAGGCAGCAACATGGCGATCGGTACATACCCTCACATGCCATTACTGTCTAGATTCTGATGCACAGGCCGATGCCCAGGTTGGGCAGGCCTCCTTGTGGAATTTTTTTGCCTGATTGCAATTTGAATGTAATGATTTTTCATGTTCTGTATACTCTGTTGCTCGTCCGTGGGGTACTGGGTATGGGCTTGCTACTCTATTCATAGATTATGACTACTGATGAGTATCCCCCGGATGAGAAGGATTGGTTACTTACCTGTAATCCTAGTTCTCATCCAGGGGTATACTCATCAAAGTCATAAGCAACCCTCCCTCCTCCCTGGATGAGCATTACTGGAGTGGTTCTATTTTAACAGTTTTTCTACTCAGGTGTTTATGTACAGAATGCACCATACAAAAACAACTGACCTAACTGTCACCTGTGGTGCTTCATGAGAGCAGAGGGTCTCCTGCAGGTCTTAAAGGCACGGTACCCTAACCCTTGGAAGCCTTAAAGGCAAGGTGTCAGTTTTTTCTTTGTTTCATTATTGCTCTGCTATGAGCCTATAGGCAACTGCCTACAATTAAAAGTTTTCCTTGTGGCAATAAAGCATTGCTGAATGCAAGTTTTCAGTGCATGTCATCTTTTCCTTATGGGCTAGGAGGGTATTGTGTTTTATGTGTATGTATTTTCCATATACTCTTGGATCCCGCACGTGGGCGGGGATTATTCATAGATTATGACTTTGATGAGTATACCTCTGGATGAGAACTAGGATTACAGGTAAGTAACTAATCCTTCAGCGCCACCGGACATGGATCCAGTGCAACCTCTTGCCTCTCAACTGACCCATTTATCTCTGAAATTCGAAAATACAGTGTGCCAGGGAAATGCCACCTCCCAAAGTAACAGTATTCAAATCTTGTTAAGACTGTTGCAAGCAAATTTCTGTGAAAAATCTCCATGCAGTGGTGCCTGGGGTTGGACGATGACTCTAAGACCTACAGTGTCTGCACATGGATGAACCTGAAGGCTATTAGAGACCGTTATGGGAAGCTATACCTCTACAAGCATTGGAATAGTCCATGTTGAGACCCTGACTTCTGCGGACAAGCTGGAGGCAGCCCTACTACCGAACAGAGGGTTTGAGTTTACGCCAGCAAAGACTTGGTTGCTGGCCAGAGGGACTCATTTAGCTCCCAAAGAGTGGTTTCACTATACCAAGTCGTCATTCTTTTTGATGGATTTATGACTTATACACACAAGAAACACACTTAAGAAAAGAATTCTGGAATACACTAAATCTTGCACGCAGTAATCACTGTTGCCCTATACTGTGCACATATCTCTTGAGTATTAGAACCCGTTCCGGGTCGGAAATACAACTGGAACTGAGGATTCATACAAAGAGATTAGCGCCCTGAAGTAGTTGCTGCGCACAACAATTAAGCGCACCAAAACACGTTTTAGCGAAGGATCTCAAGTTTAAACTGAAGTGACTGTTTCAACGGAGGAACAAGAGTGTTGTTTATTATGGTCAATGATACATAATATATACTGTTGTTTTAGTTTATCAGTGAATATCCACACATTGGGGGAGGAGGGTAGCTCTCACCATCCTTATGCACCGCAATCATAATTTAACACTAGTATATACCCACTGTGTATTTCCCAGGAGCGCCATTACCCTACACAATCCAGCGACCAAGAAGTCCCACCGGTCAAAGTCCAAGTGCAGCCTTGGTCCTAGTCCAGAAATCGCAGGAGTCATTCCTATGGTCCCTCGTCCTTTCGCTTTATATGTTCAGATAACAAAGAAAAAAACATTTTAAAAAATCCAAACGGGACTCTGCCCTTTTCTACCACTTTCGAACACCTGAGAAGGAATGAGGGCGTTGCCATGCCTCTTAAGCTCACTCCTGTAGTCAGTCGAAGTCGGACCCCATCCCCCATACTTGTTTTGGCACAACCTGTTCCCAGGGGTGTATGCTTTTAGGCAGAAAGGATCCGAATAGCTAGAGCATAACCTAGTGGAACTCTTGTATCTGCATCGGTGTCACAGACAGCCCCGAAAACTCAGTTTGTGCTTTTTGGCCCCAAGAGGCCAATCATCTAGGATATGGTTGCAGGCTTACCCTCACTACCAGTTGGACCCTCCAAACACATTACTAGAACTCTTCTGCCTGCTGTACTAATTCCGCCTCTGGCTCTATGATCTACACCAGTTCCTGGAGCATCTACGCCGATGATGACTGCATCCACGCCCTAGGACAAGGTGCTCATTGTACTCTCCGATCAAATTCGGCACCACTCCTATCTTAACTCGAGCCTCACTCGGTTATTGTGGATCTGCATCTTTCTTCATCTGACCCACTTAGAGTGCCACCACTGCAAGGAAAGTTTCATACACTGCTTTACTTGTTTCAAACAGACTCCGAGAATGATTATGATGATGGTGATGAGATTGGTCAACCTTACCACAAATAAAACTGGTATGACGACCTCCAGGATGCAAGTGGTCTTGACAGCTCTCCTAATTTTGCCCTTATCTCTCCCCAGGTCTGGCCATTGAGGAAAGTACCTCTTTTGCAATGGTCATGCTGAGGACGGCTGAAGATCTCCACCTCCAGCTCCCCAATGTTGGATATCAAGACTAATATCCTGACTGACGTCCTCCAGTCGGGCCAAAGCAATGCTGAGCCTTTGCTGTCTTTCAGCGAGGCACAAATAATGTCACACTCTTAGAGGACTGGGGCAAACCTGCTATGTCCCTCAGTCAATCACCAGATTGAGAGGAGCTATCAACTTGGGCTTGGTAACTCTGCCTCTCTGTCTCAACATCCCTTGCCTAAGAGCTTGGTGGTGCTGGCTTCCACCAGTTGAGCAAATCCAAACAATTTCCTTGCTACTCATCCAGATAGGTAGTTTAAGAGAGTGAAGACCCTGGGAAAAGGGTATTTTCTTCTATTAGTGTAGTCCTCTGGTCGGTCAATACTAGCTGTCATCTGGGCTGTTATTGCCATGCTCACTGGGATTCGGTTGCACAAATCTTCCCAGGTATACCAGAAGATTTTCGCCCTGTACTGACCCAGGCCTTACAGAATGGTTGTGATGCTGCCAAGCTTTCTATACACTAGAAACCACAAATTTCATCATACTGGTCATTTGCACTAGTTTTGCTAGTCAGACTTGTGTCTGTGGCAGCAGCATCCATTTTGTGTTGCTGGGGCTCTGTTTTAATTTAACCGGGTAAAGCTACCACTAAATGTCTTCTCCCTCTAGAAGGGTGGAATGCGACCCCCGCCACCAGGAGTGGTGGGGGATGGGGGGGTAGTATTCCAAAGTGTTTGACACCATACACAACATGTTTTGATAAAGCCAAACCAAAGTTAGCATTTACGGCTAGGATTTTAATGCACTTAAGAGTATATGGTATGCCTATATCATCGAACAGCTATAATGAGATGGTTACAAAATCTCCACAGGGGCTCAGCTCATGCTAGGGCACCCTCTCGCATAAAACCAAGCACTATGCTTCCAGGATTGTTAAGGCCTGCAATAGGAGTGAATTGTAGGTGCATATGTGTCTATATATAAGGTAGATATAGATATACCATATCTAAGTAAGGGGTGATTACACCACCTTACCCAGGCTGTGTAAACAGACCTGTGGTGTCAGTTTGGAAGGCAAACCAGGGGTGGGACAATACATGCCGCAGTCCCTGGTAGGCCTAGGGTGCACCTATGCCCTGGGTACCCAGGGTACACTATACAGGGGCTCACAAGGGAGACCAAGTAACCAATGTGGTATGTACCTAAAGTACATGGTATCAATTTAGAGAGAGAACAGCTAGGGTGTGGACCTGATTAGCAGGGCCACAGCCAGACTAAAGTGGAAAAAACAGAGAATCACAGCAAAAAGTGGGGGTAACCATAGGAAGCAGACCCTACTCTCCTACACCCCCCCTTCCAAACGCAGGGACATTAAATTAACCTTGACCAGTTGAGTCTTCATGTTCTAAGTGGAAATATCTAGAGAGTCCATCTACATTGGCATGGTTACTCCCAGGTTTATGTTCCACTGTAAAGTCCTTCCCCTGTAGGGAATTGAACCACCTGAGCAGTTTGGGATTTTCACCCTTCATCTGTTTTAGCCACAAGAGGGGCTTATATCTGTCTGAACCTTGAAGTGAGTACCAAATAGGTATGCCCTCAGCTTCTTCAGTGCCCAAACCAGAGCAAAGGCCTCCCTCTCAATAGCTGACCAACGTTTCTCTCTAGGGGTCAGACTTCTGCTAATAAAAGCTACTGGCTGGTCTTGACCATCTTTATTCAATTGTGATAGCGCAGCCCCCACTCCCAACTCAGAAGCATCTGTTTGAACAATGAATTCTTTGGAGTAGTCTGGACTTTGCAGAATTGGTGTGCAGTGCACTTGGCCTGCTTCAGGTCATCAAATGCCTTTTGACAGCTGACTGTCCGCTGAACTTTCTTTGGCTTTTTCTTGGAAGTTAAGTCATTAAGGGGTGTCACAATGGAACCATACCCCTCGACAAATTTCCTGTAGCACCCAGACAGGCCCAAGAATGCTCTGACCTGAGTCTGGGTGGTTGGAGCAGTCCAGTCCATTATGGTCTGGATTTTGCTCTGTAATGGTTGAACCTGGCCTCCACCTACAAGGTGGCCAAGGTATACAACCTGACTCTGCCCTCTCTGGCACTTAGTAGCCTTGATAGTTAGGCCTGCCTTTTGCAGGGCCTCTAAAACATTTTTCAGGTGGACCAGGTGATCCTCCCAGGTGGCGCTAAAGACAGCAATATCATCTGGATAAGCTGCACAGTAGTAATATAGGCCTTAGAGGACTTGGTTCACCAACCTTTGAGATGTGGCAGGTGCATTTTTCAGACCAAAGGGCATCACCACAAATTGATAATGTCCACCAGGGGTTGAAAATGCTGTCTTTGGCTTTGTAGCATCAGCTAGTCTGATCTGTCATTAGCCAGCAGTCAGGTCAAATGTGCGCAACAACTTGGCAGAAGCCAATCTGTCTATGAGACCATCTGCCCTGGTTATTGGATGGGCATCTGTCCTAGTGACAGCATTGAGACCTCTGTAATCCATGCAAAACATCATCTCTCTCTTACCATCTTAAGTGTGAGGTTTAGGCACAAGGACTACTGGACTGGCTCAAGGGCTCTCTGAGGGTTCAATGACTCCCAATTCCAACATCTTTTGGACCTCTGTCCTGTTACAGTCCCTGACATGATCAGGTTGCCTGTAAATCTTTCTTTTAACAGGCAGACTGTCCCCAGTGTCCACTTCATGAGTGCACAAGGTAGTCTGACTTGGAGTCAGTGAAAAAAAATGTCTGTAGGCCTGCAGAACTGGTCTGCAGTCATTCTGCTGTTGGTCAGTGAGGCTGCCTGCCAAGGCTACACCATCAACTGAACCATCATCGGGGTTCTGAGAGAGCAGGTCTGGGAGAGGGTCACTCTCTTCCTCCTGTCCTTCATCAGTAGCCATGAGCAAGCCCATGTCTGCCCTGTCAACATATGGTTTCAATCTGTTGACATGAAGCACCCTGTGGGGGCTCCTGGGAGCTCCAAGGTCAACCAAATAGGTTACTTCTCCTTTCTGTTCAACAATAGTGTGGGGTCCACTCCACTTGTCTTGGAGAGCTGCTGGAGCCACAGGCTCCAACACCCACACTTTCTGTCCTGGCTGGTAAACAGTCAGTACATCCTTTTTGTCATCCCAGGCCTTTTGTAATTCCCGACTTGCCTGAAGGTTTTTGGATGCCTTTTTCATGTACTCAGCCATCCTGGAGCGGAGACCAAGTACATAGTCCACAATGTCTTGTTTGGGAAGTTTGAAAGGTAACACCCATCCTTCCTTCACCAGACAAAAGGGTCCTCTTACAGGATGCCCAAACAAAAGTTCAAAAGGGCTGTAGCCAACCCCCTTCTGTGGGACCTCTCTATAAGCAAACAAAAGGCAGGCCAGTAGGATGTCCCATCTCCACCTGAGCTTTTCAGGGAGACCCTTAATCATGCCCTTTAAGGTCTTGTTGAATCTTTCGATACAGAAAAGGGGATGGTGATGAACAGAGTGTCTGAATTAAGCAGACCACTCTTACCCAGTCAAGAGATCAGGGCTTAATCCATCACCGTTATTTAGCTCACTGCATCACCCCAGTTCAGAACCTGGCTATATGCAAATTAGCCCGACCCCGTGCCTCATGGGAACAGGGCAGACCAAACTACCAAGCCAATTCTTCACTGGTAAGGAGACAAGCTTCCGGGGACCGGTTTCTGGCATTTCAGCCGTCGTCGGCCCGGCTTGCTTGAATCCTGGTGGTGCAGTGAGCAAGGGACTCATGTCTGAGTATACCCTGCCACACCTGTAGTGGCCAAAAACGATACAGAAAAGGGGGTGGTGATGAACAGAGTGTCTGAATTAAGCAGACCACTCTTACCCAGTCAAGAGATCAGGGCTTAATCCATCACCGTTATTAAGCTCACTGCATCACCCCAGTTCAGAACCTGGCTATATGCAAATTAGCCCGACCCCGTGCCTCATGGGAACAGGGCAGACCAAACTACCAAGCCAATTCTTCACTGGTAAGGAGACAAGCTTCCGGGGACCGGTTTCTGGCATTTCAGCCGTCGTCGGCCCGGCTTGCTTGAATCCTGGTGGTGCAGTGAGCAAGGTCTCATGTCTGAGTATACCCTGCCACACCTGTAGTGGCCACAATCGATACAGAAAAGGGGGTGGTGATGAACAGAGTGTCTGAATTAAGCAGACCACTCTTACCCAGTCAAGAGATCAGGGCTTAATCCATCACCGTTATTTAGCTCACTGCATGTTGAATCTTTCAACTAGACCATTACAGCACGCGGAGGCGGCGTCTAAGTACTCCGACGACGTCATCACGGCGCCCACGACGCCGACAACGGACGCGGAGCCGCAGACAACGCCTACCGACGCGCAAGGGTACTGCTACGCAAACATTTCCGGATCCAGTCTGACGCCTGGGGATATTCTAAGGTAAGGAATCTATCACTAACTAATGTCTCTTACAGATATATCGTTACACAAGTAGTAACTTGTGCTTCACTCCACACTCCTTCCACATTGCAGTCAGGTAACTAGACATGAAGTTTGCACCTCTGTCTGATAAAACCTCCTTAGGGAAGCCCACTCTTGAGAAAACTCCCAAAAGGGCTCTTGCCACAACAGGTGCTGTTGTGGTCCTAAGTGGAATAGCTTCCGGGAATCTGGTGGCATGATACACTACCACCTGAGGAAAACCTGTACCCAGATGCTGTTTGGGGATCCATTGGTCCAACAATGTCAATCCCTACACGTTCAAAGGGAACCCCCACCACAGGTAGTGGTATAAGGGGGGGCATTTGTAGTGCCACCTGATTTGCCACTGGCTTGGCAAAGACACAGGAGCGACAAAACTCCTTCGTGTCTTCTGACATGTGAGGCCAGTGAAAGTGAGGGACAAGCCTGTCCCAAGTCTTGTTCCGGCCAAGATGTCCAGCAAGGGGAATATCATGGGCTAGTGTCAAGAGGAAGCCCCTGAATGCCAAAGGTAATATGACCAACCTCCTAGAAGCTCCAGACTTGGGGTCTCTGGCCTCTGAATACAGGAGCCCTTCATCCCAATAGACTCTATGGGTTCCACTAGCATTCCCTGCAGCCTCAGCAGCAGCTTGCTGTCTGAGGGGTTCAAGAGAAGGACAGTATACCTGCACCTGCCTCAGATCTGCCCTGGAAGGTCCACATGTCCCAAGAAACTCAACCTGATCAGGCTCAAGCTCTTCGAGGACATTTCCTTCTGCAGGCTCACAATCAGCTTCCTCAGAAGGCTGATCCTCATCCTGAGGCAGGGAGGAAGGCACATCCTTAACCATACTGCTCCTTTTCCTGGTAGGCAACTAGTCCATTATTCCAGAATCCAGTGCCTGTTCAGTGTTGCAATTTCTGACCTGTGACCTAGTCACAGCAAGCACATGTGCTGAGATGCCTAACATTTCTGCATGTATCCTATACTCCACTTCAGCCCCTGCTGAAGATTCTAGATGGGAAACATCCTTTACAACGCAACTTTTACAATGCAGTGCCTTTACGACACAACTTTTACAACACAAACCATTACAACGCATTGCGCTAGGGGGCGCTCTACGATAGGGAATAAGTTTAATTTCTATCCAACACCTTCCCTAGTGTCCACAGGCACTGGAGTTGGAATAGTAAATTAAACTATTCACTATCCAGCACCCCAAAGCGCTATGCGTTGTAAAGGTTTGCGATGTAAAAAACGCGTTGTAAAGGCATGCGTGGTAAAAGCATGCGTTGTAACGTCATACATCCCTCTAGGCCATTGCCAAGCAAACATTCTACAGGGAGGTCTGAGCTAACAACAACCTTCTTTAGGCCATTTACCCCTCCCCAGGAGAAATAACAACTGCCATACTGTGGGTGGTAGTGACATTGCTAGCATTGGTCAATAGGTAATTTTCACCTAGTATGATTTGTCAAGGGTCCACAAAACTAGGTGTCACCATTGTGACACTAGCACACTTGTCCCTGTAGGCCTGAGCCACTTTATCATTAATTAAAGGAGTTTGTCTGTACTTGTCCACGTTACTGGGACTCACAGTAGAGGACATGGGTATGTCCACATCACAGATCAAAACAGCTTGAGTTGGTATTCTGACTAGGCCAGAATCCATCTCACTTCCCCAGGGTTAACCCTACTACACCCTTCTGTTGAAAACCACCACTTGGAGCTGAACTAGGAAAACAGTTGCCTTATGGGCAATGGTGGCTGGAGCTGTCTCCTTGGCACAATCATTGGTCCAGTGAGTATTTACTTCTCCAAGGTTTCTTTGGACCTTCTTTCTTTTTGGATTGTTGGGAACCCCCACCATTAGAAGCTTTTTGGGGACCTTGAGAAGACTTCTGGTCTTTTGCTTTCTCCCCACCCTTTTGGTCTTGCTTCTTCTGTTCACCACCTTGGTTCTGTACCTTCTGCTTCACCCTGGTTCTGACCCATTTGTCCGCCTTCTTACCCAATTCTTGGGTAAAGGTCAAATCAGAGTCAACCAAGTGCTGATGCAATAACTGGTTCTGACAAATATTAAGAATCTGTTCTCTCATTAGAAGGTTATACAATCCTGTATAGTCACCTACTTTACTGCCCAGTAACCAGCCTTCCAGAGCCTTAGTAGCACAATCTACAAAATCTGTCCAGTCCTGAGTCTATGTCAGTGGTTAGGCCAAACCCATCTATCAGAGTACTCTTCAGGAAATTGTAGTTGTCAGCATCCTCTTCTCCAACAGTGAGGAGATTGTCTCTGCCTTTGTATGCAAAGGAGAGCCACACAATTGCTGCCCACTGACTTTAGGGTACCTGCTGTACTTTGTAGGCCCTCTCCAAAGCAGTAATCCACTTATGGATGTCATCCCCAATCTGATAGGGAGGGACAATTTTGTTCAGGTTTCTATGGTCATGAGACCTATCCCTACCACTGGGGATATTGCTGCCACCAGTGGGCTCTAGCCCACACCATTTCTTCTCTCTTTCAAGAGCCAGAGTCTCTTTGGCAAGGGCAATTTCTTGCCTCTTAATCCTAAGCTTGACTTCTTTCATCCTAGCTTTATGCTCTCTTCTCTGAGAGGAAGTCATTCTCCTTAGAGCAGATGCATTGGACCCTACTGATGAGTCAGAATGTTCAGATCCACTGGAAAGGGATCTGGGTCTTCTATTCCCAACATTAGGCCTACTTTGAGGTCTGGAGGGAGGCCTTCCTAGGCCATCTCCACTCCCAGATAGTCCTGTGTTTCCCAGGTCAGGTTCTTCAACCTCAACCTGTCCTACAACCTCCTCATCAGAATCCTCCTCCTGGTGAGGACCCCCACTAGGATCATCTTCTGAGGAAGGCTGGCCCCCCTCCCTGCTACCATGTGCCTCTGGGTTTGATGCTTTTTCTAAGTCATCTGCCACTAAAAGATTTACTAGGTGCTGGCTGGTTGGACTCTGTCCTTGTCTTAACTTTCTGACAACACACAAGCTTCTCAAATCTTGAAGAGTGAAGGTATCATACTTAGTTGTCTGCACAAGGCTGACTCCTGCTCCTGAAGACATGACTAGTGAGGTGTGGTGTGACCACCTACCTACACTACTTGTTTTCCTACTAGAACCTCTCTAGAAGTTGTAGTCAGGGTGTGCTAGGCCCTTACCACCTACAACAACTAAGTTCAGTAGAACTTATGTATTGTTAAGACTTGATTCAAATGTACCTACAGGTACCTTGATGTGATTTTTCAAATGATATTCTCAAGATTATTTGGTAAAACAATGCAAGCTCTTATCCCATCCTCTGCACACCAATTTGAGAAGTTAGCCTGGCATATGATGTCCACTAGTTCTAGTGGGCACCTTGCACCAGTCTAATCGACCTTATTGATGGTGGTAGTAAAGTCAACTTTATAGAAAGCTATCCTAGTGGTAGCATGGACCAGCAGTCATCAGGCTAAGACTTCAGAGAGCGTAGTTGTTTTACCAATTATAATCCCTTGAGTACCAAATGAAAGGACACCACACAAGGTATATATCAAATATATATGTATTTATTCTAAACACAACCCCTCTGCATTCTTTATGAAGTCAGTGGTAAAAGTACAATACAAGTTACTTCATTAGCATACGATAAGTTGCACAATATATGTTCTGCCCTAGGGGCCTCACAAACCATATACTAAAATAGGGGTATAAGAACCACATGAGAGTTAGAAAGCAGGCCTGGGGCTGTGGAATCGCTGGGGCTACTCTAAACCACCAAAGGTTAGGAAGTAGGAGGCCCACAGGAAACGTGTGCAGTGTCTGAACACAGCCGCCGGTTACCATTGACTTTCTATGGAAAATGAACAAGTTACAATTTTAAAGATTAAGGACACTTCTAGGTTAACTACGATGAAACCCTTTTAGACTAGGACCCTTGGAGGGCCAATCACATCGGCACTACAGGAGTACCAGTGTTACCTCACCTACGGAAGACGGGTGCATAGGTGTCTTTTGATGTCGGGTTTCGTCGTCCATTTCAATGGACCAGAGGTGGATCCAAGGGTGGATCAAAGATCTGAAGAACCTTAAAGCAGAAGGGACAGAGTCTGGGTCACTTGCCAGTGACCAGGAAGGAACCAGGCGATGTGGGGTGAATTCAGGTGAAGAGTTGAAGCTTGTCTCTGCAGCCACGAGGTCCAGGAGGTGTCAACGATGACCAGGAGCTGGATTCGAGCTGTCCCACGAAGGATCTATTTGACTGCGGTGTCGGTATCTGATTGGACCCAACAAGCCTTGGCAAACGGAATCCACGTCGGAGATGAAGATTGGCTTCGGTGCAGACCAGCAAGGTCTGTGGCGCTTCTCCTTTGTAGGGAAGCTGGAGCAAGCCTGGAGGAACCAGGAAAGCAAGTTGATTTAAAAGAAAGTCTTCAGGGGGCTCACTAGCCAATGGACTAAAAACCGGGAAGACGTGTCGAGCTGAAATGCGGGCCCCACGGGACACTTATGGAGTGTGGAGGCCTGAGCTTCGGTGCAAATGGTGATCGGGGCTGGGGCTTCTCGTACCCCAATGCAAAACTGCAAGTTACCTCGGGAGTCAATGCAGCTAGCAAAATGCAGGATGTCCAGGAGTTCTGGTCCCACGTCTCTCGTGTCCGCCACGGGTCTTAGCTTTGCTGGGATCGTCGAGCAGCGTCAGAGATGTCTGGAAGTCCATGTCCTGTGTTGCAGAGTCTTCGGGATCCGGCGGAAGCCTCGACAATGCAGACCGGCAAAGTTGCTGTTGGTGCCTGTTTGAACAGAGTGGTCAATCCTTGACCTCAAGGGAGATGTCTTCCGTCTTCCAGTCGAAATGGAACTTCGAAGGTCCAGGATATATGTTTCAAAGTTTCGTCCAGGGTAATCTAAAGTCCTAAGGACACAGCTCCTATACTTATACTAAGTTAATGGGTTGACTACCTGTAAGGTTCCTCCTATTGATGGACCTGGGAAGGGGGTGGTTACACCCCTTTCCCCAATTTCGCGCCAGAGCTGGGGCTGAGTGCCCAGCAACTGGTTTGAACCGGGCTATGCATGAGCACCTTGTGTTCCCCAGGCAGTGTCTGAAAAGCATTCACTGAATGCAGCCCTGTGAGAAAGTGCCATCTTTCTTGCATTGGTATGCCCCCACATTTTTCTGAACTGCTGATGTGCTTTGACTAAGTGTGCCCTGGGTTCCTGCCAATAAAGTACCCAGGGCCTTTGTTCCTTCCCTAAAACTGTGTTGAAACTAAAACCCAATGGGCATCTCTGGCCACCTGTCAGCCCCTAGTGAATGGTACCCAGGGCATGGTGACCAGAGAGGACCCCTGAGGGCTGCAGCACTTATTATGCCACCCTCAGGGGCCCTGTACCCTGACACTGCCTTTGCAGGCTGAGTGTCTAAGTACAGAACCAAACAAAGAGTTGACATGGCACACATCCCTGTGTTTTCACAAACGTTACGAGCGAAGAGAATCGCATCTAATGAACGACAAGCTAAGATTAGAATTGAAGAAATGGCACAAAGATTTGAAAAGAGGGGTTACCCCAAGAAACTCTTGGAAAAGCAAAGGAACGATTGACATTAGTACCCAGGACAGACCTATTGAAAAATACTATAAAAACGTTAGACCAACGCATGGTTTCAAAATTTTCAACTATGAGTATTCAATTTAAAAAAATCATACTAAAACATTGGCCGATCCTCAGCTTGGAACCAGACTTTAAATCATTGTTTAAGCAATCACCAATCTTCGCATACACCAGGAATGAAAACCTAGGAGAACTATTGAAAAAGGAACAACCAGAGCAGACAACATACAGAGGAACTCAGGCCTGTATGAATTGTAACAATTGCAACAACGTTATGAAGGGAAAATCTATAACCCACCCAACGAAAGGCTTTGATATTAAGCTAAAGACCAAGGCTACATGTGATTCCGCAAATGTTGTTTATCTCATAAAATGCGCATGCAGGAAGACTTATGTTGGGAAAACTGAAAGAAAAATAAAGGTTCGCATGAAGGAACACAAGTCTAACATAAGAACGAAAAATGAGAAGTCATCAGTTGCAGTGCACTTTAATGAACATAAACATCAGATTTCACAACTAAAGTTCCTAATTTTAGAACAGGTACTCAAAAAGGAGGGAAGAGACAATAACAAATTCTTATTGCAGAGAGAAAGCCATTGGATATTTAAATTGAACTCTATGAGGCCATTCGGCCTGAATGATCGTTTGGAATTTACCTGTTTTCTTTAACAATGCAATGTTTTAATGTCCATCGGACAGGTGATGTAATGTTCCTCTACCGTGACTTAGTACTATCAGAGCATGTTTTTTTTTTTTGAAAACCTTTATTGTGCATCACATGAATACAGTTACAGGCCTACAACCATCATGGCCGGCCTCGAAATCAATTCGTAGCACGATCGTCAACCAGAAAGCACCTCAGTAGTTCACCATTACAACAAACTGCAAATGTCACAAAAAGCAATTCGAATAGGCGTGACCACTGAGTTAAAGGATCAGATAAGGTTCATTTTAAAATATATGATAGGAAGGATCAGACGGCAGACAATCAACCTAAGGGCACAGGGTGGGCAATGCACGCGTCAGGATGTCCACAGAGCTAATAATCAATATCAGGGTGTCGGTGCTACAGTACACATATCAGGACGAATGAATTTCTAATCACATTTCGCACCAGTCATTGCCCACCCCATGAACGCAAGACCATCTTAATAAAGTTAGCAATATCCCAAAGTACCGGTACGACAAGAGGCGCAATACCTAATCCCCATACTGACCCGAGAAAGGAAAGAAAAGCTAAGGAAACAAAGAAAAGATAAGTGAGGGAAAAAAGGACCCACAGAAACTAAGGAAGGACAAGAAAACAAAAAAAAAAGAGGACCCCTCCCCCTACCCCCCACCCTGCACACATGCAGAGGCTATGGCTTACCCCCCCCTAGCAGCGTGCCTGTCGCCCGTAAAAAGAGTACCCGAAATATAGTTACAGAAAAGAAAAAGAAAATACCATTAATAAAACTGAAGGAGGGCCATCCATACTGGCTCCCGGCCACCCCCTCCCGCAACAAACCCAGATCCCTCCCCAGAATACAAAGCACAATTGAGGTCAGTCAATACAGTAAGAATTGGGGAGAATCTTCCACGTACCGCGCAAATAGCTATAACAGAAGATCGCGCAACCCTCACCTCCGCCAGCCATATTAGTATCAACATTTGGGGAAGCATATTATCCCTGGCCTGTCCTTGCAAGTCCCCCTGGGCATGCCCGTCGATTTATTCGCCCAGCAGCCGAGTTAGTAACGCAACGTGTCCAAGCAATACCGGAGAGCAGCAGACAAAGACAAAATGGACGTCGCCGACCAACAACAGAGTCATCACCACTTGCGGCCATCTCTCCAAAGACAGTCCGGGTACTCGTACTCCACATCAGAGAGGCCAGGACGAGAAAGGGGATAGCAGGTACCAGAGCCAGCCGTTGGTTAAACACCGCCCGGGGTGTCAGTGACGGTGCGATAGACCAGGCCGCCGTCAGTTGCTGAGAAAGGGATCCGTCAGAGTAGTCCAAACACACGGAGGTCTGTACACAGGCCACGGCAGAATCCGGGATCATCAGCTCCCCTCCGTACACATTAGCGGCCTCAACACCACCCGCGAAGGTAGTGTGGGGCAGGTCTGCGTGCACCCCGGACCCATCCGTTCATGATGACTCCAGCGTAAGCACAACCTCTTCAAGCTTACTCCCCAGAGCTAGGGAGCCATGCTTCCAGACAGACCGAAGGTCACCAAGAGCGGCGAGAATATCGCCATACGATAGTGTAGCCCCCTTCTCCTGTGCCACCGCTCCACTTGGTATCGCACACTCCCCACCTCGCTGTGTTGTGATAGCCGGGACGGCACTTTCCATCCCCTCCAGGCGGCCATCGGGCATTCCCACCGTGAGGGGAGATTGGGAGTCGGCCATGGACGATTGCAATCCGGTCGGGCCACCATCCGATGCATGGTGACAGTAGGGGCCGTCACCCAGGAAGCGATCTCTGGTTATGGCCATCCTCGCTCCAGCTAAGCGTTAACGGGAAAATCGGGAGTGGTCCGCGAAATCCGGGCAGAATTGCAATTCGCGTCGGAGCAGCACACCCTCGATAAGCCAACTGTTTTCAAGCTTTCCCTCTGTCCATCACATCAGGGACGCACTCCGACCGCATCCGTTATCACGGAGAGCGTTTGCAGCGAGATTCTGGCCGTCAGCCAATGCGCTCCGGCAGACCGACTCCTTCCAGGCAAAGATGGCCGCTGTTGTCGATGTAGCGCCCGGCCCTGTAGCTCACTCGAGGTCCCGGTTCCAGGGTCACTAGGGCCGCAACTTTCCGGCGCACGTACCTCCGGCTGTGGGGCTGGTAGAGACCTGGGGATCACACGATCGATATCGGGTCACATTCAGCAGCACAAAACTGTTGCGCATTCTCAGGATCATATGCAGGATATCCGTGCGGGGCTCGGAGGTTTGTAGAGCCGGGAGCCTACGCTTCCATCCCGGTCGCCATCTTGGCTCCTCCCCCTATCAGAGCATGTTTTGACTGTTTATTTCATTATTTATTATTATGATTTCTCAACAGTGTAAAGTATATCCCACATTAGTCATGAAGCACCACACCTACGATGACCATGGTAGTAAATACCACGTAAAGCTGAAGCACCATCTACCTGAAAACACTCTTTTTTTCAGCTTTTCGTTTCATTTTGATCACTCTAATATGGCCACCATTGGTAACCGACTGTAGTCATTTGTTCATCCCGTTACGTTTGTAGACGCCCCTTAGCATCACGTGGTTACATGATCTTTATTGAAACCGCAAACACGGACACTGCAAAGCTGTTACGAAGAACAGCATGAAACGCGACTGATGTACGCCATATTCCAAAAGTAAGTTTACTCTTACCGCACTAATCGTGAATAGACTCACCTCCCTTTGGAGCATAACACTAGAATGCTCATTGACACTCATTTCGTTATTGTTTTACAGTAATCAAGACGCTACTGCCATTTAAACACGTGAGTGAACATCCTTTCCGCTACCATTTCACCCACACGGGTAGTTACAAGCATGGACACACGGGGTTATAGATCGTTACACTTAAAACACAACCACAGACTCACATTGTTTTGTACCTTGTGTTGAGATTTATGTTGGTTGCATTTTTTATACATTGGTTTGGTTAAGACTCATAAGATGCTAAGACACCATATCCTTTCAATGACAGGAAAGCTCCCGGAAGAAGGCCACTATGGCTGAAATGCATTGGAGCATTGTGTAAAGATTCAATGTATGATCACAAACAGACAAACGTCAAAATGGAATGAAAAATAATTCTAAACTTCACAAATGAATGAACGCGCTCTTTGACATTGCAACTTCCATTTCTCCACCTGACAACGGAGTCAGTTACCTGCCAGCAGTAGCGCCGTGAGAGAAACGGCACTCGGCACCTTGCTAACGCCGTGAGGGGACCGGCCAACGGTGTCTCCTTTCAGGGACCGGACCGGACCACATTTCCCAGAAGCCCAGGCGCCTGCTAACAGCGTCATCAGGCGGCGCCAGGGCTTCACAAAAGACCAGCCGGTGCCCCGCAGCGCGGGACGCGCTCTTTGACATTGCAACTTCCATTTCTCCACCTGACAACGGAGTCAGTTACCTGCCAGCAGTAGCGCCGTGAGGGAAACGGCACTCGGCACCTTGCTAACGCCGTGAGGGGAACGGCCAACGGTGTCTCCTTTCAGGGACCGGACCGGACCACATTTCCCAGAAGCCCAAGCCCAGGCGCCTGCTAACAGCGTCATCAGGTGGCGCCAGGGCTTCACAAAAGACCAGCCGGTGCCCCGCAGCGCGGGACGCGCTCTTTGACATTGCAACTTCCATTTCTCCATCTGACAACGGAGTCAGTTACCTGCCAGCAGTAGCGCCGTGAGGGAAACGGCACTCGGCACCTTGCTAATGCCGTGAGGGGAACGGCCAACGGTGTCTCCTTTCAGGGACCGGACCGGACCACATTTCCCAGAAGCCCAAGCCCAGGCGCCTGCTAACAGCGTCATCAGGCGGCGCCAGGGCTTCACAAAAGACCAGCCGGTGCCCCGCAGCGCAGGACGCGCGCGGGCGTTCGCCGGGCGAAGCCCGGGCCAAGGGCGGGCCCGTTTCAGCCCGTTCCAGACTGGGCCAGGCTGGGCTGGGCCTACTCTCTTGGCTCTTCGACGCATTCCGATCTTCATCCACGAAAGGTACTGTACTTCGCTGTATTGTGATCCTGGACTGAGTTACATGAGCCAGTATCCTGCCTGCTTCCTGCAATAATGTCTGTAACTAGGGGATCTAGAAGCAAGACTGCCCTTAGAACTGCGCAGTTTACAGGTCCCATTGACAAATTCATATCTACTACTACTGAGGCTATCAATTTAAATATTTCCCTCCTAGAGCGCAGGGTATCCCAGGACCTTGCGATCGCTAGGAGATCTTCTTTGGGTCCCATAGCTGCGGCTCAAACCCCGCTCCCAACTGTTGCACCTATTTCTATTTTAACTAAGCCTGGAAATGCAACAGCACAAGTCCATTCTATTCCTAATGCTGTTGACCTGTCGGCCACGAATCTGTCATTGGAACTGGATACTACTGAGAATCTTGAGATCACTCCGGACCTAGAACAGATCGTGGCTGCAGAAGATTTGGCGCAAGACATTCGGATTGTGGGGGTGAGAGAAGGTGCTGTACCCAAGCAGCCAGCACCCTCAAACAAAGGGAATAAGGTCACACAACACCCCAAAAGCAAGAAAAAGAAAGGCATAACAACTGCTTCAATCCCGAATGTTATTTCCAGTACTAACTTTGTACCATCTGTTTTGCCTAGTTCACATTGCCCCACTTTGGTTAACATTCAGGAGGGGATCCCTTGTCAGTCTGATTTTGATCTTTCCCAGCTTTTTGAAAGATTTAGGGACCTCCTTAAACGTCATCTCCAGCCACTGGAACGGAGTATCATGGCAATTGAAAAACAGCTAGCCATACTCCTTGACAAAACATCTAACCAGTCCAGAGCAGGTACCATTAAACCAGGGGAGGCTTCCTTATCACTTTGTCCGGGGGCCACCCCGGCTAATAAAGATAGCCCCTCTGTTGTGTCTATCGCACATCCTAAAATTAAAGACCCTGTAGTTCCCACAGTGCTTGCTTCCATCACCTGTACTCATTGTACAAAACCAAAACCCACAGCTAAATCTGTACCCCAGACATCCACATCTAGTCAGCAAACTCCCGCGGCGCAGACTCCTCAAGTTATGTTAACTGCCGCTAACCATACTATGACTAATGAGCCTGTTCAGCAATCCAACAGTAAACCCTCGGCCCCCACTAAATCTCAGCCCCAGGTAGGAAATAAGGGGCCCAGACGTAAACGCCCAATCCATCTGGCTCCCGAGGCATCTCCATTTACTGTAATTCTAACAGGAGTACCAGAACTTACAGCGGGAACAGACGAACCCCATTGGTCTCTCCGGAATAAAATCCTCCAGTGGCTCTGTATTAATAGGCCCTTGAAGCCCCCAACCATCTGTAGAATATCATCAGTACGTAGGGTACCATGGGTGGGGAAGACCCCCAAGAGTATTCAGGGGGATTGCGTCATTATTACATGCGAAGACGCTTCTACTGTGAACCATATCTGTTCATGGCCAGATTTAGAGAAGAAAGGGGGTATCGATACTCACCGGCTTTCTTTCTTCTACCCCCCCACATTCAACTATCACTACCCAATTCCACCGCCAAATTGGGCCATGACCCAAGAACATCAATGGCACTACGGCGACATATGGCAATCTCAACAGAACAGGGGTAGGGAATGGGCACCTCGCCCCAGGTATCCTAACAATAATGATTTCGCAAACGGCGGGGGCAAGGTATTCAGACATCCAATAGATTCGATTGCCTGGAGATGGTTGATTGACATTACGTTCCACTACCACCAAATCAGCCAGCCAACAGGCAATCAAGGCCAGGTTTAAGTGTGCAATCTGCCTCCGCTAGTATGGAAATGACCTCCACTACGGCCCAGTGTCTCCTAATGGACCTATGGTTCCACAGAGGGTCTCTGTACAGGAAGGTATTTCCACCCAATCTCCTCCACCCAGACTTCATCCATCTTATACCCAATCTCCCTGTAGGAGACCAGCAAGTGGTCTTTCCAGGATAACGGCCCAGGCAACTAAGTCGGCCGATCTTAACTTGATTTCCTGGAACATTGCTGGCATTGCAGGGAAACTAAACACCCCTTTCTGGCTCAAGTTTATCGGAGAAGGGTTTGATCTAGTCCTCCTCCAGGAGACCTGGAGCCAGGAGGATATAAACGTAGAAGGTTATTCATCCTACTGCCTTAATGCCACTAAATCCAGCTCAGGCAGGGCGAAGGGGGGTCTTCTGATACTTCTTTCCAACAGACTGCATAACTATAAAGTTAGAAGTAGTTCAAGCGTGGGAGCTCATAGCCAGGTATTAAGGATTGAACATAGCAAGGGAAATTATTTGATCCTTGTTAATTTTTATAATAACATTTTTGATGTCAACAGAGGGAATATTTTGTATCCTCTGGAAAAAGAAATCGTTAAGGCTATGGGCACTTCAAATAGGAAGATGGACATCCTATGGGCGGGGGACTTTAATCTGCAGCCATGTCAGCTATCTAAGGGGAACCCATGTGGTTTTGGAATGGAGCAGGATAATTTCAGCAGGGGAGTGGGTAGTAGCGAGGATTTTCCCCATTTTCCACATTGCCTTTATGGCTCAATTTTAAATAAATTGTTATCCAAACTAGACCTTGTCCTGTTAAATTGTAATAAGAACAGTCAGAATGCTACTTGCCCTACTTTTACAGGGAGGGAAGCTGGGACGTTTATCGATCACATCCTGTTCTCCAGTAATGGTGACTATTTAAACTTGTATGTGAGAGAAGAAAGTCTTAGCGACCATAATAGCGTCTGCGTTACCCTACCCGGAAGGGGCGCTTCATTAGCACCAGGAGAAACCTGTACTACTAACATAGTTTCAACCAGACCCAATGGCCCGAGGATTAAATGGACAGGGGCCAACTCCGAGGCCAAACAAAGGGAGGTCATAGTCAGTTGTAAAACTGAGATTAGTTATTGCCTTAATGATGATATCAACCCCGAACTCTTGTTATTACAATTTATTAACATCAATATAGCTATCGAGGGTATTTTTCACAAGAAACCAACAATTAATAAAACCATAAAATTGGGTTGGTTTGATAATTCCTGTACAGTAGCACTACGGGAGTTGAAGCTTGCCTTAGGGTCCAAACCTCGAGACGGCAATAGAATTAAACAAACAAGGGCTAACTATAAAATGGCTATTTCCAACAGGAAAAAGGTCTTACAGAGAGATGCATGGGATAAGCTGAATGAAGCAGTTGAGACTAAAAATAGTAAACTCTACTGGGAAACAGTCAATAGCTCATTTTTAAATACAGAAGGTATTCCGGAAATCACCTCTTATGTCGCATGTGAGGAGTGGATCACTCACTTCACCAATATTTTTAACCCTGCAGGGTTATTATTAACCGTACCTCCTGTTGATCGGTCCATCTGGACACCTATACCCCTGGGGATATCCCTGGAAGAGGGATTTGAGGGCCTTGTAAACAGTAAAGGGGGGAAGGCCCCTGGACCCGATGGGGTGCCCATAGATTTATTAAAAGCTGAACCTAACCTATGGGCCCCCATTCTGGTGAGGACATTCAATTGTGCAGCCGAAGGTAATATACCCCCCTCCTGGGGACAATCTGTTATCATCCCCCTCTTTAAAAAAGGTAGTAAATCTGAGGCCTCCAATTACCGACCAATATCTTTATTGGATGCCTCAGTAAAGGTTATGAGCAGAATCCTGCTCAAAAGATTAGAAACCTGGGCCGAAGACATGAACATTCTAACTAAAGTACAATATGGCTTTAGGAAAGGCATGGGTACTCTAGAGCAATGGGTAAACTTGGATCTTTTAATCAACAAATATACAGTAGCTAAAAAGGGCAATTTATTTTTATGCTTTGCTGACCTGAGCAGCGCGTTTGATTTAGTTGACCATGGTATTCTTTGGCAGGTTTTACTGGAGCTAGGGGCACCGAAAGAAATAGTCCACTTTTTAGCAAGGCTTTACGAGAAACTTTCTTGTAAAGTCCGATACGGTACCCTAGGTGAATGCACACCGTTCTTTAAAGTGTCCAGGGGCATCCGCCAAGGTTGCGTATTAGCCCCCCTTTTATTTTCTCTTTTTATTAATTGTGTTGATCGCACCTTAGCTTCTATACCGGCTGATGCTCCGTTGATTGGAGGTAAACCAGTCACAATTTTATTATATGCGGATGACGCTGTCCTTTTATCCCGCACTCAGTTAGGCCTACAACGTCTCATTGACTGCTTCATGCTGTTCATACAAAAAAGGAGACTACGTGTAAACAAATCTAAGACCTACGTCATGTCGTGTGGTCAGTCAGCCAATAAATTGAAGTCCAGTTTTTATTTAGATAGTGACAAAATGCAACAAGTCAAAACATTCTGTTACCTAGGAATTACCTATGCTAATGATGGGTCCTGGAAACCCGAGTTTGATAACATTAGGATGAAAATGATGCGAACTACTAGCAGTGTATTTCGATTTGCTTCCAAGCTTGGCTCGAGAAGCATCCGAGATATGATTCACATCTATAACACTCGCTGCGTCCCCTCGGCATTGTACGGGGCGGGTGTGTGGGGTCACATAGATGGCACTCCCTTACAAAAAGATGAAAACAAGTTTTTAAAAAGAGTGTTATGTGTCCCCCATTCCGCTTCAGTTCAATTAATCCATGACGAGGTTGGGGTCGAGTTTATTTCTGACTTAGCAGCCGTTCGTCCACTCTTATTGTGGCGCTCTATTTGGGCTAAGACAGAGACTCGATTCACTCAAGAAATTATTCTTGATTGTATAGGTTTGGACTATTCAGTACGAATCATATGGTTGAAATATATCCACTTTTGGTACAAAACTTTGTTCGATATTGATGTCCTACTTAATCCTGAACTGGCGGTTGAAATCCCAAAAAAAGAAATCAAACAAACTTTTTTAATGTATAAAAAGAAAGGGCGAGATGAAATACATGGTAAGCTGGCCACAGTGAAGTTCTATAAGGAACTTAATTTAACATCGGGGTTCCAAGCTTACCTTCTAAATGTCAGCCGTCCTTCTCACCAATTTGTTTTAACTCGTGTCAGGCTGGGCATTGTTCATCACCTTGTTGCGTTTCCAGTACAGAAACTTAAATCAGAAACTCCCTGCCCCTGTGACAACGTTTCACGCCAGAGTTGCTGCCATTTTTTATTATTTTGTAAATTTTATCACTTTTTAAGATTAAGGTACCTAAAACCTATTTTCATCAAATATAATATAAGGTCTTTTAAGAATGCCCTTGTGTTACTATCAACCCTAGAAAATGTGGACATTTGTTTTTTTGTTGCCACCTATATTTTGAAATGTACAGCTGCCAGGAAAAGCATTTTACTGCCATGATTTTATATATTCCTGACTGTACATACTGTTTTTCTATAGCATGTGACTAATAACCATGCAAAATGTCTCTTTATTTTTGGTTTTTTCGTAAAA
This sequence comes from Lissotriton vulgaris, assembly GCF_964263255.1. NCBI lineage: Eukaryota > Metazoa > Chordata > Amphibia > Caudata > Salamandridae > Lissotriton > Lissotriton vulgaris. Next base: position 1,539,992,683 of record NC_141696.1, on the reverse strand, counting down.
AGTACAGCTGCCAGGAAAAGCACATTGTGTGATAATGTCTTTTAATCCTGTCTGTACATGTATGCTCCTCTGATTTAGCATTCTTAATGGTACAGCTGCCAGGTAGTGTTTAGTGTGTTATATTTTTACACCATCCTGTCTGTACCTACTTGTTTTGCAACTTTACTTTGGAATCCATAATGTCCCATGCCTCCGGCTTTGGGTAATTTTAAATTGTACAGTTGTTATTTTAAAATGTACAGTCGTCAGGATAAGTATCCTATGTGATAATTTATTTATCCCTGTCTGTACGTGTATGTTCCCCGCATTTTCTAGTTTACCCTTACATTTCCACTCATGATTTGATGTCTAGTGTTTGCCAGTATATGCTCCTTGCCCATATAAATATTCCGGATTTCTCTTGTATCTTCCAAGATGGTTTTTGTATTTTATAATAACTTTAATGTAATGAATTGTTTTTCAAATTTTGCTTGTATGATTTGTATTCACAAATCGAATAAAAGCTGTGAAATTGAAAAATTGAATAAAATAAATTATGCTTATGTTTGAAAACAAATAACTGGAGGAGTCTTGTTTTCTAAGAACCAAAGGAGTGCCTCAACAAGGGATGCTTCCAGCGTCTGGAAGCACGTTTTCAGTCAATGCATTGACGTATAGTACGGATACGCCACCTTGAGTACACCCTATCACTCAAAACCATTGGAATAACCTAAGGAAATCATCTTGGCAACTCATAGGCTGTGCACCTGCCACATCGATTTGAACACATCCCTGTGTGCCATGCCCACAGAGCCCACTGCCCTGGCATACTTCAGTCACCCTTATAGCTGGGTGCCCTATGCCAGAGGTGTGGGCACAGGTGCATGAGCCCTGTGCCCCTACAGTTCCCACGGCCATTCCTGGGCACTGTAAGTGCAGTGATGCCATTAAGAGTATATGGTGCTGGAGGTTGTCATTACAAACTCCACAGCCCGCAATGGCTACACTGAAGACTGACAAGTTTGGTATCAAACTTCTCAGCACATTAAACCCACCCTGATGCCAGAGTGGTATTTAATGTAAAATGCACCAGAGGGCATCTTAGAGATGCCCTCCTGAAAACCTAACCTACAATCCATGTTTGGGCTGAGGGGCTGCAGAGGCTGCCACACAGCAGACATGTTCCTGGTCCCCTGGGTAGGAGAGCCTCCGCTCTCATGGGCCTGCAACAATGTAAATGTAAATGTTTTTGTACTTGTATAGCGCACAGATACCCGCAGTGGGTTTCCCGGCGCTTGTACGAATACCGCAAGGGAACCCTTCCTGGCTTTCCCTGCGAAGTGCCCACTCCTGGGCACCCCCATGGTGCAGACCAGGCATCCCTCGCGTTGTGGGGGCCATTGTGGAGACTAAGCAAGCTACTGCCCAGAGTTGCAGCGTGGGATACATGATCAGAATAGGCACTGAGGCGAGAATATCCGGTCAGGGGAATTAATGTGCTCGAGACCCACGAGGTGGGAATTGAACCCTGGTCCCTGGCCAGAGCTCTGCATCGAGGTAGGCCTGCTCTAACCATTGAGCCACACTTCTCCAATACACATCCTGGGCGAGGTGCTAAGTCTCCTTCCCCAGGATGGACAGGGGGATGCTTCAAAGGCATCACGCCTCTGTGAGCTTCTCCAGACCATTTGCTGTTCCAGCCAGGAAGCTCCGGACAAGCCCACTCTGCACCCGCCGAGCCCGGCCCGTGTCCAAGTGAACCAAGACCACGAGGACGTCCCCCCGGCGACTGGGACCCGAAGTCCAGTGCCCAAAGACCCTCCTCAATGAACCAGACCTGCAGACTCAGAACCAGTGGCCACCCAATCGCGACCAGCTGAGAGTAAGCTTTTCCAACACCCAAAGACACCCCTGCACCCGGCGCCCTACAGCCCCCTGTGCCTCCTTTTGGGGTACCTACCTGTGCTCCAAGATCCCAACTTACCTCTCAAAGTGCTGGTCGCCCCTGGAGAGTCTCGGTCCCCGAGCCTGCAACCTTTGTTCCCTTTTCAAGATCCTCATTGGATAACATTGAGCGCCTGACGGCTCAAAAGCAACCTGCACCCAGCCGCCCGAGTGCCGCTGGCTGTAATCCCTTTGTCCTATTCTACTTCCCACTTGCCCTGAGCAAGTGACCAGGAGCCCAGCTCCCAGAGCCGCGTGGCCTGCTAGCCAGCAGCCACCAACCGAGGGCCCCCTTTCCCTCATTGGATATCATTGGGCCTACCTACCTCTGCACCCCGCCGCCCCTGTGCCGCTGGGGGTGAACCAACTGTACTTACCTGACCCTGGGGGACCCCTGAGTCAATGCCCAGAGCCCTAACTTCACCAGCCAAGTACTTACCTGGAAACCGATAACTCACTTACCTGCCATTGGATAACATTGACTGGTTTGACTAGAAAAATCTTCAAAGTGTGAAGTTTTGGAAACTAAAAATATTCATATAAAATCACCCGAATTCCGAATTGCGAAGTACTCACCTGTGATCAGGGAAGAAGCCAGTACTGTACCTTGTAGCCCAGTACTGAACCGCCAAAGTAATCCTTACCGGGTTTACTGGTAATTTGTATTTTCTCCATAGGAATCCATTGTCTGCTTTTCTATGAAATTTCTTCTAAGTGTCTACTGTTAAAAACTTGAAATATTCTTTAAACATCATACGAAATACTGAAACGCAATTACTTACCTGGTTTAAGTTGAGTCCCCAGTACTGGACCCAGGAGCCTGATACTGGATTACAAAAGTAACAAGATCATACTTTACATGCAACCTGAATTTTCTCCCATTGTATAACATTGCCAGATTTTGATAGAAAAGTTTCAAAGTGTGAACTTTTAAAACAGCTTTATATTACTGAAAAACCACTACTGTAACTAAAACGTTTTTTACTAAATTGGTTTCAGCTTAAGCCCCAGGACTGAATCTAGGATCTAGTCCTGGAACTACCAAAGTAATCTACAAAGTAATCAACTGTACTTATATGATGAAAACCCATTGAATTCAATGCTATAGTTTGTTTAGAATTGTGTTGCCTACTGCAACCCCTGTACCTATTGTGTTGACAAAGTTTATTGCAAAGTAATTGCGATTCTCCTATTTACATGACTAGAGAATCTGGATTTCATTAAAGACACGGAGGCTAACATTATGCATATAACTTTTAATGCAGACCCAAGTAGCTGCATATGTCACAAAGCAATAGTTCCATATAGAACATTCTTAACAAAACAATTCCAGTAAACACTAGGCAATCAGCCTCTTTTAAATGAAGAGTAAAGGAGAAAAAGGAAATGTCCCAATAAGAACTTCAACGAAGGATTAATGAATCTTCACAAAATCAGGATAGACGAAGGATGAACAAAATCTCCAAAATCCGTAGAGAAAGAATCAGGAACATGAGTTCACAAGAGGTTATCTGAAAAGAAAAGGGGATTGTAAATAAATCCAGAAATATAAACAAAGATCAATCCTGACAAGGAACATAAAAATATAAAAGCAAGTTAAGTATTCAAATAAACATAACACATTAATTAAACAGTAAACAAAAAACAACCATCAACCACCCAAGGGAAGGGTGGGAGGGATAATGCTAGCCTCCGTGTCTTTAATGAAATCCAGATTCTCTAGTCATGTAAATAGGAAAATCGCAATTTCATTACAAGACCGGAGGATACCATTATGCATGTTGGTAGCCATTTAAGAAAACATCAGACATATGAGTGATTGGTTTACAATAATGATGAGCAAAAGTCCGAGAAATTGACCAATCAGCAGCTTTAAGAATATCATCTAACTTACCTCCTGACCAAAAGGATTTACTGGCCATAGCACCCCTGATAGAGTGTGGTTTGAAGATATTCAGATCAACTCCAGCAAAGTTCATAACAATTTTGACCCATCTTGCAATAGAGGCAGAGGAAATACCCTTATGAGGTTTAACAAAGGATATAAGTAACTGATTAACACCACAAGGGCGAAGAGCATGCATTCTCAAATCATATTGTTTCATACAATCCACAACACATAGTTTTTTACAAGTATCAAAACGTGGATAGAAAATAGAATCAGACATAGTCTTGGTTCTTCTGTGGAGTTCAAATTTGACGCCAAACATATCATAAGACCTATAGGAAATATCTAAAGCTTTAACATCAGAAACTCTACGACAGGAAATTAAGCAAAGAAGGGTAGCTAATTTGATAGAAAGGTTTTTTCTGTTCAAAAGCGAGTTATCTGGCCAATTACAGAAAAGGTCAAGAATTAATTTAACATCCCACAAAGATTGATATCTAGGTTTTGGAGGTCTTCTAAGTCTGATACTTTTAAGGATTCTACAAATAATAGGATTTTTACCTACCGTCTTACTATTGACCAAGGAATGACCAGCAGAGATAGCTGATTTATAGCAATTGATAGATCTATAATTTAGACCCCTGTCAATTTGTTCTCCGAGAAAATTGACTATATCAACGATAGGTGCTTCCACGGGATCCAAGTCCCTTTCCAAGCACCAACGTAACAAAACTTTCCAAATGTTGTTATACCGCTAGTGTGTTCCAGGGGCCCAAGATTTTCCGAGGAGAGTTGAAGCTGTTGACGAAAGCCTTGAGAGATCATTGGATCTCCTGACACTCTCCAGGCAAGAAGGTTCAACTTCCCTGTTTGGACAAGAGGGTGAATTTGACCGTCTATGTTGGTGAGAAGGTTGTTGAGAGGAGGAATCAGGAAAGGAAGGTCGTAAGACATTTCTAGAGTAGTTGGGAACCAGGCTTGGGAAGGCCAAAAGGGAGTTATCAGGACAATGGAGATATGTTGATGTCTCACTTTCTGAAGGACCCTCTGAATCATGGCAAAGGGAGGGAAGGCATAAGCGTTGACTCCTACCCATGATTGGAGAAAAGCGTTGATTGCCAGAGCACCCGGGTCGGGCATCCAGCTGTAATAATGTTCGAGTTGAAAAGTCAACCTGCTCGCAAAAAGATCTATTTGGAAGGGACCCCAGAAGTTGTTGAGGGATCTGAACACTAAGATGTTGAGTTTCCAATCGGAATGATCCAAGAGGAATCTCGAATTCCAATCCACAGAAAGGTTCGATTCCCCTGGAAGGTATTCTGCTCTTAGAGAGATCTTGTGTTCCAGACAGAAGATCCAAAGTTTTTTTGCTAAATTTGACAAGTCTTTCAACTTTGTTCCTCCCAGGTGGTTTATGTAGGCAACAGCGGACATATTGTCCATCTTTAGAATAACTGATCTGCCTTGAAGAGAGTGTTTGAAGCTCATTAGAGCATAAAGGCCTGCAGTCAGTTCTTGGTAGTTTATATGGTGTGAAGACTCCTCTTGAGACCAAACTCCACCAGTATTTTGATCTAGGAGACAGCCACCCCAGCCATGAAGGCTCGCATCTGATTCCCCCAAAAAATTTGGTGTTTAACCAAAGATTGCTCTGCCGTTCCAAGCATCCAAATTCTCTAACCACCAGGTTAGTTCTGAAATGGATTCTTGGTTCAGAGAGACACGGTCTCCGTACCAGAGACCCGATCTCAAAGTTTTTCCTTTTATCCTTTGAAGGGCTCGATAATTTAGAGGGCCTGGAAAGTTAGCTTGAATGGAGGATGAGAGAAGACCCAGGAGTCTGGCTAGTTCTCTTAAGGAAAGATTTTGATGTTTGAGGACTTGTCTTATCTCTTTTCTGATTTTTGAAATCTTCTTCGGAGAAGGCAATTGGTGGTGTCTACAGTGAAACCTAGGAATTCCATGGACTTTGAGGGGGAAAGTATTGACTTTTCTTTGTTTACAATAAATACTAGGTTTTCTAAAAGATCCATAACAGTTTTGAGATCTTGAAGAATTTGAGTATAATCTTGAGACATAATAAGGATATCGTCTAGATATATAATCATACGAATACCCTTCTCTCTTAGAGATGAGGCGACTGCTCTCATTATTTTGGTGAAACACCAAGGGGCTGATGACAGACCGAAGGGGAGAGCTTGGAATTGATAAAGTCGGTTCTTCCAAATAAATTGTAGGAAGGGTTGATCTCCCTTGGCCATAGGGATGGTAAAATAGGCGTCTTTGAGATCTAGTTCGACCAACCAGTCTCCTTTTAACAAGAGATCTCTCAGAAGATGGATACCTTCCATCTTGAAATGTCTGTAAACAGGGTACTTGTTGAGTTCCCTGAGATTTATGACGGGTCTCCAACCTTTGTTCTTTTTTTCTACAAGAAAAAGAGTACTTATAAACCTCAGAAATTCCATAGGGACTTCTATGATTGCGCCTTTCTGGAGCATTGAAGAGATCTCCTCTTCTATAATCTTCTCTTGATCCGGAGAGAGAGACATTACTCTTGGGAAAGAAACCTGAATCGGAGTAGCTATGAAATCTATTGTAAAACCGGTAACAGTGTTCAGAACCCAGGGATCTCGAGTGATAAGTTTCCAGTTCTGGAGAAAGAATTTTAGTCTGCCTCCCACTTTCGTGGGAGGGGAAAAAGGAATCAAAGCACTTACTTTGTGGGTTTGCGTCGTTAGATCCTCCTCTTGGTCGCAAACCTCTTGAACGGAAGCCTCTTCCTCTTGGAGGGTAAAATTGGGGTTGGTAGGAGGATTGGTAGCCGCCTCTTGTGTTATAACCTCTGGATCTACCGTAGGGCCTACGATTAAATCGGCCGAAAGATTGGCCCCTTCTTCCGGCCCTGCCAAAAAGGTTGTTGTTATTAAAGTTGAAAGCCTTTTTCATGTTCTGACGTGCTTTATCCAGGGCTGTAAAGGTGGACACATATTTACCTAATGTTTTGATTAGGTCTTCGCCAAAAAGTCCGCCTTTAGGATTCAGAGAAAGCTCTTTATCGGCTAAGTCGCTCAACTTTGGGCTAATCTTAGTGAGAACGACTCTTCTTCTTTCAGAGTTGAGAATGGCATTGGCGTTTCCTAAAAGAACTAGTGCCCTTTGACTCCAACCACGGATAAGATCAGTGTCCAAGGTGGAGCCGTTGATATGACTATTTTCAGTCGGTCTTTACAAATTTTAAGGGATCTCTCCATACCCTTCCTGGGATCCCTACCGAGCTTGAAAAGATATTTTATCAGCTCGGGATCAAGATTAGGTGTTTGGCAGACTTTACCTTCGATAGAAGGTCTTGAACATTCTGCCCGTAAGAGATTGCGAGTGTCTCTCTCTAGAGGATTCCTGATCCATTTGGTAATAAATTTGCTAACATGGTCTAGAGGAACCCAATCAGAGCTTCTAGGATGTCTGATGTTAAGAGGTGAAAACATCTGCTCGCCAAGAGGGTCTAGAATGCTATCCTTTGAGGAGGAAGGTAAATTATCGTCAAAGGAGAGTACTCATATCGCGAAAAGTATATTTTTATGCCTGTTGATTCTAAAAATAAAACAACTATATTTTTTGATACAAAAACAATTGGCCTGGAGTTCAGTCCTTGAGTGTGTGAAATCCTTTGCTGTGTACAACAAATGCTTTATACTGTCCTCTGGTACTGCCTTACTGCTCGACCAAGCGACCACTTTGGAGAGTAAGGTCAGCCCTGACTTTAACCTCTGTTATACCTCTGGGGTTTGTGGACTCTATACACACTGTACCTTATTCTGGTCCAATATATATAGATCCACTTTTTCACAAGCCCTCCCTGTCCCAATACACTAAAGTCTGTCTGGGGTGGTGCTAGCACCTCCCCTGACAGGAAACCTATTGTCCAGGCCTCCCCTGCCAGAGTTTCGTCCAGCAGCAGTAGGTCAGACTCGTGTCTGTGGAAGCAGCATCCATTTTGTGATGCTGAGGCTCTGTTTAACTTTAACCGGGTTGTACAGTAACTACATGTCTTCTCCCTCTAGAAGGGTGGAATGCTACCCCCGCCACCAGAACTGGTGGGGGGGTGGGGGAGGGTAGTATTCCAAAGTGTTTGACACCTTACACGACATGTTTTGATAAAGCCAAATCAAAGTTAGCATGAACCACAAGGCCTATAATGCACTTAAGAGTATATGGTATGGCTATATCATAGAATAGCTATAAGGAGATAGTTCCGAAAGCTGCAGAGGGGCTCAGCTCATGCTAGGGCACCCTCTCACATAAAACCAAGCACTCTGCCGCCAGGATTGTTAAGGCCTGCCATAGGAGTGACTTATAGGTGCATATGTGTCTATATGTATATATAGATATAGGTATACTATATCTAAGTAAGGGGTGTTTACACCACCTTACCCAGGCTGTGTGAACAGACCCGTGGTGTCAGTTTGGAAGGCAAGCCAGGGGTGGCACAATACATTGCTGCAGCCCCTGGTAGGCCTAGGGTGCACCTATGCCCTGGGTACCTAGGGTACCCTATACAGGGGCTCACAAGGGTGACCCAGTTACCAATCTGGTATGTACCTAAAGTACATGGTATCAATTTAGAGAGAGAACAGCTGGGCGTGGGCCTGATTAGCAGGGCCACAGACAGACTAAAGTCGAAAAACCAGAGAATCACAGCAAAAAGTGGGGGTAACCATAGGAAGCAGACCCTACTCTCCTACAGGTATCTTATCTGTTAGTATAAGATAAAGTGCCTAAGGAGGAACAGGAATGGTGTTGTCCTCAAGAGTGTATGAATATGGGCCCGATTCACAGAACTAACTTAAGACAAAATACTAAACGTACTACTATTTTGGTATTCACAGAAGGCACTTACTCATTTTGGTATTCACAGAAGGCACTTACTCATTTCGTTATTCACCGAAGTTAGGAGTCCTAACTTTAGGACTCCTAAATGCCTTTTCTCAGTTTAGAAGTCCTAATGTTAGGTGTCCTAACTTTACTACTCCTAAACTTAGAAAAATCCTAACTTTAAGACTTTCGGAATTCATAGAAGGCATTTTGGAGTCCTAAAGTTAGGACTCCTAACTTCTGTAAATACCGAAATGGTAGTAAGTTTAGGATTTTGTCTTAAGTTAGTTCTGTGAATCGGGTGCTAAGTCCCTTCTGAGCTTAGATAGACAGCAAATAAATCAGCATAGTCAATTAATCTATAGGGGTAAGTGAGAAGTTGGCCTGATATATGATGTCCACTATTATAGAGGGCACCTTGAATCAGTCCAAACAACACTTATGGTGATTGGTTGTAAGTCAACCTTATAGACCAGCTATCCTTGTGGTAGCATGGACAAAGCAGTCTTAGGCTAAAACTTCAGAGGGCATGTAAAGCCAGCTGTTTTACCATATGTAATCCCTTGAATACCAAATGAAAGGACACCACACAGGTTATATAAAAAATATATGTATTTATTTCTCTGGACTCTTTATGAGGTCAGAGGCACAAGCACATAACAAGTTACTTAATTATCATACAGTAAGTTGCACAAAATACAGTCGAGCCCTAGGGGCGATGCAAACCATATATTAAAATAGTGGTATAAGAACCTTATATGGCCTAGGACATAGGGAATCGCTGGGGCTACACTGAACTACCAAAGGTTAGGAAGCAGGAGGCCCACAGGAAGCGTGTGCAGTGTCTTAACACACACGCAAGTTACCATAGGAATTCAATGGGAACTTAAGAGTCAGAAACTAGTGGATTTAGGACACTTCGGGTAGGAGTCAAAAACTAGTGGATTTAGGACACCTCCGGTTGGACTAGGAGGAAGCTACTGAAAACAAGGATACTTGGATAGTCAATACCCAAAGGAGCACCGAAGTACTCGCATTACCTCACCCACGGGAGCCTGGTGCATAGGTGTCAAGATGTGTTGGGTTTCGTCGCTGGATCCTATGGAGACCTGTGAAAAGATGCTGCAGGCGACCAGTAGGAAATTGTCCGGGTGGATCCAAGGGTGGATCGAGGATGAAGAGTACCTGAAAGCAGAGGGGACAGAGTCTGGGTCACTAGCCAGTGACCGGGAGGAACCAGGAAGGAACCAGGCGATGTCGTGACGCAATCAGGTGATGTTGTGAAGCTTGTCTCTGCAGCCACATGGACCAGGAGGCGTCGTCGACGACCAGGAGCTGGATCCAGACTGTCCCACGAAGGATCTAGCTGTTGGCGGAGTCGTCTTCCGGATTGGAATCAACAAGCCTTGGCAAAGGCAACCCACGCAGGAATCGAAGACGGCTTCTGTTGCAGACCAGCAAGGTCTGGGATGCTTCTCCTTTTCAGGGAAGCAGGGGCCAGCCTGGAGCAACCAGGCCAGTGATGTAGATTCAAAGGATGTATGACGGTACGACGCGTACCGGCACACCGCGTGCTTTTACAACGCGTCCCTTACAACGCAAGTCGTTACCACAACTTGCGTTGGGGGCGCGGATTGAGAATAGTATAATTTACTATTCGAACACCAGTCCCCGTGGACACTAGGGAAGGTGTTGAAATAATAAATATACTATTCTTAATTCTCTAGCACCCTCCAGCGCAAGTCGTGGTTACGACTTGCGTTGTAACGGACGCGTCGTAAAAGCACTGCGGACTAAAATCCGCGTCGTAAAGGTTTTTCCCCAGATTCAAAGGTTCGTCGTTACAGAGGCCACTACCCAACGGGCAAGTAACCGGACAGACGCGTCGAGCCGGAAAATGCAGAAGGGCCCCACGCAGATCTCGTGAAGTGTGGAGGGCTGATCTTCAGTGCAGATGATGCTCGGGGATGGGGATTCTCAATCCCCAATGCACAACTTCAAGGGTGCCTCAGAAGTTGCACAGGTAGCAATGAGCAGGTTTTCCAAGATGGCCGGTCTCTCGTCGCCTCCACGGATCTCGGCTTTGTTGTGGATGTGTATTAGGGTCAAAGAAGTCTGGAAGTCTGGTTCTTGTCAGGCTCTGTGCTCGGGATCCGGCGGGAGCGTCCACAAAGCAAACCGCAGATCGCTGGTGGTGCCTGTTTGCACAGGGTGGTCACTCCTTGACCACAAGGAAGATACTTCAGTCTTCTAGTTGCAGTAGAAGGTCCAGAGTTTCGTTTCAAGTTTCAGTCAGGATAAATCTAAAGTCTCTAGACTCAGCTCCTAGCTTTATACTAATAAAAGGGGCTGGTTTGCCTGCTAGGTCCCTCCTATGGGAGGGACCAGGGAAGGGGGTGGTTACACCCCTTTCCCTTTGTCCAGTTTTGCGCCAGAGCTGGGGCTGTAGTGCCCCAACAACCGGTTTCAACTGGAGTATGCATGGAGCACCTTGTGTGCCCCAGGCAGTGTCTCGTTTCTTGCAGCCCTCCCTGCCCCAATACACTATGGCCTGTCTGGGGTGGTGCTAGCACCTCCCAAGACAGGAAACCTTTTGTCCAAGCCTCCCTCGCTGGAAGGACTTCCAGCAGCAGGAGGTCAGACTTGTGTCTGTGGCAGAAGCATCCATTTTGTGATGCTGAGGCTCTGGTTAACTTTAACCGGGATTAACAGGACCAACATGTCTTCTCCCTCTAAAAGGGTGGAATGCTACCCCCGTCACCAGAACTGGCGAGGGGGTAGTATCCCAAAGCGTATGACACCTTACACGACCTATTTGGGTACAGCCAACCCAAAGTTAGCATTAACTGCGAGGATTATAATGCACTTAAGAGTATATGGTATGGCTATACCATAGAACAGCTATAAGGACATGGTTCAGCTCATGCTAGAGCACCATCTCACATAAAACGAAGTACTCTGCCTTCAGGATTGTTAAGGCCTGCCATAGGAGTGACTTATAGGTGCATATGTGTCTATATTTAAGGATAGATATAGGAATACTATATTTAAGCAAGGGGAGATTACACGACCTTGCCCCAGCTGAGTGATCAGCCAGTTGTGTCAATGTGGATGGCCAGCCAGGGGTGGCATAATTTATTTTTTTATTTTTTTATTTATTGAGGTTTTGTATAGCGCTAGCTGGACCCGGTATCAGAGCGCTTCTCAGCAAATACAGATATGCAGCAAAGGAAAATAAGCATAGAAACACAGGAATCAAGAACAACAAGGAGGAAATAGAGTCTTTACGATAGTAATTTGAGCCCAGTATGGGACGGAGATCAGGGGAGAATCACCCGGCTCTGGGTTCAGAGAGATAGTGGAGTTCCACCGTCAGGCGTGGGGTTCTCCTTAAGCACCGGAGTGTTCAAGGAAGAGGGCTTTTAGTAGCAATTTGAATTGCGGGAAGGAGGCGGTCATTCTGATATGGGGGGATGGAGTTCCAGATCCTGGGGGCATTCCCCACAAAGGATTTATTTGATGTTTTGCGTTTCTGTGATTTCAGAGGGATGAGTAGCAGTGTGTTGGAGCTTCTCAGATTCCTGGACTGACCCGCTCTTTTGAGTTTGGTGGTCAGGTATTCTGGTTTGCCTGTATGCAGGGCTTTATGTGTGAGGCAAGCTGTGCGGAAGTTGGCTCGTTGGTCAATCGGGAGCCATTTCAGATCTTTGAGTGCCGGAGAGATGTGGTCAAATTTCTTTGTTCCTGTGACCATTCTTGCTGCTGCGTTGAGGGTGGAGGTGAGAGGTCCCAGGTGCGACTTGGCTGTTCCAGTCAGCACTGCGATGACATAGTCAATTCTGGAGAGCACAAGTGCCTGCGTGGCCTGTTTCAGGTCTTTGGGTGGCAGGAAGGGTTTAATTTTGTATAGAGGTTTCAGGTTCAGGAACGCGCTTTGGCGGTTTTTGAGATGTGTTTATTCATGACCAGTTTGGGGTCGAGAGTGATTCCTAGGGATTTAGCGGAGTCCGTTGGCGTTGAGGGCATTTAAGGCTTTGAGCCATTCCACTATTTGTGGGTTTTCATCTTTGTTTGAAATTAGGAGTACTCCCACTTCAGCTCGGACTGGGCGGCTCTGGTGCAATGGTGCTTTCAGGAGTCCGGTTTTCACAGTCTTGGAGCCTCACACTTCTTTCTTGGCGCCTGCGAGGTGCAGGGGAACAGCTTCACTGAACCACGGGAGCTCCCGAGTCTTTTGAGAAGTGCTGGCCGTCCTCCCAGGATTTGGAGGATGAACACCTTGCAGGGCGAGACAACTTTGGTGCAAATGTCAAGAATAGGCGAACAGGCCAGCAGGGCTGGCTCCAATTTAGTTGCTTCATCTGCTGTTCTTGCTTTTGTGGCTCTTTGTCTTTCTTCGTGGTTGGTATCCTCTCCTGTGGGGTTTGCCAGATTTGAATATCTTTATGGATGGCCAAAGGGTGGAAATGGTCTCAGACTTTGTTTACCTGGGAATCCACATAGCAAAGGGAGTAAAATGGGAAGCATACAGAAATGGCGGCCCTTAAACTCCGTCAAAATGCTGGGGCTATAAGTGCTGAACACAAAAAATCTTTGACTAAACCAATTTTGCCAGCACTCCAGGTGTATGAGGCCAAAGCTCTTGGTGCGGCGCCTTATGGCGCTGAACTATGGGGCTATGACAACTTGGCCCCATTAACGCATGCCGAAAACAAATTCCTGCGAAACCTTATTGGCCTCCCTAAAAGTACACCCATGAAGCCACTGTGCTATGACTTAGGTAGGAAAGCCATATCTGATATGGCTAGGCTACGACCTATTTTATATTGGCGGCGCATTTGGGTTACCCCTGAACTTGCACATTATGCGAGGGGTTTCCTGGATGTAATCAAAATTGACAAATTCCATAAGATAGGCTGGCTAAAGGACTTGTGTAGATCACTGGAAAAAATGGGCATGAAGGGGTTATGGGAGAACCCAGAGCTGGCCCAATTCCCGACTAAAGACAGCATAAAAATAAGGTATTGGGAAATGGTAGCACGCCGAAACTGAAATGATGCAGATCCCACCTCCCTAGAAGGTCGCTTCCTGGATGTGAAGGTTTCCCCCGTCCCTTGGAGGCCTATTGGGACGTCATAGCTAGGCCACAGGATAGGAAACTCTACTTCCAGCTTAGTGTGGGGTCGCTCCCAACTAGATCGCTAACAGGAAGATGGGCAGAATCTAATTTTTGTCCAGCTTGTAATAATGGCATTGAGTCCATTGCCCACCTTCTTTTTGTTTGCGGGGCATATTCAACCCCCGACATGTCTGGTTAAGGGCGATGTGCAAACTGCTTGGTACGAGAGAGGTACAAAAGGGGGTGGTGATGGATGGAGCATCTGAACCAATCAAACACTCACACCCAGTCAAAAGATCTTGGTTTGATCCATCACCGTTCTTTAGCCCACTCTGCCATCCCAGTTCAGACATGGCTATATGCAAATCAGTCTGACCCTGTGCCTCATGGGAACAGTCCAGCCCGAACTGCCAAGCCATGCCTTCCCTGGACCGGAAACAAGCTTCCAAAGACCGGTTTCTGGCATTACAGCCGTCTTCAGCCCGGCTTGCTTGAATCCAGTGGCAAAGTGAGCAAGGGACTCACGTCTGAGCACCTATGCCCTGGGTACCTAGGGTACACTATACAGGGGCTCACAAAGGTGACCCAATTCCCAATTGTGTATGTACCTAAACTACATGATATGAATTTAGAGAGAGAGCAGCTGGGCTGTGGGTCTGATTAGCAGGCCCACAGCCACATCTAAGTCGAAAAACCAGTAAAGCAAAGCAAAAAGAGGAGTTCTCTCCTACACAACCCCCCCCCCCCCAATGTAGGGACATTAAACTAACCTTGACCAGTTGAGTCTTCATGTTCTAAGTGGAAATATCTGGAGAGTCCATCTGCATTGGCATGGTCAGACCCAGGTCTATGTTCCACTGTAAAGTCCATCCCCTGTAGGGAAATGGACCACCTAAGCAGTTTGGGATTTTCACCCTTCATCTGATTTAGCCGTAGGAGGGCTTATGGTCGGTCTGAATCTCGAAGTGAGTTCCAAACAAGTATGGCCTCAGCTTCTTCAGGGCCCAAACCAAAGCAAAGGCCTCCCTCTCAATAGCTGACCAACGTTTTTCTCTAGGGGTCAGCCTTCTGCTTATGAAAGCAATGGGCTGGTCTTGACCATCTATATTCAGTTGTGAAAGTACAGCTCCCACACCCAACTCAGAAGCATCTGTTGGACTATGAACTCTTTGGAGTAATCTGGACTTTTCAGAATAGGTGCAGTGCACATGGCCTGCTTCAGGTCATCAAATGCCTTTTGACAGCTAACTGTCCACTGAACTTTTTTTGGCATCTTCTTTGAGGTCAAGTCATTAAGTGGTGTCACAATGGACCCATACAGCCAGATTCATCAAAGGAAATTCGGCTCGCAAAGGGCCAGATTCTGAGAATCTGGTCCTTTGCGAGCGCTATTTTTGCATTTGGGATTCATCATCCCAAATGCAAAAATCGCAATTCCAGAAATCGCTAAATTGCGAAGAATTGCATTTAAGGATTCTCTATTTCAGATTCCTTAAATGCAATTCATGAACCATTTTAGATTTGCGAAATCGCAATTTTTGGCCGCTATTTACCGCTAAGTCTGATTTCGTGGTAAATAGCGAAAACTTAGAAAAATGCACTTTAGTGCATTTTTTTAAGTTGGATGTTACACACACACATGTCCTTTGGACATGTGTGTGCGCAACACCAGTCTAAATCAACATTTCAGGGGTGTACAGGGTGTCCTTTGGACACCCTGGCACCCTTGAAATCGCATCCTTATTAGCAATTTGCTAATTGCTCATCGCAAATAAGGATTGACTCCCCATTAAAGGCCCATAGGAATGAATGGGGAGTCAATCCTTATTTGCGATGAGCAATTAGCGAACCGTTAATAAAGAAGATGTAGAAATCGCTATACATTTTGCGATTTCTACATGCATCCCGTTTTGCGAGTCTTTAATAGCGATTCCTTAATAATCGCTATTAAGGACTCGCAAAAGAGGAGCATGATGAATCTGGCTGATAGTTCTTAACAAACTTCCTGTAGTAACCAGGCAGGCCCAAGAAAGCTCTGACCTGTGTCTGGGTGGTTGGAGGAATCCAGTCTTTGATGGTCTGGATCTTGCTCTCCAGTGGTTGAACCTGACCCCCCCCCCCTACAAGGTGGCCCAGGTACACAACCTTACTCTGGTCTATCTGGCACTTAGTAGCCTTGATAGTGAGTCCTGCCTTTTGCAGGGCCTCTAAAACACTCCTTAGGTGGACCAGGTGATCCTCCCAGGTGGAGCTAAAGACAGCAATATCATCTAGATAAGTTGCACAATAATCATCCAGACCTGTGAGAACTTGATTCACCAACCTTTGGAAAGTGGCAGGTGCATTTTTCAAACCAAAGGGCATTACCACAAATTGATAATGTCCTCCTGGGGTAGAAAATGCTGTCTTGGCTTTTGCATCGTCAGCTAATCTGATTTGCCAGTAGCCTGCTGTCAGGTCAAATGTGCTCAAAAACTTGGCAGAAGCCAATCTGTCAATCAGCTCATCTGCCCTGGGTATTGGATAGGCATCTGTCCTAGTGACAGCATTGAGACCTCTGTAGTCCACACAAAACCTCATCTCTCTCTTACCATCTTGGGTGTGAGGTTTTGGCACAAGGGCTCTCTGAGGGCTCAATAACTCCCAGTTCCAACATCTTTTGGACCTCTGTCCTGATACAGTCCCTGACATGGTCAGGTTGCCTGTAGATTTTACTCTTCACAGGCAGACTGTCACCAGTGTCCACCTCATGGGTGCACCTGCTTGTCTGACTTGGGGTCAGTGAAAACATATGTCTATAGGACTGTAGAACTTGTCTGCAGTCCTGTTGCTACTGGTCAGAGAGGCTGCCTGCCAAGGCTACTCCATCTACTGAACCATCATCAGGGTTCTGAGAAAGCAGGTCTGGGAGAGGATCACTCTCTTCCTCCTGTCCCTCATCTGTTACCATGAGCAAGCCCATGTCTGCCCTGTCAACATATGCCTTCAGTCTGTTGACATGAAGCACCCTGTGAGGGCTTCTGGGAGTCCCAAGGTCCACCAAGTAGGTGACTTCTCCCTTTTGCCCAACAATTGTGTGGGGTCCAGACCATTTGTCCTGGAGTGCTGCTGGGGCCACTGGCTCCAGCACCCACACCTTCTGTCCAGGCTTGTACACAGTCAGTACAGCCTTTTGGTCATGCCAAACTTTTTGAAGTTCTTGGCTAGCCTCAAGGTTTTTAGTAGCCTTTTTCATATACTCAGCCATCCTGGAGCGGAGACCAAGTACATAATCCACTATGTCATTCTTAGGCTTTTTGAGAGGTAACTCCCATCCTTCCTTCACAAGACAAAGAGGTCCTCTTACAGGATGCCCAAACAGAAGCTCAAATGGGTGTAGCCAACCCCCTTTTGTGGGACCTCTCTGTAAGCAAACAGAAGTCAGGGTAAAAGGATGTCTCATCTCCGCCTAAGCTTTTCAAGTAAACCCTTTATCATCCCTTTTAAGGTCTTGTTGAATCTCTCCACAATACTATTGCATTGTGGGTGATAGGGTGTGGTGAACTTGTAGTTCACTCCACACTCCTTCCACATAGCAGTCAGATATCCAGACATGAAGTTTGCACCTCTGTCTGAGACAACCTCCTTAGGAAAGCCCACTTTTGAGAACACTCCCAGGAGGGCCCTTGCCACAACAGGAGCTGTTGTGGTCCTTAGGGGAATAGCTTCTGGATACCTGGTGGCATGATCCACTACCACCAGTATATATGTGTGCCCAGATGCTGTTTGGGGGTCCATTGGTCCTACAATGTCTATCCCCACTCTCTCAAAGGGAACCCCCACCACAGGTAGTGGTATAAGGGGGGCCTTTGTGGTGCCACCTAATTTGCCACTGGCTTGGCAGGTGACACTGGAGCGACAAAACTCCTTTGTATCTTCTGACATATGAGGCCAGTGAAAGTGAGGGACAAGCCTGTCCCAAGTCTTGTTCTGGCCCGTGTCCTGCTAGGGGAATATCATGGGCTAACGTACGAAGGAAGCCTCTGAATTTCAAAGGTGTGACCAACCTCCTGGAAGCACCAGGCTTTGGGTCTCTACCCTCTGAGTACAGAAGCCATTCATCCCAATAGACTCTATGGGTACCTTGAGCATTCCCAGCAGCAGCTTGCTGTCTGAGGGGTTCAAGAGAGGGCAGTCTAATTGGGCCTGCCTCAGATCAGCCCTTGAAGGTCCCCCTGTCCCAAGAAACTCAACCTGATCAGGTTCAAGTTCTTCTAGGACAGTTCCTACTTGGATCTCAGAATCATCCTCCTGTGAGGGCTGATCCTCAGCCTGAGGCAAGGGGGAAGGCACTGCTTTGACCCCACTGCTCTTCGTCTTGGATGGTGTCTGGTCCATAGTTTCAGGATCCAGCACCTGTTCAATTCTGCCCTTTCTGGCCTGTGACCTGGTCACAGCAAGGACATGTGCTGATATTCCCAGCATTTATGCATCGGTCCTTTACTCCACCTCAGACCAAGCTGAGGTTTCAAGATCATTGCCCAACAAGAATTCAACAGGGAGGTCTGAACTTACAACAACTCTTTTGAGGCCAGTTACCCCTCCCAGGAAAAGTTAACAACTGCCATACTATGGGAGGTAGTGGTATTGCAAGCATTGGTCACTAGGTAATTCTCACCTAGTTTGATCTGTCCAGGGTCACAAAGTTAGGTGTCACCATGGTGACACTGGCACATGTGTCCCTGTAGGCATGAGCCATCTTATTATTAATCAAAGGTGTCTGTCTGTACTTGCCCAGGTTACTGGGGCTTACATTAGTGGACATTGCCATGTCCACATCACAAACTAGAACAGCCTGAGTTGGTATCCTGACTAGGCCAGAATCCATCTCAGTTCCCAGGGTTAACCCTACTACACCCTTTTGCTGAGAACCACAACTAACAGTTGGTCTAGGGGGAACAGATGCCTTAGGGGCAATGGTGGTTGAAGTTGCATCCTTTTTGGTGCACTCACTAAACCAGTGAGTACCACTTTTACAGTAATTGCACCAAGGTTTCTTTTGGCCTTCTTTCTTCTTGTTTTTCTTGGGGCCCCCTCCCCCTGAGGTTTTTGGGGGCCTGGTGAAGACTTCTGGTCTGTCTGTTTCTGATCACTACCCTTTTGTTCTGCCTTTTTCTGATCAGCACCCGGTTCTGGTTTTTCTGCTTCACCCTGGTTCTGACCCATTTTTCTGCCTTCTTTCCCACTTCTTGGGGTGAGGTCAGATCTGAGTCAATCAGGTGCTGATGCAACAGCTGGTTTTGACAATTATTAAGTATTTGTTCTCTCATGATCAAATGATACAATCCTGTATAGTCCTTAACTTTACTGCCCAGTAACCAGCCTTCCAAACCCTTAGTAGCACAATCAACAAAGTCAGTCCAGTCCTGAGTCTGTGTCTTCTGGGTCTCTCTGAACAACAACCTGTATTGCTCAGTGGTTAAGCCAAACCCATCTATCAGAGCACTCTTCAGGACTTTGTAGTTATCAGCATCCTCATCACTAACTGTGAGGAGCTTGTCTCTGCCTTTTTCTGAAAAGGAGAGGCACAAGATTGCTGCCCACTGACTTTGGGGTACCTGCTGTACTTTGCAAGCCCTCTCCAAAGCAGTTATCCACTTGTGGATGTCATCCCCACACTTGTAGGGAGGGGCAATCTTACTTAGGTTTCTATTATCATAGGACCTATCTTTATTCTTAGGGATATTGCTGCCACCAGTGGGTTCTACCCCACTTAACTTCTGCTCTCTTGCAAAAGCTAATCTTTCCTTGGCCAAGGCAAGCTCCTGCCTTTCAATCCTAAGATTGACCTCTTTCATTCTGGCCTGGTGTTCTCTCCTCTGAGGGGAAGTCATTCTCCTCTGAGCAGAGGCATCAGAGCCTACTGAGTGGGCAGAATGCTGAGATTCCTTGGACAGGGATCTCCTTCTGCTGGGACCAAAGTTAAGCCAGCTTGGGGGTCTGAATAGGGCTTCCCCATGCTCAGCCCCATGTAGGCTTAAGTTGACCAGGTTCAGTTCACCAACTTGAACCTGGCCATTATCCACATCCTCATGGTCATCCCCACTACTCTCACTCTCATCTAGATTGTGGTCTGGGGAATCTTCTGAGCTACCTGAGGACCTGAGCCAGAGGCTTTCTTAGCATCATACTCTTTCATTAGTTCTATCAGTTGCTTGAGGGTAGGGTTTGAACCCTGTTTTAACCTTCTTGGTGTGCACAAGTGCCTTAATTCATGAAAGGTTAGGGTATCATATCTAGAAGGCATCCTTACAGGATCTACCTCCACTGGGAGAGGGCCAGTTGGTTCTGCTCTCAGAGACATGACCTAGTGAGATGTGGTGTGTGCACCTACCTACACTAAGTGTATCTACTAAACCTCCCCAGGAGTTGTAGTCAGGGTGTGCTACAACAGCTAAGTTCAGTAGAACTTAAGTATTTTTAAGACTTGTTTTATATGTACCTCTGAGCACCTAAATGTGATCTTTCAAATGATATCTCAAGATTATAATGGTAAAACAACAGCAAGCTCTTATCCCAACCGCTGCACGCCAATGTGATAAGTTGGCCTGATATGGGATGTCCCCTATTCTAGTGGGCACCCTGAATCAGTCCAAACACCCCTTATGGTGATTGGTTGTAAGTCAACCTTATAGACCAGCTATCCTAGTTGTAGCACGGACAAAGCAGTCTTAGGCTAAAACTCAATTGGGCATGTGAAGCCAGTTGTTTTACCAATACAACCCCTTGAATACCAAATGAAAGGACACCACACAAGGTATATATCAAATATAGATGTATTTATTCTAAAAACATACCGTCTGAACTCTTTATGAGGTCAGAGGTCTAAGCACAATACAAGTTACTTAAATAGCATACGTTAAGTTGCACAAAATACAGTTATGGCCTAGGGGCCAAGCAACCCATATACTAAGAAAGTGGTATAAGTACTGTCGTAAATAATTAATTTACCATCATAATTTCTATACAAGTAAGTACTTAATCAATAATAACTCAATCGGAAAGAAAGAGGCAGAGTCCGTGGTGGTAGAGTTCTTAGGGGTTTTATTCCTTAAAGGAATCGTTCGGAACGGGATATCAGGTTCTTGCAACCACAGGGGTTCAAGAAGGGATAGAGCAATATTTTATTGACAATACATAGCTTATATACTTTTTATACATTATAGGCTCTAATGCAAGAGGCGTAACAGCTGAGAGAAACGAGATAACAGCATGATAACAGTGTCCACGTGTTGCAATACGTAAGTGGAGGCGTGAACTGGGCGTGAATACAGAGGTGTGTGCTAGAAAACGTCACAAGTGGGTGGCAACAAAGCAGAATTTTGTAATGTCAGCAGAAATCAGAGGCATGGATGCGCGCGCAGCTGTGTGACGTATGATTGACGTGAAAACAGACGGGTGCAGGGGATTTGACATTTACACTGGCGGAAAGAGACAGAAGTCTGGCATGTCAGATCAACTCGTTCTTCTATCATATCTGATATCTGATGTTTGGGAACCATACTATCTAGAGGAAAAGGTCTCTAGGGCAGAAGCTACTCTACACTGACTGTGTGTGCGTGTATAAGCGCCTGAGTGTCTGCATGAGATGCGGGGGCATGGGCCTTCCATGGAAACAGAGGCTATGAATTACTTGCATAGAGACAGCGAGGCCGGGCCCTTCGCCCTGCAGCTGGGAGAATGTTTACTTAAACTAGTAGGCAGGAATGCATTTTCGAGGAGCGGAACAGATAGCTTCGAAGGTCGAATACAGTCTTGGCAGGCAGCAGGCTGAGCTAAACGCCATGGGCCGCAAAGGAAGTAAGGCAGAGTTCACAGATACACAGACTGCCTGGGCTCTCGGAGTCAGAAAACAGAAAAGGCTCGATGGCAGAATTCGGGGCCTACTTTGCCAGAGCTGGAAAACGTGTAAAGTACACCACAAAAAGACGTTGGCAAGGCATACTTAGGAACTGAATTATCAATCCATTCATGGTGGATCTGAAAGAGGACATGTTAACGGTGGACGCAAATGTATTTGCGTCTTCATAGCTGGCACAGGAGGGAAGTTACATGTACTTTAAACTGGTACACGGAGACGGTGGGGTACACGCTAGGGAACATTATTTGACCATAAAATTTATATTTCCTCAGTACCACAACAGAAATACAGACAAGGCCTAGGGCCTAGGGAATCGCTGGGGCTACACTAAACAACCAAGAGTTAGGAAGTACGAGGCCCACGGGAGGCGTTTGCAGTGTCTAAACACACGCGCAGGTTCTCATAGACTTTCAATGGGAACGTAAGAAGTACAAAGTATTAGATTTAGGACACTTCCGGATGGACTTGGAGGAAGCTACTGGAAACTATGACAATTGGATAGTCAATACCCACAGGAGCACCGGAGTACTCTTGTTACCTCACCCACAGGAGCCGGGTGCATAGGTGTCAAGTTGTGTCGGGTTTCGTCACTGGATCCTATGGAGACCTGTAAAAAGATGCTGCAGGCGACCAGGAGGAAGATGTCCGGGTGGATCCAAGGGTGGATTGAGGATGAAGAGTACCTGAAAGCAGAGGGGACAGAGTCTGGATCACTAGCCAGTGACCAGGAAGGAACCAGGAAGGAACCAGGCGATGTGGTGAAGCAATCAGGTGATGTCGTGAAGCTTGTCTCTGCAGCCATGTTGTCCAGGAGGTGTCGACGATGACCAGGAGCTGGATTAGAGCTGTCCCATGAAGGATCTAGCTGTCTGCGGCGTCGGAATCCGAATTGGACCCAACAAGCCTTGGCAAACGCAGCCCACGCAGGAAGTGAAGATGTCGCTTCAGGCCAGAGCAGCAAGGTTTGGGGTGCCTCTCGTTTTCAGGGAAGTTGGAGCAAGACTGGAGCAACCAGGCAAGCAAAGGAGTTTCAAGATGGTGTCTTCAGAGGGCTCACTAGCCAGCGGGCTAGGAACCGGGAAGATGCGGCGAGCAGGAAATTGCAGAAGGGCCCCACGCAGAACCCGTGGAGTGTGGAGGGCTGACCTTCAGTGCAGATGCTGCTCGGGTCTGGGGTTTCTCAGTCCCCAATGCACAACTTCGAGGAGGCCTCAGGACCTTCGCTTTTAGCAAATAGCCAGATGGTGAGGATGTCCGGTCCCACGTCTCTCGTGGCCACCACGGGTCTCAGCTTTGCTGTGGATGTGGGTCGAGTTCGGAGAAGTCTGGGAGTCCAGTTTCTGTGAAGCAGAGTCGTCGGCAAAGCAAACCGTCAGTTCACTAGTTGGTGCCTGTTTGCACAGGGTGGTCACTCCTTGACCACAAGGGAGATTCTTCAGGCTTCGATCGTGTAGAACGTCGAAGGCCAAGAGTACAGCAACAAAGTTTCTTCAAGGGTAATCTGAAGTCTCTAGACTCAACTCCTACCTATATACTGATTTAGGAGGCTGGATGACCTACTAGGTCCGTCCTATGGGTGGGCCCAGGGAAGGGGGTGGTTACACCACTTTCCCTTTGTCCAGTTTCGCGCCAGAGCTGGGGCTGGAGTGCCCCAGCAACTGGTTTGAACCAGACTATGCATTGGAAACCTTGTGTGCCCCAGGCAGTGTCTCTTTTCTTTCAACTCACCCTGCCCCAATACACTAAGGCCTGTCTGGGGAGGTGCTACCACCTCCCAAGGCACAAAATCTATTGTCCAGGCCTCCCTCGCTGGAAGGGCTCCCAGCTGCAGGAGGTCAGACTCGTATCTGTGGCAGCAGCATCCATTTTGTGATGCTGAGGCTTCAATTTGCTTTAACCTGGCAAAGCTAAGAGTACATGTCTTCTCCCTCTAGAAGGGTGGAATGCTACCCCCGTCGCCAGAACTGCCGAGGGGGTAGTATTCCAAAGCGTATGACACCTTACACGACATGTTTCGATAAAGCCAAACCAAAGTTAGCAATAACTGCGAGGATTATAATGCACTTAAGAGTATATGGTATGGCTATATCAAGTTCAAGTTCAAGTTCAAAAGACCTTTATTCGAATTTCATAAAATTCATAAAAGTACCACATTAAAAACAATTCAATTACATGACAAATACAAATTACAGAATTCATAATTATTAAAAATCTGATACAGTTCTCATAAGACTATTTTCAGGGGTTTTCCATCATTTTACGTACACGTGTTGTAAGTCTCAAAAAAGTGCTAGTGCGATAGATTAGTTCATCTGTGTCCAGGGAAAGTAACATTGAATAAGACTCCCCTAACGAAAGGGGTCTTTGTTTTCTAAAATAAGGAGTTAAAAACCAATTGATATATTTTAGGTAAAATTTACAGAAGAATAGAAAGTGCAAATCATTCTGTTTACTGATACCATCACACAGACATGGATTGTAATCTGTTGTGTGCTGATAGCCCAGGGGAAAGCCCAGTAGGAATTTTACTGAACCCGCCCTTAGCCGAAACAGCAGTGATCTCTCCCAGTTAGTCATGGGTAGGGTGAGGTATGGTACAAGTGTTCTCCTTCTTAAATCATTCCTCATGTAACTCACGACAGTTGATTTAAGGATTTCCCTTTCCATTCGTTCAGAGTTATAAAGTGCATACAGTGCTTGTTTGACCTCAATTTTATCTTTAGGTTCAATCCTACATGGGTCGGAGAAAAGATCTTCCCTGTTCACGGTACTCATTGTTTTTAGGACTCCCGCAAGCCAGGCGATCATCATGCCATGGTCACATTTAAGACAGTCTTTTATAATGTTTTGCGTTAAAATGGCTGAGTTATTCCTCCAGATCCTAATCCAGAAAAGAACTGGTCTAGATCTAATAAAATCACATACATAGGGGAGGTTTAGTTCCTCGTGGCAAATAAATTCGGAAGATGAGATTGGGGCACCCAGTATTTTCCTGCAAAATCGACCTTCTCGCTGGATACTTGGATTTTTACTCAATCCCCAGACCTCAGCCCCGTATGTGGCTACTGGTAGGCACTGTAACGTAAAAAAAATTTAAATGGCTCTACTGGCACCTATTTTCTTTGGGCGGGACAAACTCAAAATAGAATTGGTGGCTTTCGAGAACTTGCCCATGGCGTGGGCCGTATGCCCACTCCATGAGCCGTTCGCAGCGAAAACCAAACCTAAGTACGGGAATGTAGTTACAGATTCTTATTTGTCTGTTCCTATATGTATAGTGTTGAGCTTTCTTTTCCCGGGTCCACATGGTACAATAAAAGATTTTTTTAAATTGACGCGCAGGTCTAAGCCCTCCATGTATTGGACAAAACCTTTAACAAGTAAGCGAAGGGCATTTGGTGTTCGGCCCATAAGGACCGCATCGTCTGCGTATAATAAAACTGGCAATGGTTGCTCCTGGATTATTGGTACATTACTAGTCACTTGTTTTAGGGTTTTGGCTAAACCATTAATGTAAATAATAAACAAGGGTGCTAAAACGCACCCCTGTCTTACCCCTCTACCAATGTTAATGGGTCCAGAAACTTCTCCACCCATCCCAATCCTAACTTGTGCTTTGAGATCGGTGTGGAGGTACGCCAGGAAATTAACAAGAGCCTCGTCCAGTCCATAATTCAAAAGAATTGCCCATAGTTTAGATCTGTTCACTAGATCAAAGGCGGATGAAAGATCCATTTTTTTTTTTTATATATATTTTTATTGCAGGAATTAGTCAAAGTTACATGTCAGATCAGCAACACATTTGCAGGAATAAAAGGGTAGATACATCCGATCCCCCGTGAGAAAACATCGTGGGTACACAGCCATTCAGCCCACAACCCAAGGGTCGGGCGGCGTCTTCTTACATAGAACACAGGTGGGGATCTGGTAGAACATCGAAGCTGATCCGGATAATCCCACGGGCTTCATCTGCTTTTCTAGATCAACCTAACAGAAAAAAACAACTCCCCCCCAACAGTCTTGTGATTCAACTCCCTCCCCCCACCCAACCCCGCCATCAGTGTGTAGTGGTATGTGTAGGAAGAGCCTATGGGAAAAACCCCAGATGACTGTATTGAGATCCGTATCGTGGAAGTCCAACGGGACTCAGGTTGCGCTGCATCATCACCCTCGGAATCGCTGGAAGCGCAGTAATCTCTAAGGGCCTGCACTATTGTCTTCCATTCCATTGCTGATTCTAGTGCCCTCTCGTTGTGCTGCTGCCCCGCCAGTTGGTATCGCAGAGTGCTCTCCCCCGTAGCCCACTTCAGAAGTTCGTTGTGCCATTTAGCTCCCGACGGACCAACTCTTGCCTTCCAATTCCTGGTTATCTCCCGTTTAGCGAGGACGAGCCCTAAATCAATAAACTTGCTCGAAACTTTATTTTTAGGGGTGTGCGGGTACCAGTGTAAGAGCCCCACCGCCGCGTCGACCGACAAAGTTCTCCAGTATGAGGACAGCGCCGGGCAGGACCACAACATATGAATGAGGTCTGCCTCAGGCGCTCGGCATCTGGGGCAATCCGCTGAATCCGTGGCGAAGTATTGCTGAATCTTCGCCGGGGTCAAGTAGGCCCTGTGGAGTATGTAAAAATTAACCAGTTGGAACCGGGCATGGCGTGCTCCCTTCCAGGCTCGGCGCATGAGTTGTGACCAGGTCGTCTCCGGTATCTCTTTCCCTATGTCGGCCTCCCAACGATTCCGCAGTGTGGTGAGGGGGGGCAAGCCCTCGTTAATCAATCTGTTATACAGGCACGTGACTGCCTTGACCGTCCCCGCGGACATCATAACGTACTGGCACACCGGAGACGTAGGCGGTTCCTCAAGCCCACTTTTCCAGTACGTCTGAATCGCTCTAAACAGAGCCGTGTGCAGGAGGAAGTCGCCTCGGGGAACATCGAAACGGTCTAGAATCTCTTGGAAGGGCAGTAACACCCCGTCCTCATAAAGGTCCCCCACCAATTGCAACCCTGCGTCTTCCCACTGTCCTAGGCACGACCAGTCCCCCCCGTGAGGCAGGGCCGTCAGCATCCCCAGCGGTATTTCTGGTGCATATGGAAGCCTCAGCTGTCCCCGGGCATGGGCGCGATTCCAGCACAATCTGATAGTCTTTTCTTCGAGCGTCAGGTCCTGCAGGGCCAGACGCTGTCGCAGTACGATGAAGGAAATAACATGCCTAGGCATTCCCGTACCCCTCCCAACCTCCGGGCCACGAAACTCCCTCGCGATTTCCTGGGTGAAGGTCTGCAATTGAGCTGCCAGATAATATTTCTCAAAATCTGGCACCGCGAGGCCTCCTTCTGACTTTGGTCTCATCAGCGTCTTGAGAGCCACTCTCTGGCGGCCCGATCCCCAGAAACCCACCACCATGGATCGCAATAGTCGAAAGGTGGCCGGCGGGATCCAAATCGGAAACGCTCGAAAGTAGTATAGCAACCGGGGAAGTGCCACCATTTTCAATAGTGCAATCTGCCCCGCCACCGAGAGCGGCAGGTTAGCCCAAAAGTCCATACTACCACGTAACGCGCGAGTACAGCGGGCTATGTTGCTGTCCAGGAGGTCGGTGGGGTCATGATATATGTATACCCCCAGGTACTTGAGGCAGCTAGGTTCCCACCTAATTTCCCTGCAGGTGTCGGGTTTGGGCGTTCCCCTGTGAACCGGGAACAGACAAGTCTTGGCCCAGTTCACCCGAAGGCCCGAGACCTCCCCGAAAGACATCAGTGCCTCAGCAGCCCCATTCAAAGCGGTATTCGAATCCTCGAGGAAGAGCAGCAGGTCATCAGCATATAGCGAGATGTAATGCTGGCCAGATAAGGTCTGCAAACCTCCGAAAGAAACTCCGGACCGGATTGACAGCGCCAATGGCTCCACCGCTAACGCGAAGAGCAATGGGGACAGCGAGCATCCCTGCCTCGTGCCTCGTTCTACTGGATATTGTTGGGAGATCAGCGGGCCTGCTCTCACCCTGGCCGACGCCGAGGCATAAAGCACCGTGGTCCATCTGACAAAGCCCTCCCCTAGACCAAAGCGCAGCAACACTCTGCGCAGGTAATCCCATTCCAAACTATCGAAGGCCTTTTCCAAATCGACCAATAGGACCATCGGGCACAGGGCCTCCGTGTGCGGTTCCCCTAATAAGCGAAACAACCTGCGAATATTCATGGTCGTGTTACGTTTGGGTATGAATCCTGCCTGGTCCTCGTGCACTAAAGAGCGCATGTGTCCTAGCAGCCTCGACGCCAATATGCTGCTTAGGATTTTATAATCGACCGTTAACATTGATAACGGTCGGTAAGACGCCGGGTCAGCTGACTCTCTACCAGGTTTGAGGAGGGGAACTACTAAGCAGGGCTTAATTTGTGCCGGTGCTTTCCGGTGCTCAGCACCGGCACTTATTTCACGGGGCCGGGTCTATAGGATTTTTCTCCTCCCGCTCCGGCAGATGGTCCGGTAATTATTAAAAATCAAGCTCTTCTGTAAGTTCTCTTCCCGCTCCGGCAGATGGTCCGGTAATTATTCAAAATCACGTTCTGTAAGTTCTGTTGCTTGCCCACCCTGTTCCAGGCATTTTGTAAGAGCGTGATCATCACGTTTGTGATGTCACGTGAGCAGATCGCGCCTGAAGTGCACATGGAACATGGTTTCATTTTTGCTGGAGAATGGCTGAGGGCGGGCTTTTCACGGAACTGGGGCAAGGCAGGCTGGAACCGGACATGCCAGGCTGAGCCGTGAGTAACATTGAGAGACTCATGGGGCAGGCCGCAGGCGGTACCTCAAGGGACCTGGCACTATCTCGGTGCTGGCAGGATCACCACATGAGGAGCAGTGACGTTGGTAGTGGGGTAAGGCTTTGCAGTTTTCAGTTTTGTCACCAACAAACTTTGGAAAAGTTCCAGTTTTTCGCCCTTCGCGACATCTGATAGATAAGGTTTCCGGTTTGCCTTCGTCAGATGATCGAAGAGTTTCCCACTTTGCTGGATAGTTTTCAGTGCACGGTGAGGTGATGTTCACTTTATTCGAAACTAGGGAACTGCTTGCAGATACTGCAAGTGTACTGTTTTTTGCAAAGCTTTACTGTGGACACCTTCAAAACGTTTACAGGTTTTTCTCTGAAGATTTCCCTTTTTGCAGAGTTTGTCTATGAGCGGTGGCGCGCCCTGCGCGGGGTGGAGAGAAATAAAACATTCCAAATATGAAAAATAAATAAATAACTAGTTAAAGTAAGACAGTGTGGTTGCACAGTGGCAAGATTGATTTATTCATACCTAAACACATTAGCGCCACTTTACAGGGTTTGATAGTGAAGCGCTACTTGTGTTTTATCGTCTTTCTTTGAACATCGTTGTTTTCCCTGGGTGGGAAAGTGCACCATTCCTGGCGGTGCAGCATTACCTAATTGATGGGTGGATTGGAAAACAACATGTGTACAGTGGCCCTGTGTTCATGGATGTTGTCTTTTTAAACCATACTGCTTACGTTTTGTAAGGACATAAGCAATGTGCATGGAAGTGGGTCCTTTCCGGGCCCTGTAGTCATGGCCTTAACTTTTAATGCAAAAGCACTCACTAATTTCTGAAAAATGAGTGTAAAAGGAAAAAGGTAACCATGTTGTTCCTGCTTACATTTCACATGCTTTACTTAATCATGCATTCCCTAGGAGTGTTTGCTTTTTCTAAGATGTTGTCACTTTTTTTTAGGCAGCAGATTGCTCTTGTCTAGTGTGTAATTTGAACATCCAGGTGTTTACAGCGGATCAGTGCAGTGCAGGTTTTTCTAAGTGGGGCAGTATGGTGTTCAGGGGGAAAGAGGATGTGGCGCTATGGTCAGAGCTGCTGAATTTGGGGAACCAGGTTCAGCCTTAATGACCAGGCTCCAAGACCACTCTCTGAGGGAGCACATTCCTGTGTTAGACCTTAGAAGACGCCGCAAGATCTTAAAAGCCCTGGAGTCTTAGCACCTGCAGGTGGACCCTAGCAGTGGCAAGTGTGTTTTAACCTTTAAGACCTATCCACCACAATCCATGAAGTTCACCTCCAGTCTTGGGGACAGACCTATGAACCAGCACGCCATGGAGTGGCGTCTCCTTTATTAAATCTACTTATGGTAAAATGCAACCCCTGACCCACTACACTGTATGTAATTGGCTTATTAAAAGCTGGATAGGGTTAATTGTTTTGAAAAAAGAATTATCATTTAGGAGCTAAATTCAAAGAGTCATATATGACTTTTTCGTTCTTCCACCACTGTTGCCTCTTGAGAACTGTAGAGTCATTCATGTTGTGTGAATCATTCGTGCACACTTTTTAAAGTATAGAATGTTTAGGATACACTACAGACATACAAGCCTGAAGTGGACAAAATGTAAAAGGAAGCGCAATTTAAAAATATGACATTGTTTCTATCTTCACATGCAGTTAATTTGTGATGTATTGTTCAATACTCAAGTCAATGCGAGTGGTTGAATTAATGAGCTTCTAAGTGAAAGTTTGGCAGCGCCGGCATTACCGCTCCTGGAGTCAGATGCAACAATCGCTTTTGGTGGCGCGTACACCAAGCTTGAGGAGGTGGGGGGGACTGCCATGTTCACAAACACTCTGAAAGAACGAGTCCTTAAAACTTACAATGGCACGTGCGTTCACAGTGCATGCGCAAATGGTGTACTCCCAAGCTTGCCACTCAGTGATATGGTGCCCTAAATCGCTATTGTGTGTCTTGGACAGTGCAGCTATGCATTGATGAGACAGTCCAAGAATGATACAGCCCTGTCACCCCTCAACTTTACATAATTAATTACTCTATATTTAATAAAGCTGTGATGTACTGTTTTCTTCCTCTTCCTCAATGTCGTCTTTTCTTCCTCCCCTTCAAACCTTACTCCTTCCCTTCTCTCCATTCTTCTTTCACTTTCTGCCCTACTTCCACATTTCTTAAGCGCCACCTCCCCTCATTAACTGTCATAAATTCAAATCTTGGTGCGGCAACTCAGTCTTTCATCTTTTTGAGGTCGATAACATTTGTGCTGTTGAGGTTGAATAATAACATTTTAAATTTGTTGTGAAGCCCCCTGTTGGTGAATATGTGCTTTAGAAACATACATGGTGTGTTAAGGACACAAATGTATTTTAGTCTTTTGTTTTTTAATTTCTTTGCAATTTTACACTGTCATTATTCTCTCTGTCCCTCCTTGACCCAGTACTTCACACTCATATCTATTCCCCTAACCTCCTTTATTTCCTTCATTTTTTCTCTCCCTCAGCACCTCCAGCCATTCCTCCTTTCCCCTCTTGCTTCTTGCTTCCTTACACCCTCATTCCGTTCTTGCTTCCTTACACCTTCATTCATTCCCCATCCTTCCTCCCTTGATGCATTTAATCCTTTTTCCTCCATTCTTTCCTTACTTTCTTTTTTCCTGCTCCTTCCTTCACCTCTTCTTTAATTTCTTCCTTTCTAATCAACCCTTCCTTATGCCTATCTTGCTCCTTTCCCTTCTTTCTATTCATCCGTCACACCTCATTCACTTCCTTTCTCTCTATTCCTTTGTTTCACCCTTTCACACTCTTTTCTTATTTCCTCCTTCTTTCATCCATTACTTATATATTTCCTCTCGCCGGTACAGTACTCCCTTCCTGCCTGCATTTGTTGCTGACTTCTTTAATCTATTCCTTCCTTAACCCCTTCCTTTCTTTTTAACAGCACAGTACAAGCACATTCTCTTCAGTTTGCAAAGCTGCCTCAAGTCCTCTAATGACCTTTCCTAAAGCTGGACTTTGAGAATTACACACTTTCTCTAATTTGAGTTTACTTTTAAGTTGTTGTCATAGGCTTTCCATATGTTACATTATGTTATGATAGATTGATTTGTGTATCACACCAATCACCCGAGAGGGTATCCAAGCACTTGGGCAGCTGTGTAGGTGTGAGGTCCCGGAGGTGCTTATGTGAAGAGCCAGATCTTCAGCTTCTTGCGCAACTCAAGATGTGAGGAGTGGGCTCTGATGTTTTGAGGCTTGTGGATGTGGGTGGAACCAAGAAAGGAAGTGGGTGGAGCCGCTGGAGGAAGTGAGTGGAGCCTCTGAGGGAAGTGGGCGGAGCCGCGGAGGGAAGTGGGTGGAGCCGTAGACGTGGGTGTGGCCTCCCCAAAAAATGTGAGCACCTGCACTTAATATTTTACAAATTAAGCACTGCTACTAAGGCCTCACACATCAAGCCGGGGAGACGTCCCAAACGCTTCGCCTCTCTATAGACTATCAACAGTCGGGGCGCCAATAGGTCTACGTAGGTGGAGTAGAATTCGACCGGAAGTCCGTCAAGGCCCGGGGTCTTATTCCTCGCCATCCCCTTAATGGCGCTACGGATTTCCCCCAGTTCGATGTCGGAGCCCAGGGCCTTCGCCACATCGGGCTCCAGCGCTGGTATCTCCAAGGGTTGTAAATAATCATCAATCAGGGCGGGGTCTCTGGTCGGGTTACTGCGATATAGCCGTTCGAAGTAGCGCTGGTAACATCCTAATATCTCCGGTTGGGTGTACACCTCAAGCCCCTCCGCTGTGCGCATGGACGTCGTCAGAGAGGTCGGACGCGTAGGATTGGCCAACCATGCTAGCAGCACGCCCGACTTATCCCCCTCCGTGAGCGACCTAGTGGTGTAGGCCTTATAATCGAAGCAGCGCAGTCTTTCGACTTCCGCCGCCACCGCCTCCCTCGCCGCAGCCGTACGCTCCTGGAGTTCAGGATGGCCGGGGCGGCGAAGTTCCATCTCACGGAGCTTCCGGTCAGCCGTGGTCAGGTCATCGAGGATGACACGTCGCATACCTACCTTCTTAGAAATACAATAGCCCTTGACCACTACCTTAAACGCGTCCCATTCTGACGCTCTCGATCCAGCGGTGCCCCCATTGGTCGCAAAATAATCAGAAATTTTGTCCCCCCAGGTCCGCCTTAAAGACTATGTCCTCTAAGATCTCCGGGCGCAATTTCCAGGTGGGCACACTAGGGGTCCCGGGAAACCAACGGAAGTCCGCTAGGAGGGGGTTGTGGTCCGAGATGGTCCTAGTCAAATATTCAGAGCGCACCGCTGCGGACACCAACTCCGCCGATCCCAGGAACCCATCTAGCCGCACGTGCAATTCGTGTAGGCCAGAAAAGTAGGAATAGTCTCTAGAGTCGGGGTGCTGCGCTCGCCAGATGTCCGTGAGCCCCCAGTGCGTCTGCCATTCCTTCCTTCCTTTAGCCACTCGCCGGACTGGAGAGTCCAGGAGGGGGGGTGTGAGCGGTCGGCCTCAACGTCCACTAATGAGTTAAAATCACCACCTAGTAAGAGGGTTCCCGAGAGAAAATGGGCCAATGAGCCCGATAACCCGGAGAGGAAGGCAAGCTGGTCCACATTAGGTGCATAAACACAACAAATATTCAGGTCCCTACCCCCCAATGTGCCGGAGATAGCTACATAGCGACCCTCTGGATCTACCACCGATTTTGTAACCTGCAGGGGAACCCCAGCCCTAATCCATATTAGCGCCCCCCTCGTGTAGGCTGAGTATGAAGTGCAGTAGACCTGCCCTCTCCATCTACGTTGCAGCGCCGCCCCTTCCGCCTTAGTGAGATGTGTCTCCTGCAGCAGCGCTATCTGCACCCCTCTACGCACTAGATAAGCGTGAACCTTGTGACGTCTGCACATAGTGTGAAGCCCCCGTACATTCCAAGTGATGCATTTTACATTAGCGATCTCAGCCATTGTCCCACATTGTCTGTCCAGGGCTTTCCCACCAACGCTCAAACAAAAAACAAGCTACAGTCAAGTCAACACTGATGGCGGCCATCTTCCCCAACAAAAACCCAACACCCATCCGAATCAAACCCCACCCCACCCACCCCAGAACAGGACCCAAATAGCTCCATCTAGTTCCCATCCAAACCGTGTCCCCAGCAACCCCCCGATCCCCGACTAATCCTGCGGTCGCCACCGCAGGGAAGCCTTAAGGGCTAAGTGCGGGCCGGGCGCCAGTAATGGGCCTTCGAGTCTCGGACCACCGAGACTAATTCGAGCCCCGAGTCAATAAGCGTCAGCCCGATCGGGCCCCCCCAACCCCATCAGCGGATCATGGCATTAATCGCATCCTCCACAACCCCCATTGCAAACCCCCGCCCAAATGGAATTAGCTCACCCAGTCATCCCTGCCCGTCCAGCATGCCCTCAGCCGAGTCTGGAGTAACCACTGGCAAGTGAACACTATCGGTCTCTGACTCCTCGGTGTCCGTATGGGCCCCCTCGCCGCCGGGTTCTGATTCTTCAACAATGGGGCCGCCTTGTGAACCAGACAGATTAGAAACCATTTCCAGTACTCCCCGCCGCTCCGCCATAGTCTCTACAGTCAAAGGCTTGCCTGGTTTGCCGCGGCGACTTCGGAGTCTCTTGGAACGACGTTGTTGTCCGGGCTCCGTAGTCAACTGGGATGAGGAGCCGAAACCATCTTTGCCAGCCCTATATAGTTCGAGCCAATTACAAACTTCCTCCGGGGTATTAAAGAACTGGGTCTTGTCATCAAGGATAATACGGAGCCTTGCAGGGAAGAGGAGCGAGTACTGGATACCCTCGCTCCGGAGCTCTCGCTTGACCGCCAGGAAAGAGGTCCGTTTTCGTTGAGTCTCATATGTATAGTCTGGGAAAATGTTCACCTGGCTATTCTCCACCTGATAAGGGCCATTGTGCCTGGCAGCGTTGAGGAGCAGGTCCCTGTCCCGAAAATGCAATAAACGCGCCACCACCGGGCGTGGGGAGCGACCTTGTTGCGGCGGCCTCGCCGGCACCCTATGTGCTCGTTCCAGGGTAGAGAAGGAGGATAGACCCTCTGGGGCCACCGTGTCCCGGAGCCAAGCTTCTAGGTAGGCCACCATGTCGCCATCTTCGATCTTTTCCGGCAGGCCCACCACCCGAATATTGTTCCGTCTGTTACGCCCTTCAGCGTCTTCCGCCCGTTTCTCCAAGGCATCGATCCGGGACAGGGCATCCTTCATCGTCGCGGCCAAAGTCTTCTGCGCTGGCTCCAGTACCTTCACTGAGCTCTCTACCTCCTTTACTCTGTCCGAGAGCTTGCCGTGGTCCGCCCTGAGGAGGCCCAAACTCGTCGCAACCTGGGCGATGTCTTGCTGCAGGGCTGATCGCGTGTTTGCGATCGCCTCCAGGACCCGGTCGAATTGTTGTTGTAGGTGGGGACCACCAGAGCTTTCCGGGTCAACTCGATCGTCCTTGTCCGGCGCCTCCGTGTCCGAGGCGGCCGGGGTGGTCCCTTTGGGCCCCCTTGGTTTCCCCATGGCAGATGAGTCTCGTGGGGGAAAGTTCGGCAGAGTCACTACAAAGTGCGGCGTCGACTATGGCTCTCCTGGTACGTGGTCGTTGTGAAGAGGGCCTTCAATCGTCTTCGCCAAGGCCTACCACTCCTCCGATTCTTCGGGACGTGCCACCGCTGTGTCCTCGGAGGCCAACGAGGGGGAGGCGGGGGCGATCGGCGCCAATCTGGGTGGGCCCGTCGGGTCGAGGAAGACCTCGAATGAGAGTCACCAATACTGCCGGAGACTCTATGGCGCCAGGTCGCCGTGCTGCCCATAAAGTTCTCAGGGCTCCGGCGAGTTCAGGTACGCAGTGGGAGGCAGCCGGGTGCTTCTCGTGGCACTGTCGTTCCGCTCAGGGCCTCCTGCCGTTCATGACCAGCCTGCGCCGAAAAATTTGACTAAATCCATTCTGGGATGGCCATGGTGCCGAGACGCTTTCAAACCATCAGCCGGGCGGTCGCTTCTCAGAAAGATAGGATGTGGAGAAGATGCATGTAGATCTGCTAGGCGTCCACGGGCCTGGGGTCTCGGCAAAGCCATCGAGAAGGTCCGGGCGCCATCTTGGGCTCCGCTCCGTTTTCTTCGCAACTTCGCTTTTTCGCCGGAACAACTGGTTTTCGAGTGTCTCCGGGTGTCTCAACAGGTCCACTCCAACCCGATCTTCGGTTTGTGGGGGTCGGGGTGCCCCACGGTCCCCGATCTGCAGGATAAAAGCGGGCTCAGTCCCGGAGCCGAGCTCTCAGGCGACCATCGCCATCGGCGTCCAAGCCACGCCCTCCGCGGATGAAAGATCCATGAACGCAAGGTAAATAGGGGACGATCGGGCAGCGCTATACTTATCAATTATCAGTTCTAGGTTCAAGCATTGCTCAACCGTCCCCACATTGCTCCTGAATCCCATCTGGCACGGGTCCAATAGACCCGTATCTTCAGTCCACTCTACCACCCTATTATAAATTACTCGCCCCAAAATTTTTAAGGTGTTATCCAAAAGGGAAATCGGCGGTAATTCACTGGATCCGATCTCTCGCCCTTTTTAAAAATTGGAACTATAGTACTAGTAGCCCAGGTAGTGGGCATGGGCACTGTTGGCAGGCTATTAAAAACATTGAGGAGGATTGGTGCCCATAGATCCGGACTATGCTTAATTATATCTATGGGCAGTCCGTCGGGACCTGGGGCCTTGTTTCCAAGGCTCTCTTTGATAGCGATCTCCACCTCATGGAGATCTATCTCTAAGCCGCGGGGCTGACCAGGGGTAAAGCTGGTTAATTCCTCAAATAGAGCGGCATACATTTTGGAAAAATGGGCCTCCCAAGAGCTGCTGGTTATGTTGCAGCTAATTGGGGTTAATTGTTTGCCCATTTCTCGCATTTTTCTAACAGCTGACCAAAAGGGGCCGCTGCTTTTCAGATTTGCGCTCCCAACCAGCGACTCCGACTGTTCTGTCAATAATGCAGCCTTCCTTTCAGCTATTTTAAGTTTATAAAATTTCCTGGCTGCCTGTACCTCCATTAAGCGCCTTGGTTTAGTGGTTAATGCCCTGCGCAATTCCCTGTTTGCTAATGAGCAGGCAGAAACAAACCACCTTGGTT
The DNA here is from genome assembly GCF_964263255.1 of Lissotriton vulgaris. Taxonomy (NCBI): domain Eukaryota; kingdom Metazoa; phylum Chordata; class Amphibia; order Caudata; family Salamandridae; genus Lissotriton; species Lissotriton vulgaris. The sequence continues at coordinate 1,539,956,014 of NC_141696.1, read as the reverse complement.
CTTTCCCTTCTTTTGGTAGTGGAATTGACAAGGAGGTTTTTATGGCTAGACACAGTTTACCAAAATCATCAATTATCCTGTGACAGTTCCCATCCATTGTTAAACAAGAATTAATTAACTGGGGATATTCTCTATTTACACTTTCCAATATTGCCCCGCTGTCAACTCCCCTCCATTTTAGACGCAAGCCGTCACCCGTGGGTGTAATATCTCTTGCCCCATTTAAGTTGGCGTATACCTGGCTAGGGCCTAATTTTAAAGTCACTGTGAGGGGGTTGTGATCACCAAACGATGTTTCTACCACTGTAGATTTTATCACACAGTCTAATAAGTGGGGAGACATAAAGATAAAATCGATAGTGGAGGAGCAATCCCTGCCTCTGAACGTAGGGGCGTGAAGTATGCTAGGAGTGTGGCTTGTATCCATAGCGTTGTTGAGAGTATACTCAGTTAGTATATTAGCTAATTCAATGCCCCTTCGTTCAGCTTGATCTAAGTGATTTCTATCCTCAGTCCTGCAGTTCTTTGGGATTTTCGCATTAAAGTCCCCCCCAATTAAAATCCCTGTTTCCTCCCCAGTTTCTAAGCTGGTTTCAAGATTCCGTAAAGTCTTAGAGAGTGCTTCAAAGTTTTTGTTGGGTACAGAATAAAAATCATTATTATAAAAATGTATTAAATAAATCCGGGTCTTTCGCTTGAACTCCAGAATCTTTATATTTTCTCTTGAGAAGTCTCTAATTGTGCCACCATCCAGTATCTTAATGCCAATGAACAGGCCTCCCACTGCACGTTCTGAATCAGGCTTGGGTGCTGTCACGCTAAAGCAATGATAACCCTCTATATATAAATTCTCAACAGCCCATGTCTCCTGAAACATGATAATGTCTTTACCATCCAATAGCTGGACCCATTGCAGATTTGACAATCTTGGTTCTAACCCTGCTACAGCCAGCTAAGAATGGACAAGTCATAGTGGTTGGTATGACTAATTGGCTTGCTTCTAGCACTCATAACTGTACTCTGCTTAAAATTAGTTGGTGTGGGAGATGCAACCTCTTGTGTAGTTAGAGGTGTGGTAGTGCGGTGTTGCACTACTATTTCCTGAGTTGTGTTGATTAGTGTTGGGCGTAAGTGTTCCTCATTATCATTGCTTTCATCTTGACATCCGATGTTACCTCCCCTTTTCCCCAGTCAGTCCCGATCTTCTAAATTTAGGAAGGCATGTTTAAACCGGTTATAGGTTGGGATGTTATATAGCGGCCTCAACTCATTCTGAGGCAAATTCCGGTTTGAGTTTGAGCTTAAATATGGCCTCTCACTATGGTTGTGCGGAGGCATAATGGGGAAGTATGGGTGTGGCATCGGGTGTCCTGGGAATGGGGCCTGGTAGCGCTGAGCTGGGCCATTCATAAAGCTAAAATCTTGATTCAGTTGGTGAGATGGGAATAAATCTCTGATACCAAGATTTGAATCCTGATAACGCACAGCCGGGTTATTCATGGGGTTAGAGTTTGGGGATAGGTGTCTGTAAAAGTAACCCAGGGGAAGCAAGGTTGTATTAAATTCCCACGGTGAGGGCAATGGCGCATTGGCAAGGGTTTTTTGAGCCCATTGAAGGGACCTAAAGTTTATAACTATGCAGTCCTCATCAAACTTTTTTATCAGCGGGCCCACCCACCCGACTCTTTGTGTTTGGATAATCTCCCTTGCTCCTTCCATTGGGAAATTGCAATTTATAGATAACCAATGGAGAATCCTGTTTTGAAGAGTGATATGATTTTCCTCTTGGTCATTCTTTAGTTTGGGCACATTGACTAAAATCAGCACGTACGCCCCGCATTCAGGCGGCAGGCTGATGCGGGAGGGAATCTTCCTCGTGTTGGTTGCCATGTTTAGTTCAGATTGAACTGTGGGGTGGTTTTGGACATCATTCTTAGTGTGTCGGTTTGGGACCCTTTTGCTTTTATCAGCATTATGATCCATCCCTTCCAAACTAGCTACCTTAGTCGTGTTTGGATTAGGGGCATGTTTGGCTAGAGGTTGGCTTTTACTTGTGCTAGGTGCGGGCATCGGTGGAGTAGGTTTATTATGACCAACTGTGTTTGTGTTAGCTCCGTTATTTTTGGCCTTGGTTCCACCTAATGTCCCCACGTTGAGTTTGTTTATTATAGTATGCCCTATACCTAATTTTGTTACATGGTCATCCAACACTCTCAACCTCTTATCCATGTTTAGGATTTGTTGATTAATTGGGCCTAAAAAGGTAGACAATAAGGTCTCCACCCTCCCCCAGAATCCTTCGTTCCCCATTGCTACACTGGCTTCTATGGCATGGGTACCTGTTCCGATAAATTGATCTTCCACCTTATCCCTTTTCCGCTCTACGGAGGCAGGAATCCTCCGACGTTGCTTGCGCCCACCCTTGTTTCTCTGTTTTTTTGGCGATAACTCAGTGTCTAGGTGCTTCAGTTTTCTTTTAGCTTTTTGGCCCCTGGTTCGCACAGGAATGCTGTCACTTTTGTCCCCCTCAGTCTTTGATATGTCAAGATCCGCACATGGGTCATTGCCATCTAAATGTGCCTGTTCGTTTGCCAGTGGTGCGCAAGAATCTTGACTAATGTTCATATCAGACCTGAGCATAGTGGGAGTTGATGATAACCTGCTACCTGGGGTAAATTGTGCCGGGGGGGCCGTGTCCACAATTATGCAGTTCTCATTAGAGTCTGTGCCTGGAAGCCCTGCATAGGATGCGGCAAGTAAAGAGTCCAGTGAGTTATCTTGGTTCAGAAGAGGGGGCAGACTTGATGGGAGCGAAAAGCGCCTTTCAGTGTTCTGAATGGCAGTTGCAACAACGTCGATGGTCTTCTGGAGCATTTTGTCAATGGCGGTCAAACTTGGCCCCGGTGTGGTGGAGGTTGGTACAGCCAGTTTGTGCACGTCTTTTGGCCTGGGCACTGCCGGTGTTCTTTTCCATGATTGCGTTTAGTCTAAATCAGTTATGTGACAAATGTTTGAGCAGTAGAGAATGCTTTTATCACTGACCTGATAGCAATGCCGGGAGAAGATGGAAAAGATGGAAAAGGCCTGCCAAGGGGGGTGGCCCAGCCCGGCCTCTTCTGGCCTCTGAGGGCCTAAGAGGGCCCGCCCTTTGCCCGGGCTTAGCCCGGCACTGCCCGCGCGCATCCGCGACGCGAGGGAGCGTCCGCTGTTTAAGCGCCTCTTGGCGCGTTGCAGGGCGGAAGTGGGCGGTGCAGTGGAGATGCCTGGGAGCTGTAGTCTCCCCCTGCAGCGGCCGTTCTGCGATGAAGGGGACGGCGTCAGGGGAGACCAACAGAGTGCGCAGCCCAGAAAGCAGATGCGGTAGGTAAGGATTGTGCTCCGCGCTGTGCCCCCTTGAGTTCTGTGATATGGCTATATCATAGAACAGCTATAAGGACATTGTTCTGTAAGCTGCAGATAGGCTCAGCTTATGCTAAGGCACCACCTCACATAATACCAAGCACTCTGCATTCAGGATTGTCAAGGCCTGCCATAGGAGTGACTTACAGGTATCTATGTGTCTATATGTAATGGTAGGTATAGGGATACTATACCTAAGCAAGGGGTGATTACACAACCTTGCCCCAGCTGAGTGATCAGCCAGTTGTGTCAATGTGGAAGGCCAGATAGGGGGGGCATAATACATTCTGCAGCCCCTGGTAGGCCTTGGGTGCACCTATGCCCTGGGTACCTAAGGTATACTGTATAGGGACTCATAAGGTGACCCAATATCCAATCAGGCATGTACCTAAAGTACATGGTAACAATTTAGAGCGAGAAAAGCTGGGCTTTGGGTCTGATTAGCAGGCCCACAGCCACACTAGAGTCGAAAAACCAGAGTATCAGAGCAAAAAATGGGGGTGACCATAGGAAGCAGACCCTACTCTCCTACAACGGCGACAAGTCCTCTCTCTCGCTCTTTGCTCTGCCTGGCAGTACGGACCTAAAATTAAGATAGGATCTGGCTTAATGGCCAGAATAACCAGCTCCGGACCTGGGGCGTCAGCTGAAAATCCTGTGATTCAGGGCAAATCCCTCGCTCCCCCCTTGCTTGCTACAAATGAATGTGTACCTGTGTGACATAACTGGTGCTCGTGTAAGTTATGCCAATTGAAGCACTACGTGGCAAATTCGGATAATTTCTAATTACATGGAAGACACTGTGGACGCAAAATTACATAATTTTAGTGCCCGTGCTCATAGGTAAACACTTTGATCTCAAAAAAAGTATTGCTGATACATGATGCAACCGCAGGATGTTGAAGCAAAATAACATAATTTCAGTGTCAGTGGTCAAAGGTAAGCACTTTTTCTGAAAATGCCTTAATGATAAAGGATTCGGCCGCAAGTTGTTTTGAGTATCCGACGCTGAGGGCTCAGTGCCACGCCATAGTCTGCTTACACAATGCTCGCTTAGCCTGAAGTAACACATAAGAAAGCGAGACCTATTGGCTATGCCAATGCTTGTTATATTTCAGGCTGCTTGTAGTTGGTGATAAAAACCATTGGCGATCCTGGAAAAATATATATTTCTGAAAAGTAGACTACATTCTGAATTCAGCAAGGAGTACATTGTGTAGTCCACTCCAGGTTTTTTCAAAGAAACTAATTGTTGAAATAAGAAAAATGCTGAATATGGTTTGGAAAAAACAGACTTTTGTGACAATGTTTTAATCTGTAACAATTTACAAAAGCAGCATTCAGCAGTCCCTTTTGGCTGTGGTGATATATAAGTTTATAGGTTTTCCAAAAACACGCAATACCCAAAGCCAACAACTGAGCTGCACCTCACAATGCTTTTCCATTCTGTACAAACTATACAGCAATTCACATTGTAACATACAAAGAATGAGAAATGGGTATGAAAGAAACATAATCATTTCTGAAATGTGCACAAGCTGCTGAGTTTAGGAACAGTGCTTCCTTATGCGGCTCTGAATTGTGGTTACCCATGCTGTCCTGTGATTCTGAACTCATTTTGCAAAATGTCTTCTTTTTTGCACACAGACTAACATTTGGAAGCCACACATGCAAAGAAAACCAATTGGTAAAAGCACATTTTCTATTATTCTGTGTTCCCATATGTCTCCCAATTAAAATTGTACCTCACTTGAGTGGCTTGGCCTAGCACCTTCAACACAAAACACACCAAAACACTACCAGGAGCCATCATGTCACCCCGTAAAGTCAATTATTTTTTTACAAAGGCGGTAGCTTTGGAATTTGGTCCCTAGCTCAGCCACCACCCAAGGAAACCTAACATGTTCAGACATTTGTGAAAACTAGACCCCGTGGGACGTCCAGGATGGTGGGACTTGTTTAGTACTCTTGAGGGTTTGTTAATTAGTAGCCCTTGCAAACCTAAAATTTGTCAAATACCCACATTTCCCTCAGATTTCTGTGGGGATCCACAAATGTCCTACCACTCAGCATTCCCAAATGTCTCTTGATAAAAATGGAGCCTGTTACTTGTGCTGGGCGGGCCTAGCACAAGTAACAGGAAAGGGCCCAAATAGCAACATGGAAAGATCACATTTTTCCACTCAAAAGAGACCCTTTTAGCATCGTGGGTGGCTGCAGAATTTGGGCCCCTAGCTCAACCGGTATGCTAGGAAACCTACCAAACCCAGAACTGTCTGAAAACTAAACACCCAGGGAAGTCCAGGGTGGTATAACTTGCATAGATCTCACAAGGTTTTCCTACCCAGATGCCCTGACAAAGTTCCAGCTTCGGCTAAAAACATACATTTTCCTAACACTTCTGTGACAAAAAGTTTTATAATCTTTTGGAACTACACATTTCCGTCCACCCACCATTCCCACACGTCTCCCAATAAAAAGGATACCCCACTTGTATGGGTGGGCCTAGCGCCCGCTATCAGAAAGGACCCAAAACGCAACATGGACACATCAGGTTTTTCCACTTACAACAGACCCCTTTTTTTGCAGTTTGGGTAGCTGTAGATTTTGGGTCATAGTTTAGCTGGAGCAAACAAAGACATTTCTGAAAGTCAGACACCCTGGAGAGTCCGGGGTGGTTTGACTTGAGTGGGGTTCATGAGGTTTTCATACCCGAAGCCCTTGCAAAGCTCAAATTCTGGAAAAAAAACACATTTTCCTCACATTTCTTCGAAGGAAGGTTCTGGAATCTGTAGGGAAGCACACATGTCCTTCCACCCAGCATTCCCACACATCTCCCTATAAATATAGCATGCCACTTGTGTGGGTGAACCTAGTGACTTTGATAGAAACCGGCCTAAAACACAAGGACACATCAACTTTTTTTACTCCAAACACACCGCTTTTTTGTAATTTGTATAGCTGTAGATTTTGGGCTCAAGCTCATTTAGTACCCATGGAAACCTACCAAACCCACATACAGTTCTAAAATCTAGACATCTGTGGGAGTTCAGGGTAGTGTAATGTTTGAGAATCTTATGAGGTTTTCCTACCAAAAAGCTGTTGCAAACATCAAACTTTTGCTACAAACACACCTTTCCTGGAAAATGTATACACACAGTAGGTATGGAAAGTGCACAACTTCATACATTCTGCAGAAATTGACATAAATTATTAATGAACAGATCAAAAAGGGTTGGAACAAAGACACAGCCCTGCTTTATACCATTATTAATATTTAAATTCTCAGTTATCGCCCTCTAGGACTGAAGCACCACCCAGTATGGAGGCTTTTTAAGATATCAACCATTAAATCATCAAGTTCTTCGTTCGGTGCTGATAGGGATAAGAGGTCATGAATGACCAAGTTCAAGTCCGGTTTAAAATCAATTACAATGGGAAGATTGGTAGTTCTTCTGAAGTCAACGTATTTGGTAAGAGTCTGAGCAAGGGTATAGGCTTGTTCAGTGTCCTGGTAACTTTTTAAAACCTGAGTAGTGGCTATTTATAACATTATTTTCGATTCTGGTTTCAATCATGCTCAGCAATAACTTACCAAAGATTTTAATGGTTGCATCTATGGGGAAAATGTGTCCTAAGATTTCGTGTCCCAGACTTGGTAACCTGTTTTTATTTAAGTGTCACACATCCATTGAATTCAGACTTTTCTTGCACCTCCTGATTATTGTGGCATATCAGTAAAGTTAACCCTTTCAAATGTTTTGCTCAGTTTGCGGTCTTTAGTATTTTTATTCTTAAATACTGTGGCAACCTTCTCATTTAATATGGGCTGCGACAAAAGTGCTTAGATCACTGTATTCCTTCTTGAAACACTTAAGTATTCTGGTGTCTTTCTTTGCTTGACAGGATTTTATGCACCGACCACTTGAAAATGGTGATCTTCCCATTGGGAAAGAGTACCTCTGTGCCAAAGATCTACTATCGCTGAGCTCTGTGGGTGTCATCACTTTCAAGAAACTCCAGTTAATGGCAAGCCTACGGTTTACAATCAGCACTGCAGCCTCTGTAATTGGGGATGAGCTTCAAAATGGTAAGCTCTATGTTAAATTTACAACTATAAGCGAGAACAATTAATATTTTCTAGAACATGTGTGGATTACCAGTGTGTAGTTCTTTGTCATGTAAAGAAACTCTGTATGTTCTGTTTTTGTTTTTAAGTCTGATTACAGACAGATTTAGCTAGCTGGTAGTCCTCATGTCACTACTACACAACATTCAATGTCACATGCACACTACATACAACATAGAGAGAGGCAGAGAGGGGCTCTAGGGCAATCCTCAGCTATTAGCTTGTTTGGGTGACGTCCCGTCAGCCATTGGCCTCGCTAGGTTTTTCCTCAATAGTTGGTTTCAGCCTGCGGTATATCATGGATATGTACATATTCTAATGTTCCATTTTAAAATGATGATGAAGACAGAAATTAGGCCCCCCGTTGTCTCCTGTACCAGGCTGTTGCCTCCATTTATGGAGCTATCGTTTTTGTTCTTTGGCTTGTGTGGACTGTTTTCCTGTTACAAAGGATCTTGTTGTGGAGGACAGTGATAAATAAGTCCACTCAGTGTCCTGCCACATATCTAGTCCTCCAAGGAGCTACTTTATGTGCTCAGGACCTCTACCCCAGGGTTTTTTGTATGATGCCTGAGGGTGCACCAGACACACTGAGGGAGAGTCAGCCTGAGACCACCATGGGCACTTAATGTATGACTAACTTGAGTTCCATGTTTAGTTGAACTGAAACAAAAGCTGCGGTCTGGCAGGAAAATGCTTGTAACACCATGAGAGTGCCTCTTTCCTTACCACAGGTGAACTCCACCGACTTCTCATGGCTCCTACTAACAGCTGCCCCCACACCTGCAGAGGTAAAGTTTGTTTTGAAATGTAATCAACAGAAACAGTTTGGTTTGGAGGGGGTCAGTCAAGGCAGGTGAAGAATTCATACAACATCTTAATGATAACAACATAAATCTGAAATTCACATCTGAGATAAGTTCAGTGGCAGTGAACTACTTAGATCTTAGGGTGTATATTCAGGATGGGGTTTTAGAGACAGAACTGTATAGAAAACCTACCGCCGGCAATTCCATCTTGCATGCTGACAGCAGTCACCCCCCTAAACTTATAGTATACCCTATGGGGAGTTCCTCAGGATCAAGCGCAATTGCTCGAGAGAATGTGATTTCAGAGTAGCAGCAGAAGGAAGCCTAGTCAGGTTTTTAGCCAGAGAGTACCAGAAAGATCTGCTTGTAACCACCTTGAGGAAGGTACAGAGAATTCCTAGAAAATAACTTCCAGAGGTTAAGGAGAAGGTTGATGGTGTGAGAGACAAAGACAGAGGTAAATTCCGTATGGTGACCACCTATTCTGACGATGCCAACACACTTAGGGGTATACTGAAAAGAAACTGGCACATCCGCAAGACGGACATGGTGATAGGCAAAGATCACTTTTCGTAAAGCCAGATCTCTAAGAGATAAATTAGTCCAGAGTCATCTACCAATAACTTCGAACAGATCAGAGACATTGAAAGACATGAAGGGTTTCTTTCCCTCCGGAAAGTGTAGGGCTTGCACCAATAATAAACGGGTTCTGTCCTACAAGATAGCAGGTTTGAGGAAACCTAGGATGATTGATACATTCCTCACATGTGACACAACACATGTTGTATATTGCCTGGTCTGCCCTTGTGGGCTAAGATACATAGGTAGTACTATTCACGCTGTAAAAATGTGCATCCTTGAAAACTTACGCGCCATCTCTAACAAAGACGTAAACTACCCAGTGTCGAGGCACTTCGCCATTAAGCACCTGAGCAACAGGGAGCTGTTGCAGTACTTTGGGTTAGATCATGTGCCTGTTGATCCTAGAGGAGGGGACAGGGTACAAAGACTGCAGAGGTTAGATTCCCGCTATATTATCGATCTACAGATGAAGGTGCCACATGAACTTAACAGTGGGGAAGAGTTAGCTGTACATCTGGGCAGGTAAACTAATATATACAAATATGAAGAGAGGGAAAATATGATGATATTGTTCTGTTTTTGCATCAGTCTTGATCCTTCACTGTAGATATTTGTCTTCACTTTCTTTAATTTTTGTGTACATACACCTTTTTGATTGTAAGCCAATACATGGCGAAATATTATTTATGAGGGGTGTTGGCCATAAGTGACAAATATGAATTCTAAATATTCCAGTGCAGGCCGATCCACGGCTAAATAATGAACCAATGAGGGCATATATTGTTCTATGACTAATGACAACTTTATTGAAGTCGTTTGAATAGTGTACGTATACATGATGTAATCTAAGTAATGTATGGTTTGCCTTTTGATGGTGGTATTCGGTAATACTGACACGCGCAACATCTATTTGGCAGGCGTAGCCGATTCACAGCAGAATTTTATGGATATCAACTGGAGAAGTGTGGCTCAGGGGTTAGAGGCGGCAGACCCGGAAGCTGAGATCGGCCCTGGACCAGGGTTCAATTCCCTGCCCCGACGGGGGTTGGGCTCAATAATTCCACGGACTCGATAATTCTCGCTCCGGTGCCTACTCGACTCACGGGTTCACACTCTGCGACTCTGGGCAATAGCTTGCTTAATCTCCACAATGGCCCCTCGTGGCGGGATGCCTGGCTTTCACCATGTGGATACCCTGCCGGGGTATCTCACAGGGGAATACCAGGACGGGTTCCCTAAGCAAGCGCATAGATGCCTGCGATGTGGGCGATTTGCGCTATATAAATACATGTACATATTATATTCATGATTGTGAATTTGTGTCATATAATGGTCATATGTTGGTTATATACTTTGTAAAATAATCTTGTTACTGCATAGGTGTGTAACAGAAATTTCGTCTTAAGATGGCCGCCAGGGATAGCACATTCACTGAAATATGCACCCCTTTGTCTATGTTAATGATGATGTGACGTAAATGAATTTAAATGGCTCCTCTCAGTGGGCTAACTAGACCCTGATGAAGAAAGTTCCGAAACGCGCCTGTTGATTAAATTTCAAAACGAACTTTCCCAGTGAGTGCTATACTCTGTTTTGAGAAAAACCTTTAAGTTTTGTAGCGTGGATTTGCGTGGGGCACCGCCACGTAAAAGCACCCACCTGCGAGTGATCCGGTGTTTTGGTGCAAAGTGGTAGCGTGAATCAAGCAAATAAAGCAACCAATTGTTTGCTCCCTGCACGGCATCGTTGAGCCACAATCCCCTGGGCGATCTCTCCAGGCGTATAGAACATTCTAAGTAGCCTAAGTGGCTCGGTCAGCGGGGGCATGCCCCATACTCCCAATGTCCCCCAGCGATGAGATCTGGGAAAACCAGGAAAGTCCCATCTAATCCTTCAAAAAAAGACATTAAAAAGAAGGTTTCTGACGATGCAGTAGTGGACCAGTTGCCACCTGAAAACCCGGCAAAATTGTCGGACTCACAGTTTCAATCGGGTATTGCCACAGATACAGCCACATATACTGCAACAGACTTACAACCTCCAGTCTCCATCTCAAGTTTAACCTCTCCTCGTCCAACAAATAACAAGCGGAGCTGGCGGAGTCGGTGTGCTAAAGGAAAATCAAAACCGCAAAGATAAGCATTTGAGATCTCCAGCCTTCTCAGTTTCTTCAACGAAAAAAATGTCCTTGAGGGACTATTTCAGAAGCTATGTATCCTCTTTAAAGTCCAGATCAAGCTTACTTGACATACCTCGGACTCCTGCTTCAATTGCCTCATCCTCAGTCTCAGCCCCAGCACAGCATCAAAAACTGGCTCAGCCCATGATCCATGTGTATGCTGGTGAGAAAGGCCTTAGTTCATCGTTCCCAGGCCTTCCAACAAGTGCCGATCCCCAAATAAAAGAAGTGTTAGTGGCTACCCCATCTCCCCAGGCTCTTGCCCAGGCTCTTGACCAGTCCTCCTTCGACTCACAAGTCAACAACCTTCATGCATCAGCTTCTGTTTCCCCTCCGCCCTTCACTGAATGCCAGTTGACATCGCCAGACCATCACTCCGTTTGGATTCCTAGCCAGTTTTCTCCTTAGCAAACAAGCCCAAGCCCTCAAGGCCCATTCAACAGCTACTACCAAAGTTCTCACCCTGCAAGTTCCAACCCAGGCAAACGAACATCCAAGCAACCCCACAACGTCATCCCCAACAATTTCACCACCAATTGCCAATAGTTGTCGACAAAAGATTAACACAGGCTGGGGCCACAACACCATGCCCAATACCCACCTTGTCTTATCCTTCTTTACCAAGAATCCAACAGATCAACTGTCAGCCCTCCATCTCTAGACCTAAATGAGCCCTGCTCCAAACTCTTCAAACTACAGTGTCTGCATTGAACTACCACTCAGACAAAATGGATCAACAGGTGGATCTATTAAACACTCTTGCTGTGTACACCGTAGGAATTGATAAAAAAAATGGAGGCGCTCAAATCGCTGATAATTAAAGCCCAATCTCAAGTGCAACTAGTTCAATCAGTATGGTGCTGCTCTCCTATCATCTACTCTTTATCCTCATTGCCCCAATTTCTGTCATCAGTATTAACAGAAATTCAGAGGATCTTAGAGTCCAGGCTTCCCGTTTCGGATGTATGTCTTGATAACGCAGGCTTTACACCGCGCTACCATTACAACGCATCCATCACAATGCAATTCGTTACAAGGACTTGCGCTGTAGGTGCTGGATTAAGGAATAGTATAATTTACAATTCCAACTCCAGCCTACGCAACAGTAAGGAAGGTGTTGGAATAGTAAATCATACTATTCCTTAGTTTAGAGCGCCATCCAGCGCAAGTCGTTGTAATGACTTGCGTTGTGATGGCTGTCTCACCCCGTTTCCACGCCACTGGCTCCCCTACATGGCAAACATACGAATCCCGAGCACACGTCCCGCAAATTATCACGTGTTTCTTTACCATCATTCAAAGCAACAGCAGTGTCTAATTCACCCACCGATACAACTACTAACATCAATTCACCCCAACAACTCGCCCATCGACTATCAAAACGGGAAAAGACTTTGGAAATCCCGTAATAGGCTCCCAGAAGAGCCTAAAAAAACAATTTGCAACTACTTTACAATTATTAAACCAGTGATGGCACAGGCCTCGAGCACAGTGCCCACCGTTTCCACCAGTCAAATGCAGGCAGCCCATTCCCCAACTTCCCAAAAAGGACTCTTAAAAGCAAAATGCTCAAAAACACCGGAGCCACCACAAGCCCCAAGGCATTCCCCACACCCAACATATCAGGATAAAATTGGAGACACCGGAAACGGGCAATTACAAATCAATGAAGAGCTAATAACTGTTACCATGTCAGCCACAACCACGCCCTCCCAAAAGCGTTCACCAATCAACGAACCTTCCTCCCCACCTCAACTGACGACCAGCAGTCCAGGCTCACATTGCGCAGCTAACCCCACCAAAGAACTGGACCACCAATTTCCGGCGATTCCATCCAGCCAACTTCCTTTGGCGTGTATGCGCAAAACAGTTTTTACCTCAGCATCAACCAACCAAGTCAGTGAGCAAGCCTCCCTCTCGCATAGTACATCAATTTCTCAACGAACACTAGAAGTTGAGCTTAAGCCATCTAAGTCTATACCCGCTGAAATCCACAACCCAGCCATAGACACCAATGAACCCAAACTAATCTTAACACCAGAGTACATCTTGCAAGGCCCACATGACTTATTAAATCACTGGAACATAATCCATCTCTTCAAATCGAATCCAGACCTGTGCAAGCTGGAATCGAAAGATAACCTTGCCATCGAATTTAAACCCAGCCTTGGTCCCCAAATAGGAGAATCGACTCTAAACACACTAGCATCTAAAGCCATAAGGGAACTAGTTCAATCTAAAGCTCACCAATTTAAAAACTGGGGAATGATTATAGCAACTCCCAGAGTTCCCTGATACCCTTCAATACTCGCACCTAGCCGGGTCCCAGCTTCAAGTACAAGCCACACCCCCTTTTCTATTTTAAAGTCAGCTAGAAGCCACTCTCGAATCAGAAATGACAAGCGCAGTGAAGTCCAGCAAACCATCAAAATTGAAGACTGGTCATGGCTGCCGGCAGCCCTATCCCAAAGCAGGATCAACTGAAATAATCTGGAACACGGTCTAACAATCTGTTCCTGGAATATCAATGGTCTTTCGTCAAAACTGCAATCTCCAGACACACTTGGATTCTTTATAAAACACAACATTATTTTTTTCCAGGAAACCTGGCTATCAACGAGCAACCCAATTGAATTTACATCGCCAGCTACAAGAAAGAGCAAGTTTGGCAGACTGTGCGGTGGGCTATCTATCTACGTGGCTACTAGAATGTCAGCATGTATTAAATAGCTAAAATTTGAAGTTGACTGGGTCACTGGCATTGTTGTCGAACATTTTTCATCAGAGAGCAAGCTAGTACTCCTAAATGTTTACATCTCCCCATGTACCAGTGAGAAAAAATCCAAACTGGACTGCCTGATCGATGTTTAATCTCTGGAGACTTTAATACCTACCTCTTTTATAACCAGTTTGAAGATCTAGGGATCATCCTTCCAGCGGTCCCCTCACATCTCGCCACACAAACATTACCTCCAGGACTCAGATCGTCTAAATTGGGCGAATATGCAGTCCTCCAATTTAGCAGAATAGGCTATAAAGTAATAAATGGTCGCTCATCTACAGATACCCCCAGCCCCGGCTGAATCCATTCATTTTTGGACTTTACATTAGGAAACAGCTAAATGCTCACCTTAATTGAGTGCTATTACATCGCAGCACTGGTGGAAAGTGACCATCGACCTCAAATAATAACATTATCTCCCAACATGTCTCACCATCATGCACTTGCTCACACAACGTCATACAGCCATTCGAAGAATCCAAGGCGAATGAAATGGTCGTCCAGCATTGTCCCCACTGTCATGGAAAAATGCGGTTATCTTCTACGTTTGCAATGTGCAAAAGATGTGCCTATTATCGACGGCTGGGAAGCGCTGGTGAACAATTTATTAAATGAATTTCCATCTAAATCTTACCCCCGGCAAGATCCACCACAACTTCGCATTTCACCAGGAACAAAAACATTAAAATTACTAAGAAACACTGCTCTATGCCAGAAAAAGCCAGGGAAACGTAATTATATTCAACCACTACAGGCAAGCTCAAAAAGCTTTCACGACATCCGTCCACAGAGGCAAACAATCAGCGTCAGACCAGTTCTGGTTGACGTTAGTCTACGCCAGCAAAAGGTCCAACACAAAGTTATTCTGGTCGCTTGTGAACAGCGGCCCATTAGGAGGCAGAGGACAAAGCAGCGCAAACATAAGCGCTGACGACTGAACTGAGTTTCTATTTAATCACTTTAGAGAACATTTAAGCAGGACAAAGCACCCCAGTCCCCATTCGACTTGAAAACTTTGGCCACCACTCACCGAAGACCTCTGCACAGGCAAAACCGGGTCCACTACTACAGTTGAAGGCGTCCTGGATTCACCCATAATTGAGAGAAAGGAGCCACAAAACCATTCAACCCTAGAGATCTTGATGACACACAGAGTTTTAATAAACACCATTGCCCGGATAATTAGGAAAGGAAGGTCACACGGAGCCCCTGGCCCCAACGGTCTACCTCAGGGCTTGTTCAAGTCAGATGAAACGCTGTGGTCAGGTCTCCTTGCACCACTGTTTTTACATTGCAGGCTCAATGACCACATCCAGGATTCCTGGAAAGGTGACATCATTCATCCCATCTACAAAAGTGGTAAAAGAGATGATCCAAAAAATTACAGAATGATGGCCCTTCTTGATATCGAATCCAAATACTACGCCAGCATTTTACTAGAAGAACTGTCAACCTGGGCTGAATCAACACAGCGCCTCCCCTTCAACCAGACCGGCTTCGTAGCTAAATTAGGCACAACCAGCAACCTATTGACATTAGCTATTCAGATGGAGAAGGCAGACGTTCGTCGTATGCAACTATACTGCTGCTTCATCGACTTCAAGGCGGCTTTTGATCGGGTGCCATGCGGCCGCCTAGGACAAAAATTAGACCGCTGGGGTATATCCCCTGCCCTCTTACAAGCCATAATCCAACTCCACACACTGACCTGGATAAGGATAAAGTTGGGCGACGGGTCCTATGTTTCCAAAAAGATCCCAATAGGAAGCGGTGTTAAACAAGGCTGTGTCTTGGCACCCCTTCTTTTTAACCTGTTTATCTCAGACCTATCCCCCACACTGGACAAGGTTAACTCCCACCCGCCCCAACTGGACGGAACCCGCATCAGAAATCTGTTATACGCTGACGACCTTGTGTTACTGAGCCACACAAAGGTAGGCCTTCAGAGGCTTCTTGACGAACTCCTTCCCTACACACTTGACAATGCTCTTGAATTGAATCTGTCAAAAACAAAAATAATTCATTTCAGCAAACAGAAGCAGCGGAAAAGCAGGTGGTTTTTCAATAATAAAAGCATTGATACAGTGCCACACTATAAATATTTGGGAATTTTACTTGACTCCAGAGGTTCCTTCGCCAAACTAAAAGACGCCGTCAAGGCTAAAGCACTGTCGCTTTAGGTTGCGTCGGCAAACCTTTCAAAACATTTACTAGGGCCAAGCCTAACTCTTCTGCTGAAGGCGATGAAGCCCAAGATCACCAATTCCTTATCATGCGGACACAAAATTATGATGGTTTCAACAAACATTTTATTAAATAAATCGAAAACCAGAATCTTTAAGCAAGCATTGCATCGACGAAGAAAAGAGTTTCGTCTTCAAGTTCATCGACGTTGGCGTCGAGGCCGACAGCTACTACGGCAATGACATCGTCGACGAGTAGCATGCTGACGACTCCGTCGACGGTTGCCTCGACGATGAGTGTGACGACGGCCCCGTCGACGACTGTTTCACCACCACCGTCGACGATCTTGTCGACGACAACTTTTAGGTCTCCAATGAGGAAATCGATGACGACGATTTCTATAAGAAGATTGCCACCATCGACGGGCTCGTCAACAAAGAGATCAAGCAATGTTGAGTTTACGTCTTGGACAAAAATGTCTCTGCTGCCTCCTTCAAACCTTCTTGAGATGCATGAGTCTGAGGAGGAAAGTCCATATGGTGTTGCCTACAGCCCTTCTCAGTTAAAAATCAAAAGGCAGGATACGTATGAGGAGGAATTCCAAGAAGTACAGGAGGGTTTCTCTTTTAAAGATCATCTCCTGACTGGTTCAAAATTTTATGAGTCTTTTCAAGACAGCCATGATTACAAGGAGGAGGAAGATACTACTCCTGGTGTCAGAGAGGAATCTGTCTCCATGCCTCTTTCATTATTATCAGATTTACGGAGCATGAGTAACAACTACTATTGTAGTTACTCGATCCCTCAGGATCGAGTAACGTATACAGCGGATACATTACGGGCCTTACGACCTAAGAACATCCTTGCCTGCCACCACACGCTTACTGCAGGTAAGACATTCTCGACCTGTCCACAATGTAATCCAACCCCCACCCTGAAATCGACTACACATGCTTTGAAGCTGGGACTTCTTAACTGCCGCTCCCTCCCCAAACATGCTACCGAAGTGAATCTCCTGATCCAGAACCAGGAGCTTGACCTACTGTTCATAACGGAAACATGGCTTTCAGACAACACCGACCCGGACGTTGTCGCGGCCCTCCCCACTGGGTATGTCTGTCAAGCTTTAAACAGACCTAGAGGGAGAGGAGGCGGGGTAGCTATAATTCACAGGGAACAATTCACCGGTCGGATGACCAACGCTGGTATTGAGGATTGCGAGAGCGGCCAATTCTCCATCCAAATCTCCCCAGCTCTTACTCTGGCAGGGCTTTTGATCTACCGCCCCCCAGGTAATTTTATTAACGCTATATTCGAAGCCGTATCACAACTAGCTTCCTCCATCTCCAATGTCCTTATACTAGGTGATTTGAACGTCCACTTCCTGGACCCCACGGATCGAGCAGCCTCGGACATCAGACACGATTTTACATCTTTAAAGATTCGTCTAGTGAACAACGAACCTACCCACGAGAAGGGCCATCTATTGGACCCTATTCTTACCAATATAGAAACAGTGACCACTAACTTACCTGTGGCCCTACCATGGACGGACCACTTTTTGGTCCCTTTTTCCTGGGAAATCCCCACACCCACTCACTCAATCCCTAAAATCCAGGCTACCGACCGACAGTGGCGCAAATTATCACCTGAGAAATGGGCTGCCTCTCTTGCAGAATCCATTCCCGAGCTCTCCTCTGACTCCAACACAGCTGATAAACAATTTAGTGAGTGGATCACTTCGTCTCTTGATACGTTGCTTCCGAAAACTACCACCCTCAAACAACCTAAAAGAATATCCCCCGCTGTATGGTACACTCCAGAGCTTAAAGCTCTGCATCAGGAGTGTAAAAAAACCGAACGCTCTTGGAGACGCGACAAATCAGGAACCAATAAGAACATCTACTCTATCTCTCTTCTGACCTACAAAACCGCCATTCGTAAAACCAAAAGCGTGTTCTTTCAGGAGAGAATAGAGAAAGCGGGATGCTCCAGTAAGGAAGCATACGCCATCCTTAAAGAGCTCTCAAAGCCCCCAGAACAAGGACTAGGACCTCCCTCCGATCCTAAAGTCGATCAGGAGAAATGCCAACAACTGGCCAATTTCTTCCATGACAAAATCCGACTAATTTTGGAATCAATCCCTCTCTCTAGCCCTGAGGAAGAAATTGCTTTCCCACACACCACCACCTGTCTGTCCACGTGGGGCCAGGTCACGATAGACGAGGTGAGAAATACGTTTAACTCCATGAAGAGCGGCTCCCCTAGGGACCCAGCTCCTCTTCGGATCCTTAAGGAGGTAGCCCCCACTATCATCCCCCCCCTCACCAAGCTGATTAATACTTCACTCCAACAAGGAGTTGTACCCTCGAGCTGGAAAAAGGCTGTGGTAAAGGCCCTACTGAAGAAACCTGCGCTCGATCCCGAGAACCTGGCAAACTACAGGCCCATCTCCTTACTACCAGGAGTTAGTAAGATCGCAGAAAAGTTAGTCAACAGGAAACTCTCGCTGTTTCTAGAGGCCAATAACAAGTTAAAAAGCTCCCAGACGGGTTTCCGACCAGGACAGGGCACGGATATCGCCCTCCTGGCTGCGGTAGAGGAGGCCAGAGCACTATTGGATGGGGGAGGATCAGTGGCAGTGATCCTCCTCGACCTTAGTGCGGCGTTCGACACCGTAGACCACCAACTCCTCATTGAAAGATTGGCTAGAGTTGGAGTGGAAGGTACAGCCTTATCTTGGCTTTCATCTTTCCTGGCCCAACGATCTTACCAGATTTGGGAGAAGAACGCCCGCTCCTCCGAAATGCCCCTCCAATGTGGTGTGCCTCAGGGCTCGTCCCTGAGCCCCACATTATTTAATATCTATATGTCCACATTGGAGGAGGTCATCATCCCATTCGGAGTGAACGTCGTCAGCTACGCTGACGACACTCAATTAGTGGTGTCTCTGTCCCATCCCAAACAACAGAAAGCTGATCTCTTCAACTGCCTTACGCAGGTCCATCGCTGGATGAACAGATCAGCCCTAAAACATAATGGGACAAAAACTGAGGTCCTTATACTTGGCCCGAAAGGAACCTCACTCCCCCTGGACAGTTGGCCAGCTTGTCTGGGTCCTCCCCCCGACCCAAAAACAGAGGTGAAAAGTCTGGGTGTGTGGATCGACTCCGATCTCTCATTCACTCCGCAAGCAAAGAAAGTGGCAGGGACCTGCTTTGGCCTCTTAAAATCTCTGAGGAAAGTCCTGCCCCTTCTCCCCCCTAAATCCCAAAAACTATTAATCCAAGGTCTCATAATATCGAGGCTGGATTATAGTAATGTGATTTATCTGGGCGCTCCCGAAGCGACCCTCACTAAACTGCAGAGAATTCAGAACACTGCCGCCCGGATCATCACAAACACCCCGGCCAGATCATCTGCTAAACCCGCTCTCAAACTCCTCCATTGGCTCCCCATAAGGGAGAGAGTCAAATTTAAGGCCTTGTGTTTCGTTCACAAAACTCTGCATAACCAAGGCCCCTCAATCCTCAGCAATTTTCTCACCCCCTACATAACTTCCAGATCCCTCCGTTCCAACGCAGAAAACCTTATCAATACCCCTCGATTCAGGAAAACCCGATCAGGAGGAAGACGCTTCTCGGTACAAGCCGCCCGCCATTGGAATTCACTTCCTTGTGACTTACGACTTGAACCACAATACCTGCGCTTCAGGAAGCTGCTAAAAACACACCTCTTTCCCTAACCGGTGCACCCCTCCCCCCTATTTCTGATCCTTCATCCTTCCTCTCTTCCGACCTCAGCTCCCGCTCCTCAGATCTGGTGAATTAGGGTTCCTCAGCGCTGGGATACCTCCGGGTGACTATCGCGCTTTATAAAAATAAATAATAATAATAATAATAATAATAATTGTCGTTTCCCTGATGCTAATACCTCTTCAAAGGAAGTTAAAAATAAACAACAACCTGTTGTGCAGGCTCCAGTTAAACAACCTCCTCCGCCGGTGCAGAAGGTGCTCACGCCAAAAGTCATTACCATCAGGGATGACTTGGTTGACAGCGAGGTTGAAGAACAACCAGAGGAAGGTGAGCTAAGTCAGGATAATCCAGTGGGTGATGAATGGGACCAGTATGTGGTTCCTTCCCCATCATCGCCGTCACCATCCCCAGCGACGATGCCACCGGAGCACATTCTGGGTTTCCATGAGCTCATGGAAAAGGCTATCTGATAGAGACTACTAGCCGCAGATTCCTTCACGTAGAATCACCTCCAGGCGCGAGACTGGATCTGGAAACCTTTTGCCACAGCATCCCTGCGCGTCCGGGGTGGGGCGGCATCACGCGACTACCCCCAGGTGTCGTCCGGGTACGTGATGTCAGCGAGGTCACATAAACGCTGCCTCGGCACGCCCACGTCAGTTTTTTCCTTTTCTGCGTGCAACACGAATCCTGGTCCTTGCTACGGGCCTGTTTGGGGCCCTTTTTTCTTTCCATTGTCTTTTCTTTTGGTGGAAGAGTGTTCGAATGCCTTTGGGCTTCAAGACTTATGTCGGCGACGGACCCTCACATAATTTGTATGTGGTGTTCGGGGGAGGATCACGGCACCTCTGATTGTGCGGCGTGCCAACAGTTGAAGCCGAAGTCGCCGTGGGAGCGTCGGATGAAACTACTCTCGCGCGTTTCTTCAGGTCGACGTCCTCCCCTCGATCTGCTTCGGCGGACGACTTCAGATTCGGCTGTGGTCGTTGTCCTCGCCCTTCTCCGGTGGGTAAGTGTCGCAGTTTTTCTCCAGGGGCTGGTTTCCAGCCTACCGGGCACATGGGCTCTCTGGGGTGATGCGGCCCCGCATGTCGTCCTATCCACCGTTTCCCGGTGTTGGGGCGTCGAGAGTCCAGATGGAGACATACGTGGCGGCTTTGCAGACCTCCTTTTCCCCCTCCTGGGGCGTCAGCGGATCCCTTGCCTTGCGCGCGGCCCTCCGCAGTGCCGCCAGCAGCTCTGGACCCGGCGCCGACTGGCTCGGATCCAGGCTTGGAGGATGTGGTTTTGTTGGGGTGCGGCACCTCGGGGTCCCTCCTTCAAACCACGGCGCCTCTGCCTAGCCGCAAAAACCTGCGGGGGTCCCTGTGGTGTCACGGGAGGTCACCGGGCGGTCCTTTGACAAGGTGGTCCTGTCTAAGGCCGCGGCTGGACCATGCAGAGCTACAGTATTGGACCCTTCTCGTCCCGCTTCGGGTCCAGGCTGGGTGGGGACCCCTTGTTCCTCTCAAGGTCCCTCTCATCCCGCCCCACAGTCGGCTGCCTCATCGGAGGGCAAGTCGGAGGTTGAATCCTCCCTGGCACTGCCACATGGGTTGCCGGGTGACTCCGCCACATTCTGGGCCGCAGCTGGCGGAGGGCTTCGTGTCACTCCCCTAGCCCTTCTCGTTCCTCCACGCAGGTGGCTGCCTCGGCGGAGGTCGAGTAGGCGTCGTTCCGCTGCCGCCCCGGGTTCCAGTTCGGCTCCGGCTCCACTCCGGTCCCCCGCGCGGTGTGACTTGGAGGAACCCTGTCCAGCGACGCCGGATGGTGTCGACGTATTGCCTCATGCGGCGGATTCTACGGCTTCGCGCAGGGGTTGTGCTGCGGATTCGCCTTCGGACGCTCCTTCTTCTCTGGAGGCAGGCTGTATATTGGTGTTGTCCTCCCCGGAGACTGGTGGCCGTGTGGTATCTTTTTCACCGGCGTCGTTGAAGGGCGGCTCCCCGCCCTTTCTGAGACAGAGGTGTTTGTCGGAGGAGCGGCAGATCCCTCATTCTTCAGTTCCTTCTGACTTACAGGTCTGGCCCTTGCCCGTCCCACTTGGCGTCGGGTACGGCCGCCTTAGTTTGCAGCTGTCGCCCACGGAGGAGCTACTTTCTCCACCGCAGGGCCCTACGGAGGCGGGTGCAGCCTTCGCTCATGCGGAGTTCACGGCTGTGGGCATTCTGCACATGGGTGACCCGGTTGATCACTTTCTGGCGGACCATCTTTTGGAGGTTCTCCACCAGGGCTCTGGTGGGAGGGAAATCTAGCTTCCCTTAGATGGCTCGCTCCTTTCTTCTATGACGGGGGTTTGGAGGCGTCCTGCCTCAGGGCATCCGGTGCCTCAGCATCTTCTGCACCGGCACCTTCTTGTGCTGTGTGACCCGTCTTGTCTTTCCCTTCACCCCTCTGCTGCAAGTCCACTTTTGCAGACTGCTTTTCCCTCTTTGCCGCCACTGTTGACTCCGCCGTCCCGGGAGGCCCGCTGGCTGGACTCTTGGGGGTGCAACATGTTCGCCTCGACCAGCGCTGCCCTGCGGGCCCTTAGCACCTGTGTGTTCTGGCATGGGCCTCCTCCTGATTGTGGGACTCGGCTGAGTCTCTGGGTGCAGCTTCCCAGGAGACTGTTCAGGCGGACTTACGTCATCATGTGTTGGATGGTAGGGAGCTAGCAGCGTTTATTCTCCGCTCCGCTCTTGACATCATAGAGGTGCTCGGCCGGGCCATGATTCCTCAGTCGCTCTCCGTCGCCATGCTTGGCTTCGGGACGGAGTATTTCCTGAGAATATTCGGGAGCGACTCGTTGATATTCCGTTTGATGGCAGCCTGTTGTTCCATGCCCCGGCTGACTCCGCCATCCAATGGTTCTTGGCAGGGCTCCGTCCCCCTCCTCCTCCTCCGCCTTATCCTCCTCCTCCTAACCCTCCTCAGTGACTGCTGAGTTGAGTTGGTTCAGGACCTTCTTGAGACAGTTGCTCTTACTGCAGAGTGTTTTTCTGGCCATTGAGTCCTCCTAACTGGAACTTAGCGTAGTTGGCTGCTGGACGTCCCTTTGTTCACTGTGTGTGTGTTTTTGCTGGAATTGTTACACAGACTTGGCCCTGAGATTAGGCCTTCTGTTGTTTTTCCTTTTGGGCTGCTTGTCAAGCCTTTCGCAGGGATGTTTCCCTGTGGTCTTGTGTTTTTTCCTCTGCTGTGGAAGTTTTTCCAAAGAGTGGTCCCAGGTCTTGGGATTAAACGTACCCTATGTGGGGTAGTTGTAGCTGTTAAATAGCTTGCGCTCTGCTGGAGAGTTCTTTTGCCTTTGGGTGCCTGTTCTCCATGGCGTTTGTGTATGTTGCTTTGCTTCTTGAGGTTGCATGTGCGGCCCCTCATGGGGGTGTGTCCGGCCATTTCCTTGCCTCCCTGATCCTGTCCTGCGGGCTGGGATGCTTCTGTGTTCTCCCTGGTCAGGTGTCGCCGCCCGGTCTTCCTGGGCTGTTTTTTCTTGCTTCTAGTGGCTTACGTCTGTTGGCACTGCTCTTGCTGGCCTGTTGCCTTTGGTCTGGATTGGACTTGCCTTCTTTTCCTTTGTCTCCTTGAGCCCTCTGAGCTCTTCCCCTGCCTTGGGTGGAAGCTGTCTTGCCTTGGAGGGGTGTGGGGTACTTCGGCCTCTCTGGCCTTGCCCTTGGTTCCTCTATCATGAGTGTGAGGGCTTCTTCTTCTTTCTCTTCTTCCTCTATCCCTCTGGGGTCAGTGGTGTTCTGCTTGGGGAGCTCCTCTTGCCTAGGAGGGACCGGGTTGCTTGCCCTGCCCGCAGGTCTGGTACCCTGTGAGACCCTCTGTCCTGTCATGGCTGGTGGGGTCCTTTCGCAGACCCTCCTGCCCCGTGGGTATTGCTAGGGTATCTATTCTACGTGAAGGAATCTGTGGCTAGTAGTCTCTATCAGATGTACTAGTTACTTACATTCGGTAACGATGTATCTGGTAGAGACAATTCTAGCCGCAGATTCCTTCACTTTATATAAAACAACAAGGGCACCAAATCGAGTCAGCACGGGACCTCGGGGAACATATTTGGAAAAACAACAGTGGTCCCAAGCAGAAAAAAATAGTGGAACAAAATAAATATAGACACAATGGCACTATATTTAATAGTGACTTGTCCAGCCGGACAGATGTCCAATTTTTACTTTTAGCAAAGAATATTCTGAAGGAATACCTTCAACATTTCCATAGAGACGGGCACAATCCTGTACCCAGACATGTACAATTTGGCATAAAGAAGAGAAAAGGTTAGAGAATAGAACAGAGTTTTTAGGCAGAAGCTATTATTTCCTGTGAATACTTTCAATGACAGAAATTCCATTAAACACCATTACTTGCCAACCTTGGCAATTAATACAATACACAGTATATGGTGTTTTTTTACAGTTGACGGCGTTTCGATCCCTTTTACAGAGTCATAGGGATCATCATCAGGACAAAATATTGCCTAATTTTTTACAAGCCATGATAGCCTAAGGAGAAGATAGAAAGAAGAAATCAAACAGGGCACAGTACAAAGTAATTTAGAAGCGCAAGAGTGAACAAACTCTACGTTAACGTGATTAAGCCTACATAATGCAGTGAATGGAGCTGTTGCTAAGGAAACATATTGTATTGTTTCTTGCTACAGTGATCCGGGCAAGAAAGTGACCGGCGGCGGTAATAATGAGAGTATTCTCTGTTCCTCTTCTGTCCCTGCCTTTGGACACCGCAGTGTTGCACTGCTCTTTATGGTGCCTTCCTCTTTTCTTTTCTACTCTTTCGTACACAGTAATAATGAGAGTATTTATGGAAATGTTGAAGGTATTCCTTCAGAATATTCTTTGCTAAAAGTAAAAATTGGACCTCTGTCCGGCTGGACAAGTCACTATTCAATATAGTGCCATTGTGTCTATATTTATTTTGTTCCACTATTTTTTTGTGCTTGGGACCACTGTTGTTTTTCCAAAGCAGATTCCTTCACAGCCCGCCCTTCCTCCCCTTTCTGCAAGGACCCTTGGGTTGGTCTTTGGCACTCGCCTCCCGGTGGGGGGCTGTGTCTCCTGTGAGTGCATTCTTTTGCTCTTGCTGGGCTGCTCCGCCTTGTTGCTGCTCTTCCTCCTCTTTGGCTCTTGGAGGATGGATTTGAGGTGTCCTGTCCACTGCTGCTCTGGTTGCTCCAGGTTGGGGGGGTTGGCCTTCCAATTTCTGCCTCCCTTCGCTTCCCTCCTTCTTGCTGCCCGGGGTCCTCCCCCTTTGCTGCCTCTGAGTGGGGGTCATCTGGTCATGCCTTGTCCTTGTTCCTTAGTGGGTGGTTGCGCTCTATCCCGGGGTGGCTTGGAGGTGGTTGTTCCTGTCCGTTTTTGGGACTGGTTCCCCTCTTTTTTTCTGCATAGGGGTTGTAGGCCTAATGGCTGTTTTCTGACCCTTTACGCATGTTCCTTGTAAACGGGGAAAGAGAGAGGTGGCTGTCTATGTACTAGCAGGGTGGTTGGTCAGGGCTCTGCTCTGTTCCTCTTCTGTCCCTGCCTTTGGACACCGCAGTGTTGCACTGCTCTTTATGGTGCCTTCCTCTTTTCTTTTCTACTCTTTCGCACACTGTTCCCATGCTCCCACAGTTTTTGTCTGGTGGCTCCGCGTTGTGGTGCGGAAAAGTTCTCTGAAGAAAACTGACGTGGGCACGCCGGGGAGAGGTTTATGTGCCCTCGCTGACGTCACGTGCGCAGGCGACGCCTAGGCGGAGTCTCGTGATGCTGCAGGGATTCTGTGGCAAAAGGTTTCCGGATCCAGTCTTGTGCCTGGGGGTGATTCTACGTGAAGGAATCTGCGGCTAGAATCGCCTCTACGAGATACATCTTTACCAAAGGTAGGTAACTTGTACTTTAAAAGGTTTGACCTTCCTCTATCAGTTAAGGAAACGTAATGTTCCCTTTATCATTTTAAAGAGTCATCTAGAAAATCTGTAAGAACAATCCCCATGGTAAAGCATATATGGGATGAGGGATTAGAAATTATGAAACATCCTGCTTCTGTCGCAGCCTCGGTTCCCAGAATTGAGAAAAAGTACTGGGTTCTGGAATCTGCACCAGCATGTCTAATTGGACATCCCCGTCCAGAGTCTGTGGTGATGCAGGTTGTGTGAAAGACGTTCAAGGAATCCGCCATCTTCTTGTTTGGCTCCTCCTGACAAGGATGAAGGAAACTTGATGGTACTGGTAAATGTTTTGCACTTATGGCAGCAACGTCCATTAGAGCTTCAAATGTGTTGGCAATAATTAGTCATTTCAACAGGCAGATGTGGTCGGATATAGCTCCTCTTTTATCGCGTCTGCCAGAGGACAAAAAGGAAGAAGCTACTCTAACATTACAGGATGGAGCTAGAGCAGCCTCGGAATCCATAGACATAGCTATGGATATATCAGCGGTGGCGTTCAGGCAAATGGCAGGAGCCGTAGCACTTCGCAGACAGGGGTGGCTTAAGGCGACTTCATTCAGGCCGGAAGTGCAGACTTAAATAGTGGATCAGCCCTTTGATAGTGAAAATATATTTGGCAGTCACGTGGATGATGCTCCGCAAGATATTAAGAAGGATACGGATACAGCAAGAGCATTGGGTTCATTGCAGCAAGGCAGATTCCATTCCTTTCGGGACAGAGGATCAAGAGGACATTTTCAGCAAAGATTGTCCTACCAATCCAATAGATATCATCCCTACCATCTATTCCCATGAGGCACAGGGTCAAGACTGATTTGCATATGTTTGGGTTCAAACTGGAATGGCATGATGAGCAAAAAAACGATGGATTTAGGCCCAGATCTCTGTACTGGGGTGATTGCAAGACATTGTTCTGCATTCTGTCCATCAACTGTTGTTTGTGCATTTGTCACTCTGAGTGGGACAGGTATGCTCAGAAGTGAGTACCGTGCTCTCCATGCCACTGGAATCAAGCTATCCTGGCTGAAGAGGGGTGAAACCCCGAAACCGGTCCTAGGAGGCTTGTTTCCAGTCCAGGGAGGACCTGGCTTGGCAGTTGGGGCTGGACTGTTCCCATGAGGTAAAGGGTCAAGACTGATTTGCATATGGCTGGGTTCAAACTGGAATGGCGAGGAAAAAAAACGATGGATTTAGGCCCAGATCTCTGTACTGGGGTGAATGTAAGACATTGTTCTGCATTCTGTCCATCAACTGTTGTTTTGCAATCATCCGTACCATCATCAAGGGTATCCCCAATATTCAAATTCACAATAATTTTGAGCATCAAATTCGTCTTACCAACAGCAGTCCAGACGAAATCCTTCAACAAGAGGAAAATTACAGAACACTACTCTTAAGACAGTGACAGTCCCAAGGCGCCAACCACCTCGTCCCTTCACAGTCTTCATCAGCCCCAATATCTTTCGTCCTATCTTCATTAATGGTTGTTGGTAACATCAGACAGATGGGTGTTAGACACCATTCGTCAGGGTCACACCCTAGGGTTCCTTTGCAAACCTCCAGATCGTCCTCCTGTTCGCATTAAACAACAATACCTCTCGGCCCTCAGGGCGGAAGTTCTGACCCTTTTTGTGAACAGCGAGGGAAAAGATTCTACTCGTATTTTTTCCTTATTCGAATGAAAGCAATCAAACAAATGGAGACAGGTAATGGATCTCAGAGGCTTAAACAAATTCCTCAAAAAGCAATCTTTCCGCATGCTATCCCTTCAGGAAATTCTGATGATGCTAAGAAAAAGAGATTAAATGACATCATTAGATCTATCAGATGCATACTTCCATATTCCAATACACGTACGTCACAGACGGAATCTCAGATTTGCGGTGGTGGGGCGCCACTACCAGCTGAAATTGTTACCCTTTGGTCCGCGCCAATAGTGTTCACAAAATGCATGGCGCCAGTGGCAGCGTATCTGAGACAGCAAGGTCATCAGGTTTATCCATATTTGGATGATTGGTTGATAAAGGGCGCAACGTTCAGAAATACTCCGCAATCCTTGGAATGTTGCATGAATCTCTTCCAGTTTCTAGGTTTGCGAATAAACATATAAAAATCTCATCTAACTTCATCCCAGTCAATTTAATTTCTAGGAGCGTCATTGAAAACCAAAGAAACAAAAGAGTATCCTTCGCAGGAACGGGTCCCAAAAATTCTGAAACTTACCTCAGAACTAATGAAAAGAAGGTTTATTTTGTTAAAAACGCTCAAATCCTTGTTGGGGATGATGTCATCCTGCATCCCCTTAGTCCAGAATTGTCGTCTTCATATGCGGCCTCTACAACAACTTCTGGATCTTCAATGGGTGCAACATCAAGGTTCCTTTGAGGATCGGATTCTCATAAATCCTCGAATAAAAAAGGCTCTGTCATGGTGGAGAGTAAGAGAAAACTTATCAGAAGGGCTAATCTTCAAACCACAATCACCCAGTTATATAATGACAACAGATGCATCATTACAAGGGTGGGGAGCGCATCTTTAGGACCTAGAAATCCAGCGTCCTTGGAAGGAAGGCAGTGTTCTTGGTCCTTCAAGCTTTTCTCCCCAGAATCTACGGTTCTACAGTTCTTGTCAGAAGGGACAGTACAACAACGATGCTTTATTTAATAAAACAGGGAGGAACAAAATCAAAGCCGCTTTCAAAGCATGCACAAGAAATTTGGAATTGGCTTCTCCTACACAACATCTCTCTCCAAGTTCAACATGTTCAAGGAATACATAACATAAGAGCGGATTCGCTAAGCAGCTCAGCAAGTGTTTGTCACGAATGGGAACTGAATCAAGATCATGCTCTTCTGCTCCACTGGACGGGGATGTTCGCTTATGCATTTCCCCCATTTCCGCTGATTCCGAAGGTGCTACGAAAAATGAGATGGGAGCAGTGTTATTTGATTCTAATAGCCCCGGCATGCCTGAGACAATTCTGGTTCTCGGAACTTCTCCACTTATCAGTAGCTCCCCGAGTTCAGTTTCCTCTGCTCCAAGATTTGATCTCCATGAACAGGGGACAAGTTCTTCATCCCCAGTTGGCCTCGCTGAACTTGTCGGCATGAAACCTCATGAGCTTGAATTTCAGTCCTTAAACATTGGTGATGAATGCCGGGATATCCTCTCCCACTCTTCCACGATTTCTACAAATAAAACCTATGTAGCAAAGTGGAAGAGGTTTTGCCATTGGTTTGTGACACAGTCTCTTCACCCCTTCCACGCTTCTCCGGAGCAGATTCTACCGTATTTGTTGCATCTAGCCAAGACAGGTCTTTCTCATGCATCAGTGAAAGTACATTTGGCTTCCAATTCAAATTATTGCAGGAAGCCAGGTCATCCACCTCTTTGGTCAGAGAGAGTGATAAAGGAGTTCTTAAAGGGTTTATTCAGAGTTTTCCCTCCAATTAGACGTCCATCAATCCCATGGCAATTTAACACAGTCTTGGCACAGCTCATGATGCCACCATTCGAACCGATTCACAAAGCTGACTTGCCTTTTGTATCTTGGAAAGTAGCTCTCCTGTTAGCTCTGATGTCAGCTAGAAGAGTCAGTGAGATTCGGGCTTTTTCCATCACAGAGCCTTTCCTTCAGTTCAAGACAGACATGGTAATCTTACGAACAAACCCTAAATTCATTCCGAAAGTCCCTTCAGATTTTCACCTCAAGTACCTATTGCTCTGCCAACATATTTTAAAGATCCATCATCTGCAGCAGAAAAATCTTTGCATGCACTGGATGTCAAAAGGTGTTTAAAATTGTATATTGATAAGATAAAGTCCTTCCGAAAGACAAGTCAGTTGTTAATAGCTTTTGCCGGTCCCAGAAAAGGTCTGGCTTTGTCAAGAATTAGGATATCCAGGTGGATAACTTCAGCCATTACTTTATGTCACAAGAAAGCCGGACATCCTTTGCACTCCAAGGTGCAAGCTCACTCAACCAGAAAAATGGCGACTTCGATTTCATTGTTTGTGGGAGTATCACTTCCGGACATTTGCCGAGCGGCAACATGGAAGAATGCCCACACCTTTACCAAGCACTACTGTCTGGACACAGCTTGGAAAGCGGATTCAGCAGTGGGACAAGCAATGCTGCGTCATCTGTTTCATTAAGGTATTTACCTAACGAGGTTTTTGTCTAAAGATAATGTCTCTTGATATGAATATCTTTTCCTAGAAATATTGTTTTTTGAATATTGGTTATTACTATATGCCTTTAAGTTTTATGTATTATTTGACGTTATGATACACGTTGAAATACACAACATAGTCCATTGTCTAGAGGATATTGATTAGCCTTACAAAATGGAAGCAGATCCTGAGTAAGAGATAAGTGCTCTCCTGGAAACGCTTCTTTGAAAGTGTACTGCTTTCTATTCTGATACAAGCATGTGAATCTATGAAAGATTTAATACTGGAGAAGAAACAAGTTACTTACCTGTGCACTATGGTTCTCTGGTATTGATATCTTTCATAGATTCACATGCGACCTGCCCGCCTTCCTGTTTCACAGGCAGACCACTTATATCTCTGATTACTTCCTTGGTTCACTCTCGGGGCTGGAAATCTGAGGGATGATGGCTCTGCTGGGGAGTGTGATCTCAGCGCTGGCGTCTCATTGGTTGGCATTTGGACCGCATTATGATGATAGTAGGATACCAAAATCTATGCATATCTATGGTATCTAGGCAGTTTTTTGTTTTACTGCTAAGTATTTCATTTACCGTGAGACTCCCACCATGACGGCGGGGAAGATACAAGCATGTGAATCTATGAAAGATATCAATACCGGGGAACCATAGTGTACAGGTAAGTAACTTGTTTCATAGGCCTCGTGCATTGTTCTGCACTCTGTTGTTGCTATGTTCATGCTCTACAAATCCTTCTGCATACATATCTGCGTATTTATTCATTTTACAGTGTAATTAAAAGTGTTTGAACAAACACTTCTTAAACCTACAGTAACTACAAGAAACATTCTTTACATAACCATTACTATGTTCTGAGGAAGTTTCTTCTCTTCCAGATTTTTTCCCCAATACACTGCGCTTAGTTTGTGACATTTAAGCTATAATTTTTAGAAATATAGTTAATGGAGGATTTATTTTTTGGTGCTGGGTGGGTAGTAGTAAACATATTGTTTTTGTATCTTTAGACCAGGTAAATGAAAGAAGAACTCACCAATCAACTTCTCAAAAGAGTAGCCTTAAAAACTCAGTTAGAAACCTAATAGAAAATGCAGACACACGTTGGCTTCAGAAATTCCTCATTCAGAATCTACATGCTGACTATGGATTTGGCATAATGAAGAACATTTTCCAACAAGAGAGCTGGCACTGGATTCTCCCATCTGAGATTGATTCTTCAGAAGTAAGTTGCCTATTTTGATTTTACTGATTTTTACTGTAGGTAATCTGAGTTGTTAAGTATTCAGATTCAGAAACATCACATTTGAACAATGTTCAACTTGCTCAATTAGTAAAGAAACTCTAAGTGATCAGAATAAGTAAGTCTAAGTAAAGTTGAATGTACATGGTCAATCAAGTGAAATTTTCAGCTAAATGCTAAACTTTGACAAAATCTTTCACATACCCCAGAGTGGAAGTTAACAACAAAAAGCTGTGAAATTTTTGTGAAAGAAGAAGACAGCCTTAGGACGAAGACCTATCAGCTTCTCTCAAAATATTGTGTAATCTGGCACTAGCCGAAAAGGTTTTCAAGAGCATTGCTCTTCTGGAAGAATGGGCTCAAAAATGAAAGAAGTGAATGCCAGCCTGAGACATAATCCATCTAACCCTTCCTGCTAATTTAGCAGAGTAGACAGGATCATGTGGTTTGATGAAATTGTAATAATTGAGAGGTGGAAGGTGATCTAAAAGCAGCTGCTGGATTGTCATATTTTTCAAACCGCAAACAACACAGAGTTTTGAATGAAGTGGAAAGGAAGGCTAATCCACTGACATTTTTAGGGTTTTAGTTCTGCTTCAAACAGTGAAAAAGAATTCAGTAGGCCCATAGGTCCAAGGCCCTCACATTTCATATTATTTTGCAGCATATCAGATATAACAATATAGTTTGATTGACTGACATTTTCTTTAATTACAGAAATTCATTATTTGGCCATTTATTGAAAAAATCTAAACCGACATTGACATCCCAAAGTAATGAATACTTAGAAGTAGGTGGGATACTCCTACTAATTCTGTAAAGTAATCTGCAAATGATGGATGTTCTCCAAAAGGTGTGCATGCAATGTATTTCTCATTTAATAATATAACTGATCTGTGAGTATTGATAGATCTGGTGAAGAGATGTATCGCCACAGATTCCTTACATTTGAATTCTCCCCAAGTGCCAGACTTGATCCGGAATTGTTTTCCAGCAGTACCTGTGCCCATTAGTAGAGGGTGCTGTGCGACTTCGTAGTGACATCGTACAGTGTGATTTCAACGGCGTCTGTAGGAAGGTATGATCCTTTGAGCTTGGTTACCCCCACTTTGTGCCTGGTGTCACTGGGTTTATGACCTAGCCTGCTGGGATCATGCTAATCAGGACCCTAGCAACTGTGCTCACTCTCCTATAATGGTTCTGGTATGTGCTTTAGTACATCCCCAATTGTCTACTGGTGCACCCTTGTAAGTCCCTAGTATATGGTAAAGAGGAACCCAGGGCACAGGGGCACATGTTGAAATCGAACCCCAATTCCAGTGTTGCAAGTATGATCCCTTGTACTGGGGGTCCTTTAGGGGACATCCTGTACTCCCGGTAACAGCCTATCTGATAGATACATCTGCCAGTGGATTCCTCACCTTGTGAATATCCCCGTCGCATCAGCAACATTCAGAAATTCTTTTTATAGCTTTGCGCCGACGTGGACGACGTCATAGAGGCACGGCATCGCGCACGACTCCGCTGACGTCCCCAACACCATAATAGGCCCATGCCGGCATGATGACATCAGTTCCCTTTTTTCTGCGTCGTCGACGCTAACGGTTTCAGGGAATCTCTGTAGCTGTTGGTAACTTTGTTGCTGTTTTCTCGATTTTCCTGCTTCTTTGTGTCTCTAGCCATGCCGACTAAGAAGACCGGGTTCCAGCCTTGTAGAGAGTGCGGCAAGATGATGTCAATCACGGACCCGCACGAGGATTGTATCTGGTGACTGAGTTCGGACCATGATGTCGACGGCTGCTCTTCGTGTAGAAAAATGAACCCGAAGGCGCTTCGTGAGAGGGAGACCAAGCTTCTGATGGCGAAGTTGAGAGGTAGTAAAGAGAAGAAGACTTCGAGATCCCGTTTGAGAAGGGCGAAGACGAAGTCGAGATCGAGGTCGAGATCAAGATCCCGTACGGCGTCGCCTTCGAAGTCTTCATCTGATCATGCTTTGAAGTCGAAGAAAAAACATAAGAAACTAAGGCATGAGTCTCAACATCACTCCGGTAAGGATTCGCACTCGAGACCGAAGTCGCCTAAGAGGAAGCATAGTAAGGATTTTATGTCTCTATCTCCGGAAGTCTTGGATCCAGGAGGTGAGGCTTCGCCTTTGGAGTTGCGAGTTCATTTACCGACTCCGGTTCCGAATCCATCTCCGGCGCCGTCCCCGTTCTCGAGAGGATGAAGAGGTCCCTTTGGATGAGGGTTCAGTACCTGTGGAAGAAGAGGCAAATCCGGAACCTCTAAAGGGTCGGTCTGAGGGTTCTCACCCTCCTTTCCCAGCCCCAGTTCAAGACCTTTCAGACTTTTTAAATGCTATGTATGGTGTCTTTTCCAGAGCATGGTACACCTCTGGTGCACCTACGGGTCCCATGGGTCCTCTGGCTTTTAATTTAGGAGTCCCCCACTCCTATGCTTCAGCTCCCTTTATGCCTTTCATGCCGGCTCCGACGCCGCCTTGGCAGTACTCGGCTCCACCGAGGTCGTCGACGCCGAAACTGACGATGCCTGCCCCGAGACGACCACGTGAACAGCGCCCTACGGATTCTATCCCGACGTCGATCCCAGCTCCGTTGGAGTCGTTCACGGATCCGACGGCGCTGCTTATGAAGGAGAGATCTAGGAGGGATGCTCAGCGCCTCTTGGAAGAACAAAGATATAGGGAGGCTGATGCTGAAATGGAAGAAGGTGAGCTTCAGGATGATTGTTTTGAAGATCTAGCAGAGACTTATGGTCTGGAGCTTTCTTCTGAATGGGAGCTGCCATCTGTATCTGATGCCCCTTCAAAGAATGTAAAGCCATACCACATGGTCATGAGGAAGGCTGCAGAACTTTTGAATTTAACTTTGCCTACGGTCAAATTTAAATCTAATCTTCTGACTGAGGTTCTCCATTCCCCAAGTTCTGTAATTGAGCCGTTGCTCCCTTTTAATGAGGCTTTAACTGAGCCTATTTTGGACGTTTGGAACAAGCCTCTAACAGCTCCTGCAGTGTCTAAAAGTGTTGGGAGGAGGTATAGAATTGCACCTGGGGACCCTGAATTTTTAACGTCACATCCTTTGTCGGAAAGTCTTGTTATTCAGGCAGCCTGTTCTAAAAAGACTGTGGGTGCATTTCCTCAAGTGCCTGGGGATAAGGAAGTCAAGAAACAGGACCAGACTGCTAAGAAGTCCTTTTCCTCAGCAACTAACGCCACTTGCCTTATGGGGAGATACATTCATGCCCTTATGGATTCGCTGCATCTGTTGGCTCCTAAAATTCATGAAGACAACAGGAAGGATTTTAAGGAAGTGTTGACTGATGCACAGGCGGCTGCACGCCAAGTGATCCAGAGTGGGCTGGATACTGCTGATTCGGTTGCTCGCATCATGGGAACCGCTGTTGCCTCTAGGAGATCTGCCTGGCTGAAGTCATCGGACTTTTTTCGGCAGACGTTCAGGCCGCAATATTGGATCTGCCTTTTGACGGTGTTGGACTTTTTGGAAAAAAAGCTGACGCAGCCTTAGAGAAATTTAAGGACAGTAGGGCTACTGCCAAATCTTTGGGGCAGCAGACTAGGGGTTCATCTACCAAAAGGTATAGTAGTTTGGACGTTCTTGCTTTCGCCCCTACCGGCAAGGTCAACAGAAGCAGCAGCAGCAGCAGCAAAATACCCCGTATAGGTCTTACAGGGGTAAGCAAAGAGCTCGTCCTCGAGGACATCAGGCCTCCTCCTCCTCCACCTCTTCCAACCCCCCAGCCACAGAAAAGCAGCCCTAGATCCGCCATTCAGGATCATGCGGGTCCTATAGGGGATCGAATTACCTATTTTCTACGGGATTGGGAATCGGTTACATCAGATCTTTGGGTTCTCAGTCTTGTGGAGAATGGGTTTGCTCTACCCTTTCAGGAATTCCCTCCAAATTACCCTCCTTGCCAAGGTTTTTGCAGGGAGGAACACCTGTTACTCCTGCAGGAGGAAGTCCTGGCTCTGTTAAGAAAGGGTGCGATAGAGGTGGTACCAGAGCAGGAGAGGGGTCAGGGGTGCTACTCCCGGTATTTCCTGATACCCAAGAAGGATGGCAGGCTTCGTCCAATCCTGGATTTCAGGATTCTTGAACCTTTACCTGAAACAGGAGAAGTTCAAGATGCTCACCCTTGCACAGGTTCTTCAGGCGCTGATGGAAGAAGACTGGATGGTGTCAATAGTCTTGCCGGATGCATATTTTCACATCCCTATCCTGCAGTCGCACAGGAAGTATCTCCGTTTCACGGTTGGGTCGCAGCACTACCAGTTTGTGGTCCTACCATTTGGTCTTACTACTGCGCCTCAAGTTTTCACCAAGTTGATGGCTGAGGTGGCGGCGCATCTCAGAAGATCGGGGTTACCGGTATTCCCGTATCTAGACGATTGGCTGATCAAAGCCGGATCTCCAGAGATAGTGCTCCATCATCTGCAAGAAACAACTCAGTTGTTACACAGGTTGGGTTTTTCGATAAATGTACCCATATCTCACCTGGTGCCCTCCCAGCACAACCTGTTCATAGGTGCGGTACTGGACACAACTGTGTGTCGTGAATTCCCTCCACCTCAAAGGCTTCGCGACATACAGGAGATGATTCCTTTATTTCACAATGGAGCGGTCGTTCCAGTCCTGAAGGTCCTTCGCCTGCTCGGTCTGATGGCTTCCTGCATTCTGTTGGTCAATCATGCACGCTGGCACATGAGGGCGCTCCAGTGGTGCCTCCGCAGGCAGTGGTATCAGCACAACGGGGATCTCAGGGAGTTAGTGAGGATCTCCAGAGAAACTGCAGCGGATCTGACTTGGTGGGGCGTGGAAGGCAACCTGTCACAAAGAAAGCTTTTTCATCTACCATCAGTGGCCACAGTGATAACGGATGCATCCACTCTAGGGTGGGGTGCTCATTTGGGGGATCTGGAGGTCAAGGGTCTTTGGTCTCCAGAGGAAAGGTTGCTTCACATCAACCTTCTGGAATTGCTGGAGATACGTTTGGCACTCAAGGCCTTCCTCCCTTCCCTTCGCGGTCGGTTGCTTCAAGTCCTGACGGACAACACCACCGCGATGTGGTATGTCAACAAGCAGGGAGGAGTAGGGTCGCAGTGTCTCTGCAGAGAGGCTCTGCGTCTCTGGTCTTGGGTTC
Source organism: Lissotriton vulgaris (assembly GCF_964263255.1). Classification (NCBI taxonomy): domain Eukaryota; kingdom Metazoa; phylum Chordata; class Amphibia; order Caudata; family Salamandridae; genus Lissotriton; species Lissotriton vulgaris. Next base: position 1,539,919,613 of record NC_141696.1, on the reverse strand, counting down.
AGGACCATCAGATTTGTCTGATGGCAAATCATCTGGCCGGGGTTCTGAACGTGCGTGCAGACAGTCTCAGTCGGCAGTTTTCGGCCTACCACGAGTGCAGGCTTCATCCGGAGGTGGTTCGTCACGTCTTTCGGACGTGGGGGACTCCTCAGGTGGACCTGTTCGCCACTCGCGAGAATGCTCACTGCCCGTCATTCTGCAGCCTCCAGTATCCAATGCAGGGAGCCTTGGGGGACGCGTTTCAGTTGAGTTGGGACTCACAGCTCCTTTACGCGTTTCCTCCCATACCTTTGATTCCTCGGGTTCTGAGGAAGATTCGCCAAGACCGGGCCCAAGTCATATTGGTCGCCCCGGATTGGCCAAGAAGGGTGTGGTACGCAGATCTTCTCCACCTCTCCTCGTGCATGCAGCTCCGTCTCCCTTTCAGGGCAGAGCTCCTCTCTCAGATGGATGGGCAGGTTCTACACCCCCACCTTCAGACCTTACACCTTCATGCCTGGAGATTGAACGGGGCAAACTGAATTCCTTTTCTCTCCCACACGATGTGGTGGATGTCATTCTCTCGGCCAGGCGTGACTCCACTAAATCTATCTATACGTACAGATGGGTAAATTTGTCTCTTGAAGTGGAGAGAAATCTGTTGACCGTTTGAAGGCTCGTTTGTCGGATATACTACAGTTTGCTCTTTCTTTGAAGCAGCAAGGGTTTGCTGTGGCTACAGTCAAGGGTTATCTTTCGGCATTGTCGGCATTTCTCTGTTTGCTGGATCAGCCGTCTCTATTCAAATCTCCTGTGGTTTTAAGGTTTCTGAAGGGTCTCAATAATAAATTCCCTCCTACTTCCTTTATTGTGCCTCAATGGGACTTAAATCTTGTCTTAACCTACTTGATGGGTTCTCCCTTTGAACCCTTGCAGAAGTGTCCCATGAGGCTTTTGTCTTTTAAGACGGTCTTCCTGGTCGTAATTTCCTCTGCAAGGAGGGTAAGCTTCAAGCTCCTAGTTCAAAGCCCCCATTCTTGACCATTCATGCTGAACGAATGGTTCTTAGGACCAGGGCTGCTTTTCTGCCTAAGGTGGTAACTCCCTTCCATCTAGGACAGTCTATTACCCTTCCTACCTTCTATCCTCCCCCTCACCCTTCCAAGGAGGAGGAGAGACTACACCGTCTGGACCCTAAGAGGGCGGTGAGCTTTTATCTTGATAGGACTAAAGACTATTGTGTGGACGACCAGCTCTTTGTTGGATTTGCTGGCAACAGGAAAGGAAGAGCAGTGCACAAGCGCACTCTTTAAAGATGGATTATTCTATGCATCAAGATCTGCTACTCCTTGGTGGGTAAGGTCCCTCCAGAGGGTATAAGGGCTCACTCTACTAGGGCAAAGTCTTCTACATCTGCTTTGTCTAGGGGTGTTCCTGTAGAGGATATTTATAGGGCCGCGACTTGGGCCTCCTTCCACACTTTCGTGAAGCATTACTGCTTGGATGCTGAGGTGAGGAGGGACGGCCACTTTGCGCGCTCTCTCCTCCAGGATTTTCTGGTATAGGAGAGTGGACACCCTCCTCCGGGAGTGGGGACTGCTGTGGGACTCTATTCACAAGGTGAGGAATCCACTGGCAGATGTATCTATCAGAAGAACAAGTTACTTACCTTCGGTAACGCTTTTTCTGGTAGATACAGTATCTGCCTGTGGATTCCTCACTGACCCACCCGCCTCCCCGTTGTCCACTCTTCTATATCTGAGTTACTGTAATGTAATGTAAATATGTTTTATTGTCAAGGAAATGTTTTATTTCATTTGCTTTCCTGCATTTGCTTCACACTGTGTGTGTTATCTTGACATTTGTGTACTGTGTATACTGTGTATATATCTACTGTCATTGGTCCGTCCGTGTGCCTCGAAGGCACGGAAAAAAGGGCGGAACTGGTGTCATCACGCCTGCGTGGGGCCTATTATGGTGTCGGTGATGTCAGCGGAGTCGCGCGCGATGCCGTGACTGTATGACGTCGTCCACGTCGGCGCAAAGCTACAAAAAGTATTTCCGAATGTTGCTGACGAAAGGGGGATATTCACAAGGTGAGGAATCCACAGGCAGATACTGTATCTACCAGAAAAAGCGTTACCGAAGGTCAGTAACTTGTTCTTTGGTGTCTGTCAGCAAACTAGTGCTGCTCCCAACCACAGACACAATTCTGTCCTCCTGTAGCTTAGCCAAGCTCGAGCAGGGGAAGGTAGAACAAAAGGGTTTCCTGTCAGAGGGAGGTGTGAACACCTCCCAGACAAGATTTAGGGGCTTATTAGGATGTTGGTCAGTACGCCTCTGACCGCTCGTCGGAGGCTTACCGACCGACATGGTAGGTTTCCAATCTGACCACGGGATAACAATGTCAGCGGTCGAGCGTAACCTGGCCGGTCACTCTTTCTAGGTTCCGACGGGCTCAAGGTACTTGACGGTCAGTCGGAAACCGCCCGTAATCCCTAAAGGACGTTGTTTCATCCGTGAGGATTATGATGTTGGTTTCTGACAGCCTTTACATGTCAGCCTTTCTTACATAGAAAGGCTGTCCGAAAGCGACTTACGAGGCCCCTAGCAGGGCCCCCTGTAGTGTAGTTCCTATATTCCCAATAGGCTCTGCGCATTGAATAATATATCCTGTAGCTTAGAAGTAGGACTGAGGTCTACTAGGTCTCTACCGGTTATATTAGACTTAATTGTGAGTGCCAGCTAGCTCAGAGGTCACTAGAAACTTTCTTGAATAAACAAGAAGAGATTAGTTTCTGACAACTGCATAAAACATGACAACTTTGTTTCCCAAGAATAAGAAATCAAATCTCCAGAGTCGCAGAAACAATAGATAACTATTTCACTGAGTCAATCGTGCATGCTTAGTTTCACCAGAGGTGCAAGACAAATAGAGAGACAGGCGTTTTCAATAAAAAGGTATTTATTGAACAGTCTTCTTTCTCAAGCATTGAAAATGAACTGCTACAATAGTAGAGCTTTCTATGAAGTACAATGCATATAATACGAACAGTATTATAAAGTAGTACTGTAAAAGCATGATATGGTTTCTAAGCCATAAAGTGCATAAAATGTATAAAATACATAAACTACATACAATGATAAAAGAATGACTAAAATACTCAACTGGTGCTTCTAGAATACGCCTACCCCGGTGTACCTAACCTAAGTCTGGTAAGAGGGAGGGAGTATAAGAGGAGGAGTTTCAGTTTAGGAGTTCTCTGCCAGGAATCTGATTCTGATAATTCTCTAAGAGGTCTAATCAGCTCCGTACCTTTGTTCTAGAATGAAGGAGGTCTTGTATCTCGTTCTTGGGACTCGATTTCCTAGATACCCGCAAGGGTAGCCTGGAAACACTGGAGCTGGATTTCTCGGCAGGAGAAATGACATAGTCTCACAGTGCGTCTGCTGGAGGGTCAGCTTCCTTCGGCACTTGCTGCTGCAGGGCGTCGGGCAAGTAGATAGTCGATCTTCTCCAAACCACTGTGTGTTTGTTTAGGCAAATCAAAGTATATTTATACTTTGAAGGTGCCGAGTTTGATGCATGTTTGGACTTAATAACGTCATTCAAAGGCTCATTTCTTGGAAAACGCCGGGAGTTCTAGGAGAACTTAATATTCAAGCAGGGGAAAGTCCCGAGCTGCTGAAGGCGTTTTTTTCCAAGAAAACGTTGTTAATTCTTGGAGCTTAGTGGAAGTATCAATGCCGTATTTGGGCTGTATGGTATAGGCCAAATATGGTAAAGATGTCTATGCCTATATAAGGAAATGATAAAGTATACCTATATAAGGGCATAAATCGGGAAATTTATACTAGGGTCCGAGATTCATTTACAACACTCAATCCATAGATATTAAGTTCAATAAAGCTAACCTAGCAAGCACTGACCATATCTAAAGCTAGTGTTTACAATCCCACCCCAATACAAAGAATACATGTGAACTGGGTATGCAGAATTTATTTTTTTAGCATTTTCTACAGTACACAATATACTTGTCTTTAATCTATTTTATGCAATTTGAAAAAGAATCATTAGATTACATTTATGATAATGTCTCTTAAATACAGAAGAAAAGTCGAGATCATTTCATAACATAACATGTCATAGCAATCCTACTATTAAAAGGCATGAGGCCTAAATAATTCTTTTGGTCAGTTTTTAAAGATGAATTGTTCTCTAAGAATAGTTCTACTTTAAGCAGATTAGTCTGTGCCAAAAGTTCAATGTTTTTGGAAAGAGAAAAACCTCAACTTTGTTGTGGAAATATGGTTCCAAATGTTAGAAGTAATGCATGTATCTCTGCAGAGGTCCTTGCAACTTGCAGATCATACATTTCTTTGGATGATGTCAGTGGCACAGATTTTTGCAAAAGAATAGACTTTAGTCTGCTTAAAGTATCAATTCGTATAGAAGAGATATTCAATGAAGGCCATATTGCCGTCTGACTGTCTGACTTGTGAGCTGGATACAATACTTGCATACAACAAGTGACCATGAATGACACAGTAACCAGATAAACTTTTCCTGGCACCATCCGACAGCAGCTGTGATCATTTAATATAACGTAACTGCCATTGGATAGCTGCCTGAAAACGGGCTTTATCAGTGTGGAGGGAGTACCGTGCAGGTGGCATGAAAGTTTATTCGCAGAACCATTGCAGGCTCCATGTAAATTAATACCCTGGCACAGAAGTGTACCACTTAGTGAATTTTTACAACTTTTTCCACTAAGGAATACTTCTTTCCCCTTATTCCAACAACTGTGTGTATATGGTAAAGTCCATGTTGACTTAATGTATTCTTTACCCAACTTTTCATACAGGCCTTTTGGTATATGCTGTAGACAATACTGAAACTGGAAAATTGTCACTGGAATCATGATGGTGCCATGAATTATCCATTCTATTACAGGTTTCTCAGAAACTGTCAATGGTAATCTTTCCAGTTTTTCAATGCTCAGCACCGTATAGTCTGCTCCTCTTTGTGCCAAAGAGATTTGTTTATCTGTAAGGTTAAACCCAGTAAACAATGACGTTGTGTTGATAAGTCTCCATGGCACGTAGCCTAAACGCAGATTTTGCAACGTCCAGCCTAGTTGCATTATAGAACGTAATTGAGACTGCCATGTTGTAACATTAACAAGTCTTGTTCCATTATGTCAATTGCAGAGGATACAATGCTGTCCAATGAATATATTCCGGAGGACAGAGTAGTTAACCCATTGTCCACTACAGAGAGAGCTTTCTCCAAGTTAATACGATCAATTTCTCGTATTCTTTCTGCAGCTTCTAATTGTGTTATCTTCCAAGCCTCGTTGTACGCAGCATATATAGCGGTGTATAGGAAACGTTTTTGCCATGGTTTGCGAGGTCCCAGTAAGGAATCTCGCAAATCATTGCTTTCTTTAAGTAAAGTCAAGTGTTGTTTAATTTCTGGAAGTGTAGAAGTTTTAAGCCATTCAAGGCATAGTTTCCCTACACTATATGTTGTTACTATATTTGGAGAAGCGTGGCTCAGTGGTTAGAGGCGGCAGACCCGGAAGCTGAGATCGGCCGTGGACCAGGGTTTGATTCCCCACCTCGGCGGGTCTCGTGCTCAAAAATTCCACGGAGTCGACAATTCTCGCTCCGGTGCCTACTCGACTCACGGGGTCACACTCTGCGACTCTGGGCATTAGCTTGCTTAATCTCCACTACGGCCCCTCGCGGCGGGATGCCTGGCTTTCACCTTGTGGATACCCGGCCGGGGTATCTCACAGGGGAATACCAGGACGGGTTCCCTAAGCAAGCGCCTTGAGACCCCTGGGTTAAAGTGCGCTATATAAATCGAAACACATTTACATTTACATCCCTGGTTGTTGTCTCTGGGAGTATCTTGGATCTGGCCTGTTAAGAATTAAACCCTGTGTTTTGTTCAGGAATCTATTTTGACAGTTATTGGTGTCTATGGGCCAGATTAACCATTTTTTCCAATTAGGACTACTTCTGTTCAATTTGAAAACATATTGTACGTCTATCTCCCCTTCTGTAGTTTTGTTACTTTCAGGTATGGACTTTGGTATAGACGGTTTATTTAAATCTTTTATTTATGCTATGCCAAGACAAGAGGTTTGTTGCACAGTGTCATTTAAAAACATTATTTATTGAGGTATAATGCAGGCTCTGAACAAAGCTTCCAGACCTTGCACCCCTGCCATTCTTTTGTGCCCCAGACAGTTTTTGTCTTGATGTTGTCTTTCCAGAAGTCGTAACCCATTGTGGGCAACTTAGCATAAAAGTTTGCAGAATACATTTGTTTGGTATTAGTCAACATTGTTTTCAATCCTGTCTTATTTACATTTTTGAAATAAAACGTTTCTGGATCTGTAACATTAAACCCTGAGAAGTAAGGAAACATTTCATAAAATGTTTTAGAGCGGCATTTTTGTGGTGTTGGACAATGTTCCCATTGATTATACATAAAAACATTTCTTGGGCTTGCAGATTTGTGCAAATAGTGATGACAGAAATGGTTAAAACAATACATTTGTTCATAGTCTGATGACCCTTCTAAATAGTCATGTTCAGTATATTTGGCAGACATTTCTAAATCTGACATCATATTATTAATTGTCTCAAAGTCCCAATCATCAGAGAATCTGCTGGGTGTTACAAAGTCATTCACAGAAACCTTAAACTGATGTGGAATCCTCACCATCTCTACCGGGCCATAGATATCATAATCAGTTCTATCCCATTCTATACCTCCTGGTATAGGGACAGCTGTGATGTTTACTGATGACAGTTCTCTTTTTTCAACATGTGATGATTTGTGGGGTTTTAGGACCAAGTTGATTTTCTGACTTGCTGTGTCCATTGTACTGTATTTTCAATCTATCATTTGCCCCAGGCTTAAAACTAATATTAGCCAGAGCAGGAGGAAAAATGCACCTAAACCAATCCAAAATTCAGTCCATGGTAAAACCAGATATATTTTTTCAAGTTCATGAAAAAGTTCTGTCGTTTTTTCTTTGAGAGATTTCTTTGTTGTTGTATCTTCAGATTCACTTGGATCCTCAGAAAAGTTATCAAAGTTGATGAAATATCCAGATGCAGTTCTGTCAATTGCTTGATTGGCATCGGGGTTTGTTGAAATTTCTGGAATTGATTCCTCCTTTGTCATGTTAGTGTATTCAGGTGCTACATCATTGTAGACTGGTGTTTCGGGTCAAACAGATATTTGGGTCTCAAGAGGCAGGAGTTCCATTGCTTTGTTGCATAGTCCTTCTTTTCTTACTGCAGGTTTATCAAAGGTGATAAGTCTTTCAATTTGAACCTCTTGGATTATAGCAAGATTTGGCTGTCTGCTACATCTTGGGAGTCCACTTGGCCTACTACTTATTATTGGCCACATGTTGTGGTTTTACCAGGTCGATGGACACAACTCTGTTCTCCTTTTTACCAGCAAGGGGTGGTAGTACTACTGATCTTGTTCCTTGGATTGCTAAGACTGGTACTGCTTTTCTGTAGGAAGGCCCAAATTCCTTCTTTACCGCTATCTTTTCCCTGACTAGATCCCCAATCTTTGGAATCCAAACAGGTCTTGCTGGGAAAGGTGGTTTATCTTCAGTGACTGTTGGCTTTTGTGTTGTGTTACTCAGACTTCTTCTTGTTTCATTTAAGTCCTGTAAGACAGCAAAATGATCTTCGACATCAAAGGGTTTTTGTTTTACCACTGAAGTCTGACAACCGAGATCCTCGATTATCATTCTAGTACCAAATAGTAGCTCATAAGGAGTGATTCCCCCCAGAGAATTTCTTGGCAGATTGTTAAGACTATGTTGGACACTTATTAAATGTTTGACCCACCCACCACCCAAAACTAATACCTTTGCTGTTATGGATTGCTTTATGTCACAGTTTTTCCACTTCCGCATTACCCTCAGGGTGGAAGGGACTCGAGTACCGCAATGCAACGCCCAAACTAACCATGGCCGCTTTGTAAGCTCGAGAGCTTAACGCAGGACCCTGATCAGAATGTAGCGTGCCTATTGCGTATGTGCCGATAAAGACTCGCAAATCCTTTATAACAGTTCTGGCATCAGTCGAGCGCTGGGGCCATAACCAAATAAATCTCTTCCTAGTAGTTGCGGGGCCGCATATGTCTGTGGGGACGCCTGCGGGTAGATAGCCTAATGCTGTCTAACAAAGGTGTCTGTGTTTGGCTGGCTACTCTGTAGTTAGACGTCTGTGGCGGTTCATTACTGCGATCTCTGTTGCAGTCTGGCCAATTAGTTGCGAAATTGTATACATCAAATCCAGTCTCGGCCCCCAGTACATTTTTTCTAACTCTATTAGAGATTTCAAGATCCCTTGATGTCTCAGACCCTCTCCCATGTATGCTTCTTGAATCAAGAAAACTCTCTGCTTCCTGTTTGGAATTACTCTGTTCCCCACTCCAGGGATTTGAGCAAAAGGAACAGAGTTTGCATCAATTATGTATGTATTTCCAAGTGGATAGTGTAGCGGTAACGCTGCTTGATTGCCATCCATTGAGGCTTTTACTGCTAATAGGGTTTCGTCATCTATCGATTTTTTTGAGCGTTTAATTGTAGCTACAGAAGCTGTTTGCACAGCTGCCTTCGCGGCTTCATCAGCCAATGAATTCCCTGCAACGTGAACGCCATCACGCTGATGACTCAGTGTATGTATCACGTGAGTCTTTTGTAGTTCTTTCTGCAAAAGAACTACTTATTCCCAAAGCAACTTATGCTTGATTGTGCCACCTTTAGCGTCTTTGAATCCGTTTTGAACCCACTTATGCAGATACTCATTATAAGATTGGACGCCGTAATACGAATCGCACACTATAAGTGTGGGGAATTCGCGATAGGTATTTTCAAGCGCCATCTTGAAAGCCTGTAGTTCAGCTCGCTGAGCTGTACAGTCTGCGAGTGATTGAGTTTTTGTGACCATAGGTCTAAATTTGCCTTCGCGCCAGCGACCTTTAACAATCGCGCACGCAGCAATATAGGCTTGTTCACCCCCAATTGCGGGCTGTGCTGATCCATCTGTATATATCATACAGCCATAATGTTCAAGAGGAAGAATTTTGGTCGGCAGAGGACATTCGTGTTCATATTAGAGAAATTCTTGTGTCTTTAGACTAGGGTCAAAAAAGTATTGAACGTCTGTTGCAGCAAGAGAGTTAACCCATTGTATCCATCTCGGATGTTGAGCTTTTGAATTAGGAATGCTTGCTCTTGTCACTGCCTCTAAGGCAGGTACAGGTGTAACGATCATTATGCGTTTACCCTGTGCGAGAGCTCTCTCTTTTGGTACAGCAGTTTGAACCGCTGTCGAAATTTTTTCTGTGGAAGTGAACTTCATTTCTGCTTGTGTGTACAAGTGTGATTTGTAAGCTATTGGTACCGTTTCTCCTTCATTAATGGTTAGGTACGTAAATCCGCATCTTCCGGTTATGACTCGGATTACAAGGTTACGCACGTTTTCGCGTGTGTCTAGTTTAGTTTTTGCTAACATGTCTGTTTGTACTGAACGCAAAATTTCTGTGTGTGTTTGAGTCCAATGTGATGGTTTAAAATCAGGTTTGATTAATTCGTAGAGAATTTTAACCTTCTCTGCGTAATTCAGAACGTAAGTTCTTCCAAAATTCAGGAAACCTAGAATTGACTGTAAGTTTTTCAGCGTTTTTGGGGGTTGGAGCAGCGCACATTTCTCTAGAATGTTTGCTGCTAGGCTTTTGCCTTTACTTGACAACTCATATCCTAAGAATATGACATTGAGGTGGACAATTCTTGATTTTTTTAAAATTGAATTTATACCCCTCAGAAGCAAACCCAAGTATTATGGTGTTCACTCTTTCCAAGTGCTTGTCCAAGTCGTCGTCAGTAAGATAGATGTCATCGACATAAGATAATGCCTCATCATCGTACGTTTGTAGTAACTCCGTTACTCTTGCTGAAAATAACGCTGGGCTATTCTTGAATCCTTGGGGGAGACGACAAAATTGACGCTGTGTCCCCAAAATTGAGAAAGCTGTCAAATTCCTGCTTTCTGGTGCAATATTTTGACAGAAAAATCCATTTGAAATATCTAACGTCGTTTTATATTTTTATATTTTTTGCGCACGACGTTATTCATCAGTGCTGCACTGTGTGAGTTTTGTACTACAAATGTTTTGCAACAAGAGTTTAAGTGTCTAGAATCCAATACTAGACGATATGAATTGTCTGGTTTGGATACAGGAAACAAAGGATTGTTCATAGATGAGGTGCATGTTTCGATCACCCCTTGGTATTCAAGTTGATTTAAAATCTCCCTGACCTGTTTTTTAGCTTCTTGCTTAACCGGGTACTGCTTTTGTGCAGTGGGCTGTTTTTTTAACTGGATTTTATGGTGAGGAGAATCCTCATCCCATCCTGCGTGATTTTTATATAATGCTGGAGCTTGGACTACAGCCCATTTTCTGGCATATGTATATTTTTTATGAATTGGAATGTGATTAGAGAAGGCTGGCATAATTATCTCTTCGCCATGTGGGCACTCCCTGACAAATTCAGGCGGCCAGTCTTGTTCAGCTAGAAGAATGTCATAGCCCTTAGAGAGCTTCTCCCAAAAGAGTGCTCTTATTTTTCTAGTTATGTCCCCCTCCATCCGGAGTGTTACTTCATATAACTTATGGGGTATACTAACCCTGGTGTCTGCAGTTTCAACCTGAATGCATTCATTCAAGTCCACTGTCTCCAGATGATCCTTCAGGATCTTGCGAACTATGGTTACTTCTGCTGCGCTGTCTAGCATTGTCTGAGCCCACTCCCCGTTCTAGAGTTGTGTTCCCAAGATCCTCGGCATGTCTGACTTTTATGCTTGCTACCTTCTTTTTGGAAAACTGAGCTTTTTTACTTTGGTGAACTGGTTCCTTATCTTTGGACTTGACGCGTTCTTCCTTGTGTTCTGACCGTCCTCTTCTTTCCGATTACTGCGAGGAAGTCTGAAAAGATCGAGAGGGACGTGTATCATTATCTTGATATCTGTTTTTTCAAATTATCCCTATTCCTAAGATTATATCTCTTTTCAGAGGGCTCCCTTTGGGGAGACTTGTCTCTCTGTTTGGGAGACCTTCCTCTGGGTTGAGAATATTTTTCTCTAGGAAGAGTTTGTTTATTACTCTCCCACTTCTTTTTTGGAGTAGTGAGATTATTCTTAATAAATGTTTTTTTCAGGATTTTCAGTTAGTTGGGGCTTCAATGGTTTTCCACCCAAACTATCTCTACCTAATTCTTCATATGATTTTTCAATAATTCGGGCAACCTCATAAGGTTGGTCTGCTATATCTGTTTCTTTTAACTTCTGGCAGCAGGTTGGACCGTCAATTGTTAATTGAACTAATTGTCTATATGCTTTTATTAATTGTTTTAGCTGAGCTAAAAGTTCTCTATCTGACATTTCTTCAATGTCAGGATGTGGTGTATAGCTGGCTAGAACCGGCCATGTAGCTCCTGGTCTACCTAGTGGACCGAGCCTGGTAATGTGATTTTGATGTTTTAGGGCGCCTTTAAACCAGAGCTGATGCTCTTGGTAAGTTAGTGGAATTTCAACGTCCTCGAAAGGGACGTATTCCGCTGGAGGTTCCTCTATTTTGTAGTAGTGGAACTCCCATGTTACTGGATTTGCTTGTGGAAAAGTAATCCATGAATAGAATACTTCTGTCTGCCGATATTCATGTGCCTCTATCACAAATATAAATTTACCACCTCTCGATGATACTCCATTTTCTATTGTTTAATAGTTATGGTTTTCCTTATATTTGCCGGGATGAATATAGCATCCGGGTCATTTTGTTGGAGAGCTGTGCCATCTAAGACTGCTTGAGCTGCTATTCTAGCTCTATCCCTTTCGTCGTCACTCACCGACATTTCTATTTACTAAAAATTCTGCAGAACAATTTTCAAGGAAACGAAGATTAGGTGCACAATATTTTGGAACACTGTATCCTTCAAGGTTGACTAAACCAAAAACGAATACATAGGATTCTCGTCCTACTAAGTTTTGGCGGATATTATGCCCTTTCAGACGTCTATTGGAGTTTTTACTGGAAAGAGGAGTCTGAGTGAAAAGCACGACTGAGTTACTTTAGTATCTAGCGTTAAATTATCGCGTTACCAAACGTTGGGCGCCATGTAGTGTAGTTCCTATATTCCCAATAGGCTCTGCGCATTGGAATAATATATCCTGTAGCTTAGACGTAGGACTGAGGTCTACTAGGTCTCTACCGGTTATATTAGACTTAATTGTGAGTGCCAGCTAGCTCAGAGGTCACTAGAAACTTTCTCGAATAAACAAGAAGGGATTAGTTTCTGACAACCGCATAAAACATGACAACTTTTTTTCCCAAGAATAAGAAATCAAATCTCTAGAGTCGCGGAAACAATAGATAAACTATTTCACTCAGTCAATCGTGCATGCTTAGTTTCACCAGAGGTGCAAGAGAAATAGAGAGACGGGCGTTTTCAATGAAAAGGTATATATTGAACAGTCTTCTTTCTCAAGCATTGAAAATGAACTGCTACAATAGTAGAGCTTACTATGAAGTACAATGCATATAATACGAACAGTATTATAAAGTAGTACTGTAAAAGCATGATATGATTTCTAGGCCATAAAGTGCATAAAATGTATAAAATACATAAAATACATACAATGATAAAAGGATGACTAAAATACTGAACTGGTGCTTCTAGAATACGCCTACCCCGGTGTACCTAACCTAAGTCGGGTAAGAGGGAGGGAGTATAAGAGGAGGAGTTTAAGTCTAGGAGTTCTCTGCCAGGAATCTGATTCCGATAATTCTCTAAGAGGTCTAATCAGCTCCGTACCTTTGTTCTAGAATGTATCTCGTTCTCGGGACTCGATTTCCCAGATACCCTCAAGGGTAGCCTGGAAACACTGGAGCTGGATTTCTCGGCAGGAGAAATGACAGAGTCTCGCAGTGCGTCTGCTGGAGGGTCAGCTTCCTTCGGCACTTGCTGCTGCAGGGCGTCGGGCAAGTAGATAGTAGATCTGCTCCAAACCACTGTGTGTTTGTTTAGGCAAATCAAGGCATATTTATACTTTGAAGGTGCTGAGTTTGACGCATGTTTGGACTTAATAACGTCATTCAAAGGCTCATTTCTTGTAAAACGCCTGGAGTTCTAGGAGAACTTAATATTCAAGCAGGGGGAAGTCCCGAGATGCTGAAGGCGTTTTTTTCCAAGAAACCGTTGTTAATTCTTGGAGCTTAGTGGAAGTATCCATGCCGTATTTGGGCAGTATGGTATAGGCCAAATATGGTAATGATTTCTATGCCTATATAAGGAAATGATAAAGTATACCTATATAAGGGCATGAATCGGGAAATTTATACTAGGGTCTGAGATTCATTTACAACACCCCTTCTCTCTGCTGCCTACGGTTGTGGCATTGTAATTCACGGTTACTCCCACACGTTGCAGGGATTTATAAAAACTCCCATTTTTCAATGGGAGCCTGTGCTGCGGGCGGTTTCCACATGCCGCACAAGCTCCCATAGAGAAATGGGAGTTTGCGACCGCACCATGTGCGGGCGCATCGTAATAAGGTGTGCAGAACTGCCGACCATTGGTTCGGTCAGTTCTCACACAGAAACTGTGTCGGTCGGAGGCAACTCCGACTGCCATTGTAATAGGCCCCTGAGTGGGACGCTCCCGGGCAGCCATGCGCTATATAAATCCTGCTTTCATTTCATTTCATTTCATTTCAGTGTATTGGGCTCGGGAGGGACACTTGCCGACGCCACCACACTGCTTTGAAGGGCACAGATGGTGCCCTCCTTGCATACTCCAGTTTGACCCAATCAGGAACCCTTGGTCCCCGCTATGGTGCGAAACTGGACAAAGGAATGTGGAGTATCCTCCCGTCTGTCCAGCCCCTCCTCTGGGAGGGACCCCAGAGTGGTTCCAACCCTTTCCTTAGGGTATTTAGCGGCTTCCCTGTGGGTGGGTCCTCACCTTCGTGAGACCAGCCTCAACCCTGAAACTGCATCACTCTTCATCCGTCTGAACACTTAGACTTTGTTGAACTTTGTCTGGAACCGTAACTGCACCAAGGAAGACTCCTGCTGCCACTGGTTATCGCTGTTCTTCAAGTCTTCTGCATCATCTGTGTCTGTGCTTCATCCAGGTTCTCCAGAAGACATGTGGACGTGATGCCCACAGGTCTTCTGGAGAGCCTGGATGAAGCACAAGCACAGACCAGGGCATCCGGAGAAATCTCCTTTGGAGTGAATGAGTCACTCCTCTGCATCAAAAGGCACAGCAACAAAGCTGACCGGTCTGCTGCTCCTGTCATCTAACGGACTTCAGAGGCCAACAACACAGTTGGTGGTTCTGCAGCTCCCTAGAGGCCTGACCTGTCTTCTCTGCAATTTTGAGGACAGTATCCCTCGACGGAGCTGCTGGTACTTAACCCCTGTGCACAGTGACGACTTGCCATTGCCAAGGCTTGTTGGCTGTGCATCCAGAAATCTTTGGGCTAGAAGAAGCTACAGCCACCAGCCTCTCACATCCTGAAGATCGTCATCCTCTCTGCGGTCCTGCATTGTGGGTCTCCATCTTCGGTGAGCTGCCTGAGGTCCTCCTGCGACTCCTGTGCCTTCCGCGTTTGGGTCCTCTCAAGGGACTTCCATTGCTTCAGTGGGCTCACCTGCTTGCACAGGGCCTGCTTCGACTCTCCTGCTGTTGGTGAGTCCCTTGGACCTTGCTGGTCCCAATGTTTGCCTTTCTTCATTCTCCACACCAGTGGAGGCTACCAAGGCTTGTTGGTGCTCCTGTCGGGCACCAACCACCATGGCACTGACATCCAATGTGGGACCGCTCGTGCATGGCTCCTGATCTTCCTCAGCCTCTCCAGGTCCTTACAGATGCAGCGACAAGGTCACTGTAGACTCTTCTGAACCTCCCGACAACGGTCGGCATTGTGTCTCCGTGCCTCCTGGTCACCTAACAATGGCATAGACTCTGTCCCCTCTACTTGCAGGTTCTTCACTTCCAGAATCTACCAATGGATTTCTCCGGATTTCTTCAGGGACTTCTCCAGGGGTATTTTCTTCTAAGTCTCCCATTGTCGTCAATAGTAGGTTCCTCGTCTTTTCACCCCTATGCACCTGGCTTCCCTGGTGTAAGTAACCTGGTTTCAGGGACATCCATGGGTGGGGTGGCTCTCTAACCTGACCTCCAAAGGGTTTCTTCTGTGTCCTCGGGGAAGAGTCTTTTTCTGCAAAACTGCAACTGTGACTTCTCCATTGGCTTCCATTGGGCACACAGGTATGTTTCCAATCTTTACAGCCTCTGTGGCGTTCCTAGATACTTACCTTGGGTGGTTCCTTGTGTCATGAGCACCTCTGAGTCTTCTGCTCCAAGTACCTTTGTCCCTTGCAGTTCGCATTCCACTTTCTTAGTATGAGAGGCTGGCTTAATATATGGTGCAAACCTATTCAAGTGAAGCACCTTGCACTAATTCAGATAACCCTTATGGTGATTTTAGTAGTCTTAGACAACCTTAGAAAGCTCTCTAAGTGGTAGCTGAGGACAGCAGCCTTCAGGCTTAGTCTAGAAGGAGTGAATATCAGCTTGTTTCACCAGTACATAATCTTATGGTATAGGTTAAGTGAAAAAGAACCACCTAGTGTATGTATTTTATTATCAACACATTGCAATATCTCCTTTCTGATAGATACATCTGCTGTGTGGATTTCTCACCTTGTGAATATCCCCCTTGCGCCAGCAACGTTCGGAAAATTATTCGTAGCACGCCGGCGTGGACGACGTCATAGGAGCACGGCATCGCGCGTGACTCCGTCTGACGTCACCGACTCCATATAAGGCCCACGTCGGCGTGATGACGTCAGTTCCCTTTTTTCCGCGTCGTCGACGCTAACGGTTTCTGGGATCTTCTGCGATACTTTTGTATCTTTTCTCTGTTTAGCTGATACAGTTTCTCTGTTGGAATTCACTTCTTCGCCGAGGATGTCGTCGAGGAAGACAGGTTTCAAACAATGTGGTTCCTGTTCCCGGATGATGTCGATCACCGATCCGCATTCCGACTGTCTGTGGTGTCTTGGTTCGGGTCACGATGTTAAGAACTGTCATTCCTGTGACAAGATGAACCCCAAAGCCTTGCGAGAGCGGGAGGCGAAGCTTCTGCTTGCAAAGGTGAAGGAAAGAGAAGCCGGAAGGTCTTCGAGGTCGGTGTCCAGGCGCTCGAAGTTGAGACAGCTGTCGCGGTCGAAGTCGAGGTCGGCTTCGAGGGCCAAGGTGAGGTCGAGGTCGAGAGAGAGATCGAGGTCCAGAGAGAGGTCGAGGTCCAGAGGGAGGTCGAGGTCCGGATCCAAGTCGGCCTCGGGCCATGCTTCGAGCTCCTCGAGAAAGAAGCATAAGAGGAGTAAACATCACTCCAGACACCACTCTGGCAAGGAGTCTTCGGATTCGAGGAAGAAGTCACGTAAACATCACAAGGACTTCGTGTCTCCTTCTCCGGCTCGATCTCACGTTGGTTCTCCAGTTCAGGAGCCGGAACAGGATCTGGAGTCGCACCATTCATCGGTGCATGAAGAAGAGGTTCCTCGAGCACCGACTCCGGTTGTGGAGCCTGAAGAACAAGAGGGCCAGGGTGCGCCTTTGCCGGATCAGCCTCCTTCGGAGCGGCCGTTGGGTTCGTACCCACCCTTTCCAGGTCCAGGTCAGGATCCCTCGCAGTTTTTAAACGCCATGTTTGGAGTTTACTCGAGGGCAATGTACCCCACTGGTGCGCCTGTTGGTCCCATGGGTCCTTTGTCTTTCAATTTGGGTGTGCCCCAGGCTTATGCCCCGGCCCCCTTTATGCCGTTTATGCCGACGCCTTGTACTCCTTGGCTCGGTACGGCGCCGCCGAGGTCGTCGACTTCGCATGCGGCTTCGCCGACTCCGGATCGGCTTCGTGGTGATTCGGATCGTGGTGCTTCCCGTCCTCAGGCTCCTCGCTCGACGTCGACTCCGGCGCCGTCGGAGTCGTTGCCGGATCCATTGACTTCGGTCCGCATGGAATGGTCGAGGCGCAGGGCACAACGCCTCTTGGAGGAGAAGGAGTATATGGACTCCGAGGTTGAGGAAGGAGAGTTGCAGGATCAGGGGGATTGTTTTGAGGACCTTCAAAACGCAAGTGGCCTGGAACTTTCTCCTGAGTGGGGTTTGCCATCCATTTCAGATACTCCATCTAAGGACTTAGCACCCTATCATATTGTTATTAGGAAGGCTGCAGATTTGCTAGGCTTGACTTTGCCCACAGTTGAATACAAGCCCAACATCCTTACGGAAGTTTTGCATTCGCCTTCTTCAATTGTGGAGCCTACACTTCCTTTTACAGAAGCATTGACTGAACCAATAAAGGAGGTCTGGAAGAGACCTTTGTCTGCTCCTGCGGTTTCCAGGTCAGTGGCAAGGCGTTACAGGGTGGCTCCTGATGACCCTGAGTTTCTTTCCTCGCATCCTGCACCGGAGAGTCTGGTAGTGCAGGCCGCCTGTTCCAGCAGGGCTGCGGGCTCTTTCCCTCAGGTGCCGGCAGACAAGGACTCTAAGAAATTGGACCAGTCTGCTAAAAAGATTTTCTCCTCGGGTAGCATGGCCTTGAAGTCCACCAATGCTACTTGCCTTTTGGGGAGATACGTTCATGCGTTGATGGACTCTGTTAAACAACTTTCTTCAAAGCTTCCAGAGGAAGAACTTTAACGAGGTGGTTGCTGATACTCAGGCTGCAGCTCGTATGGTTATACAGAGTGGTATGGACACGGTGGACTCTGTTTCCAGGATTATGGGCTCTACTGTTGCAACAAGAAGGGCTGCATGGCTTAAGTCCTCCGATTTTTCTTCTGATGTTCAGTCTACATTGTTGGACTTGCCATTTGATGGGACAGGCCTCTTTGGCAAGAAGGCTGACGTAGCTCTGGAGAGATTCAAAGACAGCCGGGCTACGGCGAAGTCTTTGGGCCTTCAGACAAGGGGCTCTGCGGCTAGGAAGTTCAGGGGTTTTGGCAGATCCAATTTTCGTCCCTACAACCAAGGACAGCAGCAGCAGCGTCAGAATCCTCTGTATAAAACCTACAGAGGAAAGCAAAGGGGCCGTGGTCGTGGACGCCAGGCCTCCTCCTCCTCCTCCTCTTCCTCTAATAATCAACCCCCTCCCTCTGCAGCAAAGCAGTCCTAGATCCGCCATTCTGGATCATGTGGCTCCGGTGGGGGGTCGGCTTACTCATTTTCTACGGGATTGGGAATCGGTTACATCAGATCTTTGGGTTCTCAATCTTGTAGAAAATGGGTATGCTCTTCCTTTCCAGGAGTTCCCTCCCAATTACCCTCCTTGCCAGGGTTTTTGTTCGGAGGACCACCTTGTTCGCCTGCAGGAAGAAGTCCTGGCTTTGTTCAAAAAAGGTGCGATAGAGGTGGTTCCAGAGCAGGAAAGGGGTCAGGGGTGCTACTCCCGGTATTTCCTGATCCCCAAGAAGGATGGCAGGTTACGTCCAATCCTGTACCTCAGGATTTTGAATCTCTATCTCAAGCAGGAGAAATTCAAAATGCTCACTCTTGCGCAGGTTCTTCAAGCGCTGTTGGAAGAAGACTGCATGGTGTCAATCGACTTGCAGGATGCGTATTTTCACATCCCAATCCTGAAGTCGCACAGGAAGTATCTCCGATTTACGGTGGGATCGCAACACTACCAGTTTGCGGTCCTTCCGTTTGGTCTTACTACTGCGCCTCGAGTTTTCACCAAGGTGATGGCAGTGGTGGCGGCACATCTCAGGAGGTCGGGGATACCTGTATTCCCGTATCTGGACGACTGGCTGATCAAAGCGGAGTCGCCCAAGAAGATGCTTCATCACCTGCAAGAGACATCGCAGCTGTTGTTCAGGTTGGGTTTTTCGATAAACGTGCCCAAATCTCACCTGGTGCCCTCCCAGCGCAACCTGTTCATAGGTGCGGTACTGGACACTACTGTATGTCGTGCATTCCCTCCTCCGCAAAGGATTCGCGACATTCAGGAAATGATTCCTTTATTTCACAATGGAGCGGTTGTTCCGGTCCTGAAGGTCCTTCGCCTGCTCGGTCTGATGGCTTCTTGCATTCTCCTGGTCAACCATGCACGCTGGCACATGAGGGCACTCCAGTGGTGCCTCCGCAGGCAGTGGTATCAACACAACGGAGATCTTGGGGAGTCAGTGAAGATCTCCAGAGAAACTGCGGCGGATCTGTCTTGGTGGGGCGTGGAAGGCAATCTGTCTCAAGGAAAGCCTTTTCAGCTTCCACCATCGGTGGCCACCGTGATAACGGATGCATCCACTCTAGGGTGGGGTGCTCATCTGGGGGATCTGGAGGTCAAGGGTCTTTGGTCTCCGGAGGAAAGGTTGCTTCACATCAACCTTCTAGAATTGCGGGCCATACGTCTGGCGCCCAAGGCATTCCTCCCTTCCCTTCGTGGTCGGTCGGTCCAGGTCCTGACGGACAACACGACCGCGATGTGGTACATCAACAAGCAGGGAGGAGTAGGGTCGTGGTGTCTTTGCAAAGAGGCTCTGCATCTCTGGTCCTGGGTTCAGGACCACCAGATTTGTCTGATGGCAAATCATCTGGCCGGAGTCCTGAACGTACGTGCGGACATTCTCAGTCGGCAGTTCTCTGCCGACCACGAGTGGCGGCTTCACCCGGAGGTTGCTCGCAACATCTTTCAGATGTGGGGGACTCCTCGGGTGGATCTGTTCGCCACTTGCGAGAATGCTCACTGCCCGTCATTCTGCAGTCTCCAGTATCCGATACAAGGAGCATTGGGGGACGCGTTTCAGTTGAGCTGGGGAGGTCAGCTCCTTTACGCGTTTCCTCCCATACCCTTGATTCCTCGGGTTCTGAGGAAGATTCGCCAAGACCGGGCCCGAGTCATATTGGTCGCCCCGGATTGGCCGAGAAGGGTGTGGTACACAGATCTTCTCCACCTCTCCTCTCACCAGCCGCTCCGTCTCCCTCTCAGGGCAGACCTCCTCTCTCAGATGGAGGGGCAGGTTCTACACCCCCACCTCCAGACATTACACCTTCATGCCTGGAGATTGAACGGGGCAATCTGAATTCTTTCTCTCTCCCTCACGATGTGGTGGATGTCATACTTTCTGCCAGGCGCGACTCCACCAAGTCCATTTATTCGTATAGGTGGTCTAAGTTTGTATCTTGGTGTAGGGAGAGGGATGTTGACCCGTTAAAGGCTCATTTATCTGATATCTTGTTGTTTGCTCTTTCTCTGGCGCGGCAAGGGTTTGCTGTTGCCACTGTTAAAGGTTACCTTTCGGCCTTATCGGCATTTCTCTGTTTGCCGGATCAGCCCTCTCTTTTTAAATCTCCTGTGGTATTGAGGTTTTTGAAGGGACTCACTAATAGGTTCCCTCCTTCTCCCTTCATTGTGCCTCATTGGGACTTGAATCTTGTGTTAACCTATCTGATGGGTTCGCCGTTTGAACCCTTACACAAGTATCCAATGAGGCTTCTTTCTTTTAAGACGGTCTTCTTAGTAGCAATTACCTCGGCAAGGAGGGTAAGTGAGCTTCAAGCGCTTAGTTCCAGCCCCCGTTTTTGTCCATCCATGCTGAAAGAATGGTTCTTAGGACCAGGGCTGCTTTTCTGCCTAAGGTGGTTACTCCCTTCCACCTAGGTCAATCCATTACCCTTCCTACCTTTTATCCTCCCCCACACCCTTCCAAGGAGGAGGAGAGGCTTCATCGCCTGGACCCGAAGAGAGCGGTTAGTTTCTATCTTGATAGGACTAAAGACTATCGAATAGACGATCAGCTCTTCGTGGGTTTTGCTGGCTGCAAGAAGGGCAGATCGGTGCACAAGCGCACACTTTCCAGATGGATTATTCTCTGCATCAAGATTTGCTACTCTCTGGCGGGTAAGGACCCTCCTGAGGGTATTAGAGCTCATTCAACTAGAGCGAAGTCTGCTACTTCTGCATTGTCTAGAGGTGTTCCTGTTGAGGACATTTGCAGGGCCGCGACTTGGGCCTCCCTCCACACTTTTGCGAAGCACTACTGCTTGGATGCTGAGGTGAGGAGGGACGGCCACTTCGCGCGCTCTGTTCTCCAAGATTTCCTGGTGTAGCAGAGTGGACACCCTCCTCCGGGAATGGGGACTGCTGTGGGACTCTATTCACAAGGTGAGGAATCCACACGGCAGATGTATCTATCAGAAGAACAAGTTACTTACCTTCGGTAACGCTTTTTCTGGTAGATACAATATCTGCCTGTGGATTCCTCACTGACCCACCCGCCTCCCCGTTGTCCACTCTGCTCTACCTGGGTTTATGTGCAAATGTAATTATGGTTTTGTATATCTGATTTTGTATAGTTTTTCACTTTAAATGCTTTTGATTTGCATGTACTGTGTACATTGTGTATATATATATATATATATATATGTACTCGTTGGTCCGTCCGGGTGCCTCGAAGGCACGGAAAAAAGGGCGGAACTGACGTCATCACGCCGACGTGGGCCTTATATGGAGTCGGTGACGTCAGACGGAGTCGCGCGCGATGCCGTGCTCCTATGACGTCGTCCACGCCGGCGTGCTACGAAGAATTTTCCGAACGTTGCTGGCGCAAGGGGGATATTCACAAGGTGAGGAATCCACAGGCAGATATTGTATCTACCAGAAAAAGCGTTACCGAAGGTAAGTAACTTGTTCATCCGGAGATATAAACACAATACACACAAATACTTAAGAAATAGAACATGTATGTTGCACAAATACACAGTGCTCTCCAGGGGTAGATCAAACCATATACTAAAATAGTGGGATGCTTACCACAAATCAAGTCAAGACTGGACCCGTAAGATGTAGAAGTGCTGGGGACCCAAGGAACCACCAGAGGTAAGTACCCAAGAACCCCACGGAGGCCGTGTGCAGAACGTGAACAGGACTGTGTGACCATCACAAGTCAATGGGTAAGCCGCGGTTGCAGTTTTGAAGAAGGAGCCTTCCAAGAGGACCCCGTGGAAGATTGGAGAGTCACCCCACCAGTGGATACCCCAGGAACCAGGATGCCTACAACAGGGAAACCTGGTACATAGAAGTGAAGTGACGTCGAAAACCGCCCTAGACCACATTGGAGGACTCCAGAAAAGATGCTGTTGAGAAGGAGACGAAGGAGTCTGGTGGAACTCAAAGGTGGTTTCAAGATTAGAGGTATCTGCAAGCAGAGGAGGCAGAGTCTGCCACTCAGGAGTGACAAGGAGGCATGGAAGACAAATGCCCACGGATATTGGTATATGAAGTAGAGTTGATGGTGCCCTTGAAATGTGGGTGTGCGGACCAGGCAATGCTGTGGAGTCATTCATGAGCTGTCCCACATCGGATGACGAGAGCCAAGGGGTCAGTGCCCTGGCAGGGGCACCAACAAGCCTTGGCAGTGGCAAACAACGTAGTCGTCGAAGAAGGTGCAGTGTCGGGACCAGCAAGGTCCAAGTGACTCACCACGAGCAGGTAAGTCAGAGCATGACCTAGCAAGCAGGGGAGCTCACTGAAGCCAAAGAAGACCCTCAAGAGGGCCCACTGGCAGAGGCAGAGGAGTCACAAGAGGACCTTGAGCAGCTCACCAAAGGATGCAGGACAATGGTGCAAAGGATGTGATGCAGGGGAAGATCAGGGCTGCAGGAGATGCTTGATGTTGGAGCTTCTTGGTTCCCAAAGATCTCTGGAGGAGAGAGTCAACAAGCCTTGGTGACAGCAAATCGACGCAGTGCACAGGGGTTCTGTTTCAGCGGTCTGGAAGAGGGATACAGGCCTCAAACTCGGTATGAAGACAGAGTAGCCCTCCAGGGAGTTGCAGAACCGCCACCTGTGTTGCAAAGACTTTTGGAGTCTGTGGGAGCCCAGGATCAGCAGACCAGTCAGCTGCGTTGCCTGCAAATGCAGGCAAGTGACTCTTTCACTCCAAGGGAGATTCCTTCCGGTGTCTTGGATGTCCACAGGGCTGGTGAAGAACCTGTAAGGGGGACGAGCACAGACATTGCAGAAGCCTGGCAGGATGATGAGACCATGAGCAGCAGGAGCCTTTCCATTTACAGTCTCGGTTCCCAAAGTGAAGTCCAGCGAAGTCCAAAGTGCCCAGATGGTTGAAGTTGAAGTGGTGTTCGATCTGGATCTTGTTCCACAATGAATCTAGGGGCCCATCTACAGCAAAGTCCTTAAGTACCCAAAGGAAAGTATCTGAAAGAGACACGTTAGTGATAGATTCCTTACCTTAGAATATCCCCAGGCGTCAGACTGGATCCGGAAACTTTTGGGTAGCAATACCCCTGCGCGCCGGTAGGCGTCGTCTGCGGCTCCGCGTCCGTCGTCGGCGTCGTGAGCGCCGGGATGACGTCGCCGGAGTACTTAGACGGCGCCCATGCGCGCTGACGTCAGTTCTTCTTTTTTCCGCGCCAGCTAGCGCAGATCCGGAAGAAGCTCTACCCCCAGTCACTTTTTGACTGAAAACTTTTTCGATCTTTTTGATCCTCTATTTAGTCGATCCTCGACTATCGGTGCCAGGGATGCCCGGGTTCAAGCCTTGCTCGAAGTGCGGCCGACTCATGTCGGTCACGGACCCCCATCGCCGGTGCCTGAAGTGCTTAGGCCTCGACCACGACGATCGAACCTGCTCCGACTGCCGGGCCCTGACGTCGAAGGCTAGGCGGGAGCGGTCCCGCAAGCATCTCGAGCTGAGGCAGTCGGCCCCGCGCCGCTCCAGGTCCCGGTCCCGGTCCCACGGGAGGTCGAGGGATAGGTCGCGAGGTCGGAGTCATCGACGTTCCGGGAGTGGACACCGATCGTCTGGTTCCAAGTCCTCAGGTAAGAGGCATGAGAGGTCGGAGCGACACCATCGATCCTCCGACCCGCCCCGTCGCTCGCACGATGCGACCGGGGACTCGGGCGACACCGCCCGCGCGGCTCCGCGGGAGTCGCAAGCGTCGCCGCCTGCCCCACACCTTCGGGTCCCTGGGCACGGCGCGTCGCAGGAGGAGGTCGAGAGGTACCTCATGGCCATGAGGGCCCTCCCTCCTCAGTCGGTTCCCGTGGCGCCTTCGGGCCGATCGGCTCCGTCTGGAGGTCCTTCCGGGTCGGGCGCTTCGGCCCCGACGACGTCGGGTGCTTCGGGCCCGGCGCCGCTGGCGACTTCGGTCCCGGCCCCGCGCGACCTCGCTGGATCCGGCTCCGGATCCGGGACCCCGCCGGTCAACCTTACGACCTCGCCGGCGCCGTCCCTTCAGGTGTCGTCCCCGGCAGCCGATGTGGTTGCCGACCCCAATGCTTCCTACGGTCCTACTCAGGAGTCGGAGGGGCGCCGCTGGGCGCCGATTCCGTCGGCCTTCGGAGAGTTCTATCTCCACGAGGAGGCCCTGGCTGTTAATCCTGGTCTCCAGGAGCCGGGTGACGAGGAGCAATGGGAGGGGTCCGAGGACCCTCTGGCACGTGATTGCCAGTCACATCAGGACTGGACATATGAGCTTGGGGAGGCCAGTGGTATTGACACCTCGCCAGACACTGGATTTACGTCGCCCCCGATTGTGGCTTCGGAGGCGGGTTCTGCTTACAGTGTAGTGTTGACGAAGGCAGCTAAGGCCTTAAACCTTCAGCTCCCCGTCGCGGCCGTGAGGACTAATCTCCTCACTGAGGTCCTCAAACAGCAGTCCGGCTCCGCGGAGCCCCTCCTGCCGTTCAACGAGGCCTTGTGTGACGTTCTTCTGGGCACTTGGTCCAAGCCCGCCACAGGCCCCCCTGTGGACAGGAACGTGGCCAGACGCTACCGCCCGGCACCGGGCGACCCTTGCTTTTTGTCCACCCACCCCACCCCCGAGAGTCTGGTCATCCAGGCCTCCAACTCCCAGACCGCATTCCCGTCGGCCCCGCCCGACAGGGAATCCAAGAGATATGAGCAGTTCGGGAAGAAGGTCTTCTCGTCTGTGAGCCTAGGGCTACGGTCAGTGAACACCAACTGTCTCTTGGGCCGCTACACCCACACTCTGTGGGACACGGTTGCGGAGGTGCTGCCACAATGCCCTGAGGAGGTCAGGGCTAAACTCAGCCAAACCCTTGCGGACGGCCGAGATGCGGCACGTTTTTCTATCCGGTGTGGGCTGGATACCACGGACTCACTGGGCAGGGCGATGGCAACGACGGTGGCGGTTCGACGCCACGCCTGGTTGAGGTCCGCCAACTTCTCGGCCGATGTCCAGGCCACCCTCCTGGACATGCCGTTTGATGGCCGTCGCCTCTTCGGCGACAAGGCAGACCATGCGCTGGAACGTTTCAAGGACTCCAGGGCCACGGCCAAGTCCTTGGGCCTTACGGCCCCACGCCAGCAATCGGGTGCCTTTCGCTCCTTTCGTGGCCACGGAAGGGGCGCCCCACCACGGGCCGCCAGCCACACGCCGCAAAATGTCCAGCAGCGCGGTGGCGGACGTGGGAACCGCCGCGGCGGTGGTCGGGGTCAGCGGCGAGGCCAGTCCACACCTCCCTCAGCAGCCCCCGCCT
Source organism: Lissotriton vulgaris (assembly GCF_964263255.1). Classification (NCBI taxonomy): domain Eukaryota; kingdom Metazoa; phylum Chordata; class Amphibia; order Caudata; family Salamandridae; genus Lissotriton; species Lissotriton vulgaris. The sequence continues at coordinate 1,539,893,990 of NC_141696.1, read as the reverse complement.
CAAAACCTTCCTAGTCCGAGTTTTCAGGCCCATGTGACGCCTGTGGGAGGCAGGGTTCGCCATCACCTCTCCCACTGGCATACAGTCACTTCGGACAGGTGGGTGCTGCAAATTGTCCGAAGGGGTTTCTCCCTCCCCTTCGAGTCTTCCCCTCCATCCATGCCACCTCAATGCCACCGTGTGTCGGGGGATCACTTGCGACTTCTGCAAGAGGAAGTTTCGGCCCTCTTGGCCAAGAGGGCCATCGAGCGCGTTCCTGGGCCAGAAGTAGGACGTGGCTGTTACTCCCACTACTTTCTGGTACCCAAGAAGGGCAAAGGGGGCCTACGCCCTATCTTGGATCTGCGGAACGTCAACGGCTTCCTCCGTACGGAGAAGTTCAAGATGCTCACTTTGGCTCAGGTCCTGGCTGCCCTGGACCCAGGAGACTGGATGGTAGCGTTGGACTTGCAGGACGCCTATTTCCACATCCCCGTCCTGCCGGCCCACCGGCGTTACCTGCGGTTCACGGTAGGCCACGAGCACTTTCAGTTTACCGTGCTCCCCTTCGGCCTTACCAGCGCCCCACGGGTGTTCACGAAGGTGATGGCGGTGGTCGCAGCCCATCTGCGCAGGCAAGGGGTGTCAGTCTTCCCCTACCTCGACGACTGGTTGTTGAAGGCGGGCTCGCCCCAGACAGTCGTCAGCCACCTCCAGACTACGGCCGACCTCCTGCACTTGCTGGGGTTCTCCATCAATGTGCCGAAGTCACACCTGTGTCCCTCTCAGAAGCTCCTCTTCATCGGAGCGGTTCTCGACTCGGCGCAGTTTCGGGTTTACCCACCCGAGCAGCGGGTTCGGGATATTCAGGCTCTGATTCCTGTCTTCGGGCCGTTATCCCGGGTCTCGGTCAGGTTGACGCTGCGGCTTCTGGGACTGATGGCCTCCTGCATCCTTCTGGTGCGTCACGCCAGGTGGCGGATGCGGGCTCTGCAGTGGGACCTGAAGTTTCAGTGGGCCCAGCATCAGGGCAACCTGTCCGATCATGTCCTTATCTCGGAGGGCACTGCGAAGCAACTGCAGTGGTGGCTCACGGACCGCGACTGGGTCAGTGGCAGACCCCTCTCCCTACCCCAGCCGGAGCGCGTAGTTGTGACGGACGCGTCACTCCAGGGCTGGGGAGGCCACATGGGGGAGGCGGAGATCAGAGGCCTCTGGTCTCCGGCGGAGTCCCGGCTCCACATCAACCTTCTGGAGCTGCGGGCGATTCGTCTTGCACTGAAAGCATTCCTCCCCTCTGTCAGGGGGAGCGTGGTGCAAGTGTTCACCGACAACACCACCGCCATGTGGTACTGCAACAAACAGGGCGGTGTGGGGTCGTGGACCCTTTGCCAGGAGGCTCTGCGCCTCTGGCAGTGGCTGGAACATCAGGGCGTGACCCTGGTGGTTCAACACCTGGCAGGCTCTCTGAATGCCAGGGCGGACGAGCTCAGCCGCCGGTGCATGATGGATCACGAATGGCGTCTGAACTCGGATGTGGCGCAAGGTCTCTTTCGACAGTGGGGAGAGCCTTGGTTAGATCTATTCGCCACAGAAGAGAACGCGCAATGTCAGCAGTTCTGCGCGTTGGAGTTTCCAAGGCGGCACTCGCTCGGAGACGCTTTTCGTCGCGAGTGGAGCTGCGGTCTGTTGTACGCCTTTCCGCCTATACCACTTCTGCCCAGAGTGCTGAAGAAGATCAGGCGCGACCGGGCCCAGGTCGTCCTTGTGGCTCCGGACTGGGCACGAAGATACTGGTATCCCGAGCTACTCAGCATGTCAGTCGATCCCCCGATTCGTCTGCCTCTTCAGGAGGACCTTCTGTCGCAGCAGCAGGGGACGGTCCTGCACCCGAACCTGTCCAGTCTCCACCTACAAGCTTGGAGATTGAGCGGCGGCAGTTGAGACCATTTGACTTGCCTCCCGAAGTCTGTGATATCATTCTGGCAGCCAGGCGTCCCTCCACAAAGTCGGTATACGCCTGCCGGTGGAACAGATTTGTGGCATGGTGCACAGCAAAGGCTGTGGATCCTCTCTCTGCACCCCTTTCGGAAGTGCTGCTCTTTCTTCTTTCCCTTGCCCAGCAGGGCTCTGCTCTGGGCACTCTTAAAGGGTACCTTTCTGCTCTTTCAGCCTTCTTGAGGCTACCGGATCAGCCTTCTTTATTCAAGTCCCCTATTGTGAGTAGATTTCTGAAGGGCATCACGCACATGTTCCCTCCTGTTCCCTTCGTGATGCCCCAGTGGGACTTGAATCTGGTTCTCACCTATCTGATGTGTGCTCCCTTTGAGCCGCTTCATAACTGCCCTCTTCGTCTCCTTACTCTAAAGACGGCCTTCCTGGTTGCCATCACCTCTGCCAGGAGGGTGAGTGAGCTCCAGGCTCTTTCTTCTTCTCCACCTTTCCTGTCTGTTCATCCTGATAAGGTGGTGTTACGTACACGACCTTCCTTTCTGCCCAAGGTTGTCACGGCCTTCCACATCGGGCAGTCCATCACTTTGCCCACCTTCTTTCCGCCTCCGCATCCCTCGAAAGAGGAGGAGAGGCTCCACCGTCTGGATCCAAAACGTGCGCTCTCCTACTACCTAGATCGCACACGCCAATTCCGGGTGGATGACCAACTCTTCGTTGGTTACGTGGGCGCGAAGAAGGGAAAGGCTGTGCACAAGAGGACCATCTCTAGGTGGATCATCTTGTGTATCCAAGCATGTTACTCCATGGCGAGGAAGGAGCCCCCAGCTGGATTGCGGGCTCACTCCACTCGGGCCACGGCAACGACAACTGCCCTGGGCCGCGGCGTCCCCCTGCAGGACATTTGCCAGGCAGCTACGTGGGCCTCGCTGCACACGTTCGCAAGACACTACTGCCTGGACAGTCAAGTCCGGAGGGATGGCTTCTTTGGCCGTTCCGTCCTCCAGGACTTTCTGGTGTGATATTGGTTCGCAGACCCACCACCGGGGTTGGTATTGCTGGGGTATCTATTCTAAGGTAAGGAATCTATCACTAACGTGTCTCTTTCAGATGCACAATTTACTACTTGTGTAACGATATATCTGTAAGAGACATTAGTTAGTGATAGATTCCTTACCGACCCACCCATCCTCCCCGTTCTGCGAACCGATATCTAGGGTTAAGGTCATCCCCTTTCAGGGCCCTAGTTTCATGGCACCAGTGTTAGTTCTATCATGGCTCTGCGTATCTGGCGCGGAAAAGCTGTGTTATCAGAACTGACGTCAGCGCGCATGGGCGCCGTCTAAGTACTCCGGCGACGTCATCCCGGCGCTCACGACGCCGACGACGGACGCGGAGCCGCAGACGACGCCTACCGGCGCGCAGGGGTATTGCTACGCAAAAGTTTCCGGATCCAGTCTGACGCCTGGGGATATTCTAAGGTAAGGAATCTATCACTAACTAATGTCTCTTACAGATATATCGTTACACAAGTAGTAACTTGTGCGTTGGGACGATTTAGGGGTCCCTAGGAGAGGAGGGGCCGGACAGTGGGGAGGACAATCGTATGCGCAGTTTCTCACCAGAGTGGGAGCCAATGGCTCCCTGAGCTGTTATAAACTGCAGTATGCAAGGAGGGCACCAAATGTGCCCTTAAAGAAGGCTGACTGGCGCTGGCAAGCGCTCCCACCCTGCCCCAATACACTAAACCCTGTCTGGGAGGTGGTCACACCTCCCCATGACAGGATATATATTGTTCTGCCTTCCCCTGCTCAAGCTTGGCTCAGCAGGAAGAGGGCAGAAACATCTTTCAGGTCAGCAGCAGACCTAGCTTGCTGTCCGGTTCTGTAAGACTGGTACCGGGAGCACTGAGGGCCTCCCGGAGGAGCTTTACAGTGCCTGAAATCATACCTCCACACCGTTTACGGTGTGGAGATATGATTCCAACATGCTTGATACCAAAGAAGACAGGGTTCGTTATAGCCAGTTTAGAGATGGTCTTCGTATAATGAGGCATGGCCACTCCATATATTGTAATGGCTGATGCACTTACAACCCGGGAGAATGAACTCCGAAGGTTGTAAGGGTGCCCTGCTCATGCAGGGGGACCCTCACACTTAGGACCAATCACCCTGCCTTCAGGATTGAAAGACCTGCTTTAGGGGTGACTTATAGTTATCTGAAAGAAACAGGTTAGTGTTAGATTCCTTACCTTAGAATATCCCCAGGCATCAGACTGGATCCGGAAGGTTTTGCATAGCAGTACCTCTGCGCGTCGGTAGGCGTTGTCTGTGGCTCTGCATCCTTCGTCGGCGTTGTTGGCGCCGGGATGATGTCGCCGGAGTACTTAGACATCGCCCTCGCGCTCGGATGTCTGTTCTTATTTTTTCCGCGCCAGCAAGCGCAAATGCAAAAAAAGCAGTACTTCATAGTCAATTTTTGACTAACTTTTTTGATCTCTTTTGGATCTTTTTTCGAGTCGTCACGACTCTCGGTGCCGATAGGGATGCCCGGGTTCAAACCCTGTGCCGATTGTAAGCACCTGATGTCGGTTACCTACCCCCACCTTCGGTGCCTCTATTGCTTTGGGGCCGACCACGATGACAAGTCGTGCCCCAACTGCCAGGCCTTGACGTCGAAGGCTAGGCGGTAGCGGTTCCGTAAGCTCCTCGAGCTCCAGCAGTGGGCCCGCACCACTCAAGGGCCTGGTCCAGGAGGAGGTTGAGGGAGCAGGTCGCGGGTCACAGTCATCACAGCTCGGTGAGTCGACACCACTCGTAGGGCTCCAAGTCCTCAGGTAAGAGGCACAAGAAGTCGAAGAGGCGACACCGCTCTTCCGACTACCCCCCGACGCTCGCGCGATGTGGCCGGGGGTTTGGGGGACACCGCTCACGCGGCTCTGCAGGAGCCGCAGTTGCCGCGCCCAGCTTCACACCCGCTGGTCCCTGGGCTGAACGAGACGCCGGAGGAGATCAGCGCCTTCCTCATGGCCATAAGGAATCGCTCCTCTCCGACGGGCCCCACAGAGGTGCCTCCGGGCCCTGTGAGTCCATCTGGGTGCCCTAGCGGGCCGGTGACTCCGGTCCCGATGCCGCAGGGCCCCACTGGATCCTGATCCGGGTCGCCGCTGGTCGACCTTACGACCCCTCCGCTGGTGCCGACCCAGAGGGTGTCGCCCTCGACGCCATCCCCGGACAATGTTGTCCCCGGTCCCCCCCTCGGTCCCGATCCGGCGTAGGACCGGCGTCGCTCGACGCGGCATTCGACACAGAGAGAAGAGCAATTCTTCTATGATCCGGAACCCATCCATTGAAGCTAACTATCTGGAGATGGAGGGCGAGGAAGATCGGGAGGGGTCTGAGGACCCTCTGGCACGGGAGTGCCAGTCGTATCAGGACTGGGCAGTTGAGCTAGGGGAGGCAGGTGGTCTGGACACTTCACCGGACATTGGATTTGTCTCCCCTCCTACCATGGCTACGGAGGAGCGGGCTGCTTACAGCTTGGTATTGACGAGAAAGGCCAAGGCCTTGGCTCTTGAGCTCCCTGTCGCGGCCGTGAGGACTAACCTCCTCACCGAGGTCCTCAAACCGCAGGCAAGCTCTTCGGAGCCTCTACTGCCGTTTAATCAGGCCCTCACTGACGTTCTGTTGGGCACCTGGTCCAAGACCGCTACAGGCCCTCCTGTAGATCGGAATGTGGCCAGACGCCACCGCCCGGCCCCAGGCAACCCTAGCTTCCTGTCCACCCACCCCACCCCCAAGAGCCTGGTTATCCAGGCCTCTAACTCCCAGATCGCATTCCAGACTGCTCCTCCTGGGATGTATGACGTTACAACACATACTTTTACAACGCCTACCTTTACAACGCAATTTTTACACCGCAACATCCATTACAACGCATACCATTACAATGCATGCCATTACAACAAATTCTTTGAAACTACCTTTACAACGCATTCCACTACAACGCATACTACATTTACAACGCATACCATTACAACGTATAACATTACATTGCATGTAAGGTAAGTATTGAATAGTGCAGGGGTAAAATTACTATTCTAACTCCAGGGGGTGCAACATTAGGGTAAGTGTTGGATAGTGTAGGGGTAAAAATTACTATTCTAACTCCAAGGGGTGCAACAGTAGGGTAAGTGTTGGATAGTGTAAGGGTACTATGTGTTGTAATGCTATGCGTTGTAATGGTATGCGTTGTAATGGTATGCGTTGTAATGACTGCGTTGTAATGGCATGCATTGTAGTGGTGTGCGTTGTAGTGTCATGCGTTGTAATGGTTGCGTTGTAAATGCATGCGTTGTAATGGATGTTGTGTTGTAAAAGTTTCGTTGTAATGGTAGTGCGGTGTAAAAGTTGCGTTGTAAAGGTTGTTTCCCCTCCTCCTGATCCGGAATCCAAAAGATATGACCAGTTCGGTAAGAAGCTGTTCTCCTCACTTAGTTTGCCCCGGAGGAGGCACGGGTAAAACTCGCTCAAGCCTTTGCGGAAGGACGAGATGCAGCACGGTACTCTATTAGATGTGGGCTGGATACCACGGACTCGCAAGGCAGGGCGATTTCAATGACGGTGGCGGTTCGTCGCCACGCCGGCTGAGGTCCGCCAACTTCTCGGCTGATGTCCAGAACACACTCATGGCCATGCCGTTTGATGGCCGTCGGCTCTTTGGTGACAAGGCAGAAAGCGCGCTTGAGCGTTTCAAGGACTCCAGGGCTACTGCCAAGTCCTTGGGCCTGTTGGGCTAGGGCCAGCAAACTTCTGCCTTTTGCCCCTTTCGTGGCCAAGGAAAAGGCGCCCCCCCCCACGTCCTGCCAGCCATGGGCAGCAAACTAACATCCAGCGCGGCGGCGGACGTGGAACCGCTGTGGCGGTGCCAGCGGACAGCGGCGAGGCCAGTCCACATCCACCCCCGCAGCATCCGCCTCAAAGCCTTCCTAGTCCGAGCTTTCAGGCCCAATTGATGCCAGTGGGGGCAGGGTTCGCCATCACCTCCTCCACTGGCTCACCATCACATCGGACAGGTGGGTGCTGCAAATCGTCCAAAGGGACTACTCCATCCCCTTCAAGGCGACCCCTCCAGCCATGCCACTGCAGTACCACCGCAAGGCCACTTTCAGCAGTGGGGAGAGCCTTGGTTAGATCTATTTGCCACAGAAGAGAACGTGCAATGTCATCAGTTCTGTGCGTTGGAATTTCCAAGGTGGCACTCCCTCGGAGACGCTTTTCATCGCGAGTGGAGCTGCGGTCTATACCACTTCTGCCCAGAGTGCTGAAGAATATCAAGCGCGACCGGGCCCAAGTCATCCTTGTGGCTCCGGACTGGGCACGAAGATTCTGGTATCCCGAGCTACTCAGCATGTCTGTCGATGCCCCGATTCATCTGCCTCTTCAGGAGGACATTCTGTCGCAGCAGCAGGGAACGGTCTTCCACCCGAACCTGTCCAGTCTCCACTTAAATGCGTGGAGATTGAGAGGCCGCAGTTGAGGCCATTTGACTTGCCTCCTGAAGTCTTTAATGTGATTCTGGCAGCCAGGCGTCCCTCCACAAAATCGGTATATGCCTGCAGGTGGAACAAGTTTGTGGCATGGTGCACAGCAAAGCCTGTGGATCCCCTTTCTGCCCCTCTTTCGGAGGTTCTCCTCTTTCTTCTTTCTCTTGCCCATCGGGGCTCTGCTCTGGGCACTCTAAAGGGCTACCTTTCTGCGATTTCCACCTTCTTAAGGCTCCCTGATCAGCCCTCTTTGTTCAAGTCCCCAGTTGTAAATAGGTTTTTGAAGGGCATCACTCATATGTTTCCTCCTGTTCCTTTCGTGATGCCTCAGTGGAACTTGAACCTTGTTCAGACCTATCTGATGTGCGCTCCTTTCAAGCCACTTCATAACTGTCCTCTTCGTCTCCTTACTCTCAAGACTGCCTTCCTAGGTGCCATCACCTCTGCCTGGAGAGTAAGTGAGCTCCAGGCTCTTTCCTCTAAACCTCCTTTCCTTTCTGTCCATCCGGACAAAGTTGTGTTGCAGACGCGACCCTCTTTCCTGCCCAAAGTAGTGACAGCCTTCCACATCGGGCAGTCCATCACCTTGCCCACCTTCTTTCCGTCTCCGCATCCCTCGAAAGAGGAAGAGAGGCTCCACCGTCTGGACCCAAAACGTGCAGTCTCATTCTATCTCCCGGCTCGATCTCTAAGATCTGAATCTTTGTTTCTTGCGGTGGTCCCGCGAGTAAAAAGGGCCCGCATTGGAGGCCGCTCCTTTGGGTTGCTGGCGCCACAGTTGTAGAACACTTTGCCTTTGGCGTTACGCGGTGCCACTAATTTGCTTACCTTTAGGAAGGGCCTTAAAACCTGGCTTTTTGCCCTTTAGGCTATTTTCCCTGTTTCTTTGTTTCTTTTGATCTGCTTTTATATCACTGTGTTGTGTTATTCTGCTACAGGTTCTCAATAAAAGCACCGGGACGCTCTTTTTGAGTAGCCGTGCGCTATATAAGACAACATATAACATAACATAACATAACATCTGGATCGCACACGCCAGTTCCGGGTGGATGACCAACTTTTTGTTGGGTACGTGGGCGCTAAGAAAGGTCGGGCGGTGCACAAATGAACCATCTCTCATTGGGTCGTCCTGTGCATCAAGGTGTGCTATTCTTTGGCTAAAAAGAAGCCTCCTGTTGGGCTGAGGGCCCATTCCACACGGGCCACGGCGGCTACTACTGCCCTGGGTCGGGGGGTTCCCTTGCAGGACATCTGTCAGGCGGCTATGTGGGCTTCGCTGCACACGTTCGCTAAGCACTACTGTCTGGACAGCCAAGTCCGGAGAGATGGCATTTTTCGTCCGTTTCGTTCTCCAGGACTTTCTGTTGTGATCTTGGTTCCCAGACCCACCACCGGGGTTGGTATTGCTGGGGTATCTATTCTTAAATAAGGAATCTAACACTAACCTGTTTCTTTCAGATGCACAAGTTACTTACCTTCGGTAACAATATATCTGTAAGAAACAGTAGTCAGTGTTAGATTCCTTACCGCCCCATCCATCCCCCACGTTCTGCGAACCGATATCTAGGGTTAAGGTATCTCCCTTTGAGGGCCCTAGTTTTTTGTATGGCACCAGTGTCGTTCTTTGGCATGGCTCTGCGTTCCTGGTGCGGAAAGGTATGTATAAGAACTGACGTCTGCGCCAGAGGGCGGCATCTAAGTACTCCGACGACGTCATCCCGGCGATCACGACGACGGACGTGGAGCCGAAGACGATATCTACCGACGGGCAGGAGTACTGCTACGCAAAACTTTCCGGATCCAGTCTGACGCCTGGGGATATTCTGAGGTAAGGAATCAAACACTAACTACTATTTCTAACAGATATATCGTTACCGAAGGTAAGTAACTTGTGCATCTGTCCATAAATCAGCAGGTACCACTATGTCAAACTGACCATCCTAATCCTTCAACAAAACTTTTGAAACTTTCACAAACCTTTCAACTTGTCTGTACCATTCAACTCGCTTCTCTCTTAATTTTGGAAAATCATTTGTAAACGATAAAATATCTTGCCTAGTCCATGGAACATGTACATATCCTCCTCCTGGTACTTCACTCATTTGACATAACCTTTCTGTCTGTTTGGGTTCTCAGAAAACATATTCTGTTGCATTTTTGTTTGTCTGAGCTTCTTCCCTTTTCTTAGTTCACCTAGCCTTCCACCTGTCTAGTTCTCCCCATTTTTGTAAAATCAACATCAGTTCTTTAATCTGTAATTTTCTTCCTTACATATTTTCTAAATCTTTGTCAGTAAATTCTGCTCTGTAAGGCTTCTGCAGTACCTTGGATCTCCCTATTTCAATTCCCATCTTCAAAGCAAGCTCTGTTAATTTTTCATGAAATATTTTTACATTCCTGGTGATGCTTCTGCATATGAATAATAATTATTCTTCACAGTACATATTTAATCTGTCTATTCCCACATTTCCAGTTATAATTTTTTCTAATTCTACTTTTAATTTATAAATATCCAATATCTTTGTTTGTTGTACTGCTGTATCCACTCCCTGTGCCCATCTTTCTAATTCTTCTGGTGACTTCTAGTTCCTGTGGAAGTTTCCATTCATATTTCTTTTGAACAACTAGGTGTAACTGTTCTTGGTGTCTCATTTATCGGTTCTCTTATTGGTAAATTCATTGGTGATATTACAGACTCACATTCACTAACTTGGTCTTCGAATATTATATTCTCTTTCCTTGGCTCTTTTACAGGAGTAGCCATAACTGGTGGGTTTGGGCAATTTATTTTATCCCCATATAATGTGACAACAGGACCTATAGTCACTGGTATGGTTAATGCTTCCGGATGTATACTCAATTGGGTTATTTTCTGTATTAATTCTTCTTTGTTTTTATTTATTTCTTCTCTTTCTTTTTCCTGTAATATTCTTTCATTTAATGAATCAGGCATAACTTGTGGAACTAATGGGGTTTCTAAAGCTGCAGCACTAGGTATATGTCTATTGGGTCCCTCCTGATATGGTGGAGGATTCTTTGTTAAAATGTCTTCCATAAACTCAACTTCAGATTCTCCACAACCTGTCATATTTTTAGTTTTCCTGTTATACGTGCCTCCAGACTGCTCATTTTACATTAATACAGGATATAGTCCTCCTGCAACCATTGCATGTCTCCATTGTTTCATCTGATCTTCATGTTTGATATGCAACATTTTAGGATCAAATCTTCTATGACCCCATGTACTTCTAGATCTGTCTCGATCAATTGCCTCCATTTCCCATTCTTCTAAGGCTTCATATTGGGTCATTCTAGGTCTAGGCTCTAATTCATTCATCCTATTCCTTAGATTCTGGAGGATTCTACCATTAAATGTACCATGTTCTGGAAATGCCAATATTCCATCACTTTTTGTATATTCAATCCAATTTTCTAACCATACACAAGTATGATATCCCTTTTCCATCATCATAAATGAGGCAGGAGTTTTAGGTGGTGGGATAAGAATTCCTTCTCTAGTCTTAACAGGTTTATCCTATTTGAAATAATTATTGATTTTCTGCATAAATTACATTTTTCTATTCTCTCCGTACATTTTAAATGTTCTTCTTCTTATGAATTCTTGTCTAGCAAAACCTGTATATATACTGTCTGGGTGATTCCCTATTAAAGTTGGATCGTATTTCCACATACAAATTCTGTTATCTATTATTATTTCCGCTTCTAATTTGTCAAAACAATTGGACTTTTTGTTTATTCTCGGATTCCCCAATCTTTTTACCACTTTTATTCTTTTCTCCAATAAAACTTGATTTCACAAAATTATTTTAGCCAATACTAGCGCAGCTCTAGTGTGACGTCTGTATTCGCTCCTTACTACTGACCCCTCCTTTGCAATCTTCAGTATTCCACACGCCTGTTGTCTGGACCAATCTCAGCGCGGCACCTGACGGGGTCAGCGTAACAACTGACCCCTCCTTTACAATACCCTGTCTTGTCACACACACCCCCTGGCTCAACCAATCCAAGCGCTGCACTTTGTGATGTTAGCACACTCCGGCTGCTGACCCTCCCTTCACAAGGTAATTACGAAAAACTTGGTGTTCGAGGTATATGGGCTGCTGAATTCATATCTGTGCATAGATCGCCGCCTAGTGTTGGGTCCGGATGATTGCACCTTGTTGTCCTGGAAGAGTCTTCGAAGTATAACGAGATAGGTGACTCCTACCCTGGACTACAGTGCGCATGGGCATCGTCTCCAGCCTCAGATTGTTTTTTTCCGCCATTGGGTTTGGATGTTATTCCTCTACTCCAACTTCGGAATCGAAACTAAACTTTTCTAAAGGCCAAAAGGCCTTCGACTTCGACAGTATTGTTCTCGCTCAGTACTTCTTGACTCGAACAAACTTTCCATCTCGACCCACTCGTCGACGCGGGCCGTTGGACCATTTTGACGCCACGTGGGCCTGCTGTCGATGGAAAGGAGCCCGTTCAAAAGGTGCCCACAATGCCACTCCAAATTCCCGCATACTGAAAAACATACAGTATGCAACAAGTGCTTATCACCAGAGCACAACGAAGAAAATTACCCAGCTTGTGCCCAACTCCATTTGAAAAAGACCATCCAGATTCGACGGGCCGCTAGGCAACAAATGCAGCGACAGGCACCAGAACCAGACAACATTTTTGATGATGAACGCGACCTCCCAGAAGCGGAAGATTCGGATCTAGAAATTGTCACCGTCAAGGACCAGTCGGACTCCGATGACCAGATCCCACCGGGGCAAAACGTGAGTACACAGCCCCCACCACCGCTTACCCCGTTACCGAAGGCTCCAGTCGAAGCATCGCCTAAAGGCCTTAGCCAAGATCAACAAACTCATTTAGAAGCCCCGCCTTCCGGCTCGGCTCCAACGACAAAAACAAAGCCTTCCGAGACCCCAGGTCCAAGTAGCGTTATCCCCAAGAAGGTTGTCGAACCCAAAAGGGTCGTCAAACCGAAGGTCGTCGAACCGAAGAAGGCCGTCGAGCCAAAGGTCGTCGAACCGAAGACGGTGGTCCAACCAAAAAAGTTGCACCAAAAGCTATCGAGCCGAAGAAAGGCATCGAACCAAAGCGGGTTGTTGATACAAAAGGAACACACAACCCGAACAAGACCAACGCTCATAAAAAGCCTATCGAATCAAAAAAACTCATCGACTCGACAAAGGACAATCAGCCTAAGAAAGCTGTCGAGCACAAAAAGCATATCGAACCTAAAGGTCCGGTCGATCCGCAACTAGTCGTCGACCCAAACAAAGTGGCAGAGCCGAAGAAGGCTAATAAACCACCAAAAGACGTTGAACCAAGAACCGTTACCGACCCAAAGGCTACAGTCGAAAAAGACTAAGCCAAAAACGTTGACGCCACAGCCACGGACAGTGGAACAAGAACTCTTCCATCCCGATCCACGATCAGAGGAACAATCTAAACTGTATATAAACCCTTAGACTGGTAAAGTTACAGTTTTATACCGGAAGAAAAGACCCGGCCACTCCTTCTCCTATTCCTCTAAAGAAAAAGGACTTTGGGACTTCTCCCTCTAGGCCTTTTACTCCTTTCTATCCTAGTATGCCTTTTTCTCCCTACTCTCCTACACATTCAGACTATAATGAGGAGAACACGGGGGGAAGATCCTCAAAATGATTTTAAATATCCAGAGGATCCAAATCCACAGGATGACACATGAGAAGATCGGAATGATCCATATGACACACACCCCATCCCTGACACCTCCTCATACTCTACAAAGCCGTCACCTACCGACGACACCATTGTTTTTAACCAACTCATAGATAGGGCAGCACAATACCACAATGTAGACATGCACAATGGCCCACTAGAAGAAGACTTTCAATTTGACACATTTCCTACATCTGAGAAAAATGTCAGGACACTTCCCATGCTAAAAGGGGCCCTTTCCTACACCGTAGAAATTAAAAAGTTATAGTACTAACTGTAAGAGAACTTTAAGATATAGTTTTTGTGAGAAGTTGGCCTGATATATAGTGCTCACTATTCTAGTGATCACTGTGTATCATACCAAACGACCCTTATTGATGATTGGTTGTAAGTCAACCTTATAGACCAGCTATCCTAGTAGCATGGACAAGAGCAGTCTTTAGGCTGAAATCTAGAGGGCGTGTTAAGCCAGCTGGTATACCATCACATATACCCCTTGAACACCAAGTGAAAGGACACCACACAAGTTGTTATGAACAATAAAAGGATATTTATTTATAACAAGTCTACCCTGATCTCTTTATGAGTCAGGGAGCTAAGCACACAACAATACTCTTACGAAAATACTTTAAGTCGCACAGTTTACACAAATGCCCGAGGGGCACGAAAAACCATATACCCTAGAAGTGGAATGCAAAATACTAGCAGGTAAGTAACAAGATCCAGAGGCTTCAGGATCGCTAGGACTACACTACTGAACCCTAACGTTAGGAGCAGGAGGCCTAGGGAGATCGGGTGCAGAGTGTGCACTCTCACGCGGGATGCTGGACAAAGTCTATGGATGCTAGTATTTCTAAAGTCACTGTTTCCGGACGAATCCAACTAGGTAGACTAAAAACGAAAAAAGATCTGGACACTTAGATAGTGAACCTACGTTGGAGCACCAAAATGCTCTGGTTACCTAGCCCAGGGGCTGCGGCTGCATAGGGTTCAAAAGACGTCGGGAATCCTCGTTGTAGTCTATGGAGCCTGAAAGAAGAAGTTGCTGACAGGCGACCAGTGAAGATGTTCGGAGTGATCCAAGCCTGGAACGATGATGGAGATGACCTGAAAGCAGAGGGGACTCAGTTCTTAATCACTAGCCAGTGATTGTGTGGGCACCAGGATGGCACCGGATGAAGTCACCTCGACCATGTGAGTGGGCGACGCTGGGCTCTGCTGTCCCTCGGACCAGGAGGCGTTGTCGGCGACCAGGCTGGAGGTGCGAGCTGTCCCACGAAGGTGTCTGCTGTCGGCGATGCTGGAACCAGGATTGGAGCAACAAGCCTTGGCAAAGGCAAGCCCGCGCGGTGGAGTCAAGATGGCGTCAGGAGTGGACCAGGAGGGTCCGGGTGCTCCTCGTTTGGAGGGGAGCAAGGGCCAGTCTGGAGCAACCAGACCAGCGATGAAATCATCGTGGTAGGTCGTCAGGAGGGCCACTAGCCAGCAGGCAAGTGACCGGACAACGCGGTGAGCAGCAAAGAGCAGAAGGGCCCCACGCAGATCTCGTGGATGCTGGGGGGCTGGACTTCGGTGCTGGAGCTGCTCAGGGTTAGGGCTTCTCAAACCCCAAAGCACTCACTCGAGGATCCCTCGGCGGTCGTGCTGGTTAAGCGTCGTGCAGTTTTGAATATGGCCGGTCCCTCAGGTCTCGTCACACCCACGAATCTCAGCTGGGCTGATGATGCAGGTAGAGGTCAGAGATGCCAGGGAATCCGGCATCTCGTCAGTCTCGTCGAGCTGGGCAGTCTTGATCCGTAGGATGGACTTACAGCAAACCGCGATGCTTAGATGGTGCCTGCGGGTGCAGGGTGGCTACTCCTTAGCCACAAGGGAGAGTCTTCAGAAGGTATCAAGAGTTCCTTTCGTGGAAAGTAGTCAAGATTCAGAATTATCTAATTTGGGAAGGGGGCCTGCTCCTACCTTTATTCTACAAAAAGAGGCTGGCACGCGACTAGGTCCTGCCCATGGGTAGGACCAGGAGGGGGGTGGGTACACCCCTCTCCCTTGTCTGGACTTTCCCCAGCTCATGGGCTGGTGTGCCCCTGGAACTGGTTTAAGCCGGCGTATGCACAGTGAGCACCGGGGTGCCACTTGCAGTCACCTTTCTCTCAGCCCTGCCTACCTGGGATACACAAAACTCTGTCTGGGATGGTGCTAGCACCGCCCCTGACAGGAAACCCTTTGTCCAAGCTCTCCTCGCTGGAAGGACTCCCAGCAGCAGGAGGTCAGACTTGTGTCTGTGGTGGCAGCATCCATTTTGTGATGCTGAGGCTCGAATTAACTTTAACCGGGGTTCACAGTTACCTACATGTCGTGTCCCTCTAGAAGGGTGGAATGCTAACCCCGTCGCCAGAATTGGCGAGGGGTTAGTATTCCATTTCGTATGACACCTTACTTGACATGTTTTGATAAAGCGGTACCAAAGATAGCAAATAACCGCGAGGATTATAATGCACTTAAGAGTATATGGTACGCGTTATCATGGAACAGCTATTAGGACTTGGTTCCGCAAGCTGCGAACGGGCTCAGCTCATGCCAGAGCACCATCTCACATAATTCCAAGCACTCTGGATTCAGGATTGATAAGGCCTGCCATAGGAGTGACTGATAGGAATACATGTGTCCATTTTAGGGTTAGATATAGGAATACTATATCTAAAGCAAAGGGTGATTACACCACCTTGCCCCAGCTGTCGTGCAGCCAGTTGTGTCAGATTTGGATGGCCAGCCAGGGGTGGCATAATACATGCTGCAGCCCCTGGTAGGCCCTGGATACACCTATGCCCTGGATACCTAAGGTATACTGTACAGGGACTGATAAGGTGGCTCAGTACCAATTGGTAAATGCACCTAAGGTACATGTGTGTCAATTTAGAGAGAGAACAGCTAGGCTGTGGGTCTGATTAGCAGGCCCACAGCCAGGGAAAGTCGTAAACCAGTGAAGCAAAAAGTAAAAATCTGGGGTGATCATAGGATTGCAGACCCTACTCTCCTACATGACCCCCCCAAACTTTGGGACAATAAGCTAACCTTGACCAGGTGAGTCTTCTTGCTCTAAGTGGAAATACCTGGAGAGCCCATCTGCATTGCCATGATCAGTGCCAGGTCTATGCTCCACTGTAAAATCCATCCCCTGTAGGGAAATGGACCACCTAAGTAGTTTGGGGTTTTCACCCTTCATCTGATTTAGCCACAAGAGGGGCTTATGGACGGTCTGAATCTTAAAATGAGTGCCAAACAAGTATGGCCTCAATTTCTTCAGGGCCCAAACCACAGCAAAGGCCTCCCCCTCAATGGCTGACCAATTCTTCTCTCTGGGGGTCAGCCTTCTGCTAATAAAAGCAATGGGCTGGTCATGACCATCAACATTCAGCTGAGATAGAACAGCTCCCACACCCAACTCAGAAGCATCTGTTTGGACAATGAATGTTTTGGAGTAGTCTGGACTCTTTAGGATAGGTGCTGTGCACATGGCCTGCTTTAGGTCATCGAATGCTTTTTGACAGCTTGCTGTCCACTGAACTTTCTTTGGCATCTTTTTACTTGTCAGGTCATTAAGTGGAGTCACAATAGATCCATAATTTCTGACAAATTTCCTGTAATATCCAGTCAGGACCAAGAAAGCTCGAACCTGAGTCTGGGTGGTTGGAGGAGCCCAGTCCTTGATGGCCTGTATCTTGCTCTCCAATGGCGGAACCTGGCCTCCACCTACAAGGTGGCCCAGGTATACAACCTGTGTCTGCCCTATCTGGCACTTAGTGGCCTTGATAGTGAGACCTGCCTTCTGCAGTGCCTCTAACACTTTCCTCAGGTGGACCAGGTGATCCTCCCAGGTGGAGCTAAAGACAGCTATATCATCAAGATATGCTGCACAGAAGTCATCCAACCCAGTGAGAACTTGATTCACCAGCCTTTGAAAGGTGGCAGGTGCATTTTTCAAACCAAAGGGCATTACCACAAACTGATAATGCCCACCAGGGGTAGAAAATGCTGTTTTGGGCTTGGCCTCCTCAGCTAACCTGATTTGCCAATACCCAGCTGTCAGGTCAAATGTACTTAAGTAGTTGGCAGAAGCCAATCTATCTATAAGTTCATCCGCCCTTGGTATTGGGTGGGCATCAGTCTTAGTGACTGCATCAAGACCCCTGTAGTCTACGCAAAACCTCATCTCTTTCTTACCACCCTGGGTGTGAGGCTTTGGCACTAGAACTACTGGACTAGCCCAAGGGCTATCTGAGGGTTCAATGACTCCCAGCTCCAACATTTTCTGCACTTCTGTCTTGATGCAGTCTCTAACATGATCAGGCTGTCTGTAGATTTTACTCTTGACTGGCAGACTGTCCCCGGTGTCAACCTCATGGGTACACCAATTGGTCTGACTGGGTGTCAGAGAGAACATATGTCTAAAGGATTGAAGAACTTGTTTGCAATCCTTTTGTTGATGCTCAGAGAGGCTGCCACAAAAGACAACACCATCTACTGACCCATCATCAGGGTTCTGAGTGAGCAGGTCTGGTAGAGGGTCACTCTCCTCCTCCTGTCCCTCATCTGTGGCCATGAGCAAGCTCATGTCCTTCCTGTCGACATATGCTTTGAGCCTTTTTATATGGAGCATCCTGAGGGGGCTCTTGGGAGTTCCAAGGTCCACCAGGTAGGTGACCTCTCCCTTTTGCTCAATGATTGTGTGGGGCCCAGACCATTTGTCTTTGAGTGCTGCTAGGGCCACTGGCTCCAGCACCCACACCTTCTGTCCAGGCTTGTACACAGTCAGGACAGCCTTTTGGTCATGCCAAGCTTTTTGTAATTCTTGATTGGCCTCAAGGTTTTTAGATGCCTTTTCCATGTACTCAGCCATCCTGGAGCGGAGACCAAGTACATAGTCCACAATGTTGGCTGCAGGCTTTTTGAGAGGTCTCTCCCATCCTTCCTTCACCAAACAAAGGGGTCCTCTTACAGGATGCCCAAACAGAAGTTCAAAAGGGCTGTAGCCAACCCCCTTCTGTGGGACCTCTCTGTAAGCAAACAAGAGGCAGGGTATCAGGACATCCCATCTACGCCTGAGCTTTTCAGGTAGTCCATGAATCACCCCTTTGAGGGTCCCGTTGAATCTCTCAACAAGCCCATTGCACTGTGGGTGATAGGGTGTGGTAAACTTAAAGTTGACACCACATTCCTTCCACATTGCAGTCAGATATCCTGACATGAAGTTTGCACCTCTGTCAGAGACAACCTCCTTAGGGAAGCGCACTCTGGAGAACACTCCAACTAGGGCTCTTGCCACCACAGGTGCTGTAGTGGTCCGAAGGGGAATAGCTTCAGGATACCTGGTGGCATGGTCCACCACCACCAGTATAAACTTGTGCCCTGATGCTGTCTGGGGTTCCATTGGACCAACAATGTCAATCCCCACTCTCTCAAAGGGTACCCCCACCACAGGTAGTGGTATAAAGGGGGCCTTTGTTGTGCCACCTGACTTACCACTGGCTTGGCAAGTGTCACAGGAGCGACAAAATTCCTTGGTATCTTCATTCATGTGAGGCCAGTGAAAGTGGGGGACAAGCCTGTCTCAAGTCTTGTTCTGGCCTAAGTGTCCTGCAAGGGGAATCTCATGGGCCAAGGTAAGAAGGAAACCCCTCTGAGACAAGGGAATGACCAGCCTCCTGGTTGCACCAGGTTTGGGGTCTCTTGACTCAGAGTACAGGAGTCCATCATCCCAGTATACCTTGTGGGTACCTGTGGCGTTCCCTGCAGCCTCAGCAGCAGCCTGCTGTCTGAGGGGTTCAAGTGAATGGCAGTCTAACTGTGCCTTCCCCAGGTCTTCCCTGGAGGGTCCCCCTGAGCCCAGAAACTCAACCTGATCAGGTTCAAGCTCTTTAGGCTCAGTTTCCCTCAGTTCCTTAAGGTCAGCCTCCTCTGAGACTTGATCCACAACCTGGGGGAAGGCAATGCCTTAACCCTACTGCTCTTTCTCTTGGGAGGTGTCTGGTCCATTGTTCCAGGATCCAGCACCTGTTCAGTGGGGCATCTTTTGGCCTGTGACCTAGTCACAGCAAGGACATGTGCTGGCAAGCCTAACATTTCCATGTGAGTCCTCTGCTCCACTTCTGACCATAGTGATGTTTTCAAATCATTGCCCAACAGACATTCTACTGGGAGGTCTGAACTAACCACAACTTTCTTAGGGCCACTTACCCCTCCCCAGGAGAAATCAACAACTACCATACTATGATTGGTAGTGACATTGCCGGCATTGGTCACCAGGAAATCTGTACCTGGCATGATCTGTCCAGGGTCCACAAAGTTAGGTGTCACCATTGTGACACTGGCACAAGTGTCCCTGTAGGCCTGAGCCACTTTTCCATTAATTAAAGGTGTCTGCCTGTATTTGCCCAAAGTATTGGGACTGGCATCAGGGGATATATCCACATCCCCTGTACAGACAAGGACAGCCTGAGTGAGTGTGCCAACTAGGTTGTCATACCCCTCAGTTCCCAAGGTTAACCCAACTAATCCCTTGGGAGGTGCACTGCCACTACTGACTGTACTAGGGGGTGCAGGTGCCTTAGGGGCTGTAGTGGTAGGAGTTTGCCCTCCTTTCTTGGTGCACTCACTAAACCAGTGAGTCTTTCTTTTACAGTATTGGCACCACCTTTTTGACTGGCCTTCTTGAGTCTTCTTTTTCTGCTGTGAAGCCTGACCCCCATCCTCTTTGGTTTGTTGGGGACCTGTCGAAGACCTCTGGTCATTTTGTTCACTCTTGTTACTACCCTTTTGGTCTGCTTTCTTCTGACCACCCTGGTTCTGAGTCTGGTTCTGCTTGACCCTTGTTCTGACCCATCTGTCTGCCTTCTTTCCCAATTCTTGGGGAGAGGTCAGATCTGAGTCAACAAGGTGCTGATGCAACAACTGGTTCTGACAGTTATTTAAAATCTGTTCTCTCATGATAAGATTATACAACCCTGTGTAATCAGTAACCTTGCTACCCAGCAACCAGCCTTCCAAAGCCTTAGTGGCACAATCGACAAAGTCAGCCCAATCCTGAGACTGAATTTTCTGGGTGTCTCTGAACAGCAACCTGTACTGCTCAGTTGTTAAGCCAAACCCATCAATCAGTGTATTTTTCAGGACTTGGTAATTGTTAGCATCCTCAGCTCTAGTAGTGAGGAGCTTATCTCTACCTTTGCCTTCAATGGAGAGCCATAAGATAGCTGCCCACTGACTCTGGGGGACGCACTGGACAGTGCAGGCCCTCTCCAAAGCAGTCATCCATTTGTGGATGTCATCCCCTTGTTTAAAGGGGGGCACTATCTTACTCAGGTGTCTAGTGTCTAAACTCCTGTCTTTATCTCTAGGGATAATGCTGCCACCAGTGGGGTCTGCCCCACTCAGTTTCTGCTCTCTAGCAAGGGCAAGTCTCTCTTTGGCAAGGGCAGGTTCTTCCCTCTCAATCCTCAGACTGACTTCCCTCATCTTAGCTTCATGCTCTCTTCTCTGAGGGGATGTCATCCCTCTGTGAGAAGAGGCCTGAGAGCCATTGGTATGAATGGATCTGTTAGAGCCTCTGGAGAGAGACCTAACTCGTCCACTCCCAATATTAAGCCTGCCTGAGAGTGGGCCTGGGGATCCCCCAAGTCCATTTTCATGCCTGCATAAGTTGGTCCTGGTGAGTCTGCTGACTACTACCTGACCTTTGTCTGCCTCATCCCCTGACAACTCCTGATCCTCTTCCTCTCCTTCACTTCCTGTTCCATTGAGGTTGAGGTCAGGGTCCACAAGGGTTCCCTCTAAGGGGGGCATGCTCCCATCTGGATTAGAAGGGCCTGTGTTAGAAGCCCTCCTTGCATCATAAGTCTCTAAGAGACCTATCAGAAAAGGAGTGGTAGGGTTAGAACCCTGTTTTAGCTTCCTGGAGGTACACAGCTGCCTCATCTCCTGGAAGCTAAGAGCTGCATATCTTGACATGACCTGTGGAGGGTCAACTGACACAAGGGGGGCCTCTGAGTTCCCTCCTTTGTCTGACATGCTTTTCTAGTGAGGTGTAAGTGGTGCACTTACCTACACTATTTGTTTGCCTACTGATCCCTTGCTAAGAGTTGTAGTCAGGGTGTGCTAAGCCCTGTTACACTACAACAGCTGGTTCAGTAGAACTCAGAGTATTCTAAGCTCAGTTATATGTACCTTGGTACTTATGTGATCTTTCAAATGATATTCTTAGGATACGTGTGGTAAAACAACAGCAAGCTCAAATCCCAACCGCTGCTCACCAATGTGAGAAGTTGGCCTGATATATAGTGCTCACTATTCTAGTGATCACTGTGTATCATACCAAACGACCCTTATTGATGATTGGTTGTAAGTCAACCTTATAGACCAGCTATCCTAGTAGCATGGACAAGAGCAGTCTTTAGGCTAAACTCTAGAGGGCGTGTTAAGCCAGCTGTTATACCATCACATATACCCCTTGAACACCAAGTGAAAGGACACCACACAAGTTGTTATGACAAATAAAAGGATATTTATTTATAACAAGTCTACCCTGATCTCTTTATGAGTCAGGGAGCTAAGCACACAACAAAACTCTTACGAAAATACTTTAAGTCGCACAATTTACACAAATGCCCGAGGGGCACGAAAAACCATATACACTAGAAGTGGAATGCGAAATACTAGCAGGTAAGTAACAAGATCCAGAGGCTTCAGGATCGCTAGGACTACACTACTGAACCCTAAGGTTAGGAGCAGGAGGCCTAGGGAGATCGGGTGCAGAGTGTGCACTCTCACGCGGGATGCTGGACAAAGTCTATGGATGCTAGTGTTTCTAAAGTCACTGTTTCCGGACGAATCCGACTAGGTAGACTAAAAACGAAAAAGGATCTGGACACTTACATAGTGAACCTACGTTGGAGCACCGAAATGCTCGGGTTACCTAGCCCAGGGGCTGCGGCTGCATAGGGTTCAAAAGACGTCGGGAATCCTCGTTGTAGTCTATGGAGCCTGAAAGAAGAAGTTGCTGGCAGGCGACCAGTGAAGATGTTCGGAGTGATCCAAGCCTGGATCGATGATGGAGATGACCTGAAAGCAGAGGGGAATCAGTTCTTAATCACTATCCAGTGATTGTGTGGGCACCAGGATGGCACCGGATAGTCACCTCGACCAGGTGAGTGGGCGACGCTGGGCTCTGCTGTCCCTCGGACCAGGAGGCGTTGTCGGCGACCAGGCTGGAGGTGCGAGCTGTCCCACGAAGGTGTCTGCTGTCGGCGATGCTGGAACCAGGATTGGAGCAACAAGCCTTGGCAAAGGCAAGCCCATGCGGTGGATTCAAGATGGCGTCAGGAGTGGACCAGGAGAGTCCGGGGTGCTCCTCGTTTGGAGGGGAGCAAGGGCCAGTCAGGAGCAACCAGACCAGCGATGAAATTGTCGTGGTACGTCGTCAGGAGGGCCACTAGCCAGCAGGCAAGTGACCGGACAACGCGGTGAGCAGCAAAGAGCAGAAGGGCCCCACGCAGATCTCGTGGATGCTGGGGGGCTGGACTTCGGTGCTGGAGCTGCTCAGGGTTAGGGCTTCTCAAACCCCAAAGCACTCACTCGAGGATCCCTCGGCGGTCGTGCTGGTTAAGCGTCGTGCAGTTTTGAAGATGGCCGGTCCCTCAGGTCTCGTCACACCCACGAATCTCAGCTGGGCTGATGATGCAGGTAGAGGTCAGAGATGCCAGGGAATCCGGGTCTCGTCGAGCTGGGCAGTCTTGATCCGGAGGATGGACTTACAGCAAACCACGATGCTTAGATGGTGCCTGCGGGTGCAGGGTGGCTACTCCTTAGCCACAAGGGAGAGTCTTCAGAAGGTATCAAGAGTTCCTTTCGTGGAAAGTAGTCAAGATTCAGAATTATCTAATTTGGGAAGGGGGCCTGCTCCTACCTTTATTCTATAAAAAGGGGCTGGCACGCGACTAGGTCCTGCCCATGGGTGGGACCAGGAGAGGGGTGGTTACACCCCTCTCCCTTGTCCGGACTTTCCCCAGCTCAGGGGCTGGTGTGCCCCTGGAACTGGTTTAAGCCGGCATATGCACAGTGAGCACCGGGGTGCCACTTGCAGTCACCTTCCTCTCAGCCCTGCCTACCTGGGATACACAAAACCCTGTCTGGGATGGTGCTAGCACCGCCCCTGACAGGAAAACCTTTGTCCAAGCTCTCCTCGCTGGAAGGACTCCCAGCAGCAGTGGGTCAGACTTGTGTCTGTGGTGGCAGCATCCATTTTGTGATGCTGAGGCTCGAGTTAACTTTAACCGGGGTTCACAGTTACCTACATGTCGTGTCCCTCTAGAAGGGTGGAATGCTAATCCCGTCGCCAGAATTGGCGAGGGGTTAGTATTCCAATTCGTATGACACCTTACTCGACATGTTTTGATAAAGCGGTACCAAAGATAGCAAATAACCGCGAGGATTATAATGCACTTAAGAGTATATGGTACGCGTTATCATGGAACAGCTATTAGGACTTGGTTCCGCAAGCTGCGAACGGGCTCAGCTCATGCCAGAGCACCATCTCACATAATTCCAAGCACTCTGCCTTCAGGATTGATAAGGCCTGCCATAGGAGTGACTGATAGGAATACATGTGTCCATTTTAGGGTTAGATATAGGAATACTATATCTAAAGCAAAGGGTGATTACACCACCTTGCCCCAGCTGTCGTGCAGCCAGTTGTGTCAGATTTGGATGGCCAGCCAGGGGTGGCATAATACATGCTGCAGCCCCTGGTAGGCACTGGGTACACCTATGCCCTGGATACCTAAGGTATACTGTACAGGGACTGATAAGGTGGCCCAGTAGCAATTGGTAAATGCACCTAAGGTACATGTGTGTCAATTTAGAGAGAGAACAGCTAGGCTGTGGGTCTGATTAGCAGGCCCACAGCCAGGGAAAGTCGTAAACCAGTGAAGCAAAAAGCAAATATCTGGGGTGATCATACGATTGCAGACCCTACTCTCCTACAGTTTTCATAGGACAAACATTTCTGTTTTGCCAATAACTTTAATGCCACTTGACAAATCTTCACAGAATTTTCAAAACATTTTCTTTATTTAGTTCAGCGGCAGTGTTGAAAGTTTCTGGTTGATCCGTCAAGCGAGGCAGAGAAAAAAGTGGAGTCCCAAAATACATTTATCCCATACATTTTCCCACATGGACTTTGAACATAACTACAGTCCGAACCGCTGTAAGGAATTTCACCATATTTGTCAGAAAGCTAGACGCTGGTCCAGAAAGCATGCTTTTTGTGATTTGGTGTAAATTCCTTCACTTGTTTTAGAGATATTTAAAGTTGAAAAATATAGATATCTGGGGATGCCGATCCTTGCAGTGGATTCAAGTTTTTTCAAGTTTATTTATTTTTTATTTGCTTTGGTACTCTACTGAGGACCACAAATAAGTTAAGCATAATATTCAGTTTTTTTGCACCATTTAAAATTTCTTGTGCTAATACAAAATTAAAAAAGGTTTTAAAAACTTGTAAAAATTATGACAGACAAGTTCATTTGGCAGAAATTTACAGAAAATAATCAGCTCCTTTGCTGAGTTAATCCTAAATTTGACGTATATGGATTGCAGAAACCTCTTCCTTGCTATTACCATCTTTGGATTTGGACTTACAAACATTAAATGCTCTACGTCCTGCTCTCCGCCATTACACAAGTTGCATATGGAGCTTTCATTTGAGTGCCATTTAGATGTTACAGTTTTGACCGGTAATATACCGACCCGGAGCAGAACAATCGCTCTCCTGACACTATGATTTAAGTTGAATGCGATATACTACAGAATTTTCTTATATGTTATAATTTCAGTAAAATTATTATATACAGATAGCTTAGAGCAGTGCGAAAAGTCAAGGTCAAAACTAAGTCTTGGAGTGAAATGTTTCAAAAAGAGCTTCAGCTGGGCTGGTGTGGAGTTCCTTCCTCCGCATGCAGGAGATTATACGCCCACCTGATGACGTTAGCAATTCCTCGAGAATAGGCGTGGTTAGTGAAAACTCGAGGCGGAGAGCTTGTACTGGGACAGCCTGTGACACCTTCATTAATCTCCGTAATATTTTCCCTTCTTTTAAGTCTAAAAAGTTCCATTGGTTTATAGGGATATATTCCAAGGCATATGATAGAACTGGCGGAATCTTGACACTATATACCTTAATCAAGGAAGAAAAATGCCTGTGTCCTGACGCTGCGTATAACCTTGAAAGGGCTCCCGCATGTACTGCAGTTTTCTTGGTCAAGTTCACAGTATGCGGCCGATTTTGTAGAGTCTTGGTGAAGATTCTGCCTAAATAGGTGTATTCATTTACCTCCTCCAACTTTTCTCCCCCAATGGTCCAGTTGCATTTTATGCTCTTTTTCTTTCCTGAAAACGAAACTATTTTTGTTTTAGTGATGTTAGGAATTAAGTAATTTTCCTCCGTGTATTTATTCAGTGCCTGGAGATTGCTTTGTAGACCAAATGGAGTTAGATCTAATATGATAATATCGTCTGCATATAACAACGTATGTATATTGTGGGAGGCTACTTTTGGTGGAAAATTGCGTACTTGCTGGAGACACTGAGGCATATCACTGAGATAAAGTGAAAACAATATGGGAGCGAGAAGGCATCCTTGTTTGAGGCCATTAGGGGTCAGGATAGGGCTAGTTAAGCCATTTTCTCTCCCCATTTGAACCTGACACCAGCTGTCTGTATGCAGTGATATTAGTATTCGTAGTAGCTGATCAGGGATACCCATTTTACTAAGGTTTTCCCAGATTGGTGGATTGCAGTGGATTCGAGGATCCACAGTCCCCATGCTGAAATTTGATTGGTTACCAAACACTTCAACCAAGAAGTTTTGGCACCCATCTTGGGACTCTAGTTGAAGAACAGTCCCACAAAAAATGTAAAAAATAAAGAAAAGGGGGCAGGGTAGGAATGCCTTGACCCCCCCAAAATAACCAGGGGTTAAAAGCATTTTTTAAAACCACAAGACCGTTGGTGAGACCATGCCAAAATTGACAAAAAAAGACGCACAGTCTCCCCTGCATCTTTTTTAGGAAGCTCCTGCGTAGGCCAAATCCCAGGAGCATGTGGGGACCCTCACTTCCAGTGGTTTAAAAGTTATGCGTCCGCCACCTCCCCGGGGCTATATTTACAATTAGTGTGGGGGAGGCCCATTCGCAGCCCTCAGGGACCCCTCCCGGGTACCACCACTTCCCAAGGGCCAAAATGATAATTTTTTTAGACGGGTAGGGGACCGTGCGGCCCCTCTCCCAGGCTGTTCTCGGCCCAGGGGACTATCACATCCCTGAGGCAAGCCCTCGAAAAAAGAAAGGAGTGGCTCGCGTGGCCCACCTTCTTGTTCCTTGCATGGCCCTGGGGACTGTAACCTCCAGGGCCAGTTCCTGCTATTTCCCGGGGCCCCACCCCCGGGACATAGCTGTGTCTTGGCAGGAGCTTTTACTCTCCCACCAAGCCAAAGCAAGCACTCCGCTTCTAGCAAACGAGAGCATTGAAAATGCTTGTGCTTGCTAGAAGCAGAGCAGAATTGCTTTTACACAGAGGGAGCTGCATATTTAGTGTAAAAGCAAAGCCGGCTCCCACAGGAGGTGAGGAGCCGGCATGGACCAAGGGGGCTTTCAGGCTCCCGCAAAAACCACAGTTGATGGACAGAATGCAGAACAATGTCAAACATTCACCCCAGTACAGAGATCTGGGCCTAAATCCATCGTTTATTTGCACTCCACACCACCCCAGTTCAGACATGGCCATATGCAAATCAGCCTTGACTCTGTGCCTCATGGGAACAGTCCAGCCCGAACTGCCAAGCCATGTCTTTCCTAGACCGGAATCAAGCATCCAAGGACCGGCTTCTGGCTATCAGCCGTCTTCAGCCAGGATAGCTTGACTCCAGTGGTGTGGAGAGCATGGGACTCACGTCTGAGCATACCCATCCCACTCGGGGTGACAAATGCAAAAACCACAGTTGATGGAAAGAATGCAGAACAATGTCATACATTCACCCCAGTACAGAGATCTGGGCCTAAATCCTTCGTTTTTTGCACTTCACACCACCCCAGTTCAGACATGGCCATGTGCTAATCAGCCTTGACCCTGTGCCTCATGGGACCAGTCCAGCCCGAACTGCCAAGCCATGTCTTTCCTGGACCGGAATCAAGCATCCTAGGACCAGTTTCTGGCTATCAGCCGTCTTCAGCCAGGATAGCTTGACTCCAGTGGTGTGGAGAGCATGGGACTCACGTCTGAGCATACCCATCCCACTCGGGGTGACAAATGCAAAAACCACAGTTGATGGACAGAATGCAGAACAATGTTATACATTCACCCCAGTACAGAGATCTGGGCCTAAATCCATCGTTTTGTTGCACTCCACACCACCCCAGTTCAGCCATGGCCATATGCAAATCAGCCTTGACCCTGAGCCAAATGGGAACAGTCCAGCCCGAACTGCCAAGCCATGTCTATCCTGGAATCGAATCAAGCATCCTAGGACCGGTTTCTGGTTATCAGCCGTCTTCAGCCAGGATAGCTTGACTCCAGTGGTGTGGAGAGCATGGGACTCACGTCTGAGCATACCCATCCCACTCGGGGTGACAAATGCAAAAGCCACAGTTAATGGACAAAATGCAGAACAATGTCATACATTCACCCCAGTACAGAGATCTGGGCCTAAATCCATCGTGTTGTTGCACTCCACACCACCCCAGTTCAGACACGGCCATATGCAAATCAGCCTTGACCCTGTGCCTCATGGGAACAGTCCAGCCCGAACTGCCAAGCCATGACTTTCGTGGACCGGAATCAAGCATCCTAGGACCGGTTTCTGGTTATCAGCCGTCTTCAGCCAGGATAGCTTGACTCCAGTGGTGTGGAGAGCATGGGACTCACGTCTGAGCATACCCATCCCACTCGGGTGACAAATGCAAAAACCACAGTTGATGGAGAAAATGCAGAACAATGTCATACATTCACCCCAGTGCAGAGATCTGGGCCTATATCCTTCGTTTATTTGCACTCCACACCACCCCAGTTCAGACATGGCCATATGCAAATCAGCTTTGACCCTGTGCCTCATGCCCCCTTGTGGTCCCCATCAGTAGTGAGTTGGTACCTTGAGTGGGAGGCACGCATAATAGAGGATGGGCCCTGGGGGATTGTGTCCCTGGGCCCATATCGGCTGGGGGAGGGGGAGGCTCCTCCTATATTAAAAAATAAATAAAAAGTCTGGGCCCTGGGGAATAGGGTCCCTTGGGCCAAATCAGCCTGGGGGGTACCCCCCTCATTGTAGAATGGCCTGGCCACAGTAGTGAAGGCAGAGCTCTGTTTGCGCACATTGCTATGTTAGCATATTCTTACTAGAAGTTTAAACACCATTTTACCTTTTTGCCGCTTTTTGCACACAACACTAGGTGTAGCTATTATTGTAAGTTAGGCTGCTTGAATTCCTTCACATGAGAAGGGCTTATTTTCAACATCCCTAGACTTACATCGCAACCTTAGTCTGCACAGCGAGTACAGAAGCCTCCAAGGTTATCATAACAATGTTAGCTGTTATTCGGCCTGATCGGCCCACGCTTAGACACAACATGCACGCAGCTGCAGCTAACTGAAATTCTGTCGTCTTTAATATTGCACTGGATGCATGATATTAACTGAACAAAATCAAAGGTTACAGTACCTCAACATGCTTTACCTTTTAGCTTTATCTGTTTTCAATTTTAGATGTTGGAGCACCCATTTACTGGCAATTTTCTGATATATGAGATAATCTATGATTGTAAAATTGAAGACCCCGAAGATGAAAAACAAAGCTTCTTTCGACCCGATTTCAAGGTACACACGAATGGAATGAAATATACCAGTTGTAGAGTGTTTTACAATTTCCTTATCTTGGTACTTTTATGATTCATTCTTCAGAAAGAATTATTCTAATTTGTGTTATCTGCAGAACAATTTAATTTACATGCACTCCTGATATTGTGATTACTTTGTGCTGCTGCCAATAAGAGAAAGCAACATGTATGTGTATGTCCCTGCTTGCTCTTCAAATCATAGATTACCAGGTTGTTCAGTATACTCCACATGACATGATTCATACATAAAGTTATGATGTATACTTCTAACCACAGATTCCTCACCTTAGAATACTCCCCAGCCACAAGACTGGAATGACAGTGTGGATCCGTATATAAGCACCACCACAGCATGCTCTCACATTCGTCAGCCTTACCCTAAATTCTAAGACATTTAAAGCCAGTGTGCTAGGGAAAGATGTCTCCTCGGAAAACATTAGGCTTCAAGCCAAACCATGATTTGAGAAAACATCGGGGGTGGTCAGGGAACTGCACATGGTATGTCTCTGGTGTTTGAACTCAGGGCACCATGCAAAGTTGTCAGACAAATGTGCAATCATGCACCCGAAGGCCATCCGTGCTGAAAAAAAAAAAAAGTTAAGACCTTTACTTAAGACTCACACTTGCTCCAGGACATGGCAGCAGGCTCTGTCTCGCTCCAAGAGCCATTCTTGCAGAACAATTTGTTTACCTTTGGAAATGCTCTTTGTGGTACAGACTCTCTCTTACCACAGATCCTCACCTTTTAAATATTCCCCCAGGCATCAGACTGAATCCAGAAAATGTTCAGAAGTCCCCTTGGGCGCAGACGGGTGGTGCTGGCGGCTCCACGTCATCCTCACTGGACGTGACATGCTCGGGCCTATATAGGCGCCACCCATGCTCTCTGACATCAGTTGGTTTCTGACTCTTCTGCTCCCGCAAAGGCAGAGCTAAATTTAGATCTGTCATGTGCAGTGTGCAGATCACTAAGTTGGAATCTTATTAAATGCATAGCTATAGCTAGTAACCGTCCTGTTTTTGCAGGGACAGTCCTGGCTAGTTGGAGACTCTCCCGGGTAATTCACTACCCAGGGACAGTTCTGGTATGCCTGCATTGGCGCATAATTTCTGAATCACTTCACTTTGCACGAACTGCAGATTGCTCACTTTAATGTGTTAAAACAAAATGTAAGATCTGCCCTGTGTGTATACAAAACCTCTGGTGGGGTATTTTCATTAAGAATCCAGCAGATGGAACTCCTGTATTTGTTTTGAAATGTTATCAGCATCTTTCTTTACTTTTCTTAATCCTGTTAGCACAAGAGCCAAAAGTGAACGTAAAATGATGCTAATTATATCGGTTGAGCAGAGTGGGCAGAGCTTTGGGGCAGTAGGTGCGATAAATTTTCAGGTAAGTAATTGATAGCTGTGCGGTAAATCTGAAAGAGACACGTTAGTGACAGATTCCTTACCTTAGAATATCCCCAGGCGTCAGACTGGATCCGGAAATTTTTGCGTAGCAGTACCCTTGCACGTCGGTAGGCGTCATCTGCGGCTCCGCGTCCGTCGTCGGCGTCGTTGGCGCTTTGATGACGTCGTCGGAGTACTTAGACGCCGCCTCCGCGTGCTGACGTCAGTTCTTCTTTTTTCCGCGCCAGCTAGCGCAGATCTGGAAAAAGTTGTACCCAAGTCACTTTTTGACTAACCTATTGAGATTTTTGATCCATTTTTCGAAGTCTATCGACTCCGACGGTGCCGATAGGGATGCCCGGGTTCAAGCCCTGCGCCGACTGCAACCGCCTGATGTCGGTTACCGACTCCCATCGCCGGTGCCTGCACTGTTTGGGCCCGGACCACGACGGCAAGTCCTGCTCCGACTGCCGGGCCCTGACGTCTAAGACTAGACGGGAGCGGTCCCGTAAGCGACTCGAGCTTCGGCAGTTTGCCCCGCGCCGTTCGAGGTCCCGGTCCGAACGGAGGTCGAGGGACCGGTCGCGGGGCCAGAGCCACCACAGTTCCGGGAGTCGTCTCGGTCTTCGGGCTCGAAGTCCTCAGGTAAGAGGCATAAGAAGTCGAAGAGGCACAATCGCTCTTCTGACTCCCCCCGACGCTCGCGCGACGCGGCCGGAGGTTTGGGCGACACCGCCCACGTGGCTCCGCTGGAGCCGCAGGTGTCGCGGCCTGCCCCACACCCGCCGGTCCCTGGGCAGGACGCGACGCCGGGGGAGATTGCTCACTTCCTCATGGCCATGAGGAATCTCGCTCCTCCGTCGGGTTCCGCGGCGCCTTCGGGTCAAGCGTTTCCGACCGGGTCCCC
This sequence comes from Lissotriton vulgaris, assembly GCF_964263255.1. Lineage (NCBI taxonomy): Eukaryota > Metazoa > Chordata > Amphibia > Caudata > Salamandridae > Lissotriton > Lissotriton vulgaris. The sequence goes on along the minus strand of NC_141696.1, from coordinate 1,539,862,561 downwards.
ACGCGGGCGGTTGCTTCGGCACCGGCGCCGTCCAGGGCTTCAGCCTCGGCGCCGTCAGCGACTTAGGTCCCGACGCCGGAGGGTCCCGTTGGGTCCGGTTCCGGATCCGGGTCGTCGCCGGTCGACCTCAAGACCTCACCGACGCCGGCCCCTCGGGTGTCGCCCCCGACGACATCATCCCTGGTCCTGTCCTCGATTCGGGTGCGGCGTCGGAGCGGTGGCGCCCGGTGCCGCTCTCCACGCCGATGGTAGATTTTTATTTCAATGACCCGACCCCATCTTTTGAGCCTGAGTACCAGGCTGCGGGTGATGAGGAGGATTGGGAGGGGTCTGAGGACCCTCTGACATGGGAGTGTCAGTCTTCTGTGGACTGGACAGGAGAGCTTGGGGAGGCCAGTGGCTGGACACTTCGCCCGACACTTGCTTTGTCTCCCCTCCTAGCGTGGCTAAGGAGGAGGGGGCTGCTTATAGCGTGGTGCTGATGAGGGCGGCCAAGGCCCTGGGCCTTGAGCTCCCCATCGCGGCCATTGAGGACTAACCTCCTCACTGAGGTCCTTAAACAGCAGTCAAGCTCGGCTGAGCCTCTGCTGCCGTTTAATGAGGCCTTGTCAGATGTTCTTTTGGGCACTTGGTCCAGGCCCGCCACAGGACAGCCTGTGGATAGGAACGTGGCCAGATGCCACCGCCCGGCTCCGGGTGACCCTTGCTTTCTGTCTACCCATTCCACTCCTGAGAGCCTGGTTATCCAGGCCTCCAATTCCCAGACCGCATTCCCGTCGGCTCCCCCTGACCGGGAATCTAAGAGGTACGAGAATTACGGAAAAAAAATATTCTCCTCCCTAAGTTTGGGATTGCGGTCCGTTAATACCACGTGCCTCTTAGGCCGCTAAACCCCCTCTCTGTGGGACACGGTCGCGGACGTGCTGCCACAATGCCTGTTGGAGGTACGGGCTAGATTCGGCCAAGCCCTGGTGGAGGGCCGGGATGCAGCACGGTATTCCATCCGGTGTGGGCTGGACACTACCGACTCTCTGGGCGGAGCGATGTCAACGACGGTGGTGATTCGTCGTCACGTCTGGTTGAGGTCCGCCAATTTTTCGGCCGATGTCCAAAACACACTTATGAACATGCCGTTCGATGGCCGTCGCCTCTTTGGCAACAAGGCAGACCATGCGCTTGAGCGCTTTAAGGACTCCAGGGCTACGGCCAAGTCCTTGGGCCTCTCGGCCCCGTGCCAGCAAATGGGTGCCTTTCGCTCCTTTCGTGGCCAAGGAAGGGGCGCTCCCACACGTGCCGCCAGCCACGCGCCGAAGTCTAATATCCAACGCAGTGGCGGACGTGGAAACCGCTGTGGCCGTGGTCGGGGTCCACGGCGAGGCCAGTCCACACCTACCCCTGCGGCATCCACCTCAAAACCTTCCTAGTCCGTGCTTTCAGGCCCATGTGACACCAGTGGGGGGCAGGGTTCGCCATCACCACTCCCACTGGGGCACCGTCACATCGGACAGGTGTGTGCTGCAAATCGACCGAAGGGGCTACTCCCTCCCCTTCGAGACGACCCCTCAAGCCATGCCACCGCAACACCACCGCGTATCAGGGGATCATTTGCGGCTTCTGCAGGAGGAGGTTTCAGCCCTCTTGGCCAAGGGGGCCATCGAGCGCATTCCTGGGCCAGAAGTAGGGTGTGGTTGCTACTCCCACTACTTTCTGGTACCCAAGAAGGGCAAAGGGGGCCTACGTCCTATCTTGGACCTACGGAACGTCAATGGCTTCCTCTGGAAGGAGAAGTTCAAGATGCTGATTCTGGCTCAGGTGTTAGCTGCACTGGACCCAGGAGACTGGATGGTAGCGTTGGACTTGCAGGACGCTAATTTCCACATCCCCGTCCTGTCGGCCCACCGGCGCTACCTGCGGTAGGCCACGAGCACTTTCAGTTTACCGTGCTCTCCTTCGGCCTTACCAGCGCCCCACGAGTGTTAACAAAAGTGATGGCGGTGGTCGCAGCTCATCTGAACAGGTTAGGGGTTTCAGTCTTCCCCTACCTCGACGACTGGTTGTTGAAGGCGGGCTCGCCCCAGACAGTCGTCAGCCACCTCCAGATGACGGCAGACCTCTTGCACCAGCTGGGGTTCTCCATCAATGTGCCGAAGTCACACCTGTGTCCCTCTCAGAAGCTCCTTTTCATTGGAACGGTTCTCGACTAGGCGTAGTTTCGGGTTTACCCACCCAAACAGCGTGTTCGGGATATACAGGCTCTGATTCCACTCTTTCAGCCTTTATCCCGAGTTTCGGTCAGGTTGACGCTGCGGCTTCTAGGACTGATGGCTTCCTGCATCCTTCTGGTGCATCCCGCCCGTTGGCGGATGCGGGCTCTGCAGTGGAACCTGAAGTTTCAGTGGGCCCAGCATCAGGGCAACCTGTCCGACCATGTCCTGATCTCGGAGGGCACTGCGAGACAGCTGCAGTGGTTGCTCACGGACAGCGATTGGGTCAGCGGCAGATCCCTCTCTCTTCCCCAACCGGAGCATGTAGTTGTGACGGACGCGTCCCTCCAGGGCTAGGGAGGCCACATGGGAGAGGCGGAGATCAGAGGCCTCTGGTCTCCGGCGGAGTCCCGGCTCCATATCAACCTTTTGGAGCTACAGGCGATTCCTCTAGCACTGAAGGCATTCCTCCCCTCTGTCCGGGGGAGTGTAATGCAGGTGTTCACGGAGAACATCATCGCCATGTGGTACTGCAACAAACAGGGCGGGGTGGGGTCATGGACTCTATGCCAGGAGGCTCTGCGTCTCTGGCAATGGCTGGAACATCAGGGCGCGACCCTGGTGGTTCAACACCTGGCAGGTTCTCTGAACGACAGGGCGGACAAACTCAGCCGCCGGTGCATGATGGATCACGATTGGCGTCTGAACTCGGACGTGGCGCAAGGTCTCTTTCTACAGTTGGGAGAGCCTTGGTTAGATCTATTCGCCACCGAAGAGAACGCGCAATGTCATCAGTTCTGCGCGTTGGAATTTCTAAGGCGGCACTCGCTCGGAGACGTGGAGTTGCGGGCTGTTGTACGTCTTTCCGCCTATACCACTTCTGCCCAGAGTGCTGAAGAAGATCAAGCGCGACCGGGCACAAGTCATCCTTGTGGCTCCGGACTGGGCACGAAGATACAGGTATCCCGAGCTACTCAGTATGTCAGTTGATCCCCTGGTTCGTCTGCCTCTTCAGGAGGACCTACTGACGCAGCAGCAGGGGACGGTCATCCACCCGAACCTGTCCAGTCTCCACCTTCATGCTTGTAGATTGAGCGGCGACAGTTGAGGCCATTTGACTTGCCTCCTGAAGTCTGTAACATCATTCTGGCAGCCAGGCGTCCCTCCACAAAGTCGGTATACGCCTGCAGGTGGAACAGATTTGTGGCATGGTGCACAGCAAAGGCTGTGGATCCTCTCAATGCCCCTCTTTCTGAGGTTCTCCTCTTCCTTCTTTCTCTTGCCCAGCGGGTCTCTGCTCTGGGCACTATCAAGGGCTAACTTTCTGCCCTTTCAGCCTTCCTAAGGCTGCCTGACCAACCATCTTTGTTCAAGTCCCCTATTGTAAATCGATTTCTGAAAGGCATCACACACGCGTTTCCACCTGTTCCCTTCGTGATACCTCAGTGGGACTTGAACCTGGTTCTAACTTTTCTGATGTGCGCTCCCTTTGAGCCACTTCACAACTGTCCTCTCCGCCTTCTTACTCTGAAGACTGCTTTCCTGGTTGCCATCACCTCTGCCAGGAGAGTGAGTGAGCTCCAGGCTCTTTCATCCAAACCTCCTTTCCTTTCTGTCCATCCGGACAAGGTTGTGTTGCGGACTAGACCCTCTTTCCTGCCCATGGTTGTCACGGCCTTCCACATCGGGCAGTCTATCACCTTGCCCACCTTCTTTCCGCCTCCGCATCCCTTAAGGGAGGAAGAGCGGCTCCACCGTCTGGACCCAAAACGTGCGCTCTCTTACTATCTGGATCACACACGCCAGTTCCGGGTGGATGACCAACTCTTTGTTGGTTACGTGGGCGGTAAGAAGGGAAAGGCGGTGCACAAGCGGACCATCTCGCGGTGGATCATCTTGTGTATCCAGGCGTGTTACTCCTCGGCTAAGAAGGAACCCCCTGTTGGGCTGAGGGCTCATTCCACTCGGGCCACGGCGACTACCACTGCCCTGGGCCAGGGAGTGCCCTTGCAGGACATTTGCCAGGCAGCTATGTGGGCCACGCTGCACACGTTTGCAAGACACTATTGCCTGGACAGCCAAGTCCGGAGGGATGGCTTCTCTGGCCGTTCCGTTCTCCAGGACTTTCTGGTGTGATTATTGGTTCGCAGACCCACCACCGGGGTTGGTATTGCTGGGGTATCTATTCTAAGGTAAGGAATCTATCACTAACGTGTCTCTTTCAGATGCACAAGTTACTACTTGTGTAACGATATATCTGTAAGAGACATTAGTTAGTGATAGATTCCTTACCGACTCACCCATCCTCCCCGTTTCTGCGAACCCATATCTAGGGTTAAGGTCATCCACTTTCAGGGCCCTAGTTTCATTGGCACCAGTGTTGGTTTTTAGCATGGCTCTGCGTTTCTGGCGCGGAAAAGCTGTGTCTAAGAACTGACGTCAGCACTCGGAGGCGGCGTCTAAGTACTCCGACGACATCATCACGGCGCCTACAACGCCGAAGACGGACGCGGAGCCGCAGATGACGCCTACCGACGCGCAAGGGTACTGCTACGCAAACATTTCCGGATCCAGTCTGATGCCTTGGGATATTCAAAGGTAAGGAATCTATCACTAACTAATGTCTCTTACAGATATATCGTTACACAAGTAGTAACTTGTGCATTGTCCCTGGTATTATTTTTCAAATGTTGGTAAATATGTAAATGAAAGAGCCCAGTTAACACAAGGAGTAGGCTAGAGGATCTGTGAGGAATCTGCATTTAGATAGAGTCTCTATCAGAAAGCGCATTACTAAAGTTTAGTAACTAATGCTTGTGAAAGAGACTTCGAATCGCAGATTCCTCTAATTTTGAATAGACACCCAAGCATTACCTCCCAGGTGGTGGGTACATGAATGTCCTGAATGACTGAGCGGGCAAGGTGCCCCTCCCTGCAGATATGTGGAGTGACGCCACGTATCAACCTGACACATGTCCGCAACAGTCACCCTGCGTGCCAACACAGAGGTAGGAGCTCAGGTAGAGTGAGCCAGCAAGCCTTCAGCGGACTGCTTTTTGGCCAATACATAGCAGATTTTAACGCAGAGTACAATCCAGCATGAGATGGTTCTCTTTTACACAGCCTTGCCTTTCTTTTCTCCAGTGAATCTGATAAAGAGCTGATTATCCATCCGGTGTTTACTAATATAATCAATGTAGATCCTGAGAGCCCTTTTGAATTCAGCTGGTGAAACCTCTCTATGAGAAGTTGGCCTGGTATATGATGCTCACTATTCTAGTGATCACCTTGCACCAGTCCAAACAACCCTTATCGTGATGGTTGTAGTCAACCTTATAGACCAGCTATCCTAGTGGTAGCATGGACAGAGCAGTCTTAGGCTAACACTTCAGCGAGCATGTGAAGCCAGCTGTTTTACCTATTATAATCCCTTGAAAATCAAATGAAAGGACACCACACAAATATATATGTATTTATTACTAACACAACCCCTCTGCACTCTTTATGAGGTCAGAGTTTGAGATACAGCACAAGTTACTCAATAAGCATACTATAAGTTGCACAAATACAATTCTGCCCTAGGGGCCTCACAAACCATATACTAAGTAAGTGGTATAAGAACGACTTCAGGAAAGGTGAGTAGGCCTAGGGCCTAGGAAATCGCTGGGGCTACACTGAACAACCAAAGGTTAGGAAGTAGTCCCACAGGATGCGTGTGCAGTGTCTAAACACACAAACGGGTTACCATAGAGTTTCAATGGGATCGTAAAAGTTACAAAGTAATAGATTTCGGACTCTTCCAGGTGGAAAACCCTGTTAAACTAGGACACTTGGATAGTTGTTACCCACGGGAGCACCGGAGTACTCGAGTTACCTCACCCAGGGAAGCCGGGTGCATAGGTGTTCTTTCGTGTCGGGTTTAGTCGCTGAATCCTATGAAGAGCTGCAAGAAAGTGCTGCAAGCGACCAGGAGGAAAGTGTCCGGGTGGATCCAAGGGTGGATCGGAGCAGAGAAGAACCTGAAAGCAGAGGGGACAGAGTCTGGGTCACTAGCCAGTGACCAGGAAGGAACCAGGCGATGTCGAGATGCAATCAGGTGAGGAGGTGAAGCTTGTCTCTGCAGCCACGTGGACCACGAGGCGTCGACGACAACCAGGAGCTGGAGGCGGGCTGTCCCATGACGGATCTAGCTGTTGGCGCTATCGGTATCCGGATTGGACTCAACAAACCTTGGCAAATGCAATCCACGCAGGATGGGACGATTGGCTTCAGTTCAGACCAGCAAGGTCTGGGGAGCTTCTCCTTCGCAGGGAAGCTGGAGCAAGCCCGGAGCACCCCGGCAAGTTGTGTTGTTTCAAAAAGAAGTCTTCAGAGGGGCCACTAGCCAACGATCTAGCGACCGCAAAGACGCGTTGAGCTGAAATGGAGGCACAGGCCCACGCGGCACTCATGGAGTGTGGAGGGCTGTGCTTCAGTGCAAATGCTGCTCGGGTCTGGGGCTTCTCAAACCCCAATGCACAACTTCGAGGGTACCTCAGAAGCTGCACAGGTAGCAAAAAAGTAGGTAGTTCAGGAAGTCCGGTCCCATGTCTCTCGTGTCCGCCACGGGTCTCAGCCTTGCTGTGGATGTGGGTCGGAGTCAGAGAAGTGTGGAAGTCTAGTTCCTGCGTTGCTAAGTCTTGGGGTTCCGGCAGGAGCGTCGACAAAGCAAACCAGCAAGTTACTGATGGTGCCTGTTTGCACAGGGTGGTCACTCCTTGACCACATGGGAGATGTCTTCAGTCTTCTAGTCGAAATGGAACGTCGAAGGTCCAAGAGTTTGTTTCAGAGTTTCTTTCCAGGGTAATCTGATGTCTCTAGACACAGCTCCTATCTTTATACTAAACTAAGGGGCTGGATTACCTGCTAGGTCCCTCCTATGGGTGGAACATGAGGAGGGGGTGGTTACACCCCTTTCTCTTTGTCCAATTTCACGCCAGAGCTGGAGTGCCCCGTCAACTGGTTTGAATTGGGCTATGCATGAAGCATCTTGTGTGACCCAGGCAGTGTCTGTAAAAGCATCTTTCCATTAAACCCACCCTGCCCCAATCCACTACAGGCTGTCTGGGGAGGTACTAGCACCTCCCTCAACAGGAAACCTATTATCCAGGCCTCCCCTGCTGGAGTTTCGTCCAGCAGCAGGAGGTCAGACTCGTGTCTGTGACAGCAGCACCCATTTTGTGATGCTGAGGCTCTGTTTAACTTTAACCGGGTAAATCAGTAACTACATGTCTTCTCCCTCTAGAAGGGTGGAATGCTACCCCCGCCACCAGGAGTGGCGGGGGGTAGTATTCCAAAGTGTTTGACACATTACATGACATGTTTTGATAAAACCAAACCAAAGTTAGCATTAACCGCGAGGATTATAATGCACTTAAGAGTATATGGTATGGCTATATCATAGAACAGCTATAAGGACATGGTTACGAAAGCTGCAGACAGGCTCAGCTCATGCTAGAGCACCATCTCACACATAACCAAGCACTCTGCCTTCAGGATTGTCAAGGCCTGCCATAGGAGTGACTTATAGGTATATATGTTACTATATATAAGGGTAGATATAGGAATACTATATCTAAGAAAGGGGTGATTACACCACCTTGCCCAACCTGAGTGATCAGCCTGTGGTGTCAGTTTGGATGGCCAGCCAGGGGTGGCACAATTCGTGCTGCAGCCCCTGGTAGACCTTGGATGCACCTATGCCCTGGGTACCTAGGGTACACTATACAGAGGCTCACAAAGGTGACCCAATACCCAATTAGGTACGTACCTAAAGTACATGGTGTGAATTTAGAGAGAGAACAGCTGGGCTGTGGGTCTGATTAGCAGGGCCACAACCACACTAAAGTCGAAAACCCAGAGTATCACTGCAAAAAGTGGGGGTGACCATAGGAAGCAGACCCTACTCTCCTACACTCTCCTCCTACTTAGATGGTTGAGGCAGAGCAACGAATGTCAGAAGAGTGATCCTATGACTAATTGAAAGGGAGGGGGGAGACTTCAGTCCACAGACCCAGCTTGTCTGAGGAAATTGGTGTTGGGCAGGTTCACAGACAGAAACAGTAACTTGCTCACCCGCTGTGCCGCTGTTTTAGGGACAGGAAAGACTGCCTTGAGGGTAAGGAGCCGGAGAGACTAGCTATGTAGAGGCTCAAAGGGCACAACCATGAGAAGTGTGAGGACTAAATTAAATTCTCATTGGGGCATAAAAAATGGAGAAGGGGAAAACATATATTGTAACCCATCTGTTGGAACGCATCACAACTGGTGATTTGAACCAGTGTGGGTCTGAAAAAAGCCGAAAGAGCTGACCAGTCTCCTGTAACACTGCCTAAAGCAAGACCTTTCTGGGCTTGAGACAACACAGCCAACAAAACTTTAGACAGTTTGCCATGGAGTGGGTCAATCTGTTCAGAAGCACACCAGGCCACAGATTATCCCAACGACAAGCACTGACAGATTAGGTTCAGGGATGCCTAGCTGCCAAGATGACATCAACAACTGTGAGAGTAAGTTTGAAAGCAGTCAACTATCTCCACTCATAGAAGTCTAGGTTGTGCAGATTCAGGTGTAAAACCCTTCCCTGTTGCTGTGACAGGAATTCCTCCAGAAGAGGCAGCCTTATTGGAGGACAGATGCTCATTACCAGGAGTTCAGGATACCATACTGTCCTTACCCAATCTATAGCCACCAGGATGACTTAATCCAGGTTGTACTTGATCTTATTCATAACTCGGGCAGGAGCAGGAGATGTATCAGCAGGAAGGAGTTCTGATCTCCACGTCTCCCAAATGGCTGCTTCATCACAGAAGCGATGTATCGGTCACCACTCTAAACTCTGGGTGGGGTAAGGAGATGGGTCAGCCGCTGACCTAGTAGTGGTTCAGCAGCCACCACTGCAGTTCTTTTGCTCTCTCAGGAGGACATCAGTCCCAGCAGCCTCAGAGTCATCTTCACTGATATCCTTGACAGAGGTGATGACACAAAGGCCTCCATCTTTTTGGGCATCAGGAAGTAGCAGAAATAACAATCAGAACCCATTTTCGGCGTCATCACCCTGTCTATGGCTCCTTTGGCTAAAAGAGCTTGCTATTCATGCTGCAACAGGGACAAGCGGTCCTCCATCAGTCGTTCTGTAGTCATTATGGGAGGTGCCTCAGGCTGTCTAAGAATTGCAGGAACCACTTGTCCAAAGTTATTGCCTGCCACCCCAGCAAAAAAATGTGTGTTTGGTAGGTGCAGTGGATGCAGCCACTGAAAGATTGTGGCATCGGTTGGATTTGCTGGTGATACTGAAAGCCCCTATCATGGCCATGTTGGAGGTGAAACTGATGGTGCAGCTGTCGCGGAGGAGAAGAAAGGCCTACTGAGTGTGATGTGGCACTGCTGTCTTTAAAGCATTCCAGGGCCAAATCCGTTTTCTCACCAAAAAGATAGGAACCATTGAAATGAAATGAAATGAAATGAAAAAAGAACTTAATTAAGCGCGCTGCGGCCAAGCGGCTTCCTGGCGCTGGGGACTTGACCAAACTCACCAAAGAGGACCAGGGAAACTAACAGGGATATGCCTGGGAAAACAGAAAAGTTTTAAGAGCTTTTCGGAAGTGAGAAAAGATGGGGATAGAACGAATAAAAAGAGGGAGACTGTTCCAGAACCGGGGGGCCAGAACCGAGAATCGGGTGCCCCCAGTTCTGGATTTGCGGAAGCGGGGGACATGCAGGAGGGAGAGGAAGAGCGGAGAGTGCGGTTAGGGGCGTGAGGAGTGATGAGAGATCCGATAAAGAGAGGAGCTGAGTGAGTGTGAGCCCGAAAGGCTAGGCAGGCCAATTTAAAAAAGGATCTAAGGTGCACAGGAAGCCAGTGAAGGGACTTGAGTGCAGGGGTAATGTGGGCAGATTTAGGAAGACGAAGAATAAGGCGGGCTGCCTGATTTTGAATGGCCTGAAGACGGCGGGTTTCATAAGCAGGTATGCCCACGTACAAGCCATTCCCATAGTCAAGGCGGGAAGTGATAAGAGCCATGACTATGGTTTTGAGGGCGTCCGAGGAGAAATAGCGAGCGATCTTCCGAATGAGACGGAGGGACAGAAAGCAGGAAGATACAACGGAGCTAATTTGGGCGTGCATGGACAGGTCATGGCTGACCTTGATGCCCAAAGTCCGAACTGAGGAGACCGGTGAAGGGGGGAACCAAAGATGGGGGGCCAGCGAACCGCGGACCAAGGGTTTGAGGGACCACCCGTGAGGACAAGCTCCGTCTTGTCCGGATTGAGCTTCAAGTGATTGATGCTCATCCATTCGGATATGAAGACTAAGGTAGAGCAAAACTTGGGAAGAGAATCAGAAGGGGAGGAGAGATCAAAGATGAGCTGGAGGTCATCCGCGTAGTTGTAAACAGAGACCCCCAGCTCGAGAAGAGAAATGATGAGGGGGTAGATGTAAAGATTGAAAAGAAGAGGGGAAAGGGAAGAACCTTGGGGGACCCCACAGGTGACCAAGCGAGAGGGAGCGGAGAAACCTGAGAGGTGAACCGCTTGGGACCTGCCCTGAAGAAAGGACGCGAGCCAGGAGAGTGCAGCGCCCCGGATGCCCGCTGCGCTGACACGGTCGAGAAGGATGGAGTGATCGACCGTGTCAAACGCAGCGGACAAGTCGAGGAGGACCAAGGCTTGGGGGAGATTGACGTCAGCTTTCCCCTTGAGTTCGTCCAGGACCGCGATGACCACTGTCTCTGTGGAATGGCCTGGGCGAAAGCCCGCCTGATGGGAGGCTAGGAGGTGGTTCTCCTCAATGTAGGTGGACAGGCAAGATGTAACATGGCTTTCAAGGATCTTAATGAATATGGGAGGGTAGCTGCACTCTATTAAATGAATTTTTAAAGCGTTTATTCGGTACGTGTGCTGTGCTGGTATGTAGCCTGCAAACTATGATGTATAAAGTGTATTTGGCCTGGTTATGAACCAGGACACCAGTACGCACTACTCAATTCAATTTGAACGTTAGTACATTTCTTTAATTTTCACAGAAGATCAACATAAATCATCATAACATTCATATTCATGTTTCATTTGTTACGAAGCGAATTCTTTGTCAACATATAAGATGCTATCTTTATGCATAATCCATACAATTCAAAATCAATACATTTCATCTACACCCAATGCATTTCGGGGCGCGAGCCCCTTCGTCAGGGGTCTGTGTGTAAAGAAAAGAAAAGAAAGGAATCTTATTACTATTGATGCACAAATGTATAGGGAAATAGATCTCTGTGCTGTGTATATTCCTTACCGCAGATAGAACAGAACGAAATGTAGGTTGCAGTAACCCGATTGGATATTGAATTAGCCTAGGTGGAAAAAAAGGGGAGAATCTAAGTTTGGACACATGCGGTTGATTAGGTAGGCATATTATACAAAAGTCCTCTATATGGAATATCGTGTTACCTGTGTGCTTGACTGTATAAAGTCTGTAAATAAAAATCAAGGGGGGGGGGGGGTGGAAGGGTGGGGGGGGAGAGGTTTGTTTTGTTATTACTCGAGAGACATACGCTAATCTAGCTTTGTGTTGCAATACAAAATATCGGTGCTCACCTTATTTATGTTGACATTGTATCAGGAGCCTATATGGAAATGCAAAAGTTTTCGTCAGTTGTGCAAAAAGCTAATATATGTGTTTAATTGTGGCTCAATAACTTTAATATTGGAGTTTACCTGTGAGTCCTGCATGGTGGACGTCGGACTCAGCAAATGCTCAAAGTATCGTTAAACCTGCCGAAAAAACGATATCTCTTAAAACGCTGGCCAGCGTGTGGTGAATTTAGTAAAAAAATAGTGCGAATAGTTATGAGCAGTCCTTACCGGACCGGAATGCTCTGCAGACCCGTCGCGGCGTTTTTCCGAGTGTCAGAGTACTAGCGCTTAGTCCTTCTTTTAATGTTGCGATCGCTATCAGTTTAGCTATCGAAAACGGACTCCCGCTTAATTCAAATCTTGCCGAGTTGTTACTATCGCGAATATTAACTATTAGCATCATGGTAAATGTGTCGCGGAATAAATGTGTTATTTTAACCCCGAATTTATGAAAAGTCGACTTATTTCTGATAATGTGGTAACGGCCGCCATCTTGGAATGGTAAAGATGGTGGTTAGGTTTAATGTGTGGTCAAGTGGTATATCTATCTACAACTATGTAAATAGAGTGAAAACTAGAAAATAACTGTTGACAAAGAATTCGCTTCGTAACAAATGAAACATGAATATGAATGTTATGATGATTTATGTTGATCTTCTGTGAAAATTAAAGAAATGTACTAACGTTCAAATTGAATTGAGTAGTGCTTACTGGTGTCCTGGTTCCTAACCAGGCCAAATACACTTTCAAGGATCTTACCCAGATAAGGGAGAAGAGAGATAGGCCTAAAGTTAGAAGGGAGAGAAGGGTCCAGGCCAGTTTTTTTAAGAATAGGAAGAACTATAGCAGATTTGAAAGAAGAGGGAGCAGAACCCAGGACCAAAGAAGCATTAAGAAGGGCGAGGGGAAGGGCAACTGGTGAATAGAGTTTTGAGGATTCGTGCAGGAGCACAGTCCGCCGGAGAACCAGACTTGACTTTTGTAAGTAGATTAAGAAATTGGTCCATAGAGATGGGTGGGAAATGATCCAGAGAGGAGGAGGGCAGAGGGGGGGAGCAGGAAAGGCCGGGTTGAAACACCGTGGGGATATTGGCCTTTATGTTAGCAATCTTCTCAATGAAGTAATCATTGAGAGAAGAGCAGAGGGTCTGAGATGGAATGAGATTGGTGCTAGTGCGGTCAGAAGTGGCTAGGTTATGGACCAGGGAGAAGATTTCTCGAGATTTGTTGGCAGACAGAGCAACTCTCTCGGTGAAATATTTGGTTTTGGCCGCTAGGATCGCTCTTTTGTAGTCATTAAGGAGAAGTCTGTATTTAGCACGGAGAATAGGGCAATAGTTCCGTCTCCAGTGGCGTTCCGACCGCCTGAGATCAAGTTTGAGATCTTTGAGCTCACTGGTGAACCATTTGTGCGCATCATAAGGGCAGACGGATTTGACTTTCTTGAACGGGGCGACCTGGTCGCAGGAAGACGAGAGCCAGGAACTAATGGCGTCTGCCTGCAAGTTCAGAGAGAGGTCAGTAAGGTCAGGAGCTGAAGAGGCCAAGGATAGCGAGAGAGAGTTGAGGTCAGTTTTATTCCAGCTGCGAGCCAGAACATTTTTGGGGTAGAGGCAGCTTGTCGGCCAGAGCCGAGTAAATGGAAAATGAAATGATAGAGTGGTCAGACCAAATGCAGGGGAGTATGGAAGGGGGTGAAACGCCACAGCGTGATGACCAGATTTGGTCCAAGATATGACCCTGGACATGGGTGGGGTCCGAGATATGGGATAAGAAGTTCAAGCATTGAAGGGTAGCAGAGAAATCTTTGGAAGATAGGTCTTCCCTGGGGTCCCCTGGCCAGTAGTTAAAATCACCGAGCAGGATAACTGAAGAGTTATTAACCACCAGCGTGGCCAGGAGATCCTGTAAAGCAGCTACAAATAATGGCATAGATTGAGGGGGCCGGTACATAAGGACGACGGTGAGAGGTACAGGAAGATTTAGTGATCGAGCCACCAAGAAGTCCACGTTAGGTATGGGGGGGGGGTAAGTAAGGAGTTGAAATTTTAAAGTAGAACGGATAATCATCGCCACACCGCCCCCGGCCTTACCAACCGGGCGATCTGCTCGGAGGGCGTAATAGGTATCGGGGAGGATGGCCAGAAGATCCGGAATGGAATCAGAAGAGAACCAAGTTTCTGTAAGAAATAAATAGTCTGGGGAGTGTGAGTTCAGTAAATTAAAAAGTTCCGTCTGATGCTTGACTGCAGAACGGGTATTAAGTAGATAAGCAGAAGCTGCCGACGGGGCAGGTGAGGACCGAGGGACAAGTGAGGGATCAGAAGGAGGAGAGATGGGGCTGTGGGCAGGGGAGAGTGGACAGGGAGAGCGAGGGGCAGAGATACCAAGGGAATCAAGACGATGCAATAAAGAAGGGGAAGGAGGAGAAGTAGCAGGATGTGCAAAGAGTTGGGCTGAGTAGTAAACCAGAGAATGGGCAGAGTCTGTGGCCCCTGGTCCCGGCCCGTCGCGGACGGGCGCAGACGGGCATGCCTTCGGCGCGCAAACGGCGCGCCCGCTGCGCCTGTCCGCTGCGCGTACGTGGGAGGCACATGATTTTATGGAGATGTTCAGGGCGTGGCCTCGCACAAGTGGGCGTGGCCTAAGCCTCGCTGATGGCGGCAAGGGGGCGAGCCTGTCCCGCGGCAGCGTTAAGCTCGGCTGCGCGGGGTTCTGGAAAACAATCAAAGCCCCAAGAACAGGTAGGAGTGGGCTACAACTAAAATAAACACACTGTCACACATTTTTTAAAAGATCGATTTTTGCTAATGTTGCGCTATGCTCCCGGCTGTGCCTCAGGAGAGAATGGGTCAAAGACCGAGCTCGTAGTCAGCTCAGGTTTAAGTAAATGAGTGGGCGTGGCCTCGCACAAGTGGGCGTGGCCTAAGCCTCTCTGATGGCGGCAAGGGGGAGAGCCTGTCCCGCGGCAGCGTTAAGCTCGGCTGCGCGGGGGTCTGGAAAACAATTAAAGCCCCAAGAACAGGTAGGAGTGGGCTACAATTAAAATAAACACACTGTCACAATGGCATGTCCATAAGACTCGCCTGAATATCTCCTGAAACCCCATTGACCACATACAGGCTTGCCTGCTAAGGACAACATTGGTAATTCTATCTGTCAAGTAAATCAGTAGCGTTGAATCTGCAGCATATAGTGAACGTGGCTGCCTCACAACTACCTGCATAGCCTATGATAGGATAGCGCGGGCCTCCTCTGGAATTGCGGGGAGCACCTGAGTCACAGAATCTCACAATGCATGACAATAGCTGCCTAGAAGGCTGCTGGCATTGATAGAGCCTAGATCAAAACTTACCCAGAAGACACGTTTCCCAAAGGTCTGTTTCTTTTGAATTCCTTCTCCGGGGATGTGGATCCCATGCACACTGACACTGGAACTGGAACCAAGCTATACCCAACTGTTGAGCCCTAATAAGGGTGAAACTGGTTTGGGTTGCTTGTTTTCTGGTTCAGGGAGGACCTGGGCTGGCAATTTGGGCTGTACCCTTCCAATTAAAGCAGGAACTAGACAAATGTGCATTTTGCTGGCTCCAACCTGAGGGGAAATATTGTGCAAAATAAATGTGGACTGAAATGCAACCCCAAGTAATTACCAGTTGCTAAGTTTAAGTCAAGCAATCTAGCCTTTTTTCTCCACCTTTATTTTTCTCTTTTTCAGGTATAACATATATTTGTATAACCAGTATGGATACATTTAATAAAGAGGTTGCATTCCAGGCCCTTGCACTTAACCCAAGTTCTTATCTGATCCCTGTGTATTCATGCAATTGTAAACATCACATCAGATTGCATTTAAGTCCACTTCTGCACAGGGGTATGGTGTATCCTGACCTTTCTGAGATACGTCGCCAATTGCCCATCCACCTCCCTCCTTAGTGCCATGTTTAAGTCTCCTCTTTTGATTCTGATTGTTCATCATCTGTTTTATTTATCGTTAGTAGGTAGGATCTTAGTGTTTGCCATATGTCTCGTGGTCTGGACGTGGGTGGCTGCAGTTTTGCATATAAATCACTGGTTGTGACGCAGTGGATCAGGTCTCTCAATGCCTCCAACCTAACCCCAATCATAACAGGAAGGTGTCTGTACTTTTGCATGTTAGTGGGTCAGACAGCTAAGGTGGCTACATCTACACCCCCTACTAGAATCGCCACAGTGAGATTCCTGACATGGCCAGTGCTCTCCTGAGAGCCCATCTGGAGATTGGCAACTGCAGTGGAGAAGTGTGGCTCACTGGTTAGAGCGGCAGACCCTGATGCAGAGATCTGACCCGGGACCAGGGTTCAATTCCTGTTGCGGCAGGGTCTTAGGCTCAATGTCTGCGGACCTGATCATTCTCGCCACGGTGCCTACTCTAATCATGGGTCCCACTCTGCAACTCTGGGCAATAGCTTGCTTAATCTCCACACCGGCACTAATCGCTAAGGATGCCTGGCTTCACCTTGGGGTGCGCAGAAGTGGGTGCCTCACAGGAACATACCAGGATGGGTTCCTCAGCGGTACAGCGCGGAGACACACTGGCTAGTGTAACCAGGTGCTTTACAAGCTCAGTTACATACATACATACATTTACTTCAGGTGGACTAGAGGCATTTTTCTTGTTTTTACAACAAGTGCACTGTGGTTCTACAGTCCTGGTACCAAGTCTTCGTGGGATCCCAATTCTTTCCATGGTACCCACCCTTTAGCTGTGAACAGTCTCTGGGCCCATCCTCATGAACAGGTTTTTGTGGGCCTGAAGAAGACTCTGTTCTTAGAGTTACCCTATTTCCCTTGGGAGTGGATTTTGACCTTGTTCTGTTGGTCTCCCCCATCAGTGGTAGTTTGGGTCACACTTGTTTTGACCAAGTGGTCAGCCTTCTTCCCCAACTCTTAAGTAAAAAGTGGATTAAGGTCTACCAGAAATTGGTGTAACTTCTCTTGATAACAATTACTTTAAAGATGCTACTTCATTATCAAATTATGAAGCCCTTCAAATTCTTGCACATTGTTACCAGCTAACCAACTTCCTAGTGATTTCACTGAGTAGTCTACAAAATATACCCAGGTCTGGCTCTGGGGTTTTCTAGCCTCCCTGAACCAGGTTCTATAATCTTCAGGGGTGAATCCAAAGGCCTCAATCAGGGTACCCTTCACAAGATCATTGGATTCAGCATCCTTCTCATTGAGTGTCGGGAGTCTATCCCTGCACTTTCCTGAGAACATTTCCCAGAGGATAGCACTCCACGTCTTCCAGTTGACCTGTCTGCTAAGGCAGGCCCTCTCAAAACCAGTGAACCACTTGGCGATATCATCACCTCAAATAATTTTGGCACAATCACTTTGGGGATTTAAGGGTCAAATGAATCACTTTGCTCCTGTGTTGCTGTAGGAAGATGGATATCTGACTATGGTTGCCCCCAACTTTTTGCCTGGTGTTTTGCTGGTTTTTCGACTTAGTTGACCTGGGGTCCTGCTATTCAGGGCCCAGGCCCACTGCTCTCTCTGTAAAATGGATTCCATGTACTCTAGGTACATATCTAATTGGATACTGAGTCACCTTATCAGCCCCTGTACAGTGTACCTTAGGTACCCAGGGCATAGGTGCACCCAGGGCCTACCAGGGGCTGAAGCATGTATTATGCCACCCCTGGATGGCCATCCAAATCTGACACAACTGGCTGATCAATTAGCTGGGGCAAGGTGGTGTAATCACTCTTTGCTTTAGATATAGTATCCCTATATCTAACCCTAAAATGGACACATATCCTTCTATCAGTCACTCCTATGGCAGGCCTTATCAATCCTGAATGCAGAGTGCTTGGAATTATGTGAGATGGTGCTCTAGCATTAGCTGAGCCTGTCTGCAGCTTTCGGAACCAAGTCCTTTAGCTGTTTCCATGATAACGCTATACCATATACTCTTAAGTGCATTATAATCCTCGCGGTTATTGCTAACTTTGGTTTAACACTATCAAAACATGTCGAGTAAGGTGTCATACGAATTGGAATACTACCCCCTCGCCAATTCTGGCGACGGGGGTAGCATTCCACCCTTCTAGAGCGACACGAGTTAACTCGAGCCTCAGCATCACAAAATGGATGCTGCCACCACAGACACAAGTCTGACCTCCTGCTGCTGGGAGTCCTTCCAGCGAGGGAGGCTTGGACAAAGGGTTTCCTGCCTTGGGAGGTGCTAGCACCACCCCAGACAGGATTTTGTGTATTAGGTAGGACAGGGCTGAAAGTAATGAGACATGCCTGGGGCACACAAGGTGTCCCTGTGCATACTCCGGTCTAAACTAGTTCCTGGGGCACTCCAGCCCCAGAGCTGGCGCAAGACCGGACAAAGGATAGGGGGTGTAACCACCCCCCTTCCTGGTCCCACCCAGAGGAGGGACCTAGTCGTAGTACAGCCCCCTTTAGCAGAATAAAGGTAGGAGCTGGTCCCATTCCAAATTAGATTATCCTGAACAACTTTACAAGACGAAACTCTGGACTTCGACGTTCTGCTCCACAGAAGAATGAAAAAATCTCCCTTGTGGGCAAGGAGTGTCCACCCTGCACAAGCAGGCACCATCAGCGTCCAGCAGCTTCCCTTTGTTGTCTTCCTTCCCAGATCCAGACTTCAGAGCCCGACGAGACCCGGATTCCCAGACCTCTCCGACCTCTACCTACATCTGCAGCACAGCTGAGATCCGTGGATGCGACGAAACACGTGGGACCGGCCATCTTGAAAGAAGCAGCACTTCGCTCCAGCACGACTTCAGAGGTATCCTTGCTTTGGGGACTGAGAAGCCCCGACCCCGAGCAGCTCCTGCACCGAAGACCAGCCCTCCAGCATCCACGAGATCTGCGTGGGGCCCTTCTGCCTGTTTGCTGCTCGACGCGTTGTCTGGTCACTTGCCGGCTGGCTGGTGACCTCCTAGACGACGAAACCCGAAATCTTCACTGCTGGTCTGGTTGCTCCAGACTGGCCCTTGCTGCCTTCCAAAAGAGGAGCACCCCGGACCCTCCTGGTCCACTCAAGACGCTGTTTCCACTCACCGCGTGGGTTGCCTTTGCCAAAGCCTGTTGACTCTGAATCCGAAGCCGACACTGCCGACAGCGAGAGGCTGCGTGGGTTAGCTCGTGCCTCCATCCTGGTCGTCGAAGACACCACCTGGTCCACGTGGCTGCAGAGACAAGCGTCCACCTTCACCTGATCGCGACGACGACATCTGGTTCCACTCCTGGTTCCACTCCAGTCACTGGCTAGTGACTTTGAACATTGTCCCCTCTGCTTTCAGGTTCTTCTCTTCACTGATTCACCCTTGGATCACACCGGACATCTTCCTCCTGACCGCCTGCAGCATCTTTTCCTCCAGGCTCCATAGACTTCAACGCCGGAACCCGACACGACTTGGCACCTATGCACCCGCAGCCTGTGGGTGAGGTAACACAAGCATTTCTGTGCTCAAGGGTAGCTTGACTCTCCTAGTGTTAAGTTTCACAGTCGTTTTAGTCCTATCTAGTCAGGGACGTCCGTACTCACCTTCTTCTTAAAACTGTACTGTCCATCGACGTTTGTACGCATCTCGCGTGTGAGTTCACACACTGCACACGCGCTCCGTGGGCCTCCTATTACTTACCTCAAGTTAGTATAGTGTGGTCCCAGCGATCCTACAGCCTCTGGACAGCTCCATACCTATTATTGACTTTCACATTCCACTTACTTAGTATATGGTTTGTCGTGCCCCTAGGGCACCATTGTAAATCGTGCAACTTGAACGTATTTTTCCTAAGAGTTTGTCAGGTGCTTAGCCCTCTGACCTCATAAGGAGTTCAGAGGTATATGTTAGTTAATAATACTTGTTTACTTTCATAACAACCAGAGTGGTGTCCTTTCACTTGGTATTCAAGGGGTTATATGTGGTAAAACAGCTGGCTTCACATGCCAAAAAAGTTTAGCCTAAGACTGCTTTGTCCATGCTACCACTAGGATAGCTGGTCTATAAGGTTGACTTACAACCAATCACCATAAGGGTTGTTTGGACTGATACAAGGTGATCACTAGAACTTTCTGATAGGTCTCTTAGAGACATTTGATTCCAGAAGGGCTTCTAATCCAGGCCCATCTGACCCTACAGAGGGAAACATACCCCCACTAGAGGAGGACTCCAATTTCCCTGAAACTGATGAAGTGGAGGAAGATGGAGACTCATCTGATGGTGAGGTAAACCATGGTCAGGGAGGAGTCAGCAGACTTACCAGGGCTGTGAGAAGTTGGCCTGATATGCAGTGCTCACTATTCTAGTGATCACTGTATCATTCCAAACGACCCTTATTGATGATTGGTTGTAAGTCAACCGTAGACCAGCTATCCTAGTAGCATGGACAAGAGCAGTCTTTAGGCTAGACTCTAGAGGGCGTGTTAAGCCAGCTGTTATACCATCACATATACCCCTTGAACACCAAGTGAAAGGACACCACACAAGTTGTTATGAAAATAAAAGTATATTTATTTAGAACACAACAGCCCTGGACTCTTTATGAGGACAGGGCGCTAAGCACAATACAAAGCTCTTAAGAAAATACTGAAAGTCGCACAATTTACACAAATGCCCGAGGGGCACGAAAAACCATATACTCTAAAAGTGGAATGCGAAATTACTAGCAGGTAAGTACTACTCTAATAGGCTTTAGGATCGCTAGGACTGGACTACTGAACCTTCAGATTACTAGCAGGAGGCCTAGGGAGATCGAGTGCAGAGTGTGCACTCTCACGCGGGATGCGGGACAAAGTCTATAGATGCTAGATTTCGTAAAGTTAGTGTTATCGGACGAATCCAACTAGGTAGAGCTGAAACGAAAAAGGATCTGGACCCTTGGATAGTTAAGCTATGCTGGAGCACCGAAATGCTGAGATTACCTAGCCCAGGGGCTGCGGCTGCATAGGTCTGAAAAGACGTCGTGAATCCTCGTTGCAGTCTATGGAGCCTGAAAGAAGAAGTTGCTGGCAGGCGACCAGTGATGGAGTTCGATGGGATCCAAGCCTGGATCGGTGATGGAGGATACCTGTAAGCAGAGGGGACCAAGTTCTGAATCACTAGCCAATGATTAGATGGGCACCAGGATGGCACCGGACAAAGTCACCTCGACCAGGTGAGTGGGCGACGCTGGGCTCTGCAGTCTCTCGGACCAGGAGGCGTTGTCGGCGACCAGGATGGAGGTGCGAGCTGTCCCACGAAGGTATCTGCTGTCGACGTCGCTGGACCCAGGATTGGGACAACAAGTCTTGGCAAATGCAAGCCCACGCGGTGGACTTAAAATGGCATCTGGAGTGGACCAGGAGGGTCCGGGGTGCTCCTCTGTTGGAGGGGAGCAAGGGCCAGTCTGGAGCAACCAGACCAGCGGTGTTGTCATCGTGGTGCGTCGTCAGTAGGGCCACAAGCCAGCAGGCAAGTAGCCGGACAACGCGGTGAGCAGCAAAGAGCAGAAGGGCCCCACGCAGATCTCGTGGATGCTGGGGGGCTGGACTTCGGTGCTGGAGCTGCTCAGGGTTAGGGCTTCTCAAACCCCAAAGCACTCACTCGAGGATCACTCGGCGGTTTCCATGTACCTTAGGTACATATCTAATTGGTACTGGGCCACCTTATCAGACCCTGTAACTCAGGGCATAGGTGTACCCAGGGCCTACCAGGGGGTGCAGCATGTATTATGCCACCCCTGGCTGGCCATCCAAATCTGACACAACTGGCTGCACGACAGCTGGGGCAAGGTGGTGTAATCACCCTTTGCTTTAGGTATAGTATTCCTATATCTAACCCTAAAATGGACCATGTATTCCTATCAGTCACTCCTATGGCAGGCCTTATCAATCCTGAAGGCAGAGTGCGTGGAATTATGTGAGATGGTGCTCTGGCATGAGCTGAGCCCGTTTGCAGCTTGCGGAACCAAGTCCTAATAGCTGTTCCATGATAACACGTACCAAATACTCTTAAGTGCCTTATAATCCTTGCGGTTATTTGCCAACTTGGGTATCGCTTTATCAAAACATGTCGAGTAAGGTGTCATACGAATTGGAATACTATCCCCTCGCCAATTCTGGCGACGGGGTTAGCATTCCACCCTTCTAGAGGGACACAACATGTATGTAACTGTGAACCCCGGTTAAAGCTTAACACAGCCTCAGCTCCACAAAATGGATGCTGCCACCACAGACACAAGTCTGACCTCCTGCTGCTGGGAGTCCTTCCAGCGAGGAGAGCTTGGACAAAGGGTTTCCTGTCAGGGGCGGTGCTAGCACCATCCCAGACAGGGTTTTGTGTATCCCAGGTAGGCAGGGCTGAGAGGAAGGTGACTGCAAGTGACACCCCGGTGCTCACTGTGCATATGCCGGCTTGAACCAGTTCCAGGGGCACACCAGCCCCTGAGCTGGGGAAAGTCCGGACAAGGGAGAGGGGTGTAACCACCCCCCTTCCTGGTACCACCCATGGGCAGGACCTAGTCGCGTGCCAGCCCCTTTCTTTAGTATAAAGGTAGGAGCGGGCCCCCTTCCCAAATTAGATAATTCTGAATCTTGACTACTTTCCACGAAAGAACTCTTGAACATTTCTGAAGACTCTCCCTTGTGGCTAAGGAGTAGCCACCCTGCACCAGCGGGCACCATCTAAGCGCATGCGGTTTGCTGCAAGTCCATCCTCCGGATCAAGACTGCCCAGCTCGACGAGACCCGGATTCCCTGGCACCTCTGACCTCTAACTGCATCATCAGCCCAGCTGAGATTCGTGGGTGTGACGAGACCTGAAGGGACCGGCCATCTTCAAAACGGCACGACGCTTATCCAGCACGACCGCCGAGGGATCCTCGAGTGAGTGCTTTGGGGTTTGAGAAGCCCTAACCCTGAGCAGCTCCAGCACCGAAGTCCAGCCCCCCAGCATCCACGAGATCTGCGTGGGGCCCTTCTGCTCTTTGCTGCTCACCGCGTTGTCCGGTCACTTGCCTGCTGGCTAGTGGCCCTCCTGACGACGAACCACGACGATTACATCGCTGGTCTGGTTGCTCCAGACTGGCCCTTGCTCCCTTCCACTCCAGACGCCATCTTGAGTCCACCGCGTGGGCTTGCCTTCGCCAAGGTTTGTTGCCCCAATCCTGGGTCCAGCATCGCCGACAGCAGACACCTTCGTGGGACAGCTCGCACCTCCATCTTGGTCGCCGACAACGCCTCCTGGTCCGAGAGACTGCAGAGCCCAGCGTCGCCCACTCACCTGGTCGAGGTGACTTCATCCGGTGCCATCCTGGTGCCCACCTAATCACTGGCTAGTGATTAAGAACTGAGTCCCCTCTGCTTTCAGGTCGTCTCCATCACCGATCCAGGCTTGGATCACATCGAACTTTTTCACTGGTCGCCTGCCAGCAACTTCTTCTTTCAGGCTCCATAGACTGTAACGAGGATTCCCGACGTCTTTTGAACCCTATGCAGCCGCAGCCCCTGGGCTACGTAACCTGAGCATTTCGGTGCTCCAACGTAGGTTCACTATCTAAGTGTCCAGATCCTTTTTCGTTTTCAGCCTATCTAGTCGGATTCGTCCGATAACTGTAACTTTACGAATACTAGTATCCATAGACTTTGTCCCGCATCCCGCGTGAGAGTGCACACTCCGCACCCGATCTCCCTAGGCCTCCTGCTCCTAACCTTAGGGTTCAGTAGTGTAGTCCTAGCGATCCTGAAGCCTCTGGATCTTGTTACTTACCTGCTAGTATTTCGCATTCCACTTTTAGAGTATATGGTTTTTCGTGCCCCTCGGGCATTTGTGTAAATTGTGCAACTTAAAGTATTTTCTTAAGAGTTTTGTTGTGTGCTTAGCTCCCTGACTCATAAAGAGATCAGGGTAGACTTGTTATAAATAAATATCCTTTTATTTTCATAACAACTTGTGTGGTGTCCTTTCACTTGGTGTTCAAGGGGTATATGTGATGGTATAACAGCTGGCTTAACACGCCCTCTAGAATTTAGCCTAAAGACTGCTCTTGTCCATGCTACTAGGATAGCTGGTCTATAAGGTTGACTTACAACCAATCATCAATAAGGGTTGTTTGGAATGATACACAGTGATCACTAGAATAGTGAGCACTACATATCAGGCCAACTTCTCTCAGTTATATCAATACTACACCTAAGCAAGGGGTGATTTCACGACCTTGCCCCAGCTGAGTGATCAGCCAGTTGTGTCTATTTGAGTGGCCAGCCAGGGGTGGCATAGTACATGCTGCAGACCTTGGTTACACCTATGCCCTGAGTACCTACGGTACACTTGTACAGGGGCTGATAAGGTGCACCCATTCCCAATTGTGGATGTACCTAGAGTACATGGTGTAAATTTAGAGAGAGTGCATCTGGGCTGTGGGTCTGATTAGCAGGCCCACAGCCACATCTAAGTCAAAAACCAGAGAAGCAAAAGCAAAAAGTGGGGGTGACCATAGGAAGCAGACCCTACTCTCCTACACCGTTCTCCTCACTGAGTTTGGGGCTGCGGTCTGTCAACACTACTTGGCTTTTGGGCCGTTACACCGACTTCCTGTGGGATACGGTTGCGGACGTGCTGCCGCAGTACCCGGAGGAGGCCCGGGTAAAAGCTCGCCCAAGCCCTTGCGGAAGGGCAGGATGCAGCACGCTACTCCATTCGATGTGGGTGCTTGGTGTCTTTTTTTGCATTGGGTTCCAGGTGTGGGGTTGTTGTGCTGAGCTCCCCTCTGAATTAGGTTCACGGGCTCGTGTTCCTTTTCTAGTCCATTTCTTGTTTCCTCCATAAATTCCTGTGCTCTACTTACTGCCCCTTCCTTTCCCTGTCGTTTCGTTTTCCCTCTTTCCTTCCTGAATCCTGCTGTTTACTTTGGAACTATTGTCTGGACTTTCCGAGGGCTACTGGGGCTCCAGTCCCCTCGGACACTCACCGCAGGAAGAAAAGTGTTATCTGCAGGGTTACTCCGTAGACGCTGCAAAGAGCCGGTGTGGCGCGTCCGGCTTCCGCGTTTGATGTAGGCAGTCTTCCTCGTTATGGGCTGCTTGGTCGTTTTCCGACGCGCTGAAACCCGCACAGAACGCTGCTGATCCCGGATGCGGTGTTTGGTGTTGTTTGCTTCGTGTGTGTCCAAGACTCTTGACAGTCCTTCGGGGGTTTTTTGTGCCAATAGAAAGGCTTTTTCCCCCCTCTAAATAACCCGTGCACTGAAATAAAGTCCCAGAAGGAAGGATAATTTTACTGTGACAAGTACCTGGTCTGGAATATCCTCCAGCAAACGCTGTGCTCTCTCTCTGTTGCTGGACCTCCCGAAGCTGATCCTGTACAGCCAACAAGTAAGGAGGTCATGTTTTCTATATGGTGGAGTGTGGTTATGGAAAGGGAGGGTGGTTATTAAGTATGTATTCGGACCTAGAAGTAATTGTGTGTATTACTCTATAGGTACAGAAGCGTGGAGGTGGTGGCTAGTGTGGTCTGCAGTCCAGGTCTGGGTGAAAACCTTCCGACGTCCATTCCCTTTTTTTTTTTTGTTTTCCTACCCCCTGTCCTAGGCTCCAGTGTTTTCTCAAGGTTGTATACCGCATGGGTGACATTTGAGTCAGGGTAGTGGATTGGGCCATACTATGTTCCTGCAGTGTCTGGGCCGGTGGAATCCAACAGAATACCAAGCCCACGACTTACTACACTGCCTGAGCGAGTATGGAGGAAAACTTGGGTGGTCCCCCGGGGGTAGCCGATAGGGTGCCTACTATGCAGGATATATTTGGGGCAGTGGCGGCCTTACAGGCTCAGGTGCAGGATCTACAGCAGGAGAATGCAGGTCTTAAGCAAGAGCTTGGGGCCGTGAAGGCCAGAGAACAGTTGTGGGACAGGGGACATGGTCCTGTCATACAGCCAGCCACTTTCCAGTACGGTGGAGGGGCAGGGCAGGGAGCCCCTGTAGCTGTTACAGTTACGTCACCTGTTCCTGTCCCCTTGGCCCCCCCGGAGAGGTTTATGGGAGACAGTAATAAGTATGGGACCTTCATGACTCAATTGCCAACTGCATTTTATGTGCAGGACGACTGCCTTTCCGGATGATACGGCCAAAGTAGCTTTTACCATATCGTATTTGGCTGGTACTGCTGCTCAGTGGCCTATCCCTCTGGTAGATAGTGACGACCAGGTGTTGCATGATTACCCAGCATTTAAGGAATTATTGAGAGGCTTGTTTGCTAAACATGCTTTTATGCAGGCTAGCGATGCGGAGCTCCTAAAGTTAAGACAAGGCAGACAGGACTTGTTAACCTATGTCTCTACATTCAATAGGCTGGTGTCTGAGACTCATTGGCCAGCGGACAAAAGAACCTCCTTGTTTTATCAGGGTTTGTGTGACGAACTCAAAGATGTGGTTTCTCAGGTGGTTGACCCTCCAGACGACTGTGCTGCTTTTATAGACCTGGTGGTGAAGTTAAATCATAGGTTGTCTGAGAGGCGCGGTGTTATCGTAGTCGTTTTCAGGTGTCAGGGGGAGTTATGTGAAGCCGGAAGCAAAACCCTCAGGTGAAAACAAGTCCGCTCCTGAACCCATGGAGATTGGTGGAGTGAGAGGCCCGTTACCCATGGAACGGAAAGAGACGAAGGAGGGAGCTGAATTTATGTTTGTATTGTGGACAGGGTGGCCACTTTGCACGAGAGTGTCCCGTCAAACCCTCAGGTCTGGGGTTCAATAAAAAGGTAGCATGTGTACAGGTGGACCGTAGTCCAGCCTTAAGCCGAGGAGCAGTGGGGACCTATGATGTACTGGGTGTGATAGATCAGGTGCCAAGGCATTTTATCATTTCGGCACATCTTCTGCTCTCTGGGAGTACCCGTGTACCTGTGTCTGTTTTGTTGGATTCCGGGGCAACCGGGAATTTCATCGACATCTCTTTGGCGGAAAAATTAGAGATTTCATGTCAGTATAAGAAACAGCAGGAGCCTGTGAGAGCCATTGATGGGACGGAATTAACTTCAGGTTCCATTACACGCCAGACCGAACCACTGACATTGTTATGCGAGAACGGTCATTCGGAATTAGTGGTCTTCGACCTTATTGATGCCCCTTCTTTCGGTCTAGTGTTAGGAGTTCCATGGCTCCAGGAACATAACCCTAAGATCGATTGGGCGCAACGTTTGGTGACTTTGGATTCCAAGCATTGCCTCAAACATTGTTACAAGGAGGCCAGTGAAGGGATTCCCCCTTTGTCTTGTGCTGGGGCGGAGGTGAGGACTGTCCCCTCGCAGTATTCTGCCTTTCGGGGTGTTTTTGACAAAGTCCAGGCACAGGGTCTTCCTCCACACAGGTCGTTTGACTGTAAGATCGACTTGATACCAGGTGTCCCTTTACCTTCTTGTCACATATATGCGCTCTCGGAACCTGAGGAGTTACATCTCAAGGAGTATCTGGAGGAGATGTTGAAGATGGGTTATATTCGTCCCTCCTGCTCGCCTGTGTCATCGGCGATCTTCTTCATTCCGAAGAAGGAGGGGACATTGAGAGCATGTGTGGACTATAGGGCTCTGAATAAGGCTACCGTAAAGAATAGGTACCCTCTTCCACTCATCCCCGTGTTGCTGGACCAGCTCCGCAAAGCAACAGTATTTACTAAACTGGATTTGCGGGGTGCTTATCATCTTATACGTGTTAGCCCCGGGGATGAATGGAAGACGGCGTTTAAAACCAAATATGGCCTATTCGACTATTGCGTAATGCCGTTTGGCTTATGCAATGCGCCGGCAGCCTTCCAGTTCTTCATTAATGAAGTCCTCCGTGAATACCTGGATAGAAGTGTCATCGTCTATCTGGACGACATACTGATCTTTTCTGAGACGGGGGCTGAGCATCAAGAACATGTGTCTCAGGTGTTACAGAAGTTACAGGACCATCATCTGAACACCAAATTGGATAAGTGCCAGTTTTTTTTTTTTTTTTTTTTTTTAAAACCTTTATTACACATTGTATAGTACACAGCGGAATGCCTACAACCCAGTGGGCCGGCCGCTATCACGGTTTGTAATTCAAAATGCAGCATTTCGAAATAGTCATTAAGTCACCAGTTTCTGTATATGTTCAAATGAGGTCGCTGCAAAATAAAAGTGCATCTCAGATATCTGTGTCGACGTCGGATGAGGTTTTTGATTTTACTTTTTTTGAAAAAACAACAAACTTCAACTTAAAACGTTAGGAATAATATTACGATCTTGCATGAGTCCACAAAGTTTGAGTTACAAGTGCCTCTTGGGAGAGGCCTACTCTAATCTCGTACCCCGGTATTCGATCGCCCCCGCCAATTTTATCCATACATCCGCCCCCTGCTTCCCACGTGTCAATTCTAAGAGGAGATCCCATACAGTATCCTTGGCTTCCCTCCTTCCCACCCATCTCACCTAGCTTCACCCCTCTTCCTCTTCCTCGTCGGAGACATCTTGGTCATCTTCCAGCAAGGGATCACAAATTTCCCCCCTGTACACATTCCATTTCGTCCAGACCTTATTCCATTTCCCTGGACAGGCCCGGTTAGAATAAACTGCCCTTTCAGTTACCATCACCCTGTCCATATTCAGACACCATTGTGACTGGGGTGCAGTTCTGCTGCACCCCAGTGCTGTGCGATGTCT
Organism: Lissotriton vulgaris; assembly: GCF_964263255.1. Taxonomy (NCBI): domain Eukaryota; kingdom Metazoa; phylum Chordata; class Amphibia; order Caudata; family Salamandridae; genus Lissotriton; species Lissotriton vulgaris. The sequence goes on along the minus strand of NC_141696.1, from coordinate 1,539,834,009 downwards.
CGTTTTGCCACCATTAATCCTACCGTGACCCAGAGCTGTTCATATCTGGAAAGGTCAGTAGGCTCCCATATGTTTAGTAAGCACCTCAGTGGGTCAGGCAGCAGCGACAGATCTAATGTTTGTGAGATTGTGCGGAGTATCTGCTTCCAGTATTCCCGAATCTTGGGGCATTCCCATATGGTGTGGAAAAATGTTCCTTCCTCCCCACACCCACGAAGGCAGTATGGATTTGGCGTCCTATGAATGCGGTGTAACATGGTCCTAGTGTAATAAACCCTGTGTAGTATCTTGAGTTGCACTAGCCGCATTCGCGCCAAGATGCCCACTTCCTTAGGGGACCCAAGTGCCTCATTCTACTCATGTTCGTCCATTTCGCTGGCGTCCCCCTCCCATTTCCCCTTTAACAGGAGTGTTGGATCCGGGAAATTATTGAGCAGTTTGCGGTAAGTGAGTGATATTGCCCTTTCCAACATGCAATCAGTAAGGAGGTGGTCTTCCAATGGCGAGGACTCGGGCAGAGGTGTGTCGGGGGGCAGGGCTGCGAGCAATGCATGCTGTATTTGGATGTACCTGTAAAGTTCCCTGTCACCAAGGTCATCTAATTCTTTTAGCCGGGCAAAAGGTATCACCCCATTCCTCTCCCAAAGATCACCCACCATGGAAATCCCTATAGTATCCCAGTGTGCAAAACCCTTACTGTTCCTCATGTTGCCCAGCACCCGAGAGTCCCACAGCGGGGTCATCTTGGTCATCTTCCATTCCAACCCAGCGCTGCTGTTGCTGTATGCCACAACTGAACTGTTAATTTAGTGGGACCCAGTAAGGCACGAACTTTACGGTGATCATACAATGGACCCAACAGACTATTCGTGCCCAATTGTGCCCTGTCTGACTGGAACGCTGGCTCGGTTCGAGGTGCGTGAATCCATTGGTTGATCGGCTTAAGGTGTGCTGCCCAGTAATACAGTCTTAAGTTAGGTAGTGCAATACCCCCGTCGTACCAACCTCTGTGCAGCTTGGATTGTTCAATGCGTGCAGGGAGGTTCCCCCATAAAAGGTTGGAAACTAGTGCTGCCACTTTCTGGAAAAACCTAGGGGCTACAGGATAGGGTGTATTTTCGAGGACATACAAAAAACGTGGCAACGCCATCATTTTGTAGAGTGCAGCTCTGCCCAGGAGTGTTAGCGGAATGTAACATCTCGTTTAAGTCTATCCAAGTGAGGTTTCAGATTCTTATCCATGAATTCCGTCGGGTCCCTAGTGATATGAATGCCCAGATACTTAAACGACGAGCCCGCTATCGTTAGTGGGCACGCCTCGCCAAGGTTCGGGGCCTGCCCCTGCAAAACGTATAGTTCCGATTTATTCCAGTTCAGCGTATAGCCGGAAACACTGCCATGGGTGTCACAAATGTGTAACAAAGCCGGCACTCCGCATTCAGGGTCTGTTAGATAAATCAACATATCGTCTGCATATAAAGACAGTCGATCCTCCCATCCCCCAGTCCATGATATGCCCTTGAGGAGAGGCGAGGTCCTATTCGACTATTGCGTAATGCCGTTTGGTTTATGCAATGCGCCGGCAGCCTTCCAGTTCTTCATTAATGAAGTCCTCCGTGAATACCTGGATAGAAGTGTCATCGTCTATCTGGACGACATACTGATCTTTTCTGAGACGGGGGCTGAGCATCAAGAACATGTGTCTCAGGTGTTACAGAAGTTACAGGACCATCATCTGAACACCAAATTGGATAAGTGCCAGTTTTTTATTTTATTTTATTTTTTTAAAACCTTTATTACACATTGTATAGTACACAGCGGAATGCCTACAACCCAGTGGGCCGGCCGCTATCACGGTTCGTAATTCAAAATGCAGCATTTCGAAATAGTCATTAAGTCACCAGTTTCTGTATATGTTCAAATGAGGTCGCTGCAAAATAAAAGTGCATCTCAGATATCTGTGTCGACGTTGGATGAGGTTTTTGATTTTACTTTTTTTGAAAAAACAACAAACTTCAACTTAAAACGTTAGGAATAATATTACGATCTTGCATGAGTCCACAAAGTTTGAGTTACAAGTGCCTCTTGGGAGAGGCCTACTCTAATCTCGTACCCCGGTATTCGATCGCCCCCGCCAATTTTATCCTTACATCCGCCCCCTGCTTCCCACGTGTCAATTCTAAGAGGAGATCCCATACAGTATCCTTGGCTTCCCTCCTTCCCACCCATCTCACCTAGCTTCACCCCTCTTCCTCTTCCTCGTCGGAGACATCTTGGTCATCTTCCAGCAAGGGATCACAAATTTCCCCCTGTACACATTCCATTTCGTCCAGACCTTATTCCATTTCCCTGGACAGGCCCGGTTAGAATAAACTGCCCTTTCAGTTACCATCACCCTGTCCATATTCAGACACCATTGTGACTGGGGTGCAGTTCTGCTGCACCCCAGTGCTGTGCGATGTCTCGTTTTGCCACCATTAATCCTACCGTGACCCAGAGCTGTTCATATCTGGAAAGGTCAGTAGGCTCCCATATGTTTAGTAAGCACCTCAGTGGGTCAGGCAACAGCGACAGATCTAATGTTTGTGAGATTGTGCGGAGTATCTGCTTCCAGTATTCCCGAATCTTGGGGCATTCCCATATGGTGTGGAAAAATGTTCCTTCCTCCCCACACCCACGAAGGCAGTATGGATTTGGCGTCCTATGAATGCGGTGTAACATGGTCCTAGTGTAATAAACCCTGTGTAGTATCTTGAGTTGCACTAGCCGCATTCGCGCCAAGATGCCCACTTCCTTAGGGGACCCAAGTGCCTCATTCCACTCATGTTCGTCCATTTCGCTGGCGTCCCCCTCCCATTTCCCCTTTAACAGGAGTGTTGGATCCGGGAAATTATTGAGCAGTTTGCGGTAAGTGAGTGATATTGCCCTTTCCAACATGCAATCAGTAAGGAGGTGGTCTTCCAATGGCGAGGACTCGGGCAGAGGTGTGTCGGGGGGCAGGGCTGCGAGCAATGCATGCTGTATTTGGATGTACCTGTAAAGTTCCCTGTCACCAAGGTCATCTAATTCTTTTAGCCGGGCAAAAGGTATCACCCCATTCCTCTCCCAAAGATCACCCACCGTGGAAATCCCTATAGTTTCCCAGTGTGCAAAACCCTTACTGTTCCTCATGTTGCCCAGCACCCGAGAGTCCCACAGCGGGGTCATCTTGGTGATCTTCCATTCCAACCCAGCGCTGCTGTTGCTGTATGCCACAACTGAACTGTTAATTTAGTGGGACCCAGTAAGGCACGAACTTTACGGTGATCATACAATGGACCCAACAGACTATTCGTGCCCAATTGTGCCCTGTCTGACTGGAACGCTGGCTCGGTTCGAGGTGCGTGAATCCATTGGTTGATCGGCTTAAGGTGTGCTGCCCAGTAATACAGTCTTAAGTTAGGTAGTGCAATACCCCCGTCGTACCAACCTCTGTGCAGCTTGGATTGTTCAATGCGTGCAGGGAGGTTCCCCCATAAAAGGTTGGAAACTAGTGCTGCCACTTTCTGGAAAAACTTAGGGGCTACAGGATAGGGTGTATTTTCGAGGACATACAAAAAACGTGGCAACGCCATCATTTTGTAGAGTGCAGCTCTGCCCAGGAGTGTTAGCGGAACGTAACATCTCGTTTAAGTCTATCCAAGTGAGGTTTCAGATTCTTATCCATGAATTCCGTCGGGTCCCTAGTGATATGAATGCCCAGATACTTAAACGACGAGCCCGCTATCGTTAGTGGGCACGCCTCGCCAAGGTTCGGGGCCTGCCCCTGCAAAACGTATAGTTCCGATTTATTCCAGTTCAGCGTATAGCCGGAAACACTGCCATGGGTGACACAAATGTGTAACAAAGCCGGCACTCCGCATTCGGGGTCTGTTAGATAAATCAACATATCGTCTGCATATAAAGACAGTCGATCCTCCCATCCCCCAGTCCATGATATGCCCTTGAGGAGAGGCGAGGTCCTTATGAGGGTCGCGAGAGGTTCCAAAGAGATAGCGAACAGCAGGGGCGACAAAGGACATCCCTGCCGTGTGCCCCTCCCCAGCGGGAACGTGTGCGAAATATGGCCATTAGCCACCACGTGTGCCCTCGGGTCAGTGTATAGTAGTTTGACCCACGCAATAAAGCGGGCCCGAATCCCAAGTGCTTCAGTGCCTCAAAAAGATACGCCCATTCCACCAAATCAAATGCCATTTTAGCGTCAAGCGCCAAAATTACTGCTGGTGTGTTGATGGAATCTGCTCTAGCCAGCACGCCGTGCAGCCTTCGCAGATTCAACGCTGTGTTTCTGTGTGGCATAAATCCGGATTGGTCCGGGTGTATAATCGACGACAGATGGGGCAGGATCCTTGTTGCTAGGAGTTTAGCCAGAATCTTAACTTCGGCATTTAGTAAGGATATGGGACGATAAGAGGAACACTCGTCCGGTGGTTTGCCCGGTTTAGGAATAGTTACGATGGTCGCCGCGCGCTGATCCGGCGGAAGGGAACCCTTCTCTAGACATTCTGTAAGCATTCCCAATAGATGTACACTGAGGGTCTCAGGCACTGCTTGGTACCATTCAATGGGTATGCCATTGGGTCCCATTGCTTTGCCCGGGTTTAGAGCCCAAATCGCCAGTTGGATTTCATCGGCAGTGATGTCCGCCTCCAACTCATTTGACGCTTCCGGTGACAATGTTTGGACCTCGATCGGAGCTAGGAGGTCTTTGGCCATCTCGGGTGTGATCACACGTTCCGGGGTGTACACCCGTTCAAAATGGGCAGCGAGTAGCTCTGTGATGCGTCTTGGGTCTGTGTGTACCGCCCCACTTTCGTCTTTCAGACGTTGGATCCCCCTGGAATTACCCTCCCGTTTATCAAGCCACGCCAGCATTTTCCCAGCTTTTTCACCCACCTCATAGATTCAATTTTGAGTGTCGGTTATGTGTCCTTTTACTTGGATGCGCAGGTGGTCGTTATATAGCTGTTGTTGAAGGGGGAGTGAGTGAAGGGTTGACGGAGAGGGGTGTTGTTCATGGGCCGTGGTCCGTTCCTGTAAAGCCACCTCCAGATTGACCAATTCCTGAGACAGTTGTCTTTTATGACCCGTAATGGAGTTAATGGCTTGTCCCCGTAGGACCGTTTTATAGGCTTCCCAAAGTATCTCGGGGGAGTGTATGTTTTCTTGGAAATATTGCTTCGTTGTTCTTTTAAGGGCCTTGCAAACCTGTGGAACTTTAAAGTAGGTAGCGTGAATGGGGTAAATGCGTTTGCGTGATCGTGCCTGTGAGGAAAGTGTTAACGTGAACGGCGAGTGGTCCGAAATCCCTCGAGGGTGAATTACCATTGCATCTATATGGTGGAGGCCCTCTCCCAGCATCAGGAAGTGGTCAATGCGAGAGAGGCTGCCATGCACAGCGGAGTGAAAAGTGTATTGTTTCGTGCCAGGGTGTAAGTGTCTCCAGATGTCAGTCAGTCCCATGGCCGCTGCGAACCGCTGGAGGTAGGAGACCCCCCCCCCGCCTGAACCGGCGTGGGGTGTTTATCAAGCTGTGTGTCCATGACTGCATTAAAATCCCCCCCAGGATGATCTCGCCCTCGGGGAGAGTCAGAAGAAAGTCACCTAGTTTTGAGAGGTGCACCGAGTGCAGCGCCGGTGGGATATACACTGAGACCAAATTAAAAAGTTTCCCCTCCCACTGCCCCTGCAGGGCCGCGAAGCAGCCCTGGTCATCAGTCTTAGTCAGTAAGGGGATGAAACGTGTGTTTTTCTGTATTAGAATGCCGGTCCCCCTGGAACCGGACGTGAACTCAGAATGGACCAACATTTTATAACCTCGTCTGTCCAAGGCCTTTGTAGCCCCCCCTACCAGATGAGTCTCCTGCAGTAGGGCTATGGTGGGCGCTGTCTTTTAATTGCGGTCAGTACCAACCATCGCTTGACCTTGTCCCCTAGACCTCTCACATTCCAAGACAACAAACGTAGGGGAGGGCACTGTGATTTAGGGGCCATTACCCCCCCTGCCGGGATAGAGTTATCAGCCATTAGGTACCTCTGGGTTCATGATGTATCGGCCAAGAAGTGGATCTGGTATGGTGGCTATGCCAATGCACAGCGAAGAACTAAGGGACATCACGGGGGCTTACGATCACTGTCCATCCCAACCAACATGTACTGACTCATACAGAATTTAAAACATTGTCCTCGACCGTTTACATACCTTCCTAATAGTAACACTACGAACCCCCCCCATACCCCCTCCCTGCTACCCTGCCTAACGGACTTTCAACTGCCCACCCCCCCAACTGAGCAGAGTGCTTAACCCATCCCGCAACCAGAGTACTTGCGTGTAGGGGGGAGAGCTTCTCCCCGAGCAGGCGGCATCTCTGCGTGCCGTAGGGGTGTTCTTGCCAGTGTCCAACTGCAGCTTATACAACAGTGTATAAATGGTCGGCTATTGCCCTGTTCAAGAGAATTGGAGTATGGGGTTCATTCTTCACCACCAGCCCCCGCAAAGCCACGGGACGGAGAACTTTCCGCTCCTCCACGTCCAGACGTCTGTGAGCCAGTTCTGCTGTCAATTCTACGATCCTGGTCGGACCTGTGTCGCCTCCGCTGCCGGTCCACAGTATGCCATCCCTCAAGCCAGTCCCGGGCCGTTTCCGGAGTATCAAAAAACCATACTTTTTTGTTCGCTACCACTCGCAGCCGGGCCGAAAAGAGCATCGAGTACGGCAGCTCCTTTTCCCTCAAAGTTTTCTTTACCTCCAGGAACGTTCTGCGCTTCCTGGAGACCTCTGCCGTATAGTCTGGGAAGAAGGCAATTCTTGAGTTCTGTATTTGGAGTGGCGGCGCCACCCTCGCGGCCTGTAAGATGGCGTCGCGGTCCCTGAAATTGAAAAGTCTCGCCAATATTGGTCTAGGCGAACCACCTGTCTTAGGTTTGCCCCCAGGCACTCTATGGGCCCGCTCCACCGAAAAAAAGTTCGAGAGGCCTTTGGGCTGGAGTTTGGTTTTGATTAACTCTTCCACATAGAGGTCCATGGCGCCCTTGTCTTCAGATTCCGGCACTCCTAAAATTCGAACGTTATTGCGCCGGGAGCGCCCTTCTTTGTCATCCAACTTATCTCTGAGTAGTTTGTTATCCGTCTGCAGACGTTCCACTGCCGTTTGTAACTCAGACACATTTTCGACCAGTGATTTAGTGACCACCTCGACCTGCTTAACCCTTTCATTCATTTTCTGGAGATCCGCTCGTATCAGGGTGACTTCCGTGGCTGTCGCTCCTACCGTTGCTTGCACCTGGGCCAGCGCCGCCAAAACGTCCTCTAGTGTGGCCTTCTTTGCCCCCTCAGACTCCAATGTTTTCCCCGCATTTTTGCGCTGGTCTTGGGAAGGAGTCTGTCTCTCGTAAGCGAATTTGTCCAGTTTTGCCTGAGTAGTGGTTTTCCTGGGGCCTCTGTTGGACATGGCTGTGGTCTGTCGGTCTTTGCGGACCAACGCAGGTCCGTGATCAGATCAATGGTTCGCTATCTTGCCGTCGTCCGTGGGGGTCACGTTAGTCGACTGTTGCAGTAGTAGGCACCTGGGAGGTCCTCAGGACCTCAGGTCTTCATCGCTCCGCCATGGCGAGCGGGTCCGCTGGGGTGGTTGCTGGGAGAGCCCGGGGCACAACGTGCAGCCAACGCCCAAAAATGGCGGGTCCGGCCGTCTGAGCCCCCGCATTATTTGCTGCGCCTCCGGGCGTGGTCAGCGAGTATCTACCGCCACGGGCCGTCTCGGGGCCCCACGTGCATCACCGGGCCGCCGGAGGATGATTACGGATTGTTCTGGCGGTGCGTCCCGGGCACCGGTACTTCCGGCCAACCACCGCCGATAAAAGATTATTTCCGGATGGGTCCCAAGTTTGCGCAACCCCGCTGCCTCCAGGAGAGCGCTAGGCCCCACCTCTCGCCGGCTTCTGCCAGGCGATGATCGCGCTGTTTCGGGGACTTCGCCGTCCCAAGATTGGACCACCGGATGCTGCACGGCCTCTGGGTTCGATCCAACCCTCAAAGCACCTCGAAAATCAGGATAAATATGACGGATTTAAGTGGGAAGCCGCCTCGTCACGGGAGCCTCTCTAAGCTGCGGCTGCCATCGTTGGCTGCTAGCCACGCCCCCGATAAGTGCCAGTTTAGCACCCAGAAGATAGAGTTCTTGGGGTTTATCATCACAGCGGAAGGTATTCAAATGGACCCCAGAAAGATAGAGGCAATTATCACCTGGCCTATTCCATCTACTGTCAAGCATATCCAGGCCCTTTTGGGGTTCGCCAATTTCTACCGGCGTTTTATATCACATTTCTCCGAAATCGTGGCTCCCATGACCCGATTGCTGAGGAAGGGGGTTCCCTTTGTCTGGTCTGTTGAAGCTCAGAACGCTTTTCGCCTTTTGTTAGGGAAGTTTACATCAGCACCAGTTTTGGCGCATCCCGATACTGCCTTACCGTTTTTTGTGGAAACAGATGCCTCCTTGTGTGCGGTAGGAGGGGTGTTGTCCCAAAGGGAAGCTGAGACTGGTCAGATGCATCCCATTGCCTTTTTCTCTAAGACCCTGTTACTTGCGGAGCGCAATTATACGGTGGCAGAGAGGGAGTTGTTGGCGGTGAAATTATCATTTGAGGAGTGGCGTCATTATTTATGGGGCGCTAGGCACACCATCACGATTTATACGGATCATAAGAATCTGGAATTCTTTCGGTCTGCACAGGCGTTAACACCTCGCCAAATGCGGTGGGTCTTATTTTTTAACGAGTATGACTTTGTCATTACTTACCGACCCGCCGCACAACAGATAAAATCTGATGCCCTTTCCCGGATACATGTGGAAGGCAGGGATGAGGGACGTGTGAAAGAGGATAGACCTATGATCAGTGAGGAGAGGATTATAGGGGTTACGCACTCTGAGGATTTTCCCTCCTTGGTGAAGGAGCAGTTGAGACAGTTGGATTTGGCCCCTTGGTTGGCTCTACCCCAGGTGTTGGTGCAGGATGGGTTGTTCTATCATGGGAAGCGCTTGTTTGTTCCCCCAGCTTTGAGGGAGATGGTTTTGAAGTGGTGTCATGCTTCCTCGCTGGTAGCACACCCGGGGATGCAAAAGACAAGGGAGATGTGTTTGCGATGGTTTTGGTGGGATACACTGATTAATGATATACAGAGTTATGTGGCAGCATGTCCCGTTTGTGCCACTAGTAAACCTACCCATAGCAAGCCATCTGGTCTGCTACAACCCTTAGAGGTCCCTCCTGCTCCTTGGCATACCATTAGTATGGATTTTGTGACGGATCTACCATCTGTGTTAGGGCATACCGCCATACTGGTGGTAGTAGATCTATTCACAAAAATGGCACATTTCATCCCGTTACCCAAGATCCCTACTGCCAGGGAAATGGCTTTGGTGTTTATGTCTTCTGTAGTTAGGATCCATGGGTTGCCATCAGCGATTGTTTCTGACAGGGGAGCACAGTTTGTGTCCCATTTCTGGACTGAATTGTGCTCTGTGCTTAAGATAGAAGTACGTTTATCGTCAGCATACCACCCGCAATCAGATGGTCAGACTGAACGAACTAACCAAACCATGGAGCAGTTCTTAAGGTGCCTTGTGTCTTCTTTGTCCTGTGACTGGTTGGTGGCTCTTCCTATTGCGGAATTCGCCTACAATAACCGCTTACATTCCACATTGGGTATGACTCCTTTTTTTTGTTCATTGGGGTATCATCCCAGGGCGTTAGCCATCCAACCTACTGGGCATGTGCCAGCCATAGACGATATATGTAGGTCTCTGGGTGGTATATGGGACATAGCCCGAGAACAGTTACAGGCAGCCAAAGTCACCATGAAGGCTCAGGCAGACAAACATAGAGTCCCTGCTCCATCTTACAAAGTGGGTGATCGAGTGTGGTTAGCCTCTCGTAATCTAAGGTTGCAGGGGTCCCGTAAGTTGCAGCCTAGGTATGTGGGACCGTTTGCTATAATACAGGTGATTAATCCCGTGGCTATGAAGCTTGTATTGCTTGATGACTATAAGTTCCATCCAGTGTTTCATACAACGTTGTTGAAGCCTTATGTTCCATCTACTCAGGTTGTGCCACCACCCCCTCCGTTGATGGTGGATGGGGAAGAGGAGTTTGAGGTTCAGGCTATCCTGGATTCCAGACGTAGGAGAGGTCGTCTCTTCTACCTTGTGGATTGGAAGGGCTATGCACCTGAGGATCGGACATGGGAACCGGCTGGGAGTGTGCATGAGCCTCGGTTGGTCCGTTTGTTCCATAGGCAGCACCCCTCTAAGCCCCGTCCCGTGGGGAGGGTTGTTGGGGGGGGGGGGGGGGGGGTACTGTTAGGGAATCAGGTCTAGTCCGCTTTCCATGGCCATATTTCACCATCACATGACCAGCCCTGCTGTGTTTAAAGACCAGCCCCACCCTTGATTCAGTGCTTGGTATCTTTTTTTGCATTGGGTTCCAGGTGTGGGGTTGTTGTGCTGAGCTCCCCTCTAAATTAGGTTCACGGGCTCGTGTTCCTTTTCTAGTCCATTTCTTGTTTCCTCTGTGAATTCCTGTGCTCTACTTACTGCCCCTTCCTTTCCCTGTTGTTTCGTTTTCCCTGTTTCCTTCCTGAATCCTGCCGTTTACTTTGGAACTATTGTCTGGACTTTCCGAGGGCTACTGGGGCTCCAGTCCCCTCGGACACTCACCGCAGGAAGAAAAGTGTTATCTGCAGAGTTACTCCGTAGACGCTGCAAAGAGCCGGTGTGGCGCGTTCGACTTCCGCGTTTGATGTAGGCAGTCCTCCTCGTTATGGGCTGCTTGGTCGTTTTCCGACGCGCTGAAACCCGCACAGAACGCTGCTGATCCCGGATGCGGTGTTTGGTGTTGTTTGCTTCGTGTGTGTCCAAGACTCTTGACAGTCCTTCGGGGGGTTTTTGTGCCAATAGAAAGGTTTTTCCCCCCCTCTAAATAACCAGTGCACTGAAATAAAGTCCCAGAAGGAAGGATAATTTTACCGTGACAACTACCTGGTCTGGAATATCCTCCAGCAAACGCTGTGCTCTCTCTCTGTTGCTGGACCTCCCGAAGCTGATCCTGTACAGCCAACAAGTAAGGAGGTCATGTTTTCTATATGGTAGAGTGTGGTTATGGAAAGGGAGGGTGTTTTTAAAGTATGTATTCGGACCTAGAAGTAATTGTGTGTATTACTCCATAGATACAGAAGCGTGGACGTGGTGGCTAGTGTGGTCTGCAGTCCAGGTCTGGGTGAAAACCTTCCGACGTCCATTCCCTTTTTTTTTTGTTTTCCTACCCCCTGTCCTAGGCTCCAGTGTTTTCTCAGGGTTGTATACCGCATGGGTGACATTTGAGTCAGGGTAGTGTGTAGGAGAGTAGGGTCTGCAATCCTATGATCACCCAGATTTTTTGCTTTTGTTTCACTGGTTTACGACTTTCTCTGGCTGTGGGCCTGCTAATCAACCCACAGCCTGGCTGTTCTCTCTCTAAATTACAACATGTACCCTAGGTGCATTTACCAATTGGTACTGGGCCACCTTATCAGACCCTGTAACTCAGGGCATAGGTGTACCCAGGGCTGCCAGGGGCTGCAGCATGTATTATGCCACCCCTGGCTGGCCTCCTAAATTTGACACAACTGGCTGCATGACAGCTGGGGCAAAGTCGTGTAATCACCCTTTGCTGTAGGTGTAGTATACCTATACCTAACCCTAAAATGGACACACAGATTCCTATCAGTCACTCCTATGGCAGGCCTTGACAATCCTGAAGGCAGAGTGCTTGGAATCGTGTGAGATGGTGCTCTGGCATGAGCTGAGCCTGTCTGCAGCTTGCGGAACCAAGTCCTAATAGCTGTTCCATGATATCGCATACCATATACTCTTAAGTGCATTATAATCCTCGCGGTTAAATGCTAACTTTGGTATTGCTTTATCAAAACATGTCGAGTAAGGTGTCATACGAATTGGAATACTAACCCCTCGCCAATTCTGGCGACGGGGTTAGCATTCCACCCTTCTAGAGGGACACGACATGTATGTAACTGTGAACCCCGGTTAAAGTTAACTAAAGCCTCAGCTCCACAAAATGGATGCTGCCACCACAGACACGAGTCTGACCTCCTGCTGCTGGGAGTCCTTCCAGCGAGGGAGGCCTGGACAAAGGGTTTCCTGTCCGGGGCAGTGCTAGCACCATCCCAGACATGGTTTTGTGTATCCTGGGAAGGCAGGGCTTTTCAGGAAGGTGACTGCTGAGTGGCACCCAGGTGCTCACTACGCATAGGCCAGTCAGAACCAGTTCCAGGGGCACACCAGCCCCTGGCCTGGGGAAGTCCGGCAGGGGAGAAGGGGTGTAACCACCCCCCTCCTGGTCCCACCCATAGGCAGGACCTAGTCACCGGGTCAGCCCCCTTTTTTAGTATAAAGATAGGAGCGGGCCCCCTGTTCAAATTAGATCATCTTTGGAATCAAGACACGACTTTATTCGAAAGGACTTCAAGATTTCTTCTTCAAGATTCTCCCTTGTGGCTAAGGAGTAGTCACCCTGCATCAAGCGGGCACCATCCTAAGAACACTGCGGTCTGCTGCAAGTCCTTCTTCACGAATCCGACGACCCAGCTCGACGAGACCCGGCTTCCCTGGCACCTCTGACCTCTACTCACCTCTACAGCAAAGCTGAGAACCGTGAGTGCGACGAGACCTCGAGGGACCGACGATCGCCAAGACTGCACGACTTCTTTGTAACAAGCCCACCGAGTCTTCCACTGGTGAGTGCTTTGGGGTCCGAGAAGCCCCAACCCTGAGCAGCTCCAGCACCGAAGATCAGCCCTCCAGCATCTCCACGATCTGCGTGGGGCCCTTCTGCTTTTGCGTGCTCACCGCGCTGTGTGGCTACTAGCCGGCTGGCTTGTGGCCTTCTACACGACGCCCGACGACATCACTGCTGCTGGTCTGGTTGCTCCAGACTGGCCCTTGCTTCCTTCTTCAAGAGAGGCACCCCGGACCCTCCTGGTCCACTCCAGACGCCATTTTAGGTCCACCGCGTGGGCTTGAATTTGCCAAGGCTTTGTTGCCCAATCCTGGGTCCAGCGACGCCGACAGCTTCAATCTTCGTGGGACAGCTCGTTCCTCCTTCCTAGTCGCCGACAACGCCTCCTGGTCCGTGAGATCTTCGAGCACAGCGTCACCCACTCCCCTAGTCGAGGTGGCTCCCATCCGGTGCCCTCCTGGTGCCCACTGACTACTGGCTAGTAGTCTCGAACTTGGTCCCCTCTGCTTTCAGGTGTCATCTTCCATCGATCCAGGCTTGGATCCACCGAACTTTCTTCACTGGTCGCCTGCCAGCAACTTCTTTCTTCCAGGCTCCTGGTCCGGCAACGAGGATTCCCGACGTCTTTTGAGTCCTATGCAGCTGCAGCCCCTGGGCTAGGTAACTTCGGCATTTCGGTGCCCCAGCATAGCCTCACTATCCAAGGGTCAGAATCCACTTTCGTTTTCCTCCTACCAGGTCGGGTTCGCCCGAAAACACTAACTTTGCAATTTCTAGCTACCATAGACTTTGTCCCGCATCACGCGTGAGAGTGCACACTCTGCACCCGAGTCCCCTGGGTCTCCTAGAAGTAATCTAACGATTCTATAGTCAAGATCTAGCGATTCCAAAGCCTATTAGTACTGTACTTACCTGCTAGTAATTTCGCATTCCACTTTTCAAGTATATGGTTTTCCGTGCCCCTCGGGCATTTGTATATACTGTGCTAACTTAAGTATTTTCGTAAGAGTTTTGTTTTGTGCTTAGTACCCTGTCCTCATAAAGAGTACAGGGCTGTTGTGAATCTTAATAAATAACTGTTTATTTTCATAACACTTGTGTGGTGTCCTTTCACTTGGTGTTCAAGGGGTATATGTGTGGTATAACAGCTGGCTTAACACGCCCTCTCGAGTCTTTAGCCTTAGACTGCTCGTATCCACGCTACTAGGATAGCTGGTCTATAAGGTTGACTTACAACCAATCATCAATAAGGGCTGCTGGACTGATACATAGTGTTCACTAGAATAGTGAGCACTGCATATCAGGCCACCTTCTCACATTGGTGAGCAGCGGTTGGGATTTGAGCTTGCTGTTGTTTTACCACACGTATCCTAAGAATATCTTGTTGAAAGATCACATAAGTACTGTTAGGTACATATAACTTAGCTTAGAATACTCTGAGTTCTACTGAACCAGCTGTTGTAGCTCCTCAAGGCTTAGCACACCTTGGCTGCAACTCTTAGCAAGGGATCAGTAGGTAAACACATAGTGTAGGTAGGTGCATCACTTACACCACACTAGAAACAGTATGTCGGACAAAGGAGGAAACTCTGAGTCTCCCCTTGTGTCAGTTGACCCTCCACAGGTCATCCCTTCAAGATATACTGTGCTTAGCTTCCATGAGTTACGACAAGTGTGTACCTCTAGGAAGATTAAGCAGGGGGCTAACCCCACAACTGCCTTTCTGATTGGTCTCTTAGAGACTTATGATGCAAGGAGGGCTGGTAACCCAGACCCTTCTAATCAAGATGGCAATATGCCCTCCTTACAGGGACCCTTTGATAGCCAGGAACATCCCCTCCAGGAAGCAGATGATGCTGAGGATGAGGATGAGGATGAGGACCAGTTATCAGGGGATGAGGGAGATAAGGGACAGGTAGAAGTCAGTAGACTAACCAGGTCCAACTTAAGCAGACATGAGATTGGTACTGGGGGACCCCTGGGGCCACTCTCAGGTCAGCTTAACATTGGGAATGGACGAGCTAGGTCTCTATCCAGAGGCTCTGGCAGATCCCTTCAAACCAATGGCTCTCAACACTCCTCTCAGAAGGGGATGACATCCCCCCAGAGGAGGGTGTATGAAGCAAAAGAAAGGGCAGCCAATCTGAGGATTGAAAGGGAAGAACTTGCCCTGGCCAAAGAGAGGCTTGCCTTTGCTAGAGAGCAACAGTTAAGTGGGGTAGTCCCCACTGGTGGCAGCATTGTACCTAGCAATAGGGAAAGGAGTTTTGATACAAAACACCTAGGTAAGATAGTGCCCCCCTTTAAACAAGGGGATGACATCCACAAATGGATTACTGCTCTGGAGAGGGCCTGCACTGTCCAGTGCGTCCCCCAGAGTCAGTGGGCAGCTATCTTGTGGCTCTCCTTTGAAGGCAAAGGTAGAGATAAGCTCCTCACTACAAGAGTGGAGGATGCTAACAATTACCAAGTCTTGAAAAACACACTGGTTGAAGGGTTTGGCCTAACCACTGAGCAGTACAGAGTGCTGTTCAGGGATACCCAGAAAACTCAGTCTCAAGATTGGTCTGACTTTGTAGATTGTGCCACTAAGGCTTTTGAGGGCTGGTTGCTGGGCAGTAAGGTTACTGATTATAAAGGATTGTATAATTTGATGATGAGAGAACAAATTTTAAACAATTGTCAGAACCAGTTGTTGCATCAGCATCTTGTTGACTCAGATCTGACCTCTCCCCAAAAATTGGGAAAGAAGGCAGACAGATGGGTTAGAACAAGAGTTAAACAGAACCAGGGCCAGAATCAAGGTGGTCAGAAGAAAGCAGACCAGAAGGGTAAAGATTCTAAGGGGGAACAAAATGACCAGAAGTCTTCGACAGGTCCCCAACAACCCAAAGAGGGTGGGGGTCAGGCTCCCCAAAAGAAGAAAGAAGGCCAATCTAAAAGGTGGTGCCAATACTGCAAAAGTAAAACTCACTGGTTTAGTGAGTGCACCAAGAAAGGAGGAGGGCAGACTCCTGCCACTGCAGCCCCTAAGGCACCTGTGCCCCCTAGTACAGCCAGCAGTGGTAGTGCACCTCCCAAGGGTTTAGTAGGGTTAACCCTGGGTTCTGAGGGGTGTGACAACTTAGTTGGTACACTCACTCAGGCTGTCCTTGTCAGTACAGGGGATATGGATCTGTCCCCTGACATAAGTCCCAATACTTTGGGCAAATACAGACAGACACCTTTCATTAATGGAAAAATGGCTCAGGCCTATAGGGACACTTGTGCCAGTGTCACAATGGTGACACCTAACTTTGTGGACCCTGGACAGATCATGCCAGGTACAGAATTCCTGGTGACCAATGCAAGCAATGTCACTACCAATCACATTATGGCAATTGTAGCTTTCTCCTGGGGAGGGGTAACTGGCCAAAAGAAGGTTGTAGTTAGTTCAGACCTCCCAGTGGATTGTTTGTTGGGCAATGATTTGGAGTCATCACAATGGTCAGAAGTGGAGCAGAGGACTCACATGGAAATGTTAGGCTTGCCAGCACATGTGTTTGCTGTGACCAGGTCACAGGTCAGGAAATGCCCCACTGAACAGGTGCTGGATCCTGGAACAATGGACCAGACACCTTCCAAGAAAAAGAGCAGTAGGGTTAAGGCTGTGCCTTCCCCCTTGCCCCAGGTTGTGGATCAAGTCTCAGAGGAGGCTGACCTACAGGAATTGAGGGAAACTGAGCCTAGAGAGTTTGAACTTGATCAAGTTGAATTCTTGGGTTCAGGGGGACCCTCAAGGGAAGACCTGGGGAAGGACCAGTTAGACTGCCCTTCTCTTGAACCCCTCAGACAGCAGGCTGCTGCTGAGGCTGCTGGGAACGCCACAGGTACCCACAAGGTATACTGGGAAGATGGACTCCTGTACACTGAGTCAAGAGACCCCAAGCCTGGCATGACCAGGAGGCTGGTTGTACCCTTGTCTCAGAGAGGTTTCCTACTTACCTTGGCCCATGAGATTCCCTTAGCAGGTCACTTAGGCCAGACAAAGACTTGGGACAGGCTTGTCTCACACTTTCACTGGCCTCACATGAATGAGGATACCAAGGAGTTTTGTCGCTACTGTGTCACTTGCCAAGCCAGTGGTAAGTCAGGTGGCACAACAAAGGCCCCCCTTATACCAATGCCTGTGGTGGGGGTGCCCTTTGAAAGAGTGGGGATTGACATTGTTGGTCCAATGGAACCCCAGACAGCATCAGGGCACAAGTTTACACTGGTGGTAGTGGATCATGCCACCAGGTATCCTGAAGCTATTCCACTTAGGACCACCACAGCACCTGTGGTGGCAAGGGCCCTAGTTGGAGTGTTCTCCAGAGTGGGCTTCCCTAAGGAGGTTGTCTCTGACAGAGGTGCAAACTTCATGTCAAGCTACTTAACTGCTATGTGGAAGGAATGTGGTGTCAACTACAAGTTCACTACACCCTATCATCCACAATGCAATGGGCTTGTTGAAAGGTTCAACAGGACCCTAAAAGGGATGATTCATGGACTACCTGAAAAGCTCAGGCGTAGATGGGATGTCCTGATTCCCTGCCTTCTGTTTGCTTACAGAGAGGTCCCACAAAAGGGGGTTGGCTACAGCCCTTTTGAACTTTTGTATGGGCATCCTGTGAGAGGCCCCCTGTGTTTGGTGAAGGAAGGATGGGAGAGACCTCTCAAAAAGCCTGCAACCAACATAGTGGACTACGTACTTGGTCTCCGCTCCAGGATGGCTGAGTATATGGAGAAGGCATCTGAAAACCTTAAGGCCAGTCAAGAACTTCAAAAGCTTGGCATGACCAAAAGGCTGTCCTGACTGTTTACCAGCCTGGACAGAAGGTGTGGGTGTTGGAGCCTGTGGCCCCAGCAGCACTCAAAGACAAATGGTCTGGGCCCCACACAATTCTTGAGCAAAAGGGAGAGGTCACCTACCTGGTGGACCTTGGAACTCCCAGGAGCCCCCACAGGGTACTCCATGTCAACAGGCTCAAAGCATATGTCGACAGGAAGGACATGAGCTTGCTCATGGCCATAGATGAGGGACAGGAGGAAGAGAGTGACCCTCTCCCAGACCTGCTCACTCATAATCCTGATGATGGGTCAGTAGATGGTGTTGTCTTTTGTGGCAGCCTCTCTGAACATCAACAGAAAGACTGTAAACAGGTTCTTCAGTCTTTCAGACATATGTTCTCTCTGACACCCAGTCAGACCACTTGGTGCACCCATGAGGTTGACACTGGTGACAGCCTGCCAGTCAAGAGTAAAATCTACAGGCAGCCTGATCATGTTAGAGACTGCATAAAAACTGAAGTGCAGAAAATGTTGGAGTTGGGAGTCATTGAACCCTCAGATAGCCCTTGGGCTAGTCCAGTAGTTCTAGTGCCAAAACCTCACACCCAAGATGGTAAGAGAGATGAGGTTCTGCGTAGACTACAGGGGTCTCAATGCAGTCACTAAGACTGATGCCCACCCAATACCAAGGGCAGATGAACTTATAGATAGATTGGCTTCTGCCAACTACTTAAGTACATTTGACTTAACAGCTGGGTATTGGCAAATCAGGTTAGCTGAGGATGCCAAGCCCAAGACAGCATTTTCAACCCCTGGTGGGCATTATCAATTTGTGGTAATGCCCTTTGGTCTGAAAAATGCACCTGCCACCTTCCAAAGGTTGGTGAATCAAGTCCTTACTGGGCTGGATGACTTCTGTGCAGCATATCTAGATGATATTGCTGTCTTTAGCTCCACCAGGGAGGATCACCTGGTCCACCTGAGGAAAGTGTTAGAGGCTCTGCAAGCAGCAGGCCTCACTATCAAGGCCACCAAGTGCCAGATAGGGCAGACACAGGTTGTATACCTGGGCCACCTTGTAGGTGGAGGCCAGGTTCAGCCACTGGAGAGCAAAATACAGTCAATCAGGGACTGGGCTCCTCCAACCACCCAGACTCAGGTTCGAGCTTTCTTGGGCCTGACTGGATACTACAGAAAGTTTGTCAGGAACTATGGTTCCATTGTGACACCATTAAATGAACTGACAAGTAAGAAAATGCCAAAAAAGGTTCAGTGGACAGCAGGCTGTCAAAAAGCATTCGATGACCTAAAGCAGGCCATGTGCACAGCACCTATCCTTAAGAGTCCAGACTACTCCAAACCATTCATTGTCCAAACAGATGCTTCTGAGTTGGGTGTGGGAGCTGTTCTTTCTCAACTGAATTTTGATGGTCAAGACCAGCCCATTGCTTTTATAAGCAGAAGGCTGACCCCCAGAGAGAAGAATTGGTCAGCTATTGAGAGGGAGGCCTTTGCTGTGGTTTGGGCCCTGAAGAAGCTGAGGCCATACTTGTTTGGCACTCACTTCAAGATTCAGACCGACCATAAGCCCCTCTTGTGGCTAAATCAGATGAAGGGTGAAAACCCCAAACTGCTTAGGTGGTCCATTTCCCTACAGGGGATGGACTTTACAGTGGAACATAGACCTGGTACTGATCATGGCAATGCCGATGGGCTCTCCAGATATTTCCACTTAGAACAAGAAGACTCACCTGGTCAAGGTTAGCTTATTGTCCCAAAGTTTGGGGGGGGGGGGTCATGTAGGAGAGTAGGGTCTGCAATCCTATGATCACCCAGATTTTTTGCTTTTGTTTCACTGGTTTACGACTTTCTCTGGCTGTGGGCCTGCTAATCAGACCCACAGCCTGGCTGTTCTCTCTCTAAATTACAACATGTACCCTAGGTGCATTTACCAATTGGTACTGGGCCACCTTATCAGACCCTGTAACTCAGGGCATAGGTGTACCCAGGGCTGCCAGGGGCTGCAGCATGTATTATGCCACCCCTGGCTGGCCTCCTAAATTTGACACAACTGGCTGCATGACAGCTGGGGCAAAGTCGTGTAATCACCCTTTGCTGTAGGTGTAGTATACCTATACCTAACCCTAAAATTGACACACAGATTCCTATCAGTCACTCCTATGGCAGGCCTTGACAATCCTGAAGGCAGAGTGCTTGGAATCGTGTAAGATGGTGCTCTGCCATGAGCTGAGCCTGTCTGCAGCTTGCGGAACCAAGTCCTAATAGCTGTTCCATGATATCGCATACCATATACTCTTAAGTGCATTATAATCCTCGCGGTTAAATGCTAACTTTGGTATTGCTTTATCAAAACATGTTGAGTAAGGTGTCATACGAATTGGAATACTAACCCCTCGCCAATTCTGGCGACGGGGTTAGCATTCCACCCTTCTAGAGGGACACGACATGTATGTAACTGTGAACCCCGGTTAAAGTTAACTAAACCCTCAGCTCCACAAAATGGATGCTGCCACCACAGACACGAGTCTGACCTCCTGCTGCTGGGAGTCCTTCCAGCGAGGGAGGCCTGGACAAAGGGTTTCCTGTCCTGGGCAATGCTAGCACCATCCCAGACATGGTTTTGTGTATCCTGGGTAGGCAGGGCTTTTCAGGAAGGTGACTGCTGAGTGGCACCCCGGTGCTCACTACGCATAGGCCAGTCAGAACCAGTTCCAGGGGCACACCAGCCCCTGGCCTGGGGAAGTCCGGCAGGGGAGAAGGGGTGTAACCACCCCCCTCCTGGTCCCACCCATAGGCAGGACCTAGTCACCGGGTCAGCCCCCTTTTTTAGTATAAAGATAGGAGCGGGCCCCCTGTTCAAATTAGATCATCTTTGGAATCAAGACATGACTTTCTTCGAAAGGACTTCAAGATTTCTTCTTCAAGATTCTCCCTTGTGGCTAAGGAGTAGTCACCCTGCATCAAGCGGGCACCATCCTAAGAACACTGCGGTCTGCTGCAAGTCCTTCTTCACGAATCCGACGACCCAGCTCGACGAGACCCGGCTTCCCTGGCACCTATGACCTCTACTCACCTCTACAGCAAAGCTGAGAACCGTGAGTGCGACGAGACCTCGAGGGACCGACGATCGCCAAGACTGCACGACTTCTTTGTAACAAGCCCACCGAGTCTTCCACTGGTGAGTGCTTTGGGGTCCGAGAAGCCCCAACCCTGAGCAGCTCCAGCACCGAAGATCAGCCCTCCAGCATCTCCACGATCTGCGTGGGGCCCTTCTGCTTTTGCGTGCTCACCGCGCTGTGTGGCTACTAGCCGGCTGGCTTGTGGCCTTCTACACGACGCCCGACGACATCACTGCTGCTGGTCTGGTTGCTCCAGACTGGCCCTTGCTTCCTTCTTCAAGAGAGGCACCCCGGACCCTCCTGGTCCACTCCAGACGCCATTTTAGGTCCACCGCGTGGGCTTGAATTTGCCAAGGCTTTGTTGCCCAATCCTGGGTCCAGCGACGCCGACAGCTTCAATCTTCGTGGGACAGCTCGTTCCTCCTTCCTGGTCGCCGACAACGCCTCCTGGTCCGTGAGATCTTCGAGCACAGCGTCACCCACTCCCCTAGTCGAGGTGGCTACCATCCGGTGCCCTCCTGGTGCCCACTGACTACTGGCTAGTAGTCTCGAACTTGGTCCCCTCTGCTTTCAGGTGTCATCTTCCATCGATCCAGGCTTGGATCCACCGAACTTTCTTCACTGGTCGCCTGCCAGCAACTTCTTTCTTCCAGGCTCCTGGTCCGGCAACGAGGATTCCCGACGTCTTTTGAGTCCTATGCAGCTGCAGCCCCTGGGCTAGGTAACTTCGGCATTTCGGTGCCCCAGCATAGCCTCACTATCCAAGGGTCAGAATCCACTTTCGTTTTCCTCCTACCAGGTCGGGTTCGCCCGAAAACACTAACTTTGCAATTTCTAGCTACCATAGACTTTGTCCCGCATCACGCGTGAGAGTGCACACTCTGCACCCGAGTCCCCTGGGTCTCCTAGAAGTAATCTAACGATTCTATAGTCAAGATCTAGCGATTCCAAAGCCTATTAGTACTGTACTTACCTGCTAGTAATTTCGCATTCCACTTTTCAAGTATATGGTTTTCCGTGCCCCTCGGGCATTTGTATATACTGTGCTAACTTAAGTATTTTCGTAAGAGTTTTGTTTTGTGCTTAGTACCCTGTCCTCATAAAGAGTACAGGGCTGTTGTGAATCTTAATAAATAACTGTTTATTTTCATAACACTTGTGTGGTGTCCTTTCACTTGGTGTTCAAGGGGTATATGTGTGGTATAACAGCTGGCTTAACACGCCCTCTCGAGTCTTTAGCCTTAGACTGCTCGTATCCACGCTACTAGGATAGCTGGTCTATAAGGTTGACTTACAACCAATCATCAATAAGGGCTGCTGGACTGATACATAGTGTTCACTAGAATAGTGAGCACTGCATATCAGGCCACCTTCTCACATAGTGGATTGGGCCATACTACGTTCCTGCAGTGTCTGGGCCGGTGAAATCCAACACCCTCGCTGGATCCGTTCCGGATCCGGGTCGTCGCCCGTCGACCTCACGACCTCGCCGGCGCCAACCTCCAGGGTGTCACCTCCGGCGCCGCTGTAGGAAGGTACATCCTGACTATGGTTGCCCCCAACTTTTTGCCCTGTGTTTTAGCTGGTTTTTGACATAGTCGACCTGGGATCCTGCCAATCAGGACCCCAGGCCTACTGCTCTCTCTTTAAAATGGATTCCATGTACCTTAGGTGCATTTCCAATTGGTACTGGGCCACCTTATCAGACCCTGTAACTCAGGGCATAGGTGTACCCAGGGCCGCCAGGGGCTGCAGCATGTATTATGCCACCCCTGGCTGGCCTCCTAAATTTGACACAACTGGCTGCATGACAGCTGGGGCGAAGCCGTGTAATCACCCTTTGCTTTAGATATAGTAGCTCTATATCTAACCATACAATGGACACCCGAGTCCCTATCAGTCACTCCTATGGCAGGCCTTGACAATCCTGAAGGCAGAGTGCATGGGCTCGCGTGAACTGTGTTCTGGCCCGAGCCGAGCCGGTTGCAGCTTGCGGAGAAAAGACCCAATGGCTGTTCCATGATAACGCGTGCCACATCGGTAACTTCGGTGTCGCGTTATCAAGACATGTCGAGTAAGGTGTCATACGAATCGGCATGCTGCCCTCTCACCAACTCTGGCGACGAGGTTAGCATTCCGCCCTTCTAGAGGGACATGACATGTACGTAACTGTGAACCCCGGTTAAAGTTAACGAAAGCCTCAGCTCCACAAAATGGATGCTGCCACCACAGACACGAGTCTGACCTCCTGCTGCTGGGAGTCCTTCCAGCGAGGAGCGCTTGGACAAAGGGTTTCCTGTCGAGGGCGGTGTTCGCACCGTCCCAGACAGGGTTTGTGTATTCTGGGTAGGTAGGGCTTTTGCGAGAAGGTGACTGCGGAGTGGCACCCCGGTGCTCACTACGCATCTGCCGGTTAGAACCAGTTCCAGGGGCGACAGCCCTGGCCTGGGGAAAGTCCGGCAGGGGAGAGGGGTGTAACTACCCCCCTTCCTGGTCCCACCCTTAGGGCAGGACCTAGTCATGTACCCACCCCTTTCTTTAGGATAAAGGCCGGAGCGGGGACCCTTCCAAATTAGATCATCTTTGAATCAAGAATACTTTCTACGAAAGGACTTCAAGACTCTTCTCAAGATTTCTCCCTTGTGGCTAAGGAGTAGTCACCCTGCATCAGCGGGCACCATCTAAGAACTCTGCGGTTTGCTGTAAGTCCTTCCTCAAGGAATCCGACGGCCCAGCTCGACGAGAACCGGCTTCCCTGGCACCTCTGACCTCTACCCACGTCATCAGCTCAGCTGTGATCTGTGGGTGCGACGAGACCTCGAGGGACCGGCCATCATCAGAACCTGCACGCTCTTAAAAACCAGCACGACCATCGAGGTAACTCTCTGGTGAGTGCTCTGGGGTCCGAGAAGCCCCGACCCTGAGCCGCTCCAGCTCCGAAGTGCAGTCCCCCAGCATCTCCACGATCTGCGTGGGGCCCTTCTGCTCGCTGCTCAGCACGTTGTCTGGTCACTAGCCGCTGGCTTGTGTCCTTCTGTGACGACATCCGAGAATCATCACTGCCGGTCTGGTTGCTCCAGACTGGCCCTTGCTTCCATCTTTTCGAGAAGCACCCCGGACCCTCCTGGTCCACTCAGGACGCCGACAGCGCCATCCGTCGTGGGACAGCTCGCACCTCCACCGTGGTCGCCGACAACGCCTCCTGGTCCGTGAGACTGCAGAGCCTAGCGTCGCCCACTCACCTGGTCGAGGTGACGGCCAACTGGTGCCTTCCTGGTACCCTCTGACTACTGGCTAGTAGTACGAACTTGGTCCCCTCTGCTTTCAGGTTTCATCAATCTCCGATCCAGGCTTGGATCTCTACGAACTATTCATCACTGGTCGCCGGCCAGCAACTCCTTTTCTTCCGGCTCCTGGCTCGTCAGCGAAGACCCCGACGCCTGTAAGACTTGTGCAGCCGCAGCCCTCGTGGCTAGGTAACTCGGCATTTCAGTGCCTGCATAGCCTCCTTACTCTAGGGTCCCGAGTCCCTCGCTTCCGACTTGCCTTAACCTTTCCGTGTCCTCGGACACTTGTTTTAATTGTGCACTTAAAGTATTTGCTAAAGAGATTTGGTTTGTGCTAAGTACCCTGTCCTCATAAAGAGTACAGGGCTGTTGTGATTCTTAATAAATATACTGTTTATTTTCATAACACTTGTGTGGTGTCCTTTCACTGGGTGTTCAAGGGGTACATGTGTGGTAAACAGCTGGCTTAACGCGCCCTCTCGAGTCTTTAGCCTTAGACTGCTCGTATCCACGCTACTAGGATAGCTGGTCTATAGGTTGACTTACAACCAAACACCATAAGGGTCGTTGGAACGATACATAGCGGTCGCTAGAATAGCGAACGTTGCATATCGGGCCAACTTCTCACATTGGTGAGCAGCGGTTGGGATTTGAGCTTGCTGTTGTTTTACCACACGTATCCTAAGAATATCTTGTTGAAAGATCGCGCAAGTACTGTTAGTACATATAACTAAAGCTTAGAATACTCTGAGTTCTACTGAACCAGCTGTTGTAGCTCCTCAAGGCTTAGCACACCTTGGCTACAACTCTTAGCAAGGGATCAGTAGGAAAACACATAGTGTAGGTAGGTGCATCACTTACACCACACTAGAAACAGTATGTCGGGCCAAGGAGGAAACTCTGAGTCTCCCCTTGTGTCAGTTGACCCTCCACAGGTCATCCCTTCAGGATATACTGTGCTGAGCTTCAAGGAGTTAAGACGACTGTGTCACTCCCGGAAGATTCAGCAGGGGTCTAACCCCACAACGTCCTTTCTGATTGGTCTCTTGGAGACTTATGATGCCAGGAGAGCTGAGAAACTTCGTAGCTCTTCTAATCCAGAAGGAGACATGCCTCCCCTCGAGGGAACCCGAGATGATCCTGACCTCATCCGCCTCGTAACTGAGAACGAAGAGGGAGAGGAGGACGAGGATGAGGATCTCTCTGGGGACGAGGCAGATAAGGGACAGGTAGAAGTCGTCAGACTAACACGGTCCAACTTAAGCAGACACGATAGTGGTACTGGGGGAACCCCGGCGCTACTGTCGGTTCCGCTTAACCTGGGGAATGGACGAGCCCGATCTCTGTCAAGAGACTCTGGCAGATCCCTTCATACCAACGGCTCTCACAACTCTTCTCAAAGAGGGATGACGTCCCCTCAGAGGAGAGTGTACGAAGCGAAGGAAAGGGCAGCTAATCTAAGGATCGAAAGGGAAGAACTTGCCCTGGCCAAGGAAAAGCTTGCTTTCGCTAGAGAGCAACAGTTAAGTGGGGCAATCCCCACTGGTGGCAGCAATGTACCTAGTAATAGGGAAAAGAGTTTCGATACGAAACACCTTGGGAAGATAGTGCCCCCCTTTAAACAAGGGGACGACATCCACAAATGGATTACTGCTTTGGAGAGGGCCTGCACTGTGCAGGGTGTTCCCCAGAGTCAGTGGGCAGCTATCTTGTGGCTCTCCTTTGAAGGAAAAGGAAGAGACAAGCTCCTCACCACAAGGGTAGAGGACGCTAATAATTACCAAGTCTTGAAGAATACACTCGTTGAAGGGTTCGGCCTAACCACTGAGCAGTACAGGGTGCTGTTCAGGGATACCCAGAAAACGCAGTCTCAAGATTGGTCTGATTTTGTCGATTGTGCCACTAAGGCTTTTGAAGGCTGGCTACTGGGTAGTAAGGTTACTGATTTTAAAGGATTGTATAATCTAATTATAAGGGAGCAAATCTTAAATAATTGTCAGAACCAGTTATTACACCAGCACCTGGTAGACTCTGATCTGACCTCTCCACAGGAATTGGGTAAGAGGGCAGACAAATGGGTCAGAACCAGGGTTAGGCCTAAAAACCAGGGTGGTGACCAGAAAAAGGAATCGACCAAGCCTCAAGAGAAGGGTGGGGATAAATCCACAGAGAAGACTTCCCAAGGGCCCCAAAACTCCAACAAGGGTGGTGGGTCCCAGAACACTCCTTCAGAACAGAAGAAACCTTATTGCCATACCTGTAAACAGGTGGGCCATTACAAAAGTGATGCCAAGTGCCCTAAAAATAGCAATAAGGAAAACATACCCCCAGGTAATACTCCTAAACCTCCTGTTACCACTAGTGGTAATCCCCCAGGTGGTGGGAGTGCCCCCAAGAATGTGGTGGGCATTACTTTGGGCAATCAGGAGGACTATGGCTTAGCCAGGTTCCCTGACCACACTCTTGTCTGTGAGACTGGCATGGGGTTTGCCAACTTCACTACTGGACCCCACATTTTGGGAAAGTATAGACAAGAAGTTTTAGTGAATGGTCAGAAAGTTGAGGCATTCAGAGACACAGGGGCCAGCCTCACCATGGTGAGTGACCATCTGGTCCCCTCTGCTCAACTGACCCCTGGTTTTACTTATCAGGTGACGGACATTCATGGAATGAAGAGAAGGCATCCCATGGCAGTAGTCAAGCTCAGCTGGGGTAATGTCACAGGGCCCATGAGAGTGGCAGTGACAGATAACCTACCCGTAGATTGCTTACTGGGGAATGACCTGGAACTCTCAGCATGGGCTGAGGTGGAGCAAGAAACTCATTCCAGAATGATAGGCCTATCCAGACAGGTTAGTGGGGCAGTAATAGCTACAGCCCCAGTCCAAGCACCATTCCTCCCTGAAAAGGTTGGACGGGCAGTGGTAGCCACTGCCCAGGCTCAGACAGACTTTCCAGGACAGGATAGGAGGGCTGTGACAGTCACAGCCCAAACACAGACTGAGTGCCCTCCTGAAAAGGTTGGCAAGGTTGAAATGGTCTCAGCCTCTACTCAAACAGATAGTGAGGTTGTGAAGCCTGAAACAATGGATCACTCCACTCAAACAGAGAGCATTGAGGAGGAAGAAGAGTCTTCCCCCTCCCAGACACTAGGTGAGAGCCAGCCTCCTCAGGGAACTGACTCTACCCCTGTTGAAGGAACTGCCCCAGAGGTAGTCAGGCCTAGCCTGGCAGAGCCCCTGATGGCAGTGGACCCTTCCCAGGTGGGACCCAGTCTGGAGCAGGTATCCTGCACCTCTCTACCCTGCCTCAGTCAGCCCAGGGCTGAAGAGATCAGGGAGGCCAGTGGTGGACCCAAAAGGGCCCCCTGTCCAAAAGAACCCCTTAATCAGCAGATTAGGATCACTGAAGCTGGTAAACCTAGCCAAGTGAAAATAGAACAGACTCCTGAGGGATCCCCCTTAAAAGTAGTTAGGGAACTCCCACAGCTGGACACTGTTGGGCACAGCCAAACATGGGGCCTAAAAACCCCAGACCTGACCTGTCCCTCCAGTAAGCCAAACAGAGGGACTCAGCCTCCAGCTTTAGGTAGCCAGAGGCTGACCCTGAGAGCTCAGTGCATCTCAGCTAAAGAAAGAAAGGCACACATGATGAATGGTGATTGGAGGAAGTTGAGCCCAAAGGTAGAGGAGCCTCACTTCAGTACTCCATCCCAGCATCAGCCTTCTTCTTTCCCAAGACACACCAGAGACAGAGATTCCCTATGGTGGAGACCCTCCGATACCCTTAGGGTGAGGGGTTGCCTAGTGGACCATGACACAGGGGGAAACCAAGCCAGAGCTGGTCCTTCCTTATATGGCCACTTAGGTAATAGAGGCTTACCTGGACAAGGATAGCCTTATCTCCTTTCGTTTGGGGGGGGGTTGTGTAGGAAGGTACATCCTGACTATGGTTGCCCCCAACTTTTTGCCCTGTGTTTTAGCTGGTTTTTGACATAGTCGACCTGGGATCCTGCCAATCAGGACCCCAGGCCTACTGCTCTCTCTTTAAAATGGATTCCATGTACCTTAGGTGCATTTCCAATTGGTACTGGGCCACCTTATCAGACCCTGTAACTCAGGGCATAGGTGTACCCAGGGCCGCCAGGGGCTGCAGCATGTATTATGCCACCCCTGGCTGGCCTCCTAAATTTGACACAACTGGCTGCATGACAGCTGGGGCGAAGCCGTGTAATCACCCTTTGCTTTAGATATAGTAGCTCTATATCTAACCATACAATGGACACCCGAGTCCCTATCAGTCACTCCTATGGCAGGCCTTGACAATCCTGAAGGCAGAGTGCATGGGCTCGCGTGAACTGTGTTCTGGCCCGAGCCGAGCCGGTTGCAGCTTGCGGAGAAAAGACCCAATGGCTGTTCCATGATAACGCGTGCCACATCGGTAACTTCGGTGTCGCGTTATCAAGACATGTCGAGTAAGGTGTCATACGAATCGGCATGCTGCCCTCTCACCAACTCTGGCGACGAGGTTAGCATTCCGCCCTTCTAGAGGGACATGACATGTACGTAACTGTGAACCCCGGTTAAAGTTAACGAAAGCCTCAGCTCCACAAAATGGATGCTGCCACCACAGACACGAGTCTGACCTCCTGCTGCTGGGAGTCCTTCCAGCGAGGAGCGCTTGGACAAAGGGTTTCCTGTCGAGGGCGGTGTTCGCACCGTCCCAGACAGGGTTTGTGTATTCTGGGTAGGTAGGGCTTTTGCGAGAAGGTGACTGCGGAGTGGCACCCCGGTGCTCACTACGCATCTGCCGGTTAGAACCAGTTCCAGGGGCGACAGCCCTGGCCTGGGGAAAGTCCGGCAGGGGAGAGGGGTGTAACTACCCCCCTTCCTGGTCCCACCCTTAGGGCAGGACCTAGTCATGTACCCACCCCTTTCTTTAGGATAAAGGCCGGAGCGGGGACCCTTCCAAATTAGATCATCTTTGAATCAAGAATACTTTCTACGAAAGGACTTCAAGACTCTTCTCAAGATTTCTCCCTTGTGGCTAAGGAGTAGTCACCCTGCATCAGCGGGCACCATCTAAGAACTCTGCGGTTTGCTGTAAGTCCTTCCTCAAGGAATCCGACGGCCCAGCTCGACGAGAACCGGCTTCCCTGGCACCTCTGACCTCTACCCACGTCATCAGCTCAGCTGTGATCTGTGGGTGCGACGAGACCTCGAGGGACCGGCCATCATCAGAACCTGCACGCTCTTAAAAACCAGCACGACCATCGAGGTAACTCTCTGGTGAGTGCTCTGGGGTCCGAGAAGGCCCGACCCTGAGCCGCTCCAGCTCCGAAGTGCAGTCCCCCAGCATCTCCACGATCTGCGTGGGGCCCTTCTGCTCGCTGCTCAGCACGTTGTCTGGTCACTAGCCGCTGGCTTGTGTCCTTCTGTGACGACATCCGAGAATCATCACTGCCGGTCTGGTTGCTCCAGACTGGCCCTTGCTTCCATCTTTTCGAGAAGCACCCCGGACCCTCCTGGTCCACTCAGGACGCCGACAGCGTCATCCGTCGTGGGACAGCTCGCACCTCCACCGTGGTCGCCGACAACGCCTCCTGGTCCGTGAGACTGCAGAGCCTAGCGTCGCCCACTCACCTGGTCGAGGTGACGGCCAACTGGTGCCTTCCTGGTACCCTCTGACTACTGGCTAGTAGTACGAACTTGGTCCCCTCTGCTTTCAGGTTTCATCAATCTCCGATCCAGGCTTGGATCTCTACGAACTATTCATCACTGGTCGCCGGCCAGCAACTCCTTTTCTTCCGGCTCCTGGCTCGTCAGCGAAGACCCCGACGCCTGTAAGACTTGTGCAGCCGCAGCCCTCGTGGCTAGGTAACTCGGCATTTCAGTGCCTGCATAGCCTCCTTACTCTAGGGTCCCGAGTCCCTCGCTTCCGACTTGCCTTAACCTTTCCGTGTCCTCGGACACTTGTTTTAATTGTGCACTTAAAGTATTTGCTAAAGAGATTTGGTTTGTGCTAAGTACCCTGTCCTCATAAAGAGTACAGGGCTGTTGTGATTCTTAATAAATATACTGTTTATTTTCATAACACTTGTGTGGTGTCCTTTCACTGGGTGTTCAAGGGGTACATGTGTGGTAAACAGCTGGCTTAACGCGCCCTCTCGAGTCTTTAGCCTTAGACTGCTCGTATCCACGCTACTAGGATAGCTGGTCTATAGGTTGACTTACAACCAAACACCATAAGGGTCGTTGGAACGATACATAGCGGTCGCTAGAATAGCGAACGTTGCATATCGGGCCAACTTCTCACAGCCGCCTCCTGCCGACGCCGTCCCCGATCCCAACCTCGATTCGGGTTCGGCGACGAGTGGGAGCTGCTGGGCGCCGCTCTCGACGCCGCTTGGAGATTTTTACTTCAATGTACCGGCCACATCCTTTGCGCCTGAATTGCAGGAGATGGGTGACGAGGAGGATTGGGAGGGGTCTGAGGACCCTCTGGCACAAGAGTGCCAGTGTCAACAGGACTGGACAGGTGAGCTAGGGGAGGCCAGTGGTATGGACACTTCGTCAGACACTGGTTTTGTCTCCCCTCCTATCGTGACTACGGAGGAGGGGGCTGCCTACAGTGTGGTGCTGACGCTGGCGGCCAGGGCCTTGGGCCTGGAGCTCCCCGTCGCGGCCGTGAGGACTAACCTCCTCACTGAGGTCCTTAAACCGCAGGCAAACTCGGCTGAGCCTCTACTGCCGTTTAATGAGGCCTTGTCTGACGTTCTTCTGGGCACTTGGTCCAAGCCCGCTACAGGTCAGCCTGTAGATAGGAACGTGGCCAGACGTCACCGCCCGGCTCCGGGCGACCCTTGCTTCCTGTCCACTGTAGGAGAGTAGGGTCTGCAATCCTATGATCAACCCAGATTTTTGCTTTTTGCTTCACTGGTTTACGACTTTCCCTGGCTGTGGGCCTGCTAATCAGACCCACAGCCTAGCTGTTTTCTCTCTAAATTGACACGTGTACCTTAGGTGCATTTACCAATTGGTACTGGGCCACCTTATCAGTCCCTGTATCCAGGGCATAGGTGTACCAAGGGCCTACCAGGGGCTGCAGCATGTATTATGCCACCCCTGGCTGGCCATCTAAATGTGGCACAACTGGCTGCACAACAGCTGGGGCAAGGTGGTGTAATCACCCTTTGCTTTAGATATAGTATACCTATATCTAACCCTAAAATGGACACATGCATTCCTATCAGTCACTCCTATGGCAGGCCTTATCAATCCTGAAGGCAGAGTGCTTGGAATTATGTGAGATGGTGGTCTGGCATGAGCTGAGCCCGTTTGCAGCTTGCGGAACCAAGTCCTAATAGCTGTTCCATGATAACGCATACCATATACTCTTAAGTGCATTATAATCCTCGTGGTTATTTGCCAACTTTGGTATCGCTTTATCAAAACATGTTGAGTAAGGTGTCATACGAATTGGAATACTAACCCCTCGCCAATTCTGGCGACGGGGTTAGCATTCCACCCTTCTAGAGGGACACAACATGTATGTAACTGTGAACCCCGGTTAAAGTTAACTCGAGCCTCAGCATCACAAAATGGATGCTGCCACCACAGACCAAGTCTGACCTCCTGCTGCTGGGAGTCCTTCCAGCGAGGAGAGCTTGGACAAAGGGTTTCCTGTCAGGGGCGGTGCTAGCACCATCCCAGACAGGGTTTTGTGTATCCCAGGTAGGCAGGGCTGAGAGGAAGGTGACTGCAAGTGGCACCCCGGTGCTCACTGTGCATATGCCGGCTTGAACCAGTTCCAGGGGCACACCAGCCCCTGAGCTGGGGAAAGTCCGGACAGGGGAGAGGGGTGTAACCACCCCCCTTCCTGGTCCCACCCATGGGCAGGACCTAGTCGCGTGCCAGCCCCTTTCTTTAGAATAAAGGTAGGAGCGGGCCCCCTTCCCAAATTAGATAATTCTGAATCTTGACTACTTTCCACGAAAGAACTCTTGAACATTTCTGAAGACTCTCCCTTGTGGCTAAGGAGTAGCCACCCTGCATCAGCGGGCACCATCTAAGCGCATGCGGTTTGCTGCGCGTCCATCCTCCGGATCAAGACTGCCCAGCTCGATGAGACCCGGATTCCCTGGCATCTCTGACCTCTACCTACATCATCAGCCCAGCTGAGATTCGTGGGTGTGACGAGACCTGAAGGGACCGGCCATCTTCAGAACTGCACGACGCTTATCCAGCACGACCGCCGAGGGATCCTCGAGTGAGTGCTTTGGGGTTTGAGAAGCCCTAACCCTGAGCAGCTCCAGCACCGAAGTCCAGCCCCCCAGCATCCCCGAGATCTGCGTGGGGCCCTTCTGCTCTTTGCTGCTCACCGCGTTGTCCGGCCACTTGCCTGCTGGCTTGTAGCCCTCCTGACGACGAACCACGACACTTCCATCGCTGGTCTGGTTGCTCCAGACTGGCCCTTGCTCCCCTCCAACAGAGGAGCACCCCGGACCCTCCTGGTCCACTCCAGACGCCATCTTGACTCCACCGCGTGGGCTTGCCTTTGCAAAGGCTTGTTGCTCCAATCCTGGTTTCAGCAGCGCCGACAGCAGACACCTTCGTGGGACAGCTCGCACCTCCATCCTGGTCGCCGACAACGCCTCCTGGTCCGAGAGACTGCAGAGCCCAGCGTCGCCCACTCACCTGGTCGAGGTGACTTCATCCGGTGCCATCCTGGTGCCCACCTAATCACTGGCTAGTGATTAAGAACTGAGTCCCCTCTGCTTTCAGGTCGTCTCCATCATTGATCCAGGCTTGGATCCCTCTGAATCTCTTCACTGGTCGCCTGCCAGCAACTTCTTCTTTCAGGCTCCATAGACTGTAATGAGGATTCCCGACGTCTTTTGAACCCTATGCAGCTGCAGCCCCTGGGCTAGGTAACCTGAGCATTTCGTTGCTCCAACGTATGTTCACTATCTAAGTGTCCAGATCCTTTTTCGTTTTCAGCCTATCTAGTCGGATTCGTCCGATAACTGTAACTTTACGAGATACTAGTATCCATAGACTTTGTCCCGCATCCCGCGTGAGAGTGCACACTCTGCACCCGATCTCCCTAGGCCTCCTGCTCCTAACCTGAAGGTTCAGTAGTGTAGTCCTAGCGATCCTGAAGCCTCCGGATCTAGTTACTTACCTGCTAGTATTTCGCATCCCACTTTTGTAGTATATAGTTTTTCGTGCCCCTCGGGCATTTGTGTAAATTGTGCAACTTAAAGTATTTTCTTAAGAGTTTTGTTATGTGCTTAGCTCCCTGACTCATAAAGAGATCAGGGTAGACTTGTTATAAATAAATATTCTTTTATTTTCATAACAACTTGTGTGGTGTCCTTTCACTTGGTGTTCAAGGGGTATATGTGATGGTATAACAGCTGGCTTAACACGCCCTCTAGAGTTTAGCCTAAAGACTGCTCTCGTCCATGCTACTAGGATAGCTGGTCTATAAGGTTGGCTTACAACCAATCATCAATAAGGGTCGTTTGGAATGATACATAGTGATCACTAGAATAGTGAGCACTGCATATCAGGCCAACTTCTCACATCCACCCACCCCACCCCAAGAGCCTGGTCATCCAGGCCTCTTAACTCCCAGACCGCATTTCTGATGGCTCACCCCGATCGGGAATCCAAGAGGTATGAGCAATACGGTAAAAAAGTATTCTCCTCCCTGAGTGTGGGGTTGCGGTCAGTCAGCACTGCATGCCTCTTGGGCCGTTACACCCACTCTCTGTGGGACACGGTCGTGGACGTGCTGCCACAATGTCCAGAGGAGGCCCGGACTAAACTCGCCCAAACCCTTGCGGAGGGTCGGGATGCGGCACGGTATTCCATCCGGTGTGGGCTGGATACCACAGACTCACTGGGCAGAGTGATGGTAACGACGGTGGTGATTCGTCGCCATGCCTGGTTGAGGTCTGCCAACTTTTCGGCTGATGTCCAAAACACGCTTATGGACATGCCGTTTGATGGCCGTCGCCTCTTTGGCGACAAGGCAGACCATGCGCTTGAGCGCTTTAAGGACTCCAGGGCTACGGCCAAGTCCTTTGGCCTCTCGGCGCTGTGCCAGCAAACGGCTGCTTTTCGCTCCTTTCGTGGCCAAGAAAGGGGCGCTCCCACACGTCCTGCCAGCCACAGGCCGCAGACTAACATCCGGCGCGGTGGTGGATGTGGAAACTGCCGTGGCGGCGGTCGGGGACAACGGTGAGGCCAGTCCACACGTACCCCTTCAGCATCCGCCTCAAAGCCCTCCTAGTCCGAGCTTTCAGGCCCATGTGATACCAGTGGGGGCAGGGTTGCCATCATCATCTCCATTGGCTCACTGTCACATTGGACAGGTGGGTGCTGCAAATCGTGCGAAGGGGATACTCCCTCCCCTTCGAGGCGACCCCTCCAGCCATGCCACCTCAGTACCACTTTGTCAGGGGATCCCTTGAAACTTCTACAAGAGGAAGTTACGGCCCTCTTGGCCAAGGGGGCCATGGAGCGCGTTCCTGGGCCAGAAGTAGGGTGTGGTTGTTACTCCCACTACTTTCTGGTACCCAAGAAGTGCAAAGGGGGCCTACGCCCTATCTTGGACCTGCAGAACGTCAACGGCTTCCTCCGGAAGGAGAAGTTCAAGATGCTGACACTGGCTCAGGTCTTAGCTGCCCTGGGCCCAGGAGACTGGATGGTAGCGTTGGACTTGCAGGACGCTTATTTCCACATCCCCGTCCTGCCGTCCCAGAGGAGCTACCTGCGGTTCACGGTAGGCCACAAACACTTTCAGTTTACCGTGCTCCCCTTCGGCCTTACCAACGCCCCACGGGTGTTCACGAAGGTGATGGCGGTGGTCGCAACTCATCTGCGCAGGTTATGGTTTTCAGTCTTCCCCTACCTCAACGACTGGTTGTTGAAGGCGGGCTCGCCCCAGACAGTCGTCAGCCAACTCTAGACAACAGCAGACTTCCTACACCAGCTGGGGTTTTCCATCAATGTGCCAAAGTCATACCTGTGCCCCTCTCAGAAGCTCCTCTTCATCGGAGCGGTTCTCGACTCGGCGCAGATTCAGGTTTATCCTCCCGAACAGCGGGTTCGGGATATTCAGGCTCTGATTCCAATCTTTCCGCCTTTATCCCGGGTCTCGTTCAGGTTGACGCTGCGGCTCCTGGGGCTGATGGCCTCCTGCATCCTTCTGGTGCATCACGCCCGGTGGCCGATGCAGGCTCTGCAGTGGGAACTGAAGTTTCAGTGGGCCCAGCATCAGGGCAACCTGTCCGACCATGTCCTGATCTCGGAGGGCACTGCGAAACAGCTGCAGTGGTGGCTCACGGACCGCGATTGGGTCAGCAGCAGGTCCCTCTCCCTACCCCAACCGGAGCACGTAGTTGTGATGGACGCGTCCCTCCAAGGTTGGGGAGGCCACATGGGAGAGGCGGAGATCAGAGGCCTCTGGTCTCCGGTGGAGTCCTGGCTCCATATCAACCTTCTGGAGCTGCGGGCGATTCGTCTAGCACTGCAGGCATTCCTCCCCTCTTTCCGGGGGAGTGTAGTGCAGGTGTTCACGGACAACTCCACCGCCATGTGTTACTCCAACAAACAGGGCGGGGTGGGGTCGTGGACCCTCTGTCAGTAGGCTCTGCACCTCTGGCAGTGGCTGGAACATCAGGGCGTGACCCTGGTGGTTCAACACCTGGATGGTTCTCTGAACGCCAGGATGGACGAACTAAGCCGACGGTGCATGATGGATCCCGAATGGCGTCTGAATTCGGACGTGGTGCAAGGCCTCTTTCTGCAGTGGGGAGAGCCTTGGTTAGATCTATTCACCACCTGAGAGAACGCGCAATGTCATCAGTTCGGCGCATTGGAATTTCCAAGGCGGCACTCGCTTGGAGACACTTTTCGTCGCGAGTGGAGTTGCGGTCTGCTGTACGCCTTTCCGCCTATACCACTTCTGCCCAGAGTGCTGAAGAAGATCAAGCGTGACCGGGCCAAAATCATCCTTGTGGCTCCGGACTGGGCACGAAGGTACTTGTATCCCGAGCTACTCAGCATGTCAGTCGATCCCCCAATTCGTCTGCCTCTTCAGGAGGACCTTCTGTCGCAGTAGCAGGGGACGGTCCTCCACCCGAATCTGTCCAGTCTCCACCTCCATGCTTGGAGATTGAGCGGCGATAGTTGAGGCCATTTGACTTGCCTCTTTAAGTTTGTTATGTGATTCTGGCAGCCAAGCGTCCCTCCACAAAGTCGGTATACGCCTGCAGGTGGAACAAATTTGTGGCATGGTGCACAGCAAAGGCTGTGGAGCCACTCTCTGCCCCCCTTTCTGAGGTTCTCCTCTTCCTTCTTTATCTTGCCCAGCAGGGCTCTGCTCTGGGCACTATCAAGGGCTACCTTTCTGCCCTTTCCGCCTTCTTAAGGCTACCTGATCAGCCTTCTTTGTTCAAGTCCCAATTGTAAATAGGTTCTTGAAGGGCATCACTCATATGTTCCCCCCTGTTCCTTTCGTGATGCCTCAGTTGGACTTGAACCTGGTTCTTACTTATTTGATGTTCTCTCCCTTTGAGCCACTTCATAACTGTCCTCTCTGTCTTCTTACCCTTAAGACTGCTTTCCTGGTTGCCATCACCTCTGCCAGGAGAGTGAGTTAGCTCCAGGCTCTTTCTTCCAAACCTCCTTTCCTTTCTGTCCATCCAGACAAGGTTGTGTTGCGGACGAGACCTTCTTTCCTGCCCAAGGTAGTCACAGCCTCCCAAATCGGGCAGTCCATCACCTTGCCCACCTTCTTTCCGCCTCCGCATCCCTCAAAAGAGGAAGAGCGGCTCCACCGTCTGGACCCAAAACGTGCGCTCTCATACTATTGGGATCGCACACACCAGTACAGGGTGATGACCAGCTCTTTGTTGGTTACGTGGGAGCTAAGAAGGGACGGGCGGTGCACAAGCAGACCATCTCTCGTGGGTCGTGTTGTGCATCAAGGCATGCTACTCCTTGGCTCAAAAGGAGCCTCCTGTTGGGCTGAGGGCCCATTCCACTCGGCCACGGCGGCTACTACTGCCCTGGGCCGGGGAGTCCGCTTGCAGGACATCTGTCAGGCAGCTATGTGGGCCTCGTTGCACACGTTCACATGACACTACTGCCTGGACAGCCAAGTCCGGAGGGATGGCATCTTTGGCCGTTCCATCCTCCAGGACTTTCTGGTGTGATTATTGATTTGAAGACCCACCACCGGGGTTGGTATTGCTGTGGTATCTATTCTAAGGTAAGGAATCTAATACTAACCTGTTTCTTTCAGATGCACAAGTTACTTACCTTCGGTAACGATATATCTGTAAGAAACAGTAGTTAGTATTAAATTCCTTACCGCCCCCACCCATCCTCCCCATTCTGCGAACCGATATCTAGGGTTTAGGTCGTCCCTTTGAGTGCCCTAGTTTCATGGCACCAGTGTTGGTTTTTATCATGGCTCTACGTTTCTGGCACGGAAAAGCTGTGTATAAGAACTGACGTCAGCGCGCGAAGGCGGCGTCTAAGTACACAGGCGAAGTCATCCCGGCGCCAACGACGCCGACGGCTGACGCGGAGCCGCAGACGGCGCCTAATGACGCACAGGGGTACTGCTACTCGAAAAGTTTCCGGATCCTGACTGACGCCTGGGGATATTCTAAGGCAAGGAATCTAACACTAACTACTGTTTCTTACAGATATATCATTACCGAAGGTAAGTAACTTGTGCTTCACATCAATGTCATCCAGCTCTCATCGTGTTGCAACTTATGGAGACGGAATGCCTGGTTAAATACATTGTCAAATATCTGAAGTTTTGTATCAGACATAGGACAAATCTATAATAAGATTAATGATACATGTATTCTCTTAGACTATTCTGTCCTCTTGACTCATCCTCCAATGACCATAGTATGCTTTTAATATTATCCTTGAATGTCACGAAATATTAGTGATGGTATGCTTGTCATGTAAATTTTGTATAATTATTCATTAATATTTTAAGATGTGTTTCTTAACTATGAACTTTTATGTTTTTTTAAATATGAAAATCGAATAAAGGAATTTTTATTTGATTTGATTTGAGTGAACATTCATCCTGTTTTAATCCACACACACAACATTGTTGATATTTTGAGAACTATCGAATGTTTGAACTTCACCTTAATTTATCCTTCACTTTCTGTGAAATGCAGGACAAATCGCCTAGGCAGCTTCTTCCTTTTATGCTGGCTGTAGCTAAAAAGGTGATTAAGAAAAACGTCTCCGATGAGTATCTAGAGGTGAGCATGTAATGATATTCAGAGTAACATCCTTTTGCCTGTATCTTTTAAAGTATTCCAGAGGCTGTGAATGCAGTTTGCGTTGAGAGACTACCTTTATTTACTGCTTTCTTGTCAAAGTCTGAGTCATTTTGGTTGTTGTTTTTTTTAGTAGACTGTTCAGACATTCTCTTTTTCTTTAACTGAGTATTTTGTTCTATTTACTTGCAAAGTTTTCTTTTTATTGTGTTCGATAATAGAGGTTTACCTATCATGAATAAATCGTTGACAAAACAATGGACAGTAGTTAGCACCTGTGGATGTATGTGATTCTGTGACTGCAGAGTTTATTGCATAATTATGAATTTATCATATTTGCTGCATAATTGGCATCATTTACAGATTTCACCAAAAAATGTGTTTCTTGCCTAAATGGATGAAAGTAATGCTGCTAGACAATGTGCTCTTTAATTTGTATTTTTGAAACAAAATTTAGATCACTCTCCCACATATTTTGGTACGCAAGGTGACATAATCCTACAATTAAGATCTGCAGAGTAGTTTGGGGCTATAATACTGATGATAAAAGTAGAATTTTACATGGGAACTGTATGTAATATATTTCATGGTTCCCTGTGAAATGCGCATTTTTCTAAAACTGCATTTTGTGCAGTAAAAGATCTCATATTGCTCTCTCTCTTCATTGCTCCCCTCTCTCTCTTTTTCTTACATACAAACACACATGCACGCAACATACATAAAGTGTAACTGTAACTGTATATTGTCTAACCAGAGGCCGATGTGGCAATGGGGCCCTGCTAGGGGCTCCCAAAGTCCCTTTCTGCCAGGATTTTCATGTCAGAAAGCCGACATGAAAAGCCTGTCGGAAATCGACACAGGACACGTGGACTCAGCGATATCGCTGGGAATAACACTGGACAGAAACCTCAATATGCAAAAACACATCAGCACCGCAACAAAAGGAGCAAACTTTCAGATAAATAGGTTGAGAAAGGTGAAACCTTTCCTGCCGGAAAAGGACTTCAAGCTGGCAGTACAAGCCCTAGTCATCACAAGAGTGGATTACGGGGATGTCTCTCTCTGCGGCCTACACCAAGCCACAACAGCTCCTCTAAGAGCATCAATCAACGCCGCAGAGAGACTTATCACTTGCTCGAAAAAAAGCTCCCACATATCCCCTGACCTAAAATTCCTCAATTGGCTACCTTTTGTAGCAAGAATTCATTTGAAAATAGCATGTATGAAACATAAAGCCATTCATCACAATGCACCCAGATATCTGGCACAGAAACTGGCACCCTCATGTGGTGTTAGATCTTCAAGAAGCGCTAAAAACGTACTACTGACACCGCAAAGATTCAACAAGAAGAAAACATACAAGAAAACCTTTTCAGGGATGGCGCCCAGAATCTGGAATGCTCTACCCCCAGAAACTAGATTTATTCCCTCTACTGCATCTTTAAAAAAAGAAGTAAAATTGCTTCTCATGGCTAAATTCACCTGAGCCTGGATTAATGACAAGTTACGACCCAACGTATCTTCGATATTGAACTTCAGAATGCCTACGATCCATCCAGATATCCTAGATAGTGTAACTACATGATGCTTGTTATTTTAGGATCGTTATGTTATGTACCATATAACTATGTACCTGCGAGATTATGATCTGATAGAGACTACTAGGCGCAGATTCCTTAATGTAGAATTATCCCCAGGCATGAGACTGGATCCCGAAAACTTTTTGCCACAGCAACCGCGCCCGCCGGGGGGACGGCATTACGTGACTCCGCCCCGGCATAGTCCGCGTACGTGATGTCAGCGAGGTCACATAAGTCCCACACCGGCGCGTGTACGTCAGTTTTTTCCTTTTCCGCGTGCAACGCAGATCCGGACCGTGCTCCTGGCCTGTTCAGGCCTTTCCCTTTTGCTTATTGCGTGTGTGTGGAAACAGTGTGCGGACGCCTTCAATCTTTAAGACGTGCTCGTCTTGTGGACGCCTGATGTAAGCGACGGACCCTCACCTTATCTGCATGTGGCGCTTGGGGGAACACCACGACTCCACTGACTGTGAAGGGGTGCCAGCAGATGAAGGCAAAGTCCCGGCGGGAGCGCAAGATGAAACTTCTCCTAGCTCGCATGTCCAGGTAGGCTTTGCCACCTCGCCCGGCTCCAGCGGAGGGTTTTCGAAGCCGCTGCCTCCATTATCATCATCTCCCTCTCCTAGGCCGCAAGAGCATCGCTCACCTGTCGGCAAGTGTCGCAGTTTGTCCTCGATGGCTGGTCCCCGGCCTGTTGGGGGTGTGGGCTCTCCGCGGGTGATGCGGCCTGCGTGTTGTCCCCCTATCCGCTGTTTCCCGGTGTGGGGGTGACTAGAGCCCAGATGGAGACATATGCGGCGGCTTTGCAGGCCTCCCTGGCTTCTCCTCCTCTTCTTTCCCCTCCTGGGACATCAGCGGTAACTTTGCTGTGTGCGGGGCCCTCCGCGACGTTGCCAGCGGCTCCGGCCCTGGCGCCGACTGGTTCGGATCCAGGTTCGGAGGATGTGGTGCTGTTGGGGTGCGGCCCTTCGGGGGTCCATCCTTCGGACCACGGCACCTCTGCTTCGCCGCAAACTCCTGTGGGAGTCCCTGTGGTGTTGCAAGAGGTCGCTGGGGCTAGAGACACATCCCCGAGCTCCTCTCGGCCCTCTGGACAGGCGGCGATCTTGTCTGAGGCGACGCCGCTACTGCGCTGGCGGCTGCTGGCCTTGGCGGCACCACAGGAGTCGGCTGAAGGACCCCTCTCGTCCCAGCATGGGTCGAGGCTGGTGGGGGCCTCCTGGTCCCTCCCCCAGTCCCTGTCGTCCCTCCACTCAGGTGGCTGCCTCGGCAGGGATCAAGTCGGTGCCTTTTCGACGCCGTTTCTTCGTCGCCCCAGTTCCTGCCCTGCCCCGGTCTCCTGCGCCGTGCGCTGTGGCGG
This sequence comes from Lissotriton vulgaris, assembly GCF_964263255.1. NCBI lineage: Eukaryota > Metazoa > Chordata > Amphibia > Caudata > Salamandridae > Lissotriton > Lissotriton vulgaris. The sequence continues at coordinate 1,539,792,672 of NC_141696.1, read as the reverse complement.
AGACCAGCCAGGCGTCTCCTCTGGTGCCGGGCGATGATGGCCTGCCTCAGATTGCGGACTCTACGGCGCCAGACAGACGTTGGGTCGTTGACTCGTCTTTGGACACCTCCTCTTCTCCAGAGTTTTGGCGCTTGCTGGTGTCGTCTCACCGGACACGGCCGCCGCATCGTGGCTTTTTCTTCGACGTCGTCTAAGGACGCCTCCTCGCCGCGGGCTTCACCGGAGGAGCCGCAGGTGCCCCACTCCTCGTCCCTCATCCTCCTTTCTGGACCTAACCATTCCCCACTCCGGTTGGCTTGGGGGACGGCCGCCTTAGCTTCAGCCGTCGCCTACTGAGGAGCTGCTTTCCCCTCCATTGGGCCCTACGAAGGCGGCGCGGCCTTCGCTCACGCTGTTTCCACGGCTGTGGGAATTTTGCTCATGGGTGATCCAGCTGCCCATTTCCCAGCACCTCATCTTCTGGAAGTTCTCTGCCAGGGCTTTGGTGGTAGGGAGCTGCTGCTTACCTTCAAGGGTTCGCTCCATTCTTCTCTTTTGGGGACTTGGGGCCGTCCCGCCACGGAGGACCTGGTGCCCCAACACCTTCTGCATCGCCACCATCCGGCGCTGAGTGACCCGGTGTGTCTTTCCCTCCACCCCTCTGCCAGGTGCCCCCTTTTGCAGACTGCCTATCCCTCCGTGCCGCCGCTGTTATCTCCTCCGTCATGAGAGGCCCTCTGGCTGGACTCCTGGGGGCGCAATATGTTCGCTTCAACCAGTGCGGCTCTGCGGGCCCTTAACACTCTGTGTGTTTTTTCTAGGGCCACCTCCTGCTTATGGGAATCGGCGGAGTCCCTTGGGTCTGCCGCTTCTCAGGAGGCTGCTTGTGTTGATTTGCGGCACCATGCATTAGATGGCTGGGAGCTGGCGGCGTTTATTCTTCGCTCCGCTCTGGACATCTCGGAGGTGCTGGGTCGTGCCATGGCTTCTTCGGTTGCCCTTCGCCGCCATGCTTGGCTTTGGGACAGTGTGTTCCCAGAGAATGTTCGGGAACGGCTGGTGGATCTTCCCTTCGATGGCGCTCTTTTGCTCCACGCCCCTGCAGACTCAGCCATCCAGAGGTTCTTGGCGGAGCTTCAGCCTCCTCCTCCTCCTCCTCCTCCTCCTTCTCCCCCTCAGTGATCTGTGAGTTGATCTGGTTTTTGGGAGTTGTTTGTCCGTTGGGGCGGGTCGCCCCAGTTGTGTGATTGGTGTGCTTCATGTGCATTCGAGTCCTCTTTGTTGGAACTGTGGTTGTGTTGGCTGCTGGCCGGCCCTTTTTGACTGTGTGTTTTTGCTTTGGGTTTTCTACACCAAGTTGGCCCTGAGATAAGGCCTTCTGTTTTTTCTCTTTGGCTGCTTTACAAGCCTTCTGCGGGGTTTTACAGGATCTTCTGTTGTCTTCTGCTGCCGAAGTTTCTTCCTAAGAGGGTTCCCATATCTTGGGACTTGACATACCCTATATGGGGTAGTGGTAGCTGTTATATACCTTTTTATGTGCTTGGGAGCTGTGGTCACTTTCGGCCTCTGCTCTCCATGGCATTAAGGTATGTTGCAGGTGCAATCCTCTTCTTGCTGGCTTGACATGCCTTGGTTGCACCCCGGGGTGTCCTTATCCGGGGTCGCTGCATTGTTTGCCTAGTCTGGCTTGCTGTCTGCGGCCTGAGGTTATGGCTCTGGTTCCGCTTTCCTTGAGCTGTGTATGCGGTCGTCTCCCCCGCCCACCGGGGCGTGTCCGGGCTCTTCTTCCTGTTTTCCAGCTCCCTTGTGCCTTCTTGGCACTTTAGTGGGTCAGCCATTCTTGCCTTGTCCGTTTCTTCCAATTGGCCCTGCACTCAGTTCTGCCTCTCCTCCCTGAGGGCTGAGATGGTTTTTGTGTTCCTCCCTCTTTCGGGCGCAGCCTGCCAGGTTCTTCCTGGCTACTCTTCTGCGGCGGCCTGCTTTATTGCTGTCTGCGCCGTTTTTTCTGGTCTATTGACTTCTGGCTGTGATAGGCTCGGCTGCCCTCTTCACTGGATGTGTTCTCGGTGGGGGGCTTGCCTTAGTTCTACCTCTTCTCTTTTGAGTCTCTAGGTTGATCTTATCCTCGGCTCTCCTCTTCCTTGCCTTGGACTTGAATGGAGGTTCAGTTGCCTTGTATGGGCGTGGGGTGCTTTGGCCTCTTTTCGCCTTGCCTTTGTTTCCTCTCCTGAGTGTGAACGGGCTGCCTCTTGTTTGTTCTTCCCAAATCCCCCTTGGGGTTGGCGGTCTTCTGACTGTGTGGGTTTCCCCTTGCCTGGAGGCATAGGGCTCCTCGCCCTGTCTTTCGGACTTCTACACTGTGGGGCCCTCTGTTGTGTCCAGGATGGTGGTTCCTCTCGCAGACCCTCCTTCCCCTAGTGTATGGCTAGGGTATCTATTCTACATTAAGGAATCTGCGGCTAGTAGTCTCTATCAGATGTACGAGTTACTTACCTTCGGTAACGGTGTATCTGGTAGAGACAATTCTTCCTGCAGATTCCTTCACGGCCCGCCCTTCCTCCCCGTTCTGCAAGGACCTTTGACTTGGTCTTCTGCACTCACCTCCCTGTGGGTGGCTATGTCTTCTGTGAGTGCATTCTTCGCCCTTTCTGGTGGGATGTTCGTTCTGTTTATTTGTCCTTTCCTCCCCTTTTGGTACATTGGAGGATGGGTTTATGTGTACTTCTGTGCCCTTGAGCTCTGGTTGCTCCAGGTTGGGGCCTACTTTCAACCCCGCCCCTCCCCTCCCTCGCCCCTTTATTACTAAGGGTTCTGGCCCCTCTGCTCTCCTCTAGGTTGGGGTCTTTTGGTTGTGCCTCTGCCCCTGTTCCTTATGGGGGTTGTCACACTCTGTGATGGGGCTGTCTTGGAGGTTTGTCGTCCCTTGTTTGCCTTGGACTATTTCCCCTTCTTGGTTGGGGTTTGTAGGAGAGTAGGGTCTGCTTCCTATGGTCACCCCCACTTTTTGCTTTGCTTTACTGGTTTTTCGACTTAGATGTGGCTGTGGGCCTGCTAATCAGACCCACAGCCCAACTGCTCTCTCTCTAAATTCATACCATGTACTTTAGGTACATACACAATTGGGAATTGGGTCACCTTTGTGAGCCCCTGTATAGTGTACCCTAGGTACCCAGGGCATAGGTGCTCCCAAGGCCTACCAGGGGCTGCAGCATGTATTATGCCACCCCTGGCTGGCCGCTCACATTGACAAAACTGGCTGATCACTCAGCTGGGGCAAGGTCGTGTAATCACCCCTTGCTTAGATATAGTATTCCTATATCTAACCTTATATATAGACACATATGCACCTATAACTCACTCCTATGGCAGGCCTTAACAATCCTGAAGGCAAAATGCTTGGTTTTATGTGAGATCGTGCTCTAGCATGAGCTGAGCCTGTCAGCAGCTTTCGGAACCATGTCCTTATAGCTGTCCTGTGATATTGCCATACCATATACTCTTAAGTGCATTATAATCCTCGCGGTGAATGCTAACTTTGGGTTGGCTTTATCCAAACATGTTGTGTAAGGTGTCATATGCTTTGGAATACTACTCCCTCGCCAATTCAGGCGACGGCGGTAGCATTCCACCCTTTTAGAGGGAAAAGACATGTTGTTCCTAGTAATCCCGGTTAAAGTTAACCAGAGCCTCAGCATCACAAAATGGATGCTGCTGCCACAGACACAAGTCTGACCTCCTGCTGCTGGGAGTCCTTCCAGCGAGGGAGGCTTGGACAATAGGTTTCCTGTCTTAGGAGGTGCTAGCACCACCCCAGACAGGCCATAATGTATTGGTGCAGGGAGGGCTGAAAGAAATGAGACACGGCCTGGGGCACACAAGGTGCTCCAATGCATACTCTAGTTGAAACCGGTTGCTGGGGCACTCCAGCCCCAGCTCTAGCACAAAACTGGACAAAGGGAAAGGGGTGTAACCACCCCCTTCCCTGGTTCCACCCATAGGAGGGACGTAGCAGGTAAACCAACCCCTTTTATTAGTATAAAGCTAGGAGCTGAGTCTAGAGACTTTTAGATTTATCCTGAGTGAAACTTGAAACGAAACTCTGGACCTTCGACCTTCTACTGCAACTAGAAGACTGAAGAATCTCCCTTGTGGCCAAGGAGTGACCACTCTGTTCAAACAGGCACCACCAGCGAACTGCGGTTTGCTTTGTCGACGTTCCCTCCAGAGCCCAAGCACAGAGCCAGACAAGGACTGGACTTCCAGACTTCTTCAACCCTTTTCCACATCTACAGCAAAGCTGAGACCTGTGGAGGCGACGAGAGACGTGGTACCCGCCATCTTGAAAAACCTGCAAGTTGCTACTTGTGCAGCTTCTGAGGCACCCTCGAAGTTGTGCATTGGGGATTGAGAAGCCTCAGCGCCGAGCATCATCTGCACTGAAGATCAGCCCTTCACACTCCACGAGTTCTGCGTGGGGCCCTTCTGCATTTTCCTGCTCAACACGTCTGTCCGGTTGCTTGCCCGTTGGCTAGTAGCCTCTGTGACGACGAACCTTTGAATCTACACCAATGGCGAGGGCGGAGCTAGCCAGCGTCGATGGCGGACGCGTAAGCGCGAAGCTCCGCACCATCACCCCAACATTATCCGCTAATTGATTCGTATTCCAGCAAGGCCGACCTAAAGAAACTCGGGGGTCCCCTCGGATCCCCCTGCCCAGACTCCGGTGTGCGTTTCGGACCGGGACGCTCCCGAACTTCGGCGGAAGCAGGCCCCTCCTCTGGGCGCCGGACCAGGCCGCAAGCACCGAGCTCCCCTGAAAGGTGAGCCGCCCTGCGTCGCCTTGCGTGCGGGCGTGGGCAGGACCGGCCCCCGGAGGCTCCGGGGCCTCGGAGAGACTGCCTCTGATACCGCACCCTCCCACTACTACAAACACTGCACGGCAGGAGACGGGGACTGCGACCCGGTGGGAGCCTGAGGACGCCTGTAGCCCCCCTCGTGGTGGCCCAGAGTGAGTACTCTGACTCGGGGCCCGGGGGCGCCTCGTGGCAGCTGATGGCGGAGGCCCCCCCCCCATCTGTGGTGTAGCGCGCTTGGGAGCTGCGCTTGTTGCTGGACTTTGGGTGTGCGGCGGGGGGCGCAGACACTGTGGGGGACGGACCTGTGATACCCCCGGGCGCAGCGGTGACAACCTTGACACGGTAGTGGCGGCTGCGGCCTAACTGGAGGAGTGCGCCTCGGCCCGACTGATATTGGGCCACGCACCGCACTACGCGGGATCGCCGCGAAGGCTACTGAAGAACTTTACTATCCTCCTGACCCCGTGGGGGGATCGCATTGGGGACGACCCCGGGGCGGCACCGGCGGCTCTACCTTGCCTCCTCGCCCCCTACCCTTCCTTGGACCATCAGCGACGCGAGTGACTGGCTGGACCCCCACGCGCGTGGGCACCAAAGGAGTCAGAGATCCTAGCAGAGTATCGCGCCCCCGGAGTGAGGGGCCTCACGCCGCGCCGGGACCAGGCCGGGGCACGTACTGGAGCGAGCCGCAGAGCGTTTGCCCAGGGCACAGACGCCCGCAGTCGACACCGGCTCACGGGCGCTCCCTGCCCCCCCTCCCCCCCCCGGAGCGGACATGGGGAAGGGAGACAGAACCCAGACCAAACTGTCCTTTGAACAACGCCGGCAAAAAGACCCGGAGCCGAGAGCAGAGCCGACACCATCACGTGGCGGAGAACCGGGGAGCTCATTCTGTGCGGAAATCAAGGACATGCTGACAACTATGGAGAAGGGGCTGCAGGAAGGCATGTCTGCGATTGGCACCAAAATGGATGCGCTCTCATACCGCATGGACCGCATGTCCGAGAGAGTAGACAAACACGCTGAGAGGCTGGACATGACAGAGAGACGCCTCACTGAAGCTGAGGAAGCCCAGACGGAATGGGACCGTGACCGCAAACAGTTCAGCAGACTGCTCCAGGTCATTCAAGATAAGTCTGAGGACTTGGAGGCGCGCTCTCGAAGATCGAACATTCGTATCACGGGAGTGGCGGAAACGACACAGACTGGGAAGATGGAGCTGTTTGTCGAGAAACTCCTGGTCACTCTCCTGGGGGACAGCGTCTTCTCCCCAATGTTCATAGTGGAGCGTGCACACCGCACTCTGGGACCACGTCCACCCCCGGGCGCAAACCCCAGACCGATCATCGCGAAACTCCTCAATTACAGAGACAGAGATGCAGCACTGAAGACGGCGCGGGAGAAAGGGAAGCTGCAATATGAGGGAATGGAAATCTCACTCTACCCGGACTTCACCGCGAAAGTTCAGGAGGAGAGAAGGCACTTCGCCCCATACAAGCAGCAACTCCGCGAGCTCGGGCTGGATTACGCCATGCTGTATCCTGCGAGACTGCGGATTAACAGGCAGGGGCGCTCGCATTTCTTCACAGACCCTAAAGAACTGCAGAAATCCTTGAAGGTTTGGACCAAGGAGCAATGCAGCAGCACAAGGAGTCAGTCCGGAGAGCACGGCGGTAACAACGACCTGGAGGAACAGGACTAGGTGGTGGGTGTGGAGCTCTGAGCGCCATCGGCGTCCCCGGAGCCAAGGGCTCGAACTGCAGGCCCCCGGGGCATAAGCGGAGGCTCCTCTGGGACCTGGCAAACATGGATGGGAGAGACAACAGGAACCACACTGGGTGAGATCCTTGCACGCTGGTGTGGTGCCAGGAGGGAGGGGTGCATTGACTTTTGACCCTGCTGGGAGTTGGGGACTGTATGATGTTTGTTAACTGATCTCCGTGAATTGCCTACTGCGGCGACCCTGGGTGGGGGGGGGGACGAATTGGGGCACCGCCACCTACTTGATGTAGACACTATTAGGCCGAGGTCAGCACGCATGTGTGGGGTGATGGTGTAGGGGCAGGCCTGTGACACAAGACTGTAGAGCCAGTCTGGAGGAGCTGGACAATGTACTCTGTGTGGCAACCTCTGCCCTAGCGCTGTTAGCAATTCTGGCCCACATTGGGTCCAGTTTGGGATTGGTAATTGGGCTCTGGTTGGGGAGTTCCATGAAGATACTGGTATCCCGAGCTACTAAGCATGTCAGTCGATCCCGCGATTCGTCACCTCTTCAGGAGGACCTTCTGTCACAGCAGCAGGGGAAGGTCCTCCACCCGAACCTGTCCAGTCTCCACCTCCATGCGTGGAGATTGAGCAGCGACAGTTGAAGCCATTTGACTTGCCTCCTGAAGTCTGTGATGTGATTCTGGCAGCCAGGCGTCCCTCCACAAAATCTGTATACGCCTGCAGGTGCAACAAATTTGTGGCATGGTGCACAGCAAAGGCTGTGGATCCACTCTCTGCCCCCCTTTCAGAGGTTCTCCTCTTTCTTCTTTCTCTTTCCCAGCAGGGCTCTGCTCTGGGCACTATCAAAGGCTACCTCTCTGCCATTTCAGCCTTCTTGAGGCTTCCTGATCAGCCTTCTCTTTTCAAGTCCCCTGTTGTAAATAGATTCTTGAAGATGCATCACACACATGTTCCCTCCTGTTCCTTTCGTGATGCCTCAGTGGGACTTGAACCTTGTTCTAACCTTTTTGATGTGCGCTCCTTTTGAGCCACTTCACAATTGCTCTCTTCGTCTTCTGACTCTTAAGACTGCATTCCTGGCTGCCATCACCTCTGCCAGGAGAGTGAGTGAGCTCCAGGCTCTGTCTTCTAAGCCTCCTTTTCTCTCTGTCCATCTGGACAAGGTTGCTCTGAGGACTCGTCCTTCTTTCCTGCCCAAGGTGGTTACAGCCTTTCATATCGGGCAGTCCATCACCTTGCCCAACTTCTTTCCGCCTCCGCATCCCTCGAAAGAGGAAGAGAGGCTCCACCGTCTGGACCCAAAACATGTGTTCTCCTTCTATCTAGATCACACACTCCACTTCTGGGTGGACGGCCAGCTCTTTGTTGGTTAAGTGGGCGCTAAGAAGGGACGGGCGGTGCACAAACAGACCATCTCTCGGTGGGTCGTTGTGTGCATCAAGGTTTGCTACTCCTTGGTGAAAAAGGAGCCTTCCACTTGGGCCACGTCAGCTACTACTGCCCTGGGTCGGGGAGTCACCTTGCAGGACATCTGTCAGGCGGCTACGTGGGCCTCGCTGCACACGTTTTGCTAAGCACCACTGCCTGGACAGCCAAGTCCGCAGAGATGGCTTTTTCGGCCGTTCCGTTCTCCAGGACTTTCTGGTGTGATCTTGGTTCGCAGACCCACCACCGGGGTTGGTATTGCTGGGGTGTCTATTCTAAGGTAGGGAATCTAACACTAACCTGTTTCTTTCAGATGCACTAGTTACTTACCTTCGGTAATGATGTATCTGTAAGAAACAGTAGTTAGTGTTAGATTCCTTACCTCCCCACCCATCCTCCCCGTTCTGGGAACCGATATCTAGGGTTAAGGTATCTCCCTTTGAGGGCCCTAGTTTTTGTATGGCACCAGTGTCGGTCTCTGGCATGGCTCTGCGTTCCTGGTGCGGAAAGCTATGTACAAGAACTGACGTCAGCGCGCAAGGGCGGCGTCTAAGTACTCCGACGACGTCATCCCGGCGATCACGATGCCGACGACGGATGCGGAGCCGCAGACGACGCCTAACGGCATGCAGGGGTACTGCTACGCGAAACTTTCCGGATCCAGTCTTGACGCCTGGGGATACTCGAAGGTAAGGAATCTAACACTAACTACTGTTTCTTACAGATATATCGTTACCGAAGGTAAGTAACTTGTTCTTCAAGCTTCCACTTCCAAGAGCGCCTTCCCTACTGCTCCACCGGAAAGGGAATCCAAGAAGCTGGACCACCTTGGCAAGAAAGTTTTCTCTTCCGCCAGCTTAGGACTGCGGTCAGTAAACACTTCATGTCTCCTGGGCCGTTATTCGTACTCAGTGTGGGATACGTTGGCGCAAGTGCCGCTTCAATGTCCGGAGGAGGCCCGGGCAGTACTCTAACAGGCTGTGGCCAGCGGGAGGGATGCAGCAAAGTTTACGATACGTTGTGGGCTGGATACCGCAAACTTTCTGGGCAGGACCATTTCAACGTCGGTAGCGCTTTGTCGCTACGCCTGGATGAGGTCCAGTGGCTTTTCAGGGGATGTACAGAACACCTTGATGGACATGCCCTTTGATGGCCCATGCCTTTTTGGCGACAAAGCAGACAACGCCCTAAAGCATTCCAAGGACTCATGGGCTACGGCCAAGTCCTTGGGCCTCTCCACCCGTCTGGCGCAGTCTACTTGCGGAAGGGGTGCCCCGTTATGTCCCGCCCAGAGCCACAGGCCACAGCAAGTTACCCAACCTTCGCACGGCTGGAGACGTGGAAACAACCAGCTTGGTTCCGGGGGCCAGCAGGTGGGCCAGTCCACCAACCCCAGCTCTGCAGCAGCCCCCAAACCCTCCTAGTCTGACCTTTCAGGCCCATCAAACGCCAGTGGCCGGCAGAATTCGCCATCACCTCCCCCACTGGCGCACCATCACGTTGAACAGGTGGGTTTTGCAAATAGTCCGAAGGGGCTACTCCCTCCCCTTAGAGACTACCCCTCCAGCCATGCCGCCGCAATACCACCGAATGTCGGAGGATCATATGGCTCTTCTCCAGCAGGAAGTTACGGCTCTCTTGGCCAAGGGAGCCATCAAGCGCGTTCCTGTCTCAGAAGTAGGTCGTGGTTGTTACTCCTACTACTTTCTCATCCCCATGAAGGACAAGGGCCTGCGTCCTATCTTGGACCTCAGGGATGTCAATTGCTTCCTCCATAATGAGAAGTTCAAGATGTTGACGCTTGCTCAGGTTTTGTCTTCCCTCGACCCGGAAGACTGGATGGTAGTGTTGGACTTGCAGGACGCTTATTTTCACATCCCCGTCTTGCCAGCTCACCGGCATTACCTGCAGTTCACGGTAGGCCACGAGCAGTTTCAGTTTACCGTGCTCTCCTTTGGCCTTACCAGTGCCCCTCGGATGTTCACCAAAGTAATGGCGGTGGTCACAGCTCATCTGCGCAGATCAAGGGTTTCAGTCTTCCCCTATCTCGACGACTGGCTATTGAAGGCGGGCTCGCCCCAGATAGTCGTTTCCCACCTCTAGTCTACGGCCGACCTCCTGCATTCGCTGGGGTTCTTTGTCAATGTGCCGAAGTCACACCTGATTCCCTCTCAAAAGCTCCTCTTCATCGGAGTGGTTCTGGACACGATGCAGTTTCGGGTCTATCCTCCCAAACAGTCCGATCCTTTGGCCTCTATCCTGGGTTTCAGTCAGAATGACACTGAGACTGCTGGGCCTGATGGCGTCCTGCATCCTGCTGATCAATCATGCCAGGTGGCATATGCAGGCTCTGCAGTGGGACCTGAAGTTCCAGTGGGCGCAGCATCAGGGGAATCTGTCCAATTGCATCCAGATCTTGGAAAGCACTGCACAACAACTGCAGTGGTGGCTCACAAACCAGTATTGGGTCAATGGGAGAGCCCTCTTCCTTCCCCAACTAGACCACACTGTGGTGACAGATGCATCTCTTCTGGGATGGGGCGGCCATATGGGGGAGGCGGAGATCAGAGGCCTCTGGTCTCCGGCAGAGTCCGGGTTCACATCAACCTTCTGGAGCTCCCGGCGATTCATCTTCCACTGAAAGAATTCCTTCCGTCTGTCAGGGGAAGAGTAGTGCAGGTGTTCACAGACAACACCACCACCATGTGGTACTGCAACAAACAGGGCGGGTGAGGTCGTGGACCCTATGTCAGGAGGCCCTCCGCCTCTGGACATGGCTGGAACATCAGGGCATATCCCTGGTGGTTCAACACCTGGCAAGTTCTCTGAACACCAGTGCAGACAAACTCAGCCGCAGGTGCATGATGGATCACAAATGGCATCTTCGCTCGGCGGTGGTGCAAGGTCTCTTTCCACAGTGGGGAGAAACTTGCTTAGATCTATTCGCCACCGAAGAGAACGCGTAATGTCAGCAGTTCTGTGCGTTGGAAGTTTCAAGGGGACACTCGCTCGGCGACACTTTTGGACGCGAGTGGAGTTGCAGTCTGTTGTACGCCTTTTTGCCTACACCACTTCGGCCCAGAGAGCTGAAGAAGAGCAGCCATGACCAGGCATAAGTCATTCTTTTGGCTCCAGATTGGGCACAAAGAGTCTGGTATCCTGAGCTGCTCAACATGGCCAACGATCCTCCGATCAGACTGCCTCTTCGGGAGGATCTTCTGTCGCAGTAGCAAGGGACGGTACTCCACCCAAACCTGTCAAGTTTCCACCTTCTTGCGTGGAGATTGAGCAGCGGCAGTTGACGTCTTTTGACCTGCCTCCTGAAATCTGTGACGTAATCTTGGATGCCAGGCGTCCCTCCACTAAGACGGTATACGGCTGCCAGTGGAACACATTTGTGGCATGGTGCACAGCAAAGGCTGTGGATCCCCTTTCTGCCCCTCTTTCTGAAGTACTTTTGTTCCTTCACTCTTTAGCCCAGCAGGGCTCTGCTCTGGGCAGTATCAATGGCCATCTTTCAGCCATCTCTGCCTTCCTTCGGCTGCCAGATCAGCCTTCTCTTTTCAGGGCCCCAGTAGTTAACCGTTTCTTAAAAGGCTTAACACATCTTTTTCCTCCAATCCCCTTCGTAATGCCTCAGTGGGACTTGAATCTTGTACTAACATATTTAATGTGCGCTCCCTTTGAGGCACTTCACAACTGTCCCTTACATCTCTTGACTCTTAAGTCTTAAGACTGCTTTCCTCATAGCCATCACTTCTGCTAGAAGGGTGAGTGAGCCCCATATTCTTTCTTCAAAGCCTCCTTTCTTGTCTGTTCATTCGGATAAGGTGGTTCTCCAGACCCGTTCATCCTTCCTTCCTAAGGTGGTCACTGCCTTTTACATCGGGCAGACGATTACTTTGCCCACCTTCTTTCCGCCTCCGCTTCCTACGAAGGAGGAAGAGAGGCTCCACCGTCTAGACCCAAAATGTGCGCTCTCCTTCTATCTGGCTCGCACAAAACAGTTCTGGGTGGATGATCAACTTTTTGTTGGCTACGTGGGAGGAAATAAGTGTTGGGCCGTACACAAACGCACTATTTCTCGGTGGGTCATGTTGTGTATTAAGGCTTGTTATTCTCTGGCTAAAATAGAGCCCCCAGTCTGGCTACGTGCTCACTCCACCAGGGCAATGGCAGTCACTACTGTCTTGGGAAGAGGAGTTCCTCTGACTGACATCTGTCAGACGGCCACGTGGGCATTGCTGCACACGTTCACCAAACACTACTGCCTGGGCAGCCGAGTCCGGAGATACGGCTTCCTTGGCTGTTTTGTTCTCCAGGACTTTCTGGTGTGATCTTGGTTTGCAGACCCACCACCGGGGTTGGTATTGCTGGGGTATCAATTCTAAGGTAAGGAATCTATAACTAACGTGTTTCTTTCAGATGCACAAGTTACTTACCTTCGGTAACGATATGTTCGAGGCATATGGGCTGCAGATGGTACATTATGAATAGATCGCCATCTGGTGTTGGGCTCGGATGATTGCACTTGTTTTTCTCTTGGAGAGTCTTTTGTAGATTGGTGACTCCTCCTTTGGTTGCTAGTGCGCATGGGCATCGGCTCCATCCTTAAATTGTTTTTTTCCGCCATCGGGTTCGGATGAGGATCGAGGCTCTCCAGATCGACTTCGAGAAGAAGTGATATTTCGGCGCGTATTCCCTTTCCAATTCGACGGTATTGTTATCGAACGCGATTTCATTTCCATTCCGACGCGTTTCGACTCCAACATTAAAGAAAAACTTTATTCTACGTCAACGACCGAGAGGCCTTTCTCGACATAGTCAAGCCCGGAGTCCATGGAAAGGACTCCATTTAAGAAATGTCCAACGTGTGGTGCTAAGTTCCCACACAAGGACCTACACGAGGTGTGCAATCTCTGTCTATCACCTGAACACAAATCCAGGGACTGCGAAGCCTGCGCAGCATTCTCCTCCAAGTCCACGATTAGAAACCGTCGAGCTCGAAGACACGAGGTTTCGAGAATGCAGTCGGAGGCAATCCCGAAGCTGTTCGAAGACCAGCACCTCGAAGAAGAAGAGGAACATGAAGAAGAGTCGGGTCGGAAGTGGACGAGTCGGATGTCGAGGAAATCGACGTTCAACAAACCGTGAGTGACGACGTCCCCTTACCAAAAAAACCGACCCTGTGCGGTACCGACCCCGCCTTCGAGCCCGGTCAGACCGCTGAAGAAAGTTTCCGACGCCCCGCCTTCGGGCCCGGCAACGAAACCGAAACAGAAACAGAAACTCTCGGTATCCCACCATGTCGGATCCGAGAAACGGTCGACATCGACTTCGACACCGAAGCTTCATACAAGGGAAAGCTCGGCATCGAAACATTCCATGTCGAAACCGAAACATGCTTCGACGTCGAAGACTCACTCGACACCGAAAAAATCGGAATCGAGCAGATCCTCGGTGCCGAAAACACTGAACATTGACGATCAGAAGCAAAGACACCTTTCGGAACCAAAAACTTCGGTACTGACACAGGAGCAGCAAACAGATCCAAAACAAAAGACTTTGTTTATCGATCCACAAACTGGCAAAGTAGTGACAAAATCACAGAAAAAGAGGAAGAATGAACAGCTAGATGACAAAGCTCTTCCTCCTAAAAAGAGAACAATGGGGACAAATACAACTCCTCCTCCTTCTCCTCGGCCTAGAGGCACACCCTCTTCTCCTATCCCTCACACTATGCCAGCTATTCCTCCACCTTCTACACCAAGACCATCTACACCTCAGACAGATGTAGACAGTGATACAGGGGAGGGAGAACCTCATGGGGATGAGGACACTATCCCAGATGAGGAAGACCCATGGGAGAATTAGGATGCAGGGTCAGATGATGACAACGACCCAGAGTTATATCCCTCAAAACCTGATGATAACACAGGTTTTGTGCAGCTGATTAATAGGGCAGCAAAATACCATAAGGTAGATCTACATACAGAACCTCAAATTGAAGATTTCCTATTAGAAACACTACCTGCTGCACAAAGAACATCAGGCACTCTACCTATGCTGAAGGGTCTTCTCAGTCACACAGCAGACATATTCAAAGACCCAGTGAGGGCTAGGGTGTTAAACCCAAGAATTGATAAGAAATATAAGGCAGCCCCAAAGGACCCAATATTTATCAAAGGACAGGTACCTCTGGACTCGCTTGTAGTTACAAACGCTTGCAAAAGAGCGAACTCATTATCTACAGGAGAAGCCCCTCCACCTGATAAGGAGTCAAGATTAATAGATGCATCAGGCAAAAGAGTAGCATCACAAGCGGCAAACAGCTGGCGCATAGCCAATACACAAGCGCTACTTGCACGCTATGATAGGGCGCATTATGATGAGTTAGAAAAGCTCATCACACATCTTCCTAAGGAACATCAGAAAAGAGCAGATCAGCTTATACAGGAAGGAAAGATAATAACTAACACTTCCATTAAGTGCACCTTGGACGCGGCAGACACTGCAGCAAGATCCATCAACACCAGTATCATGATAAGAAGACATGCATGGCTTAGGGTCTCAGGGTTCAAACAAGAAGTACAAACATCTTTATTGAACCAACCTTTTGATCAAAAGACACTTTTCGGCTCAGGTACAGATGAGACTTTAGAAAAGATGAAAAAGGACACAGAAACGGCTAAGTCAATGGGAGCATTACAACAGCCAACCCAAAGGGGTTACTTTCGCAGATCCACCTATAGAGGGGGCTCAAAAAATACAGGCACAAGTCAGCAATCTACCGCTTTTACACCAACATCACCCAGAGGTAATTCAAGAGGCAGTTACAGAGGTAACAACAACAAGGGTAGAGGTCGCGGAAATAATAACAACCCAACCCCAAAACAGTGACGTAATACAACTCCCCCAGACCACATAACACCGGTCGGTGGACGTCTAGCACAGTTCCTACCTGTCTGGGAAAACATCACATCAGACAAGTGGTTGAGACAAATTATCCAACATGGTTATTGCCTAGAACTCACAGCTACCCCACCAAACATCCCCCTCAGACAGCGTCCAATGAGTCAAGACCATCTGACATTGTTAAAACAAGAAGTACTATCACTGTTACAAAAGCATGCCATAGAGAAGGTTCCAAAACATCAACAAGGGACAGGAGTATACTCTCTATACTTCCTAATCCCCAAAAAAGATGGGTCTCTAAGGCCAATCTTAGACCTTAGACCTCAGACCTCTCAATGCATACATAAACTCAGAACATTTCCACATGGTCACGCTCCAACAAGTACTTCCTTTACTGAAGAAAGGGGACTTTCTTTCTACACTGGATCTAAAAGACGCTTACTTTCACATCCCAATTCACAAAGCCCACAGAAAATACCTCAGGTTTGTAGTAGAAGGACAACATTATCAGTTCAAAGTCCTTCCGTTTGGAGTCACAACGGCACCAAAGGTGTTCACAAAATGCCTAGCAGTGGTTGCAGCACACCTAAGAAGACAACAAATACATGTCTTCCCTTACTTGGACGATTGGCTAATAAAGGCCAAGTCACAGGAAGAATGTCTGGTCACTGGTTAGAGGCGGCAGAGTGAATTGGTGTGGCTCACTGGTTAGAGGCGGCAGACCCGGGAGCAGAAGTCGTCCGGGACCAGGGTTCAATTCCCGACGCGGCAGGGTCGTGGACTTTGGTCAGCGGACTCGATAATTCTCGCTTCGGTGCCTACTCTAATTCAGGGGTCCCACTCGGCAACTCTGGGCATCAGCTTGCCTAATCTCCACAACGGCCCCTCCAACGCCGGGGATGCTAGGCTCCACCTTGGGGACTCCCAGCAGGGACCATCCCACAGGGAAAGCCAGGACGGGTTCCCCAGCGTTACACAGCGCCAGGAAACCTCCGGGTAACAGTGCGCTTTACAAGCTCAAACATAATAATAATATAATATTAACACACAGAAGACCATTCAACTGCTGCACCACCTAGGGTTTATGGTGAACTACAAAAAATCCCACCTACAACCAAACAAGATTCAACAATACCTAGGGGCTACTATAGACACAGAAAGAGCCAAAGCATACCCCAATCCAATCAGGATACCAACAATGATCACGTTGATACAAAAATTTCAACCACAACACTCACTACCAGCACGAGTGTTCATGAAGCTGTTAGGTATGATGTCCTCCTGCATACTGCTAATACCATATGCCAGACTACAAATGCGTCCACTGCAGGAGTGTCTAGCGACACAGTGGAATCAGGCTCAAGGTCAGATTACAGATCTGGTGTTGGTAGACGACCGCACGCATCGCTCTCTGAAGTGGTGGAACACAACAAACATTTCCAAGGGACGGTCGTTCCTAGAACCGATTCCACAAGTGATACTGACAGCGGACGCATCGCTCTCCGGATGGGGAGCACATATGGACAAATACACAGTGCAGGGAAAATGGAGTGTACAGCAAAAAAGACTGCACATCAATTACTTGGAACTACTAGCAGTATTTCTAGCATTAAAAGCTTTCCAAATGCAAATACCCAACAAGGCAGTCCTGATCAGAACAGACAACATGACTGCAATGTATTATATTCAAAAACAGGGGGGACACGCTCTCTCCAACTATCCAAACTAGCACAGGACATTTGGAGATGGGCCATTCCTCAAAAGATCTATCTGTTAGCCGAACACCTACCAGGAGTTCAAAATCAGATAGCAGACATCCTAAGCAGAGAGTCAGAACAAGTACACGAATGGGAACTGCACGACCAGATACTGCAGCCATTCTTCCAAAGATGGGGGCAACCAGAGATAGATCTCTTTGCCACTCATCAGAACGCAAAATGCCAAAACTTCGCATCCAGGTACCCACACCACCGGTCCCAGGGCAATGCACTATGGATAAATCGGTCCAACAAATTTGCTTACGCTTTTCCCCCTCTCCCACTAATTCCATTTGTGGTTCGGAAACTGCAACAGCATTCAATGACAATGATACTAGTAGCACCCACGTGGGCAAGACAGCCGTGGTTCACCACGCTACTGCAACTCTCACAGGTGCCACATCAAAAACTGAGATTATTACCCATGCACCTTACACAGAACCATGGAGAAATAATGCACCCAGATCCCAAACAATTGAACCTAGCGATCTGGCTCCTGAGATCATAGAGTTTGGATATTTAGATTTACCTCCAGAATGCATGGAAATCATTAAACAAGCAAGACGTCCTACCACCAGAGCATCTTATGCAGCAAAATGGAAAAGGTTTGCTGTATACTGTAACAGTAATCACATCAACCCTCTGGACGCATCCACTAAACAGATCATTTGCTATTTACTACACTTGCAGCAATGTAACCTAGCATATACCTCTATCAGAGTTCATCTCGCAGCTATAGCAGCGTACCTACAAAACAGGCCACATCTTTCACTGTTTAAAGTACCAGCAATAAAAGCTTTCATGGAAGGACTCAGAAGAGTAATTCCACCAAGACTGCCACCTTCCCTAGTCTGGAATCTCAACATAGTACTTACCAGACTAATGGGACCACCCTTTGAACCTATGCATAGGTGTGAAATACAATTCCTCACATGGAAGGTGGCCTTTCTCATAGCTATCAATACACTCAGAAGAGTAAGTCAATTATAAGCGTTTACAATACAAGAACCATTCATGCAGGTACACCAAAACAAAGTGGTTCTTAGAACAAACCCAAAATTCTTGCCTAAAGTAATTTCAGCATTCCACATCAATCAGTCAGTGGAACTACCAGCCTTCTTTCCAAAACCACAGACGGTAGCGGAAAGGGCCCTACATACATTAGATGTCAGAAGGGCAATATTGTACTACATAGAAAGAACACAAACTTTCAGAAAAACAAACCCACTATTTGTGGCATTTTCTCCTACACATAAGGGCAATCCCATCTCTAAAGCAGGAATTGCCAGATGGATTGTAAAATGTATACATATAAGCTACTTAAAAGCAAAGAGGACATTAACTGTTCCTCCCAGAGCTCACTCTACACGTAAACTAGGAGCATCTATGGCATTCTTGGGAAACATTCCACTAGATGACATATGCAAAGCAGCTACCTGGGTTACACCGCATACCTTCACAAAACACTATTGTGTAGATGTGCACACAACACAGAAAGCTAGAGCGGGACAAGCTGTATTAAAGACTTTATTTTAGACTGTTGCAACAGACACGGGTCACCACCGCTAGGGAGAGAACTGCTGTATAGTCTATTCATAATGTACCATCTGCAGCCCATATGCCTCGAACGGAATATGCTACTTACCAGTATGCATCTGTTCTTGGCATAGAGGGCTGCAGAGTGGTACATGCCCTCCCAGCCTCCCCGGAAACCTGTGTCTGTTCCAACACTATCTTATTTAGATACACTTACATGGGCATTTCTATCTGTATTCTATCAGACTACTCCATCTAACCCTACTATGGCAAAACAATCTAAGGATGGAGCCGATGCCCATGCGCACTAGCAACCAAAGGAGGAGTCACCAATCTACAAAAGACTCTCCAAGAGAAAAACAAGTGCAATCATCCGAGCCCAACACCAGATGGCGATCTATTCATAATGTACCACTCTGCAGCCCTCTATGCCAAGAACAGATGCATACTGGTAAGTAGCATATTCCATCTGTAAGAAACATTGGTTAGTTATAGATTTCTTACCGCCCCACCCATCCTCCCCGTTCTGCGAACTGATTTCTAGAGTTAAGGACATCCTTTCAGGGCCCTAGTTTTGTGCACCAGTGGTCAGTGTCTTGCATGGCTCTGCATTCCTGGCACAGAAAGTCGTGTACAGAACTGACGTCAGCGCGCGAGGGTGGCATCTAAGTAGCTGCCGCGACATCATCTGACGGACGCTGAGCCAACCAACGCCACCTTCTGACGCGCAGAGGTACTGCTGACAAAAAAACTTTCCGGATGCAGTCTGACGCCTAGTGGTGATTCTAAGGTAAGCCATCTATAAATAACTAATGTTTCTTACAGATATATCGCTAACGAAGGTAAGTAACTTGTTCATCCATCCCTCTGTTTTGATGCACAAGCCTAAAAATCCAGGCGGAGCAATGAAAGCTTCCACTCTTCTCCGAACCCACAACCAATCTGCGTTATTACTGTGTAGATCAGAATCTGTACTGGGGGAAAGGGAAATGAGACAAGAAAGACGGCCATAGACACAATATCGTCACACTGCATGGTTGCAGAGCCAGACTTAATCTGAAATCTGGAAGCATTGCTACCTAAAAACAAAAAGAAGACTTTTAGTATGGTTATAGTATTGGCAGTTAACTTCCGGTACTGCATATGATACACCTGCTGACAATCTCTGTATGTTCCACTCCCTATACTATCTTTCTTCTTAGGTGTAATTTAATTAAAGTCATTACTGTACATGCAAATAACTTTCTGAGTTCTTATGCATTGTTTGCTGAAGAGAGCTTCCTTCACTATTATGTAATGGTTATTAGTAGTTCTGCTTTAGTGTACCAGGTTGCTAACTGTAATATGAAAAAGTATTCATTAATATAACATGGTACGCCAAACCCATGTTCATCAGCCATATGCCTCCTATAATCATTATCTTCTTGCAATACTTGTCTCACGGTATGTCTGCATGAAGATAATGCCATAGACTTCTCTAATGAAAGCTATGCAGCAAATATTATGTTCTTGAGCTCTTTCTCCCACATGAGTTTTTTTGGAAATAAACAAGTACGAAATAAGGTATGTAATCCCAATAGATGACTCCTTGTTGAAATAATTAAGCTCAAAAATAGAGGGCCCCGTTAACAGAACTAACTTAAGACAAAATCCTAAACTTACTACCATTTCGGTATTCACAGAAGGCACTACTCATTTCGGTATTCACAGAAGTTAGGAGTCCTAACTTTAGGACTCCTAAATTCCTTCTGTGAATACCGCAAGTCTTAAAGTTAAGATTTTTTTCAGTTTAGGAGTCCTAAAGTTACTACTCCTAAACTGAGAAAAATCCTAACTTTAAGACTTTCGGTATTCACAGAAGACATTTAGGAGTCCTAAAGTTAGGACTCCTAACTTCTGTGAATACGGAAATGGGTAAGTGCCTTCTGTGAATACCAAAATGGTAGTAAGTTTAGGAATTTGTCTTAAATTAGTTCTGTGAATCGGCCCAGAATTTATAATCCTAATTTATGATTCCATGTGAAAATAAACAGAATGCAAAAGGGTCTTTCCAATCCTAATGGAAGACTTCTTGTATAAACCACAAAATTTAAGTGCCTCTTCTTTAAATATGTGGTGCGAAAATACTTATTAGGCCTGGGCGGAATTTGTTATTCCACTGGCGGAATTGGAAGAATTCTGAAATTCTTCGTTAGTCTTGTAACATGTATTCATTGATACATTTCACTGCTCCACTGGCGGAATTAATCTGCTGTGGTTACTAAACAGGGCTGAAATAGGGAGCAGACCCTCTATGTTTAAAAACCACTGCAAATTAAACTTTAATTTTTAGTGGCTTTTAAACATTGCATTTTGCTGTAAGTAAACAGAGTCAAATGCCCACTCCACCCCATCAAGGAATTCCGCAGAATCTCGCAGAATTTTAATGTAATTCTGCAGAATTAAACTCCACCAATTCTACCCACCCCTAATATTTATCTCATTCCAATAATGCCTTTCATTGACTTCTCTGGACAAGAGATTCTAAGGATTGTAATGGCAGGTCCCACATGCAGCAACTTTGTATCATCAAGACTTTCTAGCGGGGATGCTATGGACCATAAGGAACCTATGCTCTAGGCATTCAATATGGCCGCTGCCAGTCTTTTTAGAATTGTCTGGCTCCATAGGACACGTAGTCCTTCTTATGTTCATTCAGGTCCTCACTTTAGTGCATACCTCTGAGAAGTATGGATTCTGCTCAGATGATACCTGCACTCTGTGCACCTATCCAACCCTTTCCTGCTCCTAAAGACATGTAAGCTCAGGATCTTGGGAATAGTGTGGCATATGGGACCCACAAATGTCCAGTGCCTCATCTTGACACCTGGCCAGTTACACTGTCAGCACCCAGCAGACCACCCTCCTCTTGCTAGGGTGCACCGGCCAGTTTTTATGAACCGCCTCCCACCACATGCATTGTGCACCACTGCCACCTAAGAATATCGCCAGAGTAACGCCCAGAATGTTTTAATACTTCAAATAGTGATACACATATCAATGAAACTAAAAAAAGAAAACACTTGCTTGGTTGATTTTGTCATTGTAATTAAAGCCTCTCTTGAACATATGTTTTTTTCTCAAAATATTTTTTTTTATGACTAATTTTAGGGGATAAATAGAATCACTACCTAATGTACTTTATAAACAGAACATCGAGCTATGAAAGTAAACATGTGTTGCTGTTTATCAGTGCAAACAATGAATAAAGCTCCAAATAAAATCAATGTAACCCAATAGTGATTTGAAAACGCTTTGGTGTGAAAAACAATATTTTTTAAAGTATCTCAATTTTTTTTTTCAGCGTGTCATCAAAGAACTAGGCGATCCATCACTGAAATGTTTAGCACTCATTTTTAAATCTCTTAAAGAAGACAAGTTGAAAAGTGCTTTCGGCCCTCTAGATAATGCAGACAACCAATTATTGCTGGAAGTGATAATCCATGCGTTGATTGTCATCACCTGTTCAAAACATCCAATTCTCAAAGTATTTAAATCTATTTGTTCAAGCCCCTTAAGAATCCAGGTAAGGATATCACTTTAAAACATTTACATGTCTTCTTTTTTTTGTGATATTGGAAAAAAATACTAAATGCTTCATCTATCATTCCTGGCAGTGAGCAGTTTGTATCTGAAAGAGACACGTTAGTGATAGATTTCTTACCTTAGAATATCCCCAGGCATCAGACTGGATCCGGAAAGTTTTTCGTCAGCAGTACCCCTGGCGTCGGAAGGTGGCGTTGTGCCTTGCTGGGGTCGTATGCGCCGAGATGACGTCACAGAGACTACTTAGGCGCCACTCATGCGCGCTGTCGTCAGTTCTTTCTTTTTCTGCGCCAGCAAGCGCAGATCCGGTGAGAGCACGTACACTAGTCACTTTTTGACTAACATTTTTGAGACTTTTGTCTCCACTTTTATTAGTCCTTATCTCCTGGTAACAGGTAGGGATGCCTGGGTTTAAATCCCACGGGGCCTGTCGCCGTACGATGTCGGTGGCCGATCCCCATGGTGTCTGTCTCTACTGTCTGGAGAGCGACCATGACTCCTGGTCATGTTCCGACTGGGTTGGCCATGGCTCCAAAGGCCTTGCGGGGACGGTCCCGTAAGCTGCTGGAGGCCCGGCAGTCGTCTAAGCGCTGTTCGAGGTCCAGGGGTCGATCCAGGGGTCGATCGTGGGACCGATCACGGAGCCATCATCATCGCTCCTCGTGGTTGAAGTCTTCACACTCGGAATCGGGTAAGAGACGTCATAAGACGTCATAATTACGCTCTCCGACGTCCACCCGTCGGTTTCCAGACGCGGGTGTCTCCCCTGCGGCTCCGTTGGAGCCTGTGAGTCCTGTGGCCTACCCGACTTATCCGGGTCCGTCAGCAACTCCGGCCCAGGTGCAAGATTTTCTTGCTGCCATGGACCGCCTTTTCAGGACTCGGTCTCCCGCCGGCACGCCTTCAGGCCCTGTGGTCCCAGCTAAGGGCCCTCCCTTGCTGCCGGCTCTGCTACCGGCGCCGCAAGCATCTCCACCGGCGGCTCCGGCCCTGGCGCAGCAGGGTCCTCCGCCGGCAGCTCAGGCGCCGGCACCTCCCGCTGCTCCGTTCCCGGTGCCGCATTGGTTTCCGTTCGTTCTACCTCCACCCTTGCCTGGGTTTCCGGACAATTTTTCTACAGGTGGGGACCCTAATTGGGACATGGAGCCGGATCAGCGCTGACTGGCGCCGTTCGTGGCGCGGTTGGACCATTTATATTCCCCTTTCCCTCCCCCGCCGCTGCAGCCTTTGCCACGGGCAGTGGAAGAGGGGGACGACTAGGAGGGGTCTGAGGATGGAACAGGAGTGGGCAGAAGAGTCGAAGGATTCAGGTGGCCTTGACCTCTCCTCTGAGCCTGGTTTTCTTTCTCCTCCTGGTGTGGCCATGGAGGAGTGCGCCTCATACACTGTGGTGCTCCGTAGAGCAACTGAGGCCCTTGACCTTGACCTGCCTACGGTAACTCTCAAAACTAACCTCCTCACTGAAGTCCTTCAGCCGGCGGCAAGCTAGATGGATCCTCTGCTACCGTTCAATGAGGTGTTAACTGATGTGTTGATGAACACCTGGTCTAGATCGGCCATTGGGGTTCCTGTGGTAAGAACGTGGCCAGGCGTCATCGCCCGGCCCCGGGTGACCCTGCCTTTTTAACACACCCACCCAACTCCGGAGAGCCTGGTCATCCAAGCCTCCACTTCCCAAAGCGCATTCCCTACCGCCCCAGCCGGATAAGGAATCTAAGAAGCCGGAACAGTTTGGCAAGAAACCGTTTTCCTCTGCCAGCTTAGGGCTGCGGTCGGTGAACACTGCATGTCTCTTGGGCCGCTACTCTCACGCTGTGTGGGACACAGTTGCGCAGACGCTGCCTCAGTGTCCAGAGGAAGTTCAGGCAGTGCTTTCCCAAGCTGTTGCTGCGGGGAAAGATGCAGCAAAGTTCGCCATCCGGTATGGACTGGACATCGCAGACTCACTGGGTAGGGCGATATCCACGACAGTGGCCCTCCATCGCCATGCCTGGATGCGGTCCACTGTGTTTTCAGGAGATGTTCAGAGTTCTCTTATGGACATGCCTTTTGATGGTACCCGCCTGTTTGGCGATAAGGCAGATAGTGTGCTGGAGCGTTTTAAGGACTCCCAGGCAACGGCCACCTCCTTTGGTCTCTCCACCACGCGCCCGGCCACGTCTGCTTTTTGTTCCTTTCGTGGCCATGGAAGGGGCGGCCCGGCACGTTAGTTCGGCCAAAAGCCTGCGCAGAACGGCCACCTCCCCGTCTTTACATTTCAACAACTGCATTCCACACTCTGCAAAATAAAGCCAACGTACACTTCTGGCGGTCATTTGTTGGCCGCAGTTTATTAGGAATACAGTGACAACATACAGGAGCTTTTTTACTTTCGCTGTCTAATCTCTTTGGTGTTTTTCCTCCGGTCGTTGGGTTTGGGCTCCCCTTGTGCGGGGGTGGGGGGGAGGAGTAGCTTCTGTACCGGGAGTTAGGCCACAACTTGCTACGTTGTCCGGTTCTGGTTGTGCCCTGCCATCTGGCGGGGGCTGGGCTGCAGCGCCGTCTCCGTTTCTGCTACCCCCCACTTCTTCGGTAAACCGCCTCACCCAGGCATTTGAAGGTGGGTGGTCTTACCCTCTGCCCTTAGGCCAGCTCTCCCAGCCGTGAGGCATCCCAAGGTTAGTGGTCCCATCCTGGCACACTGCCCTCCGGTGTGCCTTGTTACCAACCATTCTTTGCATAGTTCTCAGCCACGCTGTCTGGGAGACTTCCGTCTCCTGGCGGCACCCCCTTCCAACTACGCCTTATGTCCCGCTACTTACATCCTGTCAAAGCCATGGCGCCCCAGAGGTTGCTCCAGAACAAGCCCATCCCGGCATCCATCAGGTGCACGCCGTCTCTGGCGTATAATTCTGGGCGGCCCGTGTGGATGAGCCCATGCCTGACTGACGCCAAGCTATTGGCCCTGCAAATTTGCTCACTGCGAAGTTCAGCTTTTTGCGGGAATTCTCGATTGCTTTCTGCGATTCCGCCCCGCGCCATTCGTGCCGGCTGATTACTTCCGACCATATCACTGCTGAGCCCCTTATACCTTGGTGATTTCCGTGAGCTCCCTCTGTATGTTGTGCAGGAGAGTCCTCCTTCTCGGCCTCGCCAGGTCGTTGCCCCCCAGGTGTATTATTAGTACACCCAGGTGCCATGCCGTGTCCGCCCTCAATTCCTCGAGGGTTGCCGGCAGCTGTTCCCATCTCATTCCCTGCCGACCGAACCCCCGAATGCAAGTGTCAGCTGGTCCCCCAGGCTTCCTGTTACCCCCTTGCTGCCACCAGGTCTGCATCCGGGATATGAACGAGTATCCCACCACCCATACCAGGCGTGGTCTCCTTCCTGTCAAAGCAAGGAAAAAGAGTCACTCTGGTGGGACCGCGCAATCCTGCTTAGCCTGTCCTGTGGTTCATAGCAGCTGGGGTATCACGTATGTTCTGTAGGCCTGTGACCTTCATCTCCCCACTGCTTGAATCCCTGATTCGGTCATCCCATGTATCGCTGCCATCGTGGCTGCCCCTATTCTAAAAGAGTGGGACCCAAAGGCTGCCGGGCACAAGCCCACCTTACCTAGTGCGTTGCGCATAACAGTTGTGAATTGAAACCTGCTTAACCTTTTCCCGTCCCTGGGTTTGAACAGGGGTCCCTCGTCCGCTGGTCGTACTGCCATGAAGGTGAGCAGGCAGCACACCGCGCAACACCTCCGCTCTTTGATGCAGCGCAATCCTATCCTAGTCCCCTTCCCTCCTTGATCCGTCTTTGACATCTCAGTAGGATCTCTACCCCTGCTGTCATGGGTGTCACATTGCTTGCCTGTAGGCAGCTCCCCATTTTGTTGGAGCCACTAGCTCGCTGAGGTGGAATGCCCCAAAGAATCCGGTGGAGAAAGCCGCCCTGAACAGTACCAGTTCGAACTCGCCTGTGATGACACCCCCAAGTGCGCCCAGTAATATCCGGAGCCATTTGAAATCTATGGGGCGTCTAGCATCTTTTCCTGGGCCTTCCTTCTGCCTCCATCCCTTCATTGCTGCCTTAATGTAGTGTGACACCACTGGGTCCTGTCCCACCTCTTGTTTTGCAAAATGAGTCACTGCGGCTAGGTGGGCCTGTGCCCATGATCTGGACTTCCCTGCATCAAACGCCCACTGGATGAACCGCTCGGATGCCCTACGCGTGTTGCCCACGTCGCCCAGGGATTTGATCCCGCCTACCCTCATTGCCGTCTCTACGTATTTTTTGTACCTTTTAGCTGCTTCAGGCGCAAGCGCATTGTGTACCAGTTCTGTCAAGTCCATCCTGCCAGCTCCCACAGCTGATCTGGAAATGGGGTCATGTTCTGTTCTGCCTTGGGTGCCAGGCTCTTGAACCTGTCTGTCTGCTGTCTGGACAGGGCATCTGCCACCTTGTTTTCCACCCCTGGGACGAGGCGTGCTCGCAGGTACATGTTGCCGTCCAACTGCAATGCAACCAACCTACGTATTAGTCGCAGCGTGTGAGGGCACCTGGCTGATCCCCTGTTGATGGCCTGCACCACCCCTTTGTTGTGTAACCTTAGTGTTAGTTTCATGTTCTGTAATTGTCCCCCCATATCGTCAGTGCCACTATGATGGGAAACAGCTCTAGAAATGTGATATTCTTGGTGATGCCTCGTCTGTGACATTTGTTGGGCCACTGTCCTGCACACCACCTGTCCCCCAGGATTGCCCTGAAGCCTGTGCTTACAGATGCATCTGTGTACAGTTCGATCTGTTGGTTAGTGAGCCAACCTTCCCTCCAAATCAAAGTTCCGTCAAAAATGCATCCCACATCGCCAAGTGCCTCTTTACCTCTGCCCCCAACCTTACGTGGTGGTGTTTCTGTGTGAGGCCGCGTGTCAATTGTGGCAGATTCCGCTGGACCGGTGAACAGGAAGTGATCCAAGTGATGTAGCTTCCCCCCTGTCGGATGTTTGTCGTGTAATTCCGATTCTATGAAGGTGCTAAAGATCTCAAAATAGGCACATGATACTGATCATCCCTTTGGCATGGCCTTGTCTATGTATAGGCTCCCTTCCCACTGGAAACCTAGCAAGTGACAGCTCTCTGGGTGAACCGGGAGAAGGCGAAACGTGGGCTCAGTGTCCGTGTGTGCCATTAGGGCCCCTCGACCTGCTGCCCTGACCAGGTCAATGGCGTCATCGATTGTGGCATAGTTTACTGAGCATATCTCTGAGCATATCTCTGAGCATATCCCGTCATTTACCGATGCTCTCTCTGGGAATGATAAGTGGTGGATTAGGCGGTACTGCCCCTTCTCTTTCTTGGGAACCACTCCTAATGGCGAGATCACCAAACCCTTGCTCATATTTGCGGGCAGCGGGCCCTCAGTTCTCCCCAGCTTCCTCTCCTTTGTCAATTTTCTTGGTTACTATCCCCGGGTGCTGCAGGGTGGATTTTAGGTATGTTATTCTGCCCGGGGAGAGTTTGCCTTCGAAGGGGATGGGAAAGCTTTCCCTGAAACCGTTCATTAGTATTGCTGCGTCTGTCTTGTTATGGTACCTTTTGGCTAGCTTGTTTAGTGCGTGTGTCTTGACGGGGGACCATGCTAGCCTGAAATCCTGATGCCCCGCTATGCCACCTGTGTCCCCCCTGCCTACCTCCTCATTTCTTCTTCTCTTTCCTGTCTCCTTTGTGATCCTTCCTGCACTGGCATCCTGCCGCTGGGTGTCTTCCTCCGCATGTGGTGCATATGTGCCGGAACATACATGCTGTCTCGTATGTACATTCATTGGTTTCGAATTTCCAGCTTATCGCTGGTGGACCGCCGCTGTGTGATGCCTTCCCCGCGCTGATTTGCCTCTGCGTTTGAAATGGTTTTCCCCTTCCCCTGTGAGTGTGCCCGCGAAAGGACTGCTCGTTCCTGCCATACCATGTCCTAGCTTCCTTCGCTACCATCATTTTATGGATGAAGCCGGATACGTCCTCTTCATTTCACTCCATCTCTGGGTGGGTCTGCATCTTCTGCCTAAACCCCTTATCATAGTCTCGCCACGCCTTGCCTGGGAATTGCCTTTGTGCATTATGGATGCTGGCTTCATACAGCCAGAGATCCGCTGCGCAGCATTGGAATTTCTCCACGATTATGCATGCCATGATCTTAAATGCGTCTAACCAATTGTCAAAGTTCTGCTCCTTGCATTCCCTCCGACTTTCCCTTTTTTCCTCGTCTTTCTTATCGCAAGTTGTTAGGTCCAACCCCTCTAACTGTATTTCTAATAGCGATAAGATATCTATGAATTCCTTCCTCCAGATGCGTTCCTTCACTGCCAGTGGTATCAAACTCGCGAGCCCTGTGGCCCTGGTGGTCAATGGCGCCGTCCCCGGGGAAGGCCATGCATAGGGTTCCAGCACTTGTGCTGCTGGAGTAGGGTTGCTGCCTGCCCCCCATGCTACCACTGGTGACCCGTCCCCCGCCCTACCGTTTGCCGCGCCCTGACCCGCCAGCACTGCCCGGCGTGCTGACCCTGGGTCGACTAAATGCCATGGCAACCCAGAAGGCTCTTCCTCGTCTGAGTCCTCTACTGCCCTTGCTCTCCCTGTGTTCACCTACCTCACCCCTACTGGGTGACTTGCCCCATGCAAACCCCCATTTAGAAACATTGGTGCCATTGCTCTTAATCATTCTGCTAATATTGTGCTTATATGCTCACCCGCTGCCCTTGTGTCCATGTCCCCCGTGCCTGGACCAGCTGCCGCCTTAGAAGGTCCAGGTGGCCGGGCCGCCTTTGGGGTTGTTCTTTTTTGTGTGACCGCCTCTGCGAATTTGGCTGGCACCTTCCTCTGTCTCTTGCTCGGCAGTGCACTGGCCTCTTCTTGCCTTTGGGCGCTAGGTCCTTCTTCGCCATCCCCAAAAAGATGTGGTTGCAGCCAGTTGCTCCCGTGTATGGCTGATGCTGCTCTGATTCAGCTCCTCCTGCTGCTTCCTGCCTCTTCCTCTTTTTGCCATCTCAGACCTTGGCCCCTGGTTGCGCTCGCCTTCCGGTCGCTGTCTTTTACGATGGGGAGGAGGCAGCTGGCATTGGTTCTGCCCAACTGCGCCCTCGTGCTGGCTGTTTTTCTTAGTGCTGGCGGGGTGTTGCCGCCCGGTATTTACACCAATGTAATCTTCCCAGGCGGGGTGCTGCCGCCGGTTATGTAGCAAATTGGTCCTTGTTATGCTGGACCTGCAGTCTGCTATCCCCTGGGGGCTGGAGGGTGCTGCTGCTTATCACTTGCCCCCAGGTTATGTCCTGCTGGCGGGGTGCTGCCACCGCTGATGCACCAATTGGGGCCCCACAGTGCCGGAAAACAGATACCCGGTTTATTGCGATCTGACCGGGGTGGTGCCACCTAAAGTCCTGCTCAATTGCCACCAATAGCTGCCTACCTTTTGCTGCCACTCACTCCTTCGTGAGTTAAACACGTGCCTGTCTCTTTTATGGCTTCCCTGGCCTCAGGCGTCACTACCGCGCATGCGCGGCTCACTCCTTCCTTGCCTTCTCGTACCACACGGTGCTCGGGCTGAAGCGGGTGGGCTGTGCAGCCCCTTCGCGGCTGCCACCAGGTGGGTTCCGGTCGCAGCGCTGCTCGCCCTCCCGCTGGTCCCATGTTTGCGAACTTCGTTGCCGGGTGGGCTCCGGTTACAGTGCTGCTCACCTTCCGGTCAGTCCATCGTTTGCCGCTTCTGCTGGGCTCCGGATGCAGTCGGCCCAGCTCCCTTGTCCTGTGTGCCTGCTCCTCCTTCGGGGCCTCCGACGCCGGGTGGCTCTGGTACCAGGTGTGCTACTTCCGGCGGGGAGGTTCCCGGTACAAGTCCGATGCTGGGTGGGCTCCGCCGGACTCAGTACTGACGCTTCCCTGGCTTGGTGTTCTGTTCACCAGGTGGGCTCTGGACAGGCGAGGGAGCTCCACACTCGACCGTAAGCCGCTGGGGGACAGCACCTCGCAGCCCTGCTTCTTCCGACGATGATGGCTCTTCACCGCTCTCCAGGTACGCAAAACGTTTTTGCTCGAGTTGCTGCTCCCCCGCTCCAGCCGTGAACATGAAGCTCACCTGGGGGAGCAGCCTTATATCCCCCTCCCACTTCCTGTTTCTTCCCTGTCTCCCTTGCTGGGCTATCTCTCATTGGGGGGTTTGTACATAGCGCCGCCTCCCCGTTGGCCGAGCCGGGCGGCCCTTGGTGGGGGGGGGGGGGTCCCAAGGCCTGGCTGCTTTCGCGCCTTTTGCCTTCTGCATGCCAAAACCGGCGCGGCCTAGCTCGTTATGGGGGTGGGGCGGCGACCATTATGGCACCGGCTCGTGAGCCCCCTTCATGGGCAGCCTTTGCGATAACACCTGGCCGGTAGCTCAACCTCGCTCCAATGTTAATGTGCCGGCATAACAAGAAAGTAATTGCACACATATAGCATGAATCCCCATTAGTCAACACAACCTCCCAACCACACCAACTAGTTCTTAATATAAAGGTCCCGTCCCAAAAGACAGGTAGAGGAGTCACCAGGTGAGCACATTATCTTTACAAATGGCAAACACAGTGTGCTGACACCAAAAACCTGCGTTATAGCACCCTGGTCTGTCAAGCGTTTATTATGTACAAGGGAACCACGAGGGAACCACAACCCCCGGTATTACCTGTATCCTGCGTTATAACACCCTGGTCTTTCAAGCGATTAATGCATACAAAGGAACAGCAACCCCGCGGTTTTACCTGGTCAATGTCGACGCTCTCTGTGGGAGTCCCTCATCCGGGCTTTCAAACAGGCGTGCCATAATTCAGCAATGTCAATGTCAATGTCAAATGCTTTTATATAGCGCACTTATCACCAAAAGAGGTCTCAAGGCGCTTTGCAGAAGAAAGGCATCAACCTACCATAGCAGAGACACGGGGAGTCTTTATTAGGGAAAGAGCCACGTTTTCAAACCCCTGCGGAACTCCAGACGGTTGGAGAGGGACAGGAGATGAATAGGTAATTTATTCCAAAGTTGAGGGGCCACATATGAAAAAGACCGACATTCATTCCTGGACGTCCGGACACTAGGCTGGGACAGCAAGAACTTCGAGCTACAGCGGCGGGGTCTGGCCGGAGTATACCGGATTCGTTTTTTTGTTAAATAGGAGGGGCCGATGCCATGAAGGAGTTTATGGGTTAGACTCAAGATTTTAAAATGGCATCTTTGGCGCACAGGTAGCCAATGCAGCTTTTTAAGGATGGGTTTGAAAGCAGATCTAGGAGGCAAACCTAACACTAATCTCGCAGCCGTATTCTGGATGGTTTGTAACTTGGTCAGCAGACTCTCATTTATGGAAGCAAACATCGCATTTCCATAATCAAGCCTGCTGATTATCAATCCCTGAACCAGAGGCTTTCTAGTTTCGGGTGGAAGCCATTTAAAGATATTTTGCAATTGCCGTAGTATTCCGAAACAAGTTCCGGATACTTGATTGACGTGAGCTTTCATAGAGACAGCACCTTCGAGCGTGATGCCTAAATCTCGAACGGCTTCTTTAGGTTCAGGGCAAGGCCCTAGATCATGAGGCCACCAATCCTGAGACCAGATGGTCTTGGCCTTGCCAAATAGCAAAATTTCGGTCTTACAGCAGTTGAGTTGGAGTCTGTTTTCACTCATCCAATTCTTGACTTGAACCATGCAGTGTTTAAATCTGGTGCAGGTTTCCAGGAGATTGGATCTGCAGGTGATAAGCACCTGCGTATCGTCTACGTAAGACACTGTAGTGAAGCCATAGGATTTTATGATGTGGGCCAAAGGAGACAGATAAAGATTAAATAGTAAGGGACTGAGGATCGATCCCTGTGGGACCCCGACAGAAAGAGGGGTTTTAACTGATGCATGGGAGTTCATCTTAACGTAGGAGTGACGGTCCTTGAGATAGTCCACGAACCAGGCCAGGGCATTGCCTCTGACACCAATCTCCCACAACCGATGTTTCAATATGCTGTGGGAGATGGTGTCAAAAGCAGCAGAAAGATCCAATAGGACCAGAATGGCTATCATCCACATTAAATACGGCCTTCCGGACCGTACGTCCGACCCGAGTCAAGCGTCATAATTCACATGTGTGCCACTTATTTCAAAGAGCACACCGTCGCCATATTATAATGGTGACTCCTAAATATTAGTTAATGGCAGAGTAAGTTAAGTGTGAATGAAAAGGGATCGTTTATATACAAACATATTCCCAGAGACACATTTTGAATTGTAAAGCAAGTGGCTAACAATATTGTACCGGTTACTAGATTATAAGTTTAAACTCCCACAAGGTTCTAGACTCATGGGTCACACCGTTTACACCGTAGATGACACCAAGTAGCGCCATCTTAGAAACACTTACTTATGGTGAGGCAGAATGCCATTCCGGAGTTAATTAAAACATAATACGGCATTGCACATTTGGTACGTCTAGAAAGAAGTCCTTTGTATATAATAAAGGCAGGTTATATTTAAGTATTTTTTATAGTATCAAAGAAAATTAGTATATGCATTAAATACAATTTATCCGAGCTAAAAAGGTGAAAAGAAAAGATAAAAGATTATTGTGTTCAGATCACACGGCGAGCCGATGTAACCAGGTACACATAAGTGTTGGAAAAGTGAACTAGTATGAAGAAACGGGGCCCCATGGGCAAAAATGTCTAGCCCCCATGATAATAATAATTTCCTAAAAGGCATTACGCACACGTTTCCTCCTGTGCCTTTCATAATGCCTCACTGGGACTTAAATCTTGTCTTGACCTATCTGATGTGCGCTCCCTTTGAGCTCCTTCATAACTGTCCCTTATGTCTTCTCACTCTAAAGGCAGCTTTCCTGGTAGCTATAACCTCTGCCAGAAGAGTGAGTGAGCTCCAGGTTCTTTATTCTAAACCTCCTTTTCTTTCTGTTCATCTGAACAAGGTGGTTTTAAGGACTTGTCCTTCGTTCTTGCCAAAGGTTGTCACACCCTTCCGCATCAGGCAGACCATCACTTTGCCCACCTTCTTTACGCCTCCGCATCCTTCAAAAGAGGAAGAGAGGCTCCACCATCGTGGGTGCCAAAAAAGGTCAGGCCGTGCACAAACTAGCCATCTTTCAGTGGGTCGTTCTGTGTATCAAAGCATGTTACTCGTTGGCTAAGAAGGAGCCTCCTGTGGGTCTGCGTGCCCATCATACTAGGGCAACAGCAGCCACTACTGCCATGGGACGTGGCATTCCCTTGCAGGACATTTGTCAGGCAGCTACACGGGCCTCACTGCACACATTTACCAAGCATTACTGCCTTGACAGTCAAGTCCGGAGAGACGGCTTCTTTGGGCGTTCTGTTCCCCTGTGACATTCTGGTATAATCTTGTTCGCAGACCCACCACCCGGGTTGGTATTGCTGTGGTATCTATTCTAAGGTAAGGAATCTGTCACTAACGTGTCTCTTTCAGATGCACAAGTTATTACTTGTGTAACGATATATCTGTAAGAGACATTAGTTAGTGATAGATTCCTTACCGCCCCACCCATCCTCCCCGTTCTGCGAACCGATATCTAGGGTTAAGGTCATCCCCTTTCAGGGCCCTAGTTTCATGGTGCCAGTTTTCAGTTTCTTGCATGGCTCTGCATTCCTGGCGCGGAATGTTGTGTACAGAACTGACATCAGCGCGCATGGGTGGCGCCTAAGTAGTCTTCGTGACGTAATCTCAGAGCATTCGACGCCAGTGATGGACGCGGATCCGTACGACGCCACCTTCCGACGTGCAGGGGAACAGCTGACGAAAAACTTTCCGGATCCAGTCTGATGCCTGGGGATATTTTAAGGTAAGGAATCTATCACTAACTAATGTCTCTTACAGATATATTGTTACACAGGTAGTAACTTGTGCAGCAGTGTTAAACTTCGAAAAAAAAATTCAGCCCGCAAATACCATTGTGTGAGGAAATATTGCCTGTTTAATAAGGAATTGCTTTTATGTAGAGCTACAGCCACTGTTTCACCTTTTTGGAAGCGCTGTAAATCACATTTTGCATTATTGTCTTCATATATAATTCATCCCCTTTCCCCTTTGAAGCACCTGCTATTTTTTGTGGAATTTCTGCTACATGCATGTGTGATGCTATTTTATACTGTAATATGAGTTAACCATGGAGTTATAGAGTGTCATCTTAACTCTACTGCTATCTTCAAGTGACTCCTAATAAGTTAATATACTGTAATCTTGAGCGCCTGATTTTGCCAGTGTCAAACTGATTTATAACTCTTAAGTCTTCGTATCTGAAAGAGATAGTGATAGATTCCTTACCTTAGAATATCCCCAGGCGTCAGACTGGATCCGGAAATTTTTGCGTAGCAATACCCCTGCGCGTCGGTAGGCGTCGTCTGCGGCTCCGCGTCCTTCATCGGCGTCGTTAGCGCCGGAATGACGTCGTCGGAGTACTTAGACGCCGCCCATGCTCGCTGACGTCAGTTCTTCTTTTTTCCGTGCCAGCTAGCGCAGATCCGGAGAAGCTCTACCCCTAGTAATTTTTTGACTAAACTTTTGATCTTTTTGATCATTCTTTTTCTTCAAGTCTTCGACTCTATCGGTGCCGGTAGGGATGCCCGGGTTAAAACCCTGCTCGAAGTGCGACCGACTGATGTCAGTCACGGACCCCCATCGCCGGTGCCTGAAGTGCCTAGGCCTCGATCACGACGACCGCACCTGCTCCGACTGCCGGGCCCTGACGTCGAAGGCTAGGTGGGAGCGGTCTCGCAAGCGGCTCGAGCTCCGGCAGTCGGCCCGGCGCCACTCCAGGTCCCGGTCCCGGTCCCACGGGAGGTCGAGGGACAGGTCGCGAGGTCGGAGTCAACGCAGCTCCAGGAGTGGACACCGGTCGTCAGGCTCCAAGTCCTCAGGTAAGAGGCATGAGAGGTCGGAGAGACGTCATAGTTCCTCCGACCCACCCCGACGCTCGCACGATGCGGCCGGGGGATCGGGCGACACCGCCCACGCTGCTCCGCGGGAGTCGCAAGCTTCGCCGCCTGCCCCACACCTTCGGGTCCCTGGGCACGGCGCGACGCCGGAGGAGGTCGAGCGGTACCTCATGGCCATGAGGTCCCTCCCTCCTCAGTCGGGTTCCGTGGCGCCTTCGGGCCCAACGGTCCCGACTGGAGGCCCTAGCGGGTCGGGGGTGCTTCGGCCCGACGCCGCCGGCGACTTCGGTCCCAGCGCCGCAGGACCTCACTGGATCCGCTTCCGGATCCGGGTCGTCGCCGGTCGACCTCACGACCTCACCGGCGCCGGCCCCACGGGTGTCGCCCCCGGCGCCCGCTGTGGACGCCGTCCCCAATGTCCCCTACGGTCCGACTCTGGCGCCGGAACGACACCGCTGGGCACCGCTTCCAACGGCCTATGGAGATTTTTATTTCCACGAGGAGGCCCCGTCTACTAATCCTGTTTTACAGGTAACGGGTGACGAGGAGGATTGGGATGGGTCGGAGGACCCTCTGGCACTGGAGTGCCAGTCTCAACAGGACTGGACATATGAGCTTGGGGAGGCCAGTGGTCTTGACACATCGCCAGACACTGGATTTGCCTCCCCTCCGACTGTGGCTTCGGAGGAGGGGTCTACATATAGTGTAGTGTTGACGAAGGCAACCAAGGCCTTACACCTTGAGCTCCCCGTCACGGCCGTGAGGACTAACCTCCTCACTGAGGTCCTCAAACCGCAGTCAAGCTCCAGTGAGCCTCTGCTGCCGTTCAATGAGGCCTTATGTGACGTTCTTGTGGACACTTGGTCCAAGCCCGCCACAGGCCCGCCTGTGGATAGGAACGTGGCCAGATGCTACCGCCCAGCCCCGGGCGACTCATGCTTTTTGTCCACCCATCCCACCCATGAGAGCCTGGTCATCCAGGCCTCCAATTCCCAGACCGCATTCCCGTTGGCCCCGCCCGACCGGGAGTCCAAGAGATACGAACAGTTGGGGAAGAAGGTGTTCTCGTCTGTCAGCTTAGGGCTGCGGTCTGTAAATACCGCCTGTCTCTTGGGCTGCTACACCCACACTCTGTGGGACACGGTTGCGGAGGTGCTGCCACAATGCCCGGAGGAGGTCCGGGCTAAACTCGCCCAAACCCTTCCGGAGGGCCGAGATGCAGCACGTCATTCCATCCGGTGTGGGCTGGATACAGCGGACTCACTGGACAGGTCAATGGCAACGACGGTGGCGGTTCGACGCCACACCTGGTTGAGGTCCGCCAACTTCTCGGCTGATGTCCAGGCCACACTTCTGGACATGCCGTTTGATGGCCGTCGCCTCTTCGGCGACAAGACAGACCATGCGCTGGAACGTTTTAAGGACTCCAGGGCTACGGCCAAGTCCTTGGGCCTTACGGCCCCACGCCAGCAAACGGGTGCCTTTCGCTCCTTTCGTGGCCACGGAAGGGGCGCCCTCACACGTGCTGCCAGCCACGCGCCGCAAATTGTTCAACAGCGCGGTGGCGGCGGTCGGGGACAACGGCGAGGCCAGTCCACAACTCCCTCCACAGCACCCTCCTCACAACCTTCCTAGTCCGAGTTTTCAGGCCCATGTGACGCCTGTGGGAGGCAGGGTTCACCATCACCTCTCCCACTAGCGCACTATCACTTCGGACAGGTGGGTGCTGCAGATCGTCCGAAGGGGCTACTCCCTCCCCTTCGAGGCGACCCCTCCATCCATGCCACCGCAATGCCACCACGTGTCGGGGGATCACTTGCAACTTCTGCAAGAGGAAGTCACGGCCCTCTTGGCCAAGGGGGCCATCGAGCGCGTTCCTGGGCCAGAAGTAGAGTGTGGATGTTACTCCCACTACTT
Organism: Lissotriton vulgaris; assembly: GCF_964263255.1. Lineage (NCBI taxonomy): Eukaryota > Metazoa > Chordata > Amphibia > Caudata > Salamandridae > Lissotriton > Lissotriton vulgaris. The sequence goes on along the minus strand of NC_141696.1, from coordinate 1,539,756,039 downwards.
TCTGGTAACCAAGAAGAGCAAAGGGGGCCTACGCCCTATCTTGGACCTACGGAACGTCAACGGCTTCCTCCGGAAGGAGAAGTTCAAGATGCTGACTTTGGCTCAGGTCCTAGCTGCCCTGGACCCGGAACACTGGCTGGTAGCGTTGGACTAGCAGGACGCTTATTTCCGCATCCCCGTCCTGCCGGCCCACCGGCGTTACCTGCGGTTCACGGGAGGCCAAGAGCACTTTCAGTTTACCGTGCTCCCCTTCGGCCTGACCAGCGCCCCACGGGTGTTCACGAAGGTGATGGCGGTGGTCGCAGCTCATCTGCGCGGGTTAGGGGTGTCAGTCTTCCCCTACCTAGACAACTGGTTGTTGAAGGCGGGCTCGCCCCAGACAGTCATCAGCCACCTCCAGACTACGGCCGACCCCCTGCATTTGCTGGGGTTCTCCATCAATGTGCCGAAGTCGCACCTGTGTCCCTCTCAGAAGCTCCTCTTCATCGGAGCGGTTCTCGACTCTGCACAGTTTCGGGTTTACCCTACCGAACAGCGGGTTTGGGATATACAGGCTCTGATTCCCATCTTTCAGCCGTTATCCCGAGTCTCGGTCAGGTTGACGCTGCGGCTTCTGGGGCTGATGGCCTCCTGCATCCTTCTGGAGCATCACGCCAGGTGGCGGATGCGGGCTCTGCAGTGGGACCTGAAGTTTCAGTGGGCCCATCATCAGGGCAACCTGTCCGATCATGTCTTGATCTCGGAGGGCACTGCGAGACAGCTGCAGTGGTGGCTCACGGACCGCGACTGGGTCAGTGGCAGATCCCTCTCCCTACCCCACCCGGAGCACGTGGTTGTGATGGACGCATCCCTCCAGGGCTGGGGAGGCCACATGGGAGAGGCGGAGATCAGAGGCCTCTGGTCTCCGGCGGAGTCCCGGCTCCATATCAACCTTTTGGAGCTGCCGGCGATTCGTCTAGCACTGAAGGCATTCCTCCCCTCTGTCCGGGGGAGTGTAGTGCAGGTGTTCACGGACAACTCCACCGCCATGTGGTACTGCAACAAACAAGGCGGGGTGGGGTCGCGGACCCTATGCCAGGAGGCTCTGCGCCTCTGACAGTGGCTGGAACATCAGGGCGTGACCCTGGTGGTTCAACACCTGGCAGGCTCTCTGAATGCCAGGGCGGACAAACTCAGCCGTCGGTGCATGATGGATCTCAAATGGCGTCTGAACTCGGACGTGGCGCAAGGCCTCTTTCAGCAATGGGGAGAGCCTTGGTTAGATCTATTCGCCACAGAAGATAACGCGCAATGTCATCTGTTCTGCGCGTTGGAATTTCCAAGGCGGCACTCGCTCGGCGAAGCTTTTCGTCGCGAGTGGAGTTGCGGTCTATTGTACGCCTATACCACTTCTGCCCAGAGTGCTGAAGAAGATCAGGCACGACCGGGCCCAGGTTATCCTAGTGGCTCCGGACTGGGCACGAAGATACTGGTATCCCGAGCTACTCAGCATGTCAGTCGATCCCCCGATTCGTCTGCCTCTTCAGGAGGACCTTCTGTCGTAGCAGCAGGGGACGGTCCTGCACCTGAATCTGTCCAGTCTCCACCTACAATCTTGGAGATTGAGCGGCGGCAGTTGAGGCCATTTGACTTGCCTCCCGAAGTCTGTGATATCATTCTGTCAGCCAGGCGTCCCTCCACAAAGTCGGTATACGCCTGCAGGTGGAACAGATTTGTGGCATGGTGCACAGCAAAGGCTGTGGACCCTCTCTCTGCACCCCTTTCTGAAGTTGTACTCTTCCTTCTTTCCCTTGCCCAGCAGGGCTCTGCTCTGGGCACTCTTAGGGGTACCTTTCTGCTCTTTCTGCCTTCCTACGGCTACCTGATCAGCCTTCCTTATTCAAGTCCCCCATTGTAAATAGATTTATGAAGGGCATCACACACATGTTCCCTCTGTTCCCTTTGTGATGCCCCAGTGGGACTTGAATCTTGTACTCACTTATCTAATGTGTGCTCCCTTTGAGACGATCCATAACTGTCCTCTCCGTCTTCTTACCCTGAAGACTGCTTTCCTGGTTGCCATCACCTCTGCCAGGAGAGTGAGTGAGCTCCAGGCTCTTTCTTCTACTCCACCTTTCCTCTCTGTTCCTTGCTCGGGTTCCTGCGGGAACGTCGACAAAGCAAGCCGTTGATCGCTGGGTTGCACAGGGTGGTCACTCCTTGGCCACAAGGGAGATTCTTCAGTCTTCTAGCTTCAAGCAGATTGTCAAAGGTCCTGAGTTTCATTTCAAGTTTCGGTCAGGATAAATCTAAAGTCCTAAGACTCAGCTCCTACCTTTATACCAACTAATGGGGCTGCATTACATGCTAGGTCCCTCCTATGGGTGGGACCAGGGAAGGGGGTGGTTACATCCCTTTCCCTTTGTCCAGTTTCGCACCAGAGCTGGGGCTGGAGTGCCCCAGCAATCGGTTTGAACTGGAGTATGCATGGAGCACCTTGTGTGCCCCAGGCAGTGTCTCGTTTCTGTCAACCCTCTCTGCCCCAATACACTATGGCCTGGCTGGGGTGTGCTAGCACCTCTCAAGACAGGAAACCTATTGTCCAAGCCTCCCTCGCTGGAAGGACACCCAGCAGCAGGAGGTCAGACTTGTGTCTCTGGCAGCAGCATCCATTTTGTGATGCTGAGGCTCTGGTTAACTTTAATCGGGATTAGTGTGAACAACATGTCTTCTCCCTCTAGAAGGGTGGAATGCTACCCTCGTCGCCAGAACTGGTGAGGGGGTAGTATTCCAAAGCGTATGACACCTTACACGACATGTCTCGATAGAGCTAAGCCAAAGTTAGCAATAACCGCGAGGATTATAATGCACTTAAGAGTATATGGTATGGCTATATCATAGAACAGCTATAAGGACATGGTTCCGAAAGCTGCAGACAGGCTGAGCTCATGCTAGAGCACCATCTCACATAATACCAAGCACTCTGCCTCCAGGATTGTCAACGCCTGCCATAGGAGTGACTTATAGGTATATATGTGTCTATATATAAGGGTAGATATAGGAATATGTATCTAAGCAAGGGGTGATTATACAACCTTGCCCCAGCTGAGTGATCAGCTAGTTGTGTCAATGTGGATGGCAAGCCAGGGGTGGCATAATACATGCTTCAGCCCCTGGTAGGCCTTGGATGCACTTATGCCCTGGGTACCTAAAGTACACTATACAGGGGCTCACAAGGTGATCCAATATCCAATTTTGTATGTACCTAAATTACATGGTGTGAATTTAGAGAGAGAGCAGCTGGTCTGTGGGTCTGATTCCCGCTGCACGTCGTCACCAGAGCCTGATGCCGCTATTTTCTTATCTCCCGCGTGGGCGTCTCTTTAATTGCGCGCCGCCAGGCCTCCGCGCTTGTCGCACCTCGCGGCACGTATCTCCTAAGCAGCCAGCACTTTAGCCCAGTGCTTTGCGGCCTAACATCCGTTTCCGTTCACCACACTCGTTTCTCCTCTGTGTGCCACCGCCTACCACTCTGAGCGGCTCCGAGTCTGCAGCACACCTTCAGGCAACAGATCCTCGACGTTTGGGAGCTGGGTCCCAGTTATACTGCAGGATTCATTCAGGATTACTAATCAACGTGGCGGAGAGCCGGGCTCAAGCAGCCATTATCGTCGCGAGCTAGCTCCGCGCCGATGGCAGATGTATTCGTCGCGAGCTAGCTCCGCGCCGATTGCAGATGTATTATCAGCTATCTGTTTTTAATCCTAACACAAGGTAGCCAATTAAACTTGCCACATAGCTAATCTTGAAGCCAGTTTTATTCATGTTCACTTCATCACTGCACTTCATATTAAGCACACCACGCTCACATTGGGTTTTAGTTCAACCCTCCTCATCAACATTAAAAACACCCCTGTGCTCCTTCCTCGCAGCGAGGGGGTTGCAGTCTTTTACGCGAGGAGGCACCCCTATGATGAAGCATGACACCTTTGGTGTGTAAGGGGAATCCCCCTCCAGGACATGTTTGATGAAATCCTGCAGCACCCCATAACTCTACCTTGGACCCGTGTTCTTTTTTTTTTGTTGTGTTAAGCAGTTCTATCACAACCTAATGCAGATGCCCAGGACTAACCAGTAACTTTTATAAGAAGAAGGTTAACCTCCAGGGAGAAACGTCAATCTGATAGAGACTACTAGCAGCAGAATCCTTAACGTAGAATTGTCCCCAGGCGTGAGACTGGATCCGGAAAACTTTTGCCACAGCATCCCTGCGTGCCGGGGGAAGGCATAGCGCGTCTCTGCCCATACGTCATCCATGCACTTGACGTTAGCGAGGTCACCTAAGTCCCACCCCGGCGCGCCTATGCCAGTTTTTTCCTTTTCCGCATGCAACGCGGATCCGGTCTCTGGCCGGGCCCCTTATTTTCTTCATCATTGTGATATATTTTGGTTGAACAGTGTGCGAATGCCTTCGGGCTTCAAGACTTGCACGTCGTGTGGACGTCTTATGTCGGCGACGGACCCTCACCTCATTTGCATGTGGTGTTTAGGGGAAGATCATGGCACCACTGATTGTGAGGCGTTCCAACAGTTAAAGCCGAAGTCGCGGAGGGAGCGCCGGATGAAACTACTCTTGGCTCGTCTCTCAAGGTCGGCTTCATCCCCTCGATCAGCCTCGGCAGAAGGGTTCAGAAACGGCCGTCATCGGCGTCCTCATCCCTCTCCGATATCACAGGAGCGTCGCTACCCAGTGGGTAAGTGTCGCAGCTTGTCCCGGGGGCTGGTGTTCAGCCTGCCGGGGGCGTGGGCTCTCTGCGGGTGATGTGGCCCGCGTGTCGTCCTCCTATCCACCGTTTCCCGGTGAGGGGGCGTCGAGAGTCTAGATGGAGACATATGTGGCGGCTTTGCAGGCCTCGCTGGCGTCTCCTCCTCCTTCCCCTCCTGGGACATCAGCGGATCCCTTGCATTGTATGGGGCTCTCCGCGGCGTCGCCGGCTGCTCCGGCCCCGGCGCTGACTGGCTCGGCTCCAGTCTTGGAGGATGTGGTACTGTTGGAGTGCGGCCATTCGGAGGTCCCTCCTTTCGACCACGGCACCTCTGCCTCACCGCGGGAGTTCTCGGGTGTCGCAGGAGGTCGCTGGGGCTCGGGTCGCATCCCCGAGCCCCGCTCGGCCCTCTGGACAGGTGGCGGCCTTGTCCACGCCTGAGCTGATGCGGCTATGGAGCCGGCGCTTGCTGGCCCAGGCGGCGCCTCAGGGGTCGGTGGAACCTCCTCGTCCCACTCTGGGTCGAGGCTGGACGGAGACCCCTCGTCCCCCTCCGGGCCCCTCTCGACTCTCCACACAGGCGGCTGCATCATCGGAGGTTGAATCGGCCCTGGCAAAGCCGCATGGGCCTGCGGGCCACCTCCTTCACATTCTGGCCCGATGCTGGCAGAGGACTTCATGTCACTCCCCTGGTGCCTCTCGTCCCTGCACTCAGGCGGCTGCCTCGTCGGAGGTCGAGTCGGTGTTGTACCGGCGCCGCCACTTCGGCTCCGTCTCCGCTCCGGTCCCGGGCGCCGTGTGACTTGGAGGAGCCCTGTCCGGTGTCTCCTTCGGCCCCAGATGGTGATGACGTCCTGCCTCAGGCGGTGGAGTCTATGGCGCTGGACAAGCACCGAGTCTCGGATTCGTCTTCGGACTCTCCCTCTTCTCCGGAGGTTGGGTGCCTACTGGGGTCATCCTCCCCGGAGACAGGCCGCCGCGTGGGGGCTTTTTCACCGGCATCATCAAAGGGCAGCTCCCCGCCATTCCAGAGGCCGCTGTGTTCATCGGAGGAGCAACAGGTCCCCCACTATTCGGTTCCTCCTTCTAACTTCCAGGTCTGGTCTTTGCCCGCCCCGCTTGGCTTCGGGGACAGCCGCCTTAGTTTACAGCCTTAATCCACTGAGGAGCTCCTTTCTCCACCGCGGGGCCCTACAGAGGTGGGTGCGGCCTTCGTTCTCGCAGTGCCCACGGCTGTGGGTATTCTGCGTATGGGTGACCCGGCTGCTCATTTCCCGGCAGACCATCTTTTGGCGATTCTCCACCAGGGCTCTGGTGGGAGGGAACTTTTGCTTCCCTTTGAGGGTACGCTCCTTTCTTCCCTGATGGGAGCTTGGGGGCGCTCCCCTCAGGGGATCCGGTGCCTCAACACCTCCTGCACCGGCACCTTCCAACGCCACGTGATCCGGCATGTCTTTCCCTCCAGCCTCCAGTCCACTTTTGCAGACTGCTTTTCCCTCCCTGCCAGCACTGTTGTCTCCACCGTCACGGGAGGCCTGCTGGCTGGACTCTTGGGGGCTCAACATGTTCGCCTCCACCAACACTGCTCTGCGGGCCCTTAACACCCTATGTGTGTTGGCCAGAGCCACCTCTTCTTTGTGGGACTCAGCTGAGTCCTTGGGATCCGCCCTTCACAAGAGACTGTATCAGGTGGACTTGACTTGCGGCATCATGCTTTGGATGGCCGGGAGCTAGCTGCGTTTATTCTCCGCTCCGCTCTGGACATCTCGGAGGTGCTGGGCCATGCCATGGCTTCCTTGGTTGCCCTCGGTCATCATGCTTGGCTTCGGGACGGTGTGTTCCCTGAGAATGTTCGGGAACGGCTAGTTGATCTTCCGTTCGATGACTCTTTGTTGTTCCATGCCCCGGCAGACTCCGCCATCCAGAGTTCCTGGCTAGGCTTCGTCCTCCTCCTCCTTCTCCCCCTCTGTGATTGGTGAATTGATCTGGTTCTGGACCTTCTTTGGGCCTGTTGCCCTTGCTGTGTTGCTGTGCTGTGTGCTTATGGCCACTCGAGTCCTCCCAGAAGGAACTGTGGCTTTGTTGGCTGCTGGACTGCCTTTGTTGAATGTGTGTTTTGCTTGGGTTCTCTGCACAGAATTGGCCCTGAGATTAGGCTTCTGTTTTTCTCTTGGGCTGCTTGTCAAGCCTTCTGCGGGGGAAGGGGGGGGGGGGGGGGGGGGGTTGGGGGTATTCCCCGTGGCTCTTTTGTTTTTTCCTCTGCTGCGGAAGTTTCTTTCAAAGATGGTTCCCGTGTCTTGGGACATAATGTACCCTATATGGGGTAGTGGTAGCTGTTATATAGCTTGAGCCCTGCTAGGGAGTTGTGGTGGCCTCCGGCCTCTGCTCTCCATGGCGTTTAAGTATGTTGCATAAGCTTCATTAGGTCATGTGCGTGGACCCCTCGTGTGGGGTGTCCCGGCATTTCCTCGCCTTCCTTCTCTTGTCCTGGAGGCTGGGCTGGTTCTCTGTTTTTCTCCCCTTTTCTGCCCGGTCTTCCTGGGGCCCCGGGCTGTTCTTCCTGCTTCCGGATGCTTGCTGCTGCGGGGCTCCGGTCTGTCTGGTCTGTTGCCTTCCGTCTATGGTGGGCTCGCTTTCTTTTCCCTCGTTTCCTTGGACCCTCTAGGTTTTTCCTCTTCCTTGCCTGGCATTGGCTAGGAGGTTCTGTTGCCTGGTGAGGGCGTGGGGTGCTCCGGCCTTCCCAGGCCTTGCCCTTGGTTCCTCTGATGGGTGTGAACGGGCTTCTCTTTGCCAAACTTTTTAAGTCGAGCCTAGCGCAGCTCCTGCGTGTGGGGCTCACACGCCATTGGCCTTTGCATCTGGCTTTCTTACGCAATTGGCCAAAGGCGTGTGAATGTCCCAGCTTCTTTGGAAAGGTTTACTCCCAGAGCGTTTTGCTCTCGGGGACCAGCAGCAGCACGCAGAGGCCATGTGGTTTTCATCAGCGTGGGCGCGCTTGTTAATTATTGCTTTCCGCCCGTCGCCTCTTGCACCCTTCTGCTTGTCTCTTCTTAATCCTTACAGCCCGCTCGCACCACTTCAGGAGCCTGTTGTTTGTTAGGCGTGTTGCTGAAGAGAGCTCTCTGCTTGTTAATTGTAGAAGAAGTAGCAACTCCGTATGTATATTATTTTTATGCTTAGGACAAACAAATACTCCACTTTTTCATCTTCGGTGCATGATGGATTGAAAGTGTGTTGATTGTACATTATCCTGCGTGGGAGAATCCTTGGATGCCATGTATGAGATTTGGAAGCAGCTAGAAGTGTTTCCTGTAGTTTCAAGCGTGTGAGCATGGATTTGCGGAGAGTACAAGAGCTACTCAGACGCGCATGCTGGCACTTGGCAGAGGTATATCGGTATTGTTCTATTTCTGTTTCTGTTAGTTGTGTCTGCATTGCCCACAGCATGGCAAAATCGTTGCCCTCCAAAAAGTGTCATTTTTTGGTGTGTCCTGGCATTTTTCCAGCATGCTGCTGCCTTGAATTCAGCTCACAACATTTATTTAGCACGGTAGCCCAGGCCGGCTTGAGCTGTAGATGTCCCATTTCACGTTCACGTGCTCGCTAGCAGCTGAAATTCGAGAGCAGCTCTTCAAGGTAAAACCAGATGTAATCTTTGATCATGGGTAAGCTGTTTCATTTTGCCTAATATTTCTCATCGTGTGTATGCTGTTTTATTTTTGCTTATTATTTCGCAATATACTTTATTGCTGTGTTATCTCACCACGTTATTTTCTATTTATTATTGTGCCACCTAACTTGCGATCGGCCTTTGTAACCTTAGATCGTGGTTACGCTATGAAGGTTACGAAAGCCAATCGCAAGTTAGACGGCACAATAATAAATAAAATAAAACAGATTTTTGTATTGCTGTGTTATCTCGTCACGATTTCCAAGATTCTTATCCCGATCAAAATTTTTCTTCATTATCTCTCACTGTATGTAGGTCTCACACATTCCACCGCTGCAAAAACATGCTAGCTTCCTTCCAAGGCCTGAGGTCACTGTTGTTGGGTGATCACACAAATAAGGGACTGCAACAAAATGTTCAAAACATGCTGTGAACACTGCCTCTTAAAGAAACATCCCCAGCACCAGCTGTCCTACTACCGATCTTGTGGTAGCACAACTGTAACAACAAGCATTGGCATAGCCAATAGGTCTCGCCTTTGGGACCTTATAAGTATTTAGTAATGCAGCACAATATCCTTGGTGCAACAACATCAACTGTTGCATGGCTAAACACTTATGAGGTCCCAAAGGCGAGACCTATTGGCTATGCCAATGCTTGTTTCTTTGTCCCTCACCCCTCCGGGGCTCGCTGGTGTTCTGCTTGTGGGGAGTTCCCTTGCCTGGGGGGATAGGGCTCCTCGCCCTGTCTGTCGGACTTGTCCCCTGTGGAACCCTTATGTCCAGGCTGGTGGGGTCCTTTCGCAGACCCTCCTTCCCCGGGCGTTTGGCTAGGGTATCTATTCTACATTAAGGAGTCTGCGGCTAGTAGTCTCTATCAGATGTATGAGTTACTTACCTTCGGTAACGATGTATCTGGTAGACATGATTCTAGTTGCAGATTCCTTCACGACCCGCCCTTCCTCCCTGTTCTGTGAGGGCCTTTTTGGCTTGGCCTTCTGCACTCGCCTTCCGGTGAATGGCTATGTTTTTATGAGTGCATTCTTTGCTCTTTTGACAGGATGTTTTTGTTCTCGTTCCTTCTCCTCTTTGGTGCTTAAGAGGATGGGTCTGTAGGTGGTCCTGTGCCGCCCCCCCCGACTGTGGTTGCTTCAGGCTTGTGGCTTGCATTTATTCTCGTCCCTCCCCTTCCTCCCTCTTGTTTCTAGACTCTGGCCACCGTGATGTGCAAACACCCCCATTTTTGATCCCTCTGCTGTGGACTGTGGTTCCAGGCTGCCATGCCACGTGTGGAGACGTGAGGATACGTGAGGACGAGGAGACCTGAGGAGACAAGTCATTTCCGGTCCTGCTGTGAAAACCGAAGTTTGTTAGTGCCGGTCACTGGGCATTGGTTGCTGTGACAGTGCGAAGGATACCGAAGGTTACCGAGAGCCCCGTGGCCGTACGGGAGGTTAGCGCCTGCTTCCACGTGCAGTCCTTAAAGCTGAAAACAGTTGTTACGGTCCGCAGAGGCACGGAGCGCCTGCCTGTGCGATTGCCTGAAAAAGAGCGTGCAGAGGTGAGTGCATAAGCGGAAAGCAGCGCCTGTATTCCGCCCCTTGGTCTGAGCCACTATAGACCCTTACACCCCAAAAGGGGGGGGGGTTAGGCCAAAGAGGCCAAAAAGTCCAGAAAAAAAGGGGGAGGAGAAACAGGAGTATTATAGCTCCAGTTATAGAACGGTCACCCCCGTAGGAAAAAGGGGGAAATTATCACGGCAAGCCCACGTACCACTTCAGCACAGCAGAGGTAAGTGAAAGTGAATTTGGTAACTTTAGCTCTATTTGATTGCAAGACGTAACTGTATACTGAAGTATCTGATAGTTTTAGCAGCCACGTGAGGCTCACATATAGAAGTTGAAAATCTAGCCCATAAAGCTAAAGATATACTGGACTTTACTTATTATAAAATGGCCCCTAAAAAAGCGAAGAGTAATAAAAGAAGAAAAAACCCACAGTCTACAAATGAGGAGACAAGTGAGTCAACCCCAGTGGAAACCCCAGAAGAAATAAATGATAGGAGGGGTCAAACCAAAGATTTATTGAAGAAAAAAACGCTGAATACATCGAACACTCCACATGTGAGCACGAAGGGAAGCAATCCAGCATCTAGATCAATAAAAGATTTTGTAGGAAAACATTTTACCAAGCAACTTACCGCAAACAAAATTCAAGATGTAGAGATGGATTTAAAACTAACTCAGGAAACTAGTGAGAAAAGTGCTGAATGTACAGAAGTCTGATTTTCTAACCACTGTGATCTAAGCAATATAAACATTAATTTGGAACCAAGACTTTCGTCATCACCCAGGATGTTCCCAGACTACGATACTGGTGACAGAGAGTATGAGGATCCCTCAAAAAAGTGTCACGTTCAGAATGACAGTGGTTCCCGGGAGGAAAAAACTAATTCAGATAAAAGCCTGAGGCTATGGACAAAGGGTGTTTCCAAGTCTATGGAAGAAATGTTACGTAACAGTACCGAGAACTTAGACTTGTCGGAAACTCCATCTGCTTCATTGTTGGGTATTATTTTAATGTTACAAAAGATCTTGCAGGGCCTGCTAGAAGTCGCACTCTCAAATAATAGAATATTAAAGGCACAAGAAATGAGCCTAAAGCTCACGGTTTGCGAGCTTCAGGGAATTAGGGGTTTAATGCCATCGGTGGTCAGACCGATGTCAGACACACCCAATGGAGGGGGCACAGGAGTCACAGAGGCATCGGACTTATCAAATCAAGTCCAGGATGTGTATATATCTAAACAACCTATGTTGATTAGAAGAAGAAATGATCATAGGTGGCAAAAGATTAGACTCCCCTTAAGGAAACACACCCAGTACTCAGGAAAGCATAAAGGGAAGCAAACGAACAGTAAAAAAGCAAAGTGTAGTCAAGATAAACCACATGTACCAAAGGTAAAAACTGAAAAAAGAGTCCTTCCCCTAATTACTAAGAAAGAGAAAACGAAGCAGAGGAAAGAGAGTTTCCAAAAAAGTGGGCATGAAATAAGCATGAGGGAAACGAGGTAAAGAAGGCCCCAGAAAGAAATTACCGGGAGGAAATAAGGGATGAGAAATGGTCTGGGAAAAGGGTAAACTTAAAAAATATGAAAAGCAACCAAGAAAGTTTAAGGAAAGTGGGTGTTAAGATACTAGACCCAAACAGAAAGAGACATAAGGGGAGAAAAAATGAGAGGTTGGGGAGTCACAGAAGTAAGTGAAAAAAAGTGGATATACTTCAAACCCCAGGAGGTTCCTAAGGGCAGAAAAAAACAAAGGAAAATCACACCTTTAAATCGTTCACAACTACTTTTCTCCTTTGCAAAATGTCCAAGCTTATGTAAAATCGAATCAAAAGATTTACGGCAGGTTGGATTTTTAACTAATAGCAAAGGGAAGGAATTGACAAAAGTTGAAGTAAACTCTGGGATGATTAAATCTGCAATAATAAAGGCTGAAAGTGAGATCCTAAAAGAAGGAATTAGATTAATCCCAAAGGCAGAAATAGAAAGTGTTTGCCAACCTGACTGTAACTTCTTGAATTGTCATGCAGGATTGGGGAAAAGACAAGCTAGAATAATAACAGGGGCTTGTGGAGTGAGAGAGGAAATTAAAATCATTGTTGAAAGCCATGAATTGAATAAGAACTGGGGAGATTTGAGTATGGAGAACAGAGAATTAAATGGTAGGCAGTAAATGAGTCTGGCAATCTCAGTTAAATAGATTAGGAAAGCGGGTCGTCGCATAGCCTAAGAATAATTTTGTGGAATATTAATGGATTGTGTAAAAAATATTTCACGCAAGGCCGACATTGTCTGTCTGCAAGAGACTTGGTTATGCGACAGTACCCTGATAGTTGATGGCTTTACACAGTTTTCTAAAACGGCGACAAAAGCCAGACTCGGCCGCCCTTCGGGCAGAATCATGACTCTAATTTCTACTAAAACAATAAACAAGGCTTCCTTGATCAATACTTCTTGTAAATGGATACTAGCCAGTGAGATATGTCTACAGGACCAGGGAAGGCTAAATGAATATGTGATTGTGGTTAATATATACATGCAGTAGGGTACCCCAGGAGAATATGCAACAGAAATGGGGTGCTTCAAAGCTGATTTGAAATCCTTAAATGATAAATATGGGAAGGATTTTTCAATTATCATGGGAGATTTCAACCACAAGCTAGATCCAGAAAAGGTGGATCTTTGGATGAAGAAAATCCTAGATGCTTATGAGATAGCGCCAGCCCTTTTTCGCATTGGTAAAATGAATAAACAAGATGAAGAGTTAGGGAGACTACTAGGGTCACATGGATTTATTGGTTTAAATGGTAGATCGGAACTTGATAGACCAGCAGAACAAACATTTAGAAGGAGAAATCAACGTTGCCCTATAGATTATCTGTTCGTACAGGCCAGGAATTTTGATCTAGTAAAAAAGTTCAAGGTAATTAAACGTAAAGAGAGTGACCATTATCCCTTATGCTGTGAAATTGTAAGAGCCCCTCCCCCCAAGAGTGTGTGAAAAAGCTTTACCTCAACTGATGGATTACCCAAAAGATTAACCACAAAATTGACGGAGGAATATATTAGAAAATTGACTAGTTTCCAACAAAACTTAGACCCAGAGATAGCATGGAGCCAGAAGGTTGCATGGTTTGAAGAAAAAATCTATGTCTGTCTGTCAATGTAAAGAAAACAAATATAGGGGGCAACAATCAGCAAGGGGGTGGCAGACTGCACACCGCTTCGTTTGACTCCGTATGTAGGGAGAAAAAAAGGCTACTAAAGAGAGAGGAAAGAAAGATGAAGTTAGGATATAATCAGGAGGGCTACAATAATTTACTAAAATTAAGGAAGGAATATAAAATGCTAGTGAGAAGTAAGAAAAGACGCTTCAAAGGAAAATGCTGGATTTCCTTATTAGAAACCATAGAAAGCAAAAATACTAAATGGTTTTGGAGGCTGATTCAAGATGCATAGGGTTGATCCCCAGGAACCATGAGCTGTGAAGTCGATGAGGCATCCTGGGAGGAGCATCTAAATCAATTATATAAATCTAAAAATGAGGCAGAAATTAGTGGGGAGAAAACCTTGAGGCGACAAGTAGTAAATAATCTAATTGCCTTATGCTCGTTTGAAAATGTAAAGAATACTATTAAGAATTTAAATTTAACACGTGCGGAAGGGCCTAATAATTTACCTGCAGTAATAATAAAAACAGAGTTAAAATGGTGGGCCCAATTTTTCTCAAAAATGTTTACAGCAGTGTTGACCACAGGTACAATTCCAAAAACTTGGAGGGGAGCCGTAATCAGGCTTTTACATAAGAAAGGGGATAGAAAGGATCCTATGAATTATAGATTAATTAATCTATTAGATATCGGTGCTAAAGTGTTCTCCAAAATAATCCTGGGTAAACTGAAGGAATGGGTCGATTTAAACGCAATTGTCCCGGTAGAACAAGGAGGGTGTAAAGAGGGGCTCTTGACACTCGATCATTGTTTTGCCTTGTGGGCTGTGGCAAGGAAGACAGTAGAACAGCAGGGTAGATTATACTGCTGCTTTGTCGATTTCCGGGCAGCATTTGATTTAGTAGATAGAGAATGCTTGTAGGAGAATCTAAAAAGATATAATATCCCCGTATACATCCTAGAAATAATTCAAAGTCTGCATAGTGAAAATTGGGCACAAGTTATTAAAGATACAGCAGGAGGCTTAACCCAATGTAGGAGAGTAGGGTCTGCAATCCTATGATCACCCAGATTTTTTGCTTTTGTTTCACTGGTTTACGACTTTCTCTGGCTGTGGGCCTGCCATCCAGACCCACAGCCTGGCTGTTCTCTTTCTAAATTACGAGATGTACCCTAGGTGCATTTACCAATTGGTACTGGGCCACCTTATCAGACCTTGTAACCCAGGGCGTAGGTGTACCCAGGGCCGCCAGGGGCTGCAGCATGTATTATGCCACCCCTGGCTGGCCTCCTAAATTTGACACAACTGGCTGCATGACAGCTGGGGCAAAGTCGTGTAATCACCCTTTGCTTTAGATATAGTAGCCCTATATCTAACCCTCCAATGGACACCCGAGTTCCTATCAGTCACTCCTATGGCAGGCCTTGACAATCCTGAAGGCAGAGTGCATGGGCTCGTGTGAACTAAACTCTGGCCCGAGCCGAGCCCGGTTGCAGCTTGCGGAATCAAGACCCAATGGCTGTTCCATGATAACGCGTACCATATCGGTAACTTCGGTGTCGCGTTATCAAGACATGTCGAGTAAGGTGTCATACGAATCGGGATGCTGCCCTCTCACCAACTCTGGCGACGAGGTTAGCATTCCGCCCTTCTAGAGGGACACGACATGTACGTAACTGTGAACCCCGGTTAAAGTTAACGAAAGCCTCAGCTCCACAAAATGGATGCTGCCACCACAGACACAAGTCTGACCTCCTGCTGCTGGGAGTCCTTCCAGCGAGGAGCACTTGGACAAAGGGTTTCCTGTCGAGGGCGGTGTTCGCACCGTCCCAGACAGGGTTTGTGTATTCTGGGTAGGTAGGGCTTTTGCGAGAAGGTGACTGCGGAGTGGCACCCCGGTGCTCACTACGCATCTGCCGGTTAGAACCAGTTCCAGGGGCGACAGCCCTGGCCTGGGGAAAGTCCGGCAGGGGAGAGGGGTGTAACTACCCCCCTTCCTGGTCCCACCCTTAGGGCAGGACCTAGTCATGTACCCACCCCTTTCTTTAGGATAAAGGCCGGAGCGGGGACCCTTCCAAATTAGATCATCTTTGAATCAAGAATACTTTCTACGAAAGGACTTCAAGACTCTTCTTAAGATTTCTCCCTTGTGACTAAGGAGTAGTCACCCTGCATCAGCGGGCACCATCTAAGAACTCTGCGGTTTGCTGTAAGTCCTTCCTCAAGGAATCCGACGGCCCAGCTCGACGAGAAACCGGCTTCCCTGGCACCTCTGACCTCTACCCACGTCATCAGCTCAGCTGTGATCTGTGGGTGCGACGAGACCTCGAGGGACCGGCCATCATCAGAACCTGCACGCTCTTAAAAACCAGCACGACCATCGAGGTAACTCTCTGGTGAGTGCTCTGGGGTCCGAGAAGCCCCGACCCTGAGCCGCTCTAGCACCGAAGTGCAGTCTCCCAGCATCTCCACGATCTGCGTGGGGCCCTTCTGCTCGCTGCTCAGCACGTTGTCTGGTCACTTGCCGTTGGCTTGTGCCCTTCTGTGACGACGACCAAGAATCAACACTGCCGGTCTGGTTGCTCCGGACTGGCCCCTGCTTCCATCTTTTGAGAAGCACCCCGGACCCTCCTGGTCCACCCAAGACGCCGACAACGACATCCGTCGTGGGACAGCTCGCACCTCCTCCGTGGTCGCCGACAACGCCTCCTGGTCCGTGAGACTGCAGAGCCTAGCGTCGCCCACTCACCTGGTCGAGGTGACGGCCAACTGGTGCCTTCCTGGTACCCTCTGACTACTGGCTAGTAGTACGAACTTGGTCCCCTCTGCTTTCAGGTTTCATCAATCTCTACGAACTATACCCCACTGGTCGCCGGCCAGCAACTCCTTTTCTTCCGGCTCCTGGCTCGTCAGCGAAGACCCCGACGCCTGTAAGACTTGCAGCCGCAGCCCTCGTGGCTAGGTAACTCGGCATTTCGGTGCCTGCATAGCCTCCTTACTCTAGGGTCCTGAGTCCCTCGCTTCCGACTTGCCTTAACCTTTCCGTGTCCTAGGACACTTGTCTTTAAACTGTGCACTTGAAGTATTTGCTAAAGAGATTTGGTTTGTGCTTAGTACCCTGTCCTCATAAAGAGTACAGGGCTGTTGTGATTCTTAATAAATATACTGTTTATTTTCATAACACTTGTGTGGTGTCCTTTCACTGGGTGTTCAAGGGGTACATGTGTGGTAAACAGCTGGCTTAACGCGCCCTCTCGAGTCTTTAGCCTTAGACTGCTCGTATCCACGCTACTAGGATAGCTGGTCTATAGGTTGACTTACAACCAAACACCATAAGGGTCGTTGGAACGATACATAGCGGTCGCTAGAATAGCGAACGTTGCATATCGGGCCAACTTCTCACATTGGTGGCAGCGGTGGGATTTGAGCTTGCTGTTGTTTTACCACACGTATCCTAAGAATATCTTGTTGAAAGATCGCACAAGTACTGTTAGTACATATAACTAAAGCTTAGAATACTCTGAGTTCTACTGAACCAGCTGTTGTAGCTCCTCAAGGCTTAGCACACCTTGGCTACAACTCTTAGCAAGGGAAAAGTAGGTAAACACATAGTGTAGGTAGGTGCATCACTTACACCACACTAGAAGCAGTATGTCGGTCACAGGAGGAAACATCGAGTCTCCCCTGGTGTCAGTTGACCCTCCACAGGTCATCCCGTCAAGATATACTGCGCTTAACTTCCATGAGTTACGACAAGTATGTACCTCTAGGAAAATTAAGCAAGGGGCTAACCCCACCACCTCCTTTCTGATTGGTCTCCTAGAGACTTATGATGCCAGGAAGGCTGAGAAGCTTCTTAGCCCTTCTAATCCAGAAGGAGACATGCCTCCCCTCGAGGGAACCCGGGACGATCCTGACCTCATTCACCTCGCAACCGAGAACGGGGATGTGGAGGAGGATGAGGATGAGGATCTCTCTGGGGACGAGGCAGATAAGGGACAGGTAGAAGTCGTCAGACTAACACGGTCCAACTTAAGCAGACACGATAGTGGTACTGGGGGAACCCCGGCGCTACTATCGGTTCCGCTTAACATGGGGAATGGACGAGCCAGATTTCTATCAAGAGGCTCTGGCAGATCCCTTCATACCAACGGCTCTCACAACTCTTCTCAAAGAGGGATGACGTCCCCTCAGAGGAGAGTGTACGAAGCGAAGGAAAGGGCAGCTAATCTGCGGATCGAAAGGGAAGAACTTGCCCTGGCCAAGGAAAAGCTTGCTTTTGCTAGAGAGCAACAGTTAAGTGGGGCAGTCCCCACTGGTGGCAGCAATGTACCTAGTAATAGGGAAAAGAGTTTCGATACGAAGCACCTTGGGAAGATAGTGCCCCCCTTTAAACAAGGGGACGACATCCACAAATGGATTACTGCTTTGGAGAGGGCTTGCACTGTGCAGGGCGTTCCCCAGAGTCAGTGGGCAGCTATCTTGTGGCTCTCCTTTGAAGGTAAAGGAAGAGACAAGCTCCTCACCACAAGGGTAGAGGACGCTAACAATTACCAAGTCTTGAAGAATACACTCGTTGAAGGGTTCGGCCTAACCACTGAGCAGTACAGGGTGCTGTTCAGGGATACCCAGAAAACGCAGTCTCAAGATTGGTCTGATTTTGTCGATTGTGCCACTAAGGCTTTTGAGGGCTGGTTGCTGGGCAGTAAGGTTACTGATTACAAAGGATTGTATAATTTGATGATGAGAGAACAAATTTTAAACAATTGTCAGAACCAGTTGTTGCATCAGCATCTTGTCGACTCAGATCTGACCTCTCCTCAAGAATTGGGGCAGAAGGCAGACAAATGGGTTCGTACGAGAGTTAAACAGAACCAGGGCCAGAATCAAGGTGGTCAGAAGAAAGCAGACCAGAAGGGTAAAGATTCTAAGGGGGAACAAAATGACCAGAAGTCTTCGACAGGTCCCCAACAACCCAAAGAGGGTGGGGGTCAGGCTCCCCAAAAGAAGAAAGAAGGCCAATCCAAACGATGGTGCCAGTACTGTAAAAGTAAATCTCACTGGTTTAGTGAGTGCACCAAGAAAGGAGGAGGGCAGACTCCTGCCACTGCAGCCCCTAAGGCACCTGTGCCCCCTAGTACAGTCAGCAGTGGTAGTGCGCCTCCCAAGGGTTTAGTAGGGTTAACCCTGGGTTCTGAGGGGCGTGACAACTTAGTTGGCACACTCACTCAGGCTGTCCTTGTCAGTACAGGGGACGTGGACGTGTCCCCTGACGTAAGCCCCAATACTTTGGGCAAATACCGACAGACGCCTTTTATCAATGGAAAGATGGCTCAGGCCTATAGGGACACTTGTGCCAGCGTCACCATGGTGACGCCTAACTTTGTGGACCCTGGACAGATCATGCCAGGTACAGAATTCCTGGTGACCAATGCAAGCAATGTCACTACCAATCACAGTATGGCAATTGTAGCTTTCTCCTGGGGAGGGGTAACTGGCCAAAAGAAGGTTGTAGTTAGTCCAGACCTCCCAGTGGATTGTTTGTTGGGCAATGATTTGGAGTCGTCACAATGGTCAGAAGTGGAGCACCGGACTCACATGGAAATGTTAGGTTTGCCAGCACATGTGTTCGCTGTGACTAGGTCACAGGTCAGGAAATGCCCCACTGAACAGGTGCTGGATCCTGGAACAACGGACCAGACACCTCCCAAGAAAAAGAGCAGTAGGGTTAAGGCTGCGCCTTCCCCCTTGCCCCAGGTCGAGGATCAAGTCTCAGAGGAGGCTGACCTACAGGAATTGAGGGAAACTGAGCCGAGAGAGTTCGAACTTGATCAAGTTGAATTCTTGGGCTCAGGGGGACCCTCAAGGGAAGACCTGGGGAAGGACCAGTTAGACTGCCCTTCTCTTGAACCCCTCAGACAGCAGGCTGCTGCTGAGGCTGCTGGGAACGCCACAGGTACCCACAAGGTATACTGGGAAGATGGACTCCTGTACACTGAGTCAAGAGACCCCAAGCCTGGCATGACCAGGAGGCTGGTCGTCCCCTTGTCTCAGCGTGGTTTCCTACTTACCTTGGCCCACGAGATTCCCTTAGCAGGTCACTTAGGCCAGACGAAAACGTGGGACAGGCTTGTCTCGCACTTTCACTGGCCTCACATGAACGAAGATACCAAGGAGTTTTGCCGCTCCTGTGTCACTTGCCAAGCCAGTGGTAAGTCAGGTGGCACGACAAAGGCCCCCCTTATACCAATGCCTGTGGTGGGGGTGCCCTTTGAACGGGTGGGGATCGACATCGTCGGTCCCATGGAACCACCGACAGCATCAGGGCACAAGTTTATACTGGTGGTAGTGGATCATGCCACCAGGTATCCTGAAGCTATTCCCCTTAGGACCACTACAGCACCTGTCGTGGCAAGAGCCCTAGTTGGAGTGTTCTCCAGGGTGGGCTTTCCTAAGGAGGTCGTCTCTGACAGAGGTGCAAACTTTATGTCGAGCTACTTAACTGCTATGTGGAAGGAATGTGGTGTCAACTACAAATTCACTACACCCTATCATCCACAATGCAATGGGCTTGTTGAGAGATTCAACAGGACCCTAAAAGGGATGATTCATGGACTACCGGAAAAGCTTCGGCGTAGATGGGACGTCCTGATCCCCTGCCTCTTGTTCGCCTACAGAGAAGTCCCACAAAAGGGGGTTGGCTACAGCCCTTTTGAACTTTTGTACGGGCATCCTGTAAGAGGACCCCTGTGTTTGGTGAAGGAAGGATGGGAGAGACCTCTCAAAAAGCCGGCAACCAACATAGTGGACTATGTGCTCGGTCTCCGCTCGCGGATGGCTGAATACATGGAAAAGGCATCCGAAAACCTTAAGGCCAGCCAAGAACTCCAAAAAGCTTGGCATGACCAAAAGGCTGTCTTGACTGTTTACCAGCCCGGACAGAAGGTGTGGGTGTTGGAGCCAGTGGCCCCAGCAGCACTCAAGGACAAATGGTCCGGGCCCCACACCATCCTGGAGAAAAAGGGAGAGGTCACCTACCTGGTCGACCTGGGAACTCCCCGGAGCCCCCACAGGGTGCTTCATGTCAACAGGTTAAAAGCATATGTCGACAGGAAGGACATGAGTCTGCTCATGGCCATAGATGAAGGACAGGAGGAGGAGAGTGACCCTCTCCCCGACCTGCTCTCTCAGAATCCTGACGATGGCTCGGTAGATGGTGTTGTCTTTTGCGGCAGCCTCTCCGACCATCAACAGAGCGACTGTAAACAGGTTCTTCAGTCGTTCCGACATCTGTTTTCTCTGACACCCAGTCAGACCGATTGGTGCACCCATGAGGTCGACACTGGTGACAGCTTGCCCGTAAAGAGTAAAATCTACAGGCAGCCTGATCACGTCAGAGACTGCATCAAAAGTGAAGTGCAGAAAATGTTGGAGCTGGGAGTCATTGAACCCTCGGATAGCCCTTGGGCTAGTCCCGTAGTTCTAGTGCCGAAACCTCACACCCAGGGTGGTAAGAGAGAGATGAGGTTTTGCGTAGACTACAGGGGTCTCAATGCAGTCACTAAGACTGACGCCCACCCAATACCAAGGGCAGACGAGCTTATCGATAGATTGGCTTCGGCCAACTACTTAAGTACGTTTGACCTGACAGCTGGGTATTGGCAAATCAGGTTAGCTGAGGACGCCAAGCCTAAGACAGCATTTTCAACCCCTGGTGGGCATTATCAGTTCGTGGTGATGCCCTTTGGTCTGAAAAATGCACCTGCCACCTTCCAACGGTTGGTGAATCATGTCCTTACTGGGCTGGATGACTTCTGTGCGGCATATCTTGACGATATTGCTGTCTTTAGCTCCACCTGGGAGGATCACCTGGTCCACCTGCGGAAGACGTTAGAGGCACTGCAAGCAGCAGGTCTCACTATCAAGGCCACCAAGTGCCAGATAGGGCAGACACAGGTTGTATACCTGGGCCACCTTGTCGGTGGAGGTCAGGTTCAGCCACTGGAGAGCAAGATACAGTCAATCAGGGACTGGGCTCCTCCAACCACCCAGACTCAGGTTCGAGCTTTCTTGGGCCTGACTGGTTACTACCGGAAGTTTGTCAGGAACTATGGTTCCATCGTGACACCATTAAATGAACTGACAAGTAAGAAAATGCCAAAAAAGGTTCAGTGGACAGCGAGCTGTCAAAAAGCATTCGATGACCTCAAGCAGGCCATGTGCACGGCGCCTATCCTCAAGAGTCCGGACTACTCCAAACCATTCATTGTCCAAACAGATGCTTCTGAGTTGGGTGTGGGAGCTGTTCTTTCTCAACTGAATTTTGATGGTCAAGACCAGCCCATTGCTTTTATAAGCAGACGGCTGACCCCTAGAGAGAAGAATTGGTCAGCTATTGAGAGGGAGGCCTTTGCTGTGGTTTGGGCCCTGAAGAAGCTGAGGCCATACTTGTTTGGCACTCACTTCAAGATTCAGACCGACCATAAGCCCCTCTTGTGGCTAAATCAGATGAAGGGTGAAAACCCCAAACTGCTTAGGTGGTCCATTTCCCTACAGGGGATGGACTTCACAGTGGAACATAGACCTGGTACTGATCATGGCAATGCCGATGGGCTCTCCAGATATTTCCACTTAGAACAAGAAGACTTACCTGGTCAAGGTTAGTTAGTTGTTCCGACGTTTGGGGGGGGGTCATGTAGGAGAGTAGGGTCTGCAATCCTATGATCACCCAGATTTTTTGCTTTTGTTTCACTGGTTTACGACTTTCTCTGGCTGTGGGCCTGCCATCCAGACCCACAGCCTGGCTGTTCTCTTTCTAAATTACGAGATGTACCCTAGGTGCATTTACCAATTGGTACTGGGCCACCTTATCAGACCTTGTAACCCAGGGCGTAGGTGTACCCAGGGCCGCCAGGGGCTGCAGCATGTATTATGCCACCCCTGGCTGGCCTCCTAAATTTGACACAACTGGCTGCATGACAGCTGGGGCAAAGTCGTGTAATCACCCTTTGCTTTAGATATAGTAGCCCTATATCTAACCCTCCAATGGACACCCGAGTTCCTATCAGTCACTCCTATGGCAGGCCTTGACAATCCTGAAGGCAGAGTGCATGGGCTCGTGTGAACTAAGCTCTGGCCCGAGCCGAGCCCGGTTGCAGCTTGCGGAATCAAGACCCAATGGCTGTTCCATGATAACGCGTACCATATCGGTAACTTCGGTGTCGCGTTATCAAGACATGTCGAGTAAGGTGTCATACGAATCGGGATGCTGCCCTCTCACCAACTCTGGCGACGAGGTTAGCATTCCGCCCTTCTAGAGGGACACGACATGTACGTAACTGTGAACCCCGGTTAAAGTTAACGAAAGCCTCAGCTCCACAAAATGGATGCTGCCACCACAGACACAAGTCTGACCTCCTGCTGCTGGGAGTCCTTCCAGCGAGGAGCACTTGGACAAAGGGTTTCCTGTCGAGGGCGGTGTTCGCACCGTCCCAGACAGGGTTTGTGTATTCTGGGTAGGTAGGGCTTTTGCGAGAAGGTGACTGCGGAGTGGCACCCCGGTGCTCACTACGCATCTGCCGGTTAGAACCAGTTCCAGGGGCGACAGCCCTGGCCTGGGGAAAGTCCGGCAGGGGAGAGGGGTGTAACTACCCCCCTTCCTGGTCCCACCCTTAGGGCAGGACCTAGTCATGTACCCACCCCTTTCTTTAGGATAAAGGCCGGAGCGGGGACCCTTCCAAATTAGATCATCTTTGAATCAAGAATACTTTCTACGAAAGGACTTCAAGACTCTTCTTAAGATTTCTCCCTTGTGACTAAGGAGTAGTCACCCTGCATCAGCGGGCACCATCTAAGAACTCTGCGGTTTGCTGTAAGTCCTTCCTCAAGGAATCCGACGGCCCAGCTCGACGAGAAACCGGCTTCCCTGGCACCTCTGACCTCTACCCACGTCATCAGCTCAGCTGTGATCTGTGGGTGCAACGAGACCTCGAGGGACCGGCCATCATCAGAACCTGCACGCTCTTAAAAACCAGCACGACCATCGAGGTAACTCTCTGGTGAGTGCTCTGGGGTCCGAGAAGCCCCGACCCTGAGCCGCTCTAGCACCGAAGTGCAGTCTCCCAGCATCTCCACGATCTGCGTGGGGCCCTTCTGCTCGCTGCTCAGCACGTTGTCTGGTCACTTGCCGTTGGCTTGTGCCCTTCTGTGACGACGACCAAGAATCAACACTGCCGGTCTGGTTGCTCCGGACTGGCCCCTGCTTCCATCTTTTGAGAAGCACCGCGGACCCTCCTGGTCCACCCAAGACGCCGACAACGACATCCGTCGTGGGACAGCTCGCACCTCCTCCGTGGTCGCCGACAACGCCTCCTGGTCCGTGAGACTGCAGAGCCTAGCGTCGCCCACTCACCTGGTCGAGGTGACGGCCAACTGGTGCCTTCCTGGTACCCTCTGACTACTGGCTAGTAGTACGAACTTGGTCCCCTCTGCTTTCAGGTTTCATCAATCTCTACGAACTATACCCCACTGGTCGCCGGCCAGCAACTCCTTTTCTTCCGGCTCCTGGCTCGTCAGCGAAGACCCCGACGCCTGTAAGACTTGCAGCCGCAGCCCTCGTGGCTAGGTAACTCGGCATTTCGGTGCCTGCATAGCCTCCTTACTCTAGGGTCCTGAGTCCCTCGCTTCCGACTTGCCTTAACCTTTCCGTGTCCTAGGACACTTGTCTTTAAACTGTGCACTTGAAGTATTTGCTAAAGAGATTTGGTTTGTGCTTAGTACCCTGTCCTCATAAAGAGTACAGGGCTGTTGTGATTCTTAATAAATATACTGTTTATTTTCATAACACTTGTGTGGTGTCCTTTCACTGGGTGTTCAAGGGGTACATGTGTGGTAAACAGCTGGCTTAACGCGCCCTCTCGAGTCTTTAGCCTTAGACTGCTCGTATCCACGCTACTAGGATAGCTGGTCTATAGGTTGACTTACAACCAAACACCATAAGGGTCGTTGGAACGATACATAGCGGTCGCTAGAATAGCGAACGTTGCATATCGGGCCAACTTCTCACACCCAAGAGATAAGAATCAACAATGGTTTAAGACAGGGATGTGTTTTGGCTTCATTATTATTTTCTATCTTTCTTGCTGACTTACCGAAATTATTATTAACTGAAAGAGGAGCAAGCCCAAAGGTAGAGGTAAAGCATCTGTCTTGCCTATTATATGCAGACGACTTAGTTATCTTAGACCAAACAGAATTAGAGTTGCAAAGAAAGCTAAATGTTTTTGAGACTTGTTGCCTATCCAAACACTTAATACTAAATATGGAAAAAACTAAAATATTGGGTTTTTGAAAGATAAAACATGAATATAGCTGGTTTGTGGGCCACACAAAATTGGGAGTTGTTAAAAAATACAAATATTTAGGTCTATGGTTTGATAGAGACTGGAATATGCACCTTCAGGCCCGAAAACAAAAGGTTTAGCTGGCATTTGTGGGTTGAAAAAATTCAATAGCATCTATGGAGACATATCTCATAGACCAGTGTCGAAAGCATTGAAGGCTATGATTCCCCCGCAAATGCAGTATGGGGCGGAAATCCTGTGCTTGGGGGGGAAATGTGCCTGGGAGAAGGAGGAAGGAAAATGTTTAAAATCTCTTCTCTCCTTGCCTAGCTCTTCAATGGTACAGGCTATTAGGCTAGAATAAGACTGGCCAGCATTGAACATACAAGTTCAGGTGAATCTGTGCAGATTTCGGAAAAGGTTGGGATCTTGAGAAGAGGAGAAAGTGTCATGTTTGTGTAGGAGGGATATACAACAGAGTGAATTGAAGTGGGCAATAGCTACCAGAAATAAACTGTACTCTATTTGTGAAACCCTAAAAGCAACAATTGACCCAGATTTATTGTGTATTCAAGAATGGAAGAGTGCCCTAAAAACCTTGGGAAATGAAAAATCCAGACAGATCGACATGGATTACTTGAAGCAAAAAAAGTCTGTGCAATTTATTATAAAAACCTGGAGTAACGATAATTCGTATCCATATTTAGATACTGTACCAAATCATAGGATGAGATTGGAATTATTAAAAGTGAGAATAGGTATCAATCCCGCCCGTGCAAATGAGAAAGTAAAAAACATACTAATGGATGACTATGGTAAATGTACATGTGGGCTAGATTTAAAATGTACTAGCGTTCATTTTGTAATGGATTGCCCAAAACTGATATCAGTACGGCGGATGATTTTAAGGCCACTCTTTTTAAAATATGGAATAAGCACAAGGTTGCAAGCAATTGAGCTACTTACGGACATGCAGTTCTTAGAGAGTCCAATCGCCTTGGCGAAGTTTAAACAAGTAGCCAAAAAATTTCTTATGGAACAATGAAATGGAATAGGGTGGTCTAAGGCGTGATAAATTGATGGAAATAGAAGGTCTGTATTTATTTTATGTATTGAAATTTTTAGGTATTTTGCCTTGACTTATAGTGTGTTATTACAAAAACATGTTTTTATGAGAACATAATGAAATTGGTTTTTAGGCTTTTTATGAATTTTAATAATTGTATTTTTATTCTGTGACATGATGGAATATGTAGTTTAAAGGCCAAATGATCATAATAAACGTATCTTTTGATTGATTGATTGACTCTGGCCTCTCCGCTACCTTTTGGGGTGGGGTCGCCTGGCTGTGGTTGTCCTGGTCCCCTTGTGAGATGCTTGTACTCTGTACTGGGGTTGCCTTGAAGGGGTGTTGTTTCCTGTTTGTCTTGGAGTGGGGCTCCTATCCTTGTTCTTTGTCTTTGGTCTCCTCCTGTTTTAGGTTGTCATAACATTTGGCATGTGTTTCTTGTCCCAAGGGGGTGCTGTCTACATTCTGGCAGGGTGGCGGTTCAGGGCTGCGCTCTGTCCCCTATTCCCTATTATTTATTCTTTATTCTTTCCCTGATTTGGATACTGCAGTGTCCAGCACTGCTTTGTATAGTGTTGTTCCTCACCATTCCTTCTTCCTAGTGTTCTGCTATTCGCACACTCTTCCCATGTTTCCACAGTTTGTCTTGTGGCTCCGCGTTGTGGCGTGGAAAAGTTCTCCGAAGAATACTGACGTAGGAGTGCTGGGGTGGGACTTATGTGACCTCGCTGACATCATGTGCGCAGACAACGTATGGGCGGAGTCGTGTGATGCCATCTCCTGGCGCGCAGGGATGTTGTGGCAAACGTTTTCTGGATCCAGTCTCACGCCTGGGGATAATTCTATGTTAAGGAATCTGCGGCTAGAATATTCTCTGCCAGATACATTGTTACCGAAGGTAAGTAACTCCTACGTCAGCTATTGAGAGGGAGGCCTTTGTTGTGGTCTGGGCCTTGTAGAAGTCGAGACCACACCTGTTTGATGCTAACCTCATTGTTCAGACAGACCATAAGCCCCTCTTATGGCTTATACACATAGACCTTGTCCCTCGCAAAACCGATCACAAAATGCATGTTACTCAACTTCAGATCAGCAATTAAACAGGCCACAGACATTGCCAAAACTATTCTACACCATGACTTGGACATTTTATTTCCTGACAGAAACCTGGCTAAATCAATGGTCTACACCCATGCTTGACTTACTCGATCCTCCAAACTATACCATCCAACACCTCGACCAACAGCATCAACCTGGAGGAGGGATTGTAATCATTCATGAGAACTCCCTTCTAGTCAAAACCTTCTCTGTAGACAATCTCACATCCTGTGAATACATGGGTGCAGAAATCTCCACAGCAGAGAAATCACTAGCCAAAGAACTCCTCTTTTATCACCTTCCAGGAGACTACCAGTAGTTCACTGAACATATAATGAAAACAATCACAATAACATTCCGTGCTACACCCCAATGCAATTTTTCTTCGTGACTTTGACCTTCACTGGAATGATGACGGCGATACACAGGTTTCTAATCTAAAACAATTCCTCGACTAACAAAACTTATCCCAATCTTGCACAAGCCCATCACACACAAAGGCTCAACACTCGACCTAATTGTAGGAAGGTGGATATCTGACTACATGGTTACCCCAACTTTTTGCCTACTGTTTAGCTGGTTTTCGACTTAGTTGGCATGGGATCCTGCTAATCAGGGCCCCAGGCTATCTGCTCCCACTGCATAATGGACTTTGGGAATTAGGTCACCTTTGTGAGCCCCTGTATAGTGTACCTTAGGTACCCAGGGCATAGGTGCATCCAAGGCCTACCAGGGGCTGCAGCATATATTATGCCACCCTTGGCTGGCCATCCAAACTGACACCACTGGCTGATCACTCAGCTGGGTAATCACCGTTTGCTTTAGATATAGTATATCTATATCTAACCTTATTTATAGACACATATACACCTATAAGTCACTCCTATGGCAGGCCTTAACAATCCTGAAGGCAGTGTGCTTGGTTTTATGTGAGATGGTGCTCTAGCATGAGCTGAGCCTGTCTGCAGCTTTCAGAACCGTGTCCTTATAGCTATTCTCTTAAGTGCATTATAATCCTCGCGGTTAATGTTAACTTTGGTTTGGCTTTATCGAAACATGTCGTGTAAGGTATCAAACACTTTGGAATACTACCCCCTCGCCAGTTCTGGTGACGGGGGTAGCATTTCACCCTTCTAGAGGGAGAAGACATGTAATAACTAGTAACCCCGTTAAAGTTGAACAGAGGCTCAGCATCACAAAATGGATGCTGCTGCCACAGACACAAGTCTGACCTCCTGCTTCTGGTAGTCCTTCCAGCGAGGGAGGCTTGGACAATAGGTTTCCTACCTTGGGAGGTGCTAGCACCACCCCAGACAGGCCATAGTGTATTGGGGCGGGGAGGGCTGAATGAAATGGGACACTGCCTGGGGCACACAAGGTGCTCCATGCGTAGCCCGGTTCAAACCAGTTGCTGGGGCACTCCAGCCCCAGCTCTGGCACAAAACTGGACAAAGGGAAAGGGGTGTAACCACCCCCTTCCCTGGTCCCACCCATAGGAGGGACCTAGCAGGTAATCCAGCCCCTTTAATTAGTATAAAGGTAGGAGATGAGTCTAGAGACTTTAGATTATCCTGAACTGAAACTTGAAACTTGAAACGAAACTCTGGACCTTCGACATTCTACTGCAACTAGAAGACTGAAGAATCTCCCTTGTGGTCAAGGAGTGACCACCCTATGCAAACAGGCACCACCAGTAATTTTCTTTGTCGACGCTTCCGCTGGAACCCGAGCACAGAGCTAGACAGGACCTGGACTTCCAGACTTCTCTGACCCCGAGCCACATCCACAGCAAAGCTGAGACCCATGGCGGTGACGAGAGACGTGGGACCGGACTCCCTGGAAAACCTGCTTATTGCTAAATGTGCAGCTTCTGAGGCACCCTCGAAGTTGTGCATTGGGGATTGAGAAGCCCCAGCCCCGAGCACCATTTTCACCGAGGTACAGCCCTCCACACTCACCGAGTGCCGCGTGGGGCCTGCTGTTGCTTTTGAGCTCGACGCGCCTTTCCGGTTACTAGCCTGTTGACTAGTTGCCCCTTTGAAGGTGAACCTTTGAATCTACACTGCTTGACTGGTTGCTCCAGGCTTACTCCTGCTTCCCTGAAAAGGAGAAGCTCCACAGACCTTGCTGGTCTGACCCGAGGCCAATCTTCGATTCCTGCGTGGGTTGCATTTGCCAAGGCTTGTTGGGTCCAATCCGGATCCCGACGCCGCAGACATCTAGATCCATCGCGGGACAGCTCGATTCCAGCGCCTGGTTATCATCGAGGCCTCCTGGACCTCGTGTCTGCAGAGACAAGCTTCACAACATCACCTGTTTGCTTCACGACATCGCCTGGTTCCTTCCTGGTTCCTTCCTGGTCACTGGCTAGTGACCCAGACTCTGTCCCCTCTGCTTTCACGTACTCTTCATCCTCGATCCACCCTTGGATCCAACCGGACATCTTCCTCCTGGTCGCCTGCAGCATCTTTTTGCAGGTGTCCATAGGATTCAGCGACGAAACCCGACACCAAAAGACACCTATGCACCCGGCTTCCCTGGGTGAGGTAACGTGGGTACTCCGGTGCTCCTGTGGGTAATAACTTTTCAAGTGTCCTAGTTTTAAGTGGCTTTCTCATAGTCCATCCGGAAGTGTCCTAAATCAACTAGTTTCTAACTTTTACGTTCCCATTGTATCCCTATGTTGACTCACGTGTGTGTTTAGACACTGCGCATGCTTCCTGTGGGCCTCCTGTTTCCTAACCTTTTGGTAGTTCACTGTAGCCCCAGCGATTTCATAGGCCCTAGGCCTACTCCCTGTTCATGACGTGGTTCTTATACCACTATTTTAGTATATGGTTTGCAACGCCCCTAGGGCTTGACTGTATTTTGTGCAACTTATTGTATGATAATTAAGTAACTTATCTGAAAGAGACACGTTAGTGATAGATTCCTTACCTTAGAATAACCCCAGGCGTCAGACTGGATCCGGAAAGTTTTGCGTAGCAGTACCCTTGCGCGTCGGTAGGCGTCGTCTGCGGCTCCGCGTCCGTCGTCGGTGTCGTGGGTGCCGTGATGACGTCGTCGGAGTACTTAGACGCCGTCTCCGCGTGCTGACGTCAGTTCTTCTTTTTTCCGCGCCAGCCAGCGCAGATCTGGAAAGAGCAGTTCCCTAGTCACTTTTTGACTAAACTTTTGTGATCTTTTTGATCCCTTTTCAAAGTCTTTACGACTCCGACGGTGCCGTTAGGGATGCCCGGCTTCAAGCATTGCGACGAGTGCGACCGTACCATGTCGGTCACGGATCCCCACCGCTTGTGCCTGATGTGTTTGGGCGTCGACCATGACGACGAGGCCTGCTCCGACTGTCGGGCCCTGTCGAGGAAGGCCAGGCGGGAGCGGTCACGCAGGCGACTCGAGATCCGCCAGTCGGCCCCGCGCCGTGTGAGGTCCCGGTCCCACGGGAGGTCGAGGGACAGGTCGCGGGGACGGAGCCGTCACAGCTCCGGGAGTCGGCGCCACTCCTCCGGGTCCAAATCATCAGGTAAGAAACACAAGAAGTCGAAGAGGCATCATCGCTCTTCTGACTCCCCCCGACGCTCGCGCGATGCGGCCGGGGGTTCGGGTGACACTGCCCACGCGGCTCCTCGGGAGTCGCGGGCGCCGCGTTCGGCCCCATACCCCCCGGTCCCTGGGCTGAACGCGACGCCGGAGGAGATTGAGCGTTTCCTCAAGGCCATGAGGTCCCTTTCTCCTCCGACGGGTTCCGCGGTGCCTTCGGGCCACGTGAACCCGTCTGGGGGCCCTAGTGTGTTGGGGGCTACGACCCCGACGCCGCCGGGTGCTTCGGCCTCAACGCCGCCGGTAGCCTTCGGGCCCAGCGCCGCAGGGCTCCAAGATCCCGACACCGCCGGTGCCCTCGGGCCCGGCGCCGCAGGGTACAGCGGCCCCGGCGTCGTCGGCGCCTTCGGGCCCGGCGCCGCTGGACCCTCCTCGGGCGATGGATCGTCACCGGTAGACCTTACGACCCCCCCGGCATCGGTCCGTGTGGTGTCCCCTCCGGCGTCGTCCTCGGACGGCGCCGTCCCCGATGCCTCCTCTCAATCGGTTCCGACGTCGGGACGACGCCGATCTCGACGCCGTTTGGAGATTTTTGTTTCTATGAACCGACCCCATTCACTTACGACCCTGAGTATCAGGAGATGGGGAAGGGGAGAATTGGGAGGGGTCTGAAGACCCTCTGACCAGGGAATGTCAGTCTAGCATGGACTGGACAGGAGACCTTGGGGAGGCCAGTGGCCTGGACACCTCTCCAGACACTGGATTTGTCTCTCCTCCTACCGTGGCTTCGGAGGAGGGTGCTACTTATGGTGTGGTGTTGATGAGGGCTGCTAAGGCCTTGGGCCTTGAGCTCCCCGTCGCGGCCGTGAGGACTAACCTCCTCACTGAGGTCCTTAAGCCGCAGTCATGCTCCATGGAGCCTCTGCTGCCGTTTAATGAGGCCTTGACGGACGTTCTTTTGGGCACTTGGTCCAGGCCCGCTACGGGTTTGCCTGTAGATAGGAACGTGGCCAGACGCCACCGCCCGGCCCCGGGCGACCCATGTTTCCTGTCCACCCACCCCACCCCAGAGAGTCTGGTTATCCAGGCCTCTAACTCCCAGACCGCATTCCCGACGGCTCCCCCCGATCGGGAATCCAAGAGGTACGAGGCCTATGGCAAGAAGGTATTCTCGTCCCTTAGCTTGGGACTGCGGTCTTCCAACACCGCATGCCTCTTGGGCCGTTACACCCACTCTCTGTGGGAAACGGTGGCGGAAGTGCTGCCAGAGTGTCCGTTGGAGGTACGGGCCAAACTCGGCCAAGCCCCAGTGGAGGGCCGGGACGCAGCAAAGTATTCAATCAGGTGCGGACTGGATACTACTGACTCGCTGGGCAGAGCGATGGCTACGACGGTGGCGATACGACGCCACGCCTGGCTGAGATCCGCCAACTTCTCGGCAGACGTCCAGAATACACTCATGGACATGCCATTCGATGGGCGTCGCCTCTTTGGCGACAAGGCAGACCACGCGCTTGAGCGCTTTAAGGACTCCAGGGCTACGGCCAAGTCCTTGGGCCTCTCGGCCCCGCGCCAGCAAATGGGTGCCTTTCGCTCCTTTCGTGGCCAAGGAAGGGGCGCCCCCACACGTGACACCAGCCACTCGCCGCAAACTGTCGTCCAGCGCGGCGGCGGCCGTGGAAACTGCCGTGGAGGCGGTCGGGGAAACAGGCGGAGCCAGTCCACACCTGCCCCCGCAGCATCCGCCTCTAAACCCTCCTAGTCCGTGCTTTTCGGCCCATGTGACGCCAGTGGGAGGCAGGGTTCGCCATCACCACTCTCACTGGCGCACAGTCACTTCGGACAGGTGGGTGCTGCAGATCGTCCAGAGGGGCTACTCCCTCCCCTTCGAGACGACCCCTCAAGCCATGCCACCGCAACACCACCGCATATCGGGGGATCACTTGCGGCTCCTGCAGGAGGAAGTTTCGGCCCTCTTGGCCAAGGGGACCATCGAGCGTGTTCCTGGGCCAGAAGTAGGTCGTGGTTGCTACTCCCACTACTTCCTGGTACCCAAGAAGGGCAAAGGGGGCCTACGCCCTATCTTGGATCTGAGGAACGTCAACGGCTTCCTCCGGAAGGAGAAGTTCAAAATGCTGACACTGGCTCAGGTCTTGGCTGCCCTAGACCCAGGAGACTGGATGGTAGCGTTGGACTTGCAGGATGCGTATTTCCACATCCCCGTCCTGCCGGCCCACCGGCGTTACCTGCGGTTCACGGTAGGCCTCGAGCACTTTCATTTTACCGTGCTCCCCTTCGGCCTTACCAGCGCCCCACGGGTGTTCACGAAGGTGATGGCGGTGGTTGCAGCTCACCTGCACAGGTTAGGGGTGTCAGTCTTCCCCTACCTAGACGACTGGTTGTTGAAGGCGGGCTCGCCCCAGACAGTCGTCAGCCACCTCCAGACTACGGCGGATCTCCTGCACCTGCTGGGATTTTCCATCAATGTGCCGAAGTCACACCTGTGCCCCTCTCAGAAGCTCCTTTTCATTGGAGCGGTTCTCGACTCGGCGCAGTTTCGGGTTTACCCGCCCGAACAGCGGGTCCGGGATATACAGGCTCTGATTCCGGTCTTCCGGCCGTTATCCCGGGTTTCGGTCAGGTTGACGCTGCGGCTTCTGGGGCTGATGGCCTCCTGCATCCTTCTGGTGCATCACGCACGGTGGCGGATGCGGGCTCTGCAGTGGGAGCTGAAGTTTCAGTGGGCCCAGCACCGGGGCAACCTGTCCAACCATGTCCTGATCTCGGAGGGCACTGCGAGACAGCTGCAGTGGTGGCTCACGGACCGCGATTGGGTCAACGGCAGATCCCTCTCCCTTCCCCAACCGGAGCACGTAGTTGTGACGGACGCGTCCCTCCAGGGCTGGGGAGGCCACTTGGGAGAGGCGGAGATCAGAGGTCTCTGGTCTCCGGCAGAGTCCCGGCTCCATATCAATCTGTTGGAGCTGCGGGCGATTCGTCTGGCACTGAAAGCATTCCTCCCGTCTGTCCGAGGGAGTGCAGTGCAGGTGTTCACGGACAACACCACCGCCATGTGGTACTGCAACAAACAGGGCGGAGTGGGGTCGTGGACCCTTTGCCAGGAGGCTCTGCGTCTCTGGCAATGGCTGGAACATCAGGGCGTGACTCTGGTGGTTCAACACCTGGCAGGTTCTCTGAACGCCAGGGCGGACGAACTCAGCCGTCGGTGCTCGATGGATCACGAATGGCGTCTGAACTCGGACGTGGCGCAAGGCCTCTTTCTGCGATGGGGAGAGCCTTGGTTAGATCTATTCGCCACCGAAGAGAACGCGCAATGTCATCAGTTCTGCGCGTTGAAATTTCCAAGGCGGCACTCGCTCGGAGACGCTTTTCGTCGCGAGTGGATCTGCGTTCTGTTGTACGCCTTTCCGCCTATTCCTCTTCTGCCCAGAGTGCTGAAGAAGATCAAGCGCGACCGGGCACAAGTCATCCTTGTGGCTCCGGACTGGGCACAAAGGTACTGGTATCCCGAGCTACTCAGTATGTCAGTCGATCCCCCGGTTCGTCTGCCTCTTCAGGAGGACCTTCTGTCGCAGCAGCAGGGGACGGTCCTCCACCCGAACCTGTCCAGTCTCCACCTCCATGCTTGGAGATTGAGCGGCGACAGTTGAGGCCATTTGACTTGCCTCCTGAGGTTTGCAACATCATTCTGGCAGCCAGGCGTCCCTCCACGAAAACGGTATACGCCTGCAGGTGGAACAGATTTGTGGCATGGTGCACAGCAAAGGCTGTGGATCCCCTCAATGCCCCTCTCTCTGAGGTTCTTCTCTTCCTTCTTTCTCTTGCCCAGCAGGGCTCTGCTCTGGGCACTATCAAGGGCTATCTTTCGGCTCTTTCAGCCTTTCTGAGGCTGCCTGACCAACCTTCTTTGTTCAAGTCCCCTATTGTAAACAGATTCCTGAAGGGCATCACTCATACCTTTCCTCCTGTTCCCTTTGTGATGCCTCGGTGGGACTTGAACCTGGTTCTAACTTTTCTGATGTGCGCTCCCTTTTAGCCACTTCATAACTGTCCACTTCGCCTTCTTTCTTTGAAGACTGCCTTCCTGATAGCCATCACCTCTGCCAGGAGAGTGAGTGAGCTCCAGGCTCTCTCTTGTAAGCCTCCTTTCCTTTCAGTCCATCCGGACAAGGTTGTTTTGAGGACTAGGCCCTCCTTCTTGCCTAAGGTGGTCACGGCCTTCCACATTGGGCAGTCCATCACTTTGCCCACCCTCGAGAGAGGAGGAGAGGCTCCACCGTCTGGACCCAAAACGTGCGCTCTCGTTCTATCTGGATCGCACATGCCAGTTCCGGGTGGATGATCAACTCTTTGTTGGGTACGCGGGCGCTAAGAAAGGTAAAGCGGTGCACAAGAGGACCATTTCTCGATGGATTATCATGTGCATCCAGGCGTGTTACTCCTTGGCTAAGAAGGAACCCCCTGTTGGGCTGAGGGCTCATTCCACTCGAGCCACGGCCACTACAACTGCCTTGGGTCGAGGTGTGCCCTTGCAGGACATTTGCCAGGCAGCTACGTGGGCCTCGTTGCACACGTTTGCTAGGCACTACTGCCTGGACAGTCAAGTCCGGAGGGACGGATACTTTGGCCGTTCCGTTCTCCAGGACTTTCTGGTGTAAATATTGGTTCGCAGACCCACCACCACGGGCATGGTATTGCTGGGGTATCTATTCTAAGGTAAGGAATCTATCACTAACGTGTCTCTTTCAGATGCACAAGTTACTACTTGTGTAACGATATATCTGTAAGAGACATTAGTTAGTGATAGATTCCTTACCGACCCACCCATCCTCCCCGTTCTGCGAACCGATATCAGGGCCCTAGTTTCTTGGCACCAGTGTCGGTTTTTGTCATGGCTCTGTGCTTCTGGCGCGGAAAAGCTGTGGCTAAGAACTGACGTCAGCACGCGGAGGCGGCGTCTAAGTACTCCGACGACGTCATCATGGCGCCCACGACGCCGACGACGGACGCGGAGCCGCAGACGACGCCTACTGACGCGCAAGGGTACTGCTACGCAAAACTTTCCGGATCCAGTCTGACGCCTGGGGTTATTCTAAGGTAAGGAATCTATCACTAACTAATGTCTCTTACAGATATATCGTTACACAAGTAGTAACTTGTGCGTTATGTGCTTTGGCCGCTGGCCTCATAAAGAGTTCAGAGGGGTTGTGTTAGTAATAAATACATATATATTTTATGTATAACCTGTGTGGTGTCCTTTCATTTGGTATTCAAGGGGTTACATATGGTAAAACAGCTTGCTTCACATGCCCTCTTAAGTTTTAGCCTAAGACTGCTTTGTCCATGCTCCCACTAGGATAGCTGGTCTATAAGGTTGACTTTACAACCATCACCATAAGGGTTTTTTGGACTGATACAGGGTGCCCGCTAGAATAGTGGACATCACATATCAGGCCAACTTCTCACACTAATCATATCCTCAGAAGGTATATTGACAATAGGAGTGAGTTCAAAACACTAACTGAGGAAGAGGTCCAGAAGATCTTACTATCTATGAAACCGACTTCACATTTCAACAACCCCATCTCCTCCGCTATTCTAAAGGAACTCAGTCACCTTTTCTCACCTATACTAAAGAAGATTGTAAACTCATTGCTGAAACAAGGCGGTATCCCAGATTGCATGAAGACTCGGCTAGTGATGCCCTACAATCCAGAACAACTTTTGTTTGGTGTCAAATATACCCTTTCTAGAAAAATTACAGGAAAATGTGTGCACAACCCACTTAACCGGCACATTGACCAATTCAACCTACTCAACAAATTTCTATCAGGATTTAGAACACAGTACTGAATCAGCCATTGTTCACATAATGAACGACACCCTTACTAGACAGCAATGACTCTTGCCTACTTATCCTCCTAGACCTCTCATCAGTGTTTGACACATACTATCACAACATCCTACTAAAAGTACTAGAAAACAGAATGGGGTTGTCTGGGAAAGTGCTCTCATGGTTTTCATCCTTCCTGCAGAATCACTGACAATGCATCAAACTAGGCAACTCATTATCTGACTCCTCTTCAGTGAGATGAGTCCCTCAAGGATCAACAATTTCCCCCACACTCTTTCACCTATATATGGACCCACTAACGGGAATCCTCAAACAGACCAGAGGTAAAGCTGCGACGACTGCGTTAGCACGAGAAGTTCCTGTCCTGGATATCTGCCAGACAGCAACGTGGGATTCCTTGCACACTTTCACAAAATATTACTGCCTGCACAGTCAGGTCCGTCAAGATGGGCACTTTGCCCGTTCGGTCCTGCAGGATATCCTCTTATGAAAGTGGTCCGCAGACGCATCTCCAGGGAGGTATTGCATGGGTATCTATTCAAATGGTAAGGAATCTTCAGCTAGAAGTCTCTAACAGATGAACAAGCTACTTACCTTTGGTATCGCCTTAACCGGTAGTGACTCTATCTAGCCACAGATTCCTTATCGACCCACCCATCCTCCCAGCTCTGCAAACAAATTTCTAGGGTCAGGGATGTTCTCTTGTCCGAACCCCTGGTGTGGAAAGTTGCAAAAAGAAACTGAAATCTGAAAGACACTGTAGTTATTAGATTCCTTACCTTAAAATTACCCACAGGCGTCAGACTGGATCCGGAAATCCCAGCGACCACGACGCCGACGACCGACGAGGAGTGGACCAATGCCACCTACCGATGCGCAGGGGTACTGTTACGAAAGAATTCTCCAGATCCAGTCTGGCGTCTGGGGATAATTCTAAAGTAATGAATCCATAACTACATATGTCTCTTACAGATACATTGTTACCGAAGGTAAGTAACTTGTTCATCAGCACACCGTGGTGGCACCTATGTAGGCACCTTGCAGGTCACTTCTGGGGCAGACGATACCAAAGACGCGACTCAGAGCCAAATGACACCACCTACTGGCACGCAGTGGTACTGCTTGAGAAAAATTTCCAGATCAAGTCTGACAGCTGTAGATAATTCAAAAGGTAAGGTATCTGCGGCTAGATAGTCTTTAACAGATAATGCATTACCAAAGGTAAGTAACTTGTTCTTTAAGTGTATAGGCTGGACATTTATAAACTCGTTATAGAAAAGATGAATTCATCCAGTTTTCCTTTTTTGTTTCAAGGATGAATACATTCCCACAATGCCAGATGATATCCTTTTTGAACTAACCAAATGGCAAAAAAAGTATTCCACTGAAAAAGTGTGGCGTAAGTATTTTTATTATTAACATTTCCTTTGTTTGCATCATATTTTAATGTTTTTCTTTTCGTTTTCAGAAAGCAGAAGTATACATTCTGTTTGTGCCTCTTGCTAACCCACTATACGCATATTCATTCTATTTATGAAGTGTTTAACCAGGATTAAATTGTTTTTTGGCCATTGAGACCAAAACAAATGTTTTCACAAACGTTCTGCGGGATGATCTAGCAACATCTAAGCCTTTACTTTCCTTTATTGGCACCCTCACAGGCACCCTGATGGCTTCTTGGTAAAAAACATGTTATTTCTTGTGTGTGAACCTGAAGATGGCCCGACGTCGTAGATCAGGATATGTAACCTATATTTTCTCACCAGGCACCCCACTACAGAGAACCTTATTTTACAATCGTTGACCAGTAAAGAGGATCCAAATTAATTTCCAACCAGATAGAGAATCCAAGAGGAATATTTTTGGCAAATGCAAGTTTTTTTGCACCAGTGTGGCACTGCAATATGTGAACACAGTCCGCTTACTGGGCTGCTAAACACAAGCCCTTTTGGAAATGCCAGTAAGATCTGCAGGTAGTCCCAGATGATCTTAGGCCCGATGATATATGATGGGCAGGACACAGCCGAGTAGGTTATCCCCGCAGGCCTGAATTCACAGATTGTCTGGGCAGGACGTTTGATACCTGTGTTGTCCTTGGTAAACATGCCTGATGATGTCAACTGGATTCTACTTGATTCTCGAGTGATGTACCAGGCCTCCCTAATGGACATGTCCTTTGATGGGTTCTGCTCGTTGGACTGCACTTTGGAATACATTAAAGATAGCAGAGGTATATCATGTTTTCTGTTGATCCTTTCCAAATGGTTTCCTCATTATTTATGGAAGTTCAGAGACTATCCAGAGGGCTTGTATATAGACAGAAAAAGCTTTCCCAGTCATTGTTGCAGCAGACAACTCAGTCCTTTCGAGATCATAGACGTGGGTCTTGAAAGCAACGTATGGGTCAGCAGGGGCATCCGTCTTCTGAACCATTCATTGAGGTAATCCTGAAAACTGTGAAGTTCACAGATTTTCATCCACTGCAATGAGTCCAGGACATTGCACCCTTGATGCTAATGTTCCAAGCTTCGGCCTGGACCATGATGAGAGTGATCTGCTATGCTAGGTGGCACATACATACTCTACAATGGAACTTTAAGTTGCAGTTGGCCCGGCATTAAGGCATCCTTTTTGACATCCAGAGGAGGCAGCTCAAGAAGGAGTGGTGGCTGATCATAAGCAATTGGTCCAGCAAAAGGTATTTCTCCCTTCCCCGCCTACAGCTGGTGGATTATCTAGGGGCGTGTCAGATCCATACTTGTCTCCTAAAGCTCGTGACAAGGTCCTCTAAAAAGTTCAAATACAACATGACACACACTTGTGTGCCATGTCCCCTAACACTGCATATGGTATTTACTGCCAGTACAAGTGATTAGGGAAGGCATTATAAAAACATGTCCTGGTGGCCAAAAACGAGTTCCCCAGCTATATGATTGTTTCACTGAAACTGGAGATGTTTAGTATCAAACATCTCGTATTAATAAACCCACACTGATTCCAGCTATGGATTTATTAATACATGCACCCAGAGGGCAACTTAGAGGTTCCCCTGATAACCTACCAACTACTAGTGTGCTGACTGACTGATCCTAGCCAGCCTGCCACAACAGATGTGTTTCTGACCCCCAGGGGTGAGGGCCTTTGCTCTCTGGAGGTCAGAAACAAAGCCTCCTCGGGCAGAGGATGTTTACACCCCATCCCACAGGTTGACCTGTGAATTAGCATTACAAGGCTTATTATTAGGCTTCAAAGAGTCCACTCCCTTTGGTATGCAAACCTGGATTCCCTCACCGGAGATTATGCCGATACCCCCCTGTCAAGGGCCCATTTGGCCCCTGGACAGAAGGGAAAATTAGTTGTCAGAGAGGCGTGGTAACCTTCAGGCTAGTTTCCACCATATGGTGGGCTTCCTGAAGTGAATGCAAAATTTTAGAGTCTGCCATATTTCTGATTGCAGCATTTGGAACTCTGGGACAGGGTTATGCCCACTTCCCACAGGAAGTGGGCATATATGGGGCGTAGCGACCCCAGGGGTCATCAGCCCATTGGCTACTACCCTACACTCCCCTAACACCCCTACATCTAGTATTTAGAGGAGCCTCTGGCACCATGAAATCAGATCCTACCAACCTAAAAGAAGAAGAAGGACTAAAGAGCCTTGTAAAGCTAGAGCTGTGGAAGCAGCAACAGACTAGGCACCAACCCTGCTGACCTGTCCGCTGTTCCCGACAATTGTGCCAAAGTCAACTCAACCTGTTAGCTGCTGTGCCTCCAAATGTCTGGGAGGACCGCCAGCACTTCTGCCAAGACTAAGGACCTCCCATGGAGCAGCAGAACTGCTTTCCTGCACCCTGCAGGTACCAAAGAAAGCCCAAGTAGAAGTGGGCCAATTGTGCCAGCGTGCTCCCCCAACCCTCCAGAGAATAAGTCGACTGTGGGTTTACCAGGAGGGGACTCCTTGACGCCTCCTGCAGCCTATTGGTGCAGCACTCCACCCGACCACAAGTGACTCGTCTATGAAAAACTCAACACCTCAAGACACTTCCGCACCCGTCTTCCCTGGGTTGAGTGGAAGTGGACTCCAAGGTGTCACCACGTCCCTGAACATTGTGAGACATGAGCCCCCTGTTGGGTTACCCTGCCTGGTTTCCCAGTCCAAGTCTGCAACCTGTTTTTGACTGAACCGATCCCCAAAGGATAACATTGGGCACCCGATGCTGAAAGCACCTCTGCACCCGGCTGCCCAGGTTCCGCCTGAGGTGACCTGTTGGTGTTGCCTTGGACCTTGCCTCTTACTTACCTTGATTGGTCCCATAAGTCGCTGTGAAGTGCCCAAATACAGTACATGTTTTTCCCCCCATAGGATAACATTGGGAATCCGATGCTGAAAACCACCCCTGCACCCTGCCGCCCCAGTGCCTCCCGAGTGACCTGTTGGTGTTGCCTTGGACCATGTTCCATACTTATCAAAGTCCAGGAGATTAGTCCCGTAATTCATTGTGAAGTACCTGTATGTAGTGTATGTCTTTCCTCCAAAGGATAACATTTCCTCTTCAGAAACTAAAACTGTAAAAATTCATAACTTGAAACGTACTTACCTGATTTTGTGATCTTGGGGCCTTAAGTTATAAAAAGATGCATATTATTTTTATACATTGGTTTGGATCTCCTTATTGAGTGTGATGCATCATTTATTGACTATATGTGTATTTTCTAACACTCCTCTTAAATAAGTCTATGGCTGCTCAACCACTGCTACCCCCTAGAAGATCACCTTGAGACTGCTAGGGCAAGCCCCTATCCACTTGTAAGAGATACCTTGATTATTTGCACACTATACCTCTTTTTGGTATATTATATAAAGAGCCAGCTTTCTACAACATAGTTCTTGAACATCTATCCTTCTCTCACTGAACATCGTCTCGCCAATGGCTCAATCCCCCCTCAATATCGCTGACAGCAAGTTGAAGGCTGTCAACACAACACGCAGACCCCTTTATGATTTCTAATTATTATCTTCCTGCTTTATTGGTCACGCTGATGTAGTTTACTTCTCCCATGACAATGGAATTCAGACATAAATAATATTAACTGAACTACTTAAAATGAGCAGCAGTGAAGCAGTCTTCTGCTTCTCTGTTAATTGTAAATTGAAAATCAATAAAAAGTGTTAAAAAAATAAAGAAGCACTCCTTATAACCTAAAAGGTCTATGAGAAAACAGGTGCGTACACCTTCTAACATGTTTTCCATTCACTCTTATTAGTACAACACATGCAATCAGGATGGGGAGTCAGACTTACTACATGAATTTATGCTTAACCTGTAGGTGTACGCTTCCTCCACAGGGATGCATGGAAAAAATCCTGTGCCCACTACCATGATCAGGTTCCATAACCCGTTAGGAGTATCAGTACTTGGTCATGCAGGTAGTAGCTATTTGCATTAAAAGAACTACCGCCTACCTCAAGAACCCAAGCGTTGGTGTAGAGCAGCATAGTATACTCATATAGAGTACTTGATATTAGGTCTGACTGAAAAAAATAGGAGTAGAGTCACAAAAAGACCCTGCAACAAGGACTTTCAAGTCTACACTTACAACCATTCTTCTTCAAATAGAGCCTTCCCTTATCAAGATAAAGAGACCTCCCTGTCAATATGGGAAAGCAGAGTAGACCATTCTAGTTAAAGTGGGAAGGATGCAAGTAGCAAGCAGGAATGATTGCTCCAACTACATGTGTATAGTTGATCACATAATAATATGTTGTTATGGTTTCTGTGATGCACTATTGTAAATTCTTGCTGTCTAATTACCTGCTTTATTTCTTCCAAATACAGAGTGCTGCTGCGGAGAGTACCATGTGCTGGAAAATGTAAGTTACTTGTTCCCTACCTATTGTAAGTCTTGCATTAGAATACAGTGGTTGCTCTTTCAATGTTAAAAGGCTACTGTTAAGTCACTCATATTGAGTTGTGTACAGTAGATTTACCTCATTTCTCTGTTAAATCCGAGACATGGGGAAGATTGTGATTTAGGTGAAGGTAGGATAGTGATTGAAAATGTGTGGTGTACATGAAAACTATATAACGCGTAGGAAGCACGTGGCTCATTAGTCGAGCCTATTAATCACAGTTTTCACCAATAAAAGTTGTATAGCTATGGTCTCAATTGTTAAACACAGTACTAAATCTCTGTTGTTCAAGCTGGCTTGGTTGAAAAATGTCGACGTCTCGACCCCAATATATCAGTAGGCTATTAAAATCTTACGACAGGCACTTCATCAGGACTGTGGTGTGGGGGTGGGTGAGGGGATCTAGGGAAGAGTATGAAAACGACTTTAGAGATGGTCATACAGATCAAAACTTGCATCTATAAGATTAGAGGAGCAGGTAATTACCATGGGTCGCCTCTGGAGAGAGGCTGTGGGTGTGTAGGGTCATGTGTGGCTCCTCATACAGGAGAGCGGAAAGACGGCACCTGGGAGGATAAGGTGCAGAGTCAGGGTACAGAGATCTAAGTATCTTTGCAACAGTATTTGTAATGCAATAAGTCACTTACTACAAGGGAGATAGTATCTGTGTCATGCCGGATTAGTCGGTAGTCAAATGACATATAGAACAATCTGGAGGAAGATAAAGGTAACGCTTAACAGGACCGTGCACTCGTTCCTTCGAGGTCAATACAAAAATATAGTAAACCACCTTAAATTACGCGCTTTGATAGAATACCTGACCGATGGTGTTATCTGGTGGTGATGTGCCTGAAAAAAACCCTTAGA
Organism: Lissotriton vulgaris; assembly: GCF_964263255.1. NCBI lineage: Eukaryota > Metazoa > Chordata > Amphibia > Caudata > Salamandridae > Lissotriton > Lissotriton vulgaris. The sequence continues at coordinate 1,539,713,185 of NC_141696.1, read as the reverse complement.
GGTTAATGCTGGCAGGGTACATAAAGGACCATGTGTAGAGTTGTATACCCGCTCGCCAAGGAAATGTGGAAACAGTTGGATATAGTTGGTTAAAAAGGGCCACACCTAAATAATAATGTGCATGCCTGTAAATAGCGTTGTACCCCAATCTTAAAATAAACCATGTCAGTTACAAGTGAAAGAAAATGAATTAATTGTCTGGATTGGAGAGAAGTTTAAAGCTCGAGAATAAGGCGTCTTTAAGTAAATCTAGGGGTAAGAGTCGAGGGGAGGGCATCTACGACCTAGCTAATAACCCACAGTGGCAAAACGGTATAATGAATACACAAAATACCTGCGTTGTAGCAGAGCCTTCTGGAACTTTCAAGTTTCCTGCGTGTCTAAAAATAAAGATAAAACGAGTTAAAAAGTAGCTAAGTGCGCGTTCAGCACAAGTCACAGTCAAGTGATTCTAAGAGTCAAGTGCTAGCTAGAACTCACCACTACTCTGAAGGGAAGAATCCGTGTGGGCGGAACGACACGGAGGGCTGGGGTGGACTAGCTTAAATAGAGATATCTATCACACATGACAGCGCAAGTCGTGCAGGCACTGGATGCTCTCAGGCTGTGACACGTACGGTGGGGGCACTGAAAACAGACTAACTGGACATGGTGAGTACTTGGGTACACTCCAGATTGGCTACTGGTTGTACACTTGTAAGTCCCTAGTATATAGTACTGAGGTACCAAGGGCATAGGTACACCATGGCTGTGTCATGGGCTGAAGCATGTATTATGTCACCCATGGGAGACCACTCAAATTGTGACTCCAGGCCTGCCATTGCAGCTTGTGTAAGCTGGTGCTATTACCTCTTATGACAGAAATTAGTTTCCCTATATCTGAGGTTACTACACTTAAAACCTATAAGTCACCCTAAAACAGGTCTTTCAATCCTGAAGGCAGGGTGCTGGGTTCTGAGTGTAAGGGTGTCCCTGCATGAGCAGGGCTCCCCTTCAACCTTCGGGGTCCATTCTCCTGGGTTGTAAGTGCATCAGCCATTAAGACATATAGGGTGGCCATGCTTCATTACGGAATGACCATTTCTAAACTGGTTATAACAAACCCTGTCATTTTTGGTATAAAACCTGGTGGAATCATACTCCCACGCCATTAATGGTGTGGGAGTGTAAAGCTCCTTCGGGAGGCCCTCAGTGCTCCTGGTACTAGTCTTCCAGAACCAGACAGCAACCGTGGGCTGCCTACGACCAGAATCACGATTCTGCCCTCCTGCTGCTGAGTCAAGCTCGAGCAGGGTAGGGCAAAATAATAGGTATCCTGTCACGGGGAGGTGTGACCACCTCCAAGACAGGGGTTAGTGTATTCAATCAATCAATCAGGGAATTGTAAGCGTGCTACTCACCCATGGCGTCTCAAGGCACTGAGGGGGGAGGAAGGGTCCGCAGATCTGTTTAGCTGAAGAGCCAGGTCTTGAGGGTCTTCCTGAAGGTGTTCAGGGAGGGGACGCGTCTGGTGGTAGCTCTTTCCAGGTCTTGGCTGCAATGTGAGAGAAGGATCTTCCGCCTGCTCTGGCTCTGTGGATGCGCGAGATTTCAGCCAGTGCGAGGTTGGAAGATCGGAGGTTTTTTTTGGGTACTTGGAAGTTGATTTTGTCGTTGAGGTATTTGGGTCCGTTGTTGTGTAGGCATTTGTAGGCTTGAGTGAGGATTTTGAAAGTCACTCTTTTCCACATGGAGAGGCAGTGGAGACTTCGTAGGTGATGGCTGATGTGTTCGTGTCGGGGGATGCTGAGGACAAGTCTGGCGGCTGTGTTCTGTTTTGTCTGGAGTTTGCAGAGTAGGGACTTGTTGATGCCGGCATAGGGTGTGTTTCCAGTGTCCAGTCTGCTGTTGATAAGTGCGTGGGTGACTGTCTTCCTTGACTCAGGGGGGATCCACTCGAAGGTCTTGCGAAGGATGCGAGGGTGTTGAAGCAACTGGAGGTGACAGCATTGACCTGTCGTTCATGGTGAGTGATGAGTCGAGGCCGAGGTTCTTGGCGTGGTCTGAAGGGGTAGGTGGGCTTCCGAGGGCAGTCGGCTACCAGGTGCTGTCCAATGCAGAAGGGGTGGTACCAAGGACGAGGACTACTGTCTTCTTGACGTTGAGCTTCAGGCAGCTGTTGGTCATCCAGACTGCAATATCTTGCATTCCTTTCTGGAAGTTGAGTTTGGCAGTGGTGGGGGTCTTTGGTGAAGGAGAGGATGAGCTGGGTGTTGTCGGTGTAGGATACGATGTTGAGGCTGTGTTGTCGGACGATGGCTGCGAGGGGGGCCATGTAGATGTTGAAGAGGGTGGGGCTCAGTGATGAACCCTGTGGGACTCTGCAGGTGATTTTCGTAGGGTTGGAGAGAAAGGGTGGGAGTCTGATACTTTGGCTTCTTCCGGTGAGGAATGATCAGATCAAGTCCAGGGCTGTTCCTTGTATGCCTGTGTCGTGTAGTCTGGCGACTAGTGTGCGGCAGGAGACGGTGTCGAAGGCCGCTGATAGGTCGAGTAGGATGAGGGCTGTGGAGTGGCCTTGGTCCAGGAGGGTGCGGATGTCGTCTGTGGCAGCGAGTAGGGCGGTCTCTGTGCTGTGGTTGCTTTGGAATCCAGATTGGGACGGGTCGAGGACGTCATTCTCTTCAATGAATCATGTCAGTTTCTTGTTGGCTGTTTTCTCTGCTACTTTGGCTGCGAAAGTGAGGAGCGTGATGGGCCAATAGTTCTTAAGGTCGGTGGGGTCAGCTGTGGGCTTCTTGATCAGGGGTCTGACTTCTGCGCGCTTCCAGTCGTCTGGGAAGAGGCCTGTTTTGAGGGTGGTGTTGATGGTGCCTTGTAGTTCGGGTGTGATGGTGGCCGCGGTTCTGTGGTAGATGTGAGTGGGGCAGGGGTTGGTGGGGCCCCGAGAGGATGCTTTTCATGGTTGAGGCGGTGTTTTCGGCCATGATCATGTCCAGTTGGAGATGGTGGGCATGCTGGTGTTTCTGGGAGGCGGGGGCCATCTGTTTGGCCTGGTGGATGGTCGATGAAGTTGTCGTAGAGGCTTTTGATCTTGAGGTGGAAATAGGTTCCAAGCTTGTCGCAGAGGTCTTGGGATGGGGTGATGTCTGTGTCTTCGCTGCGTGGGTTGGTTGATTCTTGAATGACACTGAAAAGTTCCTTGGAGTTGGTGGAGTTGGCCAAGATTTTGTTGTGGAAGAAGTTCCTCTTGGTGGCTCTGATCTGGTTGTGGTAGTCCGTCATCGCGTCCCTGTAGTTTGTCTTGGTGTTTCTCCAGTTCTTCTCTAGGCGTCTGCAGGTGCGTCTGGCTTCTTGGAGAGAGGTGGTGAATCAGGCGGCTTTCCTGGGGCGTTGTCTGTCGGAGTTGCGTAGCGGGACGAGCTTGTCTGCTCAGTTGGAGATCCAGGTGTGGAGGTCTCTGGCTACGTCATTTGCGGCGGGTGCCCAAGTGTGGTTGTCTCGGGTGAGGGTGGAGTTAAGTTGCTCGTCGGTAACCTTGCTCCAGTACCTTTGTGGTGGGTGTGGGGCTGGTTTGGGTGTCTTGGGTTTGTTGATGGCGAAGTGTACGCAGTGGTGGTCAGTCCATGGCAGCTGCCTTGTGTGGCTGAATTGGACGCTGTTTCCTGCAGCGAAGAATGGGTTAAGGGTGTGTCCTGCTCTGTGGGTCGTGTGTTGACGAGTTGTTTAAGTCCGATGCTGGTGAGGTTGTCATGAAGGATTGTGGAGTTGGGGTCGCTGGGGTTGTCGAGGTGGAAGTTTAGGTCTCCAATGAGTATGTAGTTTGTTGAGGCAATGGTGCGGGGTGCGATGAAGTCGGTGATGGTAGTGGTGAAGGGTGTTCGGGGGCCAGGGTGTGTGTAGATGAGCGTTCCTCGGAGTGTGGCTTTGAGGGTGGTCTGGATCTAGAAGTGCAGGTGTTCAGCGGAGGGGAAGGTTTCGCTGGAGGTGGTGAGGCGGAGGTTGCTCTTGTGGGAGATGGCGAGGCCCCCTCCTCTGTGGTTGGGGCGGTCTTTTGTCTGGATCTTGTATCCGTCTGGGATGGTGGTGCTGATGTCGGGCGGAGGATGCATTGGTCTAGGTCTCTGTGAAGAAGGCGATGTCGGGCAAGAGAGCGTCGAGTAGGTTCCAGGTTTCCATGGCGTGTTTGTGTACGGAGCGTACATTGAGGAGGATGCATTTTAGGGTGTTGCCGGTGCTGGCGTCGACGGTGTTGGAGGACGGGGTAGCGGTGAGAGTCTGGCGGCAGTGGAGGCAGGAGAACTGGCCGTGGGTTGTGTTTGGCGAGGCCTGTTGGCATTCTCCTAGTCTTCCAGGATTGAGTGCGAGGAGGGTGGTGGTGTCGTAGCGCTGGCTGCCGTCTGGTCGCTGACGAGCGCAGAATGGCTTGCCATTAAGTAGGAGAGGTGGGAGGCAGGAGAGGCTGGGAGGTGGGAGCGGGGGAATTCCGGGGGGGGGGGGGGGAGGGCCTCAGGGGTAGGGGCAGGAGCGGCGAAAGGCGAAAGGAACAGGCAGGTACAAGAAAATAAAAACAGTGGTGGAATTAGAGCAAGACACAAATGGGCACAATAACAGTGGCCCACAAGGAATAAATTAAGAATAAAACGGCTGAGAAAGGTTACAGTGGTTGTAGGCAGTCTGGTCCCAGTTGGAGCGGGCAGCAGCCTCAAACCTCCAAAGGAGGAGGTTGGGGTCTGGAGGCAAGAGACGGCACAGGGGAGCTGCGGGGAGAGAGTGGACCTAGACCGAGGACCGAGGGCAGGTTGTGGGCGCTTGCCAGCGCCACTGAGACTGCTTGAAGGGCACACCCTTTCCTAAGGGTACTTAAGGGCTTACCTGTGGGTGGGTCCCTAGATTCGTTGTGGGACACGATTAAGATCCAACTCCACTTCATCTTCGACCGTCTGGACACTCTGAACTTCACATTGGGAACAGAGACTGCAACTGGGAAGACTTTTACTGCTCCTGGTCTCGTGCCCGTGCTCCATACATGTTCTTCACAGGACATGTGGACATCTACGACACCAGAAGGAATCTCCCTTGGAATGAAGGAGTCACTCTCCTGCATCTGCAGGCACCGCAAAACCACTGACCGGTCTGCTGATCCTGAGCTTCGACGGACCCCGAAAGGCTCAGCAACACAGTTGGTGGTTCTGCAACTCAATCAACGCCTGCTTCAGGACCGCTAGGACTACCATACTGAACTCTAAGGTTAGGAGCAGGAGGCCTAGGGGACTCGGGTGCAGAGTGTGAACTCTTACGCGGGATGCGGTACAAAGTCTATGGATGCTAGCAATTCTAAAGTTACTGTTTCCGGACGAATCTGACTAGGTAGACTAAAAACGAAAAAGGATCTGGACACTTGGATAGTGGACCTGCGTTGGAGCACCAAAATGCCTGGGTTACCTAGCCCAGGGGCTGCGGCTGCATAGGGTTCAAAAGACGTCGGGAATCCTCGTTGTAGTGTATGGAGCCTGAAAGAAGATGTTGCTGGCAGGCGACCAGTGAAGATGTTCGGTGTGATCCAAGGCTGGATCGGTGATGGAGACGACCTGAAAGCAGAGGGAACTCAGTTCTTAATCACTAGCCAGTGATTGTGTGGGCACCAGGATGGCACCGGATGAGGTCACCGCGATCAGGTGAGTGGGCGACGGTGGACTCTGCAGCCACACGGGCCAGGAGGCGTTGTCGGCGACCAGGCTGGAGGTGCGAGCTGTCCCGCGAGGGTGTCTGCCGTCGGCGATGCTGGATCCAAGATTGGAGCAACAAACCTTGGCAAAGGCAAGCCCACGCGGTGGAGTCAAGATGGCGTCTGGAGTGGACCAGGAGGGTCCGGGGTGCTCCTCTTTTGGAAGGGAGCAAGGGCCAGTCTGGAGTAACCAGACCAGCGGTGAAAACGTCGTGGTACGTCGTCAGGAGGGTCACTGGCCAACGGGCAAGTGACAGGACAACGTGGCAAGCAGCAAACGAGCAGAAGGGCCCCACGCAGATCTCGTGGATGCTGGGGGGCTGGATTTCGGTGCTGGAGCTGCTCTGGGTTGGGGTTTCTCAAACCCCAGTGCACTCACTCGAGGATCCCTCGGCGGTCGTTCGCTGGTTAAGCGTTGTGCAGGTTTTGAAGATGGCCGATCCCTCAGGTCTCGTCACACCCACGAATCTCAGCTGGGCTGATGATGCAGGTAGAGATCAGAGATGCCAGGGAATCCGGGTCTCGTCGAGCTGGTCAGTCTTGATCCGGAGGATGGACGTGCAGCAAACCGCAAATGCTTAGGTGGTGCCTGCGTGTGCAGGGTTATTTACAACAAGGGGTGGTGAGGGACAGTGTGTCCGAATTAAACAGAATACTCTCACCCAGTCAAGAGATCAGGGCTAGATCCAACACCGTTTTTTAGCTCACTGCACCATCCCAGTTTCCGAACCTGGCTGTATGCAAATTAGTCTGTTCCTGTCCCAGTGCATGATGGGAACAGGGCAAACCAAACTACAAAAGCCAATTCTTACACTGGGAAGGAAACAAGCTACCGGGGACCGGTTTCTGGCATTTCAGCCTCTTCGGCCCGGCTTGCTTGAATCCTGATGGTGCAATGAGCAAGGGACTCACATCTGAGTATACCCTTCCACGCTTAGGGTGGACAAAAATATTTACAACAAGGGGTGGTGAGGGACAGAGTGTCCGAATTAAACAGAATACTCTCACCCAGTCAAGAGATCAGGGCTAGATCCAACACCGTTTTTTAGCTCACTGCACCATCCCAGTTTCAGAACCTGGCTGTATGCAAATTAGTCTGTTCCTGTCCCAGTGCATGATGGGAACAGGGCAAACCAAACTACAAAAGCCAATTCTTACACTGGGAAGGAAACAAGCTACCGGGGACCGGTTTCTGGCATTTCAGCCTCTTCGGCCCGGCTTGCTTGAATCCTGATGGTGCAATGAGCAAGGGACTCACATCTGAGTATACCCTTCCACGCTTAGGGTGGACAAAAATATTTACAACAAGGGGTGGTGAGGGACAGAGTGTCCGAATTAAACAGAATACTCTCACCCAGTCAAGAGATCAGGGCTAGATCCAACACCGTTTTTTAGCTCACTGCACCATCCCAGTTTCAGAACCTGGCTGTATGCAAATTAGTCTGTTCCTGTCCCAGTGCATGATGGGAACAGGGCAAACCAAACTACAAAAGCCAATTCTTACACTAGGAAGGAAACAAGCTACCGGGGACCGGTTTCTGGCATTTCAGCCTCTTCGGCCCGGCTTGCTTGAATCCTGATGGTGCAATGAGCAAGGGACTCACATCTGAGTATACCCTTCCACGCTTAGGGTGGACAAAAATATTTACAACAAGGGGTGGTGAGGGACAGAGTGTCCGAATTAAACAGAATACTCTCACCCAGTCAAGAGATCAGGGCTAGATCCAACACCGTTTTTTAGCTCACTGCACCATCCCAGTTTCAGAACCTGGCTGTATGCAAATTAGTCTGTTCCTGTCCCAGTGCATGATGGGAACAGGGCAAACCAAACTACAAAAGCCAATTCTTACACTGGGAAGGAAACAAGCTACCGGGGACCGGTTTCTGGCATTTCAGCCTCTTCGGCCCGGCTTGCTTGAATCCTGATGGTGCAATGAGCAAGGGACTCACATCTGAGTATACCCTTCCACGCTTAGGGTGGACAAAAATATTTACAACAAGGGGTGGTGAGGGACAGAGTGTCCGAATTAAACAGAATACTCTCACCCAGTCAAGAGATCAGGGCTAGATCCAACACCGTTTTTTAGCTCACTGCACCATCCCAGTTTCAGAACCTGGCTGTATGCAAATTAGTCTGTTCCTGTCCCAGTGCATGATGGGAACAGGGCAAACCAAACTACAAAAGCCAATTCTTACACTGGGAAGGAAACAAGCTACCGGGGACCGGTTTCTGGCATTTCAGCCTCTTCGGCCCGGCTTGCTTGAATCCTGATGGTGCAATGAGCAAGGGACTCACATCTGAGTATACCCTTCCACGCTTAGGGTGGACAAAAATATTTACAACAAGGGGTGGTGAGGGACAGAGTGTCCGAATTAAACAGAATACTCTCACCCAGTCAAGAGATCAGGGCTAGATCCAACACCGTTTTTTAGCTCACTGCACCATCCCAGTTTCAGAACCTGGCTGTATGCAAATTAGTCTGTTCCTGTCCCAGTGCATGATGGGAACAGGGCAAACCAAACTACAAAAGCCAATTCTTACACTGGGAAGGAAACAAGCTACCGGGGACCGGTTTCTGGCATTTCAGCCTCTTCGGCCCGGCTTGCTTGAATCCTGATGGTGCAATGAGCAAGGGACTCACATCTGAGTATACCCTTCCACGCTTAGGGTGGACAAAAATATTTACAACAAGGGGTGGTGAGGGACAGAGTGTCCGAATTAAACAGAATACTCTCACCCAGTCAAGAGATCAGGGCTAGATCCAACACCGTTTTTTAGCTCACTGCACCATCCCAGTTTCAGAACCTGGCTGTATGCAAATTAGTCTGTTCCTGTCCCAGTGCATGATGGGAACAGGGCAAACCAAACTACAAAAGCCAATTCTTACACTGGGAAGGAAACAAGCTACCGGGGACCGGTTTCTGGCATTTCAGCCTCTTCGGCCCGGCTTGCTTGAATCCTGATGGTGCAATGAGCAAGGGACTCACATCTGAGTATACCCTTCCACGCTTAGGGTGGACAAAAATATTTACAACAAGGGGTGGTGAGGGACAGAGTGTCCGAATTAAACAGAATACTCTCACCCAGTCAAGAGATCAGGGCTAGATCCAACACCGTTTTTTAGCTCACTGCACCATCCCAGTTTCAGAACCTGGCTGTATGCAAATTAGTCTGTTCCTGTCCCAGTGCATGATGGGAACAGGGCAAACCAAACTACAAAAGCCAATTCTTACACTGGGAAGGAAACAAGCTACCGGGGACCGGTTTCTGGCATTTCAGCCTCTTCGGCCCGGCTTGCTTGAATCCTGATGGTGCAATGAGCAAGGGACTCACATCTGAGTATACCCTTCCACGCTTAGGGTGGACAAAAATATTTACAACAAGGGGTGGTGAGGGACAGAGTGTCCGAATTAAACAGAATACTCTCACCCAGTCAAGAGATCAGGGCTAGATCCAACACCGTTTTTTAGCTCACTGCACCATCCCAGTTTCAGAACCTGGCTGTATGCAAATTAGTCTGTTCCTGTCCCAGTGCATGATGGGAACAGGGCAAACCAAACTACAAAAGCCAATTCTTACACTAGGAAGGAAACAAGCTACCGGGGACCGGTTTCTGGCATTTCAGCCTCTTCGGCCCGGCTTGCTTGAATCCTGATGGTGCAATGAGCAAGGGACTCGCATCTGAGTATACCCTTCCACGCTTAGGGTGGACAAAAATATTTACAACAAGGGGTGGTGAGGGACAGAGTGTCCGAATTAAACAGAATACTCTCACCCAGTCAAGAGATCAGGGCTAGATCCAACACCGTTTTTTAGCTCACTGCACCATCCCAGTTTCAGAACCTGGCTGTATGCAAATGAGTCTGTTCCTGTCCCAGTGCATGATGGGAACAGGGCAAACCAAACTACAAAAGCCAATTCTTACACTGGGAAGGAAACAAGCTACCGGGGACCGGTTTCTGGCATTTCAGCCTCTTCGGCCCGGCTTGCTTGAATCCTGATGGTGCAATGAGCAAGGGACTCACATCTGAGTATACCCTTCCACGCTTAGGGTGGACAAAAATATTTACAACAAGGGGTGGTGAGGGACAGAGTGTCCGAATTAAACAGAATACTCTCACCCAGTCAAGAGATCAGGGCTAGATCCAACACCGTTTTTTAGCTCACTGCACCATCCCAGTTTCAGAACCTGGCTGTATGCAAATTAGTCTGTTCCTGTCCCAGTGCATGATGGGAACAGGGCAAACCAAACTACAAAAGCCAATTCTTACACTGGGAAGGAAACAAGCTACCGGGGACCGGTTTCTGGCATTTCAGCCTCTTCGGCCCGGCTTGCTTGAATCCTGATGGTGCAATGAGCAAGGGACTCACATCTGAGTATACCCTTCCACGCTTAGGGTGGACAAAAATATTTACAACAAGGGGTGGTGAGGGACAGAGTGTCCGAATTAAACAGAATACTCTCACCCAGTCAAGAGATCAGGGCTAGATCCAACACCGTTTTTTAGCTCACTGCACCATCCCAGTTTCAGAACCTGGCTGTATGCAAATTAGTCTGTTCCTGTCCCAGTGCATGATGGGAACAGGGCAAACCAAACTACAAAAGCCAATTCTTACACTGGGAAGGAAACAAGCTACCGGGGACCGGTTTCTGGCATTTCAGCCTCTTCGGCCCGGCTTGCTTGAATCCTGATGGTGCAATGAGCAAGGGACTCACATCTGAGTATACCCTTCCACGCTTAGGGTGGACAAAAATATTTACAACAAGGGGTGGTGAGGGACAGAGTGTCCGAATTAAACAGAATACTCTCACCCAGTCAAGAGATCAGGGCTAGATCCAACACCGTTTTTTAGCTCACTGCACCATCCCAGTTTCAGAACCTGGCTGTATGCAAATTAGTCTGTTCCTGTCCCAGTGCATGATGGGAACAGGGCAAACCAAACTACAAAAGCCAATTCTTACACTGGGAAGGAAACAAGCTACCGGGGACCGGTTTCTGGCATTTCAGCCTCTTCGGCCCGGCTTGCTTGAATCCTGATGGTGCAATGAGCAAGGGACTCACATCTGAGTATACCCTTCCACGCTTAGGGTGGACAAAAATATTTACAACAAGGGGTGGTGAGGGACAGAGTGTCCGAATTAAACAGAATACTCTCACCCAGTCAAGAGATCAGGGCTAGATCCAACACCGTTTTTTAGCTCACTGCACCATCCCAGTTTCAGAACCTGGCTGTATGCAAATTAGTCTGTTCCTGTCCCAGTGCATGATGGGAACAGGGCAAACCAAACTACAAAAGCCAATTCTTACACTGGGAAGGAAACAAGCTACCGGGGACCGGTTTCTGGCATTTCAGCCTCTTCGGCCCGGCTTGCTTGAATCCTGATGGTGCAATGAGCAAGGGACTCACATCTGAGTATACCCTTCCACGCTTAGGGTGGACAAAAATATTTACAACAAGGGGTGGTGAGGGACAGAGTGTCCGAATTAAACAGAATACTCTCACCCAGTCAAGAGATCAGGGCTAGATCCAACACCGTTTTTTAGCTCACTGCACCATCCCAGTTTCAGAACCTGGCTGTATGCAAATTAGTCTGTTCCTGTCCCAGTGCATGATGGGAACAGGGCAAACCAAACTACAAAAGCCAATTCTTACACTGGGAAGGAAACAAGCTACCGGGGACCGGTTTCTGGCATTTCAGCCTCTTCGGCCCGGCTTGCTTGAATCCTGATGGTGCAATGAGCAAGGGACTCACATCTGAGTATACCCTTCCACGCTTAGGGTGGACAAAAATATTTACAACAAGGGGTGGTGAGGGACAGAGTGTCCGAATTAAACAGAATACTCTCACCCAGTCAAGAGATCAGGGCTAGATCCAAGACCGTTTTTTAGCTCACTGCACCATCCCAGTTTCAGAACCTGGCTGTATGCAAATTAGTCTGTTCCTGTCCCAGTGCATGATGGGAACAGGGCAAACCAAACTACAAAAGCCAATTCTTACACTGGGAAGGAAACAAGCTACCGGGGACCGGTTTCTGGCATTTCAGCCTCTTCGGCCCGGCTTGCTTGAATCCTGATGGTGCAATGAGCAAGGGACTCACATCTGAGTATACCCTTCCACGCTTAGGGTGGACAAAAATATTTACAACAAGGGGTGGTGAGGGACAGAGTGTCCGAATTAAACAGAATACTCTCACCCAGTCAAGAGATCAGGGCTAGATCCAACACCGTTTTTTAGCTCACTGCACCATCCCAGTTTCAGAACCTGGCTGTATGCAAATTAGTCTGTTCCTGTCCCAGTGCATGATGGGAACAGGGCAAACCAAACTACAAAAGCCAATTCTTACACTGGGAAGGAAACAAGCTACCGGGGACCGGTTTCTGGCATTTCAGCCTCTTCGGCCCGGCTTGCTTGAATCCTGATGGTGCAATGAGCAAGGGACTCACATCTGAGTATACCCTTCCACGCTTAGGGTGGACAAAAATATTTACAACAAGGGGTGGTGAGGGACAGAGTGTCCGAATTAAACAGAATACTCTCACCCAGTCAAGAGATCAGGGCTAGATCCAACACCGTTTTTTAGCTCACTGCACCATCCCAGTTTCAGAACCTGGCTGTATGCAAATTAGTCTGTTCCTGTCCCAGTGCATGATGGGAACAGGGCAAACCAAACTACAAAAGCCAATTCTTACACTGGGAAGGAAACAAGCTACCGGGGACCGGTTTCTGGCATTTCAGCCTCTTCGGCCCGGCTTGCTTGAATCCTGATGGTGCAATGAGCAAGGGACTCACATCTGAGTATACCCTTCCACGCTTAGGGTGGACAAAAATATTTACAACAAGGGGTGGTGAGGGACAGAGTGTCCGAATTAAACAGAATACTCTCACCCAGTCAAGAGATCAGGGCTAGATCCAACACCGTTTTTTAGCTCACTGCACCATCCCAGTTTCAGAACCTGGCTGTATGCAAATTAGTCTGTTCCTGTCCCAGTGCATGATGGGAACAGGGCAAACCAAACTACAAAAGCAGGGTGGCTACTCCTTAGCCACAAGGGAGAGTCTTTAGAGAATGTCAAGAGTTCCTTTCGTGGAAAGTAGTTCAAGATTCAAGATTATCTAATTTGGGAAGGGGGCCCGCTCCTACCTTTATCCTAAGAAAAGGGGCTGGCACGCGACTAGGTCCTGCCCATGGGTGGGACCAGGAGGGGGGTGGTTACACCCCTCTCCTTTGTCCGGTCTCTCCACAGCTCAGGGGCTGGGGTGCCCCTGGAACCTGTTTGAGCCGGCATATGCACAGTGAGCACCGGGGTGCCACTTGCAGTCACCTTCCTCCCAGCCCTGCCTACCTGGGATACACAAAACCCTGTCTGGGATGGTGCTAGCACCGCCCCTGACAGGAAACCCTTTGTCCGAGCTCTCCTCGCTGGAAGGACTCCCAGCAGCAGGAGGTCAGACTTGTGTCTGTGGTGACAGCATCCATTTTGTGATGCTGAGGCTCGAGTTAACTTTAACCGGGGTTCACAGTTACATACATGTCGTGTCCTTCTAGGAGGGTGGAATGCTAACCCCGTCGCCAGAATTGGCGAGGGATTAGTATTCCAATTCGTATGACACCTTACTCGACATGTTTTGATAATGCGATACCAAAGTTAGCAAATAACCGCGAGGATTATAATGCACTTAAGAGTATATGGTATAGCGTTATCATGGAACAGCTATTAGGACTTGGTTCCGCAAGCTGCAAATGGGCTCAGCTCATGCCAGAGCACCATCTCACATAATTCCACGCACTCTGCCTTCAGGATTGATAAGGCCTGCCATAGGAGTGACTGATAGGAATATATGTGTCCATTTTAGAGTTAGATATAGGAATACTATATCTAAAGCAAAGGGTGATTACACCACCTTGCCCCAGCTGTCGTGCAGCCAGTTGTGTCAGATTTGGGTGGCCAGCCAGGGGTGGCATAATACATGCTGCAGCCCCTGGTAGGCCCTGGGTACACCTATGCCCTGGGTCCCTAAGGTACACTGTACAGGGACTGATAAGGTGACTCAGTATCCAATTAGATATGTACCTAAGGTACATGGAATCCATTTTACAGAGAGAGCAGTGGGCCTGGGGTCCTGAATAGCAGGGTCCCAGGTCAACTAAGTCGAAAAACCAGCAAAACACCAGGCAAAACGTTGGGGGCAACCATAGTCAGATATCCACCTTCCTACATAACCCCCCCCCCCCCAAACGAAAGGAGATAAGGCTATCCTTGGCCAGGTAAGCCTATATTGCCTGACTGGCCATATGAGGTGGTATATGCACTGGCATGGTTACCCCCTATATCGTGGTCCACTAAGCAATCCCTCACCCTAGGGGTATCTGAGGGTCTCCACCATAGCGAATCTCTACCTGTGGTGTGTTTTGGCAAAGTAAAAGGCTGGTGCTGGGATGGAGTACTGAAGTGAGACTCCACTAATGTTGGGCTCAACTTCCTCCAATCACTATCCACCATATATGCCTTTCTTTCCAGGACTGAGTTGCTTTGAGCTCTCAGGGTCAACCTCTGGCTAACTAAAGCTGGAGGCTGAGTCCCTCTGTTTGGCTTACTGGACGGACAGGTCAGGTTTGGGGATTTTAGGTCCCAGGTTTGGCTGTGCCCAACAGTCTCCATCTGTGGGAAGTCCCTAACTAAGTTTAAGGGGGATCCCTCATGAGTTTGTTTTATTTTCACTTGGCTAGCCTTGCTAGCTTCAGTGCCCTTAATCTGCTGATTGGGGAGTTCTTTTGGACAGGGGTCCCTTTGGGGTCCACCACTGGCCTTCATGACCTGTACAGCCCTGGCCTGACTGAGGCAGGGTAGAGAGGGGCAGGTTACCTGCTCCAGACTGGGTCCCAACTTGGAAGGGTCCACTGACATCAGAGGCTCTGCCAGGCTAGGCCTGACTACCTCTGGGGCAGTTCCTTCACAAGGGGTCAGATCAGTTCCCTGAGGAGGCTGATCCTTTCCTAAAGTCTGGTGGGAGGGAGATTTCTCTTCCTCCTCCATGCTCTCTGTTCGAGTGGAGTGATCCATCGTTTCAGGCTTCACAACACTATTGTCTGTCTGAGTTTGAGCTGTGGCCATCACAACTCCACCAACCTTTTCAGGAAGGGACTCAGTTTGGGTATGGGCTGTGACCATCACAGCCTTGCCAACCTGTTCAGGGAAGGAATCTGTCTTAGATTGGGCTGTGACTGGCACAGCCCTCCTGACCTGTTCAGGGAGGACATCTTGGACTTGGGCTGTGGCTATCACTGCCCCACTAACCTTACCATGGAGGTTTACCATTTTAAAATGGGTTTCTTGCTCTACCTCAGCCCAGGCTGAGATCTCTAAATCATTCCCCAGTAGGCCATCTACAGGCAAGTTTGATGACACTGCCACTCTCTTGGGGCCAGTGACACCTCCCCAGCTGAGATTTACCACTGCTATGGGATGATCTCTCTGCACTCCAACAATGTTGGTCACCTGGAATGTGGCTCCAGGTATAAGTTGCCTTGAGGGGACTAGGCTCTCAGTCACCATGGTGATGCTGGCCCCTGTATCTCTATAGGCCTCAACTTTTGAACCATTGATGAGGGGCTCCTGTCTGTACTTGTCCAAAGTGTTGGGACAAGCTGTGAAGTTGGAAAACCCCATGCCAGTCTCACAGACAAGAGTATCTAAGTCAGGGGACCTGGTTAGGCCAGAGTCCCCAGGAACTCCCAAAGTAAATGCACCGAAATTCCTGGGGGCACTCCCACCTCCTGGGGGCTTACTACTAGTAGTAACAGGAGACTGGGAAGTGTTACTTGGGGGTATATTTTCCTTATTGTTGTTGGCCCTTGGGCAACTGCTGTCAGTTTTCCAATTGCCTACCTGTTTGCAGGTATGGGGATAAGGTTTCTTTTGGGTATTGGAAGGATTCTGGGACCCACCCTTTTCAGAGGATTTTTGGGGCCCTGATGTGGTTTGATCAGAAGATTTATTCCCACCCTTCTCTTGAGGCTTGGTTGATTCTTTCTTTTGGTCACCACCCTGGTTCTTAGGCTTAATCCTGGTTCTGACCCATTTGTCTGCCCTCTTACCCAATTCTTGTGGAGAGGTCAGATCAGAGTCTACCAGGTGCTGGTGTAATAACTGGTTCTGACAATTATTTAAGACTTGCTCTCTCATAATAAGATTATACTGTGAAGTGGTGTGGCTCACTGGTTAGAGGCGGTTGACCCGGAAGCAGAGAACGGCCCGGGACCAGGGTTCAATTCCTGACACGGCAGGGTCGTGGACCAGGGTCAGCGGACTCGATAATTCTCGCCTCGGTGCCTACTCTAACCAGGGATCCCACTCGGCAACTCTGGGCATTAGCTTGCCTCATCTCTACAACGGCCCCCCACATTCGCCGGGGATGCCTGGTTTCACCTTGGAGATACCCAGTAGGGACCATCTCACAGGGATAGCCAGGACGGGTTCCCCAGCGGTCTACAGCGCCACGACGCCTCAGGGCAGCAGTGTGCTTCACAAGACCACATACATTACATTATACAATCCTGTGAAGTCAGTAACTTTACTACCCAATAGCCACCCTTCTAGAGCCTTAGTGGCACAATCAACAAAGTCAGCCCAATCCTGAGACTGAGTTTTCGGGGTGTCTCTGAACAGCAACCTGTACTGCTCAGTTGTTAAGCCAAACCCATCAACCAGTGTATTCTTCAGTACTTGGTAATTGTTAGCATCCTCAGCTCTAGTAGTGAGGAGCTTATCTCTACCTTTACCTTCAAAGGAGAGCCACAGTATAGCTGCCCACTGACTCTGGGGGATGCACTGGACAGTGCAGGCCCTCTCCAAAGCAGTCATCCATTTGTGGATGTCATCCCCTTGTTTAAAGGGGGGCACTATTTTACTCAGGTGTGTAGTATCAAAACTCCTGTCCTTATCTCAAGGGATAATGCTGCCACCAGTGGGGTCTGCCCCACTCAAGTTCTGCTCTCTGGCAAAGGCAAGTCTTTCCTTGGCAAGGGCAAGTTCTTCCCTCTCAATCCTCAGATTGACTTCCCTAATCTTAGCTTCATGCTCTCTTCTCTGAGGGGATGTCATCCCACTGTGAGAAGATGCCTGAGAGACATGGGTATGGATAGATCTGTTAGAGCCTCTGGAGCGAGACCTAACTCGTCTATCCCAAATGTTAAGCCTACCTGAGAGTGGGCCTGGGGGTCCCCCAGTTCCATTCTCATGCATGCTTAAGTTGGTCCTGGTGAGCCTACTGACTACTACTGGACCTTTTTCTGCCTCATCCCCTGACAACTCCAGTTCCTCTTCCTCCTCTTCACTTTCTGTTCCATTGAGGTTGAGGTCAGGGTCCCCAAGGGTTCCCTCTAAGGGGGGCATGCTCCCATCTGGATTAGAGGGGCCTGGGTTAGAAGCCCTTCTGGCATCATATGTCTCTAAGAGACCTATCAGAAAAGGAGTGGTAGGGTTAGAACCCTGTTTTAGTTTCCTGGAGGTACACAATTGTCTCATCTCCTGGAAGCTAAGAGCTGCATATCTTGACATGACCTGTGGAGGGTCAACTGACGCAAGGGGAGCCACTGAGTTCTCTCCTGTGTCAGACATGCTTTTCTAGTGAGGTGTAAGTGGTGCACTTACCTACACTATGGGTTTACCTACTGAACCATTGCTAAGAGTTGTAGTCCGGGTGTGCTAGGCCCTGTTACACTACAACAGCTGGTTCAGTAGAACTCAGAGTATTCTAAGCTAAGTTATATGTACCTAGGTACTTATGTGATCTTTCAAATGATATTCTTAGGATACGTGTGTGATAAAACAACAGCAAGCTCAAATCCCAACCAGTGCACACCAATGTGAGAAGTTGGCCTGATATATAGTGCTCACTATTCTAGTGATCACTGTGTATCATTCCAAACGACCCTTATTGATGATTGGTTGTAAGTCAACCTTATAGACCAGCTATCCTAGTAGCGTGGACAAAAGCAGTCTTCAGGCTAAACTCTAGAGGGCGTGTTAAGCCAGCTGTTTTACCATCACATATACCCCTTGAACACCAAGTGAAAGGATACCACACAAGTTGTTATAAAAATAAAGTATATTTATTAATAACAAGTCTACCCTGAACTCTTTATGAGTCAGGGAGCTAAGCACAATACAAAACTCTTACGAAAATACTACAAGTTGCACAATTTACACAAATGCCCGAGGGGCACGAAAAACCATATACTCTAAAAGTGGAATGCGAAATGCTAGCAGGTGAGTAACACGATCCAGAGGCTTCAGGACCGCTAGGACTACCCTACCGAACTCTAAGGTTAGGAGCAGGAGGCCTAGGGAACTCGGGTGCAGAGTGTGAACTCTTACGCGGGATGCGGGACAAAGTCTATGGATGCTAGCAATTCTAAAGTTACTGTTTCCGGACGAATCCGACTAGGTAGACTAAAAACGAAAAAGGATCTGGACACTTGGATAGTGAACCTGCGTTGGAGCACCGAAATGCTCGGGTTACCTAGCCCAGGGGCTGCGGCTGCATAGGGTTCAAAAGACGTCGGGAATCCTCGTTGTAGTCTATGGAGCCTGAAAGAAGATGTTGCTGGCAGGCGACCAGTGAAGATGTTCGGTGTGATCCAAGGCTGGATCGGTGATGGAGACGACCTGAAAGCATAGGGGACTCAGTTCTTAATCACTAGCCAGTGATTGTGTGGGCACCAGGATGGCACCGGATGAGGTCACCGCGATCAGGTGAGTGGGTGACGCTGGACTCTGCAGCCACACGGGCCAGGAGGCGTTGTCGGTGACCAGGCTGGAGGTGCGAGCTGTCCCACGAGGGTGTCTGCTGTCGGCGATGCTGGATCCAAGATTGGAGCAACAAATCTTGGCAAAGGCAAGCCCACGCGGTGGAGTCAAGATGGCGTCTGGAGTGGACCAGTAGGGTCCGGGGTGCTCCTCTTTTGGAAGGGAGCAAGGGCCAGTCTGGAGCAACCAGACCAGCGGTGAAAACGTCGTGGTACGTCGTCAGGAGGGTCACTGGCCAACGGGCAAGTGACCGGACAACGTGGCAAGCAGCAAACAAGCAGAAGGGCCCCACGCAGATCTCGTGGATGCTGGGGGGCTGGACTTCGGTGCTGGAGCAGCTCTGGGTTGGGGCTTCTCAAACCCCAGTGTACTCACTTGAGGATCCCTCGGCGGTCGTGCTGGTTAAGCGTCGTGCATGTTTTGAAGATGGCCGGTCCCTCAGGTCTCGTCACACCCACGAATCTCAGCTGGGCTGATGATGCAGGTAGAGGTCAGAGATGCCAGGGAATCCGGGTCTCGTCGAGCTAGTCAGTCTTGATCCGGAGGATGGACGTGCAGCAAACCGTAAATGCTTAGGTGGTGCCTGCGGGTGCAGGGTGGCAACTCCTTAGCCACAAGGGAGAGTCTTCAGAGAATGTCAAGAGTTCCTTTCGTGGAAAGTAGTTCAAGAATCAAGATTATCTAATTTGGGAAGGGGGCCCGCTCCTACCTTTATCCTAAGAAAAGAGGCTGGCCTGCCCATGGGTGGGACCAGGAGGGGGGTGGTTACACCCCTCTCCTTTGTCCGGTCTCTCCCCAGCTCAGGGGCTGGGGTGCCCCTGGAACCGGTTTGAGCCGGCATATGCACAGTGAGCACCGGGGTGCCACTTGCAGTCACCTTCCTCCCAGCCCTGCCTACCTGGGATACACAAAACCCTGTCTGGGATGGTGCTAGCACTGCCCCTGACAGGAAACCCTTTGTCTGAGCTCTCCTCGCTGGAAGGACTCCCAGCAGCAGGAGGTCAGACTTGTGTCTGTGGTGGCAGCATCCATTTTGTGATGCTGAGGCTCGAGTTAACTTTAACCGGGGAATTCGTATGACACCTTACTCGACATGTTTTGATAATGCGATACCAAAGTTAGCAAATAACCGCGAGGATTATAATGCACTTAGGAGTATATGGTATAGCGTTATCATGGAACAGCTATTAGGACTTGGTTCCGCAAGCTGCAAATGGGCTCAGCTCATGCCAGAGCACTATCTCACATAATTCCACGCACTCTGCCTTCAGGATTGATAAGGCCTGCCATAGGAGTGACTGATAGGAATATATGTGTCCATTTTAGGGTTAGATATAGGAATACTATATCTAAAGCAAAGGGTGATTACACCACCTTGCCCCAGCTGTCGTGCAGCCAGTTGTGTCAGATTTGGGTGGCCAGCCAGAGGTGGCATAATACATGCTGCAGCCCCTGGTAGGCCCTGGGTACACCTATGCCCTGGGTACAACCATAGTCAGATATCCACCTTCCTACACTCTCCGCCAGAGAACTTCGGGCTCCAAGAAGCTCCAACCTCAAGCATCTTCTCCTCGCCACTTCCTTTGCCCCGTAGGCCTTCATCAATGGTGAGCTGCTCGAGGTCCTCTTGCGACGTATGTTCCTCCGGCCTGTGGGTCCTCTCGAGGTTCTTCTTTGGTTACAGTGGGCTCCCCTGATTTCTAGGGGGCTCCTTTGACTTATTTAGTCATAGTGAGTCACTTGGATCTTGCTGGTCCTGACACTGCACCTTCTTTGATTTCTACACCTGTTGCCGTTAACAAGGCTTGTTGGTGCCTCTGCCGGACACTGACCCCCTGGCTCTCGATATCCGACATGGGACAGCTCGTGAAGGGTTCCTGGTCTTCCACAGCATCGCCTGGTCCACACAGCTGCAACTTCAAGGACACCGTCAGCCATCCTGCAGTTATTGACACCAGTGGGCATTTGTTTCCCGTGCCTCCTGGTCACTCCTGAGCAGGATAGACTCTGTCCCCTCTGCTTGCATGTTCTTCTCATCTTGAATCCACCTTTGGGTTCCAGCGAACTCCTTCCTCTTCTTCTCCAGTGGCTTTTTTCCTGAAGTCCTTCATTGTGGTCAATAGCAGTTTCTGATGTCACTTTGCACCTATGCTCCCGGCTTCCCTTGTGTAGGTATCCTGGTTCCTGGGGTATCCTCGGGTGGGGTGACTCTCCAACCTTCCATCTTTAATGGGGTTTCTTTAGGGTCTACTGGGAAGTGCATCCTAAACATCTTAAAAACTGCAACTGCGACGTACCCATTGACTTGTGTTGATCACACAGTCGTGTTCACACTCTGCATACGACCTCTGTGGGGTTCATGGGTACTTACCTTGGGTGGGTCCTTGGGTCCCCATCACTACTACGTTTTCTGGGTCTAGTCTCCACTTGAGTTGTGGTTCGCATACCACTATTTTAGTATATGGTTTGTTCTCCCCAGAGACCACTGTATATTTGTGCTATTTACCGTTCTATTTCCAATGATTTGTGTGTATTGGGTATATCAATCAATCAATCCGGGGGGTTTAAACCGCTCTACTCACCCCTGAGGGTCTCAAGGTGCTGGGGGAGGCGGGGGAAGCAACTCTGTTCAGTCGAAGAGTCACGTCTTAAGGGTCTTCCTGAAGATGTGCAGAGTGGAGGCGCGTCTGATGTTGACCGGGAGCCCGAGGATGAGGACCTCGGTCTTCTCCGAGTTGAGCTCCAGGCAACTGCTGCTCATCCAGGATGCAAAAAACACAAATGTCCTGCATTCTGTCCATCAATGGTTCTTTTTGCATTTGTCACCCCGAGTGGGACGGGTATGCTCAGACGTGAGTCTTGTGCTCTCCATGCCAATGGAGTCAAGCTATCCTGGCTGATGAGAGCTGAAAGCCCGAAACCGGTCCTAGGATGCTTGTTTCCAGTCCAGGGACGACCTGGCCTGGCAGTTCGGGCTGGACTGTTCCCATTGGGTGCAGGGTCAAGACTGATTTGCATATGGCTGGGTCCAAACTGTAATGGCATGGTGAGCAAAAAAACGATGGATTTAGGCCCAGATTGCTGTACTGGGGTGAATGTATGACATTGTTCTTCATTCTGTCCATCAATTGTTCTTTTTGCTCATCCAGGATGCGGCATCCTTCATCCCTTCGTGGAAGCGTCCGGTGGTGGTAAGGTCCTTGGTGAGGGAGAGGATGAGCTGGGTGTCATTGCCGTAGGATACTATGCTGAGTCCGTGCTGTCAGCCAATGGCGGTGAGGGGGGCCATGTAGATGTTGAAGAGCGTAGGGCTGAGCGACGTTCCTTGGGGTTGTAAGATGTGTAAGATGTGTAAGATGTAAGTCCAGCCACTCACCTGAAATCCAGAGTCACCTGCAGGGGCGATGACAGTTCCTCAACCTGCCCCGAACAACTCTCAGCGGTACTGAGAGTAACAGGAACCCTGGCAGGTGTCCAAAGAGGGAAGGGGATTGGGACGAGAAACAAAGAGAAGAAAAGAGACTGCTACTTTCTGCCACCTGGGCCAGCTAGGATCCGAGGTCTGGTGATGCAGGCGCAGCACTCGTCTACCTAGAGACAAAATGGTAATTACTAACTAAACAGACCGAAGGATCCCTATCCAATGTCCCATATACCTTTTGTTAATGTTTCTAAATTACCTCTCTTTGTGCAGTGGTGAATTCAGGTAAAAGGGGTGATTTTCAAAAGACTTGTATGGGAACAGAACAACCGATTCTTTTAAACACAATGTATACATAACATATTAGACTATTATGCTCATAACATGATTTGAACTTAGTGTGCTCTCAATGATTGTAACTCTCACCAACCTATGTTTTTTTCAAAACATAAAAAGACCCTGGAGTCTGTTTTATAAGTTATTCATAGCAAATTAGACATCAAATGCCTGCAATGGGTTAATGCTTAATCAAAGTCACCAACAGTATCCCTAAACTCATGCAGAAAAATTATTGCCAAAAGTCAAGAATTATTATCAAGCAACAAAGGGTTAAAGCATTTTGAACACCAGACGCTATATCCTGAACACGCAGTGCAGTCTGAGTGGGAATCACAGAAATTAACACTTAGCTGTGATGTCCGTAGTCCGTTTGTGTTCCTTTTCTTTCGTTTGAGCCGGCTCGAAGAACGAAGAAGGGAGTCCCTTGAAGACGACGATGTCGCGATGCAGGATGCGGAGTCAGAAAAGGAGTTCCCACGTAGCAGCATGAAGAAAGCCAAGCAGCACGTGTGAGTTGGGCTTGGCTTTTTGTAGCCAATACCTGGGCATTGTCTGGTATGTTGTAGCAATGTGCTCGGCCACTTTGCTTCTCACATGCTCAGCCAGCCGAGGGTCCGCTCTCAGCGTTGCCCTGGAATCATGAAAACAATGCCGGTGTGCGTTTTCTTAGCATGAATCAGTTTATCTTTTTGAAATAGCAAGTGTCACCAAAAAGCGGCATAAACGACAGTTAAAAATTAGGAACAAGGTTTCCTGATACTGCCAATTTTCCAATAAGCAGTGGCAAAACTTTTCAAGAATTCTAAGCACCAAAGTATGATTTATACAGTGAATATTAATAGCACAAGTCTGTCCTTACATATTGCTACATCACTAACATGAACCCCATGCAGATGTTGGCAAACAATACAAGTTACTCTGTTTCCTGTAAGACAGGAATTCCTGACGGGGTACTCCGCAGTTGACCTCTGTGTGTTTGTAGAGGAAGGCTGGAAGTCTGATTCTTTGGGTCCTGCCGTGAGGAAGGAGCGGAGCCAGTCGAGGGCGGTTCCCTGTATGCCGGAGTCGTGGAGTCTGGCTGAGAGTGTGCGGTGTGAAACTGTGGCGAAGGTTGCGGAGAGATCGAGTAGGATAAGGGCCTCAGTGTGTCTTTGGTCTAGGAGGATGCAGATGTTGTCTGTAGCGGTGAGTAGGGCAGTCTCAGTGCTGTGGTTGCTGTGGAATCCTGAGTGGGAGGGGTAGAGATTGGAGTTCATTATTTGGACCTTGATGGTCCTCTCAGTGACTTTGGCCATGAAGGGGAGGATGGAGATGGGTCAGTAGGACCTGCTCAGGGCTTCTTGAGCAGGGTCTTGACTTCTGGGCGTTTCCAGTCATCAGGGATGTGCCGGTTTTGAATGTGGCGTTGATGGTGGATTGTAGTTACAGTGCGATGGCAGCGGCTGGAGATGGTGGGCTGTCCGGCGTTGCTGTATGAGGGAGTGGTTTCGGAGGCAGGTGTCTGTTTGTTGAAGTTGTCGTACAGGGACTTCATTTTCAGATGGAAGTAGGAGCTGAGCTTGTTGCAGATGTCCTTGGAGGGGGTGATGTCTGTGGTTTCGCTGGGGGGTTTGGTGAATTCCTGCATGATGCTGAATAGTCCCTTTGAGTTGCTGGAGTTGGCGAGGATTTTTCTTTAGATGAAGGTTCTGATGAGTAGGTGGTATTCTGTCATGGCGTTCTTGAAGGCCGTGTGGTCTTCTGGGGATTTGCTGTTTCTCCAGTTCTTTTTGAGACGTCTGCAGGTGTGTCTGTATTCTTTGAGGTCGTGGTGAACTAGGTGGCCTTTCTGGGGTGCGGTCTGTTGGGGTTACATGGGGATGCCAGGTCGTCTGCGCAGTTGGTGACCCATCCGTGAAGTTCTTTGGCTGCGAGGTTGGCGTCGGTCGAGGTGAAAGGGGTGTCACAGTTGAGGGTGGAGTCGAGCTGCTCCTCGGTGACCTTGCTCTAGTTCCTTCGCGGAGGGCAGGTGCTGGTTTGGGGGCGGTGGTTGTGTCAACGTGGAAGTGGGGGCGGTGGTTGTGTCAACGTGGAAGTGTACGCAGTGGTGGTCTGTCCAGGGGGGTTGTGTGGATGTGGCTAAAGTGGATAACTTATAGAGACTACTAGCCGCAGATTCCTTGACGTAGAATTAACCCCAGGCGTGAGACTGGATCCGGAATTATTTTTGGCCAGCATCCCTGCACGCCGCGGGGACGGCATCACGCGGCTCCGCCTAGGCGTCGTTTGTGACATCAGCGAGGTCACATAAGTTCCACCCCGGCACGCCTACGTCAGATTTGTCCTTTTCCGCATGCCATGTGGATCCGGTTCTTGCTCTGAGCACGTTTAGGCCTTTTCCTTTGATCTTTCGTGTGTTGTGGGAACAGTGCGCGGATGTCTTCGGGCTTCAAGATGTGTTCATCTTGTGGGCGCTTAATGTCGGCGACGGGCCCTCACCTCATTTGCATGTGGTGCTTGGGGGAGGATCACGGCTCCACGGACTGCGAGGCGTGTCAGCGGTTGAAGCGAAAGTCGCGGCGGGAACGCCGCATGAAACTTCTCTCGGCTCGCATGCCCCGATCGGCTTCGTCTTCTCGCTCAGCTTCTGTGGAGAGTTTTCGGAGCGGCCATCATCGTCGTCCTCATCCATCTCCTGTGCCGCAAGAGTGTCGCGCCCCTGTAGATAAGTGTCGCAGTTTGTCCCCGAGGGCTGGTTACCGGCCTGTTAGGCGCGTGGGCTCTCCGCGGGTAATGCGGCCCTGCGTATTGTCCCCATATCCACCGTTCCCCGGTTAGGGGGCGTCGAGAGCCCAGATGGAGACATATGCGGTGGCTTTGCAGGCCTCGCTGGCTTCTCCTCCTTCGCCTCCTGGGACGTCAGCGGATCCCTTGCACTATGCCGGGCCCTCCGCGGCGTCGCCAGCTGCTTTGGTGCCGACTGGTTCAGCTCCAGGTTTGGAGGATGTGGTGCCGTTGGGGTGCGGCCCTTTGGGGGGTCCCTCCTTTGGACCATGGCGCCTCTGCCTCACCGCAAACTCCTGCGGGAGACCCTGTGGTGTCGCGGGAGGTCGCCGGGCTCGGGTCGCATCCCCGAGCCCCACTCGGCCCTTTCAACAGGTGGCTATTCTGTCTGAGGCCGAGGTGACACCGCTACTGCGCCGGCAGCTGCTGGCCTGGGCGTCGCCACAGGGGTCGGCAGACCCCTCTTGTCCCGTCATGGGTCAAGGCTGGAAGGGGCCCCTCATCCCTCCCCAGGCCCTTCTCATCCCTCCACGCAGGCTGCAGCCTTGTCGGAGGTCGAGTCGGCTTTGGCGGTGCCACAGGGGTCGGCGAGCCCCTCTTGTCCCCTCTAGGTCGAGGCTTGCCGGGGGCTCCTTGTCAGTCCCCGGGTCCCTCTCGTCCCTCCGTGCAGGTGACTGCCTCGCCAGAGGGTGAGTCGGCCTCGGCGCCGCCGTGGGGGTCAGCGGACCTCTCTCGTCCCCCATGGGTCGGGGCTGGCAGGGGACTCCTTGTCGCTCTCCAGGTGCTTCTCGTCCCTCCACGCAGGCGGCTGCCTCGTCGGAGGTCAAGTCGGCGCTGTTCCGACACCGACCCTTGACCACCTCGGCTCCAGCCCAGCCCCGGTCCCCAGCACCGTGTGACAGGGCGGAGACCTGTCCGGGGTCTCCTGTGGTGTTGGATGACGATGACACCCTGTTCCAGGTTGCGGACTCTACCGCAACGGACAGGCGGCAGGTAGTGGATTCGTCCTCAGATGTCCCCTCTTCCCCAGAGGTTGGATGTCTGCTGGTGTTGTCCTCGCCGGAGGCGGGCCACCGCGTCGTGGCTTTCTCCCTGAAGTCATCGAAGGACGGCTCCTTGCCATCGCTGCAGCCACGGTTTTCGCTCAGAAGAACCAAAGGTCCCCCACTCTTCGGCGCCTCTTTCTCCTTTTCGGGCCTGGCCCTTTCCCACTCCACTTGGTCTGGGGGACGGCCGTCTTAGGTTGCAGCCGTCCCCCACGGAGGAGTTGCTTTTTCCTCCTCAGGGCCCTACGGAGGTGGATGCGGCCTTCGCTTGTGCTGTTTCCACAGCTGTTGGAATTTTGCATATGGGAGATCAGGCTGCCCATTTCCCTGCGGACCATCTTTTGGAGGTTCTTCACCAGGGCTCTGGTGGGAGAGAGCTGCTGCTCCCCTTTGAAGGTTCGCTCCATTCTTCGCTGACGAGGACTTGGGGGCGCCCCGCCACGGGGGTTCCGGTGCCCCAACACCTTCTGCACCGGCACCTTCCAGCGCCGTGTGACCCAGCGTGTCTTTCCCTTCACCCCTCTGCCAGTGGCCCCCTCTCCGCTCTGGATATCTCAGAGGTGCTGGGTTGTGCCATGGCTTCTTCAGTTGCCCTTCACCGCCATGCTTGGCTTCGGGACAGTGTGTTCCTGGAGAATGTGCTGGAGCGGCTGGTGGATCTTCCTTTTGATAGCACCCTCTTGTTCCACCCCCCGGCGGACTCGGCCATCCGGAGGTTCTTGCCAGGGCTCTACCCTCCTCCTCCTCTTCCTCCTCCTCCTTCTTCTCCCCATCAGTGACCTGTGGTCTGGATTTTGTGATCCGTTCTTTGGTTGGGGCGAGTTGCCCCCGTTGTGTGATCTGTGTGCTTCATATGCCTGAGAGTCCTCTTTGTTGGGACTGTGGCTTTGTTGGCTGCTGGCCGGCCCTTCTTATGTGAGTGTTTTGTTGAAGGTTGTTCACACCAGGATGGCACAGAGAATAGGCCTCCTGTTCTTCTCTTGGCTGCTTGTCAAGCCTTCTACAGGTTTTTTTTCCCCATAGCTCTTTCAGTTGTCCTCTGCTGTAGAAGTTTCTTCCAAAGAGTGTTCCCATGTTTGGGACTAACATACTCTGTGTGGGGTACTGGTAGCTGTTATATAGCTCGTTGTGTGCTGGGGAGTCGTGGTCGCCTTCGGGTCTCTACCCTCCGCGGTGCTTCTGTACTTGCGGGTGCATTTTCCTTGTGTTGAATGAGAATGCCTGGGTGGCACCCCGAAGTGTCCTTCTCCGGGGTTGCTGCACTGTTTCTCAGGTCTGACCACCTGTCTGCGGCCTGATTTTGTGACTCTGTTTCTGCTCCTTTTGGGTCGTGTGCGTACCCCTCTCTGTGGTGTGTCCAGGCCTTCTTCGCCCTCATGTTTGTTGGCCTGGGGGTTGGGAAGGCTCTTGTGTTCCTCCATCTTTTGGGGCGCAGCCTGCCGGTCTTCCTGGATGCCTGGGGCTGCTCGTCCTTCTTTCTCCGTGTCTCCTTGGAGCCTCTGGGTTGCTCTTCTTTTTCCTCTTCCTTGCCTTGGCCTTGGATGGCGGTTCTGTGGCCCTGTAAGGACGTGGGGTGCTTCAACCTCTCCTTGCCTTGCCTTGTTTCCTCTGTTGAGTGGAATGGGCTACCTCTTTTCTCCTTTTCTTCTTCCCCCATCCCCAGTGGGATCGGTGGTGTGCTACTATGGGAGTTCCCCTTGTCTACTGAGGCGAGGCTCCTCGCCTTGTCCGTTGGCCTCGTCCCCTGTGGGGCCCTCTGTTGTGTCCATGCCGGTGTGGCCCTTTCGCAGACCGTCCCTCCCCATGGGTATGGCTAGGGTATCTATTCTACGTTAAGGAATCTGCGGCTAGAGTCTCTATCAGATGTACGAGTTACTTACCTTCGGTAATGATGTATCTGGTAGAGCCGATTCTAGCCGCAGATTCCTTCACGGCCCGCCCTTCCTCCCTGTTCTGTGAGGGCCTTTGGCTTGGTCTTCTGCACTCACCTCCCGGTGGTGGCTGTTTCTTCTGTGAGTGCATTTTTCGCTCTTTTAACTGGATGATTTGTTCTGTTCTTGTTCCTTCCTCCTCTTGGCTTTTTGGAGGATGAAGTTCTATGTTCTCCTGGTCCAGGTTAGGAGCTTATCTTCCCTTATTCCCTTCCCTCCCCCTCCCTTGGTTCCTAAGGGCTCTGGTCCCTCTGCTACCTTCTGGGTTGGGGTCATCAATTTGTGCCCTTGCCCTTGTTCTTTGGGGGGATTGTAGCACTCTGTGCTGGGGTTCCCCTGGGGATTTGTCATTCCTGTTTGTCTTGAGACCAGTTTCCCCTTTGTTTTTCCTGGTTGGGGTTGTAGTCCTGCTGTATGTTGTTGTGACGATTTTGCAAGTGTTCCTTGTCTCCAGAGGCTCTCTACATCCTGACAGGGTGGCTGTTCAGGGCTGCACTCTGTTCTCTTTCTTTCCCTGCCTTTGGCTGCTGCAGTATTGACACCGCTTCTTATGGTGGTGTTGTCACCATTCTTTTTCCATTTTTCTGCTCTTTTGCACACTGTTCCCATAATCCCACAGTTTTGTCTGCTGGCTCCGCGTTGTGGTGCGGAAAAGCTGAGGACAGAGGCAAAAGGGCACAGGTACAAAAATGCCAAATACAATACAAAACACAATATAAAAATAATCAGAATACAGTTACAGGCACATTAAAGAAAAAGACAAATACGGGCACAATAAAAGGACAGGCAACTCGAATACACCTACCAGGAGAGGTGTAGGGGAAGCGGCAGGCAGCACAACAGCGGAGCTGCTGGGGGAGAGAGCAGGTCTCCTGGTCGGAGACATTGCAATAGGTTAGTGACTGTTTGTAATAAAATACATATTTTTATAACTAAACTGTATGATTCTGTTTCATTTAACCTACACCATAAGATTTAGTACTGGTAAAACAAACTGCTTTACACTCCTTATGGACTAAGCCTTAAGGCTGCTCTCCACAGCTACCACTTAGAGAGCTTTCTAAGTTAGTCTAAGATCACTAAACTCACCATAAGGGTTGTCTGGATTAGTGCAAGGTGCTTAACTTGAACAAGTGTGCACCATATACTCCATATACTAAGCCAGCCTCTCTCAGATATGATTCCAACATGTTTGATACCAACCATGCCAGGGTTTGTTTCAGCCAGTTTAGAGTTAGCCATCGCGTAATGACACATGGTCACTCTATGCACGGTTGTGAGGCTCTGCCGGCTGGGCTCATGATCCCTAAAAAAATCTGCAGATCCAGCGAAGATTGCGCCCCGCAAATGTCAGGGCATTGCAGCTGACCTCCTCAGGAACCGCCCAGTATGCTGCAGTGCTGGGTTCTGTAATCAACCAGCCAGAAACACAAACTCGTGTTTCCTCCCCTCATCCTCGAGGGTGCATAAAATGGCAGCCGGGCCGAGCCGCAATCACACCCTGGAGCAAAGGAAGACTGAGCGCGCTTCACGATTGAAGCGACCCAAACAGCGGAAACGTTGACAGAGGTTAGCGTATGAGCAGGCCCCCTGAGATCCCTGTAGGGCGCCAGATTTTGGAGCTCTGCTGTAATGGGCGGCGGCTGAAGTTTAACACGGAGGACGGAGGAGCCCACGCCGGACTACATTGAGGAGCGATCTCCGGCCACCGCGATAAGGAAGGTGCGCGTCCTGCAGTGCTTAGTGCGTGCGGATGCTGTAACTGATCAGCGTTCCTGGCTCCCGGATGCAGTGAGTACGACGCGCCCCATCCTCCTTCACAAACGGCCCAGGTTAACAGATGGCAGTGGGCGTGTTTCCTAATTTAATGGGATGCTATTCTCACTGGCAGTGGTGTTGCTGATCTTCTCGCTGTGGGACTTAGGGCCATATGTATCAAGATACCAATTAGTGATTCTGTAATAGCGATTTTTAAGAAATCGCTATTTCAGAATTGGTATGTATCAAGAAAATCGCAATATTTTAGCGATTTCTTGATATTCCTTAATTGCGAATTCGCAAATTGCGAATTCGCAATTAAGGAATACTTTCCCATTCATTTCTATGGGCCTCCTGGCCCATAGGAAGGAATGGGAAGTTATTCTCAATTTGCGATTCGCAATTTGCTAATCGCAAATTGTGAATAATTTCAGGGGTGCAACAGGGTGTCCTCCCTGTTGCACCCCTGAAATAAGTATGGGTGCGTCACATGGCACTTTGAAAAATGCTGAAATGTGCATTTTTCAAGGAAATTGCAACTCACCAGCAACTAGAAGTTGGTTGTAATTTGCGATTCCTTAAGGGCATTTTGGATTTTTTTTGCTTAATACATTGCATTTAAGGAATCGCAAAATTTGCTATTCCTTAAATGCAATCGCAAAATAAGGAATCACAAATTTTGCGATTCGTTATTTTGAATTCATTCATACGTACCATTTTGCGAAAATGAGTTCGCAAACGCCGAAATTCTGCGAATTTCGGCGTTTGCGAACCCATTTGGCCTTGATACATATGGCCCTTAGTCCTTTTGTTTAAAATCGCTGGAGCATTGCAGAGCATTACGGACCTTGTACGCAAGCGTAACCATGGCTTCATTTAGTGCCTGAGTCTAGGTTGCCACAGTGCAAAAGACTGTAATGTAAAGGTTGTAAAGTCCTGCTACAGTCCCACAGCCAAGGGCGTGCATATTCTTCCGGCATCTTCCGGTAAGGTATTTATACCGGTATGACCACGTTTTCACACTTTGTGGGGCTCTTATCGTGACGAAGTCTGTTCTTGAAATGGGGGCTTCAATTCAATGCCAGGACTGGCCTTTCCGATTACAGTGATGTTGAGAAGAAGTAATTGTGTATCTGTGCAATCGTTGTTGGCGCAGCACAAGTGATTCATAAAAAGCACCTCTTGGAGAGTCTGACTCCAGCTGCCTGACGAATTTACTTTGAATGGTGCCTGACCCCAAGATGGCAGTCTTGTGAAGACGAGGAAGTATTTCTACCGCTGGTGACACTGAATGCTGCAAGTCTGGCGAGTGCGCATTTGTATTGTGACAACGCCGTCTTATATGCTGGAAAGCAACAAAGTATGTTAAAAAAAATGTTTATGCAGGCTTCAACTCATGGGCAAATGTTGGTGTTATTGTAAGCTGTTTCTATGATGGCGCCTAAGCATTGGATGCAGCAAGACAGGCCTCTAAGTCGATCGGCCTCAGCTCCCACCGCACATCTCACACTCCAACCCAGCAGTCAGGAACGCCAGATGCTTTCAATGGATCTATGATGACGCCCCCTGGGTGGATCCCAAAACTGTATTTACCTACCGCGGAGCCCGAGCAACCTTGACCGATGCCCGGTGGAGCTGTCCTATGCAGCTATAGAGGAGTCTGGCCCCTTGGCTGTCACCTACCCTGCCGGTCATCTGACATTGTTTTCCTCGTCTCCCCGTTTGTGTCTCCTTCTCTCCCCCTTCGATGGAACGAGGATTTCACCCCCTGGGCAGATACCAAAACAGTTTGTACCCACTGCGGAGACCGAGCAACCTTGGCCGATGCCTGGTGGAGCTGCCCTTGGCCGGCCCTTCTTTTGTTGAAGGTTGTTTACGCCAGGATGGCACTGAGACTAGGCCTTCTGTTCTTCTCTTGGCTGCTTGTCAAGCCTTCTATGCTTTTTTTCCCCCTGTAGCTCTTTCAGTTGTCTTCAGTTATAGAGGAGTCTGGCCCCTTGGCCGTCACCTACCCAGCAGGTCATCTGACATTGTTTTCCTCGTGTCCCCATTTGTGTCTCCTTCCCTCCCCCTCCTCCTCCTCCCACTGTGATTCTTTGATTCAAACTGATGTAACTATGTAACCTGTAACTCGCTGATTCAACTGATATAACTATATATCCTGTAACTCGCCGATCCTCATGTAAAGCGCTCTGATACCTCCGGGTCTAGCCAGCGCTATATAAAACTTTGCAAATTAATAAAATAAAAATTAAAACCAGAGAGAATGGACTCCATGGATTGTAGGCGTGTCCTGCTCATGCAGGGGAACCCTCACACTTATCACCGAGCACCCAGCCATCAGGATTGAAAGGCATGCTTTAGGGGTGACTTATAGGTTTTAGGTGCTGTGGCGTCAGATATAAGGAAACGTATCTTTCGTAAGCGGTGCTAGCAGAAGCTTAAACAGGCTGCAACGGCGGGCCTCTAGTCTCAATTTGAGTGGTCTCCAATGGGTGCGATAATACATTATTCAGCCCATGGGGTACCCCTCATGTACCTATGCCCTGGGTCCCTTAGTGCCATATACT
Source organism: Lissotriton vulgaris (assembly GCF_964263255.1). NCBI lineage: Eukaryota > Metazoa > Chordata > Amphibia > Caudata > Salamandridae > Lissotriton > Lissotriton vulgaris. Next base: position 1,539,680,836 of record NC_141696.1, on the reverse strand, counting down.
ATGGACTTACTAGGGTACATCAGTAGCCAATCTGGGGGGTACCTAGGTACTCACCATCTCCAATTTAGGGAAGAAGCACAGAGACTTGGGTCCTGATTTGCAGGATCACAGTCAGACTATTCAGTAAAACATAATGATGCCAGCAAAAAGTGGTCCTACTTTCCTTCGGGGTTCCAGGGCCAGAAATAGGCTGTGGTTGTTATTCCTGCTATTTGACCTCAGAGCTCTCAACTTCTTCCTCAAAAATGAGAAGTTCTAGATGCTCACCCTAGCTCGGGTCCTGTCTGCCCTGGACCAGGAAGACTGGATGGTAGCACTGGACTTGCAGGATGCCTTTTTTTAACTCCCCCTGCCTGCCGATTGTCGCTACCTGCGGTTTCACTAGCACGTTTAGTTTGCCATGCTCCCCTTTGGCCTTACCAGTGTCCCTCACATGTTCACAAAAGCGATTGTGGTGGTTGCTGGCCAACGGCTAAGATCATGGGTTCTAGTCTTCCCCTAGCTCGATAACTGGTTGTTGAAGGTGGGCTCATCCCATGCAGTCGTCTCCCACCTCCAGTCTATGTCGAACCTCCTGCATTCGCTAGGGTTCACTCTCAACGTGACAAAGTCACACCTGACTCCCTCTCAGACACTCCTTTTTATTGTAATGGTTCTGGACACGGTGCAGTTTCGGACCTATCCTCCTGAACAACTAGTCCAGGATATTCGGGTCATGATACCGTCTCCACTGCCTTGACTCAAAAAGACCGTTTTCATTCTACCTTGATCGCACTAAAGAGTTCCTGATGGATGACCAACTCTTTATAGGGTACGTGGGAGCAAAGAAGGGGAGTGCTGACCAAAGAAGGGCCATATCACACTGGGTTATCCTCTGTATCAAAATATGTTACGTCTTAGAAAAGAAACAGCCTTCGGAATGCCTTAGGGCCTATAGGAAAGTAGATTCTGCTTTCATGGTTACCCCCACTTTTTGCTGCTGTTATTCTATTTTCTGACTAGTCTGACTGGGATCCTGCTAATCCTCCTTAAATTTGACTATGTTAAGTACTTTGGTACCTTCCCCATTGGCTACTGGTGTACCCATGTAAGTCACAAGTATTGGGTACTAAGGTACCTGTAGGAGAGTAGGGTCTGCAATCCTATGATCACCCAGATTTTTTGCTTTTGTTTCACTGGTTTACGACTTTCTCTGGCTGTGGGCCTGCCAATCAGACCCACAGCCTGGCTGTTCTCTCTCTAAATTAAGATATGTGCCCTAGGTGCATTTACCAATTGGTACTGGGCCACCTTATCAGACCCTGTAACCCAGGGCATAGGTGTACCCAGGGCCGCCAGGGGCTGCAGCATGTATTATGCCACCCCTGGCTGGCCTCCTAAATCTGACACAACTGGCTGCATGACAGCTGGGGCAAAGTCGTGTAATCACCCTTTGCTTTAGATATAGTAGCCCTATATCTAACCCTCCAATGGACACCCGAGTTCCTATTAGTCACTCCTATGGCAGGCCTTGACAATCCTGAAGGCAGAGTGCATGGGCTCGTGTGAACTAAGCTCTGGCCCGAGCCGAGCCCGGTTGCAGCTTGCGGAATCAAGACCCAATGGCTGTTCCATGATAACGCGTACCATATCGGTAACTTCGGTGTCGCGTTATCAAGACATGTCGAGTAAGGTGTCATACGAATCGGGATGCTGCCCTCTCACCAACTCTGGCGACGAGGTTAGCATTCCGCCCTTCTAGAGGGACACGACATGTACGTAACTGTGAACCCCGGTTAAAGTTAACGAAAGCCTCAGCTCCACAAAATGGATGCTGCCACCACAGACACGAGTCTGACCTCCTGCTGCTGGGAGTCCTTCCAGCGAGGAGCACTTGGACAAAGGGTTTCCTGTCAAGGGCGGTGTTCGCACCGTCCCAGACAGGGTTTGTGTATTCTGGGTAGGTAGGGCTTTTGCGAGAAGGTGACTGCGGAGTGGCACCCCGGTGCTCACTACGCATCTGCCGGTTAGAACCAGTTCCAGGGGCGACAGCCCTGGCCTGGGGAAAGCCCGGCAGGGGAGAGGGGTGTAACTACCCCCCTTCCTGGTCCCACCCTTAGGGCAGGACCTAGTCATGTACCCACCCCTTTCTTTAGGATAAAGGCCGGAGCGGGGACCCTTCCAAATTAGATCATCTTTGAATCAAGAACTACTTTCTACGAAAGGACCTTCAAGACTCTTCTCAAGATTTCTCCCTTGTGGCTAAGGAGTAGTCACCCTGCATCAGCGGGCACCATCTAAGAACTCTGCGGTTTGCTGTAAGTCCTTCCTCAAGGAATCCGACGGCCCAGCTCGACGAGAACCGGCTTCCCTGGCACCTCTGACCTCTACCCACGTCATCAGCTCAGCTGTGATCTGTGGGTGCGACGAGACCTCGAGGGACCGGCCATCATCAGAACCTGCACGCTCTTAAAAACCAGCACGACCATCGAGGTAACTCTCTGGTGAGTGCTCTGGGGTCCGAGAAGCCCCGACCCTGAGCCGCTCCAGCACCGAAGTGCAGTCTCCCAGCATCTCCACGATCTGCGTGGGGCCCTTCTGCTCGCTGCTCAGCACGTTGTCTGGTCACTAGCCGCTGGCTCGTGTCCTTCTGTGACGACATCCGAAAATCAACACTGCCGGTCTGGTTGCTCCAGACTAGCCCTTGCTTCCATCTTTTTGAGAAGCACCCCGGACCCTCCTGGTCCACTCAAGACGCCGACAGCGACATCCGTCGTGGGACAGCTCGCACCTCCACCGTGGTCGCCGACAACGCCTCCTGGTCCGTGAGACTGCAGCGCCTAGCGTCGCCCACTCACCTGGTCGAGGTGACGGCCAACTGGTGCCTTCCTGGTACCCTCTGACTACTGGCTAGTAGTACGAACTTGGTCCCCTCTGCTTTCAGGTTTCATCAATCTCCGATCCAGGCTTGGATCTCTACGAACTATTCATCACTGGTCGCCGGCCAGCAACTCCTTTTCTTCCGGCTCCTGGCTCGTCAGCGAAGACCCCGACGCCTGTAAGACTTGCAGCCGCAGCCCTCGTGGCTAGGTAACTCGGCATTTCAGTGCCTGCATAGCCTCCTTACTCTAGGGTCCCGAGTCCCTCGCTTCCGACTTGCCTTAACCTTTCCGTGTCCCCGGACACTTGTTTTAAACTGTGCACTTAAAGTATTTACTAAAAAGATTTGGGTTGTGCTTAGTACCCTGTCCTCATAAAGAGTACAGGGCTGTTGTGATTCTTAATAAATATACTGTTTATTTTCATAACACTTGTGTGGTGTCCTTTCACTGGGTGTTCAAGGGGTACATGTGTGGTAAACAGCTGGCTTAACGCGCCCTCTCGAGTCTTTAGCCTTAGACTGCTCGTATCCACGCTACTAGGATAGCTGGTCTATAGGTTGACTTACAACCAAACACCATAAGGGTCGTTGGAACGATACATAGCGGTCGCTAGAATAGCGAACGTTGCATATCGGGCCAACTTCTCACATTGGTGAGCAGCGGTTGGGATTTGAGCTTGCTGTTGTTTTACCACACGTATCCTAAGAATATCTTGTTGAAAGATCGCACAAGTACTGTTAGTACATATAACTAAAGCTTAGAATACTCTGAGTTCTACTGAACCAGCTGTTGTAGCTCCTCAAGGCTTAGCACACCTTGGCTACAACTCTTAGCAAGGGATCAGTAGGAAAACACATAGTGTAGGTAGGTGCATCACTTACACCACACTAGAAACAGTATGTCGGACAAAGGAGGAAACTCTGAGTCTCCCCTTGTGTCAGTTGACCCTCCACAGGTCATCCCGTCAAGATATACTGCGCTTAACTTCCACGAGTTACGACAAGTATGTACCTCTAGGAAGATTAAGCAAGGGGCTAACCCCACCACCTCCTTTCTGATTGGTCTCCTAGAGACTTATGATGCCAGAAAGGCTGAGAAGCTTCTTAGCCCTTCTAATCCAGAAGGAGGCATGCCTCCCCTCGAGGGAACCCGGGACGATCCTGACCTCATTCACCTCGCAACCGAGAACGAGGATGTGGAGGAGGATGAGGATGAGGATCTCTCAGGGGACGAGGCAGATAAGGGACAGGTAGAAGTCGTCAGACTAACACGGTCCAACTTAAGCAGACACGATAGTGGTACTGGGGGAACCCCGGCGCTACTGTCGGTTCCGCTTAACATGGGGAATGGACGAGCCAGATCTCTATCAAGAGGCTCTGGCAGATCCCTTCATACCAACGGCTCTCACAACTCTTCTCAAAGAGGGATGACGTCCCCTCAGAGGAGAGTGTACGAAGCGAAGGAAAGGGCAGCTAATCTGCGGATCGAAAGGGAAGAACTTGCCCTGGCCAAGGAAAAGCTTGCTTTTGCTAGAGAGCAACAGTTAAGTGGGGCAGTCCCCACTGGTGGCAGCAATGTACCTAGTAATAGGGAAAAGAGTTTCGATACGAAACACCTTGGGAAGATAGTGCCCCCCTTTAAACAAGGGGACGACATCCACAAATGGATTACTGCTTTGGAGAGGGCCTGCACTGTGCAAGGCGTTCCCCAGAGTCAGTGGGCGGCTATCTTGTGGCTCTCCTTTGAAGGTAAAGGAAGAGACAAGCTCCTCACCACAAGGGTAGAGGACGCTAACAATTACCAAGTCTTGAAGAATACACTCGTTGAAGGGTTCGGCCTAACCACTGAGCAGTACAGGGTGCTGTTCAGGGATACCCAGAAAACGCAGTCTCAAGATTGGTCTGATTTTGTCGATTGTGCCACTAAGGCTTTTGAGGGCTGGTTGCTGGGCAGTAAGGTTACTGATTACAAAGGATTGTATAATTTGATGATGAGAGAACAAATTTTAAACAATTGTCAGAACCAGTTGTTGCATCAGCATCTTGTCGACTCGGATCTGACCTCTCCTCAAGAATTGGGGCAGAAGGCAGACAAATGGGTTCGTACGAGAGTTAAACAGAACCAGGGCCAGAATCAAGGTGGTCAGAAGAAAGCAGACCAGAAGGGTAAAGATTCAAAGGGGGAACAAAATGACCAGAAGTCTTCGACAGGTCCCCAACAACCCAAAGAGGGTGGGGGTCAGGCTCCCCAAAAGAAGAAAGAAGGCCAATCCAAACGATGGTGCCAGTACTGTAAAAGTAAATCTCACTGGTTTAGTGAGTGCACCAAGAAAGGAGGAGGGCAGACTCCTGCCACTGCAGCCCCTAAGGCACCTGTGCCCCCTAGTACAGTCAGCAGTGGTAGTGCGCCTCCCAAGGGTTTAGTAGGGTTAACCCTGGGTTCTGAGGGGCGTGACAACTTAGTTGGCACGCTCACTCAGGCTGTCCTTGTCAGTACAGGGGACGTGGACGTGTCCCCTGACGTAAGCCCCAATACTTTGGGCAAATACAGACAGACGCCTTTCATAAATGGAAAGATGGCTCAGGCCTATAGGGACACTTGTGCCAGCGTCACCATGGTGACGCCTAACTTTGTGGACCCTGGACAGATCATGCCAGGTACAGAATTCCTGGTGACCAATGCAAGCAATGTCACTACCAATCACAGTATGGCAATTGTAGCTTTCTCCTGGGGAGGGGTAACTGGCCAAAAGAAGGTTGTAGTTAGTCCAGACCTCCCAGTGGATTGTTTGTTGGGCAATGATTTGGAGTCGTCACAATGGTCAGAAGTGGAGCACCGGACTCACATGGAAATGTTAGGTCTGCCAGCACATGTGTTCGCTGTGACTAGGTCACAGGTCAGGAGATGCCCCACTGAACAGGTGCTGGATCCTGGAACAACGGACCAGACACCTCCCAAGAAAAAGAGCAGTAGGGTTAAGGCTGCGCCTTCCCCCTTGCCCCAGGTCGAGGATCAAGTCTCAGAGGAGGCTGACCTACAGGAATTGAGGGAAACTGAGCCGAGAGAGTTCGAACTTGATCAAGTTGAATTCTTGGGCTCAGGGGGACCCTCAAGGGAAGATCTGGGGAAGGACCAGTTAGACTGCCCTTCTCTTGAACCCCTCAGACAGCAGGCTGCTGCTGAGGCTGCTGGGAACGCCACAGGTACCCACAAGGTATACTGGGAAGATGGACTCCTGTACACTGAGTCAAGAGACCCCAAGCCTGGCATGACCAGGAGGCTGGTCGTCCCCTTGTCTCAGCGTGGTTTCCTACTTACCTTGGCCCACGAGATTCCCTTAGCAGGTCACTTAGGCCAGACGAAAACGTGGGACAGGCTTGTCTCGCACTTTCACTGGCCTCACATGAACGAAGATACCAAGGAGTTTTGCCGCTCCTGTGTCACTTGCCAAGCCAGTGGTAAGTCAGGTGGCACGACAAAGGCCCCCCTTATACCAATGCCTGTGGTGGGGGTGCCCTTTGAACGGGTGGGGATCGACATCGTCGGTCCCATGGAACCACCGGCAGCATCAGGGCACAAGTTTATACTGGTGGTAGTGGATCATGCCACCAGGTATCCTGAAGCTATTCCCCTTAGGACCACTACAGCACCTGTTGTGGCAAGAGCCCTAGTTGGAGTGTTCTCCAGAGTGGGCTTCCCTAAGGAGGTCGTCTCCGACAGAGGTGCAAACTTTATGTCGAGCTACTTAACTGCTATGTGGAAGGAATGTGGTGTCAACTACAAGTTCACTACACCCTATCATCCACAATGCAATGGGCTTGTTGAGAGATTCAACAGGACCCTAAAAGGGATGATTCATGGACTACCGGAAAAGCTTCGGCGTAGATGGGACGTCCTGATCCCCTGCCTCTTGTTCGCCTACAGAGAAGTCCCACAGAAGGGGGTTGGCTACAGCCCTTTTGAACTTTTGTACGGGCATCCTGTAAGAGGACCCCTGTGTTTGGTGAAGGAAGGATGGGAGAGACCTCTCAAAAAGCCTGCAGCCAACATAGTGGACTATGTGCTCGGCCTCCGCTCGCGGATGGCTGAATACATGGAGAAGGCATCCGAAAACCTTAAGGCCAGCCAAGAACTCCAAAAAGCTTGGCATGACCAAAAGGCTGTCTTGACTGTTTACCAGCCCGGACAGAAGGTGTGGGTGTTGGAGCCAGTGGCCCCAGCAGCACTCAAGGACAAATGGTCCGGGCCCCACACCATCCTGGAGAAAAAGGGAGAGGTCACCTACCTGGTCGACCTGGGAACTCCCCGGAGCCCCCACAGGGTGCTTCATGTCAACAGGCTAAAAGCATATGTCGACAGGAAGGACATGAGTTTGCTCATGGCCCTAGATGAGGGACAGGAAGAGGAGAGTGACCCTCTCCCCGACCTGCTCTCTCAGAATCCTGACGATGGCTCGGTAGATGGTGTTGTCTTTTGTGGCAGCCTCTCCGAACATCAACAGAGCGACTGTAAACAGGTTCTTCAGTCGTTCCGACATCTGTTCTCTCTGACACCCAGTCAGACCGATTGGTGCACCCATGAGGTCGACACTGGTGACAGCTTGCCCGTAAAGAGTAAAATCTACAGGCAGCCTGATCACGTTAGAGACTGCATCAAAAGTGAAGTGCAGAAAATGTTGGAGCTGGGAGTCATTGAACCCTCGGATAGCCCTTGGGCTAGTCCCGTAGTTCTAGTGCCGAAACCTCACACCCAGGATGGTAAGAGAGAGATGAGGTTCTGCGTAGACTACAGGGGTCTCAATGCAGTCACTAAGACTGACGCCCACCCAATACCAAGGGCCGACGAGCTTATTGATAGGCTGGCCTCGGCCAACTACTTAAGTACGTTTGACCTGACAGCTGGGTATTGGCAAATCAGGTTAGCTGAGGACGCCAAGCCTAAAACCGCATTTTCAACCCCTGGTGGGCATTATCAGTTCGTGGTGATGCCCTTTGGTCTGAAAAATGCACCTGCCACCTTCCAACGGTTGGTGAATCACGTCCTTACTGGGCTGGATGACTTCTGTGCGGCGTATCTTGACGATATTGCTGTCTTTAGCTCCACCTGGGAGGATCACCTGGTCCACCTGCGGAAGACGTTAGAGGCACTGCAAGCAGCAGGTCTCACTATCAAGGCCACCAAGTGCCAGATAGGGCAGACACAGGTTGTATACCTGGGCCACCTTGTAGGTGGAGGTCAGGTTCAGCCACTGGAGAGCAAGATACAGTCAATCAGGGACTGGGCTCCTCCAACCACCCAGACTCAGGTTCGAGCTTTCTTGGGCCTGACTGGTTACTACAGGAAGTTTGTCAGGAACTATGGTTCCATCGTGACACCATTAAATGAACTGACAAGTAAGAAAATGCCAAAAAAGGTTCAGTGGACAGCGAGCTGTCAAAAAGCATTCGATGACCTAAAGCAGGCCATGTGCACGGCGCCTATCCTCAAGAGTCCGGACTACTCCAAAACATTCATTGTCCAAACAGATGCTTCTGAGTTGGGTGTGGGAGCCGTTCTTTCTCAACTGAATTTTGATGGTCAAGACCAGCCCATTGCTTTTATAAGCAGACGGCTGACCCCTAGAGAGAAAAATTGGTCAGCTATTGAGAGGGAGGCCTTTGCCGTGGTTTGGGCCCTGAAGAAGCTGAGGCCATACTTGTTTGGCACTCACTTCAAGATTCAGACCGACCATAAGCCCCTCTTGTGGCTAAATCAGATGAAGGGTGAAAACCCCAAACTGCTTAGGTGGTCCATTTCCCTACAGGGGATGGACTTCACAGTGGAACATAGACCTGGTACTGATCATGGCAATGCCGATGGGCTCTCCAGATATTTCCACTTAGAACAAGAAGACTCACCTGGTCAAGGTTAGTTAGTTGTTCCGACGTTTGGGGGGGGGTCATGTAGGAGAGTAGGGTCTGCAATCCTATGATCACCCAGATTTTTTGCTTTTGTTTCACTGGTTTACGACTTTCTCTGGCTGTGGGCCTGCCAATCAGACCCACAGCCTGGCTGTTCTCTCTCTAAATTAAGATATGTGCCCTAGGTGCATTTACCAATTGGTACTGGGCCACCTTATCAGACCCTGTAACCCAGGGCATAGGTGTACCCAGGGCCGCCAGGGGCTGCAGCATGTATTATGCCACCCCTGGCTGGCCTCCTAAATCTGACACAACTGGCTGCATGACAGCTGGGGCAAAGTCGTGTAATCACCCTTTGCTTTAGATATAGTAGCCCTATATCTAACCCTCCAATGGACACCCGAGTTCCTATTAGTCACTCCTATGGCAGGCCTTGACAATCCTGAAGGCAGAGTGCATGGGCTCGTGTGAACTAAGCTCTGGCCCGAGCCGAGCCCGGTTGCAGCTTGCGGAATCAAGACCCAATGGCTGTTCCATGATAACGCGTACCATATCGGTAACTTCGGTGTCTCGTTATCAAGACATGTCGAGTAAGGTGTCATACGAATCGGGATGCTGCCCTCTCACCAACTCTGGCGACGAGGTTAGCATTCCGCCCTTCTAGAGGGACACGACATGTACGTAACTGTGAACCCCGGTTAAAGTTAACGAAAGCCTCAGCTCCACAAAATGGATGCTGCCACCACAGACACGAGTCTGACCTCCTGCTGCTGGGAGTCCTTCCAGCGAGGAGCACTTGGACAAAGGGTTTCCTGTCAAGGGCGGTGTTCGCACCGTCCCAGACAGGGTTTGTGTATTCTGGGTAGGTAGGGCTTTTGCGAGAAGGTGACTGCGGAGTGGCACCCCGGTGCTCACTACGCATCTGCCGGTTAGAACCAGTTCCAGGGGCGACAGCCCTGGCCTGGGGAAAGCCCGGCAGGGGAGAGGGGTGTAACTACCCCCCTTCCTGGTCCCACCCTTAGGGCAGGACCTAGTCATGTACCCACCCCTTTCTTTAGGATAAAGGCCGGAGCGGGGACCCTTCCAAATTAGATCATCTTTGAATCAAGAACTACTTTCTACGAAAGGACCTTCAAGACTCTTCTCAAGATTTCTCCCTTGTGGCTAAGGAGTAGTCACCCTGCATCAGCGGGCACCATCTAAGAACTCTGCGGTTTGCTGTAAGTCCTTCCTCAAGGAATCCGACGGCCCAGCTCGACGAGAACCGGCTTCCCTGGCACCTCTGACCTCTACCCACGTCATCAGCTCAGCTGTGATCTGTGGGTGCGACGAGACCTCGAGGGACCGGCCATCATCAGAACCTGCACGCTCTTAAAAACCAGCACGACCATCGAGGTAACTCTCTGGTGAGTGCTCTGGGGTCCGAGAAGCCCCGACCCTGAGCCGCTCCAGCACCGAAGTGCAGTCTCCCAGCATCTCCACGATCTGCGTGGGGCCCTTCTGCTCGCTGCTCAGCACGTTGTCTGGTCACTAGCCGCTGGCTCGTGTCCTTCTGTGACGACATCCGAAAATCAACACTGCCGGTCTGGTTGCTCCAGACTAGCCCTTGCTTCCATCTTTTTGAGAAGCACCCCGGACCCTCCTGGTCCACTCAAGACGCCGACAGCGACATCCGTCGTGGGACAGCTCGCACCTCCACCGTGGTCGCCGACAACGCCTCCTGGTCCGTGAGACTGCAGCGCCTAGCGTCGCCCACTCACCTGGTCGAGGTGACGGCCAACTGGTGCCTTCCTGGTACCCTCTGACTACTGGCTAGTAGTACGAACTTGGTCCCCTCTGCTTTCAGGTTTCATCAATCTCCGATCCAGGCTTGGATCTCTACGAACTATTCATCACTGGTCGCCGGCCAGCAACTCCTTTTCTTCCGGCTCCTGGCTCGTCAGCGAAGACCCCGACGCCTGTAAGACTTGCAGCCGCAGCCCTCGTGGCTAGGTAACTCGGCATTTCAGTGCCTGCATAGCCTCCTTACTCTAGGGTCCCGAGTCCCTCGCTTCCGACTTGCCTTAACCTTTCCGTGTCCCCGGACACTTGTTTTAAACTGTGCACTTAAAGTATTTACTAAAAAGATTTGGGTTGTGCTTAGTACCCTGTCCTCATAAAGAGTACAGGGCTGTTGTGATTCTTAATAAATATACTGTTTATTTTCATAACACTTGTGTGGTGTCCTTTCACTGGGTGTTCAAGGGGTACATGTGTGGTAAACAGCTGGCTTAACTCGCCCTCTCGAGTCTTTAGCCTTAGACTGCTCGTATCCACGCTACTAGGATAGCTGGTCTATAGGTTGACTTACAACCAAACACCATAAGGGTCGTTGGAACGATACATAGCGGTCGCTAGAATAGCGAACGTTGCATATCGGGCCAACTTCTCACAGTACCCATGGTGTAGGTACATCAGGGGTCTCCCATGGGCTGCAGCATGTATTATGCTGCCCATGAGAGACCACTCAAACTGTGACTACAGGCCTGCCATTCCAGCCTGTGTAAGCTGGTGCTAGCACCACTTACAACAGATATAATTTTCCTTATATCTGAGTTCACTGCACTTAAAACCTATAAGTCACCCCTAATGCTGGCCTTTCAATCCTGAAGGCAGGGTGCTGGGTTCTAAGTGTGAGGGTACTAAGTCCAGAGTTGATTCTCCAGGCTTTGTAAGTGTGGTCAGCCATTTTGATACATATAGTTGCCATGCTTCATTACGCGATGGCTAACTATATATTGGTTGTGCCGAATCTGGACATGTTTGGTATCATACATGTTGGAATCATACCCCAACACCTTTACCTGTATTTGTTAGGTATGATTCCATGTAACAGCCTTCCAGGGCCTGCCAGCAAGCTAGTGCTGTTGCCGACCCCAGATACAATTCTACCCCCCTGTTGCTGAGCTGAGCTCGAGCAGAGGAAGGTAGAACAATAGGTATCCTGTCACAGGGCGGTGTGACCATCTCCCAGACAGGACTTAGAGTATTGGGCTAGGGTGGGGGTGCTTGCCAGGCACCTTTGGTACCCTCCTTGCAGACTCCAGTGTGTGCCAGTTCAGGGAGCCCTTGGCTCCAGCTCTGGCACGGAACTGGACAAAAGACCTGGAAGTATCCTCCTCTCTGCCCAGCCCCTCCTCTAGGATGGACCATTGATTCGTCCCAACCCTTTCTCTATGGTACTTAAGGGCTTACTTTTGGTTGGCTCTTCAGAGTCGTCAACGGACAAGTTTCAAACTCGAAACCACTTAGATTTCAACCATTTGGGCACCTTGGACTTCGCTTGACTTTGCATGGAACCGTGTCTGCACCAAGGAATACTCCTGCTGCTCCTGGTCTCATTGTTCTGCAAGTCTTCTTCGTCCTCTGTGCCTGTGCTTCATCCAGGTTCTTTTCCAGGCCTGTGAGCATCAAAGACAAATGAAGGACTCTCCATTGGAGTGAAGGAGTCACTCCCTTGCATCTGCAGACACCGCAAAGATGCTGACCAGTCTGCTTCTCATGACGTCTTACCAACTCCGAAAGGCTCTGCAACACAGGTGATGGTTCTGCAAATCCCTCAAGGCCTGACCTGTCCTCTCAGCAAGCTTGAGGTCAGTGTCCATCGTCTGAGCCACTGGAACAGTATCCCTGTGCACTGCGTCAACTTTCCGTTGCCAAAGCTTGTTGACTCTGTCCTCCAGAGATCTTCGGGATACAAGAAGCTGCATACTCCAGCATATCTTCCTGCCAAGATCTTTGTCCTCACCGCATCCTCTGCACCGTGGGCCTGTATCTTTGGTGAGCTGCTCATGGTCCTCTTGTGACTCCTGTGCCTTCGGCCTGTGGGTCCTCTTGAGGGTCTTCTTTGGCTTCAGTGTACTCCCCTGCTTGCTCTCGGCCTGCTCTGACTCTCCTGCAATTGGTCCGTCCTTTGGACATTGCTTGTCCCAACACTGCATCGTTTGCCATGTCTGTTGCTGCTGCCAAGGTTTGTTGGTGCTTCCACCAAACACTGACCCCCTGGTTCTTGACTTCTGATGTGGGACAGCCCATGAATGGCTCCTGGTCTTCCACGTCACCTGATCCTCACAGCTGCAGCGACAAGGTCACTGTCATTGCTCCTGCATCTTCCGTCATCGGTGGTCATTGGTCTTCCGATTCTTCCTGGTTACTTCCCAGAGGCATAGACTCTGTCTCCTCTGCCTGCAAGTTCACCTCTTCAAGAATCCATCCTTGGATTCCACCGGACTGTGGCATCGTTTCTGAAGTCCTCCATTGTGGTCTACGGTGGTTTCCGGCGTCACTTCGCACCTATGCACATAGCTTCCCTGGTGTAGGTATCCTGGTTCATTGGGTATCCAAGAGTGGAGTGACTCTCCAACCTTCAGGTCTTCCACTGGGTTTCCGCAAGTTCCACTGGGGAGGGTCCATCCTCTTAAAAACTGCAACTCCGACTTTCCCATTGACTTGAATTGAGTACGCAGCTGTGTTTCCGCTCTGCAGACAGCCTCCGTGGGGTTCCTTTAGTATACGGTTTGGTCTCCCCGTGGAGTCCACTTTGCATTTGTGCCTACTTTCCTGTTTACATTTGAAATATTATGTGTAATGCGTTGCTATGTCCGGGAAGGAGATATACCAATGTGCTAGTGTGTGTGTGTAATAAAAATACTTATTTTTATAACTACACTGTGGGGTTCTTTTTTCGTTTAACCTACACTATATGATCAGTTCTGGTAAAACAAGCTGCTTAACACACCTTCTAGACTAAGACTGAAGGCTGCTCTCCTCAACTACCACTTAGAGTGCTTTCTATGGTTATCTAAGATCACTAAAATCACCATAAGGGTTGCCTGGATTAGTGCAAGGTGCTTCAATTAAGTGTGCACCATATACTAAGCCATCCTCCTACAGGGACCATGCCACCATAGCGAAGGCAGCCACCACGCCCGCCAGCTTGTTGGTCTAATTGACGATATCTGCCAAGTGGCCACATGGGCATCTCTGCTCACATTCTCCAGACACTATTGCCTTGATTCTCAGGTTCACAGGAAGGGCCTGTTTTGCCGCTCTGTCTTGCAGGATTTCCTGGTTTAATGCGTTTCCACAGTCCCACCTCCAGGAAAGGTACTGCATGGTTATCTTTTCAAAGTTATGGAATCTATGACTATATGTCTCTATCAGATGGACAAGTTACTAACCTTCGGTATCGCCTTATCTGGTAGAGACATGATTCAGCCGCAGATTCCTCACTGATCCACCCATCCTCCCTCACTGCAGAATTGTGTCAGGCCATTCCCCTTTGGGGCCGTAACTTATTTTTAAAGACACCATGATCAGTCACTTCATGGCTCTGTGCTTCTGGCGTGGAAAGTCGTGAAAAGGACTGATGTCAGCGCGCCGAGTTGGCAATTATATTGAAGACTCTGAAGTCACGACGACGCTGATCAAGACACCGAAAACATCAACTGGAGTCGACCAATGCTACCTACTGGCGCGCAAGGGTACTGCTAAGAAAAATATTCTGTATCCCGCCTGACACCTGGAAGTTCAAAGGTAAGGAATATGCAGCTAGATCATGTGTCTACTAAATAAGGCACTACCGACGGTAAGGAGCTTGTCCTTCCAGTAAACCCCTATTCCACTTCATTAGTCCCCAGATTGGCTGAGAGAGGACCACCTTGCACTCTTGCATCTTGCACTCCTGGCAGCTCATCAGACGGAAAGCAGGTATCTGGAACTGTTATTGCTAGCTCCTTTCCTTTCCTTGTGTAGCACGTTGTGCAAATAGGAGGTGCCTGGCTCCTACCACATGGGAGACATTTTGGAAAGGCTCACGTTCCATGGTTTTAATTATTTTATTCTTTTAAAATTGCTCACTGTTTATTTTCCTAAACATTTCCTTTACCAGTATGATTCTGGGAGTAGGAGAGCCTGCTTCCTGAGTCTGGGTTTCTGGACCCTGGTTAAAGTCCGCTTTGCTTTGCCCACCATTTTTTCGGCGTGCTGCTAATGCGGCCTGACACGCCCATCTGGCCCGAGTGGGCCTGTATGGGGGCGTATTTAAAGCCGGGTAAAGCCCATCCGCGCAGCTCATCAGACAGAAAGCCGGCATCTGGACCTGTTATTGCTAGCTCCTTTCCTTTCCTTGTATAGCACGTTGTGCCAAAAGGAGGTGCCTGGCTCCTACTCCGTGGAAGACATTTTGGAAAGTCTCACTTTCCATGGTTTTAATTATTTAATGCATTTAAAATTGCTCACCGTTTATTTTATTAACATTTCCTTTACCAGTATGATTCTAGAAGTAGGGGGCCCTGCTTCCTGAGTCGTGGTTGCTGGAACCCAGTTAAATGTCCGCTTTGCTTTGCCCATCCATTTTTTGGCATGCTGCTAATGCGCCCTGACGCCCTTCTTGCCTGAGTGGGCCTGTATAGGGGGCGTATTTAAAGCCTTGTAAAGGTTCAAAGGCAAA
The DNA here is from genome assembly GCF_964263255.1 of Lissotriton vulgaris. Classification (NCBI taxonomy): domain Eukaryota; kingdom Metazoa; phylum Chordata; class Amphibia; order Caudata; family Salamandridae; genus Lissotriton; species Lissotriton vulgaris. Next base: position 1,539,665,585 of record NC_141696.1, on the reverse strand, counting down.
CCCGTCTGCGCCTGTCCACGCACGGTCCATGCTTAGCACCTGCCCCCTTGCTTCCGGTAAGTGTGAATCTTAGCGGCTAAAGTTTTACACTGGGTCCAAGCTTCGGGTCTTGAAATCAGGAGGTAATGACCCTAGCTGCATATGCTTAACTTTCTTCACAGCACCAAAAGTAATGCAGGCTACTTGCGATAACTGTGGAAATATCCTACCTAAGTTAGATTTATCTGAATCTAGCTTTCGAACTCCCGCTATTTCAGTTAGAGGGATTCAATTAAGAAACAAATCCCTATGATGCACCCTCTTTAATGCTAAATCTCCTGTAAAACACAGTATTGAATGTGCAGACCTGGTTGATGGCCACAAAAATAAAGTAGCTTTTGTGACTGAATCCTGGACAGATGATGACTCGGGCCGGATCTGGTTAAAGCTACACCCCCAGGTTTTTCATGCCATACCTTAAACAGGTCCGACAGAAGGGGTGATGGACTAGTGGTCATTTACCATAATTCTTTGACGGCTATTTTCAAACCAATTAAGATCGACTCTTGTGATGCCTTCTCTTTCTGTTTCTTACTTTCTCATCATCACTCCTTCAGGGAAGTTCTACTGTATAGACCTCCGGGTCCTAAGGAGCAGTTTGTAACAGATATAGGCTTCTAAGTAAAAGATGGGATTTGCTCCAATAATTTTACCATATGGGGGATTTCAATTTTCACCTGAATCACTCTGGGACTCAGACTCACTAGCGCCAAACGATGCTTTGGACAGTACAGGGTTAATCCAGCTAGTTTCTGATCCTACCCATGGGGCAGGACACACCTTTGATGACCTATTTTCCAATCATCCGCATCTGCTGTATTTAGGAGTACTGCCCCTCAGTTGGTCAGACTATTCCGCTGTCTTGTTCGAACTGATCCTTCCAGGAAGGCCACATGACAACAATACCCCACATAATGCATTAGCCTCACAGGCTTGGAACAAAATCGACGGAGCGCTCCTTGGAGACCTCCTTGCTTCCAATATTACTCCCCAGCCCACTGGCGTAGAGGCGGCCACGTCTTGGTATACAGACTGGGTAGACTCCACCTGCAGACTCATGGCTCCTGAAATAACCTTCTAACCAAAACGTCTACAGTCGACAGCCCCCTGGTATTCTGAGGAACTTCGCAAACAAAAACGTCATTGCAAACGCCAAGAATGGATATGACGAAAGACATACAGCTGTTCGGAAAAAGCAGAATATAACAAAATCTTAATTGTATACTCCTAAAGAAGTAAGCAGTCAAGCCCTCTGTGAGGAAATTGCATCCTTCTTTTCACAAAAAGTAGAACAGATTTTCTCCTCATTTAACCCCCCTCCACAGTCAGAAACAGAGACCCTAGGGACCTTAGTTTCCAGGGGGCAGCGGCCCATACACCATCCATGAGGTAACAAAAGCCTCAACAGTTTTTACAGAATTTAACCCTCTTTCTTATAATCAGACTTTGGGTTTACTTTTGACAGTCAAATCCGGCTCTCCAAACAATCCCTGTCCAGTTTCAGTTATTAAATTGGCCTGTAGCAGAGATTCTCACCTCAAGTGTCTGCCACTATCCTAAAGTTTGGTAGACGGCCTCTATTTTGCCTTTACTTAAGAAACCCATTCTGGACCCTAATCATTTTCCGCCGATCTTTAGACTACCCTTTCCAGCAAAGTTGGTGGAGAGGGTTATGAATGCCCAACTCACCAGTTTTATTCAAGAAAATGATATTTTAGACCCCACCCAATATGAATTCAGGGGAGCCCACAGCACAGAGTCAGCACTCATTAAATCCATGGAAGAAGTCAGGGAGGCAACGTGGCTCTGATATTGTAAGTTCTCTTTGCAGCCTTCGACATTGCCCATCATGATCTTCTGATGGACAAGCTGTCGGCATTCCAGCATTCAGGGGCTGGCCTGGAAGTTACTGTGCTCCTTCCTGACTGATAGAAAGCAAACTGTGACCCTAGATAGATTCACTTCCTAATTTTTCTATCTTCCTTGTGGGGTACCGCAGGGATCCTACCTCAGCCCAACCCTTTTCAATCTTCGTCTCCTCCCTGGCCATCCTGATTAGAACTGTTGGCTTTCATCTTATTTCATACACTTCATACACAGATGACACTCAAATAGTTGGTGTCTCTGCTACCTAGCCAGGAGGCAGAAATAGGTCAGAGATTCCATGACTGCAGTAGGGCAGTAAATATTAGAATGATGAAAAACTGCCTAAAACTGAATTCCAGTAAGACCGAGGTGATCCTCTTTGGTAACAAATGCAAACTTCTGGTCACCGAGATGGTGGCCGGGCGAACTATGGACGCTTCCAACTCCGGTTAGGAAAGCAAAAAACCTGAGCATCGTAGTGGATAACAAGCTCACCTTTGGAGAGGCTACATATACTACCCTTCATACACTTAGAATGATGAGAAAAATTCGTCATCTCCTGATAGCCGACAAACGGTGATTACCTCCCTGATTTTATATAAATTAGACTATTGTAACAGCCTGTACCTGAGCAGGTAGCAGCAGCAGCATTTGAATAAACTTGAACTACTTCAAAATGTGGCAGCTAGGCTGCTAACTGGAATTCCCAAGTATACATCAGTTAAGAGTGAAATAAGTAAGCTCCACTGGCTGCCAATAAGGCAACAGGCCAGATTCAAGGCACTTTGCTTTGCCTACAAAGCTCTCCATGGTATAGGTCTTGACCACCTTTGACAACGTTTTAGCTGATATACCACGGCCAGAACTTTGCGCTCCCTCGGAGCAAAAATGATTATTGTGCCCAAATTTTAAAAAGCCAACTGGGGGAGGGGAGACGGCAGGAGCTTTGTCATCTGTACTGCTAGGGTATGGAATACTCTTCCTTTCCATATCCGTGCCTCCCAAGATCTGCTTTCTTTTAGGAAGTCAGTAAAGACCTGTCTTTTCAGGTATCAGTAGTTTTGGGCCTCTGTTTTTTCCTGTCTTTCCGTAGGTCTGAGCTAAGCGACAGGACACCTTATGGTAATCGTGCGCTCTAGAAGTATAATTAACATAACATAACAGGAAGTACTGGGCTTTCGGGCCGAAGGAGCTATCAAGAGAGTGCCAATTTCAGAAGTAGGTCATCGTTGCAATTCCCACTACTTTCTGGTGTCGAAAAAGTATGGGGGGCCCCATCATATATTAGATCTGCACCCTCTCAATCACTTCCTGAAAAAGGAAAAATTCAAGATGCTCACCTTGGCTCAGATCTTATCTTTCCTGGAGACTGGATGGTAGTGTTGGGCGCCTGTTTCCACATTCTCATCCTGCTGGCCACAGACTCTACTTGATGTTCACAGTGAGCTCGGAGCTCCCTTTTTGCCTTACCATTGCCCTTCGTGTGTTTATCAAGGTGATGGTGGCAGTTGCAGCACATCTGTGGAGTTTCAATTTTTCACCTATTTAGACAATGGGTTGTTTAATTTGGGCTCGCCCCAGGCAGACGTCACTCACCAGATCTCCTGCATTCACTGGGGTTCACTATCAACATGCCAAAGTCACACCTGACCCCCTCTCAGGCGCTCCCATTCATAAGAGCTGTTGTAAACATAGCACAGTTTTGGGCTTATCCCCAAGAACAGCGAGTCCAGGATATTCAGGTCACGATTCCGATGTTTCAGCCTCTATCCTGGATTTTGGTGAGTCTTCCTACAGTCTCATTGCCTCCTGCATTTTGTTAGTAAAACATGCCTGTTGGTGTATGCAGTCTCTACAATGAGACTGTAGGAAGGTAGGATCCTTCTAGCATGGTAACCCCCACTTTTTGCATAGTGCATGCATGTGTTTTTGACCTAGCCTGCTGGGATCCTGTTAATTAGGGCCCAGCAACTGTGCTCCCTCTCCTAAAATGGTTCTGTAAGTACTTTAATACCCCCACAAATTGGCTACTGGTGTACCCTTGTAAATCCCTAGTTTGTGGTACTAAGGTACCCAGGGCATATGTGCACCAGACTCCCATGGGTTGTGGCATGTATTATGCCACACATGGGAGTTTACATAAACTGTGACTACAGGTGGTTGCACCTCTCACGACAAATATAAGCTTTCTATTATTTGAAGTCACTGCACTTAAAACCTATAAGTCACCCCTAGGGTAGGCCCTTCAGTCCTGCATGCATGGTGCTTGCTTAAAAGCGTGAGGGAGCCTCTGCATGAGCTAGGACACTCCTACAAACCCCGTAGTTGATTCGCCAGGCGTTGTAAGTGCAGTCAGCCATTTTAAGGTATATAGTGGACATCAGTCATTACGACTTGTCCAACTATACAATGTTTGCATCTAACCCAGTCATGTTTGGACTTCGTTGGACTTTGACTGGAACTGAGACTGCAACTGAGAAGACTCCTGCTGCTCCTGGCCGCGCTGTTCTTCAAGTCTTGTGCCTCGTCTATGTCTGTGCTTCATCCAGGTTTTCCAGAAGATCTAAAGGCATCAAGGACATCCAAAGTAATCTCCTTTGGAGTAAAGAAGTCACTCCCCAGCATTTGCAGGCATAGCAACGAGGTTGACCAGTCTGCTGCTCCTATCGTCCTATGGACTTCCCGAGACTCAGCAACACAGGTGGTGGTTCTGTGGTTCTCCCGAGGCATGACGTGTCTTCCCTGCAATTTGGAGAACAGTATCCCCTATTGGAGCTGCTAGCACCGAACCCCTGTGCACCACGTCGACTTGCCATTGCCAAGACCTGTTGGCTCTGCACTTCAAAGATTTTCGGGCAAAAAGAAGCTCGAGCCTCCAGCACATCATCCCTCTAGCATCACGACCTTGTAACATGGGCCTTCATCTTGGGTGAGGTGCCCGAGGTCCTCTCGCGACTCCTGTCCCTTAAGCCTATGGGTCCTCTTGAGGGTCTTCAGTGGGCTCCTCTGCTTGCTTGGGACCTGCTCTGGCGCTCCTGCCTGAGGTGAGTGCCATGGACCTTGCTGGTCCCAATGTTTGCACCTTTTAGGTTTCCACGGCAGTCGCGGCTACCACGGCTTGTTGGTGATCCTGCCAGACACCGACCACCTAGACACCGACTTCCAACATGGGACAGCTCGTGCACAGTTACTGGTCTTCTTTAGCGTCACATGGTCCTGACAGCTGCAGCGATAAGGTCACCGTCAATGCTCCTGTATTTTCCGATATCAGTGTATTGCGTCTCCGTACTTCCTAGTCACAAATCCGAGTGGCATAGACTCTTTCCCCTCTGCTTGCAGGTTCTTCTCTTCACAAATCCACCCTTGGATTCCACCAGACTTCTTCAGAGGCTCCTTCTTCCCAAGTCTTCCATTGTCCATTGACATTCCTACTTCACTTCACCCCTATGCACCTGGCTTCCCTGGTGCAGGCAACCTGGTTCCTGGGGCATTCACGTGTGGGGTGGCTCTCCAACTTCCCTTCCTCCAAATGGATTCTTCAGGGTCCTCTGGGAAGGGTCTGTCTTCTTTAAAACTGCAACCGGGACTTCTCCATGACTTCTATTCAGCATGGGCTGTGGTTCCTTGTTCTCTCAGCTCCTCTGAGTCTTCTGGTCCAATTCCCATTTTTCCTTGCAGTTCACATTCCACTTTCTTAATATATGGTTTGATCTCCCACCTGGAGACCAGTGTATATTTGTACTACTTACCTGATTTCTTGAACGCATTTTCATGTGTATTGTTGATATCTCCGAGTAGGAGATATAGCAATGTGTTAGTGATTGTGTGTGTAATAAATTAAACCATTTTTCATATACACTGTGTGGTTCTATTTCATTCAAACTACACTGTCGATGAAATGTGGATAAACAATCTGCTTTACACTACTTCAAGATACGCCTGAAGTCTGCTACCCACATCTATCAAAGCCCACTAAAATCACCATAAGAGTTGCCTGGATTAGTGCAAGGTGAATCACTCCTTAGAGTGTGCATCACATACTAAGCCATCCTTCTACAGACTTGAAGACCCAGTGGGTACAGAATCAGGGAAATCTCTCCAACATGGTCCAGATATGAAAGGGAACTGCAAATGACCTGCAGCGGTCGCTCACGGACTACGAATGGGTCAACTCAGACCTCTTGTTAATATCCGTGAATACGATATGTCATTACACACCATATTACCAACAATACCAACAAATGCAATGTTGATACACGTCATAAAATGAGCTCGCATAACAATGTCGGTACCAGTAAAAACAATGTCAATGTATGTCATAAGCTACGCACACATAACAATGTCGATACCAGTAAAAACAATGTCAATGTATGCCATAATTTATGCATACATAACAATGTTAATATCAGTAAAGACAGTATCAATCTACGCCACTGAGGGGGGCGTGGCTTGGATGCCGAGGAGGTAGGCAGCGTGAGCCCGGAGCTCCGTGCCCGATCCCGGAAAATATCCTGAATATCTGATCGGACCCCGGTGTAACCAGTATCATCCGGTACTGGAAGGCACTGCGGAGGGCCCGGGGCCCACGGAAGACGACACCGAGCCATTCCGCAGCGATATTTCGGCTTTGAAAGTTGGACCCAGGCGAGAAGTCGCGGACCCCAAAATGGCGGCGAGGGCATGAGACCCTGAAGCGACGGAGACATCTGCCTGGAGACCTGCAAAGGACTGCTCCCTGGCGACTCAAGGGTGTTGACGGCTGCATCGCGCCTCTCCCCCCAGGTGCCGAGTGGACCTTGGGCTCGCCCTCGGGCGGAGACTGGGGACCCCCCCTGGTAGGGGCGACGACAGTGCGATAGTGACCCAGCAACAAGAACCCTGGGCCCCTGGCACGACTGGCGCCGGCCGGGCTGCGGTCATTCAGTGTTTCCTGCTTTTTTTTTTTGTGATAACTTCGGGCCCGGGAGCCCTGCCGGAGGGCGATACCCAACGGCACACGGAGGACGGCCAGGAAAGTACCCGGAGGCCACCGAACGAGACGGCCCAGGTGGGGAAATACGAAAGGGAAGGGAGATGGCGCGACTGATACTGAGGCCGCGGAGGGAGCGGAGCGAGACCAAGTGGCATTGCAGCGGATGCAGGATCGTATCCTGGAGGCCATCGCCACCACAAAGGACGCCCTGCAGCAGGATATAGCTCAGGTGGCGACGGGTTTGGGCCTCCTGAAGGCCGACCATGACAAGCTTAAGGACAGGGTGAAGTCCGTGGAGACCACGGTTAAAGAATTAGCCCCGGGCCAAGCCACAATGAAGGCCCAGATGGCGGACGTGATGGACCGTCTGAAGGTGTTAGAAAGGAGGGCCGAAGATGCGGAAAACCGAAACAGGCGCAACAACGTTCGCCTAGTGGGCCTGCCGGAAAAAATCGAAGGCGACGACATGGTGGGCTACCTTGATAATTGGTTGCGGACGGAGGTGGCACCGGAAGGATTGTCCCCCTTCTTCTCCCTGGAGCGGGCACATAGAGTTCCAGCGCGCCCACCAGCCTTGGGCCTTCCTCCTCGCCCAGTGGTGTTTAAGTTGCTTCACTACCGGGACAGAGACTGGCTCCTACAGAGGGCGAGAGAAGCGGGGCCATTTCAAGTGGATAACAATAGAGTCACCATGTTCCCGGACTATACATTTGAGACGCAGCGACTCCGGGCAAACTTTCTGTCCCTCAAACGGGAGCTCCGCCAGGAAGGCATCAAGTACTCCCTGTTGTTCCCTGCCAAGCTAAGAGTGGTGGTGGATGAGAAAACATTATTCTTCACGACCTCCGCAGACGCTTGGGACTGGTGGGACACTTATAAAGCGGGCACGGATGGTGCTAAGGCCAGGGAGGAGGAGGCTAAGGTGGCGCAACCGGTCAGGCAATCCCAACGGATCAGGAGGAACCGCAAGAGGACTGGAAAACCATCGGTGTCGCAGACGGAGGCGGAGAGGCAGGCGGCACTGCAGGCGGTAGTGGACTTATCTAGGACCGCCAGGAGTCGGTCCGGGAAGGGCACGGAATCGGAAGACCCGGGCACGGGCTCAGAGACGGGACAGTCGGAATTTGGTGGAGCCCGGGGCCCTATCGTGACGCCGCAGACTTCGGGGGAGATACTGGAGGCGTGTTGAACTGAACTGGTGGAGTGAACTCGTTGTTTGGACACCGGGGCACTGGGCCCGCAGCAATGGACCGTTATTGATTGAGGTTTTGGGGGGCTGTAAGGTGGGGATTGTGGGATGGAGTGCACGGGGCTGACTTGTTTTGGGGTTTACATTGCATTGAGCCACGCCTTACTGGCCCCTAAGGTCACCGCAGTGGGGACTGCGATTGTTACCGCCTTTCCTTGAGGGGTGGTCGGGAGTGTTGGTTTGGATGGGGGTACTTCCAGTTGCGGGGGGTCCTGTCCTGGGGGGGTGGGAGAAGCGAGCAGTTGGGGTTGCTCGGGGGGTAGTTGTTGTTGGAGGGGTTCGGCTTCCTGTTTGGAGTGGGTGGGTGGGCGGACCCGTGGTCGCGGGACTTTTGCGGACAATGTTCTTTGCTCTTTGGTCCGGTTGTGTAGGGGGGGATGGCTAGTACCGGGGCCCTGAAATGTGTGACCTGGAATGTGCGGGGTATGCAGTCCATGACGCGCAGACATAAGGTCCAGGCGTACCTCAAGCGTAGGGGGGTTCATATAGCATTCCTGCAGGAGACGCATCTTAACAAGCAGGAGGGGGCTGCTCTGCAGAGGCGCTGGAGGGGACAGTTATTCTACACGACATTTTCAGCTTTTGCAAGGGGGGCACTGATTTGGGTACGGGCGGGGGTCCCCTTCCAGGTCTCGAAATCAGTGGTGGACCCGGAGGGCAGATATGTGGCGGTGGAGGGGAGGCTGAGAGGCAGGGCGATATCTCTCTGTAATGTGTATGCTCCTAATGTAGACCTCCCCGCCTTCTTGTCTACTATCTCGGGCAAATTGGCGGGTTATTTGGCAGGGCCGGTCCTCTTGGGGGGGGACTTCAACTCGGTTGAGGATGTGTTACTAGATAGGTCCCATCGCCCGCTGCGCGCGTCCCCAGTGCATAGGGTCGCTAAGCGTAGGTTGGAATGGCAGGAAAGCTGGGCCCTCACGGATGCATGGAGGGCGTTGCACCCCACCACTAGGGACTATTCCTTTCACTCGCACCTACATGACCTGCATGTGAGGTTGGATGCGTTTCTTTGTTCGGCGTGTGTGCTCCCCGCGGTGGGAGGGGCGGAATACTTGGCCAGGACGCTATCGGACCACAACCCTTTGTTGATGTCTCTGGAATGGATGGTGACTGTTAACTGCGTGCCAACATGGCGCCTGCAACCTGACACCCTGGATGACTTGTTGTTCAGGGAGGCCCTGGGTGAGCGCATTGAGAGATATTTTGAGGAGAACAGTGGCTCGGCCTCCACTAGGGCGGTCGAATGGGATGCGTTTAAGGTGGTAGTGCGGGGACACTGCATTGGCCACACGGCAGGGGCTCGGAAAACACTGTTGGATGACTTAGACAAGGCTGAGACGAGCCTGAGGGACTTGGAGAAGAGGCGCCCGAATCACCCTGAGCTGCAGGAGGGGCTTAGCGGGGCACGGGAGGGGCTGGCGGTAGAACTAGAGCGGCTGCGCAGCTTTGATCATAAGGAGTACATGGCGAGGGCGCATGCGGAAGGTGATAAGGCGGGGTCGATGCTGGCTTGGCTTGCTAACCCCATCCGGAGGGGTGTGCCGATCATGGGGATCCAGGAGCCAGGGGAGGAGCCCTGCCACACTCAACCCGGGATCCTGAATAAGTTTCGTGCTTATTATGAGGGGCTCTATGAGAGTGGTGGAACGGGAGGGGCGGACGAGCTTGAAGAGTTCCTGGACGGGTTACAGTTGCCGCGAGTGGAGGACTCGGAGGCGGAAGAGCTAGGTCGGCCCATCTCTCTTGGGGAAATAGGTTGTGCTGTAAAGCAGATGGCTAGAAATAAGACCCCGGGACTCGATGGACTGCCTATTGAATTTTATGGTAAATACCTAGAGCACCTTGCCCCACGGCTGTGCGAGGTGTACAACGAGGCACAGGCGAAGGGCCGACTCCCGGGCTCCATGTGCGAGGCCCTCATGATCCCGCTCCTGAAACCGGGCAGAGAGAGTGCGGCTCTGTCCTCGTATCGTCCGTTGTCTATGTTGACGACGGACTACAAGATCCTCAGTAAAATTCTGGCCAACAGACTGCTGGTACACATGACAAGCCTGGTTCACGGTGACCAGTGTGGTTTCATACCGACACGCAACACCACTCATAACATTCGTAGGCTCACGAGACTGATGGGAGCGGACTGGCCTGACGCCGTCTCCCCGTTTGTCCTCTCCATTGATATTGAGAAGGCATTTGACAGCCTTGAATGGGGATACTTGTTTGAGGTGATGCGTCGCTTCGGCCTTGGGGACGGATATATAAAATGGACCAAGGTCCTGTACACCGAGGCGGTAGCGAGGGTTCGGGTGGGCACACTGATCTCGGGACAATACCCGATTAAACGTGGCACTAGACAGGGTTGTTCCCTATCCCCGCTCCTTTTCGCGTTGGCGATGGAACCCTTCGCGGCGGAAGCCAGACTGGGCCGCCACTACGCAGGCTTATCTTTTAGGGGGAGACCGCAATTCATATCACTGTACGCGGATGACCTGCTGATGTTTTTGGCCGATGCGGGCCCCGAACTTCAGGGAGCGCGGCAGCTACTGGGGCAGTTCGGCCGGTTGTCGGGCCTGAGGGTCAACTGGCCTAAGTCCTGTCTGTTCCCCCTGAGGCCGGGTGAACCGTGCCCACTCACTGCTCAGGAACTCCGGTGGGAACCGCGCTGCCTGCATTATTTGGGGGTCTATGTATATCACACCCCGTCCGACCTACTGGATGACAATATTACTCGCTGCATCAACGCTCTGCGGGGGTCCATGGACTTCTGGGCAACTCTGCCGTTGTCCCTGGCGGGTAGAATCTCCCTGCTTAAGATGATAGCCCTGCCCAGGCTTTTGTACTACTTTAGGACGCTCCCGGTATGGGTCCCGAGCTCTGTTTTCAGACGCCTGAGGTCATTGGTCATAGCCTTTCTGTGGGGCACGGGAAGGAGGCGCATAGCGCTCGACACCCTGTTGCGCCCCAAAGATGATGGAGGGATGGCGGTGCCGGATTTTGAAGGATACTACTTAGCCGCGCAACTGCAAACCTTTACTCAGGAGGTGGCGAGGGTATATAGAGGCCCCGAAGACGCGAGAGTGGAAGGTACCCCGCGACATGTTCTGGCATATATTACGCTGCACCAGAGGCTCCGGGTGGGAGACCTGACGGTCGAGGAGCAGACGTTCCGTCTTTGCTGGGACCGGGCCCGTAAGCGGGCGGGGGTCCGCTTTATGTATGCCCCCGAAATTCCGCTGGGGATGGTCACCGCCCTTCCACATGGAGGCGACTGGTCGCGCTTAATAGGATGGGAGGAGGCGGGAATACAAATGCTGGGTGACCTTTACGAAGATGGGGTGTTGCTGCCGTTCCAGGGCCTGCAGGAGCGATTTGACCTTCCGAGGGGCGACTACTTGCTGCACGCAGCAGTCACAGGCGCCATGCAAGCTCACTGGGGGGAAGGGCTGCAGGAACCGGGCACCTCGATGGCCTGCCAGTACACCATGATGGCGGCGGGAACCTTTAAGGCGGTCACATGCCTGTACGCTAGGATGCAGCGGGAGGCCTTGCAGCCTCTGGCGGCCCTGAAGGCCAAGTGGGAGAAGGACCTTCAGGTGGAGATTCCGGACACGACCTGGGGCCAGTTGCTAAGGCGGGCACGGAAGAGCTCGAGAAACGCCAGGTTCCAATTGATTCATTTCTATATCGTCCATAGGGCATACCTCACCCCCGGGAAAATACAACAGTATTTTGGGGCGACCGACGCTGCTTGCCCCAGATGTAATGCAATTGGGGCGGATTTGTGCCATATGCTGTGGGATTGCCCCTCTCTGGGAGACTATTGGCAGGAAGTTGGGCGGGCCCTTAACGTCGCGACGGATAGGGATATCCAGTTTACCAAAGCGGTTGGTGTTCTTCATTGGTTCCCGCACACGCCTAGGAACAAGATGACTAGTACATTTATAGACTTGGGGCTCATTCTGGCCAAGCGGGAGATCACAAGGAACTGGAAGTCCAAAGTGGGGCCCACGTATAAAAGATGGTATGGGGAATGCCTGAGATGGGCCGCGTGTGAAAGTACCTTGCGGTACCAGATGGCCTGGAGGTTGAATGACGAGAAAGCTCTGGAAAGGGCGACTGCATGGGAAGTGATGGTGCAGGCGCTCCGGGATGTGGACGATGAAGGGCAGGATGGCGAGAGCGAACTGGGCGGGGCGGACCCCGTCACTATACAGGAGAACACACCTTAGTGAAAGATGACTTCCTCCTGCATCACACCGGACACTTTTACACTGTTAGTCCAGCGCAGAGCGACAACGGGGGAGGGTGGGTAGGAGGCTGTTTTGGAGGGATGTTGGGGTACCGAAATTTGGGGAGGGGTGAAAACCACAAAAGCAACCCAGGGTTATTTGCCTAAGAAAGCGATCAGACACTGTAAGGAGCTGCGAGAAATGAGCAGGGATGAGGTCACCCGCAACACGGCTGAGGTGACCCCCCGGTTGAAGATCGATTGGGTCGTACTGAGTCTGTACATGCTGTATGATAACTGATAATTGTATTGTCTGTACATTTATATTGGTGATGCAATAAAAATGATGTTAAAAAAAAAAAAATCAATCTACGCCACTGTATGTTGGTAAAAATCATATCAATCACCACCATGTTAATTGTACACAATTTAGTGAACTGATATCATTGCTGTCAGATTCATCAAGCTGACCTCCCCATCAATCCTGAGTCAGAGATACATGATCAGACAGGGTCTGCAACCCAAACCTACCAATTGACAGGTCACAGGTGGGGTTACACTTAGCCCAAAAACAAACGCACACCCAGTGAAAACCCCTTATCGATCCCACAGATAGGCAGTTATACCACAAACAGGTCCAAGGAAATTGACCCCAATAAAACACGTTTGACCAAAAGTGCGTGTTCCCAAAATACTACAAAGATAGATGACCCACACAATTAGGAACACTCAGCCAATCAGGATACATCATGCACACCACACGTTGTGATCGTGCACTCCCCATGCTGAAAATCTGTGCCTGCCACCTGACCCGCTCTACCACGTTACATGGGCACATCGAGTCTCCTGGTTGATGTTACTTGATTGCTGCCAGACGACTTCCACACCTCAGCTCCCTCTCCGCTCCTGCCTAATGCTCTACATGACCGGTTGGTAGGCAACCAGCTGGCCGCCATTTTGCTCAGCCTACAACACTAGTGCGTTATAGGGCTTGCCCCCAGGCCTGCCCACCCCCCATGCTACCTATTGCCGGCCACTGCCCAGCATCAGTGAGCCTGTGTCGCTCAATCCCGCTCTCCAGTGGGAATAGGGCTCATCGAGCCTTCTGATTGCTGCCAGACGCCCTCCATGACTCAGCTCCCTCTCCGCCCCTGCCTCGTGCTCTATCTGACCGCTTGCTAGGCAACCAGCCGGCCACCATTTTGCTCAGCCTACAATGGTAGTTCTCCCCCCCAGCCTCTGTCACCTGATCCCACTCTCTCGCGTGACTTGGGCTCATCAAGCCTCCTTATTTCTGCCAGACTCCTTCCATGCCCTGGCTTCCTGCCACCCCTGCCTCCTGCTCTACATGACTGGTTGCTAGACAATGGACCGGCCACCATTTTGCTCAGCCTATGACGGTAGTGCGGTGCAGACCTCGACCGCACAAGGCTACCCATTACCGGCAGCTGCGCAGCATCAGTGAGCCTGCGTCGCCTGACCACGCTCTTCCACGTGACTTGGACTCATCAAGCCTCCTGATTGCTGCCTCCTAATTGCTGCCATATGCCTTCCATGCCTTGGCTCCCTTGCTGCCCATGCCTACTGCCCTTCACGACTGGTTGCTAGACAACCGTCCGGCCGTCATTTTGCTCAGCCTACGAAACTAGTGTGTCACAGGCTTTACCTTCCAGATCCGCCCACGGACCCTCTGCCTGCCATGCAACGGGCACACCAACAATGCGCCAAAGGTGAACCATAAGCAAGCCCACCTGTGCCCTTCCATGATCCGACCTCGAAATGCACCAGAACCCCTGGCCCTACCACTACATACAACAACTCCCGCTCTGCTCTCCGATAAATGGGCTGAGGATGCCGCAGTGCCTTCTGCTGCACCCGCTCCGCAAAAGCCCCCTGAAGGAGCTTTCGACTGCCTCCACTGCCACTTCACCTGCGACTCAATGGAGCCATGGGCCCCTACAAAAGCCCCCAGACAGCCGCCTAAATTAAAATGCTACTCACCGTCTGCTCCCTGGCCATGCACACCATTGAACTCTGGGACACTATAATCACCACCAGCCTCGCGTACTGTTCCTCACAGAGACCTGGCTCAAAGACTCCTCAACCATGACATAGCCACTGCCACTCCAACTGGCCACAAAATGACCCACAGACACCAACCATGGAGACCCAGAAGAGGGATTACTATCATCCACAAGGACATCTTCAAGCTAACTACCTCCGACGATCCCCCTCTCACCCGACATTGATCACCTCAACTTCCAACTCCAATCCAACCCCAAGTCAACCGTCAGAGGTACCCTCTCCTACAGCCCACCAGGACCCTGGCCCCCTTTCTGCAACAATTGAGAGAAAACAAGGACCCCCTGGGTATCAGTAATACACAGACTCCTAGGGCAGGGTAATAACCAATGTGGGTAGAAAATCCTAGGCCATCAGCAAAGTGTGTGACCAATGAGTCTAGGACCAGTGGAGAAAAGAATTATCGAAAAATGGCGTGTATATTAAAAAATATATATTTAATTAACATAGATAAAAATCATATAGAGACTCAAACATATAAGTCAAACTATATGATACAGTAAAATTGTGACATATAAAAAATCTTTAAAGAAATTCAAACACAATAAGTATAAAACATATACATCATATCAGCATATAAATCAAAACAAGTTGCAAGTGATTATACATTCAGAATTCAAAATGACATAGGAAATACTGAAGAATTAATTATAAAGACTCTTTCTGCAACGCCATTTCCAAGATCATCACCCCCCTCGCCTTGGAATCCAACCACTACCTCATCCTTGGTGACTAACTTCCATATCGAAGACCCCTAAGACACCAACTCGGCCTCCTTGCTAGACTCCATTGACAACCTGGGCCTCAAACAGATAGTCACCAACCCTACGCACATTGCCAGGACACCCTCCACCCCATCTTCACGTCCGGCGACAAGATCTGATTCAGCCACACAACGCGCCCACCTGGACGGACCACAGCATCGTCCATTTCCCCATCGCTGTCACCCGACATGCCACGGTCACCCCACCGCCCTCTGCAGCTGGAACACCATCACCGAATGAATGACCACCCTCAACACCACCACCCTCCACATACCTGATGACGTCAATCAAGCAGCGGCCCACCCAGCTGAATTGATCACATCTAGCGCACCTCCATCATACCCATCAAAGCTCTCAGCCACAGAAGAACCAACAAACACTCCAACTGGTCCACCCCCGAGCTCAAAGCAGAAAAACACAAATTCAAACCTCTGGAGAGATGCTGATGCACCAGAAGAGACCCAGTCGACCACACAGCCTTCAAAACTGCCCTCAAATACTACCACCACGCCATCTAATCTAAGAAGCTAAGAAAGCAGCACTTCCCACCCGCCTCTAATCCACTCAACCACAGCAAGGAACTATTCGACATCATCAGAAGATTGTCTTCCCCAGATGCCGTCAAAAACACCATCCAGACCTCCCAGTCCCTCTGCAACTCACTCGCCGACTTCTTCCACACCAAGATCGCCAACATCTACAAAAACTACAAACCCCAACCGCCAGAGCCGGACCTCCCCGCTCCTCCCAGCAACCTCCTGTGCCCATTTCCTTACTGACTGGACACCTCTCTGCACCAAAACAACGACATCCATCATGTCCTCAATCCACTCCGTAGCGCTCACTGACCCTTGCTCCCACTAAGCCTTCAACCTTGGTGTAGGAAAGTAGGATCTGCTTTCATGGTTAAATCCACTTTTTGCTTGGTGTCAGTATGTTTTTGACTACTCTGACAGGGATCCTGTCAATCAGGACCCCAGTCACTGTGCTTTCTATCTAAATTTGACATTGGAAAGTACTTTGGTAAATTTTCAATTGGCTACTGATGTACCCTTGTAAGTTCCTAGTATATGGTACAGAGGTACCTTGGGCATAGGTACACCAGGGGTCTCCCATGGGCTGCAGCATGTATTGTGCCATCCATGGTGTAGGAGAGTAGGGTCTGATTCCTATGGTCACCCCCACATTTTGCTTTGCTTTACTGGTTTTTTGACTCTAGTGTGGCTGTGGGCCTGCTAATCAGACGGTGAACAACCTTTACAACGAAACTTTTACAACGCACTACCATTACAACGCGGTCATTACAACGCAAACGATTACAACGCATTGCGCTGGGGGGCGCTCTAGGATAGGGAATAAGTTTAATTTTCTATCCAACACCTTCCCTAGTGTCCACGGGGACTGGAGTTGGAATAGAAAATTAAACTTTTCACTATCCAGCACCTCTAAGCGCTATACGTTGTAAAGGTTTGCGATGTAAAAACAGCGTTGTAAAGGCATGCGTGGTAAAAGCATGCTTTGTAACGTCATACATCCTAATCAGACCCACAGCCCAGCTGTTCTATCTCTAAATTCATACCATGTACTTTAGGTACATACCTAATTGGATATTGGGTCACCTTGTGAGCCCCTGTATAGTGTACCCTGGGTACCCAGGGCATAGGGGCATCCAAGGCCGACCAAGGGCTGCAGCATGTATTATGCCACCCCTGGCTGGCCATTCACATTGACACAACTGGCTGATCATTCAGCTGGGGCAAGGTCGTGTAATCACCCCTTGCTTAGGTATAGTATCCCTATACCAACCATTACATATAGACACATAGTAACCTATAAGTCACTCCTATGGCAGGCCATAACAATCCTGAAGGCAGAGTGCTTGCTTTTATGTGAGATGAGGCTCTAGCATGAGCTGAGCCTGTCTGCAGCTTTCGGAACCATGTCCTTATAGCTGTTCTATGATATCGCCATACCATAAGTGCATTCTAATCCTCGCGGTTATTGCTAACTTTGGTTTGGCTTTATCAAAACATGTCGTGTAAGGTGTCATACGCTTTTGAATACTACTCCCTCGCCAATTCTGGCGATGGAGGTAGCATTCCACCCTTCTAGAAGGAGAATACATGTACCCGTAGCTTTACCCCGGTTAAAGTTAAACAGAGCCTCAGCATCACAAAATGGATGCTGCTGCCACAGACACGAGTCTGACCTCCTGCAGCTGGGAGCCCTTCCAGTGAGGGAGGCCTGGACAATAGATTTCCTGCCTTGGGAGGTGCTAGCACCTCCCCAGACAGGCCTTAGTGTATTTGGGCAGGGTGGGCTGAATGAAATGAGACACTGCCTGAGCACACAAGGTGTCCCATGCATAGCCCGGTTCAAAACAGTTGCTGGGGCACTCCAGACCCAGTTCTGGCGCGAAACTGGACAAAGGGAAAGCGGTGTAACCATCCCCTTTCCTGGTCCCACCCATAGGAGGGACCTAGCAGGTAAACCAGCCTGTTTTATTAGTATAAAGCTAGGAGCTGAGTCTAGAGACTTAAGATTTATCCTGACTGAAACTTGAAACAAAACTCTGGACCTTCGACATTCTACATGAAGACTGAAGAATCTCCCTTGCGGTCAAGGAGTGACCACCCTGTGCAAACAGGCACCACCAGTGATCTGCGGTTTGCTTTGTCGATGTTCCCGCCGGAACCCGAGCACAGAGCCTGACAAGACCTGGACTTCCAGACATCTTCGACCCTTTTCCACACCTACAGCAAAGCTGGGACCCATGGAGGCGACGAGAAACGTGGGACCGGATATCTTGGAAAGCCTTCATTTTGCTACTTGTGCAGCTTCTGAGGCATCCTCGAAGTTGTGCATTGGGGATTGAGAAGCCCCATCCCCGAGCACCATCTGCACTGAAGATCAGCCCTCCACACTCCACGAGTTGTGCGTGGGGCCCTTCTGCATTTTCCTGCTCGATGGGTTTGTCCCGTTGCTGGCCCGTTGGCTAGTAGCCTCTGTGACGACGAACCTTTGAATCCAAACTGCTGGTCTGGTTGCTCCAGACTGTACCCTGCTTCCCTGAAAAGGAGAAGCCCCTCAGACCTTGCTCGTCTGCAACAGAAGCCATCTTCGATTCCTGCGTGGGTTGCCTTTGCCAAGGCTTGTTGACTCCAATCCGGAAGTCGACTCTGCCTACAGCTAGATCCTTAGTGGGACAGTCCGTATCTAGCTCCTGGTCATCGACGATGCCTCCTGGTCCACGTGGCTGCAGAGACAAGCTTCACAACATCACCTGATTGCTTTACGACATCGCCTGGTTCCTTCCTGGTCACTGGCTAGTGACCCAGACTCTGTTCCCTTTGCTTTCAGGTCCTCTTCATCCTCTATCCACCCTTGGATCCACCCGGACATCTTCCTTCTGGTCGCCTGCAGCATCTTCTTACAGGTCTCCATAGGATCCAGCGACGAAACCCGACACAACTTGACACTTATGCACCCGGCTCCTGTGGGTGAGGTAACGCGAGTACTCCGGTGCTCCAGTGGGTATTGACTATCCAAGTGTCCATGTTTTAAGTAACTTCTTCCTAGTGCAACCGGAGTGTCCTAAATCCACTAACTTCTAATTCCTAAGTTCCCATTGACTCCCATGGTAACTCGCGTATGAGTAAAGACTCTGCATACGCTTCCCGTGGGCCTCCTGATTCTTAACTCTTGGTAGTCCAGTGTAGCCCCAGCGATTCCCTTGGCCCTAGGCCTACTCCTTGTTCGTGACGTGGTTCTTATACCACTATTTTAGTATATGGTTTCCGGCGCCCCTATTGGCCGACCGCATTTTGTGCAACTTATTGTATGATAGCGCGCCAAAGGCAAGCCCGTCTGGGCCCGTCCGGGCCCAGACGGCCTCAGGCCTAGCCACTATGCCCAATTTGCGAAAATGCATCTCCTACACCCAAGATACACTGCTTGCCTGGAACCCAAAAAAACATCCCCAGTGCAAATACATCCTCAAGGAAGACGCCCCCTATGTAGGATGTATCCTCTGTAACAAACCTGAGGAAACGGAACGCCATCAAGGACTTCGGCTTGGCCTTCTGAATTGCAGATCCTTAGTACAACACGCCCACGAAATTAACATCCTCGTCCAGGATTTGATGTTAGACCTATTGTTTCTGACTGAAACATGGTTGACCCCGCATAGTGACTTCGACATGGTCAATGCAACACCCCCCGGCTACCAAATTTGCTGCCTGAATAGACCAGTCGCTAGAGGTGGCGGCCTAGCCATACTCTACAAAGACCATCTTAAATGTAGAATTGAATGTGGATCCGTCAAAGACTGCGAAAACTGCTATTTGACCATCCAGATCTCACCAACAATCTCCCTTTCGGGACTGTTAGTGTACCGGCCGCCAGGCTCTCTAGGCGAATTCACCAGTACTCTAATGGACCACATCTCACTCAAGACTATTTCAGTCTCTAACTTTCTCCTCCTAGGGGACCTTAATATGCGCTTTCTGGACCCCGCGGACAATGCCGCAGCCAACTTGCTTGCTGATCTCACTACAGCCGATCTCCATCTTCGTAATCCCAAAGCCACCCATGAGAAAGGACAACTCCTGGTTCCTATCTTTACCAACATCAAAAACCTAAATGCCCAGGACCCCACTCCCCTACCTTGGACAGACCATATGCTGATCCTTATGCACTGGTCACTCAAAACGACACCAGCACTCAAACAGAAAACAAGGATACAAACCAGACGATGGCACAAGCTAGTACCAGAGGATTGGGAAGCTAAATTACGTGAAACCGTTGGCCCTCTGTCCTCGGACCCGAACACCGCGGACAGAGAATTCACCGATTGGCTAGTCCATCCCCTAGACAGTCTCATCCCACTTACCAGTACTTTAAAACATGTTAAAAGAATCAACCCCGCTCTCTGGTACACACCCGCCCTCAATGTCCTTAAGAAAGAATGCAAAAAGTCAGAACGCACTTGGAGGAAAAACAAGTCAACAGAAGAGAAAAGTGCTTATCAATCCTCCATGAAAGCATATAAACGAGCCCTACATGACGCCAAAAGGGCCTACTACGAGGAAAAAATAAAAGGCTCCTCTTGCTCAGCCAAGGAGACCTTCTCCATCCTCAAAGAGCTCCTCCATGTCCCTGACCCCCCGCAAAAACCCATGGACCCCAAAGCAGCGGAGGAAAAATGCGTCAAGTTGGCCACATTCGAAAAGATCAAAAAAATCCTCACTTCCCTCCCCGCCGCCAACTCAGACTCCATAGAGAGAGCGAAGGAGCCGCTGCCCCCACCCGATACGCCTTTTCTAGCGTCGTTTGGCCCAGTTACAGAAGAGGAAGTAAGGGCTACACTCACTTCAACCAAGAGCGGAGCCCCTAGCGACCCAGTCCCCATACGGTTCGTCAAAAACATCTCTCAGACCATAGTCCCCCAATTGACAGCCCTTATTAACATCTCGTTGGAACAGGGAGAGGTCCCTTCAAACTGGAAGGAGGCTGTCGTAAAAGGGCTTCTTAAAAAACCATCCCTAGACCCGGCAGACCTTTCCAACTATAGACCTATCTCACTCCTCCCCTGGATAGGTAAGGTCGCCGAAAAACTTGCGAACAAAAAACTGTCACACTTCCTGGAGTCAAACCAACTCCTCAATGACTCACAGACAGGCTTTAGACCAGGTCAGGGCACGGACACTGCCCTTCTCGCCGCAGTAGAAAAAACCAGGGAAATTATCGATACAGGAGGATCAGTGGCAGTGGTCCTCCTAGATCTGAGCGCGGCCTTTGACACGGTCAGTCACCAGGTCCTAACCCAACGTCTCGATAACATTGGGGTAAAAGACAGGGCGTTGAAATGGCTCTCGTCCTTCCTCGCCCGACGCTCCTTCCAAGTATGGGAAGGTGAAAGCCGCTCCCCCTCCATCCCCCTCCAGTGTGGCGTGCCACAGGGCTCATCCTTGAGCCCTACGTTGTTTAACGTGTATATGGCCCCACTGGAGGAACTGGTCTCCCCCTTCGGAGTCACTATCGTCAGCTATGCTGACGATACACACCTGGTGGTGACACTTTCCCACCCCAAGCTAGAGCCCTCCAATCTCCACGACTGCCTCTCCAACGTATATCAGTGGATGAGTGACTCTGCCCTGAAATTAAACGGCTCCAAAACGGAGATTCTGCTCTTAGGGCATAACACCACTAACCTCCCCCCTAACATATGGCCTGCCTGCATGGGTGAACCTCCCACCCCTAAGACGGAGGTCAAGAGCCTCGGAGTGTGGCTGGAGACTGATCTCACCTTCAGGACACAGGCAAGAAAGACGGCCGGCATATGCTACGGACTACTTAGATCTTGCAGGAAGGTTATCCCTCTACTGCCTTTCCAGTCGCGTCTCATGCTGATCCAAGGCCTAATTTTATCTAGGCTGGACTACAGCAATGCTATTTACCTGGGTTCTCCAGAATCCACTCTCCAAACTCTGCAAAAAGCTCAAAATGCCGCAGCCCGGCTCCTAACGAACACCCCAGCCAGAACATCTGCCAAGTCTGCACTGAGGAAGCTGCACTGGCTCCCTATCAGGGAAAGGGTCACTTTCAAGGCCCTCTGTCTGGCCCACAAGGTACTCCACAACACCGGCCCCCCAATACTAAACAACTGGATCACCCCATATAGACCCACGAGAGCGCTTCGCTCGGAGCATGGAAACTTCATCACGATCCCCAAGGTTAAGAAGGCACGTATAGGTGGCCGCCGCTTTTCGGTCAACACAGGAAAAAAATGGAACGCACTCTCCCCGAGTCTCAGAGCAGAACCAAACCTCCTGCGGTTCAGGAAATCCCTCAAAACTCTACTCTTCCCCTGAGCCGTCATCATTCCTGACTATTCCCCCTTGCGAGTAAGAGGTTCAGCGCTGGGATACCCTCGGGGTGACTACGCGCTCTATAAAACCATAAAATAAATAAATAAATAAATAATTGAGTTACTTGTTATGTGCTTTGGCCTCTGACCTCATAAAGAGTTCAGGGGGGTTGTGTTAGAAATAAATACATATATATTTTATATATAACCTGTGTGGTGTCCTTTCATTTGGTATTCAAGGTGTTACATATGGTAAAGCAGCTGACTTTACATGCCCTCTGAATTTTTAGCCTAAGACTGCTTTGTCCATGCTACCTCTAGGATAGCTGGTCTATAAGGTTGACTTACAACCAATCACCATAAGGGTTGTTTGTACTGATACAAGGTGCCCACTAGAACTAGTGGACATGATATATCAGGCCAACTTCTCACATTGGTGTGCAGCGGTTGGGATAAGAGCTTGCTGTTGTTTTACAACTTGTTTTCTTAAGATATCATTTGAAAGATCACATTAGGTACCTATAGGTACATATAACAAGTCTTATAATGCTTAAGTTCTACTGAACTTAGTTGTTGTAGAGCAAAGGGCTTAGCACACCCTGACTACAAATCCTAGAGAGGGTCTAGTAGGAAAACACTTAGTTTAGGTAGGTGCAAACACCACAACTCACTAGGTCATGTCTTTGAGAGTAGATCAAAGTGGATCTCTCCCAGTGGAGGTAGATCCTTTAAGGATACCTTCCAGATATGACACCCTAACTATCCAAGAGCTAAGGCAACTGTGCACTTCAAGAAAGTTAAAGCAGAGTTCTAACCCTACCCTCAAGTACCTGATTGAGCTCTTAGAAGAGTTTGATACTCAGAAGGCCTCTAGTCCAGGCCCCTCAGGTTCTACAGAAGAGGGCCTACCCTCAACAGATGATGCCCCTGATCCTATAGTTCCAGATGAGGAAGATGAGATAGAGGAGGGAGAGTCTGGGGATGAGGTAGAGAGCCAGGTCCTAGTTAGGAGACTTAGCCAGGCTAACCTAAGCCTACATGGGAGGCAGCTTGGGGTACCCCCATACAGACCTCCAAGTGGACTTAACCAGAGGCATAGGAGAGGAAGATCCCACTCCAGGGAATCTATCCACTTTAATGTTTCACATGGCTCTAATGCCTCTGCTCTGAGGGGAATGACTTCTCCTTAGAGAAGAGAACATCAGGCCAGAATGAAAGAAGTCAATCTGAGGATTGAGAGGGAAGAACTTGCCCTCACCAAAGAGAGACTTGCTCTGGCAAGAGAGCAAAAGGTAAGTGGGTTAGAACCCACTGGTGCCAGCAATATCCCTAAGGATAAAGACAGGTCCTATGACAATAAAAACCTGAGCAAGATTGTCCCTCCCTACAAGTGTGGGGATGATATCCACAAATGGATAACTGCTTTGGAGAGAGCTTGCAAAGTACAGCAGGTACCCCAAAAGTCAGTGGGCGGCTATCTTGTGGCTTTCCTTTTCAGAAAAAGGAAGAGACAAGCTCCTCACAGTTAGTGATGAGGATGCTAACAATTACACTGTCCTGAAGAGTGCTCTGATTGATGGGTTTGGCTTAACTACTGAACAGTACAGGTTGTTGTTCAGAGATACCCAGAAGACACAGACTCAGGACTGGACTGATTTTGTTGATTGTGCCACTAAGGCTCTGGAAGTCTGGTTACTGGGAAGTAAAGTTAAGGACTATATAGGATTGTATAATTTGATCATGAGAGAGCAAATACTTAACAATTGTCAGAACCAGTTATTGCATCAACACCTGATTGACTCTGATCTGACCTCTCCCCAAGAATTGGGTAAGAAGGCAGACAAATGGGTCAGAACCAGGGTTAAGCAGAAAAACCAGAACCAAGGAGGTGATCAGAAAAAGGCAGACCAGAAGGGTAATGATCAGAAACAAAAAGAGCAGAAGTCTTCACCAGGCCCCCAAAAACCTCAGGGGGAGGGGGGTTCCAAAAAGAACAAGAAGAAAGAAGGCCAAACGAAACCCTGGTGCAACTACTGTAAAACAGGTAGTCACTGGTTTAGTGAGTTCACCAAGAAGGATGCAGCTTCAACCACAATTGCCCCTAAGGCATCTGTTCCCCCTAGTCCAGCTGTTAGTGGTGGTTCCCAGCAAAAGGGTGTAGTAGGGTTGACCCTGGGAACTGAGATGGATTCTGGCCTAGTCAGGATACCAACTCAAGCTGTACTAGTCTGTGATGTGGACATGGCAATGTCCTCTACTGTAAGCCCCAGTAACCTGGGCAAGTACAGACAGACACTTTTGATAAATAATAAGATGGCTCAGGCCTACAGGGACACATGTGCCAGTGTCACCATGGTGACACCTAACTTTGTGGACCCTGGACAGATCATACTAGGTGTGAACTACCTAGTGACCAATGCTAGCAATACCACTACTTCCCATAGTATGGCAATTGTTAACTTCTCCTGGGGAGGGGTAACTGGCCTCAAAAGAATTGTTGTGAGTTCAGACCTTCCTGTTGAATGCCTGTTGGGAAATGATCTTGAAGCCTCAGTTTGGGCTGAAGTGGAGTATAGGACCCTTGCAGAAATGCTGGAACTATCCGCACATGTCCTTGCTGTGACCAGGTCACAGGCCAAAAAGTGCAAACCTGAACAGGTGCTGGATCCTGGAACAATGGACCAGACACCATCCAAGAGAAAGAGCAGTGGGGTTAAGGCAGTGCCTTCCCCCTTGCCTCAGGTTGAGGATCAGCCCTCCTAGGAGGATGATTCTGAGATCCATGAAGGAACTGTCCTAGAAGAACTTGAACCTGACCAGGTTGGGTTTCTTGGGACAGGGGGGCCTTCAAGGGCAGATCTGAGGCAGGCCCAGTTAGACTGTTCCTCTCTTGAACCCCTCAGACAGCAGGCTGCTGCTGAGGCTGCTGAGAATGCTCAAGGTACCCTTAGAGTCTATTGGGATGAAGGGCCTCTGTTCTCAGAGGGTAGAGACCCCAAGCCTGGTGCTTCCAGGAGGTTGGTCATACCTTTGAACTTCAGAGTCTTCCTTCTTACCTTGGCCCATGATATTCCCTTAGCAGGACTGTGAGAAGTTGGCCTGATATGCAGTGCTCACTATTCTAGTGAACACTATGTATCAGTCCAGACAACCCTTATTGATGATTGGTTGTAAGTCAACCTTATAGACCAGCTATCCTAGTAGCGTGGATACGAGCAGTCTAAGGCTAAAGACTCGAGACGGCGTGTTAAGCCAGCTGTTATACCATCACATATACCCCTTGAACACCAAGTGAAAGTACACCACACAAGTGTTATGAAAATAAACAGTGTATTTATTAGAATCACAACAGCCCTGTACTCTTCATGAGGACAGGGTACTTAGCACAAAACAAAACTCTTACGAAAATACTTAAGTTAGTACAGTATATACAAATGCCCGAGGGGCACGGAAAACCATATACTCTGAAAGTGGAATGCGAAATTACTAGCAGGTAAGTACAGTACTAATAGGCTTTGGAATCGCTAGGACTTGACTATAGAATCTTTAGATTACTTCTAGGAGGCCCAGGGGACTCGGGTGCAGAGTGTGCACTCTCACGCGTGATGCGGGACAAAGTCTATGGTAGCTAGTAAAGGCAAAGTTAGTGTTCTCGGGCGAACCCGACCTGGTAGGAGGAAAACGAAAGTGGATTCTGACCCTTGGATAGTGAGGCTATGCTGGGGCACCGAAATGCCGAAGTTACCTAGCCCAGGGGCTGCAGCTGCATAGGTCTCAAAAGACGTCGGGAATCCCCGTAGACGGACCAGGAGCCTGGAAGAAAGATGCTGGCAGGCGACCAGTGAAGAGAGTTCGAAGTGATCCAAGCCTGGATCTTGAAGATGGACGATACCTGAAAGCAGAGGGGACCAAGTTCGTGACTACTAGCCAGTAGTCAGGTGGCACCAGGAGGGCACCGGATGGTAGTCACCTCGACTAGGTGAGTGGGCGACGCTGGGCTCTGCAGATCTCATGGACCAGGAGGCGTTGTCGGTGACCAGGATGGAGGAGCGAGCTGTCCCACGATGGATGAAGCTGTCGGCGTCGCTGGACCCAGGATTGGGCAACAAAGCCTTGGCTAATTCAAGCCCACGCGGTGGACCTAAAATGGCGTCTTGAGTGGACCAGGAGGGTCCGGGGTGCTCCTCTTTTGGAAGGGAGCAAGGGCCAGTCTGGAGCAACCAGACCAGCAGCAGTGATGTCGTCGGGCGTCGTTAGGAAGGCCACAAGCCAGCGGGCTAGTAGCCAAACAACGCGGTGAGCAGCAAAAAGCAGAAGGGCCCCACGCAGATCGTGGAGATGCTGGGAGGCTGTACTTCGGTGCTGGAGCTGCTCAGGGTCGGGGCTTCTTGGACCCCAAAGCACTCACCAGAGGATCCCTCGGCGGTCGTGCTGGAAAGAAGTCGTGCAGTCTTGAAGATGGCCGGTCCCTCGAGGTCTCGTCGCACTCACGGTTCTCAGCTTTGCTGTAGAGGTGAATAGAGGTCAGAGGTGCCAGGGAAGCCGGTTCTCGTCGAGCTGGGCAGTCTGATTCCGGAGGAAGGACTTGCAGCAGACCGCAGTGTTCTTAAGATGGTGCCTGCGGATGCAGGGTGACTACTCCTTAGTCACAAGGGAGAATCTTGAAGAAGAAATCTTGAAGTCCTTTAGCAGAAAGTCGTGTCTTGATTCCAAAGATGATCTAATTTGGAAGGAGGCCCGCTCCTAACTTTATACTAGGAAAAGGGGCTGACCCGGTGACTAGGTCCTGCCTATGGGTGGGACTAGGAGGGGGGTGGTTACACCCCTCTCCCATGCCGGACTTTCCCCAGGCCAGGGGCTGGTGTGCCCCTGGAACTGGTTCTGACCGGCCTATGCGTAGTGAGCACAGGGGTGCCACTCAGCAGTCACCTTCCTGTAAAGCCCTGCCTACCCAGGATACACAAAACCCTGTCTGGGATGGTGCTAGCACCGCCCGACACAGGAAACCCTTTGTCCAAGCTCTCCTCGCTGGAAGGACTCCCAGCAGCAGGAGGTCAGACTCGTGTCTGTGGTGGCAGCATCCATTTTGTGGACCTGAGGCTTCGTTTAACTTTAACCGGGGTTCACAGTTACATACATGTCGTGTCCCTCTAGAAGGATGGAATGCTAACCCCGTCGCCAGAATTGGCGAGGGGTTAGTATTCCAATTCGTATGACACCTTACTCGACATGTTTTGATAAAGCAATACCAGAGATAGCATATAACCGCGAGGATTATAATGCACTTAAGAGTATATGGTATGCGTTATCATGGAACAGCTATTAGGACTTGATTCCGCAAGCTGCAAACGGGCTCAGCTCATGCCAGAGCACCATTTCACACGATTCCATGCACTCTGCCTTCAGGATTGTTAAGGCCTGCCATAGTAGTGACTGATAGGAATCTGTGTGTCCATTTTTAGGGTTAGATATAGGTATACTATATCTACAGCAAAGGGTGATTACACGACTTTGCACCAGCTGTCATGCAGCCAGTTGTGTCAGATTTAGGAGGCCAGCCAGGGGTGGCATAATACATGCTTCAGCCCCTGGTAGGCCCTGGGTACACCTATGCCCTGAGTTACAGGGTCTGATAAGGTGGCCCAGTACCAATTGGTAAATGCACCTAGGGTACATGTTGTAATTTAGAAAGAGAACAGCCAGGCTGTGGGTCTGATTGGCAGGCCCACAGCCAGAGAAAGTCGTAAACCAGTGAAACAAAAGCAAAAAATCTGGGTGATCATAGGATTGCAGACCCTACTCTCCTACATGACCCCCCCCCCAAAACTTTGGGACAATAAGCTAACCTTGACCAGGTGAGTCTTCTTGTTCTAAGTGGAAATATCTGGAGAGCCCATCGGCATTGCCATGATCAGTACCAGGTCTATGTTCCACTGTAAAGTCCATCCCCTGTAGGGAAATGGACCACCTAAGCAGTTTGGGGTTTTCACCCTTCATCTGATTTAGCCACAAGAGGGGCTTATGGTCGGTCTGAATCTTAAAGTGAGTGCCAAACAAGTATGGCCTCAGCTTCTTCAGGGCCCAAACCACAGCAAAGGCCTCCCTCTCAACAGCTGACCAATTCTTCTCTCTGGGGGTCAGCCTTCTGCTTATAAAAGCAATGGGCTGGTCTTGACCATCAAAATTCAGTTGAGATAGAACAGCTCCCACACCCAACTCAGAAGCATCTGTTTGGACAATGAATGGTTTGGAGTAGTCTGGACTCTTGAGGATAGGTGCTGTGCACATGGCCTGCTTTAGGTCATTGAATGCTTTTTGACAGCCTGCTGTCCACTGAACCTTTTTTGGCATTTTCTTACTTGTCAGTTCATTTAATGGAGTCACAATTGATCCATAGTTCCTGACAAACTTTCTGTAGTAACCAGTCAGGCCCAAGAAAGCTCGAACCTGAGTCTGGGTGGTTGGAGGAGCCCAGTCCCTGATTGACTGTATTTTGCTCTCCAGTGGTTGAACTTGGCCTCCACCTACAAGGTGGCCCAAGTACACAACCTGTGTCTGCCCTATCTGGCACTTTGTGGCCTTGATAGTGAGACCTGCTGCTTGCAGAGCCTCTAACACTTTCCTCAGGTGGACCAGGTGATCCTCCCAGGTGGAGCTAAAGACAGCAATATCATCAAGATATGCTGCACAGAAGTCATCCAGCCCAGTGAGAACATGATTCACCAACCTTTGGAAGGTGGCAGGTGCATTTTTCAGACCAAAGGGCATTACCACAAACTGATAATGTCCACCAGGGGTTGAAAATGCTGTCTTGGGCTTGGCATCCTCAGCTAACCTGATTTGCCAATACCCAGCTGTCAGGTCAAATGTACTTAAGTAGTTGGCAGAAGCCAATCTATCTATAAGTTCATCTGCCCTTGGTATTGGGTGGGCATCAGTCTTAGTGACTGCATTGAGACCCCTGTAGTCTACGCAGAACCTCATCTCTTTCTTACCACCCTGGGTGTGAGGTTTTGGCACTAGAACTACTGGACTAGCCCAAGGGCTATCTGAGGGTTCAATGACTCCCAACTCCAACATTTTCTGCACTTCAGTTTTGATGCAGTCTCTAACATGATCAGGCTGCCTGTAGATTTTACTCTTGACTGGCAAGCTGTCACCAGTGTCAACCTCATGGGTACACCAATTGGTCTGACTGGGTGTCAGAGAGAACATATGTCTGAAAGACTGAAGAACCTGTTTACAGTCTTTCTGTTGATGCTCAGAGAGGCTGCCACAAAAGACAACACCATCTACTGACCCATCATCAGGATTCTGAGTGAGCAGGTCTGGGAGAGGGTCACTCTCTTCCTCCTGTCCCTCATCTATGGCCATGAGCAAGCTCATGTCCTTCCTGTCGACATATGCTTTGAGCCTGTTGACATGGAGCACCCTGTGGGGGCTCCTGGGAGTTCCAAGGTCCACCAGGTAGGTGACCTCTCCCTTTTGCTCAAGAATTGTGTGGGGCCCAGACCATTTGTCTTTGAGTGCTGCTGGGGCCACTGGCTCCAACACCCACACCTTCTGTCCAGGCTGATAAACAGTCAGGACAGCCTTTTGGTCATGCCAAGCTTTTTGGAGTTCTTGACTGGCCTTAAGGTTTTCAGAGGCCTTCTCCATATACTCAGCCATCTTGGAGCGGAGACCAAGTACATAGTCCACTATGCTGGTTGCAGGCTTTTTGAGAGGTCTCTCCCATCCTTCCTTCACCAAGCACAGGGGTCCTCTTACAGGATGCCCATACAAACGTTCAAAAGGGCTGAAGCCAACCCCCTTCTGTGGGACCTCTCTGTAAGCAAACAGAAGGCAGGGAATCAGGACATCCCATCTACGCCTGAGCTTTTCAGGTAGTCCATGAATCATCCCTTTTAGGGTCCTGTTGAACCTTCAACAAGCCCATTGCACTGTGGGTGATAGGGTGTGGTGAACTTGTAGTTGACACCACATTCCTTCCACATAGCAGTTAAGTAGCTTGACATGAAGTTTGCACCTCTGTCAGAGACAACCTCCTTAGGGAAGCCCACTCTGGAGAACACTCCAACTAGGGCCCTTGCCACTACAGGTGCTGTAGTGGTCCTAAGTGGAATAGCTTCAGGATACCTGGTGGCATGATCCACTACCACCAGTATAAACTTGTGCCCTGATGCTGTCTGGGGTTCCATTGGACCAACAATGTCAATCCCCACTCTTTCAAAGGGCACCCCCACCACAGGCATTGGTATAAGGGGGGCCTTTGTTGTGCCACCTGACTTACCACTGGCTTGGCAAGTGACACAGGAGCGACAAAACTCCTTGGTATCCTCATTCATGTGAGGCCAGTGAAAGTGTGAGACAAGCCTGTCCCAAGTCTTTGTCTGGCCTAAGTGACCTGCTAAGGGAATCTCATGGGCCAAGGTAAGGAGGAAACCTCTCTGAGACAAGGGGATAACCAGCCTCCTGGTCATGCCAGGCTTGGGGTCTCTTGCCTCAGTGTACAGGAGTCCATCTTCCCAGTATACCTTGTGGGTACCTGTGGCGTTCCCAGCAGCCTCAGCAGCAGCCTGCTGTCTGAGGGGTTCAAGGGAAGGGCAGTCTAACTGGTCCTTCCCCAGGTCTTCCCTTGAGGGGCCACCTGAACCCAGAAATTCAACTTGATCAAGTTCGAACTCTTTAGGCTCAGTTTCCCTCAATTCCTGTAGGTCAGCCTCCTCTGAGACTTGATCCACAACCTGGGGCAAGGGGGAAGGCAATGCCTTAACCCTACTGCTCTTCTTCTTGGAAGGTGTCTGGTCCATTGTTCCAGGATCCAGCACCTGTTCAGTGGGGCATCTTCTGGCCTGTGACCTAGTCACAGCAAGCACATGTGCTGGCAAGCCTAACATCTCCATGTGAGTCCTATGCTCCACTTCTGTCCACTGTGATGACTCCAAATCATTGCCCAACAAACAATCCACTGGGAGGTCTGAACTAACTACAACCTTCTTTTGGCCAGTTACCCCTCCCCAGGAGAAAGCTACAATTGCCATACTATGACTGGTAGTGACATTGCTTGCATTGGTCACCAGGAAATCTGTACCTGGCATGATCTGTCCAGGGTCCACAAAGTTAGGTGTCACCATTGTGACCCTGGCACAAGTGTCCCTATAGGCCTGAGCCATTTTTCCATTAATAAAAGGTGTCTGTCTGTATTTGCCCAAGGTATTGGGACTGACATCAGGGGATATATCCACATCCCCTGTACAGACAAGGACAGCCTGAGTGAGTGTGCCAACTAAGTTGTCATACCCCTCAGAACCCAAGGTTAACCCAACTAAACCCTTGGGAGGTGCACTACTACTGCTGACTGTACTAGGGGGCACAGGTGCCTTAGGGGCTGCAGTGGCAGGAGTCTGCCCTCCTCCTTTCTTGGTGCACTCACTAAACCAGTGAGTTTTACTTTTGCAGTATTGGCACCACCTTTTAGATTGGCCTTCTTGATTCTTCTTTTTCTGGGAAGCCTGACCCCCACCCTCCTTGGGTTGTTGGGGACCTGTTGAAGACTTCTGGTCATTTTCACCTTTAGAATCTTTACCCTTCTGGTCTGCTTTCTTCTGACCACCCTGGTTCTGGCCCTGGTTTTGCTTAACTCTTGTTCTGACCCATCTGTCTGCCTTCTTTCCCAATTCTTGGGGAGAGGTCAGATCTGAGTCAACAAGATGCTGATGCAAAAACTGGTTCTGACAATTGTTTAAAATTTGTTCTCTCATGATCAAATTGTACAATCCTGTATAATCAGTAACCTTACTGCCCAGCAACCAGCCCTCCAAAGCCTTAGTGGCACAATCTACAAAATCAGACCAATCCTGAGACTGAGTTTTCTGGGTATCCCTGAACAGCACCCTGTACTGCTCAGTGGTTAGGCCAAACCCATCAATCAGTGTGTTCTTCAGGACTTGGTAATTGTTAGCATCCTCAGCCCTTGTGGTGAGGAGCTTATCTCTACCTTTACCTTCAAAGGAGAGCCACAAGATAGCTGCCCACTGACTTTGGGGAAGACCCTGCACAGTGCAGGCCCTCTCCAAAGCAGTAATCCATTTGTGGATGTCATCCCCTTGTTTAAAGGGGGGCACTATCTTACTCAGGTGTCTTGTATCAAAACTCCTGTCCCTATTGCTAGGTATAATGCTGCCACCAGTGGGTTTTGACCCACTCAATTCTTGCTCTCTAGCAAAGGCAAGTCTTTCTTTGGCCAGGGCAAGTTCTTCCCTTTCAATCCTCAGATTGACTTCACTTTCCTTGGCTTCATATACTCTCCTCTGAGATGAGGTCATCCTCCTCAGAGCAGAGGCCTGAGAGCCATTGGTTTGAATGGATCTGTTAGAGCCTCTTGATAGAGACCTAACTCGTCCACTCCCAATGTTAAGCTGGCCTGAGAGGGGTTCCAGGGGTCTCCTAGTACCATTCTCATGCCTGCTTAAGTTGTCCCTAGTTAGCTGGCTAACTATTTCTGGACCTTTGTCTGCCTCATCATCAGATGGCTCCAGATCCTCATCCTCCTCTTCACCTTCTGCAGAGAGATGGATAAGGTCTGGGTCACCTGAGGTTCCCTCTAGGGGAGGCATGTTCCCATCTGGATTAGAAGGGTCTGGGTTACCTGCCCTCCTGGCATCATAAGTCTCTAAGAGACCAATCAGAAAGGGAATTGTGGGGTTAGACCCCTGTTTTAGTTTCCTGGAGGTACACACTTGTCTCATCTCCTGGAAGCTAAGAGCAGCATATCTGGAAGTAGTGACCTGTGGAGGGTCCACTGACACAAGGGGAGACTCAGAGTTTCCTCCTTTGTCTGACATGCTGATTCTAGTGTGGTGTAA
Organism: Lissotriton vulgaris; assembly: GCF_964263255.1. NCBI lineage: Eukaryota > Metazoa > Chordata > Amphibia > Caudata > Salamandridae > Lissotriton > Lissotriton vulgaris. Next base: position 1,539,632,649 of record NC_141696.1, on the reverse strand, counting down.
GTGATGCACCTACCTACACTATATGTTTGCCTACTGATCCCTTGCTAAGAGTTGCAGCCAAGGTGTGCTAAGCCTTGAGGAGCTACAACAGCTGGTTCAGTAGAACTCAGAGTATTCTAAGCTAAGTTATATGTACCTGAAGTACTTATGTGATCTTTCACAAGATATTATTAGGATACGTGTGGTAAAACAACAGCAAGCTCAAATCCCACCGCTGCCACCAATGTGAGAAGTTGGCCTGATATGCAGTGCTCACTATTCTAGTGAACACTATGTATCAGTCCAGACAACCCTTATTGATGATTGGTTGTAAGTCAACCTTATAGACCAGCTATCCTAGTAGCGTGGATACGAGCAGTCTAAGGCTAAAGGCTCGAGAGGGCGTGTTAAGCCAGCTGTTATACCATCACATATACCCCTTGAACACCAAGTGAAAGGACACCACACAAGTGTTATGAAAATAAACAGTGCATTTATTAGAATCACAACAGCCCTGTACTCTTTATGAGGACAGGGTACTTAGCACAAAACAAAACTCTTACGAAAATACTTAAGTTAGCACAGTATATACAAATGCCTGAGGGGCACGGAAAACCATATACTCTGAAAGTGGAATGCGAAATTACTAGCAGGTAAGTACAGTACTAATAGGCTTTGGAATCGCTAGGACTTGACTATAGAATCTTTAGATTACTTCTAGGAGGCCCAGGGGACTCGGGTGCAGAGTGTGCACTCTCACGCGTGATGCAGGACAAAGTCTCTGGTAGCTAGTAAAGGCAAAGTTAGTTTTCTCGGGCGAACCCGACCTGGTAGGAGGAAAACGAAAGTGGATTCTGACCCTTGGATAGTGAGGCTATGCTGGGGCACCGAAATGCCGAAGTTACCTAGCCCAGGGGCTGCAGCTGCATAGGTCTCAAAAGACGTCGGGAATCCTCGTAGACGGACCAGGAGCCTGGAAGAAAGATGCTGGCAGGCGACCAGTGAAGAGAGTTCGAAGTGATCCAAGCCTGGATCTTGAAGATGGACGATACCTGAAAGCAGAGGGGACCAAGTTTGTGACTACTAGCCAGTAGTCAGGTGGCACCAGGAGGGCACCGGATGGTAGTCACCTCGACTAGGTGAGTGGGCGACGGTGGGCTCTGCAGATCTCACGGACCAGGAGGCGTTGTCGGCGACCAGGATGGAGGAGCGAGCTGTCCCACGATGGATGAAGCTGTCGGCGTCGCTGGACCCAGGATTGGGCAACAAAGCCTTGGCTAATTCAAGCCCACGCGGTGGACCTAAAATGGCGTCTGGAGTGGACCAGGAGGGTCCGGGGTGCTCCTCTTTTGGAAGGGAGCAAGGGCCAGTCTGGAGCAACCAGACCAGCAGCAGTGATGTCGTCGGGCGTCGTTAGGAAGGCCACAAGCCAGCGGGCTAGTAGGCAAACAACGCGGTGAGCAGCAAAAAGCAGAAGGGCCCCTCGCAGATCGTGGAGATGCTGGGAGGCTGTACTTCGGTGCTGGAGCTGCTCAGGGTCGGGGCTTCTCAGACCCCAAAGCACTCACCAGAGGATCCCTCGGCGGTCGTGCTGGAAAGAAGTCGTGCAGTCTTGAAGATGGCCGGTCCCTCGAGGTCTCGTCGCACTCACGGTTCTCAGCTTTGCTGTAGAGGTGAGTAGAGGTCAGAGGTGCCAGGGAAACCGGTTCTCGTCGAGCTGGGCAGTCTGATTCCGGAGGAAGGACTTGCAGCAGACCGCAGTGTTCTTAAGATGGTGCCTACGGATGCAGGGTGACTACTCCTTAGTCACAAGGGAGAATCTTGAAGAAGAAATCTTGAAGTCCTTTCGCAGAAAGTCGTGTCTTGATTCCAAAGATGATCTAATTTGGAAGGGGGCCCGCTCCTAACTTTATACTAGGAAAAGGGGCTGACCCGGTGACTAGGTCCAGCCTATGGGTGGGACTAGGAGGGGGGTGGTTACACCCCTCTCCCATGCCGGACTTTCCCCAGGCCAGGGGCTGGTGTGCCCCTGGAACTGGTTCTGACCGGCCTATGCGTAGTGAGCACCGGGGTGCCACTCAGCAGTCACCTTCCTGTAAAGCCCTGCCTACCCAGGATTCACAAAACCCTGTCTGGGATGGTGCTAGCACCACCCCGGACAGGAAACCCTTTGTCCAAGCTCTCCTCGCTGGAAGGACTCCCAGCAGCAGGAGGTCAGACTCGTGTCTGTGGTGGCAGCATCCATTTTGTGGAGCTGAGGCTTCGTTTAACTTTAACCGGGGTTCACAGTTACATACATGTCGTGTCCCTCTAGAAGGGTGGAATGCTAACCCCGTCGCCAGAATTGGCGAGGGGTTAGTATTCCAATTCGTATGACACCTTACTCGAAATGTTTTGATAAAGCAATACCAGAGATAGCGTATAACGGCGAGGATTATAATGCACTTAAGAGTATATGGTATGCGTTATCATGGAACAGCTATTAGGACTTGATTCCGCAAGCTGCAAACGGGCTCAGCTCATGCCAGAGCACCATTTCACACGATTCCATGCACTCTGCCTTCAGGATTGTTAAGGCCTGCCATAGGAGTGACTGATAGGAATCTGTGTGTCCATTTTTAGGGTTAGATATAGGTATACTATATCTACAGCAAAGGGTGATTACACGACTTTGCCCCAGCTGTCATGCAGCCAGTTGTGTCAGATTTAGGAGGCCAGTCAGGGGTGGCATAATACATGCTTCAGCCCCTGGTAGGCCCTGGGTACACCTATGCCCTGAGTTACAGGGTCTGATAAGGTGGCCCAGTACCGATTGGTAAATGCACCTAGGGTACATGTTGTAATTTAGAAAGAGAACAGCCAGGCTGTGGGTCTGATTGGCAGGCCCACAGCCAGAGAAAATCGTAAACCAGTGAAACAAAAGCAAAAAATTTGGGTGATCATAGGATTGCAGACCCTACTCTCCTACAAGGACATCTTCGCCAGAACAAGACTTGGGACAGGCTTGTCCCTCACTTTCACTGGCCCCACATGTCAGAAGATACCCATGAGTTTTGTTGCTCCTGTGTCACCTGCCAAGCCAGTGGCAAGTCAGGTGGCACCACAAAGGCCCCCCTTATACCATTACCTGTGGTGGGGGTACCCTTTGAAAGAGTTGGGATAGACATTGTTGGACCAATGGATCCCCAAACTGCATCTGGGCACAGGTTTATACTGGTGATAGTGGATCATGCCACCAGGTACCCAGAAGCAATTCCCCTAAGGACCACAACAGCACCGGTTGTGGCAAGAGCCCTCCTGGGAGTTTTCTCAAGAGTGGGCTTTCCAAAGGAGGTTGTCTCTGACAGAGGTGCAAACTTCATGTCAGGATATCTAACTGCAATGTGGAAGGAGTGTGGTGTAAATTACAAAGTTACCACACCCTATCATCCTCAGTGCAATGGGCTTGTGGAGAGATTCAGCAAGACCCTGAAAGGGATGATAAAAGGGTTACCTGAAAAGCTTAGGCGAAGATGGGACATCCTTTTTCCCTGCCTTTTGTTTGCTTACAGAGAGGTCCCACAGAAGGGGGTTGGCTACAGCCCTTTTGAGCTTCTGTTTGGGCATCCTGTAAGAGGATCCCTTTGTCTTGTGAAGGAAGGATGGGAGTTACCTCTCAAAAAGCCTAAGCATGACATAGTGGACTATGTACTTGGTCTCCGCTCCAGGATGGCTGAGTATATGAAGAAGGCTACAAAAAACCTTGAGGCTAGCCAAGAACTTGAAAATGCTTGGCATGAGCAAAAGGCTGTACTGGCTGTGTACCAGCCAGGACAGAAGGCGTGGGTGCTGGAGCCAGTGGCCCCAGCAGCACACCAAGACAAATGGTCTGGACCCCACACCATTGTTGTGCAAAAGGGAGAAGTCACCTACTTGGTAGACCTTGGGACTCCCAGAAGCCCCCACAGGGTGCTTCATGTCAACAGCCTAAAGGCATATGTTGACAAGGCAGACATGGGCTTGCTCATGGCTACAGATGAGGGGCAGGAGGAAGAGAGCGACCCTCTCCCAGACCTGCTTACTCAGAACCCTGATGACGGTTCAGTAGATGGAGTGGCCTTGGCAGGCAGCCTCTCTGATCAGCAGCAACAGGACTGCAGAGAAGTTCTACAGTCCTATAGACATATGTTTTCCCTGACCCCAAGTCAGACAAGCTAGTGCACCCCTTAGGTGGACACTGGTGACTGTCTGCCTGCGAAGAGTAAAATCTACAGGCAACCTGGCCATGTCAGGGACTGTATAAGGACAGAGGTCCAAAAGATGTTGGAATTGGGAGTAATTGAGCCCTCAGAGAGCCCCTGGGCCAGTCCAGTAGTCCTTGTGCCAAAACCTCACACCCAAGATTGTAAGAGAGAGATGAGGTTTTGTGTGGACTACAGAGGTCTCAATGCTGTCACTAGGACAGATGCCCATCCAATACCCAGGGCAGATGAGCTCATTGACAGATAGGCTTCTGTCAAGTTTCTGAGCACATTTGACCTGACAGCAGGCTACTGGCTGGCAGATCAGGCTAGCTGATGATGCAAAAGCTTAAACTGCATTTTCTACCCCAGGAGGTCATTATCAATTTGTGGTAATGCCCTTTGGTTTGAAAAATGCACCTGCCACCTTCCAAAGGTTGGTGAATCAAGTTCTCACAGGTCTGGATGATTATTGTGCAGCTTATCTGGATTATATTGCTGTCTTTAGCTCCACCTGGGAGGATCACCTGGTCCACCTGAGGAATGTTTTAGAGGCCCTGCAAAAGGCAGGACTCACTATCAAGGCCCCTAAGTGCCAGATAGGGCAGAGCAAGGTTGTATACCTGGGCCACCTGGTAGGTGGGGGTCAGGTTCAACCACTGGAGAGCAAGACCATCAAAGACTGGACTCCTCCAATCACCCAGACACAGGTCAGAGCTTTTTTGGGCCTGTCTGGTTACTACAGGAAGTTTGTTAAGAACTATGGGTCCATTGTGACACAACTTAATGACTTGACCTCAAAGAAGATGCCAAAAAAAGTTCAGTGGACAGTTAGCTGTCAAAAGGCATTTGATGACCTGAAGCAGGCCATGTGCACTGCACCTATTCTGAAAAGTACAGATTACGCCAAAGAGTTCATAGTCCAAACAGATGCTTCTGAGTTGGGTGTGGGAGCTGTACTTTCACAACTGAATATAGATGGTCAAGACCAGCCCATTGCTTTCATAAGCAAAAGGCTGACCCCTAGAGAGAAACGTTGGTCAGCTATTGAGAGGGAGGCCTTTGCTGTGGTTTGGGCCCTGAAGAAGTTGAGGCCATACTTGTTTGGAACTCACTTCAAGATTCGGACCGACCATAAGCCCCTCCTATGGCTAAATCAGATGAAGGGTGAAAATCCCAAACCACTCAGGTGGTCCATTTCCCTACAGGGGATGGACTTTACAGTGGAACATAGACCTGGGACTGACCATGCCAATGCAGATGGACTCTCCAGATTATTTCCACTTAGAACATGAAGACTCAACTGGTCATGGTTAGTTTAATGTCCCTACGTTTGGGGGGAGGGGGGTTGTGTAGGAGAGTAGGGTCTGCTTCCTATGGCCACCCCCACTTTTTACTTTGCTTTACTGGTTTTTCGACTTAGATGTGGCTGTGGGCCTGCTAATCAGATCCGCAGCCTAGCTGCTCTCTCTCTAAATTTACACTATGTACTTTAGGTACATGCACAATTGGGTATTGGATCACCTTTGTGAGCCCCTGTATAGTGTACCTTAGGTACCCAGGGCATAGGTGCATCCAAGGCCTACCAGGGGCTGCAGCATGTATTATGCCACCCCTGGCTGGCCATTCACATTGACACAACTGGCTGATCACTCAGCTGGGGCAAGGTCGTGTAATCACCCCTTGCTTAGATATAGTATCCCTATATCTAACCTTATATATTGACACATATGAACCTATAAGTCACTCCTATGGCAGGCCTTAACAATCCTGAAGGCAGAGTGCTTGGTTTTATGTGAGATGGTGCTCTAGCATGAGCTGAGCCTGTTTGCAGCTTTCGGAACCATGTCCTTATAGCTGTTCTATGATATCGCCATACCATATACTCTTAAGTGCATTATAATCCTCGCGGTTAATGCTATCTTTGGTTTGGCTTTATCGAAACATCTCGTGTAAGGTGTCACACGCTTTGGAATACTACCCCCTCGCCAATCCTGGTGATGGGGGTAGCATTCCACCCTTCTAGAGGGAGAAGACATGTTGTTCCTACTAATCCCGGTTAAAGTTAACCCGAGCCTCAGCATCACAAAATGGATGCTGCTGCCACAGACACGAGTCTGACCTCCTGCAGCTGGGAGCCCTTCCAGGGAGGGAGGCCTGCCCAATAGATTTCCTGCCTTGGGAGGTGCTAGCAGCTCCCCAGACAGGCCTTAGTGTATTGGGGCATTGTGGGCTGAAAGAAATGAGACACTGCCTGGGGCACACAAGGTGCTCCACGCATACACCAGTTCAAACCAGATGCTGGGGCACGCCAGCCCCAGCTCTGGCGCGAAACTGGACAAAGGGAAAGGGGTGTAACCACCCCCTTCCCTGGTCCCACCCATAGGAGGGACCTAGGAGGTAAACCAGCCTCTTTTATTAGTATAAAGCTAGGAGCTGAGTCTAGAGACTTTGGGTTTATCCTGACTGAAACTTGAAACGAAACTCTGAACCTTCGACATTCTACAAGAAGACTGAAGAATCTCTCTTGTGGTCAAGGAGTGACCACCCTGTGCAAACAGGCACCACCAGTGATCTGCGGTTTTCTTTGTCGACGTTCCCGCCGGAACCCAAGCACAGAGCCTGACAAGACCTGGACTTCCAGACATCTTCTACCCTTTTCCACACATACAGCAAAGCTGAGACCCGTTGAGGCGACGAGAGATGTGGGACAGGTATTCACAGAAGGCACTTACTCATTTTGGTATTCACAGAAGTGAGGACTCCTAACTTTAGGACTCCTAAATGCCTTCTGTGAATACCGAAAGTCTTAAAGTTAGGATTTTTCTCAGTTTAGGAGTAGCAAAATTAGGACTCCTAACTTTAGGACTCCTAAACTGAGAAAAACCCTACCTGTTGGACTTTCGGTATTCACAAAAGGCATTTAGGAGTCCTAAAGTTAGGACTCCTAACTTCTGTGAATACTCAAATGAGTAAGTGCCTTCTGTGAATACCAAAATGGTAGTACGTTTAGGATTTTGTCTTAAGTTAGTTCTGTGAATCAGGCCCTAAGGCTATGCACTCTTCCATTGCAGACTGCGTGCCTTGGTGCAGACAAACCTGAAGAGTCGACAAGGCACACATCCCTGTGTGCCATGTGTAGGAAGGTGAATATCTGACTATGGTTACCCCCAACTTTTCGCCTAGTGTTTAGCTGGTTTTCGACATAGTTGACCTGGGATCCTGCTATTCAGGACCCCAGGCTTCCTGCTCTCTCTCTCTAAATTGACACACATGTACTTTAGGTGCATTTACCAATTGGTATTGGGTCACTCTTATAAGTCCTTGTACAGTGTACCATAGATACCCAGGGCATAAGTGCACCCAAGCCCTACCAGGAGCTGAAGCATGTAATATGCCACCCCTGGCTGGCCATCTAAACAGACACAGCTGGAGCAAGGTGGTGTAATCACCCTTTGCTGTAGATATAGTATACCTATATCTAACCCAAAATGGACACATATACTCCTATAAGTCACTCCTATGGCAGGCCTTATCAATCCTGAAGGCAGAGTGGAATTATGTGAGATGGTGCTCTAGCATGAGCTGAGCCTGTCTGCAGCTTTCGGAACCAAGTCCTTATAGCTGTTCCATGATAACGCTATACCATATACTCTTAAGTGCATTATAATCCTCGCGGTTATTGCTAACTTTGGCATAGCATTATCAAAACATGTCAAGTAAGGTGTCATACGAATTGGAATAGAATACTACCCCCTCGCCAATTCTGGCAACGGGGGTAGCATTCCACCCTTTTAGAGGGACACGACATGTATGTAACTGTGAACCCCGGTTAAAGTTCACCCGAGCCTCAGCATCACAAAATGGATGCTGCCACCACAGACACAAGTCTGACCTCCTGCTGCTGGGAGTCCTTCCAGCGAGGGAGGCCTGGACAAAGGGTTTCCTGCCTTGGGAGGTGCTAGAACCACCCCAGACAGGATTTTGTGTATTGAGGTAGGCCAGGCTGAAAGGAATGAGACATGCCTGGGGCACAGAAGGTGTCCCTGTGCATACCCCGGTTCAAACCAGTTGCTGGGGCACTCCAGCCCCAGCTCTGACGCGAAACCGGACAAAGGATAGGGGGTGTAACCACCCCACTTCCTGGTCCCACCCATGGGAGGGACCCAGTCACTAGTGCAGCCCCCTTTAGCAGGATAATGTTAGGAGCTGGTCCCATTCCAAATTAGATTATCCTGAATGACTCTACAAAGAAGAAACTCTGGACTTCGATGTTCTGCTCCACAGAAGACTGAAGAAATCTCCCTTGTGGCCAAGGAGTGACCACCCTGCACAAGCAGGCACCATGAAGCATCCTAGCGGTTCACTTTGTCGTCCTTCCTGCCGGAACCAGACTTCAGAGCCTGATGAGACCCAGACTTCCAGACCTCTCCGACCTCAACTCACATCTGCCGCACAGCTGAGATCTGTGGGTGCGACGAGACACGTGGGACCGGCCATCTTGAAGAAACTGCACTTTGCGTCCAGCACGACTTCAGAGGCATCCTCGAGAAAGTGCTTTGGGGAATGAGAAGCCCCAGCCCCGAGCAGCTCCTGCACCAAAGACCAGCCCTCCAGCATCCACAAGATCTGCGTGGGGCCCTTTTGCTTGTTTGCTGCTCGACGCGTTGTCTGGTCACTTGCCGGCTGGCTAGTGGCCTCCTAGACGACGATCCTTGAAAACTACACTGCTGGTCTGGTTGCTCCAGACTGGCCCTTGCTTCCTGCCAAAAGAGAAGTACTCCGTACCCTCCTGGTCCGCACCAGACGCCATCTCCACTCACTGCATGGGTTGCCTTTGCCAAGGCCTGTTGACTCCGACCCCGGAACCGACACCGCCGACAGCGAGAACCTGCATGGGACAGCTCGTGCCTCCATCCTGGTCGTCGAAGACACCTACTGGTCCACGTGGCTGCAGAGTCAAGCGTCACCTCTTCACCTGATCGCGACGACATCACCTGGTTCCTTCCTGGTTCCACTCCAGTCATTGGCTAGTGACTGTGAACACTGTCCCCTCTGCTTTCAGGTCTCCATCTTCCTCGAACCACCCTTGGATCCCTCGTGACATCTTCCTCCTGGTCTCCTGCAGCATCTTTCTTCAAGGCTCCATTGACTTCAACGCGGAAACCCGACCCACTTTCACACCTATGCACCCGCAGCCCGTGGGTGAGGTAACGAGATTATTTCGGTGGTCAAGGGTAGATTGACTCTCCTAGTGTCCAGGTATCCTGTAGTTTTAGTCGTAACTAGTTGGAACTGTCCGTACTCACCTATTTTGTAAACTGCCTTGTCCATTGACTTTGTCCCACATCTCGCGTGTGAGTTCACAATCTGCAAACGCGCCCCGTGGGCCTCCTGCCCCTTACCTAAGGTTAGGGTAGTTTAGTCCCAGCGATCCTACAGCCTCTGGACATCCTCATTTCTTAAATCGTTCTACTTATACCTTTTACTTAGTATATAGTTTGTCGTGCCCCTAGGGCACCATTGTATTTGTGCGACTTACTGTATTTTTCTGAAGATTATTGTTATGTGCTTAGCCCTCTGATCTCATAAAGAGTTCAGAGGTGTTTCTTAGTAATAAATATATTGTTTATTTTCATAACAACCTGTGTGGTGTCCTTTCATCTGGTATTCAAGGGGTTATATATAGTAAAACAGCTGGCTTCACATGCCAATAGAGTTTAGCCTAAGACTGCTTTGTCCACGCTACCACTAGGATAGCTGGTCTATAAGGTTTACTTACAACCAATCACCATAAGGGTTGTGTGGGCTGATACAAGGTGATCACTAGAACTAGTGAGCATCATATATCAGGCCAACTTCCCACACCATGCTCTACAGACACTGCATGGTATGTAGGTAGGACACCCATATAGCAGGCTTTATCGCCCTAAGGCCGGGGACACTATATCTCCTATGAGGACATATCTGCATGAGCAGATATGCCCTTGCAATTTCCATGCTGATTCTTTGATATTGTAAGTGAACAGGAAAGCCATAGAGAGTACATGGGCTGGACACTCATCATTATGAGATCCCAAGTCCCATGATGGCTTCACTGTGTTATGGAATGTTTGGTACTAAATGTCTCGTCTTAATAAACCTGCCCTGATTTCAGTGTCAGATTTATTAATAAATGCACACAAAAGACCCCTTAGAGGTCCCCTGAAGCCTACCAACCCTTAGTGTGGTCACCGACTGGTCTAAGCCAGCCTGTCTCTGCCGGCCCGAGTTCTGACCTAATGAGGTGAGCACCAGCACGCTCAGAGGTAGAGAACAAGGCCAGTCCCGGGCAGAGGTGTTCACACATTCCCCCTGGTCAGGAAGAGCCATCTGTGTCGGGAAACTTCAAAGGCCTTGCCGCCTTTGAATCGTGACCCCAGCCTCTCCTGATAGAAGGAGCAGACCTCCCTCCTGTCCTCACCCCCATTTGGTAGGAAGACAGATGTGAAAACATAAAAAGAATACGAGGCGTGCCGCCCTCTGCCAACTCCACCCCTCAGGTGCTGGAGGCGAGGTGAAGCACATTTTTCAGGGCTCACCATCTTCAAGATGGTGGGACTTCTCCAATCAGGGCTAGGTCTATGGCCCCCTGCCACAAGAGTTGGGCATTATAGATGGTGTAGACACCCCAGGTAAGTGGCCCATTGCCACTACTTGTCAATCTCTTGTAAATACCCCTGTATTTAGGTGGCATCCCCAGACCCTGAACATTAGTATGCAAGGACACAAGAAGAAGGTGAATGAAGAAACGCTGTTGGTCGGAGAACTGCAGACCATTGTGGTGAACTTTGGGCACAAACAGTTGCCTGCCACTACAGAACTCGACAATTGCTATCCTCCAGCTTGTCTTGATGCTGTGTGGCGTCATAAACCTCGGAGAGTCTTCAGCACTTTGCAAATAACCAGAGAAGCTCCCTTGAGATAGAGGTACTATATCCTGCAGCAGCAGGTCTCCAAAACAGCGAAGTCCAGTGCAGCGTCATCGAAGTCCCCAGCCTGACCAACGTCTCCGAGTACCAGCCAAATGTACACTTGCTCTGGTAGGTCAGCTCGGCCTCTGCGCCATGTCTTGAGGCTCCAGGACACACTGGAGCTGAAAGACAACAATACCCGGGGAACCTGACCCCTTGCTGCAAAAACCTACAAAATCGAGTCCCGGCAGACTCCAACTCTGCAGCAAGCCAGCACTCGATAAGGGACCTCAGGACTCCGGTGGCCCAGCAGCTTCAGAACCGTTGCTCCAAGGTGCCAACTCCTGACCACGAGATACTTCTGAGCGCGCCATTGCCCAGCTGCACATCTTTACTGCACCCAGCCCGCCCGACCGGGGCATCTTCAAACCAGCTGTGCTCCCATGGCCCCAGAGTCCTTGCGACTCTCCCTTGCAGGTGCCCCCTGTCTTCGTAGAGCGCCAGCTGCAAAGTCCCCTTTTTTCCTTGTTCCCAGGGAAATCCGGGAAGCTCCTGAGTACTTGGCCTTGGAATTTTGGACCTTGGCCCCGAACTTTCCGATTCTAAAAGGTGAACCACTGAAGTAACTGCATTGCATTGATTTTTCAATTGCCTTTTTGCTTCCCTTGTGATTATTGCATTTATTGTAATTTTCTCATATTGCATAAAGTATTTACCTTGTACCCGAACTTTTTCTAATTCGGTCTCGACTTCATTCATTTAGTGTTTGTATCATTTATTTTCTCTGTGAGTACAACAAAGGCTTACCACTACCCTCTGATAAGCCTAACTGCTGGCCCACACTACAACAAAATAGAACGCTACTATTATCTACTTTTGCTTCTGTAAACCCCTGAATGTCTCTTCAATCTCTCTGCACCTCTCTGCACAGTGTACCCCAATCTTGGCATAGCCTGTATAGCTAATTTTCTCTGTATAGTAATTGTGGTCCCTGTTTTATGATTTTTTTACTATTGTACATTAACAATTTTAACATTATTTTTTGTTCTCTTTTTAAGCATATGTTGCAATGGTTTTAAATAACTATGCAAAGTAAAAATAAACTTAAACTTAATAACCATTGTGGTGCACTATATAGAGGTGGGTTTTCTAAACTACCTTCTACCCAGAGAAGATGGTTGTGAGGACTTGTGCCTCCTTCCCTCCGAAGTAGTCCTAAACATCACCTTGCCTACCTTCTTCGCTCCGCCCTTACCCTCCTAAGGAAGAGGTGAGACTCCCAAAAAGATCATTGATCGCACACAAGAGTTCTAGACGATCAACTCTTGGTATGGCATGTTGGTGCTAACAAAAAGAAGGCAGTGCAGAAGCGAACGACAACATGATGGATAGTACTCTGTATTAAGTTCTGCTGTGCATTCTCCTAAAAGCAACCCCCTGAGGCTTGTGAGCTCATTCCACCAGAGCAAAGGCTACAACCACTCACGGAGTCCCTGTCCTCGACATTTGTCAGGCAGCAACACGAGCATCGTTACACACGTTCACAACGCATTACAGTGAGGACATTGGGTGTATTGTATGATGTGGTTGTGCAACCTCACTATTTAATACACTTGCCAACCCCTTTAGGAGCATGAGGTTTCATTTGTCAAATGTCAAGCTCAACCATGGGTATCTGTGGGTCTGAGCACTATGGCTTCCACGAAGAAACAAGTGTAAAGCATTTAAACAGAAATAAAACAATTGAAGAAATCGGCAAGACACTCAAGAAATCCAACACCAGTTTATAAAAATAGACTTTATGTATTTTTATACATCATAACAAAAAAGATCCACAGAGGGTTCGGGAGATATAGAGTTTACAAGTTATAGGACATCAAAGCATTTCACTCAACCGCAAACAAGCAATGGCAAATTCAACGAATTTCACATCGAAGCTTTTTCACGAAAAAGTTGGGCTAGTTGTAATGCGGTTATTTAGAGTCAGTTTGGGCAACCAGCTCTAGAAGGGAACCAGTCAGGGGGACCAGAAATGTTCCACTCAGCAGGGGAAGCAGTCTTCAGTCAGTTCCAGGCACTGGTTTCCTGTGGAAGTGGCCCTGATTTAAGGGATAAAGCGTGGTTAAGATGCTCAAGGATGCAATACAGTCTGCAGCTACTCCTCATTCTAAGAGGGGAAAGGCAATCCTGGGCACAAGGTTGACGTCCCTGAAAGTCCTCTCAGTGCTGATAGATGCCCAGTAGCCCCTGGGCTGCCAGTCGCCTAGTATCACAGTCAAACCCAAATCCTTCCCTGGTTAATACCTCATTTTCTGGGCAACCAAGTTGCTTTCAAACATCTCTCCCTGGCTCAGCGAACTCAGTTGCAACTTTGAGCAATGGGTCCTGGTCCCTGGTGCTGCACGGCGGCGGTTGGAGGTGGTCTGAAGATTCTCTGCTTCCAACTTGCCCCAGCAGGCATCTCATCTGTTGTGATCCTTTGCTGTGAACAGGAGGTCAGACAGCTGACTCTTGGAGTCTCTTTGCTTTGGCTGGGCTCCGGAGAACTTCTCCATGAGCAGGACACAGCAGGCAAAGTGCCTCATCCTTGCTAGCCACCAGGTTCAGCAGGTGCAGTCAATGCCAGTGCAGCCTCTCTTTGCTGGTTCCATGGTGCAGCAGGGCGGTCCTTCTGTTATTATTTCAGTCTAGTTGATTTCTTGGTGCCGGGGTGCATTATTTATGCTCAAAAAGCTCCCTCATGGTAGATGTGATCAGTAGCCAAATGGGTTAGGAGGTTCCCTTCCTTCTCATGACCACCTCCTGGTAAGTATGGCATCTTGCTATCCCAAGATGCACCATTCTACCCAGTACCAACAAGGCAGAACCTGTCTATCAGCGTCTAGAGCTCCCTACACCAACCCAGAGGTGTGACTACCAAGGGGGCTACATGCTGCTTGAACACTAGTTTGGCAACTGGTTTCCCCTTACCTGTCTCTAGTGCCAGTCTGTCCACCTAGACAACGGAGCAGCCATTCTCCCAAGTGTTCCCCATTTGCCCCTCAAAGGCAGCTTCTCCTTTGAAGCTTGCCTTTTGAGCTAACGCCTGTGTGGCTTAATGCAGGAGGGAGGGGACACCTCTCGCCATTGCAGACCCTTATTGTCTCCTTTCCTGGGAATCATTATCGCATCTGCCCAGGAGGTCAGAAAGCGTTCTCGAGAACAGGCTCCTCATGTAACCATTGTAGATACATGGGATTGAGGGCTCTGCTGTGACTTGTGGTTCCGGGCGGCCGTACAACGCTACGAGATGCTACGTGACGTTACGTTGGTCACTTCCGGATTCCAGAACCCGCTGCGGTTTGGAGGCTCGAGCACGGAGCAAGGTGCTCGAAAAGGTGCATAAGAACGTGGAGAGCGGAACGCGGTGCCCGAATAAGAGCCCGGATATTTTTTCTGTTCATATTGCCAATAAACCTGCGGGAGCACCCGGTGGGGGGGAAGAGGCTTGAAAAAGGGAAACTAACCCGAACAGGGTTAAGAAGATATTCTTGCTGGAGTGGAGGCTACTCTCACTGCAAGCCTGATGCACCACATTATGTCATAGCAGAGGTAAGTGAATCTGTTGATTATTTGGCAAAAATTCATTTTATTTATAACAGAGTGCTGGTATGGTCTTAGTAAGTGGAAGCAGCGCTGGATTTGTTAAGTAGTAGAGAAAAGCAATTGCATGTAGGCATGTAGGAGTGGAGACGGAGCCATTTAGTTTGGACCTATTGTGACCTTTCCTCAGACTACATTCAACACTGTCTTGCTTTTCTGACCCAGTTACATCTTATTAAATTTTGTGTTTTAAAACTACGTTGGCATCAGAACTTTTTAAATGGCACCTAAAAAGCAAAAAATAAGTAAAATAAGAAAAGATCCTCTGACCACGAACAACAAAATCAGTGAGTTAATTAGAACTCCTGTGGAGAGTATGGAAGAGAAGGATGAGAATGTTATGTAGGATGAGAATGTTATGTAGGATGAGAATGTTATGAGGGGCCAAAATAAAGCAACGAAGAAGAAACAGACGCCAAATACACTGCATGCAAGTACAAAGTGTGGGGGGGTGGGGGGGGGGGGCACTGTCTCTAAATCAATAAAAGACTTTGTGGGAAAACATTTCACCAAGAAACCTACGCCCATAAAAACTCAAGAATTGGAGAGGGACTAAATTCTAATTCATGAAACAAATGATCAAAGCACCCAATGTATAGAAGATTCATTTCCTAACCATTGCAATTTAAGCCAAATAAACATCAATTTGGAACTAAGACTTTCTTCATCGCCAAGGATTTTTTCTGAACTTGACACCGCAGATGGAGAGTATGAGGAGAGTATCTCAAAAGAGCAGCAAGTTCAGAAAGATATCACAGACTTGGACGAAAGATCAAATGCAGATAAAAGTGTGGGTCAATGGGCAAGTCAGGGTCGCAAGACATTGGGAAATATGTTGCGCAATAGCAACATCAATGCTGGACATGATACTAATGTTGCAAAAGATCCTGCAAGGCCTGTTAGAGGTCACACTTTCAAACAATAAAATACTAAAAGCTTAGGAGATGAGTCTAACGCACACTGTGTGCGAATTACAGGGCATTAGAGGCCTAATGCCGTCTGTGGTTAGACCAGTGCTGGATAGTTCCACCCAGGGGGATACTGAAGAATCAGATCAAATGAATAATGGCCATGATGTGTATATCTCGAGATACCCAATTTTAATTAGGAGAAGAAGTGATCAGTGGTGTTATAGGTGGCAAAAGTCTAGATATCCTTCAATAAAACTCACCCAGCATAAAGGGAAACATAAAGTGGAACAAATGGGTTACAAAAAAGTATTGGGTAAAGAAGGTAAATCTCATTTAACACACATAACAACAGTAAGAAGAGGTTCTTCTCCAGTTACTAATAAGGAAAGGAGGAAGCCGGACAGCCACCAAGGTACGAGACAGGAGAAAACAAGAGAAAAAAGGGTCCAACAAAAAAACTCTTGGGAAGTAGAAAGGGAGGAGAAATTACTTGAAAAAAGGGAAAGTTTACGGGAGGAGGAAATGCACCCGAAGATTGCCGGGAAAGGGGCGCGTTAAGTCAAACAATCCAAATGTAAAAAGAGCTACGTGTGAAAAAAAGAATGGGGGACTTGCAGTAATAGAGTCAAGTGATAAAAAGTGGTTATACTTTGAACCTCTAGATATAGCGAAGGGGAGGAAAAACTTGAGAACAATTATTCCCTTAAATCTATCTCAACTTTTATTTTCCTTCTCAAAATGCCCAAGTCTGTGTGAAATTGAATCAAAGGACTTGAGGCTGGTTGGATTTTCACCAAGTAGCAAAGGCAAGGAATTGCAGATACCGCCGGATTGCAGGGACGGTGTTAATTACGGACCTCTTTTAACGCTGAGGTATTGGAACTTAACATGGCTCCACACTAATATTGTTACTGGGAAGACTGACTCGCCACACTACGTGTTTGAAATGAATAAAGGGATCCTGCAATATTATAACGATTGTTCAGGCCAAGATTAACTGGATAAAGACACAAAAGTAGATTTTATAAACCTCACATAGATACAGGAATTGAGATTTGAGATTACACTATAAAAAGCCTTGAGAAAGCCCGAAGGGGGCGAAACGCGCGTCGGCTGTGGATCATAACGTTTGCAAAATAAAAGCTTGAATTTTCTACATCGTCTGGTTTTGTGGAAGTGACTTCTGATCAAGGATATGGACTATCTGTTAAACGCTATAATAGCGAAGGGATCAAATTGACTATTTTGGAGGTGCACTGGTGTTCTATTAACGTTGTGTTGACCTACAGCATGAATTGAGGTTTGGGCAGTTGGTGACTTTTCGATGCCCTAGGTGGATGTGCATCCAACGCCTAAGCAGCACTCCGTATTGCTCATTGTGTGTAAAATTGAATTGACTTTTGACTAATTAGAACTAATGTTGATGTGCGAGTCAAAATAGCAAATCCACCATTCTTTTGTACTTCAAATGTAAAAAGAGCTACGTGTGAAAAAAAGAATGGGGGGCGTGCAGTAATAGAGTCAAGTGATAAAAAGTGGTTATACTTTGAACCTCTGGATATAGCGAAAGGGAGGAAAAAGTTGAGGAAAATTATTCCCTTAAATCTATCTCAACTTTTATTTTCCTTCTCAAAATGCCCAAGTCTGTGTGAAATTGAATCAAAGGACTTGAGGCAGGTTGAATTTTCACCAAGTAGCAAAGGCAAGGAATTGACAAAGGTGAAAGTATATTCAGGGATGATTAAATCAGCAATTTTAAATGCCGAAAAAGAAATCTTGAAGGAAGGAATAAGACTAATCACAGAGGAATCTCTGACAGAATTTCGACGGACAGAATATCGACCTACAGCAACATCGACGCTGGAACATCGAAGGCAAGTATATCGACACCCTATCTACAACATGGTAAGTACAAAAATATCGAAACTAAAATATCAATGTTAAAAATATCGTAATTAAAAACATTGTTTTTCTTTCTGTAAAAAAAAAAGTTAAATAAAGTAAATAATACTTATAAATAAATTAAACATATTTAATAATGTTTACAATTAATAATTAATACATATTTAATAATAAAACTTTAATTAAAAATAAACATACAGTATATAATATGTGCTTAATAACTATCTTTATTAATTATTTTAATTAATTATAAATTAATAACAAATACCATACATTACAAATACATCTACACACATAAAATAATAACATAAATAAAAATAATTAATTATATTTAATACATTAAAAACATTAAATATACTTTCAATATTTTAAAAGTTAATTAAATACATTATCTAAAATATTACAAAAAATATTAAATACATGAATAAATAAAAATACTATTTAAAGTCTCAAAAAAACTACATGAATGAAAACATTGGATAGCGTAGAATGTAAAATTACTGTTCGCACTCCAATTAAACAGTAGAGAAAGCATTAAATAGCATAGGGGTAAAAATTACTATTCCCACTCCAGAGAGTGCAAAAGTAGGGAAAGCGTTGGATAGCGTAGAGGTAAAAATTACTATTCCCACTCCTGAGAGTGCAACAGTAGGGAAAGCGTTGGATAGCGGTGGGTAAAAATTACTATTCCCACTCCAGTGAGTGCAACAGTATGGAAAGAGTTGAATAGTGTAAGGGTAAAAATTACTATTCCAACAGTAGGGAAAGCGTTGGATAGCGGGTGGACAAAAATTTGTATTCCCACTTCAGAGGGTGCAACAGTCGGGAAAGCGTTGGATAGCGTAAGGGTAAAAATTACTATTCCAACTCCAGAGGGTGCAACAGTAGAGAACTCGTTGGATAGCGTAGGGGGAAAAATTACTATTCCCACTCCTGAGAGTGCAACAGTAGGGAAAGCGTTGGATAGCGGGTGGGTAAAAATTACTATTCCCACTCCAGTGAATACAACAGTAGGGAAAGCGTTGGATAGCATAAGGGTAAAAATTACTATTCCAACTCCAGAGGGTGCAACAGTAGAGAAAGCGTTGGATAGCGGGTGGGTAAAAATTAGTATTCCCACTCCAGAGGGTGTAGCAGTCGGGACAGTGTTGGATAGCGTAAGGGTAAAAATTACTATTCCAACTCCAGAGGCTGCAACAGTAGGGAAATTGTTGGATAGCGTAGGGGGAAAAATTACTATTCCCACTCCCGAGAGTTCAACAGTAGGGAAAACGTTGCATAGCGGGTGGGTAAAAATTACTATTCCCAGTCCAGTAAGTGCAACAGTAGAGAAAGCGTTGGATAGCCTAAGGGTAAAAATCACTATTCCAACTCCAGAGGGTGTAACAGTACAGAAAACGTTGGATAGCGTAGGGGTAAAAATTACTATTCCAACTCCAAAGGGTGCAACAGTAGGGAAAGCATTTGAAAGCGTTGAATTTAAATTTAACATACTTATAAATAATTTTTATATTTAAAATAATGTATAATTACATTTTTACATAAATCTACATCATTTACAAACAATTAATAATTATTCAAAGCAATTACATTTGAGTAAATAATTAACGATAAATTATCAACAAATACCAATAAATAATAATTATTAAATATTACTCACCAAATAATAAATATTAAAAAATTAAATAAATTTCATTACATAAAAATATGATTTAAAATTAATTCACAATTAAAAATTAATAAACAATATAACAAATAATACTTTTTTTTAGAAAATATTGATTACCAATTAATTACAAATATTTTCTAATTAATAAGAAATAATTATCAATTAAAAATATTAATTCCAATTAACACAATTATTCACCTATTAAAAAATAAATTTCCACTTAAATAAATGAATTCCCAATTACAAACATGAATTACCAATTTGTAAAATTCGTTACAATTAAAAACATGAATTACCAATTAAAAAAAAAATTATCAATTAATATAATTAATTGTCAATTAATAATTAATTTATATTAAATTATTTATCCATAACAAAAAAAATTATAAATCAATAATTAATTACAATTAAATTACTTACAGCCCAATTCCCCTATAAACCCACAACCCCCTACAGAAATAGAAACAAAATTAATAAAAAATAATTTATAATTCCTATAAATTAATAATTAGTTTAGTATATTTAAATTACTTCCCAACCTATTCCCCTATAAACACACAACCCGCTCCGGTACTAACACATAAAATGTACTTAAAAATAACATTAAACACCAATTAAATAATTAATTTATCAATTAAAAACATTAATTGACAATTAATATTTAATTTATCAATTAATATAATTAATTGCCAATTAATAATAATTAATCAATTAAAATAATTAATTGCCAATTAATAATTAATTAAAAAATACTTATCCATAAAAAAATCATTAATTAATTACAATTAAATTACTTCCCACCCAATTCCCCTATAAACCCACAACACGCTACAGAAATAAAAACATACATTAATTAAAATTAATTTATAATTCCTAAAAATTAATAATTAATTTTGTATATTTAAATTACTTCCCACCCTATTCCCCTATAAACCCGCAACCCTCTCCGGTACTAAAACATTAAATTTACCTAAAAATAACATTATTAATATATAAATATAATACACATATAATTTAAAAAAATGTAAATACTTAACAAAAACATATTACACATACTTAATTAAAAACATAAAAATAATACAAATACTGATATTAGTAACATTGAAATTAGTAACCTCGATATATATGCTATCGATATTACTAACGTCGATATTACTTACATAGATATAAATAAATTTGATATTACTTACCTTAGGGTCGATATTCTGTCCAACGATATTCTTGACATCTAAATTCTGTACCTTCGATATTTGCAACACGATATTTGTGTAGGTCGACAAATAGAACTCGATATTTTGACTGTGTACCATCACAGAGGCCGAATTAAAAAGTGTAAAACAGCCAGAGAGCGTGTTCTTGACTGGCCATGCAGGCTTGGGGAAAAGACAAGCAAGATTGATTGCAGGGGCATGTGGGATAAGAGAAAAGATCAAAATAGTTGTTGAAAATCAAGAGCCCGATAAGAACTGAGGAAATTGGAGCATAGAAGATAGCGATCTAAACCCATCCTGGTGGGCATTAAATGAGTCTGGCCACCTCAGGTAATTAGATTAGGGAAGTGGGTAGTCGCATATCCTAAGAATAACTTCGTGGAACATCAATGGTTTTAAAGATCAAATAAAGATTGATTGTGTAAAAAATGTTTCACGGCAGGCAGACATTATTTGTCTGCAGGAAACTTGGCTATGTGGCAGTACCCTCGTAGTTGAAAGCTGTACCCAGTTTTATAAAGCCGCCAGTAAAACAAGATTTGGACGTCCATCAGGAGGGATTATGACAAGAACTGTAAATAAGGTGACTCTGATAAATACTTCTTGTAAATGGATGTTGGTCAGTGAGGTATCTTTACAGGGCCCTGGAAGGCTAAACGAACATGTGATTGTGGTAAACACATATATACAGTGGGGTTTCCAAGAAGAATATTCAAAAGAAATTAGGCTTTTTAAAGATGAGATGAAATCCATGAGCGATAAATATGGCAAGGATTTGCTAATTATCTCAGGAGATTTTAATCATATGCTAAACCATGAAAAATGTGATTCTTGGCTGAAGGGCATTCTAAAAGCATATGAGATAATGCCGGCTCACTTTCCCAGTTGTAATATGAATAGGCAAGATGAAGCTCTTGGGGAGTGGTTCCCAAACTGTGCGCCACAGCACCCCAGTGCTCCGTCATGAGTAGCCAGGGGCGCCACGCTCACGTTATTAAAATGAAGCTTATTGCAGCTGCAGCGCAAAATACGTGCCACCTGCATAATCCGGGAACATGGTTTGGCTGAATATCGGCCCCTTTGGCTTCGCCATCTCTTTTCATGTTGCTCCCATGAATAAAAGATTAGTATTCTGTGGCAATGTGCAGGCATTTTTCCCCTCTTGCTCGTTGTCCATTGATATTTAATGTCTCTCACCATAGAGGTGATTCCGCCCAGCACAGCTGTCTGTGGTGAATGGAGCCCCTGTTTGGACAGGTGAAGATGCGCTGTGTCAGAGGAGCTCTTTGTGGCTGTGCGCTTTGTAAAAGCAGCCAGCATGCCTCCATTTTAAATTACACAACAAAATCTTCGATCTGACAAGTCCTTCCACTACTAGCACGTGGATTTACTCAGGCAGGCTGCTGTAAAACTGCAAGAAGAATATGAGCTCTGAGTGGGTCCCTCCCCGCCCCCGGATCCAGCAAACACAGGGCAATATAAACATCCCAGCACGCCACACGCTAACCTGGACGTGGCAATAACAGCGCCATAAATACAGTTATTGACGCCTTTTCAAAAATGATGGGAAAAGCGTATTATTGTGTTGTGTTACTAGCGGGTAGAGTGGTTATAATGCTAGTAAATCCAACACGCCTTGGACGCGCTGTCTCAATAGGTTGCCCTGAACCTTATTTCCAGCCTTGGTTTAGTGTTTGTCTGACTGGGGAGAAAGAAAGATGTTTATTAACGTGGTCGCTGCCCATCTCTTGTTAGACTTGATACTGTTTTATTTTTCATGTAAATTTTTTTCTCTAAGAAACAGTATGTCAACATGTCTAGGCATGGGAGGGATTCAGTAGAACAGGAGTTCAGCAGTGATACACAAGCCAAGAAGCCCAACTATAAAAAGACGGGCTCCAAGGAGCTCGTTAAAGCTGCCAGATAGAAGGCCTTGGCTTGGCTTCTTATGTCTGATTTCTTTAATGAACTCCGTGGAGCCCGCCTTTTTACACTAAAACTAATGCCGGTGATACGGGTGTAAACGGAGGCTGGATGCATTTGATTATCATTAATTATTAATCAAATGTGGCGAAAACACAGGGGTACAGGGGAAACAGGTATTCTCATGGAGTGCTTTTAGAGAAAAAATAATCCTGAAAGCAGACACTTGTGGTACGATAAAAAGAGCCAAGGAGATGGTAAACAGGCTATGTTTGAATGGGACAAAGACTAGATGTGCAGTGCTGTATTTTCAGCGTTTGCATGCGTTTATGTGTGAATGGTAGTGTTTCTGTGTGTGCTCTCGTGTGTTTGCTTCGATGGCTTGAATGTGCTACACAGCTTGTCTCTGGTCTGTTGAATTTGCAACATTGTTGCATGCAGGCATGTGAAAGCTCTGTTATATGTGCTGTATTGGCATGTTTGTGCTCCGTTTAGATTTGCTGCACATACCCAGGGTTTAGCTTTACTGCATCCCAATTACTTTAAGGAAGCCAACAGGAAGTACTCCCAAGGTTGTGCTTACATCCCCCCCACCCGCCCACCGGTAAAAAAAATGGCGGGGAGCTACGGCCAACTGCCAATTAAGTCAAGGGAGCCACGGGTCAAAAAAGTTTGGGAACCACTGCTCTAGGGAAATTTTTAGGGTCAAGGGATTAATTAGTTTAAATGGCAGATTAGAATTTGATGGTTGTATGTTCTTACAACGCATTCCGTTGCAACGCATGCCTTTACCACGCATGCGTTACAACGGAATGGTATTTCAACGCATAACCTTTTCCTCGTATTCTTCCGTGGTGACGTTGTACGTCGTTAAGAGGAAGCGGAAGTTTCTTTCCGTTTCCTCTTAAACGACGCCGATTGCCTGCACATTCTGACGTGGTTTCAGGTGAGGTTTTTTTTGGGGGGAGGGGGGAGACCCCCCCCAGCCCCCTTTTTTTAATTTGAACCTTTACCACATATGCCTTTACTACATACCTCGTAGTAAAGGTATGTGTGGTAAAGGCTTTCGTGGTAACCACGCATGCGTTGTAATGCATGTGTGGTTAATGTATTTGTGGAAACGGCTGCGTTGTAGTGGCCGTTTCCCGAATTTGATAGACCTGCAATGCAAACATTTAGAAGAGGCAATCAATTGTGTCCCATAGATGTGAAAGAGACACGTTACTGATAGATTCCTTACCTTAGAATATCCCCAGGCGTCAGACTGGATCCGGAAAGTTTTACTAGCAATACCCCTGCGCGTCAGTAGGTGGCGTCGTGCGGCTCCGCAACTGTCGCTGGCATCGTATGCGCCGAGATTACATCACATAGACTACTTAGGCGCCACCCGTGCGTGCTGACTTCAGTTCTTTCTTTTTCCACGCCAGTAAGCGCAGATCCGGTTAGAGCACGTACCCTAGTCACTTTTTTACTATCTTTTTTGAGAATTTTTCTCTGTTTTTACCATCTTTTCTGGTAAATAGGGATACCTGGTGTAGGAGAGTAGGGTCTGCAATCCTCTGATCACCCAGATTTTTTGCTTTTGCTTCACTGGTTTACGACTTTCTCGGGCTGTGGGCCTGCCAATCAGACCCACAGCCTAGCTGTTCTCTCGCTAAATTGATGTGTACCTTAGGTGCATTACCCAATTGGAACTGGGCCACCTTGTCAGACTCTGTAACTCAGGGCATCGGTGTACCCAGGGCCTACCAGGGGCTGAAGCATGTATTATGCCACCCCTGGATGGCCATCTAAATCTGACACAACTGGCTGCGCGACATCTGGGGCAACGTGGCGTACTCGCCCGTTGCTTTAGGTATAGTATCCCTATATCTAACCCTAAAATGGACACCCGAGTTCCTATCAGTCACTCCTATGGCAGGCCTTGACAATCCTGAAGGCAGAGTGCGTGGAATCGTGTGAATTGGACTCTGGCATGAGCTGAGCCCGTTTGCAGCTTGCGGAACCAATGGCTGTTCCATGATAACACGTACCATATTGGTAACTTCGGTATCGCGTTATCAAGACATGTCGAGTAAGGTGTCATACGAATCGGGATGCTGACCCCTCACCAATGCTGGCGACGAGGTTAGCATTCCGCCCTTCTAGAGGGACACGACATGTACGTAACTGTGAACCCCGGTTAAAGTTAACTGAAGCCTCAGCTCCACAAAATGGATGCTGCCACCACAGACACGAGTCTGACCTCCTGCTGCTGGGAGTCCTTCCAGCGAGGAGAGCTTGGACAAAGGGTTTCCTGTCCGGGGCGGTGTTCGCACCATCCCAGACAGGGTTTTGTGTATCCTGGGTAGGCAGGGCTTTACAAGAAGGTGACTGCGGAGTGGCACCCCGGTGCTCACTACGCATCTGCCGGCTAGAACCAGTTCCAGGGGCGCCCCAGGCCCTGACCTGGGGAAAGTCCGGCATGGGAGAGGGGTGTAACCACCCCCCTTCCTGGTCCCACCCCTAGGACAGGACCTAGTCACGTACCCACCCCTTTCTTTAGAATAAAGGCAAGAGCGGGGACCCTTCCAAATTAGATCATCTTTGAATCAAGAACTACTTTATACGAAAGGACATTCAAGACTCTTCTCAAGATTTTTCCCTTGTGGCTAAGGATTAGTCACCCTGCATCCGCAGGCACCATCTAAGAACTCTGCGGTTTGCT
Source organism: Lissotriton vulgaris (assembly GCF_964263255.1). Classification (NCBI taxonomy): domain Eukaryota; kingdom Metazoa; phylum Chordata; class Amphibia; order Caudata; family Salamandridae; genus Lissotriton; species Lissotriton vulgaris. The sequence continues at coordinate 1,539,607,532 of NC_141696.1, read as the reverse complement.
GTAAGTCCTTCCTCAGGAATCCGACTGCCCAGCTCAACGAGAACCGGCTTCCCTGGCACCTCTGACCTCTACCCACATCGTCAGCTCAGCTGAGATCTGTGGGTGCGACAAGACCTTGAGGGACCGGCCATTATCAGAACCTGCACGATTTCTTAAACCAGCACGACCGCCGAGGGATCCTCTGGTGAGTGCTTTGGGGTCTGAGAAGCCCCGACCCTGAGCAGCTCCAGCACCGAAGTGCAGCCTCCCAGCATCTCCACGATCTGCGTGGGGCCCTTCTGCTCTTTGTTGTTCAGCACGTTGTCTGGTCACTAGCCGCTGGCTTGTGACCTTCTTGACGACACCAGACAACCAACGCTGCTGGTCTGGCTGCTCCAGACTGGCCTTTGCTCCCTTCTGAGAGAGGAGCACCCCGGACCCTCCTGGTCCACTCAAGATGCCATTTTAGGCCCACCACGTGGCCCTGAAATTTGCCAAGGCTTGTTGCCCCAATCCTGGGCCCAGCGACGCCGACAGCATCAACCTTCGTGGGACAGCTCGCACCTCCATCCTGGTCGCCGACAACGCCTCCTGGTCCGTGAGACTGCAGAGCCTAGCGTCGCCCACTCACCTAGTCGAGGTGACGATCATCCGGTGCCCTCCTGGTACCCTCTGACTACTGGCTAGTAGTACGAACTTGGTCCCCTCTGCTTTCAGGTGTCATCCATCTCTGATCCAGGCTTGGATCTCTACGAACTATTTCCACTGGTCGCCGGCCAGCAACTCCTTCCTTCCGGCTCCTGGCTCGTCAGCGAAGACTCTCGACGTCTGTAAAGACTTGGGCAGCCGCAGCCCTTGGGGCTAGGTAACTTCGGCATTCCGGTGCCCGCATAGCCTCCTTAGTTAAGGGTCCCGAGTCCCTATCGCTTCCGACTTGCCTTATCGGATCCGCCCGAGGCCACTAAACTTTCCGTGCCCTCGGGCACTTGTATTGATTGTGCACTTGAAGTATGTTCTTAAGAGTTTCGTTGTGTGCTTAGTACCCTGTCCTCATAAAGAGTACAGGGCTGTTGTGATTCTAATAAATACACTGTTTATTTTCATAACACTTGTGTGGTGTCCTTTCACTTGGTGTTCAAGGGGTATGTGATGGTATAACAGCTGGCTTAACACGCCCTCTAGAGTTTAGCCCGAAGACTGCTCGTATCCACGCTACTAGGATAGCTGGTCTAAGGTTGACTTACAACCAATCACCATAAGGGTCGTTTGGACTGATGCATAGTGATCACTAGAATAGTGAGCACTGCATATCGGGCCAACTTCTCACATTGGTGAGCAGCGGTTGGGATTTGAGCTTGCTGTTGTTTTACCACGCGTATCCTAAGAATATCTTGTGAAAGATCCCATAAGTACTCCAGGTACATATAACTTAGCTTAGAATACTCTGAGTTCTACTGAACCAGCTGTTGTAGCTCCTCAAGGCTTAGCACACCTTGGCTACAACTCTTAGCAAGGGATCAGTAGGTAAACACATAGTGTAGGTAGGTGCATCACTTACACCACACTAGAAGCAGCATGTCAGACAAAGGAGGAAACTCTGAGTCTCCCCTTGTGTCAGTCGACCTTCCACAGGTCACTTCCAGATATGCTGCACTTAGCTTCCAAGTAAGCATGGGCGAATTTTGCGGATCTCGCGTTCGCGAATTTTGCGGATTTGCGGATTCGCAATCCGCAAAATCCGCGAATTTCCGCGAATTTGCGGATTTTTTTTTTTTTGTGTTCGCCCGTGTTTCTGCCAGTTCGCGAGGGTTTTTACAATTTCGCAATTTGCGAACTTACCTGTCGGGTCGCAAGTTTTGCGAACTTGTTGTTTCTACGTGTCCAGCCTGTTTGGGACACTCTTCTTCATCACTGCCACTCTCTGTCACCACTGCCACTCTCTGACTACTCATGCCACCCTCTGGCCCACCCATGCCACCCTCTGTTTCATCACCACACCCTCTGGTTGTCCAGTGTACATTATTTTCGGCAAAGCAAAGCACACCTTCCCTGCCTCAAGTGACCTGAATTAATTTGGGGCTGATTAATGTGTCACAGAATATTTTTTTAGCTGGCACCTGCTTCCTTAGTGCGCCCTGATTAGTGATCTTTTGCACTTGCTAAGTGCTTTCATTGTTGCAAAATTAGTTACAACACCTGCCCTGCCCCAACTGACAATAATGAATTAGGGGCTGATTAATGGATTTTAACTTCCAGCCTGGCTCCTGCTTGTCTCCCTTAGCTGTAATTCAAGACCTTTGTGGCATATGTGTAACTATTCTGAGGTTCAGAGCAGGGTCACATAATAGTTTCAACTGGCAACTGAACTCTGGAGGGGCCCCTCAGGAAGCACTACAGGAAATGGCTACTAATGATGAGCCTGAACTTTTGAACCTGGTAAGTAGTTACTTTCAGTTTTGCTAAGATCGTATTTCTGCAATTTTGCACTTATTCGCGGGGCGCGAACTCACGCGAACAGTGCGAGCAGTGCGAGCAAAATCCGCTGCTCGCGGATTTGCGGATTTTGCGGGAAATTCGCAAATCTCGCGGATTGCGGATTTCCCGAAAATCCGCAAAATCCGCGAGCGGAACGGATTTTCCGCCCATGCCTACTTCCAAGAGATGCGACAAATCTGTACATCTCGGAAGCTAAAACAGGGTCCAAACCCTACCATTCCGTTTCTGATTGGTCTCTTGGAGACTTATGATGCTAGGAGGGCTGGTAACACAGACCCTTCTCATCCAGAAGGGAATATGCCCCCCCTCGAGGGAACCCTAGGTGACCCTGACCTTATCCATCTCTCCGCAGAAGGTGAAGAGGAGGACGAGGAGCCAGAGACATCTGGGGACGAGGCAGACAAAGGTCCAGTAGTAGTTAGCCAGCTAACTAGAGACAACTTAAGCCGGCACGAGAATGGTACTAGGAGACCCCTGGGGCCCCTCTCAGGCCAGCTTAAAATTGGGAATGGACGAGTTAGGTCTCTGTCGAGAGGCTCTAATAGATCCGTTCGAACCAATGGCTCTCGAGGCTCTTCTCGAAGAGGGATGACATCCCCTCAGAGGAGAGTGTACGAAGCTAAAGAGCGGGAAGTCAATCTGTGGATCGAAAGGGAAGAACTTGCCCTGGCCAAAGAAAGACTCGCCTTTGCTAGAGAGCAAGAATTGAGTGGGAAGAACCCCACTGGTGGCAGCATTCCCCCACGGGAAAACAGGAGTTTAGACACTAGACACCTGAGTAAGATAGTGCCCCCCTTTAAGCAAGGGGATGACATCCACAAATGGATTACTGCTTTGGAGCGGGCCTGCACTGTACAGTGCGTCCCCCAAAGTCAGTGGGCAGCTATCTTGTGGCTCTCCTTTGAAGGTAAAGATAGAGATAATCTCCTCACTACTAGAGCTGAGGATGCTAACGATTACCAGGTCCTGAAGAACACACTGATTGATGGGTTCGGCCTAACCACTGAGCAGTACAGGTTGCTGTTCAGGGATACCCAGAAAACTCAGTCTCAGGACTGGTCTGATTTTGTCGATTGTGCCACTAAGGCTTTGGAGGGCTGGTTGCTGGGCAGTAAGGTTACTGATTACACAGGATTGTATAATTTGATCATGCGAGAACAGATTTTAAACAATTGTCAGAACCAGTTGTTGCATCAGCACCTTGTCGACTCGGATCTGACCTCTCCCCAAGAATTGGGAAAGAAGGCAGACAGATGGGTCAGAACAAGGGTTAAGCAAAACCAGGGCCAGAACCAGGGTGGTCAGAAGAAAGCAGACCAGAAGGGTAAAGATTAGAAAGGGGAACAAAATGACCAGAAGTCTTCGACAGGTCCCCAACAACCCAAAGAGGGGGGGGGGTCAGGTTTCCCAGAAAAAGAAGAATCAAGAAGGCCAATCGAAAAGGTGGTGCCAATACTGTAAAAGTAAAACTCACTGGTTTAGTGAGTGCACCAAGAAAGGAGGGCAGACTCCTGCTACTGCAGCCCCTAAGGCACCTGTGCCCCCTAGTACAGCCAGCAGTAGTAGTGCGCCTCCCAAGGGACTAGTTGGGTTAACCTTGGGTTCTGAGGGGTGTGACAACTTAGTTGGCACACTCACTCAGGCTGTCCTTGTCTGTACAGGGGATGTGGATATATCCCCTGATGTCAGTCCCAATACTTTGGGCAAATACCGACAGACGCCTTTGATCAATGGAAGAATGGCTCAGGCCTATAGGGACACTTGTGCCAGCGTCACCATGGTGACGCCTAACTTTGTGGACTCTGGACAGATCATGCCAGGTACAGATTTCCTGGTGACCAATGCCAGCAACGTCACTACCAGTCATAGTATGGCGATTGTTGCTTTCTCCTGGGGAGGGGTAAATGGCCAGAAAAAGGTTGTTGTTAGTTCAGACCTCCCAGTGGATTGTTTGTTGGGCAATGATTTGGAGTCATCACAATGGTCAGAAGTGGAGCACCGGACTCACATGGAAATGTTAGGCTTGCCAGCACATGTGCTTGCTGTGACTAGGTCACAGGTCAGACGATGCCCCACTGAACAGGTGCTGGATCCTGGAACAACGGACCAGACACCTCCCAAGAAGAAGAGCAGTCGGGTTAAGGCAGCGCCTTCCCCCTTGCCCCAGGTCGAGGATCAGGTCTCAGAGGAGGCTGACCTCCAGGAATTGCGGGAAACTGAACCTAAAGAACTCAAACTTGATCAAGTTGAGTTTCTGGGCTCAGGGGGACCCACACGAGAAGACCTGGGGAAGGACCAGTTAGACTGCCCTTCCCTTGAACCCCTCAGACAGCAGGCTGCTGCTGAAGCTGCTGGGAACGCCACAGGTACCCACAAGGTATACTGGGAGGATGGACTCCTGTACACTGAGGCAAGAGACCCCAAGCCTGGCATGACCAGGAGGCTGGTTATCCCCTTGTCTCAGCATGGTTTCCTTCTTACCTTGGCCCACGAGATTCCCTTAGCAGGACACTTAGGCCAGACGAAGACGTGGGACAGGCTTGTCTCGCACTTTCACTGGCCTCACATGAACGAAGATACCAAGGAGTTTTGTCGCTCCTGTGTCACTTGCCAAGCCAGTGGTAAGTCAGGTGGCACGACAAAGGCCCCCCTTATACCAATGCCTGTGGTGGGGGTGCCCTTTGAACGAGTGGGGATTGACATTGTCGGTCCAATGGAACCCCCAACAGCATCAGGGCACAAGTTTATACTGGTGGTAGTGGATCATGCCACCAGGTTTCCTGAAGCTATTCCCCTTAGGACCACTACAGCACCTGTTGTGGCAAGAGCCCTAGTTGGAGTGTTCTCCAGAGTGGGCTTCCCTAAGGAGGTTGTCTCTGACAGAGGTGCAAACTTCATGTCGAGCTACTTGACTGCTATGTGGAAGGAATGTGGTGTCAACTACAAGTTCACCACACCCTATCATCCACAATGCAATGGGCTTGTTGAGCGGTTCAACAGGACCCTAAAAGGGATGATTCATGGACTACCTGAAAAGCTCCGGCGTAGATGGGACGTCCTGATTCCCTGCCTTTTATTTGCTTATAGAGAGGTCCCACAGAAGGGGGTTGGCTACAGCCCTTTTGAACTTTTGTACGGACATCCTGTAAGAGGACCCCTGTGTTTGGTGAAGGAAGGATGGGAGAGACCTCTCAAAAAGCCTGCAACCAACATAGTGGACTATGTGCTCGGTCTCCGCTCTCGGATGGCTGAGTACATGGAAAAGGCATCTGAAAACCTTAAGGCCAGCCAAGAACTCCAAAAAGCTTGGCATGCCAACAGGCTGCCCTGACTGTTTACCAGCCTGGACAGAAGGTGTGGGTGTTAGAGCCAGTGGCCCCAGCAGCACTCAAAGATAAATGGTCTGGGCCCCACACGATTCTTGAGCAAAAGGGAGAGGTCATCTACTTGGTGGACCTGGGAACTCCCCGGAGCCCCCACAGGGTGCTCCATGTTAACCGGCTCAAAGCATATGTCGACAGGAAGGACATGAGCTTGCTCATGGCCATAGATGAGGGACAGGAGGAAGAGAGTGACCCTCTCCCAGACCTGCTCACTCAGAATCCTGACGATGGATCAGTGGACGGTGTTGTCTTTTGTGGCAGCCTCTCTGAACATCAACAGGAGGATTGTAAACAGGTTCTTCAATCCTTCCGACATATGTTCTCTCTAACATCCAGTCAGACAAATTGGTGCACCCATGAGGTTGACACTGGTGACAGCTTGCCCGTCAAGAGTAAAATCTACAGGCAGCCCGATCACGTTAGAGACTGCATCAAAACTGAAGTGCAGAAAATGTTGGAGTTGGGAGTCATTGAACCCTCGGATAGCCCTTGGGCTAGTCCCGTAGTTCTAGTGCCGAAGCCTCACACCCCGGGTGGTAAGAAAGAGATGAGGTTCTGCGTAGACTACAGGGGTCTCAATGCAGTCACTAAGACTGATGCCCACCCAATACCAAGGGCAGATGAGCTTATAGATAGATTGGCTTCTGCCAACTACTTAAGTACATTTGACCTGACAGCTGGGTATTGGCAAATCAGGTTAGCTGAGGACGCCAAGCCTAAGACAGCATTTTCTACCCCTGGTGGGCATTATCAATTTGTGGTAATGCCCTTTGGTTTGAAAAATGCACCTGCCACCTTCCAAAGGTTGGTGAATCACATTCTCACTGGGCTGGATGACTTCTGTGCGCGTATCTTGACGATATTGCTGTCTTTAGCTCCACCTGGGAGGATCACCTGGTCCACCTGCGGAACCACCTTGTCGGTGGAGGCCAAGTTCAACCACTGGAGAGCAAAATACAGTCAATCAGGGACTGGGCTCCTCCAACCACCCACTCAGGTTCGAGCTTTCTTGGGCCTGACTGGTTACTACCGAAAGTTTGTCAGAAATTACGGGTCGATTGTGACTCCGCTTAATGAGCTGACAAGTAAGAAAATGCCAAAAAAGGTTCAGTGGACAGCGAGCTGTCAAAAAGCATTCGATGACCTAAAACAGGCCATGTGCACGGCGCCTATCCTCAAGAGTCCAGACTACTCCAAACCATTCATTGTCCAAACAGATGCTTCTGAGTTGGGTGTGGGAGCTGTTCTATCTCAACTGAATTTTCATGGTAATGACCAGCCCATTGCTTTTATAAGCAGAAGGCTGACCCCCAGAGAGAAAAATTGGTCAGCTATTGAGAGGGAGGCCTTCGCTGTGGTTTGGGCCCTGAAGAAACTGAGGCCATACTTGTTTGGCACTCATTTCAAGATTCAGACCGACCATAAGCCCCTCTTATGGCTAAATCAGATGAAGGGTGAAAACCCCAAACTGCTTAGGTGGTCCATTTCCCTACAGGGGATGGACTTCACAGTGGAGCATAGACCTGGCACTGATCATGGCAATGCAGATGGGCTCTCCAGGTATTTCCACTTAGAACAAGAAGACTCACCTAGTCAAGGTTAAGTTATTGTCCCAACGTTTGGGGGGGGTCATGTAGGAGAGTAGGGTCTGCAATCCTATGATCACCCAGATTTTTTTGCTTTTGTTTCACTGGTTTACGACTTTCTCGGGCTGTGGGCCTGCCAATCAGACCCACAGCCTAGCTGTTCTCTCGCTAAATTGATGTGTACCGCAGGTGCATTACCCAATTGGAACTGGGCCACCTTGTCAGACCTTGTAACTCAGGGCATCGGTGTACCCAGGGCCTACGAGGGGCTGAAGCATGTATTATGCCACCCCTGGATGGCTATCTAAATCTGACACAACTGGCTGCGTGACATCTGGGGCAACGTGGCGTACTCGCCCGTTGCTTTAGGTATAGTATCCCTATATCTAACCCTAAAATGGACACCCGAGTTCCTATCAGTCACTCCTATGGCAGGCCTTGACAATCCTGAAGGCAGAGTGCGTGGAATCGTGTAAATTGGGCTCTGGCACGAGCCGAGCCCGGTTGCAGCTTGCGGAACAAAGACCCAATGGCTGTTCCATGATAACACGTTCCATATTGGTAACTTCGGTATCGGGTTATCAAGACATGTCGAGTAAGGTGTCATACGAATCGGGATGCTGACCCCTCACCAATGCTGGCGACGAGGTTAGCATTCCGCCCTTCTAGAGGGACACAACATATACGTAACTGTGAACCCCGGTTAAAGTTAACTGAAGCCTCAGCTCCACAAAATGGATGCTGCCACCACAGACACGAGTCTGACCTCCTGCTGCTGGGAGTCCTTCCAGCGAGGAGAGCTTGGACAAAGGGTTTCCTGTCCGGGGCGGTGTTCGCACCATCCCAGACAGGGTTTTGTGTATCCTGGGTAGGCAGGGCTTTACAAGAAGGTGACTGCGGAGTGGCACCCCGGTGCTCACTACGCATCTGCCGGCTAGAACCAGTTCCAGGGGCGCCCCAGGCCCTGACCTGGGGAAAGTCTGGCATGGGAGAGGGGTGTAACCACCCCCCTTCCTGGTCCCACCCCTAGGACAGGACCTAGTCACGTACCCACCCCTTTCTTTAGAATAAAGGCAGGAGCGGGGACCCTTCCAAATTAGATCATCTTTGAATCAAGAACTACTTTCTACGAAAGGACATTCAAGACTCTTCTCAAGATTTCTCCCTTGTGGCTAAGGAGTAGTCACCCTGCATCCGCAGGCACCATCTAAGAACTCTGCGGTTTGCTGTAAGTCCTTCCTCAGGAATCCGACTGCCCAGCTCGACGAGAACCGGCTTCCCTGGCACCTCTGACCTCTACCCACATCGTCAGCTCAGCTGAGATCTGTGGGTGCGACGAGACCTCGAGGCACCGGCCATTATCAGAACCTGCACGATTTCTTAAACCAGCACGACCGCCGAGGGATCCTCTGGTGAGTGCTTTGGGGTCCGAGAAGCCCCGACCCTGAGCAGTTCCAGCACCGAAGTGCAGCCTCCCAGCATCTCCACGATCTGCGTGGGGCCCTTCTGCTCTTTGTTGTTCAGCACGTTGTCTGGTCACTAGCCGCTGGCTTGTGACCTTCTTGACGACACCAGACAACCAACGCTGCTGGTCTGGTTGCTCCAGACTGGCCTTTGCTCCCTTCTGAGAGAGGAGCACCCCGGACCCTCCTGGTCCACTCAAGACGCCATTTTAGGCCCACCACGTGGCCCTGAAATTTGCCAAGGCTTGTTGCCCCAATCCTGGGCCCAGCGACGCCGACAGCATCAACCTTCGTGGGACAGCTCGCACCTCCATCCTGGTCGCCGACAACGCCTCCTGGTCCGTGAGACTGCAGAGCCTAGAGTCGCCCACTCACCTAGTCGAGGTGACGATCATCCGGTGCCCTCCTGGTACCCTCTGACTACTGGCTAGTAGTACGAACTTGGTCCCCTCTGCTTTCAGGTGTCATCCATCTCTGATCCAGGCTTGGATCTCTACGAACTATTTCCACTGGTCGCCGGCCAGCAACTCCTTCCTTCCGGCTCCTGGCTCGTCAGCGAAGACTCTCGACGTCTGTAAAGACTTGTGCAGCCGCAGCCCTTGGGGCTAGGTAACTTCGGCATTCCGGTGCCCGCATAGCCTCCTTAGTTAAGGGTCCCGAGTCCCTATCGCTTCCGACTTGCCTTATCGGGTCCGCCCGAGACCACTAAACTTTCCGTGCCCTCGGGCACTTGTATTGATTGTGCACTTGAAGTATTTTCTTAAGAGTTTTGTTGTGTGCTTAGAACCCTGTCCTCATAAAGATTACAGGGCTGTTGTGATTCTAATAAATACACTGTTTATTTTCATAACACTTGTGTGGTGTCCTTTCACTTGGTGTTCAAGGGGTATGTGATGGTATAACAGCTGGCTTAACACGCCCTCTAGAGTTTAGCCCGAAGACTGCTCGTATCCACGCTACTGGGATAGCTGGTCTAAGGTTGACTTACAACCAATCACCATAAGGGTCGTTTGGACTGATGCATAGTGATCACTAGAATAGTCATATTACATAGACATCACTAAACGCTTGTCGGGTAGCACGCACGACCTCACACCACCTCCCTCACAACATCTTTGCGACGCCTTATCTGATTTTTTCTTCAAAAAAGTTAACGACATCTATCAGGCTTTTTCTCTAAACACGGACTCTACACCACTATCCTTGTCCTCCACCTCACGGGATAACACACTGACCCGCTTTGTCGAGCTCACTATGGATCAGACAAGGAGTATTATTTCAAGAATCAAATCAGGTTCTGCATTAGACCCGTGTCCGCTCAAAGTTCTTATGCCAGTTATGGACACGTTGATACCGGTTATTACTTATGTTTGCAACACTATGTTTAGCTCCGGAATTTTCCCGGCTTCTCTGAAACATACGTTGGTCAAACCCCTCTTAAAGAAAGCTAATTTGAATAAAGATGACCTGAAAAACTATCGTCCGATAGCCAGTCTTCCTTTCCTGGCTAAGGTAATAGAAAAAGCCATGAATCAGCAACTGTCGGAATTTGTGGAGCAGCACCAGTTGCTCGACAACACCCAGTTCGGATTCCGCAAATGTCATGGCATAGAAACTGCCCTTCTAAAGGCTGCAGATGACATCAGAGCCATACGAGACCAGGGGGGGACAGCACTCCTGGTACTGCTGGATCTTTCGGCGGCCTTCGACACGGTCGACCACAAGATCTTAGTCGACCGTGTCGAACGACTGGGGGTCCAGAAAACTGCTCTGGACCTGCTTGTATCGTTTCTGGCCAATAGATCACAAGCAGTATCTCTAGGACCCTACCAATCATCGAAGGTGTCTCTGCCGTGTGGGGTCCCTCAAGGCTCATCCCTGAGTCCGACACTATTTAATATCTACGTGTCGGACCTTGCAAATGTCATCAAAGCATTTGGGATGAGCCTGACCTCCTACGCCGATGACACCCAATTGGTACTGGCTATCAAAGGGGACGGGGAGGAAGTGGCCAATCGATTCACGAGAGGAATGATGGCAATAGGTGACTGGATGGCCACAAATTGTCTGAAACTCAATTCAGAAAAAACTGAAGTGGTCATCTTCGGTCACCTCTCCCCGGGCTGGTCACCTGTCTGGTGGCCACCATCTTTCGGTCCCCTGCCGAGTCCAGCTAGCAAAGTGAGAAATCTAGGCGTCATCTTCGATGCTGGCCTCAATTTTATGGCACATGCGAATAAAACTGCGGCTTCAGCTCATATGAAATTGAGAATGATTAGGAAAATACTACCTTTCCTACCGAACACGGCCGGGAAAACACTGGTCAGCTCACTAGTCCTGTCCTCCTTGGACTATTGTAACGCTCTATTCTTAAATGCCCAAGTCCGAGTGACAAATAAGATGCAGTCAATCCAAAATGCAGCTGCACGAATGCTGGCTGGGATCCCCAAGTTCGCACCAGTTACAAACATCATTAGGGATCTCCATTGGCTCCCGATACGCAGCCGTATCAAATTCAAATCGCTGTGTATTGTTTACAAGTCACTCAATAATCAAGGTCCCCACTTTCTCAAACAGAATCTTCTCCATCATGTCCCAACCCGATCTCTTCGTTCCTCTATTCAGAACCTCTTGGCTGTGCCTCGCACTAGAACAGTCACCTGGGGCGACAGGCGTTTCCTGGTTGCCGCCCCTAGACTCTGGAACACCCTTCCTGCACATATCCGAGCAAGTCCCTCCCTGTTCACTTTCCGCAAACAGCTAAAGACGTGGTTATTTGACCAATAGCCTTGTATATCTTCTTTACCCCAGTTGCTGATCCATCCCTTAATTAGCGCCGAGACGCCCACGGGTATTCGCCGCGCTCTACAAATGTCAATAAATAAATAAATAAATAGTGAGCACTGCATATCGGGCCAACTTCTCACACCTGGTTTTTAGTCCTGTGGGGCCTTCTGTCGCAATATGTCGGTGGCGGACCCCTACGACGTCTGTCTCTACTGCCTGGAGCACGACCACGACTCCCGGTCCTGTCTGGACTGTCGGGCCAAGGCCCCGAAGGCCATTGAGGGAGCGGCGCCGGAAGTTCGGCACTTGTCCCAGCGCCGCTCGCGGTCTAGGGGCCGCTCTCGTGAATGCTCGCAGGGCTACCATCACCGCTCCTCGGGCTCCAAGTCTTCACCATCGGATTCGGGTAAGAGACGACACAAAAAGGAGCCGAAGAAGCATTGTTGCTCTCTGACGTCCCCCCTTGGGTTCTCGGATGCGGACGAGGGGGACAGGGTTTCCGCCCCCGCGGGGCCTTCGGAGCCTGGGATTCCCGCGGCCTACCCGCCTTACCCGGGTCCGTCAATGACTCCCGCACAGGTGCAAGAGTTTCTTGTTGCCATGGACTGCCTGTTTAGGCCTCGGGTTCCCGCCGGTGCGACTTTGGACCCCGCGGTCCCATGTCAGGATCATGCCCCATAGGCGGCTCCAGCCCCAGCGCCGCCAGCGCAGCAGGATCCTGCGTCGTTGGCTCCGGCCTGGGCGCCAAGAGGTCCTACGCTGCCGGCTCCGGCCCAAGCTCCGCCCTCGGCGGCCCGTATGGCACCGCAGTGGATGCCGTTGGTTCCGCCTCTGCCCCTGTTCCCGGACGGTTTTGTCCCCGCCTGGGATCCGAATTGGGACATGGCGCCAGTCCGGCCCCGGTCGGCGCCGTTCCCAGCGCTGTTCCTGTTGCTGTGTGTTCCTGACCCCCGCCCCGCCGCCACGGTCTGCACCACACACGGCGGAGGCTGAGGACGACCGGGAGGGTTTCGAGGGCCCTCTCGCTCGTCAGTGCGACTCCGAGCAGGATTGGGCGGATGACTTGGAGGAGGCCAGTGGCCTCGACGTCTCCTCTGACCCGGGGTTTGCCTCTCCCAGTCCACTATGGAGGAAGGTACCTCGTATACGGTGGTGCTCCTTCGGGCAGCTGAGGTCCTTAACCTTGAGCTCCCTACGGTGGCCCTGAAAACTAATCTCCTCACTGAAGTGCTCCAGTCGGCGTCCACTTCATCGGAGCCACTGTTGCCGTTCAGTGACGCCCTCACTGATGTCTTGTTGGGCACTTGTTCGTGGCTGGCCACAGGGTGCCTGTGGATCAAAACGTCGCCAGGTGTTATCGCCAGGCGCCGGGTGATCCTGCCTTTCTGATGACTCATCCTACGCCCGAGAGCCTGGTCATTTAAGCTTCGACGCCCCAGAGTGCCTTTCCCATGGCTCCGCTGGATAAAGACTCCAAGAAGCTGGAGTAGTTCGACAAGCAGTTGTTCTCGTCGACCAGCCTGGGGCTGCGTTCGGTGAACACCGCATGTCTGTTGGGCCGCTATTCACACGTGGTGTGGGATACTGTTGCTGAGGTGTTGCCTCAGTGTCCTGTCCCAGGCCGTTCCTGAGGGTAAGGACGCTGCTAAATTCGTTGTGGCTTAAATACCGCGGACTCTCTCAGCAGGGCGATTTCCAAGACTGTGGCACTTCGTTGCCATGCCTGGATGTATGACGTTTCAACGTATGCTTTTACCACGCATGCCTTTACAACGCAGGTATTACAACGCAAGTCGTTACAACGACTTGCGTTGGGGGGCGCTGGATTGTGGAATAGTTTAATTTTCTATTCCAACTCCAGTCCCCGTGGATAGTAGGGAAGGTGTTGGATAGAAATTAAATTATTCCCTATTCAGCAGCGCCCTCCAGCAAAAGTCGTTGTAACGACTTTCGTTGTAAATTCTGCATTGTAATGGTAGTGCGGGATAAAAGTTTCATTGTAAACCATGTTCCCCCCAAGCCTGGTTGAGATCTACCATGTTCTCCCCGAATGTCCAGAGCTCGCTCATGGGCATGCCCTTCGATGGCACTCGCCTGTTTAGCGATAAAGCAGACAGTGCGCTGGAGCGTTTTAAGGACTCTTGGGCTACAGTCAAGTCCTTGGGCCTTTCCGCCACGCGCCCGGCCACCTCTACTTTTCACTCCTTTCGTGGCCAGGGAAGGGGCGACCCTGCCCGCTCGTTCAGTCAAAAGCCTGTGCAGTTCCAAATTCAGCATGGGCGTGGAGGCCGCCGTGGCCTAAAATGTTTACCGCCGTACTAGTCTCTGGTACTATCCCAAAATCATGGAGGGGAGCGGTAATCAGGCCTCTGCACAAAAAAGGGGACAGAAAGGACCCAAAGAATTATAGATTGATCAATCTGCTAGATATTGGTGTGAAAGTGTTCTCCAAAATAGTTTTGGGCAAACTGAAGGACTGAGTTGAGTTACATGCGATTGTCCCTGTGGAATAAGGAGGGTTTAAGGAGGGGCACTCAACCCTTGATCATTGCTTTGCATTGTGGGCTTTAGCTCGGAAGTCAGTAGAACAGCAAGGTAAATTATACTGCTCTTTTGTTGACTTCTGGGCTGCATTTGATCTAGTAGATAGAGAATGCGTATGGGAGACGATAAAAATATATATTATTCCTGAAGAACTCCTAGTATTCATCAAAGAGCTGCATAATGAGAATTGGGCACAGGTTATTAAAGATACAATAGGGTGTTTGACACATGAGATAGCAATCAATAATGGCTTAAGACAGGGCTGTGTATTATCACCTCTCCTTTTTTCAATTTTCTTTGCTGGTCTGCCTTCCTTTTTAATGACTAAAAGGAGGTGCAAGCCCAAAGGTAAATGGTAAGCATTTGTCCTGCTTACTGTACGCAGATGATCTAGTTATTTTCGATCAAACCAAACTAGGTCTGCAAAGGAAGTTAAATATATTTGATACATATTGTATATCCAAACACTTAACAGTAAATATGGAAAAAACAAAAATATTGTGCTTTGGAAAGAGAGACCAAAAATGCAGTTGGTTCCTGGGGCAAACAAAATTAGAAGTTGTTAATGAATACAAATACCAAGAAAACAAAAGGCTTAGCTTCAGTTTGAGGGTTGAAAGAATTTAACAGTAATTATGGAGCTTTGCCGCACAGACCAATGTTGAAGGCCTTCAATGCAATGATCCATCATCAAATGCAATATGGAGCAGAAATGTTATGTTTGGGGGGGCGGGGGGGAATGCTCCTGGAACAGTGAGGAAGGGAAATGTTTAAAACCCTGTTGTCATTGCCCAGCTCATCAATGATACAAGCTATTACGTTAGAACTAGACTTGTTAGCATGGTACATACAGGTTCAAGTAAATTTATGTAGATTTTGCAAACGGCTAGGGTCAGGGGTAGAGAAGAAAGTGTCACATTAGTGTATGAGGGAGATTCAACAGAGTGAATTGAAGTGGGTGAAAGCAACAAGAAGGAAACCCCACTCCATCTGTGACAATTTAAAGGTGAAAATTCACCTTGTGTCGTTACTTATTGAAGAACGGAAGAGTGTTCTAAAATCCTTGGGGAAGGAAAAGTCTAGACAAATTAATATGGATTATCTGAAACAAAAAGAGTCTGCATTGTATGACACCTTACCAAATCAATGGTTGAGAATGGAATTGGTAAAGGTGAGAGTAGGCATTAATCCCGCACGAGCAAATGATAAAATAAAAAGTATATTAATGGATGGTGATGGTAAATGTACATGTGGGATGGGCATAAAATGTACCTGTGTACATATCTTAATGGATTGTCAAAAATTGTTAACTCTACGTCAATTTATTTTAAGGCCCCATTTAAAAAAAATATGGTATAAGGTCAAGGATGAAAGCAATTGAGCTCCTATTTGATATGCAGTTCTTTGACTTGGCAATTGCATTGGCGGAGTTTATCCAAGCTGCAAAGAGATTCCTTATGGAATAGGAAATGAAAGAGTGGACCAGGGAGTCACAAATAGAGACTAATTGAACAATTTTAGTTGTTAACCGTTGTCACTAAACGTTGGATCTTTATGCATCTGGATCTTGCTCACATTAATTGATACTAGGAAAACAAGTTTTTATGAGACAAAGAAATAATGAATTTGTAATAGTCCACTAATTCGTTTTTATGGTTCTTTTATAGAATTTTAAGTTATTCTATTTTTAGCTGTTTTATGGTGTTTTTAATGTGGTTGAAAGACCAATGGTCATAATAAACGTATTTTTTGACTTGAGGGCAATAAAGTGGCACACCACTATACGTTGCATACATTTTGACTCGGAAATCAAGTTGGGCTTAATGTAAGAATATACCTCTTTTCTGGCCATTGTTTGTCTCCGCAAGAAATGACAACACAGTTGTTACAACAACCACGTTGTAACAATGCATACCATTACCCCACAAGTCATAACAACGACTTGTGGAGGGGAGGTGCAGGATGTTGGAATAGTATTTTTTACTATTCCAACTCCAGTATGTGCAACTGTAGGGAAGGTGTTGGATTTTAAATCCAGCACCTTCTGCCTCCTCTGCAAGTTGTTGTTCCGACTTGCGGAGTAATGGTATTTGTTGTTACAACGCCGTTGTTGTAAAAACCGCGTTGTAATTCCTTGCGGGTAAAAGTTTTCATGGTAAACAATGTGTTCGAGGCATGTGGGCTGCTGAATTCATATCAGTGTATAGATCGCCGCCTAGCGTTGGGTCCGGATGATTGCACCTTGTTATCCTGGAAGAGTCTTCGAAGTATCACGAGATAGGTGGTTCCTCCCCTGGACCACAGTGCGCATGGGCATCCTCTCCATCCTCAGATTGTTTTTTTTTACCATTGGGTTCGGATGTACTTTCATTTACTCGAAGTTCGGAATCGAAAAAAACTTTTCTAAAAGGCCTTCGGACTCGTCGGTATTGTTTTCGACCGGTGCCGACAGCTTTATCAACAGTTTATTCAACTCAGGACGTCGAATTGGGCAGAGGGCCTTCTCGACGCCAAAGGGACCAGTCGTCGAAATACCCACATATAGATAAACACCCTGTATGTAACAAGTGTTTATCTCCTGAACATAATGAAACCGACTGCCTAGCTTGTGCCCAATTTCGATCTAAAAAGACACTTCGGATTTGACGGGCCGCTAGGCAAATCATGCAGAAACCAGCGCCGGAGCCGGAAAATATCTTCGACGATGAAGAAGATCTCGTCGAAGCCGAAGAATCAGATCAACAGTCGGATCAAGATTCAGAACATGACTCCAACTACTATGTTGACGAAGAAGAAGACATCGTCCAGGTAGGAGACGACGAACAAGGGATCGGAGCCGTCGAAGACGACTCCAGTGATGAAACAGGGCCAACCGTGAGTACGACGCCCCAAACATACACTTCTATGGTTCCACAGGCTCAGGTCGAGGCATCGCCGGAAGGCCTTAGCCAAGATCTCGAAACCCATTCTATAGCCCCGCGATACAGCTCGGCTAAGAATATTAGAAAAGAGCCATCGGATCAACGTAACACAAAATTGTTGATATTGAAACGTTATGGAACCAAAAACTAAACCGAAACTGATCGACTACACAGTCTTCGGACCAAACTATGTCGATCCATCGGAGTCGATCCCAAAGAAGATCATCGACAATACGGTCTTCGGACCAAACTATGTCGATCCATCGGAGTCGAACACAAAGGTTGTCGAGCCGAAGGCCAGCGCGCCTATATCCACTCCGAAACAAAAGGCAGTCGAACCGATAAAATCGGCGCCGACAGCCGACAACACAAAAAAAGGACTCGATCCGAAGAAGGTTGTCGAACCGAAACAGAGAGTCAACAAACCAATGGCTGTGCAACCAAAAACAATCGAGCCGAAGAAAATCGATACAAAGACGGCCATCGAGCAAAGCATCGGTACAAAACCACAGGTTCCGAAGACGCTACAAGGTCAGAAGAGTATTATCGACCCGACAAAAACCGTCGAAACGATAAAAACATTGGCTCCAAAGAAACAGGCACAACCGAAAAAGACTGTTGCAACACCGAAGGCTCTCGGACCGATCAAATTCGGCCTACCAACTTCCTCTAAGACAAAGGCGGTCGACCCGAAAACCGGTATCGACCCGAAACAAACAAAACAAAAGACATTGGGAAAAAAGCCAAAAACTACTGAGCAGGAGATCTTATATCCGGACCCCTCATCAGAAGAACAGTCAAAATTTTACATTGACCCTAATTCTGGCAAAGTCACTCTCTACAAGAGAAAAATCAGGCCAGAAACTGATAAAGAGACTTATATCATCCCACTCAAAAAGAAAAGGGACTGTTCTACTTCACCTATTCTATTTGAGCGCATAAAACCAACTATGCCTAACACCGACACATATACACCCACACACTCAGATGAAGAGGTGGATTATGAAAATAATGAGGAATACAATTACCCAGTGGACCATGACCAAGACAGTCAGACTCAACCATGGGCAGACCCAGTACATCCTGGTGACTCTCAGCCCATTCCAGATACACCTGCATACCCTGCTAGGCCTTCTCCTACAGAGGATACAGAGGCTTTTAATGCACTAATAGATAGGGCAGCCCTCCATCACAGATAGTAGAGATGCATGCAGACCCCATTGAGGAAGATTTCCTCTTTGACACTTTTGCAACATCAGAAAGATCTGTCAAAACACTACCTATGTTAAAAGGGGTACTTAAACATGCAGGTGACATATTTAAGGAAACAACTAGGGCACGGGTCATTAACCCCAGAATAGAGAGGAAATGCAGGCCAGCACCAGTAGACCCCACATATGTTAAGGGACAACTGCCTTTGGATTCTTTAGTGGTATCCAATGCACGTAAACGTGCAAACTCGCAAACAACTGGAGAAGCCCCACCTCCAGACAATGAATCAAAAATCTTAGAGGCCTCAGGAAAGAGGGTAGCTGCCCAAGCAGCTAATATATGGCGAATATCTAGTACGCAAGCCCTGTTGGCTAGGTACGACAGGGCACACTATGACACCTTAGAGACACTTCTCCAGTATTTACCTGAACCTTACAAGGAACAGGCTGAAGACCTAGTACAGGAGGGAAAGTTAATAACTAACGCCTCCATTAAATATGCCCTAGACGTGGCAGATATAGCGGCCAGATCAGTTAACACCAGTGTTATGCTCAGGAGACATGCGTGGCTTCGCATTTCAGGTTTCAAAAATGAAGTCCAGTCTACTTTATTAAACCAGCCAGTAAATCCTGACTATTTATTTGGTCCAGCTGTAGATACAATCCTGGACAAAATGAAAAACGACATTGAGACGGCTAAATCTATGGGAGCCTTACAGTCCCAACAACATAGAGGCTCCTTTCGTCGCTCCAATTACAGAGGTACTGCAAGAGGCAACTCATCACAGCAGACCTCAAACTACAAAGGGAAAACGCAAACCACCTTAAATAAAAACAATAGAGGTGGATACCGCGGCAATAACAACAAAGGCAGAGGACGAGGGAATAATACCACCAGATCCTCTACCAACACAAAATAGTGACTTCTTAGCGCTGCCCCCAGACCATACAACACCAGTCGGGGGACGATTACAGCAGTTCCTATCAGTCTGGCAAAACATCACTACAGACAAGTGGGTAAGGCAAATTATCCAGGATGGCTATTGCCTAGAGCTAACCTCCACACCACCCAACATACCACCAATACACCGTCCTATGTCTGTAGAACACCTAAACTTATTGCAGCAAGAAGTCATCAGCATGCTGCAAAAAGGGGCCATAGAACTAGTACTATTAGAACATCAAGGTACAGGGGTATACTCACCATACTTCCTCATCCCCAAAAAGGACGGGTCTCTCAGACCAATATTGGACCTCAGGCCCCTAAATCAATACATTTTATCAGAGCATTTTCATATGCTCACTCTACAACAAGTCTTACCACTGCTGCAACAAGGAGACCTCCTCGCAACTTTGGACCTCAAAGACGCATACTTCCATATACCGATACATCCTGCTCATGGGAAATATCTCAGGTTCACAATACAAAATCATCATTACCAATTCAAAGTCCTTCCATTTGATGTAACAACAGCCCCGAGGGTGTTCACAAAATGCCTAGCGAAAGTAGCTGCACATTTAAGAAGACAACATATTCACGTCTATCCGTACCTGGACGACTGGCTAATACAAGCAAAGTCGGCCCAGCAATGTGTCAGCCACATGTCCCAAACCATTCACCTCCTGCACAGTCTAGGCTTCACGCTGAGCTACCCAAAATCTCGTCTTCAGCCATCCCATGTACAGCAGTACCTGGGAGCAACGATAGGTACTCTAGCAGCAAAAGCATACCCAAACACTGCAAGAATAAACAGTATGCAGTTGCTGATCCAAAAGTTCAAGCCCCAACACTCGCTCTCTGCCCGAGTGTTTATGCAACTCATAGGCATGATGGCCTCATGCATCTTCATAGTCCCTCACGCAAGACTACACATGCGTCCGCTACAACAGTGCTTAGCACGGCAGTGAAACCAGGCTCAAGGACAATTGAAAGACCTAGTGTTGGTGACCAGTCGTGCATACAACTCTCTGAATTGGTGGAATCCACAAAACCTTTGCAAGGGACGACTGTTCCAAGAGCCTGTACCACAAATAGTGTTGACGACTGACGCATCCCTGATAGGATGGGGAGCCCATGTCCTTCAGTACACAGTGCAGGGCCTATGGACAACACAACAAAAGAAAATGCACATCAACTTGCTAGAGATTATGGCAATTTTTCTGTCAATCAAAGCGTTCAAAGTACATTTATGCAACAAGACTGTGTTGATCCGGACGGACAACATGACAGCAATGTACTACATACAGAAACAGGGAGGAACACACTCTCCACAGCTATCACATCTAGCCCAAAGCATGTGGAAGTGGGCCATTCAAAGAAACATTTTTCTCATGGCGGAACACCTCCCAGGCAAGGACAACCAAATAGCGGATCTGCTCAGCAGACACAGCCAACAGATGCACGAGTGGGAGCTTCATCCCACAGTGCTCCAACCATACTTCCAGCAGTGGGGACAACCAGAGAAAGACCTGTTCGCCACAAAAGAAAACGCAAAATGCCAGTACTTTGCCTCCAGGTTTCCACATCCGCAGTCGCAGGGCAATGCGATATGGATGAACTGGTCAGGTAAATTTGCGTACGCTTTTACCCCAGCACCGTTAATACCGCTAGTGGCACGCAAACTACGCCAGCATTCACTGACACTAATCCTGGTTGCTCCAACCTGGGCCAGGCAACCATGGTACACAACTTTCCTAGAACTCTCCGTGGTACCTCATCAAAAACTGCGGCTAACACCCACTCTTCTCACTCAGAGCCATGGAGACATACTGCACCCAGATCCGCAACAACTGAACCTTGCAGTCTGGCTCCTGAAGTCTTGGAGTTTGTGTACCTGAGCTTGCCTCCTGACTGTATGAACATTATCAAAGAGGCAAGAAGACCTACTACCAGAGCTTGTTACGCTGTAAAATGGAAGCGTTTTGTTATTTACTGTAATAACAATGACATAAACCCACTAGATGCTTCAACGCAAAATATAATTTGCTATCTTTTGCACCTACATCGTTGCAATCTAGCTTACTCATCTATAAGGATACATTTAGCTGCCATTGTAGCTTATCTTCAAAACAGGCAGCATCTTTCGCTGTTTAGAGTACCTGCAATGAAAGCATTCATGGAGGGACTCAAACAAATTATTCCTCCATAACACCCACCTTCACCTGTCTGGAACCTAAACATCGTTTTAACCAGACTAATGGGACCACCATTTGAACCGTTGCATTCATGTGAATTATAATTTCTAACATGGAAGGTGGCTTTTCTTGTAGCGATTACTTCACTTAGAAGAGTTAGCGAGCTGCAAGCCCTAACTATTCAAGAGCCATTCATCCAAATACATGTAAATAGGGTAGTTCTTAGAACAATCCCTAAATTTATGCCAAAAGTGGTATCCCATTTTCATATCAATCAGACAGTAGAACTGCCAGTGTTCTTTTCAAATCCACAGTCAGTACCTGAAAGGGCCCTACACAGCCTAGATGGAGTGGTGTGGCTCACTAGTTAGAGGCGGCAGACCTGTAAGCAGAAAGCGGCCCGGGACCAGGGTTCAATTCCCGACGTGGCAGGGTCGTGGACCAGGGTCAAAACGGACTCGATAATTCTCACCTTGGTGCCTACTCTAACCAGAGAGCACACTCGGCAACTCTGGGCATTAAGCTTGCCTCATCTCTACAACGGCCCCCCACAGACGCCGGGGATGCCTGGTTTTACCTTGGAGATACCCAGAAAGGGACCATCTCACAGGGAAAACCAGGACGGGTTCCCCAGCGGTCTTCAGCGCCAGGATACTCCATGGAGTCGCAGTGCGCTTTACAAGTACACCCACATTTACATTTACATGTCTAGAGAGCTCTTCTATACTACATTGATAGAACTAGGGATTTTAGGAAGACTAAACAGTTGTTTGTTGCCTTTTCACCACAACACAAAGGCAACCCCATTTCAAAATCTGGGTTAGCTAGATGGATAGTTAAGTGCATTCAAATATGTTATCTAAAAGCAAAACGCACTTTAACAGGTCCCCCAAGAGCGCATTCTACAAACTAGGGGCATCCATGGCTTTCCTAGGAAACATTCCTCTAGAGGAAATATGTAGAGCAGCCACATGGACAACCATACATACATTTACCAAACACTACTGTGTAGATGTACATTCCAAACAGCAAGCTGCTGTAGGACAGGCTGTTCTCAAAACTCTTTTTCAGACTGCTGCAGCTGGCACAGGCAGCCACCGCTAGGGGAGAGACTGCTATACATTCTATGCACAGATATGAATTCAAGGAAGGGGTCCCAGTACTTAAGGATCAATTTACAAGGCAAACAATAAAAATAAATCAGTCAAGAAACAAATCTGTTCACATTGTTTTAATCACAATGTGAATATTTATAGCAAATATATGAATTTCATTACGTAAAAACAGTTTGCGTAGTGCCCCAAATACGGTAGAAGGAGAAGGGGGGGAGTGATCCTGTGAGGAAGTGGTGAAGGAAAGGAGGAAATTTTATAGTGACAATTAAATCAGTCAATATACGTCATTTATACATGCTACACAGTGTGTGTAGGAATTTAGACCACAAGGTTCAATGTATCATTCCTACATAACAGCATACTCCACAAGTTTCAATTAATGAAGGCGTTTCGGGCGTGGAGTTGAATTCTACGGGTAGTTGTCGACGTTTCGACCCTCTATTGTGCAGGTAGAATTGCTATCCTTGCTGTGGGGTCTTCATCAGGACAGGGGTGGGGACACACCTAGTCAATATAAATATAAGACTTAATATTGGGGAGTTAATCCCTATATTATTCCAAAGGGAAAGCACATCATTACTGACATACGTTGGTAGGGAACATACAATTAGGGCGAATATAATCATGCATTACAAGTAAGGTTGACTCACTAGATAAATGGTCAATCATTATACAAGCGCCTCGGATGAGAGACAAAGGAAAACGCGTTAACCCACTTGAATATATCTCGCGGTTTGTAAGGAGTAAAGCCGGTCCTAAAAAGGCAGCAAAAGGGCATTTCACTGGTTGTGAATAAAGGGTAGGGCGTGGTAGTTGCTCAGTATCAACAATTAAAAGGGAACTCACCACGACGTAGTATGAGGTGGACCGTTAGACCGACTAGTGGTTTGGTCCAACGGAATCGTCAAGGCTGATAAAGCTGTTAATGTACAATAAATGCGGGCGATTTAGATAGATTAGGGTATCTCAAAATTCGTGATAGAATCAAAAATACGAAGGGCGAACTCGCCATGTAATGGTATCAGGGCGACCCCAGTTCAAATAGGTAATATGGTCAGAGGTAGCAGCAATTTAAATCGTGGCTGGGGGTACATAAAGAACACCAGAGTTTAGCACAGAGGAAGTGAGCTGTGCCTCATCAGACAAGATAATTTAACTGAGGGTTGACACTCACCGAAAATGCGTGATATTGTTCACAATCATTAAGGGGTCTGGTCAATTCACACGGGTACCTCGTGGGTAATTCTAAAGATAGAGGAGAGTCAGGGTTTTAGCAGGGGTGAGGACAGCTCCGTACCAACAGACAGAGACGTTTTACCGATTGCACTCACCCGAAGGACGTGATCAGATTAGGATCGTGAGGGGTCCGGATCAGTCGGACAGGTAATTTCTCGGACGATACTGTTGGTAACAACGGGAAACACTGTTGGGGAGCGCCCACAAGAACGTAATCATTTGTACAACCCTTCCGAAGGTTAGAATGGGCGCTTACCGGTGAAACGATGAATCGCGTCCCGCCAGGAGCCGAGTTCGCAATGGCGATTCTCGGTTCCGGGTTTAGAGTCATCCCCATGGTGATGGAATCACGTGGTGCAAAGCACCCGTGTAGGCATAAAGAAAAGACTACCCTCGAGAGGAGTTGCTCACCCCCAAAATGGATAAGGACGATCAGCAAGAAAGGATTGTATGCGTTACCACTTTTAACACCCAGAGTAACAAGATTAAACGCATTGTCAACCGCCACTGGGATTTGATATCTGATGATATCACGCATTTTCGGTGAGTGTCAACCCTCAGTTAAATTATCTTGTCTGATGAGGCACAGCTCACTTCCTCTGTGCTAAACTCTGGTGTTCTTTATGTACCCCCCAGCCACGATTTAAATTGCTGCTACCTCTGACCATATTACCTATTTGAACTGGGGTCGCCCTGATACCATTACATGGTGAGTTCGCCCTTCGTATTTTTTATTCTATCACGAATTTTGAGATACCCTAATCTATCTAAATCGCCCGCATTTATTGTACATTAACAGCTTTATCAGCCTTGACGATTCCGTTGGACCAAACCACTAGTCGGTCTCACGGTCCACCTCATACTACGTCGTGGTGAGTTCCCTTTTAATTGTTGATACTGAGCAACTACCACGCCCTACCCTTTATTCACAACCAGTGAAATGCCCTTTTGCTGCCTTTTTAGGACCGGCTTTACTCCTTACAAACCGCGAGATATATTCAAGTGGGTTAACGCGTTTTCCTTTGTCTCTCATCTGAGGCGCTTGTATAATGATTGACCATTTATCTAGTGAGTCAACCTTACTTGTAATGCATGATTATATTCGCCCTAATTGTATGTTCCCTACCAACGTATGTCAGTAATGATGTGCTTTCCCTTTGGAATAATATAGGGATTAACTCCCCAATATTAAGTCTTATATTTATATTGACTAGGTGTGTCCCCACCCCTGTCCTGATGAAGACCCCACAGCAAGGATAGCAATTCTACCTGCACAATAGAGGGTCGAAACGTCGACAACTACCCGTAGAATTCAACTCCACGCCCGAAACGCCTTCATTAATTGAAACTTGTGGAGTATGCTGTTATGTAGGAATGATACATTGAACCTTGTGGTCTAAATTCCTACACACACTGTGTAGCATGTATAAATGACGTATATTGACTGATTTAATTGTCACTATAAAATTTCCTCCTTTCCTTCACCACTTCCTCACAGGATCACTCCCCCCCTTCTCCTTCTACCGTATTTGGGGCACTACGCAAACTGTTTTTACGTAATGAAATTCATATATTTGCTATAAATATTCACATTGTGATTAAAACAATGTGAACAGATTTGTTTCTTGACTGATTTATTTTTATTGTTTGCCTTGTAAATTGATCCTTAAGTACTGGGACCCCTTCCTTTCATTACATTGATCACCCAGGTCCCAGGGACACTATTTGGGTACAACCCCGCATCAATACTCCAGATATGAATTCAGCAGCCCACATGCCTCGAACGGAATATGCTACTTACCAGTATGCATCTGCTCTTGGCATGTAAGGCTGCTGACATTCACATCGCCCACCCTCCTCCCCAGTGCCTGTCACAGCTGTAGCATTCATTCTTACTTTCTTGCATGGACATCTCTTACTGTACCATACTCCATCTCTGCCACAAGCGGCGAAAAACAATCTGAGGATGGAGAGGATGCCCATGCGCACTGTGGTTCAGGGGAGGAGCCACCTATCTCGTGATACTTCGAAGACTCTTCCAGGACAACAATGTGCAATCATCCGGACCCAACACTAGGCGGCGATCTATGCACAGATATGAATGTCAGCAGCCCTACATGCCAAAAACAGATGCATACTGGTAAGTAGCATATTCCTTACCTTAATGTTACAAGTTATTTTATATCGTGGAGTATCAACTTTAGTTGCGCTGCTCAAGAGTTAGCACAGCTGAGGCGTCAGCATGTAACCCTGTACTCACCAATGGGGTGACTAAGTCCTACCACAGTAAAAATGACAGTTTTGTACTGCCAGAACATGAAAAAAACATGTTACGCTGATGAAATATGTTGAGCCCTGTCTTAGGGCTCTGTAGGCATGCCATAAGGATGGCTTACATATATAGTAGAGTGATGTTTGGCTTTGCCATTGCTTTATATGGCAATGTCAGGCTGGAAGTTTAAAACTGCTCTTCCAATCTGTAGTGGTGGACTGGGACCCTCATTTTACCTATGTCACACCTACAGTGGAACAACCAGTGCTGAAGTCTCAAGGGTGATTCTCTAATTTACATGCCCTGCGTACCATGCACTAGGGACTTTTAGTTAAGTTAGCCTGTGCCAATTGGATATAGCCAATGCACCATACAAGTTTG
This sequence comes from Lissotriton vulgaris, assembly GCF_964263255.1. NCBI lineage: Eukaryota > Metazoa > Chordata > Amphibia > Caudata > Salamandridae > Lissotriton > Lissotriton vulgaris. The sequence continues at coordinate 1,539,581,023 of NC_141696.1, read as the reverse complement.
TGGGTCAGGGCACTGGCACTGAGGTCTGGTTAGCATGCCCCAGAGCACTCTCAGAGTCCCAAAACTAGCTGCATTCGTCAAAAAACCTGTGAGTGACCATACAAAAAGAGACATTTCTTTACAATTACTGTCTGAATGTTCAGGTCCATCATGATGGGCTCTTTGCTTGCTCAGTCCTGCAGGACTTTTTGGTTTCATCCACTTCACAGACCCACCCCTAGGGATGGTATTGCTTGGGTATCTGTTCTATGGTAAGTAACCTGCAGCTAGAAGTCTCTATCAGATGAACAAGTTATTTATCTTCAGTAATGCTTATCTGGTAGGTACTTTATGAAGCCGCAGAATCCTTACCGATGCAACTATCCTCCACGCTCTGCGAACTGATTCAGTAGGATCACCCTTCTGAGGGCTTTAGCAATACACACCAGTTTGTCTGCATTCTTCTTGGCTCCACACTTCTGGTGTGGAAAGTTGTGAAAAAAATGGAGGTCCGCTCGGTGGGATGGCGCCTATATAGGCACTGCACACATCACTTCCGGTGTGAACGGCGTTGACATGGAACCAAATGACGCAACCTACCGGCGCTCAGGTGTACTGCTTGAAAATTTCCAGATGCAATCTGACACCTGGGGATTATTCGAAGGTAGGGGTACTCATAGTACGTCCCACAGGCTGCCAGCAGCTCGGCAAGCCTTCCTTTGCGGCCTGCAAACCTTGCAGACATCGTACCTATATTTTTTTTTAAGAGTTTCAGCAAACACCGATGGTTGCTGCTCAATGGGGCCGGTAGTCAGAGTGGGGATGCAGGAGCGCTAAGAAGAGGTTAAATACAACAAAGCCTCATTAACAAGTAAATGGTCTTTTAAAGACCTATGAAGTACTCGGGTGACTAGCGCCAAAGGGGGGCTTTGATCTGACAGCTTGGGGTGACAGTCAGAATTAAAGCCAGTGACAGACAGATACAGGGACAGACTGACAGATAGAGACAGAGGCAGAAACAGATAGAGACAGAGAGAGACAGAGCCAGAAAGAGGCAAAGACAGATAGAGGCAGGAGCAGACAGAGCTAGATAGAGGCAGAGACAGGGTCAGACTGACAGAGGCAGAGACAGATAGAGGCAGGGGCAGACAGAGCTAGATAGAGGCAGAGACAGGGACAGACTGACAGAGGCAGAGACCGATAAAGGCAGAGGCAGACGCAGAGACAGATAGAGGTAGAGACAGAGGGAGGTGGAGAGCGATAGAGACAGAGACAGACAGACAGAGAGAGAGACAGAGGTAGAGACAGAGATAGAGGCAGGGACAGATAGAGGCAGAGACAGAGATAGATAGAGGCAGAGACAGACAGAGAGAGAGAGACAGGGACAGAGAGACGGAGAGGGAGACAGAGGTAGGGAGACAGGGACAGACGGAGACTGGGACAGTCAGAGACAGGGACGGACAAGGACAGAGACAGACAGAGGCAGAAATAGAGAGACAGAGAGAAGGAGACGGAGAGGGAGACGGAGGAAGACAGGGAGAGGGAGAGATACAGAGGGAGGGAGGGAGAGGGAGAGAGAGGGAGGCAGAGAGAAGGAGACAGAGGGAGACAGAGAGAGGGAGACAGAGGGAGACAAAGAGAGGGAGACAGAGAGAGACAGACAGAGGGAGACAGAGGGAGGCAGTGGGAGACAGAGGGAGGGAGTCAGGGGAGACAGAGGGGGGAGAGGGAGACAGACAGGGAGATAGAGGGAGGGTGATAGAAGAAGGGAGATAGAGGGAGGGATACAGAGGGAGACAGAGACTGGGACAGTCAGAGACAGGGACAGACAAGGACAGCGACAGACAGAGGCAGAAATAGAGAGACAGAGAGAAGGAGGCGGAGAGGGAGACGGAGAGGGAGACGGAGGGAGACAAGGAGAGGGAGGGATACAGAGGGAGGGAGAGGTAGGGAGACAGAGAGAGAGGGAGGCAGAGAGAAGGAGACAGAGGGAGACAGAGAGAGGGAGACAGAGGGAGACAAAGAGAGGGAGACAGAGAGGGAGACAGACAGAGACAGACAGAGGGAGACAGAGAAAGGCAGAGGGAGACAGAGGGAGGGAGTCAGGGGAGACAGAGGGAGGGAGAGGGAGACAGACAGTGGAAGACAGACAGGGAGATAGAGGGAGGGTGATAGAAGAAGGGAGATAGAGGGAGGGAGATGGAGGGAGACAGAGAAAGACAGAGGGAGACAGAGGGAGGGAGACAGACAGAGGGAGACAGAGGTAGGGAGACAGGGACAGACAGAGACTGGGACAGTCAGAGACAGGGACAGACAAGGACAGCGACAGACAGAGGCAGAAATAGAGAGACAGAGAGAAGGAGGCGGAGAGGGAGACGGAGAGGGAGACGGAGGGAGACAAGGAGAGGGAGGGATACAGAGGGAGGGAGAGGTAGGGAGACAGAGAGAGAGGGAGGCAGAGAGAAGGAGACAGAGGGAGACAGAGAGAGGGAGACAGAGGGAGACAAAGAGAGGGAGACAGAGAGGGAGACAGACAGAGACAGACAGAGGGAGACAGAGAAAGGCAGAGGGAGACAGAGGGAGGGAGTCAGGGGAGACAGAGGGAGGGAGAGGGAGACAGACAGTGGAAGACAGACAGGGAGATAGAGGGAGGGTGATAGAAGAAGGGAGATAGAGGGAGGGAGATGGAGGGAGACAGAGAAAGACAGAAGGAGACAGAGGGAAGGAGACAGACAGAGGGAGGGAGACAGACAGAGGGAGACAGAGGGATACAGGCAGAGGGAGAGACAGAGGGAGTGAGACAGAGGGCGACAGACAGAAGGAGATAGAGGGAGGGAGACAAACAGAAGGAGACAGAGGAAGGGAGACAGACAGAGGGAGGAGGGTGACAGACAGAGGGAGACAGATAGACGGAGACAGACAGAGGGAGGGAGAGGGAGGGGGACAGACAGAGTTAGACAGAGGGAGAGAGAGAGAGAGAGAGGGAGAGCGAGAGAGAGGGAGGGAGGGAAGGAGATAGAGAGAGAGAGAGAGAGAGAGAGAGAGAGAGAGAGAGAGAGAGAGAGATGTGTGTATGCAGGGTCTGGTGGCTCAGTAGACGAAGACGTCCTCTGCAGGGGCCTGTGTTCAACCTCATGGCCACAGTTTTTTTTTTGCTCTAGCCCCGCCCCCTCCCCCACTGACTCCGCCCTCACAGGTGCGGCCCTCGACCACAAACCACACTGTAAATTTAGCCCCTAGAGAAAGTTTGTGAGTACCCATGTTCTAAGGTAAGGAATCTGTGACTAGGTCGAGTCTCTACTACATAAGGTGTTACCAAAGGTAAGTAACTTCTTCGTTCTGTATGACTGGAATAGTTTTGGAGATCATATGACTGGAGCTGAACATGAGCTTGCCGGGATGGATCAATTTTTGAGCTTGTAGAAGTAGAGCAGTACTGGCACTTGTAGGACCCGAGCAATCCTGGAGTTTGTAGGACCGGAGTGTAACATGAGTTTGCAGATATGGAGCAATTCTGGAGATTGTGGGATCAGAGGCTCTATGACTGAATCAAGACAGAAGCCTAAGCAAAGAGCCCAAGTGATCAGGAAAGGTTGCAGTGCACTGGAACACTAATGACAAATCCTTTATATAATGATAAACAGGAATAGAAATGTAAAGGAAAAAACGCTTGATAAAGAAGTATGATCTCCAAGTGGGCATAATGGAATGGGATTTCTGTTTGTTGTTCATCTTGAAATGACATAAAGAGTTGTTACTCGGGGGGCGCTAGGTGGCGCCGGACCAAGATGGTCGCGCTGTAGTGAGGCTCTCGCCTGGTTGAGCCGTTAACTATCCATCATATCCTCCTAACCGGCGCTAAACGCTCTTCTTGCACCGGGAACAGCTTCCTCTCACCGAGCTGAACACTCCGACACCGAGAACTCCTCGATTGGTCTGCCACAACTGAAGAAAACTGCTGCGGACCCGGCGGGCGAACCTTCACGCTCATTTGCGTGCCTGCTCCCCCGCGGCGGAGGACTACGCGACATCGGGGATTCCGGGCCCAGCGGTGCCTGCAGCGTCGGCGCTGGGGGGGGCGGACGGCCCTGACGGCCCTTCAGCGGTGGCCTTGAGCGGAGGTGAGGAGACACCCCCCCCAGACAGAGATACCTGCCGTGGGCCGCTCCCTCCCCCGCCTTCCCTAACTTACGCTGTGACGGGACGGGGCGCGCCATCTAGCTTGCGGCCGCTGCCATTGTAACCCTGCCGTGTGTCCAGGCGCCCCTCCCGCGCGGCTCAACAACTGGCACCTGTTCGAATTGAGAGGCCCTCTCGACCTGCGGACCCCCCATCGGCCTCATGCGCGGATCGGAACAAGCGCCCCGGCAGTCTTTTTGGCGCAAAAGAATCCACGAATTACATACCCTCCTCCTGCAGCGGCAGCTCGTTTGCTGTGCTACCTGGGGGCTGAGGGGGGATCGCACTGGACACTATTGACTCCCTGGGGGCCTTCTCCTGCCGCATTACAGAGGTGGGGTGCTGCGTGGGGCCCACCCTTCCTCATCCAACAGCCGCCTTTTTGTGGATCCCGGCAGGGGGGAGCTCGACGCGCCTGCTCGGCTCCTGCCCTGCACAGACCTCTGCCGTCTCACTCCCCGCCCGGGCACTGCTGGTGACCTTGCCCCCTGGACAGCCGCGCAATCGCGGCATTTGGACCGCAGGGGCGCGCCATGGGCCGGGGCGACGCCAAACAATCGAAGATCCCGTTCGAGGCCCGAAAGACGACCAAGATGACACCTGGGCCAGGCGACAGCCCCACTGCATCCGCGCCACCGGACGAGGACTGGAAGTCCCTACTCCTGGGCATGAAGCAAAGCCTCACCAATATAGACGCAAAAATTGACAATATGAACTCTCGCATGGATGGTATCATGACGAAATTAGATCACCATGACACGCGTCTTAAGGAGGCAGAGGACAGGATCTCCGGGCTGGAGGATGGAGCTACCACCGCACGTCGCCAGGTCTCTCAAATGGACAGACTCCTCAAAGTTATTGCCGACAAGAATGAGGACTTGGAAGCCAGGTCCCGACGAAACAATGTCCGCATATTGGGCCTGGCGGAATCTACAAATACTGGGAAAATGGAGCCCTTTGTGGAGGCCTTAGTGGTGGAGCTATTTGGGAAAGACTCCTTTTCCCCGCATCCTATAGTGGAGCGGGCACACAGGTCCTTAGCAGCTAAACCACCCCCAGGAGCTGCCCCCCGGCCCATCATTTCCCGGTTCCTCAATTACAGGGACCGCGACACAGTGCTCCGCCGTGCCCGAGAACTTGGCACTGTGACCTATGGCAACGCCAATTTGTCCTTCTTTCCAGACTTTACCCCTGCAGTGCAAGAGGCCCGGCGAAAGTTTGCTGCTGTTAAAAAGAAACTGCAATCACTGGACATCTCTTATGCCATGCTCTACCCTGAAAAACGGAAGATCTCTCACCACGGCCAGCAGCACATTTTTGCAACGCCACAACAGGTCGAAGACTTTTTGAAACAGCGCAACCGAGACCGAGCTGGGCACGACGCAGAGGGTGGCAGATCCCGCTCGCGCTCGCCGTTGGAGCAACAAGACTGACTCCATGTTGGAGTACGCTGATACTTGCTGGCTGCCTGTGCTTACCTTGGGCGGCTCCAGGACCTTCATTCCCGGTGATGTACATTTTCTGACTTTCTCATTACCGGTTTGAATACTAGACTGGGCTCGACAACCTACCTCCATCCCAAGTTGGGCGATCCGGCCTTCGGCTGGCGCCTTTTGGGTGTGACTTGTGGGGTAGGGGGCAGGTCGGGCGCCCCTGGCAATGCTTCCCCAATGGGTGATCCCCGATATTTCCTCTCCCCTTTTGGGGGAAATGAGACTCTGAACTGTTGGTTCCTTCTGCTATGTTTCTCTGGGTTGTTGGGTGGGGCGGGAGGTGTTCTGTACCCGGCGGGTTGGGGTGGCCGGTGTGGGTGGGATGGGGTTCTGATATCTTACAGTCGTACTAACTGTTACTTAATGAGCATTCAGGTTCGGTTGATCTGCGTGGAACTGACGATTAATGTTTGTATGCATGACGTGACTTCAGGTGAGTGCACTACACCTCCGCACAACAGGCACAATTGTTTGCGCTTCTTGACATGGGTGAGGTAGAGGAGACGCAGTCTAATCAGCCATTACGCTTGATGTCATGGAATGTCCGGGGGCTCAACAACCCGCGAAAGAAGAGACTGGTGTTGGGGTATCTGGCAAGGCATGGTGTCTCTATTGCAATGCTGCAGGAAACACACTTAATGTCAGGAACGTCTCCTTTGTTTGCGGCCCGATGGGCCTCCAGTAGAGTGTTCTCTTCATACTCCAATTATGATAGAGGGGTGACAATTTTGGTGAGACGAGGTGTGCGTTTTACTCTTGAGGGCTCAGAGGCTGACTCAGCAGGCAGGTTCTGCATGGCATGGGGTAGGCTATACTCACACAGGGTGCTATTTGTCTGCTACTATGGGCCCAACGTGGATGACCCGTCCTCCCTTCTCACAGTGTGGGGTAAAGCTCAGTCGATGGGGATTGCGCATATAATTTTTGGGGAGATTTCAACACAGTGCTTCGCCCCAATGCAGACGGGTGCCACCCTCAGTCACTACACTACACGCATACTCAGCGTGCTCTGTCGCATGTAGTCGAGGAGTGCCGTCTGAATGACGCCTGGAGGCACTTACACCCAACACAGATGCAAGGCACACATTACTCTGCTGTCCACTCCTCTTGGGCACGCCTAGACTACATTTTTTGCTCTGCAGGGCTCTCCTCCTGGATAGTTGCGGCGTCCCACCTGGCTCGCACCCTTTCCGATCATGCCCCGGTATGTGTTTCATTGCGTATTCCACAGGACGCATCTCCCTATCTAAATTGGCGCCTTAACCCGGCACATCTTACAGACTCCGCCTTCAAGGCAGAGCTGGAGCAAAACATTCAGGACTTTTTTGACCGCAACATAAACTCGGTTTCCAGCATTACCACAGTTTGGGAGGCTTTTAAAGTGACGGTCAGGGGGTGGTGTATTGCCAAAGGGGGGGGGAGTCCTTAGGTCCCTTAGAGATGAGTTGCGGAAACTTGAACGCGAACTGAAGCATCTCGAAAGGGAGGCGGAGAGTGACCCACCCAACTATACAGCTAGGGCTACCCTCCGTGAAAAACTGAATGATTACACAGACCTGGCAGACAAGGAATGCAGATTCCTGGGTAAGCCACATGCAGCGCGCATCTACGGCGAAGGGGATAGGCCCCGCAAGGCGCTTGCCTCCGCGATAAACCCCCCTAGATACCACAACACGATGTACCTCAACGAGCACTGCCAGAACAGCTTCGGATCCTAACTAACCATTATTCCAAACTCTACACTTCCCAGCGGTCTAACCCCACGCCCCTGAACACTTACCTTGACGACACTGCACTTGCATGGTTAGGTCCCTCCCAACAAAAATTCCTTCATCATATACTTGAACTAGAGGAGATCACGGACGCAATAATGTCCATGAAGTCGTCGAAATCGCCGGGTTCGGACGGTTTTCCGATTGATTTTTATAAAGCCTTCATGCACATTCTTGCTCCGATACTGCAACAGGTCTACTATGCGGCGCTGGAAGAGGGCATCCTACCGACCACTATGCGGGAAGCTCTTATAACGTCGCTTCTGAAGCCAGGCAAGGCCCCTGAGTCCTGTGACTCGTACAGACCCCTCTCCCTTCTGAACTCAGATGTAAAAATACTAGCGAAAGTGCTTGCATCGCGTCTTAATTTACTGATGGAGCGGCTGGTGTTACCTGACCAGGCAGGCTTCGTTCCTAACCGCGCCACCTCTCATAACCTGCTCACCCGCCTGATTAAAATGGTAGTGCTACCCAAATTATTGTACTTGTTCACTAATATTCCGTATAACCCTGGCCCTCACTTCTTTCGTGCTCTTGCTTCCCAAATGTCCAGATTGATCTGGGGCGGCAAGCAGACGCGAATTAGCATGCGCACACTAATGCTCCCTTATAACCAAGGAGGCTTTGATGTTCCGAATTTTCGAAGATATTATGACTGTGCGCAGGCTCATTTTGCGGCGTACTGGCTCCACCCTCCTCCATTTAAGGCCCATCTGGCGGTTGAAGATGGCTACATGAGGCCGCCGCCGCCGTCGGGCTATCTCTACACCGAGTCCAAAATCTCAGACCGCGACCCCAGCACGGTGGACTGCACAATACTCGCCTGGAGATGCCTGGCTGACGCTTTAGACACACCCTTCCTATACTCGCCTCTGATGCCTCTCGCTCACGACCCCAGACTCCGTGTGGCCTGCGAGGAAATAGGATGCAAGATGCTCACGCGCTTGGCGCTGCACACATGGGGGGATCTGTACCTTCAGGGTACTTTTCGAACGTCTTCACAGTTCTTTGGCGATGAATCTCCGTCCGTTATGGACACCTTTCTATATGTACGCTTGCGGCAAAATGTGAAGGCAGTCACCGCTAACTTCCTAGATGAGCCTGAGACAGTACAGCCCCTTCATTCCCTCCTCCAAACCGAGGCTCCGAAACATGTCGTCTCGTTACTATATAAACACACACAGGCAGCAGGGTCTCCACCTGCGTTGAGAGCGAGACAAGACTGGGACGCCGACCTACAGACCCCAATGACTGACGAACAATGGACGGAGAGCTGTGCTCATGCTGTGGCCGTAACGGGCAATGCACGCCTTCGACTCATACACTACAAATTTTTGCATAGGCTTTACTACACCCCAGCTAAACTGCACCGCTTCCGCCTCCGGGAGGATGACAGGTGTGCCCGCTGTGGGGCCGAGGGTGCGGATTTTTTCCACCTCGCGTGGACGTGTCACAGTGTGGCTGCTTACTGGGAGGAAATATTCGCGGCCGTGTCAGACATGATTGGGGTGTCCGTGTCACCCTGCCCGAAGATAGCATTGTTGGGGCAGGCTGGCCTTACTCTGCAAGCCCACCGTAAATTCTTTGCTCTGAGCTTCCTTATAGCGAAGCGCCATGTGGCGTGCCGCTGGGGGCGCGGTCGTGCACCCAAATTCAAGGACTGGCTGGCGACGATGACTACCTGGCAAGACCAATTGCATAATTATGCCGAACTCCTTCCCCTCAAGTCAAGGCCTAAAGACATATGGGGCCCGTTTACAGCGTACCTTTTGCGACTCCAAGCTCTTGCGCAGCCAGATACTGACACACCGGGAGGTGAGGAGGCATCTGGGACACCCCGCCCGGTACCACACTCCTAATACATAACACCGACGCACTGCACTTTGGTCCCTGGTGTTGATCGCATTGCATGCTCTGCTACCCGCATTCCCTGCGGATACATTGCCCTTACTGCGCTGCATGGTCCTCAGTCTGCCCTCGTGACATAATACACTTCTGCCACCTCTGCTTCACCCGGGGTGGGCGGTCTGCACGTTGAGATACTACGCCAGGCACTGCCCTTCTATATGCCGCTTCTGCATCCCCCCTCTCAAGTGTTAACCTGATGTCGGATCCGTGACCTTGATCCATCTGCTAGTCCCCTCATCTTTGGCTCTGCCCCCCCCCCCGTCCCCTCCCTCCTAGTATCATAAGCCCCTCCCGAGACATGGGTGGAATGGAGGGGGGCTCCTAGAATCATGCAGACGAGCCTCGGGGGGCTGGGTACCCATCTATCAGCCTCCTTTTTTTCATTCCTAATAGGGCCGGGGGGTGCGAGAGGGAGGGACGGACAAGCTATGTTGGCCACGCTTGATTGTCGAACCACATACTTGCGTTATTGTTGACTGTTTTTCTTTGGGGGAGGGGGAGAAAATCCAGTGAAAATGAAAACCTCATGCATTCTCTGCTCTTTATTTGTTGTCACCTCCGTTACTCTTGAATGCTGCCACACACAGCTCCCTATAGTTCTAAACGCGGCCGGCCCTGAAGGGTTGTAGGCGGCTTGCTGGGTCAGATGTCACCCTCTTCATTAACACACTGCATGTTGGACTCTGGGATTGCTGCCGGCCTGCACCCGCAGGATGTAGGCGTTTACAGCTGTGTACTCAACAACTGCCTCAGTAAAGGTTTTCACCAAAAAAAAAATATATATATATATATAAGAGTTGTTACTCTCTGTTTTTTGCCTCTGACCTAACTTATGTTATCCACTTATAGCTGTACTTGCTGACAATGGTTATTAGTGTGATAGGCAGCAGCAAAGGTAATCAACACAACCAGTTTAGAGAGTAAATTGTGCCTTTAAAAAGGTGAATGTGGTTGCTGAGTTAGAACAGGGGTAAGAAATCAAGAAGCATGCAGCTGCCTGCAGCTGTGAGGTCCTGGAGGGGTGCCCTAGCAGGAGGCAAGGAACATAGAACTGCATATGGATTGGAGTATCCAAGATACCACACAGGAGGCGTTCCCTCCCCTACACGGCAGACTATGGCAGATGTATAGCTACACACATGCAGGTATGAGTTACTCGGGAGAGCATTGTAGCTTTAACAGGAGTCGGAGAGCACAATGGGGAATATAACCTGGCTTGGATTCTGTTGTATCAGTGCAGCATAATGGTAACATCCTCAATGGAAAAGAAGCAGTGGCTATGACAGGACACTGAATGCCCCTGGTGGATGTGCTCCACCTGTAGGCCCGGTGTGTGGCTGAGAACAGAGGGTCTTTTAGAAGTGCATCATGGCTGAAGTACCCAGGTCTTTCTTTGCTGGCACTTAGATAGGCACAACCTTCCAGGATAGTTTCAAACCCCAAAGGTGGTCTGAGTAAGTATTTATTCAATAAATCTAACCAGAGGCCCATACTTGTGTTATCTTAGATATTTATGAAATAAAGCCACTCAGGCAGTCTGAAAAATAATGGTAGAATTACCTTAATTAGACAAGAGTAACATTGTTTTTCTATCATTAATACAGTGTGGAAATCCCTGGGTTATTGGAAAATGTATTTGCGGAGCAAACATTGGTGGAACGGGTCATGTGGCTGCTCCTGGATTTCAGGAAGTAGAAAAGTAAGTACAGTCCATATAAACCAGCTTCATTGCAAATTAATCATGATTCAACAGTGGCGGATTTTGAAATGTCGAAATATGACTGGATTTCTTCAGAGTAATTAGTGCCTTGTTTTCTTGGTTCTTGCTCTGGCTCTGGTCTCTCCTTCCTATGTCATTTGGATGCCTGCACCACAGGCAGGGCCAGAGTGAGCTTTCACATAAGATGTTGTGATCTCTTCATTAAAGGCGCTCCGAGCGAGCGCCCCCCACTGCTACCCAGGCCTCACCATTTATTTCTGTTTGCCTTTCATCAAGATGAGGTGGGCGCAGGGTCGGATTGGGATCACAATTCGGCCCGGGCACTGACGAAAAAAGTGGCCCACATTCAAGGGGCGTGGCCCATATTTAAGGGGCGTGGCCCACATTCAAGGGGCGTGCCCTTTCATGAAACACCATTTGCACAGACAAGGAATGAAAGTGGGAGGATACTGTTCTTGCACACGACACAGGGCCAAGGTGACAATGGCCTACATGCTGAGCAACTAAAAAAAAATAGCAAGGCTCCTTTTTATCACAAAATTATTCCAGCCCTCCAACACAGGAGCACCTGAAAAGCAGCAAAGCCCCTGCTATTACTAACCTACTCAGCCCTCCCCAGACCTTCAGCTCAGGAGCACATGAACAGAGGTAAGGCCCCTGCAATTAGTAAATTAATCAACCTTCCAGGCCTTGGGAAAATGTCGTGGTAGGGGAGCAAAAACACAGCTTTCTGGGTCATCCAAGGTAGCCAGGTAGCCAGGGGGAGGCTGAGGTGAAGCTGGTGCATGGGAAGTGCCTTCCCAGTGTGTTCTGGCAGTTTGAGTATTTACCATTTACTGTAGTATTACCCTTGTACCTGTGTATGGTACCCTTTTGTAACTTGCACAAGTCACTTTTCTCTTGTAACACACTATTTGCTACCTCTCACTTTTTGTTTGCTTTAGATGCTTGCTCAAGTGCCACCATTGCCTACGTAACCTGTGTTCTTGTGCTCGAGTGTCTGCCATTAATTGCAGTATTACACCTCTACTTGTATTTTGTACGCTTTTATAACCTGCACACATATCTCTTTTTCCTCCTGTAATGTATCGTTTGCTCCTCTTGTATTTTGGTTGCTCACTATTGTCACTTTTGATTCATGTAACTTAACGTTTGCTTTTGTAATTTGTCCACTTGTAATTTTTCTCCTCATGTGTTATTGCTGTTCCTAGTGTGAAGCGCTCTGACACCTTCGGGTAAAGTCCGCGCTATATAAAATCGCATAAATAAATAAATAAAACAAAAAAATCCAAACATCACCAGGCCCCCACAGCAAGACCCATTCTTCCTCGCCCACTGTGCCCTGAATGTGAAGGGCTGTGGGCGAGGTGCTAAGACTAACAGTTTCTGGGCTGCATGGGCCCCAGGGTGGCCGAGGTGAAAATGGCTCAAAGGCCTGAGAAACACCTGGCCCCCAGGGAGGCCGATTATGGCAAACAATCACCCCTCCCCTGCCCAGCCTCAGCTTGATTGCTTGGCAGGGTAGGGGTGAAGGAGAGGCCGCAGCTGACAATCGCTGTCCGGCCGCAGCGAGGCTGCTTTCATCTTCTCAGTCTCTGTCTCCGTGCCCTCTGTGGGCCGTTTTTTTTTCTCCCCTTTCCTAGTCCATTCTCTGTGGACTGGGACAGGGGAGAAAAAAAACAGCCCACAGAGGGCACTGAGGCACCGGCCCTTCGGCCCATGCCCGAATGCCCGCCTTGCCAATCCGCCCCTGGGTGGGGGGACATTCTTTCTCCTGAACACTACATGTCTTGCAGTTATTCCTTGTCAATTTTTGAAATCACTCTTCATTTCCCACTGGAATGGTGCAGCTCCGATTTACGATACCTGGGAATTCGCATCTCCAGAGCTCGAGAGGAATTAATTTGCCTCAGTTATGGCACTGCCCTCGACTTTATTGCTAGCTGCATTACCCAATGGATCTCACTGCCGCTCTCCATGGCGGGCCGCGTCTACCTAATAAAAATGGTTGTTCTCCCACAGCTGCTATACTTAATTCTTAATATTCCATACGACCAAGGTAGGCACTTCTTTAGAGAAATGATCAGACTAACATGGGGGGGGACAGCAGCTCTTACAATGGAATACACTCACTAGGCCAATAACGAAAACATTTAATACTTGGGTAGCCTATGGCAAAAGTAGCGGGCGATAGCTGAATGATCTTCGCTACGTGGTAGCATTGACAGTGCACAACTGGTACGCTCCTCCATGAAAGTGACGTCCGCCGTTAAGACTAACTCTAAGGCACACAAGGTTGGACAAAGGCCATTTATATGGGAGGGGGTGCCGCACCCCCTCACTCAACTCTGTTTTTAATTCGCTTTTTTAATTAGCACAGCAGTGCACCTTTTATTAAGCAAAGAAGCTTACAATTACTGTTTTCTATACTCTCTTCTTTTACTGTAAAGATTTTAATTAATTGTACAGTTAATAAAAATGCATTAATTAACTTACTAGGCCCTATGCCACGGGAGCTTCGTTGTCCCTAATTTTGAAATGTACCACACTTGCGCTCAGTCGCACTGTGCTTACTTTTGGTTCCACCCACCTGCATACGTGTCACAGGTAGCAGCAGAACACTGGTTGGCAGACCCTACCCCCTCGCAGGCATGATTTGCTCCTCTCCGTAGCCTAGAGACAAAACACAGTAGAGGTCTGGCACCGCACTCCGCTCTCTCCATTAGACGTATTCCTTTATTTGCGGCTCTGACAGGGTGTGCAGCACATCTCTCCAGCGTTCCCTCAAGAGCCCCCCACGTTGGCCTGCTGCTACTTCACCGGGACATATTGTCTCCAGACTCTATCACACCCTTAGGCTCATACCTCACAGACGAACACTGGGCTTACAGCACATCTCGGCCAGCAGCAGCCTCCGTATTACATACACACTTTACATTTTTGCACCGATTATATTATACCTCTGTAAAAATGTATCAGTACAAATTGAAAGACTCAGATCGTTGTGATAGATGTGGATGTGCTGGAGCAGATTTTCTTCATCTGGCCTGGTACTGCTCCATGCTGAATGAGTATTGGAGGCAAGTCTTTGAGGCTCTAGCCCAGATGACAGCACTTTCTTTAGAGCCCACTCCAACAATGTCCCTACCGTGTTACACTGCATTGATAGCGAGACCCCACCGTCACTTCCTGTCTCTTGCTTTGTTGGTGGCTAAACGCTGTGTCGCCTGCAGATGGGGCAGAGGCAGAGCGCCGAAGTTTAAGGATTGGCTCTCCGATCTAACATGTTGTCAAGAACAATTGTGTAATTATGCCGCACTCCTCCCTTTGTCCTCTCGACCCAGGGATATCTGGGATCACCTAAAAACCTACTTTACAGCCCTTCTCTCGGCAGCTCCTGCTGTCACTGGCAATGAACCAATGGCGTAGGTATCTAGGAACACGCATTTGATGCCTCTTGGCACATTTCAGAACACTTCTTCCTCGTTTTCTTCTTGCTTATTTTCGGATGTCCCGGGCTTGATATGTGGATATCGGGTCAAGTAACCTCACTGAGTTGACACTATATATGCCCCCTCTTTCTTTCCCCAGTTGTTGCTGATAATGGGGGTTTGACGTCTGCAATGTTTATTATACTTGAGGAGGCTCAGAGAAAACATCATGACCAGGGTGGCCATTTCTTTTTTCACAATGCACTGCTTCTGTATGAACTAACTATCGCATGATGATTCACATTGTTATGTCTGTCTATGATTGATCCTAATGTTGCAAATTCATGTAGTTGAAAATCAATAAATAAAATTAAAAAACTAATTCAAAATATCACTCTTCATTACCTATCAGTTTATTCTAACGTGCACATGATATGCGACATTACCACTGCCTTTCCTGCTGCATTTGCACTTAGCAAGCATCACGTCAAGTGGCTTGAGATTGATCGTAACCTAAAAAAAACACAACAAGCACTCCTAATCAACTGGTGTCCGGGTCCAGGGCTGCCATGTTTGCGGTCTGCTAGTGGGTGTCATTTCCATGTTGCAGTCTCCTAGTGTGTGATATTTCCTGCTCTTATGTGTGACACTTTGAGAGACACTTAGAGACACACTTCACCCACCAGTAGCAGAAATATCCCTTAGGGGTGAAATCAATACCTCACAGCATCAGAAGTTATCCCAGCAGCCGAACATTACGTCACTGTGGCCTCTCACATCATCAGGAATTCACTGCTAGCAATATACCCCTGAAGGTAACTGGCCGCCATCATCTACTTTGTAAAGGCAAAGGCACAGCCCCTTCCACTAAGCCCCTGGACCTGGACCTTGAATTGCTCTGGTGTCATGGCCGACCTCCTCATACACAAGAGCTAGATACTGTCTTGGAAACCTAAAAACAAGGACAACCGATGATGTGGCATAATCCTGCCTTGGTGACTAAATGTGAACAGTTTGTTGTGTTCACATATAGCCATTGTTCTATCAATGCTTTGTTGTTTATGGTTTTGAACTTTGAACTTTAGCTTTATTCGATTTTTTAGGTATAAAATCATAAAAGCACATTGCAAAATATATACACAATTACATTTCAAATCATATCACGATAAATAACGTTACAGCTAAGAATCTTTAAGAAAAATCAGGTACCAAATCAACAGTGTATCAAGTAAGAATCTGGGTATTAAAAACCCCTCAACCCGGAGCCGTTTTGGTCCAGCCAAAAGTTGGCCTCTTCGATGTTCTTGTATGGGGATAAAGTGATTCTCTGAGATAAAAATCAGATAATCCCCAGGTATGTATAGGACCATCTCCTATCTGTGGTTTCCAAGACTGGAGGTAAGGGACAACATTACTGTTTATAAACTTTATCAGAACCAGGTCACCGGATCTCTCTTTTCGGAGCCGACCCAACCATCCCACCCTTCTAACACATTGTATACTACCATCAATGTCAGGGGGTAGGGGTCTATTTTTTGTTAGCCAAAATAGGGCCTTATTTCTCAGCTCCTGTTCACTTTCAGTTTTTCCCTTTGTGAGTTCAGGGACCCCAGAAAGGACACCCACGAACGGGGCAGCTTCTGGTGGTAAGTGGATATGATTTGTTCTTCTTTGTATGTTCCTTATCTTGGAAAGTGACCCTTTAGGTGGCGTGGTTACTTTGTTCGGCCCCGTTTTAAAGGAACAGCTGTTTGCTGTTTTTATTTTGGTGGAAACTTTCTCGGTAGCTTGGGTTAGTGTGCCTGATGATGCCCGATGGAGTTGAAGAACACTACTTTGTGGAGTTGTCAGAGGCTTTACAATATCGCGTAAAGGCTGTGGTTGGTTGGGGTCGGCCTTGTTTTTTAGGAGTATCGAGTTTATCCTAGTCATTTCCTCTATTGCCGCGATCCCATCCCCAAGATCGTTCATTCTTTCGATTAAAGGGTGTATTGCGGCATTAAACATAGTCTGTATCTGGGCCAAGAGGGTTGGTGAAGTTGGGGGTGCAGGCAATTTATTTTACTTGGCTTGGGAGTCTATTTGTTTTTCGGCTGGTCGTTTTCTTTCACCTGAAAAGTCCTGCGAGAACATTATAGGGTTCGTACTGCCTATTTCAGGTAGGCAGGGGAGAGTAGCCAGGAGATTTCCATAGGGTGGGGATGATGTACTGGGGTGGGGGCTTGTGATGGCTGAGGGGCAAAAGGAGGCATTAATGTGCTCCGATGTCGACTTAACGGCCGCATACTTAGTTTTGCATAAACTGTTAAGTTCCTCCAGAAATGATAGGTTTGGTGATGCGACAACAGGCGGTGTTGTCTTGATTAAATAATGGACCATCGTCCCCTTTGCCAAGTCCCTAGTCACAGTGGGAATCTTCGGGGCCCCCTTACGAGACATGTTGTAAGTAGCAGTATGCACCTACAAGGAGTGAGAGTGGTTTGGCACAAGATGTCTTACTTATTATATGTGCACGGCCAGGGGGGGTGGCCCGTCCCGGCCTCTTCTGACCGATGAGGGCCGTAGAGGGCCCGCCCTTTGCCCGGGCTTAGCCCGGCGCTCCCGCGCGCGACTCGCGTTGCGAGAGGTTCTCCTGCCTTTTGCCGGCGCCTCCGGGCGCTCCGCTGACGTCACCTGACCGCCGGGGCACCTGGTGGATGTAGTCCCTTGCCCTCGCGGCGGTCAGGATGCTGGCGCTAGTGTGGCGCTACAGTATCTTCGGCCGTTCCCCTCACGGCACCTGGTGAGTGTAGCAGGACCTCCCCGGGCGATCTCCTCCCTGTTGGCAGCTCCCCTGCAGCGCTCGCCACCAGCGCTCGGCTCTCCTGCCTTTTGCCGGCGCCTCCGGGCGCTCCGCTGACGTCACCTGACCGCCGGTGCACCTGGGGGATGTAGTCCCTTGCCCTCGCGGCGGTCAGGATGCTGGCGCTAGTGTGGCGCTACAGTATCTTCGGCCGTTCCCCTCACGGCACCTGGTGAGTGTAGCAGGACCTCCCCGGGCGATCTCCTCCCTGTTGGCAGCTCCCCTGCAGCGCTCGCCACCAGCGCTCGGCTCTCCTGCCTTTTGCCGGCGCCTCCGGGCGCTCCGCTGACGTCACCTGACCGCCGGGGCACCTGGTGGATGTAGTCCCTTGCCCTCGCGGCGGTCAGGATGCTGGCGCTAGTGTGGCGCTACAGTATCTTCGGCCGTTCCCCTCACGGCACCTGGTGAGTGTAGCAGGACCTCCCCGGGCGATCTCCTCCCTGTTGGCAGCTCCCCTGCAGCGCTCGCCACCAGCGCTCGGCTCTCCTGCCTTTTGCCGGCGCCTCCGGGCGCTCCGCTGACGTCACCTGACCGCCGGTGCACCTGGGGGATGTAGTCCCTTGCCCTCGCGGCGGTCAGGATGCTGGCGCTAGTGTGGCGCTACAGTATCTTCGGCCGTTCCCCTCACGGCACCTGGTGAGTGTAGCAGGACCTCCCCGGGCGATCTCCTCCCTGTTGGCAGCTCCCCTGCAGCGCTCGCCACCAGCGCTCGGCTCTCCTGCCTTTTGCCGGCGCCTCCGGGCGCTCCGCTGACGTCACCTGACCGCCGGGGCACCTGGGGGATGTAGTCCCTTGCCCTCGCGGCGGTCAGGATGCTGGCGCTAGTGTGGCGCTACAGTATCTTCGGCCGTTCCCCTCACGGCACCTGGTGAGTGTAGCAGGACCTCCCCGGGCGATCTCCTCCCTGTTGGCAACTCCCCTGCAGCGCTCGCCACCAGCGCTCGGCTCTCCTGCCTTTTGCCAGCGCCTCCGGGCGCTCCGCTGACGTCACCTGACCGCCGGGGCACCTGGGGGATGTAGTCCCTTGCCCTCGCGGCGGTCAGGATGCTGGCGCTAGTGTGGCGCTACAGTATCTTCGGCCGTTCCCCTCACGGCACCTGGTGAGTGTAGCAGGACCTCCCCGGGCGATCTCCTCCCTGTTGGCAGCTCCCCTGCAGCGCTCGCCACCAGCGCTCGGCTCTCCTGCCTTTTGCCGGCGCCTCCGGGCGCTCCGCTGACGTCACCTGACCGCCGGGGCACCTGGGGGATGTAGTCCCTTGCCCTCGCGGCGGTCAGGATGCTGGCGCTAGTGTGGCGCTACAGTATCTTCGGCCGTTCCCCTCACGGCACCTGGTGAGTGTAGCAGGACCTCCCCGGGCGATCTCCTCCCTGTTGGCAACTCCCCTGCAGCGCTCGCCACCAGCGCTCGGCTCTCCTGCCTTTTGCCAGCGCCTCCGGGCGCTCCGCTGACGTCACCTGACCGCCGGGGCACCTGGGGGATGTAGTCCCTTGCCCTCGCGGCGGTCAGGATGCTGGCGCTAGTGTGGCGCTACAGTATCTTCGGCCGTTCCCCTCACGGCACCTGGTGAGTGTAGCAGGACCTCCCCGGGCGATCTCCTCCCTGTTGGCAGCTCCCCTGCAGCGCTCGCCACCAGCGCTCGGCTCTCCTGCCTTTTGCCGGCGCCTCCGGGCGCTCCGCTGACGTCACCTGACCGCCGGGGCACCTGGGGGATGTAGTCCCTTGCCCTCGCGGCGGTCAGGATGCTGGCGCTAGTGTGGCGCTACAGTATCTTCGGCCGTTCCCCTCACGGCACCTGGTGAGTGTAGCAGGACCTCCCCGGGCGATCTCCTCCCTGTTGGCAGCTCCCCTGCAGCGCTTGTTTATGGTTAATTAAAACCTGTACAATATAAAACAGCAGATACAAATAAACATGACCAAGTTCATGCAAATGAAACTGAATAAAATTTAAACATCAAAACAATGACATATTTTACATTTTTTTAAAGTTACCATTACCGTTTTAGTTAACCACATATGGGGACACGCACATTATTTCCCTTATAAAACTCCACACAGTCGGGTTTTTACAAGTTAAACAGTAATCAAAGTTTTACACTTTTTTTGTAAAAGAACAAGAAATAAGTAAAGTGCGGGTACAGTGATACAACATGTTAGCTTTAGTACATTATTAATATGTAACATGTTACCGCATTATCTAGTTATTAGATACAAGCGGCAATTTCTTTCTTTCGTTACAGCAGCACCGATTTCAGTAAAATACAGAGGACAGCTATGAAAAGAAAACTAAAATTGCCCTTAAAAGCACAAAGGCTAGGTAAAGTGCAAGTACAGCAAAGAGACACCCTAGTTTAGCACTTTGATCAATGTTAGACTTGGCATCCTTGGCATGGTTTCCCCCGACTTCTTGCCTCTACCACCATTTTTTTTAATGTTACGCTGGATTTCGTTTTTGATGGCTTAGATGCTGCTGATCAGTGTCAAAGTGCAAGTGCTCCCTACGGAAACAGTCTGGGGAGCTTCTCCTTTGCAGGGAAGCTGGAGCAAGCCTGGAGCAAACAGGCCAGCGGTGTAAATTCAAAGGTTCGTCTTCAGGGGGCTAACTAGCCAGTGGGCTAGCAACCGGGAAGACGCATCAAGCTTAAATGCAGGAGCAGGAGCAGGCCCCACGCGGCTCTTGTGGAGTGTGGAGGGCTGAGCTTTGGTGCAAATGGTGCTCGGTCTGGGGATTCTCAAACCCCAATGCACAACTTCGAGGGTGCCTCAGAAGTTGCAAGGTTAGCAAAATGCAGGATGTCTAGGATGTCCGGTTCCACGTCTCTCGTGTCCGCCACGGGTCTCAGCTTTGCTGGAGGTGTGGGTCGGGGTCAGAGAAGTCTGGAAGTCCAGGCCTGAGTAGCTGAGTCTTCGGGTTCCGGAAAGAGCGTCAACAAAGCAAACCCGCAAGTTACTGGTGGTGCCTGTTTGCACGGGGTGGTCACTCCTTGACCACAAGGGAGATTTCTTCAGTCTTCTAGTCGATGTAGAACGTCGAAGGTCCAAGAGTTTCGTTTCAGAGTTTCGTTCCAGGATAATATAAAGTCTGTAGACACAGCTCCTATCTTCATACTAAACTAAGGGGCTGGATTACCTGCTAGGTCCCTCCTATGGGTGGAACCTGGGAAGGGGGTGGTTACACCCCTTTCCCTTTGTCCAGTTTCACGCCAGAGCGGGGCTGGAGTGCCCCGGCAACTGGTTTGAACCGGGCTATGCATGGAGCACCTTGTATGCCCCAGGCAGTGTCTGGAAAAGCATCTGTGAATGCAGCCCACCCTGCCCCAATACACTACAGCCTGTCTGGGTAGTTTTTGGCACCTCCCTCGACAGGAAATCTATTGTCCAGGCCTCCCTTGCTGAAGTTTCCCCCAGCTGCAGGAGGTCAGACTTGTGTCTGTGGCAGCAGCATCCATTTTGTGATGCTGAGGCTCTGTTTAACTTTAACGGGGTAAAGCAGTAACTACATGTCTTCTCCCTCCGGAAGGGTGGATTGCTAGCCCCGTCGCCAGAACTGGGGTAGTATTCCAAAGTGTTTGACACCTTACACAACATGTTTCGATAAAGCCAAACCAAAGTTAGCATTAACCGCGAGGATTATAATGCACTTAAGAGTATATGGTATGGTATATCATAGAACAGCTATAAGGAGATGGTTCTGAAAGCTGCAGAGGGGCTCAGCTCATGCTAGGGCACCCTCTCACATAAAACCAAGCCTTCTGCCTCTAGGATTGTTAAGGCCTGCCAGAGGAGGGGCTTATAGGTTACTATGTGTCTATATATAAGGTAGATATAGGTATACTATATCTAAGTAAGGGGTGATTACACCACCTTACCCTAGCTGAGTGATCAGCCACTGGTGTCAGTTTGGATGGCCAGCCAGGGGTGGCATAATAAATGCTGCAGCCCCTGGCAGGCATTGGATGCACCTATTCTCTGGGTACCTAAGGTACACTATACAGGGACTCACAAAGGTGACCCAATTCCCAATTAGGTATGTACCTAAAGTACATGGTATCAATTTACAGAGAGTACAGCCAGGCTGTGGGTCTGATTAGCAGGCCCACAGCCACACTAAAGTGGTATCACAGCAAAAAGTGGGGTGACTATAGGAAGCAGACCCTACTCTCCTACAATGAAGATTTTGGTAGTCGAAATACTTTGTAATAGATCATAACAATGATATTATTCAACAAGCTATGGTATTTTCCTAGAGTGATTTCCTGGCCGTAGGCTGGAGAGGGAAGAATTTTTGCCCTCATAATAAAAAAAACAACATCTACCCATTGCATTTTTACACAAATATACTACATTCAAGATGTTTTTTTACCCGAAGCAAGTACCACAGGATTTGAGAAAAATATATGTGGTTTTGATTTACATTTGTGGACGACTTAAAAAAAATAAAAGAATAAAAACAACATCTGCTGTACAATGGGCGGCCTTTCATGTGATATAATATGATCATGGTTCCTAGTAGATATGAATGGCAGATTTGTGACTTTTTTAATAGAACACTTGAGGTGTATAAATTGTTCTCCCTTTCTTTGTGTTATAGTTTTGCTTGGAAACTAAATAATTGATTTGAATCTTATTTTTGTATTTATTTTTATGTATATGTGTTTTTACTCATATTATGTTATGTGGATGCTGAATATAAAAGAATTTGTTTTTTAGAAGCCTACCACAAATGTAAGTGCAAACCATTTATATTTTTCTCAAATCCTAGGGTACTTGCGTTGGGTAAAAAAGCATCTTGAATATGGTATATTTGTGTAAAGAGAGTTGATTGCTGAATTCAGTTTGGGTTTTTATCTTGAGGGGAATTTGTGAAACCACTGATCCGATAGAGACATTTAGTCGCAGATTCCTTAACTTTGAATTCTCCTCAGGCATCAGACTGGATCTGGAAATTTTTCAGCAGTACCTCTGCGCGCCGGGAGACAGTGCCTTACGACTCTGTGTTGATGTCGACTCCGGTTGTGAAGTCAGCGGAGTCATATGAGTCCCTTCCGGTGCACAGACGCCAGTTTCTTCTTTTCCACGCTGCAACATGGATCCAGAGAAGCGGTTCCTCAGGCCGTTTTTTCTGGCCTATTTCAACAGTGTTTGATCAGTGGGAACAGTGTTCCTTTCTCCAATTTCATCAGGTTTGAAGCCTTGTGGGACCGGTTCTCGACAAATGTTGGTTACAGACCCACATTCCGTATGTATGTGGTGTTTGGGAGAACACCACGACTCAGATTATTTCGACTCCTGCCAGAGACTGAAGCCGAAGGCACTCAAGGAAAGCCATATGAAGCTGTTGGCGGCACGTCTGTCATGTTCCTGTGAGACCTTGCAGCCCTGGTCTTCTTCTCATGCATAGGTGGGTTTGAGAAGCCGGTCTTTATTTTTCAATGCAGAGGGCCGTTCACGGGGCCGTTCCAGGAGGCGGAGCCGTTCTCCAGGACATAGTACTTCAGAGATGTCCAAGCGTAAGCCCAGGCGTTTGAAGTTGCGGCACCCCCCAGCTTCGCCATGTGAAGACTCCGTCTCAAAAGGCTCCTCCCACTCAACGGTTGAGGAGGCCAGTTGAGACTCTGCCTGGCGTCTCCCCGTCTTTTCGGGAGATGGGGCATTAATGGTCCAGAGGAGGGAAAAGTGTAGCTCTCTACACCTCACCTTTGGTCTTCCACCTTCCACTGGAGCGCAAACTGGCCCCAAAGAGGTGAATGAAGCCACACCAATGGGTTTGTCATTATGTCGGTTGGACCGTTGGAGTCTGTAGGTTAGCGCCGGTTGGCTTCGGCCGAGTCTGCTACGGAGCAGGTACACAGCCCTTAGGGGACTCCACCTTCGGCGTCTGTTATATATTAGCCAACTCCAACATTGACGTGGGCGGTGCCGATCGAAGTCTTTCCTGCTCCTCCTATCGGAAAGAGACACGTTAGTGATAGATTCCTTACCTTAGAATATCCCCAGGAGTCAGACTGGCTCCGGAAAGTTTTTCGTCAGCAGTAGCCCTGCGCGTCGGAAGGTGGCTTTGTGCGACTCCGCGTCTATCGCTGGTGTCGTATGCGCAGAGATGACATCATGGAGACTACTTAGGCGCCACCCATGCGCGCTGACGTCAGTTCTTTCTTTTTCCGCGCCAACAAGCGCAGATCTGGTTAGAGCACGTACCCTAGTCAATTTTTGACTAACTTTTGAGACTTTTTGTCTTCCATTTTTTGAGTCTTTAACTCCTGGTGCCACGTAGGGATGAATGGGTTTAAATCCTGCGGGTCCAGTCGCCATACAATGTCGGTGGCCGACCCCCATGACGTCTGTCTCTACTGTCTGGAGTACGACCATGACTCCCGGTCTGTCTGGCCATGGCCTTACGGGAGCGCCCCCTTAAGCTACTGGAGGCCCGGTAGTTGTCTCCCCGCTGTTCGAGGTCCAGGGGTCGATCGAAGGACCGACCACGGAGCCATCATAATCGCTCTCGGGGTTGAAGTCTTCACACTCGGAATCAGGTAAGAGACATCAAAAGAAGAAGTCAAAGGAGCGTTTATGCTCTCCGACGTCCCCCCGTCGGTCTCCAGACGTGGACGAGGGGGCGGAAGCTACCACCCTGTGGCTCCTTTGAAGCCTGTGAGTCCCGTGGCCTACCCACCTTATCTGAGTCAGCGACTCCAGCCCAGGTGCAAGATTTTCTTGCTGCCATGGACGGCCTTTTCAGGCCTCGGGCTCCCGCCGGCGCGCCTTAGGGCCCACGGTTCCAGCTGAGGGCCCTCCCTTGCCACCGGAACCGCTGCTGGCACCGCCGCCGGCTCCAGCCACAGGGTCCTCTGCCAGCGGCTCCGGCCCCGGCACCGCAGGGTCCTCTGCCGGCGGCTCTGGCCCCGGCACCACCCGCGGTACTGCAGTGGGTTCAGTTCGTTCCACCACCGCCCTTGCCCGGTTTCCCGGACAATTTTGCTCCTGGTTGGGACCCTAACTGGGACCGGCTCCGTTCGAACATTTATATTCCCCTGTCCCTCCCTGACCGCTGCAGCCTGTTGCACTGGCAATGGAGGAAGGGGGCGACTGGGAGGGGTCCGAGGACCCTCTCGCACGACAGTGCGGTTTGGAACCGTAGTGAACAGAAGAGTTAGAGGATGCTGGTGGCCTTGACCTTTCCTCTGACCCTGGTTTTCTTTCTCCTGCGGTGGCTTTGGAGGAAGGCGCCACATACACTGTGGTGCTCCGTAGAGCAGCTGAGGTCCTTGACCTGCCTATGGTGGCCCTCAAAACTAATCTCCTCACTGAAGTACTTCAGCCGGCGGCAAGCTCTATAGAGCATCTGCTACCGTTCAATGAGGCGTTAACTGACGTATTGATGGGCACCTGGTCTAGACCAGCCACGGGGTCCCCGTGGATAAGAACGTAGCCAGGCGTCATCGCTCGGCCCCGGGTGACCCTGCTTTTCTGTCTACCCACCCAACCCCGGAGAGCCTGGTCGTCCAGGCCTCCACTTCACAAAGCGCATTCCCTACCGTTCCACTGGATACGGAATCCAAAAACCTGGAACAGTACGGCAAGAAACTGCCAGCTTAGGGCTGCGTTTGGTGAACACTGCATGCCTCTTGTGCCGCTACTCCCACGCTGTGCGGGACACAGTTGATCAGGTGCTGCCTCAGTGCTCGGAGGAGGTTCGGACTGTGCTTTCCCAAGCTGTTGCTGAGGGGAAAAATGCAGCAAAGTTCACCATCAGGTGTGGTCTGGACAACGCGGACACACTGGTTAGTAGGATTTCCACGACAGTGGCCCTCTGTCGCTACGCCTGGTTGCTGTCCACTGGGTTTTCAGGGGATGTTCAAAGTTCTCTTAGGTACATGCCCTTTGATGGTACTTGCCTGTTTGCCGATAAGGCAGATAGTGCACTGGAGCGTTTTAAGGACTCCCGGGCTACGGCCAAGTCCTTGGGTCTCACCACCATGTGCCTGGCCACGTCTGCTTTTCGTCCTTTTGTGGCCACGGAAGTGGCGCCCCTACACTTCGTTGAGCCAGAAGCCTGCGTAGAACCAAAAGCGGCAGGACAAGGGGCGAACGTGCGGGTCAGTCCACCTCCGCTCCCGCAGCATCTGCCTCAAAGCCTTCCTAGTCCAAGCTTTGGGGCACACCACACGCCGGTGGGCGTCAGGATTAAACCATCACCTCCCCCACTGGCTTTCCGTTACGTCGGACAGGTGGGAGCTGCAAATCATCCAAAGGGGTTTTTTTCCTCTTCAAGACTGCCCCTCCAGCCATACCACCTCAGTTCCACCGCATGTTGGGGGACCATTTTGTGCTTCTCAAACAGGAAGTCAAGGCCCTCTTGGCCAAGGGGGCCATTGAGCGCGTTCCTGGGCCAGACGTAGGATGTGGTTGTTATTCCCACTACTTTCTGGCCACCAAGAAGGAGAAAGGGGGCCTGCGCCCCATCTTGGACCTCAGGAACGTCAACAGCTTCCCCGGAAGGAGAAGTTCAAGATGTTGACTTTGGCTTAGGTCTCGGCTGTCCTCGACCCTGGAGACTGGATGGTACCGATGCTTGCAGGACGCATATTTTCATATCGCCGTCCTGCCGGCCCACTGGCATTACCTGCAGTTCACGGTAGGCCAAGAGCACTTTCAGTTTGCTGTGCTCCCTTTCGGCCTTACCAATGCCCCTCGGGTGTTCACGAAAGTGATGGCGGTGGTTGCAGCTCATCTGCGCTGATCAAGGGGTTTCAGTCTTCCCCTATCTCGACAACTGGTTGTTGAAGGCAGGCTCGCCCCAGGCAGTCGTCTCCCACCTCCAGACTACAGCCGACCTCCTGCATTTGCTGGGGTTCTCCATCAACGTGCCGAAGTCGCATCTGAGTCCCTCTCAGAAGCTCCCCTTCATCGGAGCGGTTCTGGATTCGACGCAGTTTCGGGTTTATCCTCCCAAGCAGCGAGTCCGGGATATTCAGGCTATACCGATCTTTCAGCCTCTATCACGGGTTTCAGTGATGATGACCCTCTGGCTCCTGGGCAACATGCCAGATGGCATATGCAGGCCCTGCAGTGGGACCTGAAGTTCCAGTGGGCACAGCATCAGGGCTGGAGTCGTGCAGTGGGGTCAGAGGGATCCAGGAGTTGGTGTCTTGTCAGGCCACGCAGTGGACTCAAAAGGGCGTCTGGAGTGGACCAGGAGGGTCCGGGGTGCTCCTCTTTTGGAAGGGAGCTAGGGCCAGTCTGGAGCAACCAGACCAGCGGTGTTGATGTCGTCGTTCGTCGTCGGGAAGGCCACAAGCCAGCGGGCTGGTAGCCAGACAACTCGGTGAGCAGCAAAAAGCAGAAGGGCCCCACGCAGATCTGGTGGATGCTGGAGGGCTGAACTTCGGTGCTGGAGCTGCTCAGGGCTGGGGCTTCTCGGACCCCAAAGCACTCACTCGAGGATCCCTCGGCGGTCGTGCTGGGCAAGAGTCTTGAAGATGGCCGGTCCCTCGAGGTCTCGTCGCACCCACGGATCTCAGCTGAGCTGACGATGTGGGTAGAGGTCAGAGGTGCCAGGGAAGCCGGGTCTCGTCGTGCTGGTCAGTCGGATTCCGGAGGAAGGACGTGCAGCAAACCGCAGTGTTCTTGGATGGTGCTTGCGGATGCAGGGTGACTACTCCTTAGTCACAAGGGAGAAATCTTGAGAAGAAGTCGAGAGTTCCTTTCGTAGAAAGTAGTTTCAGGATTCAAAGATGATCTAATTTGGAAGGGGGCCCGCTCCTATCTTTATACTAGAAAAAGGGGCTGGCACGCGACTAGGTCCTGCCCATGGGTGGGACCAGGAAGGGGGGTGGTTACACCCCTCTCCCATGCCGGACTTTCCCCAGCTCAGGGGCTGGTGTGCCCCTGGAACTGGTTCTAGCCGGCAGATGCATAGTGAGCACCGGGGTGCCACTTGCAGTCACCTTCCTCTAAAGCCCTGCCTGCCCAGGATACACAAAACCCTGTCTGGGATGGTGCTAGCCCCGCCCCTGACAGGAAACCCTTTGTCCAAGCTCCCCTCGCTGGAAGGACTCCCAGCTGCAGGGGGTCAGACTTGTGTCTGTGGTGGCAGCATCCATTTTGTGATGCTGAGGCTCGAGTTAACTTTAACCGGGGTTCACAGTTACATACATGTCGTGTCCCTCTAGAAGGGTGGAATGCTAACCCCGTCGCCAGAATTGGCGAGGGGTTAGTATTCCAATTCGTATGACACCTTACTCGACATGTTTTGATAAAGCGATACCAGAGTTAGCATATAACCGCGAGGATTATAATGCACTTAAGAGTATATGGTATGCGTTATCATGGAACAGCTATTAGGACTTGGTTCCGCAAGCTGCAAACGGGCTCAGCTCATGCCAGAGCACCATCTCACACGATTCCAAGCACTCTGCCTTCAGGATTGTCAAGGCCTGCCATAGGAGTGACTGATATGAATCTGTGTGTCCATTTTGGGTTAGATATAGGTATACTATATCTAAAGCAAAGGGTGATTACACCACCTTGCCCCAGCAGTCGTGCAGCCAGTTGTGTCAGATTTAGATGGCCAGCCAGGGGTGGCATAATACATGCTGCAGCCCCTGGTAGGCCCTGGGTACACCTATGCCCTGAGTTACAGGGTCTGATAAGGTGGCCCAGTACCAATTGGTAAATGCACCTTAGGTACATGGAATCCATTTTACAGAGAGAGCAGTAGGCCTGGGGCCCTAAATAGCAGGGTTCCAGGTCAACTAAGTCGGAAAACCATCAAAACACCAGGCAAAAAGTTGGGGGCAACCATAGTCAGGTATCCACCTTCCTACACAACCCCCTCCCCCCCCCAAACGAAAGGAGATAAGGCTATCCTTGGCCAGGTAAGCCTATATTGCCTGAGTGGCCATATGAGGTGGTACCTGCACTGGCATGGTTACCCCCTATATCATGGTCCACTAAGCAACCCCTCACCCTAAGGGTATCTGAGGGTCTCCACCATAGGGAATCACTACCTGTGGTGTGTTTTGGCAAAGTAAAAGGCTGGTGTGGGAATGGTGTACTGAAGTGAGACTCCACTACTGTTGGGCTCAACTTCCTCCAATCACTATCCACCATATGTGCCTTTCTTTCCAGTGCTGAGTTGCTATGAGCTCTCAGGGTCAACCTCTGGCTACCTAAAGCTGGAGGCTGAGTCCCTCAGTTTGGCTTACTGGAGGGACAGGTCAGGTTTGGGGTTTTTAGGCCCCAGGTTTGGCCGTGCCCAGCAGTGTCCAGCTGTGGGAGTTCCCTAGCTAATTTTAAGGGGGATCCCTCAGGAGTCTGTTTTATTTTCACTTGGCTAGGTCTACTACCTTCAGTGGCCCTAATCTGTTGATTGGGGAGTTCTTTTGGACAGGGGGCCCTTTGGGGTCCACCACTGGCCTTCCTGACCTCCACAGCCCTGGGCTGACTGAGGCAGGGTAGAGAGGTGCAGGCTACCTGCTCCAGACTGGGTCCCACCTGGGAAGGTTCCACTGCCATCAGGGGCTCTGTCAGGCTAGGCCTGACTACCTCTGGGGCAGTTCCTTCACCAGGGGTAGAGTCAGTTCCCTGAGGAGGCTGGCTCTCACCTAGTGTCTGGGAGGGGCAAGACTTTTCTTCCTCCTCAATGCTCTCAGTTTGGGTGGAGTGATCCATTGTTTCAGGCTTCACAACCCCACTATCTGTTTGAGTAGAGGCTGAGACCATTACAGCCTTACCAACCTTTTCAGGAAGGCACTCAGTTTGTGTTTGGGCTGTGACTGTCACAGCCCTCCTATCCTGTTCTGGAAAGTCTGTCTGAGCCTGGGCAGTGGCTACCACTGCTCGTCCAACCTTTTCAGGGAGGAATGGTGCTTGGACTGGGGCTGTAGCTATTACTGCCCCACTAACCTTTCTGGGTAGGCCTATCATCCTGGAGTGGGTTTCTTGCTCCACCTCAACCCATGCTGAGAGTTCCAGGTCATTCCCCAGTAAGCAATCTACAGGTAGGGTGTCTGTCACTGCCACTCTCATGGGCCCTGTGACATTACCCCAGCTGAGCTCGACTACTGCCATGGGATGCCTTCTTTTCACTCCATGAACGTCTGTCACCTGATAAATGAAACCAGGGGTCAGTTGAGCAGAGGGGACCAGATGGTCAATCACCATGGTGATGCTGGCCCCTGTGTCTCTGTATGCCTCAACTTTCTGACCATTGATCAAGGGCTCTTGTCTATACTTTCCCAAAATGTGGGAACCAGTAGTGAAGTTGGCAAACCCCATGCCAGTCTCACAGACAAGAGTGGTGTTAGGGGACCTGGCTAGGCCATAGTCCACCTGGTTTCCCAAAGTAATGCCCACTACATTCTTGGGGGCACTCCCACCACCTGGGGGATTACCACTAGTGGTAACAGGAGGTCTGGAAGTATTACCTGGGGGTATGTTCTCCTTATTGTTGTTGGCCTTTGGGCAACTGCTGTCACTTTTATAATGGCCTACCTGTTTGCAGGTATGACAATAAGGTTTCTTTTGGGTTTTGGGAGAAGTTTGGGACCCACCCTTTTCAGAGGAATTTTGGGGCCCTGTGGTTTGATCAGAAAATGTAATCCTACCCTTCTCTAGAGGCATGGTTGATTCCTTCTTTTGGTCACCACCCTGGTTCTTAGGCCTGACCCTGGTTCTGACCCATTTGTCTGCTCTCTTACCCAATTCTTGTGGAGAGGTCAGATCAGAGTCTACCAGGTGCTGGTGTAATAACTGGTTCTGACAATTACTTAAGATTTGCTCTCTCATAATTAGATTGTACAATCCTTTGAAATCAGTAACCTTACTTCCCAGTAGCCAGCCTTCAAAAGCCTTAGTGGCACAATCAACAAAGTCAGCCCAATCCTGAGACTGAGTTTTCTGGGTGTTTCTGATCAACCTGTACTGTTCAGTGGTTAAACCAAACCCATCAACCAGTGTATTCTTCAGGACTTGGTAATTGTTAGCATCTTCAACTCTAGTAGTGAGGAGCTTATCTCTACCTTTGCCTTCAAAGGAGAGCCACAAGATAGCTGCCCACTGACTCTGGGGGACGCACTGGACAGTGCAGGCCCTTTCCAAAGCAGTTATCCATTTGTGGATATCATCCCCTTGTTTAAAGGGGGGCACTATCTTACTCAGGTGTCTAGTGTCTAAACTCCTGTCTTTTTCTCTTGGGAGAATGCTGCCACCAGTAAGATCTAACCCACTTAACTTTTGCTCTCTAGCAAAGGCAAGCCTCTCTTTGGCCAGGGCAAGTTCTTCCCTTTCAATCCTCAGATTGGCTTCCCTCATCTTAGCTTCATGCTCCCTTCTCTTAGGGGATGACATCCCTCTATGAGAAGAGGTCTGAGAGCCATTGGTTCGAATGGATCTGTTAGAGCCTCTGGATAGAGACCTAACTCGTCCCTTCCCAATGTTAAGTCTGCCTGAGAGTGGCCCTGGGGGTCCCCCAAATCCATTCTCATGCCTACTTAAGTTGGTCCTAGTGAGTCTACTGACTTCTACCTGACCTTTGTCTGCCTCATCCTCTGATAACTCCTCTTCCTCCTCCTCCTCTGCATCATCTGCTGCCTGGAGGTGGCGGTCAGGGTCACCAGTGGTTCCCTCTAAGGGGGGCATATTCCCATCTGGATTAGAAGAATCTGGGTTAGCAGTTCTCCTGGCATCATAAGTCTCTAAAAGACCAATCAGAAAGGGAATGGTAGGGTTAGAACCCTGTTTTAGCTTCCTGGAGGTACACACTTGTCTCATCTCCTGGAAGCTAAGAGCAGCATATCTGGAAGGGACCTGTGGTGGGTCCGCAACCACAAGAGGGGTCTCTGAAGACTCTCCGTGGTTAGACATGCTTCTAGTGTGGTGTAAGTGATGCACCTACCTACACTATTTGTTTGCCTACTGATCCCTTGCTAAGAGTTGTAGTCAAGGTGTGCTAAGCCTTGTTGAACTACAACAGCTGGTTCAGTGGAACTCAGAGTATTCTAAGCTAAGTTATATGTACCTAAGTACTTATGTGATCTTTCACAATGATATTCTTAGGATACGTGTGGTAAAACAACAGCAAGCTCAAATCCCAACCGCTGCTCACCAATGTGAGAAGTTGGCCTGATATATAATGTTCACTATTCTAGTGAGCACTTTGTATCAGTCCAAACAACCCTTATTGATGATTGGTTGTAAGTCAACCTTATAGACCAGCTATCCTAGTAGCATGGATACGAGCAGTCTTCGGGCTAAACTCTAGAGGGCGTGTTAAGCCAGCTGTTATACCATCACATATGGATCACTGAAATAATATCGACTACCAAAATATCGACTACCCAAAATATCGAGGAAAAAATATCTACAACCAAAATATCGAGTTTGTATGTACAAACAGGTAAGTACAAAAATATCGAGTACAAAATATCGTTGTAAAAAATATCGTTGTAAAAAATATCGACTTTACTAAAAACAATGTTTAATTACATTAATATAAAAAATTAATTACTAAAATATAATTAACAATACTTAAAATAACTTTTAATAATTAAATAATTAATGAAAGTAAAAAAATAATATATTTTTAATCATATTTCTTAAAACATATATATATATATATATAAACACAATTTAATTAAATAATACGCAATATTGTATATGTACCCCAAAAACCCAAAAATGACCCTGAACCCTAAAAATACCCCTTTACCCAAAAACTAAAAACTGACCCTGAACCCTAAAAATACCCCTTTACCCAAAAACTGAAAACTGACCCTGAACCCTAAAAATACCCCTTTACCCAAAAACTAAAAACTGACCCTGAACCCTAAAAATACCCCTTTACCCAAAAACTGAAAACTGACCCTGAACCCTAAAAATACCCCTTTACCCAAAAACTGAAAACTGACCCAGAACCCTAAAAATACCCCTTTACCCAAAAACTAAAAACTGACCCTGAACCCTAAAAATACCCCTTTACCCAAAAACTAAAAACTGACCCAGAACCCTAAAAATACCCCTTTACCCAAAAACTAAAAACTGACCCTGAACCCTAAAAATACCCCTTTACCCAAAAACTAAAAACTGACCCTGAACCCTAAAAATACCCCTTTACCCAAAAACTAAAAACTGACCCTGAACCCTAAAAATACCCCTTTAATTTAACATAATTAGCAATTAATCTATTAAATTAAATTTATTACCAATTACATTTTAATTAAATACCATATATTATTTAATTACCAATTAATTAATTATTACTACCAATTAATAAATTTACATATTTAATTAATTATAATTAAATTACTTCCCACCCTATTCCCCTATAAACCCACAACCCGCTACAGAAAATACATTATTTTAATTTACATAATTAGAAATTAATCAATTAAATTAAATTAATTACCAATTAAATTTTAAATAATTAACATATATTATTTAATTACCAATTAATTAATTATTACTACCAATTAATGAATTTACATATTTAATTAATTATAATTAAATTACTTCCCACCCTATTCCCCTATAAACCCACAACCCGCTACATAATAAAATTACACAATAATTAAAAAAATCATTAATTAAAAATACATATGAAATAAAATTACACTTTTCACACATATTATTACATAAAAACACTATAAATAATTAAATATTATTTTAAAAACTCTATTTTTTACTATCTAGATTATATACTTGGATATTTTCACTGTCTATATTATTAACAGTCGATATTACTTCACTTACCTTAAAAACGATATTTTGGCTGTCGATATTCTGTCTAGTCGATATTTTGTCCAAACGATATTTAAAACTCGATATTCTGTCCAAACGATATTTTGGAGTCGATATTATGTCTGTGCACCATCACATATACCCCTTGAACACCAAGTGAAAGGACACCACACAAGTGTTATGAAAATAAACAGTGTATTTATTTAGATCACAACAGCCCTGTACTCTTTATGAGGACAGGGTACTAAGCACACAACAAAACTCTTACGAAAATACTTTAAGTTGCACAATTTACACAAATGCCCGAGGGGCACGAAAAACCATATACTCTAAAAGTGGAATGCGAAATTACTAGCAGGTAAGTACTGTACTAATAGGCTTTGGAATCGCTAGGACTGGACTACTGAACCTTCAGATTACTAGCAGGAGGCCTAGGGGACTCGGGTGCAGAGTGTGCACTCTCACGCGGAATGCGGGACAAAGTCTATGGTTGCTAGGAATTACAAAGTTAGTGATATCGGACGAATCCGACTAGGTAGAGCTGAAACGAAAAAGGATCTGGACCCTTGGATAGTGAGGCTATGCTGGGGCACCGAAATTCCGAAGTTACCTAGCCCAGGGGCTGCGGCTGCATAGGTCTGGAAAGACGTCGGGAATCCTCGTTGCAGTCTATGGAGCCTGAAAGAAGAAGTTGCTGGCAGGCGACCAGTGAGGAGATTGTATAAAATCGCCAACTGGATGCACACTAACTTGTTAAAGCTAAACGGAGAAAAGACGGAGGTTTTGATCATGGGGAGGGATAAAGATCTCTGGGGCCCGCACCACTGGCCGCCTGAAATGGGTAAACTTCCTAAACCGGTACAAACTGTACGTAATTTGGGCATAGTGATTGACGATCAGCTGACTATGAAACAGCAAGTAGCGAAGACCACTTCTATTTGCTTCACTATCCTAAAATGGCTCCGTAAGATATTATGGATGATGCCTGAATCTTCGCAGAGAACAGTCATCCAGGCCCTAATCATGTTGAGGCTTGATTATGGCAACGTCCTTTATCTAGGAGCAAACAGGGAGTTAGTACGCACACTGCAGGTGGTGCAGAACTCTGCGGCCAGGCTTCTTTGCCAGGTACCGAAAACATCCTCCATCACAGGCACTTTGCGTGATCTCCATTGGCTCAGGATTGAGCAGCGGACGAAATGTAAGGCCTTATGCTATATGCATAAGATTAAGCTAGGCACTGCAACCCAATACCTATGCTCCCTAGCTCAGACATATCTTCCGTTCCGTCTACTTCGCTCCGCATCCCAAGCTAACTTCATAGTTCCTAGATTCAGACTTTCACGAATGGGTGGACGCTCTTTCTTGTACCTGGCCCGAATGTTGTGGAACTCTCTGCCTTCCCCATTTCGCCACGAAACTTGCCACAAAAGCTTTCGTAAAGGCCTCAAGACCTGGTTTTTCAACCAGTAACAAGCTTGTCTGATTTGCCTGCAATCTGTCCTGTGCGCCGGGAAACCTCCGGTTAGCTGTGCGCCTTATACATTTTATTTAATAATTTAAATAATAATAATTGACAGTCAAGTCCAGAGGGACGGCTTCTTTGGCCGTTCTGTTCTCCGTGACTTTCTGTTGTAATCTTGTTTGCAGACCCTCTACCTGGGTTGGTATTGCTGGGGTATCTATTCCAAGGTAAGGAATCTATCACTAACGTGTCTCTTTCAGATTCACAAGTTACTACTTGTGTAACGATATATCTGTAAGAGACATTAGTTAGTGATAGATTCCTTACCGCCCCACCCATCCTAGTTTCATGGCACCAGTGGTCAGTTTCTTGCATGGCTCTGCGTTCCTGGCACGGAAAGTCGTGTACAGAAGTGACGTCAGTACGCAAGGGTGGCATCTAAGTAGTCTCCGTGACATCATCTCGGCACATACAATGCCAGCGACAGACGCGGAGCCGCACGATGCCACCTTCTGACGTGCAGGTGTACTGCGGACAAAAAACTTTCTGGATCCAGTCTGACGCCTGGGGATATTCTAAGGTAACGAATCTATCACTAACTAATATTGTTACACAAGTAGTAACTTGTGCATCAACGTCGAAGTGTCACTTTCTCTGGGTCAATTGGCATTGGGTGCGGAGTCAGTGGAGCAACTTGGGGGGAATGTGGTACTTTCACTTCCTCTTCAGGGTGAGACTTAGGAGGGTCATCTTGTAATGGGTGATGCAGGGAGGCCTGGGCATTTTGAGGCCATCTCTGAGATTATTCCATCTTAGGCGGAGGCGAGTTGGATATCTGCCCTTGGTGAGGCCAGTGGACTGGAGTCCTCTCCAGCCTCGGGGCTTCTTTCCCCACCTAGCCTTTCTACTGAGGCAATTTCCTCCTTTGCGGATATGTTGAGGAGAGTGGAGGCATTGTTTTAGTTGTCACTGCCTTTGGTAGAGAAGTCCACAGATCCTCTATTTGATCTCTTTTACCAAGATCAGTCAGGGGAAAAGCATGTTCTACCATACAGTGAAGCCCTGTTTGACATATTTTTAGGAACTTGGGCCAAGCCTGATTCAGTCACCTCGGTGGACCATGCTATTTCTCGCATGCACCTACCTGGTCCAGTAAACCCAGTTTGTCTCCTCAGACATCCTACCATACATAGTCTGGTAGTTCAGGCTGCTACAGCCTCTCAAGATATGGATTTTTCACCTAAGACTCCGTTAAGTAGGGACTCTTGGAGTCAGGATGCATGTTGCCAACACATCTTTGCTTCTTCAAGTTCTGCGTTAAGGTCTAGGAACACATCTTGTGTTCTGGGAAGTTTTTCCTATGCTCTGTGGCATGCCTTGCAGACTATGTAGCCATCGCTTCCGGATAGTCTGCATTCTGATGTAGAAAACTTGATTACAGATGGTCAACATGCAGTTAAGCTGATAATAAGATGTAACATGGCTACTACTGATTAAGTAGGCTGGGCCATGGCCTCTTCAGTGGCACTCCTGCATTGTGCATGGTTAAAAACGTCAGGTTTATCAGAGGTGGTGCAGGCGACTTTAGTCGATATGCCTTTTGACGGTGCCCATCTTTTTGAGGCTCAGGCCGATTTGGTTTTGAAACACTTCCATGATAGGAGAAGTGAGACAGAGTCTTAATTGCTTTAGTTTTGACCCTATACTTGGGTTGCATAAACAATGTTTATTTTCTCAAATCTAACTTTTTAGGTTATTGACATGTCCCTCTTTTGATTAAACCTGGTTGGTGTTTCTGCGGTTGCAAATGTTATTGTTTAAATACTGTCTGTAACAGTTTAAGTGGTATAAGGATACCTGAGGTATATTCTTTTTCTTTTTTCCTCTGATAATGGGCTTTATGCTCAAGAGGTCATTTGCAGGTGTTTTGCCGTTTGGTTAGGACGTTTACCTTTTCTTCTTTTGAAGCAGTTTGGTATACTGGTGTGTGTTGCTGTTCACTTACAGTATCTTTTATAAGAGGCATATTACTTATACAAATTGTGAGACCTTGTATACAGAGTGTATACTTGTTTTCTGTGAATACTCTGAATTTCCAACTCAGGGTAATGTGGATCTCTGTTTTCTCCAACACAGCCTTTTTTGCTACTTAGCGGAGTGCACTTTGCATTGGATATAGATAGTGCGTGGATAATCTTTGCGTTGGATAATTTTAAGGTTATGCTTCCCGGTGGGGGATCATGCCAGTTTTGTAATGTGATGGGTTCCTTACCTGGTTCCATGGAAGTGTGCTCCTTTTTGCGGGTAACATTATGTGTGGCAATTCATGGAGTCTAGTTATGATTCTTCTGAATACTTAGAGTCTTGGAACAAGATGTACAACCCTTTTTGCTGCTCGCAAATGGGATATCAGCCCATTTGCGACCACTAAAGAGGTTTGTGTTACGTACAAACTCTATTTTGCGAGTCGGTAATCTATCACCAACTCGCGAAATAGGGTTTGCGAGTCGCTATTAGTAAGGGGCATGCCAAGGGCATCACTCTCCTAATAGGGAGTTGCACTGGTATGTACGATTTTTTTGCGAATGCAAATGAGGTCGCAAAGCAATTGAAATATCCACTTACTTCAAGTTGGTGGTAAGCCTGTTGCAAACAAGAAGAGGTCCCTAGGGGACTCCTTTCTCTTTGTGCTGGGCAGCGAAAATATTTTTTAAGAGCAGACAGTGGTCTCAGGGACAACTGCCTACTCTTAAAAAAGGAAACAGAAATGTTTCATTTTCTTTTTTTTTTTAAATGCTGATTCAGATACAAAGCAGTCACAGACATGGTGGTCTGCTGACCCCAGCAGACCACCATTCCTGTGAGTGCTGGCCAGTCCCATTGGGTCGCAAATTGTGACCTGCCTCCTGAACTTTATTTATTTATTTATTTATTTATTTATTTAAGAC
This sequence comes from Lissotriton vulgaris, assembly GCF_964263255.1. Taxonomy (NCBI): domain Eukaryota; kingdom Metazoa; phylum Chordata; class Amphibia; order Caudata; family Salamandridae; genus Lissotriton; species Lissotriton vulgaris. Next base: position 1,539,543,550 of record NC_141696.1, on the reverse strand, counting down.
TTTTATATAGCGCTGGCCAGACCCGAAGATATCAGAGCGCTTTACAAAATTTTTCAAGTGACTGTTGAGTATACACAGAATTGTAACAGTAAACACAGCATATGTCATGTGGCATTCAAATGTAAAGTAGTAGTAGTAGTAGTCATAGTCGAAGGGGGGGGAATGGTGTGGCTCAAGGGGAGTGGGCTTGACAAGGTTTGTTCTTGTCCAAGTGATTGGATCTTCAGTAAGGTGCGGTTCCGTTGTGTGGGTCCGTTGTCACATCGTGAGCAGTCTATTGAGGAAGAGCACTTTGAGCTGGCTTTTGAATTTTTTAAAGGAAGGGTTAGTCCTGATGTGTACTGGGATGGCATTCCAGATTTGGGGTGCATTTCCAGAGAAACAGCGAGATAAGGTTTTTTGTTTGCGGGTTTTCGGGGGATAAGGAGAAGAGTGTTGGTGCTCCTAAGATTTCTTGTCTGCCCTGCTTTCTTGAGTTTGGCGGCTAGATAGGAGGGTTTGCCAGTGTGCAGAGCTTTGTGAGTGAGACAAGCAGCTCTGAAGTTAGTGGGCATTTCAATGGGGAGCCAATTTAGCTCTTTGAGAGCAAAGGGAGATGTGTTAGAATTTCTTTACTCTGGTCACCATTCTAGCTGCTGCATTTAGGGTTAATCTGAGAGGAGCAAGGTGTGATTTTGCTGTGCCTGTGAGGGTGACATTCCCGTAGTCTAATCTGGAAAGCACGAGGGATTGCTTTGCTTGCTTAAACGAGGCAGATCATTTGAGACCCTATTGGGAATTCCTAAATGTGTCTAAGATACATTAGTACATTCCGTTTTGAGAGTAGCAAAAAATTGCAATTTGCGACTTGTAAAACAAAAGGGTCGTAGATCTGCCCCTTGGTTTCCTTCCTTATTGGAGGTGATATTTGGCCTTATGTACAATTTTGGAACATGGTCATTTTGTGAGGTCTGCGTCTAAGGTTTAATTGAGATGCAGTGTATGTGCATTTACCTTAGGGCTGTTGACGGCCATGTTTTGCGTGGTTGGAAAGATTTCCATTTTTATCTAAAGAGAAGGTTTGTGTTTTTTGATCCTCCTTCACTGTAGGGGCATCCTGGATATTTCCATACTTTTTAGCATGCATGTTCTCTGTCTCCTTGCAGACTTTTCTCTTTCTCTATTAAGTATTTATTATTTGCTGTACCATACAGCCCTTTAATGGATCATAGTGTGAATGTATGATCTGGTACCTTGTGTGTTCTTATAGAGCTAAATATGGGTACTGAGAACTTGTCTGTCTTACAGTCAGGTTGGATTTTGGTTCATATGCTTTGTGGACAATTAAGCCAACTGGGTTCCCTTCCTGGGTATTTGTCAAAGGGCTTTGTTTATATTATTCATCTTGATTTTCTAAGCCAAATGTGGTCGTAAGTGTTTGCTACTGACAAAGGCTCATTTTCAAGCAGTACCAGCCTGTTTATATGTTTTTATCTGAAAGTTTTCGTCAGCAGTACCCATGCGCATCGGTAGGTGGCGTCGTGAGGCTCCGCGACCGTCGATGGCATCGTGGTTGCCGAGATGATGTCGTGGGGGCTATATAGACGCCGCCCACGTGCGGTGACATCAGTTCTTTATTTTTCCACACCAGCAAGTGCAGATCCGGAAAGAGCAGGTACCCTTAGTCACTTTTTGACTAACTTTTTGAGGCTTTTTGCCTCCATTTTTCATTGAGTCTTCGACTCCGGGTTCAAGGACTGTCACCACATGATGTCAGTGATGGATCCGCACCGAGTGTGTCTTTTCTGCAAGGGGTGCGACCACCACCCCAAGTCGTGACCCGACTGCCGGGCGATGGCACCAAAGTCTTTGCGGGAGCTGTCGCGAAAGCTGCTGGAGGCCCGGCTGTCGGCTCTGTGCCGTTCCAGGTCCCAGTCCCGAGGGAGGTCGAGGGACCGTGCATGGAGTCATCATCACCGGTCTTCCGGTTCCAAGTCTTTGCATTCGGAATCAGGTAAGGTGAAGCACAAGAAGTCAAAGAAGTGTCATCATTCTCTGACTTCCCCTCGCTGGTCACGCGACGCGGCTGAGGATGTGAATGGTGCCTCCCCCACGGCTCCAGCCGAGCCTCTGGTGTTGCCGCCAGCCTACCTGCCTTTCCCGGGTCCGTGGGCAACTCCAGGCCAGATATAGGAGTTCCTGTCGGCTACTGCCCGCCTCTTTGGGCCGTCGGGTCCCGCCGGTGCACTTTTGGGCTCTGCGGTCTCGACTGAGGGTCCTTGCATTCCATTGCCGGTGGCTCCGGCCACGCACCGCTGCGGTCTCCAGCCCCAGTGCCGCAGGACCCCGTGGATCCAGTCCTGGATTCCAGTCGACGCCGGTCGACCATATAACACCTCCAATGACGTCGACCCCATCGGCACCACTTCCGACGTCGCCCACTCCTCGGGATGACAGGGGCCCCGGTTTCAGCCCCGAAGGGGACGCGGCGTCGGGCTGGCGTCAATTGATGCCGTTCTCGATGCCGCTCAGGGATTTCTATCCCCACGTCCCTGTTCCTTATTTTCGGCCTGTAGAATGGCCTGAGGAAGAAAGATAGGACTAAGAGGGGTCTGAGCACCCTCTCGGGCTGGGAAGAGGAGTTGGGGGACGCCAGTGGTCTGGAAACCTCACCAGACCTTGGCATTCTGTCTCTTCCTACCATGGTTATGGAGGAGGGCGCTAGTTATGCTGTGGTGGTGCGTAGGGTGGCTGAGGCCCTACACCACAAGCTCCCTACTGTGGCCGTCAGGACTAACCTCCTGACAGAAGTGCTTCAGCCAGCAGCTACTTCTGCGGAACCGCTGCTCCCCTTCAATGAAACACTTTCCGACGTTCTTTTGGGCACCTGGTCCAGGCCCACCACAGGGGCTCCTATGGATAGGAACGTGCCCTGACGCCATCGCCGGGCTCCGGGTGACCCCATTTTCCTCTCCCAACAACCTACCCCCAAGAGCTTGGTTGTCCAAGCCTCTGCTCATCTGACCGCCTTCCCTTCCGCACATCCGGCTAGGGAATGCAAGAAACTGGATCATTTCAGTAAGAAGATTTTTTCTTCCGCCAGTTCTGCGCTGCGGTCTGTTAACACTGCATGCCTCTTGGGCCGGTATTCCGACTATGTGTGGGATACGGGGACGGAGGTGCTGCCCCAGTGCCTGGGGGTGGCCCGGACTGCTCTCTCCCGGGCTGTTGCAGAGGGGAGAGACGCAGCAAAGTTCATGATTTGTTGTGGCCTATACACCGCCGACTCACTGGGCAGAGTGATTGCAATGACGGTGGCAGTACGACACCACGCCTGGTTGAGGACGACTGGACTTCCGGGGATGTCCAAACCACCCTTATGGACATGCCCTTTGATGGCCGTCGCCTATTCGGCGACAAGGCAGACCACACGTTGGAGAGGTTCAAGGACTCACGGGCTACGGCCAAGTTCTTGGGGCTGTCCGCCCTCCTCAGCCGTCTGCTTTTCGCTCCTTTCGTGGCAACTGAAGGGGCATCCCACAGTGTTCGCAACAGAGCCACAAGCCTGCGCAGCAACAATCCCAGCGCGGACGCGGGTTCCGCCATGGAGAAACTAGAGGCCAGCGGGTGGACAGTCCACCTCCACCCCGGCCACTACTGCCTCTAAACCTTCCTAGTCTGAGTTTTCAGGCCCATCAAACGCCAGTGGGCGGCAGGATTCACCATCACCACCCCCACTGGTGCACCATCACATCGGACAGGTGGGTTTTAGACATAGTCCGAAGGGGCTACTCCCTCCCCTTCTAGACTACCCCTCCTGCCATGCCGACTCAGTAACACTGCATGTCGGGCGATCACTCTTTGCTTCTTCAGCAGGAAGTTGCGGCCCTCTTGGCCAAGGGGGCCATCGAGCACGGTCTGACTCCAGAAGTAGGTTATGGTTGTTATTCCCACTACTTTCTGGTGCCTGCGTCCTATCTCAGACCTCCGGAACATCAATAGATTCCTCAACAAAGTGAAGTTCAAGATGCTCACTTTGGCTCAGGTCTTGTCTGCTCTCGATCCACAAGACTGGATGGTAGCACTGGACTTGCAGGATGCTTACTTCCACATCCCCGTCATGCAGGCCCACCGGCGTTACCTGCGGTTCACAGTAGGCCACGAGCATTCTCAGTTTACCGTGCACCTCTTTGGCTTTACCAGCACCCCTCGGGTGTTCATGAAAGTGATGGCTGTGTTCGCAGCTCATCTGCCCGGAACAGGTGTTCCAGTTTTCCCCTATCTCAAAGACTGGCTGGTGAAGGCGGGCTCGCCCCAGGCTGTCATCTCCCACTTCCAGAATACGGCCAACCTCCTGTACTCGCTGGGGTTCACTATCAACGTGCCGAAGTCACACCGGTTTTCCTCTCAAAAGCTCCTCTTCATCAGAATGGTTCTGGACACAATGCAGTTTTGGGCTTATCCTCCCGAGCAGCGAGTCTGGGATATTCGGGCTATGATTCGGATCTTTCAGCCACTATCCTGGGTTTCGGTCAGAAAGACCCTGCGGCTGCTTGGCCTCATGGCCTCCTGCATCCTCTGGTGGATCATGCCTGGTGGCATACGCAGGCTCTGCAGTGGGACCTGAATTCCAGTGGGCACAGCATCAAGGGAATCTTGCTGATTGCGTCCAGATCTCGGAGGGCACTGTACGCCAATTGAAGAGTGGTGGTTAATGAACCAGGATTGGGTCAACGGCAGATCCTTCTCCCTTCTCCAACCAGAGTTCTCAGTGGTGACAGATGCATCACTTCTGGGGTGGGGCGGCCACATGGGAGAGGCGGAGATCAGAGGGCTCTGGTCTCCGGCAGAGTCTGGGCTCCACATCAACCTTCTGGAGCTCCTGGTGATTTGTCTTGCACTGAAGGCATTCCTTCCCTCTGTCCGGGGAAGAGTAGTGCAGGTGTTCAGGGACAACTCCACCGCTATGTGGTACTGCAACAAACAGGGCGGGTGGGGTCGTGGACCCTATGTCAAGAGTCTTGTTCCCTCTGGACATGGCTGGAACATCAGGGTACATCCCTGGTGGTTCATCACCTGGCAAGCTCACTGAACGCCAAGGCTGACAAACTCAGCCGCAGGTGCATGATCGATCACGAATGGCATCTTCACTCGGAGGTAGTGCAGGGTCTCTTTCAGCAGTTTGCTCGTGACGCTTTTCGTCGCGAGTGGAGTTGCGGTCTTCTATACGCCTATACCACCCTTGCCCAGAGTGCTGAACACGATCAGGCGTGACCAGGCCCAAGTAATTCTTGTGGGTCCGGATTGGACACGAAGAGTCTGGTAGCCCGAGCTGTTACAACTGGCTATCGACCCTCCGATCCTACTGCTTCTTTGGGAGGTTCTTCTGTCGCAGCAACAGGGGACGGTCCTCCACCTGAACCTGTCCAGGCCCCACCTCCTTGTGTGGAGATTGAGCAGCTACGGTTGATAGCCTTTGACCTTTCTCCCGAAGTCTGTAATGTTTTCTTGGCAGTCAGGCGTCCCTCCACTAAGATGGTATATGCCTGTAGATGGAACAAATTTGTTGCATGGTGCACAGCACGGGTTGTGGATCCCCTCCTTGTCCTTCTTTCAGAGGTTCTTTTGTTCCTCCTTGCTTTAGCCCAGTAGAGCTCTTCTCTGGACACACTTAAGGGCTTTCAGTCTTCTCAGCCTTCTCTTTTCAAATCCCCTATTGGAAATAGATTTCTTAAGGGCAATATTCACCTCTTTCCTCCTATTCCTTTCGTAATGACTCAGTGGGACTTGAACTCGGTCTTAACATACCTTATATGAGCTCCTTTCGAGCCGCTGCATAACTGTCCTCTCAGACTTTTGGCGTTAAAAACTGCCTTTCTGGTTGCCACTATCTGTGCTCGCAGTTTGAGCTAGCTTCAGGTTCTGTCATCTTAGCCTCATTTTCTAGCTGTTCATCCGGACAAGGTGGTCCTAAGAACAGACCTTCCTTTCTTCCTTAACTGGTTGCTTCCGTCCAAATTGGACAGACCATCACTTTGCCCACCTTCTTTCCACCTCCACATCCCTCAAAGGAGGAAGAGAGGCTCCACCGTCTACCTCAAAATGGAGAAATTCAAGATGCTCACCATGTCTGCCTTGGACCTGGACCTGGGAGACTGGATGGTAGCACTGGATTTGCAGGACGCCTATTTTCAAATTCCCATCCTGCCTGCCCATCGTCGCTACCTGCTGTTTAGAGTGGGCCACGAGCACTTTCAATTTTCCTTCAGCCTCATCAGCGCCCCTCGGGTGTTCACACCGGAGATGGCAGTGGTTGCAGCCCATCTGCGGAGATCAGGCGTTCCAGTCTTCCCCTATCTCAATGACTGATTGTTGAAGGTGGGCTCCCCTCAGCCAGACTACGGCGGACCTCCTGCATTCTCTGGGGTTTTCTATCAACATGCCGAAGTCACACCTGACTCCCTCTTATATGCTCCCTTTCATTGGAGCAATTCTAAACACGGTGCAGTTTGGGGCTATCCACCCGAACGGCAAGTCCAGGATATTCAGGCTATGATACCGATGTTTCAGCCTCTATCCTGGATCCCAGTGAGAATCATTCTAAGGTTGTTGGGCCTCATGGCCTCCTGCATACTACTAGTGACCCATGCAGAGTGGCACATGCGAGCTCTGCCGTGGGACTTGAAGTTACAATCGGCACAGCATCGAGGAAATCTCACCGACCTGGTTCAGATTTCGGAGGGCACTGCGAAAGACCTTGTGTTGTTGGCTAACAAACTGTGATTTGTTCCAGGGCAGACCCCTTCCCACTCACCTTCGCCTTACTCAGAACCACCTAGCATTCAGAAAGCAACTCAAAACATGGATATTCGACATGTAACTCTCCACCCTTCTACAAGCGCCTTGAGACCCTCTGGGTATGTAGCGCGCTATACAAATCTATTGACTTGACTTGACTTGACCCCTCTCCCTTCCCCACCCAGATCTTACAGTAGTGACATATATGTCCCTTCTGGGATGGGGCAGCCAACTGGGGAAGGTAGAGATCAGAGGACCCTGGTCTCTGGTGGAAGCCAAATGCCATATCAATCTGTTGGAGCTTTGGGCGATCCGGATGGCACTAAAAGACTTTTTAGCATTGATAAATTGAAGGCTCGTTCAGGTGTTCACAGACAACACTATTGCCATGTGGTATTGCAACAAACAGGGAGAAGTGGGGTTGTGGACTCTCTGTCAAGAGGCCCTGCGCCTCTGGTCTAGGCTGGAACAAGAGGGCATTTCCCTGGTGGTTCAACACCTGGCCGGTTCTCTGAATGCCAGGGCGGACAAGCTCAGCCGAAGGTGCTTTGCGGATCACGAATGGCGTCTCCATCCGGAGGTTGCACAAGGTCTCTTTCAGCGGCGGGGAGAACCTTGGTTAGATATGTTCGCCTCCAAAGAGAACGCGCAATGTCAGCAGTTTTGCGCGTTGGAGTTTCCAAGTCGGCGCTCTCTCTGTGACACTTTTCATTGCAAGTGGAGTCCTTCTATACACCCATACCACTCCTGCCCAGAGTGCTCAAGAAGATCAGGAGAGACCTGACACAAGTTATTCTCGTGGCTCTGAACTGGGCACAGCAAGTTTGGTATCCCAAGCTTCTAGACATGAGCCTCGATCCTACCATCAGGTTGCCCCTTCGGGACAATCTTCTGTCTCAGCAGCAGGGGAGGGTTCTCCACCTGAACCTGTCCAGCCTCCGCCTCCTTGCTTGGAAATTGAGCGACGACAGTTGACATCTTTCTACCTTCCTCCTGAAGTCTGTGAGGTTATCTTGGCAGCTAGGCATCCTCCACAAAATTGGAATACGTCTGCTGATGAAAAGATTTTTGTAAATATAGTACAGACCAGTCTATTGACCCCTATCTACTCCTTGTTCTGAAGTCATTCTATTTCTAGTCTCTTTGGCCCAGCAGGGCTCTGCTCTGAGCACATTGAAGGGCTATCTTTTGGCCCTTTTCTCTTTTTTCGACTATCTGATCGGGCCTCTCTTTTCAAATCTCCTCTGGTGCAGATGGTTAACCCATTTGTTTCCTCCATCGCCTTTTATTATGCCACAGTGGGACTTTAATTTGGATCTCACCTTTCCGATGTGTGCACTGTTTGAGACGCTGCATAACTGCCCTCTGCGGTTGCTCACCATCAAGACAGCTTTTTTGGAGGCTATAACCTCTGCCGGGAGAGTCAGTGAACTACAGGCACTATCTTCACAGCCTCCTTACCTGACTGTCTTCCCGGACGAAGTGGTACTCCGGACTAGGGCATATTTTGTGCCTAAAGTGGTAACACCCTTCCATCTGGGACAGTCTGTTACCCTACCCATTTTCTATGCACCCTCGTACCCTTCGTAGGAAGAGGAGCGTCTCCGTCGTCTGGACACAAAAAGAGCGTTCTACCTCGATGACACCAGAGAGTTCCGGGTGGGTGCCAAACTCTATATAGGGTATGCAGGTGTAAAAAAGGTCCATGCTGTCCAGAAGAGGACTAGATCCAGATGGGGTATCCTCTGTATAAAAATCTGTTACGCCTTAGCGAAGAAAGAACCCCCTGAAGGGCTTAGGGCCCATTTCACCAGGGAAAAAGCGGCCACGACGGCTATTCAGCTTGGTTTTCCCGTTTCTGATATCTGCCAAGATGCCACGTGAGCGTCTCTGCACACGTTTGCCAGACACTTCTGCCTGGATTCCCATGTTCACAGAGAAAGCCTGTTTGGTCACTCTGTTTTACAGGAATTTCTGGTTTAAGCAGTGTGAGAAGTTGGCCTGATATATAGTGCTCACTATTCTAGTGATCACTGTGTATCATTCCAAACGACCCTTATTGATGATTGGTTGTAAGTCAACCTTATAGACCAGCTATCCTAGTAGCGTGGACAAAAGCAGTCTTTAGGCTAAACTCTAGAGGGCGTGTTTAGCCAGCTGTTTTACCATCACATATACCCCTTGAACACCAAGTGAAAGGACACCACACAAGTTGTTATAAAAATAAAGTATATTTATTAATAACAAGTCTACCCTGAACTCTTTATGAGTCAGGGAGCTAAGCACAATACAAAACTCTTACGAAAATACTACAAGTTGCACAATTTACACAAATGCCCGAGGGGCACGAAAAACCATATACTCTAAAAGTGGAATGCGAAATACTAGCAGGTGAGTAACAGGATCCAGAGGCTTCAGGACCGCTAGGACTACCTTACTGAACCCTAAGGTTAGGAGCAGGAGGCCTAGGGAGATCGGGTGCAGAGTGTGAACTCTTACGCGGGATGCGGGACAAAGTCTATGGATGCTAGCAATTCTAAAGTTACTGTTTCCGGACGAATCCGACTAGGTAGACTAAAACGAAAAAGGATCTGGACACTTGGATAGTGAACCTGCATTGGAGCACCGAAATGCTCGGGTTACCTACCCCAGGGGTTGCGGCTGCATAGGGTTCAAAAGACGTCGGGAATCCTCGTTGTAGTCTATGGAGCCTGAAAGAAGATGTTGCTGGCAGGCGACCAGTGAAGATGTTCGATGTGATCCAAGGCTGGATCAGTGATGGAGACAACCTGAAAGTAGAGGGGACTCAGTTCTTAATCACTAGCCAGTGATTGTGTGGGCACCAGGATGGCACCAGATGAGGTCACCGCGATCAGGTGAGTGGGCGACGCTGGACTCTGCAGTCACACGGGCCAGGAGGCGTTGTCGGCGACCAGGCTGGAGGTGCGAGTTGTCCCACGAGGGTGTCTGCTGTCGGCGATGCTGGATCCAAGCTTGGAGCAACAAACCTTGGCAAAGGCAAGCCCACGCAGTGGAGTCAAAATGGCGTCTGGAGTGGACCAGGAGGGTCCGGGGTGCTCCTCTTTTGGAAGGGAGCAGGGGCCAGTCTGGAGCAACCAGACCAGCGGTGAAAACGTCGTGGTACATCGTCAGGAGGGCCACTAGCCAACGGGCAAGTGACCGGACAACGTGGCAAGCAGCAACGAAGCAGAAGGGCCCCATGCAGATCTCGTGGATGCTGGGGGGCTGGACTTCGGTGCTGGAGCTGCTCTGGGTTGGGGCTTCTCAAACCCCAGTGCACTCACTCGAGGATCCCTCGGCGGTCGTGCTGGTTAAGCGTCGTGCAGGTTTTGAAGATGGCCGGTCCCTCAGGTCTCGTGCTGGTTAAGCGTTGTGCAGGTTTTGAAGATGGCCGGTCCCTCAGGTTTCATCGCAACCACGAATCTCAGCTGGGCTGATGATGCAGGTAGAGGTCAGAGATGGCGGGGAATCCGGGTCTCGTCGAGCTGGTCAGTCTTGATCCGGAGGATGGACGTGCAGGAAACCGCAACCGCTTAGGTGGTGCCTGCTGGTGCAGGGTGGCTACTCCTTAGCCACAAGGGAGAGTCTTCAGAGAATGTCAAGAGTTCCTTTCGTGGAAAGTAGTTCAAGATTCAAGATTATCTAATTTGGGAAGGGGGCCCGCTCCTACCTTTATCCTAAGAAAAGGGGCTGGCACGCGACTAGGTCCTGCCCATGGGTGGGACCAGGAGGGGGTGGTTACACCCCTCTCCTTTGTCTGGTCTCTCCTCAGCTCAGGGGCTGGGGTGCCCCTGAAACTGGTTTGAGCCAGCATATGCACAGTGAGCACCGGGGTGCCACTTGCAGTCACCTTCCTCTCAGCCCTGCCTACCTGGGATACACAAAACCCTGTCTGGGATGGTGCTAGCACCGCCCCTGACAGGAAACCCTTTGTCCGAGCTCTCCTCGCTGGAAGGACTCCCAGCAGCAGGAGGTCAGACTTGTGTCTGTGGTGGCAGCATCATTTTTGTGATGCTGAGGCTCGAGTTAATCAATGCTAAAAAGTCTTTTAGTGCCATCCGGATCGCCCAAAGCTCCAACAGATTGATATGGCATTTGGCTTCCACCAGAGACCAGGGTCCTCTGATCTCTACCTTCCCCAGTTGGCAGCCCCATCCCAGAAGGGACATATATGTCATTACTGTAAGATCTGGGTGGGGAAGGGAGAGGGGTCTGCCCTGGAACAAATCACAGTTTGTTAGCCAACAACACAAGGTCTTTCGCAGTGCCCTTCGAAATCTGAACCAGGTCGGTGAGATTTCCTCGATGCTGTGCCCATTGTAACTTCAAGTCCCACGGCAGAGCTCGCATGTGCCACTCTGCATGGGTCACTAGTAGGATGCAGGAGGCCATGAGGCCCAACAACCTTAGAATGATTCTCACTGGGATCCAGGATAGAGGCTGAAACATCGGTATCATAGCCTGAATATCCTGGACTTGCCGTTCGGGTGGATAGCCCCAAACTGCACTGTGTTTAGAATTGCTCCAATGAAAGGGAGCATATAAGAGTGAGTCAGGTGTGACTTCGGCTTGTTGACAGAAAACCCCAGAGAATGCAGGAGGTCCGCCGTAGTCTGGCTGAGGGGAGCCCACCTTCAACAATCAGTCATTGAGATAGGGGAAGACTGGAACGCCTGATCTCCGCAGATGGGCTGCAACCACTGCCATCTCCGGTGTGAACACCCGAGGGGCGCTGATGAGGCTGAAGGAAAATTGAAAGTGCTCGTGGCCCACTCTAAACAGCAGGTAGCGACGATGGGCAGGCAGGATGGGAATTTGAAAATAGGCGTTCTGCAAATCCAGTGCTACCATCCAGTCTCCCAGGTCCAAGGCAGACATGGTGAGCATCTTGAATTTCTCCATTTTGAGGTAGACGGTGGAGCCTCTCTTCCTCCTTTGAGGATGTGGAGGCGGAAAGAAGGTGGGCAAAGTGATGGTCTGTCCAATTTGGACGGAAGCAACCAGTTAAGGAAGAAAGGAAGGTCTGTTCTTAGGACCACCTTGTCCGGATGAACAGCTAGAAAATGAGGCTAAGATGACAGAACCTGAAGCTAGCTCAAACTGCGAGCACAGATAGTGGCAACCAGAAAGGCAGTTTTTAACGCCAAAAGTCTGAGAGGACAGTTATGCAGCGGCTCGAAAGGAGCTCACATAAGGTATGTTAAGACCGAGTTCAAGTCCCACTGAGTCATTACGAAAGGAATAGGAGGAGAGAGGTGAATATTGCCCTTAAGAAATCTATTTCCAATAGGGGATTTGAAAAGAGAAGGCTGAGAAGGCTGAAAGATAGCCCTTAAGTGTGTCCAGAGAAGAGCTCTACTGGGCTAAAGCAAGGAGGAACAAAAGAACCTCTGAAAGAAGGACAAAGAGGGGATCCACAACCCTTGCTGTGCACCATGCAACAAATTTGTTCCATCTACAGGCGTATACCATCTTAGTGGAGGGAGGCCTGACTGCCAAGAAAACATTACAGACTTCGGGAGAAAGGTCAAAGGCTATCAACCGTAGCCGCTCAATCTCCACACAAGGAGGTGGGGCCTGGACAGGTTCAGGTGGAGGACCGTCCCCTAGTGCTGCGACAGAAGAACCTCCCAAAGAAGCAGTAGGATCAAAGGGTCGATAGCCAGTTGTAACAGCTCGGGCTACCAGACTCTTCGTGTCCAATCCGGACCCACAAGAATTACTTGGGCCTGGTCACGCCTGATTGTGTTCAGCACTCTGGGCAAGGGTGGTATAGGCGTATAGAAGACCGCAACTCCACTCGCGACGAAAAGCGTCGCGAGCAAGTACCGCCTTGCAAATTGCTGACATTGTGCATTCTCTTCCGTGGCGAATCGATCTAACCAAGGCTCTCAAAACTGCTGAAAGAGACCCTGCACTACCTCCGAGTGAAGATGCCATTTGTGATCCATCATGCACCTGCGGCTGAGTTTGTCAGCCTTGGCGTTCAGTTAGCTTGCCAGGTGATGAACCACCAGGGATGTACCCTGATGTTCCAGCCATGCCCAGAGGGAACAAGACTCTTGACATAGGGTCCACGACCCCACCCGCCCTGTTTGTTGCAGTACCACATAGCGGTGGAGTTGTCCCTGAACACCTGCACTACTCTTCCCCGGACAGAGGGAAGGAATGCCTTCAGTGCAAGACAAATCACCAGGAGCTCCAGAAGGTTGATGTGGAGCCCAGACTCAGCCGGAGACCAGAGCCCTCTGATCTCTGCCTCTCCAATGTGGCCGCCCCACCCCAGAAGTGATGCTTCTGTCACCACTGAGAACTCTGGTTGGAGAAGGGAGAGGGATCTGCCGTTGACCCAATCCTGGTTCATTAACCACCACTCTTCAATTGGGGATGCCTGGTTTCACCATGGGGGTGTCCAGGAGTGGACAGTTCACAAGGAAAGCCAGGAAGGCTTCCTCAGCGGTATGAGTACAAGCACCGGGAGACCCTTGTTGGGTAGCTGTGCGCTATACAAGTACAAAAACTTCTGGTCCCACCCATGGGCAGGACCTAGTCGCGTGCCAGGGTTTTGTGCATCCCAGGTAGGCAGGGCTGAGAGGAAGGTGACTGCAAGTGGCACCCCGGTGCTCACTGTGCATATGCCGGCTCAAACCAGTTCCAGGGGCACCCCAGCCCCTGAGCTGAGGAGAGACAGAAGGACAGAAGGTGTGGGTGTTGGAGCCAGTGGCCCCAGCAGCTCTCCAAGACAAGTGGTCCAGACCCCATACCATTATTGAGCAAAAGGGAGAGACCAAGTACATAGTCCACTATGTCCTGTTTAGGCTTTTTGAGAGGTAACTCCCTTCCTTCCTTCACAAGACACAGGGGTCCTCTTACAGGATGCCCAAAGAGAAGGTCAAAAGGGCTGTAACCAACCCCCTTCTGTGGGACCTCCCTGTGAGCAAACAGAAGGCAGGGCAAAATGATGTCCCATCTTCGCCTAAGCTTTTCAGGTAACCCTTTTATCATCCCTTTTAATTTGAATTTGAATTTAAAAGAACTTATAAAGCGCGCGTACACTGAGTCAGTTTCATGGCGCTGATGAGGTCCCTAACAGAGTGAGATAAAAGAGCTGACGAGGATTCGAGAGCTAGATGTAAAAAGCCTGCTGGAATAATAATGTTTTTAGTGACCTCCGAAATTCCAAATAAGAGGGAGAGAGTCTTAAAGATAGGGGGAGGTCATTCCAGAAGGTGGGAGCAAGTACGGCAAACTTCTGCCCCCCTGCCCGCTTCTTTTTAAACCGGGGCGTAGTTAGTAGAGCTAGGCTGGAGGAACGAAGGTGCCTAGAAGGAACATAGGCAGAGATTGCCGAATTAATGAAGGCCGGGGCTGTGCCCGCCCTTGCTTGAAAGGTCAAGCACCCTAGCTTGAACTTAGCTCGCTCTTTTATCGGGAGCCAGTGTAGGCTCTTGAGTAAAGGGGTCGAATGATGGGACTTAGACAGGCCAAAAACCAGGCGGGCAGCCTGGTTTTGTACTAGCTGTAGGCGCTGCAAGGCATATGCGGGGGCTCCATTATAAATGATATTACCGTAGTCCATCTTTGACAGGACCATGGCCATCAGGATTAGCTTTAGGGCAGGGGTGGAAAAGAATCTGGCAATTTTCCGAATAACTCGAAGTGTAAAGAAGCAAGAAGAGACCACCGAATTAATGTGTGAATGGAGGGTTAATTGGTTGTTAAGCGTGATCCCAAGAGTTTTAACTGAACGGGAAGGAAGGGGGGGGGGACCAAGTGAGGAAGGCCAAAAAGAAGAGGACCAGGGATTGGCAGCACCGCCCGTCGCCACAAGTTCAGTTTTATCCGGATTGAGTTTTAACTGGTTGATGTTCATCCAGTCTCGGATAAATAGCATGATGGACTGGAAACTGCCAACCCCTGAAGGGGAGGAAAGGTCAAAAATGAGTTGGAGATCGTCTGCATAATTATATACAGTGACCTCCATATTCTGTAAAGCATAAACCAACGGGAAGATGTAGAGGTTAAAAAGTAAAGGGGAAAGAGCAGAACCCTGAGGTACACCACAGTTGACAGTGAGTGGGGAGGCCGAGAAGGTGCCGAGATGGACTGTCTGATTACGGTCCTGCAGGAAGGACTCGACCCAGGCGAGTGCAAGCCCCCCAATCCCCGCCGCCCTGACCCGTGACAACAAGATGTTATGGTCCACGGTATCAAAGGCGGCAGATAGGTCCAAAAGGACCAGGATCTTGGGGGCGTTAGCGTCGAGTCCTTCCCTAAGTTGGTCCATGACCGAAATCACCACCTTCTCGGTAGAATGTCGAGGTCGGAAGCCAGCTTGGCATGGGGCCAGGTAATTACTGTCCTCAATGAAAGTACTCAGAGTTTGAGATACATGCGTCTCCGCTATCTTGCCTAAGTAGGGAAGCAGGGATATGGGGCGGTAATTGGCTAGGGAGGCAGGGTCAGCCCCCGGTTTTTTTAAAATAGGGATGATGGTGGCCGATTTAAATGCGGTGGGAACTAGACCAGAAGAGAAGGTATTGTTTAGAACAGTGAGAGCGGGGACAGGACAAGCCAAGAACACCTGGGCCAGAATACGGGCTGGACACGTGTCAGAGGGAGATCCAGATTTTACACGCTTAAGGAGCGGAGAAAGGGACTCGCTGGTTAGCACCGGGATGGAAGTCAGGCGCTGGGTGTTCTGTGGCGGGGAGCAGTCTAATGAAGAGTTAGATGGAGAGGGAATGCGAGCTTTTATTTGCGCAACTTTGTCAATAAAGAAGTCATTTAGAGAGTTGCACAGTGTCTGGGAGGGTGTAATCGTAGGTGAAGGCCTGTCTGATAGGGCTAACTCGTGTACTGTAGCAAAAATTTCACGTGACTGGTATTCAGCAGCCAAAATGCGTTGGGAAAAGTAGTCCTTCTTAGCTGCTAGAATGGCTTTTTTATATTCTGCTAGCAGGGTGGTATAATGACTTTTGCTAGTAGGACAGTATTTCAACCTCCAAGCCCGTTCAGCCTGACGAACAGTTAGCTTAAGTGTTTTAAGGGCAGGAGTGAACCACTTGTTAGCATGGTGGTGGTGATTTATAGTGATCTTTTTTAAAGGGGCCTTGTTATCCCGGAGGGGGATTATCCAGTTGTCCAGAGTGGCCAGCTGTTGTTCAGGGGGAATGTCGTTAAAGTCTGGGCAGGTGGCAGCTAAGGACTCACAAAAAGCAGGGGTATCCACACGATTCCAGCTACGAACCCACAGGGTCTTAGAGCCACTTGGGACATTTTGTGCGTGGAGATCCAAGGAAAAGGATAATTGGTGATGATCAGACCACGCGCAAGGAGCGATAGACAAGTTGGTAGTGGGAAGGTTGAGAGTCCATATTTGGTCTAATATATGGCCCCGGACATGCGTTGGGGAGCGGACGTGCTGGACAAAGTTCAAGCTTAGTAATGAAGAGGTGAAGTCCTTGGATGTAGGGTCTTCTAAGGGGTCATTGGGCCAAAAATTAAAATCTCCGAGCACGATAACAGAAGCATTGTTGACTACAAGCGGGGCTAGTAATTCCAAAAAAGCAGGGATGAACTGGGAGGGGGTATGTGGGGGTCGATATACCAGCACGCAGGTCACAGGGGACTTAGGTACAGTAGAGCGTGCGATCAGGCAGTCCGTTGTGGATAGGGAGGGGGATGCTAGTGTTTGAAACCTAAGGTTATTGCGGAAAATTAAGGCAACCCCACCGCCGGTTTTACCCTCTGGTCGGTCAGCTCGTAAGATGGAGTACGAGGGAGGAAGTGCCGCCAGGACACTCGGTTGGGAGTCAAGACGATACCATGTCTCAGTTAGACATAATAAGTCGGGGGTGTCCGTATCGAGGAGGTTGAAAATCTCCTGCTGGTGTGCGACTTTTAGGGTCTTGTTGAACATTTCAACAAGCCCATTGCATTGTGGATGATATGTTGTAAATGTAAATGTTTTTGTACTTGTATAGCGCACAGCTACCCAACAAGGGTCTCCCGGCGCTTGTACTCATACCGCTGAGGAACCCTTCCTGGCTTTCCTTGTGAACTGTCCACTCCTGGACACCCCCATGGTGAAACCAGGCATCCCCAGCGCTGTTGGGGGCCGTTGTGGAGATTACGCAAGCTATTGCCCAGAGTTGCAGCGTCTGGCCCATGATTAGAATAGGCGCTGAGGCGAGAATATCAGGTCCGAGGAATTTATGAGCCTGAGACCCGCAGAGGCAGGAATCGAACCCTGGTCCCAGGCCTGAGCTCTGCATCAAGGTCTGCCGCTCTAACCATTTGAGCCACACTTCTCCACTTGATAGGGGGTGGTGAACTTGTAGTTGACACCACACTCCTTCCACATAGCAGTCAAGTATCCTGACATGAAGTTTGCATCTCTATCAGAGACAACCTCCTTAGGAAACGCCACTCTGGATAAAACTCCAAGTAGGGCCCTGGCCACAACAGGAGCTGTAGTGGTCCTAAGGGAAATAGCTTCTGGATACCTGGTGGCATGATCCACTACCACCAGTATAAATCTGTGCCCAGATGCTGTTGGGGGTCCATTGGTCCAACAATGTCAATCCCCACTCTTTCAAAGGGTACCCCCACCACAGGTAGTGGTATAAGGGGGGCCTTTGTTGTGCCACCTGATTTGCCACTGGCTTGACAGGTGACACATGAGCGACAACACTCTTTAGTGTCTTCAGACATATGAGGCCAGTGAAAGTGTGTGGCAAGCCTGTCCCAAGTCTTGTTCTGGCCTAAGTGACCTGCAAGGGGAATTTCATGGGCCAAGGTGAGAAGGAAACCTCTTAGAGACAAGGGGATGACCAGCCACCTGGTAGCACCAGGCTTGGGGTCTCTTGCCTCAGAGTAAAGGAGTCCATCATCCCAATACACTTTATGGGCACCTGTGGCATTCCCTGCAGCCTCAGCAGCAGCCTGCTGTCTGAGGGTTTCAAGAGATGAACAGTCTAATTGAGCCTGCCTCAAGTCTGCCCTGGAAGGTCCCCCTGTCCCAAGGAACTCAACCTATTCAGGTTCAAGCCCCCCGTCTCTAGGACAGTTCCTTATGGGGTCTGTAGGTCAGTCTCCTTTGAGAGCTGATCCTCACCTTGAGGTAAGGAGGAAGGCACTGCCTTAACCCTACTGTTCTTCTTCTTGGTTAGTGTCTGGTCCATTGTTCCAGGATCCAGCACTAGTTCAGCTGGGCATTTTTTGGCCTGTGACCTAGTCACAGCAGTCACAGCAAGGACATGTGCTGACAATCCTAACATTTCCACATGAGTCCTATACTCCACATCTGACCATAGGGAGGATTCCAAATCATTGCCCAGAAGACAGTCCACTGGGAGGTCTGAACTAACAACAACCCTTTTGAGGCCATTTACCCCTCCCCAGGAGAAATTAACAAGTGCCATACTATGGGTGGTAGTGACATTGCTAGCATTGGTCACTAGGTAATCTGTACCTAGTATTACCTGATCAGGGTCCACAAAGTTTGGTGTCACCATAGTGACACTGGCACAAGTGTCCCTGTAGGCCTGAGCCAATTTTCCATTGATTAAAGGCATCTGCCTGTACTTGCCCAGAGTACTGGGACTTATTGTAGGGTTCAAATCCATGCCCCAGTACAAACAAGAACAGCCTGGGTAGGTACTCGGACTAGGTCAGAGCCTGCCTCAGATACCAATGTCAACTCCACTAAAGTCTTAGGGGGAACACTACCACCACTAACTGAACTAGGGGTTGCAGGTGCCTTAGGGGCAGTAGTGGTAGGAGCTGGGCCTTTCTTGGTGCACTCACTAAACCAGTGAGTATTACTTTTACAGTATTGGCACCATGGCTTCCTCTGACCATTGTTCTTCTTCTTTTGGGAATTCTGGGACCCACCCTCCTTAGATTGTTGGGACCCTGTTGAAGACTTCTGGTCATTTTGCTTATTCTCATTACCCTTCTGGTCTGCTTTCTTCTGGCCACCACCCTGGTTCTGGTTCTGCTGCTTGACCCTTGTCCTGACCCATCTGTCTGGCTTCTTTCCCAATTCTTGGGGAGAGGTCAGATCTGAGTCAATAAGGTGCTGATGCAACAACTGATTTTGACAATTACTTAAGATTTGTTCTCTCATAATTAGATTATACAATCCTGTGTAATCAGTAACTTTACTTCCCAGTAACCAGCCTTCAAAAGCCTTAGTGGCACAATCAACAAAGTCAGCCCAATCCTGAGACTGAATTTTCTGGGTGTCTCTGAACAGCAACCTGTACTGCTCAGTTGTTAAGCCAAACCCATCAATCAGTGTATTCTTCAGGACTTGGTAATTGTTAGCATCCTCAGCTCTAGTAGTGAGGAGCTTATCTCTACCTTTGCCTTCAAAGGAGAGCCACAGAATAGCTGCCCACTGACTCTGGGGGATGCACTGGACAGTGCAGGCCTTCTCCAAAGCAGTCATCCATTTGTGGATGTCATCCCCTTGTTTAAAGGGGGGCACTATTTTACTCAGGTGTCTAGTATCAAAACTCCTGTCTTTTTCTCTAGGGAAAATGCTGCCACTAGTGGGGTCTGCCCCACTCAATTTCTGCTCTCTGGCAAAGGCAAGTCTTTCTTTGGCAAGGGCAAGTTCTTCCCTCTCAATCCTCAGATTGACTTCCCTCATTTTAGCTTCATGCTCTCTTCTCTGAGGGGATGTCATCCCTCTGTGAGAAGATGCCTGAGAGCCGTTGGTATGAATAGATCTGTTAGAGCCTCTGGAGAGAGACCTAACTCGTCCATTCCCAATGTTAAGCCTGCCTGAGAGTGGGCCTGGGGGTCCCCCAGTTCCATTCTCATGCCTGCTGAAGTTGGTCCTGGTGAGCCTACTGACTACTACCTGACCTTTGTCTGCCTCATCCCTTGACAACTCCTGTTCCTCTTCCTCCTCTTCACTTTCTGTTCCATTGAGGTTGAGGTCAGGGTCCCCAAGGGTTCCCTCTAAGGGGGGCATGCTCCCATCTGGATTAGAAGGGCCTGTGTTAGAAGCCCTCCTGGCATCATGAGTCTCTAAGAGACCTATCAGAAAATGAGTGGTAGGGTTAGAACCCTGTTTTAGTTTCCTGGAGGTACACAATCGTCTCATCTCCTGGAAGCTAAGAGCTGCATATCTGGAAGTGACCTGTGGAAGGTCATCAACCACAAGGGGGCCCTCTGTGTTCCCTCCTGTGGTAGACATGCTTTTCTAGTGAGGTGTAAGTGGTGCACTTACCTACACTATTTGTTTGCCTACTGATCCCATGCTAAGAGTTGTAGTCAGGGTGTGCTAAGCCCTGTCACACTACAACAGCTGGTTCAGTAGAACTCAGAGTATTCTAAGCTAAGTTATATGTACCTTGGTACTTATGTGATCTTTCAAATGATATTCTTAGGATACGTGTGAGCAACAGCAAGCTCAAATCCCAACCGCTGGACACCAATGTGAGAAGTTGGCCTGATATATAGTGCTCACTATTCTAGTGATCACTGTGTATCATTCCAAACGACCCTTATTGATGATTGGTTGTTAGTCAACCTTATAGACCAGCTATCCTAGTAGCGTGGACAAAAGCAGTCTTTAGGCTAAACTCTAGAGGGCGTGTTAAGCCAGCTGTTTTACCATCACATATACCCCTTGAACACCAAGTGAAAGGACACCACACAAGTTGTTATAAAAATAAAGTATATTTATTAATAACAAGTCTACCCTGAACTCTTTATGAGTCAGGGAGCTAAGCACAATACAAAACTCTTACGAAAATACTACAAGTTGCACAATTTACACAAATGTCCGAGGGGCACGAAAAACCATATACTCTAAAAGTGGAATGCGAAATGCTAGCAGGTGAGTAACACGATACAGAGGCTTCAGGACCGCTAGGACTACCTTACTGAACCCTAAGGTTAGGAGCAGGAGGCCTAGGGAGATCGGGTGCAGAGTGTGAACTCTTACGCGGGATGCGGGACAAAGTCTATGGATGCTAGCAATTCTAAAGTTACTGTTTCCGGACGAATCCGACTAGGTAGACTAAAACGAAAAAGGATCTGGACACTTGGATAGTGAACCTGCGTTGGAGCACCGAAATGCTCGGGTTACCTAGCCCAGGGGCTGCGGCTGCATAGGGTTCAAAAGACGTCGGGAATCCTCGTATTAGTCTATGGAGCCTGAAAGAAGATGTTGCTGGCAGGCGACCAGTGAAGATGTTCGATGTGATTGAAGGCTGGATCGGTGATGGAGATGACCTGAAAGCACAGGGGACTCAGTTCTTAATCACTAGCCAGTGATTGTGTGGGCACCAGGATGGCACCGGATGAGGTCACCGCTATCAGGTGAGTGCGCGACGCTGGACTCTGCAGCCACACGGGCCAGGAGGCGTTGTCGGCGACCAGGCTGGAGGTGCGAGTTGTCCCACAAGGGTGTCTGCTGTTGGCGATGCTGGATCCAAGCTTGGAGCAACAAACCTTGGCAAATGGCAACCCCACGCGGTGGAGTCAAAATGGCGTCTGGAGTGGACCAGGAGGGTCCAGGGTGCTCCTCTTTTGGAAGGGAGCAGGGGCCAGTCTGGAGCAACCAGACCAGCGGTGAAAACGTCGTGGTACGTTGTCAGGAGGGCCACTAGCCAACGGGCAAGTGACCGGACAACGTGGCAAGCAGCAAAGAAGCAGAAGGGCCCCACACAGATCTCGTGGATGCTGGGGGGCTGGACTTCGGTGCTGGAGCTGCTCTGGGTTGGGGCTTCTCAAACCCCAGTGCACTCACTCGAGGATCCCTCGGCGGTCGTGCTGGTTAAGCGTCGTGCAGGTTTTGAAGATGGCCGGTCCCTCAGGTCTCGTCGCACCCTCGAATCTCAGCTGGGCTGATGATGCAGGTAGAGGTCAGAGATGGCGGGGAATCCGGGTCTCGTCGAACTGGTCAGTATTGATCCGGAGGATGGACGTGCAGCAAACCGCAACTGCTTAGGTGGAGCCTGCTGGTGCAGGGTGGCTACTCCTTAGCCACAAGGGAGAGTCTTCAGAGAATGTCAAGAGTTCCTTTCGTGGAAAGTAGTTCAAGATTCAAGATTATCTAATTTGGGAAGGGGGCCCGCTCCTACCTTTATCCTAAGAAAAGGGGCTGGCACGCGACTAGGTCCTGCCCATGGGTGGGACCAGGAGGGGGTGGTTACACCCCTCTCCTTTGTCCGGTCTCTCCTCAGCTCAGGGGCTGGGGTGCCCCTGGAACTGGTTTGAGCCGGCATATGCACAGTGAGCACCGGGGTGCCACTTGCAGTCACCTTCCTCTCAGCCCTGCCTACCTGGGATGCACAAAACCCTGTCTGGGATGGTGCTAGCACCGCCCCTGACAGGAAACCCTTTGTCCGAGCTCTCCTCGCTGGAAGGACTCCCAGCAGCAGGAGGTCAGACTTGTGTCTGTGGTGGCAGCATCAATTTTGTGATGCTGAGGCTCGAGTTAACTTTAACCGGGGTTCACAGTTACATACATGTCGTGTCCCTCTAGAAGGGTGGAATGCTAACCCCGTCACCAGAATTGGCGAGGGGTTAGTATTCCAATTCGTATGACACCTTACTCGACATGTTTTGATAAAGCGATACCAAAGTTAGCAAATAACCGCGAGGATTATAATGCACTTAAGAGTATATGGTACGCGTTATCATGGAACAGCGATTAGGACTTGGTTCCGCAAGCTGCAAATGGGCTCAGCTCATGCCAGAGCACCATCTCACATAATTCCAAGCACTCTGCCTTCAGGGTTGTTAAGGCCTGCCATAGGAGTGACTGATAGGAATATATGTGTCCATTTTAGGGTTAGATATAGAGATACTATATCTAAAGCAAAGGGTGATTACACCACCTTGCCCCAGCTGTCGTGCAGCCAGTTGTGTCAAATTTGGATGGCCAGCTAGGGGTGGCATAATACATGCTGCAGCCCCTGGTAGGCCCTGGGTACACCTATGCCCTGGATACCTAAGGTATGCTGTACAGGGACTGATAAGGTGGCCCAGTACCAATTGGTAAATGCACCTAAGGTACATGTATGTCAATTTAGAGAGAGAACAGCTAGGCTGTGGGCCTGATTAGCAGGCCCACAGCCAGGGAAAGTCGTAAACCAGTGAAGCAAAAAGCAAAAATCGGGGGTGACCATAGGATTGCAGACCCCACTCTCCTACAAGCAGTTTCACAGTCCCTCCTCCGAGGATGGTACTGCTTGGGTATTTGTTCAAAGGTAAGGAATCTGCAACTTGATGTCTCTATCAGAAGGACAAGTTACTTACCTCCGGTAACGCCTTATCTGGTAGCCCTAGATTCTGCCCCACCCATCCTCCCAGCTCTGCGGAATTGGTTTTAAGTATCTGAAAGAAACAGGTTAGTGTTAGATTCCTTACCTCAGAATATCCCAGGGGGGGCAGACTGGATCCGGAAAGTTTTGCGTAGCAGTACCCCTGCACGTCGGTAGGCGTCTGCTGCTCCACGTCCGTCGTCGGCATCGTGATCGCCGGGATGACGTTGTCGGAGTACTTGGACGCCGCCTTCGCGCGCTGACGTCAGTTCTTCTTTTTTCCACGCCAGCAAGTGCAGATTCGGGAAGAGCAGTACTCCTAGTCAATTTTTGACTAACTATTTTGATCTATTTTGGATCATTTCTCGAGTCGACCTTCGACTTGCGGTGCTGGTAGGGATGCCTGGGTTTTAGCCTTGCGGGGACTGTCATCGACTGATGTCAGTGACCGACCCCCAACGCCGGTGCCTTTACTATCTCGGGGCCGACCATGATGACAAGGCGTGCCCCGACTGCCGGGCCCTAACCGCGAAAGCTAGGCAGGAGCAGTCCCATAAGCGACTCCAGCTCCGGCAGTTGGCCCAGCATCGCTCGAGGTCTCGGTCTAGGAGGAGGTCGAGGGACCAGTCGCGGGGCCGCAGTCATCGCCGCTCGACGAGTCACCACCACTCGTTGGGCTCCAATTCCTCAGGTAAGTTGAGGCACTCGAAAAAGAAGTCGAAGAGGCGTCATCACTTTTCTGACTCCCACCGACGCTCGCGCGACGCGGCCGGGGGTTTGGGTGACACCGCCCACGCAGATCTGCCGGAGCCACAAGCGCCGCGTCCAGCTCCACACCCGCCAGTCCCTGGGCTGCACGTGACGCCGGAGGAGATACGTAACTTCCTCATGGCCATGAGGTCTCACTTCCCTCCGTCGGACCCTGTCGAGGTGCCTTCGGGCCCTGCGGGTCCGTCTGGGAGTCCTAGCGGGCCGGCGCCGTCGACAACTCCGGTCCCGACGCAGCAGGATCCAGGCCTGGATCCATGTCGTCGCCAGTCGACCTTACAACCCCTCCGCTGGCGCCAACCCCGAGGGTGTCGCCCATGACGCCGTCCCCGGACGACGATGTCCCCAGTCCCAGCCCCGATCCGGGCCCGGCGTCAGACCGGCGCCGCCTGGCGCCGTCTTCGACGCTGAGAGGTGAGCAATGTGGCTCAATCGTTAGAGCGGCAGACCCTGATGCAGGAGTCTGGCCGGGACCAGGGTTCAATTCCCGCCTCAGCGGTTCTCGGGCTCAATTTCCTCGGACCTGATAATTCTCGCCTCGGTGCCTATTCTGATTATGAGCCCCACTCTGCACCTCTGGGCAATAGCTTGCTTGATCTCTACAACGGCCCCAACAACGCTGAGGATGCCTGACTTCACCTTGGGGGTGCCCAGGAGTGGGCTCATCACAGGGAAAGGCCAGGAAGAGTTCCTCGGCGGTATTCGTACAAGCGCCGAGATGCCTACGGGTAGTCGTGCGCTATATAAGTGCGTAATTATCCTTTTTTTTTATTAACCTACGACACAGCTCCATCATTTTTCCCTTACTATCAGGAGATGGATGACGAGGAGGACTGGGAGGGGTCTGAGGACCCTCTGGCACAGTAGTGCCAGTGGAGCCAGGACTGGGCTGACGAGCTGGGGGAGGCCAGCTGGTCTGGACACTTCGCCCAACACTGGATTTGTCTCCCCTCCTACCGTGGCTACGGAGGAGGGGGCTGCTTACAGCGTGGTGTTGACCAAGGCGGCCAAGGCCTTGGCTCTTGAGCTCCCTGTCGCGGCCGTGAGGACTAACCTCCTCACTGAGGTGCTCAAACCGCAGGCAAGCTCCTCGGAGCCTCTACTGCCGTTTAACAAAGCCGTCACTGATGTTCTGATGGGCACCTGGTCCAAGCCCTCTACAGGCCTTCCTGTGGATCGGAACGTGGCCCGACACCACCCGCCCGGCTCCGGGCGACCCCTGCTTTCTGTCCACCCACCCCACCCCTGAGAGTCTGGTTATCCAGGCCTCCACTTCCCATACCGCATTCCCGACTGCTCCTGAAGATCAGGAATCCAAAAGGTATGATTAGTTTGGTAAGAAACTGTTCTCCTCACTGAGTTTAGGGCTGCGGTCTGTCAACACCGCTTGCCTTTTGGGCCGTTACACCCACTCCCTGTGGGATACGGTTGCGGAGGTGCTGCCACAGTGCCCAGTGGAGGTCCAGGCATAGCTCACACATGATCTTGCGGAAGGGCGAGATGCGGCACGTTACTCCATCCAATGTGGGCTGGATACCATGGACTTGCTGGGCAGAGCGATTTCAACAACGGTGGCGGTTCGTTGCCACACCTGGCTCAGGTCCGCCAATTTCTCAGCTGATGTCCAGGCCACGCTCATGGACATGCCTTTTGATGGCCGTCGCCTCTTTGGCGACAAGGCAGATAGTGCGCTTGAACATTTCAAGGACTCCAGGGCTACAGCCAAGTCCTAGGGCTTGTCGGGCCAGTGCCAGCAAACTTCTGCCTTTCGCCCCTTTCGTGGCCAAGGAAGGGGCACCCCCACACGTCCTGCCAGCCACAGGCCGCAAAATCAACCTCAGTGTGGCGGCGAACATGGTAACTGCCGTGGCGGTGCCAGGGGACAGCGGCAGGCCCAGTCCACATCCACCCCTGCAGCATCCGCCTCAAAGCCCTCCTAGTCAGTGCTTTCAGGCCCATTCGATGCCAGTGAGGGGCAGGGTTCCCCATCACCTTCCCCACTGGCGCACCATCACATCGTACAAATAATCAACAAGGTCCACCTCAAGTAGAATTAGTGTATATTCTGGTGTTCATGCTGCGACAAGTGACTACGCTGGAGCACCTTTTTATTGAGGGTGCTATGTGAGTGAATGGGAGTGAGTGTCAGTAGGGTCAGGAGTGATAATAAATAAGTGATGTTAAAAAATACCAGGCCTAGTGGTAGAAAAAACTGTTTAATAAACACTGGCTGGTATTGTTAAAAAAGTGATGCGGAGGAACAAAGCAAGTTAATGGGCTTACTCTCCTGTGCGGGTCAACATGTTTTGGGGCGCCATTTATTATCACTCCTGACCCTACTAACACTCACTCCCATTCACTCACATAGCACCCTCAATAAAAAGGTGCTCCAGCGTAGTCACTTGTCGCTGCACTGCCCCGTCCCGCAGCAGGGCGGGAAGACCCCAATGATGAAGCATGACACCAAGGGCCCTTTTGGTGTGTGAGGGGTATTTTAACACAATTTTGTGTATTCCATGAACACCAGGATATACACTAATTCTACTTGAAGTGGACCTTGTTGATTATTTGTACTTTCAGGAGAGGAGGATGCGCCCACATTGGTGCCATTAAGCACCACCTCTTCACTCCCCCCTTTTTTGATATTCTTTGCACCATCACATCGGACAGGTGGGTGCTGCAAATCGTCCGAAGGGGCTACTCCGTCCCCTTCGAGGCGACCCCTCCAGCCATGCCACTGCCGTACCACCACGTGTCGGGGGATCACTTTCAACTTCTGCAAGAGGAAGTTACTGCCCTATTGGCCAAGGGGGCCATCAAGAGCATTCCTGGGCCAGAAGTAGGGTGTGGTTGTTATTCCCACTACTTTCTGGTTCCCAAGAAGGGCAAAGGAGGCCTACGGCCAATCTTGGACCTCCAGAACGTTAACAGCTTCCTCCGGAAGGAGAAGTTCTAGATGCTGACATTGGCTCAGGTCTTAATGCCATAGACCCTGGAGACTGGATGGTGGCGTTGGACTTGCAGGACGCTTATTTCCACATCCCCGTCCTGCCGGCCCACCGGCGCTACCTGCAGTTCACGGTAGGCCACGAGCACGTTCAGTTTACCGTGCTCCCCTTCGGCCTCACCAGCGCCCCACGGGTGTTCACGAAAGTGATGGCGGTGGTCGCAGCTCACCTGCGCAGATCAGGGGTTCCAGTCTTTCCCTATCTCGACGACTGGTTGTTGAAGGCGGGCTCGCCCCAGGCAGTCTTCAACCACCTCCAGACTACGGCCGACCACCTGCATTTGCTGGTGTTCTCCATCAACGTGCCAAAGTCGCACCTGTGCCCCTCTCAGAAGCTCCTCTTCAACGGAGCGGTTCTAGACTCGGCACAGTTTCGGGTTTATCCCCCGAGCAGCGGGTTTGGGATATTCAGGCTCTGATTCCGATCTTACAGCCTTTATCCCAGGTCTCGGTCAGGTTGAAGCTGCTGCTCCTGGGGCTGATGGCCTCCTGTATCCTACTGGTGCCTCACGCCAGGTGGCGGATGCAGGCTCTGCAGTGGGACCTGAAGTTCCAGTGGGCACAGCATCAGGGCAACCTGTCCGACCACGTCCTGATGTCAGAGGGCACTGCGAGACAGTTGCAGTGGTGGCTCACGGACCGTGATTGGGTCAGCGTCAGATCCCTCTCCTTACCCCAACCGGAGAACGTAGTTGTGACGGATGCATCTCTCCTGGGATGGGGGGGGCCACATGGGAGAGGCGGAGATCAGAGGCCTCTGGTCTCCGGCGGTGTCCCGACTCCATATCAACCTTCTGGAGCTGCGGGCGATCCGACTTGCACTGAAAGCATTCCTTATCTCTGTCCGGGGAAGTGTTGTGCAGGTGTTCACGGACAACACCACCGCCATGTGGTATTGCAACAAACAGGGCGGGTTGGGGTCGTGGACCCTTTGCCAGGAGGCTCTGCGCTTCTGGACATGGCTGGAACACCAGGGCGTCTCTCTGGTGGTTCAACACCTGGCAGGTTCCCTAAACGCCAGGGGGGGACAAAGTCAGCCATCGGTGCATGATGGATCACGAATGGCGTCTGAACTCGGACGTGGTGCAGAGAGCCTTGGTTAGATCCATTCGCCACAGAAGAGAACGCGCAATGTCATCAGTTCTGCGCGTTGGAATTTCCAAGGCGGCACTCGCTCGGAGACGCTTTTCATCGCAAGTGGAGTTGCGGTCTGTTGTACGCCTTTCCGCCTATACCACTTCTGCCCAGAGTGCTGTAGAAGATCAGGCGAGACCGGGCCCAAGTCATCCTTGAGGCTCCGGACTGGGCACAAAGATACTGGTATCCCGAGCTACTCAGCATGTCAGTCGATCCCCCGATTCATCTGCCTCTTCAGGAGGACCTTCTGTCGTAGCAGCAGGGGACGGTCCTCCACCCTAACCTGTCCAGTCTCAAACTCCATGCGTGGAGATTGAGCGGCGACAGTTGAGGCCATTTGACTTGCCTCCTGAAGTCTGTGATGTGGTTCTGGCAGCCAGGCGTCCCTCCACAAAATCGGTATACGCCTGTAGGTGGAACAAATTTGTGGCATGGTGCACAGCAAAGGCTGTGGATCCACTCTCTGCCCCCCTTTCAGAGGTTCTCCTCTTTCTTCTTTCTCTCGCCCAGCAGGGCTCTGCTCTGAGCACTATCAAAGGCTACCTCTCTGCCATTTTACCCTTCTTGGGGCTTCTGGATCCGCCTTCTCTTTTCAAGTTCCCTGTTGTAAATAGATTCTTGAAAGACATCACACACATTTTCCCTCATGTTCCTTTTGTGATGCCTCAGTGGGACTTGAACCTTGTTCTAACCTTTTTGATGTGCGTCCTTTCGAGCCAGTTCACAATTGTCCTCTACGTCTTCTGACTCTTAAAACAGCATTCCTGGTTGCCATCACCTCTGCCAGGAGAGTGAGTGAGCTCCAGGCTCTATCTTCTAAGCCTCCTTTCCTCTCTGTCCATCTGGACAAAGTTGAGAACTCGTCCTTCTTTCCTGCCCAAGGTGGTTACAGCCTTTCATATCGGGCAGTCCATCGCCTTGCCCACCTTCTTTCCGCCTCCGCAACGCTCGAAAGAGGAAGAGAGGCTCCATCGTCTGGACCCAAAACGTGCGCTCTCCTTCTATCTTGATCGCACACACCAGTTCAGGGTGGACGACCAGCTCTTTGTTGGTTACGTGGGCGCTAAGAAGGGACGGGCGGTGCACAAACGGATCATCTCTCGGTAGGTCGTTTTGTGCATCAAAGTTTGCTAATCCTTGGCGAAAAAGGAACCTCATGTTGGGCTGAGAGTCCATTCCACTTGGGCCACGGAGGCTACTACTGCCCTGGGTCCGGGGGTCCCCTTGCAGACATCTGTCAGGTGGCTACGTGGGCCTCGCTGCACACGTTCGCTAAGCACTACTGCCAGGACAGCCAAGTCCAGAGAGATGGCTTTTTCGGCCGTTCCATTCTCCAGGACTTTCTGGTGTGATCTTGGTTCGCAGACCCACCACCGTAGTTGGTATTGCTGAGGTATCTATTTTAAGGTAAGGAATCTAACACTAACCTGTTTCTTTCAGATGCACAATTTGCTTACCTTCGGTAACAATATATCTATAAGAAACAGTAGTTAGTGTTAGATTCCTTACCGACCCACCCATCCTCCCCGTTCTGCGAACCGATATCTAGGGTCAAGGTATCTCCCTTTGATGGCCCTAGTTTTTTGTATGGCACCAGTGTCGGTCTCTGGCATGGCTCTGCGTTCCTGGCGCAGAAAGCTATGTACAAGAACTGATGTCAGCGTGCGAGGGCGGCGTCTAAGTACTCAGATGACCCCATCCCGGCGATCACGACGCCAACGACGGACGCCCGGCGATCACGACGCCAACGACGGACGCAGAGCCGCAGACGAAGCCTACCGACGCGCAGGGGTACTGCTACGCAAAACTTTCCAGATTCAGTCTTACGCCTGGGGATATTCTAAGGTAAGGAATCTAACACTAACTACTGTTTCTTACAGATATATCGTTACCGAAGGAAAGTAACTTGTGTGTCAGTGATGTTCCTCTTCAGGGCCCTAGTTGTTCATTTTTTAACACACCATGGTCAAGCACTTCATGGCTTCGCACTTCTGGCATGGGAAGTCATCAAAAGTACTGACGTCAGCGTGCCGGAGTGGCGGTTATAATAACAACGCATACGTCACGACGATGACGAACACGACGCCGACGACGCCACGCGGAGTCAACCAGCGCCACTTATGGGCGCACAGGGGTACTGCTAAGAAAAATCTTCCTGATCCAGCCTGACGCATGGAAGTTCAAAGGTAAGGAATCTGCAGCTAGATCATGTCTCTACCAGATAAGGCGTTACCGAAGGTAAGTAACTTGTCCTTCAGACTTATCTTCTGCCTATCAATGTATAAATCAGCCCCTAAGTCTTTGTAGCTTTCCCCAGACTTCAGTGTATAGTGTACAGCTATGTTGATTAATCCTGTTTTTTTTCTATTTCAGTACAACAGATAAAACAGAGAAAGGTTATCTCCTGGGGTATCCAAATACAAGAAGAGACAGTGAGTTTGAAAGGGGACTGACTGCATCAACCTTCTGCGTCTGCCGTGCTCTACTTCATGCTTCAATGCTCTGGGGAAGCCTTACAGATGAAAAGGTTGGAAAATATTTCATATTGTTGAGTGTGTTGTAGCTGGGCTGCTCTGTAATATTCGCAGTTCTACACAGGCAGAAATGGCACAGTACACAGACATTCCTTATTTTTCCCATATAAGAATGTACTTGAATATTGTACTTCGATAGTACGTTATGCAAGGTTCTCCCATGTATCATTTAAACTTTGGCGGGCAGACCAATGAGGCTACATTGGTTTCAAGCTTCCTATCCTTTGTACCTGACAGCTACCTTAGCTTCACTCCTCTGTCAGTTTTTTCTCTCAAACTACTATTGTTCTCGATTTTAGCAATAAACACTTCTTTCTCAGCTATCATGCACCTATCTAGCTCCCTCTGCCAAACCGCCACTGCAGGTGGTCAAACTCCACCCCATCCCCTAGCAATTTCCCTCTTAAATAGTGTGAAACCTAACGTTCCAAACTGCTGTTCTATCTCCGTATGATCAGTCGCCTCCCATATGTTGAGCAGGCCCAGTCGTGGCGTCAAAGTAAGCGGCTTCCCCAGCGCGGAATGCATATGTGACGTAATTCTGTCCCAACGGCTCTATATCATCGGGCATTCCCATATCATGTGGTAGAATGTGGCTGACTGCCGACAGCCCCTTAGACAAAGATCGTCTGGCCTAGCCCCAATCCTCGCAAGAGTGACCCCAGTCAGATATGAACAGTAGAAAATACGGAGTTGGATAAGGCGGAATCTAAGCGTGATGGCAGCCTCTCTGGGAGGCATTAACGCCTGCCTCCAATCCTCTTCCTCAATTATCCCTACGTCCCCCTCCCACTTCTCTTTAAGCTTCCCAAAGGAGTCAGGCACATTATTACTAAGTTTCTTATAAGTGAGGGAGGTCGCCTTGGTGTGCAGCTGCCCGTCCAACAGACGGTCCTCCAGAGGGGATGACTCCGGTATATCTACACAGCTAGGGAACGCCGTCATCAAAGCATGTCGTATTTAAAGATAGCGAAAGACCTCACTGGGCCCCAGCTGGTATGCCTTCTGGAGCTCCTCAAACCGAAGGATTTTACCTTTCTTGATCAAGTCAACAACCTTCGAGATACCAATCATATCCCATTTATCGAATCCCGGGTATTGACAAAGCATACCTATATATATATAAATTTCTTTATTCGGCTTTTCGCCTAGGAAAACCATAAAAGGAACATTTAAAAATACATTTACACATATTTACACAAACATACAATTTACAGTTCATTGTTCCAAAGAAATTCATAGACAAGCATTCATAATGATCATTTCAATTAATTAAGTTAAAACTAATCCCAGGTTGTTTTTCAAAGATTTCTTCTATGTTTCCTAATACATTTCAGGAAATTTAAAACGATGTAACAAACAGATTCAGAGTCAAGCATTTGGAGGCGGAACATTGCAGGGCGATATTGCCTAAGACCCCATCGCCTCAATGTTGGTAAAATCCAGATTCTCCTGTGTGGGTGGTGAAATTTACAAAACATGATAACATGTATGTTAGATTGTTTCGATTCCCCATCACAAGGACATAAAGGGAGAGTTTGGTCCCAACTGTTACTTTCGGGGAATGTCACCAGTCTGAAAAAAGTGTCCAATCTGAATCTTGTTAGTAACATCCTCTCATATGTAGAGAGCTGGAGGGTTAGGTACGGCTGGATGGAATATGTTATCTGGACCATATTTGCATGCAAAACTGAAGGTTTTGACGCCTCAGACAACAGAGACAACAGTCTCAGTGACTCTAAATAACTGAGTGCTAAGTTCTTTAGAACCTTCCTAGGTAGGTTGACCAATGTCTCTGGTTGGAGATAATATTCCTCTAGGCCGAGATCTTTTAAAAAATTTCTAACACAGCTGAGCCACTTTACTTTTTGGGACTGATCAAGAGTCATGGTGTCAGCTATAATTGCCTGGGTGAGAGCGTTTTTGACCGAGGTCCAAACGCGTCTCCACAGCATCAGTGGTTGGATCTTTATCAGATCTTCTATGTAAGGTATTCCTAATTCCAGGTGCAAAGCGTAGGTTGATGTTCCTCTCGGGGTAGCTAGAAGGAATCTTAAAAAAGTATTTTCCACTACCTGGAGTGTGTCCCCATACTCCCGCTCCGTACAAGGCAATGGCCTGACATATCACGCTATGGATTTTCAGGAGCTCCACTGGGCCCTCCTCCCCAGTCTCTGGGAGAAACTCATTAAGGCAGCGGTGGATCTTCTGAACAAATGACACCTTGTCTCCACTGCTGGCCTCCACAACAGTTTTTCATCTACCATGATTCCGAGGTATGGGTACTGGGGAGTGACCTCAAGTTTTTGATTATCGAGGTAGATGTCTTTTACTCGTTTTTTCCTAGAACCAGTGGTCATAACAAACGTTTTTTTAACGTTCACTTTCAGGTCAAGCCCACCCATAAAGGCCGTGTACCTATTCAGAGAGTGCTGTAATTCTCGCGGTGTGCGTGCGAGAATGACAGCGTCATCGGCATAGAGCAAAGCGGGGATCAGGCACTGTTTTACACGTGGGAGGTCCTTGGCCCCCCTCAACATCTCCGCCTCCAAACCATTGGTGTAGAGCGAGAAGAGGAAGGGGGCCAGGACACAACCCTGCCTGACTCCACGCTCTACGCTGAAAGACGTTGTCAGCTCTCCATTCAGACCAAATCGCACTCTGGCCGATGCTCTAGAATAGAGTTCCCTCAAGAAGTCTAAAAGGGGGGGATCCACGCCCATTTGCCCTAAAACCGTCCACAGTTTCGTATGCGACACGCAGTCGAAAGCTGCGGACAGGTCTACATAGACCATGTACACCGTATTGTTCTTTGCCTGCATGTATTTCCCCAGAATCAGGCTAAGATTTAGGGCCTGCTCCACCGTTCCGAACCCCTCTCGAAAGCCGAACTGGATTCTGCGGTGTCATTTCGGTAAGCCTGCCCGTCTAACCCAGACGGGAGTTAGCCAATTTCCATACCTGCAGCGTTTGTTGAGTGGGACCTACAAAATGCGTCTTAGTGCTAGAATAAAGTGTCCCAAGGTATCCAGATCCATCCATCTGATATCTATCCAAAGCACATGCCGGATCATCCGGCTGGGCGTATAGCCACCTATTCACAGTCACCAGTTGTGAGGCCCAGTAGTACAGTTGTATGTCGGGTAGTGCAATTCCCCCATCGTACTATCCCTTCATCAATTTCTGAAGTGCAATCCTCGAACCTTCCCATCACAGAGTAGCGTTAGCACCTCACCTTCCACTGCCGTAAAATAAGCATCTGGAACTCTATATGGACAATTCTGAAGAATATAGAGAAACCGCGGAAGGGCAAGCATCTTAAAAAGAGCAGCACCGCCAACCAATGACAATGGCAAAGATCTCCAATGTTGGACGTCAGCCCGCAATCTTGCCAACAAGAGCTGTGAGAAGTTGGCCTGATATATGATGTCCACTAGTTCTAGTGGGCACCTTGTATCAGTCCAAACAACCCTTATGGTGATTGGTTGTAAGTCAACCTTATAGACCAGCTATCCTAGTGGTAGCATGGACAAAGCGGTCTTAGGCTAAAACTTCCGAGGGCATGTAAAGCCAGCTGTTTTACCATATGTAACCCCTTGAATGCCAAATGAAAGGACACCACACAGGTTATATATAAAATATATATGTATTTATTTCTAATACAACCCCCCTGAACTCTTTATGAGGTCAGTGGCACAAGCACATAACAAGTAACTTAATTAGCATACAATAAGTTGCGCAAAATACGGTCGGGCCCTAGGGGCACGGGAAACCATATACTAAAATAGTGGTATAAGAACCACGTCACGAACAAGGAGTAGGCCTAGGGCCTAGGGAATCGCTGGGGCTACGCTGTACTACCAAAGGTTAGGAATGGAAGGCCCACGGGAAGCGTATGCAGAGTCTTTACTCATACGCGAGTTACCATAGAAGTCAATGGGAACTTAGGAAATAGAAAATAGTGAATTAAGGACACTTCCGGATGGACTAGGAGGAAGCTACTGAAAACTAGGACACTTGGATAGTCAATACCCACAGGAGCACAAGAGTACTCGTGTTACCTCACCCACGGGAGGCGGTGCATAGGTGTCAATTTGTGTCTGGTTTCGTTGCTGGATCCTATGGAGACCTGTAAGAAGATGCTGCAGGCGACCAGGACGAAGATGTCCAGGTGGATCCAAGGGTGGATCGAGGATGAAGAGTACCTGAAAGCAGAGGGGACAGAGTCTGGATCACTAGCCAGTGACCAGGAAGGAACCAGGAAGGAACCAGGCGGTGTCGCGAAGCAATCAGGTGATGTCGTGAAGCTTGTCTCTGCAGCCACGTGGACCAGGAGGTGTCGAGGATGACCAGGAGCTGGATACGAGCTGTCCCACGAAGGATCTTGCTGATGGAGGAGTCGACTTCTGGATTGGAGTCAACAAGCCTTGGCAAAGGCAACCCACGCAGGAATCGAAGATGGCTTCTGATGCAGACCAGCAAGGTCTGAGTGGCTTCTCCTTTGCCGGGAAGCAGGGGCCAGTTTGGAGCAACCAAACCAGCGGTGAAGATTCAAGGTTTCTTCGCCACAGAGGCT
The DNA here is from genome assembly GCF_964263255.1 of Lissotriton vulgaris. Taxonomy (NCBI): domain Eukaryota; kingdom Metazoa; phylum Chordata; class Amphibia; order Caudata; family Salamandridae; genus Lissotriton; species Lissotriton vulgaris. Next base: position 1,539,508,438 of record NC_141696.1, on the reverse strand, counting down.
ACTAACTAGCGGGCTACAACCGGACTGACGCGTCGAGCAGGAAAATGCAGAAGGGCCCCATGCAGAACTTGTGGAGTGTGGGGGGTGATCTTCAGTGCAGATGGTGCTCGGGGATGGAGCTTCTCAATCCCCAATGCACAACTTCGAGGGTGCCTCAGAAGCTGCACATCTAGCAATTCGCAGGTTTTCCAAGATGGCCAATCCCACGTCTCTCGTCGCCTCCACGGATCTCAGCTCTGCTGCAGATGTGGAAAAGGGGTCAAAGAAGTCTGGCAGTCTGGGTCTTGTCAGGCTCTGTGCTCGGGTTCCAGCGGGAACGTCGACAAAGCAAGCCGTTGAACGCTGGTGGTGCCTGTTTGCACAGGGTGGTCACTCCTTGGCCACAAGGGAGATTCTTCAGTCTTCAGCTTCAGCAGAATGTCGAAGGTCCAGAGTTTCGTTTCAAGTTTCAGTTCAGAATAATCTAAAATCTCTAGACTCAGCTCCTACCTATATACTAATCTAAGGGGCTGGATTACCTGCTAGGTCCCTCCTATGGGTGGAACCAGGGAAGGGGGTGGTTACACCCCTTTCCCTTTGTCCAGTTTTACGCCAGAGCTGGGGCTGGAGTGCCCCAGCAACTGGTTTGAACTGGGCTATGCATGGGACACCTTGTGTGCCCCAGGAAGTGTCTCATTTCATTCAGGCCTCCCTGTCCCAATACACTAAGGCCTGTCTGGGGTGGTGCTAGCACCTCCCCAGGCAGGAAACCTATTGTCCAAGCCTCCCTGACTGGAAGGACTCCCAGCAGCAGGAGGTCAGACTCGTGTCTGTGGCAGCAGCGTCCATTTTGTGACGCTGGGGCTCAGGTTAACTTTAACCGGGATCGTCAGGAACAACATGTCTTCTCCCTCTAAAAGGGTGGAATGCTACCCCCGTCGCCAGAATTGGCGAGGGGGTAGTATTCCAAAGCGTATGACACCTTACACGACATGTTTCGATAAAGCCAAACCAAAGTTAGCATTAACCGCGAGGATTATGGTAAGGCGATATCATAGAACAGCTATAAGGACATGGTTCCGAAAGCTGCAGACAGGCTCAGCTCATGCTAGAGCACCATCTCACACATAATCAACCACTCTGCCTTCAGGATTGTTAAGGCCTGCCATAGGATTGACTTATAGGTTACTATGTGTCTATATAAGGTTAGCTATAGAAATACTATATCTATTTTTTTTTTGTCCTCATATTTGCCACCAGATGGAATAACTCTAGATGGAAACTCTCAATTCTGCCAACATAGTGCCTAACTGTGCGCCCTGGAATATTTTATGTTTAGCTTTCGAAAAGTCTCCCAGAGGTAGGTTTTCTACTAGTCCAACTCCCCTGATGGATGTCTCTATACCTTGTCTTGGGGAGGGCCAGACCACAAACCCCTGGCATAATCATTGGACGTTTGTTATCTAACTATCCGACCATTTTATCAGTGGAGCCCAAATCTTTGCTGCTACCTCTCCTCCACACAAGAGGTCTGTTTTACTAATAGCCATGATGTTTTTTAGGCAGTCTGCAAACCTAGGAGGGGCTAAAGATTTCCATTCTCTACAGATCTCCCTCCTGGCGATTACGATCACATAGAATATAAACTGGGTGATACTATCTCTGATATCATAATCATCTAGCAAACCCATAAAAATCAGTCTCGGGCTACATGTGACTGGTCTAAACAGTACCTCCTCCAGAAAGATGCAGACCGATGACCAGTAGTTTTTAATCTCTATACAGTCTACAAAAATATGTAAATCGTCTGCCTCTGTATATTTGCATCTGGGGCAGAAGTGTGGTGTTCCCAATATTTTTGAGAGCTTGGAGGGAGTCCAATAGACCCTGTGTGCCGTGTAGAGATGGTTTCTTCTGAGGTTGGCTGGTTTTATTGTTTTTTGAGCTATTACAAATAAATCTGTCCAAACCTCCGATTGTTTCTCCGGATCATCTCCTATTATATCCCCCCAGAGTTTCGAGATCTCTTCCTCCTGCCTGTCCTTTGCCCCAATTAATATGTTATACCATGCTGAGACCTCACCCTTCCACCCTTCTTGTCTGTTAACTAAATCTAAGAATTCGTAGCCCACTGTTTCTGACTCCCAATTTTGGCTTCCCCACCATGATGATAGTTGATAGCATTTAAACTTCGCGAGGGACCCACCTGTCAGATTAGATATAGATGCCCAGTCTAATAGTTCTTGATTAACCTGGAGATCTCCCCATCGTTTATAAACCGGCCTCTCTCAAGGGAAGAGAGAGTCGGTCTAAAAGGCATTCCGGTGTTCCGGGGGAGTGGCAAATTGGTGCCAAAAAGTTATAATAGGGGATTTTCCATATTTTGCAGACTGTTTGCCATAGTTTTAAAGCTGTTAGTAGAATTTTAAGGCGGACTTTTTTGTAAAATTTTTGGGCGCCGAATTTGAACACAAAAAATTCAAGTCCCTTAGGAAAATCGGATAACAAAGCTTGAAACAAACGACCATGTGACGATGAGTCTAACTTATTGGCTGAAATGCGTAACAGTAGAAAAGCAAATGTGGGAGAGCCAGTCCACCTATTTTTAGCCCCCTCCTCAGCTTCTTCCATGCAATTCTTGGTGACTTGGATGCCCAAATGAATGAGCTAAATTTTCCCTGAAGATGTGAAATATCTTTATTATGAAATGTCAGTGGGATGCTATTAAATAGAAAAGTCACTTTAGGTAATACTATCATTTTAATTAAATTAACTCTTCCGTAAATACTAAGAGCAAGACCATCTTTGAAGAAGTTTAGTTATCTCTTTTACCACAATCTGCCAGGATACTTTGGGTGTGTCTTGTAGTTTTTGAGTGAAGTGTATACCTAGGTACCTGATCTTTGATTTTGTATCTGGTATAGGAACCGGACTATTCCAGCTCATGATGTCTGTTTTATTTTTGTTAATACCATAACCTGAGACTGCTTCATATTCCTCTGTTAGATTAAATAACTTCGGGATAGCATCTAATGGGTTAATGGTATATAGCAACAGGAATACTATATCTAAGCAAGGGGTGATTACATGACCTTGCCCCAGCTGAGTGATCAGCCAGTTGTGTCCATGTGAGTGGCCAGCCAGGGGTGGCATAATACATGCTGCAGCCCCTGGTAGGCCTTGATCTGAAAGAAACAGGTTAGTATTAGATTCCTTACCTTAGAATATCCCCAGGAGTCAGACTGGATCCGGAAATATTTGCTTAGCAGTACCCTTGCGCGTCGGTAGGCGACGTCCGCGGCTCCACGTCCGTCGTCGGCATCGTGGACACCGTGATGATGTCGTCGGAGTACTTAGACGCCACCTCCGCTTGCTGACGTCAGTTCTTCTTTTTTCCGCGCCAGCAGCGCAGATTCGGAAAAAGTGGTTCCGTAGTCAATTTTTGAATAACTTTTTACGATCCCTTTTGATCATTCTCGAGTCTTCGACTTCGAACTGTGCCAATAGGGATGCCAGGTTTCAAACCCTGTGAGGACTGCGACCGACTGATGTCGGTAACCGACCCTCACCGCCAGTGCCTCCACTGTCTCGGCGTCGACCACGAAGACAAGGCCTGTTCCGACTGCCGAACCCTGACATCGAAAGCTAGGCGGGAGCGGTCCCGCAAGCGGCTCGAGCTCCGGCAGTCAGCCCCACGCCGCAAGAGGTCCCAGTCCGGACGGAGGTTGAGGGACCGGTCGTGGGGTCGGAGCCATCATAGCTTCCGGAGTCACCATCACTCTTCAGGCTCGAAGTCGTCAGGTAAGCACAAGAAGTCGAAGAGACGTCATCGCTCTTCCGACTCCCCCCGACGCTCGCGCGACGCGGCCGGGGGTTCGGGTGACACTGCCCACGCGGCTCTGTCAGAGTCGCAGGCGTTGCGGCCTGCCCCACACCCTCTGGTCCCTGGGCAGCAAGGGACGCCGGAGGACGTCGAGCGCTTCCTTGTGGCCATGAGGTCCCTCTCTCCTCCGACAGGCTCCGCGGCTCCTTCGGGCCCAGCGGTTGATGAGGTGTATTGGAAGGGGTCTGAGGACCCTCAGACACGTGAGTGTCAGTCCCAGCAGGACTGGACAGGTGAACATGGGGATGCCAGTGGTCTGGACACTTCGCCATACACTGGTTTTGTCTCACCTCCTACCGTGGCTAGGGGGCAACCTTCAGTGCGGTACTGACGCGGGCGGCCAGGGCCTTGGGCCTTGAACTCCCCGTCGTGGCCGTGAGGACTAACCTCCTCACTGAGGTCCTTAAACCGCAGTCAAGCTCTGCAGAGCCTCTGCTGCCGTTGAATGAGGCCTTGACTGACGTTCTTTTGGGCACTTGGTCCAGGCCCGCTACAGGTCCGCCTGTAGATAGGAATGTGGCCAGATGCCACCATCCGGCCCCGGGCGACCCTTGTTTCCTGTCCACCCATCCCACCCCCGAGAGCCTGGTCATCCAGGCCTCAAATTCCCAGAACGCATTCCCGTCGGCTCCGCCCGATCGGGAATCCAAGAGGTACGAGCAATACGGCAAGAAGGTATTCTCTTCCCTGAGTTTGGGACTGCGGTCTTTCAACACTGCATGCCTCTTGGGCCGTTACACCCACTCTCTGTGGGACACGGTCACGGACGTGTTGCCACAATGTCCGGCGGAGGTGAACTCACACGCGAGATGCGGTACAAAGTCAATGGACACAAACAAGTTACAAAATAAGTGAATACGGACAGGTCCGACTGGTTACGACTAAAACTACAGGATACCTGGACACTAGGAGAGTCACTCTACCTATGAGCACCGAAGTGCTCTCGTTACCTCACCCACGGGCTGCGGGTGCATAGGTGCGAAGTCGTGTCGGGTTTCTGCGTTGAAGTCTATGGAGCCTGAAAGGAAAGATGCTGCAGGCGACCAGGAGGAAGATATCCGGTGTGATCCAAGGGTGGATTAGAGATGCTGAAGACCTGAAAGCAGAGGGGACAATGTTCAAAGTCACTAGCCAGTGACTGGAGTGGAACCAGGAGTGGAACCAGAGGCTGTAGTCGCGATCAGGTGAAGAGTGGACGCTTGACTCTGCAGCCACGTGGACCAGGTGGTGTCTTCGACGACCAGGATGGAGGCACGAGCTGTCCAACGCAGGCTCTCGCTGTCGGCGGTGTCGGATCCGGATTTGGAGTCAACAGGCCTTGGCAAAGGCAACCCACACGGTGAGTGGAAAAGACGTCTGGTGCGGACCAGGAGGGTCCGGGGTGCCTCTCTTTTGGAAGGAAGCCAGGGCCAGTCTGGAGCAACCAGACCAGCGGTGTTTATGTCGTTGATCGTCGTCTAGGAGTCCACTAGCCATCCGGCAAGTGACCAGACAACGCATCGAGCAGCAAACAGGCAGAAGGGCCCCACGCAGATGTCGTGGATGCTGGAGGGCTGGTCTTCGGTGCAGGAGCTGCTTGGGGCTGGGGCTTCTCAGACCCGAAAGCACTTGGTCGAGGATACCTCAGAAGTCGTGCTGGAAGCGAAGTGCAGTTTCTCCAAGATGGCCGGTCCCATGTGTCTCGTCGCACCCACGGATCTCAGCTGTGCTGCAGATGTAGGTAGAGGTTGGAGAGGACTGGGAATCCGGTTCTCGTCGGGCTCTGAAGTCTGGATCCTCGAGGGAAGACGACAAAGTGAAGACGCTGATGGTGCCTGCTTGTGCAGGGTGGACACTCCTTGCCCACATGGGAGATTTCTCCAGTCTTCTTAGGAGAATGTCGAAGTCCAGAGTTTCTTCTTGCAGAATTTCAGTTCAGGAATAATCTGATTTGGAATGGGCCCAGCTCCTACCTTTATCCTGCTAAAGGGGGCTGTACTATCACTAGGTCCCTCCTATTGGTGGGACCAGGAAGGGGGGTGGTTATACCCCCTATCCTTTGTCCGGTCTTGCGCCAGAGCTGGGGCTGGAGAGCCCCAGGAACTGGTTTGGACCAGTGTATGCACAGGGACACCTTGTGTGCCCCAGGCATGTTTCATTCCTTTCAGCCCTGTCCTACCCAATACACAAAATACTGTCTGGGGTGGTGCTAGCACCTCCCAAGGCAGGAAACCCTTTGTCCAAGCCTCCCTCGCTGGAAGGAATCCCAGCAGCAGGAGGTCAGACTTGTGTCTGTGGTGGCAGCATCCATTCTGTGATGCTTAGGCTCGAGTTAACTTTAACCGGGGTTCACAGTTAGGTACATGTCGTGTCCCTCTAAAAGTGTGGAATGCTACCCCCGTCGCCAGAACTGGCGAGGGGGTAGTATTCCAATTCGTATGACACCTTATTCGACATGTTTTGATAATGCTATGCCAAAGTTAGCAATAACCACGAGGTTATAATGCACTTAAGAGTATATGGTATAGCGTTATCATGGAAACTGCTAAAGGGCTTGGTTCCGAAAGCTGCTGACAGGCTCAGTTCATGCTAGAGCACCATCTCACATAATTCCAAGCACTCTGCCTCCAGGATTGTTAAGGCCTGCCATAGGAGTGACTTATAGGAGTATATGTGTCCATTTAAGGTTTAGATATAGGTATACTATATCTAAAGCAAAGGGTGATTACACCACCTTGCCCCAGCTGATTGATCAGCCAGTTGTGTCAGATTTGGATGGCCAGCCAGGGGTGGCATAATACATGCTGCAGCCCCTGGTAGGCCCTGAGTTCACCTATGCCCTGGGTACCTAAGGTACACTGTACAGGGACTGATAAGGTGACCCAGTATACAATTAGATATATACCTAAGGTACATGGAGTCCATTTTAACAGAGAGAGCAGGAAGCCTGGGGTCCTGAATAGCAGGATCCCAGGCCAACTAAGTCGAAAACCAGCAAAACACTAGGCAAAAAGTTGGGGGCAACCATAGTCAGATATCCAAATCCTACATGGTATTCAAGGGGTTATATATGGTAAAACAGCTGGCTTCACATGCCAAAGGAGTTTAGCCTAAGACTGCTTTGTCCACGCTACCACTAGGATAGCTGGTCTATAGGGTTGACTTACAACCAATCACCATAAGGGTTGTTTGGACTGATACAAGGTGATCACTAGAACTAGTGAGCATCATATATCAGGCCAACTTCTCACAATGCCCAGCGGAGGTCAAGGCTAAACTCGCCCAAGCTCTTGCGGAAGGTTGAGATGTGGCACGTTTTTCCATCAGGTGTAGACTGGATACCACCGACTCACTGGGTAGAGCGATGGTAACGACGGTGGCGATTCATCGCCACTCCTGGTTGAGGTCCGCCAACTTTTCGGCCAATGTCCAGAATACACTCATGGACATGCCGTTTGATGGCCGTCGCCTTTTTGGCGACAAGGCAGACCATGCACTTGAGCGCTTTAAGGACTCCAGGGCTACGGCCAAGTCCTTGGGCCTCTCGGCCCGAGCCAGCAAACGGGTGCCTTTCGCTCCTTTCACGGCCATGGAAGGGGCACCCCAACAAGTGCTGCCAGCCACGCACTGCAGACTAATTTCCAACACGTGGCGGCCGTGGAAACCGCCGTGGAGGCGGTCGGGGACAATGGGGAGGCCAGTCCACACCTACCCCTGCAGCATCCGCCTCAAAACCCTCCTAGTCCGTGCTTTCAGGCCCATGTGACGCCAGCAGGGGGGGCAGGGTTCGCCATCACCTCCTCCACTGGCGCTCTGTCACATCGGAAAGGTGGGGGCTGCAAATCGTCCGAAGGGCCTACTCCCTCCCCTTCGAGGCGGCCCCTCCAGCCATGCCACCGCAATACCATCACATGTCGGGGGATCACTTGCGACTTCTGCAGGAGGAAGTTACGGCCCTCTTGGCCAACGGGGCCATCGAGCGCGTTCCTGGGCCAGAAGTAGGGTGTGGTTGCTACTCCCACTACTTTCTGGTACCCAAGAAGGGCAAGGGGGGCCTATGCCCTATCTTGGATTTACGGAAAGTCAACGGCTTCCTCCGGAAGGAGAAGTTCAAAATGCTGACACTGGCTCAGGTCTTAGCTGCCCTGGACCCAGGAGACTGGATGGTAGGGTTTGACTTGCAGGACGCTTATTTCCACATTCCCATCCTGCCGGCCCACCGGCGCTACCTGCTGTGCACGGTAGGCCACCAGCACTTTCAGTTTACTGTGCTCCCCTTTTGCCTTACAGCGCCCCACGGGTGTTCACGAAGGTGATGGCGGTGGTAGCAGCTCATCTGAGCAGGTTAGGGGTTTCAATCTTCCCCTACCTCGACGACTGGTTGTTGAAGGCGGGCTCACCCCAGACAGTCGTCAGCCACCTCCAGACGACGGCAGACCTCCTGCACCAGCTGGGTTTCTCCAACAATGTGCCGAAGTCACACCTGTGCCCCTCCCAGAAGTTCCTCTTCATCGGAGCAGTTCTCGACTCGGCGCAGTTTCGGGTTTATCCTCCCGAACAGCGGGTTCGGGATATTCAGGCTCTGATTCCGATCTTTCAGCCTTTATCCCGAGTCTCCGGTTGACGCTGCGGCTACTGGGGCTGATGGCCTCCTGCATCCTTCTGGTGCATCACGCCCAATGGTGGATGCGGGCTCTGCAGTGGGACCTGAAGTTTCAGTGGGCCCAGCATCAGGGCAACCTGTCCGACCATGTCCTGATCTTGGAGGGCACTGAGAGGCAGCTGCAGTGGTGGCTCACGGACCGCGATTGAGTCAGCGGCAGATCCCTCTCCCTTCCCCAACCAGAGCACGTAGTTGTGACGGACGCGTCCCTCCAGGGCTGGGGAGGCCACATGGGAGAGGCGGAGATCAGAGGCCTCTGGTCTCCGGCGGAGTCCCGGCTCCATATCAACCTTTTGGAGCTACGGGCGATTCGTCTAGCACTGAAGGCATTCCTCCCCTCTGTCCAGGGGAGTGTAGTACAGGTGTTCAAGGACAACACTACCGCCATGTGGTACTGCAACAAACAGGGCGGGTGGGGTCGTGGACCCTCTGCCAGGAGGCTCTGCGCCTCTGGCAGTGGCTGGAACATCAGGGCGTGACCCTGGTGGTTCAACACCTGGCAGGTTCTCTGAACGCCAGGGCGGACGAACTCAGCCGCGGGTGCATGATGGATCACGAATGGCGTCTAAACTCGGATGTGGCGCAAGGTCTCTTTCTGCAGTGGGGAGAGCCTTGGTTATATCTATTCGCCACCGAAGAGAACGCGCAATGTCATCAGTTCTGGGCGTTGGAATTTCCAAGGCGGCACTCGCTCAGAGATGCTTTTTGTCGCGAGTGGAGTTGCGGTCTGTTGTACGCCTTTCCGCCTATAGCACTTCTGCCCAGACTGCGAAGAAGATCAAACATGACCAGGCCCAAGTCATCCTTGTGGCTCCCGACTGTGCACGAAGGTACTGGTATGCCGAGCTACTCAGTATGTCAGTCGATCCCCCGGTTTGCCTGCCTCTTCAGGAGGACCTTCTGTCGCAGCAGCAGTGGATGGTCGTCCACCCGAACCTGTCCAGTCTCCACCTCCATGCTTGGAGATTGAGCAGCGACAGTTGAGGCCATTTGACTTGCCTCCTGAAGTCTTTAATGTCATTCTGGCAGCCAGGCGTCTCTCCACAAAGTCGGTATACGCCTGCAGGTGGAACAGATTTGTCGCATGGTGCACAGCAAAGGCTGTGGATCCTCTCTCGGCCCCTCTTTCTGAGGTTCTTCTCTTCCTTCTTTCTCTTGCCCAGCAGGGCTCTGCTCTGGGCACTATCAAGGGCTACCTTTCTGCCCTTTCAGCCTTTCTAAGGCTGCCTGATCAACCGTCTTTGTTCAAGTCCCCTATTGTAACTCGTTTTCTGAAGGGCATCACACACATGTTTCCCACTGTTCCGTTTGTGATGCTTCAGTGGGACTTGAACCTTGTTCTTAGATATCTGATGTGCGCTCCCTTTGAGCCACTTCACAACTGTCCTCTCCGCCTTCTTACTCTGAAGACTGCTTTCCTGGTTGCCATCACCTCTGCCAGGAGAGTGAGTGAGCTCCATGCTCTTTTATCCGAACCTCCTTTCCTTTCTGTCCATCCGGACAAGGTTGTGTTGCGGACTAGACCCTCTTTCCTGCCCAAGGTTGTCACGGCCTTCCACATTGGGCAGTCTATCACCTTGCCCACCTTCTTTCCACCTCCGCATTCCTCTAAAGAGGAAGAACGGCTCCACCGCCTGAACCCAAAACGTGCACTTTCGTTCTATTTAGATCGCACACGCCAGTTCCGGGTGAATGACCAACTCTTTGTTGGTTACGTGGGTGCTAAGAAGGGACGGGCGGTGCACAAGCGGACCATCTCTCGGTGGGTCGTCTTGTGCATCAAGGCTTGTTACTCCTTGGCGAAGAAGGAGCCTCCTGTTGGGCTGAGGGCCCATTCCACTCAGGCCACGGCTGCTACCACTGCCCTGGGCCGGGGAGTCCCCTTGCAGGACATCTGTCAGGCAGCTACGTGGGCCTCACTGCACACGTTTGCAAGTCACTACTGCCTGAACAGCCAAGTGTGGAGGGATGGCTTCTTTGGCCGTTCCGTCCTCCAGGACTTTCTGGTGTGATTATTGGTTCGCAGACCCACCACCGGGGTTGGTATTGCTGGGGTATCAATGCTAAGGTAATGTAGCAGGGATTCCGTTCTCGTACAGAACTGTGCATAAAGATCAGGAACCTCAGTGAATTAGGGTGACCCAAAACTCACCTCAGTATCCAAAATCCCCTTACCGAGCTAGCTACAGTGTCTCATTGGTCATAACAAACTACCAATGACTTAGACAAACCAGAACATGAACTTGGTTTACCTCAGGTATCGTGGAACACATGAACACTCTTTCGCTCTATAATCATTCCAAACCACAACGGGGAGTAAAAGAACACACGTGCAAGTTTGAAATATTTATTTTTCAGTGCAAGGTTCTCAAACGCAGTATCTTATATAATACCAGAATACATATTATAAAAATCAGAGCTATCAGCATAGTCACTAATCCATAGTAAGCGAACGGTGATAGCATATTATAATGCAAAAATCTATAGAAATCTGTATCACCTATATTTCGCGCACCCTATTTAGCATACTATATTATATCTAAGAAGGTCTCATTTGGGTTTTATCAGGGCGGGCCCATACCTCTAAATGTAAGTAGGAGAAGATCACATCATCAGCTACCAGCTCTCTGCATGCGAAGCACCATCAAGTCTGTTTTTGCATTCTCAGTAACTCTATCTTAAACCCGCTTAGAGCCCAATGTTGGCAGCAACTTTATTTGTGTTATGTCTAATGTGGTGCGAGGATCAGGCCTCCCAGCAACCTTGTGTTAGGTTATTCTTAGAGGGTTCAGTTCTCAGTGTGCAGACAGTGTACCAAGTGTACCGAGCACAACTGATATCAGAGCAATAACATATTATTCTCAAATAAATCACATCTTTCGTCTAGGTTGAAAGCTACAATAACAATTATGTGTTGTGTGCAAACTGAAGCCGAAGGAAAATATGTTGTTTAAACATTTAATAACTCATGCTAACTTAACGCAATATATAGAAAAGCAGTAACTATATGACAGTAAGGAATCTAATACTTACCTGTTTCTTTCAGATGAACAAGTTACTTACCTTCGGTAACGATATATCTGTAAGAAACAGTAGTTAGTATTAGATTCCTTACCGCCCCACCCATCCTCGCCGTTCTGCGAACCGATATCTAGGGTTAAGGTCATCCCTTTTCAGGGCCCTAGTTTCAATGGCACCAGTGTTGGTTTTTAACATGGCTCTGCGTTTCTGGCGCGGAAAAGCTGTGTCTAAGAACTGACGTCAGCGCGCGGAGGCGGCGTCTAAGTACTCCAACAACGTCATCACTGCGCCCACAACGCCGACGATGGACGCGGAGCCGCGGACGACGCCTACCGCAAGGGTACTGCTACATAAAAATTTCTGGATCCAGTCTGACGCCTGGGGATATTCTAAGGTAAGGAATCTAATACTAACTACAGTTTCTTACAGATGTATCGTTACCGAAGGTAAGTAACTTGTTCGAAGCACCTATGCCCTGGGGACCTAAGGTACACTATATAGGGGCTGACAAGGTGAACCAATTCCCAATTGTGTATGTACCTAAAGTACATAGTGTAAATTTAGAGAGAGAGAAGCTGGGCTGTGGGTCTGATTAGCAGGCCCACAGCCACATCTAAGTCGAAAAACCAGTAAAGCAAAGCAAAAAGTGGGGGTGACCAAAGGAAGCAGACCCTACTCTCCTACAAGGGCGCTAAGTTGCGACTATAAAAGAGGGCCGGATCCGGCGTGACAAAAATTCCCAGGTATCTATAACTGTCATCTGAGACCATTAAAGCGCAGTCTTTTGGAAGACGAGGGGTCTGTCCATGAAGCACATACAACACCGACTTACCCCAATTGATCGTGTACCCTGAATATTTCCCAAAGTTTGTGAAGATATTAAGGACCATATGAATGGACCTGTACAGGTTTGTAAGATACAACAAAATATCATCTGCATAGAGTGATATTCTATCTTCGCAATCTTGGGACCATCTCAGACCCTTTATCATAACATCACGCCGTATCCAGGCCGCCAAGGGCTCCAGCATAAGTGAGAACAGCAGTGGCGACAAAGGGCAACCCTGCCTGGTGCCTCTTCGAAGGGAGAACTGTCTGGATGTGTAATTGTTCACTCTGACCTGCCCAAGAATGTCCGTATAAAGTAGCCGTACCCATCATATAAATGTAGGGCCTAATCCTGCTCTTTCCAGCACTTCAAACATGTATGGCCATTCAATCGAGTCAAACGCCATGGAGGCATCAAGGGACAGTATGACTGCATCCTCTTCTATATATCTCTGACGCACCAGAACATTATGAAGCCGACGGATATTTAGCGCCGTATTTCTTCCCGGGATAAATCCACATTGGTCCGGGTGTACAAGGGAGGATATCACTGTTCCCATCCGCGTGGCGAGCACCTTATCCAAAAACTTCGCCTCTAGATTAATCAGTGAGATCGGTCTGTAAGACCGACAGTCATCCACCGGTTTGCCAGTCTTATGTATCACCACAATACTCGCCAGCCGCTGATCTGGCGGTAAGGCTCCCCTTTCCCAGCTTTCCTGGTACATTCCTCGCAAGTGCGGAACCACCTGGGAAGTCACTACCTTTAAAAATTCTACTGGGGTTCCATTAGGCCCCATCGCCTTTCCAGATTTAATTTGACCAATGGCTTTCCGAATCTCCACGTCGGAGAGGTCCGCTTTCAGTAGCTCCCTATCTACTTCTGAGAGAGTAGGCACGTCACATTCCGCCAGCAATTGACGTGTCTTCTGCGGTATACACGGCTGAGGGCGAGTATACTGTTTCGAAATAATTTGCAAATGCATCTGCTATTTCACCTGGGCGGTAAAGAACTTCCCCATTCGGCAGCGTCAACCGGGGCACCTATCTAGTACCCTGCTCCTTCCTTTCCAACCAAGCCAGTGTCTTTCCTGCCCTATCTCCAAGCTCATACAGCCTATGGTGGGTAGCTGCCTGCTTAGCCAACATATGTTCTCGAGCCTTTAATTTGTATTCCTCTTTCTTAAGCATCAGGCTTTGGAGTGTCCCATCTGAGGGCTGTATCGATATTCTCCCTCAAGCTGTTTAAGCGCATCCTCTAGCTGATCTTAAATCTCACGCCGTTTCGAAACATACTTCACCTTCAGCGACAGGGCATTTCCCTTCAGAACCACCTTATAGGCCTCCCAGATCGTCTGTGCCGACTTTACCGAGCCCACATTTTCTTCCAGAAAGTATCCCATCTGCACCCCAAGCTCCTCCCTGATATCTGGGATTTTGAGCAACCATGGGTTGATAACTATAGTTCGACTCTGCTGCCTTTCCCTGTGAGTAAAGTCTATCCCTACTGGGGAATGATCTGATAGGCCACGGGGATATGTCCTAGGCCGCCTGAAGCTAATAACCGAGGCCGCATATGGTAAAAAGCAGTCAATCCGAGAAAGGCTCCAATGCACATTAGAAAAATAGGTAAAATCTATTGGAACACTTTGCAACTCCAGTACCACATCCGAGAGACCCGGTGCTGTGGTAAAGTCAGTCATAAGCTCATTGGTCCTAATGCCCTGTCGTCTTGGGTGTCTGTCAGTTGCGTCATTCATGGTCATATTGTAGTCCCCCCCCATTAATAGAACCCCATCTGGAAGATCGGTAAGCACTCGGCCCAACTCCACCAAGGCCGTCTTACCCAGCGCCAGTGGCAAATAAACTGAAACTATATTTAAGGCTCTCCCCTCCCACTGAGCCTCAACCACTGCAAATCGCCCAGCCGGGTCCGCTCATGTACTATGGACTATCAAAGGAACGGTTTTCCTAACCAAAATACCTGTACTGCAGTGGTGTAGTCAGCATGCACAAGGAGCTTATATCCCCACCTATTTAGGGCCTTGCTTTTGTTACCAACCAAGTGGGTTTCTTGTAAGAGGACTAAGTCCGGGGCTTGTCTCTTTAGGTATTGTTGAACAATACCTCTTTTTATTTTATCTCCCAAAGCATTAGCATTCCAAGTAAGGACAGAGAGCATGGAATCACGGTCAGCCATCATCTAACGACCCGATACACATCATACCCCAGGTCGAAAACACGGTCAACAATATCAGTGGCAACTTGCATAACAAGGAATTCGCAACATTTATCAGTCTGTCACGTATAAGCGAAACATAAGGAATAAAACAATAAATCTCGTTACAACCACAGCGAGGATGGTCTAATAGACCCCTGGCAACAAAATAGGCTTGTCCACCGTGAAAACACGTATCAGTACATGAGCACATATGTTTGTCTGTAATTTTAGCTCACCGTGTGATCACCAGAGCACTGAGCACCTTCATTTGGATTTTTGTGTTGAGTTTGTTCGTTTTTTGTTCACATATAAATGAATTTATTTTCCATATGGCACTAGGTTCTGTGGTGTATTCATATATGTGTAATAACCTTTGTGTTTCACAACTCAAAAAATTACCTTACTTCTATATGTACCACTTGAGCCTTGTTGTAGCTCCCTCTATATGGCCCAAGCTTCTTTGTGGTTAATGGTGGAGATTGAGTTGTGCTTATAAGAAACTACTTGGATGTCATGCTTTCCCTACTGTTGCACTCTCTGGAGTGGGAATAGTAATTCTTACCCTCCCCCTATCCAACGCTTTCCCTACTGTTGCACTCTCTGGAGTGGGAATAGTAATTCTTACCCTCCCCCTATCCAACGCTTTCCCTACTGTTGCACTCTCTGGAGTGGGAATAGTAATTTTTACCCTCCCGCTATCCAACGCTTTCCCTACTGTTGCACCCACTGGAGTGGAAATAATAATTTTTACCCCTACGCTATCCAACGCTTTCCCTACTGTTGCACTCTCTGGAGTGGGAATAGTAATTTTACCCTCTCACTATTCAACAAAATCTCTACTTTTGTTCACATTACATTTATTATTTTTACATTTTAAGCTTTTTTACATTATTTTAAGTATGTTTTATTGAATTGTTTTTAATATTTAATTACTTTTATATTATTTTTAATACATTTAAAAAATTCAATATTTTAGTTAACTATATTTTAACAATCTATATTTTGGATTTGATATTTTAGTACTTAACTGTTTGTAGATAGGGATTCTATATTCTGTACTTCGACATTTTGGAGTTGATATGTTGGGCATCCTATATTATGTTCCTCGATATTTAGTCACTGAACCAGGACAATCAAACACAAAATTCTATGGGTTCAAGTCGCAGAACTTGAAGAACATCTGCCTCTCATGGATGTTGGAGTACACGCTGTTGGTAACAGTCTTGCTGACGAAGCAGCAAAGGCAGCAGTAGCAACATATGTAGTAGCAGCAGTTACACATTCCAAAAGTAAGATTGATGATGACATCTTGGCAGCTATTGCTGCAACAGAGAAGGGAGGTAATTACCCTAGAGGTTTCCCTTCTAAATACTCTTATCGCTTAAGTTCTGATAAAGTTCCCTATGTGAGAATTAACGATGTTGGTGACAGATTGATTCCCAATGTGGACAGCAGGCGCCCCTTGATAACAGTCGCTCATGAGGGCATGGCCTCGGCTCACGTCGGAGTTTCAGCAGCTGTCTCCATCTTACAGCAGCGTTACTGGTGGCGCAGATTGTATAAACAGACGCGTGATTATGTCTTTAGTTGTAACATTTGCCAGCAGATCAAACCTCCAACTGCTGTGCGTCCGCCACAAACACAGCTGTACATATCTAATAAACCACTTGGGTGCGTTTATTTAGATCACTGCGGTCCTTTGTCCTCAGATACAGCGTATAAGGTCATCTTAGTTGCAGTGAATTCGTGCACATGCTTTATTTGGCTCTGGCCACAACTTTGTGCTGATGCTCGCACTGTCATAAGGGATTTGCTTGTCTTTGTGGGAATTTTTGCATTTGGCACCCTTCATTCGGACCAGGGTCCAGCGTTCGCCTCTAAGGCATACAAAGATGCCATGAGGTCTTTGGGAGTGCAGGGCAAATTTTCGTCTCCATACCGACCTGATTTCTGTTGTGGAGCGAATGAACCGTGACTCAAAGCAATCCTTGACAGCTAGGGTTTTAGGTACTAGCAGGAACTGGCTGGCCCATCTCTATAGCGTTCAACGTGCACTTAATAATCTCCCTAGAAGGTCTCTGCTCTTTGGCATAAAAATATTTGTTCCTGACCATGAGGGTCTAGACATGGCGGCATCTGCTGCACCCTTTGACGTAGATGATCATTCTGCTGTGTAACAGAACCTACAAGAGACTCAAGACACTCTTGCAAAGGAACATTTGCCCTCCACATCTGATGCTACACTTCAGATTCCGGTAGTTGGCTGGCTACCCCGAGTCGGTGACCTGGGCTGGTCCGTGAGAAGGTGAAGAGAAAAAAGGAGTTTGGCCCCTCATATCGTGCACCAGTTCCTGTGCTTGGTGTGCAGGGTACAAGAACAGTCATTTTACTTCCACTTCCTGGTCGCAAGGATAACAGGTACATCTCCATTGACAATGTCAAATTACAACAAGTGGCCGATTCTTCTTAGTATGACACCAGCGGCCTCTTGTCCAGCAATGCTGAGAAATTCTGTTTTCGCTCTGGCGAATACCAACAGGCCTGACGTTGCCATCGAGATACATACAGTTACTAATCCATTATTGAATCCACGGGCTGGTGATCCCCATGATGCTATTGAGTATACTTATCCCACAGATGTGTTGCTGCCTGGTGTGCACACATGTGCTATTGATCAGTCACGCTTTTCATTTGACACTAACTCTACAACATCGAGGTCGCCATCAAAAGTTTCTATTTTTGCTGTATGGTTTAAAAAATATTTTTTATTACCCCCTTGGACTTACATTCGGCTGGTGCTTTTTTAAAAATTTGTATTTATGTCAATTGGATTTGTAGTTGTATTTTTTTGTCTAGTGAATGGACATTATGTTAAAGAAAGATCTACAGTTAGGTTAATTGATGGAACTTTGGCACCCCACTCTTCGTCCCACATCATGAAGAGGGACCAGACTTTTGTCAACATCACCGCTTGGCCTGTATTAGATGGGATTGTGTGGGATGCTGTTAAATTTCAGATACACGGCTCTACAGAGGTTATAAATGGCCTCAATGTAATTCATGTTTCAATGGGGGATGTTGTAAAACAAAACATACGCTCGGACGATTGGGATGTCCAAGCAGTTGAGACTCTTTTTTTCTGATTTGAAATATTATGCTGCTTTTGATGCTAAAGATTTGTACTTAGACTCAGCTAATTATGCAGACTTATTCTACTACCAACACTATGACAATCATTTTCTGCATAAAGCATACACATTTAGAATTCTGGTTAATTATACACAATGGGAACATTGCCCAGCTCGATTGAAGGCAGCTCGAAAACTCTTTTAAAGAAGTTTACTTATTTTACTGATTTTAATCAATCCAATCCTGACACCTTTTATTTTAGGATGACTGTTAAGTCCTCTTCCAAAATTAGACTCCCCAAACTAAATTACTTCATTCAAAATCGTTTATCGATCAGTTATCTATAGGGGAATATGAGCTGTGGAAAGATACTATTGATATTAAATCTGTTTGGGGTTCTAAAAGCTGGGAAGGGCAAGGCACTGAAGCTTTGCATCGTGCATGTCTCATCCCGAACCATATGTTGTTTTTGAACTCGACTATTTCACAAACTACTTGCTTTGGATTGGCTACATCTAAAAAATTAAAGGCCCCTTCCATTCCTGATTTGGGGGAATACCCTACATGGTACAATCACACCAATAGGTCCATTGATGAATTGCAGTCCCTATTAACAAATTCATCCTTTATTATTTCCAGCTTTGATCCCCAAGTTTGGTTCTCATGGCAAAAAAGTTTGGATTTGTGCCAAGATCGTTTTCTGGGTCTGGCCCCTGGCTATACACAGGTTAGGGTGGATCCCCGTTTTGAAAACGCCCATTCTGTTACTACCTATTCAGTAGGCAAATTATGTCAGAATTGGCTTAAACATTCCACTTTAGCGTCAGTTAAACTTCATTTGTCCAAATTGAGTGACAGTGTTGAATTGAATGACTTTGTTAAAGGCCCTGTGGGAGGCAGGTCAAAAAGATGGATATATGCTATTTACAACGAAGTATGGAAATTGTCTCAAATTGAAGCTGCTTCTAGATTGAGAGCTATTGGTCAAGCCAATTTAGAAAAAGTGCTTGCAGTTGTTGACAATAGCATCAATACACTTTCTTCCCGAATATACACATTAGATAATATTGTTTCATCTATTGTTGATATTGTGCAGGAAGAAGTGTCTGTTTTATACCATGGTCAAAATCAATTACGTTCCATTATGCAGTTTGCTTAGACTTTACAAACTTTAAAATCTTGGTAAGTGCCTTGGGAATACATGAATACCTCTTCTCTATTTTTACTGTTTAATTTGACTGAGAAACGACAATTTATGGCAATGAAAGATGCTGCTTATTCACTTTTGCATATTGAAAAGTTGGAAACATTGCCATTTTCTTTTGCCAAATCTAATTCAGCTGTATGGCTAATTCTTGGGTTAATCACACTACCCTTCCCTTTTTTTAAATTTAGTTCATCTATAAAACACTATGCCACAGGCAGGTATGAACAATTGGGAAGCGCCTATCTCCATGAAGTTTTGTCTTTGCCATTTACCTACATATGCCTGAGGGAGGGTAAAGAAGTTTATTTAAAGGGCGAGGAGTGCACTTCTACACCTAATCACTCACTGGTTTGCAATAAAAAAAAATTGCACAGCTCGTGTAACATGCAAGCTCCGAATTTAGCCTGCATTTTAAAGGGTAATCCTGTCCCAGCACTAACGCCAACTTTCACGTTGCTAGCTAACAGTAGCTATTTACTTTTAAATAATGAAGATGGCTGCGGTATGCTGGCAGGGATTCAGTACATTGTGACTGTCTCCCAACGTGTAGTCTACTGTAAAAATGTGCTTTTCCCACCCCGCATGGGAAACTCAATTTATCCATCTGGCCTTCCATTCCGACCTTGAAAGCAGAGTTCAACAAGATGAGTCGAATAAGGGCTCTATTGTCACAGAAAGAAGTTGCCCTTACTTCTTCCCGTGAAACATTTTTCCTTCACGTGGCAAATACCCGCATCGAGGTGCATGCGCTTTTAAATACTGATCTCCCACCGCATTTCGGTGCTTTGATACACACTATATTCAATGCCTCGTCAACAACTGGCGTGGCACATTTTTTTAAAGTTGTAAGCTCTGGCCTTGTGACTTCCTTCCAACTGTATTCGATGTGATACTGGCATTTTTTCATTCTATTTTTTCCAGCATCTTCGGCGGGTTACCATGAATTCTCGCCTTGGCTGCCGGTGTACTGCTTTTGCTGCGCTTGCTCAAAAATCGCTGCACAGTCTGTGTCACAAGACAACCTGCCCCGGCTGCTCCAGCTTCGCAACCAGATGCTTGAATACTATGGAACGCTATCTCTGGCAACCTTGAGTGTAGTATATGGATTATCCTTCCGGTTCTCCGACTTTACATTCGTTCAACCTGTTTTCCATTGCCTGGATTGCTATTTTGATTGGGCTCTGGATTTGTGTCTCTGCAATACAGTGTCTCCTAACCCAGATTATGATCAACTAATAAGTCCCTTAGTAGCTCATGAGTTGGACTGTGCTGGTATCGGGATTAAGGCCTGTGCAGCAGCGCATGGAGTCCTAGGGAACTGGAATATATGTGCGGCTGCACATGACTTCCTGACACAGTTATATCAAAGAACATCCAAGTTGTCCTCTGATGGTGCTAGAGGCTCCAGCTCTCAAAGAACATGTATGTTCCTTCACGTTATTAAATTGGATGGCTGAATTATTTTCTGATGATAACAACGCTTTCTTGGAGGCAGTTGCAACGTACTGTGCCTATATGCTGATGGATTGAATTGGCATTTGTCCATCTTCAACGCGTACTGTACTCGAAGAATTTTTTTACTATTGTTTTCCATTTCCATGATGGGTAGTATACTGCCCCTTCTTGTTTTTTTAATTTTTTCCTTACTACTTCAAACGTATTACTTCCAATTATCCGGTTTGCCACCTTTTGAACTTGGTTCTGTCTCACTCAAACTTGAACTCTGCATTCCTAAATTGCCTCCCTTCTTGTACGGGTTCCGATCAGGGGAGGGTGTAGTGAAGACAGGGCGCTGCTTGCACACATTGCTATGTTAGCATAAGCTTATTAGAAGTTAAACAACATTTTGCCACTTTGCAGCTTTTGCACACAACACTACATGTAACTGTTGTTGTAAGTTAAACTGCTTGATTTTCCTCGCATGCGAACGGTCTGTTTTGCACATCCCTAGACTTTCATCGTGACCTTAGTCTGTACACTGCGTGCAAAAGCCTTCAAGATCACCATAACAATGTATGCTGTTATTCAGGTTGATCAGCCCACACTCTAGACACAACACGAACACAGCTGCAGCTAACTGAAATTCTAGTGCCTTTAATATTGCACTTCATGCATAATTTGAACACTTGAAGAAAACCTTTTCCAGTGAAAGAGAGAGTTGCTGATCCTGTGATGTGATTCACTTCTGCTGATCTTGGAGGTATGGGGTTCCGCATTCAAGCCTAAGAGACCTTCTATTATTATAATACCTAGTTCCTCGCAGGGGAGGGTGGTTCACAAGGCGCTATAGGACCTGTTTCCACTTACATTATAATATGATTTCTCCCTTTCTGTTTTATGGAATTGTAACAATGCTGATCATATTATTTGTAATCATATGCCTGCCTATGTTAGCAAAAATACTGCATCCTAGAGCATGTCGTTAAAATAAACATTTTAAACTTTTCCATGTCTCTAATTACTCACGTTGTAGACTGGTATGAGAATAAAAACGAAAGAGTGTTCTTTATTCCCACCATTCCTAAGTTGCATGTTCTGGGTTGTCTTATCATTGGTAGCTTCGCTATAGGACGGAGAGCTAATGAGACACTGATGCTAGTTGGTTAGGGGATTTGGGTACGGCCGTGAGTTTTTTGGTACACCACAATTCACTGAGGTCCTGGGATCCTGTGCACAGTTCTATGTATGAGCACAATCCCCGCAACAGCACCTGAACATGTCAACGCTCCGCCTTCATGTGTGGAGATTGAGCAGAGACTGTTTACAATCTTTGACCTTCCGCCCGAAGTCAGTAATGTCATTTTGACAGTTAGGCATCCCTCCACCAGCATGGAATACGCCTGCTGTTGGGGCAAGTTTGTGGCATGGTGTGCAGAAAAGACAGGTTCACCCTCTATCTGCTTCTCTTTCACGTTTTCTCTTATTTATTCTTATTCTGGCCCAGCAGGACTATACATTGGGCACATTCAAGTGTTACTTGTCTGCCATGTCAGCATTTCTGCTGTTTCTGGATCAGCCTTCTCATTTCAAGGCCCATATTGTAAATAGGTTTCTGAAAGGTCTTCAGCATATGTTTCCTCCAGTTCCCTTCTCCATGCCGCAGTGGGTCCTCAACCTGGTTCTTTCCTTTGTAATGTGCGCTCCCTTCAAGCTGCTCCATAACTGTCCAATCGGATTGCTTACCACAAGATCTTTCTTGTGGCAAAAACCTCTTCCCGTGTTAGCGAGTTGCAGGCACTGTTGGCGCACCCTCCTTATGTAACATTCTATCTGAAAGAAACACGTTAGTGTTAGATTCCTTACCTTAGAATATCCCCAGGCGTCAGTCTGGATCCGGAAACGTTTGCGTAGCAGTACCCCTGCGCGTCGGTAGGCGTCGTCTGCAGGCGTCCCCTGCGGCTCCGCGTCCGTCGTCGGCGTCGTGCGCCGTGATGACGTCGCTGGAGTATATAGACGCCGCCTCCGCGCGCTGACGTCAGTTCTTCTTTTTTCCGCGCCAGTGGACGCAGATCTGAAGAGCAGTACTCCGGTCTTTTGACCAAGTCTTTCGATTGCTATTTCTCTTTTTGTGCCTGTTAGGATGCCTGGGTTCAAAACCTGTGATGACTGTGAGCGCACGATGTCGGTCACAGACCATCACCGCCTCTGTCTCCGGTGTCTGGGCCCCGACCACGACGTGGACTCCTGCGTCGACTGCCGGGCCCTCACCAGCAAGGCTAGGCGGGAGCGGTCCCGCAAGCTCCTGGAGCTCCGGGTGTCGGCCCCACGTCGGGACCGGGAGCGGTCCCGGTCCGGCCGGAGGTCGAGAGAGCGTTCGAGGGAGCGGTCGCGGAGCCGCGCCGAGCGTTCCGGAAGTCGACACCACTCGTCAGGCTCGTCAGGTAAGAAGCACAAGAAGTCGGGGTGTCGTCATCGTACCCCCGACTCCCCCCGACGCTCGCGCGATGCGGCCGGGGGCTCGGGTGACCCCAACCCCGCGGCTCCGCGAGAGTCGCCGGCGCGGCCTGCCTCATACCCTCCGGTCCCTGGGCACGGCGCGACGCCTGAGGAGATCGAGGCGTTCCTCATGGCCATGAGGGCGCTCGCTTCTCCGACGGGGCCTACGGCGCCTTCGGGCCCAGTGCTACCGTCTGGGGGCCCTGGCGGTTCGGGTGTCCCTGCCTCGGCGCCGTCGGGTGCTCCGGCCCCGGCGCCGCCGACGGCTCCGACCCCGGCGCCGCAAGGGCCCTCGGGATCGGCGCCGGCTGGTCTTCCGGCCTCCCCGGCGCCGTTACCATCGGGGTTACCCCCGACGCCGCCCCCGCGCGGCACCGGTTCTCCGGTGCCGGCTCCGGCCGGCAACGGGGCTCCGACGCCGGCTCCGGGCGGCGCCGTTCCCCTACCTTCCCCGACGCCGGACGCGGAGTCGGACCGGCGTCGCTCAACACCGGTCCCGGCGCCGATGGAGCCCATGAACCCCGAGGAGCCGGTCTACATCGTTGACTCCGAATACGGAGAAGATGAAGAGTTCGGTGAAGGTTGGGAGGGGTCCGAGGACCCTCTGTCACGCGAGTGCCAGTATGACCCGGACTGGACAGGTGACTTGGGGGATGCCAGTGGTCTGGACGACTCTCCTAACCCTGGTTTGATCTCTCTTCCAACCGTGGCATCGGTGGAGGGAGCTGCATATTCAGTGGTGCTGATGAGGGCTGCCAAGGCCTTACACCTTGAGCTCCCCGTCGCGGCCGTGAGGCCTAACATCCTCACTGAGGTCTTCAAACCGCAGTCATGCCCACAGGAGCCACTGCTGCCGTTTAATGAAGCCTTGTCAGACGTTCTGTTGGGCACGTGGTCCAGGCCCGCTTCAGGTGCACCTGTTGATCGGAACGTGGCCAGGCGCCACCGTCCTTGTCCGGACGACCCCAAGTTCCTGTCTACCCACCCCACTCCTGAGAGTCTGGTGATCCAGGCCTCGACCTCCCAGTCCGCATTCCCGTCGGCCCCGCCCGACCGGGAATCCAAGAGGTATGACCAGTTTGGCAAGAAGGTCTTCTCGTCCATTAGTTTGGGCCTGCGGTCTTGCAACACCGCTTGCCTCTTGGGCCGCTACACCCACTCTGTGTGGGACACGGTCGCGGAACTGCTGCCAGAATGCCCCATGGAGGTGCGGGCAAAACTCGGTCAAGCTGTGGCTGAGGGCCGGGATGCAGCGAAATATTCGATACGGTGTGGTCTTGATACGACCGACTCGCTGGGCAGAGCTATGTCAACGACGGTGGCGATTCGTCGCCACGCCTGGCTGAGATCCGCCAATTTTTCGGCTGATGTCCAGAATACCTTGATGGACATGCCGTTTGATGGCTGTCACCTGTTCGGTGACAAGGCGGACCACGCGCTGGAACGCTTCAAGGACTCCAGGGTCACGGCCAAGTCCTTGGGTCTCTCGACCCAGCGTCAGCAACCGGGTTCGTTTCGTCCCTTTCGTGGCCAAGGAAGGGGCGCCCCCACACGTGCTGCCAGCCACGCGCCGCAACAATCCTTTCAACGTGGTGGCGGCCGTGGAAACCGCCGTGGTGGCGGTCGGGGTCAACGGCGGGGTCAGACCACACCTTCCCCCGCAGCATCTACCCCAAAATCCTCCTAGTCCGTGCTTTCGGCCCCATGTGACGCCAGTGGGTGGCAGGGTTCGCCATCACCACGCTCACTGGCGCACGATCACTTCGGACAGGTGGGTGCTGCAAATCGTCCGAAGGGGCTACTCCCTCCCCTTCGAGACCTCTCCTCCAGCCATGCCACCGCAGACCCACCGTGTGTCGGGGGACCACTTGACACTTCTGCAGGAGGAAGTTACGGCCCTCTTGGCCAAGGGGGCCATCGAGCGCGTTCCTGGGCCAGAAGTAGGGCGTGGTTGCTATTCCCACTACTTTCTGGTGCCCAAGAAGGACAAGGGGGGCCTACGTCCTATCTTGGATCTAAGGAACGTCAACGGCTTCCTCCGGAAGGAGAAGTTCAAGATGTTGACGTTAGCTCAGGTCTTGGCTGCTCTAGACCCACAAGACTGGATGGTAGCGTTGGACTTGCAGGACGCCTATTTTCACATTCCCGTCCTGCCAGCCCACCGGCGTTACCTGCGGTTCACGGTAGGCCTGGAGCACTTTCAGTTCATCGTGCTCCCCTTCGGCCTTACCAGCGCCCCACGGGTGTTCACAAAGGTGATGGCGGTGGTCGCAGCCCATCTGCGCAGGTTGGGGGTTTCAGTCTTCCCCTACCTAGACGACTGGTTGTTGAAGGCGGGCTCGCCCCAGACAGTCGTCCACCACCTTCAGATGACGGCAGACCTCTTGCACGACTTGGGGTTCTCCATCAATGTGCCGAAATCACACCTGTGTCCCTCTCAAAAGCTCCTTTTCATCGGAGCGGTTCTGGACTCGGCGCAGTTTCGGGTTTATCCTCCGGAACGGCGGGTTCGGGATATTCAGGCTTTGATTCCCATCTTTCAGCCGCTATCCCGAGTTTCGGTCAGGTTGACGCTGCGGCTGCTGGGACTGATGGCTTCCTGCATCCTTCTGGTGCATCACGCCCGGTGGCGGATGCGGGCTCTGCAGTGGGACCTGAAGTTTCAGTGGGCACAGCATCAGGGCAACTTGTCCGACCACGTCTTGATCTCGGAGGGCACTGCGAGACAACTGCAGTGGTGGCTTACGGACCGCGATTGGGTCAGGGGCAAGTCCCTCTCCCTTCCCCAACCGGAGCACGTTGTCGTGACGGACGCGTCCCTCCAGGGCTGGGGTGGCCACTTGGGAGAGGCAGAGATCAGAGGCATCTGGTCTCCGGCGGAGTCCTGGCTCCATATCAATCTGTTGGAGCTGCGGGCGATTCGTCTGGCACTGAAGGCATTCCTCCCCTTTGTCAACGGGAGTGTAGTGCAGGTGTTCACCGACAACACCACCGCCATGTGGTACTGCAACAAACAGGGCGGAGTGGGGTCGTGGACCCTTTGCCAGGAGGCTCTGCAATGGCTGGAACGTCAGGGCGTGACTCTGACGGTTCAACACCTGGCAGGTTCTCTGAACGCCAGGGCGGACGAACTCAGCCGTCGGTGCTCGATGGATCACGAATGGCGTCTGAACTCGGACGTGGCGCAAGGCATCTTTCTGCGATGGGGAGAGCCTTGGTTAGATCTATTCGCCACAGAAGAGAATGCGCAATGTCATCAGTTCTGCGCGTTGGAGTTTCCAAGACGGCACTCGCACGGCGACGCCTTTCGGCGCGAGTGGAGTTGCGGTCTGTTATACGCCTTTCCGCCTATACCACTTCTGCCCAGAGTGCTGAAGAAGATCAGGCGCGACCGGGCCCAAGTTATCCTTGTGGCTCCGGACTGGGCTCGAAGGTACTGGTATCCCGAGCTACTCAGCATGTCAGTCGGTCCCCCGATCCGCCTGCCCCTTCAGGAGGACCTTCTGTCGCAGCAGCAGGGGACGGTCCTCCACACGCCAGTTCCGGGTGGATGACCAACTGTTTGTTGGCTACGTGGGTGCGAAGAAGGGACGGGCGGTTTGTAAACGAACCATCTCTCGATGGGTCGTCCTCTGCATCAAAGCGTGCTACTCTTTGGCTCGGAAGGAGCCTCCTGTTGGGCTGAGGGCCCATTCCACTCGGGCCACGGCGGCTACTACTGCCCTGGGCCGGGGAGTCCCCTTGCAGGACATTTGCCAAGCGGCTACGTGGGCCTCGCTGCACACCTTTGCGAGGCACTACTGCCTGGACAGTCAAGTCCGGAGGGATGGCTTCTTTGGCCGTTCTGTCCTCCAGGACTTTCTGGTGTAGTATTGTATTGGTTCGCAGACCCACCACCGGGGTTGGTATTGCTGGGGTATGTATTCTAAGGTAAGGAATCTAACACTAACGTGTTTCTTTCAGATGAACAAGTTACTTACCTTCGGTAACGATATATCTGTAAGAAACATTAGTTAGTGTTAGATTCCTTACCGAACCCACCCATCCTCCCCGTTCTGCGAACTGATACCTAGGGTTAAGGACATCCCTTTCAGGGCCCTAGTTTTACATGGCACCAGTGTTGGTTCTCTCATGGCTCTGCGTCTCCTGGCGCGGAAAAGCTGTGTACAAAGAACTGACGTCAGCGCGCGGAGGCGGCGTCTATATACTCCAGCGACGTCATCACGGCGCACGACGCCGACGACGGACGCGGAGCCGCAGGGGACGCCTGCAGACGACGCCTACCGACGCGCAGGGGTACTGCTACGCAAAAGTTTCCGGATCCAGACTGACGCCTGGGGATATTCTAAGGTAAGGAATCTAACACTAACTAATGTTTCTTACAGATATATCGTTACCGAAGGTAAGTAACTTGTTCACCTGGACAAGCTGTTCCTTTTGACTCAAGCACCCTTCTTACCAAAGATGATGACCCCATTCCATGTCGACCTTTTACGCTCTGCCTCATCCCTCTAAAGTAGAGGAGTGACTCCACCGGCTGGACTAAAAAGAGCGTTGTCTTTCTACCTTGAATACACAAAAGAGTTCTGGGTGGACGATCAACTCTTGGGGCAAGCCGGAGCCCAGAAAATGAAGGTAGTGCAGAAACGGATCATCTCACAATGGATCGTGCTCTACATTAAAATGATCTATGCTTTGGCCAAGAAGGAACCCCCTGAGGACTTGTGTGCTCATTCTTTCAGAGCCAAGGCTGCAAACCACTGCATTAGCTATTTGTTTTGCAGTCTTACCTCTGAGGAGGTATTGCATCAGTATCTAGTCTAAGCTAAGAAATGTGCTGCTAGAAGTCTCTCTCAGATGGACAAGTTACTTACCTTCAGTAACACTTTATATGATAGAGACTCTATTTAGCCGCAGATTCCTTACTGATCCACCCATCCTCCCTGCTCTGTGAACGGATTTTTAGATTCAGAGCAGCTTCCCTTTCAGGGTCTTAGCTTCACACACCAGTGATCGGTGTTCTTCGTGGCTCCGCATTTCTGGTGGGAAAGTCACAAAAAGAAACTGATGTCCGTGTGCAGGGGTAGAGCCTATACAGGCACTGTACATGACACCTTTGGCACAGATGATGCCACCCAGGGCCGAACTGTGCCACCTACTGGTGTGCAGGGGTATTGCTCACGAAAAATCTCCGAATGCTGCCTGACACCTGAGTAAAATTGTAAAGTTATGAATCTGCGACTAGATAGAGTCTTAAGTAAGGCATAACCAAAGGTAAGTAACTTGTTCTTTGAGTGATGCTTACACTGCACTCTCATTTTGTGTGCATAGGTAGTAGAGTCAACATCTGCAGGACTCTCAGAATGACCCAGGCTCCTTAATCTTGAGGAAACAATGGGAGAGTAGAGCTAGTGGGCCACTAATCAGAGATGGGTCCACTTCGCTCATCCCCTACCCCCTTACTCCACAGCATGCACGAGTGGTGGTCACACCTTGGACGGCTGTTGCATAATTGACAAAAAAACACCATTCACCATGAGAAGGTTTATGTGGTACTCACATGGACCCCAGACCTGAGAAGGGCTTCTTGGTGTAGGTGACTGATGGAACTGGGCTAGTTGCAGCACACGTTCCAGAAAGCCACTACACACAGGTCCGGGATCAGGTGGTAAGTCCCATCCCAGCTTAATAAATAGACCGAGGCAGACGTGCCAGAGTTAAGCTTGACACTCCAATAATTCAAGCTCTATAGGCTGTGTGGCTGACGCGTTCATATAGCATGTCCGTAGAAAATGCAGTAAGCACCTACACTGGTGTTAATAATGGCTAGGTTTGTATTGCTTTTTCTTAAGTAACTGTGCTTCCCACATTTTTACGGACTGTTAAAATACAAGTTGCTTACATTTTGGTACCAACTAATGACAAGATGGGCGGGGCATCTGCGAGGGAAGAGAGAGAGGTAAGGTGTGGGCACCACTGGAGTCCATCGAGCTGCACTGGCGCTCACCTGTCAGAGTGGCTCATATAAATGCTTCACTCTGTCAATCTCATCAATAGCGGCCAAGCAGTACCTGCGCTACTGAACATACCAATTCCACTGAAGCTGCCCTGTTTCCCATATCAGGACTGGTACTCTCCGCAGCTGAGGAAAAGATCTGATATTCAAAAGGAGAAAATTATGAAGTGCCGGTACTCGGTACCAGTGTGTACCATCCCATTTAAAAAGCCACAGGTAAGGCATTGCTATGAAATCTGTTCTACAGAAGAAGATTCTGCAGGTAGAAGTATCCGTCAGAAAAAAAGTTACTTACCTGCGGTAACTATCTTTCTACCTGCAGATTCCTCATTGACCCGCCCACCTCCCCGTTTGATAGATGAGTTACAGGAAAACTTAATGAGATCCCAAATCATATCTTTTTGTACTGCACTACTAGATTGATGTCTGTGTGTTCTCTTGGAAAAAATGGAGGGAAATGGATATTGTTGCGGTGGGGAGTGCACTTTTTATGGTGCCTGATGTCACTTCCGATTCAAAAAGGGGGTGGTGATGAACAGAGTGTCTGAATTAAGCAGACCACTCTTACCCAGTCAAGAGATCAGGGCTTGATCCATCACCGTTATTTAGCTCACTGCATCACCCCAGTTCAGAACCTGGCTATATGCAAATTAGTCTGACCCAGTGCCTCATGGGAACAGGGCAGACCAAACTACCAAGCCAATTCTTCACCGGAAAGGAGACAAGCTTCCGGGGACCGGTTTCTGGCATTTCAGCCGTCGTCGGCCCGGCTTGCTTGAATCCTGGTGGTGCAGTGAGCAAGGGACTCATGTCTGAGTATACCCTGCCACACTTGTGGTGGCCAAAAACGATTCAAAAAGGGGGTGGTGATGAACAGAGTGCTTAATTCAGACACTCTGTTCATCACCACTCCCTTTTCTGAATCATTTTGTCCACCATGAGCGTGGAAGGGTATACTCAGATGTGAGTCCCTTGCTCATTGCACCATCAGGATTTAAGCAAGCCAGGCCGAAGACAGCTGAAATGCCAGAAACCGGTCCCCGGAAGCTTGTTTCCTTCCCAGTATAAGAATTGGCTTGGTAGTCTGGTCTGCCCTGTTCCCATGATGCACTGGGCCAGGGACAGACTAATTTGCATGTAGCCAGGTTCTGAGCTGGGATGGTGCAGTGAGCTAAAAAACGGTGATGGATCAAGCCCTGATCTTTGGACTGGGTAAGAGTGGTCTGCTTAATTCAGACACTCTGTTCATCACCACCCCCTTTTCTGAATCATGATGTCACTTCCGGCATCAAGGAGTCCGGCGCCCTCTGCCTGTGACATTGATCTTTGAAACTTTCTGGATCCAAATTGTTATGTTATGTTATGTTATGTTATGTTATGTTATGTTATGTTATGTTATGTTATGGGGGGTATTTGTATAGCGCACGCCTACTCCGAAGAGTGCCCCGGCGCTGATGACTGGGATTGTACTACAGGTGAGGAAGTGAAGGTAGACATAGTATCCATAGATTAGGGCTGTTGTTCAGTGCTTGAAACGTAAAACAAAAGTTGCTGGTGCGTACTTTTCCTCATTTCAAAATGCTATTTGCATAGGTTATTGACCTTCTTTTTCTGATGATATTCGAATGGTCGGAATCTGTAAGTGGATAATAAAACTTCTTATACAATGACGTATGCGTTTTCATCAGTTTCATAACCATTGTTTGTTTTTCAGTCTATCAGAAGTGTTGTGAAGTTAAAAGTACAAGATCTCCTTAAATTCTTCTCTGAGCACCTTCGAAAAGACATTGAATTTCTAACCAGCTACATTGGCAGCAACAGAGATGATGCAATTTTGGCCCTACATCTCTCCCTCAAGTACATTTCTGAAAAGGCCTCAGGTAAGAACCTTTTCTATTGGGAAAAGATTTCTAAAGTGGTGTCTTCTGCATTTTTTACCATCAGAACCGTGTGTAAAATTCTTACGTTCATTCCTAAAAGGGCTAGAAAAAATATTTTAACCTCCCTGGTTTGATCAAAGTTGGGCTACTGTAATGCTTTATTTATTAACTTATAGTCCATTCAACTCAGAAGATTACAATTGATACAAAATGCTGCCGCCAGATTAGTGTAAATGTCCCTAAACACCAAAGTTCAAGACCTGCATTGGCTGTTAGCCGGCCAGCGCATGAAATTCAAGGCACTTTGTATTGCACATAAGGCACTTTACAGAGAAGGTCCACGATTTTTATGGCACACTTTCAGTTGGTATTCTCCCAGCAGATCATTAACGCTCGGCCAATGCTTTCCTAATGCCCACCTCCAGAGTCAAGACGATGAACTGGAGGGGGAGGAGTTTCAGTCATAGCACCATCAGGATTTGGAACTCTCTTCCGCTTGATCTTAGGAAGATCTCATCTTTGCTTGAATATAGGAAACACCTTAAGACATGGATTTTTATAAACTAATTTCCCTTTCACAGTATGTGGATCGTAAATCTAAGGATATTAGTGCGCTATAAAAATTGTTATAACATAACATATATGCACGTAAAATGATACAAGTGAAGTCTCCATCTTTCTGAGTGAACTGTATCAGAAACAACTTGAAAAAGTGGGGAAGCCAATTGACCCTTGGAGGCTTTGGTAATGTATGTACTAGCAGGTAAATGGGCATACAAGGGATTTATTTCTATGCACTCAGTTTAACAATTAAAACATACAACAATGCTTATAAGTTCCAACTGGTAACCTACAGTTGAACAATCAATAATTCAATTTGTTAATTTTTCCCAATAAATCTATGAAAGATACTCTTGAAACTGGTGTGGATTCTTCATAAATCAAATTTTTATAATGAAAAATAGAAAGGGTACACAAGAGTAATAGCAACACAAAATGACCGAGGTTTACAAACGATTCATAATTGATGATACCTCATTATATGTGGACATCGATTCCAAACAAGATACATAAATGGAACAATGAGTCTGAATAATACAGAAATCACTTCCAAAAGGAAAATCAATCACTGAGGAGCCCCACGGACTCAGATGGGGGCCCTGGGCCTTCGATGCCAGCGGCTTTGGCCCTGCACCACAGGGTCCCCTTGGATCCAGGCCTGGGTCCGGTCGACCTCATAACACCTTCACCAGCGCAAATTCCACCGGCAGCACGTCCGCAGCCGACGCCAGTTGTGTCACCAGCCGGCGGCGACCCCGGCCTCCGCCCCGACGTAGGCACGGAGCGGGACCGACATTGACCGACGCCGGATCCGGCGCCGACGGGTACTTTTGTGCCCCTGTTCTACCCTGGTTCTTTCAGGCCAGATTGGCAACCAGAGGAGGGTGAGGAGGACTGGGAGGGATCTGGAGACACTTTCACTGACCAGTTAGATTACGACCCGGACTGGAGGGAGGAGCTGGGGGAAGCCAGTGGTCTGGACACCTCACCGACCTTGGCATGTTGTCTCCTCCTACCTTGGCTATGCAGGAGGGAGCATCTATGCAGTGGTGTTGCGTAGGGCGGCTGTGGCTGTCAACCTCGAGCTACCTACAGTGGGAGTCAGAACTAACCTCCTGAAAGAGGTGCTTCAACCGGCAGTGGTCCAGATAGGATGGTTATAGGATGTGGATAGGATGATTGCCCAACGCCACCGCCCGGCCCCGAGCGTCCCCACTTTCCTCTCCCAACACCCCACCCCTGAAAGCTTGGTGGTCCAAGCCTCAACGTCCAAAGTCTCATTCTCTAACACACCACCTGATAGGGAATTCAAAAAGCTGGACCACCTTGGCAAGAAGATGTTTCATTCTTCCAGCTTGGGACGGTGGTCAGTAAACACTGCATGTCTGTTGGGCAGTTACACCCACTCTGTGTGGGATAAGGTAGCGCAGTTGCTGCCCCAGTGCCCGGAGGAGGCCTGGGCCGTGCTCTCCCATGCAGTCGCCAAGGGGAGAGACGCAGCCAAGTTTACCTTCCGATGTGGGCTGGACACTGATGATTCGCTAGGCAGGACGATTTCAACGTCAGTAGCCCTTCAAAGCTACACCTGGCTGAGGTCGATGTCCAAGCTACCTTTATGGACATGCACTTGGCCTCTCCACCCGCCCTGCGCAGTCTGCTTTTTGCCCCTTTCGTGGCTAAGGAAGGGGTGCCCCGCCACGCTCCGCCCAGAGCCACAGGCCAGCGCAAGCTGTTCAGCCCCTGCGTGGCTGGGGGTGTGGGACCCACCGTCATGGGTCTGGGGGCCAGCGAGCAAGGCAGTCCACCACCATCCCCTCTGCAGCAGCCTCCAAACCCTACAGGTCTGACCTTTCAGGGTCACCAATCGCCAGTGGGCGGCAGGATTTGCCATCACCTCCCCCACTGGTGCACCATCACGTCAGACAAGTGAGTTTTGCAAATAGTCCGAGGGGCTACTCCCTCCACTTTGAGACTACTCCCCCCTGCCATGCCACCTCAGTACCATTGCATGTCGGAAGATCATCTGGTCCTTCTCCAACAGAAAGTTACAGCTCTCTTGGCCAAGGGAGCCATCGAGCGAGTTCCTGCCCCCAAAAGTAGGTTGTGGTTGCTATTCCCACTACTTTCTCGTGCCCAGGAAGGACAAAGGCCTGCGTCCTATTTTCGATCTCAGGGACGTCAACCGCTTCCTCCAGAAGGAGAAGTTCAAAATGTTGACGCTAGCTCAGGTCCTTTCTGCCCTTGAACCTGGAGACTGGATGATAGCTTTGGACTTGCAGGACGCCTATTTTCACATCCCCGTCCTGCTGGCCCAACGGCGCTACTTGCGGGTCACAGTAGGCCACAAGCATTTTCAGTTAACCGTGCTCCCCTCTGGTCTTACCAGCGCCCCTCGGGTGTTCACAAAGGTGATGGCGGTGGTCGCAGCTCATCTGTGCAGATAAGGGGTTCCAGCCTTCCCTTATCTCGATGACTGGCTGTTGAATGCGGGCCCGCCCAGGCTGTTGCCTCCCACCTCCAGACTACAGTGGACCTCCTGCATTCGCAGGGGTTCTCTATCAATGTACCGAAGTCACACCTGACTCCCTCTCAGAAGCTTCTCTTCATCGGAGCGGTCTGGACACGACGCAGTTTCTGGTCTATCCTCCTGAGCAGCGAGACTGGGATATTCGGGCTATGATTCCGATCTTTCAGCCTCTATCCCATGTTTCGGTCAGGGTGACCCTGCGGCTACTGGGCCTGATGGCCTCCTGCGTCCTGCTGGTGGATCATGCCAGATGGCATATGCCGGCTCTGCAGTGGGACCTTATGTTCCAGTGGGCACAGCATCAGGGGAACCTGTCCGATTGCATCCAGATCTCAGAGGGCACTACACGCCTATTGCAGTAGTGGCTAAAGAACCGGGATTGGGTGAACAGCAGATCCCTCTCCCTTCCCCAACCAGAGTTCACAGTGGTTCACAGCATTACTTCTCGGATGGGGCGGCACCATGGGGGAGGCGGTGATCAGAGGCATCTGGTCTCTGGCGGAGTCCAGGCTCCACATCAACCTTCTGGAGCTTCAGGCGATTCGTTTTGCATTCAAAGCATTCCTGCCCTCTTTCCGGTGAAGAGTAGTGCAGGTGTTCACGGACAACACCACTGCCATATGGTACTCCAACAAACAGGGCGGGGTGGGGTCGTGGACCCTATGTCAAGAGTCGCTCGACATGGCTGGAACATCAGGGCATATTCCTGGTGGTTCATCATCTGGCAGGTTGTCTGAATGCCAGGGCAGACAAACTCAGCCGCAGGTGCATGATGGATCACAAATGGCGTCTTCACTTGGAGGTGGCGTAAGGTCTCTTTCAGCAGTGGGGAAAGCCTTGGTAAGATCTATTCGCCACTGAAGAGAATGCGCAATGTCAGCAATTTTGCACACTGGAATTTCCAAGGCGGCACTCGCTAGGTGACGCTTTTCATCGCGAGTGGAGTTGCGGTCTTCTATGCGCCTTTCCACCTATGCCACTTCTGCCCAGAGTGCTGAAGAAGATCAAGCGCGATCAGGCCCAAGTCATTCTCGTGGTTCCAGATGGGGCACGAAGAGTTTGGTATCCTGAGCTGCTACCCATGGCCATCAATCCTCTGATCCGACTGCCTCTTCAGGAGGATCTTCTGTCGCAGCAGCAGGGGGCGGTCCTCTACCCGAACCTGTCCAGTCTCCACCTCCTTGCGTGAAGAATGACTGAAAATATGTCAAATATACCCTTCACCCCAGATACGCTGCACACTATTCTTTAATCTGCAAGGCTGAGAAAGGGGTTACCAAGGGCGACCCAGGTGGTCTTCCAGATATGGCAGCAGGCACTGCGTCGTATGGGATGGTGGGGGAAGCTGACAGAAGAGACCCCGCTATGGCATAATGGGCAACTGCCGGCACCAACACAGTTGCAGGGCTTCCACGGATGGGACTTAATAGGAATATCCACGCTGAGACAGGTCTTGAAGGGTACAACGTTTAAATCATTTCAGGAACTTAGCGATGAGTTTGGTATGCCCCGAACACAGTTCTTCAGGTATCTGCAGTTTAGGCATGCAATTACACCCACACTGGAGGGTTTAGACACTCTGCCCGAATTCAGCCCAATAGAGGCCAAGTTGTTCATGGGGAACCTGGGGGGAAAGAAAATATCCAGAATTTATCAGACATTGGTTGTACACTGCTCTTCCAATCTACAGACACTGCGGGAACACTGGGTGAGGGATGTGGGGGATCTGGAGGAGGAAGATTGGCGAGAAGCACTTGAGTCCCCCAGGGGAGCGGCTATTGCCGTGCGCCTGCGCTTTATACAGTTTAAATATCTTCATTGCGCTTAATATACTAGGAAGAGGCTGTGGAGGGCAGGCTTGATTGAGTTCCCGACGTGTCTGAGATGTACTCACGAACTGGGGGATTTTTTGCATACAGTGTGGGATTGTGCTGGTCTGGTGAGATTTTGGACTGGAGTGTGGAACTGTTTGTCGGAGGTGCTGGGCTGGGACCTCCCCCGTACCCCTAAATTAGGCCTACTTCATGTCCTCGAAGGGGTTGGGGGTAACATCTATAAGAGACACCTACTTCTGCTGGGCCTTACAGTGGGGAAAAGGGATGTGGGTCAGGCGTGGAAAGACCCCAGAGCTCCCAAAGTGATTGTGTGGAAAAAGGGCCTAGACTTCTGTATGGGTCTGGATCGTCCGATATTTGAAGCCAGAGGCTGCCCCACAAAACATTTTAAAATCTGGAAAAGATGGGCGGACTACAGGGGTCTGTGGCTGGAACCGCCGGCACCGACTAGAGATGTGGAGTGGCAGATGTGACGGGCACATGTGAGTGATGTTCAATACCTTACTGTCATATATAAACACTGTGTACAGTACGGGAGAGACACCGTGCAGGGAATAGGTAGGGGAGGGGGTGGGTCAGGAAGTTGGGGGTTTTCTTTTCTATATTACTGTAAACTGAATCGCAGATTATACTGTACTGTATTTGCCGCAGTTCCTCCGGGGTACGGAGAGCTGTATCTTTTATGCGATTTGTCAAATAAAAAGAGTTGTTAAAAAAATATATGCCCTTCACTCCAACATGAGGAATCCCCTTTAAAATGTAAGGATATTGAATGCCTCAAGGCACCTGGGGTTATCTTAAGATGACCGTGCTCACCTTCTATTGTTCAAAAATTAGTACCTAAGTACCACCACGCTTTTAGAAGTTTACTTTCAGTTGCACTTATTTTCTCACCAGTGTGAAACAATGGGCCCGATTCACAGAACTAACTTAAGACAAAATCCTAAACTTATTACTTTTGGTATTCACAGAAGTTAGGATTTTGTCTTCAGTCTGTCTTAAGTTTGTCTTAAGACAAATTTAAGACAAAATCCTAACTTCTGTGAATACCAAAAGTAGTAAGTTTAGGATTTTGTCTTAAGTTAGTTCTGTGAATCGGGCCCAATATGCCCAGTGCTATACCCATGTGGATCGAAAATGTTTGGAAAGTAGTATCTGATAGAGACTTATAGCTGCAGGTTCCTTGTCTTAGAATATTCCCCAGGTGTCAGACTGGAGCCGGAATTTCTTTTGTGAGAAGTACCTCTGCACGTCTGCAGATGGCATCATTACAGCTCTGCTTGGCGTCGTACGCATCAGAAGTGACGTGAGAGTGCCTATATAGGCGCCACGCCAACACGCTAACATCAGTTCTTTTCTTTCCATACCAGACAGCGCAGATCCGAAGAAGAGCAATACCTAGTCACTTTTTGACTGACCTTTTTTCAACCCTTTTGTTGGAGGATTTTAATACTTCGTCTCCTGGTGTGAAGGATGTCCACCAGAAAGGCAGGTTTTAAACCATGTGGCGCATGTCATCAATATATCTCAGTGACAGACCTGCATTTGGTTTGTCTCTGGTGTCTTGAGCAAGACCAGGACTACAAGACATTCAAGGATTGCCGCGCCTTGCACACTAAGGTGCGGAGGGACGTCCCTCAAGCTCCTCACCGCCTGACATCGATCGACTCCACGCGCTCCAGGTTTTGGTCGTGAGGAAGGTCACAAGATCTCTCGCGAAGTCAGTCCTGATGAATGTCATCCCACTCCAAGTCGTCAGTAAGTCCCACAAGAAGAACAATAAGTCGAAGATGTCTTCCAACTTCACCTATAAGTCTCCGGGCGAGGCGCGGAGCAGTCGGCACTTGAGACCTAGCTCTGAGGTGGAGCCTGCTCCTGGGCCATCTTTGCGCCTTTCTGAATATCCAGGAGGGGGAGCGAGCCCGGCCCAACATAAGTTATTTTTTGCAGCCATGAACCTAGATTTTGGCCAGCTAACCCCTCTAGAATGCCCTCTGGCACCACGGGTCTGCGTGTGGCCCAAACTGGCCCTCCTCTGGCAGGTTTGCCCTCAGCACCAGTTGGGCCCCAACGATTGATTGACATATCTGGTGCGGTGCCAGTCGAGCAACCACGGCCTTCCTCTGTGCCTGCTCCAGTGCCGATGTCCTCGGTGCCAGTGCCTTATTCATATGACAGCCCTGAATTGAGTGATGATTACGAGGAGTGTACGGACCCTCAGCGATACCAGTTAGAAGATGCATAGGACAACTGGTATGAGCATCTGGCACATGCCAGTGGACTGGACACCTCCCCCGACACCGGCCTGGTTTCTTCCCCTACCATAGCTATGGAGGAGGGTACATTATTTGCAATATTGATGCGGAGGACATCTGAGGTCCTGGACCTCACGCTACCGTAAGTTTCAGTCAAGACAAACATATTGATGGAGGTGCTTCAGCTGAGAGTCGCCCCCCACCAAACCCTTACTCCGGTGCAATGCAGCCCCTACCTATGTCCTACTCAGGGCCTGATCAAAGCCCTGCACAAAGGTTCTTGTGCATAGGACATTTGCCTGATGCCATTGCCGGGGGACCCTAGTTTCCACACATAGTGCCCCACCCCGAAGCGCATGGTGGTCCAGGGCTCCATCACCAAGGTTAACCCAAAAGACTTGATACCTTTGGGAAGAGGATGTTCTCTTCCGCCAGCCTCGCACTGTAGTTGGTGAACACTGCGTGCAACTGTGTAGATACTCCAATACAATCTCGGACTTGGTTGTGCAAGTGCTGCCCATGGTCTTGAAGGAAGCCCGAGCCATACTCTCTCAAGAGATTATTGATGGGAGGGATACAGCCAAGTTCACCAAACAATGTGGGCTGGACACGAGCAACTCACCTGGAAGAGCGATTGTATCTTCAGTGGCCTTTAGATGCCACACCTGTTTGCAAACCACTGGCTTTCCGGGAGATTTCCAAGTTTCATTTGTATACATGCCTATTGATGCCTCTTAGTTGTTTGGAGAGAAGGCAGACTCAATGAAAGAGTGTTTTAAGGACAGCAGCGCTATGGTCAGGTTCTTGGGCTTTTGCATGGCCCCTCGCTGACCCCAGTCTTTCTTCCGCCCCTTTGGTTGACACAGGAGGGGATTTGAACTGCACCTTTACCTGCCCAGCCACTCCAGCCAGCAAACTGCACAATCTTTCCATGGGCGACACTGTTCCCACAGACCAAGTGGGACAGGCAGCCAGAGGTCAAGCCAGTCCACCTCCCCAGTCCAAGGCAGCCTCCAAACTCCTTCAGCATGCTCTCCAACCATAATGGGCATCCAGTGGGGGGCAGGATACACCATCACCTGCACTAATGGACATCAATAACATACAACTGTTGGGGTTTGCAGCTTGTCCAAAGGGGCTACTCCCTTCTTTTTGTGACCACCCCCACCCATGCGACCTACTTACCACAAGCTGACGGAGAACCACCTCTCCTTGCTTCATCAGGAGGTATTAGCTCTCTTGGCCAAGGGAGCTATAGAGAAGGTGCTGGACCTCTGTCCCTGCTCGCAGGCAGGTCGTTCCCCACGCCACCACACAGCTGCTCCATTGCCTGATTCTGCTGCCTGCCTTCTCTCGCCGTTTTCCCTGATTCTGCTGCCCTCTCTCGCCATTTTCCCGCCGCTCCCACTCCTCTCGCCGCTGCGTCCCTGTGGCCCCGCCCCCCTGCCTCCCCATTGGCCACCCCGCTCCCGCCTCCCAGCTGCCCCTCCCTCCCTCTCCCCCTCTTATGGAGGCCGCGCGCCGCTGGTGCCCCAAAGGCAAGCCCGTCTGCGCCTGTCCTGACCCTGACCTGGTGGAACGACTCCTCGGAGCCCGACATCGCCATAGCCATCCGAGATGGCTAAAAGATCACCCGCAGGGATCGCGCCAACGGAATCGGAGGAGGAATTGCCATCATCCACAAGTCTACCCTCAAGTTCGCCACCCACGCAGACACCCTCAACACCGCCGAACACCTGCACTTCCGGATCTACACCGACCCCAACACCACCCTCAGAGGAACACTTATCTACAGACCCCCCGAACCCCGAGCTCAGTTCAGCGACTCCATCGCCGACCTTGCCAGCACCCACACACTCGCCTCCACAGACTACATCCTCCTCGTCGACCTGAATTTTCACCTCGAGAACACCAACCACGCCAACTCCACCACC
Organism: Lissotriton vulgaris; assembly: GCF_964263255.1. NCBI lineage: Eukaryota > Metazoa > Chordata > Amphibia > Caudata > Salamandridae > Lissotriton > Lissotriton vulgaris. Next base: position 1,539,468,584 of record NC_141696.1, on the reverse strand, counting down.
CTGATCGACAACCTCGCCAGCCTCGGCCTCAGACAACTCGTCACCACACCCACCCACGCCGCCGGCCACACGCTGGACCCCGTCTTCTCCACAGGCACCCACGTCAGCTTCAACCACACCACCGAACTCCACTGGACCGACCACCACTGCATCCATTTTACCTTCAAGAAACCAACCATGCACTACCGCAGCCAACAGCTACCTCGCTGCTGCTGGAGCAAAGTCACCGAAGACCAGCTGATCATCACCCTCGCCCAGAACCCACCCACCGACCCCACCAACCCAGAAACCGCAGCCCGCAACCTCAGACAGTGCATCGACTACTGCGCCAACACCCTCGCCCCACTGAAGAAACCCTCCAACAACCACGCCAGCAAGAGAGCCACCTGGTTCACCGATGAGCTCCAGACCTCCAAACGCACATGACGGAAACTGGAGAAGATATGGCTCCACGAACGCACACCGGACAACCACACAGCCCACAAGGACGCCACCCGTAGACATCACCACCTCATCAGATTAGCCAAGAGATCCTCCTCCAAAGACCGCCTGGATAACAACGCATACGACAGCAAAGAGCTCTTCAGCATCGTAAAGGAACTCTCCAACCCCAGCGCCAACGCCAACGACATACCGCCCTCACAAAAACTGTGCGACTCACTAGCTATCTTCTTCCACCGCAAGATCACTGACATCCATGACAGCTTCAACACCACGACCGCCCCAACTACGCCAGACCCCACCTCCCCGGTGAACACCACCTGCGCCAACCGCCTGACCTCCTGGTCCAACGTCAACGACAACGAGACACACAAGGTCATGAACTCCATCCACTCAGGATCTCCGTCAGACCCGTGCCCACACCACATATTCAACAAAGCAGACACTGCCATCGCACCCCAACTACGGAAGGTCATCAACATCTCCTTCGAAACAGCGACATTCCCGGAAAGCTGGAAGCACGCCGAAATCAACGCCCTCCTCAAGAAGCCCAAGGCGGACCCCAGGGACCTCAAGAACTTGCGGCCCATCTCCCTGCTCCCGTTCCCGGCGAAGGTCATCGAGAAAATCGTCAACATGCAACTGGCCCGCCCCCTGGAAGACAACAACATCTTGGACCCGTCCTAGTCCGGGTTCAGACAAAACCATAGCACCGAGACAGCCCTCATTGCCGCCACTGACGACATCAGGCACCAACTCGACAACGGCGAAACATCAGCCCTCACCCTCCTGAACCTGTCAGCCGCCTTCAACACGGTCTGCCATCGCACTCTAAAGTCACGCCTCCTAGATGCTGGAATCCAAGAGAAGGCCCTCGACTGGACCACGTCCTTCCTCTCCGGAAGATGGTTTGTGAGGCCCCTAGGGCAAAACTGTATTTGTGCAACTTATTGTATGCTAATTGAGTAACTTGTGATGTACTTTTACCTCTGACCTCATAAAGAGTGCAGAGGGTTTGTGTTTAGAATAAATACATATACATTTGATATATACCTTGTGTGGTGTCCTTTCATTTGGTATTCAAGGGATTATAATTGGTAAAACAAACAGCTTTACATGCTCTCTTGAAGTCTTAGCCTTTGACTGCTGGTCTGTGCTACCACTAGGATAGCTTGTCTATAAGGTTGACCACCATCAATAAGGGTCGATTTAGACTGGTACAAGGTGCCCACTAGAACTGGTGGACATCATATGCCAGGCTAACTTCTCACATTGGTGTGCAGCAGTTGGGATAAGAGCTTGCATTTGTTTTACCATATATCTTGCAATATCATTTGAAAGATCACATTAAGGTACCAGTAGGTATAAATCAAGTCTTCTAATACTTTAAGTTCTACTGAACTTAGCAGTTGTAGGTGGTAAGGGCTTAGCACACCCTGACTACAACTTCTGGGGAGGTTCTAGTATGAAACATTTAGTGTACATAGGTGCACACACCACACCTCACTAGAAAATGTCCTTGGATGCAAGGCTTAGAGTGCCTCTGCAAGAAGCTGACCCTCCCGGGCACCTTCTAAATATGATACAGAAAGAAAAATGCAGAAGGGAAATATATAATCCTAACCAACTTAATAAAATCAATGCAGATAAGCCATTAAAACTGTCACATTGTTATCTCAGGCGACTTCAATTGCAATCTCCTAGCTAGTACTTCGCCTGAATGCAAAAGAAGAGATACTCAGGGAGCAAGAACCCTACTGAGCAAATTAGAAGCTCTCGACCTGACAATTCTGAACGGTAATACCCCGGGCGATATTCCAGCTGCCGCAACATACCTGTGCGGAAAAATATCCTCAACGATAGACTTTATTATTATCAGTAACAACCTGCCCCCTCAAATCGACAAGTTCAATATCACTCCACGAGCCAAAAGCGATCATCTTCCTCTCATTTTAAAAATGAGTATTGAAGGAAAGTTGGCACAACAAATGAGGTCCATTATGCAACCGACTGAAATATTCAATCTCCGAAAGTTAAAATGGCGGGGAGTGGCACTCCAATCCTTCCAGGAGGCTACCAAGGCTTTCTTGGTCAAACAGGGTCCCAACACAGAGAAAGATTGCGTTAACACCTGGGAGAAGCTAGCCCAGTTTCTAGTCCTAAAATTCCCAGTCTCCTTGAAAGGCACTCCAAGAATGATGACCAGAAGCGATCCGTGGTTCAATCGAGATCTCAGAACACAAAAAAGAAAGATCGCAAGAGAAGTGCGATTCCAGCTACTAGCGGGAAAACTGGGTCATTGCACAGACAAATCGAAGCTGCACGAATTAAGGCGTAATTACAGGAGGAACCTGGGGAGAGCTAAAACAGCACACAAAGGGTCAATCTGGCTGCAATTATTGTCTGCTAGCAAAAAGCCCAATAGCAGAGAATTCTGGGGCATAATTAACAAACTGGCAATCAGTCCCAAATCGCAACAAGAAGCGGGAATCGGAGAAGACATGTGGATTGCCTATGTACATTCGCTGTATAACAACGTAGGGACAGGTCTTGCAGGATGGCCCCAGGGGCTAGATCTCGTCCAGGAAGTAACACAATCACTTCCTCCCCAGGATCATGCAGACGGTAGTTCATCCGATCAGAGCAACTCTGCAACGAGCCAAACACCTTGACTAACGCGAAGGAGCTAAGAGGCCTAATATTAAAACTTAAGACCGAGGGAGCGGCCAGTCCAAATGGCATTCCCAACGCCATCTTTAAAAACAATCCAGAGTTTTGGTCCTCCTAGTTCACCCCTCTCTTCAATGAGATCTATAAGCAAACCAACATCCCGGCTTCCTGGTAGGGGAATATCATCCACCCCATATTTAAAAAGGGAGATCTCCGTTAGCTGGGCAATTATAGACTAATCTCATTGATTGATGTAGAAGCCAAACTGTACGCCTCGTGCCTGTTAATCCAGCTGCAAGGCTGGATGGAAGAAAAAAACATAATCCCAAAGTTCCAGATGGGATTCAGGCAAGGCATGGGCACTACTACGAACCTCGCTACCCTAGCACTACTCACCGAAACAGCACATAAAAGGAAATCTCGGCTGTTTGCCTGCTTCATGGACATCAAATCTGCTTTTGACAGAGTAAGCAGAAATCATCTCTGGAAGAAACTTTACGCATGGGGCTTGCCTAGCTCAATGCTCAACGCCATAATTTCTCGCTACACGGACACCTGGGCAAGAGTTAAGATGGGCGCTGGGTCCAGTACAACGGAAAGTATTTACACGCAAAGAGGCTTGAAACAAGGCTGCGTTCTAGCCTTTAGTTTATTCAACCTGTTCCTATCGGATATCGCGCCACATATCGAAAAACCTGACTCTCATCCTCCGAAAATGGCCAATGAGCCAGTTGCCATCTTACAATATGCGGACAACATTGTTTTGCTGAGCCAAAACCCGATTGGTTTACAGAGATCAATAAATAATCTCGTACCCTATTTGGATAAGGAACAATTAGAGCTAAACAAAGAAGAAACAAAAATCGTCCGTTTAGTGGACTGCAAAAAAACCAAGTTCCAATGGAGGGCCAATGGGGCAATCGTGGAAGAATATAGCTCATGTAGATACCTGGGCGTAATAATCGGTCAGGGCGTAACTCACAAAGAACATAAAATTATACTAAAAGCAAAGGCACAATCATTAATCTATGCATACCGAATGCTACGCAAAAAAGTGGACTGTCCAAATTACTCCCACCTGCTAAAAGTAATGGCCGCCCAAATTCAGCCCAGTCTGTCCTACGGCCTGGCCCCCTGGTGTGGCAAAGAAGCGCATTTACTAAACGATTTGCAGTCTAAGATCTATAAAGCCGTCTTTGACCTGCCAAAATGTGCCTCTCCTTCTCAGGTCAGATTGGAATTCGGCCTCCCGCACCAGAAATTCCGGGGAATGAGCTGCTTTATTAAACTCTGTCACACCTTGCGTTCAGCGGACCCGAACACCCTGAATAGACTATGCTGGGATGAAATCAAGCACCAGGTGGACCTCGAAACACCAAACTCCTGGGGAAGCTTTTTGCGAGATTCTCTGCAGAGCTGAATTTACAAACAGTATGGGAATCCAGGGATGACAGAGGAAGCTTCGGCAAAATGGTAAACATTGCAGCCAAAAAGAAATCTCTGTGGGCTGATAAAAATGCCCTCACCAAGCGCCGACATGGGTGGACAGTTATAAACACTTACAGATCTCCAAGGCCTCAGGCATACCTATCCGCCCATTTTAGCTCTCAGTTAAAAATGAGTTTTATTAAGTTTCGAATGGGCGTTCACGACTCAAAGGACCTGCACCCATTGTGGAAAAAGGACTTCAAGTCAGAGTCCTGTCGTCTATGTGGCTACAAACAAGAAACTCTAATCCACCTTCTATGCATTTGCCCAGCCGTTCTAGATCAAAGGAGACAGCACCTGATACTAATTTTTAACGAGTTGAACATTCGCTCCAGCAGGCAAGCGGCAATACGCTGGTTAGAAGGCTTGTCAACCATCCTGGCTTGCCAGGGAGTTAAATTCATGAAGATCATTAGTAGACTTTTGCGGCAAGCAGACAGAGAAGCGAAATAAAATTACAACCCAGGAAATCGCAGCCGAGCACGGGGGTTCCGATGACTATATCATACTCCCGAAGGGATTCACTCTCTATTAACCTGTAGCTCTGAGCTTTAAAAAGCTGTTAAAGAAAGAACTTTTATTTACAAATTTTAACGATAAGCTTTTTACAAAAAAATATATATATATATAATAATTATGAGTATTTTTATACTGAATGGTAATGTTATTGTCCACATAATCCTATTTCGTTTATCATTTAGTTCTGGGGGAGATTTTAATGATTTTAATTAATCAAACAATAAAAATGAACTTGAACTTGATACATTTGCTTTTCAAGAGCTGAGAAGCCTATGTTCAGTCAGGAAACTGAGACAAGGACAGAGTCCAACCTTTAACCACCTAGTGGATATCCTAGTGGCTTATGATGAAGAAAAAGCATCAAACCCAGGTAACTAAGGTAGTGTAGAGGGGGGCCATCCCTCAACAGAGGATCCCACTGATAAAAATCATGTGGACTCTGATGCTGATGTGGATGCTAGCCAGGTAGAACCAGGCTAACCTAGACCTGCATAGGACTGAGAATGGAAGAATCCAAACCAGACCCCCAAGTAGGCCTAACACTGGGCACAGAAGAAGAAGGTCACTCTCCAGTGATTCCAACCACTCTGATGACTCAGTAGGGTCCCATGCCTCAGCTCTAGGGAGAATGACTTCCCCTCAGAGAAGAGAGCATAAGGCTAGGATGAGGGAATCCAAGCTTAGAATTAAGAGGCAAGAAATTGCCCTTGCAAAATAGACCCTGGCTCTTGAGAGAGAGAGAAAATTGTGTGGGCTAGAGCCCACTGGTGGCAGCATAATTCCTAGAGATAAGGAAAGGTCTCATGACCATAGAACCCTGAATATAATTGTGCCCCCCCTATCAGGTAGGGGATGATATCCACAAGTGGATCACTTCTTTGGAGAGGGCCTGCAAAGTACAGCAGGGACCCCAGAGTCAGTGGGCAGCAATTGTATGGCTCTCCTTTGCAGACAAAGGTAGATATAAGCTCCTAACAGTCAATGAACAGGATGCTGACAACTACACTGTCCTGAAGAGTGCTCTGATAGATGGCTTTGGCTTTACCACTGAGCAGTACAGGTTGCTGTTCAGAGATACCCAGAAGACACAGACTCAGGACTGGACTGACTATGTAGATTGTGCCACTAAGGCTCTGGAAGGCTGGTTACTGGGCAGTAAAGTAAGTGACTATACAGGATTGTATAACCTTATTATGAGAGAACAGATTCTTAATAATTGTCAGAACCAGTAATTGCATCAACACCTGATTGACTCTGATTTGACCTCTCCCCAAGAATTGGGTAAGAAGGCAGACAAATGGGTCAGAACCAAGGTGAAGCAGAAGGTCCAGAACCAAGGTGGTGATCAGAAGAAGCAAGACCAAAAGGGTGGGGAGAAAGCAAAATACCAGAAGTCTTCTCAAGGTCCCCAAAAAGCTTCCAACAATCCAAAAAGAAAGTAGGTCCTAAGAAACCATGGTGCAAAGTTTGTAAAGTAACATCTCACTGGACAAGTGATTGCACCAAAAAGGAGGCAGCTCCAGCCACCATTGCCCCTAAGGCAACTGTTCCCCCTAGTTCAGCCCCAAGTGGTGGTTCTCAACAGAAGGGTGTTGTTGGGTTAACCCTGGGAACTGAGATGGAATCTGGCCTAGTCAGAATGCCAACTCAAGCTGTCCTGATCTGTGATGGGGACATAGCAATGTCCTCTACTGTGAGTCCCAATAACTTGGGCAAGTACAGACAGACGCCTTTAATTAATGACAAAGTGGCTCAGGCAGATAGGGACACATGTGCTAGTGTCACTATGGTGACACCCAGCTTTGTGGACCCCGGACAGATTATACTAGGTAAAAATTACCTAGTGACCAATGCTAGCAATGTCACTACCACCCATAGTATGGCAATTGTTAATTTCTACTGGGGAGGGGTAACTGGCCTAAAGAAGGTTGTTGTTAGCTCAGACACCCCTGTAGAATGTCTGCTTGGAAATGATTTGCAATCTTCAGTCTGGTCCGAAGTGGAGTATAGAACTCATGCAGAAATGCTAGGTATCTCAGCACATGTCCTTGCTGTGACTAGGTCACAGGCCAAGAAGTGCAACACTGAACAGGCCCTGGATCCTGAAAGTATGGACCAGTTGCCTACCAGGAGGAGAAGCAGTAGGGTCAAGGCAGTGCCTTCCCCCTTGCCTCAGAATGAGGATCAGCCTTCCCAGGAAGCTGATTGTGAGACCCAATTTCAATTTTCAAAAGCTTTTATTCGATTTGTAAACAAATCATACAAGCAAAACAAGTAATCAATTCATTTCATTAAAATTGTTATAAAATACAGAGTTTATACAAGGGAAATCCGAAATATTTCATATGGGCAAGAGACACATACTAGCAGGCGATTAAACATTGGATCATAAATGGAAATATAAAAATAGCTAGAGGGTGCGGAAGTTAAAATCGTACAGACAGGAATAAATAAATTTTCGCATAAAAATGCTCATCCTGGCAGCTGTACATTATATGACAAACCCAAGCCTAGAACATGGGACATTGTAATTTTAGATTAAAATTTTTAAAATTTTTGGTACAGACAGGACAGTATAAAATATAGCAGCACTAAACTTTTCCTGGCAGCTGTACCATGATGGATGCGAAAGGTAAGGGGAGGAAACATGTACAGACAGGATTCAGGGTAGTTAACACACAAAGTGCTCATCCTGGCAGCTGTACATTTTAGGTGAGTACAGACAGGAATGAATAAATCATGGCAATACGATACTTTTCCTGGCAGCTGTACATTTCAATATAAAAGTAGCAACAAAAAAGCAAATGTCCACATTTTCTAGGGCTGATAGTAATGCAAGGGCATTCTTAAATGACCGTGTATTATATTTAATGAATATTGGTTTTAGATACCTTAGTCTTAAAAAATGATAAAATTTGCAGAAAAGTAGACAATGGCAGCAACTCTGACGTGAAACGTTGTCACAAGGGCAGGGGGTGTCTGATTTAAGTTTCTGTACTGGGAACGCAACAAGATGGTGTACAATACCCAACCTGACGCGAGTTAAGACATATTGATGTGATGGACGGCTGACATTTGAAAGATAAGCTTGGAACCCCGATGGTAAATTAAGTTCTCTATAGAACTTCACAGTAGCTAGCTTACCGTATACATCATTGCGTCCTTTCTTTTTGTACATTAAAAAAGTTTGTTTGATCTCTTTTTTGGGGATTTCTACCGCCAGTTATGTTATGTTATGTTATAACAATTTATTATGCGCACAGCGACTCCAGCGAAGGAGCATCCCGGCGCAGAGACACTAAGCAGTCATAACACAGCATGGAGACAATGCTACAGAAAAGTACAAAAACAGGGAAGCTAAAATAGGAAGGTTTTTATGGCTCTACGAAACGACAGCAAGTCCTCTATCAGCCGAATTTCAACTGGGAGGGTGTTCCAGATTGACGCGGCTCTCACCCTGAAGGAACGGCCCCCCATCCTGCTGAGCCTAAATCTGGGGACAACAGCACGGGCCTGCCCTTGAGATCGAAGATTGCGGGTAGGGACATAGAAGGAAATGGAGTTGGCCAGGATCTCGGGACCAATGCCTCTAAGGATTTTGAAGGTCAGACACAGGACCTTGAAAAGAATACGCTTTCTAACCGGGAGCCAGTGCAGGGAGCGGATGACATGAGACACCGGGCAGAACTTAGGAAGTCCAACAATGGCTCTCGCCGCGGCGTTCTGCACCCGCTGCAGACGGGTTAACTCAGCCTGGTTGGCCCCCGCCAGCAAAGAGCTGGCGTAGTCCAGACGGGAGATGATGGTTGCCTGGACCACAAGCTGTCTGGTAGGGGCGTCGAAGAACTTAAGCACCGGCCTTAACCCTCTTAGGAGACCGAAGCAACAGGCTGCGATTTTTTTAGTGTGCCCTGTGAATGTAAGACCAGCGTCTAACCAGACCCCGAGGTTCTTCACCTCCGACACTGGGGTCGGAGTGGGGCCCAACTCCGCAGGCCACCACTGGTCGCCCCAGAGCTCCACTCCCTTCCCGACAACCATAACCTCTGTTTTTGTGGCATTAAGCTGGAGACAGTTACCTGTCAACCAGCTGGCCACCGCCTTCAGTCCGGACTGAAACCTGGGGGCATCCTGTTCCGCATCCCCGCTGAGAGTAACCGCCAGCTGTGTGTCGTCGGCATATGAGACCATGGTTAGGCCCCACTGCCTTGCGACATCAGCCAGCGGTCTTACGTAGAGATTGAACAACGTGGGACTCAGCGAGGATCCCTGCGGAACCCCCATGGCCAGAGGCTGGAACCTGGACTTGAAGGGAGGGATGGCAACACAGAAGGAGCGGTTGTCTAGGAAGGAGCGGAACCATTGCAGCGCCTGGCCGCCGATACCAGTCTCCTCGAGCCGCCTAAGGAGGATGCTGTGCGATACAGTATCGAATGCGGCGCTGAGATCTAACAAAATCAGCGCCGCCGTCTGCCCATCATCCAACCTAGCACGGAGATGTTCCACCATCACCAGAAGGGCAGTCTCTGTGCTGTGGCCAGCACGGAAGCCATTCTGTGTGGGATCGAGGGCATTGGACCGGGCTAAGTGTTCAGACAGGGCCAGGTTGACATGGGCCTCTGTCAGCTTAGCTGGCCAGGGCAGCAGCGAGATGGGACGGTAGCTTTCCGGCTTGGATGGGTCAAGAGTTGGTTTTTTAATGATCGGAGACACCACCGCCTGCTTCCAGCTGATAGGAACGACCCCAGTCTCTAGGGAGAGATTGGCAAGAGAGCGTATAGCCACGCGCCCCACAAAGGTCTGGTCTCGAAAGAGGGCAGGCCTCACTGGATCGGATGGAGACCCAGATTTAACTTGCGTAGCAAGTTTGTCAAACCCTTCCAAGGTGAGGGGGGGAAATGAGAGCAGAGCGGGCTGGTCAGATGTCACCGTAGAGCTACCCAGCGCTATACCAGTGCTCGGGAAAGTCCGATATATAGACTGGACTTTTCCCAAGAAATAGGAAGCGAGGGATTCACAGTGTGTGACAGAGCTCTCAACCGTTGAGATAGACCGCTTAGACATAAGATCTTTCACTGCCTTGAAGATGGCCTTCGACGGGTTAGTGCTGTTCCGGAATTCCTCGGCATAAAATGCCGCTCGGGCACGACAAATGGCCCGGTGATAGATCTTGACGGATGTGACATATGTTGCTTTTAACTCAGCCCCATATGTCTTCCGCCAGGCCCTCTCCGCCCGTCTACAGGCTCCCTTCAGAGCACGCAAAGCGTCATCGTACCAGGGGCTTGACACACGAGGATTGATCTTCGTTGTTACAACAGGTATCAACACATCCAGTGCCCTGGTGAGCCAAGAGCAGAAGAGATCATACCCCTCCTCTACGTTGTTGAATGGGCCCAGAGGTTCCACTGACAAAAGATGGTAAAAGTCATCCAGCCTGAGTTTACTCCAGGGTCTCCTGGGTACCCGCTTGGCTGAAGAGGTGGGAATGTTGGAAGTTATAGGGCAGCAGATGGATACCAAAGAATGGTCAGACCACTCTACAGGAGCCACCGACGTGACTTTAGCCTCGGTCAAGTTGGTAAAAAAAGGGTCAAGAATATGCCCCCCGGAATGAGTAGGCTGGGAGACCAGCTGAAAAAGTTGAAAAGCCTCTAAGTCCATGAGAATACTACGTGCTGTCAGGCAAGATGGAGCATCGAAATGCAGATTTAAATCGCCCAGAATGGAAAAATTAGCACAGTCAGTGACCAAGGTGGCGACAGTGTCCGGGAAAGCATTCCTGAACGCCACATCACTGCCCGGCGGACGATACACCACCATCCCAGAGAGTGTATATTCTGGGCTGACAGAGACTTTAAAAGAGGCGCTTTCACAGCCAGCGATCTTAAGAGTGGTCCACACACAGGAAAAACTAGATCTCACAATCAGGGCTATACCCCCGCCTCTAGATGGCCTATTCGCAGTATACATAGAGTAGCCGGGAGGACAAACAAGATTGGGAATAGCAGTGTCGGCTTCCTGAAGCTATGTTTCGGTTAAGGCTAAAATATCCGGAGCTTCATTTTCAATCAGGTCATACACATTCTGTCGATGTTTAAGGATTGACCTGACATTAAGATGCATGATCCGCAGTGAAGGCGGTAGTCCCCTGTTGTGCCGAACGGCAGAGGGGCAGTGCCGCGAAAGAAGCTGCGGAGGGTCAAGCACCAGGCCATTACAGGGACAGCGGTAGGGGCCGCATAAGGGATGAACGGGCTGTAAAGTGCAATGACCGCTCACCTTGCCGATGGAGTACAAACGCTCCCTAGAGTATGTAAGCATGGCAACAGTGCTGGATAGACGAGAGCAGGCCAGAGCCCGCCACGTCCCGCGCGTCCGTAGCGCGGACGGGCGCAGACGGGCAGGACTCTGGCACGACTCCGGCCACGCGAGGACACGCCCGCTGCGCGATCCCGCTGCGCTAGGGGGCAGAGAGTAAGTAGATTGGGAGGTGAGGGAAGACTAGAGCGTCACCCTCACAAGATGGCCGCCCGCCGAGGGACAAACAGGAAGTAGGAGCGCTCGATCTCCCTCCACTCAAACAGCATCAAAGAGCTGCGGTGGACCGGGGAGACAGCGCTGTGCCTGGCAAGGTAACAGGAGTATTAAAAAAAACTTTTACAATTTTAGGAGTAGCCCAAAAGTTAAGAAAGTTAAAAACACACACACTTTGAAAAAGCGACCTCAGTAGTGCAGGCACGCTCCACACCCAAGCGCTAACGTGCTAGTGGTCATTCAGCACGAGCGCCAGCGTAAACAGCCCTTAATAGTCCGGGAGGGAGGGAAGACTAGAGCGTCACCCTCACAAGATGGCCGCCCGCCGAGGGACAAACAGGAAGTAGGAGCGCTCGATCTCCCTCCACTCAAACAGCATCAAAGAGCTGCGGTGGACCGGGGAGACAGCGCTGTGCCTGGCAAGGTAACAGGAGTATTAAAATAAACTTTTACAATTTTAGGAGTAGCCCAAAAGTTAAGAAAGTTAAAAACACACACACTTTGAAAATGCGACCTCAGTAGTGCAGGCACGCTCCACACCCAAGCGCTAACGTGCTAGTGGTCATTCAGCACGAGCGCCAGCGTAAACAGCCCTTAATAGTCCGGGAGGGAGGGAAGACTAGAGCGTCACCCTCACAAGATGGCCGCCCGCCGAGGGACAAACAGGAAGTAGGAGCGCTCGATCTCCCTCCACTCAAACAGCATCAAAGAGCTGCGGTGGACCGGGGAGACAGCGCTGTGCCTGGCAAGGTAACAGGAGTATTAAAATAAACTTTTACAATTTTAGGAGTAGCCCAAAAGTTAAGAAAGTTAAAAACACACACACTTTGAAAATGCGACCTCAGTAGTGCAGGCACGCTCCACACCCAAGCGCTAACGTGCTAGTGGTCATTCAGCACGAGCGCCAGAGTAAACAGCCCTTAATAGTCCGGGAGGGAGGGAAGACTAGAGCGTCACCCTCACAAGATGGCCGCCCGCCGAGGGACAAACAGGAAGTAGGAGCGCTCGATCTCCCTCCACTCAAACAGCATCAAAGAGCTGCGGTGGACCGGGGAGACAGCGCTGTGCCTGGCAAGGTAACAGGAGTATTAAAATAAACTTTTACAATTTTAGGAGTAGCCCAAAAGTTAAGAAAGTTAAAAACACACACACTTTGAAAATGCGACCTCAGTAGTGCAGGCACGCTCCACACCCAAGCGCTAACGTGCTAGTGGTCATTCAGCACGAGCGCCAGAGTAAACAGCCCTTAATAGTCCGGGAGGGAGGGAAGACTAGAGCGTCACCCTCACAAGATGGCCGCCCGCCGAGGGACAAACAGGAAGTAGGAGCGCTCGATCTCCCTCCACTCAAACAGCATCAAAGAGCTGCGGTGGACCGGGGAGACAGCGCTGTGCCTGGCAAGGTAACAGGAGTATTAAAATAAACTTTTACAATTTTAGGAGTAGCCCAAAAGTTAAGAAAGTTAAAAACACACACACTTTGAAAATGCGACCTCAGTAGTGCAGGCACGCTCCACACCCAAGCGCTAACGTGCTAGTGGTCATTCAGCACGAGCGTTCGGGGTCAAGGAGGACAAAGTTTTAAACCAGAAGTGGATATATTTCAACCAAAGAATACGTGAAGAAAAGTCCAGTCCTATACAATCAAGAATAATTTCTTGAGAGAATCGAGTCTCTGACTTAGCCCAAATAGAACGCCACAGTAAGAGTGGACGGACGGCTGCTAAGTCCGAGATAAACTCGACCCCAACCTCGTCATGAATTAGTTGAACGGAAGCGGAATGGGGGACACATAGCACTCTTCTTAAAAACTTGTTTTCCTCTTTTTGTAGAGGGGTGCCATCTATGTGACCCTACACCCCCGCCCCATACAATGCTGAGGGGACACAGCGAATGTTGTAGATGTTAATCATGTCTCGAATGCTTCTCGATCCGAGCTTGGAAGCAAATCGAAAAACGCTGCTTGTAGTGCGCGTCATTTTCAACCTGATATTATCAAGCTCGGATTTCCATGACCCATCATTGGCATAGGTAATTCCTAGGTAACAGAATGTTTTAACTTGTAACATTTTATCGCTATCTAGATAGAAGTTGGACTTCAATTTGTTGGCTGACTGACCACACAACATAACATATGTCTTGGATTTGTTTACACAGAGTATCCTGTTTTGTATGAACAACATAAAACTATCGATAAGGCGCTGTAAACCTATCTGAGTGCGGGATAAAAGAACGGCGTCATCCGCATATAATAAAATTGAGACAGGATTGCCTCCAATCAGCGGAGCGTCTGCCGGTATAGTAGCTAGGGTGCGATCAACACAGTTAATGAAAGTGAGACCCAAGAAGGAACTGTCCTAGAAGAGCTTGAGCCTGATCAGGTTGAGTTTCTTGGGACAGGGGGACCTTCGAGGGCAGATCTGAGGCAGGCGCAGCTGGACTGCCCTTCTCTTGAACCCCTCAGACAGCAAGCTGCTGCTGAGGCTGCTGGGAATGCTACAGCTACCCATAGAGTGTATTGGGATAAAGGGCTCCTGTATTTAGAGGCTAGAGACCCCAAGCCTGGTGCTTCCAGGAGGTTGGTCATACCTTTGGCATTCAGGGTCTTCCTTCTTACATTCACCCGATATTCCCCTTGCAGGACATCTTGGCCAGAACAAGACTTGGGACAGGCTTGTCCCTCACTTTCACTGGCCCCACATTTCAGAAGACACAAAGGAGTTTTGTCGCTCCTGTGTCACCTGCCAAGCCAGTGGCAAATCAGGTGGCACCACAAAGGTCCCCCTTATACCACTACCTGTGGTGGGGGTTCCCTTTGAAAGAGTAGGGATTGACATTGTTGGACCAATGGATCCCCAAACAGCATCTGGGCACAGGTTTATTTTGGTGGTAGTGGATCATGCCACCAGGTACGCAGAAGCTATTACCCTAAGGACCACAACAGCACCTGTTGTGGCAAGAGCCCTCCTGGGAGTTTTCTCAAGAGTGGGCTTTCCGAAGGAAGTTCTCTCAGACAGAGGTGCAAACTTTTTGCTGGATATTTGACTGCTATGTGGAAGGAGTGTGGAGTGAACTACAAGTTCACCACACCCTATCGTCCACAGTGCAATGGTCTAGTTGAGAGATTCAACAAGACCTTAAAGGGCATGATTAAGGGTCTCCCTGAAAAGCTCAGGCGTACATGGGACATCCTGCTGCCGTGCCTTTTGTTTGCTTATAGAGAAGTCCCACAGAAGGGGGTTGGTTACAGCCCTTTTGAACTTTTGTTTGGACATCCTGTAAGAGGACCCCTTTGTCTGGTGAAGGAGGGATGGGAGTTGCCTCTCAAAGCTCCAAGGCAAGACATTGTGTACTATGTACTTGGTCTCTGCTCCAGGATGGCTGAGTACACGAAAAAGGCATCCAAAAACCGTGAGGCTAGCCAGGAACTACAAAAAGCCTGACATGACCAAAAGGCTGTGTTTACCATCCAGGGCAGAAAGTGTGGGTGTTGGAGCCAGTGGTCCTAGCAGCTCTCCAAGACAAGTGGTCTGGAACCCACACTATTGTTGAAGAGACGGGAGAGGTAACCTATTTGGTTGATCTTGGACCCCCCAGGAGCCCCCACAGGGTCTTCATGTCAACAGACTGAAACCATATGTGACAGGGCTGACATGGGCTTGCTCATGGCTACTGATGAAGGACAGGAGGAAGAGAGTGACCCTCTCCCAGACCTGTTCTCTCAGAACCCTGATGATGGATCAGCTGATGGTATAGCCTTGGCAGGCAGCCTCACTGATCAATAGCAGAGGGACTGCAGACATGTTCTGCAGGCCTACAGTAATATGTTTTCACTGACTCCAAGTCAGATTACCAGGTGCACCCATTAGGTGGACACTGGCGACAGTCTGCCTGTTAAAGTACGATTTACAGGCAGCCTGATCATGTCAGGGACTGTATCAGCACGGGGGTCCAAAAGCTGTTGGAGTTGGGAGTCATTGAGCCCTCAGAGAGCCCTTGGGCCAGTCCTGTAGTCCTAGTGCCTAAACCTCACACACAAGAGGGTAAGAGAGAAGAGGTTTTGTGTGGATTACAGAGGCCTCAATGCCGTCACTAGGACAGATGCCCACCCAATACCAAGAGCAGAGGAGCTCATTGACAGATTGTCTTCTGCCAAGTTTTTGAGTACATTTGACTTGACAGCTGGCTACTGGCAGATCAGACTAGCTGATGATGCAAAAGCCAAAACAGCATTTTCAACCTCAGGAGGCTAAAAACCGGAATATGGATAATTGGAGGTAAGTAAACAATGTAATAAATAAAACTTATTTCCTAGCACGCCCTGCATCGCATTTTGCGATGCAGGGTGCGCTACGAAATTTGCTAGAGCTTTAGATGTTTCTTCTCACCAATTTTCTCCTACAGGTGTTTTGTTCCAGATTCGCAGAAGAACTAAGACAAATTTAGATTCTGTATTTTATCCTTATTTTCCTGATCGCTACGAAAGTCGTTTTATTAATTAAATTAAATCCCAAACTGCTTAGGTGGTCCATTTCCCTACAGGGGATGGACTTTACAGTGGAACATAGACCTGGGACTTACCATGGCAATGCAGATGGACTCTCAAGATATTTCCACTTAGAACATGGAGACTCAACTTGTCAAGGTTAGTTTAATGTCCCTACGTTTGGGGGGGGAGGCGGGATTTGTGTAGGAGAGTAGGGTCTGCTTCCTATGGTCACCCCACTTTTTGCTGTGATTTTCTGGTTTTTCGACTTAATCAGGACCACAACCTAGCTGTTCTCTCTCTAAATTGATACCATGTACTTTAGGTACATACCAGATTGGTTACTGGGTCACCTTTGTGAGCCCCTGTATTGTGTACCCTAGGTACCTAGGGCATAGGTACATCCAAGGCCTACCAGGGGCTGAAGCATGTATTATGCCACCCCTGGCTGGCCCTCCAAACTGACACCACAGGCTGATCACTCAGCTCGAGTAAGGTGGTGTATTCACCCCTTGCTTAGGTGTAGTATTCCTATACCTACTTACGTATAGACACATAGTAACCTGTAAGTCACTCCTATGGCAGGCCTTAACAATCCTGGAGGCAGAGTGCTTGGTTACGTGTGAGATGGTGCTCTAACCTGAGCTGAGCCTGTCTGCAGCTTTCGGAACCATGTCTTTATAGCTGTTCTATGATACTGCCATACCATATACTCTAAAGTGCATTATGAACCTTGCGGTTAAATGCTAACTTTGGTCTGGCTTTATCTAAACATGTTGTGTAAGGTGTCATACACTTTGGAATACTACCCCCTCGCCAATTCTGGCGACAGGGTTAGCATTCCACCCTTCTAGAGGGAGAAGACATGTTAGTTCTGACGATCCCGGTTAAAGTTAACCAGAGCCTCAGCATCACAAAATGGATGCTGCTGCCACAGACACAAGTGTGACCTCCTGCTGCTGGGAGTCCTTCCAGTCACGGAGGTTTGGACAATAGGTTTCCTGCTTGGGGAGGTGCGAGCACCACCCCAGACAGGAGGATGTGTATTGGGACAGGGAGGGCTGAATAGATTGAGACATGCCTTATTTATTCTTATTCTTATTCATTTTATTTGTATAGTGCAACAGCTACCCACAAAGGGTTTCCCGGCGCATTTAGAAGCTGAATAATTCTGCTACTGACACGAACCAGCTTAGATGTTGAACAGCCAGGTCTTTAAGGCTTTCCTGAAGCTCATGTAATTGGTCTCATTTCGGGCTGTAATAGGCATGGAATTCCATAGAGTGGGTCCCAGAAAAGAAACGGATTTGCCGCCCATGTGTGACCGTCTGATTTTGGGGATTATAAAATTCTTTGCTGCAGAAGAGCGAAGAGCACGGGAGGGGCAATATGGATGTACCAAATTTTGAAGGTATTTAGGGCTTTTTTTGTGGAAATATTATGCATGAAGCAAAGCGATTTGAATTTGATTCGGTTCTCAACTTTTTACCAGTGGAGATCCCGAATGTATTTAGAGGTGGGGGTTGTGTTAGGGATTTTACATAAGAGTCTGGCAGCAGCATTTTGAACTGTCTGCGGCCTACGAATCATAGCTTTCTTTGCCCCTAGATACAGTACATTTCCGTAATCAAGCCTAGATGTAATTAGTGCGTTGATTACAGTTTACCTGGTTGATTCTGGAAGCATCCAAAAAATCTTCTTTAGCCATTTTAAAATGGCAAAGCAGGTAGCGGACGTTTTCACTGCTTGTTGATGCATATTAAGAGAATCATCGATAATGATGCCCAGATTACGTGCTTGCATTACTGGGACTGGGAGTAGGCCCATTTCTTGCGGCCAATGTTGGGGGCCCAATAGCTTTTTGTCTTTGCCCAGTATCATCACTTCGGTTTTCTCACCGTTTAGCTTGAGAAAATGTTCTTGCATCCATCCTTCAATTTTCGCGAGCCCTTGTTTGAGTATAGAGGGATTATCCTTATTTCCAGAGGAGTGAAAAGAGCAGCTGAGAATCATCAGCATAGGAGTACATTTGTAGCCCAGTTTCTTCCACTACCCTTGCTAATGGGCTCATATATAGATTGAATAGTAGTGGACTTAATATAGAGCCCTGTGGTACTCCGTGCTTGAAGACCTGGACATCAGAGCAAGCAGAGCGAGAGAAAACTTGAAAGGTACGTTCCTCCAGCAAAGATTTAATCCAATTTAAAGCCGGGCCTCATACCTAATAAATATAGTGTCCTCATTAATGCAGTGTGTGATACCGTATCAAATGCGGCACTAAGGTCTAAAAGTACCAGTGCAACCGTTTCGCCTTTATCCATCAAGGAGCGGATATTTTCAGTAATTCCCAATAGTGTCGTCTCCGTAGAGAACCCCGATCTGAACCCTGACTGATGGGGAGGCAACAGATCTTGGGCCATGGTGAATTCGGTTAAGGAATGGTGCACGTGTTTTTCTAAAATCTTCGAGAATATGGGTAGTAGGGAAATGGGTCTAAAATTTGACGGCAGGTTAGGGTCGGCTCCAGCCTTCTTTAGCAGTGGGTGAATTATGGCATGTTTCCATTCTTTTGGTACAGTTTTGTCTTTTAAGGACAAGTTTAAAAGGTCTCTAATAATAACCATTGCCTTCTTGTCAAGTGTCTTAAGTACTGAGCACGGTAACGGATCATTTGGTGACCCAGATTTAATTGTGCTAAGTAGCTCAATAAAAGTGTCCATGCTGAGTTTAGGCCAGTACTCCAGAGTGTTGCTGGGGCCATGGAGGAGCAACGGATCTGTGTTATTTGGAGACTTAGTGATCAGGGCGCTATGTAAGGAGGTGTCTGCTCGATAGCTATTATTCTGAGCTTGTCCTATCCCCTGATATATTTTTCCACTTTAAGTCTAGTGTAGTGTTTTAGAACCTGCCAGCTCTTTCACCATTTTAAAAAGTGCTTTTGACCGATTTAGTGCCTCCACAATTGTAGAGCACACAAAATCAGCTCTGGCCTTACTACAGAGTGCATGATATTTGTTTAGTTTAGTCTTGTACTCCCTTTTAGCTTCAGATGAGTACGTTTTCCTCCACATACGCTCAGAATTTTTACACTTAGATTTTTCTAGCTTCAGTGTTTCTGTGAACCAAGGGGCAGGGGGTCGATGTTCTTTACATTGTAATTTAGTTTTGGTAAGCAGGTATCTATGGCTGTCATAAGCCATTTCTGTACGGCTGTAGATAAGGTGTGGACCGATGATTTAGAACAAGGCGTGTATGAGTTTAAGAAAGTGTTCAAGGCATCAGTATCCAGTTTCTTCCAGTTTCTGATAAACTGTGGTTGCTCAGGTGTGTCCCCCGCCCTTGAAATGGCAACTTGGAGTGAAAATTTCACTAGGTAGTGGTCTGACCAGCAAATTGGCAAAGCAGGGAGGGTGGTAACTTCCTTGATATTGGAAAAAACCGGGGCGAGTAAATGTCCAGCACTATGTGTGGGTCCAGTACTCATAAGGTTTAAATTAAGGGATGCTAGGTCAGCAATGAAATCTACGGCTTTTGAGCAGTTAGGATTTTCTAGGTGCAGGTTCATATCACCGATAAGGGAGAAATTCGATGCCTTCATGACTAAAGGACCAATGAGTTCTGGAAGGGCTGTCACCCAGTTCGTCGCCGTTCCAGGTGGGCGATAGATGAGTACTCCAGTTAGTGTATAGTTGGGGGTGAGACCAAGTTTGAATACAGCCGCCTCACAGTTGGAACATGGTAGCTTAGTGAATTCACAGTTGAATTCCTTTTTAAAAAGGATGGCAATCCCTCCCCCTACTTTATTTGTTCGATCTAACCTAACTATTACATAGTGGTCAGGTAGTGCTTCAGCCAGTTCTGGCCCTGAGCCTTCTTGGAGCCAAGTTTCCGTTAGGAACATGGCGTCAGGTTCTTCGTCTGTTAACAAGTTGAACATTTCGGCTTTATGTTTCGGTAGGGATCGACAGTTCAGACTGAAAAAGGAGAATGTTTTTTCTTTGGGTTGATTTAAGGGTCAAGTCAAGTCAAAAAGATTTTATTTGTGTTGGTACTCAACCGAGGACCACAAATATACATGAGATAATAGAATAACATTACGTAAGATAAGTACAACAATAATCAATATAAAGCTAACATGGATTTAAAAAATTTGTACAAATTATAACATACAAATTCATTCGGGGGATTTATAGCCATTGTTAAAAATTCTTTTTCCTTTGTTAGCTTACAGGATCTGTAAATCGGTAAAATGTAATGGGCGCGAGCTGCTACCACCTTAGAATTAGGGCAAATGAACAATAAGTGCTCCACAGTCTGCTCACCTCCTAAACATAACGTGCATAAGTTGGGGTGATCTCCGGGTAGCCATTTTGTTTTATAGGCTTGTACAGGTAAAATCCCTGCTCGATACATAAAAATTACCCTCCTTGCATTGTGAGAGAGACAGTAAGAAATGTATGGCTGTATATGTTTATACTCAATGACTGTTATAAATAGCTTGAATGTTTTTAGCCTATAGCTATGAGCATAGTCCAAGTCATAACTTAACCTTGGAGTAAAGTTTTTAAGAAATAGTTTTAATTGTGAAGTGGACCAAGTCTGTAAAATTTCACTCGAAATTTCAGCCATTTGAAACGCCGCAGACATGTTCTTTATAAAACTTTGATTAACGATATCTGTGCCAAAAGTCTCTTTTTGTAGCAAAAACCGGAGAGTTCCTTCCGTAGCGTGTAGTAGCTGGTATGCCCATCTAATTATATTAGCCACAGCCGTGGCAAAGGCACTGGTGATTCCGAATTCCAGCCGAAGGACTTGAACTGGAGTTGCTGTAGGGACCTTCATGATTTTTTTCAGGATTTTTCCCTCTTGACGATCCATGAAGCCCCATTGTTGAATTGGAATACATTCCGTGGCATAAGACAAGACCGCAGGAATTTTAGCTTTGTAAATTTTTATTAGTGAGGAAAAGTGTCTGCTCCCCGTGGCGTTATAGAATCTCGATAAAGCACCAGCATGTATTTCAGATTTTTTCGTTAACTTATCGATGTGATGTATATTTGTTAGATTCTTGGAGAGAATCCTGCCCAGGTAAATATATTCTTTCTCTTCATCGACCTTTTCCTCACCTAGCTTCCAGATATATTTGGCACTTTTCTTCCTCCCGGAAAAAGCTACGACTTTGGTTTTTCCTATATTCGGGATTAAATAGTTGTCATTTGAGTATATAGACAGTATATCCAGAGATTTTTGGAGACCAAACGGAGTGAGATCGAAAAGGACTATATCGTCCGCATAGAGCAGCAGGTGCACTCTTTGTTGGTTAATTTTCGGGGGCAGACTTGAGCCCTTTTGCAGTTGTGTTGGCAAATCGCTAAGATATAACGAAAACAACATGGGTGCTAGTAGACAGCCCTGTTTAAGTCCATTTTCGGTGTCTATTGATTTCGTTAATCCTTTCTGGCCTCCCATTTGAACACGGCACCACGTCATTGTGTGGAGACTTATTATCACCTGTAACAGGTATTCGTTAATTCCCAGCCTCCTCAATTTTTTCCACAGGGTAGGGCGATCCACGCGATCAAATGCGGTTGAATAATCTATGAAGGCCATATAGACCGTTTGTTTTCTTATTGTAACGTATTTGTCCAGAAAAAATTGGATTATTGCAATATTGTCCATGACCGAATGTTTGGGTCTGAAACCTGCCTGAAACATAGGGATCAGTCCCTTCGAAAAGGCCCAATTTTTTAATTGCAATAATACCTCTGCCGCGAAGATTTTTCCGGTCGCGTCCATCAGGGCTATTTGACGGTAGTTACCTGCTACCATTCTACAACCTTTTTTATGGATGGGGATTATTGTACTCCCTTGCCATGACTTGGGGACCAGTCCAGAGGAAAAGATATGGTTGAAGAGTGGAGTTAGAAAAAGGCTCCATTCCTTGGAGTTTATTTGTAGGGCCTTTATAGGGATTTGGTCAGGACCAAAGGCTCCTGAGCTTCTTGCCCTCCGAATATGAGTTTCAACCATTATAGTAGTAGTTTTCGGGATTATTTTTTCAATAGATTTTTCCTTTACCTTTTCTGGACTGTTTGTCTGTAGTTTGTCCCCGTTTTTCTTGTACAGTTCTGCCAGGTAAATTTCCCACTCTTTCGGAGGAACAGGTACTGCATGTAATTTCTTTTTTGTCCCAGATAACTTGGCTATTATAGACCAATACGTTCTTTGGTTTGGTTCTTTCGCAGCGTTATGTAATTCTACCCAGATTCGGTCTTCAACAGATTTTCTCTCGCTTATTTTTTCTCTCTTGAGTTGGTTTTTCAATTTATTTATTTCTTTCTTTTTAGTGGGAGAGAAATGTAGATATTGCGCGCGTATTAATTTGTTTAGGGTTTTCTTTGTCAATGAGTTCCCTGTTTTATTGTTGTTTTTTCTTTTTAGGGTTATATCAGTTCTTTGATGTTTCCTTTCGATTATTGCCTCCTTAAGCTCAGTGAGCATGGTCTCGAAGTTTTCTATAGGATCTTCTGAGTATAGATTCCTTAAAAACTGTTGTCGATCGACCAGATTTGTCATTTTACTCAATGAGGTGGGGTTCCAGAAGATTCGTCTCTGATCGCTGCTTACCAAAGTTTCCTTTCTCTCAAGGGTCATCAAGCCTTCTTCATCAGACAGAGCCGAACAATTAGTTACAAGTTGCAAAACAGCATGATCGCTCTCTGGAGTGAAATTTGAACAGAGATGGGTCATTGTTTCGAGCTGGTTTTTACCACAAATAATATAGTCTAATATAGATGGTCTCCCGTTTCCTTGTCGTGTATACCCTGCCGGGATGTCGCCTTCCACATTCCCGTTAAGAATTGTTCCGTTTATAGTGAGCAATACAGACAACAACATTTAAGGGTCTCTTATTCCTGCATCTACCTTTAGTGTTCCTAATACCGTCTGAAGTCACAGAAAAATTGCATTCTTGACAAGCTGCACTATTACCACCTAAATCTAGTGGGCTACATTGTGTTATCTGAGGGGTTCGTAGGGCCAGCAGCTGCTTCGAGCTATATTTAGCTATTGGGCGTACATTAGTATAAGATGATGTAGTAGTGGTCGTTACATCTACTTTTGCCTTACCGGGAGATAGTGGATGGGCCCTGGCCCTGGGCCCGGCCTCTGGCGCGGACGGGCGCAGACAAGCTGGACTCTGGCGTGACTCCTGCGCTGTTTTTTGCAATTTTCACCCCGAGTGGGCTGGGTATGCTCAGACGTGAGTCCCAGGCTCTCCACATCACTGGAGTCAAGCTATCCAGGCTGAAGAAGGCTGATAGCCAGAAACCGGTCCTTGAATGCTTGATTCCGGTCTAGGAAAGACATGGCTTGGTAGTTCGGGCTGGACTGTTCCCATGAGGCACAGGGTCAAGGCTGATTTGCATATAGCCAGTGTCTGAACTAGGGTGGTGTGGAGTGCAAAAAAACAATGGATTTAGGCCCAGATCTTTGTACTGGGGTGAATGTAAGACATTGTTCTGCATTCTGTCCATCAACTGTGTTTTTTGCAATTTTCACCCCGAGTGGGCTGGGTATGCTCAGACATGAGTCCCAAGCTCTCCACATCACTGGAGTGAAGCTATCCAGGCTGAAGAAGGCTGATAGCCAGAAACCGGTCCTTGGATGCTTGATTCCGGTCTAGGAAAGACATGGCTTGGTAGTTCGGGCTGGACTTTCCCATGAGGCACAGGGTCAAGGCTGATTTGCATATAGCCAGTGTCTGACCTAGGGTGGTGTGGAGTGCAAAAAAACGATGGATTTAGGCCCAGATCTTTGTACTGGGGTGAATGTAAGACATTGCTTTGCATTCTGTCCATCAACTGTGTTTTTTGCAATTTTCGGTATGCTCAGACGTGAGTCCCAAGCTCTCCACATCACTGGAGTCAAGCTATCCAGGCTGAAGAAGGCTGATAGCCAGAAACCGGTCCTTGGATGCTCGATTCCGGTCTAGGAAAGACATGGCTTGGTAGTTCGGGCTGGACTGTTCCCATGAGGCACAGGGTCAAGGCTGATTTGCATATAGCCAGTGTCTGACCTAGGGTGGTGTGGAGTGCAAAAAATCGATGGATTTAGGCCCAGATCTTTGTACTGGGATGAATGTAAGACATTGTTCTGCATTCTGTCCATCAACTGTGTTTTTTGCAATTTTCACCCCGAGTGGGCTGGGTATGCTCAGACGTGAGTCCCAGCCTCTCCACATCACCGGAGTCAAGCTATCCAGGCTGAAGAAGGCTGATCACCAGAAACCGGTCCTTGGATGCTTGATTCCGGTCTAGGAAAGACATGGCTTGGTAGTTCGGGCTGGACTGTTCCCATGAGGCACAGGGTCAAGGCTGATTTACATATATCCAGTGTCTGACCTAGGGTGGTGTGGAGTGCAAAAAAATGATGGATTTAGGCCCAGATCTTTGTACTGGGGTGAATGTAAGACATTGTTTTGCATTCTGGCCATCAACTGTGTTTTCTGCAATTTTCAACCCGAGTGGGCTGGGTATGCTCAGACGTGAGTCCCAGGCTCTCCACATCACTGGAGTCAAGCTATCCAGGCTGAAGAAGGCTGATAGCCAGAAACCGATCCTTGGATGCTTGATTCCGGTCTAGGAAAGACATGGCTTGGTAGTTCGGGCTGGACTGTTCCCATGAGGCACATGGTCAAGGCTGATTTGCAAATAGCCAGTGTCCGACCTAGGGTGGTGTGAAGTGCAAATAAATGATGGATTTAGGCCCAGATTTTTGTACTGGGGTGAATGTAAGACACTGTTCTGCATTCTGATCCATCAACTGTGTTTTTTGCAATTTTCACCCCGAGTGGGCTGGGTATGCTCAGACGTGAGTCCCAGGCTCTCCACATCACTGGAGTCAAGCTATCCAGACAGAAGAAGGCTGATAGCCGGAAACCGGTCCATGGATGCTTGATTCCGGTCTAGGAAAGACATGGCTTGGTAGTTCGGGCTGGACTGTTCCCATGAGGCACAGGGTCACGGCTGATTTGCATATACCCAGTGTCTGACCTAGGGTGGTGTGGAGTGCAAAAAAACAATGGATTTAGGCCCAGATCGTTGTACTGGGGTGAATGTAAGACATTGTTCTGCATTCTGTCCATCAACTGTGTTTTTTGCAATTTTCACCCCGAGTGGGCTGGGTATGCTCAGACGTGAGTCCCAGGCTCTCCACATCACTGGAGTCAAGCTATCCAGGCTGAAGAAGACTGATAGCTAGAAACCGGTCCTTGGATGCTTGATTCCGGTCTAGGAAAGACATGGTTTGGTAGTTCGGGCTGGACTGTTCCCATGAGGCACAGGGTCAAGGCTGATTTGCATATAGCCAGTGTCTGACCTAGGGTGGTGTGGAGTGCAAAAAAACGATGGATTTAGGCCCAGATCTTTGTACTGGGATGAATGTAAGACATTGTTCTGCATTCTGTCCATCAACTGTGTTTTTTGCAATTTTCACCCCGAGTGGGTTGGGTATGCTCAGACGTGAGTCCCAGGCTCTCCACATCAGTGGAGTCAAGCTATCCAGGCTGAAGAAGGCTGATAGCCCGAAACCGGTCCTTGGATGCTTGATTCCAGTCTAGGAAAGACATGGCTTGGTAGTTCGGGCTGGACTGTTCCCATGAGGCACATGGTCAAGGCTGATTTGCATATAGCCAGTGTCTGACCTAGGGTGGTGTGGAGTGCAAAAAAACGATAGATTTAGGCCCAGATCTTTGTACTGGGGTGAATGTAAGACACTGTTCTACATTCTGTCCATCAACTGTGTTTTTTGCAATTTTCACCCCGAGTGGGCTGGGTATGCTCAGACGTGAGTCCCAGGCTCTCCACATCACTGGAGTCAAGCTATCCAGGCTGAAGAAGGCTGATAGCCAGAAACTGGTCCTAGGATGCTTGATTCCGGTCTAGGAAAGACATGGCTTGGTAGTTCGGGCTGGACTGTTCCCATGAGGCACAGGGTCAAGGCTGATTTGCATATAGCCAGTGTCTGACTTAGGGTGGTGTGGAGTGCAAATATACAATGGATTTAGGCCCAGATCTTTGTACTGGGGTGAATGTAAGACATTGCTCTGCATTCTGTCCATCAACTGTGTTTTTTGCAAATTTCACCCCGAGT
This sequence comes from Lissotriton vulgaris, assembly GCF_964263255.1. Lineage (NCBI taxonomy): Eukaryota > Metazoa > Chordata > Amphibia > Caudata > Salamandridae > Lissotriton > Lissotriton vulgaris. Next base: position 1,539,442,292 of record NC_141696.1, on the reverse strand, counting down.
GAGCTGGGTATGCTCAGACGTGAGTCCCAGCCTCTCCACATCACTGGAGTCAAGCTATCCAGGCTGAAGAAGGCTGATAGCCAGAAACTGGTCCTTGGATGCTTGATTCCGGTCTAGGAAAGACATGGCTTGGTAGTTCGGGCTGGACTGTTCCCATGAGGCACAGGGTCAAGGCTGATTTGCATATAGCCAGTGTCTGACCTAGGGTGGTGTGGAGTGCAAAAAAACGATGGATTTAGGCCCAGATCTTTGTACTAGGGTGAATGTAAGACATTGTTCTGCATTCTGTCCATCAACTGTGTTTTTTGCAATTTTCACCCCGAGTGGGCTGGGTATGCTCAGAAGTGAGTCCCAGGCTCTCCACATCACTGGAGTCAAGCTATCCAGGCTGAAGAAGGCTGATAGCCAGAAACCGGTCCTTGGATGCTTGATTCCGGTCTAGGAAAGACATGGCTTGGTAGTTCGGGCTGGACTGGTCCCATGAGGCACAGGGTCAAGGCTGATTTGCATATAGCTAGTGTCTGACCTAGGGTGGTGTGGAGTGCAAATATACGATGGATTTAGGCCCAGATCTTTGTACTGGGGTGAATGTAAGACATTGTTCTGCATTCTGTCCATCAACTGTGTTTTTTGCAATTTTCACCCCGAGTGGGCTGGGTATGCTCAGACGTGAGTCCCAGGCTCTCCACATCACTGGAGTCAAGCTATCCAGGCTGAAGAAGGCTGATAGCCAGAAACCGGTCCTTGGATGCTTGATTCCGGTCTAGGAAAGACATGGCTTGGTAGTTCGGGCTGGACTGTTCCCATGAGGCACAGGGTCAAGGCTGATTTGCATATGGCCAGTGTCTGACCTAGGGTGGTGTGGAGTGCAAACAAACGATGGATTTAAGCCCAGATCTTTGTACTGGGGTTAATGTAAGACATTGTACTGCATTCTGTCCATCAACTGTGTTTTTTGCAATTTTCACCCCGAGTGGGCTGGGTATGCTCAGACGTGAGTCCCAGGCTCTCCACATCACTGGAGTCAAGCTATCCAGGCTGAAGAAGGCTGATAGCCAGAAACCGGTCCTTGGATGCTTGATTCCGGTCTAGGAAAGCCATGGCTTGGTAGTTCGGGCTGGACTGTTCCCATGAGGCACAGGGTCAAGGCTGATTTGCCTATAGCCAGTGTCTGACCTAGGGTGGTGTGGAGTGCAAAAAAACAATGGATTTAGGCCCAGATCTTTGTACTGGGGTGAATGTAAGACATTGTTCTGCATTCTGTCCATCAACTGTGTTGTTTGCAATTTCCGGCGCTGATACAGCGCGTCCGCTGATCACGTCCGCTGCGCAGAGGCATGCCGTGCTTTCTTATATAGGGATGACTAGAGCGCTACCAATTGCAGCCGCACCCACCCAAGATGTCCGCTATCGGAAATCTTCGCCTGGGTCTCGGTACTCAGTCCCAAGATCGGCTGGCACCGCCCAAAGTGCGAGGGAAGGGAGTAGAGCAGCCAAAGTAATGGTGAGTGCTCAGGGAAGTGCAAGTCAGATTATTAAAATCGCTGCAATTAAAATATGTGCATCATACGCTATTAGTCACAATACACAGCAGTCTACCTCCCGGCTTCCGCCTCAGGAGGGGTCCACTTTTAATCAGTCACACAGCAGAATTCTCACGTCTGTCACAAGTGTGCTTCCTTATATAGGGATGACTAGAGCGCTACCAATTGCAGCCGCCACCCACCCAAGATGTCCGCTATCGGAAATCTTCGCCCGGGTCTCGTTACTCAGCCCCTAGATCGGCTGGGACCGCCGAAAGTGTGAGGGAAGATAGTAGAGCAGCCAAAGTAATGGTGAGTGCTCAGGGAAGTGCAAGTCAAATTATTAAAATCGCCGCAATTAAGATATGTGCATCATACGCTATTAGTCAGAAGAGTACACAATACACAGCAGTCTACCTCCTGGGGCACACTAGGTGCTTCATGCATACCCGAGTTTAAACCGGTTGCTGGTGCACTCCAGCCCCAGCGCGAAACTACACAAAGGAAAGGGGTGTAACCACCCCCCTTCCTGGTCGCACCCATAGGAGGGACCTAGTGAGAAACCCAGCCTCTTTAGTTGGATAAAGGTAGGAGCTGACCCAGGAGAAATTAGATTAATCCTGGAATCGACTGAAGACGAAACTCTGGACCCTTCAACATTCATCCAAGCTGAAGACTGAAGAATCTCCCTTGTGGCCAAGGAGTGACCACCCTGGGAAACCAGGCACCCTCCAGCAACTCAACGGCTTGCTTTGTCCCCGTTCCCGCTGGAACGCGAGCACAGAGCCCGACAAGACACCGACTCCTGGATCCCTCTGACCCCACTGCATGACTCCAGCACAGCTGAGCTCCGTGGAAGGCGTCGGGACCCGTGGAAGCAGGTATCCTGAAAAGTCGACAACTTGTTAACAGTGCAGCTCCTGAGGCCTCCTCGAAGCTGTGCCCTAGGGACTGAGATACCCCGACACAGAGCTCCACCTGCACCGAAGACCAGCCCTCCACACTCCACGAGATCTGCGTGGGGCCCTTCTGCTTGTGTTCTGCTCGACGCGTTGTCCGGTTGCTGGCCCGTTGGCTTGTAGCCCCTGGCTACGATCTTCTTTGAAACTCCATCTCTGGTTGCTCCAGACTGGCCCTTGCTTCCCTGCAAAGGTGAAGTACCTCAGACCCTCCTGGTCTGCACCAGAAGCCTTTTGTGTATCCTGCGTGGGTTGCCTTTGCTTAGGCTTGTTGGCTCCGATCTTGAAGCCAACCCCTCCATCCGCGAGAACCTTCGTGGGACAGCTCCTCTCCAGCACCTGGTCATCCTCGACGCCTCCTGGTCCTTGTGGCTACAACTACAAGCTTCACCCCAGCACCTGCTTGCTCCTCGACGACGTCTGGTTCCTTCCTGGTTCCACCCGGTCACTGGCTAGTGACCTAGACTCTGTCTCCTCTGCTTGCAGGTCTTCTTCATCCTCGATCCACCCTTGGATCCACCCGGACATCTTCCTCCTGGTCGCCTGCAGCATCTTCTTCCGAGGCTCCATAGGAAACAACGAGAAAACCCGACACACTTTGACACCTATGCACCCGCAGCCCGTGGGTGAGGTAAAGCGAGTACTTCGGTGCTCCTGTAGGGATTGACTATCCTAGTGTCCAGTTTTGCTAGTTGTGTAGTCCTAGTTAGACCGGAAGTGTCCTAAATCTTCATTTACTTACCTTTTACGTTCCTATTGACTTTCTATTGACTCTCGCGTGAGAGTAATGACTCTGCACGCGCCGCCTGTGGGCCTCCCACTCCTAACCTAAGGGTCAGATAGTGTAGCCCCAGCGATTCTCTAGGCCCTAGGCCTTCTCCTTTCCCGAGTCGTGGTTCTTATACCACTTACTTAGTATATGGTTTTACGTGCCCCTAGGGCCTAACTGTAAATTGTGCTATTTAAAGTATTTCTAAGTGTAACTTGTTATGTGCTCATGCCTCTGATCTCATAAAGAGTTCAGAGGAGTGTGTTAGTGAATAAATACATATATATTTTATATATATCCTGTGTGGTGTCCTTTCATTTGATATTCAAGGGCTGGCTTTACACGCCCTCAAGAGTCTTTTAGCCTAAGACTGTTCTGTCCACGCTACCTCTAACCATATGGGTTGTTTGGACTGGTGCAAGGTGTTTACTAGAATAGTGAACATCATATACCAGGCCAACTTCTAACAGGCGCCACCACACGTGCTGCCAGCCACGCACCGCAGACTAATTTCCAACGTTGTGGCAGCCGTGAAAACCGCCGTGGGGGCGGTCGGGGACAACGGCGAGGTCAGTCCACACCTACCCCTCTAGCATCCGCCTCAAAACCTTCCTAGTCCGAGCTTTCAGGCCCATGTGACGCCGGTGGGGGGCAGGGTTCGCCATCACCTCCTCCACTGGCGCACTGTCACATCGGACGGGTGGGTGCTGCAAATCGTCCTAAGGGGCTACTCCCTCCCCTTCGAGGCGACCCCTCCAGCCATGCCACCGCAATACCACTGCGTGTCGGGGGATCACTTGCGACTTCTGCAGGAGGAAGTTACGGCCCTCTTGGCCAAGGGGGCCATCGAGCGCGTTCCTGGGCCAGAAGTAGGGTGTGGTTGCTACTCCCACTACTTTCTGGTACCCAAGAAGGGCAAAGGGGGCCTACGCCCTATCTTGAATCTACGGAACGTCAACGGCTTCCTAAGGAAGGAGAAGTTCAAAATGCTGACACTAGCTCAGGTCTTAGCTGCCCTGGACCCAGGAGACTGGATGGTAGCGTTGGACTTGCAGGACGCTTATTTCCACATTCCTGTCCTGCCGGCCCACCGGCGCTACCTGCGGTTCACGGTAGGCCACAAGCACTTTCAGTTTACCATGCTCCCCTTCAGCCTTACCAGCGCCCCACAGGTGTTCACGAAGGTGATGGCGGTGGTCGCAGCTCATCTGCGCAGGTTAGGGGTTTCAGTCTTCCCCCACCTCGACGACTGGTTGTTGAAGGCGGGCTCGCCCCAGACATTCGTCAGCCACCTCCAGACGACGGCAGACCTCCTGCACCAGCTGGGGTTCTCCATCATTATGCCGAAGTCACACCTGTGCCCCTCCCGAAGCTCCTCTTCATCGGAGCGGTTCTCGACTCGGCGCACTTTCGGATTTATCCTCCCGAACAGCGGGTTTGGGATATTCAGGCTCTGATTCCGATCTTTCAGCCTTTATCCCGAGTCTCGTTCAGGTTGACTCTGCGGCTTCTGGGGCTGATGGCCTCCTGCATCCTTCTGGTGCATCACGCCCGATGGCGAATGCCGGCTCTGCAGTGGGACCTGAAGTTTCAGTGGGCCCAGCATCAGGGCAACCTGTCCGACCATGTCCCGATCTCGGAGGGCACTGCGAGACAGCTGCAGTGGTGGCTCACGGACCGCGATTGGGTCAGCGGCAGATCGCTCTCCCTTCCCCAGCCGGAGGACGTGGTTGTGACGGACGCGTCCCTCCAGGGCTGGGGTGGCCACATGGGTGAGGCGGAGATCAGAGGCCTCTGGGCTCCGGCAGAGTCCCGGCTCCATATCAACCTTTTGGAGCTGCGGGCGATTCGTCTAGCACTTAAGGCATTCCTCCCCTCTGTCCGGGGGAGTGTAGTGCAGGTGTTCACGGACAACACCACCGCCATGTCGTACTGCAACAAACAGGGCGGGTGGGGTCATGGTCCCTCTGCCAGGAGGCTCTGCGCCTCTGGCAGTGGCTGGAACATCATGGGTGACCCTGGTGGTTCAACACCTGGCAGGTTCTCTGAACGCCAGGGCGGACAAGCTCAGCCAACAGTGCATGATAGATCACGAATGGCGTCTGAACTCGGACGTGGCGCAAGGTCTCTTTCTGCTGTGGGGAGAGCCTTGGTTAGATCTATTCGCCACCAAAGAGAACGCGCAATGTCATCAGTTCTGCGCGTTGGAATTTCCAAGGCGGCACTCGCTCGGAGACGCTTTTTGTCGCGAGTGGAGTTGCGGTCTGTTGTACGCTTTTCCGCCTATACCACTTCTGCCCAGAATGTTAAAGAAGATCAAACGACCGGGCCCAAGTCATCCTTGTGGCTCCGGACTGGGCACGAAGGTACTGGTATCCCGAGCCACTCAGTATGTCAGTCGATCCCCCGGTTCGTCTGCCTCTTCAGGAGGACCTTCTGTCGCAGCAGCAGGGGACAGTCCTCCACCAGAACCTGTCCAGTCTCCACCTCCATGCTTGGAGATTGAGCGGCGACAGTTGAGGCCATTTGACTTGCCTCCTGAAGTCTGTAATGTTATTCTGGCAGCCAGGCATCCCTGCACAAAGTCTGTATACGCCTGCTGGTGTGACAGATTTGTGGCATGGTGCACAGCAAAGGCTGTGGATCCTCTCTCTGCCCCTCTTTCTGAGGTTCTTCTCTTTCTTCTTTCTCTTGCCCAGCAGGGCTATGCTCTGGGCACTATCAAGGGCTATCTTTCGGCCCTTTCAGCCTTTCTAAGGCTTCCTGATCAGCCTTCTTTGTTCAAGTCCCCAATTGTAACGAGATTCTTGAAGGGCATCACACACATGTATCCACCTGTTCCGTTTGTGATGCCTCAGTGGGACTTGAACCTGGTTCTGACCTTTTTGATGTGTGCTCCCTTTGAGCCCCTTCATTCTTGTCCTCTCCGTCTCCTGACTTTAAAGACGGCTTTCCTGGTTGCCATCACCTCTGCCAGGAGAGTGAGTGAGCTCCAGGCTCTTTCTGTCCAACCTCCTTTCCTGTCCATTCATCCTGACAAGGTGGTTCTCAGGACTAGACCTTCTTTCCTGCCCAAAGTAGTTTCTGCTTTTCACATCGGGCAGTCCATCACCCTCCCCTCCTTCTTCCCGCCTCCGCATCCCTCAAAGGATGAAGAGCGGCTCCATCGTCTGGACCCAAAACGTGCGCTTTCATTTTATATGGATCGCACACGCCAGTTCCGGGTGGATGACCAACTGTTTGTTGGCTACGTGGGTGCGAAGAAGGGACAGGCGGTGTGTAAACGAACCATCTCTCGGTGGGTCGTTCTGTGCATCAAAGCGTGCTACTCTTTGGCTCGGAAGGAGCCTCCTGTTGGGCTGAGGGCCCATTCCACTCGGGCCACGGCGGCTACTACTGCCCTGGGCCGGGGAGTCCCTTTGCAGGACATTTGCCAGGCGGCTACGTGGGCCTCGCTGCACACCTTTGCGAGGCACTACTGCCTGGACAGTCAAGTCCGGAGGGATGGCTTCTTTGGCCGTTCTGTCCTCCAGGACTTTCTGGTGTAGGAATGTATTGGTTCGCAGACCCACCTCCGGGGTTGGTATTGCTGGGGTATCTATTCTAAGGTAAGGAATCTAACGTGTTTCTTTCAGATGAACAAGTTACTTACCTTCGGTAACGATATATCTGTAAGAAACATTAGTTAGTGTTAGATTCCTTACCGAACCCACCCATCCTCCCCGTTCTGCGAACTGATACCTAGGGTTAGAGACATCCCTTTCAGGGCCCTAGTTTCAAATGGCACCAGTGTTGGTTCTCTCATGGCTCTGCGTTTTCTGGCGCGGAAAAGCTGTGTACAAAGAACTGACGTCAGCGCGCGGAGGCGGCGTCTATATACTCCAGCGACGTCATCACGACGCTGACGACGGACGCGGAGCCGCAGGGGACGCCTGCAGACGACGCCTACCGACGCGCAGGGGTACTGCTACGCAAAAGTTTCCGGATCCAGACTGACGCCTGGGGATATTCTAAGGTAAGGAATCTAACACTAACTAATGTTTCTTACAGATATAGCGTTACCGAAGGTAAGTAACTAGTTTGTCACTACATATGTCACTTCTGGCGCAGATGTATGTAGTTGTACTTGTAAAGCGCACGGCTGCCTCAGCAAAGGGCGTCCCAGTGCTGCACTCATACCGCTGTGGAACCCTTCCTGGCTTTCCTGTGAGATGTCCACTCCTGGGGACCCCCAAGGTGAAGCCAGGCATCCAAGCGCTGCTGGGGCCGTTGTGGAGATTAAGCAAGCTATTGCCCAGAGTTGCAGAGTGGGACCCATGATTAGAGTAGGCACCGAGGCGAGAATTATCAGGTCCGGGGAAATTGAGTCCAAGAGCCACCGAGGCGGGAATTGAACCCTGGTCCCGGGCCAGACCTCTGCATCAGGGTCTGCCGCTCTAACCATTGAGCCACGCTTCTCCAGATGACACCACATGGAGCCAAACAAAGGCACCTACTGGCACACAGGGGCACTGCTCAGGAACATTTTCTAGATCCAGTCTGGCACCTTGCGATAATTCTAAGGTAAGGAATCTGTAGCTAGAGTCTCTAACAGATAAGGCATTACCGAGGGTAACTTGTTCTTTACTGCTATTATAATATGATGTACATACTATTTTTGAACCTTGAAAAAGCTCTAGGTTTGCATGCCATGGAGGGCAAAATAGGTTTTGACTGTTTGAATATCTTCATATGTGTATAAATGATTGGAACTTATCCAAAATCACTTATATTCCAACATCCATCCCCATATGCTCAAGCATGGGTCCCCATATCTGGACCCCCAATTTTTTCTGCTTTACTGATTTCAGACCGTACAAACTATATTCCAAATAAAAAATATTATAAAACTTGGCTCGCCACATCTCAAACGATGGGGCGTTGGACTGGAGCCATACTGAGGCCACACATAATCGTGCTACTGCAACTGCTACAAATATAAAGTATCTAAATGAGTGACAGACTTGACCCACTTTTATACCCTCTCCAACTCCTGTTAACAGTACCTCTTTAGAGATATGTACATCCACCCCCGTAATTTCTGCGAGACATTGCTCAATGCATTTTTTAAACTGGAGAAGGCCTATACATTAAAAACAAATATGTAAATTTTCATCCCTATCCATAGCACATCTAAATCATTTCCCATTATGTGCCCCCCCAACCCCAATTCATCAATCTAGCAGGTGTATGATATAAATTAAATAAAGTCTTGAAATGTTGAGCTTTCAGGCTTGCTGTCAAAAGGATTCTGCCAGCAATATCTATTGACTGTTGCATAAATATGCCTTCGAGCCCTAGCCGTATCCGCCACTTACTATCGTGAACATCTATATCGTCTTGCTGCGTATCAATCAATGCTCCATATATTATCCCTATCTTAGCTCTCTTTTTCACTGCCTCCACTAAGGAATTAGGAGTAATCTCTAAGCCCTCATAATGTTTGCATAAAAAATCACGAATTTGTAATTAAAAAAAAAAATTCCTTTTAAGCAATTCATAACAATCCATTAACTCACAGAACAAATGTAGTGACCCCCCACATTATATATCACCTAATTGCCTAATCCCTTTAGCTTGCCACCTTTCCATCCTTACATTTCAGAAGATAGCCGGGAATATGGCCGTGGATTTCAAGGGGGTATAGTAACATATGCCAGTTAAGGCCAGCATCTTGCGTACTTTTTTCCATACCTACTGAAATCATAATCTTAAATCGTGTTCTCTTGAAATAACTAGGCTCCATAAATTTAAACAGGGTATTTCTGACCTCTGCATCCATCAACATTTGGTATATAGTTGGTGTTTCCGCCAGCTTCGCCTCTTCTCCAGTCAACAGAATCTGCATATTTTGCAATAGTCATGCATTATAATAGAATATAAAATTTGGGACTGCCCACCCACCGCGATCTCTTGGCAACATCATATATTTCGATGCTCCACAAGCTTTCTTTTGCCCCCAGATGAGCCTGTTGCATAAAGATTGCAATTTCAATAATTGTATATGGGTTAACTCCAATGGGACTGCACGAAAATAATACATAGCCTTGGGAAGAATATGCATTTTAAGTACATTACACTTCCCTACCATGGAGAGATGCAGGCATTCCACCTTATCCAATTGTCATTTGGATGAAGAGACTATATTTCCCCAATTAACTTCTATTAAATCCTGCAGTGACATCCTAATTTTTATACCCAGATACATAGCTTCATCCGTAACCCGTATCTCTTCTGGGCATGCCCCTGCAGAACACACAATCTGGGTTTTAGATAGGTAGCCACTTCCCCAAATACACGTTTCAGACTCTCAATCTCTACCACCGCTTGCGCTGTATCAGATGTCACCACTGCTATGTCGTCCGCATAAGCTAATACGCGTACATGATATTGATTTTATCCTATTAGTTGTTTCTAGCAGTACTAAAAGTGGATTGATATATATCGCAAACAATAAAGGCGAGCACGGGCATCCCTGTCATGTCCCCCTACTAATGTACACCGGTGCTGATTCTCTGCTCATTACACAAATTTTGGTCTGAAGGGATTTATACATAGTTTGTATATCGCTAATATATATCGCGCCCCAATCCCAACCTTATGCATGACAGCCCAAAGAAAGGGCCAGGACACATGGTCGAACACTTTTTCAGCTTCTAAGTAATTAAAACCCAGCCTCTTCTGTTGTACATTAGCATAATCAATCATCGCAATCACTCTATTTAAATGAATAACGGTACTCCTGCCCGATATAAAACCATGCTGATGCACAGAAACTAAGGGGGAGATTACTCGAGCCAATCTGACCGCTAAAATTTTCGAATAAACCTTGCAGTCTGCATTTATTAGAGAAATTGGTCTATATGACCCTGGTAGCTCTGGAGGCTTATCTTTCTTTCTAAACACCACAAAATTAGCTTCCTCCCAAGATAGAGGCGGATTCCCGACTTGCGCTTCCAAGAACGTAGTTAACATATCATTCTTTATAGCTTGAAAAAACGGTCGATACAACTTCAATGGTATTATATCTGGCCCTGCGGCTTTCCCACCGGTCAAAGAACCAATTGCTTCCTCACGCTCTGCCATTGTTATTGGAGGATCCAACAATTCCTGCTCTTCCTGTCCTAAACCTGCTAGATCCATCTGTTGCAGAAAGGCATCTATGTTGTCCACATCTATTATATCTGTGTGTACAGCTCTTTATAATAAGCATGGAATACCCCCAACATACCTGCCCTATCTTCTACTATATTCCCCTTATCATCAACCAGCTACAGTATTTTTTGTGAGGATTGTCTACCTCAGAGTTTTTGAGCCACTTATGGACCAGTAGTTTCATCATATTCCTACCTTTCTTCTTTGTGTATTTTATATTGACTGGCAATTTCCTGACTCCAGACCCTATTAATTTTAGCCCTACAACAGGTTATCTTAGTCTGTGCCTCCTTGGCGTCTTCCCGCTTACTTATCCCCTGTATGAGGCCACACACTTCTCTCCTTAAATCATCCAATAATCCCTGCATGATAGTCTTCTGTTGCCTTTGTTTAGCCAGCCCTTAGCTAAGCGTCTCGCTCTTAACCCCGCTTTCAAAGCATCCCATACCATTGGTTGGGTAGAAGATCCTTTATTGATCTCTAAGAATTGTGCAGCCCAGATTTTTATATGGTCAATAAACTGGCTATCCAACAAAAATGTCCTATTAAAGGTAAATATTCGATAAGTCATTGCTAATACTCCGAAGATCTAGTATTACAGGTCCATGACCAGAAGTGATCCTATGCCAGACCTTCATTTTTGCCCCTATGGTACATGACCCGGGCATAAAAATATAATCCAGCCTGACTAATTTATTGTGAGGATATGAATAGAACTTGTAGCCTGGTTCACTAACCTTTAAGGCTGTCCACACATCTACTAATCCATGGCCCTTTAATAATTGTTGTAGTGCTCTGAAGACTTTTGGTTTACAGCCAACATATTTTTCGTAGCCCACATCCCATATCTTGGCTTCACCATGGATGTTAAAGTCCCCACATAATATCAGCGGAGTATCCCATAGGGCCAGGTCCACATTTAAGTACTCTAATGCCTCTGCTTCGCCAAATTCGACCCATATACTGCCAGCTTTTTCCTCGTCCCAGAGATTCCTGGTCGAGCTAGAATCGCGACCCCCCCTTATTCATAGTGAATTGTCTAGTTGCTACAATTAATGAATACCCAAGTTTGTTCAATACTTTCCATTTACTCTAGGGCAGATGTGTCTCCTGTAAGCACAGAATGTCAGGCTTTATCAGCCATAGATCAGCCACTACACGCTGTCTTTTAATCACATTATTTAATCCACAAACATTGAATGAGCATATACGAAACCCCCTGTCTGTCCCTTTAGCAGTCATTTATCCTAAAAGAAGCTTCCACATTGTCTAGCTTTGTCTCATCATCACTTAATCAATCAATCAAAGCATTTATATAGCGCGCTACTCACCCGGAGGGTCTCAAGGCGCTTGGGGGAGGGGGGTCCACTACTGCTCGAACAGCCAGGTCTTGAGTTGCTTCCTGAAGGAGAGGTGGTCTTGGGTCAGGCGGAACCTTTTTTTTTTTCTTTTTCCCCCTAGCCAAACCACCCCACACCTTGCCCCTAAGTGCCCAACTCACTCTCAACCACCACACCCCCAAAACCCTCCTCTCGTGCCCCTCCCTCTCTAGCGAGGCCTTAGGTTTTGACTGTCTGAATATCTTCCTATGTGTATAAACGATTTGAAATTGTCCTTTCATTTGCATAGATGTGAAACAAGTGCTCTACCAAGGGAAATCCTGTTATATATTTAATGTAAAGATCATTGGGTGAATGTATTCTTGTCTACCATGTAGATCTATATAATGCTGATAACAGGCTGATTTTCTGGGCATTAACACATTCTCAACATAGAATAAGCTGTCTCCAAGAAACTGATAACGGCAGTTCCAACATATGGCCTATTCTACAGTGTACAGTTTACCATTGTAAGGCATTTAATTGTATGTTTCCTTTGAAATATGTCAATTTTATATTTTTACAGAGAGCAACAGTTACACTGACATTTTGGACACAAAAGAAAAAAGACAAGAGTGGGAAAACGGTCTCTCCAGTATTATGACATCATTTTTTCAGGTAGAACCTATTTTTACTTTTGTCTTGGATTGCAAATAAGCAAATATTTAACAGCTGAGAGGTGCAGTCCAGTCTTGATGCAGCCTGTCTTTCCTGGGCCCAGTGAACAACAGGACACTCTTTCGTCTGTCCACTCTCGAGTACAGTTGTGGTCTGAGCTCTAGGTGCCAGGGGTGCCACTTTTATACCTGACTTTGACCTCAGGAGATGTTGTAACTACTGGCCAGTGGGCTATCATGTCCCTTCCCACCTGATGACGAATCCCTTCAAAGTGTGGCACCTAGCTATCCCAGAATGCAGTATCCTGACAGGACCCCTCTTTCAGTCTGTGAAGCTCAGTAGACCATCCTAGAGGTGGGGCTACCTAAGGACAACAGCTTCCCCCTGTCTGTACCCAATGCCAAGCTGTCTACTAGAAAAAAAAGAGCAGCCCCTCTCATGTGTGTCCACCATTTGCCCTTCAAAGGTGGCTTCCTCTTTAAAGCTCGCCTTTTGGGCTCACACATTGTTTTGCTTTCCTGCTAGGAAGAGGTAACACCACTTTCAACAGTAGACCCTTCATGTTCCTTTGTAAGAGTTGTTCACACCTCCCCTCAGGAAAGCAGAAGGCTGTTTTGGGGCCAGCAACCGTAAACGGTCACTGGACGTTTTGGAGCATTTACATAAAAGTTATAATAAATTCAACTTGAGCATCAGGTTTGGTTAAATGCAATGATTCATTTGACAAAAATGTCCCATTCTGAAGTTATCACAGCTAAGTAGACCGCGTGTAACCCTGTACTATCAATTGGGGCTGCTAGCCTTTCTACAGTAAAAATGATTTTGGTTTTCTACTGTTAGAAGATGTAAAAACACATGTTCCACTTTTTAATATACAGCATGCCTCCTTAAGGCTCAATATGCCTTCCTTAGGGGGTGACATATATATATATATATATTAAAGAGGAAGGTCTGTTTTTTTTTGGTTTTTTTAAATGGCAAAATCATGTTTGCAGTTCGAAAAGTGATCTGCCAGTCAGAAATGGCATGCTGATAGAAGTGCTCGGCTTTGCCACACTCGTGGTGGCACAATATGTGCTGCAATCCACAACGGATACTTTACCTTACAGGCCCTGGCTACCTCTGGTACCATAAACTAGGGGCTTAAAATTTATTTTACTTATGTCAGTTGTGGCTGAACCAATCAGACAGAAACAATTTAAAAATCAGAGCATTGGTTTTAAAGCCTTTTTGGCAGGACTCAGTGCACAGCAAACACAAGGAGATAATGAACGGAGCGCTGAAACTTTTCAAACACTCACCCCTAGTCACAGATCTGGGGTGAATCCATCATCGTTCTTTAGCTCACTTCGCCACCTCAGTTCAGAACCAGCTATATGCAAATCAGTCTTGACCCTGTACCTCATGGGAACAGTCCAGCCGACCAGCCGAACTGCCAAGCCAGGACTTCCCTGAACCGTAAACAAGCATTCTGGGTAACACCCTTAATCAGCCAGGCTAGCTTGAATCCAGTGGCAAAATGAGCAAGGGACCCACGTCTGGGCTCACGTTGCCACTCGATTCAAGCTAGACTGGAAGAGCCTGCAGGGAAAGGCGAAGGACAGTGCAGGCGGTGACTGAGAAAGGAAGATGTGGAGACTGGGAGAGTCAGCGGGCAGAGGAGAAGGACAGTACAGGCGGTGACAGAGAAAGGAGTAGGAGGAGACTGGGAGAATCAGCAGGCAGAGGCGAAGGACAGTACAGGCGGTGACTGAGAAAGGAGGAAGAGGGGACTGGGAGAGTCAGCAGGCAGAGGCAAAGGACAGTACAGGCGGTGACTAAAAAAGGAAGAAGGGAACACTGGTAGAGCCAGCAGGCAGAGGCGAAGGACAGTACAGGTGGTGACTGAGAAAGGAGGAGGAGGAAACCCTGGGAGTCAGCAGGCAGAAGTGAAGGACAGTACAGGCGTTGACTAAGAAAGGAAGAGGAGGAGACTGGGAGAGTCTGCAGGCAGAGGCGAAGGTCAGTACAGGCAGTGACTGTGAAAGGAGAAGGGGGAGACTGGAAGAGCCAGCAGGCAGAGGAGAAGGGCAGTGCAGGCTGTGACTGAGAAAGAAAGAGTCAGCAGGCAGAGACGATGGACTGTACAGGCGGTGACTGAGAAAGAAAGATGTGGAGACTGGGAGAGTCAGCAGGCAGAGGCGATGGACAGTACAGGCGGTGACTGAGAAAGGAGGAGCAGGAGACTGGGAGAGTCAGCAGGCAGAGGCGAAGGACAGTACAGGGGGTGACTGACAAAGGAGGAGGGGGAAACTGGGAGAGTCAGCAGGCAGAGGAGAAGGACAGTGCATGCTGTGACTGAGAAAGGAGGAGGAGGAGACTGCGAGAGTCAGCAGGCAGAGACGAAGGGCAGTACAGGTGGTGACTGAGAAAAGAGGAGATGGGAGAGTCAGCAGGCAGAGGCGAAGGACAGTGCATGCAGTGACTGAGAAAGGTGGAGGATACTGGGAGAGTCAGCAGGCAGAGGCGAAGGACAGTACAGGCGGTAACTCAGCAAGGAGGAGACTGGGAGTGTGGGAGGCGGAGGCAAAGGGCAGTACAGGTGGTGACTGAGAAAGGAAGATGTGGAGACTGGGAGAGTCAGCAGGCAGAGGCGATGGACAGTACAGGCGGTGACTGAGAAAGGAGGAGGAGGGGACTGGGAGAGTCAGCAGGCAGAGGTGAAGGACAGTACAGGCGGTGACTGAGAAAGGAGGAGGAGGGGACTGGGAGAGCCAGCAGGCAGGTCGCAGGATAGTACAGGCGGTGACTCAGCAAGGAGGAGACTGGGAGAGTCAGCAGGCAGAGGCGAAGGACAGTACAGGCAGTGACTGAGAAAGGAGGAGGAGACTGGGAGAGTCAGGCAGAGTCGAAGGACAGTACAGGCGGTGATATCGTAATAACGCCCAAAAGCTTTAAAAAACAAACCGTTCTAATTAAATTAAAAAACACTTAAAATTTAGTAAAAATTCTTTCAAACATTTCAAACATTAATAATTAAAAATAATATAATTTTAAATAAACAAAAACATAATAATATAAATAATTACAATTTAAAATAATTTATAATATATAACATTTAATACATATACTATTCCCACTACAATTTACACAAAACTACGCAAACTATTATAGTAAATATATATAAAATGTACTACTTCCTCTTTACGCAAGACAAAAATAATAAAACTGGGTAAAACTTACAAATTTCCCTCCAGTAAATGCAACAGTAGGGAAAGTGTTGGATTGGGGATAGGTAGTATGTACTATACCCATTCCAGCCAGTACAACAGTAAAAAAAAACAGTCAGAGTGCAGAGTGGTAAAATATGTTATTCCATCTCCAATCAGTACAACAGTAGGGGAAAAGTTTGATAGCGGAGGGGTAAAATTTACTATTCCCACTCCAGTCAGCACAACGGAAGGGAAAGTGCTGGATTGTGGAGGGTTATAATTTACTATTCCCACTCCAATGAGTGCAACAGTAGGAAAGTGTTGTATAATTTACTATTCCTACTCCAATATTGAAACAGTAGAGAAAGTGTTGGATAGCGGAGGGTTTAAATTTACTATTCCCACTCCAGCCAGTACAACAGCATGGAAACTGTTGGATCGCAGAGGGGTAACATTTAAAATTATTTCTAAAACAAAGTAAATAAAGAAAAATATGAATATGTTGTAAAAAATAAAATATATTTGATAATAAAAGAAATTAAAAAAGCAAAACATATAAAATGTTAAATAAATATCACAAATACCTACAAATATTTTTATAAATAAAATACAAAAATAATTTTCATGCAAATATATATTTTTGTAATTATCTATTAAAAAAAATATGTATTACATAAATATAATTTAGGTACTTCCCACCCTATAACCCCACAAAACTCACAACCTGCACCTAACATTTAAACATTAACTTTAAACAACTAATTATTTACACTAATAATATAAATATTTATCAACTAATTCTCATTAATTAAATATTAATTATTAATTCATTATAAATAATGTAATTCCCACAATATTCCCCCACAAAACACACAACACGTAAAATTTAACAGAAAAATATTTACACTATTAACATAAATAAATATCAAATTAATAATTAATATTAATTACAAAAATAATTATTAATTACTTAAAATTAATTTACTCCCTACCCTTTACCCCTATAAACCCCATAACCCACACCTAAAAACATTTAATTAAACAATTAACATAATTATTCTTCAATTGATTAATATTAATTAAAAACAAATTAATAGTTAATTAAATAATAAAAAATAAATTACTTCCCACCCTTTACCCCTATAAACCCACAACCCACTACGGAACTAAAAATCACAAAATATAATTAAATTACATTTAATTTAATAACTACTAAAAATGTACAAAATATATAACAAATCATAAACAATAATTATACAAAAAAATATACATTTAAAGAATATACTAAAATGCATAACAATATATTTTAAGCTATATTTTTCGCAAAAAATATCTGAAAGAGACAAATAGTTATGGATTCCTCACCTTAGAATTACCCCCAGCCGTCAGACTGGATCCGGAGAATTTTTCTTCAGTAGTACCCCTGCGCGTCAGTAGGTGGCGTCGGTCGACTCTCGGTTCGTCGTGGTCGCCCTAATGACGTCAGGGTATCTATTTAGATGCCGCCCCTGCGCGTTGATGTCAGTTATTTCTTTTTCCGCGCCAGCCAGCGCAGATCTGGAGAGAGCAGTGCTTCGCCTCAGTTTTTTTATTTTATATTTCTTTTTATTAAAACAAACATCAGCATAAAAACATTACAGTGAGTCAATTACAGTAGCTGAGCAAACGTACTGGGACAATAGGATATACAGGATTCAAGAAAAACGTCGGAACTTCACGGGGAGGGGGAATCATCGGATACAACCTCAAAAGGCAGTGTACAAATTCCTCCCCTGTAGCTATTCCATGGTCCCCAGATCTTTGATCATTTTCGAGGGAGCCCCCTAGCAACATATGTAGTCTTCTCCCTAAACATACACAAGTCTAAATTATTTTCCCACCCTTCAAGCGAGTCGGCCCCTCCGCACCCCACAGCTGTGCGATATCACGTTTGACAATCATGTAGCCCAGCATCTGTGAGTTATTTAGATCAGTGGGTTCCCATACGTTAAGCAAGCATCTCCTCGCCTCTGGGGAAAGGGAGACCCCAAGCACCTGTCCAATTGTATCATGAATGCTACTCCAGTATGTAACAACGGATTAACACTCCCAAATAATATGCATAAAGGTACCAACAGAGCCACAGTCTCGTCTACAAAGTCCCGATTCTGAGAGACCCATTTGCACCAATCTAGGGCCAGTGAGGTAAATTTTGTGTAGGATTTTTAACTGAACCAGACGGAGGAGTGCTGGAATCGCAACCTCTCTAAGCGACGACACTGCTAACTGCCAGTCTTCATCGTCCAGTTCGAATCCATGCTGTATACACGGTGGATCACAATCTTCTCATCAAGGCTCTCAAAGACCGAGTAGGTGCTAACGAGGTGGTCCTTCAATGGTTCTCTTCTTTCTTTCACTGTCACTCCCAAAGGATAAAAATCAAATCCTTTACGTCCGACCTTCTCCCAGTCAACAGAGGTGTCCCCCAAGGCTCAGTACTCTCTCCTCAGCTGTTTAACATTTACATGGAACCCCTCACATCCATCCTGAAAAAAGCCAACATACCCTTCCACCTATATGCTGACGACAACCAGATCTACCTGGATACCTCCTCCATTAATGACATTCTAAGATTCAACAACACTCTCAAAGAAGTTCATCAATGGCTCGCCACAAACCACCTTAAACTCAATCAAGAACAAAACGAAATCCTCCTCTTTGCCAACAAAGATGAAAACCCACAAATCGTAGAGTGGTTGAAAGCTATCGATACTCTCAACGGCAATCTCACCCTGGCTAACTCAGTAAAATCGCTAGGAATCACCCTTGGCCAAAAACTAACCATGACCAATCACATTAAGACGTCTGCCAAGAGTGCCTTCCTTAATTTGAAGCTCCTCAACAAAATCAAACCTTTCATCCCGCCCTCGGACCTCAAACAAGCCACCCAATCACTGGTGTTATCTAGACTGGACTATGGGAACGCAGTTCTCTCCGGTACAGCTCTCTCCTTCCTAGCCCCACTCAAAACAACTCTCAACGCGGCTGCCAGAATGGTCACCGGAGTAAAAAAATATGACCACCTATCTCCCGCACTCCGAGAACTAAAATGGCTTCCAGTGGAATTTTGTGCCAGCTTCAGAACTGCTTGCCTGACTCACAAAGCCTTACACACAGGGAAACCAGAATACCTGGCTTCCAAGCTCAAGAAAGCTGGCCAGTCTAGAAACCTTAGGACACCCTCCTTCCAAACCCTCTGAAAACACTCAAGCAAAAAACTGCAGCTCGTTCCTTCGCAGGAAACGCACCCAAAATATGGAACACCATCCCGGTCGACATCAGGACTACTCCCTCCTTCATAAAATTCAAAAGACTCTTAAAAGACTTATACCTCAACTGTACCTTCCCAAACTGAAATCCAAAGCGCACAAGCGGACACCCTGCTGCCAACAGCCAATTGTCCCATCTTCATCCACGCCACTAAACCCCTTACTCTCCTCCACTCCCGGAGGGAGACGGAGCTCAGGACTTTACCCACGGATCGAAACTACCTCAGAACAACTCTACCTCAATGTGCTCCTCGGACGCATATCACACTGGTACTTTTGATCACTTACGCTTTCTTGTTTTTCTCTTGTGTGTTTTTCTCCCCTACTTGCTGTAAAGTGCTCCAATACCCTCGGGTCTGGCTAGCGCTATATAAAACCTCTTAAATAAAAAAATAAAAAAAAATAAAAAATAAATCAGTTTCTTATATATGAGAGATCGTCTTGTCAGGCGGATGTCTGTCCAGTATCCTGTCTTCCAGAGGGGAAGGCTCTGAGGGCTCAGCACCACCGGGCAATAGTGACAGGAGAGAGCGCCAAACCTGCCCATACCGAAAATATTCAGAGGGTGCAAGCTTATATTCCTTTTGCATCACATCAAATGATTTAATCTCCATCTTCCTCCAAATATCCTTGACCGATGAGATACCAATAAGGTCCCACCTATCAAAGCCTTTTGTCTTCCATAGCTTACCAAGGCTCTCAGAGTCCCACAGCGGGGTGGCCATGGTCAGCCTATCTTTCCAGCCCATGGAGTCCGTAGCCCCATGCCAAACATGAACAGAATGCTCAGTAGGCCCCGTCAGTTACACTCTTTTAGGTCTAGAATATAGGGCTCTATTATAGCCATTACCGGGGAGCAGCCACCGATCCATAGCGTAACCGGGATTGTCAATCCGACCATAAGTACAGTGATTAATTGCGGCCAAACGGGCCGCCCAGTAATATCGCTTGACATCTGGGAGGGCGATGCCACCATCGTACCATGAAAGAGTCAACTTATGTAGTGCAATACGCGGCCGCCCCTTCCACAGCAGACTTCGCTGTAGACTCTCAATTTCCCGGAAATAGCTTGATGGCACCACTTCTAGGGAGTTTTGCAAGGCATAGAGAAAGCGTGGGAGGGCCATCATTTTAAACAATGCCGCTCTGCCTAGTAATGAGAGAGAGAGTTTCTTCTGGTTGAATATATATGAAAGAGACACGTTAGGGATAGATTCCTTACCTTAGAATATCCCCAGGCATCAGACTGGATCCGGAAACTTTTGCGAAGCAATACCCCTGCACGTCGGTAGGCGTCTTCCGCGGCTCCACTTCCATCGTCGGAGTCGTTAGCGCCGAAATGACGTCGCTGGAGTACTTAGACGCCGCCCTCGCGCGCTGACGTCAGTTCTTCTTTTTTCCGCGCCAGCTAGCGCAGATCCGGAGAAGCTCTACCCCTTGGACACTTTTTGACAAAACTTTTTTGATCTTTTGATCTGTTTTTTGTAGAGTCGCTCGACTCCTACGGTGCCGGTAGGGATGCCCGGGTTCAAACCCTGCTCCAAGTGTAACCGAATGATGTCGGTTACCGACCCCCATCGCCGGTGTCTTCAGTGTTTAGGCCTCGACCACGATAACCGTACCTGCTCCGACTGCCGGGCCCTGACGTCTAAGGCTAGGCGGGAGCAGTCCCGCAAGCAACTTGAGATCCGGCAGTCGGCCCGTGCCGTTCAAGGTCCCGGTCCCACAGGTGGTCGAGGGACCGGTCGCGGGGTCAGAGCCCTCGTAGCTCCGAGAGTCGGCATCGGTCTTCGGGATCAAGATCCTCAGGTAAGAGGCATGAGAGGTCGGAAAGGCGTCATCGCTCTTCCGACCCACCCCGACGTTCACGCCACGCGGCCAGGGGGTTCGGGTCACACCACCTATGCGGCTCCGACGGAGTCGCGGGCTCCACATCCTGCCCCACACCTTCCGGTCCCTGAACACGATGCAACACCTGAGGAGGTCGAGCAGTAACTCATGGCCATGAGGTCCCTCCCTCTTCCGACGGGTTCCGCAGCGCCTTCGGGCCCAGCGGTCCCAGCTGGGGGGCCTAGCGGGTCGGGTGCTTCGGCTCTGACGACGCCGGGTGCTTCGGCCCTGACGCCACCGGCGACTTCGGTCCCGGCGCCGCAGGCCCCAACTAGATCCGCTTCCGGATCCAGGTTGTCGCCGGTTGACCTCACAACCTCACCGACGCCGGCCCCTAGGGTGTCACCCCCGGCGCCACCTACGGGCAATGCCGTTCCCAATCCTACCTTCGATTTGGTTCCGGCGTCGGAGCGGCGCCTCTGGGCGCCGCTCTCGACGTCGTTTGGGGATTTTTATTTCCACGAACTGGCCCCATCCTTTGTAACGAGGGGGATTGGGAGGGGTTTGTGGACCCTCTGGCACAGGAGTGCCAGTCTCAGCAGGACTGGACATGTGAGCTTGGGGATGCCAGTGGACTGGACACTTCGCCAGACACTGGTTTTGTCTCCCCTCCAACCGTGGCTACGGAGGAGGGGGCTGCCTACAGTGTAGTGTTGACGCGGGCGGCCAAGGCATTGAGCCTGGAGCTCCCCGTCGCGGCCGTGAGGACTAACCTCCTCACTGAGGTCCTTAACCGCAGGCAAGCTCGGCTGAGCCTCTGCTGCCGTTTAATGAGGCCTTTTGGGCACTTGGTCCAGGCCCGCTACAGGTCAGCCTGTCGATAGGAACGTGGCCAGATGCTACCGCCCGGCTCCGGGTGACCCTTGCTTCTTGTCCACCCACCTCACCCCCGAGAGCCTGGTTATCCAGGCCTCTACTTTCCAGATCGCATTCCCGACGGCACTGCCCGATCGGGAATCCAAGAGGTACGTACAATTCGGTAAGAAGGTGCTCTCATCCCTGAGTTTGGGATTGCGGTCAGTCAATACCGCATGACTCTTGGGCCGCTACACCCACACTCTGTGGGACACGGTCGGGGACGTGCTGCCACAATGTCCGGAGGAGACCCGGACTAAACTCGCCCAAGCCCTTGCGGAGGGTCGAGATGCGGCACGCTATTCCATCCAGTGTGGGCTTGATACCACGGACACACTGGGCAGAGCGATGGCAACAACGGTGGCAGTTCCACGCCATGCCAGGTTGAGGACCACCAACTTTTCGGCTGATGTCCAGGCTACCCTTCTGGACATGCCATTTGATGGCCGTCGCCTCTTTGGCGACAAGGCAGACCATGCGCTTGAGCGTTTTAAGGACTCCAGGGCTACCGCCAAGTCTTGGGCCTCTCGGCCCCACGCCAGCAAACGGGTGGCTTTCGCTCCTTTCGTGGCCAAGGGAGGGGCGCTCCCACACCTGCTGTCAGCCACGCGCCGCAAACTAATACACAGCGCGGTGGCGGCCGTGGAAACCGCCGTGACGGTGGTCGGGGACAACGGCGAGGCCAGTCCACACCTTCCCCTGCAGCATCCGCCTCAAAACCCTCCTAGTCCGTGCATTCAGGCCCATGTGATGCCAGTGGGGGGCATGGTTCGCCATCACCAGTTCCACTGGCGCACTGTAACGTCGGACATGTGGGTGCTGCAAATCGTCGGAAGGGGCTACTCCCTCCCCTTCGAGACAACCCCTCCAGCCATGCCACCGCAGTACCACCGCGTGTCAGGGATCATTTGCAACTTCTGCAAGAGGAAGTTACGGCCCTCTTGGCCAAGGGGGCCATCGAGTGCTTTCCTGGACCAGAAGTAGGGGGATTTTGTTACTCCCACTACTTTCTGGTACCCAAGAAGGGCAAAAGGGGCCTGCACCCTATCTTGGACCTACGGAACGTCAAGGGCTTCCTCCGGAAGGAGAAGTTCAAAATGCTGACATTGGCTCAGGTCCTAGCTGCCCTGGGCCCAGGAGACTGGATGGTAGCGTTGGACTTGCAGGACGCTTATTTCCACATCCCCGTCCTGCCGGCCCACCGGCGCTTCCTGCGGTTCACGGTAGGCCACGAGCACTTTCAGTTTTACCGTGCTCCCCTTTGGCCTTACCTGCGCCCCACGGGTGTTCACTAAAGTGATGGCGGTGGTCGCAACTCATCTGCGTTGGTTGGGGGTTTCAGTCTTTCCCTACCTTGTTGAAGGCGGGCTCGCCCCAGACAATCGTCAGCCACCTCCAGACAACGGCGGACCTCCTGCACCAGCTGGGGTTTTCCATCAACGTGCCGAAGTCACACCTGTGCCCTTCTCAGAAGCTCCTCTTCATCGGAGCGGTTCTCAACTCGGCGCAGTTTCGGGTTTATCCTCCCGAATAGCGGGTCCGGGATATTCAGGCTCTGACTCCACTCTTTTTTAGCCTTTATCCCAGGTCTCGGTCAGGTTGACGTTGCGGCTTCTGGGATGATGGCCTCCTGCATCCTTCTGGTGCATCACGCCAGGTGGCGGATGCGGGCTCTGCAGTGAGACCTGAAGTTTCAGTGGGGCCAAGCATCAGGGATACTGTCCGACCATGTCATGATCTCAGAGGGCACTGTGAGACAACTGCAGTGGTGGCTCACAGACCGCGATTGGGTCAGGGGCAGATCCCTCTCCCTTCCCCAGCTGGAGCACGTAGTTGTGACGGACTCGTCCCTCCAGGGCTAGGGAGGCCACATGGGAGAGGCGGAGATCAGAGGCCTCTGGTCTACGGCGGAGTCCCAGCTCCATATCAACCTTCTGGAGCTGCGGGCGATTCGTCTAGCACTGAAGGCAATCCTCCCCTCTGTCCGAGGGAGTGTAGTGCAGGTGTTCACTGACAACACCACCGCCATGTGGTACTGCAACAAACAGGGCGGGGTGGGGTTGTGGACCCTCTGCCAGGAGGCTCTGCGCCTCTGGCAGTGGCTGGCACATCAGGGCGTGACCCTGGTGGTTCAACACCTGGCAGGTTCTGGGAACGTCAGGGCGGACGAGCTCAGCTGAAGGTGCATAATGGATCACGAATGGCGTCTGAACTCAGACGTGGTGCAAGGCCTCATTCTGCAGTGGGGAGAGCCTTGGTTAGATCTATTCGCCACCGAAGAGAACGCGTCATCAGTTCTGCGCGTTGGAGTTTCCAAGGCGGCACTCGCTCGGGGGCGCTTTTCGTCCCGAGTGGAGTTGCGGTCTGTTGTTCGTCTTTCCGCCTATACCACTTCTGCCCAGAGTGCTGTAGAAAATCAAGCGCGACCGGGCCCAAGTCATCCTTGTGGCTCCGGACTGGGCGCGAAGGTACTGGTATCCCGAGCTACTCAGTATGTCAGTTGATCCCCCGATTCGTCTGCCTCTTCAGGAGGGCCTTCTGTCGCAGCAGCAAGGGACGTTCCTCCACCCGAACCTGTCCAGTCTCCACCTCCATGCTTGGAGATTGAGCGGCGACAGTTGAGGCCATTTGACTTGCCTCCTGAAGTCTGTAATGTCATTCTGGCAGCCAGGCGTCCCTCCACAAAGTCGGTATGCGCCTGCAAGTGGAACAGATTTGTGGCATGCTGCACAGCAAAGGCTGTGGATCCTCTCAATGCCCCTCTTTCTGAGGTTCTCCTCTTCCTTCTTTCTCTTGCCCAGCAGGGCTCTGATCTGGGCACTATCAACGGCTACCTTTCTGCCCTTTCAGCCTTCTTAAGGCTACCTGATTAGCCTTCTTTGTTCAAGTCCCCCATTGTAAACAGATTCTTAAAGGGTATCTCTCATATGTTCCCTCCTGTTCCTTTTGTGATGCCCCAGTGGGACTTGAACCTGGTTCTAACTTACTTGATGTGCGCTCCCTTTGAGCCGCTTCATAATTGTCCTCTACGACTTCTTACCCTTAAGACTGCTTTCCTGGTTGCCATCACCTCTGCCAGGAGGGGGAGTGAGCTCCAGGCTCTTTCCTCTAAATCTCCTTTCTTTCTGTCCATCTGGACAAGGTTGTGTTGCAGACAAAACCCTCTTTCCTGCCCAAGGTAGTCACAGCCTTCCACATCGGGCAGTCCATCACCTTGCCCACCTTCTTTTCGCCTCCGCATTCCTCGAAAGAGGAAGAGAGGCTCCACCGTCTGGACCCAAAACGTGCGCTCTCTTACTATCTGGATCGCACACACCGGTTCCGGGTTGATGACCAACTCTTTGTTGGTTACGTGGGCGCTAAGAAAGGACGGGCGCTGCACAAGCGGACCATCTCTCGGTGGATCGTGTTGTGCATCCAAGCGTGTAACTCCTTGGCTAAGAAGGAACCTCCTGTTGGGCTGAGGTCCCACTCTACTCGGGCCACAGCGACTACTACTGCCCTGGGCCAAGGAGTCCCCTTGCAGGACATTTGTCAGGCAGCTACGTGGGCCTCGCTGTACACGTTCGCAAGACACTAATGCCTGGACAGCCAAGTCCGAAGGGATGGCTTCTTTTTTTTTTTTTTTTTTTTTTTCCAAAACCTTTATTGCTCCTTATCATTTGACACAGCCATTTGCCTACAACCCAACGGGCCGGCCGCTATAGTAGTGCGAAAATAGGAGGGATGGCTTCTTTGACCGTTCCATCCTCC
Organism: Lissotriton vulgaris; assembly: GCF_964263255.1. NCBI lineage: Eukaryota > Metazoa > Chordata > Amphibia > Caudata > Salamandridae > Lissotriton > Lissotriton vulgaris. Next base: position 1,539,416,853 of record NC_141696.1, on the reverse strand, counting down.
AGGACTTTCTGGTGTGATTATTGGTTCGCAGACCCACCACCGGGGTTGGTATTGCTGGGGTATCTATTCTAAGGTAAGGAATCTATCACTAACGTGTCTCTTTCAGATGCACAAGTTACTACTTGTGTAACGATATATCTGTGAGACATTAGATAGTGATAGATTCCTTACCGACCCACCCATCCTCCCCATTCTGCGAACCGATATCTAGGGTTAAGGTCATCCCCTTTCAGGGCCCTACCAGTGTTGGTTCTATCATGGCTCTGCGTATCTGGCGCGGAAAAGCTGTGTATAAGAACTGACGTCAGCGCGCGAGGGCGGCGTCTAAGTACTCCAGCTACGTCATTCCGGCGCTAACGATGCCGACGACGGACGCGGAGCCGCGGACGACGCCTGTGAGAAGTTGGCCTGATATATGATGCTCACTAGTTCTAGTGATCACCTTGTATCAGTCCAAACAACCCTTATGGTGATTGGTTGTAAGTCAACCTTATAGACCAGCTATCCTAGTGGTAGCATGGACAAAGCAGTCTTAGGCTAAACTCTTTTGGCATGTGAAGCCAGCTGTTTTACCACATATAACTCCTTGAATACCAAGTGAAATGACACCACACAGGTTGTTATGAAAATAAACAAGTATTTATTAACTAACATACACCTCTGAACTCTTTATGAGGTCAGAGGGCTAAACACATGACAAACTCTTAGGAAAAATACGTTTAATTTGCGCGATGTACAATGGTGCCCTAGGGGCACGACAAACCATATACTAAGTAAGTGGAATGTGAAAGTCATTGATAGGAATGGAGCTGTCCAGAGGCTGTAGGATCGCTGGGACCACGCTATACTAAATTGAGGTAGGTAAAAGGAGGCCCACGGAACGCGTGTGCAGAGTGTGAATTCACACGCGAGATGCGTACAAACGTCTATGGACAGTACAGTTTTAAGAAAAAGGTGAGTACGGACGTCCCTGACTAGATAGGACAAAAACGACTGTGGAACTGGACACTAGGAGAGTCAAGCTACCCTTGAGCACCAAGATGCTCGTGTTACCTCACCCACAGGCTGCGGGTGCGTAGGTGCCAAGTCGTGTCGGGTTCCGGCGTTGAAGTCTATGGAGCCTGGAGGAAAAGATGGTGCAGGCTTTCAGGAGGAAGATGTCCGGTGTGATCCAAGGGTGGATCAGTGAAGAGAAGAACCTGAAAGCAGAGGGGACAATGTTCAAAGTCACTAGCCAGTGACTGGAGTGGAACCAGGAGTGGAACCAGATGTTGTCGTCGCGATCAGGTGAAGGTGGACGCTTGTCTCTGCAGCCACGTGGACCAGGTGGTGTCTTCGACGACCAGGATGGAGGCACGAGCTGTCCCACGCAGGCTCTCACTGTCGGCGGTGTCGTCTCCGGATTCGGGTTCAACAGGCCTTGGCAAAGGCAACCCACGCGGTGAGTGGAAACAGCGTCTGGAGTGGACCAGGAGGATCCGGGGTGCTCCTCTTTTGGAAGGGAGCAAGGGCCAGTCTGAAGCAACCAGACCAGCAGTGAAGTTGTCGGGTTTCGTCGTCTAGGAGGTCACAAGCCAGCCGGCAAGTGACCAGACAACGCGTCGACAAGCAAACAGGCAGAAGGGCCTCACGCAGATCTCGTGGATGCTGAATGGCTGGTCTTCGGTGCAGGAGCTGCTCGGTGTCGGGGCTTCTCAGTCCCCAAAGCACTTGGACGAGGAGGCCTCGGAAGTCGTGCTGGAGCGAAGTGCTTCTTCTTTCAAGATGGCCGGTCCCACGTGTCTCGTCGCACCCACGGATCTCAGCTGTGCTGCAGATGTAGGTAGAGGTCGGAGAGGTCTGGGAATCCGGGTCTCGTCGGGCTCTGAAGTCTGGATCCGGGAAGGAAGACGACAAAGTGAAGCCGCTGGACGCTGATGGTGCCTGCTTGTGCAGGGTGGACACTCCTTGCCCACAAGGGAGATTTCTTCAGTCTTCTGTGGAGCAGAACGTCAAAGTCCAGAGTTTCTTCTTGTAAAGTTGTTCAGGATAATCTAATTTGGAATGAGACCAGCTCCTACCTTTATTCAGCTAAAGGGGGCTGTACTACATCTAGGTCCCTCCTCTGGGTGGGACCAGGAAGGGGGGTGGTTACACCCCCTATCCTTTGTCCCGTCTTGCGCCAGCTCTGGGGCTGGAGTGCCCCAGGAACTGGTTAAGACCGGAGTATGCACAGGGACACCTTGTGTGCCCCAGGCATGTCTCATTCCTTTCAGCCCTGTCCTACCTAATACACAAAATCCAGTCTGGGGTGGTGCTAGCACCTCCCAAGCCATGAAACCCTTTGTCCAAGCCTCCCTCGCTGGAAGGACTCCCAGCAGCAGGAGGTCAGACTTGTGCGGAGGAGGGTGCGTCATATGCAGTGGTGTTGCGTAGGGCGGCCGAGTTCTTAAACCTCGAGCTCCCTATGGTGGAGGTTAGGACTAACCTCCTGACCGATGTGCTTCAACCGGCAGCAGCCTCTTTGGAGCCCCTGCTGCCGTTCAATGAGGCCCTTACGGACATCCTTTTGGGCACGTGGTCCAAGCCCAACACAGGATTTCCTGTGGACAGGATGATTGCCCGACGCCACTGCCCGGCCCAGTGCGACCCCATTTTCCTCTCCCTTGAGAGCCTCAACTTCCAAGGCGCATTCCCTACCGCACCACCTGATAGGGAATCCAAGGCGCTGGACCATTGTGGGAAGAAAATATTTTCTATCTCCAGCTTAGGACTGCGGTCTGTGAACACTGCATGTCTCTTGGGCCGTTACTCCCACTCTGTGTTGGACACGGTCGCGCAGGTGCTGCCACAGTGTGTGGAGGAGCCCCGGGCCGTGCTCTCCAGTGCAGTGGCCAAGGGGAGAAACGCAGCAAAGTTCACAATCCGATGTGGGCTGTACACCGCTGACTTGCTAGGCAGGACGATTTCCACGTGAGTAGCCCTTAGACCCTACGCCTGGCTGAGGTCCACTGGCTTTTCGAGTGATGTCCAAGCTACACTTTTGGACATGCTCTTTGATGGCCGTCGATTGTTTGGCGACAAAGCAGACAACAACCTTGAGCGCTTTAAGGACTCCAGGGCTGCGGCCAGGTCCTTGGGCCTCTCTTCTACCTCTCACCTGCGCAGTCTGCTTTTAGCCCCTTTCATGGCTACAGAAGGGGCGCCCGCCACGGGCCTGCGCAAAGCTGTCCAGCCTTTGCATGGCCTGCGATGTGGGTCCCACCGTCGTGGGTCAGGGGGGCCAGCGGGTGGTGCAGTCCACCAGCCCCTCCTGCAGCAGCCACTAAGCCCTCCTAGTACGACATTTCAGGACCACCATTTGCCAATGGACGGCAGTATTCGCCGTCACCTTCCCCAATGGCTCAACATCATGTCTTACAGGTAGTTTTTTCAGATAATCTGAAGAGGCTACTCCATCCCCTTCGAAACTACCCCTCCATCCATGCCACCTCAATTCCATCGATTGTCGGAGGATCACTTGGCCCTTCTTCGTCAGGAAGAAAGGAGCAAACGAGCGAGTTCTTGCCCCAGAAGTAGCTTGTGGTTGTTATTCTCACTACTTTCTGGTGCCCAAGAAGGACAAGGGCCTGTATGCTATCTTGGATCTCAAGAACGTCAGCCGCTTCCTCCGGAATGAGAAGTTTAAAATGTTTCTGTGTATCGGGTTGTGCACCGCCTAAATGTTAACTCCAATTTTAACTGTGCTCTTGGGTATCACTCCCCTCCTGGAGTGTATGTCAGACAACTTCTAGCTGCACACTTATTGCCTCATATGTGTATCACCCTAGGCACCAGTATTTGTTTGCTGGAACCTCCTGCGTGGTTTTTACTTCAACAGTTCAATTTACAGTCGTTTTCTAGAAATATTACTCCATATTCTCGTTAAGTTCAAAATCCAAAATTGTTTTATTCACTTTTCATTCTTTTCAAAATTCAAGACAATCCGTGTTCCAATGCATTTCGGTGTTTGACCACACCTTCGTCAGGGAACGTCTACAATTTAAATAAACAAAACATTTTCTCACTGCATGTATCAAAACAAACAACATTTCTTACGCGCTGTGAATGGGAATCGAGCTAAACCTATAGATTAAGTTGGCGTCCTTATCTCAAATGTAACCATTATCAGTGAGTGTATCGAGTTCTACGTAAGTTTGTTAACACTCAGGGTTTGCTACTAAGTTACGCGCTTGTTGCATATTACTGTTGGCGCTACCCCTACAACTCCGTGAATAACGGTTAACTCTATGGTGGTAATACCCGCCATTTCTCACCTTGTTCAAAAAGTGAAATCAGCTCATTCTGCTCCCGCGGAGTCGTCCCGCTCCGTTCGAAGTTCGAGAAATCTACTCTCACTACGCGCTGGTTCGCGCATGCGCTGTATATAGGTCAAACTTTTTTTATATGTTCTAACTTTATTGTTCGCTACGCGATCACTACTGGGCTGTTGCTAATAGATCAATGTCAGGCTCGTGCGGGCCCATCAATACAACTTTATACAAATATAACATACACATGGTGCAACACTTATTTCAGATGATACGGTATAACATAGATAATGCAAGAATTTATCACAGGTAACAAGTAAATTCAGTCCTGTCGTTCATTCCATTGGGTTTCAAACTGCAAAGGTAATAAATCCAATAGACGCCAACTTAATCTATAGGTTTAGCTCGATTCCCCATTCACAGCGCATAAGAAATGTTGTTTGTTTTGATACATGTAGTGAGAAAATGTTTTGTTTATTTAAATTGTAGACGTTCCCTGACGAAGGTGTGGTCAAACACCGAAATGCATTGGAACACGGATTGTCTTGAATTTTGAAAAGAATGAAAAGTGAATAAAACAATTTTGGATTTTGAACTTAACGAGAATATGGAGTAATATTTCTAGAAAACGACTGTAAATTGAACTGTTGAAGTAAAAACCACGCTGGAGGTTCCAGCAAACAAATACTGGTGCCTAGGGTGATACACTTATGAGGCAATAAGTGTGCAGCTAGAAGAAGTTTAAAATGTTGACACTATCTCAGGTCCTGTCTGCCCTTGACCCTGGAGACTGGATGGTAGCGTTGGACTTGCAGGAAGTTTATTTTCACATCCCCGTCCTACCGACCCATCGGCGTTACCTACGGTAGGCCACGAGCACTTTCAGTTTACTGTGCTCCCTTTTGGCCTCACCAGCGCCCCTCGGGGGTTCACGAAGATGATGGCGGTGGTAGTAGCTCATCTGCTCAGATCAGGGGTTCTAGTCTACCCCTATCTTGGCGACTGGCCTTTGAAGGCAGGCTCGCCCCACCTCCAGACTACGGGCGACCTCCTGCATTCGCTGGGGTTCACCATCCACGTGCCGAAGTCACACTTGATTCCCTCTCAGAAGCTCCTTTTCATCGGAGCGGTTCTGGACAAGGCGCAGTTTCAGGCTTATCCTCCCAAGCAGCGAGTCTGGGATATTTGGGCTATGATTCTGATCTTTCAGCCTCTATTCGGGGTTTCGTCAAAATGACCCTGAGGCTACTCGGTCTCACGGCCTCCTGGATCCTGCTGGTGGACTATGCCAGGTGGCATATGCGGGCTCTGCAGTGGGACCTGAAGTTCCAGTGGGCACAGCATCAGCTGAACTTTTCCGATTGTGTCCAGATCTCGGAGGGCCCTGCACATCATTTGCAGTGAGGGCTAACAAACCAGTATTGGGTCAACGGCAGGTCCCTCTCCCTTCCCCAGCCAGAGTTTACAGTGGTGACAGATGCATCACTTCTAGGGTGGGCCGGCCACATAGGAGAGGCAGGGATCAGAGGCCTCTGGCCTCCGGCGGTGTGCGGGCTCCATATCAACCTTCTGGAAGTTTGGACGATCCATCTTGCACTGAAGGCCTTCCTTCCTTCTGTCAAAGGGAGAGTAATGCAGGTCACGAACAACACCACTGCCATATGGTATTGCAGCAAACAGGGCGGGTTGGGATCGTGGACCCTATGTCAGGAGGCACTTCTTCTCTGGAAGTGGCAGGAACATCAGGGCATGTCCCTGGTGATTCAACACCTGGCAGGTTCTCTGAACGAAAGGGCGTACAAACTCAGCTTCCGGTGCATGATGAATCACGAATGGCGTCTTCACTTGGAAGTGGTGCAAGGTCTCTTTCAGCGGTGGGGAGAGCCTTGGTTAGATCTATTTGTCACCGAAGAGAACGCTCAATGGCAGCAGTTCTGCATGTTGGAATTTCCAAGGCGGCACTCGCTTGGCGACGCTTTTCGTCGCGAGTGGCGGAGCGGTCTTCTATACGCCTTTCCGCCTATACCACATCTACCCAGAGTGCTGAAGCAGATCAAGCTCTATCAGGCTCTAGTCATTCTTGTGGCTCCGGACTGGGCTGGGCTCGAAGAGTATGGTATCCCGAGCTCTTAGACATGGCCATCGATCTTCCGATCAGACTCCCCCTTCGGGAGGATCTTCTGTTGCGGCAGCAGGGGACGGTCCTCCACACGAAGCTGTCCAGCCTCTACCTCCTTGCGTGGAGAGATTTAACGGCGACAGTTGACAGCTTTCGACCTTCCTCCCGAAGTCTGTAATGCTATCCTGGCAGCTAGGCACCCACAACAAATTTATGGCATGGTGCGCAGCATAGTCTGTGGATCCCCTTTCTGCACCCCTTTCAGAGGTTCATGAGTATCGACATTCTTTCTTTGGCCCAACAGTGCTCTGCTCTGGGCACTCTAAAAGATTATCTTTCGGCCAGTTCGGCCTTCCTTCGGCTTCTTGACCAGCCTTCTCTTTTCAAGTCCCTTATTGTAAATCGCTTCCTTAAAGGCATTGCTCACATGTTTCCTCCAATTCCTTTTGTAATGCCTCAGTGGGATTTGAACTTGGTTCTGACCTATCTTATGTGTGCTCCTGTTGTAGACGAATCTAGGACTAGTGTAATTTTCACGATTCATGCCCTTATATAGGTATAACTTATCATATCCCTATATAGGCATAAGAATCATAACCATATTTAGACACAGCCAATGCAGTCCAATTACGGCATGGCTACTTCCACAAGTTCCTAGAATCCACAATGAATTCTTGGAGAAACTAGCCTTCAGCAGTCCGGGACTTCCCCCTGCTCAGGTATTGATTTGTCCAAGAACTCATGGAGTTTTCAAAGAACTGCGAGTTCTTAGTGACGTTATTATGTCCAACCTCACGTCAAACTCGGCACCTTCCAGGTATAAATATACCCACATCTGCCTCAGCAAACACACGGTGGTTTGGAGCAGATCGACTAACTACTTGCCTGACGCCCTGCTGTAGCGAGTGCCGAAGGAAGCCGACCCTCCAGCTGACGCACTGAGAGAGATGCTGTCTTTTCTCCTGCCGAGAAATCCAGCTCCAGTGTTTCCCTGCTACCCTTGCGGGTTACTGGGAGATCGAGTCCTGAGAGAGAGATACAAGAACTCTTACATTCTATCACCAAGGTACGGAGCTGATTAGACCCTTAGAGAAATCTTGGATAGATTCTTGGCAGAAACTATTTTAACTCAAGCTACACCTCACTTACTTCTTCCCTAAGTACTAGACTCAGGTTAGGTACACCGGGGTAGGCGTATTTTAGATGCACCAGTTGAGTACTTTTAGTCATTATTTATCAGTGTATGTATTTTATCCATTTTATGTATCTTATGGTTTAGAAACCATATCATGCTGCTTACATCATGCGCTTACAGTATTATTTCATAATACTTTTTTTACTGTACGCACTTTACTTCATGACAAGGATTGCGATTGTAGCAATTCACTTCTCTTGCATGAGAAAGAAGACTGCTCAATAAATAACCTTTTTATTGAAAACGCCTGTCTCTCTATTTCTCTGCAAAAACCCTGGTGAAACGAAGCATGCACGATTGACTAAGTGAAATAGCCATCTATTGTTTCCGCGACTCTGAAGATATATTTCTTATTCTTGGGGAACAAAGTTGTCATGTTTATGAGGTTGTCAGAAACTAATCCCTTCTTGTTTATTCAAGAACATTTCTAGTGACCTCTGAGCTAGCTGGCATTCACAATGAAGTCTAACATATTCAATAGAGACCTAGTCGACATCAGTCCTACGTCTAAACTATCGTTTATGTTACTCCAGTGCGCAGAGCCTATTGGGAATATAGGCACTACACTACATGGCGCCCAATGTTTGGTAAGGCGATAATTTAACGCTAGATACTAGAGTAGCTCAGTTGTGCTTTTCACACAGACCCCTTTTACCGTAAAAACTCCAATAGACGTCTGGAGTGGGTAAAAGGTTAGTATCCGCCAGAACTAGGTAGGACGAGAATCCAATGTATTAGATTTTGGTTTGTTCAACGTTGAAGGATACAGTGTTCCAAAATATTGTGCACCTAATCTTTGTTTCCTTGAAACTTGCTCTGCAAACCTTCGGTCAACAAAACGACTGGAAGTGAAGACGAAAGGGAAAGTGATGCTTTGGCAGCTCAACTGTTGTTAAACGACACAAGTCTCCAACAAAACAACTCGGATGCAGTAATTATCCCGGTAAATGTAAGAAAGAGTGTAACTTACAAACTTATAAATAATGGAGTATCATCAAGAGGTGGTACAGTTATATTCGTGATGGAGGCACATGAGTATCGGCAGACAGAGGTATTCTATTCATGGATAACTTTTCCAGCAGAGGAACCCCCAGAGGAATACGTTCCTTTTGAGGACGTTGAAATTCCACTAACTTACCAGGAGCATCAGCTCTGGTTTAATGGCGCCCTACAACATCAAAATAAAATTACCAGGCTCGATCCACTAGGTAGACCAGGAGCTACATTGCCAGTATTAGCTGGCTATACACCACATCCTGACATCGAGAGTATGTCAGATAGAGAACTGTTAGGTCAGCTGAAACAATTAATTAAAATACATAGACAATTGGTCCAATATGTCATGCAGACTTTAACAGTCCAACCTGCTATAAAAATTCCACAGGACACCCCTCACCAGGAGAATACAAACAAAATTACACCACAGACTATACAATCAGTCATTGGTAAATTACCTGCAAAACGGGAACAAAATCCGTTCTGGTTGGCTCAAAAGATTACTCAAATAGAGGCAGTATTCCCTGATAGTACATCTCATGAAAAACACAGAATTCTGACAATCTGTTTACCAATGGGTATCGCACCACATGTGGAAGACTGTGACACTTGGGGAACAGTCTTTGCTTCAATCTACACAAAAACACACGGTGTTCCGTCTATGGCGGTTATACCAGACGTACTAAGACAGATTCAGAATGAATACGGTCCAAAGCCTGCTTTAAATCTAGGTATGAAATTACTGAAAGATTTTAAACAAGTCTCGGCTATACTACTAACCAACATAAGAGGAGAAGCATCATCTGTGGCGATCCGCCAAAAATTAAAAGAAACAGAAATAGCAAACCAACCTTTTGAATTTGCCAGAATAATTGAAAAGTGCTATGAAGAATTAGGTAGACATAGTTTGGGTGGTAAACCACTAAAACCACAACTAACAAAAAATCCTGAAAAAACTTTCATTAAGAATAGTTTACCTACTGTTAAAAAATAAATGGGAAACTACCAGACAGACTCTTCCTAAAGAAAAACAGTTTCAGTCCAGAGGAAGGTCTACTCAACGGAGAGATAGATCTCCAGAATGGGGGGGGGTAGGTCTCCTCTGAGAAAAGATATAACCTCAGCAATAGGGATAATTTGAAAAAACCTGACAGATATCAAGATAATGATACACGTCCCTCTCGATCTTTTCAGACTTCCTCACAGAAATCGGAAAGAAGAGGACTTTTTAACATTCCTAGGAGACTCAGCGTACGCAAGCAGCTCTCAGAGTTACATTGGCTTCCAGTCGCTCTTAGAGTACGCTTCAAGATCCTGACTCTGGCTTTTAAAGCCTTACATGGCCCGTGTCCGTCCTACCTAAGGGTCAGATTTGCTTTCTACCATCCTCCCCCTCAACTGCGATCTGGCACCCTGAGACATTTGGTCATCCCCAGATTTAAGAGAGTTCGTCTAGGGGGACAATCCTTGATGGTCAGAGCTGCTCAGCTGTGGAACAATCTTCCCGACATTCTCAGACACACGACAAACCTCACATATTTCAAAAAACATCTAAAAACTGACTTATTTAGGCAAGCCTTGTAGACCATCTGCTTTTATTGTAGCTGACATCTGAATCCTCTCTCGCGCCAGGACAGTCTCGACTAACAGTGCGCATCTGAAAGAAACACGTTAGTATTAGATTCCTTACCTTAGAATATCCCCAGGCGTCACTCTGGATCCGGAAACTTTTGCGTAGCAGTACCCCTGCGCGTCGGTAGGCGTCGTCTGCAGGCAACCCCTGCGGCTCCGCGTCCGTCGTCGGCGTCGTGCGCCGTGATGACGTCGCTGGAGTATATAGATGCCGCCTCCGCGCGCTGACGTCAGTTCTTCTTTTTTCTGCGCCAGTAAGCGCAGATCCGAAGAGCAGTACTCCGGTCTTTTGACCAAGTTTTGTTAACTTCTTATATCTTTTTGGTGCCGGTAGGATGCCCGGTTTCAAGAATTGTGACGGTTGTGACCGCACGATGTCGGTCACGGACCATCACCGACTCTGCCTCCGGTGCCTGGGCCCCGGCCACGACGTGGACGCCTGCGTCGATTGCCGGGCCCTGACTAATAAGGCTAGACGGGAGCGGTCCCGCAAGCTACTCGAGCTCCGGGTGTCGGCCCTGCGTCGAGAGCGGTCCCGGTCCGGCGGGAGGTTCAGGGAGCGTTCGAGGGAGCGGTCGCGGAGCCGTGCCGAGCTCTCCGGAAGTCGTCACCATTCGTCGGGGTCCTCAGCTAAGAAACACAAGAAGTCGGGGCGTCGTCATCGTACCCCCGACTCCCCCCGACGCTCGCGCGACGTGGCCGGGGGTTCGGGTGACCCCACCCCCGCGGCTCCGCGAGAGTCGCCGGCGCGGCCTGCTCCATACCCTCCGATCCCTGGGCTAGGAGCGACGCCTGAGGAGATTGAGGCGTTCCTCATGGCCATGAGGGCGCTCACTTCTCCGACGGGGCCTACGGCGCCTTCGGGCCCAGTGCTACCGTCCGGGGGCCCTGGCGGTCCGGGTGTCCCTGCCTCGACGCCATCGGGTGCTCCGGCCCCGGTGCCGCCGACGGCTCCGACCCCGGCGCCGCAGGGGCCTTCGGGGTTGACGCCGGCTGGTCTACCGGCCTCTCCGGCGCTGATTCCATCCGGGTTACCCCCGACGCCGTCCCCGCGCGGCGCCGGTTCTCCTGTGCCAGCTCCGGCCGGCGCCGGGGCTCCGGCGCCGGCTCCGGGCGGCGTCGTCCCCATACCCTCCCCGAATCTGGACGCGGAGTTGGACCGGCGTCGCTCGACGCCGATGGGGCCTGTGAACCCCGAGGAGCCGGTCTACATTGTTGACTCCGAATATGGAGATGATGTAGAGTATGGAGAGGGTTGGGAGGGGTCTGAGGACCCTCTGTCCCGTGAGTGTCAGTACGACGTGGACTGGTCAGGTGACTTGGGTGATGCCAGTGGTCTGGACGACTCTCCTAACCCTGGCTTTGTCTCGCCTCCTACCGTGGCATCGGAGGAGGGGGCTGCTTATTCAGTGGTGTTGATGAGGGCTGCCAAGGCCTTACACCTTGAGCTCCCCGTCGCGGCCGTGAGGCCTAACATCCTCACTGAGGTCTTCAAACCGCAGTCATGCCCACAGGAGCCACTGCTGCCGTTTAACGAAGCCTTGTCGGACGTTCTTTTGGGCACGTGGTCCAGGCCCTCTTCAGGTTCGCCTGCTGATAGGAACGTGGCCAGACGCCACCGTCCGTGTCCGGACGACCCCAAGTTCCTGTCCACCCATCCCACCCCTGAGAGTCTGGTGATCCAGGCCTCGACTTCCCAGACCGCATTCCCGTGGGCCCCGCCCGACTGGGAATCTAAGAGGTACGACCAGTATGGCAAGAAGGTCTTCTCGTCCCTGAGTTTGGGACTGCGGTCTTGCAACACCCCTTGCCTCTTGGGCCGCTACACCCACTCTGTGTGGGATACGGTCGCGGAACTGCTGCCAGAATGCCCCATGGAGGTGCGGGCGAAGCTCGGCAAGGCTGTGGCTGAGGGCCGAGACGCAGCAAAATATTCCATACGGTGTGGTCTTGATACGACCGACTCGCTGGGCAGAGCGATGTCCACGACGGTGGCGATTGGTCGCCACGCCTGGATGAGATCCGCCAACTTTTCGACAGATGTCCAGAATGCCTTGATGGACATGCCGTTTGATGGCTGTCGCCTGTTTGGTGACAAAGCGGACCACGCGCTGGAGCGCTTCAAGGACTCCAGGGTCACGGCAAGTCCTTGGGTCTCTCGACCCAGCGCCAGCAAACGGGTTCGTTTTGCTCCTTTCGTGGCCAAGGAAGGGGCGTCCCCACACGTGCTGCCAGCCACGCGCCGCAACAATCTTATCAACGCGGTGGCGGCCGTGGAAACTGCCGTGGAGGCGGTCGGGGTCAACGGCGAGGTCAGGCCACACCTCCCCCCGCAGCATCAGCCTCCAAATCCTCCTAGTCCGTGCTTTCAGGCTCATGCAACGCCAGTGGGTGGCAGGGTTCGCCATCACCACGCCCGCTGGCGCGCAATAACATCGGACAGGTGGGTGCTGCAACTCGTCCGAAGGGGCTACTCCCTCCCCTTCGAGACCAATCCTCCAGCCATGCCACCGCAGAACCACCGTGTGTCGGGGGACCACTTGACACTTCTGCAGGAGGAAGTTACGGCCCTCTTGGCCAAGGGGGCCATCGAGCGCGTTCCTGGGCCAGAATTAGGGCGTGGTTGCTATTCCCACTGGTGCCCAAGAAGGACAAAGGGGGCCTACGTCCTATCTTGGATCTACGGAACGTCAACGGCTTCCTCCGGAAGGAGAAGTTCAAGATGTTGACATTGGCTCAGGTCTTGGCTGCTCTAGACCCACAAGACTGGATGGTAGCGTTGGACTTGCAGGATGCGTATTTTCACATCCCCGTCCTGCCGGCCCACCGGCGTTACCTGCGGTTCACGGTAGGCCAGGAGCACTTTCAGTTTATCGTGCTCCCCTTCGGCCTTACCAGCGCCCCACGGGTGTTCACAAAGGTGATGTGTTCACAAAGGTGATGTGTTCACAAAGGTGATGGCGGTGGTCGCAGCCCATCTGCGCAGGTTAGGGGTTTCAGTCTTCCCCTACCTAGACTACTGGTTGTTGAAGGCGGGCTCGCCCCAGACAGTCGTCCACCACCTTCAGATGACGGCAGACCTCTTGCACGAGCTGGGGTTGTCCATCAATGTGCCGAAATCACACCTGTGTCCCTCTCAAAAGCTCCTTTTCATCGGAGCGGTTCTGGACTCGGCGCAGTTTCGGGTTTATCCTCCGGAACGGCGGGTCCGGGATATACAGGCTTTGATTCCCATCTTTCAGCCGCTATCCCGGGTTTCGGTCAGGTTGACGCTGCGGCTGCTGGGGCTGATGGCTTCCTGCATCCTTCTGGTGCATTACGCCCGGTGGCGGATGCGGGCTCTGCAGTGGGACCTGAAGTTTCAGTGGGCCCAGCATCAGGGCAACTTGTCCGACCACGTCTTGATCTCGGAGGGCACTGCGAGACAACTGCAGTGGTGGCTTACGGACCACGATTGGGTCAGAGGCAGATCCCTCTCCCTTCCCCAACCGGAGCACGTTGTCGTGACGGACGCGTCCCTCCAGGGCTGGGGAGGCCACTTGGGAGAGGCAGAGATCAGAGGCATCTGGTCTCCGGCGGAGTCCCGGCTCCACATCAACCTGTTGGAGCTACGGGCGATTCGTCTAGCACTGAAGGCATTTCTCCCCTTTGTCAACGGGAGTGTAGTGCAGGTGTTCACGGACAACACCACCGCCATGTGGTACTGCAACAAACAGGGCGGGGTGGGGTCGTGGACCCTTTGCCAGGAGGCTCTACGCCTCTGCAGTGGCTGGAACGTCAGGGCGTGACTTTGACGGTTCAACACCTGGCAGGTTCTCTGAACGCCAGGGCGGACGAACTCAGCCGTCGGTGCTCGATGGATCACGAATGGCGTCTGAACTCGGACGTGGCGCAAGGCCTCTTTCTGCATTGGGGAGAGCCTTGGTTAGATCTATTCGCCACAGAAGAGAACGCGCAATGTCATCAGTTCTGCGCGTTGAAGTTTCCAAGACGGCACTCGCACGGCGACGCCTTTCGGCGCGAGTGGAGTTGCGGTCTGTTATACGCCTTTCCGCCTATACCACTTCTGCCCAGAGTGCTGAAGAAGATCAGGCGCGACCGGGCCCAAGTCATCCTTGTGGCTCCGGACTGGGCTCGAAGGTACTGGTATCCCGAGCTACTCAGCATGTCAGTCAGTCCCCCGATCCGCCTGCCCCTTCAGGAGGACCTTCTGTCGCAGCAGCAGGGGACGGTCTTCCACCCGAACCTGTCCAGCCTCCACCTCCATGCGTTGAGATTGAGCTGCGGCAGTTGAGGCCATTTGACTTGCCTCCTGAAGTCTGTGATGTGATTCTGGCAGCCAGGCGTCCCTCCACAAAGTCGGTATACGCCTGTCGGTGGAACAGATTTGTGGCATGGTGCACAGCAAAGGCTGTGGACCCTCTTTCTGCCCCTCTTTCCGAGGTCCTTCTTTTTCTTCTCTCTCTTGCCCAGTAGGGCTCTGCTCTGGGCACTATCAAGGGCTACCTTTCGGCCCTTTCAGCCTTTCTCAGGCTTCCTGATCATCCTTCTTTGTTCAAGTCCCCTGTTGTAACGAGATTCTTGAAGGGCATCACACACATGTATCCTCCTGTTCCGTTTGTGATGCCTCAGTGGGACTTGAACCTGGTTCTAACCTTTTTGATGTGTGCTCCCTTTGAGCCACTTCATTCCTGTCCTCTCCGTCTCTTGACTTTGAAAACGGCCTTACTGGTTGCCATCACCTCTGCCAGGAGAGTGAGTGAGCTCCAGGCTCTTTCTGTCAAACCTCCTTTCTTGTCCATTCATCCAGACAAGGTTGTTCTAAGGACTAGACCTTCTTTCCTGCCCAAAGTAGTTTCTGCTTTTCACATCGGGCAGTCCATCACCCTCCCCTCCTTCTTCCCGCCTCCGCATCCTTCAAAGGATGAAGAGCGGCTCCATCGTCTGGACCCAAAACGTGCGCTTTCATTTTACGTGGATCGCACACGCCAGTTCCGGGTGGATGACCAACTGTTTGTTGGCTACGTGGGTGCGAAGAAGGGACGGGCGGTACATAAACGAACCATCTCTCGGTGGGTCGTTCTGTGCATCAAAGCGTGCTGCTCTTTGGCTCGGAAGGAGCCTCCTGTTGGGCTGAGGGCCCATTCCACTCGGGCCACGGCGGCTACTACTGCCCTGGGCCGGGGAGTCCCCTTGCAGGACATTTGCCAGGTGGCTACGTGGGCCTCGCTGCACACCTTTGCGAGGCACTACTGCCTGGATAGTCAAGTCCGGAGGGATGGCTTCTTTGGCCGTTCTGTCCTCCAGGACTTTCTGGTGTAGGAATGTATTGGTTCGCAGACCCACCACCGGGGTTGGTATTGCTAGGGTATCTATTCTAAGGTAAGGAATCTAATACTAACGTGTTTCTTTCAGATGAACAAGTTACTTACCTTCGGTAACGATATATCTGTAAGAAACATTAGTTAGTATTAGATTCCTTACCGACCCACCCATCCTCCCCGTTCTGCGAACTGATACCTAGGGTTAAGGACAATCCCTTTCAGGGCCCTAGTTTCAAATGGCACCAGTGTTGGTTCTCACATGGCTCTGCGTGTTCTGGCGCGGAAAAGCTGTGTGCAAAGAACTGACGTCAGCGCGCGGAGGCGGCGTCTATATACTCCAGCGACGTCATCACGGCGCACGAGGCCGAAGACGGACGCGGAACCGCAGGGGACGCCTGCAGACGACGCCTACCGACGCGCAGGGGTACTGCTACGCAAAAGTTTCCGGATCCAGACTGACGTCTGGGGATATTCTAAGGTAAGGAATCTAATACTAACTAATGTTTCTTACAGATATATCGTTACCGAAGGTAAGTAACTTGTTCGTTACACGCAACTATATAACATATAACATAACGGTCAGAACATAAAGAAGAATACGTCAAGTCCTAAGACAAGGAACCCGTTCATCAAAGTAAAAAATCACAATTTTCCAAAAAGAAGGTAGCAAGCATAAAGATAAAGCATGCAGAGAATACCGAGGACACAACTCAAGAACAGAGAGTGGGCCCAGACAATGCTAGACAGCGCAGCAGAAGTGACCATAGCTTGCAAGATCCTGATGAATCTTCTGGAGACAGTGGACACGAATGAGTACATTCAGGTGGAAACTGCAGACACCAGAGTTAGTGTACCCCATAAATTATAAGAGATTACAATTCGTATAGAAGGGGACAAAACTAGGAAAATAAAAACTCTCTTTTGGGAGAAATTATCTAAATGCGTGGATATTCTTCTAGCTGAGAAGGACTGGCCACCAGAATTTGTTAGGGAGTGCCCACATGGCAAAGAAATGATTATGCCTGCTTTCTCAAATCATATTCCAATTCATAAAAAATACACATATGCTAGGAAATGGGCTGTAGCACAGGCTCCAGCATTATACAAAAATCATGCAGGATGGGATGAGGACTCTCCTCACCATAAAATCCAATTAAAAAAATCAACCTACTGCACAAAGGTAGTATCCTGTTAAGCAAGAAGACAAAAACAAGTCAGGGAGATCTTAGATCAACTTGAATACCAGGGGGTATTTGAAACATGCACCTCACAAATGAACAATCCTTTGTTTCCCATCTCCTAACCAGACAATTCACATCGTCTAGTATTGGACTACAGACACTTAAACTCTTGCTGCAAAACATTTGCAGTACAAAATTCACACAGTGCAGCACTGATGAATAACATTGTGCGCAAAAAATATAAAACGGCATTAGACATTTCAAACGGTTTCTACTGTCAAAACATAGCACCAGAAAGTAGGTATTTGACCGCTTTCTCAAGTATGGGGGCCCGGAGGCAATTTTGCCGTCTCCCCCAGGGATTCAAGAATAGCCCAGGGTTATTTTCAGCAAGAGTAACAGAGTTACTACAAATGTATGATGATGAGGCATTATCTTATGTCGATGACATCTATCTAACAGACGATGATTTGGACAGGCACTTGAAAAGGGTGAACACCAGTTCGAGGCATGTGGGCTGCTGAATTCATATCTGTGCATAGATCGCCACCTAGTGTTGGGTCCGGATGATTGCACATTGTTGTCCTGGAAGAGTTTTCGAAGTATCACGAGATAGGTGGCTCCTCCCCTGGACTACAGTGCGCATGGGCATCGCCTCCATCCCCAGATTGTTTTTTTCCGCCATTGGGTTCGGATGTGTTTCGGTTCCCTCTGTCGGAACCGATAGTTGTTCAACTTCGACTCGAGACCAAAAGGTCTTTAGGCTGGGCGTCGGTATAGTTGCGTACGGGTTTCTTTCAGACTCTCAGCTCCGATCTCTTGCTGCCCTTCCACGTGCTTTCGGCGCGGACGGGCCTACACTACACTCTTGCTATGGAGCGAACTCCGTTTAAGAAGTGCCCGGTGTGTAACTCTAAATATTCACACCTCGACGTGCACCCTGTGTGCAATACCTGCTTGTCACCGGATCATCGCGAAGACACCTGCATGGCGTGTTCGAAGTTCCGGAGCAAGAAGACTTTGAAGATTCGTCGGGCCAATAGGCTCCAGGCTAAGTTATCGGCTACGGCGCCCCCACCAGATGACATTTTCCAGGAATCTGTCGAGGGAGAAGACGACGTGCAAGGTTCGGACTCTAATCCCGCATCCGAAGGGGAAACCTACGACGAGGATGCGGAGAACTTTGACGAAGTCACCGACGAGGTAGGGGACGACGATCAGGCTTTTGCCACGATGGGTGATAGCTCGGAGGAGGAGCATCCCCAACCAGACTCTGGGGTTATTACCCTTCATACGGCCCAGGTCGAGGGATCGCCTTCGGGCCTTACCCAAGATCTAACTATGAGTCCTACGTCCCCGCCTCCGGGCCCGGTCACGGACATTTATGACCCATCACTTACGTCGAAGAAAACGAAAGTGAAGCCAACTGGTCACGCACCCTCGGATGCGAAACCGAAAGGGAAAGTTGCGCTGGTGAAGAAGGTTCTGGAGGCGTCAACTTCCAAGAAAACCAAAATGGCCGACTCGAAGAGCCACGCCAAGATGGCCGACCCGAAGCCCTCGGGGTCGGTGCCGAAGGCGAAATCGTCCGACGCGGCTGCGTCGGCTCCGAAAGGGGTTGTGGACCCGAAGTCGGCTCCGAAGAAGCGTCTGGGCGACGACGCGCATAGCCATGGGGCGTCGGCCCCGAAGAAGGCGCATGCGGGTGATCGGGCTCTCGATGCCGAGAAGTCGCTCGAGCCGGTCAAGCCCTCTCCGGCCTTGACGAAGAAGGTGGCGGAATCCCTGCAGCGGATTCGAAAGGACAGTGTGGTTCCCGCGTCGGGCACTGTGGCGCCAAAGCTCACGCCTAAGCCTGCGAAGGAGCAGACGCCTATCCGTTTCACCTTTCCTCCCAAGTCGGAGCCGAAGGCCTTCGCGCCGAAACAGAGTGGACCCTCGAAGGAGGTATTGGCACCGAAAGCTGCCTTGGTGGTGTCGAAGCTTCGACTCCAACCGCTTGCTGAAGAGGAACGTCGTGAGGTAACCATCGACGCCAACACCGGAAAACTGTCTCTCCTCAAGAGGAAGATCACGACGGAGCCGGCGTTGGAACATTTTAAGATCCCTCTCAAAAACAAAAGGGACTCCGAGGACTCTTCGGCTTTGGTGGAACCTGTGTCCCCACAAACACTGGGGCACTCCCCGCAGTCGGGTCAGGACACTCAACTTTTTACGGCCAAGACGTCCCCGACTGAGGACTCGACGGCCTTCAATGCTCTGATAGAGAGAGCTGCTGCTAACCACGACGTCGAGCTGCACTCGGACCCCGTGGATGTGGACTTCTTATTCGACACCTTCTCGGTAGCCGAAAAGTCAGTCAAAACGCTACCGATGCTTAAGGGGGTGCTTAAATATGCAACGGAGGTTTTCAAGGAGCCCACCCGAGCGCGTGTGGTCAACCCTCGCATCGACAGGAAATATAAGGCAGCGCCCACGGATCCTACATATATCAAGGGACACTTGCCATTGGACTCCTTGGTCGTTTCCAACGCTCGGAAGAGGGCGAACTCTCAAACTACTGGTGACGCTCCTCCCCCAGACAAAGAGTCCAAGATCTTTGAGGCCTCAGGCAAACGGATTGCTGCACAGGCAGCTAATATCTGGAGAATATCTAACACCCAAGCCTTACTTGCACGTTATGATAGGGCCCATTATGACACATTAGAGGCCATACTGCAACACTTGCCTGACCAATACAAGGAGGCAGGGGAGATGCTGATTCAGGAGGGTAAACTCATTACGAATGCATCCATCAAATGTGCACTGGATGTGGCAGACACAGCCTCCAGGGCTATCAATACCAGTGTGCTGCTTAGACGCCATGCCTGGCTTAGAATTTCGGGGTTCAAACCCGACATCCAAACTACGATACTGAATCAGACAGTGAATCCTGACCACCTGTTTGGCCCTGAGGTGGATGCCACACTGGAAAAAATGAAAAAAGATACGGAAACTGCCAAGTCAATGGGGGCTTTACAAAGTCAGCAGTTTCGGAGTGGTTCCTTTCGCCGCTCAAACTCCAGAGGCACCTCAAGGGGACAGGCATCCCAGTCCACACAATATTACAAGAATAACACCCAAGCCTCGTATAACAACAAAAATAGAGGTGGTTACAGAGGCAATAATGTCAAGGGCAGGGGACGTGGCAACAATAGCTCCAGGTCCACCGCCACCAACAAACAGTGACGTCTTGTCACTGCCCCCCGACCATACAACACCGGTCGGGGGGAGACTCCAGCAGTTCCTGCCGGCGTGGAAGTCCATCACCACGGACAGGTGGGTGAGGTCTATTATCCAGTACGGGTACTGTCTAGAGCTGTCTAGAGCTTACGTCCATTCCACCGGACATACCCCCAAGGAGCCGTCCTATGTCAGGCGAGCACTTGACCTTGTTGCAGCAAGAAGTTCTAGTCATGCTGCAAAAAAGGGGCGATAGAGCTCGTTCCATTACAAGAGGGGGGAACAGGGGTCTACTCCCTGTATTTTCTGATTTCCCAAGAAGGACGGATCCCTCAGGCCGATCCTGGACCTCAGGCCCCTGAACCGGTACATCCTCTCGGAGCACTTCCATATGCTCACGTTGCAGCAGGTGCTTCCCCTGCTTCAACAGGGGGACTTCCTGGCTACGCTGGATCTGAAAGATGTTTATTTTCATATCCCCCTGCATCCTTCCCACAGGAAGTATCTCAGATTCACGCTCTTAGACCAGCATTACCAGTTCAGGGTTCTGCCGTTCGGGGTCACCACGGCACCGAGAGTCTTTACCAAGTGCCTAGCGACTGTGGCTGCGCATCTCCGTCGCCAGCACGTCCACGTCTTTCCCTACTTGGACGACTGGCTCATTCAGGCAAGGACAGAACAGCAGTGCGTCGACCACGTATCACGCACCATTCATCTCCTGCACGATCTGGGATTCTCTCTGAACTACCCAAAGTCCCATCTCCAGCCCGCCCACGTGCGGCAGTATCAGGGCGCGACAATAGACACTCTGGCAGCCACTGCGCAGCCGAATTCAGTGAGAATCGCCAGTATCCAGGCGCTGATCCAACGATTCAGACCCCAGCACCCGCTTCCAGCGAAGGTGTTCATGCAGTTGATAGGTATGATGGCCTCCTGCATCTCCATAGTCCCGCACGCGAGACTACATATGCGTCCGCTTCAGGAGTGCTTAGCACGTCAGTGGACTCAGGCTCATGGGCAACTGACAGACCTAGTGTTGGTGAGCGGTCGGGCATACAACTCTCTGCATTGGTGGAATCCACACAACCTTTGCAAGGGCTGACCATTCCAAGAGCCTGTCCCACAGATTATCCTGACGACGGACGCCTCTCTCCAGGGATGGGGAGCGCATGTACTCCAGTACACTGTGCAGGGACTATGGACACTACAGCAAAGGAAGTTGCACATCAATGTGTTGGAACTGATGGCAATCTTCATGGCCTTGAAGGCGTTCAAAGTAAATCTGTGCAACAAAGTCGTGTTGATCCGGACGGACAACATGACGGCCATGTACTACATTCAGAAGCAGGGAGGCTCACACTCTCCACAGCTGTCTCATCTGGCTCAGAGCATGTGGAAGTGGGCCATTCAGAGGAACATCTTCCTCATGGCAGAGCATCTCCCGGGCAAGGACAATCAAATGGCGGATCTGCTCAGCAGGCACAGCCATCAGATGCACGAGTGGGAGATACATCCATCAGTACTCCAACCGTACTTCCAAAGGTGGGGTCATCCAGAGATAGACCTGTTCGCCACAAAGGAGAACGCAAAATGCCGAAGCTTCGCCGCCAGATTCCCACACCCCCAATCACAGGGCAATGCGATGTGGATGAACTGGTCAGGCAGATTTGCGTACGCTTTTCCCCCAGCACCTCTGATACCGCTGGTGGCACGCAAGCTCAGGCAGCACTCAATGACTCTCATCCTGGTTGCTCCAACGTGGGCTCGCCAACCATGGTACACCACGTTTCTCGAACTGTCCGTGGTGCCGCATCAAAGGCTTCATCTCACTCCCAGCCTTCTGACGCAGAGCCATGGCGACATTCAGCACCCAGATCCGCAACAGCTCAACCTGGCGATCTGGCTCCTGAAGTCCTAGAGTTTGGCTACCTCAATCTTCCTCCCGATTGCATGAACATCATTCGGGAGGCAAGGAAGCCCACTACCAGAGCTTGTTATGCGGCTAAATGGAAGAGGTTTGTCATCTACTGTGCTAACCACAATATTGACCCGCTAGATGCTTCCATTCAAAACATCATTTGCTATCTTTTCCACCTGTATCAATGCAATCTGGCATACTCTTCCATCCGCATTCACCTGTCTGCTATGGCAGCATACCTCTAGAATAGACAACACCTGTCACTCTTCAGGGTCCCTGCTATCAAGGCCTTTCTGGAAGGACTCAAAAGGGTCATTCCACCAAGGACCCCACCAGCTCCAGAATGGAACCTCAATGTGGTTCTTACGAGGCTGATGGGTCCTCCCTTTGAGCCACTGCACTCTTGTGAGCTTCAGTTTCTGACTTGGAAGGTTGCGTTCTTAGTAGCTATTACTTCGCTACGGAGGGTTAGCGAGCTGCAGGCGCTCACCATCCAAGAACCTTTCTTCCAGGTACATGCTAACAGGGTGGTGCTACGCACTAACCCTAAATTCCTGCCCAAAGTGGTATCCCAATTCCACTTAAACCAGACAATCGAATTGCCGGTGTTTTTCCAAAACCCAGATACGCTAGCGGAGCGCATGCTCCACACCCTTGATGTTAAGAGGGCCTTGATGTATTATGTAGACAGGACAAAAGATTTTCGCAAAACCAAGCAGCTTTTTGTTGCTTTTGCCACTCACCACAAGGGAAACGCTATCTCTAAAGCAGGGATTGCTAGGTGGATAGTGAAGTGCATTCAGATCTGTTACGCTAAAGCTAAGCGCACTCTCACTATCCCACCGAGGGCCCACTCCACCAGGAAGTTGGGGGCCTCTATGGCTTTCCTAGGTAACATTCCCTTAGAAGATATTTGTAGAGCAGCCACATGGTCTACCACACATACTTTCACTAAACACTACTGTGTAGACGTGCATTCCAAACAACAGGCAGCTGTTGGTCAGGCTGTTCTAAAAACGCTTTTTCAGACTGCTGCAGCTGGCACGGGCGGCCGCCGTTAATGGAGGGACTGCTATGTATTCTATGCACAGATATGAATTCAGCAGCCCACATGCCTCGAACTGCAAATGCTACTTACCAGTATGCATCTGTTCTTGGCATGTAGGGCTGCTGACATTCATATCGCCCACCCTCCTCCCCGGCGCCTGTAGCAGCTGCAGAATTCATTCATTTACATACATATGCTCATAGCATGGTCATTACTCACATTCTTCACTCCATCTCTGCCAATGGCTAAAAACAATCTGGGGATGGAGGCGATGCCCATGCGCACTGTAGTCCAGGGGAGGAGCCACCTATCTCGTGATACTTCGAAGACTCTTCCAGGACAACAATGTGCAATCATCAGGACCCAACACTAGGTGGCGATCTATGCACAGATATGAATGTCAGCAGCCCTACATGCCAAGAACAGATGCATACTGGTAAGTAGCATTTGCATTATACTTGGGTTCGCATCTGAAGGGTACAAATAAAATTTTAAGAAATCACGGATTGCCCACCTCACTGTCCTATTTCTAGGATATTAGTTATCAAGTGAAGGGAAAAGTCTTGCAGCCAACTTCTTAGAGAAATGTGCGCTGCTCCAAGTTCCAAAAACGCTGCAAAACTTACAATCAATTCTAGGTTTCTTGAACTTACGTTCTGAATTACGCAGAGAGGGTTAAACCTCTATACAAATTATTTAAACCTGATTTCAAGCCAACTAATTGGACACAGAAACACACAGAAATTTTGCGTTCAGTACAGACAGACATGTTAGCTAAAACAAAGCTACAAACACACGTAAATGAACAAAAGCTTGTAATCCGAGTCATCCCAAGAAGATGCGGGTTCACGTACCTGACCTATAACGAAGGTGAAACGGTACCAATAGCTTACAAATCACACTTGTACACACAAGCTGAAATAAAATTTACTTCTACCGAGAAAATTCTGACAGCGGTTCAAACTGCTATAGCAAAAGAAAGAGCCCTCGCACAGGGAAAACGCATATCGGTCGTTACACCTGTACCTGCCCTGGAGGCAGTAACAAGAGCGAGCATTACAAATGCTAAAGCTTTACATCCAAGATGGATACTGTGAGAAGGTGGCCTGATATGCAGTGCTCACTATTCTAGTGAACACTATGTATCAGTCCAGCAACCCTTATTGATGATTGGTTGTAAGTCAACCTTATAGACCAGCTATCCTAGTAGCATGGACACGAGCAGTCTAAGGCTAAAGACTCGAGAGGGCGTGTCAAGCCAGCTGTTATACCACACATATACCCTTTGAACACCAAGTGAAAGGACACCACACAAGTGTTATGAAAATGAACAGTATATTTATTAAAATCACAACAGCCCTGTACTCTTTATGAGGACAGGGTACTAAGCACAACACAAACTCTTACGAAAATACTTAAGTTAGCACAGTATATACAAATGCCCGAGGGGCACGGAGAACCATATACTCTGAAAGTGGAATGCGAAATTACTAGCAGGTAAGTACAGTACTAATAGGCTTTGGAATCGCTAGGACTTGACTATAGAATCGTTAGATTACTTCTAGGAGACCCAGGGGACTCGGGTGCAGAGTGTGCACTCTCACGCGTGATGCGGGACAAAGTCTATGGTAGCTAGTAAAGACAAAGTTAGTGTTCTCGGGCGAACCCGACCTGGTAGGAGGAAAACGAAAGTGGATTCTGACCCTTGGATAGTGAGGCTATGCTGGGGCACCGAAATGCCGAAGTTACCTAGCCCAGGGGCTGCAGCTGCATATGTCTCAAAAGACGTCGGGAATCCTCGTAGACGGGCCCGGAGCCTGGAAGAAAGATGCTGGCAGGCGACCAGTGAAGAGAGTTCGAAGTGATCCAAGCCTGGATCTTGAAGATAGATGACACCTGAAAGCAGAGGGGACCAAGTTCGTGACTACTAGCCAGTAGTCAGGGGGTACCAGGAGGGCACCGGATGGTAGTCACCTCGACTAGGTGAGTGGGTGACGCTGTGCTCTGCAGATCTCACGGACCAGGAGGCGTTGTCGGCGACCAGGATGGAGGAGCGAGCTGTCCCACGATGGATGAAGCTGTTGGCGTCGCTGGACCCAGGATTAGGCAACAAAGCCTTGGCAAATTCAAGCCCACGCGGTGGACCTAAAATGGCGTCCGGAGTGGACCAGGAGGGTCCGGGGTGCTTCTCTTGTGGAAGGAAGCAAGGGCCAGTCTGGAGCAACCAGACCAGCAGCAGTGATGTCGTCGGGCGTCGTTAAGAAGGCCACAAGCCAGCCGGCTGGTAGCCAAACAACGCGGTGAGCAGCAAAAAGCAGAAGGGCCCCACGCAGATCGTGGAGATGCTGGGAGGCTGATCTTCGGTGCTGGAGCTGCTCAGGGTCGGGGCTTCTCGGACCCCAAAGCACTCACCAGTGGAAAACTCGGCGGGCTTGCTGTAAAGAAGTCGTGCAGTCTTGGCGATCGTCGGTCCCTCGAGGTCTCGTCGCACTCACGGTTCTCAGCTTGGCTGTAGAGGTGAGTAGAGGTCAGAGGTGCCAGGGAAGCCGGGTCTCGTCGAGCTGTTATCGGATTCCTGAGGAAGGACTTGCAGCAGACCGCAGTGTTCTTAAGATGGTGCCTGCGGATGCAGGGTGACTACTCCTTAGTCACAAGGGAGAATCTTGAAGAAGAAATCTTGATGTCCTTTCGCAGAAAGTCGTGTCTTGATTCCAAAGATGATCTAATTTGAACAGGGGGCCCGCTCCTATCTTTATACTAAGAAAAGGGGCTGACCCGGTGACTAGGTCCTGCCTATGGGTGGGACTAGGAGGGGGTGGTTACACCCCTCTCCCATGCCGGACTTTCCCCAGGCCAGGGGCTGGTGTGCCCCTGGAACTGGTTCTGACCGGCCTATGCGTAGTGAGCACCGGGGTGCCACTCAGCAGTCACCTTCCTGTAAATCCCTGCCTACCCACGATACACAAAACCCTGTCTGGGACGGTGCTAGCACCGCCCCGGACAGGAAACCCTTTGTCCAAGCTCTCCTCGCTGGAAGGACTCCCAGCAGCAGGAGGTCAGACTCGTGTCTGTGGTGGCAGCATCCATTTTGTGGAGCTGAGGCTTCGTTTAACTTTAACCGGGGTTCACAGTTACATACATGTCGTGTCCCTCTAGAAGGGTGGAATGCTAACCCCGTCGCCAGAATTGGCGAGGGGTTAGTATTCCAATTCGTATGACACCTTACTCGACATGTTTTGATAAAGCAATACCAAAGTTAGCATTTAACCGCGAGGATTATAATTCACTTAAGAGTATATGGTATGCGTTATCATGGAACAGCTATTAGGACTTGGTTCCGCAAGCTGCAAATGGGCTCAGCTCATGCCAGAGCACCATTTCACACGATTCCAAGCACTCTGCCTTCAGGATTGTCAAGGCCTGCTATAGGAGTGACTGATAGGAATCTGTGTGTCCATTTTAGGGTTAGATATAGGTATACTATATCTAAAGCAAAGGGTGATTACACCACCTTGCCCCAGCTGTCGTGCAGCCAGTTGTGTCAGATTTAGATGGCCATCCAGGGGTGGCATAATACATGCTTCAGCCCCTGGTAGGCCCTGGGTACACCTATGCCCTGAGTTACAGGGTCTGATAAGTTGGCCAAGTCCCAATTGGAAATGTACCTAAGGTACATGGAATCCATTTTAGAGAGAGAGCAGTAGGCCTGGGGTCCTGATTGGCAGGGCCCCAGGTCAACTATGTCAAAAAACAGCTAAAACACAGGGCAAAAAGTTGGGGGCAACCATAGTCAGGAGGTACCTTCCTACAGATACAATGGGTTAATTCTCTTGCTGCAACAGACGTTGAATACGTTTTTGACCCTAGCTTGAAAACACAAGAATTTCTCCAATACGAGTACGAATATCCTCTGCCGATCGAGATTCTGCCTCTGGAACATTACAGCTGTATAATATATACAGACGGATCACCACAGCCCACAATTGGGGGTAAACAAGCCTATAGTGCTGCGTGGTGATTGTTAAAGGTCACTGGCGCAAAGGCAAATTCAGACCTATGGTCACTAAAACTCAATCACTCGGAGGCTGTACAGCTCAGCAGGCTTTCAAGATGGCGCTTGAAAATACCGATCGCAAATTCCTGACACTAAAAGTGTGTGATTCGTATTACTGCGTCCAGTCTTACAATGCAAACTTGCAGAATTGGGTTCAAAATGGTTTCAAAGATGCGAAAGGTGGCACAATAAAGCATAAAATGCTATGGGAACAAGTAGTTCTTTTACAGAAAGAACTACAAAAGACTCACGTGATCCATACACTGAGTCATCAACGTGATGGCGTTCACGTTGCAGGGAATTCATTGGCTGATGAAGCCGCGAAGGCAGCTGTGCAAACGGCTTCCGTAGCTGCAATCACTCGTTCAAAAACAAAAATAGACAGCAAAATAATGCAAGCTGTCACTGCTTCAGTGAAAAACAGTGGTAAGACACTCCCAAAAGGCTTTCCAGTAAAGTACTCATATACAACTGATGCAAACAATGTTCCTTTTGCTCAGATCCCTGGAGTGGGGGATAGGGCATTCCCAAACATGGAACATAGGTTAGGACTAATCTTAGCAGCACATGAAGCGCCTCTGCACACGCAGGTGTTTCCGCCACAGTATCTTTACTAAAACAGGGATATTGGTGGCCGCGCATGAGGAAACAAACTAGAAACTAAGCATGGGCGAATTTTGCGAATTCGCAATTCGCAAATTTGCGAGTTTGCGATCCGCAAAATCCGCGAATTTGCGAATTCGCGGATTTTGCGGATTGTGTGGGTAGTGGCCGGGCGGGAAAATGGTGCACATCGCTAGTGTGAGGGACAGGGCCAAACGGGCGAGGCTTATATGCGAGTTCACATGCCTGTTGTGTGCATAAAAGGACAGGCACGGATCAGAGAAGCTCGTGGTCACAGGAACTGCACAGGGATTGAGCTCGTGAAAGTCAATATGCAAAGGCCTCCATCAAGCATCATAGCTATTTTTCGACGATAGATATGGGGAGAACGCACACCTACCCAGCCTCGACAAAACACACATCATCCTGTAACTATTTTAGGATGGCGCCGGCAAGCTGCCAGCGCCATCCTAAAAAAGTTACTAAATTAGCTTCATCAGGGCACTTATACATAAAATAAAGCAGGTGCTCGAGCACCTGCTTTATTTTATCTATTAGTGCTTCCTGTTGAAGCTAACTTAGTAACTATTTTAGGATGGCGCTGGCAGCTTGCCGGCGCCATCCTAAAATAGTTAAAAGTTCAACAGGTTTGAACTTTTGCCCCCCAAATCCGCCGCTCGCGGATTTTCAGTAAATTTGCGAGAGTTCGCGGATCGCGGATTTACCGAAAATCCGTGAAATCCGCAAGCGGAACAGATTTTCCGCTCATACTTACTAGAAACTATGTTCTAGAATGTGAGATATGTCAGAAGATGAAAGTCTCAACAGTGAAACGACCTGCGCAGACGCCCCTTCTGATCTCAGATAAACCATTAGTGTGTTTTTACCTGGACCACTGTGGTCCCTTACAAAGGGACGGTAACTATTATTATATCATGGTCGCAGTGGATTCCTGCACGAGATTTATTTGGATGTGGCCCCAGCACTCGGCTGACGCCAGAACTGTTATAAAAGATTTGCGAGTCTTTGTCGGCACATACTCAATCGGCACGCAACATTCTGACCAGGGTCCTGCGTTTAGCTCTCGAGCTTACAAGGAGGCCATGGCCAGTTTGGGCGTAGCATTGCAGTATTCTAGTCCCTTCCATCTTGAGGTTAATGCGGTAGTGGAGAGAAAAAACCGTGACATAAAGCAATCTATAACAGAGAGGGTATTAGTTTCAGGTGATGGGTGGGTCAAACATCTAATAAGTGTCCAACGTAGTCTTAATAATCTGCCAAGACATTCTCTGGGTGGAATCACTCCGAATGAACTATTGTTTGGTTCTAGAATGTTAATCGAAGACCTCGATAGTCATACTTCAGTGGTGGAACAAAAACCATTTGATATCAAAGATCGTTTGGCTGTTTTACAGTGGAGAAGTGTGGCTCACTGGTTAGAGGAGGCAGACCCTGAAGCAGAGATCAGACCCGGGACCAGGGTTCAATTCCCGACGCAGCAGGGTCTGAGCCCAAGTGTCCACGGACTCGATAATTCTCGCTTCGGTGCCTACTCGAATCACGGGTTCACACTCTGAAACTCTGGGCAATAGCTTGCTTAATCTCCACTATGGCCCCACCGCGGTGGGATGCCTGGCTTTCACCTTGGGGATGCCCAGTAAGGGTTATCTCACAGGGAAAAGCCAGGACGGGTTCCCAAAGCAAGCGCCTTGAGACCTTACGGTGAACAGGCGCTATATAAGAACCTTTGACATTAAATGACACAAGAAGAAGTCTGAGTAACACAAAGCTAAAATCAACGACCACTGAAGAAAAACCACCTGTCCCAGCAAGACCTGTCTGGATTCCAAAGATTGGGGATCTGGTCAGAGAAAAGATCGCGGTGAAGAAGGAATTTGGGCCTTCTTACAGAAAAGCAGTACCTGTCTTGGCAATCAAAGGAACAAGATCAGTAGTACTACAGCCCCTTGCTGGTAAAAGGGAGAACAGAGTTGTCGATCGACCTGGTAAAACCACAACCATGTGGCCAATAATAAGTAGTAGGCCCAGTGGACTCCCAAGAAATAGCAGAAGATCAAACCTTGCTACATTACAAGAGGTTCAAACTGAGAGACTAATCACCTTTGATAAACCTGCAGTGAGAAAAGAAGAACTATGCAACAATGCCATGGAACCTATGCCTTGAAACCCAAATAACAGTTTGTCAAGAAACACCTGTCTACAATGATGTAGCCTCTGACTATACTAATATGACAAAGGAAGAAGCAACTACAAAGATTAATAACAATCCTGATACGATTCCAATGATTGACAGAACTGCTTCTGGCTATTTCAACAATTTTGATAACTTTTCTGAAGATCCCAGTGAACATGAAGAAAAGCCAGCAAATAAAACTTTCAAAGAAAAAAATTTGAAGAACTCTTTCATCAATTGGAAAAATATATCTGGTTTCACCACGGATTGAATTGTGGATTGTGTTAGGTGTACTTTTCTTCCTGCCCTGGCTCATTTTGGGAAGAATGATTGATGGAAAATACAGTACAATGGACACAGCAAGTCAGAAAATCAACGTGGCCCTAAAACCTCACAAATCATCTCATGTTGAAAAAAGAGACCTGTCATCAGTAAACATCACAGACATTCCTATACCTGGTGGTATAGCATGGGACGCTACTGATCTGAAAGAGACACGTTAGTGATAGATTCCTTACCTTAGAATATCACCAGGCGTCAGACTGGATCTGGAAATTTTTGCGTAGCAGTACCCTTGCGCATTGGTAGGGGTCGTCTGCGGCTCCGTGTCCGTCGGCGGCGTCTTGGGCGCCGTGATGACGTCGTCGGAGTACTTAGACGTCAGTTCTACTTTTTTCCGCGCCAGCAAGTGCAGATCTGGAAAAAGCAGTACTTTAGTCACTTTTTGACTAAACTTTTTGATCCCTTTTGATCATTTTTTCTTGAGTCTTGCGACTCCGGACGGTGCCGATAGGGATGCTAGGTTTCAAGCCTTGTGAGGATTGCGACTGACTGATGTCGGTCTCCGACACTCACCGTCGGTGTCTCCACTGTCTCGGCGTCGACCACGACGACAAGACCTGCTCCGACTGCCGGGCCCTGACTTCGAAAGCTAGGCGGGAGAGGTCCCGCAAGCAACTCGAACTCCGGCAGTCGGCCCCGCGCCGCGACCCGGTCCCAACAGAGGTTGAGGGACAGGTCACGGGGTAGGAGCCATCACAGCTCCAGGAGTCGACATCACTCCTCCGGGTCGAAGTCGTCGTCAGATAAGCACAAGAGACTTCATCGCTCTTCCGACTCCCCCCGACGCTCGCGCGACGCGGCCGGGGGTTCGGGTGACATCGCCCCCGCGGCTCCGTCGGTGTCGCGGGCGTCGCGGCCTGCCCTGGGCAGCACGCTACGCCGGAGGAGATCTAGCGCTTCCTCATGGCCATGAGGTCCCTCGCTCCTCCGACCGGCTCCGCGGCGCCTTCGGGGCCAGCGGATCCATCTGGAGGCCCTAGCAGGTCGGGGGCTTCGGCCCCGATGCCGTTGGGTGCTTCGGCCCCGACGCCGACGGCGCCTTCAGGCCCACCGCCGCAGGGCCCCACTGGATCGGCTTCGGGATCCGGGTCGTCGCCGGGTGACCTGACGACCTCAGCGGCGCCGATCACTCAGGTGTCACCTCCGGCGCCGACCTCGGGCGGCGCCGTCCCCGATACCGCCCTCGCTCCGGTTCCGGCGGCGGAAGGGCACCGCTGGGCACCGCTTTCGATGCCATTTGGAGAGTTTACCTTCTATGAACTGGCCCCATCCTTTGACAACCCTGAGCATCAGGAGATGGGTGATGAGGAGTTTTGGGAGGGGTCTGAAGACCCTCTGACATGGGAGTGTCAGTCTCAAGAGGACTGGACAGGTGGACTTGGGGATGCAAGTGGTCTGGACACCTCACCAGACACTGGCTTTGTCTCGCCTCCTACCGTGGCTACGGAGGAGGGGGCGACCTACAGTGTGGTGTTGATGCGGGCAGCCAAGGCCTTGGGCCTTGAGCTCCCCGTCGCGGCCGTGAGGACTAACCTCCTCACTGAGGTCCTTAAACCGCAGTCAAGCTCGGCCGAGCCTCTGCTGCCGTTTAATGAGCCCTTGACCGACGTTCTTTTGGGCACTTGGTCCAGGCTTGCTACGGGTTCGCCTGTAGATTGGAACGTGGCCAGATGCCACCGCCGAGCCCCGGGTGACCCCTGTTTCCTGTTCACCCACCCCAACCCCGAGAGCCTGGTCATCCAGGCTTCGAATTCCCAGACCGCATTCCTTTCGGCTCCACCGGACAGGGAATCCAAGAGGTATGAGCAGTACGGCTAAAAGGTATTCTCCTCCCTTAGTCTGGGACTGCGGTCTTCCAACACCGCATGCCTCTTGGGCCGCTACACCCACTCTCTGTGGGACACGGTCGCGGAATTGCTGCGAGAGTGTCTGTTGGAGGTACGGGCCAAACTCGGCCAAGCCCTTGTGGAAGGCCGGGATGCAGCAAAATATTCTATCCGGTGTTGGTTTGATACCACCGACTCACTAGGCAGAGCGATGGCAACGACAGTGGCGATTCGTCGCCACGCCTGGTTGAGAACCGCCAACTTTTCGGCCGATGTCCAGAATACTCTCATGGACATGCCGTTTGATGGCCGCCGCCTTTTTGGTGACAAGCAGACCATGCGCTTGAGCGCTTTAAGGACTCCAGGGCTACGGCCAAGTCCTTGGGCCTATTGGCCCCACGCCAGCAAACGGGTGCCTTTCGCCCCTTTCGTGGCCAAGGAAGGGGCGCCCCCACACGTGCTGCCAGCCACGCACCGCAGACTAACATCCAACGCGGTGGCGGCCGTGGAAATCGCCGTGGAGGCGAGGCCAGTCCACACCTTCCCCCGCAGCATCCGCCTCAAACCCTCCTAGTCCATGCTTTCAGGCCTATGTGTTGCCAGTGGGGGGCAGGGTTCGCGATCACCAGTCCCACTGGCGCACTGTCACATCGGAAAGGTGGGTGCTGCAAATCGTCCGAAGGGGCTACTCCCTCCCCTTCGAGACGACCCCTCAAGCCATGCCACCGCAATACCACCGCGTATCGGGGGATCATATGCGGCTTCTGCAGGAGGAAGTTTCGGCCCTCTTGGCCAAGGGGGCCATTGAGCGCGTTCCTGGGCCAGAAGTAGGGTGTGGTTTCTACTCCCACTACTTTCTGGTACCCAAGAAGGGCAAAGGGGGCCTAGCCCTATCTTCGACCTACGGAACGTCAACGGCTTCCTCTGGAAGGAAAAGGTAAAAATGCTGACTCTGGCTCAGGTCTTAGCTGCCCTGGACCCAGGAGACTGAATGGTAGCGTTGGACTTGCAGGACGCTTATTTCCACATCCCCGTCCTGCCGGCCCACCGGCGCTAGCTGCGGTTCACGGTAGGCCACGAGCACTCTCAGTTTACCGTGCTCCCCTTCGGCCTTACAAGCGCTCCAGGGGTGTTCACGAAAGTGATGGTGGTGGTCGCAGCTCATCTGCGCAGGTTTGGGGTTTCAGTCTTCCCCTACCGCGACAAATGGTTGTTGAAGGCGGGCTCGCCCCAGACAGTCGTCAGCCACCTCCAGACGACGGCAGACCTCCTGCACCAGCTGGGGTTCTCCATCAATGTGCCGA
Source organism: Lissotriton vulgaris (assembly GCF_964263255.1). Classification (NCBI taxonomy): domain Eukaryota; kingdom Metazoa; phylum Chordata; class Amphibia; order Caudata; family Salamandridae; genus Lissotriton; species Lissotriton vulgaris. The sequence goes on along the minus strand of NC_141696.1, from coordinate 1,539,383,606 downwards.
AGTCACACCTGTGCCCCTCCCAAAAGCTCCTCTTCATCGGAGCGGTACTCGACTCGGCGCAGTTTCGGGTTTACCCCCCCGAACAGCGGGTTCAGGATATACAGGCTCTGATTCCGATCTTTCAGCTGTTATCCCGAGTCTCGGTCAGGTTGACGCTGCGGCTTCTGGGGCTGACGGCCTCCTGCATTACTCGTGGTGCATCACGCCAGATGGCGGATGCGGGCTTTGCAGTGGGACCTGAAGTTTCAGTGTGCCCAGCATCAGGGCAACCTGTCCGACCATGTCCTGATCTCGGAGGGCACTGCGAGACAGTTGCAGTGGTGGCTCACAGACCGCGATTGGGTCAGCGACAGATCCCTCTCCCTTCCCCAACCGGAGCACGTAGTTGTGACGGACACGTCCTTCCAAGGCTGGGGAGGCCACATGGGAGAGGCGGAGATCAGACGCCTCTGGTCTCCGGCGGAGTCCCGGCACCATATCAACCTTTTGGAGCTGCGGGCGATTCGTCTAGCACTGAAGGCATTCCTCTCCTCTGTCCGGGGGAGTGTAGTGCAGGTTTTCACAGACAACACCACCGCCATGTGGTACTGCAACAAACAGGGCGGGGTGGGGTCGTGGACCCTCTGCCAGGAGGCTCTGCGCCTCTGGCAGTGGCTGGAACATCAGGGCGTGACCCTGGTGGTTCAACACCTGGCAGGTTCTCCGAACGCCAGGGTGGACGAACTCAGCCGCCGGTGCATGATGGATCACGAATGGCGTCTGAACTCGGACGTGGCGCAAGGTCTCTTTCTCCAGTGGGGAGAGCCTTGGTTTGATCTATTCACCACCGAAGAGAACGCGCAATATCATCAGTTCTGTGCGTTGGAATTTCCAAGGCGGCACTCGCTCGGAGACGCCTATCGTCGCAAGTGGAGTTGCGGTCTGTTGTACGCCTTTCCGCCTATACCACTTCTGCCCAGAGTGCTGAAGAAGATCAAACGCGACCGGGCCCAAGTCATCCTTGTGGGTCCGGACTGGGCACGAAGGTACTGGTATCCAGAGCTACTCAGTATGTCAGTCGATCCCCCGGTTCGTCTGCCTCTTCGGGAGGACCTTCTGTCGCAGAAACAGGGGACGGTCCTCCACCCGAACCTGTCCAGTCTCCACCTCCATGCTTTGAGATTGAGCGGCAACAGTTGAGGCCATTTGACCTGCCTCCTGAAGTCTGTAATATCATTCTGGCAGCCAGGCGTCCCTCCACAAAGTCGGTATACGCCTGCAGGTGGAACAGATTTGTGGCATGGTGCACAGCAAAGGCTGTGGATCCTCTCTCTGCCCCTCTTTCTTAGGTTCTTCTCTTCCTTCTTTCTCTTGCCCAGCAGGAGTGGGACTTAAACCTGGTTCTTACTTTTCTGACGTGCGCTCCCTTTGAGCCACTTCACAACCGTCCTATCTGTCTTCTTACTCTGAAGACTGCTTTCCTGGTTGCCATCACCTCTGCCAGGAGAGTGAGTGAGCTCCAGGCTCTTCCTCTAAACCTCTTTTCCTTTCTGTCCATCCGGACAAGGTTGTGTTGCGGACAAAACCCTCTTTCCTGCCCAAAGTAGTCACAGCCTTCCACATCGGGCAGTCCATCACCTTGCCCACCTTCTTTGCGCCGCCGCATCCCTCGAAAGCCTCGACGGCTCCACCGTCTGAACCCAAAACGTGCGCTCTCATACTATCTGGATCGCACACGCCAGTTCTGGGTGGATGACCAACTCTTTGTTGGTTACGTGGGCGCTAAGAAAGGACGGGCGGTGCACAAACGTACCATCTCTCGGTGGATCGTGTTGTGCATCCAAGCGTGCTACTCTTTGGCTAAGAAGGAATCTCCTGTTGGGCTGAGGGCCCATTCCACTCGGGCCACGGCGAATACTACTGCCCTGGGCCGCGGAGTCCCCTTGCAGGATATTTGTCAGGCAGCTACGTGGGCCTCGCTGCACACGTTCGTAAGACACTACTGCCTGGACAGCCAAGTCCGGAGGGATGGCTTCTTTGGCCGTTCCATCCACCAAGACTTTCTGGTGTGATTATTGGTTCGTAGACCCACCACCGGGGTTGGTATTGCTGGGGTATCTATTCTAAGGTAAGGAATCTATCACTAACGTGTCTCTTTCAGCTGCACAAGTTACTACTTGTGTAACGATATATCTGTAAGAGACATTAGTTAGTGATAGATTCCTTACCGACCCACCCATCCTCCCCGTTCTGCGAACCGATATCTAGGGTTAAGGTCATCCCCTTTCAGGGCCTTAGTTTCAATGGCACCAGTGTTGGTTTTTAACATGGCTCTGCGTTTCTGGCGTGGAAAAGCTGTGTCTAAGAACTGACGTCAGCACGCGGAGGCGGCGTCTAAGTACTCCGACGACGTCATCACGGCGCCCATGACACCGACGACGGACGCCGAGCCTCAGACGACGCCTACCGACGTGCAAGGGTACTGCTACGCAAAAATTTCCGGATCCAGTCTGACGCCTGGGGATAATATAAGGTAAGGAATCTATCACTAACTAATGTCTCTTACAGATATATCGTTACACAAGTAGTAACTTGTGCATTACGACATTTATGGCCCGGTGGAACTATTGAAGTATCCTCATCAGTTCAAGGTTTCTTTAAGTGACATTGTCTCACCAAGCACTTTCTCTGAGGATTGGGACTTTGAAACTATTAATAATATGATGTCTGATTTAGAAATGTCAGCAAAATTTACAGAACATGATTATTTAGAAGGTTCATCAGATTATGAGCAAATGTATTGCTTTAATCATTATGGTCACCACTATTTGCATAAATCTGCGAATCCTAGAAATGTTTTAACTTATAATCAATGGGAACATTGTCCAACACCTCCAAAAGGCAGCTCAAGAACATTTTATGTGAAATTCCCATACTTTTCAGGGTTTAATATCACAGATCTGGAAATGTTTTATTTCAAAAATGTGAATAAGACCGGAATGAAAAACATGTTGACAAATACTGTACAAATTTATTCATCGAAATGTTATGCTCAGTTGTCTACATTAGGTTTTGAATTTTGGAAAGACAACATTGAGACAAAAACTATCTGGGGTACAAAAGACTGGCAGGTACAAGGTTTGGAATCTTTATTTAGAGCCTGCATGATCCCGGCACCCCAGCGACACAAGTAGAACCTGTTTTCAGGCAGCTTTCCAATGGCAGTTACGTTATGCTAAATGACCACAGCTGTTGTGGCATGTTGCCAGGATGGGCATATCTCGTTATTGTTTCGTCCAGGGTCACTTGTTGTATGCAAGTATTGTATCCAAAAAGCAAGACAGACAAGGAGGCGGCGATATGGCCTTCACTGAACATCTCTTCTATACGAATTGATACTTTAAGCAGAATGAAAGACATTCTTTTGCAAAAAACTGTGTCTTTGACCTAGTCTAGAGAAACGTATGATCTAGAAGTTGCAAGGACTTCGGCAGAGATACATGCATTATTATCAACAAACTGCCCCGTACACTTCGTAGAAATGTTAGGTCAAATCTTAAACATTCAAAAAATCAAAAGCAGAATGGACACTTGTAACTGCTTTACCTTGGTTTGCTTAAAAACCCCTCATAAACGCGGTGGAAAAGTCGCTATGCAGTGTATTTTTTTTCTCCGCCCCACACTCGTGTTATGGCATCGTCATAGGGTTTAGTAAATGTGCTGTATGCCCGCCTCAAGTCTGAGGCAACCTCTGGGCAGCACAGTAGTGTCCAGAGATAGGTCAGTGCCCACAAAAAGTAAAAAAACAAGCTTACATCCAGAATGAATTTTAATAGGGATTAGATGAGGCTTGTTAGTAAAAGATCTTGGGTATACTCATAGATCGTGTTACTGGATCGTATTATACCCCTTTCAAAAAACGTTCAACATGTTTCTGCCCCGCCATGCCCAGCCGGGTCTATGGGGCATTCGTCAGGACTAAACAAAAATACTTACACCATCTGTGCAGTAATTCTAGTGGATTTTGTGTTGTCACTATGTTTTGTTTCGAGGTTATAGTGTACCTGTAATTATAGAAACATAAACATACAAACAATGTGGGATACTCATACAGCCATATGTGCATATTTTCGCTCAAACCTCAACTTAAGGTGAACATCTCATTATTAATATTACTTAATATCGCTTTTATTCTCACTAGGTAAGTTACAGTATGGTGACCATCATGTTTCAGCTATAGATGGAAAAATCCTTAAATGGGGAGGAAGACTTATGTGTTCAACTACTCTTATTCACAATCGTCTTTATTCTGCGTTTGGTGATGTATTTCTTGACCTAAATTATACTTCAGATTGCTTGGGCCTGTCTCGCATCAGGGATATCTCATTATGTCTGTTGCCATGCGACTAGTCTCTACTTATGTAAGCGTTAGTTGACTGATTGCGGCACTCGTTTTTTACCGCTGTTACTACTCTCATTTACAAACGTCAGAGTTATGCATTGATTGATGTGTTTCTTAACCTATAGTGTAGTTCCAACTACTCGTTCTTCTCTTGTGTCAGGGATATCGCATTATGTCTGTTATAGTACGGCTAGTCTCAACTTGAATGAGCATAAGTAAACTAGTTACGGCGCTCGTTTTTTCTCACTATTTTTTTACCCATTCATTACCCGTGTTACTCAATTTTTACCTCCGTAGTTGCTAAGACGCGTGTCCTCGGGGGTTATGGATATCCTGATCCAAGGCTGTCAATAAAGTATCAAAGGTATACTTTAGTACAAAATATATTAGCAGGTTTAGGAGCAAGCGCTCCCGCATCTTCCTTACCCGCATTCGGTGACTTTTTGTAAAAAGCCGAAACCATTGCGAGAGAACTTGCCGTACATCCACGTATGTGTGAACTCCAAACCTCAACTCCAAACCTCTCTTCCTGGTGAGCGTGGGAGGAGTCACGAGACAAGCAGCTGCAGCTGCGAGGACGCCCGGAGGCTGCGAGGAGGCTGGAAGCCGTGCCGGTCGGCCGGCTATCGGAGGTTATCAGACCTCTCCCAGGATCATTTGGACGTCTTTGGATGCCTTGGCCCCTCGTCCACGGCATTGGTGCCCCAGCATTGCCATCCCTACCTCCCTGCTGCTTACTACAGCCACGGGCCGACGCTAAAGGCTGACAGCTGTCTCCTGCTTTCCTGACGGCTGCTGCTCGGCCGACCGCCCCCACCACCACCTCATTTTTGATTTTCCTGTGCTCTCGCGGGTTGGCGGTCGGCGGGTTTGGTGGGTGTGCAGCTCCTCATTCCCACTGGGAGAGGAGCAGACAGGCTTGGAGGCAGCGCAGCGAGGGGCAGCGGCGCTGAGGAGCCAGAGGTGGCAGAGGTGAGGAGAAGGGGGGGCACTTCTTCTGCACGCCTCCAAGACAAGGGCAAAGAGGAAAGACTCTCACTACAGCAGCTGGGCAGAAAGAATTGCAGTGCTGTGCAGTGAGTTGCAAAGCACCTCACAGACACGTTGGAATTATCACCCTCGCCCAGCCCTGGGAGCCCAAAATAGCTGCTCTTCGTTATACTGCTCTATACTGCTGAGGGAGCCTGGTCACGCCTTTGTGCTCAGAAATGCATCTCTTGTGCAGGTTAAGGCTAGTCAGACTAGCAGGGGAGGAGACGCTGAACGCTTTCTTTCGCGGCAGGAGCCGCTAGGCGCTTTCTCCTGCGGTCGGAGCTGCCGGGTGCATTTCTTCGCGGCAGGAGCCGCTGAGTGCTTTCCTTCACGGCAGGTGCCGCTGGATGCTCTTCTTTCGCGGCAGGAGCCGCTTGGGGCTATCTCTTGCGGCAGGTGGCGCAGGGCGTGCTTTTTCATGCGGCGGTAGCCACCGGGCGCCCTCTCTTGCGGCTGGCGTCGCAGTAAGACCAGTGGGCTGGGGATACGGCCAGGGGGGTTGCCACGCGCCCCAAGGAGACGCGATAAGCGAGAGACGAGAGTGCGCAGACCGGCTGAATGCAAGCGCTACCTGACCCACTGCTGAACCCAGTCGCCTCACAGAAGATCGCGCGGAGTGGAAGCTATAAGGAGCACCCAGCCTTCACGGTAGCAGATTTAGAACACCTAGACAGAGGAATGATAAAAAGAAGTGACTCAAAAAGCAGCCAGCAATTAGAAAACGGCCATGCAAATTCAACAGATCAGCCCAAAGCTCCACTCAGAACTTTACATAGCTCAAAGCTCGCAGACCAAGAAAAAAAGTCCTGTTTGAAATCGCCATCAGGGGGACTCATCACACAAATTTTGGTTAAACTTACACCCAACCTAGAGAGTACTTCAGATATGCCTGTGCAACAAGGAGGCATAAGTAGCGATGGGACGGACAATAGCATAGGGAACCAGCTCTATCATAAGCTGCCAAACATACAAACACAATGCGAAAGCCCTGGACCCACAAGTTTAGAAAGACGACGCTCTCGCTCCTGCTCAGGGCTGGGTCACACACCTGATTCAGCAAGAGACATCCCAGTACCAAGCCGCCGGAAGACAAAGCAAGTTATAACTGCCCAAATACACAGTCAGGATCAACCGATTCCTCTCTCCCCGGCGCTGAGGCCATTGCCACCAAATCCAGGCTCTGGCGCGTCAGAGAGGCGGCAAAATCAGGGCTGTTTATCCCCAATATTCCTCCAAAATTTAGAATCCAAAATACAAAGTACATTGGAGCTGACTCCAACTTTTTATAGAAGTTCCAACGAGGACCGATGTACACCCTTCCTTACACTAAGTCCCCAAAGCCAAAAACATCAGGAGAGCAGTGCCATTTTGGATCAAGGATCACCCTCTCCCGGAGAAACAGTGCAAAACATGGCCAGGTCCTTGCTCTGGCAATCAAAGAAGATGGAGTTACAAATCGATCTTCTAGCAACTATTGCGCTATGTTTAGCGGAGCTGAACAATAAGGTTGATTCTCTGGAGAAAAAGCTGAGTGACACCCCAATCAACAGCATAGGCACCTGCTCATGCGCTGCACTCATGGATACATGGGCAACACTGCCAGAAATTCTTAAAGGGATGGTGGAAGCTCTAAAAACTCAAACTGGAATCCCAAGCGAAATGGATAGTTGCAGTCCTGGCTTAAAAATTGAAAACCAGTCAGGTACAGCAGGAGGAGGTAAATCGGGTGATTCAATAATAATCTTAGAAGCACACAACTCCTCGACATCGAGCAAAGGCTCAAGTAGTCCGGTCAGACGCAAATACAACAGCAGACACTCCTCATTCGAAAAACAATCAGAAGGCATAAACCTCAATCAGACAAGTAAGGAGATTCCTCAGTCAAGGAGGGCCAAGAAAAAGCTTAAGAAACAGGAAAAAAAAGCTAAGACAGCAAAAAAAACGTGCCCTATTTTTACCAACTCATTTCCAAAAATCACAAAGTAATACAGAACCGAGACGCCTCTTTCCAATCTTTACAAAAAGTCAGCCTTCAAACAATTTAATAGGCAGAGCCTCACCCGTCCCGGGGAAGACGGATCTGAGGGGTAGCTATAAACAGCCATTCCCCCATACAGAGGGCGCACAAAGCCCACACGGCACGCATGGCGGAGTCCAGCCTCCCCCCGGAGTCAAACAACGAATTGAGTGAAACACAGAAAATTAGAGGGAGCATGCAAGGATCAAGCACCTGAGTCCGGTGCTAGAACAATCACAAGTCTCCTCGCCCCTGGGGGGCTGAAAATGAGTGACCAAGTAGATCTGCCACTTCAATGTTCAGCCCAGCAGCCGGCCTTAGGCAAATGGACCTACGGCATTAGAAGCAACGCACCCAGCGGCGAAGGAGAAATAAAGGATCAGCACAAAGCAAATCAAATCAGTAAAACAACATACGAGGTGATTCTAACCCCCAGATACCACATCAAAGGTAACCACGACATTCTAAACAGGGGCAACTTACTTAGGCTATTCAAGCATATACAAACTCTTACGGAAATTCAATCAGTCGATTTAGTCTGGGTTAAATTCTTAAGTTTAACAAGCGACACCCATGGTGAATCAACCTTAATTGGACTGAGCAGACAGGCCCAAGCGGGGCTTACAAATGATGAAACAGCAATGATGGCCGCCTGGGGAATTGACATAGCATTTCCTATTCCTGAGAAATACCCACACGTTCTAGCACTAAACTCCCCTATGAAGGAGGTGTACTCGGTGTTTAAAGGGACGACAGTTAATCAAACGGGGACAAGTGCGCCCATGGTCCCGAGACTCTACCAGGCCTACAAGATAATAAGCTCTGCAGAGCAAAGGGTAGTGCTCCACACGGGCCTAAATCACATCGCAAGGCAAAATATGTTGATGGGCCCGGGGGACACGAGCCCTCGACGGCACATCCAACAAAGACAAGGAAGCCAGCTACTGGAATAAGTATCAAAAAAGGGGGAACAACACTCTACTGTCCATTTTATCATGGAATGTCGCAGGGTTGAAAAGAATGCTCGACTGTAAAGCAGCAAGCTTGTATCTTCAAGAAAATGACATACTCCGCCTACAAGAGACATGGGCTACAGAACCCTTAATTCTTTCAGGGTTTTATGAGATTCACACCGCAGCAGTAAAAAATAGTATCTTCGGGAGAGCAGCAGGTGGACTTTCAATTTACATCAACCACAACCGTAAAATAGAGGTAAATTCAATAGAAACCAACTTAGTGAACCTCCAAGCAGTCCTGATCTCTGGCCTCAAATGTAATAATAACGCAATCTGTTTAATGATATTCAACTGCTACATAAACCCTGCCACAAAGCAAAAAAAGCAAGCAATAAAATTAATATCCAAAAAAATGGATCACTTGATAAACAAACACGCATCTCACTTCCCAATCATTGCAGGGGATCTGAACATCAGGGGGCTAGACGACGACACGAGGTACACCTCAAGCATAACAGAATTGGCTCCCTTAGTTCAGCTGCCGACTGCGCATAACATGGTTTCTACACACGCCACTATGAAAGCAGTGGACCCACAATGGGGTCCCTTGCCCACCTTTAATAATAAGTCAACAATTGACTACATCTTCATCGCAAAGAAACTTGCAACACTTTTTAAGGACTTTGAGGTGGGAGGCAGGGAGGAAAGCGATCACAATCCACTGAGGGTCACATTAGATATAAATGGGAAAAACGCAAAACACCCCGGATCAGTGGGTTTTTCCATTGAGGAAGAGCACCACACAGCATTGAACAGAATAAAGTGGTCCATAAAATCAAGCCCAGCGCTCATGGAGTGGGTCGTCCGCAAAGAGCAGTGCCAAACAACGGCCTCTCCCATGGAGCACTGGAAGGAAATTCTTCTGGAATTAAAATCGGTCCTAGGACAAGTTAGCGGGACCCTAGAAACCAAGCGCCTTCATCCGCAAACCCAGCTATTACAGCCAAACCCCAAGAACTTAGAGCAAACGAAACGGAACCTTTCTAAAGCCCTGAAGGCGCGAAGAAAAGGAGTGACAACTCATCTCAGCGCAGAAATAAAAGCCCTTCGACGAGAACACAGGAAAAAAATATGGGAAACTCGAACAAGAAAAATTGAGGCGGAGTGGTTGAAAATATTCCATATGCTCAAAGAAAACGGCCACGTCCGCTTCTGGAGACATATCAGAAAATTAAGCCATACTGACCAAAGTAAAGAAAACGGTGTGGCAGCCACGGAATGGGTCAAGCACGCAAAACAACTGTATACAACAGAGCAAGCAATGAGGGTCACGCAAGAACAACTAAATCCATTAGATAACGAAGATGTGGTTGAGAGCTTGCTTATAAATACAAGAGAGATAATTAAGTTGATCAAGAAAATGAGGACAGATAGCGCACCGGGCCCCAACGGTATCCCAGCGGCGGTGTTCAAAGAGGCACACGGGTTCTGGGCAGAACAGCTAACCCCACTTTTCAAGCACGCCTTTAAAACGGCCTCCATTCCATCATCGTGGAAAGGTTCAGTACTCTGCCCCATATATAAAAAGGGAGATCACACAAAACCAGAAAACTACCGGCTCGTGGCCTTGCTAGACATCGAAGCAAAGGCATTCGCTAGAGTGCTGCTGAAGGAATTAGAAAGCTGGGCGGAGGAGCATAACATCTTGCCTTTCTTTCAAACTGGATTCAGACCACAATGTTCCACAGTAGACAACATCATAGCCCTGGGATACCTGTCCAAACGTGCGACTCAGCCTGCTCAACCTCCCTTGTTTTGCTGCTTTGTGGACTATAGTGCAGCATTTGGCCGCGTAGACCGTGGCATACTATGGAGTAAAACAAAAATTAGTTGTGGGAGAGGCACTCCTTACTAGATTAACAATTTACAATAAAAAGTTATGTACTTGTTATTCAACGCGTGCTGTAGAGGTAGACGCAATGCCCATATTGCGCCAGTCACTTAATAAATGGTGTAATCAAGCGAAACCGCTTGCCCTCTGCGCACTGTTGCGAATCCAAATTGGATATTAACAAATAATCAAATGTATATTGACTAATAATCAAATGTACAATTATATAGAAACGCATAAACTCTGAACAGTTCATTCAATGCGTATTTTTACTAGCATCATCACATTATTTTACATAATGTTCATCAATTTTAGACGAATACAATGAGTTCATTACATCAAGAACTCTGATGTTTGAATCACATCAAACACTTAATTTTATCTCACAAGTTGCCCTTGCCCAACGCATTTCGGGCCACACGGCCCTTCGTCAGGGGCGGTACCTGAAAAACATAAACATAATGTACTTTCACTCCATTGAAAAGACCTCCAACTACATAGTTCACAGTTCACCACAGTAGTTAACTCAGTATTGCAATATCATAAAAAATTGCTTGCCATGAACGTATGAAAATTAAATAAGTAGGTGAAAAACATATATCTTGTAAGTTTACATGACCTTAACACGAATTGATCTTGAACATTAACTCACTTGTATAAATGTGTTAAGGTCATGGAATGAACTGTTCAGAGTTTATGCGTTTCTATATAATTGTACATTTGATTATTAGTCAATATACATTTGATTATTTGTTAATATCCAATTTGGATTCGCAACAGTGCGCAGAGGGAAAGCGGTTTCGCTTGATTACACCATACTGTGGAGTAAACTCACCAACTGGGGCATTCCCGAAAAGTTGTTAAAGGCAATAAGGTCTCTACACGAAGGGACCTGGGTAAGGATTAAGACCAGCCAATCATCAATGACCAATAAGGTCACAACAAATAACGGCTTCAAACAGTGGTGTGTTCTTGCACCACTTTTGTTTAACATCTACACATCCGACTTAGGCCAAGCATTGGAGGGGGCAAACTTAGTAATTCCAAAGCTGGGGAACAAGCGGCTCCAAATGCTTCAATATGCCTACAACCTTGTAATTTTGGACCACACCAGGATAGGCCTACAGAAAGCCCTAGATGCGCTAAACAGGTTTAATCAAAAGAACAACTTACTGGGCAACCAGGAGAAGACTAAGATTCTCATCATTGGGAAGTATCATCGAAAGCACATAGCCCAATGGCGCCTGGGTGACCAGCAAATTAGAACTTGCAAAAACTATAATTACCTGGGCCTCAGGCTAACGGAGGGGGCTAAGACAACAGCTCATCTGAAGCATTTAAGAAGCAAGGGGCAGGAATCATCTGCAGTCTGGGAAACCTCAATCGAAAATTACATTGCCCATCCACGGACCCCATCTTGAAAGTCTTAAAAGCAAAAATATTGCCCTCAGTTAATTATGGCCATTTAATTTCCCCCGGAGCCCTTACCAACTTCTATATGAGTTTTCAAATTGCTGCATACAAGAAAGTGCTGGGTATCCCACGACAGGCCAGGAGAGCTAGAGTAAGGCTGGAGCTGGGACTTTCCCGACCCGACATCTCTTGCCTGGGAGACACAATAAAATATTACATTAGCACCAGCTTTGAAAGTGCAAATTAAAACAATCTTCGAAGAAAGCGGATCGCCATGGCAAGCGCAACTGGCAGTAGCCAATCAATTGCTGGAAATAGAGGTGCAAAACCTGGCCAACACGAACATCTCAACTGCAGTATGGAAAAGAGCAGTAAACCGACAGGTAAAGCAAATATCATTTGCAAGAGACATCGCTAGTCTGCATCATCACCCAAATCTTTCCACACTGGATGCCTCTTATAAAGTGGGTAAAGCACAGCCCTACTTTGAACAAGCTCTTTCCGTTCAAACTTGAAAAAAGATCACTTACATAAGGCTCCTGGCACTACCTATAGTGGAGTTCAACCCAAGCTGGGCCCGCCCGGACAAATCAATAGCATGCAGACTCTGTGACTACCACCAGGAATCCTGGTATCACTTGTTGTGTTGCTGCCCAAAGTTAGCCAGAGAGAGACACCGTTTGGTCATTCCAATTTGCAGAGCTCAGGGCCGCAACCGATGCTGCAAAATTTCGGACTTGTGTTTTACGTCTACAGCAAGTCAAACAGTAGCACGGCTGGGGAAATTTACAGACCTGATTAGTGCGGGACTGTCCGCAAACGCCGAGCTGCAAAAAGGAAACTGTAGGTCCGTTCGGAGGCGAGAGGCGGACACACCTCCAATTTAAAAACATGTAATGTACTTTGTTTTTAAACTGCATAGTCAGAACATGACACTTTATGAAGGTTTTACGTTTAATTGACTGGAGGAAAAAGACCAGGGAATACAACTAGTGTTTCTTTTTTAGAGAACTATTTTTATACACTTAGTATATTGTAATGATTTTAAATAATTGAACAATAAAAGGTTTTTCAAGTTTTAAGTTTCAACTTGCCGTACAGCCAATTTCTGAGGCTTAAACGGAACTGCGGTAAAGCAGGTGATTACAGAACACAAGCAAAAGAACTAAGTCAGAAATTACAAAAAAGAGACTACCCACTAAAAACAATAGCGAAATGCCAAAAAAGAGCAAAACATCAGCCAAGAGAATGTCTTCTCCAAACCACAGCAAAGGAACCCATCACTGACCTTATGACATGCGTAACAACATATTGCCCAGCAACATATGCAGTGCAAAAAATTGTAAACAAAAATTGGTGAATCCTAACAACAGGAAAATTCAACTGGCCTAAACCAAGATTCGCAAACAAACGTACTCGGAATATAAAAGATATGCTTGTGCTCACACGACCACAAGAAGCATCCGAAGATCCCAGTGACAAGGAGTATTGATATGGCCCCAATAACAGGTCACTATCCCTGTGGAACTTGCTTGGTGTGCAAATTAACGACTGTCACCAAGACACTGCAACTGACGGACTCATTCACCTGCACACAAAAACAGCATACGAATTGTAACTCAACGCACGTAATCTACATGGTTGTATGCCCCTGCGGAAAGAAATACATCGGAATGACATGCAGGAAAGTAAAGACATGGATTGGGGAACATAAGAGCAATATTAAAACAAAAAAGAATACAACAAAATTATGTGCCCATTTTCCAGAACTGGGCCACAAGGCAGAAGACCTCAGATGGACAGTGATAGAAATGTTGCATAAGAAAACTCAAAATACCGAGAGAATTCTGTTAGAAAAGGAGCAAAGATGGGTGGATCGATTGAAAACTAATATTGACGGACTAAATGATCATATACCGTGGCATCAATTCTCCAAATAGATCTCTAAAAATAAGCTCAGTAACTAATGACAGGTACCACTGCGATATTAGTATTTGGGTAATAAAGAGCATTTAGTCTACCAAAAAATGCCTATTTTGACCAGTACTCACTACTAACAACACATTTGAAATATATTTCGTAATGGTTTAGAATATAGAAAGAGCATTGATCAAGATCTCTCCTGACATAGAACGTGCCCCTTTATAATATCAAAACAGTGGCTCGTAGATTCCAATAAATGTGAGAGGATTCTAATTAAAATATTTTTTGAAATACCACAATGTAAATTAGCCTATAGACACTCAATGATTAGAGTTAGTATTATAGAGACGGTCGTAGTCCTATTTTTATTTCCACAAACATACACAGCCAAAAGACGCCCGGAACATCGTTTCCGTGTCCGGGGGCAGAGCCAGCACAAGACGCGGGGAAGTCTCCGAATGCGGGTAAGGAAGGTGCGGGAGCGCTTGCTCTTAAACCTACTAATATCTTTTGTACTAAAGTATACCTTTGATACTTTATTGACAGCCTGGGATCAGGATATCCATAACCCCCGAGGACACGCGTCTTAGCAACTACGGAGGTAAAAATTGAGTAACACGGGTATTGAATGGGTAAAATAATAGTGACAAAAAACGATGTAGTATTCAGAGATCTGAATACCACATGGTTTTTATTATTCAGACCAATCTGGCAAGATTGCATCCTACCTGTTCTATGATGCCTGCTCTGTGAAGAAGAATGCGTGTTAGACATCTGTCTCACACTCCCATCAGCAGTACCTATGGATGTCGATACTTTGCTTGGTTCGGTAACGGCTCATGCAACGTGTTGTCCCCAGCGGCTACCTATTCTGATGACGGCATTCGTTGAGACCTCACAGACGCAACATGCTGACGGTGAGGTACGAGATGAAAGCGGCACACAGGTACCACCTTCTGTGAACATTGCTAATGCGGACAACGCTGATGGCAATGCATCTCACATAGGCACTATTGATCTTTTTTCAGACATTTTCCAACTTTCACCTACTGTGGTAGACAAATTCTTTGCCAGCCTGGATGACTTAATGTTTTCTCCTGACAACAAGAATAACTTTTGAAAACACAAGTACACAGCTTTCTCTGAACTTTGAATTCGGCCTACAGTTTTGAAAAAACATAACTTCTAAACTTTGGAACTATTTTTACTACAACAAAATAATTTTTCTCCTTCACAAAAACTATTAAACAATTTTTGGCACAGAGTAATCTGCTTAAAGTAGAACTATTCTTAGAGAACAAGATTTCTTTTGGAAACCTAGAGACAGTATTTGACCTTAGCCTCTAGCAAATGTACAGTATTATATAAATCTGTGATAAAATGATCTTGACCTTCTCTTCTGTATTTAAGAGCCATTTCATAAATGTAATTTCGTGATTCATTCAAGCAGCATTTCAAATGTCAAACATATGCCTTTTTGAATGATAGCACTGCTTAGAAAACGTACAGCACAATACTCATTTTTCGTGTACAGCCATTTCAAATGCATTTTATGTATTTCTGTGGTGGGATTGTAAGCACATGCTTAGATATGTTATAACTGTTTATTATTTAGTAAAGATGGACATTCTACGTGGAGTGGGTGTTGTAGATGAATCAAGGACTAATGTAATTTTCCCGATTCATGCTCTTATGTAGGTATAACTTATCATATCCTTATATAGGCATAAGAATCATAACCTTATTTAGACACAGCCAATGCAGTCCAAATACGGCATGGCTACTTCCACAAGTTCCTAGAATCCACAATGAATTCTTGAAGAAACTAGCCTTCAGCAGTCCGGGACTTCCCCGTACTCAGGTATTGATTTGTCTAAGAACTCATGTAGTTTTCAAGGAACTGCGAGTTCTTAGTGACGTTATTATGTCCAACCTTACGTCAAGCTACACCTCACTTACTTCTTCCCTAAGTACTAGACTCAGGTTAGGTACAACGGGGAAGGCGTATTTTAGATCCACCAGTTGAGTACTTTTAGTCATTATTCATCAGTGTATGTATTTTATCCATTTTATGTATCTTATGGCTTACAAACCATATCATGCTCTTACAGTATTATTTCATAATACTCTTTTTACTGTACGCACTTTACTTTATGACAAGTATTGCGATTGTAGCAATTCACTTCTCTTGCATGAGAAAGAAGACTGCTCAATAAATAACCTTTTTATTGAAAACGCCCGTCTCTCTATTTCTCAGCAAAAACCCTGGTGAAACGAAGCATGCATGATTGAATGAGTAAAATAGCCATCTATTGTTTCCGCGACTCTGAAGATATATTTCTTATTCTTGGGGAACAAAGTTGTCATGTTTATGCGGTCATCAGAAACTAATCCCTTCTTGTTTATTCAAGAAAGTTTCTAGTGACCTCTGAGCTAGCTGGCATTCACAATTAAGTCTTAACATATTCAATAGAGACCTAGTCGACTTCAGTCCTACGTCTAAACTATCGTTATGTTATTCAAATGCGCAGAGCCTTTTGGGAATATAAGAACTACACTACACTCGTTTCGAGCCGATACATACCTGTCCTCTCAGAATTTTGACACTCAAAATTGCCTTTTTGAGTGCCGCAGGGTGAGTGAGTTTCATGCTCTTTCTTCCAAACCTCCTTTTCTGGCTATTTATCTGGATAAAGTTGTCCTTCGCACTAGGCCTTCTTTCCTTCCCAAAGTGGTTACATAGGACAGACCATCACTTTGCCCACTTTCTTCTCGCCCCCGCATCCTTCTAAAGAGGAGGAGAGGCTTTACCGTCTGTATCCAAAACGTGCGCTTTCATTCAATCTGGATCGCCAAGAAAGGTCGGGCCGTGCAAAAACGACACATCTCTCGATGGGTTGTTCTTTGCATCAAAATATGCTATTCCGTGGTGAAAAAGGAACCTCCATTGGGGTTGCGTGCCTATTCCACCAGGGCGACGGCAGCTACTACTGTTTTGGGACGTGAAGTCTCCCTTCATGACATCTGCCAGGTAGCTACGTGGGCTTCATTGCACGCGTTTTCCAAACACTACTGCCTGGACAGCCAAGTCCAGAGAGACTGCTTTTTTGGCCATTCAGTTCTCCAGTACTTTCTGGTGTGAACTTGGTTCGCAGACTCTCCTCCGGGGTTAGTATTGCTGGGGTATCTATTCTAAGGTGAGGAATCCTTAACTAATTGACTCTTTCAGATGAACAAGTTACTTAAATTCGGTAACAAAATATCTGTATGAGACATAGATTAGTTATGTATTCCTCACCGCCCCACTCATCTTTCCCGGTCTGCGAACTGACTTCTAGGGTAAGGGACTTCCCTTTAGGGCCCTAGTCTTGTGCACCAGTGGTCAGTGCTTTCCATGGCTCTGTGCATCTGGCGTGGAATGTCATGTAAAGAGCTGACATCAGCGCGCAGGGGCAGCGTCTAAGTAGATACCGCGACGTCATTCCAGCGACCATGACACCAATGTCGAACACAGATTCGTCCAACGCCACCTACTGACGCGCAGGGGTACTGCTGAAGAAAAATTCTCCAGATCCAGTCTGATGCCTGGGGGTAATTCTAAGATGAGGAATCCATAACTAATCAGTGGGCCCGATTCACAAAAGTAATCTGAGACAAAATCCTAACTTTACGACTTTCGGTATTCACAAGAGGCATTTAGGAGTAGTAAAGTTAGGATTTTGTCTTAAGTTTTGGTCTTGAGACAAAATCCTAACTTAAGTTAAACTTAAGTTAGGATTTTGTCTTAAGTTTTGATCTAAAGACAAAATCCTAACTTAAGTTTAATTTAAGCTTAACTTAAGTTAGGATTTTGTCTCAAGACCAAAACTTAAGACAAACTTAAGACAAAATTCTAACTTTACTACTCCTAAATGCCTTTTGTGAACACCGAAAGTCGTAAAGTTAGGATTTTGTCTCAGATTAGCTATGTAAATCGGGCTCTATGTCTCTTACACATATATCGTTACCGGAGGTAAGTAACTTGTTCATTATTAACTTCGATATTTTCGAAATCGATATATCTGAAAGAAACCGTTAGTTATAGATTCCTTACCTTAGAACTACCCCCAGGCGTCAGACTGGATCTGGAAAGTTTTTTGTCAGCAGTACCCCTGCGCGTCGAAAGGTGGCGTTGGTCGGCTCCGCATTCGTCGTTGGCGTCGTGGTCGCCGGGATGATGTTGCAGTATTTACTTAGACGCCGCCCTCGTGTGCTGACATCAGTTCTTTCTTTTTCCGCGCCAGCCAGCACAGATCCGGAGACAGATGCGACTTTTGTCAATACCGTTTTTGAGTCTATCGACTCCTGGTGCACGAAGGTATGTCCAGTCCTCCTCGGACCGGCTTTAAGGCTTGTGGCACCTGACGCAAGCTGATGTCGGTTACGGAGCCGCACCGTGTGTGCCTGTGGTGCCAGGAGTGCGACCATGATCCTAAGTCGCGCTCTGACTGCCGGACCATGACTCCGAAGTCTTTGCTGGGGTGGCCCCAAAAGGTTCTCGAGGCCCGGCAGTCCGCTCTGTGCCATTCGAGGTCCCGGTCGCGTGGGAGGGTGAGGGATCGGTCACGGAGTCACCATCACTTGTCATTGAAGTCTTCGCACTCCTCAGGTAAGTCGAAGCACAAGAAGAAGTCAAAGAAGCATCGTCGCTCTTCGACTTCTCCCCTTCCGTTGGCCGACGCGACGAGGGATGCGTACGGTGCCCGTCCTGCGACTCCGCGTGCTGAGCCTGAAGGGTCGACTCGGAGTTTCCCTCCCTTTCCGGAAGCCGGCGCGACCCCTGCCCAGCTTCGGTGTTTCTACGAAGCGATGCATGCCATCTTTGGGCAGCCCGACTCCGCTGGCATAACCTCTGGCCTCGCTTACTTGGCTGTGGGCCCTGGGCCTTCAACGCTGGGGGGCTCTGGCCCCAGCATATCAGAGTCCTCTTGGATCCCGGCCTGGTTCCAGATCGGTGCCGGCTGATCTTGTAACACACACCCCTCCCACCCCGGCGCCGATTCCACCGGCACCACGTCCAGACCCAACTCTGGCACCGCAGGTTCCCCTAGGATCCAGGCCAGAATCCAGATAGGCGCTGGCCGACCTTGTAACACCCCCCGGCGCCTATTCCACTGGCACCACGTCCGGACCCAACGCCGTCCCCAACGGGCGTCGAGCCCGGCCTCCACCCTGACTTGGACAAGGAGCTGGACCAACGTCGACTGACGCCGGATCCGGCACCAAGCAGTACTTTTGTACCTCTGTTCTACCCTGGCGTTCCATATAGGCCAGATTGGCAGCCAGAGGAGGGTGAGAAGGACCGAGAGGGGTCTGTAGACCCTTTAGCTGACCAGTTAGATGAACCAGACTGGGGAGAGGAGTTGGGGGGAGCCAGTGGTCTGGATACCTCCCCAGACCTTGGCATGCTGTCATTCCGGTGACCAAGCCGCCGCCAACAACTAACGCGGTGTTGATCTACATCACCATTCGATGTGCAAGGGTACTGTTGATGAAAAAAAAATTCTGGATCCAGCCTGACGCTTGGGGGTAATTCTAAAGGTAAGGAATCTATCACTAATCTGTCTCTTATTGTTACTGAATGTAAGTAACTTGTTTCTTTAAAAACATGTCCCTGGTACACTCTCGTGTGGAAAGGCAAGTGGCCGTATTGAGGCGGGACCGCTTGGATATTTTTTTAAACCAAGCTCACAGGCAGAGCAGAGGTCACAATATGTAACTCGCAGTGCCCTGCAAAACTTTGCTATTTCAACCTTTATTCGTTTTTCTCCCCTAGATCAGGTAGATTGACTACATCATAGGGTGCGCGGAATTGTACCGATCATTAATTGTGACTCAGGCACGATAGACGCTGAGGGTAGCATTGGTATAATGTCAGCGACTTATGGTCCAGCACATGTAGGTATCCCTGTCCTCCCCGACTTGGTAATAATAGCTCTTGTGGAACCCGTTAATACCTCACTAGCAGAGAAGGACCATTACATGATGTTGCCAAAGATAGCCCAGTAATCCCGGGATGATTGCCGGATAAATGCTTATGCAAGTAGTGGGGAAACACCTTTTGGCTACAATAGTACAATTGTTCATGGAGGCTTGTTTTGGAACATTGCAGGTTTATCAAATAAGCTGAAGTCTGAAACCTGACATGACCTCATACAAGTTTATAGCATTATATGCCTCCAAGAAGCCTGGATGAGAGAGATAGTTCATATTAACGGTTATGCTTCCATACACTACGGCTGGCGCAGCTTTGGGTGGCCATCTCAAGGGTGGCCTACTAACTTTAGTAGCAACAACATTATCTGATAGAGTAGGCAAGACTTAGCTGTACTCACCACATTTACAAATCAATAATATCCTTTGTAAACAGAATATAACACTGGTCATTGTCAACTTTTATCATATTAACTTCATCCCCAACAATACCGCCATTGCTCAAGACTTAGAGAAATCACTAGGCAGGCACAAACAGGAACTAAACACTGATTTTATTGTTCTCTGGGGGGGGTGATTTTAATTGCAAATTATGTCCCTTATCAAAGCAGTCTGCATGTTGTCTAGTAGACAGGGTCAAGGATGGTGGTTGCCATTTTCATCACAATCCATGTGGGGACAGTTTTAATTTGCTGCTCTCAAAATGTTCTCTTTTTCTCACAATAGATCTTATCCAACCACTAGGCCCAGATCATGTTTCCTTCACGGGCAGAGGTCAAGGCAGCCTCATTGACTTCATTGCCCTTTCGGAATATTTTAAAACTCAATCTGTGGCTTTTTCTATCTTTAAGGTTTGCCTAAGTGACCACTTTCCCTTGGCCATTCGCTTAGAGACCCAAACTAGCTATCTCTCTGGGAAAACTAATCTACATCCCATATCTTATTTAAAAAAGATAAAGGCCTATTGCGCAAGTGGTCCACTGTAGATCCAGATTCTGTTTTCCAACAGATTCTGATCACCAATATGGGAAATGTTTTGGAGTGTCTTGAATGTAGTATAAACCCCACATCCATTTTAAAGTATTTTTCCTTAGTAACTGAAACCATTAATGCAGCCTTACGAAGTGACTATAGACAGAGACCCCAGAAGTTATGTAAGTGGTTCAACAGTGACTGCTCACAATAATCTTATAAAGGCACTGAAAGAAAAAAACTGGATAGTGCTAAAACATCTCCGAAACGAATATAAACGGGCTCTGGAGAAACATAAAATGGACATAAGAAAAGATGCCTGGGAACAATTGTATGAAGGAAGCCTAAATAAAGACCCTAGACTCTTCTGGAAAACTGTAAATTCCATTTTTTTCCAAAGCTCTCACAACAGAGGCATTGATGCCAGGATACTTGGGTATAACACTTCTCCACCATATATATTGTTAATTGTGAACATTGTCCCAATTTAAATTATGGGATCTCAGAGCTGGCACACCCAACACTCGATGAAGTTGAAATGGCACTAAATCAAACTGTAAAGAACAAGACATCTGGGCCCCATGGCGTGCCTGACGATTTGTTTTTGGCCAATCCTGCCCTATGGCTCCCCCTGTTGACCAATATTTTAACCTGATTAGTTTTCCAGGGCCCTCCATAATCATGGGCCACCGTGATTATAGTTCCCATTTTTTAAGAAGGTGACAGGTCAGACCCAAGATGCTACCGCCCAATCTCATTAATTGATTACACTTGTAAACTAATGGGCAAGACATATTAGATCGTCTGGAGACCTGGGCCGCCGACAGTGGGAAGTTTTCGGACGTACAATATGGCTTTGGGAGGGGCCTTGGAACTGTTGAACAGGGTCTTAATCTGCACCTGGTCATAATCAAGTATACAATAGCTAAGACTGGATCCCTCTATCTCGGGTTTATTGATCTTACATCAGCTTTTGACTGGGTGCAGAGAGGGAGATTATGGGAAAAAATGCTGCATCGAGCATTGATCCATCAATAGTCTATTTCTTAGCCCAGATGCATCGGGATGGGACTGGGAGGGTCAGTTAAGGAGCGGGCGAGGAACCTACAGCTCCTATTAAAATGAACTGTGGGTTAGTGAAGGGTGTATCCTTACCCCCTTTTTATTTTGTCTCTATATTATTGACCTAGAAAGCTGCATTAATCAGGAGCATGTTGATGTCCCTAACATAGGTAGCAGAAATCTTTCAGTATTATTTTATGCCGATGACTGGGTCCTAATGTCCAGAGCCATTGTGGGCCTACGGAAGCTTGTTACTAGATTCAACGTTTTTATGACTGAACTGGGGCTAAAGACCAAGCCCTACATTATGGTGGCAGGTAATTCTCCCCCCTTTATAAAATCATGTATTATTCAAAACTAAAGGTTGTCCTATGTCCCAACATTTCAGTGTTTGGGAATCCCTTTTGCCCCGAAAAACACTTGGCATTATCTATTTGAAACAAGAGTCAGTAGCTTTAATCAAAACCTGGGGGTGTTATTCATGTTTACGAAGAAATTAGACTCAAGACCGATCAACCCAATAATTAATATTTATAAGGCCCGCTCGTGTTCTGTTATCTTGTATGGGGCTGGAGCATGGGGCTTCTGCAATTCGGTTCGCCTCCAAGTAGCAGAGAATAATTTCATGAGATGTTTGCTGACAGTCCCTAGTAGTCTTCCCGCTACCATCTGTCACAGGGAACTTGGTTTGACCACCTTTGTCCCATCGCATACAAACTGCACACATTTTATTGTGGCATTCAATTTGGGCAAAGGAGGTGCCAGTCCTTAATCGTGCAATTATTTTAGACTGTTTCAAACTTGATCACATGTTGAAGATACCTTGGTTTAGCTACATAAAAAACAGTTGGAGACAAAGGGGCTGATGGACTGTTTTCATAACCCGGTGCACATTGTAAAGTTGTGAAAAATCAAGTTGAAAAAGGTCTAGTGGCGGCTCCTCGTAGAAGTGCTGCAGGGCGGGGGAGGGGCAGGGTGGTGGGTAGTAAACTCCGGCTTAGTGCCGACCGGAGTTATGTAAATAAATAAAACAAATTACATTGCGCGCTGCATCGCCGATTGGCGATACAATTCGTTTTATTTATTTAGTTGCATGACTCTGGTCGGCCATAAACGAAAGTTTACTACCCGCACCCTGCCCCTCCCCCGACTCACCTCCCTGCAGCACTCCCACGAGGAGCCGCCACTGAAAAAGGACCTCTTGACCTCTCTAAAATTGTCCAGTGAGCGCCTAGAGATGGTGAAAAAGAGAGTCTCTAAACACTCGCTTCTAGTACGTTCTCCAAGTGTGAGCCTTATCTCTTTTTTTATTGTTGTCACACCCAATTGTTTTATCTCATTAGATTCAGGTTTGCATCTCGCACCTTCTGGTTTCTTATCCTCGTAAAGCCTACTGTGATGTTAAACTGGATCTTTGCCCTTGTGATTCTAAATCTATACAAAACACGCTGCACTTTCTGTTTTTTTGTCATCTTTATTCCAAGCCAAGGCACGATTTCATCATCCGCCTTTTAAAAATGTTAAGGAAGTGTCGGTCAGCTCTACATCACCTTCAGCTCTTAAATGATGAATTTACCTGCTTAATGGTCTACAGATATATCTCTGCAGCTGTCCGTTTACGTAATATTGTTGGGAAATTATTTTTTTTATTTAGTTTTATAATGAATTACTTGTGGATCTTATGGTTTATGGTACAGGGGTTTGCCACAAAGCTTATCACACGTTGTTGTATGTCATGCTACTATTTGGTAGAAATATTAATTTAAGTAATCACCACTGTTATACTCTGATTATTAATTACCCCTGTCATGAAGTGTACAATACATTGTCTGTACTATATTTCTTTTTATCTGTTTTTAAACACTTTTATGATGTATTCTTTTATGGCTGCTAGTCAGCCGAATAAAGATGTTTGACTTACTGAACAGAGGTCTAGCTGTTAAAAAGCCATGTTTTAAGAGCTTTCCAGAAAGAGACACAGTTCAGTTTTTTCTTTGGATCTGAGGGCATTGAATTCCAAAGCTTAGCAATACAGGGGATGAAGCTCCTGCCCCAGTTAGACCTTTTATTTTGGGTACTGCTAAATTTCGAGCAGACAGTGATGTAAGTGATCTACTGGGGATGTACCATTGGAAGCATTGTTTAAGGTACTTGGGCCACCATGCATCATTCACCCCACGAATCATTCGAAACACATTTCTTTCATGATTATAAGGTGTCCTTTTGCCCTGTCGTCATGGCATATTTCCTCTATGTTTTTGGTTGTACAAATTAAATGTACTGTATACCTTGTAAACAAGGAGAGGGACTCAATGAGTCCAACGGGACAGAGCACCACAATAACTGTATAGTTGTAAAGATTCCCTTTGAACCTGTACTACAAAATCATTCTGACTTTACTAGGAACGTTTCTTTTCATCAGGCATCTAATTTCTCACCAATCAACCAAATTTCACACACATTTGGAACCACTCAACTCATGATATGTAAGCACTTATAATCAAAGTTTAATACATCAATTATGAAAATCACAGACATCACAGGCATAGAAAATACATAATAAAAAGCACATCAAAAAGTGACATTGTTCCCAAATGGGCCATTAAAAACACATAAAACAGTTGATGACTAATACAGTAAATGTATGGTCTCTAAGAAGAATCAAAACATGGAAAGGAAATAAAAAGGCAATCCAAATTCGCCTTTAAAGTGTAAATTTGCAACTCATGTAGACAGGACTTAGCAGAGAACAACGTTCCCTGACTTCTGTAACTCCTGTCTCATATCAAATTTAACAGGGTTCTCTGTGTCGACGTGTTTCGATGGTTGTGAGAAGTTAGCCTGGCACATGATGTTCAGTTCACTATTTCTAGTGGGCACCTTGCACCGGTCTAATCGACCCTTATTGATGGTGGTTGTAAAGTCAACCTTATAGAAAGCTATCCTAGTGGTAGCATGGACCAGCAGTCATCAGGCTAAGACTTCAGAGAGCGTATTGAGCAAGTTGTTTTACCAATTATAATCCCTTGAGTACCAAATGAAAGTACACCACACCAGGTATATATCAAATATATATGTATTTATGCAAAGCACAACCCCTCTGCACTCTTAATGAGGTCAGAGGTAAAAGTACAATACAAGAATCTCAATTAGCATACGATAAGTTGCACACTATACGTTTTGCCCTAGGGGCCTAACAAACCATATACTAAAATAGTGGTATAAGAACCACGTCTGAGAGAGAAAGCAGGCCTAGGGCCTAGGGAATCGCTTGGGCTTCTAAGAACAACCAAGGGTTAGGAAGTAGGAGGCCCACAGGAGACGTGTGCAGTGTCTAAACACAGCAGCGGGTTACCATTGAATTTCTATGGAGAACGAACAAGTTACAATTCTAGAGATTAAGGACACTTCTAGGTTAACTACGATGAAACCCTTTTAGACTAGGACCCTTGGAGGGCCAATCACCTCGACACTACAGGAGTATCAGTGTTACCTCACCCACGGAAGCCGGGTGCATAGGTGTCTTTTGGTGTCGGGTTTCGTCGTCGATTTCAATGGAGATCTGCAAAGAAGTGCTGCAGGCGACCAGAGGAAAAGTATCCGGGTGGATCCAAGGGTGGATCGAAGATCTGAAGAACCTGCAAGCAGAGGGGACAGAGTCTGGGTCACTTGCCAGTGACCAGGAAGGAACCAGGCGATGTCGGGTGATTTCAGGTGTGTTTATTAATGAACTGTGCGATTACTTAAAATCATTACAGTATAAAAAATACAGTTTGGTTCAATAAAATACAGTAAAATACAGTAAAATGCCCCCCCCCCCGCTCGATCTACACCGGTCAGGACCATTGGTGCAGCTATGTGGTCTCGATACTGACTATGTTCACTCGTACAGTACATTATTAAAGAATTAAAGATTTAAAGTCAATGTGAGACCTCGCTTACTGGAGTCTGGAAGGCGTATATAAGTTCGACATCCTCAGTTGCACTGTGGGCTTCATCGGACCCTGGGTCGGCCCTGGTTGGATACCTCTGACCGATGGGACCCTTGTCTTTTCGGCGGCTCCCTGTGTTATCTATTAATTGCCAACTTCAGGGCAGCGGGTCACTGGGCTCTTCGGGATGGTATCGTTTAGTTGGTTTTCAAGTGCCTTTTTAATTTGATGGATGAACTTGCCTATTCTAGCTAGTAAACATGTTGTGGTTTCAGAGAAACACCAATCCGAAGCCTCTCTGCAAGTTCTGTGGCCCAAGATGCATAGTGCCGGACGTAGCAGACGCTGTCCGTCGCTGGCCAGCTTAGTGCAGCAACATAGCAAGTGTAGCCAGGATTCTCTGCGATAATTGCAAAGTCGGCAGGCAGTGGCTCCGTCCGAGCGTGCCCAACGTGGATTGAAGTCCGTTATCCTGAGGACCAAGAGGCGCATAAACAGAATTTTCTGTCTTGCTTCGATTGTTAGTGAATCTTGTAAGTATGGTTGAGGTTTACCGGGAGTGTAGGACTTGTCCAAGGCCAACGTTAGTGGGTTGGGCCGGAGCGAGGAAAGGTCTAGCTCAAAGGAAATAGACTGGACTTGGCGCTTGACGGCTTTTGCCCAGGCGGAATATGGGATTTCCTGTAAATGCAGACTCCGCCCCTCGATCTTCAGAAGTTCAATGGCTAGTTCCACCTTGGCTTGCCATGGGGAGCCCGCTTCGCCAAAGATGGTTTTTAGCGAGTGCTTTAAGGTGTTTTCGGGCGACTTCAGAACTCTGATGTAGTATTTTAGCAATTCCCGCAATAGTGCCAGTTCAGGACGTTTCAGGCCTATTTCCAGTCTCACTCTGTTGTTCCTAGCCTGTTTGGGGGCCCGTAGCACCATCTTGTATGCTTTCACCTGTGCCGCTTGGACCACTTTCACAAAAGCCCCTGGATAGGCTATATGGCCGTACGTGATGGCGGGGATCAATTTAGCCCTGAGTACTGTCAGCATCGGATATGCAGAGGGACTGACCAGGCTGTGGCTTAGACGACTTAGAGATGTAATTATTTTGTCAATTTTTGGTTTAAGCGCCTTTAGATGTTTGACTGCAGTGGCCCTCTCTGATACCCATGTGCCCAGATAGTTGTAGGATGGGGCCGTGGTGATTCGGTGTTCCCCCAGTGACCATGAAGCTTTAGTTTTGTGTGGATGTTTGCCAAAGATTATTATCTTGGTCTTGCTCACGTTAATATGTAGCTCGTTCTCCTTGTTGTACGTCGCAAGACTGTTTAAGGCTCTTTGGAGGCCTACCCTGGTGTGGTCCATAATTACTGTGTCATCTGCGTACTGGAGCGTACCCAGAACCAGCTTCCCCATTCTGGGTGGTGCTAGGTTGGCATCTTTCAGGGCGTTCCCCATGTCTGCAGTATACAAGTTGAAAAGCAGGGGGGCCAGAACACACCCCTGCTTTAATCCAGAGTCAGTGGCAATTCTTGTGGTTACAGATGAGGCGCTTAGTTTCACCTGAACCCAGGTCCCCTCGTAAAGGGCTTTTATGGCCTTTAGAAGATCTCTAGGAATCCCCCAAGACTCTAGTTTTGCCCAGAGCCGGGATCTGTTCACACGGTCGAAGGCCGTTGAATAGTCTATAAAGCAACAGAACAGGGGCAGCTTATTCCGCATGTTGGCCTTCTTAGCGAGGTACGACAGCGCTATGATGTTGTCCAGCGTAGAATAGTTACCCCTGAAGCCAGTCTGTGAGGGCGGGAGTATGCCGTTCTTATCCACCCAAGTTTCCAGGTCCTTAAGTAGCAGGCGGGCATAGATCTTGGCTTCAATGTCAAGTAGGGCTATCAGTCTATAATTAGCCGGATTCGAGTGGTCACCTTTTTTGTGGATAGGAAAGAGAATTGAGCCTTTCCAAGAGAATGGCAGGGTTGCAGTTGCGAATGCGTGGTTGAATAGAGGAGTAAGTTTGGAAGCGAAGAATGCAGGATCTTTCTTAAAAACCTGTGCGGGGATCCCGTTAGGGCCAGGGGCACCATTGGTTCTGATGGCTTTGATGTGTTTTGCAATCTCCGCCTCCGAGAATTTACCAGGTCGGGACGGACTTGAGTCTTCATTCAGGGCACTTTCAGGGCTGATGGTAGCTGCCGCCGCCTTGGACCACCCGGTGATACAGTGAGACATCCGATTTGATTCACAGGTATACAGCCCCTTTGCATATTGTTCCCACACTTTTCCTCCAACACTGTTAACCTTGTGTACGCCTCCTGCTGACAAGCTGTTGATGTCGCGCCAGAGCTTGCTGTTATCTTTACCTTTAATTATGGAAAACACTGTCAGCCAATTCTGTTCGGTCCGTTTTCTTTTCAGATCCCAGATTATCTTTTTGTACTTGGCTCGCAAAACAGCAATGGAGGGCCCCCCTGGCAGGTAGATACCTTTCTTTTTTGCTCTCACTGCCTTGTTGAGTGCATGCTTAGCAAGCTTAAGACTGTGGGTTTTTTGGTGGCCTGGGATGGCATTTTTTTGTCCGCTTCTTGATTGGTGAGTGTTGCCCAGGCACTTCAATAGGTCATTAGTCCGTGTTTCCAAAAGGTGTAATATACATTCACTGTCTTGTGGCCATGGTACTGTCACCCTGTTGGCTACGAATGCATTAAGTCTGTGGCTAAGATTGGTCGACCATTTTATTCTTTTAAGGACTAAGTGGTGTTCTTCGCCTGTGGTCGTACCAATTACGGCGTAGGAGTCCGCCTGTTTTCGTGTCAGGTTGAATGTGACACGAAGCGGCCTATGGTCGCTTTCGACTCTGTCGTCCACAGTGAAGTTGCGAAGTTTGTTAGCCAGTCCTGCATTGATGAAGATATAGTCTATTGTGGAGACATTCCTGAAGGTCGGATAGGCAGACCATGCGGGGTAGCACATTTTTTGTATCCCGTGGGTGGATTGCAAGTTGTAATTTGCTAAAGGTTCAATCAGTTGGGCTGACTTCCTGCTAGGTGGTGTCATGGGTAGCAGGTCCAGGCCTCTCAGGTTAAAGTCACCGACTATGATTACATCATGATGCAAGCAGCTTATTAATAGATCTTCCAGGGCGGTGGTGAATGATTCCAAGCCGTGTGGAGAGTGAAGTTTTGCAGGGTTGAGATAACAGTTGATTATTAAAAGCGGTCGGGTTGTTTGGTCCGCTCTCAGTCCATCTATTGAGATAGCTTGTAGGTCCGGTGACTCCAGAGATAGTTCTTTTACTTTTAATTTGCAGGCGTGGCTTACAAAGATTGAGAGACCCCCTGACGGGCGACCAAAGATCGTCCTTTTGGTTGCTGCTTTGAAATATTCATGGAAGCCAGCAATTGGTGAGGTGGTCCTCGCCCAGGTCTCCTGGATACATAGTATGTCCCCCTGTGCGAGATAGTCATGGGTGGCTGTAACCCTGCGGATGTTATTTAACCCTGCAATGTTCAATGAGATGATGCTAAGGTTGCGATCCTGGACTCTTGGTGGGCATACACGACTGGTGTTTTGGTATGTGTGGGAGGGGTTAGGAGCCCCGTCTCCATGTGTCCTCCGTGAGGGCCAGTCCTTGCTGAGGACGCTGCACGATGCTCTGCTTTTCTTTTAGCAAGATTTTTATTTTTAGCGGGGATCTTGGCCTCCCGTTCAGTCCCCCGTTAGAACAAGTGGAATTTGTGCCTTTGAGAACAGAGATGGCTTGTTGTAGACCATAGTATGGTCTGAGGATGTGCGGATATTTTGGAACCCTGGGGGCGGTAACTTCTATACCCCATTCAGCCAGTTGTGATGCTTCTTGGAGGACAGCTTTTTGGGCTTGCTGGTTTGCTAGTCCGACTATGGTGGAATCACTGTGAGTGTCTGTCTCCAGGCTCTTGAACTTCACCCATTCGATCATCCCCGAGGTGATGTGTGCCAGGGGTTCAATGTGGCCGAAGAGTCATACGATATTAGATCTGTTCAGGATGTCAAAGGAGTCCATGACTATGAATCTGGGGGTGAACAGCAGCTCGTAAATTTTTGGTGGTTTGTTATTTTCTGGGGAGCGCCATTGTGCCCCTTCACCGGGTTACACATCCCTCTGATGAATTGGATGTGCAATGATTGTGTGACGGTCACCTGGGCACTGTCTGTCAGAATTCGTGATTGGGGAGCTTGCCTCGCTTGACAGCCCTTGCTGCTCATCATTGATAGCGTTCGGGTGTGGGAGGTTGTTGTATATAGCTCCTGCTTGCTGGCTACCTGGTGCCTTAGTTGGTGGACCTACCAGAGAGGGCAGTCCCAAATGCTCTCCAAAATACGGAGGGCGGGTTGATTCTATCTTATGTTGGGGGGCCCAACCAGTTGGACCATTGGTGCTGGAAAGTCCTCCGGAAACCACTTGTGAGGGCCGTGGAAGATCCCCCACATTACAATGGCCCTCCGGAGGAGGGATTGAGTGACTGGGGGCCTCACTGGGGACAAATGGTGCGTCGCTGGACCTGACAGACTTCAGTGCACGGTTTGAGGTGAAGATAGGAAAGGGTGTTTTGAAAGTACTTTCAGTTATAGTGGCGCCAGAAGTTATTATGGCTGGTGGTGTGATCCTGCTTTTGGTTTTAAGTTTCTTTAGTTGTTTCTTTAGTCTTTTTTTTGCTCTCTGTGACAGCGGAGCATTTGCACCAGCCGATGCGCATTTGGCCTGCTCCGAGAGAGGAATGCTGACGGATGAGTCGTCGCTTTCGGTGTCAGGCTCCAAAACCTCAGGATCCCCGCTTCCTTGTTCTGGCATGGTGAGCTTGCTGCATGGCACTACCAGCGAACCTTTTGGTGGGCTGGTGACCGTGGTGCAGGGATCATTCAATACTTCATGCACTCTCGTCAAAGCTGGTGGCTTTTGAGCCAACTGTGATTGAGGGGGACCTCTCTCCAAGGCCCTTGGCTAATGCGAGCATATCTTTTAGAACTTCGGGTAGGCTTGCCCATTTTTCTATAATGGCGGCACCCGAGTTGATATTGGTCGCATGGGTTTCAAGTAGCACCTCTAACTTTGCTAGTTTGTCGTCTTGGCGCACTAAGTGCTGGGCAATTGAGTGCAGGAGAGCAACTTGAACCTCCATCTTCGTGGACTGCCATAATAAGGCCCTAGCCATGGTGTCTTCTCTTATTATGGACAGGTTTAATTCTTTGACCGTGACCTCATCGACTGAGTCTAGATGTTGTGTTAAGCCCAAGGGGCTCCATTCCTCCTTCTGCTGCGAATGCCTGGGATTAATTCTGGCTGAGTATATGGGGGTATCTTCTAATGTCCGCTCTATGGAGTGTTCTAGTTTTTGCAGGAACGATGCCGTTAGCGCGGCCGTACCCGGAGTTGTCGTCTCCGTTGCTGCCCGGGGTGTCACTGAAGGGCACATGTGCGTCCCAGGGCTCGTTGGGCGTGAGGGTGCGGTGCCCGTGTTTTGCTTTGCGCTACCTGTCTCCTCCTGTACACCCTCGGTGATGCTCCTGTGAACTTCTGCTAGGATCCTTAACGGGCTTTTCGCACTGGCAGTAGAATGAGGTGGGGCTTCGTGGCTCCGGGCGTCTTCCAGGCTTTGGGCTTTTCCGGAGTCTGCTGGCTCGCAAGAGTAACTGCAAGGATAATCTTGCTTCGATATTGGCAACCTCGGTGTGTCACTGCCCTCGGGTCCTTGTGTACTCATGTCCGTGGTTATCGGGCCCCTGGGGGCCTGGAAGAATTGGGTGATGAGACCCTGTGGGAGGGAATTGCCTGGGACTGAGTCCTGAGACTTTTGGAAGTAGGTACCTTTAGTGCTCCTAGTGGTCCTTCTTAGTACCGTATTTTCAGGGTTCGCCTCCGCCCCCACTTCCTCCTCCTCCTCCTTCATGCTCGTCTTGATTTTTTTAGGCATCATCCTTTGAGCACCTTTAGACACCGTGAGCTGGGGCTGAGTGATGTGTGAAGTGGGAGGGTGGTAGGGTCCGCCTACTTGTATTCCTGGTTATTGAGGTGACTCCCCTGTGGGACCCTTTAGCTTATTGAGCTTATTGTATGAGTTTAGGGAGAGTTACTAGCTCTCCTCGTGAGCCGTGCTATACTGGGCAGCCTCTTTTTCAAGGGGAGAGGGCGGCGACAAGCGGAGCACACAGGGGGACCGCGGGCTGGGAGACCTAGTCGGGCAACCCCTTGGTCCGCACCCTCGCCTCTTACTTTGCAACTGCCTCTAATGGCTGCCGCGCTTGCCACTGCCACTTACCTCCACGCTGTCTGTTCGGTTAGCCTCCAAAACTCTAGGCACTCCTGGTGCCCCGGTTCACGCTCCGGTTCACACTCCGGGAAATACCAAAGTCCAGAGACCCAAGGGCACTCGAAAGCTGCCTCAACGGTAGATGCTGAGACCCCTGAACGTCCCGCTCACAGCTATGGTACGGGCTTCCAGGCTTCCAGACTTCCAGGCTTTGCGTCCTCAGCGCAGAAATAGCTAACAGTAGGTCAGCGGGACAGCACAGATTCCCTTGTTCTGTCCACACTGAGGTCGGTGCCAGGAGCTGCCGGGAGCTACAGGGAGCTGCCTTTACTGCCGGGGCTGCCAGTGCTGCGGTACTGGTGTTAGTACTGCGGTGCTGGTGCTGGTGCTGCGGAGCTGGTGCTGGTGCTGCGGCTCTGGCTCTAGCTCTGGCTGGATTCTAGCGCTTCAGTCTTGCACTGGCTCAAGCGCTAGCACACTGGAAGTTACAGAGATTTGCCAAAGTTCCTAGAAAAAATCCTGGGAAATTGACCCTTATGAGACAATGTCATTGGTGGTTAAATCACAGTGTTGGGAGCAGCGGTGGTTGAACTCCGCCTTGTACACTGTACACTGTAGTCCTCATGCCGCTCTCCCACTGTGGACAGAGGTGGCGGCTAGCTGTGGTTTACTGCAGCACACTGCTCCCGGTAATGCAACTTGCGGTCACTTTCTCTGCTGTTTCTTGCCTCTCACTCCCTGCGGTGCACGGCAGGCGCGGTGCGGGTGGGAGCGGCTCGCTCGTCTTCTCGCCTGCTCACCTGTTCTCCTCCGCACCTCTGCTTGTCGCGTCACACACGTAATTAAGAGTGCAGACTTTACACTGCTGACATCTGTCTGGAGAAGGGGTCCCAGTAAGGAAAGTGTGATTTAGAAACAATTCAAAAAAAAGCAGTTGAAACAATAAATGCATCTATAATGTTTTATTCACATTATAGGAAAAGGTGATCATAACCAAATTTATAAGTTACAGTTGTATTGGTGCCCCTGGGGGTAAGGAGGACGTGCAGTTGTGAGGGTAGTGTAGGAAGGGATAGTGATGATAAAACCACGTATTCATCAAACAATAGCATAAATACAATGTCGAGTAGACAGTAGAATGATCATAAATCAACATAAAAGTTCATGATGCGCATGCCTCAATGTCCATACTGTGTAAAGATTAGGGGTAGGAGGAGGCTGTGCTTTACGGTAAGGAAGTCGACGTTTCGACCCAACCAGAGCAGGTATCAGTAAAATCCTTGCATGTGGGTCTTCATCAGGACAAGAAAGGGGTAGCGGGGCAGACAACCTAAGATTAAATAGATATAATGTGTCAGTGAACCATATTTAACGCTGACCACATCGCAGTTTAGTATGAGGGTAGACAGTAATAAATTACACATACCTGAAAGAATCAGAGTTGGGTAATGTGTTAGAAAATCCTTGCTCTCCTATTACATGTCTCGATTTGCACTCATTATTATACCGTGATGACATATGCCCTATTAACACTGCTTTGACCATCATGCGATAGGTCCGGAGTGTTACTGCCTATATCTGTGTATCAATATAGAGAAATGATCAGTCGTGTTTGTTTTCACCTATCTATATCAGATAAGGATTCCACATACCCTATTGATACTGTCTTGACCATCATGGCATAGGTCCACAGTATGATTGCTCATATCCACGCACTAACATCCTTGGCCGATCTGATATTGCCTTGACCACCATGGCTTAGATTGCTCACATTCGCGTACTAATATCTTTTACCGATTTATAAGAGTGTCTGACCCCTTCGCATGAGACGTGGACTCCACGTGCACATGCGCCACTTGACAATCATGTTGTCGCAATGTCAATTCTCGATTGTTGCAACTTAACTTTGCCTCTTTCGGGATATTTAAATTTATTAAATTTAAATTTATTTAATTCCCCCTCTTTATATACACCCCGATACGAGCATATTTACTGAATATGTGCGGCCCGAATGACCGTTCTTTTGGTTATCCACCCCCGCTTTCTTCTAATGAATTGGTTACTGCGAGAACGGACGACTCAATGTTTCTTCGCTTTCCATTGGCCCCGGTTGCTATGTCAACCATCGTACCAGGAAGTTCGGCGTTCTCCTCGAGGCAGCCGAGAGAGACGCTCGTTCTTCACTGGATTGCAACCAGACCGGTAAGCCGGCTATATATCGGCTCCCGATAGTAGTGCGCACTGATGTACTGATATCTGAGTAGTATCCAACATTAATGCCCCCCCCCCCCCCTATCTCCCTCTCATTAGGATAACTCCTGATTTGCTCGGATCAATTCCTTCAAACCAACTGGGGACACGTATACTCTACCTGAATCGGTAAGCCTCATGGACCTGTGTTTGTCTCATGTTTTCGACGTGAGTAATTACACTTTGGCTGACCCCATCTGAACAATGTTCCCTTTACCCAGATATGTAGAGTGGCCCCTCCCTGCCCAGTGCCCGGATCGTTTGACCTTATCTACCCCTTCGGGATAACTTTCCAAGTAAGTTGAATATTCTCTCTTTCTAGCCGTTTAAACGAGCCCATTTAATATTGAGTAATTGATTACAATCCTAATGGGCATACTATTGATTTTCCCAGGATTGAAACGCCCATTGTCGATTTTCTAACACATTACCCAACTCTGATTCTTTCAGGTATGTGTAATTTATTACTGTCTACCCTCATACTAAACTGCGATGTGGTCAGCGTTAAATATGGTTCACTGACACATTATATCTATTTAATCTTAGGTTGTCTGCCCCGCTACCCCTTTCTCGTCCTGATGAAGACCCACATGCAAGGATTTTACTGATACCTGCTCTGGTTGGGTCGAAACGTCGACTTCCTTACCGTAAAGCACAGCCTCCTCCTACCCCTAATCTTTACACAGTATGGACATTGAGGCATGTCAAGTCAAGTCAAGTCAGAGAATTTATATAGCGCACTACCTACCCAGAGGGTCTCAAGGCGCTTAGAAATAGGAGGAGGATTACTTGTCAAATATCCACGCTTTAAGTTGCTTTCTGAATGCTAGATGGTTCTGGGTGAGGCGAAGGTAGGCGGGGAGTGAGTTCCAAGTTTTAGCAGCCAGGTAAGAGAAAGATCTGCCTCCCATGGTGGTCTTGTTGATGCGAGGTACGGTGGCGAGGGCTTGGCTGGAAGAGCGAAGTTGGCGGGAGGGGGTGTAGAAGGATAGTCGTGAGTTGAGGCATTCTGGTCCGATGTCGTAGAGTGATTTGTGTGCGTGGGTTAGCAGTCGGAAGGTGATTCTCTTATTGACGGGTAGCCAGTGGAGGTCTTTCAGGTGACCAGAGATGTGTTCGTTGCGCGGGATGTCTAATATGATCCTGGCTGAGGCGTTTTGGATTCGTTGGAGTTTCTTCTGGAGTTTTGCGGACGTACCTGCGTAGAGGGTGTTTCCGTAGTCCAGACGGCTCGTGACTAGAGCATGGGTGACTGTTTTCCTTGTTTCGGTGGGGATCCAGCGAAATGTTTTTCTGAGCATGCGAAGAATGTTGAAGCAGGATGAGGAAACGGCGCTGACTTGTCTGTTCATTGAGAGTGAAGAATCCAGGATGACGCCCAGGTTCCGTGCGTGGTCTGTCGGGGTGGGTGTTTTTCCAAGGGCTTCCGGCCACCAGGAGTCGTCCCATGCAGAGGGGGATGTACCTAAGATGAGGACTTCTGTTTTGTCCGAGTTCAGTTTCAGACGGCTTTGTTTCATCCATTCGGCAACTTCTTTCATTCCTTCGTGTAGGTTAGTTTTGGCGGTGCTGGGGTCGTTGGTGAGAGATAGGATCAATTGAGTGTCATCCGCGTAGGAGATGATGTTGAGGTTGTGTTGGCGGGCGATGGCCGCGAGTGGGCTCATGTAAACGTTGAAGAGGGTGGGGCTGAGTGAGGATCCTTGAGGTACGCCACAGATGACTTCAGTGGCCTCGGACTTGAATGGTGGGAGGCGGACTCTCTGGGTTCTTCCGGTGAGGAATGAGGTGATCCATTCAAGTGCTTTTCCTTGTATTCCGATGTTATTGAGGCGTTGTAACAGGGTGCTGTGACAAACTGTGTCGAATGCTGCCGAGAGGTCGAGGAGGATGAGGGCGACTGTGTCTCCATTGTCCAATAGAGTTCGAATGTCGTCTGTTGCTGCGATGAGGGCGGTCTCAGTGCTGTGTTTAGCTCGGAAGCCAGATTGTGAGGAGTCGAGGGATTTGTTGGCTTCGAGGAAAGCGGCGAGCTGGTTGTTGACGGCTTTCTCGATGACTTTGGCCGGGAATGGAAGGAGCGAAATGGGTCGGTAATTTTTGAGTTCGGTGGGGTCCGCTGTGGGTTTTTTCAGAAGGGCGGTGAGTTCAGCGTGTTTCCAGCTTTCCGGGAAGGTGGCGGAGTTGAAGGAGCAGTTGATGACGTCTCGTAGGTGCGGTGCTATGACGGAGTCTGCTTTGTTGAAGATGTGATGAGGACATGGGTCAGTGGGGGAGCCTGAGTGGATGGATCTCATCAGGCGGATTGTATCATCAGTAGAGATTGGGTTCCAGTCGATGAGGGTGTTCACGGGGGGAGAGTGTTCAGCAAATGGTTGGGTGGGTTGGTCTCCGGGTTGGTTGTCGAAGCTGTTGTGGATGTCTGCAATTTTGTTGTGGAAGAATGAGGCTAGGGAGTCGCAGAGGGCTTGAGAGGGGGTGATGTCGTTGGAGTTGGCTGAGGGGTTGAAAAATTCCTTGACGATGTTGAAGAGTTCCTTGCTGTTGTGGGCGTTGTTGTCAAGTCGATCCTTGAATGCTGTTTTCTTGGCCTTTCGGATCAGTTGGTGGTGAGTGCGGGTGGCGTTTTTGAAGGCGTCCTTGGTACTAGTGGTTGGGTCTTTTTTCCAGGCCTTTTCAAGGGAGCGGCAGAGTTTCTTGGACTTCTTAAGATCATCGTTGAACCATGAGGCCTTCTTGTTGCCAGGTTTGCTTTGACGTTTTTTCAGTGGTGCTAAGGTGTCGGCGGTGTTGGATAGCCATAGGGTGAAGTTGGCGGCGGCTTGGTCTGGGTTGGAAGAGTGGGCTGGGGTGTTTAGAAGGAGCGATGCGGAGATCTGGTCGGTGGTGATCTTGTTCCAGTTTCTTTGCAGAGTTGGTTGGAGGTGGTTAGTGGGTTTTGGCTTGTTGTAGGTGAAGTGGTCGCAGCTGTGGTCAGTCCAGAGGAGATCCGTAGTGTGGCTGAAGGAGACATGATTGCTGGAGGTGAAGATGGGGTCGAGTGTGTGACCTGCGATGTGGGTGGGGGAGGTGACTAGTTGTTTAAGTCCGAGGTTGGCGAGGTTGTCCAAGAGGGTGGTGGTGTTGCGGTCGTTGATCTTTTCGAGGTGAAAGTTGAGGTCTCCCAGAAGGATGTAGTCTTTGGAGGGGAGCGCGTGGGGAGTGATGAAGTCCGTGATGTCTTCACTGAATTTAGCTCGGGGTCCTGGTGGTCTGTAGAGGAGGGTGCCTCTGAGTGTGGTCTTGGGGTCGATGTGTATTTGGAAGTGGAGGTGTTCGGAGTTGGCGAGGTTGGTGTCAGAGCTGGTTGAGATGCGGATGGATTTCTTATGGACGATAGCGATGCCTCCTCCTGTGTGGCCGGGACGGTCTTTGCGTGTGATCTTATAGTCTTCCGGGATGGCAATGGTGATGTCTGGGGCGGAGGAAGCGTTCATCCATGTTTCCGTTAGGAAGGCGACGTCTGGAGAGATGGTGTCTAGTAGATTCCATAGGTCAATGGCGTGTCTGTGGACTGATCGAGTGTTGAGAAGGATGCATTGTAGGTGGTTGGGGTCGGGAATCTGTGGTGTGGTCGTGGCGGAGATGTTGTTGGAGCCGCTGAATTTGCAGGAGTAGCAAGAGAATGGTCCGTGGGTGTGTCCAGGAGCGGCTTGGACGCAGTTGGGGGCGCGACCGGGGTTAAGGGCAAGGAGGGTGGCTGCATCGTAGGTAATGCGGGAAGGCTGGGCAGAGCGAGGGGCAGGGGGTCTGGCGCTGGGCGCGGTCCAGGCGCGGTTGGGCGTAGACGGGCTTACCTTTGGCGCACCTTCGGCGCGGATTGGGCGCGGTCGCTGCGCGTAAACGCTGCGCGTGAAAACATCTGTCATATATGGATAGTGAAGGGGGAGGGGCGAGGGCGTCTCAGCTGGGAGGCGGGGCGGGTCCACGAGGCCGAAAACAACAAATAAACAAAATGGAGGCGGAGGGGGGTGCACAGACGCGCAACCGAGTACAGAGTACACTTACAATGACCAATATGCAAATGCAGCTATAGCGGCGAGCAGCAGGTTAAACGCGGGCAATATGAAATATACAGATGACAAATATGTAAATGCAGCTAAAGCGGCGAGCAGCAGGCTAAACGCGGGCAATATGAAATATACAGATGACAAATATGTAAATGCAGCTAAAGCGGCGAGCAGCAGGCTAAACGCAGGCAATGTAAAATAGTCACAAGTAATTCCAGTAAAGGAAATGCAAGTACAACAATACCAGGTGCCGGCAGGGGACACTGGGAGCGACCACTCTGCTCGAGTGAGAGGAGCGAGTCACGGCGCCTTTAGGTAGGAGAGCGCTGTTCTATTCAGTGGGAGGGCGTCTCAGCTGGGAGGCGGGGCGGGTCCACGAGGCCGAAAACAACAAATAAACAAAATGGAGGCAGAGGGGGGAGCACAGACGCGCAACCGAGTACAGAGTACACTTACAATGACCAATATGCAAATGCAGCTATAGCGGCGAGCAGCAGGTTAAACGCGGGCAATATGAAATATACAGATGACAAATATGTAAATGCAGCTAAAGCGGCGAGCAGCAGGCTAAACGCGGGCAATATGAAATATACAGATGACAAATATGTAAATGCAGCTAAAGCGGCGAGCAGCAGGCTAAACGCAGGCAATGTAAAATAGTCACAAGTAATTCCAGTAAAGGAAATGCAAGTCCAACGATACCAGGTGCCGGCAGGGGACACTGGGAGCGACCACTCTGCTCGAGTGAGAGGAGCGAGGAGCATGCGCATCATGAACTTTTATGTTGATTTATGATCATTCTACTGTCTACTCGACATTGTATTTATGCTATTGTTTGATGAATACGTGGTTTTATCATCACTATCCCTTCCTACACTACCCTCACAACTGCACGTCCTCCTTACCCCCAGGGGCACCAATACAACTGTAACTTATAAATTTGGTTATGGTCACCTTTTCCTATAATGTGAATAAAACATTATAGATGCATTTATTGTTTCAACTGCTTTTTTTTTAATTTTTTCTAAATCAAACTTTCCTTACTGGGACCCCTTCTCCCTTAACGCTAGATACCCAGGTCCCAGTGACTTTAATGGGTTAACCCTCTTTTCTAATAATAGACATCTGTCTGGAGCCAGGTACACGGAGTGGTGCTCAGGGCTAGCAGAGTCAATCAAATGAAAGTTCGCACCGGGATCACTGGCTCCTCGGAGCTCGGTGCTCGGTGCACAGAAAACCGCTTCTCGTTCTGGCTCGTTCTCCGGCTCTGGCTCTATGGCTCTATATCAATGTGATTTCAGGTGAAAAGGTGAAGTTTGTCTCTTCAGCCAGGAGGTCCAGGAGGCGTTGACGATGACCAGAAGCTGGATTTGAGCTGTTCTACACAGGATCTAGTTGACTGCGGTATTGGTATCCAGGTTCGACCCAACAAGCCTTGGCAAACGCAATCCACGCAGGATGTCGAGATTGGCTTTGTTGCAGACCAGCAAGTTCTGTGGCACTTCTCCATTGTAGGGAAGCTGGAGCAAACCTGGAGCAACCAGGAAAGCAAGTTAGATTCAAAATGGAGTCTTCAGGGGGCTCATTAGCCAACGGACTAGGAACAGGGATGACGCATCGAGCTGAAATGCAAGAGCAGGCCCCACGGGTCATTCGTGGAGTGTGGGGGCCTGAGCTCCAGTGCAAATGGTGCTCGGGGCTGGGGCTTCTCGTACCCCAATGCACAACTGCGAGTTACCTCGGGAGTGGATGCAGTTAGCAAAATGCAGGATGTCCAAGAGTTCCGGTCCCACGTCTCTCGTGTCCGCCACGGGTCTCAGCTTTGCTGGGAACGTCGAGCAGCTTCAGAGATGTCTGGAAGTCCATGTCCTGTGCTGCAGAGTCTTCGGGATCCAGTGGGCGCCTCGACAATGCAGACCGGCAAAGTTGCTGTTGGTGCCTGTTTGTTCAGGGTGGTCACTCCTTGACCACAAGGGAGATATCTTCCATCTTCCAGTCGAAATGGAACGTCGAAGGTCAAGGATTTATGTTTCAAAGTTTCGTCCAGGGTAATCTAAAGTCCTAGGGAGACAGCTCCTATACTTATACTAAG
The DNA here is from genome assembly GCF_964263255.1 of Lissotriton vulgaris. Taxonomy (NCBI): domain Eukaryota; kingdom Metazoa; phylum Chordata; class Amphibia; order Caudata; family Salamandridae; genus Lissotriton; species Lissotriton vulgaris. Next base: position 1,539,343,391 of record NC_141696.1, on the reverse strand, counting down.
TTTAGGGGTTGGACTACCTGTAAGGTCCCTCCTATAGGTGGACCTCGGAAGGTGGTGGTTACATCCCTTTCCCTTTGTCCAGTTTCACGCCAGAGCTGGGGCTGAGTGCCCCAGCAACTGGTTTGAACTGGGAAATGCATGGAGCACCTTGTGTGCCCCGGGCAGTGTCTGGAAAGCATTCACTGAATGCAGCCCTCCCTGCCCCAATACACTAAAGCCTGTCTGGAGAGGTGCTAGTACCTCCCTGGACAGGAAACCTATTGTCCAGGCCTCCCCTGCCGGAGTTTTGTCCAGCAGCAGGAGGGCAGACTTGTGTCTGTGGCAGCAGCATCCATTTTGTGATGCTGAGTCTCTGTTTTACTTTAACCGGGTTTACCAGTAACTGCATGTCTTCTCCCTCTAGAAGGGTGGAATGCTACCCCCGCCACCAGGACTGGCGGGGAGGGGGGTAGTATTCCAAAGTGTTTGACACCTTACACGGCTTGTTTTGATAAAGTCAAACCAAAGTTAACATTAACCGCAAGGATTATAATGCACTTAAGAGTATATGGTATGGCTATATCATAGAACAGCTATGGAGATGGTTCCGAAAGCTGCAGAGGGGCTCAGCTCATGCTAGGGCACCCTCTCACATAAAACCAAGCACTCTGCCTCCAGGATTGTCAAGGCCTACCATAGGAGTGACTTATTGGTTACTATGTGTCTATATATAAGGTAGATATAGATATTCTATATCTAAGTAAGGGGTGATTACACTACCTTACCTAGGCTGTGTGAACAGACCTGTGGTGTCAGTTTGGATGGCAAACCAGGGGTGGCATAATACATGCTGCAGCCCCTGGTAGGCCTAGGGTGCACCTATGCCCTGGGTACCTAGGGTACACTATACAGGGGCTCACAAGGGTGACCCAGTAACCAATCAGGTATGTACCGAAAGTACATGGTATCAATTTAGAGTGAGAACAGCTGGGCTGTGGTCCTGATTAGCAGGCCCACACTAAAGTCGAAAAACCAGAGAATCACAGCAAACAGTGGGGGTGACCATAGGAAGCAGACCATACTCTCCTATAGTGGTTATAAACAGATGTGGCCATCTTCTTCAGGACTAACAATAATTTTCCTTCCTCATTCAAATTCAATTGGTAAACCTAACACAAATCATAATAAAAATTATTAATTTAGAAAAAGTTTACTCAAAGAGTGTATTAGCCAACAGTTTATATTCTATTGTAATATATTGACACAATAAAACATCTAGATATGTTATGCCTAAGTACATCATTATATAGCGCTGAACACATATTAAAACATTTGGTTATCTTGTGGTATGTTCACAATTTATTAAAAACTATAACTCGTATGTATAAGTTCTCGCACATCATTTGTGAGGGTTCCATAAAAAAACTACAAACCTTACACCCATTCAAGCTTGACATGCATCCACCCCAAATCACTCACAGTGGTCTGTATATACTAGTGCACCTACGCTATTATTTGTAGGACTCCCATGTATATGTGGAGGCATCTATATCATAACAACTTCCTTAATGTTTATTAAATAAAGAGATGCATAGAGACAGTTGGAAAATAAACGTCCTATGTATATGTTATTGCAAGATGTCAATAACTCATGAAATCCCATTACCTTCGGTTAGATAACAGTTTTTATTGAGGGCAGAGACTGATTTCTTCAATGGTAGATGTATCGGTTGTTCAGTATCCCTGTATAAATAGCAGAGAAGAATTCCCAGAATATTTAAAGAGTGTCTAAAAGAAGCATAATTTTTTTCTATTGATGCTGATCCGGGTTTAAATTCTCACCTCAAACTCAAAATGTTGCGGCACTCAACTCACAACTTCACCTCAACATGGGCATTGAAGATCCCTATGTAGAGAAGAACCGGATCATGTCTCAGTGTGTCTATCAAAATAAGTCCGATATTTATATATATTTATATCTCTAGTCTTAATTACATTCTTCTTATTGTAGTATACTAGATGAATTATCTGATATATATATTCTCCCCACAACTCACCTTATAATCACTGTGAAGTCGTTTATTTAAAAAAAGGGGGATGAAACCTTGATTATATAGAGTATTGAATCTCTTAAATTATCCTCCTTTCACCCGGAGTGCTCTTGAGTAGGCTGTAAGGAAGAAGATGGGGGTAACTAATTTTGTATCCTCTATTGTTAAAAAGTAATTAAAATTCAGTTTATTGACCGTATTTTAACAAAATGATAAAATTCATGGAGTTTAATCCCGGTTTTCTGGGCCACAGGGGATGGTTTTCAACGTAACGGGTCTATAATGCAATGATGTAATCTTAGACCACGATTAGCAGAATAAATCAATTTTAAGCCCCAGCTCCAATTGGAACCGCATTGATGAAAGCATTAGCCTCCTCACCATAATAAAGATTAGAGACGGGCATCTTGTGTAATTCAATATAGACCTCCAGTTTAGAAGAAATTACAGCTGAAACGGGGGCTTAACTAGTCCATACTCCTGCAATTTAATCCTAGGTAATGGTCGATAAAAAGGATCTATTACCTTACATATCTTGAGTTGAGTGGTTCCAATTGTGTATGAAATTTGGTTGATTGGTGTGAAATTGGATGCCTGATAAAAAATAAACTTTCCTAGTAAATTCAGAATGATTTTGTAGTACAGGTTCAAAGGTAATCTTAACAACTTAAACCAAAATGTTACGTAGGCGTATTCATACTCAATTACTAAGGACCTGATTCACACTTTTGAGAAGTTTACACTTTTGAGTAAGTTTACTGATTTTGGCTATTCACACTATCCAAGAGTAAATTACTCAAAAGTGTATGTTGCCTTCGAGAATCAGGCTCAGTGTTATTGAATAGCTCCCTCCTCCCCCATTCCCTTCAATTGGGTTGAGACATTTACTCTTGGATTTTGTGAATACTCAAAAAGTAGCAAACTACTCAAAAGTGTGAGTTACTGAAAAGTGTTACTTAACGCTGTAAATCAGGCCCATAACACCTGTCTTTGAAATCAAAATGTTATAATCATTTTTGCAATCTTTTTCCAACAGAACCTTGAACAGATCCTTGCCTCTGCTAAGCAGCAGATAACAGAACATGGACCAAGCCTGTTGCTGAAAGTCATTTACAGCCGCACTTACCCATGCGATAAGGAGCCGAGCACTGGGCTGATAAACAAGCCCTGCATGTGGAAGATTGAAAAAAAGATAAATGCAGAACACCTGAAATATTTACTTTATAACGAAGATGGAAAGACAAACTTTCCAGTTCTCTTGGAACTCCTTACCAAGGTTTGTTGAATTACTGATCTTATGCATTAATTGTTTTGATTAAGTCTCAACACAAAAAGTTTCAGTTCCAAAAACCATTACAAAATGACTGTTTTATCAGGGATGGCTCCTCCATTAATGAGGAGACGTGTTGCCCCACTAAAAAATTTACTCCAAAGCTAAATAAATAAAATGATAATAAAGTTTATTTATTACCATTTTATTTTTCTAAACCCCGTCCCGAGCCAGTACGGCAGCAGCAGAAAGCTTTGATTGGAAGGGCACTTAGGTTTAAAGTGTGCATGTCTTATTGACTGGCCGTCTTGCGACGGCCAGCCAGACATGCTGCATAGTTTGGGTGAGAGACAGCAATTTGATCCTGTGCCCTCTGGAGTGGCGAGAGAGGCCACTCCCTCCAATCTTAGAGATGCTCTTATGCGGCATGAGAGCAGCGCCAGGATTGGTTACTGCAGTTTCCTGGAGCCTGTCTGCCTTCCCGGTGAGAAGACCCAAGCGAGTAGGAGGATGCCATGCTAGGAAGAAGGTCACTGCAATGATTTTTTTTTTTGGTACCTCCCTTACATGCCAGCCCCACTATTTCCTATCACCATTGTCATATTTTAATGGGATTTTGAGGACTATATTTAACTTTTATATACCAAAGTGAGCACACACTCCAGTGCCCTATCTTTTTTTTAAGTAGCTTCAGGTTGCACATAATTGAACACTATTATTATGGTAAATCTTTATCCTGTGGCCATAATTATAAGTCCTGGAGCACTTCAGTGACTCTAAAATGAAACATGTATTTGTTCATATTGAACAGATGGGATCAAACATTTATTGTTTTTTTTTTTGCTCTACCACAAAGGAAATCTAAGAGTTTATTAAATATGTCATTGAGTGTAACCTGAAAGCATCTTAACAATAGAGACAAAAACAAAAGCACTGGGGTATATAGAATAGCAGTTCACTGGTGGTATTTTCATTGTTCTGCAATCCCAGGAAAGGTCTCAAATAAACGTATAAACAGTAGCCAGCAGCAGTGAGCCAGCACCCAGAGCAAAGCATGTGTAGAAATCCATTCTAAGGAACCACAAGCAAAACATATCCAGTCAAAGGAAATTCATGCAAAATGCCTCCACCCAAGAGAACATTAAGGTGCGAACAGCTAGTTCACGTTGCATAGGACGATAGGAAAAACATCCACCAAACAGGAAACATCCAGCAAACAGAGACTGGGCGGAAAGTGCCAAGGAGAAGACCTTAAGTTAGCTGCAGGAGTAGAAGGCATTAGGGGTGCCAAGAAGAAAAGGTTGCTAGCAGGCACAAAGTGAAAGGCTACAGCCAGGACATATTTACAAGGCAAAGGGTACCATCAACTGAAGCTAAGAATACAAAACAATGAGTCTGCAAATCCCATGAATCAGCCAGGGGGTTCATGCTGGTTCTCTTATGTCAAAGGGTCAGCTCAGGACCAGTCTGAATAGTGCACTTCTGGAAGGTATTCTGAGAGTGGCACCTGGGAGGACCACTTGGAGAAGACCTGGAAAACGATCTGCAATGGTTATCAATTTCTTCATGCCTAGGCTTTCATCCAAGAGCTCTTGCATCCTGACAACTATCCCTACAGTCCCAGAGGGCAAGCTGGTGGGAGAAGAGACACCTAGAAGAAGACAAAATAAAGTGATAAAAGGGTGACACGTCCAAATCATAGACCGGTGGACTCAGTGGACATCCCTCACCCTAAACAATGACAAATCTGGAGAAACTCAGCTCAGTTCAGAGGTCAGAACATGGAGGAGTACAAAAATCAAGGGGTGATATATTAATATGAGGTTCCTCAGAGAGAATGGAAAACCCCAGGGAGGTTTTGAAATGGGAGGGGGAAAAATTGAGAGTTGGGTAGTCAAGCCTTGCCAGAGGGAGCATCAGGTTCTTGGGAAAACGAAGTCCTGAATAATCCAGATTAGGCAGAGCCAGAAAAGGGGAGACCAGAGGAGAACGGGGCATCAGTGAAGGAGTCTGAGCAGCATCACAGGTGAGGTGGCCAGAGAGGACGTATTCTTGTGTGTGTATCAATGCACAATCAGCATCTCTGTGGACAACAGGGGAAACATCACTTACAACGCAACTTTTACAACGACATACCATTACAACGCAACTTTTACATCGCAAAAACTTTTACAACGCATGTATTTACAACGAATGTTTTTACAACGCAGGTACCTTTACAACGCATACCATTACAACGTAAGTATTGGTAAGTATATAATTATTTTTTATATGTTATATTTTTGGGGTAAAGGGGTATTTTTATGGTTCAGGGTCAGTTTTGGGTTTTTGGGTAAAGGGGTATTTTTGGGGTTCAGGGTCAGTTTTTAGTTTTTGGGTAAAGGGGTATTTTTGGGGTTCAGGGTCAGTTTTTAGTTTTTAGGTAAAGGGGTATTTTTGGGGTTCAGGATCAGTTCTTAGTTTTTGGGTAAAGGGGTATTTTTGGGGTTCAGGGTCAGTTTTTAGTTTTTGGGTAAAGGGGTATTTTTGGGGTTCAGGGTCAGTTTTTAGTTTTTGGGTAAAGGGGTATTTTTGGGGTTCAGGGTCAGTTTTTAGTTTTTGGGTAAAGGGGTATTTTTAGGGTTCAGGGTCAGTTTTTAGTTTTTGGGTAAAGGGGTATTTTTGGGGTTCAGGGTCAGTTTTTAGTTTTTGGGTAAAGGGGTATTTTTAGGGTTCAGGGTCAGTTTTTAGTTTTTGGGTAAAGGGGTATTTTTGGGGTTCAGGGTCAGTTTTTAGTTTTTGGGTAAAGGGGTATTTTTGGGGTTCAGGGTCAGTTTTTAGTTTTTGGGTAAAGGGGTATTTTTGGGGTTCAGGGTCAGTTTTTAGTTTTTGGGTAAAGGGGTATTTTTAGGGTTCAGGGTCAGTTTTTAGTTTTTGGGTAAAGGGGTATTTTTGGGGTTCAGGGTCAGTTTTTAGTTTTTGGGTAAAGGGGTATTTTTGGGGTTCAGGGTTAGTTTTTAGTTTTTGGGTAAAGGGGTATTTTTGGGGTTCAGGGTCAGTTTTGGGTTTTGGGGGTACAGGGGTACAGGGTAAAAATAAATTTAAATTAAATTTAAATTAAATTACATTAAATTATATTTTTTTAAATTAATTTACGATTATAAAATTAACATATACTTACCAATACTTACGTTGTAATGGTATGCGTTGTAAAGGTACCTGCGTTGTAAAAACATTCGTTGTAAATACATGCGTTGTAAAAGTTTTTGCGTTGTAAAAATTGCGTTGTAAAAGCATGCGTTGTAATAACATGCGTTGTATCAACATAGATCCGACAACAGACCAGTGTGTTGTAATGGGAATAGTAGAAATGGTTAATTAATGCAGATCTAACTGTAAAAAATGGGTGAAAACACTCCTAGCAAAGAGAAATGCGGACCAGCTTCTACAGAGGAGAGATTAACCAGTAATGTATAACCTCAGTGACATGTGGCAAAGGAATCTAAGTGTGGGAGTTAGCATGTCTCAGCCATAATAAATCGATTACTGGGTCACTTTTGAGACATAGAGTGGAGAAGTACTGGTCAGAAAAGAGAATTTGGGAAAGAAACTGTATCACATGTCTGGGGAAAAAACAATATCGCCATGGCTTGCAAGCAAAGCCTCGGCAGAGAGGCTTTCTAGTCAACATCACACTCCACGACATTGGCCTCAGTAAGGGGTATCTGACATCTGTTACGGGTGCTTATCAGGCTTTTCTAGGAGGTTCCCCAAATGTTGGTGCATTATTGATCTCATGAAAAGGGCTCTTACGGTTGCTACTGCTTATAAAAAAGCTTTTATTGATTGCAATCCCTAAATGTTATTTTGACAGTCTACACTTAGGGCACTTTAGCTACTAAACTGTTGGGATGCAAGCGGTATCAAACTTGCCTACAGTTGATTTCTCGTGTCTAGGCATGTAGCTTGACTTCAACTTCTGCAGTGTGTGGACTCATGCTTTCAAAGGTGCTAAAGGAGAGATAAGCAAAGTTTTTTATACTCCAGGACCAAAAAAATGTGGATGTCTGGTAGTTCAGGTCCCTTTCCACAGGTAAGACATCACACAAAAACCGTGGGAAGCTTCACAGGTGGGAGGCTGTTAATATGTGGTGTAGCACCACAGGCTTGCGCCAGGTGACCCAAAATTATTCTTTGCCCAATCCTCGCCGGAGAGTTTGGTGAACTCATGGAAGCTGAACCTTAATCCCTTTCCATCTGCTCCCTCTGATTAGAAGTCTGGGAGCCTGTTCCTGCATTGCTACTGATCCAGCGGGTCTAAAGAAATTCAGTCGCATATATGCAAACTCTACACCAGGATACTCACCATTATTTCTAAAATTATCACTAGGCCCATTCTTGACTGAGACTTGTATTTTGACCTACTGAATCATATGACCTAATTAATCAAATCTAGCAAACACTTTAATTAAGTCACATTTAATAGGCAATGGATTAACTAATGGTAACTCAAAGAAACGATCAAGACCAGCTTGTCATTCCAAAATCTATTTTATTAATTTTATTTCAAAGCAGATGCATTTCTCTTTTATTAGCAATTTTTATGTCAGCAACTTAATTCATTAGAGGCACAAAAGATTAGCAAATTCGAAGAACCAACATCAGTATGAGTAAAAGCTCAAACAGTTATTTATTTATTTCTCCATAACCTATTTCCCTAACTTAGCTAAAGAAAAACCTGTAAGTAAAGAAAAATCTCTAAGTCTTACTTGAAAGGGAAATCTGGCAGCGTCTCTGGAGCACAGGATCGATCGAACAGAAGCAAGACAAGCATCAAATGAAAAGGAACTAGACATTGTTGTTATTGATTCAGATAATGATGAAGATGTTCTAGAAAAAAGAACTGAAAAGGAAACTGTGTCAGAAGAGATTCAAGATCAGGAGAGTATTGAAAAGCAGATTGAAAGCTCTGAAAGCAGGAACGGAAATTCTGAAACTGGGAAGTTAGAAGTAATTCCAGAAGAAGAAGAAGATGAATTGCCAAGGACCAGCTACAGAGATGTTGTTCCTAATGGAGTGAAACTGCTGAGTAAAGAAGTTCCTAGATACAGTATTGAAATCTCTGAAACTGACTCAGACGACAGTGATGAAGAATCAGAAATAAGAAAATTCAGAAAAAGGGCCTGGAGAGCTGAAAGTAATGAAATAGAGCCTAAAAAGAAACTCTTAAGAAAAGGTGATATTTGGCCTAGAGAAGGTTTGAAATTCAAATTGGTCAACAAATCGAAAGAACAAGTCAATGAAATAACAAGTCAGAAAGGTGAAACAGACAAAAAGGGTCAAGTTGAAAAGAAAATTGAAGTTATAAACAGAAAAAGTAAAAGACCATTGAAGCCTAATCAGAAGTATAAATCTCCAGAGTGGGCCTACTTGATTATCCCACCAATAGTTGAAGTGAGCAGCAGTAGCCAAGAAGATTTGGAAGAAAATAGTGACAATGATTGAGGTTTAGTTACAGTTAGGGTTAGGTTGGTTTTCTTTTTGGCATAAGACTGAAGAAATTGTGTTAGGTGACACTAGGTCGAAGAAATTGTGTTAGCTGAATACTTTGAAAACGTGTCTCTGGCTATGCGAAAGTCGGATGACCGCATCGAAAGACAGACATCCAAAGACAGTGCTCCTAGCAAGGAGGCAATTCTTATACTATTTTCCTATCTAAAACTAACTAAAAGAATACAAATATTCGAGCAGAACAAGATTTCATTGGTCAACGAATGTCTTTCGATGCGGTCATCCGACTTTCGCATAGCCAGAGTCACGTTTTCAAATGTGCCATTGTCTATCAAGTAAGTCACTGGCAGCTTCCGAAGTAACATTTAACAAAAAGCAAAACTTCCTTCGTCCGCTCACGCTTTTCCGCTGCCGAACGACAAGTATGGCCTTGACCATGAAGCAATCTGAACCAAATGTCCTAAGCTTCCACACAGCCTTTGTTTGCAAGCCTTTCTCCAAGAATTAATGTAGAAAGACATTTTCACATTCCAGTGTAGCTGTGCAAGGCCCACTTTGGCTAAGCTTTTCGGACGTCCATTTTAGAAGTAGGCCACAAGCCTTTTGCATGAGGGTGAGTCTAGTATGCAAGGAAACACAAGACAATAATTAATTCAAGAAATTATAATTATTCTGTTACCCACCCCCTCTACTAAAATTAACCCATTAGCTATGTTACCTAGTTTTGCATACAAACAAATAAACAAACACATACACATGAGACAACAATACGTAAACAAAAGCACATTTAAAAGAATGCACATGCTATTATTTTCAAAACAGCTGTAGTTAATAAATAACAAAACAAGAGACAAAGTAAATATATTATTCAAAGCAAAACGACAAACATGACAAGAGCACAAATGGTTATACCCGCGTGTTTATGATGGTGTATATTACTCTAGGTTGAGTCAATAAACATGCAAATCATGCGACACACATTAGTAAAAATAAAAATCATGAGAGTTTCATTTAACACAAACCTTTCAGAACTAAATCTGAAAATCCGCTCCATCACTGCAATACAATCTCCTCGCTGACATGCTGTGCTGCTTGTCATAAGGTGACACTGGATGCAAATAGGGTGTAGAAACAAGAGGTCTTTAACGGACAACCTCAGCCATCACAAAGTGAGCAGCAACTGACAAACCCTAGAACTGCTAAGTACCAGGGTTTTATGTCAGAACAACATGGAAAGAATCTAAGTACATCACACTGCTCTCATCTGCATGACCCCTTTGCACAACTGGTGAATAATGGCCAGGAAACAGCCCAATAATTGTTTCACTATGGACTGGACACAGGCATTTAAACTTATGTTTCTATTCGACATCACACTTTGATGTTTGACACTGGTTTCTCTGGTTACTTCCAAGCAAATCTAATGGACATGCACATTTGATGGGTTTTGACTATTTAGGGATAAAACTGATTCAGCGCTGGAGTACTTTAAACAAAGGCGGGCAATGGTATACTCGCTGAGTTTAGCTTCCCTGTTGAACGAGTTCTACCAGCAGTGCAAGACGTTTCAAGGGTTATTGAATGGTCATCCCTGTCATCAGTGGCTACTCTCTCAACCTGTTCAGCAGCTTGCAGTAGTTTTTTAGGTCTCGCACATGGTGATGCAGCGCGAAGCGCTGTCTCGCCTGCGAGACCTATAGTCATCGGCTATGCTTTCAAGGAGACAGGAGATGGGCACGCGCAGCATGCCGGAATCGGATCAGGTCACACGCGCGCGAACACACACAGACACACACACACACACAGACACACTCGCGCACACACACACGCACGCACACACACACGCACGCACACAGACACACGCGCACAGGCACACACACCCCTCCCCCCCACTCACCAGGCTCTTTCCGCTGCTACAGGCTCCGTCACTCCGCCGCATTACCAGGCACACACTGCTCTTCCTGGAAAGTAAAGGTGCAGCCCACCACGCTGGTTGTTACGTCAGCCCGCTCGCGTGCGCACCCAGCATTCTTTTTAGCCAGGGGGACCGTCATTCAGAAAGGTGACGATTCGCTGCTAGGTTCCCGCACTGATCCCGCCTATCTCTTCCAGCACCGCTTCCTCGCCTCTCTCCGCAGCGGACACAGGCCGGCTATAAAAGGGTGAGCGGGGCGCATGCCTGTTCAGGGAGAGGAGGTGACGGTAAATGCTTGTATTTTTATCTCAGCTGCCTGGTGTCCCAGTTAGTCGTGTCTGCACGCACAGTCAGCGGAATTCTCCCTTTCTTGTCTCTGCCCTCTATCTCCCGCGCTCTCTGGGCTATCTGGCCTTGGACACTTCCAAGTCACCCAGGGTGTCTCCCCATCGCCAACCAGCCAGTGTGTGGCCTATGACTCCGGGAGTCACTTATAGGGACTTTCCACAAATTTATTGGGGCATCTAGTAACTCTCTTGGGGCATTTTTATTTTAGAATATGCCAATTCATATTTGCATATGTTATTAAATTCCCCAGAGGAGTAAAACTCTACTATGCACAGCAAGTTTGACCTCGAGTGAAGGCCGGACATTTTGTGTGCACATCTGGAGGGGAAAAGAACACACTTCTCTAACAACTTGAATTTCTGCGCTATAAGATAATGAAATAAAAGCTGACTATTAGCATTAGTGGTGGACTGGCTTAAACGTTAGGGCTGAAAAAATTGGTCTGTAGCTGTTAGATCGACTTTAATGCGGCTGTACGTCGCCACTGCTGGCAGCAGCTGACACCTTTAAGGTCCAGTGTTTTATAAATGGATCCTCGGTGGATCAAGTGTTGATGGGACGTTGATTACATTCTTCAGCTCAACATATGCGGTGTGCATGAGTGAGGCCCTGAGGCGGAAAGCCGGGACTTGTTGTGAATGACCTTGGCAAGTGTTACTGTGGTTTTAATACTGCACTTGTGTGAATACTTAGTGGCACCCACTTCGCCATTTTAACAAATGATCGATGTTATGATTTAGTTTGTTATAATTTGCGCAACAATTGTTTGTATCAGCGGGCATTGACCCGCGGTCTGGTATTTGCCTTGCCTTACCCGGTAACCCCCTTCGCAGCTGATCGGCGCTGCTTGGGACCCAGATCACCATCCGCCATCTTAGGTGAGGTTCAGGGGTGAGCAGACTAGTGCTCGGCCCCTCCCGCCTTCGATAACATAAAAACCCAGAGGCGCTGCCAGCACACGATTGACAGTGTGCATGAGTGAGGTCCTGAGGCGGAAAGCCGGGACTTAGTGTGCGTGACCTTGGCAAGTGTTACTGTGATCTTAATACTGCACTTGTGTAAATACTTAGTGGCACCCACTTCGCCATTTTAACAAATGATCGATGTTATGATTTAGTTTGTTATAATTTGCGCAACAATTGTTTGTATCAGCGGGCATTGACCCGCGGTCCTGCATTTGCCTTGCCTTACCCGGTAACCCCCTTCGCAGCTGATCGGCGCTGCTTGGGACCCGGATCACCATCCGCCATCTTAGGTGAGGATCAGGGGTGAGCAGACTAGTGCTCGGCCCCTCCCGCCTTCGATAACATAAAAACCCAGAGGCGCTGCCAGCACACGATTGACAATGTGCATGAGTGAGGTCCTGAGGCGGAAAGCCGGGACTTGGTGTGCGTGACCTTGGCAAGTGTTACTGTGATTTTAATACTGCACTTGTGTGAATACTTAGTGGCACCCACTTCGCCATTTTAACAAATGATCGATGTTATGATTTAGTATGTATTAATTTGCGCAACAATTGTTTGTATCAGCGGGCATTGACCCGCTGTCCGGCATTTGCTTTCCTTACCCGGTAACCCCCTTCGCAGCTGATCGGCGCTGCTTGGGACCCGGATCACCATCCGCCATCTTAGGTGAGGATCAGGGGTGAGCAGACTAGTGCTCCGCCCCTCCCGCCTTCGATAACATAAAAGCCCAGAGGCGCTGCCAGCACACGATTGACAGTGTGCATGAGTGAGGTCCTGAGGCGGAAAGCCGGGACTTGGTGTGCCTGACCTTGGCAAGTGTTACTGTGATTTTAATACTGCACTTGTGTGAATACTTAGTGGCACCCACTTCGCCATTTTAACAAATGATCGATGTTATGATTTAGTTTGTTATAATTTGCGCAACAATTGTTTGTATCAGCGAGCATTGCCCCGCGGTCCGGCATTTGCCTTGCCTTACCCGGTAACCCCCTTCGCAGCTGATCGGCGCTGCTTGGGACCCGGATCACCATCCGCCATCTTAGGTGAGGATCAGGGGTGAGCAGACTAGTGCCCGGCCCCTCCCGCCTTCGATAACATAAAATGGTCCCCTTACCCAGGAAGCGCAGTGGACGAGCGCAGCGGGCAGGCCGGAGGAACGCCGAAGGCGAGCCCGTCTGCGCCCGTCCGCGACAGGCCAGGACCAGGGGCCACAACCCCTGTTTCTCCAACTATCGATATATCAGGTAAATCTGCACTGGTATACTCTCGCGGGGAGTTGCTCAATCTTAATACTCCCAGACCATTGCATCATCCCCATTGTGCTATAGTAGGACCCTTAGACACCAAGGGTCCCTTTAGCTGTCGGAATTGTAGATGGAATAGTAACTACACTGAGTGTCCTATATCTGAAATAACTCCTACACAGGATTTCTCTTGCATTTATGTCAACGCAAGGTCCCTTCCCAAACATTCTATTGAGATATGGGATATGTTACAGGAGATTAAACCAGATTTTGCTTTTATCACGTAGACTTGGCTTGGTGAGCACAACACCCCTGATATTACTGCAACACTACCCATTGGGTATAAAATTGTTAATTTGAATCGATCAATCAAGAGGGGTGGTGGGGTGGCTATGATATTTAGAGACACCTTTACTTGTCGTCAAGAAACAGTTACGCAACTAGGCAAGCATGAAGTCTTGATTTTCTCTATCTCTATTAATACTCAGGTGATCCTTGGAGGTGCTATCATTTATAACCCTCCTGGTAGTACGATTGATTTTAGCACCCAACTCCTGGAACAAATTCTTCCTGTTTGTCTCAGACATAAAAACATTATAGTCCTTGGCGACTTCAATGTTCATTTTGATCTCCATGACAATCCCCTAACTAAACGTCTTGTAACCGATATGGAAATTATGCAATTGACGCAGAAAATAGCATACCCCACACATAGAGCGGGGCATATGCTAGATCTTATCTTTACTAATATAACAAATATTACTATTACAAATATAATACCTTTGACTTGGACGGATCATTATAGGATCAAATTTAATTTGACCCTACCTATAAAGAATAAAAGACCTTTCGTTCAGTCGATGAACTCTACAAAATCCTGGAAAAAAAATTCTGTGGAAAAATTTAAAGAAGATTTTGATCATAATTCTAGCCCTGGAACCTCCAGTGAGTAAGAAATTCGTCAATTGCTTGGCAACATTGAGAAAGCGTTGGATCATTGTTCACTGTCCCGTGCAATAGATCGACCTAAACGAAAAACCTCAGAGAAATGGTACGGTTTAGACCTAAAAGTTGAAAAAAGAAAATGTACCACACTGGAACATAAATGAAGATTAAGTAAAAAGCCCGAAGACAGAGCTACGTATAAACATCAGCTGAAAGTATACAACACAGCTATACGTAAAGCAAAGAAAGACTATTTTTTCCAAAAAATACTAGACAATAGAAACTCTTCTAAGGAGCTTTTTAAAATAGTAAAAGAACTCTGTAACCCTTCTAGTCTCACCTCAAACTTGACTCCCTCACATGAAAATTGCTCCAAAATTAGTAATTTGTTTAGTGAAAAAATTGATAAAATCTATGTGTCCTTTGTAAACAATAGCCAGGATCATGTAGAGTATCATGTTGATTCTACTCTGCAGGCCAGCTGCTCTACTTTCGCCCTTTTTCTGAAGAAGAAGTTAGCAAGGCTATGTTAGAAATTAAATCAGGATCCCCATGGGATGTTTGTCCACACTATATTTTTTCCCAACTTACACCCATAATTTGTCCAGCAGTTACAAAAGTTCTTAATCTATCCTTGGATCAAGCTGAATTCCCAGAAGTCTGGAAAAATGCAGATGTAATACCACTACTAATAAAAGCTGGTGCGGATATAAACGATCCAGCCAATTACCGTCCCATCTCACAGCTGCCATACCTATCAAAGGTTTTAGAAAGATTGGTAACTAAACAGTTGTCAAGTTTTCTGGAAATGAATAACCTGCTGGACGTTTCTCAGACTGGCTTTAGATCGAATAACAGTACTGAGACAACGTTCCTGGCTGAGATGGATGATATCCGAATGCAGATTGATAAAGGTAAAACGGTCGCCCTGATATTACTTGATTTATCAGCGGCGTTTGATACCGTCTCCCACAAACTGCTAATAAATATGCTAGCTGCTAAAGGAATACAAGATAAAGCCCTGAACTGGCTGGAGTCTTTTCTATCGAATAGATCCCAGTCTATCTGTTTAGGAAACTTTACCTCCACTCCTCAGAAGATCAAATATGGGGTGCCACAGGGTGCAACATTGAGCCCAACATTGTTCAATGTTTATGCTTCTTCATTGGCGTCTATAGGCAAAAAATGGGGTATCAAAATCTGCTCATACGCTGATGATACTCAGCTGATGGTAGCCCTTAATGGTGAAGAGGATGCCAAAAATAGGCTACATAACTGCTTGTCAGAGCTATCTAATTGGATGCATGGTCACTACCTGAAATAAATGCTGACAAGTCAGAAATTCTTTTATTCAGCGGATCCAAACAGCTTTGGGACAATTTTGGTGGCCAAATACTTTAGGCACTCCACCAAACCCAACCCTGACCGCCAGAAACTTGGGAATCCATATGGACACTACTTTATCCATGAAGCATCATGTTACCACAATATGTGGCAAAGGATTTGCCATATTAAAAATGCTGAAACGTGTCTTTCCCTGGATTCCGATGGAATGGAGACAGATTTTAGTCCAGTCTTTACTGATTAGTAGGCTGGACTACGGCAACTCGCTGTTTGTTGGTATGGCGGATTATCTATTCTCAAAACTACAGCTGGTCCAGAATGCGGCAGCCAAAGCTGTCTGCGATAAGAAAAAGTAAGATTCTGCTACAAACTGCTTGAGAGCGTTACTCTGGCTGCCTATGAGGCAAAGAGCATCTTTCAAAATGCTATGCATTGCTCACAAAACTTTGCATAATACTGGTCCTTACATTCTGCGGAACAGAATCAAGCTCTATGCACCAGTTCGGAACTTACGCTCACAAGCCACAGCCAAAGCAGTCACCACACGAGTAAAACTATCCAGGATGGGTGGACGTGCCTTCTCGCACCTTGCCGCCAAGTGTTGGAATGACTTGCCTATTGATCTGCGATGTACGGATTGTTACCCCACTTTCAGGAAAAAATTAAAAACTGCATTATTCCCTAAAATAGAATAAATAGTAGTCTCTGGTAATTGCTCATTGTTTACTGCTCAACTTTAGCGCCGTGATATCTTGTTGGATGAGTGTCGCGCTTTAGAAGTACATATAACAATAACAATATGTTGCAGACTATACTCACTTTCTAAATACATATCTGGGGCTTGGTGGCTAATCCTGGGAGGGGTCTACGTGTAGCCACTGTCATAGGATGGTGCATAATTCAAGTAGTCCAACTGATTGTGCCTGGCAAAATGCAGATTTGGCTAACAAGAAAACCCACTTGGCCAAATGTTCACCATTTTATGTGATCTTGTATGCATTTTAAGTTGGTATTTTATCTTCTACTTTTAATGAGCAAAGGCATGCTTGCTGAATAGAAACAAAAACTGAAACAGGGTATTTCACAGGTTCTCCTAAAAAAGTGTGTGTTTGTTTGTTTGTTTTAGAAGAGTAGCATGTAGCCCGAGGCCTGCATGTCTATTTCTCGCATAATAGGTCAAATCTGGTCGGCATTTGTATTTCACTTATCAGCCTAAGACTGAGGGGACTGCTATTATTCTTTGGAATCTCTCTCTCTTTGGGTGTATACCTATCATTATAATTTTTTCTCGTTAACTTTTTTTTACATTGACTTTATTTGTACAATTTAAGTACACATGTAACAGGTCCACTGTTGTTTTCCCTCCATCCAGCCGGATTCGTCCGGAATCCGTAACTTTCTAAACTGTAGTATCCATAGACGTTGGTACGCATCCCGCGTGAGAGTTTCCACTCTGCACGTGAGTCCCGTGGGCCTCCTGCTCCTTACTTACCTAGTTTGTAGCGTAGTCCCAGCGATCCTCCAGCCTCTGGATCTCCTTACAGTACTTTCCTTCCTCGCATTCCATTGTTTCGAGTATACGGTTTGTCGTGCCCCTAAGGCGCACTTGTAAATATTGTGCGAACTCGTATTTCCTTTTTAGTATTGTCATGTGCTTAGCCCTCTGACCTCATAAAGAGTTCAGAGGTGTATGTTAGTTAATAAATATCTGTTTATTTTCATAACAACCTGTGTGGTGTCCTTTCATTTGGTATTCAAGGGGTTATATGTGGTAAAACAGCTGGCTTCACATGCCATTCAGAGTTTAGCCTAAAGACTGCTTTTGTCCACGCTACTAGGATAGCTGGTCTATAAGGTTGACTTACAACCAATCACCATGAGGGTTGTTTGGACTGATACATGGTGATCACTAGAACTAGTGAGCATCATATATCAGGCCAACTTCTCACAATATGCACCAAATGAAAATTACAGTTTGTACTGATCAGTCATTGTAAATGACAGTGCAACATTTCTCAGTCACTCATGCAATGCATGTAAGTGGGCCGCTGAAGGGGAAAGTCTTCTGAGAACTGAGAAGAAAATAGCGTGCACTGATCTGCATTGAAGCGTTGTGGCCAGGGCTCTTGAGAAATATACCCTGCACACAGTGTGGAAAGTTGTGCTGTCTTGTTGAAACACTATTTTCCAATCATGTGCTATAGAAATTCTCTTAGACTAGTCTGTGTAAGATTTGTAACATTCGTGGCCGTCAGGTTTCAGATAACAAATGTGCACCAGAAATGATTGATTATTCATAAACATCTCTACACCACTCTGCCTTTGCAGTCTATGATCAATGTATTTAATCCCAAAATGAAAACAAGAGCTGAGAGCATGCAAATATGTACTGAGAAATAATGCCATGCTTTATTGGTATTTTTCAGCGCAACACTGGCTACATAAAACATCTGCCTGAAATCCTAAGGATGAACCAGTATTTAATTTGCTTCTTCCAAAAGTGTGACATCTTTGAATGGAAAGGAAAATCAGTTGGAGAATTCATGGACAGCACCCTCCCAGGTACATGCAGGGAATAACTGTTTCCTCTGTTGTTTCTTTATCATGGTCTAGAAGGGAACCATCTGATGAGATTCTTTGAATCCTGAGAAACGAGATGCTTTCTTCCTAATTCAGTGTTTGAAGAGCTGTGGTCCACCAAAATACTATACCAATGGGCTGTCACTGGCGCTTTTTCGTTTACTTCTTTAACGAAGGCACCAAGGATGCATGGAGTGCTCTCTACTCTGCGGTATTCCTCCATATGCGGAGATTTTGTTGATCTTTTAAAATATAAAAAATCTTTACAAGTTATTAAGTTTAATGCATCAGGTTTCTTTTTTGTGTGAGTTGGACTATTGCTTCGTACTACTTCTGACATTTACCATTTGGGCATTGCCACTGGATTGCATACAGGATAAACTAACGTGGTGTTTCAGCAAAATTTGTTGCGAGTGTGATATCACTCCCATCTGAGCCTACTGTATTTCCAAAGCAAAACTTAGCAAAGGAAAAGTTTAGCTCATGGCAATAAAATATTTCTAAAGGATACTTCTAACCGCAGAATCCTCAGTTTACAATAATCCCTAGGCTCCATGTGGCTTCGCACTGGCTCCCTACCACGCCAGAAGTGATGTAGGGAATCCGCATATAAGCTCCACCCCACGTACTGGTGTTATCTCTTTTCTTTGCACATCTTTCATAGCGGATCCAGACCTCCACTCCCAGCTTTGTCAGCCTTATGGTGAATTCTAGAAAACTTTAAGCAAGTGTGGTAGGGAACTGTATCCCCTTCTAAAAAACAGACTTCAAGCCATGCCATGACTGAAAGAAACATATATTGGTCACGGATCTGCATGAGGTGTGTCTCAGCTGTTTGGTCTCAGGCACAACTCATGCCCCTAGTGCCCCTCATTCACCCAAAGGCGATCGAAGAGCCGGAGGCGAGACTAACAAGTAATACGTTACTAATAATTCTCATAAGCATGTGCTAATGATTGGAAATGATTTGACCCAAATTCAAAAGTTGCCAATTATCTGTAAAGAATTAGGAGGCAAATGTACGATGCATGCGACAAGTAAAATACATTTTCCTGTGTACCAACACTATTTTGTGAGTCGGTAACCTATTACCGACACGCAGGATAAGGTTTGTGAGTTGCTATCTGATAGAGACATCTAGCCACAGATTCCCTAGCTTAGATCATCCTCCAGGCGCCAGACTGGATCCGGAGATTTTTAAGCAGTACCTCTCCGCTCCGGGGGACAGTGTCGCATTGCTCCGCCCTGACGTCGTCCACACATATGACGTCAGTGGAGCCATATAAGTCCCTCCTGGCGCGCTGACGTCAGTTTTCTTCTTTTCCGCATCAGCAGCGCAAATCCGGGAGAAGCCGTTCCGCTGGCCTGTTTCTGTTTCTTAGGCCTTACTGGCGCCTTTTCGCACCTGGGAACAGTGTGCAGATGCCTTCGGGCTTTAAGTCGTGTGAGACCTGTACGTGGCAGATGTCGCAACAGATCCGCACGTGATTTGTATGTAGTGCTTGGGTGAGCACCACAATGCCCTGGAGTGCGAGGCCTGTCTGAAGCTGAAGCCGAAGTTCCTGCAGGAACGTAGGATGAAATTGTTATCCGCCCAGATGTCCGGTTCTGAGTCCATATGTCGCCGATCTCCATCTCAAGCTGGGGCTCCTGTTCACTGAGTCGTCCTCGAGGCCGTCACTCTCCTTCCTCAGGTAAGCACAAGAAGAAGTCACGGAGGCTGTCGGCCTCATGTAGTCGTGACGTCGGTGGCCGCTGCTCCCTGTCTTTTTCGGACACGGCCCCTCAGCCTTCGACCCCCGCCACCCCCCATATCTTGGGGGCGAATAGGACCCAGATGGAAGAATATTACCAGGTTTTGCTTGCCATCTTTGGGTCCACCCTGGCACGCCCTCGGGTCCCACAGAGGTGGTGGGGACTCAGAATGGGAGCTCGCCGGTGGGTTCGCCCTCTGCGCCATTCGAGTACCATGACTCCGGTTCCAGAGTCACGGCGATGTCGGTAGCCGGCTCGGTGGGGCTTCCCATTCAAACGTCGGGCTGCAGTCCACCTACGGCATCAGGGCACAGTCCTGTGGGGCTACCTGCGATGACGTCTGATGTGGCCACAGCAGGGAACTTGTCCCCAAGGCAACGCCGTCCCACACCGCAGTCTCCCATCACAGTGGATTTCGGGTCGACACCGTCCCACACCGGTCAATGTAGTCTCCTTTGGCGTCTCTGCTGACGTCGATGCAGCGCCGTCTCGACGCCGGAGATGTCTTTTCCTCCTCCTTTGCTGATGGTGGATGAGGTCCCTAGGGATTCATCCCCTCCAGTGTTGTCTACGCGTTCTTCGGAACATGTTGATATGGAGCAATTGCAGGCCCTTGGACCTCCTTGGGCTGCATAGCCTGTGGCCTTTGGTGGGCATGTTAGTCTGCAACTGTCCCCTATTTATGATCTGCTGTCGCCACCAAGAATGGCCACGGAGGCTAGTGCAGCGTTTGCACGAGTTGTTCGCAAAGCTGCTGACATATTAAAGTTCCAGCATCCTTCTGTCTCTCTACCTTCCGATCCCTTGTTGGATCTGCTCCACCTGGACAATGCGGATGTCGAGTCTTTGCTGCCTTTTTACACGTCGTTGTATGATATTCTTCAGGGGACCTTGGCAAGGCCCACCTCGGGGGACCCCGTGGAACGTGCTGTCGCACATCATTATAGCCCGGCTCCAGATGATCCTGTTTGTCTGTCCCTACAACCTAGGGATCAAATATTTTTTGTCCAGGCAGTGTCAGCTTTGCTGCCGTCGTCGATATTTCCACCCACTAGGGAGCCTCGCTGGTTGGAGACATGTGGTAGACATCCGCGTGCTCGGGCCTTCGGTCCTTGAACACGTCCTGCATGTCCTGCATGTTTGCACAGGCTACTTTTCCCCTCTGGGACTCAGTTGAGGGCCTCCTTCCCTCTCTTCTGGAGGGCCCTCGGGCTGACCTGACTCGGATACTCCATGATGGTCGTGAGCTGGCAACATTTTCTATTCGATCAGCCATGAACACCACTGACTCTGTGGGTCAGGCTATGGCCAGGTCAGTTGCTCTGCGTCGCCATGCTTGGCTGCATGATGGCAGTTTTCTTGAGAATGGCATGATGGCAGTTTTCCTGAGAATGTTCAGGAGTGTCTCCGAGATTTGCCCTTCTTTTTGATAGTCATGCGGACTCTGCGGTCCAGCGTCTCATGTCTGGCTTTCCATGATTGACATTGGTTTAAGTCCATTGTTGCGGACTTATTGTCTTGTTTGCATTGCTTGCAGTATTGTCACTGCCTTTTTCTGGTGTCCTTCTCTGGGTTCCAGATTTTTTCCCAGATGAACAGTACAGCTAGACCGCTGTTTCTGCTCTTATTTTCATCATTCTGTACTCTGAGACCTAGTCTCAAGAGGTGTTCCGTTGCTTTTTGTAGGGATGTGACATACCCTATGTGGGGTATTCGTTGGTTATTGTATACCCATTCTACCTTGCCACTGGAGGTGTTCTTCCTGGGTGGTGTGTGTACAATGCCCCAGGTACTGTTCTTCCTGAGGAGCCCTGAAGGTCCTCTTAGGATTGTTATCTTCTTTCCCTCTGGGGGAATTTTCTTATAGTTCTTGCTGTAGGCTTATCGCGATATGATTTTCGCTTCTTCCCGTCCCCTCTACTGTTGTGGGACTTCTCCTCTGGTAAGACCCACAAGGGTGGCGTAGCTCTCTTTGGAGCTTACATGCTTGTATTTTACTGTTGGTCTGTGGTTCTCTCCTGCCTCTGAGGATGCACACTTCTCCAGAGTATTGTTGGGTTAACACTATGACCTGCCCATCCTGGCTTGTTCAGGCCTACATTTTCTTGCCTCTGGCTGTTTTTCCAGCATTTTGCTGTGTTTCTGAGTGAGAAGGGAATAACCGGTCCTGCTCATGAGTGGTTGGTCTCCTTCCTCAAGAACAGGAGATTTCAAGTGCACTGCCCACCATGCAAATCCAGTATAAGATGTCTTAGACAAGGGGTTCCACAGGGCTCGATTCTGAGCCCCACGTTATTCAATCTGTACATGGAACCCCTTGCCAAACTGGTGGAGTCATATGGTGTTGCCATTGTCTCTTATGCAGACGATACACAACTGGTGATCAACTTGTCCCGTGATCCAGTTGTGGATGCTGAGAAATTCTCGGCCTGCTTGGTGGCACTTGATGGGTGGATGAAGCAGAACTATCTCCGCCTCAATGGTAATCAGACGGAAGTTCTTATCGTTGGTCCCTGTCCTTCCATCTGGACATCCGCTTGGTGGCCCGCAGAACTGGGCTCTGTCCCTGTCCCGGTGGACACAGTCAAAAACCTTGGCATACTTCTTGATTCTAATCTAGCCTACACTAATCATGTTGGTAATGTTGCCGGCAAATGCTATGGCATTTTGAAGGTCCTGAGGAAAATCCTTGACCTACTGCCTCCCAGCATCAGAAAAACAATGGTACATGCCTTGGTCACCTCCCATTTGGATTATGGGAACTCCCTCCTATGTGGACTCAGTAACAAAGGCCTAATGCAGTTGCAACGCGTCCAGAATGCAGCTGCCAGGCTTGTCCTGAACCTCCCTAGGAGGGCCTCTGGGAAACATGCATTGCGTTCCCTGCATTGGCTTCCAATTAAGGAACGCATTAAATTTAAAACTATGTGCATTACCCATCGCATAGCTCACAAAAAGGCACCTTCATATCTCCAGGATTTGCTTCCAATCTATCGTCCTTCGCGCCTTCTCAGGTCGATGGGCAGCATGCTATTAGTGGTTCCCCGGATCCAAAGAGCAAGGATGGGAGGACGGTCCTTTAGACTCCTGGCCAGTACAGATTGGAATGACCTGCCCATCGAATGGAGGATGGAACTGTCTGAAGCAAGGTTCAGACAGAGGTTGAAAACCCATCTCTTCCCCAAGGCATAATTAGTTTAGTTTCCCTCCCGGCCCTAGTGCTCCTCCTCCCTGAGCTAAACTGATACGATGATTAGTGGGATTTTCAGCGCGGGGACGCACTGTTCCTTGTGCAACCATGCGCTTAACAAATGTCATTAATAAATAATAATAATTTCCACCTTTTTTTGCCTATTTTCCCTGTTTTAGGCGCAAGCCATTGTCTCTTGTGAGCATGTATTTCTGTTCCACTTTCGGAACAGGTTCTGTTCGGTTTTCAGTTCTGGCACGGTCTGTGGGTACATTCATAGGCATTGGGTGGCCTGCTGTTCCAACTTGCGCCATAGCGTTGGCTGCGTTCTAATCTTTGTGGTATTGTATGCTCTTCAATCTCTGGTGTTAGAAAGTGCTTATGTCCTTGGTCTTCCCTCTGCTCATTGCCAGGCAGGGGCTCAGGTTCCTCTACTCATGGCATCGGCCGATGTTATCCTTAGATGTCTCTCTGTTCAGAGATGCTCATTGTCATTTAATCAGTGTCTGTATATGGTTATGTATACATATTTGTGAATATATCTGTATGTGATTTACTGTGATGACATATGTTCTGTCCCGCTATGGTTCACATCAGTGCCGTAGATACCTATTGTGTGGGCTGCTGTATTTGTCCTGGGCATGCTCTTGGAGTTTCCCTTCTCTTTCTCTTTATAAAAAAAACCAAAAGACAATATATATATATATATATATACATATATATATATATATATACACACATATATATATATTTTAGTGTATATGTATGTGTATATATATATATATATAGAGAGAGAGATAGATAGATAGATAGATAGATAGATAGATAGATAGAAGATAGATAGATAGATAGATAGATAGATAGATAGATAGATAGATAGATAGATAGATAGATAATAACCACTGGCAGTCGCCAGTAGGTAGTTATAGTTAGGACCTATTATCCATAGGAAAATCGTAACATTTTATTCCCAATAACTTTGGCGCCGGTTGACGAAAAGGGGGTCCCAAAACACTTTTTCCCGATGTTATTTCCCTTAGGAAATTTTAGACACTGCTACAGCCCGAACTGCTGAACAGAATTACACCAATGTTCGCAAAAAGGTAGCCCATGGTTCAGAAAGATCCCTTTTTGTTAAATGGTGTAAATCCGTTCAGTAGTTCATGAGAAATTAGAAAAAGAAAAAGTTTCAATATCTGGGCGGAGTCTAATGACAAAGCTCATCGTGAGATCTGATTGGCTGTCAGCACTTCATCCTGGAATTGCTGGCAGCCACCTTGGGACCAATATACATGATAGTATGAAATGCATTGTAGTGAATCGAAGATTTTGAGGAAAGGAGAACTATAAAGGGTGATAACAGACTTTAGTTTCATTAGATTTCATTTGTTGATGGTACCATACTAATTTCAGGAATTGTGATGTGTTCTAAGGTGATTTTACCCTGTGAAAAACCTTCTGCTGGGATATCATAAATCATGTTTGAGAGAAAACTGAAGCTAAAATGAGAGCATATTTTCTCTAGTATTAGGGGTGTCTTTCACAGATTCACATGCCTGAATCATTCCCCGTCGTCGGAGTGGGAGTCCCACGGTATATAAAAAAGTGCCATAATACATATAGCAAATATCAGAAATACCCAACCAGGAAGTAAAGTAGCACCAGCTACAGTAGAAAAAACCCTCACACTCGTGACTATCCTAGTCATTATGTCTTAGTCCAAACTGCACCCAATCAGGCGACAGCACCCACCAGAATGCTCTCCCCAGAGGCTCAGGCTCTCAGATTTTCTACCGCACGTCGTGTGAAGGGAGTCTCCCTGAGCTCTGCTCAGTTTTTTCTAAGCCCCTGGGCTTGGTAACCCGAGCATTTCGGTGCTCCAACGTAGGTTTACTATCTAAGTGTCCATATCCTTTTTCGTTTTTAGTCTACCTAGTCGGATTCGTCCGATAACAGTAACTTTACGAATACTAGTATCCATAGACTTTGTCCCGCATCCCGCGTGAGAGTGCACACTCTGCACCCGATCTCCATAGGCCTCCTGCTCCTAACCTTAGGGTTCAGTAGTGTAGTCCTAGCGATCCTGAAGCCTCTGGATCTTGTTACTTACCTGCTAGTATTTCGCATTCCACTTTTAGTGTATATGGTTTTTCGTGCCCCTCGGGCATTTGTGTAAATTGTGCGACTTAAAGTATTTTCTTAAGAGTTTTGTTGTGTGCTTAGCTCCCTGACTCATAAAGAGATCAGGGTAGACTTGTTATAAATAAATATCCTTTTATTTTCATAACAACTTGTGTGGTGTCCTTTCATTTGGTGTTCAAGGGGTATATGTGATGGTATAACAGCTGGCTTAACACGCCCTCTAGAGTTTAGCCTAAAGACTGCTTTTGTCCACGCTACTAGGATAGCTGGTCTATAAGGTTGACTTACAACCAATCATCAATAAGGGTCGTTTGGTATGATACACAGTGATCACTAGAACAGTGAGCACTATATATCAGGCCAACTTCTCACATTGGTGAGCAGCGGTTGGGATTTGAGCTTGCTGTTGTTTTACCACACGTATCCTAAGAATATCATTTGAAAGATCACATAGGTACCAAGGTACATATAACTTAGCTTAGAATACTCTGAGTTCTACTGAACCAGCTGTTGTAGTGTAACAGGGCTTAGTACACCCTGACTACAACTCTTAGCAAGGGATCAGTAGGCAAACAAATAGTGTAGGTAAGTGCACCACTTACACCTCACTAGAAAAGCATGTCTGACAAAGGAGAGAACTCAGAGGCTCCCCTTGTGTCAGTTGATCCTCCACAGGTCATGTCAAGATATGCAGCTCTTAGCTTCCAGGAGATGAGACAAGTGTGTACCTCCAGGAAGCTAAAACACGGTTCTAACCATACCATCCCATTTCTGATAGGTCTCTTAGAGACTTATGATGCAAGGAGGGCTTCTAACACAGGCCCTTCTAATCCAGATGGGAGCATGCCCCCCCTAGAGGGAACCCTTGGGAACCCTGACCTCAACCTCAATGGAACAGGAAGTGAAGGAGAGGAAGAGGATCAGGAGTTGTCAGGGGATGAGGCAGACAAAGGTCAGGTAGTAGTCAGTAGACTCACCAGGACCAACTTAAGCAGGCATGAAAATGGACTGGGGGGACCCCCAGGCCCACTTCAGGCAGGCTTAACATTGGGAATGGACGAGTTAGGTCTCTCTCCAGAGGCTCTAACAGATCCATTCATACAAATGGCTCTCAGGCCTCTTCTCACAGAGGGATGACATCCCCTCAGAGAAGAGAGCATGAAGCTAAGATGAGGGAAGTCAATCTGAGGATTGAAAGGGAAGAACTTGCCCTGGCCAAAGAGAGACTTGCCTTTGCTAGAGAGCAGAAATTGAGTGGGGCAGACCCCACTGGTGGCAGCATTATCCCTAGAGATAAAGACAGGAGTTTAGACACTAGACACCTGAGTAAGATAGTGCCCCCCTTTAAACAAGGGGATGACATCCACAAATGGATGACTGCTTTGGAGAGGGCCTGCACTGTCCAGTGCGTCCCCCAGAGTCAGTGGGCAGCTATCTTGTGGCTCTCCTTTGAAGGCAAAGGTAGAGATAAGCTCCTCACTACTAGAGCTGAGGATGCTAACAATTACCAAGTCCTGAAAAATACACTGATTGATGGGTTTGGCTTAACAACTGAGCAGTACAGGTTGCTGTTCAGAGACACCCAGAAAATTCAGTCTCAGGATTGGGCTGACTTTGTCGATTGTGCCACTAAGGCTTTGGAAGGCTGGTTGCTGGGTAGCAAGGTTACTGATTACACAGGGTTGTATAATCTTATCATGAGAGAACAGATTTTAAATAACTGTCAGAACCAGTTGTTGCATCAGCACCTTGTTGACTCTGATCTGACCTCTCCCCAAGAATTGGGAAAGAAGGCAGACAGATGGGTCAGAACAAGGGTCAAGCAGAACCAGACTGAGAACCAGGGTGGTCAGAAGAAAGCAGACCAAAAGGGTAGTAACAAGAGTGAACAAAATGACCAGAAGTCTTCAACAGGTCCCCAACAAACCAAAGAGGGTGGGGGTCAGGCTTCACAGCAGAAAAAGAAGAATCAAGAAGGGCAGTCAAAAAGGTGGTGCCAATACAGTAAAAGTAAGACTCACTGGTTTAGTGAGTGCACCAAGAAAGAAGGGCAAACTCCTACCACTACAGTCCCTAAGGCACCTGCACCCCCTAGTACAGTCAGTAGTGGTAGTGCACCTCCCAAGGGATTAGTTGGGTTAACCTTGGGAACTGAGGGGTATGACAACCTAGTTGGCACACTCACTCAGGCTGTCCTTGTCTGTACAGGGGATGTGGATATACCCCTGATGCCAGTCCCAATACTTTGGGCAAATACAGGCAGACACCTTTAATTAATGGAAAAGTGGCTCAGGCCTACAGGGACACTTGTGCCAGTGTCACAATGGTGACACCTAACTTTGTGGACCCTGGACAGATCATGCCAGGTACAGATTTCCTGGTGACCAATGCCAGCAATGTCACTATCAATCATAGTATGGCAGTTGTTGATTTCTCCTGGGGAGGGGTTAGTGGCCCAAAGAAAGTTGTATTTAGTTAAGACCTCCCAATAGAATGTCTGTTGGGCAATGATTTGGAAACATCACTATGGTCAGAAGTGGAGCAGAGGACTCACATGGAAATGTTAGGCTTGCCAGCACATGTCCTTGCTGTGACTAGGTCACAGGCCAAAAGATGCCCCACTGAACAGGTGCTGGATCCTGGAACAATGGACCAGACACCTTCCAAGAGAAGGAGCAGTAGGGTTAAGGCATTGCCTTCCCCCTTGCCCCAGGTTGTGGATCAAGTCTCAGAGGAGGCTTACCTCAAAGAACTGAGGGAAACTGAGCCTAAAGAACTTGAACCTGATCAGGTTAAGTTTCTGGGCTCAGGGGGACCCTCCAGGGAAGACCTGGGGAAGGCACAGTTAGACTG
This sequence comes from Lissotriton vulgaris, assembly GCF_964263255.1. Lineage (NCBI taxonomy): Eukaryota > Metazoa > Chordata > Amphibia > Caudata > Salamandridae > Lissotriton > Lissotriton vulgaris. The sequence goes on along the minus strand of NC_141696.1, from coordinate 1,539,315,320 downwards.
CCCTTCACTTGAACCCCTCAGACAGCAGGCTGCTGCTGAGGCTGCAGGGAACGCCACAGGTGCCCACAGGGTATACCCGGATGATGGACTCCTGTACTATGAGTCAAGAGACCCCAAACCTGGTGCAACCAGGAGGCTGGTCATCCCCTTGTCTCAGAGAGGTTTCCTTCTTACCTTGGCCCATGAGATTCCCCTTGCAGGACACTTAGGCCAGAACAAGACTTGGGACAGACTTGTCCCACACTTTCACTGGCCTCACATGAATGAAGATACCAAGGAGTTTTGTCGCTCCTGTGTCACTTGCCAAGCCAGTGGTAAGTCAGGTGGCACAACAAAGGCCCCCCTTATACCACTACCTGTGGTGGGGGTACCCTTTGAAAGAGTGGGGATTGACATTGTTGGTCCAATGGAACCCCAGACAGCATCAGGGCACAAGTTTATACTGGTGGTGGTGGACTATGCCACCAGGTATCTTGAAGCTATTCCCCTTAGGACCACTACAGCACCTGTTGTGGCAAGAGCCCTAGTTGGAGTGTTCTCCAGAGTGGGCTTCCCTAAGGAGGTTGTCTCTGACAGGGGTGCAAACTTCATGTCAGGATATCTGACTGCAATGTGGAAGGAATGTGGTGTCAACTATAAGTTCACCACACCCTATCACCCACAGTGAAATGGGCTTGTTGAGAGATTCAACAGGACCCTCAAAGGGATGATTCATGGACTACCTGAAAAGCTCAGGGGTAGATGGGATGTCCTGATACCCTGCCTCTTGTTTGCTTACAGAGAGGTCCCACAGAAGGGGGTTGGCTACAGCCCTTTTGAGCTTCTGTTTGGGCATCCTGTAAGAGGACCCCTTTGTTTGGTGTAGGAAGGATGGGAGAGACCTCTCAAAAAGCCTGCAGCCAACATTGTGGACTATGTACTTGGACTTCGCTCCAGGATGGCTGAGTACATGGAGAAGGCATCTAAAAACCTTGAGGCCAGCCAAGAATTACAAAAAGCTTGGCATGACCAAAAGGCTGTCCTGACTGTGTACAAGCCTGGACAGAAGGTGTGGGTGCTGGAGCCAGTGGCCCCAGCAGCACTCAAAGACAAATGGTCTGGGCCCCACACAATCATTGAGCAAAAGGGAGAGGTCACCTACCTGGTGGACCTTGGAACTCCCAGGAGCCCCCTCAGGGTGCTCCATGTGAACAGGCTCAAAGCATATGTCGACAGGAAGGACATGAGCTTGCTCATGGCCACAGATGAGGGGCAGGAGGAGGAGAGTGACCCTCTCCCAGACCTGCTTACTCAGAACCCTGATGATGGGTCAGTAGATGGTGTTGTCTTTTGTGGCAGCCTCTCTGAGCATCAACAAAAGGATTGCAAATAAGTTCTTCAATCCTTTAGACATATGTTCTCTCTGACACCCAGTCAAACCAATTGGTGTACCCATGAGGTTGACACTGGGGACAGTCTGCCAGTTAAGAGTAAAATCTACAGACAGCCTGATCATGTGAGAGACTGCATCAAGACAGAAGTGCAGAACATGTTGGAGCTGGTAGCCATTGAGCCCTCAGATAGCCCTTGGGCTAGTCCAGTAGTTCTAGTGCCAAAGCCTCACACCCAGGGTGGTAAGAAAGAGATGAGGTTTTGTGTAGACTACAGAGGCCTCAATGCAGTCACTAAGACTGATGCCCACCCAATACCAAGAGCAGATGAACTTATAGATAGATTGGCTTCTGCCAACTACTTAAGTACATTTGACCTGACAGCTGGGTATTGGCAAATCAGGTTAGCTGAGGAGGCCAAGCCCAAAACAGCATGTTCTACCCCTGGTGGGCATTATCAATTTGTGGTAATGCCCTTTGGTTTGAAAAATGCACCTGCCACCTTCCAAAGGCTGGTGAATCAAGTTCTCACTGGGTTGGATGACTTCTGTGCAGCATATCTTGATGATATAGCTGTCTTTAGCTCCACCTGGGAGGATCACCTGGTCCACCTGAGGAAAGTGTTAGAGGCACTGCAGAAGGCAGGTTTCACTATCAAGGCCACTAAGTGCCAGATAGGGCAGACACAGGTTGTATACCTGGGCCACCTTGTAGGTGGAGGCCAGGTTCAGCCATTGGAGAGCAAGATACAGGCCATCAAGGACTGGGCTCCTCCAACCACTCAGACTCAGGTTCGAGCTTTCTTGGGCCTGACTGGATATTACAGGAAATTTGTCAGAAATTATGGATCTATTGTGACTCCACTTAATGACCTGACAAGTAAAAAGATGCCAAAGAAAGTTCAGTGGACAGCAGGCTGTCAAAAAGTATTCGATGACCTAAAGCAGGCAATGTGCACAGCACCTATCCTAAAGAGTCCAGGCTACACCAAAACATTCATTGTCCAAACAGATGCTTCTGAGTTGGGTGTGGGAGCTGTTCTATCTCAGCTGAATTGTGATGGTCATGACCAGCCCATTGCTTTTATTAGCAGAAGGCTGACCCCCAGAGAGAAGAATTGGTCAGCTATTGAGAGGGAGGCCTTTGCTGTGGTTTGGGCCCTGAAGAAATCGAGGCCATACTTGTTTGGCACTCATTTCAAGATTCAGACCGAGCATAAGCCCCTCTTGTGGCTCAATCAGATGAAGGGTGAAAACCCCAAACTACTTAGGTGGTCCATTTCCCTACAGGGGATGGATTTTACAGTGGAGCATAGACCTGGCACTGATCATGGCAATGCAGATGGGCTCTCCAGGTATTTCCACTTAGAGCAAGAAGACTCACCTGGTCAAGGTTAGCTTATTGTCCCAAAGTTTGGGGGGGGGGTCATGTAGGAGAGTAGGGTCTGCAATCCTATGATCACCCCAGATTTTTGCTTTTTGCTTCACTGGTTTACGACTTTCCCTGGCTGTGGGCCTGCTAATCAGACCCACAGCCTAGCTGTTCTCTCTCTAAATTTTGACGTGTACCTTAGGTGCATTTACCAATTGGTACTGGGCCACCTTATCAGTCCCTGTATCCAGGGCCTAGGTGTACCCAGAGCCTACCAGGGGCTGCAGCATGTATTATGCCACCCCTGGCTGGCCATCCAAATCTGACACAACTGGCTGCACGACAGCTGGGGCAAGGTGGTGTAAGCACCCTTTGCTTTAGATATAGTATTCCTATATCTAACCCTAAAATGGACACATGTATTCCTATCAGTCACTCCTATGGCAGGTCTTAACAATCCTGAAGGCAGAGTGCTTGGAATTATGTGAGATGGTGCTCTGGTATGAGCTGACCCCGTTTGCAGCTTGCGGAACCAAGTCCTAATAGCTGTTCCATGATAACGCGTACCATATACTCTTAAGTGCATTATAATCCTCGCGATTATTTGCCAACTTTGGTATCGCTTTATCAAAATATGTCGAGTAAGGTGTCATACGAATTGGAATACTAACCCCTCGCCAATTCTGGTGACGGGGTTAGCATTCCACCCTTCTAGAGGGACACAACATGTATGTAACTGAGAACCCCGGTTAAAGCTAACTCGAGCCTCAGCCTCACAAAATGGATGCTGCCACCACAGACACAAGTCTGACCTCCTGCTGCTAGGAGTCCTTCCAGCGAGGAGAGCTTGGACAAAGGGTTTCCTGTCAGGGGCGGTGATAGCACCATCCCAGACAGGGTTTTGTGTATCCCAGGTAGGCATGGCTGAGAGGAAGGTGACTGCAAGTGGCACCCCGGTGCTCACTGTGCATATGCCGGCTTGAACCAGTTCCAGGGGCACACCAGCCCCTGAGCTGGGGAAAGTCCGGACAAGGGAGAGGGGTGTAACCACCCCCCTCCTGGTCCCACCCATGGGCAGGACCTAGTCGCGTGCCAGCCCCTTTCTTTAGAATAAAGGTAGGAGCGGGCCCCCTTCCCAAATTAGATAATTCTGAATCTTGACTACTTTCCACGAAAGGAACTCTTGACCTTTTCTGAAGACTCTCCCTTGTGGCTAAGGAGTAGCCACCCTGCATCCGCAGGCACCATCTAAGCATCGCGGTTTGCTGTAGGTCCATCTCCGGATCAAGACTGCCCAGCTCGACGAGACCCGGATTCCCTGGCATCTCTGACCTCTACCTGCATCATCAGCTCAGCTGAGATTCGTGGGTGTGACGAGACCTGAAGGGACCGGCCATCTTCAAAACTGCACGACGCTTAACCAGCACGACCGCCGAGGGATCCTCGAGTGAGTGCTTTGGGATTTGAGAAGCCCTAACCCTGAGCAGCTCCAGCACCGAAGTCCAGCCCCCCAGCATCCACGAGATCTGCGTGGGGCCCTTCTGCTCTTTGCTGCTCACCGCGTTGTCCGGTCACTTGCCTGCTGGCTAGTGGCCCTCCTGATGATGCACCACGACGATTACACCACTGGTCTGGTTTCTCCAGACTGGCCCTAGCTCCCCTCCAAAAGAGGAGCACCCCGGACCCTCCTGGTCCACTCCAGACGCCATCTTGACTCCACCGCGTGGGCTTGACTTTGCCAAGGTTTGTTGCCCCAATCCTGGGTCTAGCATCGCCGACAGCAGACACCTTCGTGGGACAGCTCGCACCTCCAGCCTGGTCGCCGACAATGCCTCCTGGTCCGAGGGACAGCAGAGTCCAGCGTCGCCCACTCACCTGGTCGAGGTGACTTCAGCCGGTGCCATCCTGGTGCCCACCTAATCACTGGCTAGTGGTTAAGAACTGAGTCCCCTCTGCTTTCAGGTCATCTCCATCATCGATCCAGGCTTGGATCACTCCGAACATCTTCACTGGTCGCCTGCCAGAAACTTCTTCTTTCAGGCTCCATAGACTACAACTAGGATTCCCGACGTCTTTTGAACCCTATGCAGCCGCAGCCCCTGGGCTAGGTAACCCGAGCATTTCGGTGCTCCAACGTAGGTTCACTATCTAAGTGTCCAGATCCTTTTTCGTTTTCAGTCTATCTAGTCGGATTCGTCCGATAACAGTAACTTTACGAATACTAGTATCCATAGACTTTGTCCCGCATCCCGCGTGAGAGTGCACACTCAGCACCCGATCTCCCTAGGCCTCCTGCTCCTAACCTTAGGGTTCAGTAGTGTAGTCCTAGCGATCCTGAAGCCTCTGGATCTTGTTACTTACCTGCTAGTATTTCGCATTCCACTTTTAGTGTATATGGTTTTTCGTGCCCCTCGGGCATTTGTGTAAATTGTGCGACTTAAAGTATTTTCTTAAGAGTTTTGTTGTGTGCTTAGCTCCCTGACTCATAAAGAGATCAGGGTAGACTTGTTATAAATAAATATCCTTTTATTTTCATAACAACTTGTGTGGTGTCCTTTCACTTGGTGTTCAAGGGGTATATGTGATGGTATAACAGCTGGCTTAACACGCCCTCTAGAGTTTAGCCTAAAGACTGCTTTTGTCCACGCTACTAGGATAGCTGGTCTATAAGGTTGACTTACAACCAATCATCAATAAGGGTCGTTTGGTATGATACACAGTGATCACTAGAATAGTGAGCACTATATATCAGGCCAACTTCTCACACTCATTTTCTTTGCTTTATTACAGCAGCCAATAAAAAACGATCTTTTTTATTTAACATATCATAAAAAACCACAAATCCCATGAGCACCTTGTACTCCATAACCATAGAGACTGTGCCTATATAATGTCCCACCGAGGCACACATGTCCTCTTTCTTTGCGAAAACTGTAACAGGTAAGTCCAACATCGTCAAGCACATTCTTGCTCGCCGTCCGTGAGGAAAAACTATCCGATGAACCAGATATCCCGAAGACCAACAGGGAAAACTTCGGATGCAACGGACCAGCTCCTGCTTAATAACCCTGGGGAAGAAACACCAACTTCGTAGAAGGAGATCACTCCGCGGTAACCTGAAGCCAACAAGTGCGATTCTCACTTGCCATTCGAATCTGAAACAAGAAGAAATTACGTAATAACGATCATCCCCAAACCATGTGCCAACAGCAATCATATAACAGGGGGGGGAGAAGAGTATCAAACATAATGCCATTAAAGAAATTATACTTTCACATTTTATAAATCACTTAAATAAAAACATAACTTTCGGGTGGGATAATCCTCGCCTCCGTTGTCCTTAATAGAATTGAAAATTCTTGTCACGAATGTTCGCACATTTTTAATTCTATGTCAGGATCGGAGGCTCCGATCATGCTTGTTCAAAGCTGAGCCACCACCACTGATGCAAAATCCACAATAGGTTTGTAATAGAAAGATTTAAATGTAGGTTCCGTTGACCAATCTGCCATATTCATGATGTCAGTGAGGCTTACTCACAATGAAAAGGATTTAGACGCCATTGCACCTCGAACAGAATGGGCACCAAATCTAGATAAATCAATGCCTGCTTCATTCATGAGCCAACGTACCCATCTTGCTAAGGTAGTTGGAGTCACTGGCCTGAAAGGTTTTTGCAATGCAATAAACAGTTGACCTTGCATATCAGAACGAAATTCAGAGGTACATACCTCGTACGCTTTTAGGCATTGCACCACACATAATTTCGGGTTATCTGGAAACATTGGATAAGACACCGAAGTAGAATTACTTTTAGTACGTCTAGAAATAGTAAACGTGACCCCTTCTGGGGAGAATCGACGACCAGCCAGATCTAAAGCTCTGATGTCGGAAACTCGTTTGCAAGAGACTAGAAATAAGAGCATAGCCAACTTGGCTGAAAGCTGCTTTCGTGATAAATACTTGTTCGCCAGCCAAGCCTCTAAGAACCGGTGAACTACTGACACATCCCACAGGAATGAATATTTTGGACATGGTGGTTTGACCATCCTAATGCCCTGAAGTAGTTTACAAACCAAGGAATGCTCCCCCACCGGTTTGCCCTCAAGTTTAGAGTGCCCCGCCGAAATAGCTGACCGAAAGTTATTGACTGTCCTATACGCAGAGCCCGCGGAAGCCAAAGAAGCTAGGAAATTCATGACCATGGAGACATCAGCTGTAGTGGGATCGACTTCCCGTCGAACACACCAGCTATGCCACTTGTTCCATGCTGATGAATACCGCTTGTGAGTATTAGCTGACCACGCCTGTTTGATGAACTCAGAAGCATCCGCCGAAAGGTCTGGGATGTGCCATCTGTCCCGGAAACTCGCCGTGCCACAGGTGGCAGTTGACCCGCATCTACTAGAGGATGAGGGGTTTGTGAGGGTCCAGAAACAAATTCCATCTCTGAGGGAGGAGGACTGGTACAGCACAAGACATTTCCAACATCATCGGGAACCATGCCTGTGCTCTCCACAGAGGGGTAACTAACACCAGTTCCGCCCGTTGCCGCCTGGCTTGGGCCAGGACCCTAGTGATCATGACAAAGGGCGGTAGGCATAACAAAGGACTTTGCGCCACGTCTGAAGAAACGCATCCGAGGTCAGAGCCTCCGGGGTCTGGGCGCCAGCTGTAGAACTCCGGGAGCTGCTTGTTCAGACGTGACGCAAACAGATCCAACTGACAAGGACCCCATAAGAGGTTCAGCATCCGGAAAACTCGAGGGTGTAACCGCCAATCGCTGTAATCCTGTAGGTATCTGAAAGAAACAGGTTAGTGTTAGATTCCTTACCTCTGAATATCCCCAGGCGTCAGTCTGGATCCGGAAAGTTTTGTGTAGCAGTACCCCTGCTCGTCGGTAGGAGTCGTCTGCGGCTCTGCGTCCGTCGTCGGCGTCGTTGGCGCCGGGATGATGTCGTTGGAGTACTTAGACGCCTCCCTCACGCGCTGACGCCAGTTCTTCTTTTTCCGCGCCAGCAAGCGCAGATCCGGAAAAAGCAGTACTTCTCAGTCACTTTTTGACTAACTTTTTCGATCCTTTTTGATCCTGTTTCGAGTTGTAAGACTATCGGTGCCGGTAGGGATGCCCTGGTTCAAGCCCTGTGCCGATTGCAACCGACTGATGTCGGTTACCGAACCCCACCGCCGGTGCCTGTATTACCTTGGGGCCGACCATGATGACAAGTCGTGCCCCGACTGCCGGGCCTTGTCGTCGGAGGCTAGACGGGAGCGGTCCCGTAAGCGCCTCGAGCTCCGGCAGTCGGCCCCGCGCCGCTCATGGTCCCGGTCCAGGAGGAGGTCGACCGACCGGTCGCGGGGCCACAGTCATCACAGCTCGGTGAGTCAACACCACTCATCGGGCTCCAAGTCCTCAGGTAAGAGGCACAAGAAGTTTGAAGAGGCGACACTGCTCTTCTGACTCCCCCCGACGCTCGCGCGATGCGGCCGGGGGTACGGGTGACACCGCCCATGCGGCTCCGCCGCAGGCGCCGCGGCCAGCTCCATACCCGCCGGTCCCTGGGCTGAACGCGACGCCGGAGGACATCTCCGCATTCCTCGTGGCCATGAGGAATCGCTCTCCTCCGACGGGCCCTTCGGAGGTACTTTCGGGCCCCGGGGGTTCGTCTGGGTGCCCTAGCGGGCCGGTGGCTTCGGCCTCGGAGCCGTCGGGTGCTTCGGCCCCGGAGCCGTCGACGACTTTGGTCCCGACGCCACATGGCCCCACTTGATCCACCGGATCCGGGTCGACGCTGTGAGAAGTTGGCCTGATATGTGATGTCCACTATTCTAGTGGGCACCTTGTATCAGTCCAAACAATCCTTATGGTGATGGTTGTAAAATCAACCTTATAGACCAGCTATCCTAGTGGTAGCATGGACAAAGCAGTCTTAGGCTAAACTCAAGAGGGCATGTGAAGCCATCTGTTTTACCATATGTAACCCTTTTAATACCAAGTGAAAGGACACCACACAGGTTGTATATCAAAATATATATGTATTTATTTCTAACACAATCGTCTGAACTCTTTATGAGGTCAGAGGCACAAGCACATAACAAGATACTCAATTATAATACAATAAGTTGCACAAAATACAGTAATGCCCTAGGGGCACTTCGAACCATATACTAAAATAGTGGTATAAGAACCACGTCACAAACAAAGGATAGGCCTAGGGCCTGGAGAATCGCTGGGGCTACGCTGTACTACCAAAGGATAGGGAGCAGGAGGCCCACGGGATGAGCGTGCAGTGTCTTTACACATACACAAGTTAACATAGAGTTAGAATGGGAACGAAAGAATTGGAAACTTGTTCTTTTAGGTCACTTTCGGATGGACAAGGAGAGTAGTAAATACCCACAGGAGCACCGAAGTACTCGCGTTACATCACCCACAGGAAGCGGGTGCATAGGTGTCAAAGTGTGTCGGCTTTCGTCGCTGAATCCTATGGAGCCTTGAACAAAGATGCTGTAGGTGACCAGGAGAGAAGTGTCCGGTTGGATCCAAGGGTGGATCGAGGATGAAGAGTACCTGAAAGCAGAGGGGACATGGTCTGGGTCACTAGCCAGTGACCAGGAAGGAACCAGGCGATGTCGCGAAGCAATCATGTGATGTTGTGAAGCTTGTCTCTGCAGCCACGTGGACCAGGAGGTAAACAACGATCAGGAGCTGGATTCGGACTGTCCCTCGAAGGCTCTCGCTGTCGGCGGTGTCAGCTTCCGGATTGGAGTCAACAAGCCTTGGCAAAGGCACCCCACGCATGATTCGAAGATGGCTTACGGATCAGACCAGCAAGGTCTGATGGACTTCTCCTTTTCAAGGAAGCAAGGGCCGCGGTGTAAATCAAAATGTTCGTCGTCACAGAGGCCACTGTCCAACGGGCAAGTGACCGGACAGACGCGTCGAGCAGGAAAATGCAGAAGGGCCCCACGCAGAACTCGTGGAGTGTGGAGGGCTGGTCTTCGGTGCAGATGATGCTCGGGGTTTGGGCTTCTCAATCCCCAATGCACAACTTTGAGGGTGCCTCAGAAGTTGCACGGAAAGCAATTTGCTGGCTTTCCAAGATGGCCAGTCCCACGTCTCTCGTAGCCTCCACGGGTCTCAGCTCTGCTGTGACTGTGGATCGGGCTGTTGGAAGTCTGGAGGTCCGGGTCTTGTCAGGCTCTGTGCTCGGGCGCTGGCGGGAGGGCCGATAAAGCAAACAGTTGATCACTTGATGATGCCTGCTTGCACAGGGTGGTCACTCCTTGACCACAAGGGAGATTCTTCAGTCTTCATCTTCAAGTAGAACGTCGAAGGTCCAGAGTTTCGTTTCAAGTTTCAGTCAGGATAAATCCAAAGTCTTGGGACTCAGCTCCTACCTATATACCAAATTTAGGAGCTGGATTACCTGCTAGGTCCCTCCTATGGGTGGGACCAGGGAAGGGGGTGGTTACACCCCTTTCCCTTTGTCCAGTTTCGTGCCAGAGCTGGGGCTGGAGTGCCCCAGCACCGGTTTGAACTGGACTATGCATGGGACATCTTGTGTGCCCCAGGCAGTGTCTCATTTCATTCAGCCCTCCCTGCCCCAATACACTATGGCCTGTCTGGGGTGGTGCTAGCACCTCCCAAGACAGGAAACCTATTGTCCAAGCCTCCCTCGCTGGAAGGACTCCCAGCAGCAGGAGGTCAGACTTGTTTCTGTGGTAGCAGCATCCATTTTGTGATGCTGAGGCTCTGGTTAACTTTAACCGGGATTAGTAGGAACAACATGTCTAGAAGGGTGGAATGCTACCCCCGTCGCCAGAACTGGCGAGGGGGCAGTATTCCAAAGCGTATGACACCTATCTGAAAGAGACACGTTAGTGATAGATTCCTTACCTTAGAATATCCCCAGGGTCAGGCTGGATCCGGAAACTTTTAAGTAGCAGTACCCTTTCGCGTCGGTAGGCGTTGTCTGCGGCTCCGCGTCCGTCGTTGGCGTTGTGGGTGCCGTGATGACGTTGTCGGAGTACTTAGACGCCGCCTCTGCGTGCTGACGTCAGATCTTCTTTTTTCCGCGCCAGCAAGCGCAGATCTGGAAAAAGCAGTAACCCGTAGTCTATTTTTGACTAACCTTTTTGAATCCTTTTGATCGTTTCTCGAAGTCCTACGACTCCGATCGGTGCCTAGGGATGCCTGGCTTCAAGCACTGTGAGGATTGCGAACGCACGATGTCGGTCACGGATCCGCACCACCTGTGCCTAACTTGTCTAGGCGTCGACCACGACGACAAGGCCTGCTCCGACTGCCGGGCCCTCTCTTCAAAAGCCAGGCGGGAGCGGTCCCGCAGGCGACTCGGGCTCCGGCAGTCGGTCCCCCGCCGTGCGAGGTCCCGGTCCCATGGGAGGTCGAGGTACAGGTCGCGTGCTCGGAGCCACCACAGCTCCGAGAGTCGGCACCACTCCTCCGGGTCGAAGTCGTCGTCAGGTAAGAAGCACAAGAAGTCGAAGAGGCGTCATCCCTCTTCTGACTCCCCCCCGACGCTCGCACGATGCGGCCGTGGGTTCGGGTGACACCGCCCACGCGGCTCCTTCGGGGTCGTGGGCGTCGCGTCCCGCTCCATATCCTCCGGTCCCTGGGCGAGACGCGACGCCGGAGGAGATCGAGCGCTTCCTCATGGCCATGAGGTCCCTCTCTCCTCCGACGGGCTCCGCGGCTCCTTCGGGCCCAGCGGACCCGTCTGGGGCCCCTGGCAGGTCGGGGGCTTCGGCCTCGACGCCGTCAGGGGCTTCGGCTCCGCCGGCGCCTTCGGGCCCGGCGCCGCAGGGCCCAATATCCCGACACCGCCTGTGCCTTCGGGCCCGGCGCCGCAGGGTTAAGCGGTCCCGACGCCGCCGGCGCCTTTGGGTTCGGCGCCGCGGGACCCTTCTCCTCCCTCGGGATCTGGATCGTCGCCAGTGGACCTTACGACCCCCCCGGCGTTGGACCGTCAGGTGTCGCCTCCGGCGGCATCCTCGGGCGGCGCCGTCCCCGATGCCTCCTTGATTCCTGTTCCGACGGCGCTTTCGACGGCGTTTGGAGATTTTCACTTCTATGAACAGGCCCCATTAATTGAGAACCCTGAGTATCAGGAGATGGGTGATGATGAGGATTGGGAGGGGTCTGAGGACCCTCTGAACCGTCAGTGTCAGTCACGAGAGGACTGGACAGGGGAACTTGGGGAGGCCAGTGGCCTGGACACCTCTCCAGACACTGGTTTTGTCTCCCCTCCTACCGTGGCTTCGGAGGAGAGGGCAACTTATAGTGTGGTGTTGATGAGGGCTGCCAAGGCCTTGGGCCTTGAGCTCCCCGTCGTGGCCGTGAGGACTAACCTCCTCACTGAGGTCCTTAAACTGCAGTCATGCTCGGCCGAGCCTCTTCTGCCCTTTAATGAGGGCTTGACCGACGTTCTTTTGGGCACTTGGTCCAGGCCCGCTACGGGTTCGCCCGTAGATAGGAAGGTGGCCAGACGCCACCGCCCGGCCCCGGGCGACCCATGTTTCCTGTCCACCCACCCCACCCCGAGAGTCTGGTCATCCGGGCCTCCAATTCCCAGACCGCATTCCCGTCGGCTCCGCCGGACAGGGAATCCAAGAGGTATGAGAATTATGGAAAGAAAATATTCTCCTCCCTTAGTTTGGGACTGCGGTCTTCCAACACCGCATGCCTCTTGGGCCGCTACACCCACTCTCTGTGGGAGACGGTTGCGGAAGTGCTGCCAGAGTGTCAGTTGGAGGTACGGGCCAAACTCGGCCAGCCCTTGTGGAGGGCCGAGATGCAGCCAAGTATTCTATCCGTGTGGGCTGAATATCACCGACTAGCTAGGCAGAGCGATGGCAACGACGGTGGCGGTGAGACGTCACGCCTGGTTGAGGTCCGCCAACTTTTCAGCAGATGTCCAAAACACTCTGATGGACATGCCGTTCGATGACCGTCCCCTTTTTGGCGACAAGGCAGACCATGCGCTTGAGCGCTTTAAGGACTCCAGGGCTATGACCAAGTCCTTGGGCCTCTCGGCCCCGCGCCAGCAAACGGGTGCCTTTCGCTCTTTTCGTGGCCAAGGAAGGGGCGCCCCCACACGTGCTGCCAGCCACACGCCGCAGACTAACATCCAGCGCAGTGGCGGCCGTGGAAATCTCCGTGAAGGCGGTCGGGGACAACGGCGAGGCCAGTCCACACATTCCCCGCAGCATCCGCCTCTAAACCCTCCTAGTCCGTGCTTCTTGGCCCATGTGACACCAGTGGGGGGCAGGGTTCGCCATCACCACTCTCACTGGCGCACTGTCACTTCGGACAGGTGGGTGCTGCAGATCGTCCGGAGGGGCTACTCCTTCCCCTTCGAGACGACCCCTTAAACCATGCCACCGCAATACCACTGCGTATCGGGGGATCACTTGCGGCTTCTGCAGGAGGAAGTTTCGGCCCTCTTGGCCAAGGGGGGCATCGGGCACGTTCCTGGGCCAGAAGTAGGACGTGGTTGCTACTCCCACTACTTTCTGGTACCCAAAAAGGGCAAAGGGGGCCTACGCCCTATCTTGGACCTACGGAACGTTAACGGCTTCCTCCGGAAGGAGAAGTTCAAGATGCTGACTCTGGCTCAGGTCTTAGCTGCCATGGACCCAGGAGACTGGATGGTAGCGTTGGACTTGCAGGACGCCTATTTCCACATCCCCGTCCTGCCGGCCCACCGGCGTTACCTGCTGTTCACAGTAGGCCACGAGCACTTTCAGTTTACAGTGCTCCCCTTCGGCCTTACCAGCGCCCCACGGGTGTTCACGAAGGTAATGGCGGTGGTCGAGTTGATCATCTGCGCAGGTTAGGGGTTTCAGTCTTCCCTTACCTTGACGACTGTTTGCTGAAGGCGGGCTCGCCCCAGACAGTCGTCAGCCACCTCCAGACGACGACAGACCTCTTGCACCAGCTGGGGTTCTCCATCAATGTGCCAAAGTCACACCTGTGCCCCTCTCAGAAGCTCCTTTTCATCGGAGCGGTTCTCGACTCTGCTCAGTTTCAGGTTTACCCACCCGAACAGCGGGTTCGGGATATACAGGCTCTGATTCCAATCTTCCTGCCTCTATACCGGGATTCGGTCAGGTTGACGCCGTGGCTTCTGGGGCTGATGGCCTCCTGCATCCTTCTGGTGCATCACGCCGGTTGGCAGATGCGGGCTCTGCAGTGGGACCTGAAGTTTCAGTGGGCCCAGCATCAGGGCAACCTGTCCGACCATGTCCTGATCTCGGAGGGCACTGCGAGACAGCTGCAGTGGTGGCTCACGGACCGCGATTGGGTCAGCGGCAGATCCCTCTCCCTTCCCCAACCGGAGCACGTAGTTGTGACGGACGCGTCCCTCCATGGCTTGGGAGGCCACATGGGATAGGCGGAAATCAGAGGCCTCTGGTCTCCGGTGGAGTCCCGGCTCCATATCAACCTTTTGGAGCTGCGGGCGATTCGTCTAGCACTGAAGGCATTCCTCCCCTCTGTCCGAGGGAGTGTAGTGCAGGTGTTCACGGACAACACCACCGCCATGTGGTACTGCAACAAACAAGGCGGAGTGGGGTCGTGGACCCTCTGCCAGGAGGCTCTGCGCCTCTGGCAATGGCTGGAACATCAGGGCGTGACTCTGGTGGTTCAACACCTGGAAGGTTCTCTGAACGCCAGGGCGGACGAACTCAGCCGCCGGTGCATGATGGATCACGAATGGCGTCTGAACTCGGACGTGGCGCACGGTCTCTTTCTGCAGTGGGGAGAGCCTTGGTTAGATCTATTCGCCACCGAAGAGAACGCGCAATGTCATTGGTTCTGCGTGTTGGAATTTCCAAGGCGGCACTCGCTCGGAGATGCTTTTCGTCGCGAGTGGAGTTGCGGTCTGTTGTACGCCTTTCCGCCTACACCACTTCTGCCCAGAGTGCTGAAGAAGATCAGGCACGACCAGGCACAAGTCATCCTTGTGGCTCCGGGCTGGGCACGAAGGTACTGGTATCCCGAGCTACTCAGTATGTCAGTCAATCCCCCGGTTCGACTGCCTCTTCAGGAGGATCTTCTGTCGCAGCAGCAGGGGACGGTCCTCCACCCGAACCTGTCCAGTCTCCACCTCCATGCTTGGAGATTGAGCGGCGACAGTTGAGGCCATTTGACTTGCCTCCTGAAGTCTGTAACATCATTCTGGCAGCCAGGCGTCCCTCCACAAAGTCGGTATATGCCTGCAGGTGGAACAGATTTGTGGCATGGTGCACAATAAAGACCGTGGATCCCCTCAATGCCCCTCTTTCTGAGGTTCTCCTCTTTCTTCTCTCTCTTGCCCAGCAGGGCTCTGCTCTGGGCGCTGTCAAGGGCTATCTTTCCTCTCTTTCAGCCTTTCTGAGGCTGCCTGACCAACCTTCTTTGTTCAAGTCCCCTATCGTTAATCGATTCCTGAAGGGCATCACTCATACTTTTCCTCCTGTTCCCTTCGTGATGCCTCAGTGGGACTTGAACCTGGTTCTTATGTTCCTGATGTGCGCTCCCTTTGAGCCACTTCACAACTGTCCTCTTCGACTTCTTTCTTTGAAGACTGCCTTCCTGGTAGCCATCACCTCTGCCAGGAGAGTGAGTGAGCTCCAGGCTCTATCTTGTAAACCTCCTTTCCTTTCAGTCCATCCGGACAAGGTTGTGTTACGGACAAGGCCCTCCTTCCTGCCCAAGGTAGTCACGGCCTTCCACATTGGGCAATCCATCACCTTGCCCACCTTCTTTCCGCCTCCGCACCCCTCGAGAGAGGAGGAGAGGCTCCACCGTCTGGACCCAAAATGTGCGCTCTCATTTTATCTGAATCGCACACAACAGTTCCGGGTGGATAATCAACTCTTTGTTGGGTACGCGGGCGCTAAGAAAGGGAAAGCGGTGCACAAGCGGACCATCTCCCGGTGGATTATCTTGTGCATCCAGGCGTGTTACTCCTTCCACTCGAGCCACGGCCACTACAACTGCCTTGGGCCGAGGTGTGCCCTTGCAGGACATTTGCCAGGCGGCTACGTGGGCCTCGCTGCACACGTTTGCAAGACACTATTGCCTGGACAGTCAAGTCCGGAGGGATGGCTACTTTGGCCGTTCCGTCCTCCAGGACTTTCTGGTGTGAATATTGGTTCGCAGACCCACCACCACAGGGTTGGTATTGCTGGGGTATCTATTCTAAGGTAAGGAATCTATCACTAATGTGTCTCTTTCAGATGCACAAGTTACTACTTGTGTAACGATATATCTGTAAGAGACATTAGTTGGTGATAGATTCCTTACCGACTCACCCATCCTCCCCGTTCTGCAAACCGATATCTAGGGTTAAGGTCATCCCCTTTCAGGGCCCTAGTTTTATGGCACCAGTGTTGGTTTTTGGCATGGCTCTGCGCTTCTGGCGCGGAAAAGCTGTGTCTAAGAACTGACGTCAGCACGCGGAGGCGGAGTCTAAGTACTCCGACGACGTCATCACAGCGCCCACGATGTCGACGACGGACGCGGAGCCGCAGACGACGCCTACCGACGCGCAAGGGTACTGCTACGCAAAAGTTTCCGGATCCAGTCTGACGCCTGGGGATATTGTAAGGTAAGGAATCTATCACTAACTAATGTCTCTTACAGATATATCGTTACACAAGTAGTAACTTGTGTGACATTGTTATGTCCCCATCACAGACAAGAACAGTCTGAGTTGGTACTCTGACTAGGCCAGAGCCCACCTCAGTTCCCAGGGTCAACCCTACTACACCCTTTTGCTGGGAACCACCACTAACAGCTGGACTAGGGGGAACAGTTGCCTTAGTGTCAATGGTGGTTGGTGCTGTGCCCTTCTTGGTGCACTCACTAAACCAGTGAGAGACTAATTTACAGTATCCACACCAGGGCTTCTTTGGGCCTTCTTGTTTCTGTTTGTTCTTTTTGGAGCCACCCTCCCCCTGTGCCTTTTGGGGGCCTGGTGAAGACTTCTTGTCTTTTTGTTTCTGCTCATTACCCTTCTGGTCTGCCTTTTTCTGATCACCCCTCTGGTTCTGTTTTTTCTGCTTAATCCTGGTTCTGACCCATTTGCCTACCTTCTTTCCCAATTCTTGGGGAGAGGTCAGATCAGAGTCAATCAGGTACTGATGCAATAGCTGGTTGTGACAGTTGCTAAGGATTTGCTCTCTCATGATCAAATTATACAATCCTTTATAGTCCCTAACTTGACTTCCCAATACCCAGCCTTCCAGGGCCTTAGTGGCACAACCAACAAAATCAGTCCAGTCCTCAGTCTGTGTCTTCTGGATGTCTCTGAACAACAACCTATATTGTTCAGTGGTTAGGCCAAACCCATCAATCAGAGCACTCTTCAGGACAGAGTAGTTGTTAGCATCCCCATCACTAACTGTGAGGAGCTTATCTCTACCTTTTTCAAAAAAGGAGAGCCATAAGATTTCTGCCCACTGACTTTGGGGTACCTGCTGTACTTTGCAGGCCCTCTCCAAAGCAGTTATCCATTTGTGGATGTCATCCCCTTCTTTGTAGGGGGGCACAATCTTGCTTAGGTGTCTATTCTCATAGGACCTATCTTTATCCTTAGGGATATTGCTGCCACCAGTGGGTTCTAACCCACTCTCTCTATGCTCTCTAGCACGAGCAAGCTTCTCTTTGGCCAAGGCAACTTCTAGTTCTTGCCTCTCAATCCTTAGAGCAGCCTCTCTTATTTTTGCTTCATGTTCCCTTCTCTGAGGAGAGGTCATCCCTCTCTGAGCAGGGCCATGAGTGCCATTTGAAGCATGAGATTGGAGAAAGTCCCTGCAGTGGGATCTCCCTTTTCTCTGCCTCTGGTTAAGCCCACTTAGGGGTCTGTATGAGGGCTGTCCATACTGACTCCCATGTGTGCTTAAGTTAGCCTGGCTAAGTCGTCTGACTGGAACCTGGCTGTTTACCTCAAGATCAGAATCATCCTCTTCCACCCCCTCTTCTTCCTCATCTGCTACTGGAGTATCAGTATTATCATCTGAGGAGGGAAAGACTTAATCTGCACTACCTGTATCACCTGTCTTAGGTGGCTGTTGAGCATCATACTCTTCTAAGAGCTCAACCAGGAATTTGAGGGTAGGGTTTGAACCCTGTTTTAGCCTTCTAGAAGTACACAATTGTCTCAATTCTTGGAAGGCTAAGGTTTCATATCTCGAAGCAGTCCTCAAGGGATCTACCTCTGCAGGCAGAGGACCACTGGGGTTCTCTGGCTGAGACATGGTTTCTAGTGAGGTGGGGTGTTGCACCTACCTACACTATTTGTTTTCCTACAGAACCTTTCTAGGAGTTGTAGTCAGGGTGTGCTAGGCCCAGGCTCTACAACAGCTAAGTTCAGTAGAACTTACGTATACTAAGACTTGTTTTTATATGTACCTACAGGTACCTATGTGATCTTTCAAGTGATATCTCAAGATTACAAGTGGTAAAACAACAGCAAGCTCTAATCCCAACCGCTGCCACCAATGTGAGAAGTTGGCCTGGTATATGATGTTCACTATTCTAGTGAACACCTTGCACCAGTCCAAACAACCCTTATGGTGATGGTTGTAAGTCAACCTTATAGACCAGCTATCCAAGTGGTAGCGTGAACAGAACAGTCTTAGGCTAAAAGACTCTTGAGGGCATGTAAAGCCAGCTGTTTTACCATATGTAACCCCTTGAATATCAAATGAAAGGACACCACACAGGATATATATAAAATATATATGTATTTATTTACAAACACACTCCTCTGAACTCTTTATGAGATCCGAGGCAAAAGCACATCACAAGTTACTTAGTCAGGATACGTTAAGTTGCACAAAATACAGTTAGGCCCTAGGGGCTAAGCAAACCATATACTAAGAAAGTGGTATAAGTACCATGTCACGAGAAAAGGAAATGCCTAGGGCCTAGGGAATTGCTGGGGCTACACTATCTGAACCTTAGGTTAGTAGTAGGAGGCCCACAGGCGGCGCGTGCAGTCTCTTTACACACACGCGAGAGTCAATGTTGAGTCTATGGGAACTTAGAAGTTAGAAAAAGAAGGATTTAGGACACTTCCGGTCTAGCTAGGGGGAAACAACTAAAAACCTAGACACTTGGATAGTCAATACCCTTGGGAGCACCGAAGTACTCGCGTTACCTCACCCACAGGAAGCGGGTGCATAGGTGTGAAGATGTGTCGGGTTTCGCCGTTGAAGCCTATGGAGCCTGTGAAGAAAGATGATGCAGGCGACCAGGAGGAAGATGTCCGGGTGGATCCAAGGGTGGATCGAGGATGAAGAGGGCCTGAAAGCAGAGGGGATAGAGTCTGGGTCACTAGCCAGTGACCGGGTGGAACCAGGAAGGAACCAGACCACGTCGAGGAGCAATCAGGTGCTGTCGTGAAGCTTGTCTCTTCAGCCACGCGGACCAGGAGGCGTCGAGGACGACCAGGTGCTGGAGGCAAGCTGTCCCACGAAGGTTCTCGCAGATGGAGGGGTCGACTGCCGGATTGGAGTTAACAAGCCTTGGCAAAGGCAACCACGCAGGATTCAAAGAAAGCTTCTGGTGCAGACCAGCAAGATCTGAGGTGCCTCACCTTTGCAGGGAGGCAAGGGCCATTCTGGAGCAACCAGACCAGCGAGTTGGTTCAAAAGGATTGTCGTCACAGAGGCTACTAGCCAACGGGCCAGCAACCGGACAAAGCGTCGAGCAGAACACAAGCAGAAGGGCCCCACGCAGAACTCGTGGAGTGTGGAAGGCTGACCTTCGGTGCAGGTGGAGCTCAGATTCGGGGCTTCTCAATCCCCAGTGCACAGCTTCGAGGATACCTCAGGAGCTGCACAGTTAGCAAGTTGCAGGCTTTTCAAGATGTCCGGTCCCACGTGTCTCGTCGTCTCCACGGATCTCAGCTATGCTGCAGACGTGAAGAGATGGTCAGAGAGGTCTGGAAGTCTGGGTCTTGTCAGGCTCTGTGCTCGGGTCCCAGCGGGATCGTCGACAAACCAAGCCGTTGATTTGCTGGATGGTGCCTGGTTGCCCAGTGTTGTCACTCCTTGGCCGCGAGGGAGATTCTTCAGTCTTCAGCTTCAGCAGAACGTCGAAGGTCCTGAGTTTCGTGTCAAGTTTCGATTCCAGGATTAATCTAAAGTCTCAGGACTTAGCTCTTACCTTTATACAACTAAAAGGGGATGGATTACTTTATAGGTCCCTCCTATGGGTGTAACCACCTCCTTTCCTTTGTCCAGTTTCGCGCCAGAGCTGGGGCTGGAGTGCCCCAGCAACCGGTTTGAGCTGGGGTATGCAAGGTGCACCTAGTGTGCCCCAGGCAGTGGCTCAATCTATTCAGCCACCCTGTCCCAGTACATAAAGTCCTGTCTGGGGTGGTGCTCGCACCTCTCCAGGCAGGAAACCTATTGTCCAAGCCTCCATGACTGGAAGGACTCCCAGCAGCAGGCGGTCAGACTTGTGTCTGTGGCAGCAGCGTCCATTTTGTGACGCTGGGGCTCTGGTTAACTTTAACCGGGATAGTCAGCAACAACATGTCTTCTCCCTCTAGAAGGGTGGAATGCTACCCCCATCGCCAGAATTGGCGAGGGGGTAGTATTCCAAAGCATATGACACCTTACACGACATGTTTAGATAAAGCCAAACCAAAGTTAGCATCCAACCCCGAGGATTATAATGCACATAAGAGTGTATGGTATGGCGATATTATAGAACAGCTATAAGGACATGGTTCCGAAAGCTGCAGATAGGCTCAGCTCATGCTAGAGCACCATCTCACATATAACCAAGCACTCTGCCTCCAGGATTGTTAAGGCCTGCCATAGGAGTGACTTATAGGTTGCTGTGTGTCTATATATAAGGGTAGATATAGGAATACTATATCTAAGCAAGGGGTGATTACACGACCTTGCCCCAGCTGAGTGATCAGCCAGTTGTGTCAGTTTGAGTGGCCAGCCAGGGGTGGCATAATACATGCTGCAGCCCCTGGTAGGCCTTGGTAAGAACCTATGCCCTGGGTACCTCGGGTACACTTCTACAGGGGCTGACAAGGTGAACCAATTCCCAATTGTGGATTAACTAGAGTACATGGTGTGAATTTAGAGAGAGTGCATCTGGGCTGTGGGTCTGATTAGCAGGCCCACAGCCACATCTAAGTCGAAAACCAGAGAAGCAAAAGCAAAAAGTGGGGGTGACCATAGGAAGCAGACCCTACTCTCCTACACCAGCAACCTCCCTTGCCTTTAGCAGTAAACAGTGGTGTTCCTCTGTGCAAATAGGCCCAGCACCAGCAGCGCCTTAAAATAGAATAAGCTTTGAAGCTCTTATCAGTTAAAAAATACCAGCAGGAGTGAAGGTTTCAGCTGTAGCGCATACGGGTCAGGGGGACACTGCCACCGCCCTCCTTTGCCGTAGTGCAGCCGCAGCACCACGCTTCCTTTGTATCCAGTCTCGCCCTTCAACTAGTGCGCTAACCGCTGTAAGCGGAAGTGCCTGCTCTACCTACCCTGCACTCCGCGCAACGGTACTAGCTACCGCGTCAGACCAGGGTGGGATGGACAGAACACTGAGCTCAGGCCTCCAGATCAGGTAAATAAAACCCAGCAACCTCCCTTGCCTTTAGCAGTAAACAGTGGCGTTCATCTGCGCAAATAATCCCAGCGCTAGCAGCGTCCTAAAATAGAATGAGCTCTAAAGCTCCTAACAGTTAAAATGCCAGCAGGAGTGAATGGGAGCCAGCAACCTCCCTTGCCTATACCAGCTAAAAGTGGCGTTTCTCTGTGCAAATAGGCCCAGCACCAGCAGCGTCTTAAAATAGAATAAGCTCTGAAGCTCTTATCAGTTAAAAAATACCAGCAGGAGGGAAGGTTTCAGCCGTAGCGCAAACGAGTCAGTGGGACACTGCCACCACCCTCCTTCGCTGTAATTTGGCACCAGAGCAGGAGCCAACGACTCCCAGGACCGGTTTGAACTGGACTATGCACAGGGACACACAATGTGCTCCTCATGCAGACTTTCGGTCGCTGGCAAGCACACTCACGCAGCCCTAATTTTCTAAATCCTGTCTGGGAGGTGGTCACACCTCTCTGTGACAGTATGGCTATTGTTTCACCTTCCTCTACTCGAGCTTGGCTCAGCAGCAGGAGGGCGGCAATGTGTCTCTGGTCAGCAGCAACCATTTTGTACTGACCGGAACTAGAAGGCTGGTACTGGGAACACCAGGGACGGTGTTGGGTTACGATTCCAACATGTTTAATACCAAACACAATAGGGTTTGATTCAGCCACTTTAGAGTTAGTCAGTTCGCCGTCGCATAATGCCACTCTATATGTCGTATATGGCTGTATCACTGACCCAGGAGAATGGACTCTGTAGGCTGCAGGGGTGTCCAGCTCGTGCTACGACACCCTCTCACTTAGAACCAAGGACCCTGCCTTCAGGATTGGTGAGGCCTGCAAGAGGGGTGACTTATATATTTTATGTGCTGTGACCCTTAGATATAGTAAACCTGTATCTAAAGTAAGTGGTGCAAGTACCATCTTACACAGGCTGCAATGGCAGGCCTATAGTTCCATTTTTGCATGACTTCCCATGGGTGGCATAGTACGTGCTTCAGCCCATGAGAGGCCTCTGGGGTACCTATGCCCTGGGTACATGTGTATCATATACTAGGGACTTACAAGGGTAACCCAGTATCCAGTCTGGAGTGTACCTAAATACATGGCATAACAGTTTAGGGAAAAAGCAGATCGACTTCGGTCTTAATTAGCAGGATCTCAGTCAAACTAGTCAAAAACAGTATCACATTTAGCAAAAAGTGGGGGTATCCATAAGAAGCAGATCCTACTTTCCTACAATGCTGCAGCCCATGAGAAACTCTTGGTGTACCTATGCCTTGGGTACCTTAGTACCATATACTAGAGACTTACAAGGGTACACCAGTAGCCAATTGGGGAGGTACCAAAGTACTTACCATTTCAAGTTTAGGGAGGAATCACAGTGACTGGGATTCTGATTAGCAGGTTCCCAAACAGACTAGGTCTAAAACACACTGACACCAAGTAAAAAGTGGCGGCAGCCATGAAAGCAGGTACTACTTTCCTACACTCAGTCTTTTCCCAGACCTCATTTAAATGTTAGATTCAACAAACAGTTTATCTGGCATTAGTCAATTAGCATTTAAGCAAATTTTGAAAAAACTTGTCAGTACAATGCTTTGCCTTTAGCTAGTATTATAGTACAAGCTTCAACTATTCATTCTAATCCCTATGCTTTTGTTACTATTGCGCCTAACTGGGAGTCCAATAAAATGGAAGCTTATGCTAAGAAGGTGTTTTCTTTTCTAATGTGGCCCTTGTATTGGTAAATACTTCCTTTCATTTAGGAAGATATTTACCTGCTTTATAGAACAGAGGATTGGATGTGTTGCCTGCTGTTCCGGAGGCTACTCGTTAAATATTACATAGTTTATTCACTGACGGACAAGATGCAGCCAATTTTTTCACTTATGTCAGTCCAAGATACAACCGATTGCTTGGGAAGAGCATTGGTAAAATTTTAATTCTTAGGCGCCATTAGTGAATCCACTCAACTGGATTTTCAATGGATTTTTATTCATGTACATGCCTTTTGATGAGTCCAAGTTATTCAGAGAGAAGGCAGACACAGCCTTTAAAATGTTTGAGGTGAGAAATGCCACTGCACAATCTCTTAAGTACAGTACCTCCAGCTCGGCGACTTCCACAGCCGCAGATTAGGGAGAGGGTAGCTTCAGAGACAGAAGCGGTAATTGCCTGATTTGCAGCAGGCTACCCAATAATTTAGAAACAGTGGCAGACCATTTCCAGACAACAGCTGACTTGTTGACATTTTTTTTTAATAATACATTTTAATCAGTTTTGTAGACATACTATTAAGGTACAACATATCAACGTTACAACCAGGGTGCTATATCTCCCGATTTCCCTCTTGTTTAACCACCCCCCAACACCATTATAACCCGCTGTTGCTCATTGTAGGTTGAACATAACTCATGGCTTTGAGCCTCTATATGGTTTGATTTCAGCATCCAACATCCTTATTTGTGAATTTTGAGGCCGATAATGAGTCCCCTATGTTCTGCCAATGCTCTCAATATTCCATATTTTCACATATCTTTTGGGGCAGCTTGAGGTCTAATATATAGACTGTTTCCTGTTCATGCTCCAGTCCAAACAATTTTTCCAGTTTGTGATTGGTTGTGGATCAACTATTTCCACCATTTCGCAAACATTGTTGGGTATCTGAAAGACACAGTTAGTTATAGATTCCTTACCTTAGAATTACTCACAGGCGTCAGATTAGATCTGGAGAATTTTTCTCTTAGCAGTACCCCTGTGCGTCGGTAGGTGGCATCCGTCAACCTCGCGGCCATTGCCGGGATGACGTCGCGGTGCCTACTTAGATGCCACCCCTGCGGGCTGATGTCAGGTATTTATTTTTCCGCACCAGCCTAGCGCAGATCCGTAGAGATCTTGCCCCTTAGTCACTTTTTGACTAAACTCTTTTTGACTTCTTTTTTCGAGTCAACGAC
This sequence comes from Lissotriton vulgaris, assembly GCF_964263255.1. Classification (NCBI taxonomy): domain Eukaryota; kingdom Metazoa; phylum Chordata; class Amphibia; order Caudata; family Salamandridae; genus Lissotriton; species Lissotriton vulgaris. Next base: position 1,539,290,989 of record NC_141696.1, on the reverse strand, counting down.
TCATGGTGCACAAGGGATGTCCGATCGTCAGACCGACTTCAAACCCTGCAAGGTCTGTCACAAACTGATGTCTTTGACGGACCCGCACCTCGTGTGCCTCTGGTGTCTGGTGCACCGACTGCCGGACCATGAATCTGAAGTCTTTGTGAGAGCAGTCCCGAAAGTTCTAGGAGGCCCGGCAGTCACAGAGCCACCACACTTCGTCCAAGTCTTCACACTACTTGAGTAAGTTGAAGCACAAGAAGAAGGCGAAGAAGCACCATCACTCTCTGCCTTCTCCCCGTTGGTCGACTGACGCAATGCGGGAGCCAGAGCTGCGTCGTTCTAAGGCTCCGTATCCGGTGCCCGATTCAGGGATGACTCTGTGCCTCCCCCTGTTTGCCGGAGCTGGGGTGTCCCCTGCCCAGCTTTGTACGTTCTACGAAGCCCTCCATCATATCTTTGGATAGCCTGACTCCGCTGGCATGCCTTCGGGCCCCACGAGGTCGGTTGGGGCCCAGGGCCTTCGTTGCTGGCGGATCCGGCTCCGGCACGGAGGTCCAGCACTCGTCGACCTTACTCGACCTACCCTGGCACTGTTCCTGGTGACGACGCCCCCGGCGTCAGCTGTGCCCCCGGCCAATGCCGTCCCCATCCCCGAGATAGACACGGAGCAGGACCTACGTCGGTAGACGTTTAATCCAACGCCAGTGGGTACTTTTGTTCCTTTGTTCATCCCAGGTGTTCCCTATCACCCTGAGAACTTGGTGGTTCAAGCCTCTTCTTCTAAGGGCGCATTCCCTTCTGCTCCTCCAGACAGGGAATCCAAGAAGCTGGATCTCTTGGGAAGCACATGTTCCTTCAGCTTGGCACTGCAGTCTATGAATACTGCGTGCCTCTTGGGCCGCTACTCTCATACAATCTGGGATGCAGTTGCGCAAGTGCTGCCTCAGTGCCCGGAGGAAGCCCGGATTTTTCTTTCTCAAGCGGTGGCAGATGGGAGAGACGCAGCAAATTTCATGATCCGTTGTGGACTGAATACCACTGAGTCACTGGGCAAACGATTGCCATATCGGTAGCCCTTTGTCGCTATGCCTGGTTGAGGACGTCTGGCTTCTCGGGGTATGTCCAAGCAACCTTGCTGGATATGCCCTTCGATGGACGTCACCTTTTTGGTGACAAGGCAGACTCAGCGCTGGAGCCACCGTCTTTCGATCACATGTCGGAGGATCATTTGGCGCTTCTCCGCCAGGAAGTTTCAACTCTCTTGGCCAAGGAAGCTATCGAAAGGGTTCCTGCGCCAGAAGTAAGTTGTTGTTGTTATTCCTGCTACTTTCTGGTGCCCAAGAAGGACAAATGTCTGTGTCCTATCCTAGGCCTCAGGGCTCTCAATCACTACCTCCGGAAGGAGAAATTCAAAATGCTCACATTGGCTCAGGTCCTGTCTGCCCTCGACCCTGGAGACTGGATGGTGGCGTTGGACTTGCAGGATGCCTACTTCCATATTCCCATCCTGCCGGCCCACAGATGCTACCTACGGTTCATGGTGGACCACAAGCATTTTCAGTTCACCGTGCTCCCCTTCGGCCTTACTAGTGCCCCTTGGGAGTTCCCGAAAGTGATGGCGATGGGTGCAGCTCATCTGCGCAGAACAGGGGTTCCATTCTTCCCTTATCTTGACAACTGACTGTAGAAGGAGCACTCGCCCCCAGGCTGTCGTCTCCCACCTCCAGACTACGGCGGGCCTTCTGCACTCTCATTGGTTCACTAGCAACATGCCAAAGTCACACCTGACTCCCTTTCAGTCGCTCCTTTTCATCGGAGCTGTTCTGGACTTGGTGCAGTTTCGGGCCTTTCCTCCCAAATAGCGAGTCTAGGATATTCGGGCTATGATACCGATGTTTCAGCCTCTAACCCGTAATTTGGTGAGAATGACCCTGAGGCTGCTGGGCCTCGTAGCCTCCTGCATCCTGCTACGGATCATGCCAGATGGCTTATGCGGGCTCTGCAGTGGGACCGAAAGTTCCAGTGGGCGCAGCATCAGGGGAATCTTTTCGACTACGTCCAGATTTCGGCAGGAACTGCACAACAACTGCAGTGGTGGTTAACGAACCAGGATTGGGTCAGAGGCAGATCCCTCTCCTTTCCCCAACCAGACCTAATGGTGGTGACCGATGCCTCACGTCTGGGATGGGGTGGCCATCTGGGAGAGGCGGAGTTCAGAGGAGTCTGGTCTCCAGCAGAGTCCAAGCTCTATATCAACCTGTTGGATCTCCGTGCGATTCGCCTGGCAATGAAGGCATTCCTTCCCTCCCTCAAGAGGAAGGCAGTGCAGGTGTTCTCAGACAACGCCACCGCCATGTGGTACTGCAACAAACTGGGCAGGATGGGGTCGTGGACCCTATGTCAAGAGGCTCTTCGTATTTCGACTTGGCTGGAACATCAGGGCATAACCCTGGTGGTTCAACACCTGGCGGGTTCTCTGAACGCCAGGGCGGACGAACTCAGCTGTCGGTGCCTGGTGGATCACGAATGGTGTCTTCACTTGAAGGTGGTTCAAGGTCTCTTTCAGCAGTGGGGACAGCCTTGGTTAGATCTGTTTGCCGCTGAAGAGAACGCGCAATGTAAGCAGTTCTGCCCTTTGGAAATTCCAAGGCAGCACTCGCTCTGCAACGCTTTTTGCCACAAGTGGAACTGCGGCCTCCTGTACTCCTTTCCGCCTGTACCACTTCTGCCCCGAGTGCTGAAGAACATCAAGCACGACGGGGCCCAAGTCATTTTTGTGGCAATGAACTGGGCATGTAGTGTTTGCTACCCGAGCTCTTGAGCATGGCCATCGATCCTCCGATCAGACTGCCCCTTCGAGAGGATATTCTGTCACAGCAGCAGGGTTTAATCCTCCACCCGAACCGGTCCAGCCTCCACCTCCTTGCGTGGAGATTGAGTGGAGACAGTTGACAGCTTTTGACCTACCACCCGAAGTCTGTAATGTCATCTTGGCAGCCAGGCGTCCCTCCACTATGACGGTATATGCCTGTCGATGGAACATGTTTGTGGCATGGTGCACAGCAAAGGCTGTGGATTGAGGTACCGGGTTTTTATGGACCCGGCGGTGCCAGGGAGAACACCCAAAGACCTCGAGTCCTTCCTGTTCTGGACCACAGAAACACAGAGTCTTCTAGGTGATGTCAAGGATCGAATTTATTGGCTGCAACCAGTAACAGGTATCCTAGAAGTACAAGAGCATGTAGGTTCTCAGGAGACTGCTCATTTTTACAGAACCAGCCTCTTCTCTTTATACTAAATATTAAGCTTCAGGCAAGAATTCCTTGTTTTACAGTTTGGCCATATACATATTTTCATTACAAAGAAAAAGCAGAGTCATGATGACAAGCCCACATTTCAGTTTGTCCAGTTCGTGATAGATTACCCGGCAAGGCCCAGAACTTTCATCAAATATCGACGGACCCCCAATAAAATCGGGCACCTCCTCCTTGTAAAACAGGTCATAAAGAAGAAACAGGGACAGGTGTGTGTGAGATTAGCTATAGCTTGTATGCGATGAACGGTTTATGACATGTTGTGCCTTGATACTAATCTCGTTCGGCCATTGGGAAAGGAACTGCCCGAACCAGGTTTGGCTTGAGGCAGTGGAGTCAGCTCGCCCAGGTCACAGAGGAGTCAGCAAAGGTGTACGTGTCCTTTTAGATCGAATTCGGCCTTGGTCGTTTTGACTATGTAAGGGCGATCACAAAATGGATGCCGCTCACAAAATGGAACCCGAGGGTTCAAGACAGAAACTACGATTTCAGGGTGATTCGATCATGACGCAAATGCTTAGGTATAGTATCTCAATCATTACCGGTCTGCCAATACCAAAATCGTCATGATATGATGATATTTTTGACACGAGTGTAGAGCTTCGGTACCACACAATAGCAGGATACAGATTTTTCAGTACCACAGACCCTCCTTTTGCCCTTATATAGGCAATAACCTATACTCATGCTAATCTGAGTCAAGGTCTGTATACATAAAGTCATTGAGATGCTGTTGTAGCATCATCCTATTACTTAGTTCATCTCTTGATACAGGCTTCCTTACACATGATGTAGCACAGAGGCCACGTATTGCAGGAGCGCACTGTACACACAGGCAGAACATGAACAGAATGGCTAAGACCATCCCAATGACTATCAGAACCTTCCATCCCCAGGCAGATATCAGTTCCCAGAACCACCCCATTAATGACCAGTCCCCTTTATCCACGTGGATGGATTCAGAGATCTTATGCAGTTTGGAGATGGCCTGGTATACTGTCGGAGCGTTATCGGGGATAAAAATGCAGCAACTTGATTGGATCACTTTACATACCCCACCACGGTCTGCAAGTATGACATCTCATCCCATCCCGGTCATCTGGTCCGACCATTTTTTTATTTCCTTTGAGATTGATATTCCCCGCCCCTGCCGATCTTTTATCACGCCTAAATCTTCAGGAAGAAACTGGAGTCGCATCAATTTGGATGCGCTCCAGAAACATCTCAACAACTCCCAACCCTGCTTGTCAACCGACCCTGACCAAGCTATTAACGAACTAGACACATGGATAAGTCAGGCCTTAGACGCACTGGCCCCCATAAAACCCGTCAAATCTTACAGGACGGCACCTTCTGCCCCCTGGTACTCCAATGAACTTCGGCAGAAAAAGACCTTCTGTAAATCTCTTGAACGCCGCTGGAGACAGAACTACTCTCCGGACAGTAAAGTCCTCTATAAAACTGCCCTCAAAGACTATCGGAGAATGATAGAGGAGCACAAACGGGACTTCCTGGCCTCTAGAATAAAACTCGCCAGCAATGGAGCCAGGGAGATCTTCAACATTGTTAGATCCTTCACAGACCCAGTTGCTTTGACCAGATCCCAGCCCGCCTCACAGGCATTATGCAACAAGCTTTCTCAATTTTTTGAGGACAAAATTGAAAACATCCAAACATCCTTTCCCCCTTCTAATACAGAAGGAGACGACGAGCGATCTACTCCTCGCATACCATCGCCACTCTCTCTGACTGAATTCGCGGTAATATCGGAAGCAGATTCTATGATCGAGCTCCTTAAATGTAAATCAGGCTCCCCTAACGACCCTTGGCCAGCCAAGGAATACAAAAAACTGGCACCTCTACTTAACCCCTATTTAAACCACATTTGGAATGACTCACTCCGTACAGGATGCTTCCCCACCAAATGGAAGCATGCCACCCTAGTCCCCATTCTGAAGAAACCCAATTTAGATCCTGATCTTCCCCGTAATTACAGGCCCATTTCCCTCCTGCCTGCCCCAGCCAAGGTCTTGGAAAAGCTGGTTCATTCCCAATTGGCTAGTTTCATCGAATCAAATGGGCTCCTCGATGCTTCCCAGCATGGCTTCAGGTCGGGCCATAGCACGGAGTCGGCCCTCATTGAAATGGCCGACTCTGTGAGATGGACACTCGACCGAGGATCGAGGGCGGTGTTAGTACTGCTGGATCTTTCAGCAGCATTTGACACCGTCTCTCATAAGATCTTGCTGAGAAGGCTGGAGGACTTAGGTCTAGGCGGCTCTGTTCTGAAGTGGCTGGCATCGTACCTGTCTAATCGCACCCAGCAAGTCTTTACCCCTCCCTTCACTTCCTCTGCCAGGCCACTTAAATGGGGAGTCCCACAGGGTTCTTCCCTTAGCCCGCTTTTGTTTAATGTTTATTTCACCCCTTTGGCTAAGCTGATCTCCCAGACTGGGATCAAATCTACATCTTATGCTGATGACATCCAGCTACTTTTCACGTTCGATACCCCTTCTGCATCTGCTTTCGACCCGCTGAAATCCTGCCTACGAGACATTTCCAACTGGATGGATGCTAATTCCCTCCGTCTCAACGCAGGAAAAACGGAGATTCTGTTTTTCAACTCTCCTTCTCCCTTGGATGCCAGCCTGTGGTGGCCCGAAGACTTGTGCCAGGCCCCCACGCCTAAAAACTCGGTGAAAAACCTAGGAGTACGCTGGGATACCCAACTCAGCTTCGATACCCAGGTACAAACAGTCGCAGCCTCATGCTTTGCCAAAATCAGAACAATCAAACGGCTTATTAACTATCTGCCGGAGGAATGCCGCAAGACTGTGATCCAGGCATTAATCATATCCCATCTTGATTATGCCAATGCCCTTTATCTTGGTATCACAGCTGGCCTTTGTTACAAATTGCAGACGGTTCAAAACGCCGCTGCCCGGCTGGTGGAGAGAATTCCTGCCAGACACCATATCTCCCCTCACCTCCGTAAACTGCATTGGCTGCCCATTGCGAAAAGATGCGTATTTAAAGCAATGACGCTGGCATTTCGTGCATCTAAAGGCAATGGGTCGGCCCATCTGAAAAATACTCTTCGCCCTTATACCAAATCCAGGGCACTACGCTCCAACTCCTTATTTTTCCTTGAAACTCCCCGATTTAAGCGTTCCCGTGCTGGTGGAAAAACCTTTGAGGTCTGTGCTACCAAGCACTGGAATAAGCTTCCGTTAGCTCTTCGCACATGCCAGACAGAACCAGTATTTCGTAAATCCCTTAAAACCCTTCTTTTTTCCTCCTAGTTTGGTACCTCCGACCTGTCCCTCTAGTTTTCAGAGTCTTCCAGCGCCGGGATGCCCCGTTGGGGCCGCTGCGCGCTTTACAAAACACACTAATAATAATCTAGGGCAACCCTGTTCTGAAGAGTCATAAGGCGGTCCGACTGAAGTTCTGCAGTCAAGTCACTCAGGGCACCAGCCGTTTCAATCATGGCGGATTCAACTACCCTCGTCAATTGGCGAATGTTCCTGCTGTTCACCATAGGCCCCCAAAACGGCAGAAAACCTTTTGCGAAATCCCCAAACTCCTGTTCCACAGTGTCGTCTTCACTCACAACACCCCTAACTGTCCTTGTCCTATGGTAATCTGCCGCGGCCGTGTAGGTGGGTGGCAACAGGAACGAGATAAAACATGTGCCCGAAAAGTCAGGGGGCAGCTCTATCATGGCAGACGAAGTATGTACCCTTAGCAGCCAAGAATGAGGGGAGGTCTGAGACGAGAAGACATATGTTTCTGTACAGATGCTCTTCCCTAACTGAGCTCTGGGGTTTTTGCCATTTCCCTGCAGACATAGGTGACCCTGATGGGGTACTATCCAAATTGGGGAGGACTTCTTTGCTCGCTGGCTCTCGCTCAAGGAAATTCCATATTTTGTTATATTCCATCTACTGTAAGCCTTCAATTCATCTCTGGGAATCGTTCTATACGTGTCGATATCTCTGCTCATATTTCTGATTCCCGCCACTAGTGCCTTGTTGCTCGAATTGCTCCCTGTGGAACATGGGGGATATGGTTCGATGGCAAATAGGAACATTGTTTGAAATGCCCACAAAGAACCATGGTAGCTAAATAGCAGGACAAAGTACGGGATACCTTTATCTGTCGTGTGTGGCATCAGTCCACACACCCAACAATTTGTCGTGTTCATTACAAACTGGTGTTGGTGTAAGAGCTGAACGAATTAGTTATTTATAAATTCTAATCTTCTGGCAGACTCGTGTTCAGGTAGAGGGTGAAAAGAGTGCGGGGAAACAATAGGAGGAGGTGTGGGCTGTGTGGTGTGTGCAAATGATACTCGAAAGGTGAATAAAGCATAGCCTATTAAAAACATCATTATACTACACAACATGAAAATGCATATTATTAAAAATCATTTTTTCGCCATCACAGTGCATATTCTCATTTCAAAGTTCATCGATCTGGCAGGTCTCTCCATCTTGGGAAACTCCATCCTCTAAATTGCTGCCCACGGCGGTAGGGTGATTCTGCTAAGGAGTGCTTCTGTCAGTCCAGGGCAACTCCCTTAGACCAACCAGAACCGTCGACCTAAACGTCTTCGGCTTCACCCCAAAGACTTTGGGCAGCCGCAACCCTAGCAGCAGAACCGGATGGCGGTTCGAAAATCAAAAATGAGCAAGTTTCTTGGATGAGAGAGCTGCACAATAAAAAAGAAAAATAATTTATTTGTCAATAGTCATAGGTCTTGGCCTCATATTGTAACGATTTCTACCAGGTGCTGTGTGGTCTTGGAATAAGAGTTCAGGCTCTGTAGTGTTCAATGGAATTGACGGAGGCACAGCTTCTTGCAAAATGTTGTCGCTTTCCTTTTCAGAAATTGTTCCTTTTAAACGTGCATCTCTAAAGAGTAGGAACCGAGGCACAGTCTCAGCTTCAGAGTCAGCAATTCCCTCCTGGACCCACCGGTCATACGGAAGAGGCAGTGGGACCCTCTTACAATGATTGCCGTGGACCCGATGTTTCTTTCCTTCTACTCGAACGGCAGATCTGGTCGAGAGAAGAACTAGATGAGGGCCGGTCCACCGGGGCTGGTCATTCTTTGTTCGCTGGAAGTTCTTGACCAGCACGTAGGATCCAGGATCGATAGGATGCCCTGGAGCTTCGGAGGCCTGAGGTAGAATGTCGTGGACCTGTTGGTGTAAAACACGCAATTTAGCCGTCAATTCATAGAGATAATCAAGCAGTACAGGGTGCTCTATTTCGCTAAACCTGGTGGGCCTTGGCACTCCCCATATGTTGGCCGGGCGGCCGAACACAATTTCATGTGGACTAAGTCCCACTCCAGAGTGAACAGTCATTCTTGTTGATAGGAGTGCCAAGGGCAGGGCGTCAGGCCATTTAAGACATGTGCTTGCTTGAATCTTGGCCAGTTTCAATTTTAGCTTGCCGTTATAGCACTCTACTAATCCAGCTGATTGGGGGTGATTTGCAGCGTGGAACTTCTGTTGTATGCCTAGCCCTTCACACACTCTCTTCATCACTCGACCCACAAATTCACTCCCGTTATCACTCCAAACCATTCTAGGCATTCCAAACCTAGGGAAGAATTCTTTGACAAGGGCTGTGGATAAGGCAGTGTTGTCCTTAAAGGAATACGCTTCCACCCACCTGGAAAAGGCACAAACAACAACGAGTACGTATTTCAAATTGGTGCACCTTTCCATGTGGATGAAATCTAGCTGCAAAACCTCGAACGGATACGTTGGAGGCGCAAAATGACCAGCTGGAGTTGGGGTTCCCCTACCAGGATTGTACTTCAGACACACCATACAATTCTTGACCACATTCTCTGCACACTTAGGGATCCCACTATTTTGCCATACTGGAGCCAGCAATTTACAAATCCCTTTCACACTGATGTGAGCCATTCCATGAGCCATTGTCACCACTGCAAGCACATACGCATTGGGTAGCAACCATCTCTGATGCTCTGACAATTTGACCCAACAACCATTCGCATCCAATCTACCCTTACTTTCTCTCCATTCATTTACCTCTTTCTCTGTGGCTTAAGCTTGGATGGACTTCACACTCTCAATCGTATCTTCACACATACCAATATCACCAATCCATCTCGCAGGGCCTGCAACATACATTCGACTCATTACATTCCTTGCAGTTTCTTTTGCAACTTCATCCGCAAACGCATTCCCACGACCAACATCATCCGTAACCTTTTTGTGTGCACTGCATTTCACAATCGCAACTTGTAGTGGCAAGGTCAGTGACTCGAGAAGCTCATTCACTAACTGACCATGCTGGATCTTAGCACCATGCGACGTCAGGAACCCACGTTCACGCCACAATCGTCCAAAATTGTGAGCCACGCCAAAGGCGTATTGGCTGTCCGTGTACACATTCACTCGCTTTCCTTTCACCAACACACACGCTCTTGTAAGTGCAATCAATTCTGCTGCTTGTGCTGAATTGTGTGGGATACGTGCAGTTTCAACAATCGTATGCAAAGTTGTCACAGCATATGCTGCAGTCGTATCACCATTCGGCAACTTGAAACACGAACCATCAATCCATAAAGTACCATCACATTCAGGAAGAGGAGTGTCTTGTAAAGCTAATCTCCCTTTCGTTTCTTCTTCTGTCCTAAAGCAGCAGTCATGTTCTTCGACCTCATCTGTCTCCACTGGAATGGGCAATAACGTGGCTGGGTTCAGTGTATCGCACCTCTTTATGTGTACATGACTCGCTAACAGAGTCAGCTCATAACTTGACAATCGAGCACTAGTTAAGTGCTGTGTCCTTGTTCTGTTTAACAAAATGTCTACTGCATGTGGTACCATGACGATTAACATATTATTCATTACTAACCCAGCAGACTGTCGAATACAAACGGCTGCTGCCGCAGTGGCCCTCAAGCAACTCGGCAACGCCTTAGCTACCGGATCTAAAGTCGCCGAAAAGTACGCGCATGGACGCTGTTTGTCCCCAAAAGACTGTGTCAGAACTGATAATGCACAACCTTCTTTCTCATGGACATACAATGTAAAAGGCTTACAATAGTCGGGGGTACCCAACACAGGAGCCTAACACAATGCATCACGTAATTCGGAAAAACTTCTCTGACACTCCTCAGACCACGGAATGGCTTTCGGTGTATCCTTGCAAGTTAATGCCACCAAAGGTTTGGCCAACAAGGAAAAATTTGGTATCCGTTGTCTGCAATATGATGTAATGCCCAAGAAAGCACGCACTTCTCTCTGTGTCATTGGGACACTCAATTTTGCAATTGCCTGAATTCTTTCTGGGGTCAGTTTCCTTCCCTCCTTCGATAAGAGGTGACCTAAGTAGGTCACTTCTTGTCGACAATATTGCAACTTTGAAAGAGAGACTTTGTGGTGCAGATCACATAAATGACGCAACAATGACAAAGTGCCTTGTTTGCAAATCTCCTCAGTATCTGCAGCGACCAGCAAATCATCGACGTACTGAATAAGAGTAGCGCCATCGGGTAAAACAATCGTGTCAAGCTGTGATTTCAGAGCCTGACTGAATATTGATGGACTTTCACAGTAGCCCTGAGGAGCGTGTTTGAAGCGGAAGCTTCGGCCTCCTAAATTGAATCCAAAAATATCTCTGCTCTCCTCGGCAATCGGGATGCTGAAGAAAGCATTCTTCAAGTCAATCACGAGAACCAAGTGGCTGAAGCTGGAATCATAGTCAACAGGGCAGTGATATCAGGAACAACTGGAAACTGTGGCACAACAATCTTATTCACCTCTCTAAGATCAATCACGAACCTATAGACAGGTGGTTGGGAAGGATCAGTACGCTTTAAAACCGGCAGAACAGGACTGTTACAAATGTTGCCTGCTGTCTCTTCAATGACATCTTTCTCAATCAGATCATAAATGATTGCTAACAACGCCTTTTCACCTTTGCTAGAGATCTTATATTGGGGAATACGCGGCATTCTAACATTGGCTTTCAATGTTATAACATATGGCGCTATTTCCAAGAGACCCACATCATTAGAGCCAGTAGCCCAAAGTATATCTGGAAGAGAAGACAATTCTGTTGGAAGTTTTTCCCTTGACAAATACATTGGAGAAACCACTTTCTTACCCAGTGTAAGTTGTACTCCCGAAGGAGAACAGTACAAAGTCGCATATAATCTCTTTAACAGATCCAATCCCAACAAGTTTTCACCACAACCTGTTGTAAGAATGAGGGGTGCTTCTAATTCACATGGCCCGACAGAAAGGGACATAGGACTAGAAATCGGGTTCCTAACCGGGGCGCCAGAAAAACCTACTGAAACATTCATTTCGCCAGACAAAGGTGCGCCAGGGAGTTTTGAGTGCATAATAGAACTCTTGGTAGCACCAGTATCCAACAGAAAAGGTTCTGACACACCCAATGTAATCACCTCAACATAAGGTCCATTCTGATCTACTGGAACTGAAACAACTCCCTCTCTTTGTCCATGGCTGTCCTAGCAATCGTTACCCTCCGTATTCTCATTTTCTGCATAGTAGTCATCAGCATAGTACTGAGCTGTCCTAGAGAACGCGTTATTCTGCTGGTTAAAGCTATTCATAGAATTCTGAGACGGGAAAGAAGGAGCGTTCTGGGGGAAATTTCCACAACCCCTACCTCTAGGGGCTTGCTGAACACCTCGACCTCTTACACCAGAAACACCATTCATACGCCGTAACAAAGCCGGACAACTATTCTTGAAATGACCCTCTTCCTTGCAATACGCACACTGATTGGGTCCATACGGTAAACGTGGTTGAGAAGACTCGTTTCTTTGCGAGTTTCTCGAATACTGCTGGGGTTGCTGATAATCGTGCTGACTGGCAGTACGAGGTGGATAAGCTTGCTGCAGAAGGACTTTAGTTTTCAATTCTTTAGTCTTTTTATCTGCCTTCTCTAACTCATCTTTATGCCTATTCTCATAGTACTGGGCCGTGGCTAAAATCTGCGCTGACGTGGAAACAGCCCATGCACTCTCAGAATCCTTCAACTTATTACATAGTTCAGGAAGCAAATTATGCACAAATTTGTCAACAAACAATCTCTGGCCACCCTCGGTAGCCATATCCTGACCACTATGATCGACGAAGGTCTCTTCGAACCGCGTGAAAAAGTCAGACACAGTCTCATCTTTCTTCTGTTTGCACGCAGACAACTTGTACCAATTCACACGCAATTCAGGCATTAAAGTCTTCATATACACGATAATTCTACCAGGAAGCTCTGCTACTAAAGGCTCGGGCTTAGCACCACTAACTTGTCTAGCATCAGCAGCAGCAATATTAACCCATGTGTCACCTAATTCTTGATCATGATCTGCATGACGAATCTTTCCCCATAAAGGCTGTGGAACAACATTTCCAAACAACATGTCTACATCGGCTAAATTCATGATACATGAGCTTGCAGTTTGTGATAACTCCTTATAATACCCTGCAGGATTTTTACTGGGATCAGGCAATGTCTGTTTGAGCGCCAAAACCTCAGATCTCTTCCAAGGAACATGTACCCACACACGCTGAAAATGCGGCGGAATGGCTGGATTAGCATTTGCATCACCTTCCCTCCAAACTGGGGGAACCTCTCTCATGGGATACTGTCGCGCCTTTTTTCTACCTGGTGCGTCATGCTCAGACAGTGATCGAGAATTGCTCCCCTTACTCCTATAAGACAATAATGTCGCAACCGCTTGTTCAACATCGGCGCCTACAATCATGCCCTCCGAGAACTTGAACCGCACACGGAATAATTCAGGCATGTCGTGTTCTGGATCATTTCCCTCCAAATCTTCACAGAGAAATACACACATTTGTTCAAAAACATATCTCTGCGTAGATGCTTCCCACTGACGGAAGACTTCCATGACGGACTGAACGTCATATCTTACAGTATTGATAACCCATTTTCGCGCTAGATCATTCAGTATTTCCCTCTCTTGATAGTTAGGCAGTCGACTCCACAACGGTCTTCGTTCTGTGTTAGGGGTCGTATTAGGCGACCCAAAGAAAGGTGAGAAAAGATCAGTGACAGTGTTTGCTACTCTCTGCCGAACAGAAGGAGAAACTGACGGAAAGGCAGATACGCCAGAAAAGACAGGCTGATGTAAAGCAGAGATGGAGGCAGTAGCAGAGGGAGCATTAGGATAAGCAGTTGGAGCAGTAGGCAAAGTCGTAAGAAAAACAGATGGAGTAGGTAGCAAAGGCGGCGGCCCTTGAGAGGGCTGCGCCGGAGGAGTAGGAACCAGCTGAAGAGGAGCTGGTGATTGTGGTAGAACCTGTGGTCCAACAATAGGGGGTTGTACAACCAAAGGCTGCTGTGGTGCTGTAGCACTTTGCGCATATGGAGGTGGTGAACTCAGTAAATGGGACATTAAAGGATCCTTATCAAGTTCTTCTTTTGATCCTCGTCCTTTACGAGGCAGAACTGGGTAGCATTTATCTACCGCTAACTTCCTACTTCTAAGCGTTTGTTCATTCTCTTGCTCTTCCTCATTATCCCTGAATGCTACGGCGGCTTGCACCATTGACATACCTTGTTTATTTTTCTTTGCTAATTTCATTTTTTTCTGTTTTGCTTCCTTGCGCCATAGGCGAAAGGAGTCAAACATCGCCGGCCGGGCTTTCTTCTAGGAAAGTTTTACCTCTAGATTATCTAAAATCTCTGTGTCGAAGCTACCATATTGGGGCCATTTTAGAACACCATCCTTTCTGGTGTATCGGATCCACACTTCATTATATGTGATAGGGCCTACGCCATGCTTCACATTGAGCTCATATGTTGGAGTTCCAATCGGAGGAACCGGACACAAGTCCTCCAATCGGGAGTCCCTATTACAACCAAGACAAAACAAATTTCCAAGTCTGCTAAGACCAGGCATCTTCGCTCTCTAGTCTAGCTTCAAACTTCAAAGGATTATCGAATACGATAGTCTCGTGAATATACGAGTCCTTCGGCTTTGGCACTTGCAAGTTCCAAATCAAAGCTATCCCAAAGAATATCAAACTAAGAACCAAAACTAAGGACTGGGAGACGCTCCACTTATACTTAACTGAAGTATCGATGATCGATGACGTCACCAGAAGACTCGTCTATCGTTTCGCTGTACCAATCATCAAGGGTGCAAAACAGGGCGATAGTCAGGGCAGCAGTCCTTCGTAGCCGTCGGGACGCAGGGAACTTCGCAGCAAAGACCTTCGGAACCACGTCGACATACAGGGGTGGCTGAAGTGGCTGGCCGTCCTCTACAATTTTCACCCGAAGCTCCTCACGAACCTCTGGCTTGGACCGAATCCGTTGATACCGCCCAACGTTGGGCGCCAACTGAGGTACCGGGTTTTTATGGACCCGGCGGTGCCAGGGAGAACACCCAAAGACCTCGAGTCCTTCCTGTTCTGGACCACAGAAACACAGAGTCTTCTAGGTGATGTCAAGGATCGAATTTATTGGCTGCAACCAGTAACAGGTATCCTAGAAGTACAACAGCATGTAGGTTCTCAGGAGACTGCTCGTTTTTACAGAACCAGCCTCTTCTCTTTATACTAAATATTATGCCTCAGGCAAGAATTCCTTGTTTTACAGTTTGGCCATATACATATTTTCATTACAAAGAAAAAGCAGAATCATGATGACAAGCCCACATTTCAGTTTGTCCAGTTCGTGATAGATTACCCGGCAAGGCCCAGAACTTTCATCAGATATCGACGGACCCCCAATAAAATCGGGCACCTCCTCCTTGTACAACAGGTCATAAAGAAGAAACAGGGACAGGTGTGTGTGAGATTAGCTATAGCTTGTATGCGATGAACGGTTTATGACATGTTGTGCCTTGATACTAATCTCGTTCGGCCATTGGGAAAGGAACTGCCCGAACAGGTTTGGCTTGAGGCAGTGGAGTCAGCTCGCCCAGGTCACAGAGGAGTCAGCAAAGGTGTACGTGTCCTTTTAGATCGAATTCGGCCTTGGTCGTTTTGACTATGTAAGGGCAATCACAAAATGGATGCCGCTCACAAAATGGAACCCGAGGGTTCAAGACAGAAACTACGATTTCAGGGTGATTTCGTCACTCGATCATGACGCAAATGGTTAGGTATAGTATCTCAATCATTACCGGTCTGCCAATACCAAAATCGTCATGATATGATGATATTTTTGACACGAGTGTAGAGCTTCGGTACCACACAATAGCAGGGTCCATATTTTTCAGTACCACAGGATCCTCTCTTTCTGAGGTTATTCAGTTCCTTCTTTCTTTGGCCCAGCAGGGCTCTGCTCTGGGCTCTCTCAAAGGCTATCTGGTGGGCATTTTTGCTTTTCTTTGGCTACCAGATCAGCTCTCTTTATTGAAGTCCTCTATTGTAATTAGGTTCTTTAAAGGCATTATTCACCTTTTTCCTCCATCTCCTTTCATAATGCCTCTGTGGGACTTGAACCTGATCTTGACTTACCTTATGTGCGCTCCCTTCAAGCCTCTTCACAACTGTCCTCTTCATCTCCTCACTCTGAAGACTGCATTCCTTGTTTCCATTTCCTCAGCTCGCAGAGTGAGTGAGCTTCAGGCTCTTTCTTCTAAGCCCCCTTTCTTATATGTGCATCCGGACAAAGTGGTGCTCAGGCGAGACCCTCGTTCCTGCCTAAAGTCGTTACTCCTTTACACATTGGACAGACTATCACTCAGCCCACCTTTTTCCCACTTAGGCACCCTTCAAAAGAGAGAAGAGACTCCACCTACTGGACCCGAAATGTGCGTTATCTTTCTACCTTGACCGCACTAAAGATTTCCGGGTGGACAATCAACTCGTCATTGGTTACGTGGGTGCTAAGGGAGGCAGGCTACCCAAAAGCGTACCATTTCTTGATGGATTGTCCTTCGTATAAACATTTATTACGCTTTTGCGAAAAGGGAACCTTTAGTGGTGCTGCGGGCTCATTCCACTAGAGCGACGACATCAACTACTGCTTTGTCACTTGGCGTCCCACTTACTGACATTTGCAGGGCGGGCACATAGGCATATATGCACACGTCTACCAGACATTACTGCCTGGAAAGTCCATTCCGGAGGGACGGCTACTTTGCCCGATCTGTCCTCCAGGACTCTCTGATGTGAACTTGGTTCACAGACCCTCCTCAGGGATAGTATTGCTGGGGTATCTATTCTAAGGTAAGGATTCTATAAAGAACTGTCTCTTTTGAGATGAAGTTACTTACCTTCGGTAATGATGTATCTATAAGAGACATAGGTTAGTTATAGATTCCTTACCGCCCTCCCCGCTCTCCGAACTGATTTCCAGGGACAGGTGCTCCCTTACAAGGCCCTAGTTATGGCGTACCAGTGGTCAGTGTCTTTCATGGCTCTGTGCTTCTGGTGTGGAAAGTCGTGTCAGAACCGACATCAGTGCGCAGGGGCGGAGTCTATATAGGCACCGCAACGTCATCCCGGAGACCACAACACCGACGACCAACGCCACTTGCCGACGCTCAGAGGTACTGCTAAGAGAAATTTGTCCGGATCCAGTCTGACGCCTGGGAGTAATTCTAAGGTAAGGAATCTCTAACTAACCTATGTCTCTTACAGATACATCGTTACCAAAGGTAAGTAACTTGTTCTTTACCATCTTTGTGCCAAAGTCACACCTGACTCCTTGACAGTGGCTCCCTTTCATTATAGCCATCCAAGACACAATGCTATTATGGGCCATTCCTCCACTTCAGTGAGTCTAGGACATTTGGGCAATGATTCTGATGCTTCAGCTTGCAGCTTGGGTCTCAATGAAAGTTTCTCTGGGGTCTCCTGGCCTCCTCAATCCTGCTTGTGGGCCATAACAGGTGGCACATGTGGGCTCAGTAAGGGAATTTGAAGCCTCAGTGGGCTCAACACCAAGAAATTCTATCTGATACCATTCAGGTGCCAGAGGAGACTGCAAAAGACCTGCATTGGTGGGTGCTCAACCAACTGAAATTAGACCAGCGGCAGACAGGGTTGGAGAGGTCTTCAGAGAGAGATGGAGATCAGAGGACTCTGGTCCTAAGCTAAAACTTGTCTTCACATCAGTCTGTTGGAGCTACGAGCAATTCATGTGGTGCTAAAGGCTTTCCTTGCCATGATCAAGGAGGAACAAGTACAGGGACTCATGGATAACACAACTGCCTTGTGGTAGTGCAACAAACAGGGTCGAGTGGGGTTGTGGGTTCTGTTTTTAGAATCTCTACATCTTTGGAAGTGCCTTAGCTATTAATGCAGATCTCAGATCGTCAAACACTTAGCCGATCTTTAATCGTGAGGGCGGATGAACTCAGCCGGCATTACCTAGCTGATCACAAATGGCATTCATCCTCAGAGGACGTACAGGGCATCTTCGAACAATTTAGATTATCCTGCCTTGCTCTGTTTCCCACCGCAGAGAATGCAAAGAGTCCAGAGTTTTGCTCGCTGTGTTCCCAAGGCAGTCCTCCCCCGGAGATCCTTTTCACCTACATTGGGGCTCATGACTTTTTTAAGCCTATCTGCCTCTACCTCTCCTGCCCAGAGTACTCAAGAAGATCAGTAAGGAGAGACTGTGCCCAAGTAATCCTCATGGCTTCGGACGGAGACCGGTCTCTCCTGGCGTCTGGCCATGAGCATTGGTTCTCCATTCTGGTTGCTCCTTTGAGAGAATCTACTGTTGCAGCAACAGGATCGGTTCTGCACCCGAACCTGCTCAACATAAACCTCCATGCATGGAGATTGAGCGACAGCAACTGATACCATACAATCTCCCTCCTAAAGTAGTTGGTGTAATCCTGCAGCCAGGCGTCCTTCCACAAAAACTGTTTATGGTGGACCCTGGGAGAAGTGTGTGGTAGTATGGTGTTCTTTCTATCATGTCCAAACCATACAAGCTTCCCTTTCTGATAGTCACTTGTTCCATTTGTCATTGGCCCAGCAAGGCCTTGCGGGGCTACAGTTAAGGGTTATTTAGCTGCCCTTTCAGCCTTTTTATGTTTACTAAATCAACCCTCTCTCTTAAATCACCTGTTGTGATGTGTTTCTTAAAGGGGTTAATTCATATATTTCCTCCTATCCCATTTGTAATGCCAGAGTGGAATTTTAATTTAGTTTTAACCTACCTAATGTGCTTGGCCTTTGAGCCTATGCACAGTTGTCCTTTACAGTTACTGACTTTAAACGCTGAGGGACATATTATCAATGAAGTGGCGAAGAGAGGCGATAGCCTTCTTGGCTTTTTCGCCTCTCTTCCCCACTTCGGAAACACTAGGCTGCACCATATTACCAAGGATATGGTGCAGCCTGGAGTTTTTCCTGCGATAAGTTACACAATTTCTCCCCAGCGCAGGCACCCTTGCACCAGAGTGCAAGGGTGTCTGTGAGTTTGTTTATGTGTAGGAAGCAGTTCCTTCCTACACATGCTTTTTCCATGTGTGCTGCACATGAGATGCTGCAACATCTCATGCATCCAATGTGTGGTGCAAGATCTGTGTAAATACCGATGAACTCAGCACTTTTCTTACTCAAGGGTCCTAACTGTTCCAAGTAAGGGCAGCATTAACACATGCCTTCAGTTAGCGTCAATCTGTTGCTATAATCGGACATCACTAGCCAGTGAGTCGTTTAAGTGTCTTTAATTTAAAAAACGATAGGAACTGATCTTAAGGGAAACTGAGGCGAGGTCATGGACTGGTGTCGGAGCCATTGGTGTGCCTAAAATGAGCAAAATATTCAGTTTTTTTTTTTACATTTCATTTAACTGTACACTTGGTTAAAATATATATATATAGTTTTTCACTGAGGGGTTCTGAATGACTTCGAATAGGCAACAAGAATAATGCTCAAGTTAACTAAGATGTTGCCCAGAAATCCAGAGGTCAAACACTACTCTGTAATTCACTTTTTACCTGTCTATAACTTTATTTTATGAATGCCCTCTCTTTAAAGATCATCTGCCCCACTTTCAGCTGCTAAACAGGGGCAGAAGAATTATGAGAAAGCCAAACATATGTTGGTATCGCCTCCTGAGCCAAATGTGGGAAAAACAACCTTATCTTCCATCCTTAACCAACCCCCACCAGCTTCCCTGCTTTCCTCCTTCTGCTGTGCTTTCTGCATCTGAAAGAAACAGGTTAGTATTAGATTCCTTACCTTAGAATATCCCCAGGCGTCAGACTGGATCCGGAAACTTTTGCGTAGCAGTACCCCTGCGCGTCGGTAGGCGTCGTCTGCGGCTCCGCGTCCGTCGTCGGCGTCGTTGGCGCCGGGATGTCGTAGCTGGGGTAATTAGACGCCGCCCTCGCGCGCTGACGTCAGTTCTTTTTTCCGCGCCAGCAAGCGCTGATCCGGAAAAAGTGGTACCCATAGTAAATTTTTGACTAACCTTTTTCGATCATTTTTGATCCTTTCGAAGTCTTTACGACTCCGACGGTGCCGGTAGGGATGCCCGGGTTTAAAACCTGCGCCGACTGATGTTGGTTACCGACCCCCATCGCCGGTGCCTTCACTGTCTGGGCGTTGACCACAACGACAAGGACTGCCCGACTGCCGAGCCCTGACGTCCAAAGCTAGGTGGGAGCGGTCCTGCAAGCGGCTCGAGCTCCGGCAGTCGGCCCCGCGCTGCCCGAAGTCCCGGTCCGGACGGAGGTTGAGGGACCGGTCGCGGGGTCGGAGCCACCATAGCTCCGGGAGTCGTCACTGGTCTTCGGGCTCCTCAGGTAAGCACAAGAAGTCGAAGAGACGTCATCGCTCTTCCGACTCCCCCCGACGCTCGCGCGATGCGGCCGGGGGTTCGGGTGACACCGCCCACGCGGCTCCGTAGGAGTCGCAGGCGTCGCGGCCTGCTTCATACCCACCAGTCCCTGGGCAGCACGCGACTCCGGAGGAGATCGAGCACTTCCTCATGGCCATGAGGTCGTTCACTTCCCCGTCGGGTTCCACAGCACCATCGGGCCCAGCGGCCCCGACTGGGGCCCCTAGCGGGTCGGGGGCTTCGGCCCCGACGCCCTCGGGTGCTTCGGCCCCAGCGCCGCCGGCGACTTTGGTCCCGGCACCGCAGGGCCCCAATGGATCCGGTTCCGGGTCGTCGCCGGTCAACCTGACGACCTCACCGGCACCGACCATCAGGGTGTCACCTCCGGCGCCGCCTCCGGGTGACGCCGTCCCCGATGCCTCCTACAATTTGGTTCCGGTGCCGGAGCGGCGCCGCTTGGAGATTTCTACTTCAATGAACCGGCCCCATCCTTTGAACCTGAATATCAGGAGATGGGTGACGAGCAGTATTGGGAGGTGTCTGAGGACCCTCTGGCACAAGAGTGTCAGTCTCAACAGGACTGGACAGGTGAGCTTGGGAATGCCAGTGGTCTGGACACTTCGCCAGACACTGATTTTGTCTCCCCTCCAACCGTGGCTTCGGAGGAAGGGGCTACCTACAGTGTGGTGCTGGTGAGGGCAACCAAGGCCTTGAGCCTGGAGCTCCCCACCGCGGCCGTGAGGACTAACCTCCTCACTGATGTCCTTAAACCGCAGGCAAGTTCGGCTGAGCCTCTGCTGCCGTTTAATGGGGCCTTGACAGACGTTCTTTAGGGCACTTGGTCCAGGCCCGGTACAGGTCAGCCTGTATATAGTCAGTCAGTCAAAATTCTTTATTGCGATAACTTAATATCATACAAAGACAATGGCATAAAATCACAAACAACAAATACCATGAATAAAAACAGTTAAAAAACATTTAAAAAACATTTTAGTTAAAATCATTGTACACCATATTACATTTCATAGATAAAATATTAGTACAAGCTACGAGGTACTAAAGTGCAAAGTGCTAAAATGCAGAAAAGGTTGCAAATTTTCCTAGGTGTGTCCCCACATGGATAATAGAGTGAGGTAACTACAAGCCCTGTTACAATATAATCTAAGATTCTTGACCAAAAATTACCAGCAGCCAGACTAGTTGATATGCGAGTCTGGACTACAAAAGGAGGTAGGCACATTTTTAAGTCTGATGTTCCTGCTTCTTATAGCTCTCACCAGGAAACTTGCCACATAAAACATGATCCTGGGAGTTTGTAACATTTGTAAGTAAATAAGAGCAGGTCGGACTAAGATAAATCCTGCTTCCTTGAGTATAGGTACAAGAAACAACTTCCGAGCATCGTTATAATAACTGCAGAACATTATAAAATGCATTGTACTTTGCTCAGAAAAATGATCACAAGAACAGGGCGGAGCCTTTTCAGGGGTGCTCCACACAGGATAAAAACCCAAATTAAAATGAATCAAATTAAGTCGAAAACGAGTTAAAATGAACCTGTGGTAGGGATGAGTCACCACGTTGAGGTAGTTGTCAGGATCAATGGGTATAGCCAGCAAAAGACTGGCCCTGACACAGGGTTTCTTCAGCTCGGTTTCTTCCCTCTCCAATAAAAGGAGCTCCTTCATAGCCACCTTGGTGTAAACGACGTCTTTGGATGTTATAGAGTCAATGACAGAGTATAGTTCGGACTTCCCCAACCTAGAAAAGCTATCCTTGATATACATCAACCACCCAATCCTATGTACGTTATCTAGAGTCAAACAGTCCCTCATTATGGTATGATTTAGGGGGATTTCAGTATTAAGCCACATCTTGAGCCAAGCGATTAAGGGTGCTGTTTTAATCAAATCTGCGATGTAGCCTTCCCCTAATTCCAGATGGACGGTATAGGACGGGGTTGACTGTGGGACACCCAAAACAGATCTAAAAAATTTGTTTTCCGCTGTCTGAATGGGATCAACTCCCTTATAACCCCACAATGAGCCACCATATGATGCAACTGAGATGCATTTAGCTCTATATATTTTACTGATAGCTGCAATTGGCCTACCCCCCAGTTTTTTAGAAAACCCATGGAGGGCAGCGGAAGTTCTGGCCAGCGTGGCTACTCTGCTTTTTACGTGGGGACCCCAACTACCTTTCTCATCAAAGGTGATCCCCAGGTAGGGGAAAGAGGTGACGCGAACAAGCTTTTCCTGGCCACAGAAAAAGGTTTTGTGGAAAGATTTCCTTGAGGCCCGGCCCATAAGCATAACCTGAGATTTTTTCGCATTTATTTTCAGGTCTAAGGAACCCATGAAGGATTCAAAGGCGTCCAAAAGTCGTTGAAGCCCCACCCCTGTTCGAGCAAGTAGAACCGCATCGTCTGCGTACAGAAGAACTGGTATGCCCTGTTCCCCTGCACGTGGGATGTCGCTTGTAACGCCCCTTAGGGCGGGCTCTAGAGCGTTCACATAAAGCGTGAACAGTAGTGGTGCCAATATGCATCCCTGTCGGACTCCCCTTTCAGATGCAAACACGTCAGTGCACCTTCCGTTAGTGGAGACTCTAATTTTGGCAGAAAGGCCAGAGTGGAGGTCAGCCAGTAAATTGACTATGGATCTGTCCAGGCCCATGTCAACTAGTTTACCCCAGAGCTTAGATCTATTAACCATATCGAATGCAGAGGAGAGGTCCATGAACCCTAGGTACATGGACCCATCCTTGGCTCTGGTATATTTCTCAATCAGTAGATGAAGGTTGAGACACTGGTCCAGGGTACTTCTCTTGGGTCTGAACCCATATTGCACATTGCTCAAGATATTATTCTCTGAGGCCCAATCATTCAGTTTCGCTAATAAGACTCTCCCTAGAATCTTAACTGAGGAGTCTATCAGTGAAATGGGCCTGTAGCATGCGGGGTCCTGCCTATTTCCTTTTTTAAAAACAGGAATAATTGTTGATGTTTTCCATGACTTAGGAATGTTGTCACGGTTTAAAGCATTGAAAACCCTGCAAAGCAGTCTTGACCAGAAGTTAGGGAAGCTTTTAAAGGCATCAGCAGGGACCCCATCTGGTCCCAGTGCCTTTTTGGTCAGAGTGCAATCAATAGCAGCTAAAACTTCCTCAACTTCAAAGAGCAAGTGATTTCCTGATATAATAGTAGACGCTTCCTGTGCACCATTCTCGACATGAAGATGGTCTGAGTATATGTCTCTGAAGTGTTTAATCCAGTCCTCATCTGGGATATTGGTTTCTAGGGGAGAGTTATCCTCGCCTGTAAGAAGGGGTTGGCTAACAATCCTCCAGAACTCACCACTGTTTTTTATTATGGCTGGATCTGTGAGTTGTGCCCAGGCTTCATCTTTAAGCTGTTTCTTCCTGTCTGCAATGGCTTTTTTATATAAAGCCCTGCTAGTCCTGATGAGGTCACGAACTTTTGGATCGGTTTTAAGAGCATTAAGCAGTGCAGAATGTGCTAGGGAGCAACTGTGATCAAACCATCTTTTAAGAGGTTTCATTTTGGGTTTACTGATCACAGAGAGCCTACCGTTTATCTTTCTACATATACTGCTAAATGCAAGGATCACTTCCCCATCATTAGCTTCACTAGATAGACACACTCCAACCTCTTCCTCTGCCTCTAATAGAATTTCTTGAACAAAGGGTTCTGGGATTATACTGTCCCATTTCAGTCTACGTCTTTGGTCCTTAACTTTAAGTGAACTATCTTTATGACAAGGACCATGGTTTCGCCCTAAAAGTTCACTCTCTACTAGATCCAAAGAAACTGGATTATGGTCACTAAAGGCGGATACCACAGTTCTATACATTAAAACCTTGGATAAAAAACATGCAGAAATAAAAATATAATCAATGATAGAGCCATTGTCTGAGCCCTTAAAAGTAGGGGCCCTGACCCCACCCCCCCCCCTCCCCACAACTGGATTCGTATAGGTTCCATCTTGCGAGGAAGTTTTCAAGACAGTCCCCCTGTTTGTTATGCTCAAGATGGACCATTGCCCAATTAGGAGGGGAATCTGTGTCATCGCAAACACACACAAGTAAGCAAGGGTGTATATTAAAATCCCCTAGGAAGATGATTTCAAATGCATTAACATATTCACTATAGACTGACAGAAAATCATCCAATCTACCTAGACTATATGACGTACAGTCGGCAGCATTGGAATTATAAAAATTAATAAACAAGATGTTGGGGGATTCCGCTCGAGACAATTCAACAATAAGACAATGCTCAGATCCTGAGTCACATTTCTTGAGGCAACCCTTGATATCAAGTTTAAAGAGGCTAATCAGGCCTCCCTTCGCTCTTCCTGCTGAGCTAGCCACAGCAGGGATACAGAAGTAACTATAGCCATCAGGAGAAAAAGTGTTGTTTGTGTCCCAAGTTTCCTGTAAAGCGATAATGTCATACTTAGATATAAAATTTAACCATATTACATTATCTGCTTTTGTCTTAATGCCTGCGATATTCCAAGTAAGAAGGCTAAAAACAGGCACATTATTCCCAGACTGTACAGAATATTCTGACTGAAGTCAGTCGTTGTGGTCTAAAAAGGATAGGGGTGCAAAACGATTGGACAGTAAGAGAGGTTGAGCAAAAGGATTCTGAAACCCTTGGGGTACTGGTTGATTTACAGTGTTGCAAGTATGTTCAAAACCCCATCTGTGGTGTAAATCAGAATTAGAATCCAACCAAAGGCTGGTGTTTTAGGGTATGTAACATTCTGTTGCTCACCATAAAAGAATTTTAAGGTTAATGGTACAACAGAGCCCTGCCTACGTTGTGGTGGGAGTAAGTTAATAAGAATGTTAGGTAACACACCTGTGTGTGAAAAGCTTACTGCCACACAATCCCCCTTGAATTTTTTGGGGCGATTACCCAGCCATGGAACCCTTTTAGCGGTTTTGATCTCTTGAGCTAACTGCTGACCACCCCCTGGAGCTAATCTCATGTTAGTTGTAAGCCACTGTAGGGCTTTGTTAGACAGGGAGGAAGGGGATTCTTCAATGCCGGCTTCTAATGGTGGTACATTAGCCAGAACTAGAACAACAGGAGAAGCTTCAACTATAAATTGAAGAGGGTCGGTTGGCTGAGCATGTACAGGGGGTATCTCAACCGTTAAAGGACCGTCCCCTCTGTTAATATCAGAACCACTAGTTTTTTGGTCAGGAAGCTGGGGTGGTGGATTATTTGGGGCAACAACTGTGTTCTCCCCCTCTTGATCGTCATCTTCCCGCTGTTATTACCCATGTTTGACACTATTGTCATGACACTGTCAACCCCCTCAGTTAGTTTGCTCATCTGCCCTCCCAATTTTTTAACTTCAGATTGTAGTTTGTCAATCTTAGAAAGCAATGGTTTAACAATGGATTTAATTTTCATATCTATTAACTCAGCAAATCTGTCAAATAAGTCCTCATCAAGACTGACGATAGGCTTGGCTCTTCCCCCTCCGGCTTCCTTAAGAGGAGCTTTTGGGGTGTTTACCCTCTTCCTCCTAGTCCCAGATCTTAGTCCCCCCCCGCCTAGGCGGGTTTTTAGTTTTCCCAGAATCCGGGCGGGAAGGTAGTTCAGTGGTTGAAATATCTTCATCTGTAGGGGATGCAAGAATTTCCTGGTCCTCATCACTGTCAGATTTATTTCCAAGGTCCACTATAAGAACCTCAGAACCAGATCCAGATGGTACATTGCCATTCAAAGGGCCGGATTCCTGTGTTGTAGAACAGTTAAAACAAGCATCAGGGAAAGTCTGCAAGGACACTGAGTCCTCAGGTGAGGGGGTTAAAGAGGGGGACAAGCAGTGTAAGTCAGGTGACTGACTAAGTCCCAAAGATTCTCTCCTTTGTGAGTTAATTATTTCCACTGTTTGCACCAAATAGTTCTTCATGGTGTTAGCTGGTGGTGCAGAACCCTTTTTTGACATTATAGGAAATATAGCAGGGTGCCTGGACTCCTATGAGTACACAAAGGGCTATTGCCAACAAAACAGTCTTACTTGGTCTGTAGAATGCCTCGTGTGCCTCTAGCAGGGTTTCTGGCCCTGCCCCTGCCTCCTCCTGCCGATAAGGGCCGTAGAGGGCCCGCCATTTGCCCGGGCTTCGCCCCAGGCGTCCCGCTCGTGTCCCGCGACGCGGGGGTGCTCCTCCTTTTCAGCGTCTCTGTTGGCGCTCACAGGGCGCTGCCGCGTCACTCAGACGCGCCGCCTCGGTGCCTGCCGGGATTTGGAGTCTCCCGGAGCGGCGGCGCGGAGTCCGATGTCCCTTGACTCTTGGCGGTGGCGGCGGTGTGGGCAATAGCTTCAGCCTTCCTCTGTGGGCGTGTGAGAGGTAAGTAAATCTGACTCTCGGCGGTGGCGGCGGATTTGTAATGGTCTCCCCCGCTCTGCCGGGGTGCTCCTCCTTTTCAGCGTCTCTGTTGGCGCTCACAGGGCGCTGCCGCATCACTCAGACGCGCCGCCGCGGTTCCTGCCGGGATTTGGAGTCTCCCGGAGCAGCGGCGCGGAGTCCGATGTCCCTTGACTCTTGGCGGTGGCGGCGGTGTGGGCAATGGCTTCAGCCTTCCTCTGTGGGCGTGTGAGAGGTAAGTAAATCTGACTCTCGGCGGTGGCAGCGGATTTGTAATGGTCTCCCCTGTATATAGGAACGTGGCCAAACGCAACCGCCCAGCACCGGGTGACCCTTGCTTCCTGTCCACCCACCCCACCCCCGAGAGCCTGGTCATCCAGGCCTCTAACTCCCAGACCGCATTCCCGACGGCTCCACCGGATCGGGAATCCAAGAGATACAAGCAATACGATATAAAGGTATTCTCTTCCCTGAGTTTGGGACTGCAGTCAACCAAAACCGCATGCCTCTTGGGTCGCTACACCCACTCTCTGTGGGGCACGGTCGCGGACGTGTTGCCACAATGTCCGGCGGAGGTACGGACTAAACTCGCCCAAGCCCTTGCAGAGGGTCAAGATGCGGCACGGTGCTCCATCCGGTGTGAGCTGGATACCACGGAGTCACTGGGCAGAGAGATGGCAACGACGGTGGCGATTCGTCGCCACGTCTGGTTGAGGTCCGCCAACTTTTCGGCTGATGTCCAAAACACCCTTATGGACATGCCGTTTGATGGCCGTCACCTCTTTGGCGACAAGGCAGACCATGCGCTTGAGCGTTTTAAGGATTCCAGGGCTACGGCCAAGTCCTTGGGCCTCTCGGCCCCGCGCCAGCAAACGGGTGCCTTTCGCTCCTTTCGTGGCCAAGGAAGGGGCGCTCCACACGTGCCGCCAGCCACAGCCCGCAGACTAACGTTCAGCGCGGTGGCGGCCGTGGAAACCACGTGGCGGCGGTCGGGGACAACGGCGAGGCCAGCCCACACCTACCCCTGCAGCATCCGCCTCTAAACCCTCCTAGTCCGTGCTTTCAGGCCCATGTGACGCCAGTGGGGGGCAGGGTTCGTCGCACTGTCACTTCGGACAGGTGGGTGCTGCAAATCGTCCAAAGGGGCTACTCCCTCCCCTTCGAGGCGACCCCTCCAGCCATGCCACTGCAATACCACCGCGTGTCGGGGGATCACTTGAAACTTCTGCAAGAGGAAGTTACGGCCCTCTTGGCAAAGGGGGCCATCGAGCGCGTTCCTGGGCCAGAAGTAGGATGTGGTTATTACTCCCACAACCTTATCTTCCATCCTTAACCAACCCCCACCAGATTCCATGCCTTCTTCCTTCTGCTGTGCTTTCTGCTTTCAGTCAAAGCACACAAGAAGCACTGCACTGACAGGCTCTCAGAGAGCGCCGTCAGTCTGGCCTAAAAGCCTTTATTATGTAGCCACAGTGGGTAACGAGTTTTGTTCTCAGTAGATGCATAAGACCCCTGAGCTTTGGCATTGCGATCAGAAACCCTCCGGCCTGCAGATCACACATCTCTCTCTTCAGTTTGTGCATTCACACACTGTGTTTTCTGTTCGAAAGTTTAATTTGTGACCTTCAGTCTACACCTGGTTCTCTGTAGTCAATCTATTCACAACATCTGCAGTCGTTGCCCTGCAGATTTTGCATATGATTAAAATATTCAACGTTTGCTTTAATTTCTGACGTTTTCTTTCCATGTACTTTAATTTCCCTTTCAATCCTTGTATCTCTTTTCCCGTATTTTTTGTTTGCTATTTTCTCTCTTCATTTCTTTGTTTCATCTCTCTCTATTGCTTTCTTTGCTACTTTGTTTCTTCTGTTCTCTTAAATCTGCATGTTTCCGTTTTCACGTCTCAACCTTTGTATGTTTCCTGTGTATTTTTTTGCATTTTTCCTCACCTCCTGGATTGTCTGTTCCCTTTTCCAGTTCAGCTTTGTAGCAAGATGCTCCATGTCACCAAGGAGTTTCAGCGCAATTCAAATCAAAGGGCACTCTAAAGAAGTGAGCAGAACAGATTAAAATTGGATTAGAAAAAGGAAGGATCATGTGCAATGTCTTAAAAGCACTTCGAGTACTACTGTAGGGTCAGATGAGAGTTCAAGGCATTGGGAGACATTCATAACTCATGCAGTCTTATGAAGTGGGCAGGCCACAAAATACTTGTTGGGGGCTTATTTGGTATGGAGAACCCAGCAGGAAGAGAATCATACATATAGTTGGCGAATGTGCATTACAGTGTTTAATAAGTTACCAGGCAGCCTTTAAGCTGACTTCTATAAATACAGGAGCACCTGACTACCATTTTGTAGCACAACACGACAAGCTGTTAAAGTATACAAAAAGTGATGGATGGAATGCTTGAATTAATCCCAGCCACTGGTAATCACTCGGGCCGCATCCGAGTTCATCTTTATTTTGTACACTGCAGCACCTCAGTTGGGACCCAGATATATGCAAATCAGTCTGGACCCTGCTCCAATTAAAACACTCCACCCCGAACAGCCATACCAAGGCTCAGGGAGGATCTTGCTTGGCAGTTCTGGTTGGCCTGTTCTCATTGGAGCAGGATCAAGACTGATTTACATATAGCTGGGTCCAAACTGAGGTGGTATGGTGTGCAAAATAATGAAGGATTGGGATGTGGCCTGGTACATTACAATGGTTGAGATTAATTCAAGCATTCCGTCCATCACTTTTCATATACTTTAGTCCTACAGAATAGGACTAACATTAGTTGCGCACAAAAAGGATATGTGCCTGTGGAAGGTATCTGTAGAAGGTAGATGAGCACCTAAATTTAAAGAAATTCTGTGCAACAGGTCACATTTCAGAGGATCTGAATGCAATGTTCTTAGGGCATAATTAATGTGGATTGTGAATGATGTTGAATTTCAAAATGAAGTGGATTGAAAATCCCTGCTTTGCTATTGAAGCATGCAGTACAGAGCAGGTATCCGACTGGTACGGAACATTGGCACTCAGTGACAATGGACGCCCACGCATGGGGTG
Organism: Lissotriton vulgaris; assembly: GCF_964263255.1. Taxonomy (NCBI): domain Eukaryota; kingdom Metazoa; phylum Chordata; class Amphibia; order Caudata; family Salamandridae; genus Lissotriton; species Lissotriton vulgaris. The sequence continues at coordinate 1,539,261,410 of NC_141696.1, read as the reverse complement.
TAGATAGCCTGTAGAGGAATGTACATTAATAAACAATTACACCTGTAGTTTCAGAAATGAGCCATCTGCATTGCACAACATGTCAGTTTACCCAGCATGCACCTGCACATTACAGGGAGCAGACTCTTTAAAGTTCTGTTCAGGGGGCGTGGCCAAGATGGCGGAGTAGGAGGATGTGTTCTCCCGGAGCTCCCGGACCCGTCCAGGCCCCAAGCCCTTAAAATAGCTTATTCTCCCCCCTCGACCGCTTGAAAGTGCAGGGAGGGTGTGGGGAGCTGCCGGTTTGCTCCTAGCCCGAGATCCGGCCCTGCCGATAATCAGAACGCCGTGTAGCGAAGGCTCAGACGTCGGAACCCCGGGCCGGGGAAGCGGTGATAGCCAGAGGTCGAGGCTCGACTGGGAGTGGCGCTGTCCCCGGAGCTTCTAGAGGCCCATTGCGGAGCTGTGTGGAGGGGCGTCTGCGGCGCTGCAGCCAAGGCTGATTGTGCCCGAAGTGAAGCCGAGCCGCAGATTGCGACACCCCGCCCCTGGAGGTCGGTCGCGACGTAACTCGAGGCCGCAGCTGCGGCCTAGACCGGAAGGGGCCGGAGGACCTGGAGCTGCAGGGAGGAGGCATCGGCGGCAGAGGGAGGATCAGGAAACACAGCAACGAGTCCCGGTACCAGGGAGGCCCCGGGACCCACTCCAGATAACCCTGTCCGGGGGTGACGTGCGGTGTGCCCGAGGCCTGGTGCGGAGGAGACCTGCGGCCGTGGAGAGGCCGAGCAGCACGAGTGACCCGGTGGCGGTGCGGATCCCACTCGGGGGCGCCACAAGAGGTGAGGAGGAGGCCGGCGGGACGAGGGAGCACACCAGGACCTCCGGGGCGGTGGTGAAGACCTCCGAAGAATACCAGCTGGAGGGCCGAGCAGCGCATTGCATAATGGAAGCGGCTGCGGCCTACTACCAGTGAGCCCGAACCGGACTGCGGTAATCTGCCGAGGTGGGGTTGAACGCACAGCCAGAGAACTTGAGCTTGGGGTCCCCTCTGAAAACCGCTACTAAGCTGCAGCAGGACACTAACGACTGGGCGGTGGGAGGCATTACCCTGAGCCCCGGGGACCGGCAGGGGGGACCACCAGGTTCGGACCGCGGGAGAAGTTGCCGCATAGTGATCTTCAGTGTCTGGGTGCCCACCAGTGATTGCTCTAGCCGTACAGACTGAGAATGGCTAGGAGGATTGAGGAGGAATCGGTCGAAGATACTGCGTGGGGCTTGACTGGGACAGGTGTAACGAATCGGAATAAGGACCCACGCTGACCAATTGGAGGTGTAGGCCCAGGGGCAGTGCATGCGAACTTGCCCTGAGGTGCCGGAGGTGGCATCAAGAGACTCAACGCCCCCCCCACGCCTGGAGCTCAGGGCAGGGTGGGCTGCGCTCTGCCGGGACACCGATTGGTCATCTGGGGCACGGATGATGGTGAAAGAGTAATAATTGTCTGGCTGAGCGCGGTACACCGCAGATTGGGACGAACGCCTCTGCCCGGAAGTGGGGGCCGGAGCTGGTACCGTGTGCATTGGTTCGACGAAGCGGTCCAGGAGCGGAGTAGTTGGCCCGTAGACAAAATGGCCGGACAGAAGGGCAGCAAAAGGAATGACAGCACGCTCCCAGAGATGCTCGGCAGGACCCAGGCCAGGGGAGACAGGAATCCACCATCGCTGGGCTCGGCAGGAGGCTCACAATCAGCGAGAACCGGAGAGCCCGCGGTCACCAGGTCTTTTTTGGAATCCCTTTTTGGCACATTGCGAGACGACTTCCAGGCCTTGAAACAGGAGGTAGCAGGAGAGGTACGTGAAATATGTAGAGAAGTGGATGGCTTGGGTGAGAGAGTGACCACGGTGGAAAGCTCAACGCAGCGACAAGACGAAGAAATTACACAACTGCAGCAGGAGGTACTGCGCCTCAGAGATCAGCAACTAGACCTTCAATCGCACAATGAGGACTTGGAGAACAGGTCTCGAAGAAACAACATAAGGGTCCGAGGAATACCATCCTCGGAGGAGAGCACGGACATGGCCAATTATTTGCGGGAGCTCTTCCGGGACATACTGGGTGAGGATGCGGACTTCCCCATACGGATAGACAGGGCGCACAGGGTAGGACCGCCACGGCGCGCAACAGCCCCGCCGCCGGACATACTGGCCTTCCTCCCCGATTTCCCGCTGAAGGAACGGATAATGGCTGAGGCGCGGAAAAAACAATCATTAACGTTCCGTGGTCACCCTGTAGCCTTATATCAGGACCTTTCTGCAATCACACTTCAAAAGCGTAAAGCGTTCAAGATAGCGACAGACTTCCTGCGGCAGCATGAAACGCCCTACTCATGGGGACACCCTTTCCGCCTCATCTTCAGATGGAATGGTGAAACGCATCAACTGCGGTCTCTGCTGGACACGTGTGAAGTATTAGGAATCACTGCGGAAGAAGAGGAATCTCCCACACCACGGAGGAGACGCACCACCGACGAGGGCTGGCGAAGGGTCGCAAGGCGCAGGACGACGACCACATCACGGAGGCCGGGCTCACCCACTATCAGAGCCGAGATGGCAAATGCCATCCAAACTGTTTCCAGAGACTTAGCTGTTGATGGAGGTGTCGCACTGACAGCGTAAAACTGCTCCGGGGGGAGAACGCCATAGCATTGCTGTTGTTGCAGGCTTGGGGTGTGGCTGGACGTCCACTAAGGTATCATACCACAGATTTGTCCGGTAGGGACATGACTGGGACTATACGTACAAAGATTCCGGGGGGTTGGGAGAGGGGGGAGGGGAAGGGGAGGTTTGGAGGCCGAGTTGGGGGACTGGGAGGGGGGAGTTGGGGGCCAGGGTACCGGGGAGTTGGGTGGGGGGAGGTCCAGGAAGTTCCGTCCAGTGCTCTTGATGCATCCGCACTGCCCTGTCGGGGCTCTCAGGTCAGTTTGGCTAATTATCTATTGCTCAGTGACCCTGATCCACCGCTTTTGTCACATTGTCTTGCTCATACATGGCGGGCCTTAAAGTAGTGACCCTAAATTTCAAGGGGCTTAACAACCCAACTAAGAGAAAAGCAATCCTGTCGTTGCTCGAGGGCACGCAAGCAGACATCTGTCTTCTCCAGGAGACTCATTTACTAACACGTGACTGCCATAGGCTGCGGTCACGCCACTTCCCCACGCAGTTCTTCTCCTCAAACACTACTAAAACAGCTGGGGTGGCGATCTTAGTGTCCAAGTCCTTTAGGGGGGAAGTTTTGCACAAATTCACAAGACAGAAAGGGAGACTTTTAGCCTATAGATTCAAGTTGGGGGCCTTGCCGTTCACTATTGGGACAATCTACAGCCCTAACGAGCATCAGGAGCGCTTCCTTCACTCTGCATTAGTGGACATCACAGCGTCACCTGACAGACACATTATCCTAGGGGGGATCTGAACATGGTGTTTGACTCGTCGGTGGATAGGTCGGCTCAGCGTCACCCACAAACTGGGGAATTGTCGCAAACAGGGAAAACGCAACTGGCTGACTTGGATCTTCACGATCTTTGGCGCCGGCTTCACCCCTTAGATAGGGACTACTCCTACTACTCACATGCACACAAGACATATGCCAGACTAGACTATCTGATGGTCACCGGTCCGGTCCGCGATCTAGCCACGTCGTCTGAGATAGGCGTCCTTTCTCTCTCGGATCACGGGCCGGTTTCTGGGACCTTTGCTCTTCCTTCGGACCCGGCTCATCGCGGAGTCTGGCGCCTTAGAGACGCTCTCCTGCACAAAAAGACAGTGGTAAAACGCATAATAGAGTCGATAGGGGACTTCCTGTCTCATAATGATAACACCGACACCCAATTGTCAACCCAATGGGCAGCACTTAAGGCAGTATTGAGGGGAGAGTTCATCGCGATCTCCTCGGCGGAAAACAAAGATAGGCGGCTAAAACGGGAATAATTAACACAAAAAGTCAGGGAACTTGAGCAGGTACACTGCCGCACCGGGGCTTCTTAGGATTTGGAGGCAGCTGAAGGCAGCGAGGAAACTCCTGTCGACCCTGGACTCGGACAGAGCGGAATACGCGGCGCTACGTCTGAAACATGCTTATTACACAGGAGGTGACAGATGCAGTCATTTACTAGCGAACAAACTCAGGGTGGCACACCAATGTCGTCGGGTAAAGGAAATTGCGGTTGGTGCTGGGCTGACAGTCACCGACGATGCCGAGATAGCTGAAGCCTTCCGCCAATTCTACGCTGAGCTGTATACGGAGGAGAGTTCGCTGTTGCGGGAACCGGATGCCTATTTGGACACGGTGACCCTCTCATCCCTAGCACCACTGCAAGCAGAGTACTTAGAACGAGAGATTCGGATCGAGGAAGTTATTGCAGCCATCTCTAGACTTAAACATGGGAAAGCCCCGGGCCCTGACGGCTATACTACTCTCTTTTACAGAACGTTTAGCACCACATTGGCACCCATCTTAACCAGGCTGTTTAACTCCTTCTCCGCCCCCGGGGCTATCCCCCCTGATCTCTTGCAAGCCACGGTGTCGGTCCTACCTAAGCCGGGGAAAGACAGGACTCAGTGCAGCTCATACCGGCCGATCTCCCTCTTAAATGTTGATCTCAAATTATACACAGGGATCCTTGCAGCTAGACTAGCGCAGCATCTCCCAGGTTTGGTGGAGCCAGACCAGGCCGGCTTTGTGCCTGGAAGACAGACCGTAGATAATACCAAGAGAGTAGTTCACATTTTAGAAAAAGCCTCCCGGATCCCTGGAGAGAGGATGTTGCTGTCGGTCGATGCTGAAAAAGCATTTGATTGAGTACACTGGCCATATCTAGACCGGGTGATGGAGAAGATGGGAATAGGGGAGAAATTTCGGTCTATGGTGTTTAATTGCTACAAGCTCCCGTCGGCAGCGGTGCGAGTGAACGGCTGTAGCTCTAAGCGGTTTACCATTGAACACGGCACTAGACAGGGGTGCCCACTGTCCCCTCTCCTCTTCGCTCTTTATATGGAGCCATTTGCCCAGAGAGTACGACAGAACCCAGATGCGACGGGTGTGAGGATGGGGGGGGATATGTCCATACAGTCAGCCTTTACGCGGATGACGTGATACTGACACTGGAGGACCCGAGACGTGCCTTGCCCACGTGTATTAACAAACTTGAGGCCTTCTCGAGGGTGGCGGGATTCAGGATGAACATGGGGAAGTCTACTGCGCTAGACATCTCCTTGACACCCGCGACGAGATGGGAGTTGCAGGGGCTTTTTCCCATGCACTGCTCGCAACACCAAGTACAGTACTTGGGTATCTTGCTGGCGCCCACGTTGCAGACGATGGTGACTGTTAATTATGCGGCTCTGAGCAAGAAGATCAAGGAGGAACTGGGGAGATGGGGCAAGGGCACGATATCCTGGCTTGGCAGGATAGCGGCGATCAAGATGACGGTCTTGCCCCAGATTCTGTACTTGTTCCGAGCTTTGCCGCTACAACCCCCCAAGGGCTGGATTCAGCAGATGCAGTCGGACATGTCCCGCTTTGTTTGGCAGGGCCGTAAACCCCGGATGAAACGGGCCCTCACCACCTTAGCGCCGGAGTCGGGGGGACTGGGCATCCCAGACCTACGCAAATATTTTCAGGCATCACAGCTGCGGTACCTGGTCGAGTGGAGCAGGTGGGAGTCAGACAAGCACTGGCTATTCCAGCACCAGTCGGTGGGGGGGCGCCCATTACAGGAGATACCATTTCTGCGTAGATCGCATCGCCCTCCGAACCTATACGCGTCTTATGTCACAAGGGTCCCGCTGAGAATATGGGATGCTACCAACAAGCACTTTGACCTCACCACGTTCCCCTCTCTGTTCACGCCTATTGTGGACAACCTGGAATTTACACCGGGGATGGAACCAGGAGCCTTTACGCACTGGCGAACGACTGGCTGCAGGGCACTCTTTCACCTGTATGGTGAAGATGGGGTCCTTCCCTTTCAGAGCCTCAAAGAGAGCTATCAGCTGTCCGAAACAGACAGAATGCGATACTGGCAGGTACAACACTGGGCCCTACAGCCACAGGTGAGGGAGTCGGCAGACAGGAAATTGAGAAATGGTTGGTGACGCGCACGTCGGACGCTAAACTCATTACAGATCTCTATAAAATGTTACAGCCCCCACCTTCCCACTTTCATATCCCTGGCAGAGAGCGATGGAACAAGGAATTAGGTAGGACGCTGAGCCATAAGGAATGGGACCAGATTTCGTATCGAGCGAGACACTCCGCTTATCACGTCGGCCTCACTGAAACATTTACCAAGGTATCTACTTAATGGTACCATACCCCGGAAAGGCTGCATGAGATGAATCGGCACATAGAGAACACCTGTTGGCGCGAGTGTGGGCAAATAGGTGCATTGACACATATCTTATGGGAGTGCCCACTTTTACATCCATACTGGAAAGAGGTGATTGACGAGATAGATGCTCACTTTGAAATAGAGATGCCCCGCCTCCCGGCTTATGTCCTGCTTGGTCTCACTAATGGCTTAATGTATCCACTGAAATCCCGCAGAGGTAGGCAGATCGCCATAGCATTGGGCTCAGCGGTCCAAAATATCCTAATACATTGGCGCACGACCACTACCCCTTCCATTACTGGCTGGCTACACAGATTGTGGCATGTCCTGGGCATGGAAAAACTATCACTCATGATGACCGGGGAGGTGGAACAATTCGAGGAGCTGTGGCAACCTTTTCATGCACTCCTAGCTACAGAATTCAAAGAACTTACATGCCCTAGATACCTGAGGTTACTGAGACTTACACCACCGACAGAACACACGGTTTAACAGCTTTTACACTGGACAGAGAGGGAGAGGAGGGGCAGGGGCAAAAGTACGCACATTATATTACACAAGGCACTGGACGGGGAGGGACAGGAGGGAGGGTGGGGAGGGCAGGGTAAGGGTGGGAGTTGGAGGGGCTGTTTCATTGAAAAGGGAAGGGTATGGAGGGCTTGTTTTGATCTTTGTTCTTCTTTTGAATTAAGCAATCGGGAGCGAAGCCTAGAGGGCCCCCCTACAAGGCCCGGGGACCTTGAGCACTACTTACAAATAGGCTCCTTGGAACATAGCATCGATTCAATTGCATGAATGGCTTTCCTTTTTTGTTTCTGTACCCTTTCAATAAAATACTTTAAACATAAAGTTCTGTTCAACTGAAAATGTTCTAATCATTCCAATTCAGTAAGGAGGTAGACAGGCCAGGATGGGTGAAAAGGAGTAATATTTGTTTTTCCTTAAGCTGCCTATGTACTATTCTAGAGGCACACCGTACAGGACACTGTCCAGTGATTCAGGCCCTAGGGCTGGTCTAGGTCCGGATTGAAATTTCCCTATTTTTTTTCAGGAAAAAGGTTAGCAAATTGTCATTACAAAAAAATTATTTGTGATGGCCATTACTAATAGTTCCCATCCCATTCAACCTTCGTCACCAGCAGAAAGCGTTGCAGAGAAACCGCCAGATGGTTGAGAAGGATCAAGTTTGAGATAATGAATTTACTATGTTGGCAGACTAGATATTTACCCATTATGCGAGGCTGCATGGGAGCCTGACCTGACTGGACTCAAATCTGGCAAAAGTGTTTAAACCACACCTGCACCACAGGATTCAACTGCTAGAATTGGGGACATGGAGGCATGTTTGGAACATGGCAGCCTACCCTCCTGTGAAAATGTAAGAATGGCCAGTCGGCTCTCAATGGCAGCCAAGCAAACAGGGGGGGTGATGGACGGAGTGCTGAAACTTTTCAGACACTCACCCCCAGTCACAGACATCTGTGAATGCCAATGGTCAGATCTGGAATGGGATTATAGAAATCATCTATTGCATCTGTACATAGGTGCGAGCTGTCCCACGATGGATGATGCTGTCGACGTCGCTGGACCCAGGATTGGGCAACAAGCCTTGGCAAATTCAAGCCCACGCGGTGGACCTAAAATGGCGTCTTGAGTGGACCAGGAGGGTCCGGGGTGCTCCTCTTTTGGAAGGGAGCAAGGGCCAGTCTGGAGCAACCAGACCAGCAGCAGTGATGTCGTCGGGCGTCGTTAAGGCCACAAGCCAGCGGGCTAGTAGCCAAACAACGCGGTGAGCAGCAAAAAGCAGAAGGGCCCCACGCAGATTGTGGAGATGCTGGGAGGCTGGACTTCGGTGCTGGAGCTGCTCAGGGTCGGGGCTTCTCGGACCCCAAAGCACTCACCAGAGGATCCCTCGGCGGTCGTGCTGGATAGAAGTCGTGCAGTTCTGATGATGGCCGGTCCCTCGAGGTCTCGTCGCACCTACGGTTCTCAGCTTAGCTGTAGAGGTAGGTAGAGGTCAGAGGTGCCAGGGAAGCCGGGTCTCGTCGTGCTGGTCGGTCGGATTCCTGAGGAAGGACGTGCAGCAAACCGCAGAGTTCTTAGATGGTGCCTGCGGGTGCAGGGTGACTACTCCTTAGCCACAAGGGAGAAATCTTGAGAAGAAGTCGAGAGTTCCTTTCGTAGAAAGTAGTTTCTTGATTCAAAGATGATCTAATTTGGAAGTGTCCCCGCTCCTGCCTTTATCCTAAAGAAAGGGGTGGGTACGCGACTAGGTCCTGCCCTAGGGGTGGGACCAGGAAGGGGGTGGTTACACCCCTCTCCCATGCCGGACTTTCCCCAGGCCAGGGGCTGGTGTGCCCCTGGAACTGGTTCTAGCCGGCAGATGCGTAGTGAGCACCGGGGTGCCACTCTGCAGTCACCTTCCTGTAAAGCCCTGCCTACCCAGGATACACAAAACCCTGTCTGGGATGGTGCTAGCACCGCCCCTGACAGGAAACCCTTTGTCCAAGCTCTCCTCGCTGGAAGGACTCCCAGCAGCAGGAGGTCAGACTCGTGTCTGTGGTGGCAGCATCCATTTTGTGGAGCTGAGGCTTCAGTTAACTTTAACCGGGGTTCACAGTTACATACATGTCGTGTCCCTCTAGAAGGGTGGAATGCTAACCCCGTCGCCAGAATTGGCGAGGGGTTAGTATTCCAATTCGTATGAATCCTTACTCGACATGTTTTGATAAAGCGATACCAAAGATAGCATTTAACCACGAGGATTATAATGCACTTAAGAGTATATGGTATGCGTTATCATGGAACAGCTATTAGGACTTGGTTCCGCAAGCTGCAAACGGGCTCAGCTCATGCCAGAGCACCATCTCACACGATTCCAAGCACTCGGCCTTCAGGATTGTTAAGGCATGCCATAGGAGTGACTGATAGGAATCCGTGTGTCCATTTTAGGGTTAGATATAGGTATACTATATCTAAAGCAAAGGGTGATTACACCACCTTGCCCCAGCTGTCGTGCAGCCAGTTGTGTCAGATTTAGATGGCCATCCAGGGGTGGCATAACACATGCTTCAGCCCCTGGTAGGCCCTGGGTACACCTATGCCCTGAGTTACAGGGTCTGATAAGGTGGCCCAGTTCCAATTGGAAATGTACCTAAGGTACATGGAATCCATTTTAGAGAGAGAGCAGTAGGCCTGGGGTCCTGATTGGCAGGGCCCCAGGTCAACTAAGTCGGGAAACCAGCAAAACACCAGGAAAAAAAATTGGGGGTAACCATAGTCAGGTATCTACCTTCCTACACAACCCCCCCCCCCCCCCCCCCAAACGAAAGGAGATAAGGCTATCCTTGTCCAGGTAAGCCTATATTGCCTGAGTGGCCATATGAGGTGGTACATGCACTGGCATGGTTACCCCCTGTATCATGGTCCACTAAGCAACCCCTCACCCTAAGGGTATCTGAGGATCTCCACCATAGGGAATCACTACCTGTGGTGTGCTTTGGCAAAGTAAAAGGCTGGTGTGGGAATGGAGTACTGAAGTGAGAGTCCACTACTGTTGGGCTCAACTTCCTCCAATCACTATCCACCATATGTGCCTTTCTTTCCAGTACTGAGTTGCTATGAGCTCTCAGGGTCAACCTCTGGCTACCTAAAGCTGGAGGCTGAGTCCCTCTGTTTGGCTTACTGAAGGGACAGGTCGGGTTTGGGGTTTTTAGGCCCCAGGTTAGGCTGTGCCCAACAGTGTCCAGCTGTGGGAGTTCCCTAACTAAGTTTAAGGGGGATCCCTCAGGAGTTTGTTTTATTTTCATTTGGCTAGGACTACTAGCTTCAGTGATCCTAATCTGCTGATTGGGAAGTTCTTTTGGACAGGGGGGCCCTTTGGGGTCCACCACTGGCCTCCCTGACCTTTACAGCCCTGGGCTGACTGAGGCACAGTAGAGAGGGGCAGGTTACCTGCTCCAGACTGGGTCCCACCTGGGAAGGCTCCACTGTCATCAGGGGCTCTGCCAGGCTAGGCCTGACTACCTCTGGGGCAGTTCCTTCACCAGGGGTAGAGTCAGTTCCCTGAGGAGGCTGGCTCTCACCTAGTGTCTGGGAGGGGGAAGACTTTTCTTCCTCCTCAATGCTCTCTGTCTGAGTGGAGTGATCCATAGTTTCAGGCTTCACAACACTGTTATCTGTCTGAGTTTGAGCTGTGGCCATCACAACTCCACCAACCTTTTCAGGAAGGTACTCAGTTTGGGTTTGGGCTGTGACCACCACAGCCTTGCCAACCTGTTCAGGAAGGGCATCTTTCTGGGATAGGGCTGTGACTGGCACAGCCCTCCTGACCTGTTCAGGGAGGACGACTGGGACTGGGGCTGTGGCTATCACTGCCCCACTAACCTTACCATGGAGGTTTACCATTTTAAAATGGGTTTCTTGCTCTACCTCAGCCCAGGCTGAGGTCTCTAAATCATTCCCTAGTAGGCAATCTACAGGTAAGTTTGGTGACACTGCCACACTCTTGTGACCAGTGACACCTCCCCAGCTGAGATTTACCACTGCTATGGGATGATCTCTCTGCACTCCATCAATGTTCACTACCTGGTATGTGGCACCAGGCATAAGTTGCCTTGAGGGGACTAGGCTCTCAGCCACCATGGTGATGCTAGCCCCTGTGTCTCTGTAGGCCTCAACTTTTGAACCATTGATGAGGGGCTCCTGTCTGTACCTGCCCAAAGTGTTGGGACAGGCTGTGAAGTTGGCTAACCCCATGCCAGTCTCACAGACAAGAGTATCTAAGTCAGGGGACCTGGTTAGGCCAGAGTCCCCAGGCACTCCCAAAGAAAATGCACCCAGATTCTTGGGGGCACTCCCACCACCTGGGGGATTACCACTAGTAGTAACAGGAGGCTGGGAAGCTTTATTTGGGGGTATGTTCTCCTTATTGTTGTTGGCCTTGGGACAACTGCTGTCACTTTTGTAATGGCCTACCTGTTTGCAGGTATGACAATAAGGTTTCTTTTGGGTTTTGGGAGAAGTTTGGGACCCACCCTTTTCAGAGGAATTTTGGGAGCCCTGTGGTTTGATCAGAAGATTTATTCCCACCCTTCTCTTGAGGCTTAGTTGATTCCTTCTTTTGGTCACCACCCTAGTTCTTAGGCCTGACCCTGGTTCTGACCCATTTGTCTGCCCTCTTACCCAATTCTTGTGGAGAGGTCAGATCAGAGTCTACCAGGTGTTGGTGTAATAACTGGTTCTGACAATTACTTAAGATTTGCTCTCTCATAATTAGATTATACAATCCTTTAAAATCAGTAACCTTACTTCCCAGTAGCCAGCCTTCAAAAGCCTTAGTGGCACAATCAACAAAGTCAGTCCAATCCTGAGACTGAGTTTTCTGGGTATCTCTGAACATCAACCTGTACTGTTCAGTGGTTAAACCAAACCCATCAACCAGTGTATTCTTCAACACTTGGTAATTGTTAGCATCCTCAGCTCTAGTAGTGAGGAGCTTATCTCTACCTTTGCCTTCAAAGGAGAGCCACAAGATAGCTGCCCACTGACTCTGGGGGACACAATGTACAGTGCAAGCCCTCTCCAAAGCAGTCATCCATGTGTGGATGTCATCCCCTTGCTTAAAGGGGGGCACTATCTTACTCAGGTGCCTAGTATCTAAACTCCTGTTTTCCCTTGGGGGAATGCTGCCACCAGTGGGGGTTGTCCCACTCAATTCTTGCTCTCTAGCAAAGGCAAGTCTCTCTTTGGCCAGGGCAAGTTCTTCCCTTTCAATCCTCAGATTGACTTCCCTCACTTTAGCTTCATACACTCTCCTCTGAGGGGATGTCATCCCTCTTTGAGAAGAGCCCTGAGAGCCATTGATTCGAATGGATCTGTTGGAGCCTCTGGATAAAGACCTAACTCGTCCATTCCCAATGTTAAGCTGACCTGAGAGGGGCCCCATGGATCTCCTAGTACCATTCTCATGCCTGCTTAGGTTGGACCTGGTGAGTCTCCTGACTTCTACCTGTCCCTTGTCTGCCTCATCCCCTGACAGCTCATTCTCATGCTCATCCTCAGCATCATCTGCCTCCTGGAGGGGATGGTCATGGTTATCAAAGGAACCCTGTAAGGTGGGCATATTCCCTTCTGGATGAGAAGGATCTGTGTTAGCAGCCCACCTAGCATCATAAGTCTCTAAGAGACCAATCAGAAAAGGAATGGTAGGGTTTGAACCCTGTCTTAGTTTCCTGGAGGTACACACTTGTCTCATCTCCTGGAAGCTAAGTGCAGCATATCTGGAAGGGACCTGTGGAGGGTCCACAACCACGAGAGGGGTCTCTGAAGACTCTCCGAGGTCAGACATGCTTCTAGTGTGGTGTAAGTGATGCACCTACCTACACTATTTGTTTGCCTATTGATCCCTTGCTAAGAGTTGTAGCCAAGGTGTGCTAAGCCTTGAGGAGCTACAACAGCTGGTTCAGTAGAACTCAGAGTATTCTAAGCTAAGTTATATGTACCTGGAGTACTTATGTGATCTTTTACAAGATATTCTTAGGATACGTGTGGTAAAACAACAGCAAGCTCAAATCCCAACCGCTGCTCACCAATGTGGGAAGTTGGCCTGATATATAGTGTTCACTATTCTAGTGAGCACTTTGCATCAGTCCAAACAACCCTTATGGTGATTGGTTGTAAGTCAACCTTATAGACCAGCTATCCTAGTAGCATGGATACGAGCAGTCTTCAGGCTAAGCTCTAGAGGGCGTGTTAAGCCAGCTGTTATACCATCACATATACCCCTTGAAACACCAAGTGAAAGGACACCACACAAGTGTTATGAAAATAAACAGTGTATTTATTTAGATCACAACAGCCCTGTAATCTTTATGAGGACAGGGTACTAAGCACACAACAAAACTCTTATAAAAATACTTTAAGTTGCACAATTTACACAAATGCCCGAGGGGCACGAAAAACCATATACTATGGAAGTGGAATGCGAAATTACTAGCAGGTAAGTACTGTACTAATAGGCTTTGGAATCGCTAGGACTACGTTACTGAACCTTCAGATTACTAGTAGGAGGCCTAGGGGACTCGGGAGCGGAGTGTGCACTCTCACGCGGGATGCGGGACAAAGTCTATGGTAGCTAGATTTCACAAAGTGAGTGTTCTCAGGCGAACCCGACTAGGTAGATCGAAAACGACAGTGGATCCTGACACTTGGATAGTGAGGCTATGCTGGGGCACCAAAATGCCGAGTTTACCTAGCCCAGGGGCTGCAGCTGCATATGTCTCAAAAGACGACGGGAATCCTCGTAGACGAACCAGGAGCCTGAAGATATAAGTTGCTGGCAGGCGACCAGTGAAGATAGTTCGAGTGATCCAAGCCTGGATCGAAGATGGATGACACCTGAAAGCAGAGGGGACCAAGTTCGTGACTACTAGCCAGTAGTCAGGTGGCACCAGGAGGGCACCGGATGGTAGTCACCTCGACTAGGTGAGTGGGCGACGCTGTGCTCTGCAGATCTCACGGACCAGGAGGCGTTGTCAGCGACCAGGATGGAGGTGCGAGCTGTCCCACGATGGATGATGCTGTCGACGTCGCTGGACCCAGGATTGGGCAACAAGCCTTGGCAAATTCAAGCCCACGCGGTGGACCTAAAATGGCGTCTTGAGTGGACCAGGAGGGTCCGGGGTGCTCCTCTTTTGGAAGGGAGCAAGGGCCAGTCTGGAGCAACCAGACCAGCAGCAGTGATGTCGTTGGGCGTCGTTAAGAAGGCCACAAGCCAGCGGGCTAGTAGCCAAACAACGCGGTGAGCAGCAAAAAGCAGAAGGGCCCCACGCAGATCGTGGAGATGCTGGGAGGCTGGACTTCGGTGCTGGAGCTGCTCGGGGTCGGGGCTTCTCGGACCACAAAGCACTCACCAGAGGATCCCTCGGCGGTCGTGCTGGATAGAAGTCGTGCAGTTCTGATGATGGCCGGTCCCTCGAGGTCTCGTCGCACCTACGGTTCTCAGCTTAGCTGTAGAGGTAGGTAGAGGTCAGAGGTGCCAGGGAAGCCGGGTCTCGTTGTGCTGGTCGGTCGGATTCCTGAGGAAGGACGTGCAGCAAACCGCAGAGTTCTTAGATGGTGCCTGCGGGTGCAGGGTGACTACTCCTTAGCCACAAGGGAGAAATCTTGAGAAGAAGTCGAGAGTTCCTTTCGTAGAAAGTAGTTTCTTGATTCAAAGATGATCTAATTTGGAAGGGTCCCCGCTCCTGCCTTTATCCTAAAGAAAGGGGTGGGTACGCGACTAGGTCCTGCCCTCGGGGTGGGACCAGGAAGGGGGGTGGTTACACCCCTCTCCCATGCCGGACTTTCCCCAGGCCAGGGGCTGGTGTGCCCCTAGAACTGGTTCTAGCCGGCAGATGCGTAGTGAGCACCGGGGTGCCACTCTGCAGTCACCTTCCTGTAAAGCCCTGCCTACCCAGGATACACAAAACCCTGTCTGGGATGGTGCTAGCACCGCCCCTGACAGGAAACCCTTTGTCCAAGCTCTCCTCGCTGGAAGGACTCCCAGCAGCAGGAGGTCAGACTATTGTCTGTGGTGGCAGCATCCATTTTGTGGAGCTGAGGCTTCAGTTAACTTTAACCGGGGTTCAAAGTTACATACATGTCGTGTCCCTCTAGAAGGGTGGAATGCTAACCCCGTCGCCAGAATTGGCGAGGGGTTAGTATTCCAATTCGTATGACACCTTACTCGACATGTTTTGATAAAGCGATACCAAAGATAGCATTTAACCGCGAGGATTATAATGCACTGAAGAGTATATGGTATGCGTTATCATGGAACAGCTATTAGGACTTGGTTCCGCAAGCTGCAAACGGGCTCAGCTCATGCCAGAGCACCATCTCACACGATTCCAAGCACTCGGCCGTCAGGATTGTTAAGGCCTGCCATAGGAGTGACTGATAGGAATCCGTGTGTCCATTTTATGGTTAGATATAGATATACTATATCTAAAGCAAAGGGTGATTACACCACCTTGCCCCAGCTGTCGTGCAGCCAGTTGTGTCAGATTTAGATGGCCATCCAGGGGTGGCATAACACATGCTTCAGCCTCTGGTAGGCCCTGGGTACACCTATGCCCTGAGTTACAGGGTCCGATAAGGTGGCCCAGTTCCAATTGGAAATGTACCTAAGGTACATGGAATCCATTTTAGAGAGAGAGCAGTAGGCCTGGGGTCCTGATTGGCAGGGCCCCAGGTCAACTAAGTCGGGAAACCAGCAAAACACCAGGCAAAAAGTTGGGGGCAACCATAGTCAGGTATCTACCTTCCTACAGCTGTTCTCTCTCTAAATTGACACACATGTACCTTAGGTGCATTTACCAATTGGTACTGGGCCACCTTATCAGTCCCTGTACAGTATACCTTAGGTATCCAGGGCATAGGTGTACCCAGGGCCTACCAGGGTCTGCAGCATGTATTATGCCACCCCTGGCTGGCCATCCAAATCTGACACAACTGGCTGCACGACAGCTGGGCTGGGGCAAGGTGGTGTAATCACCCTTTGCTTTAGATATAGTCGTCCTATATCTAACCCTAAAATGGACACATGTATTCCTATCAGTCACTCCTATGGCAGGCCTTATCAATCCTGAAGGCAGAGTGCTTGGAATTATGTGAGATGGTGCTCTGGCATGAGCTGAGCCCGTTTGCAGCTTGCGGAACCAAGTCCTAATAGCTGTTCCATGATAACGCGTACCATATACTTTTAAGTGCATTATAATCCTCGCGGTTATTTGCCAACTTTGGTATCGCTTTATCAAAACATGTCGAGTAAGGTGTCATACGAATTGGAATACTAACCCCTCACCAATTCTGGCGACGGGGTTAGCATTCTACCCTTCTAGAGGGACACGACATGTATGTAACTGAGAACCCCGGTTAAAGCTAACTCGAGCCTCAGCTTCACAAAATGGATGCTGCCACCACAGACACAAGTCTGACCTCCTGCTGCTGGGAGTCCTTCCAGCGAGGAGAGCTTGGACAAAGGGTTTCCTGTCAGGGGCGGTGCTAGCACCATCCCAGACAAGGTTTTGTGTATCCCAGGTAGGCAGGGCTGAGCTCTACCTACATCATCAGCCCAGCTGAGATTTGTGGATGTGACGAGACCTGAGGGACCGGCCATCTTCAAAACTGGACGACGCTTAACCAGCACGTCCGCCAAGGGATCCTCGAGTGAGTGCTTTGGGGTTTGAGAAGCCCTAACCCTGAGCAGCTCCAGCACCGAAGTCCAGCCCCCCAGCATCCACGAGATCTGCGTGGGGCCCTTCTGCTCTTTGCTGCTCACCATGTTGTCCGGTCACTTGCTTGCTGGCTAGTGGCCCTCCTGACGACGTACCACGACGATTTCAATGCTGGTCTGATTGCTCTAGACTGGCCCTTGCTCCCTTCCAAGAGAGGAGCACCCCGGACCCTCCTGGTCCACTCCAGACGCCATCTTGACTCCACCGCGTGGGCTTGACTTTGCCAAGGTTTGTTGCCCCAATCCTGGGTCCAGCATCGCCGACAGCAGATACCTTCGTGGGACAGCTCGCACCTCCAGCCTGGTCGCCGACAACGCCTTCTAGCCCGTGTGACTGCAGAGTCCAGCGTCGCCCACTCACCTGTTCGAGGTGACTTCATCCGGTGCCATCCTGGTGCCCACACAATCACTGGCTAGTGATTAAGAACTGAGTCCCCTCTGCTTTCAGGTCATCTCCATCACCGATCCAGGCTTGGATCACACCGAACTTCTTCACTGGTCGCCTGCCAGCAACTTCTTCTTTCAGGCTCCATAGACTACAACGAGGATTCCCGACGTCTTTTGAACCCTATGCAGCCGCGGCCCCTGGGCTTGGTAACCCGAGCATTTCGGTGCTCCAACGTAGGTTTACTATCTAAGTGTCCATATCCTTTTTCGTTTTTAGTCTACCTAGTCGGATTCGTCCGGAAACAGTGACTTTAGAGATACTAGCCTCCATAGACTTTGTCCCGCATCCCGCGTGAGAGTGCACACTCTGCACCCGATCTCGCTAGGCCTCCTGCTCCTAACCTTAGGGCTCAGTAGTGTAGTCCTAGCGATCCTGAAGCCTCTGGATCCTGTTACTTACCTGCTAGTATTTCGCATTCCACTTTTAGTGTATATGGTTTTTCGTGCCCCTCAGGCATTTGTGTAAATTGTGCGACTTAAAGTATTTTCTCAAGAGTTTTGTTGTGTGCTTAGCTCCCTGACTCATAAAGAGATCAGGGTAGACTTGTTATAAATAAATATCCTTTTATTTTCATAACAACTTGTGTGGTGTCCTTTCACTTGGTGTTCAAGGGGTATATGTGATGGTATAACAGCTGGCTTAACACGCCCTCTAGAGTTTAGCCTAAAGACTGCTTTTGTCCACGCTACTAGGATAGCTGGTCTATAAGGTTGACTAACAACCAATCATCAATAAGGCTCGTTTGGTATGATACACAGTGATCACTAGAATAGTGAGCACTATATATCAGGCCAACTTCTCACATTGGTGAGCAGCGGTTGGGATTTGAGCTTGCTGTTGTTTTACCACACGTATCCTAAGAATATCATTTGAAAGATCACATAAGTACCAAGGTACATATAACTTAGCTTAGAATACTCTGAGTTCTACTGAACCAGCTGTTGTAGTGTAACAGGGCGTAGCACACCCTGACTACAACTCTTAGCAAGCAATCAGTAGGCAAACAAATAGTGTAGGTAAGTGCACCACTTACACCTCACTAGAAAGCATGTCTGACCAAGGAGAATCTTCTCAGACTCCCCTAGTGGTCATTGACCCTCCACAGGTCATGTCAAGATATGCAGCTCTTAGCTTCCAGGAGATGAGACAACTGTGTACCTCCAGGACGCTAAAACAGGGTTCTAACCCTACCACTCCCTTTCTGATAGGTCTCTTAGAGACTTATGATGCCAGGAGAGTTTCTAACACAGGCCCTTCTAATCCAGATGGGAGCATGCCCCCCTTAGAGGGAACCCTTGGGGACCCTGACCTCAACCTCAATGGAACAGGAAGTGAAGGAGAGGAAGAGGATCAGGAGTTGTCAGGGGATGAGGCAGACAAAGGTCAGGTAGTAGTCAGCAGACTCACTAGGACCAACTTATGCAGGCATGAAAATGGACTTGGGGGATCCCCAGGCCCACTTTCAGGCAGGCTTAACATTGGGAATGGACGAGTTAGGTCTCTCTCCAGAGGCTCTAACAGATCCATTCATAGCAATGGCTCTCAGGCCTCTTCTCCCAGAGGGATGACATCCCCTCAGAGAAGAGAGCATGAAGCTTAGATGAGGGAAGTCAATCTGAGGATTGAGAGGGAAGAACTTGCCCTTGCCAAAGAGAGACTTGCCTTTGCTAGAGAGCAGAAATTGAGTGGGGCAGACCCCACTGGTGGCAGCATTATCCCTAGAGATAAAGATAGGAGTTTAGACACTAGACACCTGAGTAAGATAGTGCCCCCCTTTAAACAAGGGGATGACATCCACAAATGGATGACTGCTTTGGAGAGGGCCTGCACTGTCCAGTGCGTCCCCCAGAGTCAGTGGGCAGCTATCTTGTGGCTCTCCTTTGAAGGCAAAGGTAGAGATAAGCTCCTCACTACTAGAGCTGAGGATGCTAACAATTACCAAGTCCTGAAGAATACACTGATTGATGGGTTTGGCTTAACACCTGAGCAGTACAGGTTGCTGTTCAGAGACACCCAGAAAATTCAGTCTCAGGATTGGGCTGACTTTGTCGGTTGTGCCACTAAGGCTTTGGACGGCTGGTTGCTGGGTAGCAAGGTTACTGATTACACAGGGTTGTATAATCTTATCATGAGAGAACAGATTTTAAATAACTGTCAGAACCAGTTGTTGCATCAGCACCTTGTTGACTCAGATCTGACCTCTCCCCAAGAATTGGGAAAGAAGGCAGACGGATGGGTCAAGACAAGGGTCAAGCAGAACCAGACTCAGAACCAGGGTGGTCAGAAGAAAGCAGACCAAAAGGGTAGTAACAAGAGTGAACAAAATGACCAGAAGTCTTCAACAGGTCCCCAACAAACCAAAGAGGGTGGGGGTCAGGCTTCACAGCAGAAAAAGAAGACTCAAGAAGGCCAGTCAAAAAGGTGGTGCCAATACTGTAAAAGTAAGACTCACTGATTTAGTGAGTGCACCAAGAAAGGAGGGCAAACTCCTACCACTACAGCCCCTAAGGCACCTGTGTTGGAGGGGATGATTTATTAGGGGCAGGAGGGGCCAGGGGGACTCAGTGCAGCAGCTTTCAGAAGCCGCGCTGGCGAGACCGTGAGTGAGAACTAAGGGGAATAGGACGGCTTAATTCGCACCGGGGCAGACCTGGACCTCTTGCTCTAAAACAGGAAAAAAACATACATATGAGCTTTGGAGACTGAAGCTTGGAGTTGTACAATTTATTTGAAGACACAGCTTCTAGAAATAATCAGTGATAGCATAAAAACCACATAGTACTTGGTCCTGTACCCAGCATTCTCTTGAAAGTCACATGGACCAGTTTGAGTTTACAAAGTACAGTTTAACATTTGCTAAGAGAGAGAGATTTTGCTTTAAGTACACTTTTGAGCTGAGGCAGATTGCATAGAAAAGGTTAAGCACATATTATTGGGCACACTCACCACTGCATGTAAGATGTCCTGAAAGTATAAGTTAAAAGACTTTAAATGCAGTGGAGATAAAACAAAGTCAGAGAAAGCATAACATTTCAAATAATGGAATACAACTTTAAATGCAACAAGGAAAAAGCATTTCATTACAGCAGAATATACAATGGAGCAGAATCCAAGTACATGAAACCTAAGTACATGAAACAAGGGCTATCTCGAGTAACCCCTGGGAAAAACTCTTGTCCGCCACCCATGTGCTGACGGGGAGTAGTTCAACGATAATCGGGCGGACCACCCTTTTATACTTGTTCAGGGGTGAGGGGCCTATGGTCACGTTATATTACGTCACCTCGAACCACATATCCTTCTATCGCCTCTCACGCCCCTGCCTTGTGACTTTCCCATCATTAGTGTAGATGTGACTACCTTCTCGTAATTGTGTGGCACGTACGCCAGCCTAGACTGAGTTCCTGCCATTCTGACTGGAAGTTTGTCATTAATCAGAAATGTGTTATTATTGCTTTGAAGGGTTCTATTCATGTGTCAATCAGGCAGTCTGCGATAATATTTTGCCACAGTTATCCTCAGTTTATCGGATATCCTGCTTGACGTAGCTGTGGTGGGAACTTCCCTTATTCTATTCATGGCTTAGGTGGGGGACGTGGGGCATGTTGCAAGATTGATAGAGGAACTTGACTTCTACAGTGTGTGCGAAATATACAATGAGGTGGGGCCTGGTAGGGGTGTGGGTTCTTGCAGACAAGAGCAGCTGGGTGAAGCTTGGGTCAGACCTGCTTTCTGCTTCTGCTTAAGCTAGGAGAAAATGGCAGTGCTCAGGGCAACGTAACTGAGGCCTGTAACCTCTAAACAGCAGGGCCTACACAGGGGTCATGTTGTGCAGGTGACAGGTGTGTCCTTGGATAGCTGTGCAGCTAAAAATTCTTCCTCCAACATTCCCCCCTCAGGTTCGAAATTCGAACCTTATCAAACGTCTTTAAACACCATTCAAACTGCATACTTAGCTGGAGATGGGGGTGGCCAGGGCGAGTTTATGAAGAATTTGTTCCTAAATCCTCTTCTGGTCCAATCTCTTACACATGGTCTCATAGGGAGGTACTGACTTTCAGAGGGGACCTGCGCTAAGTGAAGGTCAGGGATGGTACGCTCTATGTTCAGCACTGCTATCTCTACATCTTCCCCTTGTCCCATGCGTGTACCTGTGTAGTTCATCTCAACTATCTTAGACCTTAATCTTCTAACATAATGCAACATAATCTGTGTTCAAAATTACACAACCACAAGCACACATAATATAGGCATTATAAAATTTAGTACTGCAGATAGCCATGAAGGCATCTAGTCCAAGTTGGACCAATTACTTAAAACATCTGCTTTTGCACTTCCATCCTCAGGCATCTGTCTCCCCAAATTGTCCAAGTCCTCAATGGCCTTTGTAAGTGTTCCGTTATCAGCATCATCGGCCAAAATGAAGACACAGCAGGACGATTTTCCCATTCTGTCGCATCCACCACTATTCATCGCAATTAACTGGTCTAGAACATAGCGTTGTTCCAGAACCATTAGTCTCAAAGGTTGTAGTTCCTCTTCTCCAGTATTGGGGTGTCTTTCATAGATTCACATGCTTGAATATTCCCCGTCGTCGGAGTGGGAGTCCCACGGTAAATAAAATAGCAATAAATGCTAAATATATAATAATATACAATAAATATATATATATATAACAAGGAAAAACCCAAAAAATGCATACAATAACCATCTGGTACCTAACCCAGAGTTTCCACATAGGAATGCATGGGGAAGAAGAAGTTCCAATGCAGCCTATCCTTGTCATTATGTTAGTCCAAACTGCAGCCAATCAGGCGCCAGCAGCCCTCTAGAACCTTCTCCTCAGAGCTCAAGTCCTCAGATTTTCTACCGCACGTCGTGTGTAAGGGAGTCTCCCTGAGCTCTGCTCAGTTTCTTCTTCAAGTGTTCCAGTTTCTTCCATTATGTCTTCAAGTAAGAAGTCTCTCTTCAGGGCTTGTTCCTCATGTGGAAAGCTGAGATTATTTCATGATGACCCACACAGTAAGTGTATTTACTGCCTTTACCCGGACCATGAAGTGGGTACCTGTAAACTCTGTAGAAAGTTCTCAGAGAAAACTCTAAAGGACAGAGAAGGCTGTTTACTTGTCTGGCTTCAGAGGCTTAAAGACAAAGATAATGTACTTTCTGACGCTGAAAGTCTTGGGTCAGGCCGTTCTCAAGCAGCTTCTAAACGTGGTAGTGTGCAGGAGGTGCCTTCACCATTTCTTAAAAAGAGGAAAGTTTCCCTCACAATGACCCCTGCGGTGTCTTCACCTTTGCCTACCATGTCCGGGCCCACGAGACAACGCTCTCAGGCTCCTTCTGCTTCAAGACCCAGTTTTTCTGTGAGGAAAACGGATTTGCCGTCGACGACGGGAGTTTCTACTCCGTCGACGAGAATGGCTGTCTCTGGTTCCAGATCGACGACGACAGTCACAACGACGATGGCCTCTGGATCGTCGTCGACTTTAGCGTCGACATCTTCATCGTCGATGAGAGTGGTTCTCAGCTCTAAGACTGTGTCTTCTGTGATTCCTATTTCATCTTCATCGACGAAAAAAGCTCACTCGTCGACGACCCGGTCGTCGTCGACTAGAAGCGTGAAGGCTTTGACTCCGTCTACGCTCTTGTCGACGAGCGCACCGTCGACGGCTATCCCGTCGACGAAGGGACCTGTTCCATCTGCTCCGTCGACGACCGTTCCGTCGACGATGACTCCGTCGACGACCGCTCCGTCGACGATGACTCCGTCGACGACCGCTCCGTCGACGATGACTCCGTCGACGATGACTCCGTCGACGAAGACATTGAAAGTGAACGTTCCGTCGACGATGACTCCATCGATACCGTTGAAGACTGCTCCGTCGACGGTCTCCTCGTCGACGATGGCATCCAAGTCGATCCCATCGCAGAAGTCAATTGATGTCATGCCGTCGACGCGTACGCAGGACACTATTTCGACGCCGGCCTCTTCTTTTGCGACAATGCCTCTTTTGCCCTTGCAGTCCAGCAAACCACAGTTCGAGACTCTTACAGAGCAAGAGATGATTAATCCTCCATCTCCGCTGTTTGCGACTGATTCTGATCAAGACTCTGATGGCCAAGCTCACAGTCTTTCGGATCTAAATATTAAGTGCCAAGAGTTCAGTAACGACGAGGAAGATGTTTATGGCCAACATCAAACAACTCACACTCAGATTCCAACTGCTATGTTGCCTATCTCCATGATATCTAACCTCCAAAGTATGTTGGAAGACTATAATCGGCGTTTCCCACCAACGCCACAGGTTACAACGGTCGCATCAGTGATGAATCCAGTTTCTAACCCAGTTCTGGCTCCTCCTCAACCAGCGTCGCCTGTAACTGTTCACCGAACTACATCAGTTCGTGTTCACACTACCATCTATCCAGAGGATGATGATGACGAGAATCCTCCAGAGCGTGAAGATGGTGAAGTTTCTGAAGTAGATGAAGAAGGTGACGAACATTTGGCGGAGTGGGATGACTATCGTGCTCAAACACCATCTCCTTCTCAGGTGCCTGCAGCGGATTCTCCTCCAGTAGACATCGCGGGCTTCCACCAGTTAATGGATAGGGCAGCACAGCGATTCAAATTGCCACGGGCACACAGAGAGGAAGATTGTTTCCTATACGATTTCAAAAACCAGCCCTTGAAACAGATTCACACAGTCCCGATTATAGATTTTATCTGGTCTGAAGGAGAAAAAATAATGAAGACGCCAAACTCTTTACCAGCACAGCTGCCAAGGTTAGAAAAGAAATACAAAGCTCCTATTGGATCTCCAGCATGCCTTACAGGTCAACCTAAACCCGACTCTGTCGTCACGCAGGCGGCTCAACGGGGTTCAAAGAATCCGGCGTCTACGATCACTGCTCCTCCGGACCGTGAGGGCCGTCGCCTGGATGCTATTGGGCGAAAATTTTCCTCCATGTCCTCTACAACAGTTCGAGTAGCTAACGCAATGGCCATTCTAGGCCGTTATGATCGTCAGGCTTGGGCTGACATGGCCGCCTACATAGCGTTACTCCCAGATGCTTCCAAGGCAGAAGCACAGAAAATTCTGCAAGAAGGAGAGAGGACGGCAGAAGAACTTATAGATTGTGCAGTGGATGTAGCCTGCACCGGTTTTCGCCAGCTCGCTGGAGCGGCCGTTCTGCGTCGCCAGGGTTGGTTACGCTCGACTTCGTTTCGGCAGGAAGTTCAGGCACGAATCCTAGATATGCCATATGACGGCGAGTCATTATTTGGAGCGCATATTGATGAAGCGCTACAATCCATTAAAAAGGACACGGACACTGCACGTGCTTTGGGTACCCTTCAGTTTAAGAAGCAGCCCTTTCGGGGTGCTCGAGGACGTGGCACTACGTCCACTTTTCGTGGAGGAAGCAGTCAATACCGGTCCTTCAACCAGGGTAAAAAGCGTTACACCGGTAACCGCCAGCAGTCTTCCCGTCAGCAGCCTGCCAGAACTTACAGAGGGAAGTCTAATTTCAGAGGTCAATCCAACAAACGTCAATGACTCCCCTGTCGAACGAAGAATTGGAGGTCAAATCTCTCTGTTTGGTTCTCAATGGTCCTCCATTACTACGGACCGTTGGGCGCTCGACATTGTGAAGAGAGGCCATGCATTGGAATTTGTCGAGGTTCCTCCTCCAACGCCACCTTCCGGACCACCACCTCCGCACCTCAAAGAACTATTTCATCAGGTTCGCCTTCTCCTTCAAAAGGGTGCGGTGGAAGTTGTGCCAAAGTCGCAGAGAGGGAAGGGGTTTTATTCCCGTTTTTTCCTCGTCATCAAAAAGAACGGAGAATGGAGACCAATACTGGACTTGAGAGCACTCAATCATTATCTCAAGGACCAGACCTTCCGTATGCTCACGCTTACAGAGATCTTGCGTTTGCTCTCAGTCGGAGATTTCATGACTACCATCGATCTCCGGGACGCCTACTTCCATGTCCCAATTCTAGCGGCTCATCGCAAGTTCCTGCGCTTCAAGGTGGGGCACCTTCATTTCCAATTCAGGGTTCTTCCATTTGGCCTCCGTTCAGCCCCCCGAGTCTTTACAAAAATGTTGGCTCCGGTCATGGCTTTTCTTCGTCTTCAGGGCATCCAGATATTCCCATATCTCGACGACTGCCTTCTGAAATCTCAATCCCGCGCACAACTTCTACATCATACTGCAATCTGCCAGACAGTATTCCGTTCCTTGGGTCTGTCCATCAATCTGGAGAAATCTCAATTGCAGCCAACAACTTGCAAAGATTTCCTAGGAGCAACGTTGGACACCAACCTAGCCAAAGCATTTGTCTCCCGGGAACGTCAACAGAGGATCCTCCGGCTAGTTTCGCTACTTCTCGCAAAGAAGTGCGTTTCAGTCCGTTTGTTGAAGTCTTTTTTGGGGATGGCTTCGTCATGCATAGCTCTTGTCCCTCATTGCCGACTACGAGCACGACCTATCCAGCAGGCTCTGGACAAGCAGTGGCGTCAGGTCACCGGTTCCTTCAACGATCAGGTCTCCATCACCATTCCCATGAAGAAGGCGCTCAGATGGTGGGCACAACCACACCAGCTAGCAGCAGGCACGTCTTTTCTGTCCAACACCCCAGATCTAACACTGACGACGGATGCCTCCCTGGAGGGCTGGGGAGCTCATCTCCAAGACCTGTCCGTGAAAGGGAAATGGACTTTCCATCAAAAGACCTGGCACATCAACAAGTTGGAGCTGATGGCTATCTTTCTGGCCCTGAAATCATTTCAACCAGTGCTGCAGGGAGAGTCAGTTCTCATACAAACGGACAACACGACCTGCATGCATTATATAAACAAGCAGGGCGGAACGAAGTCTCCGGTGTTATCCCGCCTGGCGGAGGCAATTTGGGACTGGTCCATCAATCATCAAATCCAAATCACTGCAGTGCATCTTCCGGGGTTGTCCAACCTCCTGGCGGATTCCCTAAGCAGATCCCGATCATCCAACCACGAGTGGGAACTCCACCAGCCAACACTCGACATGGTCTTTCACCGTTGGGGAGTCCCTGCAATCGACCTCTTTGCGACTCCAGAGAACCGCAAATGCCCCGTTTACGCAAGCTGGCATCCCCACAAAGGGTCCCAAGGCAATGCCCTACTGATGGATTGGTCGAATCTCTTCGCCTACGCTTTTCCTCCAATCCCTCTAGTGCCTCGCGTACTTTGGAAAATGCGGAGAGAGCCCTGCCGAATCCTTCTGATTGCTCCCAGGTGGCCACGACAGGCGTGGTTCTCAGAGCTGTTACTCCTGTCTCAATGCAAACCCATTCTTCTTCATCCTCGGATGGATCTTCTCTCCATGAACAGGGGTCAAATCTACCATCCGGACCCCTCTTCCCTGAGCTTGTCAGCCTGGAACCTGAGCACTGTGAATTTGCACATCTAAGCATCCCTCAGGAGTGTCGTAACATCCTCGCTCAGGCCAGGGCTCCATCAACTATAAAAACCTATAAGTTGAAGTGGAAACGCTTTTGCCACTGGTGTGCAGACGCCGGAGTACATCCTTTGCGTGCCAAGCCCGCTGAGCTCCTTCCTTTCTTTCTCCATCTGGCTCAGTCGGGTTTGTCACATGCAACTTTCAGAGTTTTTCTGGCGGCAATTTCCCGCTTCCGCCATGATGGCTCCGCCTCCTTATGCTCATCCAGATTGATACGTCAATTCTTCAAAGGACTTCTTCGGACTTTTCCTCCAGTTCGGCGTCCTCCTCTAGAGTGGCGCCTCAACATTGTCCTGTCACAGTTAATGACTGCTCCGTTTGAACCAATCCATAGCGCAGATCTCAAGTATGTCACCTGGAAGGTTGCGCTTTTACTTGCACTGACGTCCTCACGTCGAGTGAGTGATATGCATGCCTTCACGATTAAACAACCATTTCTACAGTTCAAACCGGATTCTGTGCTTTTACGCACTAACCCTACTTTCCTTCCAAAAGTGCCGTCAGACTTCCATATTAATGAACCTGTTATATTGAAGTCTTTCTTTGCCAATCCGCAATCACCTGCGGAACAACGCCTGCACTCTTTGGACATTAAAAGATGTTTAAAGTTCTACATCAGCAGAACGGCCCAGTTCCGAAAGTCAGATCAGCTCTTCGTGGCCTATGGCCGTTTTCAAAGAGGTCGACCAGTCACCAAACCTACAGTAGCCCGCTGGGTGGCTTCGGCGATTGCTTTCTGCCATCAGAAAGCGGGAAAGCCTTTACAGTCTACAGTGAGAGCCCACTCTACCAGGTCTGTGGCCTCTTCGACTGCACTCTTTGCCGGAGTTCCATTGCATCAGATTTGCAGAGCTGCCACGTGGTCCAGCAGGCACACGTTCACGAAGCACTACAATCTGGGTGCCATGGCTGAAGGGGATACCGCAGTGGGACAAGCTGTGCTCCGTAATCTTTTTCAATAAGGTGAGCCTCTGTTCTACCCTCCTCCTATGGTTTCCAGTCTCATGCATGTTCTCTCTATGTATACATATAGTTTTATACCTTCTATGACATGGATTTACACCTGTTGATTCCAATCTTTTGTGTATACATTGCATCCTGGAAACTTTGTGTTCGGATACGGACTGCTTACTATTCTATATTCAAGCATGTGAATCTATGAAAGACACCCCAATACTGGAGAAGAACAATTGTTACTTACCTGTAAACAGGTGGTTCTCCAGTATTGGTGTCTTTCATAGATTCACATGCGACCCTCCCATCCTCCCCTCAGAGGCTCTCTTCTCCACATAGACTCTGGTCACTCCTGTGCTACGAAAATCTGAGGACTTGAGCTCTGAGGAGAAGGTTCCAGAGGGCTGCTGGCGCCTGATTGGCTGCAGTTTGGACTAACATAATGACAAGGATAGGCTGCATTGGAACTTCTTCTTCCCCATGCATTCCTATGTGGAAACTCTGGGTTAGGTACCAGATGGTTATTGTATGCATTTTTTGGGTTTTTCCTTGTTATATATATATATATTTATTGTATATTATTATATATTTAGCATTTATTGCTATTTTATTTACCGTGGGACTCCCACTCCGACGACGGGGAATATTCAAGCATGTGAATCTATGAAAGACACCAATACTGGAGAACCACCTGTTTACAGGTAAGTAACAATTGTTCTTCCACGGCGTTGAACCCATCACGGGTGTTGTTAACAAGCTGCATCAGTTCATATCTCGTTATTTGGAGCCATTGAGCATTGGCTTTGATCTGGAACATGGGGATAACTCCCCCAAAGAAAAGTTCAGCATCGTTGAAATCTTCCGGAACCTCATGGAATGTGTCATCTGAGGAGTACTTATTGACTTCTCTTTTTCGGTGGTGAGGCAGGGTGACATCATCTGCCATTGGGTGTGTGTGGATGCGGAAAATGTTCGCTGCTGGGACGACGAGATGCCATTCATGCATCGTCAAGATAGAACAAAGTCCTTGCCATTGGGGAGGCAGCTGCAGATACAGATTTTCTCCGCATATCCAATAGATGCCAATGAGGATGGACGTGCTGTACTTCGAGTCCGAATTAGTACTAGTGCTCTTGTAATTGGCATTCCTGCCCACAGGTACCGTTCCATGACCTAGGAAGCAAAGGAGAGGAGACTTAGCTTGTATTCTTTTTCCTGTGTGTATGGTGTACCCTCACTGGACGTGTATCTTCTTCTTTCCCTACCCCATATCTCATCACACTCCCTTTCTGTCTCCACATTTAAATTATGTTTGTGCTCTTGTCCTATAGCTGTGCTACCTAAGGAGGCTGCCTTACATATTAAGTCATGTGGACCATTCCACTTGTTGTTAAAATGAATGTTGGCCTTCAGGTGCAGAATATGTCTCCACTGACAAGGGCATGTGTCATGGGTGTAGTTACATCGGTGATGTTCAGGTGAGTGGCATTTGGATGGGGGCGTTGGGAAGGTGAAGTACCCTAGCTTCATATAGTGATGTTCCCAATCCTGCATTATGTCGGCAGGTACTTACATATCACGGTAAACCTCCATTTTCCTTTCTATTTTCAATGTATTGGTGATGTCCCTAAATGTTCTCATACTTGTCATCCCACTCTGTTGTATTTACAAATGCATCATCCATTTTGGCTGAGTGGAGCTGTATCTGACCATGTATGCGGCAAAGAAACAAGTGTAAAAGACATTTGGCTGTGGGTGGTGGGACTTCTTTAGGAAAGATCAATTCATCTGTGGCTACAGCGTGTGGAATGTGAGAACATACAAAGCATGACTCATTTGTGGCTTTTTTTCCCACCTCCCTCATGTCTCTGTACCACATGTTGTCTAACAATGCGTTATGGGTACCATCATTCTGTACTGACACACCAGGGCGCTGGGAGGAGCATGGGGTACAGAAGGTGTCAAGACAGGCACAGAGGTGTCATAGCTACTACTGGCGCCTATCCCATTTTGACTGTTAACAGGAAGTGTCTTAGGCATGGGGAGCTCTGTAGTCGCTACAAACTTAATATTGCTAGTATCTTCTCTCTCTCTCTCTGATCGCACTGCTAACCAGTGGAATGCTGTTACTAAAACTACAAACATAACAAAGAAAATAATTATACTTGTACATATCTTATTAATTGAAAGCTTGACATGGAGGGTGGTTCTGTTGCTGCGTCTCAGTCCGTAGGCCATCACACGATCTTCACATTCTTGTAAAGTCTGTGGGTACATGATGTCTTCAATGTTCAGATCTTGGATGGTGACGAGTGGAACCTCAAAAAGTTCATTTACAAGTGTTCGTTGAATTTAAAGTCTATCCACTTCCGGACTGCTCCTTTACAAAGATGTGTGTCCCAAAGCAGATAGGCGGAAGTTCATCAGAGATAGGACCCTTGTTCTTTTCTTCGATATCTGGATGGAAAGGAACTTTGGAGCACGCATTAGTGCACATAAATGAACAACGATTCATCGCTTATAATATCAGAAGAGGGCCCAGTATCTTAATTTAAGTCTGGTGGAGAGAACAACCATATTCATTGATCTGTCAGTGACAAGCCGATGAGATGTGATATGATGATCAGAGCTGAGAGTGTTTCTATGTGTAGACAGAGCAACGAGAAGGCAATATAGCCATTCCTTCCCAATCGTGGCACTTATCTTTCTGATCTTGGCTTTGAACAGGCCTAACATTGTCGCAGTTGTTCAAAAGAATGATGTCTGAAAAATGACTGTCACTGTCACTGCGGGTCACTGCAACGGCATCCAGTAATCCTCAGTGACATATGACCTCATGAGGTAGGAAGTTAGCTGCGGCCTTTGCGTCATAATGGACACATGGTCCAACTTAAATCCACCGTGAAAGAGGGGCACACCACCACCATGATGTGTCATATTATTAGGCATCTGTCAATCATGTCTACATAGTTAATGTGGAGCTCTAAAAAGGGACCCTAAAAAGTATACAAAGGGTTGTATCTGTTCATGTGCACTGGGGATGAACCACTCTGTCTGCAAAGTTGTGGACATGATATCACAAGAGGCCTGTGTAGGAAGGTGCAACTGACTGAGTGCTAATTGCAGAAGGGCCTGTGGCATGACAGGCTTTCCTGTCATTTGTCTGTCTGCAAAATAAAATATGAAATATCCTGTTGTACTCCCCTCTCTTTCCTCATCTTTTTCTTCAGGTGGGGCACTTCTCTGTGTCTCTCTAAGGTGCAGCTGGGCAATGAAATCATAGTGCTGTGTATTACCAATAGTGTATGGGCATGATGTATCTTCTTGCACTGTTGAGGGTGTATTTTGGGCAAGCAGAATGGGGGGCACAGTCAGTTTGTGCTGGGGATAGAGATGGTGCATGTCCGGGCCTTCTGGCTACTGCTTTCATATTCATAATTCAGATATACGACCACCTCTAAAATCCGCACATTTCAGTCTGACAACATTTTAATACCGAGCATTGCTTTCTCCCTGCATACGTCCTCTTAACATTGAAATCTACTTTATATCTGTATTCATTTTTGCTTTACCAGCACTGGGCCTGTGTGAATTAACTACTGTACAGCTGTGCATATCTGAAAACGTATTCCTTATCTCCTCTCATCCATCTTAACATACTCCTTTACTATTTATTTCACCTAACTGTGTGATCTTGGGCCACTCATTTCTCTTGCTCATTTCCATAGACCAACGTATTATTACACAATACTTTTCCCTTTCTCATCAATCTTATTGTTAACTGTCGACTACAGGAAGCCTTTTTCCTGTTTGGCTCTACGCCCAGAATATGCACTTAGCCAGGAAAGCTACTTGTGAACGCGATCCGAAAATAAAAAAAACAACCCCGTTGGCTTTTCAGTTCCTTTTAATATCTGAAAACATGTGCTGTCTCTATTTGCAATATGTAAAATATACGTATCGTATTATAGAAATAAAGATGGCTCATCTGTAATGCACATGTTCACTCAGAATGGTATATTGATGATAAACAGCAGATCTCTATTGACCCCAACTCAAGGTATTTCTTGAATCCACCTTAGAAGGATGAAATGCTCAATAGGCCTAGCAGCACATGATCTCATGTCTACATCTGAAAAGAAATGCGATGCAACTAGTGCGCATTCCATTCCATCATTTTATATCTTTTTTGTGCCTGTGTCAGCTGCTGCTGAATTTTGGGACGTAAGAATAAATAATTTTATTTAGTTGCTCAATTTCGCAATATTTGGCGAAATATACAGTGCGAATTATATTTGACCATTCTCATAACATAACTATCTATTTTTGAACAAAAATGCAAACATAGAGCTGACAGTCTGCGTGCACTTGGGAACCAAAAAGGGCATTGTGCATATTGTACATGTTTGTACATATTTAACTTGGCCATCAGATCATGTGGACTGTGGTGCATGAAGTAGACGCTCCTCAATAACTTTATCTCCTGTCTCTATTCGTACCCGTTCTGTGAAAGGGACCCTTAATATCTTTTCAGAGAAATCTAGTGTGTTTGCGCTCTAGTTGGAAATGGGCAATGCCCTGCCCTTGGTACAGGAGAATGTGGCACATGTGTCAATCAAAAAACTATACGTGTTGTTGTTAATCATGACATTCACA